>NC_137164.1:20980410-23380410 GCF_951394435.1 Stenella coeruleoalba | reverse complement strand
CCCTTCTCTATGGCTGTGTCTTTATTCCTGTCCTGCCCCTAGGTTCTTCAGAACCTTTTTTTTTTTAGATTCCATATATATGTGTTAGCATACGGTATTTATTTTTCTCTTTCTGACTTACTTCACTGTGCATGACAGTCTCTAGGTCCATTCACCTCACTACAAATATCTCAATTTCGTTTCCTTTTATAGCTGAGTAATATTCCATTTTATATATGTGCCACATCTTCTTTATCCATTCATCTGTCGATGGACACTTAGATTGCTTCCATGTCCTGGCTATTATAAATAGAGCTACAATGAACGTTGTGGTACATGACTCTTTGGATTATGGTTTTCTCAGGGTATATGCCCAGTAGTGGGATTGCTGGGTCATACGGTAGCTCTACTTTTAGTTTTTTAAGGAACCTCCATACTGTTCTCCATAATGGCTGTATCAATTTACATTCCCACCAACAGTGCAAGGGGGTTCCCTTTTCTCCACACCCTCTCCAGCATTTATTGTTTGTAGATTTTTTGATGATGCCCATTCTGACTGGTGTGAGGTGATACCTCATTGCATTTTGATTTGCATTTCTCTAATGATTAGTGATGTTGAGCATCCTTTCATGTGTTTGTTGGCAATCTGTATATCTTCTTTGGAGAAATGTCTCTTTAGGTCTTCTGCCCATTTGTGGATTGGGTTGTTTGTTTTTTTGGTATTGAGCTGCATGAGCTGCTATATCCTGGAGTTTTCAACTTATTGACTCCTGGTCTGAGTGAACAGAATTTTTTTCAGAAGTGTGATATAAAGTAATTCACAGTCCCTCTTTTTTTTTTTTTTTTTTTTTTGCTGTACGTTGGCCTCTCACTGTTGTGGCCTCTCCCGTTGCGGAGCACAGGCTCCGGACGCGCAGGCTCAGCGGCCATGGCTCGCGGGCCCAGCCACTCCGCGGCATGTGGGATCTTCCCGGACCGGGGCACGAACCCATGTCCCCTGCATCGGCAGGCGGACTCTCAACCACTGCGCCACCAGGGAAGCCCCACAGTCCCTCTTTTGATCTAATTTTAATAATTGAATGCTAGCTCTTCTGTTTATAATCCATTTCTGACCTTTGGACCCATCTGCCTAGCTCCTAGCTCTATGGGCTCTGGTTGTTTCAACTCATGCTACCAGGGGAGTCTCCCACTTTGGGCTGTCTTGGTAGATATTCTGCCCTAGGCAGGTGCTGGTCACCTATTCTTGACTCCTGATGGGTATTCAGACAGTTACAGCAAGAAATGTTTCACAAATGGTATCTGATAGAGTCTAGTTAAGATTAATGGGGAATAAAAGTGCTTTGCTTAGAAATAATTATCCATGGATCTAAAATCAACAAAGTCTCTATAACAAAAAATACATAATTTGGGGGGGGGGTAGGAGGAGGCTTGAAATAGATCAGAAAACACTTTCACATTTATCGTTCTTTTCATATACTTCAAATTTGTACTTAATGCCTTTCTCCTCCTGGACGTCAGAAAGAACACCTGGATATTCTGGGATAAGTTTATATTTTTCCAAATCAATTTTTGGAAAAAATGTGTCACTTTCAAATTCCTGCATGATCCTTGTCACGAATAGTCTAAGGTGGCCTGGCTTGTTCGTGGCTTCCTTATAAACAGAACTGCCCGCCACTATGCAAACCATGTCCACTTTATTTGTTAATTCTGGTCGCTCAGTAAGTTTTAAGGCGTCATCCAGACTTTTGGCAAGAAAATGAGCTCCCTGTGGAGGTTCCTTGAGTTCTCTAATGAGAACTATGTTAATTCTGTCCCTTAAAGGTCGATTCTTCTCTGGAATGAATGGCGAACCAGGTTTTCCTACCCATAATCACCAAATTCTGTTTACCTTCTACTGAAGAGGTTGTGGTCATTCTCTGGAAATACCTGTATTCATTCCTGAGCAGGGGCCAGGGCAGGTCCCTGTTCTTGCCGATGCCCATGTTCTGCCCATGTACACAGCGACCATGCAGTTTAGTGGATGAACCACGACAGCGGCAGAAAACACTTCCGAGCTAGGGTGTCACACTGACGCGGGGATTACCTGCCAGCTTGGCGCGAAATTCCTCCATCACTTTTCCACGCTTCTTCTATATTATTGTTGACATCATCGGCATGGCAGACTTTACACATTCCATGATCTTGTTCTTGTTCTTTAGAATCGTGCCGGTGGTTGAACGATTCATGTTATAAGAATGAACCACGTCCACCATCTTGTCGCCTCACTCCACTCTCTCAATTATTTTTACTTTTGTTTCCACTGTTATCCCTTTGTACTTCTTAGCAGTACCAGCTACAACATCGCTGTTTTTACGCTTGCTTCTGGACATCCTGCACTTAAAATAAAGGTACTGTACTACTGTACTCTATACAGTACTGTACAGTAAAGTACATAAAAGCACAACCACTTGTAGAGGATGCACACGTGACAGTGTACTCCAGACACGTGAACTAACTTATGTGATTGGACATGCGAACGCACGTTCACATTTTGAAAGTTCATAACTTGAAGGTTTGTATGTAGGGGACTTACTGTATCTTATTTATTTACTTGGCATTGTAGACTCAGTGCCGAGTAGAGTGTCTGATACCTAACAGATGCTTAACACATATTTATCGAATATATGAATGGATGAGTGAATGAATGACGTGTGGGTTCCAATCCAATTTATTTACTTAGTTCACCAACGTCCTCAATACTTGTGGGTCAGTCTAATGAAAATTAATCTATGTAATAAGGCCATTTTTCTGAAGAGTCTTGGCGTGTTTTTTTTTTTTAACCCAGTTCTACATGCCACCTTTTTCATTTCTGTGTGTTTGTTTCCAGCTAACATTTCCAGTCTTCCTCCTCTTTCATGTAAAAAAGTCTTACCCATTTGTTACTGACCACCTCAATGGCTCAGTCTCCACCAACCCTCCTCTGATGACCCTGGTTAAAAATGGCCACTACCTCCCAGAAACACCAATCAAATTGTGGTAGTAACTCTCTTCTTAAGTGTATTGTACAAATTACTTCCATATTCTTTTTTTTCCTTTTTTCATTTTATCCTTACAATTTCCCTGAGTCAGAATGTTGGAGAAATGTTACTCCCCTTCCACAGGTAAGGAGAGATTTGAAGCAGTTAATGGGTATATTCAGGAACACAAGCCTAGAAAATGAAGGAACATACACCAGAACTCAGATCTCTTCTATCCTCCTAGTCCCTTCCTCTTTATACTGCTGTATGATGCATATAGTCTCATGCTCTGGAATACATTATAATCACTTCGTATTAGTTTTATCTTCCCTACTGGATTGTAAATTCCTCCAGGCCCTAACTTCTTGGGCTTGCTAATAATATTAACTAAATCAATAAATTAGTAGGTCCTCAAAACTTTTAAATCAGGAATTAAAAAAAAAAAAAGAAAAGATTTGTAAGCTGCTTTTGCGATGGGTATAAAAGGCAAAAGAGCTCCAAGTTGGTACAGGAGTTGGAAAGCACTACATTGGCTTCATTTGTTGGTTAATTTTTGCTCCAAAAGGCTTTACTTAAAAATTAATAATAATAAATCTGAAAAATAAAATAAAGAAAAAAACGAATAACAAAGTGGGTCTTTCTATATCCAAGTCAGTACAAAACCATTTGTGGGGTGGAAGGTTACAAGTTTCTTCTTTGTAATTTCATCTTACATATAGCCAGTCATATGGCGGGAAGGGGTGGAGTAAGCAGATTGCCACTTCTATTGCCCTCATGGATGGGAGAACCGTGGTATTATGAAGTATGATCAGTGATTGGGCGGGGTGTGTGTGGGAGGGCAGGTTTAGAAAGGTCTGGTGTGGGTCTCAGGGAACGTCAGGGAACTTCAGCACTGCACTTAGACTCTCTGGGTCTCTCCTGGTCCGGCATCTGATGAGACCAACATCAGATCTAACATCAGACTGCAGGGCTTAAACCCAGGCTCTCAGGTCGGGATAGGGGAAGGAAGACGGGCCCCCATCACGCTTTGCCCCAACGAGTCCCAACGTTGGCTTTAGGCCCGCAAATCTGAAACAAAGAAAAAACTCCTCCACATCCTAGGGGCCCCAGCTCCGATCTGCCCTTTGGCTTGAGGGGACAAGTTGGTCTGAGCCTGGGTGAGAACGAGATCCCTTGGGGCCCCGCCCTCCACTAGCGCAGCGGGAGAGGCATAGGTAAAACCCGCGAAAGGACCCGCCCTAACTAGTTTGTCCCTGCGGCCGCCTCGTAGGCAGCGGGGCGTTCCGAGTGCCCTGCGCCGCATAGCCATGGCTGCCCGTGGCGGTGTCGCCGGCGCCGTCGAGAGCCTGCGCTACGCTGAGGACTCGCCGCCCCCGACCAAGCGGTCGGACGCCGACACTGACTCGAGACTGGTGAGTCTGCGGGCTCTCCTGCCGTTCTCCCGCTCCAAGCTGCCCGAGCCTACCCGCTAGCGCTCCCCCAGCGCCCCCCCCCCGCCCAGTTCCTGTCTCACCTGTCTGCACCCTTACCCCCGAACCGGGGTCGTCCCTGTGTTCATCCACTATCTTTGTACCACCCCTCATTTATTCAGAGTTGATGCTCCCCGGTGCCCGGCGTTGACGAGTAGGCGTGTTCGGAGAATCTCTGGTCCCTCAAGGAGCTTTCATTCTTGTCGGGAAGACAGACCAGAGAACAGGCAATTGCAGATGCAGTGTGATTAGTGGTGTAGGGTGGGTGTTCCCATCATGTAGGAGGAGACCCCAGTCCAGTCTTTCGGGGCTAGGGGGTGAGGCCAGGGGAGGCTTCTAGGAGAAAGCGCTGTAACCATCGTTGTAAAACTAAGGTCTGAAGAATGAGTAGCAGCAGACTCGGTGAAGAGGAAGAAGCGTTTCAGGCGCCAGTAGTATCACCTACAGAGTCGTAGGCCAGGTAAACAGGGCCCAGTCAGACACAGTAAGGAGGTCTCTTCAGGCTGAAATGTAGAGCTGGGAAAAGAAACTGTCCAGTGGAAACAATGAGAGCCGCATACGTGTTTTTAGATTTTCAGTAGCCATATTTAAGAAGTGAAAAAAATAGGTGGATTTAATTTTAACAATGCATTTTTATTTAATCCAGTATGTCCACAGTGATATTTTGACGTGAAATCAATATAAACATTTTTTTTTTTAAATAAATTTATTTATTTATTTTTGGCCGCGTTAGGTCTTTGTTGCTGCTCACAGGCTTTCTCTAGTTGCGGCCAGCGGGGCTACTCTTCGTTGTGGTGCGCGGGCTTCTCTTGTTGCAGAGCACGGGCTCTAGGCGCTTGGGCTTCAGTAGTTGTGGCACGTGGGCTCAGTAGTTGTGGCTCACGGGCTTAGTTGCTCCTCGGCATGTGGGATCTTCCCCGACCAGGGCTCGAACCCATGTCCCCTGCATTTTGATGAGCTTTAAGCAGAGGAGTGACCTGTTGGACAATTGTAAAGTTCTCTCAGGCTACGTGTGAGAAGAGTGGATTAGTTGGAGAAAGTCTGTTTTATCCCTTTTCCACACCACCTTCCGTGTTGATCCAGCTAACAGTGATATGTCTTGCCCTTAGATGCACAGCACTTGTTGTCCATACTGTTCGTTGACTAGTCATACACAGTCTTGTGACATCTTTTATGTTGACCTGTCATTTTCCAGCATTTTTTTGTTTCTTAAGAGCAGAGACTGGATGTTTGCTTCAAGTAAGCACTCAATTTGTAAGCGCTCAGTTATCGTTACTTAACTGATAAATTTCTGGAACAGAGTCAGTGGGCTGGAAAGGTTTCAGAAAGCAATATGCTTTTGTTCAACAGACATTTCTTGAGCACTGCTGGATACCAGCCAGGTATCATCCTTGGAAGGAGTAAACGAACAAAACAGATAAAAAGTTTGAAGTAGCAAACTCTTCGAGTTCCTGCTATGTCTCATTCATTCCATACCACAGTCCTGTGAAGAAGGTCCTTTTCAGTTGTCACTTAAACGAGAGATGGAGACTCAGAAAGTGGTAACTCATCCAGGATCATTCTCCTAATAAGTGGTGGGCCTAGGGTTCTAAATCCTAACACTCTTTCTGCTGTGACTTGCTGACTCCTTAGAAATAAGGCTTTCTTTATTTTTTTTATTATTTAACTTTTTTAAAAATTGAAGTATAGTTGATTTACTATGTTATGTTGGTTTCAGGTGCACAGCAGAGTGATTCGGATATATATATATATTCAGGTTCTTATTCCTTATAGGTTATTACAAAATATTTCAAAATATTGAGGATAGATCCCAGAAATAAGGCTTTCTGAATAGAGTGTTCAGTCTGTGATGTATACTGGATAAGATATTAGGTTAGGTAGAACTCATCTCTCTATGGAGAGTTGTAAAAATCTCAGTACTGGACTGATTTGCAAGGCAATTGGAGCCCTGTGGTATTTTGAAGATAGAAATAATATTGGTGATTTTTTTACATCTGTAGGTACTTTTATTTGGAAAAGGGAGTGTATAGAATCCAAGCTATCAGTTAGGAGACATCTTTAGTAGTCTGGGCACGTGAAGGCTAAAGTGTAGGCCAGTGATTCTAAACCTGCCCAGCCCAGAGCCCCCTTTTTATAACAAATATTAAAGTTTCCTGTAATATCCTAAAGATTTATAGGCAATAAAAAATACCCATAAGCATAATTTAAAAAAATCAGTGTACTGCTCTAATTGAAGCATAAAGGTAAAATAAGTATTTTATTAGAAAATAATGTGTCTACTATTTAAATACGTAAGTACTCAGGCATGATTACATTAGAAGACACAACGAAGAACTGATCAGTTGCTGGCATACTGCACCAGTGCAAAGAAATCATTGTGAGTGGGATGGCTATAAATGCAGGCTGATTTCAGATGTATGACATTGGCAGTTCAAATACCATAAGAGCCATTGTCATCGGCAAACTAATTTTTCCCAAGTTGTGAACAATTTTTGGTAAAATTTTGAATGAAACAAAGTGGAATCTTACCTCAATTTACATGATAGCTGCAATTCTGGAAAATTCAGTCTTCACTAAAATGGTGCAAAAATGATATATTTTATATGTAGTAAAGTCCTAGACTAAGATGATCATAGATAGGCTTTTCACCTACTCAGTGTCCAGTAGAGTCTTTTAAAATCTTGAGGGATGCGGGCAGTTGTTTGTTGTCCTGTGTTGTCTCATATATTTTAGGACTTCTAGGATCCATAGTCCTCATCCACTAAATAGCCTCCTTCCTATCCAACTTACCGTGACAACCAGAAAATGTCCTTGCAAATTTTCAAAAGGTCCCTAAGGGGCTGTTCTGCTTCTGTAGGGAATCACTGGTCCAGGCAGTGACCAATGATGAGGCGGAACATAAGAGAGTTGATAATAATAACTTTGGGGAAACTTAGGAGTACTGAAAGTGATGGGAGGTTGACAAAGTGTAGGATAACAAAGAACAAATGACCTAAGTATGGGATATATTTGCTAATCTTATTGAAAATAGTAGAAAATCAAATGTTTGTCAAGGAATTGAAGAAGACATTTTTCATACCATTTTTTAAAAAGATGCAATTTATTTTAAAGTTTTTGAAATATATATCTGCAGTTGTAGATGTTAAATAACTGTCTCATGTAAGCTTTCCTTTAGGGATTAAGAATTCAGGTTCATTAGCCTGTTTGGGAGATTAAAAGCTAAAAATATAGGAGGAAATACCTGCATAGTACTTTGAATAAAATACTATCTTACAATTAATTGTTTAATAATCACAAGTCATGATCAGACTTTGCTTTAGCAAAGCTGCTTCTCATGGACAAGTAGAAAAGAAACTTTAAAGTTAAGAGGAGAATATTAACAATTTTTAAAGCAGTTTGAACAAAATTCAGTTTGTATGACTTGGTAGCCTTTCAATTTTCAGTACTTTCCTGAAGAGTGTGACTCCTAGTATTATTAGGATGATGTAACACATAAGAAAATTAGCTACATATATGTTTCAGTGTAAGCAAACCTTATACATGAAAATCAAAACCTATCAGACATGTAAATTATCAAGTGCTTATTCATTACCAAAAAAAAGAGACCACTTTTATTTTTCAATTGCAATTGCAATTTAAAATATTTACCTTGAAGCTTACCTTTGAAGAAATCACTTGGATTATGTATTGTATATCCATATTTTTAACCTTGCCCTATTCTTTCCTCACTGTAAAACAGTGTTCCTATCATTGTTATCATAAGTGGAGGCTAAAATGTAAGCTCCCTGAAGAGGGACTTTGCTGTCTGTGTATTTCCAACATTTATAAAGGTGCCTGTTATGTGGTAAGCACTTTAAAAATAAATTGTTTAATGAGTACATGTTATTCTGGAATGGGAAGGAATGAGAAGAATAGAGTTAATAAGAATTTTCAGTTGTCTACCAGTGAGTCCTACAAATAAAGATATAAAATTCAGCTTATCTAAAATGTAGCTCGTTATATCCCCTCCCTACGCATGGTGATTCTCACCTATCCACCACCTTGAATAATGCCATCAACACTCCACTTTCTCCCTTCTCACTGTTATTCTGTTGGTCTAGCCTCTCTCCTCTGACCTATTGTATTGATAATAGCCTTTAAAAACAGGTCTCTTTGCTTCTGGTCCTTTACAGCCATCAGTTATTTTTCTATACTACACAGCTAATTATGGTACTATAATTTTTTAAATTAATTTACCAAGTTCCTTTTTATAAATTTACCAAGGTCCAAACTTCCCATGGTAATTATATAAATTGTATAAATATGCCATTGTGATATACAGGACTGTTCATGAACTAACCCCTAAATGACTGACTTACGCAGCCTCATTCTCCATCTCCTTCACTGTACTGTACCCTGTGCTATGACTTTACTTACTGTAGTTTTCTCCTCTGTCTGAAATTCGTTGCCTGGCAAACTGCTGTTCTTTTTTTTTTTTTTAATATATTTACTTTATTTATTTTTATTTTTGGCTGCATTGGGTCTCCATTGCTGCGCACGGGCTTTTCTTTTAGCTGTGGCGAGTGGGGGCTGCTCCTCCTTGTGGTGCGCGGGCCTCCCATTGGGTGGCCTCTCTCGCTGCAGAGCATGGGCTCTAGGCACGCGGCCCTCAGTACTTGTGGCACTCAGGCTCAGCAGTTGTGGCTCGCAGGCTCCAGAGCGCAAGCTCAGCAGCTGTGGCGCACGGGCCTAGCTGCTCTGCGCATGCGGTATCCTCCCGGACCAGAGCTCGAACCTGTGTCCCCTGCACTGGCAGGCAGTGATTCCTAACCGCTGCGCCACCAGGGAAGCCCCTGCTGCTCATTTTTTAAGACTCAGGTTACTGATGTGAAGCCTTACCTGACTCGAGTTCCCTTTCCCTAGTAGAATAAAGTTGTTTTATCCTAAGTACTTCCTTAGAAAGTCATATACAGTTTTTTATTAAATTATTTCTTATACTATATCAAAATTATTTGTATATGTATAAGCACCTAGGTTGTGAAGTCTTAGGGCAAGAACTTATATGCTTGCTTCTGTGATTGGCATTGCAGTTGATACATGGTAGTTACTTGTTTATTAAATGAACAGCTATTAACTTTTATTACTACTGAGTGGCTTAATAAATAAACATGGATGTTTGGTTCAACATATTGATGCATGTATTCTTTTTCTGTTGGATTTCTCCTTTATGTTAGTTTCTAAGGGAGAAGAATCTGTGTCTGTCTTGCTCACTACTCTGCCCAGAATTTAGCACAAAGTCTGTCATAGATACTAAATAAGTATTTGTATACTTATAGATAAATGCTAAACAAATGTTTGTTGAGTGACTAGTCTCCATATTTCTCCATCACAGCTACCATTTTGATGCAGAATTTATTATTTTTTAAAAATTTTCCTCTGGTACAACTATTGTCTATCTTGAAAGTTAAATGTTGCAGTCTCAAGATAGAAGTTTTAGCATTTTATAACACTTTCAGGCAGTTCATATTTATCTAGAAGGTTATTTACTGCTTTTGCTGTTTTGGAAGAATATAATGCCTTAGGGAATTTGTAAACAATTTTGATGCTTTTTTTTTCCCCAGCAGTATCAGCTATGATGGAGTGGGCTGTTTTCCCAGTTCTCAGAAATTCTTTGATTCAAGATGGTGGAACATTTAAAGTAATGTGTGTTTGTGTGTGTGTGTTTTTCTGGTGGATATTTGAAACTAGATGATAGTAACAGATACCTGACTTGGCCCAATTGTTGAATTGCTGGCATTATTTAAATAGTACTTCTTCTCCTTTTTGAAACATGTCTTTTAAACTAAAATTAGATATTCTTTACAGGCAAGGACCAAGTTTTAAGGATCCTTGTTCTCTCAGTTCTCAGCATGGTACCAGCCTTGGTTACTGCTCTATAAATCCACTGAATAATTAAATTAACAAAGGAATGAAACAACTAGATGGAAGAAAAACAGAGGATTAGAGGACATGTTTTACAGTATGATGTACTGATGGCCTTAAGGAATAAAAAAGACTAAGATAAATGATATTCTCTCTCTGATTTTTTTTAATTGTAAAGACAGACATAAAATATAAGCATGTATTAAATATTAGGTGTAGTCAGAGTACACATGATGCTCTGACTTCTTCTGACGTGCTTTTCCAAATTTTGGTAACTTTATTGCTTGATGCCTCTGATAACACAGGCAGTCTCCAACTCTGTTTTTAAAGTTTGTCGATTCAATTCAGTATAATAGATTTTTTTTTTAACACCAAATACATAGAAGCTATATACGAGGTGTGTGTGGGGAGATGAGTGAGCCAGGATTGCCACCTTCAAGGACAGAGGGCAGCAAACTTCTTTTGTAAAGGGCTGAATAGTATTTTAGGTTTGCAGACCTTATGGCTTCTGTCACACTACCAAACTCTGCTGTTGTAAAGCAGAAGCAGCCATAGACATACAGCCTAGCTGCAATGATGTTAAAGTTTTACTCACCAAGAACTTTATTACTGTATAGTACTTACAGTATTTCTAAATGTGTTACATGGTTTTGGTAAAGATTTTTTTTTAATTAATTTTAATTTTTGGTTGCATTGGGTCTTCGTTGCTGCGGGTGGGCTTTCTCTAGTTGCGGCGAGCAGGGGCTACTCTTCATTGCAGTGCGCGGGCTTCGCATTGCGGTGGCTTCTCTTGTTGCAGAGCACAGGCTCTATGTTCGTGGGCTTCAGTAGTTGTGGCACGCAGGCTCTAGAGCGCAGGCTCAGTAGTTGTGGTCCACGGGCTTAGTTGCTCGCTGGAGGTAAAGAATTTTAAGTAGAAGTTTTAGTAAGTGCCATGAATTGATACCTAATTTGTATATTTCCATTTGGGGTAACCCATTTCATTCTTTCCTTCCATGCTAGAAAGCTTGTGATATTCTATTCAGAAACAGTTTAGAATCATTGACTCAATTACTCTCAGTTTTGTGTCAGTGGATCTATGCCTAGCACTAAGTTTATTGTCTGTATTTGATCAATATGGTAAGGTTTTTTAACTGTGAGATTTTGTAGGGGATTGTTTCAGGTGCTTGTAGTATAAAATCATTTTTGGCCAGTACAAAAGCTGTGACCATGTGGGATCTTCTCATGGTTTTTGTTTTTTAATAACCTTTATTTTTTTTCTGAGTTTGTCTTCAAACAGTGCTTCCCAATCTTTTAAACTTTTTATAATGTAACAAGTTTCATACCTGTCTCTTGCCCCCATAATATTAGTAATATTTTTTATTTTTAATCATTGAATATATAAAAATAAGGTAAAAATTAATGATATGCATGAATGTATTGAGTTTATGATATGCAAACAAATAGTTAGGGAGGAAATGAACTAACATTTAGTGAATGCTGTTTACCAGGCACTGTATGATATTCTCCCAATTCTCATAATAACCCATGAAGTTAGATGTTACTTTTCACCATTTTACATATAAGAAAACTGAGGATCCAAGAGGGTAATTAACTTTCTTAAGGTCATATAGCTCGTAAGTGGCAGGACTAGGATGTGAAACCAATTTTGACTCTAAAAGTCCTTGACTTTTATACTGTACCATATTATTTCTCCATCATTTAGATATAAGAAATTGATGAAATTCAACTCCAAGAAATGATATACAGTCTTGGTTTTTGTGGTACTTTTCAGAGTCTTCAGAAGCTTCAAGATATGTTTTAAAATTCTGTTTTTTTAAATAAATTTATGTATTTTATTTATTTATTTTTGGCTGCATTGGGTCTTCGTTGCTGCACGCGGGCTTTCTCTAGTTGCGGCGAGCGGGGGCTCCTCTTCATTGTGGTGCGCGGGCTTCTCACTGCGGTGGCTTCTCTTGTTGTGGAGCACAGGCTCTAGGTGTGCGGGCTTCAGTAGTTGTGGCTCACAGGCTCTAGAGCGCAGGCTTAGTTGTGGTGCATGGGCTTAGTTGCTCCACGGCATGTGGGATCTTCCCAGACCAGGGCTCGAACCCGTGTCCCCTGCATTGGCAGACAGATTCTTAACCACCATGCCACCAGGGAAGCCCTGTTTAAAAATTCTTAAACTTCAAAGCAGAGTTAATTTTATTTCACCTTAACTCAAAAAGGAAGAAAAGAATACTGTGTAATGAGATTAAGCTATAAGCATTACTACTGTAAGAAATTACAGCCTTAAAGTAAAAGACCCTATTGTAAGGGAGTAAAAGTAGCTTTCAGGAAATGGGATGATTTCCCAAGCAAGAAGAATAACCGAATTACAAGGTGTTGCAGGTAAACCGAAAGAGAGAGTTTAAGGGGTGCTTTCCAGGGTCTTCAAAGTCAGTATAGTAAAAGCTTGTAAGAGTACATGATAGGAGATGTGGCACATATATACAATGGAATATTACTCAGCCACAAAAAGAAACGAAATTGAGTTATTTGTAGTGAGGTGGATGGACCTAGAGTCTGTCATACAGAGTGAAGTAAGTCAGAAAGAGAAAAACGTGCTAACACATATATATGGAATCTTAAAAAAAAAAACTGGCTCTGATGAACCTAGGGGCAGGACAGGAATAAAGACGCAGACATAGAGAATGGACTTGAGGACACGGGGAGGGGGAAGGGTAAGCTGGGACGAAGTGAGAGAGTGGCATGGACATATATATACTACCAAACGTAAAATAGATAGCTAGTGGGAAGCAGCCACATAGCACAGGGAGATCAGCTCGGTGCTTTGTGACCACGTAGAGGGGTGGGATAGGGAGGGTGGGAGGGAGACACAAGAGGGAGGGGATATGGGGATATATGTATACATATAGCTGATTTCACTTTGTTATATAGCAGAAACTAACACACCATTGTAAAACAATTATACTCCAATAAAGATGTTAAAAAAAAAAGTACATGATAGGGAGGAGGCTAGCTAGAGACACAGCAAGATCACTTTTATGATCAGGGTGCAAAATTAAGTGCAGGATTAAAAGGGAGATACCAAAGATGAGGTATATTTGTTTCTGTTGAAGAATTTGTTTTTAAAGTTTATTTTAAAGTAGACAGATCAGAGGGTTTTCTGACTTAAGTTATTTATTAAACCCTTCTGACTGGTGGGATCTTCCACAACTTTTCTTTTTTAACCTTTATTTTTTCCCCTGATTTTAAAAGAAACAATTGTATAATAATATCATATAGTAATTGAAGTAGGTACCATTTATTGAATGTTTACCACATGTAAAGTACTAGGTGATGTATATGTATGTCCTAATTTTTAAAAATTCATAGCAACCCAAGGAGGTAGGTATTGTTTATTTCATTTTACAGGTGAGGAAGCTCTAGTATAGAGGTTAAGTAACTTGGCCAAGGTTATGTTGCTGATATGTAGAGAGTAATTCAAACCATATTTCTTTGAATTCCAAAGTCTGTGATCCAAAGATTTTGTTTTAGTGATAAAAGGTAGGTAATAAGAATATATAACTACTGTTAATGTTTTGTTTTATAGCATTCCATTTTTTTCCTGTATGCATATATGCTGAACATTCCATCGTATAACTTGCTTTTATTTTCTAACGTGGTCTGTAAACATTCCTCAATATATTATTTAATTGTCGATGCATATTTTAGATGTGCCTTAATTTATTTAATTATTCCCCTATTGTTGGGTATTCAAATTGTTTCCAGTTTTATATATTATAAATAATGCAGTGATGCGTATTCTCATATAAAAGTTTTTATGCACCTCTCTGATTGTTTTCTGAGCCTAATGACATGAATATATTTAAGGCTGTTGATTCCTATGGTGAAATTACCTTCAAGACAGATTGTCCCAATTTGAATTCGTAGCATTAGTTTGAGAATGTTCATTGAACCACTCCCTTGACAATTGTAAGGCTTTGAGTTGTTGGCTAAATGGATGCCTCTCATTATTAATGGCCTTTATACTGGAGTGTGACAGATTGCCACATGGCCCCATCCAGAAGTTGAAGGAGGTACTAGTAATCCTACTTTCATACTTAACAAACTGTTAGTTTTATATTAAATGTGGGAGTTTTGAACATACAACTTCTTGTTGGAGGTTGAGGGAAGGTAAAATTTTGTGAAGAAAAAAATAGGGAATTATATAAGGAGTGAGGACATCAAGGACCAGTGCTAGGATCTAACTTGACATTAGACAATTAAATGACACTATTTTCTCTGGGTAATTTATCAAACTACCTAGTAAGAAGTTGTACAAGGCAAAAGGTTTGTGAATGGGCACTAAAGTCAGTTAGGGATGTTGCATTGAGTATGAGCTCACACTGGAAAGATAACTGAATGATTTTTATAATCTATTAAAAGACTGTAGGAGATTAAATTGTTGCTTGAATACCTAGGCTGTGGTCTGGAATTAGGATACCTGTGTTCCAGTCCCAGTGCAGACACTGATAACAATTGCTGTGACGCTTCCCTGGTGGTACAGTGGTTAAGAATCCGCCTGCCAATGCAGGGGACACAGGTTCAAGCCCTGGTCCGGGAAGATCCCACATGCCACGGAGGAACTAAGCCTGTGAGCCACAACTACTGAGTCCACGTGCCACAACTACTGAGCCCACGCGCCACAACTACTGGAGCCTGTGCACAGCAATGAAGAGTAGCCCCCACTTGCCGCAACTAGAGAAAGCCCGCGTGCAGCAATGAAGACCCAACGTAGCCAAAAATAAATAAATTAAAAACAAAAGAAAACACAAACAAACAAACAAAAAACAATGGCTGCAACTTGGACAAGGCATGTGACTATTCAGGACCTCAATGTCTTCCTCCGTAAAAATGGCGGAAGTGGAGTGGGTTTTGGCTAGATGTTTTCTATCATTTCTTTCAGCTCTAAAAATGCCAGCAAAACATTGGACATCTTATGGAAACTATTGAAAATAAAACAGAAACATACATATATTTTGTGTGTGTGTGGGATCTTAGTTCCCCAACCAGGGATCGAACTGGGCCCCCTGCAGTGGAAGCACAGAGTCCTAACCACTGGACCACCAGGGAATTCCCAAAACATATCTTTTCTGTATAAAAGTATAATGTGTCTGCTCGTAGAGTACTGTGTGTACTTCAGTTTGCACCTTTCAAAAGTCAAATAGAAATAGAACATTTCCCGAAAAAGAAAACATATAAATGAATTGGCGGGAGAAGTGTGTGATTGTGTGAGGGGGAAAGAGGCAGGGAAGGCTCATTTGAAGGTAGGCTAAAATAGTTTAGAACTGAATTCAGGAATAGTGTAGAACTCTTAATTCAGGAAGTTACTGGACAAAAATAATTTAATAAAAGTCAATAAAACAATAAAAGTACAATAACAAAATGATAAAGGATATCTGTTAGGTAAAAAAAAGTCCCTTTTCTCCAAATTTTAGATAATAGAAAGAACTAAGGAAAATCCTTACATTTGAAAGAGAGAAATTTAGGGCCAGTGAATAAAATAGCAGTGACGAACAAGTTAAAGAAACTAACTTCTAGAACTAAATGAACCTTGAATTGCCCAGAAGACCAAGCTTTTTAGAGCAGATATATCTGAAGCTTCAGGCCAAAGAACACGTCTCACAGGCTTCACCGATAGACTTGACACATCTAGCATGAAGAGCCACAGAGCACGGGTGTAAAGCTTGCCATAGTTCTTACTTCCTAACAGATATCTTCCAAACACCAAAGTCATCTTTCAGTATCATTCTGGCTTAATTTTCTAATTAGAATTTGACTTTGAAAATCTTGCCCCTTTTGGCCTGTCTGCTTAGGGTTATTATCTTGAGATGATTCCGTATTGTTAAATAGATGGAAGTTGACCTTATATTTTACACGTTGTCTGCTCTATGTTTGAAATATTTTATAGGTTACTGGTCTAGTCTGTATTTAACATATTCTGTAGATATTTAACATATTCTGTAGATGATCCCTGCCCTCCAACGTACACATATATTCAATTGCAATAACCTAAAGTCACCGTGAGTTAAGGACAGAATCTCAATCAGAATTCAGGTTTCTCAGCTTCTAACCTTTGTTCTCTCCTGTATCCTCCCTTTTCCCTCTTGGTCTAGCATTGACCCTATCCTTCAGTTTTATCTGGACTCTTCTCAGAAGCCATCTATGACCCAGAAGCAGAGTACTTAGCAACTGGCCACCTGTCCACCTAACCATCTACACACACATTCATCCATGCAGTCAGTTAACACTAACTTTTATTTAACCCATACGTATTCTAGGAATACAAAGATGAATAGTACCTGCTTCTTGCTCTCTAGAGGCTCACAGTTCAGTAAAGGAGACAAGTTATGAAGTTGTGGTCTGGGATTACAATAGACAAACTGGGATGTAGAGAGGTGGGAGTATTTGAATAGGGGAGAGGGTACTGTTGGCATTGATTTCTTTCATATTTGGAAATTCACTTGTTCCTGCTGCCTATCTAGAGTCATTCCATTTTTCTTTGCTATTTAGTAACTGAGAAGCCATATATATACCAGACATCCTTCTGTGTTAGGGACTGGGGTCAATAATACTATCTTTATATGAACAGTGGTGAAACAGAAGGGTGGAGACATATTAGACTCAACTGAATGAGGGTAGTAGGGATATGACTCAGATACCCCAAGTCCCTTAGAGCCAGCAGCTTCAGAGGACGGAGAGCTTATTTTGGGAAGTGACCTGGTCCAGACACAGGTAGGGACCAGCTCACAGGGCAAACATGTAAGGGTAAGTGCAAGTTTCTTATTGGCAGCCTCTGATCAAATATCTGCTGAAACCGACTTTCAGCGTCTTACTTCCACTACTCCCTACTAGCACTGACTTACTAAATTGTAATAAAGATAGAAACATGGAATCTCTCCCTCAGGTTAAACCTAGTGTTAAAGTGAAAGTTTTTACCAATTAAAAAAATGTCAATTACTATATTATTATAATCGTATACATCTTAAAGAGAGTTTTTAGTTAGTGTGTGCTTGTTTCAAATTTGATGGAATGTGTTAACACTAATTAGTAAAATCTGTGCACTAGATTATTCTCAGCACATTGGTTATCTCAGTGTAGCTGTATAAAGCACTGGATCTTAACTCCAGTGTCTCTGCACATTGATGAGGTATCATGAGGTAACATGACAAAGGGATGGGATTACAACCATGTGCCTTTGCAAATAGCCTAGAGGGAATCTTATCTATGGTCCATGATCTGATTTAAAATCTGGTCCTAAGAGAGGGTGTGTCATGTGTCAACTTTTGAGAGTCATTGACAACTAGAATAACCATCCCTTTATTATCCTAAGAAATATTTCTGGCTAAAAATCTAGTAAGTTCTAAAAGAAATTAGATAAATTTATGGAGAAATAAAATATAAAAGCAAACTAGTAGGTTTTTGAGGACTCGCAGGTTTTGTTTTGAGATTGTGAATCAGTTTGTAGCCTTTGTGAGGTGACTTTATTGATCCATATTTCTACCCCTAGTACAGTGCCTGGTTTGTAGTAAGCACCCCGATTAAATGTTTAAATAAATGTTGAATTAGTGAATAATGAATGAGTCAGGGCGATATACCTAAAAACATTATTTTCTGGTCCTGAAACACAGTAGAAATATGTATCAGCCAGGGTTCTCCAAAGAAACAGAACTAAGTAGAATGTATTATTTATCTATTTCTAGGAACTGGCTTACACAATTGTGTGGGCTGGCAAGTCTAAAATTTGTAGGGCTGGCCTGCAGGCTGGCAACTTTCAGACAGCAGCTAAGTCTTGAGGCAGAATTTCTACTTCCTCAGGGAAATCTCAGTTTTCTTAAGGCCTTTCAACTGCTTGGATGAGTCACACCTATGTTATCAAAGATAAACTGCTTTACTTAATAAAGTCAGCTGATTATAGATGTTAGCCACATGTACCAAATACCAACACAGCAACGCCTACACTGAGGTTTAATTGACTGACCTAGCCAAACTGACACATAAAGTGAACCATCACAGTATCCTTGGGTTTGAGAACTTGAGCCAAATGTGCAGCCTGGTGTGGCAAACCTGTGATGAACCCAGGGACTCCTGGTACCCTCTGAGGCGACCAGAACTAGGTCGGTATTGGGACAGGACTTTCTGGCTAGTCACATTTAACGTGAACAAAGAAAGCTGCTTGCGTTATTAGAGACAAGGTTTGTATCAGTGGGTCACTGAATAAATGCTAAACAGTACTTAAAAGGTTAGTCATAAGATCATCAGTTATAGCAAGGATTTCAGTTTGGAGAATTTTTTGTTCATTATATTAGAGTGGAGAAGTACTCATTTGTCCTGAGCCTGAGAGTTTTGTTTCTTTTTTTTTTTTTTTTTTATGGTACGCGGGCCTCTCACCGCCGTGGCCTCTCCCATTGAGGAGCACAGGCTCCGGACGCGCAGGCTCAGCGGCCATGGCTCACGGGCCCAGCCGCTCCGTGGCATGTGGGATCCTCCCGGACCGGGGCACGAACCCGTGTCCCCTGCATCGGCAGGCGGACTCTCAACCACTGCTCCACCAGGGAAGCCCCTTGTTTCTTATTATGTTTGCTTTTGGGTTTTGTTTTACTGTTTCAGTTTGGTTTTGTTTTGCCCTTTTATTTACTCGCTAGTCATGCTGTAGATATTAATGCTTGCCTATGGTTTAAAATAAAGTGACTTTAAAGTCAATCAAGTAAGATGTAGTTAACGTTGCTTTTTTTTTACTTAATTAAAATTTTTCACTTAAATTAATTAAAGAATTGGTGCTTTGAGAGAAGTTCAAGTGTATTTTTTTTTTGGCAATGGAATAGTAATGGTAAGGGCCAGGTGGATTTAGATAAGAAAATCTGGAACATTCATGCCAGCTTGAAATTTTTAGGGAAGGATAATTGTAAAAATTCTCTTCCTAATGTCATTTTATCATGTCTGACACTTTTTCTGGAATATAAATTCCCTTGCTCTCCTTCTTTTGATCTGCATGTGCACTACCTCTCTTTCTCAAATTCTGCTGATTTGCCAAGCAGTCTTTCTTGTTTCTTCCCTTTTTTCTCCTTTCCACTTGCTGTTTAAATTCAAATAGCTTTCTTTGTAGAAATTGAACCAAATAATAAGGCAGCATAAAACACTGAGTTCAGCAGAAAGTGATTTGCTTGTGATTAACCCTTGAGAACTGAGCCACTGCGAGATAACAAGGGATGTATTTTGAGACAACCTGCTCATTCTTCTTTTCCATTAGTAGATGAGACCGTTTCTTCCCCAGGTGTTAGGAATTCATGTACAGCTTTGCTTGGGTTTTACTTATCACACTGAGGGTGGCGTGTTTTTAGAAAAGCAAGACCAAAGGAGCTTATGACGGCCCTTCCCTCTGCCCCACTACCTGTCACAGACTTTCCTCCCAGCAAAAGGGAACTCCATTCTTCCAGTTGTGTAAGGCAATAACCTTGACATTCTTTCCCCCCAGCTTTACTGAGGTATAATTGACAAATAAAGATTGTATATATGTAAGGTGGACAACATGATTTAATAGACATATACATTGTGAAATGATCACCATAATTCAAGCTAATTAACACATTGGTCACCTCACATTGTTACCTTCTGTGTGTATGTGTGTGTGTGTGTGTGTGCACGCGTCTGTGCACATGTATGTACACATACGGTGAGAAAGCTTAGGTCTACTACTCTTAGCAAATTTCAAGTATAAAACTTATTCATCTTACAGGAACTTTGACCCACATCACCCCATTTCTCCCACCCCAGCCTCTGTTAACCGCTGTTCTACTCTCTGCTTCCATGAGTTTTTGACTTTTTTAGATTCCACATGTATGTGAGATCAATCAATATTTGTCTTTCTGTGTCTGGTTTTATTTCACTTTGTGTAATGTCTTCCAGGTTCATCCAAGTTGTCACAAATGCTAGACTTTCCTTCTCTTTATGGGTGAATAATATTCCACTGTACATATGCACTACATTTTCTTTATCCATTCATCATCTTCTCTTTCTTTTAAACCTCACATCCGGTCTCTTAACAAATCTTGTTGGCTTTTAAAAAAATTAATTAATTTATTTGTTTTTATTTATTTATTTTTGGCTGTGTTGGGTCTTTGTTGCTGTGCGTGGGCTTTCTCTAGTTGCAGCGAGCGGGGGCTAGTCTTCGTTGCATTGTGCATTCTTCTTATTGTGGTGGCTTCTCTTGTTGCAGAGCATGGGCTCTAGGCACGCGGGCTTCAGTAGTTGTGGCACATGGGCTTAGTTGCTCCACAGCACGTGGGATCTTCCCTGACCAGGGCTCGAACCCGTGTCCCCTGCATTGGCAGGTGGATTCTTAACCACTGTGCCACCAGGGAAGTCCCCACACGTAATTCTTTGGCTGCTTAATTTTCTTCATAGCATATGTCACTTTCCATTGTATATTTTTCTGATTTCTATTGTTTATTGTCTATCTCTTTGAAATACTCAGAGATGGGAGAGTCTCCAAATGGCTGCTTGAAAAAATGCCTGACTTTTTTTATTTGGAGTGTTGTTATTTTTCTTTGTTTAACAGTTCAGTTACTCCTTCATGTTTTTCTACATGGATCTGTGAATTATATTCATTTCATTTTTGTAATGAAATTTACCTGGCATAGGCCCTTAACTTCATTTTCTTTTTCTTCTGTGAGACTTTTGGATATATATACCTGGTCCAGAATATTTTAAGACATGATTATGTGTTAATTTCTTGATTAAATTTAACGATCATTTTCCATTATATTTTCCCATTTCAATCATAATTCCATCCACTAGCAGACACCAATACAGTACATAAATAATTCAAGTTCCAAAAGGCATCTGGATAGTGGGAATGCTTCTTAAGATCATTTTCATTCCATTATATTAACTTTTGAGAACCTACTATGTACTAGGTACTTTGTTAGATTTCAGAAATCCAAAGAGGTAAACAGTCCCTACCTCCAGAAGCTCACATTTTAGCAAGGGTTTGAAATAGGTAAGCCATTATTAAATAATGTGCTATGTACTATAATAGAACTGCTAAGTACCATGGAGTCACTAAAAAGTTTTACTTGAGTGAGGAGATGGGTGGCGTAAGTTTTACCTGGAGGTGACCTTAAAGCTATTTGAAATAAGCCGGGATTTTCCAGGAGGAATGAGCAGAGAACAGAAAGGATTAAGAGTAAAATTGTGGGAGTGAAGAAAGAACTAACAGACATCTGCCATGTTTACACAGTTCGTTGGTCATTTTTCATAATCTTTTCTCATAAATCATTTTGAGCACGCTGTGATTAGGTTTTCACATTCCCACATTCCCATTTTATAGATGAGGAAATGGGCCTAGAGAGATCAGCTTAGGGTCGCAGATTTGGTAAATGTTGAGCTGGAATTGGAGCCCAGGCCTGATTAACTTTGAAGCACATGGGTTATACATTCAGGGGTGAAAGGGAAGATTGAGGAAGTTCATGCTTGCTTCATGGGTAAAAAACATGAAGGCTAATGAAAAAAGTAAAATTTAGAACAGTAAGGGCAAAAAGGAATGGGGAATGGTATGAATCAAGGATGAAGGAGATGATGATACTGAGTGGATTTGAAAGCCCAGCCGCCGTCAGAAACCATAATTTTGTCATGGTGCTATGTAGTGTGTTCATAAGACTTTTCTCCAGTCAGCTTTAGCAGTCTAGGCAGAGGATTCTTTTTTTTTTTAATAATTATTTATTTATTCTATTTATTTATTTGGTTGCGCCGGGTCTTATTTGTGGCATGTGGGCTCCTTTGTTGCAGCTTGCAGGCAAGTTGTGGCATGCATGTGGGAGCTAGTTCCCTGACCAGGGATCGAACCCTGGCCCCCTGCATTGGGAGTGCAGAGTCTTAACCACTGTGCCACCAGGGAAGTCCCTAGGCAGAGGATTCGTTATGGTAACTCTCCAGCCATTTTAAATCAGTCAGTGACTTCACTGGGAATTTACTGTTCGTTAATTTCTGCAATGCTGTTATACATATGCTTGGACATTTTAAAATCTAAAATATTCATGCATTATGTATGGTCACAGGGGATGCAGTGAAAACTATG
This sequence comes from Stenella coeruleoalba, assembly GCF_951394435.1. NCBI lineage: Eukaryota > Metazoa > Chordata > Mammalia > Artiodactyla > Delphinidae > Stenella > Stenella coeruleoalba. The sequence goes on along the minus strand of NC_137164.1, from coordinate 23,357,965 downwards.
CTTTTTGGCATTTTTGAGAAATACAATCTAAAGTTGTCATGAATTTTTAAAAACTTAATTAAATACCATCGGCCAATAACACATAAATTAGTTATATGTGTACATATCATCTTTGTTTTCTGTGGTGACTATGATGAGATTGTTAAAAACTGAATTTCCAAATTTGGTATGAATGGAATTTTTCTATTTTTCTTATATAGACCACTTTCCCCAAACACTGGTCTGGACCAGTAGTAAAAGAATTAGTTGGTAGAATTTTTAATTGATTTGTAACTGTATTCGTTTTTAGGTATATATGTGCACATACATACCTTTTTTATAGAAAGATCAACTTGTTATAAATACGTGCTCGCATAATTTTATATAGAAAAAAATGTATCTAAGAATTTATTTAGATCTTCTGCAGGCCTAGAAAGTGTTAGCTGCTTTTCTAACCATCTGAACCTTCAAAGAAAAAGTTTCAAAACTAAAACTTCCTGAAGGCAGCCTTGTGGATGTTTAAAACAACAACAACAAAAATACCTTGTATGGCATCCACATGTACCATCTGCTGTCTCCTACATATGTTTGACACCTATGGCCATTTTAGCTTAGGCCAGAGTACAGGTGTATACATATCTTTCTTTTTAAATCACACTGCCTGTCTTATTTTCAGCCCATATTCTAATTTCCCTAAGTCAAAAAAGTAGCAACATTTCCCTAGTTTCTGTAAAAACACAGATGTAACGTGATATCAGTCTAGCTGCATGAGCAATCATAGACATTTAACCTGGTTATTGCCTAATTGGTAAACAATGACAGTCCTTATGGTACTAACACTGCCTCATTCTCCATTTTGCTTTTAAATTGTCTTTTCAGTGTCGTTTTTGTTCTGTTACTGGCAATTTAGTTTTAAAGCATCATTGTTTATAAAAACATTCAGAATAAAAATTGAAGCACATTGTGCTTGACATAGATCCAATATGGTGTTACGTATATAAAAGAAATAAAATAGATCCTGTTAGCCTGAAGGTACAGCACTGAAGTTTAAGTAAATGTGAAATAGCATAGTGATAAAGCGTATGTGAATTTTTTTCCAACAGTAGTCAAATAGAGAAGATGTTGATGGAATTCTCTGATATTTACACAGTTATGCCAAATGAACCATGGGCTTTTGTTTTTTAAAGCCCCAGTATGCTTTAGATGTTATTTTACTTTAAAAAAATTTAAGGTCAGATAAAGGTATGGCTGAGAGTTCTGCGTGAACTACTTGCTCAGATTTCAGATGGATTTTCCTGTGCTTCCTGTCTTCTGTATTTGCAACTAGATGATCTCTTTTTTTTGTTTGGGTCATTCATGTATGTGGAGAGTTGGTGGAATTTGTTGTTTTAGAGCTCTCTAAATTTGTGTCAAAAAAAAATACAAATGACTTTCTAGTGACTGAAAAACAGGTAGTAGATAAATATTTTTCTCTAGGAAACAAATAATATTCTTATTCTGGACCGTTTGAGGTTAAAGTTTTAACTTATTTGCTTATCTCTCTGACAGTATTTCCATAGAAAACTTCATGCAGAGGACCTTTATTCTTATTACAGAGTACAGGAATCTGGTAGTGCAGGACGCATAATAGTTTTAAAATTTCAAGTTGAGTTCTACTTCCAAATAGTAGATTTTTGTTATCAGTTGTTTATGCTCAAAAGGTATAAACTATTTTAATATCAAATTAATTGAAAATACTATTAAAGAGGTAAATCAGATACAGTCCCCTTCCAGTAAGTAATTTAATTCCAATAAGAAATGAGTTGTTGATTAGCTATGCTAATACTTTGTCCATTTTCAGTGTGGATGAGTAAGACTTGATTGCACAGTTTGGGGTCATTTATTGAACATTCTTATTTGCTCCAATGATCTACCTAATTTGGGTTTGATTTTGTTGTTTTTAAAGGTTGCAAGGCCTTTAGCGTTTATCTTTCTATAAAGTTAGTCTTCAGAAATAGAGATTAATTCTGACATTAGCATTATTTTTCTTATTGAACTATTGTTGAATGAATGAAAAATGAAATATAAATGGCAGATCTTCTGATATGCTCTGGGAACTCAAAGTAAATGAAACACCCTTCTTATTTCAGTGGGCATTTGTTTATTATTAATTTTAATTTTTTTTTATATTTTTTGGCTGCGTTGGGTCTTCATTGCTGCGCGTGGGCTTCCTCTAGTTGTGGCGAGTGGGGGCCACTCTTCGTTGCGGTGCGTGGGCTTCTCATTGCAGTGGCTTCTCTTGTTGTGGAGCACGGGCCCTAGAGTGCGCGGGCTTCAGTAGTTGTGGCGCATGGGTTTCAGTACTTGCAGCGCACAGGCTCTAGAGCACAGGCTCAGTAGTGTGGCGCACGGGTTTTGTTGCTCTGCAGCATGTGTTATCTTCCTGGACCAGGGATCCAACTCGTGTCCCCTGCATTGGCAGGCAGATTCTTAACCACTGTGCCACCAGGGAAGTCCACATTTATTAAAAAAATTTATTTAATTAATTTATTTTTGGCTGTGTTGGGTCTTCGTTGCTGCATGTGGGCTTTTTCTAGTTGTGGTGAGCAGGGGCTACTCTTCGTTTCAGTGCGCGGACTTCTCATTGCAGTGACTTCTCTTGTTGCGGAGCATGGGCTCTAGGCACGTGGGCTTCAGTAGTTGTGGCTCATGGGCTCTAGAGTGCAGGCTTGGTAGTTGTGGCACTCAGGCTTAGCTGCTCCACGGCACGTGGGATCTTCCCAGACCAGGGATCCAACCGGTGTCCCCTGAATTGGCAGGTGGACTCCCGCCATGAGGGAAGCCCCACATTTATTTATTTCTTAGAGGTTCTCATGTTGGGGTTTGTGAGCTGAAGGGCTTCAGGGAAACCCATGGATTCCCTCAAATTATATACAAAAATATTCGTGCTTTTCTAGGGTGTTGCTCCATAGAGTTCATCAGATTTTTTAAAAGCTCTTGCTATCTAGGAAAGCTTAAGGAGACAGAACACATCTAAGCATACATTAGTGAAATAAATGCAATAGGTTAAAAATAAAGATCTTTGGGAGATTAGCATAAACGTTGGAGGCTCACCATGTTTAGCATCCTGTAGAGGACCCATTTGATATAGGCCTTTGCCTTGTTGTGTATAGTGACTGGTGTACAGTCATGCTTGTATCATTGAGGGTCCTGGTAGTAATGGATGGTTTTTTGGAACATAGTTTAATGAAGGGACTATTTGCAGAGTTGTGGGCATAGTTTAACCAAAAAGGGATGATGAATCGCCCAGGGACTAGCACCAGTTAGAAACAGTTATCCACTCAGGCAAAGAGGCAAGGGGTTGGGAACTATGCTCCAGAACCCAGTGAGAGTTACAGGTATGGAAGAGGAGCCACTCAACAAGAGCCATGGCCACAGAGGAAATACAGCAGGGAATACGTTGTACTATTGTTTCTACCTCCTTCCACTCTTTGCTCTTCTGCTGATCCTTCCTGTTGGGAAAAAGTCTCATGTGCATAGCCTTTCAACCCCTCTTGGCCTCGTAAGAATGGGTCTTGGACTTGGAACACTTGGAGCTCACACAACCTGTACTTTGTGGGATTATCGTCCCCTGTCTCAGGCTTGCCCCCAGCTCTCAGTATTTCAGACTCCAGGGATAGTGTGGGATAAAGAGGGGGAGGGTGCTTGTGGGCCAATTTCCCTTTGTCAGCTGGCTGGCAGCACTAGCCGTGTGAGACTAGTGCACATGACTGGAGCTGATCTTACTCTGTCTCTTCTCTATATGAGTAAATCATTGTTCTACCTAGTGCTTGACTGTTGTGTTTTCCTTCACAACCTGGATACCAAGATATAATGGGCAGAAATGTATAGAGTCCTTTTCTGGGATTGGTAACCAGTGCATGGTGTTCTGTTCAACACTTCCTCTCATTGGCAAAACCCAACCAGAAGCGAGAGGGGGCAAGCAAGGACTGGATAATGTAGTCTTTTGAGATAAGGGAAGACAGAGGTAAAGAGCAAGGCAGAGAAGGGTGGAAAATGAATCTGGAGAGACAAATGGAGGATAATCATCAGAGTACTCAATACTTAATTTGTTAAATTAAATTGAATTTTTAATTGTTAAACGCAATTGAGCCTTACATATTGTTAGATTAAAGTGATAAATGATCAAATGTCTGATGATTTAATGTTTCTGATATAAATACCTTGACATAAAAATCTCTTTAGAATAATGAGGCAACTATTTGTCTCATATATATATTTGAATAGTAGAAATAATAAAAGTGATGCAATAATCAACCTATAAAATTGTGAAATTAAAATAACTTTTCAAGACTTTATGTTTTTCAAATATGCATTTTTCAAAATGTGAAAATTTGGATTATCTAACCTAGAGAAGACCAATTCATTTTCCACGGCCTATCTCAAAAACCACTTCTGTGAATCTTCTTTTACTTGGACAAATTTAAGAGTTTGTGAAACATTGTTCGTATTTCTGTTACACCACTTACATTCCTAATAGCTAGTTATTCTTATTGATAACATTAAAGTGGTTCACGTTTACTGCCTGTTTACTATGTGCCAAGCCACTGTGCTAAGTCCCTTACATACATTATTAATATTATCCTCAGAATAACCCTAGAAGTGTAGATATCATTGCTTGGTGCTTGATGCATCAGTGGATAGAACAGATTTCACAAAGGCCAGAGATCTTTATGTTCTTGTATTAATATTTCTACAACATTTTGGTTTTGTGGTTATTGTTAGTATTCATATGTTTATTAGCCATTTAGATTTTTTTCTATGACGTCCCTGACCTACTCTTTTTTTTAAAAAATATTTTATTTATTTATTTATTTTTGGCTGTGTTGGGTCTTAGTTGTGACACACGGGATCTTCAGTGCGGCATGTGGGATCTTTCACTGCAGCATGTGGGCGCTTTGTTGTGGCACGTGGGCTTAGTTGCCCCGGCACGTGGGATCTTAGTTCCCCTACCAGGGCTCAAACCCGTGTCTTCTGTATTGGAAGGTGGATTCTTTACCACTGGACCCACCAGGGAAGTCCCCCTGGACTCTTGTTCATTTTCTACTGGATCATCTGTCTTTTTCTTTCTTTTTTTTTTCTTTTGCGGCACGCAGGCCTCTCAGTGTTTTGGCCTCTCCTGTTGCGGAGCACAGGCTCCGGACGTGCAGGCTCAGCGGCCATGGCTCACGGGCCCAGCCGCTCCGCGGCATGTGGGATCTTCCCGGACCGGGGCACGAACCCGTGTCCCCTGCACCGGCAGGCAGACTCTCAACCACTGCGCCACCAGGGAAGCCCCATCTGTCTTTTTAATGTGGAGGAATTCTCTGTATTTTGGGGCATGTGCTCATCATTATGTGTTGCAAATGACTTCACCCATTCTGTGGCTGGTTCAAGCTGAAATATTAAGAATACGTCAGATCTTGATAGCAAAGATAAATATTTCTAGTCAGATGAAAGAATAAACAAGTTTTATGAGGAAGGAAAATAAATTCACACATAAAACAGTTGAGTACTTTTTTAAAAATAAATTTATTTATTTATGGCTGAGTTGGGTCTTCGTTGCTGCGTACAGGCTTTGTCTAGTTGCGGTGAGCGGGGGCTACTCTTCGTTGTGGTGCGCAGGCTTCTCATTGCAGTGGCTTCTCTTGATGCAGAGCATGGGCTCTAGGTGCATGGGCTTCAGTAGTTGTGGTGCCCTGGCTCAGTAGTTGTGGCTCACAGGCTCAGTAGTTGTGGCGCATGGGCTTTGTTGCTCCATGGCATGTGGGATCTTCCCAGACCAGGACTTGAACCCGTGTCCCCTGCATCGGCAGGTGGATTCTTAACCACTGCGCCACCAGGGAAGCCCCTGTTGAGTACTTTGGTTGGACTGAGGATCCTTAAAGTGAACCAATGGAAAATAAGACTGGAAAACTCAAAATATGTAGCCCCTGGGAAGCTCTAGAAAATGGCAAAAATATACCTCAACAGAACATCTTCTTGAAATCAATACTCATTTCCCTTCAGTTCAGGAGTAATTACATCTAGACAACTTGAAGGGAACCTCAAAGACTGTTTGGCCTCTTGCTAGCTAGCTCTAGGCTTGTCCTTCTCTGCCAGGGAAAGAATCTTCCTTTACTGAGATTGCCCTAGTGCTCTGCCTTGTGAAAAGGTGAATCTTAGAACTGGAGCTGAGGACTTCCCTGGTGGCGCAGTGGTTAAGAATCCACCTGCCAATGCAGGAGACACGGGTTCCAGCCCTGGTCCAGGAAGATCCCACCTGCTGCAGAGCAACTAAGCCTGTGCACCACACTACTGAGCATGCAGTCTAGAACCTGTGAGCCACAACTACTGAGCCCACATGCCACAACTACTGAAGCCCACATGCCTAGAGCCTGTGCTCCGCAACAAGAGAAGCCACTGCAGTGAGAAACCCGCACGCTGCAGCGAAGAGTAGATCCCACTCACCACAACTAGAGAAAGCCCGCGTGCAGCAACGAAGACTCAGTGAAGCAAAATAAATAAATAAATTTATTTTTTTAAAAAAGTCTAACTCTTTAAAAAAAAGGAACTGGAACTGAGGAGAGGAAACCTAGATGAACTTTCCTCATCTTGTCTATGAAGAGCTCTAGACTTCTAAGAGAGAGTTACTGGGTGTTAAAGTTAGAGCACCTTCATACAGTTGGCCTTTGTGTCTTGATGTTTATCCTTATAGAGTCTCCTCTTGAAGACTTGGGGCTTTGATTTCCTAAGATTTGCATTCCCTTACAGAACTTGAAAACTGCTGGCTATAGGGCCTTTTGGTTTTACTATCCATCTAGTCTCAATCTCCATCTTATGATTTCTGCTGTACTGTTGTGAAATGACTCCATTCTACTCCCTAGTGAGATTATTGTAGCTTTTTTTTAGTTTTTGGATCTTATGGGTTTGCCTCTTTCACCATGAATCAGACAGAAACCGTTTCTATAGTGTCTCTCCTTAATTCTGATCCCATCAGAATTTGATTTGGCTGCAAGTACCTGAAAACTGAAAATAGTAGTAGTATCTTAGAAAGACAATTTTATTTTTATCTCATGTAAATAGAAGCAGTCCAGGGGTGCTGTGGCAGCTACATGATCATCCAGGACGCGGGCTCCTTTCATCCCATTGTTCTTCCTTCCTTATCCGACATGGCAGCTCCTGGTATAATGTCTACATTGCAGCCAGCAGGAAGGAGGAATGGAAAGGGAGAAGGACATTCCACCGTCCCATGAAGGACTTCTCTGAGGCTGCACACACCACTCTGCTTATATCCTATAAGCCAACACTTAGTAAACATAGCTGTACCTAAGACTAAGGGGGGGCTTGGAAATATGTGTCTGGCTAAAAATAGGAAGTTTGATCCTGTAGAAGAAGGGGAAAATGGATCTTGGGGGGCAGCCGTTGATCCCGGCTACATAAAACCTTTTTCTGTTGTGACGAATATTTTCCCAAGGTGGTTAAGGAGAAAAGCATAGACTGATATGGAGTATATAACTAATTTAAAATTTATCAGGATGAGCTCATAACTGAATTCTTGGCTCTTACTGTAAAATTTTTACATTGGTCTAGAAAGGTAGAAATAAGCTAACTCTTAAGTTATTCATCACTTTTACTAATTTTTCACACTTTGACTTCTTTTCTAAACATGGATACATTTTATCAAGGTTTTTAAATATAGCAGCGTCCATTGAGCATTGCATATGTAACTGAGGAGGAAATACTTACCTTTTAGCTTTATAGAAGATAAATACATTAAACCCACTATTAAGAATAGTCTAGGGGCTTCCCTGGTGGCGCAGTGGTTGAGAGTCCACCTGCCGATGCAGAGGACGTGGGTTCGTGCCCCGGTCCGGGAAGATCCCACATGCCGCGGAGCGGCTAGGCCTGTGAGCCATGGCCGCTGAGCCTGCGCTCCGCAACGGGAGAGGCCACAACAGTGAGAGGCCCGCGTACCACAAAAAAAAAAAAGAAAGAATAGTCTATAGAAAACATTTTAGCAATAGGTAACATAAAAGCTCTTGGTTAGAACAAATTCAAATACATGGAAATTAAATGAAATCTAGAATTATTTTAATTCACTGAAAATTAGCTGTAATCCTGAAGATTTTTAAAAATTCTGCACCACAGAGCGTGAGGAAAATGTGTTATTAATCATAATTCTCATTATTTAAAATGATTTACTTTAAAAACCCAGTATGTAACACTATAAGTGATAATTATTTTTTCCTCCATAGGCAAGAAGTTTGATAGCTGTGGGACTGGGTATTGCAGCTCTTGGATTTGCAGGTAAGATAAATAAAGGATATATATCAATAAATGTTGCAGGAGAAATATTTCCAAGTAGCTTCTATAGTGATTCATGAGAAGACCCTTAGTATTCTGAGGTTTTTGATTTTAAGACATACGTTCCCATTCTTTGCAACATTTATAGTCACTGAAGATTTGTCAGCACAGCAAAATCTAGATAAACTTTGTAGTGAAGGAAATTAACGATACAAAAGCTAGGAAAACTAGCCCCAATAATAATTGATCTTCCTGACATTTTTTTAGTTTGAGCTATAGTGTACTATTAAAAAATAAAATCTCTTTAATATGAAGCAGTGTAAGTGATAATGGGGCTCTTTTATTCTCCCATATTTTTTTCTTGCCGATAAGAATACACATTTTCTGAGCTGTCAGTTCTTTCTGATGAGCGTAGCCATTCTTTATAGTATATTTATCATTCATTTTAACATGTTGGTGTAATTTCTTTGACAAACCCAGGAGAACTTCTTTTACTGCCAAAATCTTTTTAGAAAGAATAAAGATTTAAAGTAAAATTGCTGTCTCTTCTAACCATTAATTTATAGTTTTAAATTGCATAGCTATTCTCTAATTAAATGTTAATCTGAGAGCATTTCCTTGTTGATAAAGGTTTACATTTTTCATTTAGCATTTGTGTCTCTTAAGTTCCATGGATTTGATCTTGTTAATTGGATCTTCTTTTTAGGTGGAGCTACATTCCATTGTGGTTATATGCAGTGAGATCCAATAGAAAAAGAGACATAAAAGATTTTGTTTTGTTTTGTATAATATTTAATTCCACACAACTCTATTTAAAGCACCTTACCAGTAAGAACTTTAAAATCAGGAAGATCAGTGGTTCAGATTCTCTTGGTTCTTGTACTGTCAAAGTCTTGTGTCTCATATAACTATAGTTAACTACTTACTGAGGTTTCATGAGAAGAGCACCATGTCTGAAAAGGAATTCTGACAAACTTGCCCATAAACATAAAACAATTTTTGTATTAGTTACTGTAGCAGAATAGGCATAGTTATTTCAAATTCAAGTGTAAGATTTTTATTTGAAATTAGAGAAAGATACTTTTGCCAAGGTCTTGTTTCTACAATGAGAAGAATTGGTGTATGTATTCTATACATACTACTCTGTTGCCAAATTCAGTTTACTAACTAGAATATTAATAGCAGGCAGTTCTCTTTCAGGGTCAAATACGACTGAAGAGTAGAATTTAGGAGAAAGTACCCCTAGACTATTGGAACTAGATATTCTCCTCTATAGTTAAAGTAAATGTCCGGATGTCACTTCTTGAAGCCTTTAATTGCTTTTTTACATTGAGATTGCATGATTGTGGTTTTGAAGGAATTTTAAGGCACTTTAAAAGCCAGATTTTATACTGTTGTAGAATCAAATGGAAGTTGATATTTATATAAGAGATTTAGATGAGTTAGGGTTTCCGCTTCATTTAATTTTACTTTATTTAATGTTCTACTTGATCTCAAGAGCTTTTTATCTCCTACTTAGATTGGCTACTTCACATCTTCCTATGTCTAGCATCCTTTGTTTTTCCCTGTAACATGTTGTTTGCACAGGAATGACAGTATGTTTAGACAGGTTACTTCTTATAAAACATCTATGTAGTTGAACTTTCCCAGCAGAAATCTTGATTTCAAATAATGTTATGGTTAGAAATTGAATTTAAGTTCAGAGGGTCATAACTGGTTTTCTAGCAGAGCTTTGGGAAAAGAGACTCTAGTATTCGTAGACACACATTCTGATTAGGGTACAAAAGGTAAATTAGCCAGATAATATTTTATTCTTGTTCTATGCCCTCAAAACAATTTAGGACCTGTTTTGCTATTGATACTTAGTTGTCCAGACTCAGAGGAATTTTGATTATTAGGATGCCTAAGAAAGGAAAGCACTAAAATAAAAGAAGCTTTTAGGAGAGTAGTCATCCTCAGTGAGAAATTGAGTACTAGGGTGTTATTGTTTTTATGACCTGTATAAAAGTAGGATTTTATACATAACCATTGAAATTTTCTAATTTTCTAATTATGAACTAAAGCTTAATTTAATAGCTATGAAAATTATATTAAAATGAAATCTGTCCTCCATTTAATAAATTAGAAATTTGAAAAAATGTGACTGTCTTTCAGGTAGATTTTGAGATAGGTATTAAAATAACATATACAAAGTAAACAATAAATACTGTGATGAGCACTTTGTGGGTGTTGGCTTTCATTATATTTGCTTTTATTCCTGTTACTATTTAGGTCGCTACACATCTCAAATCTGGAAACCTCTAGGACAAGTAATCACAGAAACTGCAAAGAAGATTTCAACCCCTGTAAGTTAAAAATGGCTTTAGTTAGAAATCTAACCTTGCTTTGATTTTTGTTTATATGCCATTATTGATAGTAATTCAGAAAAATGTTTTGGATTTTCATACAAACGTTTGTATCATTGGCAACTTTATTGATTTAGTTTCTTTTAAGTTTCTTGGTCATGTTATTTTATATCTAAGCTTATTCCTGACTTTGAATTATCGTATTCCTTTTAGTAGTATTACATCAACTTCGAGGTAATTTATTTTCCTTGTTTAATTAGTATTCATTTAGTGATTGTCCTGTGCCAGGGGCTAGGCATAGCTGGTGAACAAGACAGATATGGTGCCTGTCCTGATGGAGCTTACCCAAAAGTTTATTTCATCTTCAAATTTGAAACTAGTTCCCTCGTACCACCACACCTGGCTATCTCAAACATAAAATTATATGATTGCAACCTTGAAACCTATAGGGCTGATACATTCATCTACCAGCATTACAGCTACTCTGCTGAGCTGAATATAAGTAAAAGATGAATGATAGTAGGTGTCTAAAAAGCTATAGTGTGGTGAACTGGGTGAACTGTGGTTTGTGACCACTAGAGACCATGCAAAGAAAACTCACTGAAGCAGTACAACATAAACATTGATTTCTGGGAAACAGAAGATCTGGGATAGATCAGCTTGACTTACAGCAATTTGAGAATGAATGGCTTGTTTTAGCAAAGGCATTATAGGCTTGAGGCTTAGTTAGTCATGAACAATAACCACACTTTCAAAGGATGACATACTATATTATGACAGATAATTAAACTCGAGGTCAAAAGAACTGCAAGTGATTTTGCAGACTTATAAATGCATGTCTGTGATTAGAGGGAGCATGTGTTTATTTTCTGTTTTCCTGTTTATGTTTTATTTGGCTAAAGTATTAATAGGTATTTAGCATTCATTCAATAAATGTTCATTAAGCACCTACTACATACTGGACATTATTGTGGGGAGTGGGAGGTAGTCATGAACTAGACAAAGACACTGCCTTCTAGGAGTTTACTTTTTAGTGGAAACAATTAACAAAGAAATAAGATACATAATATGTAGAGGTGTTGAAGGTAGGAGTTTAGTTTTCTTTAGAGAACTAAATCAGCGTAAGAGATTGATTCTTTAACAGCAGAGAGGAATCTATATTAGATAGGTCTGGGAAGGCCTCTCTGAGAAGATGAGGGAGCAGGCCATGTGAACATCTGAAGAAAGAGCTTTCTAGTGGGAACACTGCAAAGGTCCCGAGGTGGAAATGAATTTAGCAGCAAGAGTAACTCCAGTGGAGTATGTGGAAGGAACAGTGGTAGTTTGGGCCCAGATCACTTAGGGCCAAATAGACTGTGACAAAGATAGCAGATTTTGGTTTAAGTGTGATGGAAAGCCTTTGGAAGGTTTTGAGCATGTGGGCAACATGATTACCAATTTAGGTGATCACTCTGCCTGCTGCAAAGAGTATAGACTAGAATGAGTCAGAGGAGAAGCTGTGAAACCTGTTAAGAGGGTACTGAGATAGTCCAGGGACTTAGGTGATGGTGGCTTGACATAGTTATTTAAATGTCTTTCCATATGTTTATGTAAAGCAAATTGAGAGACTTTCAGAAATCATTTCTCCCTGTTTATGCTGATCTTCAGTAGATATCTTTATACCATAAATAGACTTGTGTTTTGTAGAACTACATTATTTAACACTGAAAGGAAAAGAGAAAGAAAATGAGAAACATTTCACTGCTCTGTGCAGGCTCACAGATAACGTAGAATAGTTTAAGAGATTATTATGGGTATCCTGAATGCAGCCCCTGCATTTCTTTTTTCTTTTCAAAGGTGTCTTTATTTATTTATTTATTTATTGGCTGCATTGGGTCTTCGTTGCTGTGCGAAGGCTTTCTCTAGTTGTGGTGAGCGGGGGCTACTCTTCATTGCGGTGTGTGGACTTCTCATTGCGGTGGCTTCTCTTGTTGTGGAGCACGGGCTCTAGGCACGCGGGCTTCAGTTGTTGTGGCATGTGGGCTCAGTAGTTGTGGCTCGTGGGCTCTAGAGTGCAGGCTCAGTAGTTGTGGCTCATGGGCTTAGTTGCTCCGCGGCATGTGGGATCTTCCTGGACCAGGGCTCGAACCTGTGTCCCCTGCATTGGCAGGCAGATTCTTAACCACTGCGCTACCAGGGAAGTCCCGGCCCCTGCATTTCTTAAGGAGAGAAAAGTGATACATGCCCCCTTTCCCTCCCTTTTGTGGGCTTCAAGTTAAGACAAGTGCCTTTTGATAAATCTGGCCCCTTTTCCACAAAGTACTACTCTTGCAGTTTGCAGTGAAACATCTTGGAATATCTTTATCATCATCATAATTATACCTCAGTGAAGATAGGAGTTTTTAAAATACTTCTTTAAATATTAATTGTACCAGGGAAATTGAGGAATGAAATATATACATACTTCCTCTTGGCACTGATTCCAAAAAGCCAAATTCATAAGCACAGCATTTACAGTGTTTTGATTTTGTAACTGTGTTCATTATTGAATCAAATAGAGTTACTAACAAATAGGGACTGTAGTTGTGTGTCAATAAATCCCTGTCATTCAAAAGAGAATGTTCAAGGCTCAAGTTCCCATGGGTTCTCTTTTCATTTTTTCTTAAACTTTATTCGCTTCTTTGATGCTTTAACATCATCTTTTTCTTAAATCTCATCTTTCTTTTTCTCATGCTTTTTTTCCCATTCTTCTGGAATATTGCCTAGAATAATTTTGTTCATATGGAATGCATGGAGAGTTTGTTTCTTTCCCTCTCACTGTTGTCATGTAGCCGCTGGCTCCTTGGAATCTGGTGGAGCCAGTATTAGAGGGATACTACAGAAGTCTCTGCTCAGACGGAGTCTCCGTGCCCACCTTTATACTTTCCTGCATACTCTCAGCCACATTTTTTGGTACTCTCAGACTTAGCCAGATTTTCTGGTGTTCTTTTTCCTTTGTACACTGCTTGTTTTGATTTTGATGTTCTTTCGTTTGTGCTTTTGGTTTTTAGGTTGGGGTGATTTTTGTTTGTGTGTTTGTTGTTTAGTGCTGGAAATTTGGGGGATTTTCTCTGTATTATTGATGTTCTGAAATTTCACAGGAATTTTTAGCCTTGGCTTATGTGAAAATTGTCTGTTTTTTGTTCTGTTAGATCCTCATATATTTTTTCTTTATTTTTTCCTTCCAATGTGTCTCTGCTCCTGGAACTCATATAAGTGGCCTTTCTCAGCAGTCTGGTAGATTTACTTCAACAATTTAATTGAATGAGAAGATTGGCAGTGTGCTGTGAGCACGTAGGTGGCTTATATCAACAGTCATGTCTCTTCCAAATCAAGGAGCCCAGAGGCAGTCTTGGAACCTCCAGAACCCAGGAGTGGTTGAGTACTATGTGTATTTTACTGCTTGGCATAACTGTCCCCCTCTTCAGCCCTCTGGGTTCAGTGTGATCTGTTGGTACCTTTGCTTCTCTTGGGACCTACCACCCACAGCTGGGTGCATCCCAGGCATATGATTCTCTTTCTTGGCCTGAGGCTAAAGTGGTAGGCGGCAGGCCCTTATGCCCAATGCTAATGGAGTTAGGAATCATCTCTCTCTGCTGTTCTGGTTTAATTAATTACCCTGATGTTATTTTTTGTATTTGTTGACTCTGAATTTAGTCAGAGGGGCTGCTAAATTGGGGCTGCTGTGATTTTTTTTCTATATGTGCAGTCTTACCTGTTTTCAATCTTCCAGGATTTCTTTAAACTTTCTGGTTTGCTACTTGATCCATTTCTTGTTTTCTAGGCCTCTTACGGATTTTTCTTGTTTAAAATATCTTTTCTCATTTCACAGGCACTTTGGAAAGCAAAAGACTTTTATTATTAAGTCTGCTGTTTTGAACCAGTACCTTTTACTTGATTTTTTTTAAGTATTAATGTATATTATTGACCCAGCTATTGTCTAATTACCCCTAATTTTTTTCTTGGGGAAAAAACCCAAGTCATTTATCTTCTTTTGAGGCTTTTATTTTTCTATTTGTTAATTTTTCTTTTTACTTGAATACAAGTTTTTAAAATTGGACTTACATTGTTTTATGGTTAAGTGAAATTCATGGAAATAACACTAATTAAAGTCATCCTGTGGCTCTATAAATCAGATAGATTATTGTACATAATTAAAGTTTATAGTTTATGGTAAATGTGTTTCTTCTCTTAAGACTATGGAATGATATATTTTCCTGGTTGTTTGGAGGGCTTTTATGTTTCAAGTGATTGAGTAAATTAGCTAATGAAGACTTTAACTTGGTTCGTTTCACATCTTCTTTAATAATATATAGCACTACAGCATTCAATGTTAATTTTAGAAGGAAAATTATTTTGATTTTTGTTTATATATATACTTTATAAATAAAATAATACAAAATAATAATTTGTAAGGTTCAGGGTATGTTTCCAATAGACAGCAGAATAAATCCCACTATTTCTGTTCTTGGAAATTCTATTAGAAAAATATAACCATCTACTCCATCTGTTTTGTGTTCCTTATTGTAATCACATCTTTTTGAATTTAAACATTTCCTTGACCCACCAGTGTTGTCAGAAAATAGTTCTGCATTGGCTTTGTCTGTATATCCTAATATAATGCAGTATTGGTATATTACTTGTAAGCTTCAAAGGGCTTACAATTTCTTTTTAAAATTATGTAATGTAAAACCTAAATTCCATATGAGTTTAGAAGGCATGATTTTTTCTGAAGTAGCATGAGCAGTTGATTTTCGTTGTTTTCTCTGTCTGCCTTTCTGTATATAGCCCCCAAATATTAAATGTCTATCCTCAAAAATGATATAGCTCCTTTAGAAGGATTATGATGATTGTATATTTACTTGTAAGCTTATTTGTAAACAGGTCAGTGTTTTAGGGTATGAGTCTCATCCAGTTGCTAGACTTTAAGTAACCTTTTCTTAGTCTCCTTTTCTACCTGGAAAAAACAAAGTAAAAAATTTGCTTAGATATAATGGCTACTTTTAGGGTTAATGAGCTTTGTGAATATAGTGGAAATGACAGTTCATGAAACATCATCAATTTATTATGCTGAAAATTTGGAGCTCACAAAGGTAGATACTCATAGAAATATTAGGGAGTAAGGTATGCATCTAGTAAAAATTTTGATCACCTGAGAGAAACCTTAAAACCAGCTGTTCTTCCTCTGTTAAGTTTTCTATTCCTTTATATGTATTCCCCTATATATCTCTTATTCCTTTATATATTCCCCTGTGTGTGTGTGCTTGTGTATATATACATAATTTGTCCACATTAGTATGTGTGCTTAAACAATTTGCTTCCCTTCCTCCCCTCACAATTTGGAGAAGGGGGTTGTTTTTTGTTTTCTTACTAGATTGTTAATTGCTTGAAATTTGGAATAGTACATCATATTCCTCACAGTACTGGTACATTGATAGATTAGCATCTATGTGATAAAGGACAGAACTTCACTTGTCTCATTTGAAAAGGTCCTGGCACATAGTAGGTGCTAATGTATTTGTTGAATGAGTTAATTACCAGGGAATTATTACCAATGGAAATTTATGACAAGCTGTTCAAAGAGAATAGCTTATACAAATGACCAGATCTGGCTCCTTAGGACTCATTTCTTAAGCTCTAATAATTTAGTTGGTTTCCTTTTAGTCCCTTTTTTTTAAAAAAAAATTGTATTTGTAACTGTGTTTATTGTTGAAAATTTAGAAAGTAAAAATAAACATGAAGAAAATAATTATTCATAATTCCACCACCCCAAAATAACATTTTGGTGTGTATACTTTCAGATTTTGTTTTATGCAAGCATACACTTTGTTTTTCCTTAGAAAAATATGGGTTCACGTTTTAGAAACATGTACACATTCAATCATGTGTGAATTTTTTTCCTTCTAAAAGTTGAGTTCATGCATCTTGTTTAAGAGCTCCTGAAGAGTTGTCTCTCTTTGCTGTCTCCCATTCCTTTCCTCCTGTTCTGTGTTTTTTTGTTTTTGTTTTTTAAATTTATTTTTGTCTGCATTGGGTCTTCGTTGCTGCGCGCAGGCTTTCTCTAGTTGTGGTGAGCAGGGGCTACTCTTCGTTGTGGTGCGCGGGCTTCTCATTGCAGTGGCTTATCTTGTTGCGGAGCACAGGCTCTAGGCGCGTGGGCTTCAGTAGTTGTGGCGGGCGGGCTTAGTTGTTCCACAGCATGTGGGATCTTCCCGGACCAGGGCTCGAACCCGTGTCCCCTGCATTAGCAGGTGGATTCTTTACCATTGCGCCACCAAGGAAGCCCTCTCCTGTTCTCTCTTAAACTCACTCTAATCAAATCTTCACTTCCAGTACCTTCACTAGACTTAGATTTACCAAAGGGTAAATCCAGCCGTCAGCCCTCAGTTCTTGTCTTCCTTGACCTATTGGAAGCATTTGAAACTCTTTTTTTTTTTTTTTGCTACGCGGGCCTCTCACTGTTGTGGCCTCTCCCGTTGCGGAGCACAGGCTCCGGACGCGCAGGCTCAGCGGCCATGGCTCACGGGCCCAGCCGCTCTGTGGCATGTGGGATCCTCCCGGACCGGGGCAGGAACCCGTGTCCCCTGCATCGGCAGGCAGACTCTCAACCACTGCGCCACCAGGGAAGCCCTGAAACTATTTTTCACTTCCTCACTTTTGGCATCTGCTTTTCCTCCTCCTGCACCACTAGGCCATCACAGTTTCCTTTACTGATTCCTCTCCATCTCTGTGCCATTAAATGTTGCAGTTTCTAGTGCTCAGTCTTTGGACTTCTTATCTACACTCCCACTCTAGGTGATCTCATTTAGTCTCACACTTTTAAATACCGTCTGTGTACTCATGACTCCCAAATGTTATCTCCAGGTCAGACTTTTCCTCCACTTACATAGACATTTTTGAACCTTAATGTAACCAAAACCAATCTCCTGATATGTGTTACCCACAAGAAACAAGTAACAAATAACCACGCCTTGTCTAAGTCACTAATGGCAGTTTAGGCCAGAAACCTTGCAGTCATTTGCAGAGTGAGACAAAGTTTAGCAAGCTGTTAGTTTATTAGAGAATGCTCTTAGGATCAACAGCTCCAGGAGGCAAGAGAAGGAAGAAGAATGGAGGGATAATTTAGGCTGCAGTGCAGTCTTAGTAAAAGGCCTGAGACGGCGAACCCCCCGGGACCTCTGATGCTCAGGTGACTCATCGTGATTATCCCGATTTGGGGCAAGAGGCCATGAAGCTAAGTGACATCACCTGGGAGGTAAATATAGCTAAGAAGTCCAAGGACTGAGCCCTGGAGAAGCACAGTGTTTATACCCTGACGTCAGCCAGTCATCAGCTAGAGACCCTCCTGTGAAGGGGGCGTGAGCCTGACATTCTTCAGCCAAGGCAATTGCTGGAGGTTGACAGCTGAGTGCTGTCTGCCAGCGGCAGCCCCAGTGTCTGCGGAGTAAGTGCCTCAGCTCTGAAGGGGGATCTGTGCAGTGTATAGCAGCGTTTACTGCATCATCTTCAGTTCCCTGCTTTTTCTCATATCCCATATTCAATCCAAGCAAATGTTATTTCTGCTTTCAAAGTACATCCAAAATCTGACAGCTCTCACCTCCTCCTGTACTACCACATTGGTCCATACCAGCATCACCCCTTGCCTAGATTACTGTTATGTTATCTTAACTGGTCTCCTGCCTGCACTCTGTACCTGTCTTTCTATTCTCTACACAGCAGTTAGAGTAATTCTTTTAAAACCAAGTCAAATCTGTTACCCCAGTGCTCTGGTTCTCCTACCACTGAGAATAAAATCCTAAATCATTTCCATTGCTTCCAAGGCCCTCCACAATCTGGCGCCTGTTATCTCTCTACTACTTCTCTCCTTGCTCAGGCGTCTCCAGCCACATTGACCTTTCAGTCTAGTCTTCCGGTCTCTTGGCCTCCCTGTCTAATATCCTGGTGTCCTCCTCACGTTGTCAGCTTCTCCTCTTTCTCAGTCAGCCAGTCGAGTAGGTTAAAAAGATGTCTGTCATCTCTACAGTAAGTGACTTGGTCAAGGTTATCCAATGAGAAAATTACCGTAGAGCTTAGATAAAGTTCAGGCCTTTTGCTTCTACTGACCTGTTTTATTCCTTCAGTGTAGTGTTTATCTTGGTCATAATTTCTTGTAGAGGATTATTGTTTAGTGCTCTCCCTCCCCACCTCCCACAATTCCAAGTTGACTTCTGGAAAATAGATTGCTCTTTTTTTTTTGAAAAATTTTTTTTTTAAGAAGATGTTGGGGGTAGGAGTTAATTAATTAATTTATTTTTGGCTGTGTTGGGTCTTCGTTTCTGTGCCAGAGCATTCTCTAGTTGTGGCGAGCGGGGGCCACTCTTCGTCGCAGTGCGCGGGCCTCTCACTGTCACGGCCTCTCTTGTTGCGGAGCACAGGCTCCAGACGCGCAGGCTCAGTAGTTGTGGCTCACGGGCCCAGTTGCTCCGCGGTATGTGGGATCCTCCCAGACCAGGGCTCGAACCCGTGTCCCCTGCACTGGCAGGCAGATTCTCAACCACTGCGCCACCAGGGAAGCCCTGGAAAATACATTACTCTTATTGCAGCTGTGTGATGGGATTGAGGTCATGCCATCTCATATGTGGAACTAATTATTTCTTGCTCTTTCTTTCCTCTATAGAGTTTTTCATCCTACTATAAAGGAGGATTTGAACAGAAAATGAGTAGGCAAGAAGCAAGTCTTATTTTAGGTGTAAGGTAGGTGTGCTGCATAAGTATTATTTTGTTCTGTGGCTAAGTTTGTCTTGAAAAAGAAGAAAATGTGACAGTAAAGTTATCCTTATATTCTAAATTATGAATAGGAGGCAGAGGAGAAAATGTCAAATTTTTACATTTTAAAACCTCAAATCTAAGAAATTATCCTACCACCCCTAAAAAAAATCAGGCGTATTTGTGATGTGCCTTTATTTCTTAACAAGGAGCTATTGTATTTTAATACTAAAGTTCCAATGCAATTATCAAAATAACCTTTATTGTGACAATGAATTCTTTCTGGAGTCAGTTTTCTAATTTGATATGTATCATATTTTTGGGATCTGTTTCACAGTTCTTTCTTAGTTCCACAATTTGACATCTAGCATATTTCATTATATTTGTTTTACCTTAGTATCCATTTATTGTCTAACTTTGAATGGCTTGGAGAAAGTTAATGATATTATGTGATTGCTGTATATCATTTAACACTTAAAGTTAATAATACATCCCCTACCATAGATTCACTAGTATCTATATTTGTTTACCTTATGTTCCCTTAGAGCTCACTCAAATTTTTATGGGGGTTGGTTACAATATGTTAGCTACAACACATCTTATGGTGACTTAGTCAACATAATTAAGGAGAATAGATCATAAAGTCCTGTATCAACAGAACTTTTAAATCTCTTTTAGATTAGCAGATATTTAAGGCCAAACATTTTGTAATTTCTTATGACTAATCAAGAAAAAACAAAAAGGTGGGTAGGGGAGGAACAGCTCAATTTAGCTTGGTGCTTCATTTAAATATAAGAAGAGATGGGGGCTTCCCTGATGGTGCAGTGGTTAAGAATCTGCCTGCCAATGCAGGGGACACGGGTTCGAACCCTGGTCTGGGAAGATCCCACATGCTGCGGAGCAGCTAAGCCCGTGCGCCACAACTACTGAGCCTGCGTGCCACAACTACTGAAGTCCATTCCCCTAGAGCCCGTGCTCCACACAAGAGAAGCCACTGCAACGAGAAGCCTGTGCACCACCATGAAGAGTAGCCTCTGCTCGCTGCAACTAGAGAAAGCCCGTGTGCAGCAGTGAAGACCAAGTGCAGCCATAAATAAATAAAATAAATTTATTTTAAAAAATTAAAAAATAAGAAGAAATGGGCTCTCTCACTGAGAATACAAAAAATAGAAATGATTTTAAGCAGGGGAACCAAACTAGGAAATTAGCTGTATTGCTAACTATTCTTTTCTTTAATATTATTCAGAGTGGCATTGTTATTTTTCTTGGGCCCCCATATCATCCCATTCATAGTGTTGAAATGTGAATATGATGCACATTATTAAACCAAACACAAAAGTTTTTGAGGGTATCATTTAATATCATCCAAGGTACTCCTGTTTTTAGGAAAGATAATTAGGAGTTGACTTAAGATACATGGTTATAAAGTTTTATCCCATTGAGCTGGAAGCTGTACAAAATTTCACAAGGAAAATTGAGTGGCTAACAGCACAGACTCTGATAACAAGTGAATCTAGGTACAAATACCATTTTTATCACCTGTTAGGTGCGTGACATCAGTCTCATCATTTGTAAAATAGAGAAAATATTAGTTTCTACTGCATAGGGTTGCTGCGAAGATGAACACATATGAAGTTTTAGCATAAACGTAGAACTTGGTAACTACCCAATAAATATCAGGTAAGCAGACAGATCCTCGTCCTGATTCTGTCGCTGAGGCACTTATTGTTAGCTTTTCTGCACTTCAGCGTCTTCATTTTTGATTTGGAATTAATAATATCTGCCTTGTCGGAATTTGTAATGACATGAGTCACCTTTTTATCCACGTGCCTGCCAGATAACAGGTGCTGCATAAATGTTGGCGCCGCTCCGTTCCCATCTCTGTCATGAATGCAGAA
Organism: Stenella coeruleoalba; assembly: GCF_951394435.1. NCBI lineage: Eukaryota > Metazoa > Chordata > Mammalia > Artiodactyla > Delphinidae > Stenella > Stenella coeruleoalba. The sequence goes on along the minus strand of NC_137164.1, from coordinate 23,336,676 downwards.
GCTAAATATTTGCCCTTAACACATTAAATAGAAAGGTGGACCTTATTTGCTTTCCTCTAGCCCTTTCTTTCAGTCAGGCGGCATTGATTTTGAGGAGATTCTCAAAGTGTGAATACATTGCTGTGGTTCCATTTTCTGTGATAAGTGAATCCAAATGATTTAGACTGCATAACAAGTAGGTAAAGACAAAATGGAGCTTGACTCTGTTGATACTCTATTTAAAAACAAAGAAACCCCTATGTTACTAGATGACTATGTTACCAGATGACTCTGTATATTCTTACATATTGCGTAAGCCTGAAATATTTTACTGAGCTGCCCAGGAAAACTTAATATACCTGATATATTCTGAAATTATGCACACATTTGTGATTTTCAGACTTTCTAAAAACTTCTGTGGAACTCTGTTTAAATGTTATTCAATAGACTAGTAGTAGAAAAAGATGAGACCCAAACTGCTCCATTTGCTACAGGATCAGGGAACACTACTCTGTTCTATACACCCCACTCACCTACTCCCAGTCAAATGCATTCCAGGGAGCAGTTTGAAATCCCTGATCTAGGCAAAATGATATTTAATTTAAAGTTACATTTTCAATTTGTGGTGGAATTGTCTATACTGGAGATATATCAGAGCTACGTTTAATTTTTAATGCTTTGTTTAAGAACTAGGATTCTCTCATCTTGCTTAATCTTTACAAGACCAATATCAAGGAGCTTATATCCTATATTTTCTTCTAGTAGTTTTAAGGTGTTACATCTAAGTCTTTAATCCATTTTGAGTTAATTTTGTGTGGTACAAGATAAAGGTCCAGTTTTATTCCTTTGCATATGACTGTTCAGATTTTCTGTTCCCAATAAACACCATTTATTGAAGAGACTATCCTTTCCCTTACTGTATATTCTCTATTCCTTTGTTGTAAATTAATTGACTGTATAGGTATGGGTTTATTTCTAGGCTCTGTTCTGTACCATTAATCTATGTGTCTTTTTATGCCAATACCATACTGTTTGATTACTAGAGCATTTGTAATATATTGATAGATTGAAATCAGGAAGTTTGATGCCTCCAGCTTTGTTCTTCTTTCTCAAGATTCCTTTGGTTATTCAGGATCTTTTGTGGTTGGTTCCATACAAATTTTAGGAATTTTTGTTCTATTTCTGTGAAAAATGCCTTTGGAATTTTGATATAAGTTGCATTGAATCTGTATAGTGCTTTGGATAGTATGGACATTTTTAAAAAATGACTTCTTCCAATCCATGAGCACAGAATATCTTTGCATTTTTTTGTGTCTTCAGTTTCTTTCATCAGTGTCTTCTGGTTTTCAGTGTACAGGTCTTCACCTCCTTGGTTAAATTTATTCTTCGGTATTTTATTGTTTTTGATGCAATTTTAAATGGGATTGTTTTCTTGATTTTCTGATAGTTTGTTATTAGTATATAGAAACAATAAATTATTGTACATTGATTTTAGAGCCTGCAACTTTACTGAATTTGTTGATTAGTTCTAACAGTTTTTTGGTGTAGTCTTTAGGGTTTTTTATAGGTAAAAATGTCATCTGCAAATAATGACAGTTTTACTTCTTCCTTTCTCATTTGGATGCCTTTTATTTCTTTTTCTTGACTAATTGCTCTGACTAGGACTTCCAATGCTATGTTGAATAAAGGTGGTGAGAGTGGGCAGCTTTGTCTTGTTTCTGATCTGATCTTTTCATCATTGAGTATAATGTTAGCTGTGGGCTTTTCATATATGGTCTTTATTATGTTGAGGTTCGTTCCCTCTATACCAACCTTGTCAAGAGTTTTTATCATTAATGGATATTGAATTTTGTCAAATGCTGCTTCTACATCTATTGAAATGACTATGTGATTTTTATCCTTCGTTTTGTTTGGAATAAATCCCACTTAATCATGGTATATGATCCTTTCTTTGAATGTATTGTTGAATTCGATTTGGTAATATTTGTTGAGAATTTTTGCATTTGTGATCATCAGGGATATTGGCCTGTATTTTTCTTTTCTTGTAGTGCCCTTGTCTGGTTTTGGTGTCAGGGTAATGCTAGCCTCATAAAATGAGTTTGGAAGTGTTTCCTCCTCTTCCATGTTTTGGAAGAGTTTAAGGATTGGTGTTAATTATTCTTTAAATGTTTGGGAGAATTAAGTGAAGACATCTGGTCCTGGACTTTTCTTTGTTGGAAGTTTTCTGATTGCTGATTCAGTCTCATTAGTAGTAACTGGTCTGTTCATATTTTCTATGATTCAGTCTTGGTAGATGCTTTGTTTCTAGGAATTTATCCACTTATTTCTCCTAGGGTGTCCAATTTGTTATTGTATAGTACAGTTCACAGTAGTCTCTTATCCTTTGTATTTCTGTGGTATCAGTTGTAATCTCTCCTTTTTCATTTCTGATTTTACTTGAGTCCTCTGTTTTCTTGGTGATCTAGCTAGTGGTTTGTCTGTTTTGTATATATTCTCAAAAAACTAGCTCTTAGTTTCATTGATTTTTGGTTTCTTGGTCTTTTTAGTCTCTATTTCATTTATTTTCACTGTGATCTTTATTTTCCTTCTACTAGTTTTGGGCTTAGTTTGTTCTTCTTTTTATACTTCTCTGAGGTGTAAAGTTAGGTTGTTTATCTGAGTTCTTTTTTTTCCCCCTGAATGTAGGCTTTTATTACTATAATTCCTCTTAGAAATGCTTTGGCTGTATCCCATAAGTTTTGGTAGGTTGTTCATTTGTCTCAAGATTTTTTTTGATTTCTCTTTTGACTTGCTTTTTTTTGTTTTGTTTTTGTTTTTTTTTTTTTGACTTGACTTATTTATTTTATTTATAGAAGAATGTTTATATGCTTATGTAGCAATTGATAGTGTATTTTAACATGTTTGATGATCTGTTACTTAACCCCAGGAGATTAGAAGTAGCAAGTAACTGGCAGGTAATAGCTAGAGACTGGAACACTGGCAGAATTGAGGATTGACAACTGACAGCAAGGAAGGCAGTGTTCAAAACAGACAGAAGAACTTAAATGGATAGCATTTTATGACCATTTAGGAGAAGGGCAAGCAAACCACTGCAGACCTTGAGAGTTTCTTTGCACTTAATTGATACTCATGATAATGCTTTTTGAGTCATTCAAGATATGCTAGATTAGATTATTTATACCCCATTTTTTAAAAAGTAGGAAATGTAATACACTTTCATAAGCATTCTTTATGTTCATGATAATAACTACTATTCTTTGAACACTAACTTTATGCCAGGTCATGCTCATCCTTTTTGCTTATATAATCTAACTTGTCCTTAAAATAATCCTAGGAGGTATGCTTATGAGAAAGTTTTGCTTGTGAGAAAATTATAAGTCAGAGAGTTCAAGTAAGCAAGATGAAGTGTTTTTGTTTGTTTGTTTTTGCCGCACCACACGGCATGTGGGATCTTGATTCCCCAACCAGGGATCGAACCCGCGTCCCCTGAAGAGGAAGTACGGAGTCTTAACCACTGGACCACCAGGGAAGTCCCAAACAAAGTTTTATAGATTATGAGTGATGGATTTAAACCAGTGTCTGAATGTCTCTAAAAGTTCCTGCGTTTAGCCCCTACAGTGTGGTTCATCCGTATAGATGATTTTGAGTTTCACAGCAACCACTGTGTGCTTTGAGTCAGCTACTGTTATTTCCATTTGAGGCTCAGAAAAGCAGCTTAGATAAACTAGTATAAATATTAAGTAGGAACACCAGGATCTTATTATTATTAGTGTTAATTTTTTTCCTTACCTGGAAAATGTACTAGAGAGAAGGAGTTCCAGTACTGGATAAATTAGGTTTTGCAGGAATAATTTTAGGTTTATTTAACTTTCTCCTTTAATTTTTGTTTAGAGCATAGGCTCTAACAGCCAAGCTTTTCCCGTAGTTTTCTCACAAAGCTAAATGAATTATGAGCTATTAAGGGTTTTGAGATGTTCTGTTGAAAGATAATAATAGTAAAAGCTAACTATTATGGAACATTTGCTACACACCAGGCACTGCTGTAGCACTTTGTTGGCATCAACTAATTTAATCCTTGTAATTGCTCTATGAGGACTATGTTGTTCCTATCCCTGTGTCACAATGAAGAAACCGAAGCTCAGAGAGAGTAAAAAATTTGACCAAGGCTACCCCATCTTTCATGGCAGTGCTGGGATTAAAATCCTGAAGTCTGGTAGCCCTAGAGTTCAAATACCTGTTTGTTACATTATATATACTGCCTTCCCCTCAAAGAGCTTGAAGCATAAATTTTCAAACTCACAGTAATAGTCTACAGGCTATGATTCTCCTATCCTTATATTGTGTATATGTTTTTTTAATTGAGCATAAGGACTGAAGGAAAGTACATGCAGCATTGAATATGATTTATTTTGATGGTTGGTAGAATGAAGTGACAAGCTGTAATTTCATATTTATCCACAAGATGGTGAAATTCTCATTAGTTTTTAATTTCTTAAAACTCATATAAACCATTAATTTATAATCTGCATTTGACACTATTTGTTATAAGCACTTTAATTTCTTTTTACAGCCCATCTGCCGGCAAGGCCAAGATTAGAGCAGCTCACAGGAGAATCATGATTTTGAATCACCCAGATAAAGGTAGGTAAAATTCCTGTTATATAGCTGAAATGGAAATTTATGTGTCACATGTGTTGTGGTTTTTCTTATAAATAAATGAGCCTCTAGATTGGAGTTCAGTGACCCACCGAAGTGATGCATTTATAGTTATCAGTGTTGGAAAACTTTGTTAGCAATTTCTACATATGAGTATCTAACCCCTGTTTGAGGCTCCTAGCATTTTTTAATCTTTTTAAAAAATATTTATTTATTTTACTTACTTATTTTCTTTATTTTTTTGGCTGCGTCAGGTCTTAGTTGTGGCATGCAGGGTCTTTTGTTGTGGCACACGGGATCTTCTTTGGGGCACGCGGGCTTCTTTCTAGTTGTGGCGCTTGGGCTCCAGGGCATGTGGGCTCTGTAGTTGTGGTGCATGGGTTCTCTGTTGAGGCGCATGACCTCAGTAGCTGTGCTGTGTGTGGGCTTAGTTGCCCCGCAGCATGTGGGATCTTAGTTCCCCGACCAGGGATTGAACCCACATCCCCTGCATTGGAAGGCAGATTCTTTACCACTGGACCATCAGGGAAGTCCCGAGGCTCCTAGCATTTTGATGGAGAAAGAAAAAACATGACTTGTGGACTCTTTGACTGTATTAACTGATTTGGGCATCATGAATTACATTTGTTTAACCTTACACATAAAAGTACAAGACTTGGAGGGTATTCTCTAAATCTCTTAATGTAGTATGTCACAGATGATTCTGAATTTCTTAATTTTATTCTGGAAGGCTCTGAGGCTGAGCTATTTTTTTTTAACTGGCCAGGTTTTAAATGTAGGTTTATCTTACAGAAAGACAATTATTATAACTTTAACTACCCTACAGCTGCTTGAGAGAGAAAGCCCATATGTTTTTTACTGTTTCTGCTCTAAAATAACAGATGGCAGAAGGTTACACTGTATTTCAGAAGTCAGAAGTGGGGGAGTAGGGGGCAGAGAGTGAAGGGTTTCTTGGATTCTTACAGACTTTCAGTTTTCTAATTATTTTGAAAAAAATTAAAAACAAATTTTGGATTTCTACCCATCCTGACTCCAAAATCAGGCATTCTTTTTCAGCTTTCTCAATTACTGTAAAAATTCTTTTCACTAAATATCATCTCCTTTGGTTTTTGCACTTGCTATTCTTTAGTGTGAATAAACAAGAGAATAAACTTTGAAAAGAGGTTTTGCTTAAAATTTCTAAACAGCTTCAACAGTTACTAAAAGATCCATTCAACTAATTTACTTTGCACTGTGGGCTTTTAGAGTAATTGACTCAGAAAGAAATGTGTTTAAATGGTTCTGATGAACCTAGGGTCAGGACAGGAATAAAGACACAGACATAGAGAATGGATTTGAGGATGCAGGGAGGGGGAAGGGTAAGCTGGGACGAAGTGAGAGAGTGGTATGGACATACATACACTACCAAATGTAAAATAGATAGCTAGTGGGAAGCAGCTGCATCGCACAGGGAGATCAACTCAGTGCTTTGTGATCACCTAGAGGAGTGTGATGGGGAGGGTGGGAGGGACATGAGGGAGGAGATATGGGGACGTTGTAGAGCAATTATATTCCAATAAAGATATTAAAGAAAGGAAAGGAGGGAGGGAGGGAATAAAATATTAAAGAAAGGTAGGAAGGGAGGAAGGAAGGAAGGGAGGGAGGGAGGGAGGGAGGAGTTTATCAAGTGTATGCCCTTCTCTCGTTGATTGCGGTGGGATCAAGCACTCATGTATTTCAGATGATTGACAAGTTGTTGATTGTGTCTACTGGCAAGGAAGTGAGCTCTAAAATGTGTCTAAAAGAATATATATTTTTAGATACCTTTAGTAAAATATAGAAAATGTTTATGTTATGAGCCAGTAGTGTTTAAAGAATTACTTGATTTATTCTGAGATTGTATATTTATCAGAATTGGGGTTGTTGGCTGCCCTTAGTGTGCTTACTAGTATCCTCTAGTCTGGCCTTGCATTGGTGGCAGAGTGGGAGGGAATGGATCCGGAAGTAGGAGCCAGCATTCTTCTTCATCTTCTGCCTTCTAGCTAGCAGCATGGCCTTGAACATTCCCCTAACCTCTCCAAATGTCAATGTTATCATCTACAAAATGAAAGGATTTATTTCTAAAGCTTTTTTTGGATATATGATATAATGTAATACTTTTATATACCTATTCAATTAATTAAGAACCCGTACCTTATATTTCTATTCGGATCACATTTTTAACCTAAGAAAGATGCTTTTAGTCAACAGTTGTCAACAACGAATGTGACAGCTGTAGACATCTTGTCCATATAATTGCTCATTCACCCAAAGTTTTATAATATTTGGAGTTTCAGAGAGTTCATAGACTTCTTAAAACCCATCCATATACTCATAGTTAAGAACTCCTGCTCTAGTACAAGTATGATGATTTAAGGAATATTGCAACTACTTGAGGGAAAAAAATTCATGTTTGATGGAGTTGGGAGATGATAGCTCATAAATCTGGAAATTATCTCTTGAGAAGGAAGGTTGTTTTGTTTTGCTTCATTTTTAATGGGAAGAAGATAATGGATTTTGTTATTTATTTTCACAGTGGTTTATATTTTCTGATTTCTAACTCTACAGTAGTTATATTTAGATAAGGGTATTCCTCACCTGGTACAATCTGTCTCTATAAGAAGATAATAGATTTTAAATGAAAGTATCTGTCCTTGCAGAGAAAAAGCCAGGAATATTTGGGCAAGTATGAGAACGGGCAGCTCTCAGTTTTGCCTGGTCTTTTTACAATTCTTTACCATATTTGCTTGGCCAGGTCTCCACTGAGTGTTATTTATAGGTGGTTGCAAACACTTGACTCCTCCACCCAGTGCTTCTGAAGTTCATGCATATTCTTTCTCTCACCACCCCACCCCCACGTGGCTTTTCTCTTGGTTTTGCTACCAGCTGGTAAAACAAAGCGAGAACTTCAAATGTGTGATCAAGATAACTTGTTACATATTTCATTATTAGCTTGTGCAAAGAAAGTGACACCAGAAAATTAGGTGTGGGAGATAACTGGAGATAAATTTTTTGTAACCAGTTTTAAATGAGCATTCAGATGTGCTTTGGTAAAAGTAAATTTTGAAAAACAAACAAAAAGTAAATTTTGCCTTTTCTTTTAGTGAGATAAAAGGTTAATGCAGTAAAAATGTCTCAGCTCTTTGATCTAATGCTTTTAGAATATCTTTTAGCTTGTATTTTTTTTAAAGTACTGGAGAAAACGATTAGTTATGAAGTTAGTAGTTTGATATTAATGCCTAATGAAAATAGGAAGACAGACTAGGTAAGTTTGAAAAACTGTAGAACCTCAGAGATCTCTCATAGACTGTCTAATCCAGTGCTTCTCAAAATGTAGTTTGCCTGTTCATACCAGGCCAGTTTGTTACCTGTGTGCAACAAATCAAAAACTGAAATCAAAAGTAAGCATTCAGGGCTTCCCTGGTGGCGCAGTGGTTGAGAGTCCGCCTGCCGATGCAGGGGACACGGGTTCGTGCCCCGGTCCGGGAAGATCCCACATGCCGCGGAGCAACTGGGCCCGTGAGCCGCTGAGCCTGCGCGTCCGAAGCCTGTGCTCCGCAACGGGAGAGGCCACAGCAGTGAGAGGCCCGCGTACCGCAAAAAAGCATTCAGAAATCTTTATAGCCATTTGACATTGCTGTGACATCCAAGAAAATTTTTTAAAAAGTGCTTCACCATAGTTTGAGGACACTGGTCTAATCAATGCTGCCTACTAAATCTTTCTGCTCCATCCTGGGAAAAATGCCCTGTTAGCTTTCCTTAAAGATATTTAGTGATGGAGAGCTTCCTGCTTTGCAAAGCAGTACTCTGATAGGCAGCGGTAACTACTAAAATGTTCTTCCTTACACTTAGCTGAAATCTGCCTGCCGCAGCACATTCTCAGTCTTTTTTCCATGTATGTCCCCTTTCAATAAACATATAATGCTCTCTCTTCTTTAATAGTATTTAAATCAAAATTAAATTAAATATTGGGATTAAAAGCAAGTCAAAGTAATTATACTGTTGAATGGGTTTTCCTTAATTACCCTTATTGTAAAAGAAGCCAAATTTGACATGAAGCCCTGGTAATAATATATTACAACTTATTACAATATATTGTATTTAAAATATGTATTTCAAACATTTAGAAAAAGGAAGATATGATCACTGAGAGTCAACATGGAATCACGAAGGAAAAGTGATGCCTAATTAGCTCAATTTCCGTTTTTGATGGATGCACTAGACTATTATTTGTTTTAGAGGGCTCATCTTTCCTTTCCCTTCATTTCAACATTTTAATTAGATTTAAGACTTTGTATAAGGTAATTTCGTTTTTCTCACTTATTAATTTTCCTTGATAAGTGGTGAGATGTTTAAAAGTAAAGAACATGGCTTATTTATCTTTAGAACCTATGTGTTTGACATTTAATAAATTCTAATTTTTTTCATGAGTGAATGAATAAGCAAATCAATAAAAAGAAGGCATACAAATAAAATGTACAGGTAAAATAGTGTTGTGAAAATGAATATATAATGATCATATCAAAATTTTAAAAGACTTATTAGCTTGATGTGAAATGACCTGAAACTATTCTTTTTATTCATTCAGAAATTATTTATTCAACTTCTACAAGGTGTCAGAACATTGTGCTAATAAATCTTGGGATTTAAACTGTAAAACAGAGTGGGGTTTCCCTGGTGATGCAGTGGTTAAGAATCCACCTGCCAATTCAGGGGTCACGGGTTCGAGCCCTGGCCCAGGGAGATCCCACATGCTGTGGAGCAACTAAGCTCGTGTGCCACAACTACTGAGCCTGCACTCTAGAGCCCATGAGCCACAACTACTGAGCCTGTGTGCCACAACTACTGAAGCCCACACGCCTAGAGCCCGTGCTCCTCAACAAGAGAAGCCACCGCAATGAGAAGCCTGTGCACCACAATGAAAACCCAATACAGCCAAAAATAAATAAAAATAAAATACATAGATTTAAAAAAACCCCAAAAACTGTAAAACAGGGCAACTAAATCCTTGTCCTCGTGCAACATACATTCTAGTGGAGGGACAGACAAAAAACAATTAAACCTACTTCAAATTGCAGTAAGTGCAATAAAGGGCACAATGGCCTGAGATTATAGAATACGGGAAAGAGGCAACTTTACATGGGATGATTGGGGAGGCCTCTCTGAGGAGCTCTAAGGGATGAAAAGAAGCTAGCCATGTGAAGAGTGGTTGGAAAGTTAAGGAACTAGCATGTTCCTAGGAGGAAAGAACTTATTGTGCTTAAGGGAGAAAACTAGTGTGATAGGGGTGTAATAAGCAAGGGGAGAAGCTGCATGAGATGAAGTGGTGCCCAGAGTTTGAAAACAGTATGCTTTATGGTAGTGAAACACTATAGGTTTTGTATAATATTAATATTCCATAAGATGTCACAGAAAAACCCAAACGACCCAATATTTGGGTCGTTTTTGGCCAACCCAATATTTGAACTTTATTCTAAATAGAGTGGGAAGTTACTGTCAGGTTTTAAGCAGTAGAGTGATGTAATTTGATTTCCTTTTTTTAAAGAGATGTTTCTCCTCAGTCTCTTTTTATTTTTAGGTTCTCTTTGTATTGAAGTAGAAAATACAGGCAGCAAAGTTCACATCATAATATATATCTAAATAAATTTTTACAAACATACTCATATAAACAGCCCCCAGATCAAGGACGAAAACATCACCATACCCCTGAAAAGCGTGGGGGTACTTTCAAGACCCCTTTCAGTGTACCGCAGCCTTAAAAGGAGCCACTATCTTGATGTATATATCACAGGTTAGCTTCTCTCTTGAATGTCGAGTCATTTGCATCTGGCTGCTTTGGGTCAACATTATCTTTGTGCGATTCATCCATGTTGTAATGTGGAGCAGTCATTTGTTCATTCTTATTGATGTATAGCAGCCTTAGCAAGGCGTGCACTGTGGACCCCCAGGGGTTCCTAAGACTCCTCTAGGAACTTATTTTCTCCCTTTTCAGGCCTTCTTTGGGTATACAAGGTAATTATTTTTTTGAATGCCATGTATTTTGTATGAAAGCAACAGTTTTCAGACTTTTTCGTCTCAGACCAAAAAGTGTGTCGGTGGAAATGATCAACTAGAGAAATCAATGAATTAGAAGAGATTAAATTTAAATTCACCAGGGGTAAATGTAATGTTCTTTTAGGTCCCCAAAATCAATTGTGTAAATATAGGGCAGAGACTTGGCAGTGTTACACATGAAAAAGAGCCATGGGGGTATATTTGATCTTAAAGGCTATAAGATTCAATGGTGTAAAAGCCACTAGAAATAAGCCAGTGCATTCTTAAGCTGCATTAAAGGGCACACAGTATCTGTATTATGAGACTGAATATTACCACAATCTTCTGTACTTGTCACTCACTTTTTCAACTAATATTTATTACCCAGCTATACTGAGCTGAAGTTAGATCTTGTCCAGAATTTTGTGTCCCTTTCTGGATGCTAGGTTTTGGAAGACATGGACAAACTAAGTAGTATTCAGAGGAAACCAAACAGGATGTTGAGGAGCTGGAAGCAGTGTCATATGAGTAGTCATTCATTCATTCAACAAAACAGAATATAGCAGAAGTAACATTGTATGAATTCTGAGTCTAGGCCTCAAGAAGCTTTGCTGCTTCAGCCGTTACCCTCTTAGAACCTGGAGACTACCAAATGAAGAAGACCAGGTTGGTCTATGCCTCCTGAAGGATAAAAGACCAAGTTGAGAGTAAGGACGAGCCATCCCAGGTGAAGTCCCAGTGAGGCCACCCTGTACCATCCAGCCCTGGCTCCCCTGACCCAGCTCAGGAGAACTGCCCAGCTAATCCATGGAATAGTGAGGGAAAAAAAACATTGTTGTTGTTAGCCACTAAGTTTTGGGAGTAGTTAGGCAGAAAAGGCTAGTATGAAAAGCGTCACATGATAATAAGAGCTTTTAGAAAAATAAAGCAGAGTGGGGGAGGGGTAGAGATCAGCGGCTGGAGAGGAGGCAGTTGCAGTATTACTTATATCATCTTAAAATTCTCTGTAAGGGGATAATATTTGAGCAAAGACCTGAGGGAGTAGGAAGTCATGCAAAAATCTTAAGAAGAGTATTTTAGGCAGAAGGAACATCAAGTGCAAAGGTCTTGGAATGAGAACATACTGTGTATTTCTGGAATTGTAAGGAGATTGGCTAGAGTGTAGTGAGAAGGAGAAAAGTGGTAGGAAATATGATTGGAGAGAACATCCAGGGCCAGATGATGACGTAGCTGGAGAGCTAATGCTAAGAACTTTGGCTTTTACCTTCAAGTGTAATGGGAATGATATGATATCTGATTTACAATATGAGAAAGTCTGCTTTGGCAGCTGTGGAGAAAAGATAGCTGTAGGATGTCAAGAGTGGAAGCAAGGAAGTTAGTAGAGAAAATTGTTACCAAAGAAAGAATGATATTGATTTACACTATGGGTTTTGTAATGAAAGAGGTAAAGAATGGTCCAGTTCAGGATATATTTTGAAGATAAAGCCAACAAAGCTCATGGATTGGAGGTAGTAAAAATGAAGAAGGGTAACTCCTAGGTTTTTGGGTGAAGCAATAATGAATAAGAAACCTTGCTATCGTGAGAAAATTGGAGGACTTCTATGCAATATCTAATACTTAAAATGCTGCATGAATATGTGAAGTCTCTCTTCTGTGCCTTTATGGAGGCAGAATTATGTTCACTTAGAAGAAACTATGAGCAGTGAAGATTGGACCTCTATAAGGAAGACTGTGCTTGTAGTTGGAGCTATCCTAGTTCCCCTTCATGAGATAATCAGTCAACTAGTAATTAATTACAAGTACCTACTGGGAGCTAGGCACTGTTCTAGGCACTGGAGCTACAGCAGTGGAAAAAGTGATGTTCAAGCAAAGCAGTAAAGGTAACCTGAGATTGAAAACTGTTGGAGGACAGTTTGTTGGTGATGTAATATGAGGTATTCATGTATTGTGTAACAGGTAAGAACCCTTTAAGACTCTTCCAACCCTAGGTTTCTGTGATTCTCTATAAGGATCTGATAAACTGAATCAGACTCAAAGTATTCTTCAGAGCCTTCTGTCTGTTGTTTTAAAACAGCTGTATTGAGATATAATTCATGTACCATATGATTCATCCATTTAAAGTGTACAATCCAGTAGTTTTTGGTATATTTACAGATGTGTACCACCATTACCACAGTCAATTTTAGAACATTTTCATCACCTCAGAAGGAAACTCTATCATCCTTTAGCTCCACCCGCACCCCATCTCCCAATCCTCACTTCTGTTCCGTTGATCTGTATGTTTGTCTTTGGTGCCAGTACCACACTGTCTTGATAACCTTTGCCTTGTAATAAGTTTTAATTTTTTTTTTTTTTTTTTTTTGCGGTACGCGGGCCTCTCACTGTTGTGGCCTCTCCCGTAGCGGAGCACAGGCTCCAGACGCGCAGGCTCAGCGGCCATGGCTCACGGGCCCAGCCGCTCCGTGGCATGTGGGATCTTCCTGGACTGGGGCACGAACCCGTGTCCGCTGCATCCGCAGGCGGACTCCCAACCACTGCGCCACCAGGGAAGCCCAAGTTTTAATTTTTTGAAGTGTGACTCCTCTTACTTTATTCTTTTTTATAGGATTGTTTTGGCTGTTCTGGGTCCCTTGCAATTTCATGTGAATTTTAGAATCAGCTTGTCAGTTTTTACAAACAAGTCAACTGGAATTCTCATAGAGATTGTGCTGAATCTGTAAGTCAGCTTAGGGAGTATTACCATCTTAACGTTAAACCTACTGATCCATGGACGTGGGATGTTTTTCCATTTATTTAGATCTTCTTTAATTTCTTTCACCAATATTTTGTAGTTCTAAAGTGTTTTATTCTTTTTGATACTGTTGTGAATAGAATTATTTTCCTTTTTTTATTATATTTTATTTATTTATTTATTTTTGGCTGCATTGGGTCTTCGTTGTTGCACGCGGGCTTTCTCTAGTTGTACCGAGTGGGGGCTACTCTCTGTTGTGGTGCTCGGGCTTCTCATTGTGGTGGCTTCTCTTGTTGCGGAGCATGGGCTCTAGGCACGCGAGCTTCAGTAGTTGTGTCTCTCAGGCTCAGTAGTTGTGGCTTGAGGGCTGTAGAGCGCCGGCTCAGTAGTTGTGGCTCGCGGGCTCTAGAGTGCGGGCTCATTAGTTGTGGCTCACGGGCTTAGTTGCTCCGTGGCATGTAAGATCTTCCCAGACCAGGGCTCGAACCCAGTCCCCTGCACTGGCAGGTGGATTCTAAACCTCTGGGCCACCAAGGAAGTCCCTAGAATTATTTTCTTAATTTCATTTTTGAATTATTCATTGTGAATGTATAGGAATATCATTGATTTTTATATATTGATCTTATATCCTTCAACCTTGCTGAACTTGTTTATTCCAGTAGTTTTTTTGGTAAGTTCATTAGGGTTTTCTATATATAAAACTATGTCATCTATGAACAGAGTTTGTTTTACTTCTTCCTTTCCAATCTGGATACAATTTATTTCTTTTCCTTACCTAATTTCCCTGAATAGAAGCTCAGTACAATGTTGAGAAGAAGTTGTAAGCAGGGACATTCTTGTCTTGGTTCTCATCTTATGGAAAAGCACCCAATCTTTCCCCCATTAAGTGGGGTATTAGCTGTGGGTTTTTCATAGATGCCCTTTGTCAGGTTAAGAAGTTACTTTCTAAGTTTGTTGAGTGTTTTTGTCAAATGCTTTTTCTGCACATATTCAGGTTATTATGTGATTTTTGTTTTTTGCTTTTTATTCTGTTGATGTAGTGGGTTACATTAATTGATTTTCGGCTGTTAAACCAATCTTTCATCCCTGGGATAAATCCCACTTGGTCATGGTGTACAAAATTTTTTTAGTATGTTGCTGGATTCAGTTTGCTAGTATTTTGTTGAGTTTTTTGCATTCACATTCATAAGAAATATTGATCTATAGTTTTCTTGTGATGTCTTTGTTTGGTTTGTTATCAAGATAATATGGGCCTTGTAAAATGAGTTAGGAAACATTCCCTCCCCTTCTATAAACCATCTAGACCTGGGTTTTCTTTGCATAGTTTTTTGATTACTGATTCAGTCTCTTCACTTGTAATAGATCTATTCAGATTGTCCATTCTTTCTTGAGACAGTTTCAGTAATTTGTGTCTTTTGAGGAATTTGTCTAATTTTATATATGTTTTCTAATTTGTTGAAATAGTTATTTATAGTACTCCTTTATAATTATTTTTATTTCTGCAAGGTATGATAGTAACGTCCTCTCTTTGATTTCTGATTCTAGTAATTTGAACCTGTTTTCTTTTTTTCTTGGTCAGACAAGCTAAAGGTTTGTTTTGCTGATCAACAAGCTAAGGACTTCTTTTCAAAGAACCATCTTTTGGGCTGGTTGATTTTCCCCGTTGTTTTTCTATTCTCTCTTTCATGAATGTTTGTTTTAATTTTTATTATTTCCTTTCTTCTTCCTGCTTAGGTTTAGTTTGCTCTTCTCTTTCCAGTGTCTTAAGGTTGAAGTTTAGGTTATTGATTTGAGATCTTTTTTTCTTTTCTTTTTTATTTAATTTAATTTATTCATTCATTCATTCATTCATTTATTTTGGCTGAGTCGGGTCTTAGTTGAGGCAGGCAGGATCTTCGTTGCGGCATGTGGGGTCTTTTGTTGTGGTGCGCAGGCTCTTCATTGCAGCACATGGGCTTCTCTCTAGTTGTGGCATGCGGGTTTTCTCTCTCTAGTTGTGGTGCACAGGCTCCAGGGCTCATGGGCTCTGTAGTTGTGGTGCTCGGGCTCCAGAGCACGTGGGCTCTAGTTTTGCAGCGCGAGAGCTCAGTAGTTGTGGCGTGCAGCTTAGCTGCCCTGTGGCATGTGGGAACCTAGTTCCTGGACCAGGGATCAAACTCACATCCCCTGCATCAGAAGGCAGATTCTTTGCCACTGGACCACCAGGGAAGTCCCTAGATCTTTTTTCTTTTTTAACCCAGGAACTTAAAACTATAATTGCTCTCTAAGCACTACTTAAGCTATGGCCTGTAAGTATTTATTTCCCAAATTTGTCCTTGCTATTGATTTCTAATTTCATTCAATTGTGGTTGGAGAACATAATGTATTGTTTCTTTCCTTTTAATTTATTGAGGTTTGTTTTATGGCCTATCATATGGTTTCTCCTAGAAAATGTTCCATGTGCACTTGAGAAGAATGTATATTCTGTTGTTGGGTGGAGTGTTCTGTAGATATCTGTTAGGTCTAGTTGGTTTTAAGTGTTGTCCAAGTCTTCTACTTCCTTGTTGATCTTCTGTCTAGTTGTTCTATCCATTATTGAAAGTGGGGCATTAATTCTTATTATTGAATTGTCTGTTTCTCTGTTCATTTTTCTTAGTTTTCGTTTCATATATTTTGGTGCTCTGTTGTTAAGAGCATATATATTTATAGGAACACTTTTTTGTTTTAAACTCTATTTTGTCTCATGAGTATAGCCATTCTAGTTTGTCTGTGGTTGGTGTTTCATGATACCTCTTTTTCCATCCTTTTACTTTCAATCTGTTTGTGTTTTTGAATCTAAAGTCTGTCTCCTGTAAACAGCCTTTAGTTGGATCATGTTTTTTTAATCCAACCTGACAACCTAATGACAGATTGGATTGTTTATTCCGTTCACATGTAATTTTATTATTGATATAGTTGGATTTATGTCTGCATTTGCTTTTTAAAAAATATTTATTTATTTGCTGCATTGGGTGTTTGTTGCTGTGTGTGGGCTTTCTCTAGTTGCAGTGAGCAGGAGCTACTCTTCATTGCGATGTGTGGGCTTCTCATTGCGGTGGCTTCTCTTGTTGCGGAGCATGGGCTCTAGGTGCATGGGCTTCGGTAGTTGTGGTGCGCGAGCTTAGTAGTTGTGGCTTGCAGGCTCTAGAGTGCAGGCTCAGTAGTTGTGGTTCACGGGCTTAGTTGCCCTGCGGCATGTGGGATCTTCCCAGACCAGGGCTTGAACCTGTGTCCCCTGCATTGGCAGGCAGATTCTTAACCACTGTGCCACCAGGGAAGTCCCTGCATTTGCTTTTTGTTTTCCATGTCATGTCTTTTTTACCCCTCTGTTAGTCTTCCTTTATTGCTTTCTTTTGCACTGAATATTTTCTAATGTAGTATTTTGATTTTATTATTTCATTATTCTTGAGGGTTTTTAAAAGTAATTGCTCTAGGGTTTACCATATACATCTTAATTTCTCAGAATCAGCTTCAGATTTATACTAGCTTAATTCTTATAATATATATGGAAATATTACTTCTATATAGCTCTATTCCCATTTTCCCCCTTTTGTGGTATTATTGTTATACACATAACATCTACTAATGTTACAAGCTGAACAGTACATTGTTAGAATCATTACTGTCTGCTGTTATTTTCTTAATCTATAACAGCTTTGCTCCTATACACTTTTGTGCTATTACTAGCATGTGTATTATGCATGTATTATATTTCTGTGTTACAGACCAAACAGTACATTTTATGCATATTTTTTTACAGTTACCTTTTCAATCAGTTAAGAGAAGAAAGCAAAATAGGCATTTATTATTGTCTTTTATAATTACAAAGTTACATTTACTAGTGCTCTTTGTATATGTAAATTCAGATTACCGTCTGAGGTCACTTTCTTTCAGCCTAAATAATTTCCTTTAGTATTTCTTCTAAAGTGGATCGGTTAACAATAAATTCTTTCAGTTTTTGCTTATCTAGGATAGTGTTTATTTCACCTTCATTTCTGAATAACAGCTTTGCTGAATGTATAGCATTCTTGGTCAACAGTTTTTTCTTTGAGGACTTTATGTTATACCACTGCCTTCCTGGCCTCCATTGTTTTTCTGCTAAGTTAGCTTTTTATGTTATTGGGTTCCTTTATAAGTGTCACACTGTCTTTCTCTTGCTACTGTTAAAAGATAAACTGAGGCATATTAAAAATTTTAAGAGTTCGTTTGAGCAAAAATTCATTTGAATTGGGCAGCACCAATCCGAAAGTGGTTAGGAGCCCTCTAGTGAAAAGGTTTTTATAGAGAAGAGGCCGAATCAAACCAAGAAAATTATTTGCTTGGCTGTAGCGTAAGCATTTGCTTTACTTGGAAAAGTCTAGTTGGCTGTTTGTGATTCGTTGTACTCAGGTTTTAATTTCTTAATGTGGAGAGATTTATAGCCTTAGGTTTTAGTTTGATTATGTAGTCTACTAAGGCATTAAAGCCACCTCAGTCTAATGGCCTCATTTTTTAATTAATTTAATGCTGCCTTCCATATTCTCTCCTTGTCTTTGACTTTTAACATTTTTTAATGATGTGTGTTTTAGGCCTTATTAAGTTTATCCTACTTGGAGTTTGTTGAGCTTCTTGGATGTGTACGTTATTGTTTTTCAATAAACTTGGGAAATTTTTAGCCAGCATATCCTTAAAGGTTGTTTTTTCTCCTTGCCTCTCCTGGTGCTCCCATTTCATGTATTTTTATGGACTTTATGATGTCCCACAGTTCTCTGAGGCTCTGGTTTTTTCTCCTTCTTTCCTTTTTCTCTCTGATCTTCGGTTTGCTTAATCGCAATCGTTGTATCTTCAAGTTTGCTCATTCTGTCTTATGCCAGGTCAAATCTACTCTTGAGCCCCTCTAGTGATTTTATTTTTTTAATTTTAGTTCTGTGAATGTATAATGGCTACTTTGGAAACTTTTTCCATAAATCCAGCATTTGGTCCCTCTCAGAGATAGTTTCTGTTGCTACTTTTTTCATGATGTGTGTATGGGTCATACTGTCATACTTGCCTGTTCCTTTACATGCCCTGAAATATTTTGTTGGAAACTGAATATTTTAGATTATGTATTATAGCAGCTCTGGGTATTGGTTTGCCACCCCCCACCGCCCAGGCCAGCTTGTTATGATTATTTGTTTATTAACTGGCTGGATGGTTTTAGTGAAGTAGCCAGAGGTCTTCTCAGCTTGCCTATCCTGGTGTGAAACCACCATGCCTTGTGGGCTGGGAAAAGAGCTGCTGAGGTCCCAGTATTTATTCTAAGGGAGCCATGTCCACGGTAGAGCCTCTGTTCCACTTTCCTGTGGCTGAGCCTCAGCACCAGGCAACTGGGAGTAGGAAGAGAAATACGAAGGTCCGTCCTGCTCCTCCCAGAAAGAAAGCCCTCTGTCCAGGAGCTGGGGAGAGATGGAGGCCTGTGTTCCTGCTAGAGCAGTCCAGCATGGAGTCTCTGCCTTGCTGAGCTGGGAGGGGAATAGGAGGGAGCCGTTTACCACAGATTCCTACTGACTTCTCATAGATCTTCTCTAGTAGATTTTTCTTTTTTCTTTTTGTTTTTAAGATCGTTTCTAGAGGTTACAAATGGTTGGGGGTTATTATATAGTTTTCACCAGCTTCACTGGGGAGCAGATCACTGGAACTTCTCTGAAGTTCAGAGAAGTCAGTCTCCTATGTGCTTCAATGTGATTTTAACATCTTTCTTTTAAGAAGGGTGGGTGGCTTTTAAGAACCCTTCAGATCAGCAGATGGCAATACTTCTTACTTCTGTCTTACAGATTTGGGATGTAGACATTCATAAGTTTTAACGAGAGTTAAGGAATATATGGATCTGCATAAGGAAGACCCAAGGAAAAAAGGAACTTATATATTCTTAATCCTCACATTGGTGTACTTTCTTTGAAACTCACATTAGTGATAAGTTATACAGGCATACCTCAAAGATACTAGGTTCAGTTCCAGACCACTCCGATAAAGCAAATATTGCAATAAAGCAAGTCACACAAATATTTTGGTTTCCCAGTACATACAAAAGTTATGTTTACACTATACTGTTGTTTGTTAAGTGTGAAATAGCATTATATTTAAAAAACAATGTATGTTCATACCATAATTAAAAAATAAACCTGTTGTAAAAATGGCACTGATAAGACTTACTTGACACAGTGTTGCTGCAAACCTTCAATTTGTAAAAGACTCAGTATCTACAAAGTGCAATAAACAAAGCGTGAGGAAACAAGGTCTGCCTGTACCTAACTTTGTAACAATTGTTAGTTGTAGAATATTTGCTTATTTTCTCTTGTGCTGGTTAGGAGTGTTTTACCCAGATGTTTTGCAGATATTTATTTTTAAAGCACCCACTCGTAACACACTTGTTTATCCTGTTTTCTGTCTCTCTGGAGTGATTTTACTTTTCTGAAACTGGTACTTGATGCAAGAAAATAAGGGAATAGCGATTCACCACTTCCTTCTCCCCATCAAGGACACGTCTCCACTCCCTTCTGTGTACTCAGAGCTGTGCTGATAATACAGAGAGATCTAAGACATGATTGCTCTTCAACGTATTTATTATGTAATGAGTAGATAGACATATACTTTAAAAGTAAACCACAAGGCATGATTTCAATCTTCCTAAGAAGGAAGAGGACCTGGGATGGGGTTACCGGCTTGAAGAAAGTAGAAAAGGTTTATAACAACCAAATGTTTAACATGGTAGGAACTGAATAAGCAAAGAAGTTTGTAAAGAGAGTGAGAGACAGTGTGGTGTGGTAACCTTCCTGGGAATCCTGACTCCACCTCATTTTAACTCTGTGGCTAGTGTTGGGCAAGTAACTGAACTTTTTTGTGATTCAGTTCTCTTTATGTAATGAAAATAAGAATTGAGCAACTACAAAGGATAGTTGGAGGAACCAAATGAAATACTGTATTAGAATAATGCCTAGTTACTATGCTCATCACAGTGGTTTTGATCATGGGTTTGCTGAGCCCCAGTTATTTTTGGACAGTATGAATTGATAGTGTCATCAAACTTCATTGAGGTCAATGTATATCCAGTGTTAGTTTTTTGATAAATTTTTTTTTATTAATTAATTTATTATTTTTTTATTTTTGGCTACGTTGGGTCTTCGTTGCTATCTGCGGGCTTTCTCTAGTTGCGGTGAGCGAGGGCTACTCTTCGTTGTGGTGCGGTGGCTTCTCTTGCTGCGGAGCACAGGCTCTAGGCGCGTGGGCTTCAGTAGTTGTGGCAGGTGGGCTCAGTAGTTGTGTCTCTTGGGCTCTAGAGCACAGGCTTCAGTAGTTGTGGCACACAGGCTCTAGAGCACAGGCTCAGTAATTGTGGCTCACGGGCCCAGTTGCTCCGCGGCATGTGGGCTCTTCCCAGACCAGGGCTCGAACCAGTGTCCCCTGCATTGGCAGGCAGATTCTCAACCACTGCGCCACCAGGGAAGCCCAGAGGATGAGTATTCTAATTAAATGGAATCCAGATGATTCCCCCAAGAAACCTGAGCAGGATCGAAAGATTCAAAACTGCATTGTTTCCATTAAATAAAGGATATGTATCCTATATATTTTATATTAGTCAAGATTCAGTGCCAGAAACCAGAGGTTTTAAGCAGGAGAGCATTTAGTGCAGGGAATGAATGGTTACAAATTGTTGGAAGGTCTAAAGGAGTACATTTTAGACTTGGCGTACAAGAATGGCTCCCCTAGTAATTACAGAGCTGCGCTGTCAGGGCAGCTACTCATTGACTACCTCATGGACTGCCACTAGAACTGTAAGGAAAGCACAGCTGCGGCCATCACTACACCATGATTTCACTTGCTAGCAGCAGTAACAATGAGGCCCAGCAAGAAAACCTTTCTCTTCAGCCTTTCAAATCTCACAAGACTGCCTCTCATTGATAGATCCTAATTTGAATCAAACACTACTTGAAGAGAATATAGGAATCGTAGTTTTAGGCTTAGGGCCTTTTCCAAGTTTTAGGAAGGTAGAATGAGTGCCGAACCCAAAGTTTCTGCCATGCACATAACTGAGAAGTCCAGTGTCCCTCTCATTAAAAGAGGGTGAAGGGTAATTCAATGTTTTTCTGAATAAACTGTCAATTTTTTTCCTCTGACATTGCCATCAATAAATATAATGTTTAATGAGACTTTCGATCTTCCATGCCTTTGATTTTTTTTCTTTCTGCTAAATGAGCATGTTATGGCCAGTGATTTAAATATCCAGAATTCATATCAATCAATTAAAGGTTATGTTTGAGTTCAATTAATATTTTGGTAGTTGTTGAGGATATACAGGATGCCTGGCATTACATTGGTAACTCTCAAAATTTAACCAGCTTGTTACCAAGATTGACATTACCTAATTCTGAGATCATTTTCAAAGATAATCCTGAAGTCAGTTTATTTCAGAGTCAAGTGCATATGGAAACTTGCATCAATTTCATTTGTAATTCTTATTGTATATTCAAGGGCACTCTGTGATATAATCCGTAAGTGTTTATAGCGATTCAAATCTTGATGTGAAAATGTCAGTGATATCTTCAAGGGTAAAAAACTAAATATAGCTCCTTCAGCATTGCCCTTATGCTGTTCTGTTTCCCTGCTTTCTTCCCCCCCACCCCCTTTTTTTTTTCTTCTTTTTCCTTTTTAAAATGGGTGGTATGATATCAGTAAAAGGCCTGGATAAAGTCAGGACAATATACACACCAGTGCTATCTAGATGTTTTTGGTTTGTTGTGCACTACTGAGGTCTTATGTTTTCAACAGCTATAGATCATTTGTACTCAAGGGGAGAAAAAAAATAAAAACAAACACAAAGGGACTGGTGAACTGTAATATGATTGTTAGTTCTAGTGTTAAGCAATGAAAGTGTTCAGGACTAGAAGTCAGAAGGTGTATGATGCTTAAATAGCTTTAACGTGACAGTTTTGGGGCCAGTATTTTTGTATGTCAAAAAGCGTCTGTTTGTGATTTATAAAGATTCTGCATTTGAAATTCACCTCAGTTTTCCTCTTGTTCTTTGCATCAGCAGTAATTCATTGTGAAGAACTCTAAAAAAGAACTGACAGTTTTATTTTAGGGCACAGTGACTCTAAGTCTGTACTCCATAAGTATTATATTTCATTTGAGACTTTAAAAACTGTCAATAATGAAGTGTGTTTTAATCCATTTACTTTTCTTTGTCCTCTCAGGTGGATCTCCTTACTTAGCAACCAAAATTAATGAAGCAAAAGACTTGCTAGAAGCAGCCACCAAACATTGATTGATGCTCAAGGACCACTCTGAAGGAGAAAAAGGGGGACCTTATAAAAAATGTCCTGCAAGTTAAATCATGACCTTCATAATTTTCATACATGTAGTGACCACAATTATTTCTTCCACTACTAAGCTATATAATAATAAAAGAGGAACAATCCATCTTTGTTTTATCTTTCAGAGGAACAGGTTAAAATGCAATCACTGATCTTTCCCCCTTATTTCCTTCCTCTCTCTGATAGTCATACATTTTAAGACTTCTGTTAGTTCCGAATTCCTCCCCCCCACCCCCAACCCCCCGTACAAGTATAATCATCGGTAATATAATTGGAATTTGTGGGCGATGGGTAGAAAGTTTCTTGCTGCTTATACTTATGCTCATGTTGTCCCTTGTTTCCTCAGAGGAATTTAGTACTCTGCCTATGTGAGGTGCTTTAAATATTTTGAGACCAAACACTGGCTGCCATCCCGGGGAAGTGATTTGAAAGTTGATTGCATTTACTAAATGGTGTTTTGTAAAGCAGTGGTTAGGAAAGAACTCTGCTCTCCCTGAGACCCTATAGCTGAAGCATGAGAACTTGGAGAGCGACTAAAATGATTAAAGGTTTACAAAATGAGCCCTGTGAGGAAAGCCTGAAAAGAGCTGGGAGAAGTCTGAGGGATTTGTATTTAATTATAGTCTTCTGGTACTGTATATTTATTCAATTATTCATTCTACAAATATTTATTAACCACCTGTAACGTGCGAGGCATTGTAAGGTTCCTTGAGAGTTACAGGTGTGAACCAGTCATGGGTCGTGACCCAAAGGGACTTACAGTTAGGGAAAAGATAAACCACACAAATACTATTTGAGAGGCAATGCTAAAGAAGTTCAGAAAAAGAAAACAATATGTTAAATTGAGCATCAGGGGGAGCTTCATAGAATCACGAGTAGCATAGACCTTGGCTTTAAAAACAGTGAGATGTACCATATGATTGGTGACTCTTCTGTTTCCCCTGAGATCAGTCACAATTAGCAGAAATAGGATGTATTAGTTAGTTTGATTAGAGTGCAGGATTTCTCCAAAGCAGGGGATGAACACATGGTCTGGAACTCCTGGCCCTGAAATGTACAGCATGTTAAATTATTTTCTCAAAACAGCCCCTGGTCATCATCACTTTACTATTCTAAAAGTGACAAAAGAGACTCAGAGGCAGAATACCAGCATTATTTTCTAGTACTCCTTCACAACCCTGGGTTCATCCCAGATAAGCTGAACTATTGTATTTCATCTATCTTAAAATGCTTTCTTAATATTCTAGACACATTTTTCAATTTATGACATACTGTAGTGGGGGAGTTTTCTTTTTCTTTTTTTTTCCTTAACATCTTTACTGGAGTATAATTGCTTTACAATGGTGTGTTAGTTTCTGCTTTATAACAAAGTGAATCAGCTATACTTATATCCCCATATCTCCTCCCTCTTGCATCTCCCTCCCTCCCACCCACCCTATGCCTGTGGTCACAAAGCACCGAGCTGATCTCCCTGTGCTATGTGGCTGCTTCCCACTAGCTATCTATTTTACACTTGATAGTGTATATTTGTCCATGCCAATCTCTCACTTCGTCCCAGCTTACCCTTCCCCCTCCCCGTGTCCTCAAGTCCATTCTCTACGTCTGTGGCTTTATTCCTGTCCTACCCCTAGGTTCTTTAGAACCTTTTTTTTTTCTGTTTAGATGCCATATATATGTGTTAGCATATGGAATTTGTTTTTCTCTTTGTGACTTACTTCACTCTATGACAGACTCTAGGTCCATCCACCTCACTACAAATATCTCAATTTCGTTTCCTTTTATACCTGAGTAATATTCCATTGTATATATATATTCCATCTTCTTTACCCATTCATCTGCTGATGGACACTTAGGTTGCTTCCATGTCCTGGCTATTGTAAATAGAACTGCAATGAACATTTTGGTACATGACTCTTTTTGAATTATGGTTTTCTCAGGGTATATGCCCAGTAGTGGGATTGCTGGGTCGTATGGTAGTTCTATTTTTAGTTTTTTAAGGAACATCCATACTCTTCTCCATAGTGGCTGTATCAATTTACATTCCTATCAACAGTGCAAGAGGGTCCTCTACTCTCCACACCCTGTCCAGCATTTATTATTTGTAAATCTTTTGATGGCCATTCTGACTGCTGTGAGGTGATACTCATTGTAGTTTTGATTTGCATTTCTCTAATGATTAGTGATGTTGAGCATCCTTTCATTTGTTTGTTGGCAATCTGTATATCTTTTTTGGAGAAATGTCTATTTAGGTCTTCTAACCATTTTTGGATTGGATTGTTTGGTTTTTTTGATATTGAGCTGCATGAGCTGCTTCTATATTTTGGAGATTAATCCTTTGTCAGTTGCTTCATTTGCAAATATTTTCTCCCATTCTGAGGGTTGTCTTTTCATCTTTTTTATGGTTTCCTTTGCTGTGCAAAAGCTTTGAAGTTTCATTAGGTCCCATTTGTTTATTTTTGTTTTTATTTCCATTTCTCCAGGAGGTGGGTCAAAAAGGATCTTGCTGTGATTTATGTCATAGAGTGTTCTGCCTATGTTTTCCTCTAAGAGTTTGATAGTGTCTGGCCTTACATTTAGGTCTTTAATCCATTTTGAGTTTATTTTTGTGTACAGTGTTAAGGAGTATTCTAATTTCATTCTTTTACATGTAGCTGTCCAGTTTTCCCAGCACCACTTATTGAAGAGGCTGTCTTTTCTCCATTTTATATTCTTGCCTCCTTCATCATACATTAGTTGACCAGAGGTGCGTGGGTTTATCTCTGGGCTTTCTATCCTGTTCCATCGATCTATATTTCTGTTTTTGTGCCAGTACCATACTGTCTTCATTACTGTAGCTTTATAGTATAGTCTGAAGTCTGGGAGCCTGATTCCTCCAGCTCCGTTTTTCTTTCTCAAGATTGCTTTGGCTATTCGGGGTCTTTTCTGTTTCCATACATATTGTGCAACTTTTTGTTCTAGTTCTGTGAAAAATGCCATTGGTAGTTTGATAGGGATTGCATTGAATCTGTAGATTGTTTTGGGTAGTATAGTCATTTTCACAATGTTGATTCTTCCAATCCAAGAACATGGTATATATCTCCATCTGTTTGTATCATCGTTAATTTCTTTCATCAGTGTCTTATAGTTTTCTGCATACAGGTCTTTTGTCTCCTTAGGGAGGTTTATTCCTAGGTATTTTATTCTTTTTGTTGTAATGGTAAATGGGAGTGTTTCCTTAATTTCTCTTTCGATTTTTTCATCATTAGTGTATAGGAATGAAAGAGGCTTCTGTGCATTAATTTTGTATCCTGCTACTTTACCAGATTCATTGATCACCTCTAGTAGTTTTCTGGTAGCATCTTTAGGATTCTCTATGTATAGTATCATGTCATCTGCAAACAGTGACAGTTTTACTTCTTTTCTGAATAGGATTCCTTTTATTTCTTTTTCTTCTCTGATTTCTGTGGCTAAAACTTCCAAAACTATGTTGAATAATAGTGGTGAGAGTGGGCAACCTTGTCTTTTTCCTCATCTTAGAGGAAATGGTTTCAGTTTTTCACCATTGAGGACAATGTTGACTGTGGGTTTCTGATATATGGCCTTTATTATGTTGAGGTAAGTTCCCTCTGTGCCTAGTTTCTGGAGGGTTTTTATCATAAATGGGTGTTGAATTTTGTCAAAAGCTTTTTCTGCATCTATTGAGATGATCATATGGTTTTTCTCCTTCAGTTTGTTAATATGGTGTGTCACATTGATTGATTTGCGTATATTGAAGAATCCTTGCATTCCTGGGATAAACCCCACTTGATCATGGTGTATGATCCTTTTAATGTGCTGTTGGATTCTGTTTGCTAGTATTTTGTTGAGGATTTTTGCATCTATGTTCATCAGTGATATTGATCTGTAGTTTTCTTTCCTTGTGACATCTTTGTCTGGTTTTGGTATCAGTTTGATGGTGGCCTCCTAGAATGAGTTTGGGAGTGTTCCTACCCTCTACTATGTTTTGGAAGAGTTTGAGAAGGATAGGTGTTAGCTCTTCTCTAAATGTTTGAAAAAATTCGCCTGTGAAACTATCTGGTCCTGGGCTTTTGTTTGTTGGAAGATTTTTAATCACAGTCTCACTTTCAGTGCTTGTGATTGGTCTGCTTATATTTTCTATTTCTTCTTGGTTCGGTCTTGGAAGGTTGTGCTTTTCTAAGAATTTGTCCATTTCTTCCAGGTTGTCCATTTTACTGGCATATAGTTGCTTGTAGTAATCTCTCATGGTCCTTTGTATTTAAGCAGTGTCATTTGTTACTTCTTCTTTTTCATTTCTAATTCTATTGATTTGAGTCTTCTCCCTTTTTTTCTTGATGAGTCTGGCTAATGGTTTATCAATTTTGTTTATCTTCCCAAAGAACCAGCTTTTAATTTTATTGATCTTTGGTACCATTTCCTTAATTTCCTTTTCATTTATTTCTGATCTGATCTTTATGATTTTTTTCCTTCTGCTAACTTTGTTGGTTTTTTGTTCTTCTTTCTGTATTTGCTTTATGTGTAAGGTCAGGTTGTTTATTTGAGATGTTTCTTGTTTCTTGAGGTAGGACTGTATTGCTATAAACTTCCCTCTTAGAACTGCTTTTGCTGCATCCCATAGGTTTTGGGTCATCGTGTTTTCATTGTCATTTGTTTCTAGGTATTTTTTGATTTCCTCTTTGACTTCTTCAGTGATATCTTGTTTATTTAGTAGTGTATTGTTTAGCCTCCATGTATTTGTATCTTTTACAGTTTTTTCCTGTAATTGATATCTAGTCTCATAGCGTTGTGGTCAGAAAAGATACTTGATAAGATTTCAATTTTCTTAAATTTACCAAGGCTTGATTTGTGACCCAAGATATGATCTGTCCTGAAGAATGTTCCATGAGCACTTGAGAAGAAAGTGTATTCTGTTGTTTTTGGATGGAATGTCATATAAACATCAATTAAATCCATCTTGTTTAATGTATCATTTAAAGCTTGTGTTTATTTATTTTCATTTTGGATGATCTGTCCATTGGTGAAAGTGGGGTGTTAAAGTCCCCTAGTATGATTGTGTGTTACTTTCCATTTCCCATTCTATGGCTGTTAGCATTTGTCTTATGTATTCAGGTGCTCCTATGTTGCCTGCATAAATGTTTACAATTGTTCTATCTCTTCTTGGATTGATCGCTTGATCTTATGTAGTGTCCGTCTTTGTCTCTTGTAATAGTCTTTATTTTAAAGTTTGTTTTGTCTGATATGAGAATTGCTACTCCAGCTTTCTTTTGATTTCCATTTGCGTGGAATATCTTTTTCCATCCCTTCACTTTCAGTCTGTACGGGTCCCTAGGTCTGAAGTGGGTGTCTTATAGAAGCATATATGTGGGTCTTGTTTTTGCATCCATTCAGCGAGCCTGTGTCTTTTGGTTGGAGCATTTAATCCATTTAATGTAGTTATCGATAATGTATGTTCCTATTACCATTTTCTTAATTGTTTTGGGTTTGTTATTGTAGGTCTTTTCCTTCTCTTGTGTTTCCTGCCTAGAGAAGTTCCTTTAGCGTTTGCTGTCAACCTGGTTTGGTGGTGCTGAATTCTCTTAGGTTTTGCTTGTCTGTAAAGGTTTTAATTTCTCCATCAAATCTGAATCAGATCCTTGCTGTGTAGAGTCATCTTGGTTGCAGGTTTTTCTCCTTCATCACTTTAAATATGTCCTGCAAGTCCCTTCTGGGTTGCAGAGTTTCTGCTGAAAGATCAGCTGTTAACCTTATGGGGATTCCCTTGTATGTTATTTGTTGTTTTTACCTTGCTGCTTTTAATATTTTTTCTTTCTATTTAATTTTTGATAGTTTAATTAATATGTGTCTTGGCGTGTTTATCCTTGTATTTATCCTGTATGGGACTCTCTGTGCTTCCTGGAGTTGATTGACTATTTCCTTTCCCGTATTAGGGAAGTTTTCAACTATAATCTCCTCTAATATTTTCTCAGTCCCTTTCTTTTTCTCTTCTTCTTCTGGGACCCCTATAATTCATACGTTGGTGTGTTTAATGTTGTCCCAGAGGTCTCTGAGACTGTCCTCAATTCTTTCCATTCTTTTTTCGTTATTCTGCTCTACAGTAGTTATTTCCAGTAATTTATCTTCCAGGTCCCTTATGTGTTCTTCTGCCTCGGTTATTCTGCTATTGATTCCTTCTAGAGAATTTTAATTTCATTTATTGTGTTGTTCATCCTTGTTTGTTTGCTCTTTAGTTCTTCTGGGTCCTTGTTAAACGTTTCTTGTATTGTCTCCATTCTATTCGCAGTATTTTGGATCATGTTTACTATCATTACTCTGAATTCTTTTTCAGGTAGACTGCCTATTTCCTCTTCATTTGTTTGGTTTGGTGGGTTTTTACCTTGCTCCTTCATCTGCTGTGTGTTTCTCTGTCTTCTCATTTTGCTTATCTTACTGTGTTTGGGGTCTCCTTTTCGCAGCCTGCAGGTTTGTAGTTCCTGTTGTTTTTGGTGTCTGCTCCAGTGGGTGAGGTTGGTTCAGTGGGTTGTGCCGGCTTCCTGGTGGAGGGGACTGGTGCCTGTGTTCTGGTGGATGAGTCTGGATCTTGTTTTTCTAGTGGGCAGGACCGCATCCGGTGGTGTGTTTTGGGGTTTCTGTGACCTTATTATGATTTTAGGCAGCCTCTCTGCTAATGGGTGGGGTTGTGTTCCTGTCTTGCTATTTGTTTGGCATAGGGTGTCTGGCACTGGTTGCTGAGTGGAGCTGGGTCTTAGAATTGAGATGGAGATCTCTAGGAGAGCTTTCACTGTTTGATATTTGGAGCCGGGAGGTCTCTGGCAGACCAGTGTTCCTGAACTCGGCTCTCCCACCTCAGAGGCACAGGCCCGACACCCGGCTGGAGCACCAAGACACTGTCAGCCACTCGGCTGAGAAGAAAAGGGAGAGAGAGAGTGAGAAGAGAGAGAGGGAGCAAGAGAGAGAAGGAGAGAAAAAGAAAAAGGAAGGAAGGAAGGAGGTAAGGAGGGAAGGAAGAAAAGAGCAACCAAACCACAAAAAACAAATCTACCAATTATAATAAACGCTAAGTACTAAACTAAGATAAACATAAAAATAGAAACAAATTAGGTGCAGAAAGCAAACCGTAAGCCTGCAGTTGCTCCCAAAGTCCACCACCTCAATTTTGGGATGATTCGTTGTTTATTCAGGTATCCCACAGATGCAGGGTACGTCAAGTTGATTGTGGAGGTTTAGTCCACTGCTTCTGGGGCTGCTGGGAGAAATTTCCCTTTTTCTTCTGTGTTTGCATAGCTCCTGGGGTTCAGCTTTGGATTTAGCCCTGCGTGTGCGTGTAGGTCACCTGAGGGCGTCTGTTCCTGCCCAGACAGGTCGGGGTTAAAGTAGCAGTTCCCAGCCCCGCCCGCCCCGTTGGGTGAGCAGACAAGCCTCTCGGGCTGGTGAGTGCTGGTCGGCACCGATCCTGTGTGTGGGAATCTCCCCGCTTTGCCCTCCGCATCCCTGTTGCTGTGCTCTCCTCTGTGGCTCCGAAGCTTCCCCTCCGCAACCCCTCATCTTCACCAGTGAAGGAGCTTCCTAATGTGTGGAAACCTTTCCTCCTTCACAGCTCCCTCCCACTGGTGCAGGTCCCATCCCTATTCTTTTGTCTCTGTTTATTCTTTTTTCTTTTGCCCTACCCAGGTACATGGGAGTTTCTTGCCTTTTGGGAAGTCTGAGGTCTTCTGCCAGCATTCAGTAGGTGTTCTGAAGGAGTTGTTCCACATGTAGATGTATTTCTGATGTATTTGTTGGGAGGAAGGTGAGCTCCACATCTTAACTCCTCCATCTTGAAGCTCTCCAGTGGGGAAGTTTTCAATGTTGGCAATATTGACTTATTGAGCTGAATAATTTCTCTTTATGGGGAGCTCTCCTGCACATGGTAGGATGATTAGCAACAAGGGGCCTGTACCTATGAAAGGCCAGTAGCACCCCCTCAGTTGTGACAATCAAAAATGTTTGTGAATGTTGCCAATTGTTCCTTGGAGGGCAAAATTGCCCTGGGTGGAGAGCTATTGCTGTAAATGTTAACTATGTCTTTTTTTCTTTTTATAAATTTATTTATTTATTTTTGGCCGCATTGGGTCTTTGTTGCTGCACGCGGGCTTTTCTCTAGTTGTGGCGAGCAGAGGCTACTCTTTGTTGCAGTGTGCAGCCTTCTCATTGGGGTGGCTTCTCTTGTTCCAGAGCATGGGCTCTAGATGCACGGGCTTCAGTAGTTGTGGCGCACGGGCTTAGTTGCTCCACAGTATGTAGGATCTTCCCGGACTACGAATCGAGCCTGTGTCCCCTGCATTGGCAGGTGGATTCTTAACCACTGCACCACAGGGTAATCCGACTGTGTTTTCTTTTGGTACGTAAAATTATGAATGGCTGACTTAACTGATTGATTCTTAGAGTCACTAAAATATGGTTCTTAAAATCCCCCTGTGTGTCCTAATTTTCTTGTGCTTTAGTATATATATATTTTTTCTGCTCACTGTTACCCTGTACCTCAAAAACCCTCCTAATTCTCCACATCCCCAAAGCCTCAGTGTAGTTTAAGGCCAAGCTAAAATCTCTATCCCTCCTTTTCTGGTGCTTCCAGCGAAAGTAATATCATGAATCATCAGTTCTTTGAGAGCAGGGACCATATCTGTCTTGGTCACTGCTACACTGGCAGCCAATAAATATTTCTTTAATGAATGAATAAATTCCCACAGCACTTTATTCCTCACTTATGGTACCTTGTGAAACAACTCTTTGTGTAACATGACTTATTTCTTCTACAAAAGTGCAAGCGCCTTTAGAGCAAGAATCTTGTCGTTCGTCTTTGTAACCTCTTTAGTGTGGAGCACTTGGCACTTAGTAGACATCATAAAGTTGTAAGTACTAAAAAAATGTTGTTTTCTGAATACTATGCTTCAGAAAATGTTACCACTGATTTTGAAAGTTATGCTAAGCAATATTGGGGTACCCTCAGGACATACCTGTTAATTGACATCATTTTCTTCTCCATACTGTATTCATGAAAATTTGAGTCCCCAGCATTAGTTTGGAATTTCCTTCATTCTGTTCTCATTTATCTGCTGAGCATGTGCCCAAGAGACAGATCTGATTTTGAATACCATCTTCCTATCACATGATCTTGGGCAATTAATCTGCAAGTCTTATAATTGCATCATCTATAAAATAGAGAAAATAAGAATCCTATCTAAAAAGGTTATTATAGGGAATAAGGTTGTGTAAAGCATTTAGTCATATATCAAGTGCTCAAATTCCTTCTTTCAGTGTCCCATCTGGTAGAATACCTTGAATTAAGGTTTGGTGTGCCAGTAATCATTTATTTTACTCTTGAATCTGCAGTTTGGTTAATGCGTGGTGGAGACAGCTCATCTCCATTCCATGCAGCATCAGCTGGGGCTATTGGCTTAGAGGTTAACCGGGGGTGTTGGCCTGGAGCCTCAGTTCCTTGGTACAGAGGTTTCTACCCGGAGCTACTAGGGCATCATCACACCACAGCAGCTGCAGTCTAAGAGACAGGAAGTGGAAGCTGCCAACTCAACCTGGGTCTGAAAACGGGCAGTTTTAATGGAAAACTCTTTCATGGAGCCCCCCTAGATTCAAAGGGAGAGGATATAGAGGATTGTGGAAGAATGAGGGGCCATCTTTAATATGTAGCAGGGCAGGGTCTGAATTGTTTACCCCCTTAATCAAATCAGTTAAGGCATTGTCTTTATTTATTTATTTTTAAGTTTTGGCCTCGCAGTGTGGCATGTGGGATCTTAGTTCCCCGACCAGGGATCAAACCCGTGCTCCCTGCATTGGAAGCACAGAGTCTTAACCACTGGACCACCAGGGAAGTCCCAGCATTGCCTTTAAAAAATTCTTCAGGAATGTAGAATTTAAGTTCAACTAGCTGGTGTAGTTTCAGATGATACAACTATTTTTTTAGGTAGATATTAATTTGGTACTCAGTCTCTAAAAGGCGGAATACTTATAAAATTGGATAAACAGCTACCCACTCAACTCCTTATTATCTTTAAAAAGCTTATTTGAATGGTTACCTATCTTCAGTTAAGATTGCTTTTATGTATTTGCTGTCATTGCATATTCTTCTTAATTAAGTTCTTTATTGATGTTGCAGTTTCTGTTTATTCTTTTTTTTTTTTTTTTTTTTTGCAGTACGCGGGCCTCTCACTGCCGCGGCCCCTCCCGTTGCGGAGCACAGGCTCCGGACGCGCAGGCTCAGCGGCCATGGCTCACGGGCCCAGCCGCTCCGCGGCATGTGGGATCTTCCCGGACCGGGGCACGAACCCGTGTCCCCTGCATCGGCAGGCGGACTCTCAACCACTGCGCCACCAGGGAAGCCCGTTTCTGTTTATTCTTACATCTTAGATGCAATCTGAGGGATTAGGAAAGACCTTTGAAAAACAAAGCAGTTACTTCCCAGATTCCAGAGAAAGTGTAAGTCAAGTAGACAGTTAATTAAAGGGGAGCACAGAATGCCACTTACAGTATAGTTGATGGTGCCAGTCTCCAGCATGAAGTCAAAAGTGGAGAGAAGTTGGGCTTCCCTGGTGGTGCGGTGGATAAGAATCTGCCTGCCAATGCAGGGGACACAGGTTTGATCCCTGGTCCAGGAAGATCCCACATGCCACGGAGCAGCTAAGCCCATGTGCCACAACTACTGGGCCTGTGCTCTAGAGCCTGCGAGCCACAACTACTGAACCCCGTGCGCGTGCAGCCCATACTCCGCAACAAGAGAAGCCACTGCAATGAGAAGCCCGCGCACCGCAACGAAGAGGAGCCCCCGCTCGCCGCAATTAGAGAAAGCCCGTGCACAGCAACGAAGACCTAACACAGCCAAAAATAAAAATAAATAAATAAATAATTAATTTAAAAAAAAAGTGGAGAGAAGTTTAGTAAGGAAAAAAGTATGTTCACTGAGGGAGACATTGTTTTATTTAATCTTCAAGTCATTTCCTTTATTTAGTTTGAAGTGCATTTTGGTTATTCAGCAAATATTGAATACTTACTATATCAGGCAGTAAAGATACAAAATAGGTTCATCCTTAAGATGTGTTGTAAACTCAAACTAAATAGAAGAAAAAAGCAGATTCTTAAATATAGAGAACTTTTTTTTTCCTGATACTTTTGAATTAAGAAATATTAAGAGTTGTATTATTGGGTATGCTTGTGATTACCCAGCAGGGTCATAAGAAATAACGTACTTTATCCACGTATAGAAATCCTCTGCTTGTCATGGGGGACCTTGAAAGAGCTTCTAATGATGAATCTGCAACACATTTGGCAATTAGCTTAAGGTAGTTTAATGACATTTGTGGGGGAAGATGAATTAGCCAGGCCCTTAATGTCAAAAAATATGAAGTTTCTATGACTCAACCCACTTAGGACGAGCTACAGAGGCTGCAGCAAGAAGTGAAATATACTAGGAGGCCAGCTCATTTGGCACAGTGGGAGCCGCGCCATTCACAGAGACTCTGCGCCTTGCCCAGCACCTCCTAGACACAGGCCTCTGGCTACAAGGAGGATTTAATGGCAGTGAGTAAATGTGTCAGCACTGAGCCTTCCTCCTAGTGGAAAAAGAGCATATCCAAAGAGCACATCCTGTTAACACTAGGTCAGTGTCATCTACTTGTCAAAAATACGCCATGAATTAGGAGCCAACATTTTATTTATGGTGGAGTTGGACACATTAGGAGGTTAGATGATTTATTAGCTGGAAAAGTTGAGAAGGTTCTCTGGACTCGTTTTTTAGGTGCAATCTAAGTGATCTGGATCACTGCCCACTAGTGAAATTGCTGGGTATGGTAGACAAAGAAAATGTTCCTTCTAATAATTTTTATGAGCTCTGTAGCTCCTGTTCCCAGCCGAGTGCGCTTTTCCCTTTTTTTTATTGTTGCTGAGCAAAGAATTTATAAAAAGCTTTTTCTTCCTTTTTTTTTTTTTTATTAAAAGCCCTGCTCAATTGAAATGGAAGTTCATTAAGTACTGTTCATTTCTCTTCCTGTCGTAATAACCCTGTCCCCCTCCGCTCTATTCAGCAGTGCCTGGCAGCACTGGCCAACGTTTTAAGTCTGAACAGACTATTACATAGATACAGATATGCAGTCTCCAACATCAAGAGGGAGTTCAGTGCCACATGGGCAGAATGTGATCACTCAGGCTAGATGTCAACCGTAAATTTCAAACTAGCCCCTCACCTTAGAGGGGCAAATGCCCTGGACAATTAAATCAGCAGTTGGGAACTGCTGTGCCAAGCAGCCTGCCTGCGTTCTCCCTCTTAATTTTCATGGCACCCCTGAGAGGCAGCTGCTATTTCTGTGCCCATTTTAGAGATGAAGAGACAAAGGCCCAGAGGAGCTTAGGAACTTTGCCAAGAATACACAGCTAGTAAGAGGTGGGACTGGAATCCGAGTCCAGTTTGGCTTGACTCCAAAGCCCATGTGCTTTACCTTTACTGCACTAATTGTAGACAGTGCAGAAATCATGGTAGAATTAACGGGGCTTGCTCTCGGCTCCTTTTTTGACAGCTGTGCCCTTGGGTTATAATTTGGGAACTGGGTTTATGGCAGGATGCAGTGTCACTTGGCATGAGCAAGGAGTCCCTAATGTCCTTCCTTCTGCTCCAGAAGCCTGTGATGTCCATCTGACCACTCATAGCGAAAGTTCAGTCGTAGAGTTTAGCAGTGTGAGCTTCTCTGACTTAGAGTGTGGCTGGAGGAAACTTTGTTGAGATTTTATTTGAAACACTGCTGGGTAAGAGCTTTCAAGGAGAACATCTAGAGCAAGGTTCAGAAAACAGCTCATGAAAGTGAAGCAGCAGTTCTTGGGGAGAGAAATGGAGAAATTACTCGGTATAATACAGATGAGAATAAGAAGCCTGCATTTACTGAAAGAAGTAAGAGAGGCAATGAAAAAAATTAAGATTAAAAAGAGAACTGAAATAAAAAGAGGTAACTTGCATTTGAAAGGAAATTGAGTGCTCAGAAGAATTTTTGAAAATTGCTTTCCAGTATTCCCAAGTGTGGACTGGGTTATTGGTTCAAGCCATGCTTTTATGCCGGATTCCAAAATTAAATTTTGCACAGAGCGTTGTCTAATAGAACCCATAGAACTGTAGTCACCAACCTAAGACTGGGTCTTTTTTTTTTTTTTTTTGCATCTTTATTGGAGTATAATTGCTTTACAATGGTGTGTTAGTTTCTGCTTTATAACAAAATGAATCAGTCATACATATACATATGTTCCCATATCTCTTCCCTCTTGCGTCTCCCTCCCTCCCACCCTCCCTATCCCACCCCTCCAGGCGGTCACAAAGCACCGAGCTGATCTCCCTGTGCTATGCGGCTGCTTCCCACTAGCTATCTACCTTACGTTTGGTAGTGTATGTATGTCCATGCCTCTCTCTCACTTTGTCACAGCTTACCCTTCCCCCTCCCCATATCCTCAAGTCCATTCTCTAGTAGGTCTGTGTCTTTATTCCTGTAAGACTGGGTCTTTAAGGTTGTCACGTAACTCTCTGTTCTTTCACCTGCTCTAATCAAATGGTGAAAAGGTTTAACTCTTGGAGATTTCTACCTCCTCATGACTGTAATATTAATAGCAGACTTGTGAGTTCCATGAACATAGATATACCTATATTCAAAAGATAAGTGCATTCCAAAGCCAACTCATCGATCTTTCCATTTATCTACCCTTGCTTTTGCTGTTTCCGTCTATGAATGTGGATAACCAAGAGCTGACTTTAGAAACTTTACATTTTGGCTTCCATGCCTCTGGAGTAGGATGAAAATATCTAATAATAGTTTTCCTCTGGTGGTGAGATGTCAGACTATATTTGCACAGTCTGCATCTCCCAGGCTGGCCTGGAATGTTGGATAGCAGTGTTGCAGAAAGAGCAGCGTGTACACACAGAAATGCAGCCTTCCCTAATTGACCCCCCTCGGACCTGATGTATGCTTTGTTCCTCAGCTTCTTGGTACTTAGGCATTCAATTTGCATTCTGTTCCACTGCATTTTGTACTCACTTATATACTGTATTTTTGTTGGGCTTTTTTCCCCTTGTAAACAGATTTTTTTTAAATCCTATCTGTGAAAATAATTAATAATAAATACTGCCATGTTTGTTTTGCTTTAAAATTGTAAAGGATAAACTCTAAGATGCGTCTATGTATTTAGTTTTCCAAATACAATTAAAATTAAAGCTGACTTGCTAAAATTGAATTTACACTAAATTTTTTCCGTTGTACAACTCTTGAAGAAAAGACACTAACCTTATGTGTTATGTAACTTCATCTGCCCTGTGAGCCCTTGTACAGGCCCTGCTCTAATTTCTTTTTAGACCTCCATGCTGGCGGAGATGCTCTGCCCCTTTGTCCCTCAGGACACAGTATTGATGCCATCACTTCTAAAGGCAGCTGTCAGAAACCAAAATCATAGACATGTGGATTTTCTCAGAAGCCTTTAATGAAACTTGGGTTTTCACCTCTCATACCAAAATAAGCAAGGGAAAAAAATAGAAATCAGCCCAACAGTGCTTTAAAATTGATTTTTGTATTTATCTTCTAATGCAAATGCCAGAGAAAGCGCCTGCTTCCGGGGTTTGTTTAGTTGTTTTTTGCCTGAGGTATATCTTCACGTCAATTTTTGACCCACAGCACTTTCGACTGCATAAAGAACTCTAAACATAAGCATTGGTAATAGAAATGCTGACACAACCCAGCTGTCACCCCTGGAATATGTCATTGAATGTCTGCACACATGCCAGGATCCCGTACTTGGGGTAAGTGAAGAATAAGGCCACTGTTCAGTTTCCAGCGTCTAACAGGGGGAGAGTATGGACGGTCGTGCCCTCTGTTTCTCGTCTCCCACCCTTTCATCATCTCCCCACACACACCGTGCCCTGGGGAATGGTCACATCTTAATTATCTTTTCTTTCAAGGCCAGTTAGACCTTCAGAGGGTACCGTGTGTGTTGCCATCACTCATGCTGTCATGAGACTGTCCTGTGATCAAGTGTTTTCAAGTCGGTAGAGAAAGGAGGACTGACAATGTTGGGCCAACATAACATGAAGAGTCTGTTTACCATCAAATGCGAGCTTGGATCTTGTTTCATCAGGGGAGGAATATGTTTTTCACAGCAGTCTGGTGAATTAAGAACAATATACAGAATCACGCAGTGAGTCTGTTATATTTGACTCTGTTAATGGGATTTACGTATGGAACATCGGTTTCCTCTACAGACATAATTGAGTACATATTTACCGTGATACGAAAACTGCAAGCATATGTAGGGTGTGTGTGATGTTAAATTTTAAGAAACGTAATGAAGAGGAAAATCAGAGAAAACCTGAAAGTATGCAAATAATGAAATTATTAATTTGAATTTTTTGCTCAAGATGTATGTGAAGCAGCTATGCCCTCCATATTACTCTGTGGAAATACAACAACAAATAGATGATTTTAATGTGTTACCATCTTCCTTTTTGGATTAATTTTTTAATAGAGCCATAATGCCTGAAGGGCGGTTCCTAGGGTCTGGCGTGTGGTTCAGGAATGCTCTGTTGTTTATAGCTTCTTCCCTCAGGGCTCTGAGTGGTGTCTGGTGTCAGTAGGTCTGAGGACCTCTTGTATTTCTTAATATCAAGGGAGTAGGATGTTTTCCCCCAAAGCCTGGCTGACGGTTACCCCTGGGGAAAGAACAGTCGGGCTAAACTGACCAGAAATATCTGGAGGCGCGAACACCTCGTTAGTGGAGGTCAGCAGGTCAGGCGGTAACTGCTCAGAGCGTCATTCTTGGGCAGTGGTGTGATTACCATGGTATAAATTGGCTTCAGGGGACAAATCGATCAACCAAAAGAGGTTTAACGATTTTTAGTGTTCAGTTACAATATGGGTTCCGACTTTCTGGATTCAATGAGGGGATGTGTGGCAGTCGACTCTACTTAATTCTAGGCTGTGCGTCCCCCATCCAACCCCCAACACCACCAATTTTGTTCCCAAGGCTGCCTTAGCCTAAAACAGCTTTTGGTCTTTGCTGTCTGGGAGTTAGAAATCCACAATGGCAGTGAACGTTTCTCTTTCTCTTAGTGAGCCCGTCGGCTTTGTCCTCTCCTATTCTTGGCCTCTTTTTCACTCTTGCACCAGTGACACCTCAGGACTCTTGCAGCCTCGGGGCTCCTGGGTGAGATTCCTCCCAGACCATCCGTGAGCTGCGGGTCCAAGCCCAGCGCCCCAGCCTGCCTCGCCTTGCTTTCTCCTTCTGGGATACCACCCACCCACCTGCCTGCCCACAGAGGGAGACAATGAGACTAATGAGAAAGGAATGGGAACCAATGGAGAGAAATGCACTGAATGCTCTGGACTCCTTGGAGAGAGGTGTTTGTTCAGCGCATTATTCATATTTTTGCGAGGAAGAGCAACATTGATTTTTTCCATCCAAGAGCCATTCTGCCTTTGCACGGAGTCACCAGAGCACTGAACCTTCCTGTTTTGTAAATGGGCAAAGTTTCTCACCCATGGCCTAATAGCACAGGCTTTGAAGCTAAATTTTTTATTTCCAGCTCCAGGCATGAATTGTTGCTTCATTTTGCAGGTGACTGGGAGATCTTCTATTCACTGGAATCTGTCTTGGGTAATACTGCATTATTTTAAATTTTGTCTCTGGGGCTTGGTGTATGAGTTCGCCAATGTCAAGCACATACTCCATGACGCATAGAATGCTCTGCACGGGCTCCAGGCTGCAAACCTACCACGCTGCTGTGTCTAAAATTTTCCTTTACAGCCCAGCCAGTCAGGTGTCCGACTAAACCTTGAAGCCAATTAGTGTGTTTCACAGAGCCAGGTGCAGAGCTGCCAGGTAGCACCTGCAACTGAGTTGCATTGCTCTAATGGGATCTGCACATGTTTGGCTCTATATGACGATGTTTTCACTTGACATGGAGTCATCTTTGGTCTTGTTCTCCAACCACTCCACTAAGCAGACACACCCACACATGTTACCAATTTGATCCGCTTTCAGAGGAGGATGGTACCTAGTCTTTCTCTTCCTGCTGCTAATATTTATGCTGATGCCCCTTGGGAAACTGTATTCTCCCATCCAAAGTGCTTTCAGAGGGGAGAGGACCACAGATCTTCGTTATTATCTTCGTTACTATCAGGGCATTTTCTGATAACACTGCATGTCTAACTTAAATTAGCCCATAAAGATTTATTTGAGAATTTTGTGTCTGCTTTTTCAAAAATATGTTTGAAGGTGGCAATTTTTCTCAAAGAACACACCTGAGTTTCTGTAATTTGGGGACTGAAGACATGGGCTCTGGTCCTATAGCTCTGCAGCTAATGAGCTGTGTGCCTGGGCAAGGCACAGCCTTTTCTGAGCCACTTGGATTCACTGTTCTCTAAGGAGCATGGAATCTATAGAAGCAGCACGTAGACCTAAGTGTAAATAAATCCCTGATCCACTTTCTATTCGCAGAGTGACCTGGTCAAAGTTTTGTAGCCTCTCTTTTGGTCTCCTGACCCATAAAATGCATATAATAATATGTACCTCAGAGGGTAATTTGGGGAGTTTAATGATTTCATAGTTACAGATATACCAGATTAGTGCCTGTACACGGTAGCTTTTCCAAAAATGTTCATTTTTACTTGCCTATCTCTTCGGCTTTGCCGTTTTTTTATTTCAAGTACTATACAGATATTACAACAATAAGTGGATTTTTAAAAATAATGAATAGCAATACAGTTGACCGCTGAACAACGGGGGTCAGGGGCACCAACCCCCATCCACCACCCCACCCCCCTAGTGGAAAATCCTCATATAACTTTATAGTCAGCTTTACACAACTTTATAGAGTTGTATAAAGATTTAAATTCTGGCTCGTATACTTACTTGCTGTGTGGCTTTGGACAAGAGTCCTCAGTTTCCTCATCTGTAAAATGGGGATCGTTTCACTTACTTCACACAATTGCGGTGAGGATGAAATAAAGTGATATGTGTAAAACGTCAAGCATGGTGCCTGGGGCATAACTCCACAGCTGTGCACATAACCGATTTCACTAAGTCAGTGATTCTCCACTTCCGCTGTTTCTCGGAATCACCTCTGTAGCTTTTACAACTCCTAATGTCCAGGCAGTACCCCAGACCATCAGACTTTCTGGAGTGGGAGCCAGGCAACACTTTTTTAAAGCCCCTCTGGTATTTCCATGTCCAGCCAAGGTTGAGCATCCCTGCGCTAGACGCACCCTGTGTGTCTCAGCCTGTCTACACGGGCTCAGCAGGAGCGCAGCTCAGGAAGGCGACAGGACTGAGGTCCAAAGGGTGGTGTGGGAGGGACTCTGGGAGCTGCTGGCAGGGCCGTCCCCACGGCCTGACAGGTTAATCACCCTGGGGCCTCTCCTTTTCCCACAGCATTTTTATCTAAGTGAAGCCAGCTTAAAATGGAATTCTGGGGGAGCCTAGAGAGGAATCATGTGCAGAGCAGGCAGCTTAAGGAGAGATGGTTAGCAGAAGGGGGAAGAGAGAGCAAAAGGAGATGGTGAGAGCAAGCTTACATCCGCAGGTCCTGACCGAGAAGGCACTCTGACCTTCAGGACAAGATAGCCAGAGTTATCTCTTTCTCCTCCAGGAGTCAAGTCATCAGTGGGAAGTGCAGTGTGGTCAGTCCCAGAACCAGCAGCAACAGTGTCGCTGGAGAGCTAGTTTAGAAGCGCAGACTCTCACACTCCCCCCACAAATCTTCTGAATTAGAATCACTAGGGGTGGGGCATAGGACTATGCATTTTAACAAGGTTCCCAAGTGATTACATGCTTGTTAAAGATTGAGAAGCGCTGCTAAAGTGAAAACAGAACAAGCTTTAGAGGCAGACGGTGCTTCTGAAAGAGTTCTAGCTCTTTCACTTACTCTGTGATCTTTGAAAATTTACTTCTCTGAACTCCTGTTTCCTCATCTGTAAATTGGGAATGAAAGAATTTACCTTAATCATAGACTGCCAAGGGAATTGTGAATGGAATACAGGGGGTCCATGGACTTGGATAGGAAAAAAAAGTCATTTTTATTTTCACTAATCTCTAACTGAAATCTAGCATGCCCTTCAGTTACGAACATAGGCAAAAAATCACAGTAGTGTTAGTAGCCCGTAACTGTCAGCAGTAGAAATCACAGATATTTTCATATCACATTAGAGTTCTCTGCAATTACAGATATTTACAATATCTCTACATATCATTTATGTTCATCTACTTAAAAATTATAGTTTTTAGACTTGCCAGATCTCAATACTTAATGTATTAATAATGAGGCACATACATTACTCTATCATAAATGTGTTTTAGTTTTATAAAAACTGTATTTTAAACTAATTTGTTTCCTTTGTAATTTTATTTTATTTTATTTATTTATTTTTTGTGTGTGATATGCAGGCCTCTCACTGTTGTGGCCTCTCCCGTTGCGGAGCACAGGCTCCGGACGCGCACGCTCAGCGGCCATGGCTCACGGGCCCAGCCGCTCCGCGGCATGTGGGATCTTCCCGGACAGGGGCATGAACCCGCATCCCCTGCATTGGCAGGCGGACTCTCAACCACTGCGCCACCAGGGAAGCCCCGTAATTTTATTTTTTATTGCCTGTATTTGAAAACTATTCTGAAAAAGGGTCCAGAGGTTCAAGGCACAAAAAAAGGTTTAAGAGAAGCCTCTCTTGCCTTGCAAGCTGTTGTGATGATTAAACAATGGAATCAGATGTGTCTAATACTTGGCAGAGACACAAATTACAGCACCCTGATTGCCCTCCTCTGCATCAGCCATCATCGCATTTGTCCTCAACCTGGACCAAACCATCCTTCAGCCTTTTCTGGGGGTCCATCAGAATGCACAGTGTCTAGTCAACTTCCCCCACAGGTATTTTTCTAGCTAATTCTGGTTTTATTGATTGAGAGTTAGTGTTTACTGAATGGCTGCTCTGTGCCAGAGAGGTGAACTAAGCTGTTTGGAATCACACAGCTGGTAGTGGGAAAGGTGGCATTCAGCCTCCACACTGCCATGCATATGCCTACATCCAGGCGTGGAGGCACAGATGAAGGCCTCCTGCATCCTCCTGGTTCAAGAAGGCAACAGAGGGTTATCATCTGGCTCACTAAGCACCTATAATCTCTTAGTTCTTGTACATTCAATAAACATTTATTGAGCACTTACTATGTGCCTGGCTCTATGCCAGTTGCTAGGATACCCAGATGAATAAGTCATGAGCCCTGCCTCTAAGAAGACACTATGTGCTCTGGAAGCACAGAAAGAAAACCCCTAACCCAGCGGGGGCAAAATGTAGAGACAAATGAGGGGAGGGTCCCCCAGTCACTTGGGTACAGTGTGAAGTTTAAAATGGTTAATTTTACGTGTCAACTTGGCAGGGCTATAGTGCACAAATATTTGGTGAAAGGTTATTCTAAATGTGTCTGTGAGGGTGTTTTTTTACCTGAGTCTAGCATTTAAATTGGTAGACTTTGAGTAAAGCAGATTGCCCTCCGTATTGTGGGTGGGCCTCATCTAATCAGTTAAAGAAATTAGTATAAAGACTGACCTCTCCTAAGCAAGAAGGAATTCTGCCAGCAGATGACCTTCACATTTGACCTGCCACATTGGCTCTTCCCTGGGTCTCCAGCTTCCTGGCCCACCCATCAGATTTTGGACTTCCCAGCCTCCATAATCACATGAGCCAATTACTTAAAATAAATCTCTCCATATATACGTAGATATCCTATTGGTTCTCTTTCTCTGGA
Source organism: Stenella coeruleoalba (assembly GCF_951394435.1). Classification (NCBI taxonomy): domain Eukaryota; kingdom Metazoa; phylum Chordata; class Mammalia; order Artiodactyla; family Delphinidae; genus Stenella; species Stenella coeruleoalba. The sequence goes on along the minus strand of NC_137164.1, from coordinate 23,293,116 downwards.
GAACCCTGACTAATACAAAATCCAACTGGAGCAGGATGGAGGAATAAGACATCTCTCAATTATATCTCCCCTTCAACAACAAATTAGCATCCATCTACCGACAAAGGTACTTTATGGGAGCGGTGGGATTCAGCATCACACAGCAAGGGACCCAGGAAGAGTCTAGCCCACCCATGCATCAGGGTCCTTTGTCCTGCCTGCGAACCCTGAAGTAGTTCATGAACTGGCTAGAGCTCTTGGCCACAGTACAGGAGCCCCTGATTTAGACAATCACTCATGGGCAAGAGAGCCTTAGTGGAAGTCCAGTGGAGAAAGTCCAGGACATCACTGGAGCAAAGAAATCAGATTGGATGCATTAGAAGGGGTAAGAGGACCAAGTTGACTTTATCCCATCAACCACCACCCCTGCCCTGGGTGGGCACAGCTTGGGTCCAAGAGAGCCCTTCTTGGCCTGTGATTTCCCCCCACAGGGGAAAGTGAGAACATGTGAATGAGCATCTGGCTTCTCCAGCTGTGCAGGATGCAGCCACAGAGGCCCAGTTCTCTCTCATCCCATCAAGAGTGCTGAGTTGTGAGCTGCACAACTAGGGGGCTGTGAGCAGCTGGGGGGACAACATGAAGCTCATAGGTCTCCAAACAAATTCAACTAAAAAAATCTCTTCTTGAAAACATATTATAATGAAACTATCAAAAAATCAAAGACAGAAACTTAAAAGCAGCAAGAGAAAAGAAGCTCATTGCTTTCAAGGGAACCCCCAAAAAGCATCAGTGAATTTCGTAGCAGAAACCTTGCAGTCTAGAAGATGGTAGAATGATAGATAAATGTAAAGTGCTGAAAGGGAAAAAAAAAACACCAAAAAACTTGCCAACCAAGAATACTTTATCTGGTAAACTTGTCCTTCAGAAATGAAAGAGAGATAAAACATTCCCAGACAAGCAAAGGCTGAGAGGAGTTCATCACCACTAGATCTACCTTACAAGACATACTAAAAGGAGTTTTTCAAGCTGAAATGAAAGGATGCTAATTAGTAACTTGAAAGCATGACAAAATACAACACACTGGTAAAAGTAAGTATATAATCAAATTCAGGATATTCTAATACTGTAATATGGTAGTGTGTTAACCACTTAACTTTAGTAAAAAGGTTAAAGAACAAAAGTGTTTAAAAATAACTATAGCTACAATTACTTGCTAATGAATACACAATATAAAAAGAGGTAATTTGTGACATCAAAAACATCAAAGGGGGAATAAAAAGAGTTTTTGTGTGAGATCAAAGCTAAGTTATTAGTAGCTTAAAATAGACTGTTAGGGGCTTCCCTGGTGGTGCAGCAGTTAAGAATCCACCTGCCAATGCAGGGGACACGGGTTTGAAGCCTGGTCCGGGAGGATCCCACATGCCGTGGGGCAACTAAGCTGGTGCTCCACAACTACTGAGCCTGTGCTCTAGAGCCCGTGAGCCACAACTACTGAGCCCGCGCACCACAACTACTGAAGCCCACGTGCCTAGAGCCTGTGCTTCACAACAAGAGAAGCCACCGCAATGGAAGGCCCATGCACTGCAGTGAGGAGTGGCCCTTGCTCGCCGCAGCTGGAGGGGGCCTGTGAGCAGCAGTGAAGACCCAATGCAACCAAAAATAAATAAATTAAATAAATAAATTTTTTTTAAAAAGTAGACTTTAACTCAAAAGCTATAACAAGAGAAAAGGAAGGTCATTATATAATGATAAAGGTGTCACTTCATCAAGAGAATATAAATAATATATGCTGTCAATATTGGAATTCCTAAATATGTTATTAAGCAAATACTAAAAGGGAATTCCCTGGTGATCCAGTGGTTGAGAATCTGCCTTCCAATGCAGGGGACGCATGCTTGATCCCTGGTTGGGGAACTAAGATCCCACATGCCACAGGGCAACTAAGCCCGCACACCGCAACTACTGAGCCTGCTCGCTGCAACTAGTGAGCCCGCTCGCCGCAACTAGTGAGCCCATGCACCTGAACCCGTGTACCGCAACTACACAGCCCATGTGCTCTGGAGCCTGCGTGCCACAATGAAAGATCCCATGGGCCACGACTAAGACCTGACGCAGCCAAAAATAAATAAATAAATATTAAAAAAAAAACCACCACGTGATTCTATTCAGGTTTCAATTAAGATGCTATGAGATTCAAGGAGGATAAGAAATGAGATAAAAATTGGAACTAAATGTTATTTATAAAAAAAAGCAAATACTAACAAATCTGAAAGGAGAAATAGACAACAATACAATTATAGTAGGGGATTTCAATACCCCAATATATCAATAAATAGATCATCCAGATAATAACCTTTGCATATATGATAAACTAATATTTAACATGGGAGCCAAGAATACTCAATGGGGAAAGAATAGTCTCTTCAGTAAATGGTGCTGGGAAGACTGGATAATCACATACAGAAGAATGAAGTTGGACTCCTATCTTACACCACTCAAAAAAATTAACTTGAAATGGGTTAAAGACTTAAACATAAGACCTAAAAAACCATAAAACTCCTAGATGAAAACAGAGAGAGAAAACTTTTTGGCATTGGTCTTGGCAATGACTTTTTAGATTTGACACTAGAAGCAAAAGCGACAAAAGCAAAAATAAACAAGTAGGATTACATAAAACTAAAAAGCTTCTGCACAGCAAAGGAAACCATCAACAAAATGAAAAGTCAGCCTACCAAAAGGGAGAAAATATTTGCAAACCATATATCTGATGAGGGGTTAATGTCCAAAATATATAAAGAACTCAAACAACTTGATAGCAATAAATAAATAAATAAGATCCCGCATGCTGCGGAGCGTGGCCAAAAAATTTAAAAAAAAATCTTATTAAAAAGTGGGCAGAGGTAGACATTTTCCAAAGAAGGCATACAGCTGGCCAACAGTTTCATCAGGGAAATGCAAATCAAAACAACAACGAGATATCACTTCACATCTCTTAGATATCTTCAAAAAGATAAGTGTTGCCGAGGATGTGGAGAAAAGGAAGTCATTGTGCACTGTTGGTAGAAATATAAATTAATGCAGCAAATAAGGAAAACAGCATGGAGGTTCCTCAAAAAATTAAACAGGACTACCATATGATCCAGCGATCCCATTTCTGGATGCATATCCAAAGGAAATGAAATCAGGACATCAAAGAGATATCTGCACTCCTATGCTCAGTGCAGGATTATTCACAATAGCCAAGATACAGAAACAACCTAAGAGGCCATCAATGGGTGAATGGATAAGGAAGATGTGGTGTGTGTGTGTGTGTATTTATATACATATATAAATGTACATATTTATACATATACAAAATGGAATATTTTTCAGCCATGAGAAGGAAGAAAATCCTGCTGTTTGCAACAACATGGGTGGACCTTGAGGGCATTATGCTGTGTGAAATAAGCTAGACAGAGAAAGACAAATACTATACGATCTTACTCATATGTGCAATCTAAAAAAAGCCAAACTCAGAAACAGAGAGTGGAATGGTGGTTGCCAGCGTCTGGGGCATGGAAGAAATGGGCAGATGTTGATTAAAGGGTACAGACTTTCAGTTATAAAATGCACAAGTTCTGGGGATATGGTGACCATAGTTAACAAAACTGTATTATATATTTGAACGTTGATAAGAGAGCACATCTTACGTGTTCTCACCACAAAAATTAAAAATGCTAATTATATGAGGTGATGTAAATATTAACTAACCTTACTGGGGAAATTTGTTTGCAATATAAGTGTATATATATATTATATATAAGTATCAAATGATCACATTGTACACCTTAAACTTATACAAAGTTATCTGACAATTATATTTCAATAAAGGTGGAAAAAAATAAAATTAAACGAAAACCCAAAGTCCAACTGGCTCTATCCACTTGTGATTATGCTTCAATGTGCTTTACTTTTTGTCTGACTATGTCTTATATTACAAGGCTCCTGGTCTGGGATTCTGAGTCCCCAAGAGATTTTTGTTTCATTACACACCCTTTGTGGCAGTGTTGTATCTAGGCTAATATAAGCAATGCTGGGAAGCCTGGGGTTAGGAAGGAAAGGAAATAACATTTACTGAGTGCCTACTGAGTGCTGGGCACTGTGCATTTTACATTCATTTTAACCTCTAATTATTAGTATACAAAAAAGTAAATGGAATCGTGCCCATTTTACAGACAAGGAAACTGAAGCCTGGAGAGAGTAAGTGACTCTTCTGTGATCACCCAGCTAGCAGGGAGAATCAGAGCTGGCATCCAAACCTGAGTCTCTACCTGGCACCCAAGACAACCAAGGCCAGGCTCTTTAAGACACAGAGTGTCACCTCCCACAGAAAGTGCTAGGCCCAGGGAATAAGACCTCCAGCTCCTCAGAGACCTCACTCCCTCGCTGGCAGAGCTTCCTACCCCCAAGGGGCCCCTGCAACCACACTAGCCCCTCCCGTGAGAGACTACTCTATGCCCTGCTTGAAGCCCATGCAGAGATCACCAAATCGCCAAATAAAGGAGCCCTTTGGTCTCAGTAGAGTCTTTGAAGCATCCCACTGTGACGTTGGCCCCAGAGCTTGGGTTTCACCCAGACTCTCCGGGTCTCAGTCGTGTTGATCATCAAGGGCCTCTTGACTTACTTCCATATGTCACTCCACCAGGACCCTGCCATTTTGCTCTACTGATGAGAACATCACGTGGGCAGAGTCAAAATCTCTCCTGCAGCCCCAGAAGATGGCATCTATTGCTGGTTTCCTTATCTGTGTTCCCTTTCATCCATCAGACAAGGAAATTGAATTGGTCTGGCACCATTGGCTCTCCAGAAAGCTCCTTTGGCTGCTCAATCTACCAAAGAGGGTGGATTTTTTTTTTAACATCTTTATTGGAGTATAATTGCTTTACAATGGTGTGTTAGTTTCTGCTTTATAACAAAGTGAATCAGCTATACATATACATATGTCCCCATATCTCTTCCCTCTTACGTCTCCCTCCCTCCCACCCTTCCTATCCCACCCCTCCAGGCGGTCACAAAACACCGAGCTGATCTCCCGGTGCTATGTGGCTGCTTCCCACTAGCTATCTGTTTTACATTTGGTAGTATATATAAGTCCATGCCACTCTCTCACTTCATCCCAGCTTACCCTTCTGCCTCCCCATGTCCTCAAGTCCATTCTCTATGTCTTTATTCCTGTCCTGCTCCTAGGTTCTTCAGAACTTTTTTTTTTTTTAGATTCCATATATATGTGTTAGCATACGGTATTTATTTTTCTCTTTCTGACTTACTTCACTCTGTATGACAGTCTCTAGGTCTATCCACCTCACTACAAATAACTCAATTTCGTTTCTTTTTATGGCTGAGTAATATTCCATTGTATATATGTGCCACGTCTTCTTTATCCATTCATCTGTCGAGGGACACTGAGGCTGCTTCCATGTCCTGGCTATTGTAAATAGAACTGCAATGAACAGTTCCAATTTTAGTATATGTGCTGCCGAAGCAAGCACTAGAGGGTGGATTTATTTGGTGTTTCTTTTTGGAGTGAGTGAACAGGCCTTTTCAGAGCCGCCCACAGTTAGCTGAAAGGCCTGAACTGCCGTGCCAGGCCCACCTGTCACGAGGATGGCGGCCAAATGGGGCAGATGGGATCCAAGCCAGGCCAGCAGAGAGCCTCTTAATTTAGCCTCGGAGTCCTTTTCCTCTCTTTTCTGGGCACCCTGGAAATAGGACAGCGGTGGAAGACAAGAACATGAGTCAGAGAAAACCATCCAGGAGCCTGTGTGTTAAAAACTCACCTCCAGGGCTTCCCTGGTGGCGCAGTGGTTGAGAGTCCGCCTGCCGATGCAGGCGACGCGGGTTCGTGTCCCGGTCCGGGAAGATCCCACATGCCACGGAGCGGCTGGGCCCGTGAGCCATGGCTGCTGAGCCTGCGCGTCCGGAGCCTGTGCTCTGCAATGGGAGGCAGTGGGAGGCCCGCGTACCACAAAAAACAAAAACAAAAACAAAAAAAAAACAACTCACCTCCAGACTGCAACAGTGATTGTTTAGAGAAGAGCTGAGGGACTTCCCTGGCGGTCCAGTGGTTAAGACTCTGCACTTCCACTGCAGGAGCACGGGTTCAGTCCCTGCTGGGGGGAGTAAGATCCTGTGTGCCGCATGGCCAAAAAAAAAAAAAAAAAAAAGAGAAAGAGAAGAGCTGAAAACCAAAATTAAACATTGGTTTTGCTCATGCTGCCTGGAAGGCTCTTCCTTGCCTTGTTTTTTTTTTTTTTGTGAATAAATGTCTACTTCTCCATCCTTCAAAGGGTGCCTCCTTTCAGGGGCTTTCCCAGCACTGCTCCCCCGCCCCTCCGCCCAGCTCCCCAGGCAGAGCCCACTGGCCCTTCCTTGTGCATCCTTTGCACAGTGAGATGACCTCTTGGCGCAATTGTGGGTGCAGGTTATGTATGTTTATTTTGACATGCTCCAAAAGGGAGGTAAGGGGGATTGCAAATATGTAACTCGAATGTAAACTAAACCATTTACTTTAGGTGACAAGATCAGGGCGAAGGGAGATAAGGGTTAGAAAGGTAAGAAACAACAAAGGAGGACATTTGTGCATAAACTACATACTCCGGGATCTTATACTCAGGTTTCAGGTGGGCCGTGGCTGCCGCTCTAAGCTTTCCGGCAGCCAACGCAGCTCTGTGAGGGGTTGTGAACAATGTCCTCCACAATGTCCTTAGAAGGGACGTTATACATTTCATGGGGCTGTGTCATATAACATCCTTTCCTGTCCACCCATGACATCGCACCTAAGTGCCCTTCAGGGAAAGCAGTTCTACAGGGCGGCCAATACAATTTTGGCCTGGTTAGATTCACAGATAGCCTTTACTGAATCAGGGGAATTGAAGATCTTGCTGACTTCAGCGGAGATTTGGATAAGTGTTGCGTTGTGCTCTTTAAAGAGTGTTCATTCTTTTCATCACCGAGCATCTGAGCCCCTTCCTAGCTTGGTGGAGTTCCCTGAGCTAAGGTAGATCCTGCCTCCCGTTGTAGAAGCTGGAGGTGGCAGCGACTTGCTTCTCCAGCCCCTCTGCAGCCAGCATGTGAGCAGAGGACCCAGGCACCACCAGCCTGCTCCAAAATTATGATGACAAGGTCACTGCCAGTGGCTGCAGAAGGATAACCTTTTGAAGGCAGCATTGGCACCCTGACCTCTGGCATCCAATGACTGATGTCATCAGTATCAGTAATGGAGACTGTGACCCCCCCCCCCATTCCATCCAAGCCCCTGTCCTTGCTGCAGGACACTGAACCTGGTTCTTCTGCCTTCTCAGTGATTCTGTGCACCTGTCAATATCCCTGTAATGAGTTCATTTCCTGCTTAAATCAGCCTGAGTCGGTTCCAGTTGTCGCAAGGAAGAAACTGTCCGATGTACAGAGCTCTTCTACTCTGCCTCTCACCACCGACACACAGAGGGAAGGAAAGCCAAACCGCTGTGAAGATCGGGGGTGCATAAGGACATAAGGACACAATCGAGGTCGGCCTACATAGAGTCACTAAGAGGCATAGATAGGGAAATTGAACCAAGGGAGACTGTTCCAATGCTGGCCCCCTGGAATCTCAAAGCCTGGAATTACATTGTCCAATATGGTAGCCAGCAGCTACATGTGGCTGTTTGAATAGAAACTTAAATTATCTACAATTAAAATTAAATACAATTAAAATCTTATTTTCTCAAGTGCGCTAGCCACATATCAAGTGTTCAATAGCCACAGTCACCTAGTGGCTACCATTTTGTACAGTAAAGATATAGAACATGTCCATCGTTGGAGAAAGTTCCATTGGGATACGCTGCCCTAGAACCTTGAAATTGCAGACTGAGTGGCAGGATTACTGCCTTATTTGGTCACATCTGTCCTTTCTGGTGTTTGATGAGGCTCCGAGTACAAAGGCAGTGGGGCAGCAGTTCTATGCTTGTCTATCCTGGTGGACCTCAAATCCACACCAGCTGGAAGGACCAGGAAACCCTGGGTGTGCCCTGTGAGAAACAGTGGGGTCATGGGGAGCCCCCTTTACCCTCCTGTATGTTCGTCTTATGTTCCCTTTATACTGCTTGTTGTTGGCTGCCCCGGAGGAAACAAAAGTAAAGGCAACTTTGAATCTAGTCCGCAACATCATTCTCATCTTTCGAGGACCTGGACCGGGCTGTGCAGCCTAGGCCAGTGTAGAGGCTGCCTGAGGGATGCAGGATGTGGGTTAGCGATGGGGGCTACGTGCTCACCCGGGACCTAGCACAGCGCTTGGCATATTGGAAATACCCAGCAAACATTCCCTGGATTGACATGGATCTAACGCAGACTCCAAGGGACCTGACTTAGGACAGTCAGATAATTTTCATGCCAGATACCTTTCATCCAACGGTTGAAGGAGACACTAATAATGATGATATGATGGTGAAGGTACGAAAAAAATGGGACTTAAGAGTATAAACTCATTATAATTGGAATTAGGCAAAAGTAGGGTACACATGTGAAGATGTTTGGAGCTATGGGAATGTTTCTGTTTTAAAATTCCTTAAATATTGTTGTAGATATCAGAGTGATTAAGAATGTTCAGACAGGGCTTCCCTGGTGGCGCAGTGGTTGAGAGTCCGCCTGCCGATGCAGGGGACACAGGTTCGTGCCCCGGTCTGGGAAGATCCCACATGCCGCGGAGCGGCTGGGCCCGTGAGCCATGGCCGCTGAGCCTGCGCGTCCGGAGCCTATGCTCCGCAACGGGAGAGGCCACAGCAGTGAGAGGCCCGCGTACTGCACAAAAAAAAAAAAAAGAAGAAAAAGAATGTTCACACAGGTGTGATCCCTTTGGTGAAATGGTAGTAATAGTACCTACTCATGGGAACTGGGGCTCAGAGAGATGTCATGATTTGCACTCTCTCGCAGACTTAGTTTCACTGCCCCAGGACCCAGAATACTCATCTGCTAGGGACCTTCAGCCCCTGTCGTTCCCCTCCACGCCCCTGTCAGCTCTAGGACTCTATGATTCCCACCAGAAATTGCAAACCATTCAGATCAAACTTGCCCAAGAGAATCTGTGTGGCTTTGATGCACACGGTGTCCTCTATAAATCACAGTCACGGCCACAGATACTCCTGGGGACTCCAGGCTGAATGGCCACTCAGAGCTCTAATCACGTTCTGGGTCTTAGTCCTCTGTGGTGGATCTTACAGCAGAGCAGCGAGTGCTAAAGCAGAAACCCCGGTGACAGAAGGAGCTCTCTGAGGGTTTGGTGGAATAAATTGCTCAAACAGTTGGATTTGTCTAAAAGCAGTGAAACTGAATTCCTGCTATGATACTGGGATAAACAAAATGTAATCTACAGCATTGTCCTAGCTCATCCAAATCATGTCTTCCTTTTTCATGTAAGTAATTGAAAAAAAACTGCGGAGACCTTTAGGAGAGTTATCTTATTTGGATCTGATTTTTTTTTAACATCTTTATTGGAGTATAATTGCTTTACAATGGTGTGTTAGTTTCTGCTGTATAACAAAGGGAATCAGCTATGCATATACATATATCCCCATATCCCCTCCCTCTTGCGTCTCCCTCCCACCCTCCCTATCCCACCCCTCTAGGTGGTCACAAAGCACTGAGTTGATCTCCCTGTGCTATGCGCTGCTTCCCACTATTTTACGTTTGGTAGTGTATATATGTCCATGCCACTCTCGCCGAAGATTTCATACTGAAGGCGAGTGCAGACTTGCAGTAAACGCAGGTGAACTTCAGGGGGAAGGAGCGCCCCTGTACAATCACAAATGCAAATGTTTAAAGCGACTCAACAATTTTCCGCTTGCAGCTGCCCGTTTTATCTCTCGAAAAACCAGTAATGATACAAGCAGTTGATTATGGTTTACAATAGCAATAAACCTCTCACAATTGGTTGTTTCCAAAATAAATAGCCATTCTGTTAAATGTTAAATAACAAGCCATAAACGGCGGAGAACAACCAATTTCTTGTGGATTATTGCCTGAATAAATTTCAACAGGAATGGCAGATCATTAAGCTATAAACGCCACAGATCAAAACCATTGAAACATTTTTTAAAAAATCAATCAAGGAATTCATCAAGGACCCCCATTTTACAAACCAAATCACACCACACATTCTTTGGAGCTTTTCCTTTGCTGGTCATGGTTAGCTCTATTCTTGCCCAAATCCTTCCAAACTTTTTCAGAATACCTTTTTTTTTTTGGCTGTGCTGCACGGCTTGCAGGATCTCAGCACCCCAAGCAGGGGTCGAACCCATCCCTCACCCCACAAATAAAAAGAATACCTAGCCTGATAGTTAAATTGGCCCATTCTGAGAGCATGCAGTTTCACTCAGCTGCATTCTATAAGCCCTACATTTAACATCTACAATATTCCAATTGATAAAACACAGACCTGTCCACAAAGTTAAACATCTGAGTCAAAGCTCAGTGGCAAATATATTCAAACTGCAGCTCTAATAGAGGCTGTTCTTGCAAGAGGAGCCAACTTCATCCGGGTGATTGATAGAAGATTCCTCGCCATAGCAACCGGGGTTATCTCTCTGGAATAACAACACTAACCTCTTTCATAACCAGTTTTTCATCCTTAAGTTTCAAAGGCAGTTGCATGCATATTGTGTGATCCTTTATTTTTCTTTTTGAATGAACAGTTAGCACTTAGATAAAAATAGAACAAGATGCAGGGAAACCAAATTAATTTCGCATTCTTCCTGGAAAAAAGCATTACAATGGGTCTCGTAGGCAGAACAGTTAAAGGGCAGGAAGGGTCCCTGTGTCTTCTGAGCACAGAGGGATGGCAGAGAGATTTCGATTCATCTGCCGCCTCTGAAATAGCCCTACTGCACTGATTTGCTTTGTGCTGTCATGGGATCAGGGTAAAGAATTTTTTTCAGATTTTATTCCTGCCTCATTATTTGACCTCATAATCCCTAATACACACACACACACACACACACACACACACACACACACACCCCTTAGGTATGATCCAGTACAAAGTAATAAGTGGTCTGCAGAAAATGGTAGAAAAATGTATATTCTCTCTGGAAAAACATGCACATTCCATCACCTTTTTGAAAGAAATTGCTAAATGAATCTCAAACCACCTCCTCTGTCTTATATCTAATGTTCTAGGGAAGCCATAGACATCAGTGTCTTTCAATGTCACCGAAGTGTCTCACCAGCCCCTCACAGGGATGCTGTGATAATGTTCTGGACCAGACTTCTAGTCAGAGACTTCAGTCTCTGCAAGTGAAAAGCATGGCCCTCAAGCCTCGAGGAACACGGAGGCTGTGACGAGGAGAGACAGACCATAACCCTAGATGGACCACTGCCAAATTCTCCCCACCTCTTGTCCCAGCTCGGATCCATTTCCCATTGGAGCCAACTTGATTGCAGTTGCTCCCTTGAAAGTTTGAGTGATTCTTCACCAGTCTTGCCTATCATTCAGAGCCACAGTCTTGAAACCTAGGGCCTCCCTGTAACCCTGGAGACTTTCAGTCCTCTGCTGAGGAGAGAGTAGGCAGGAAGTAAAAAAAAGGTGCCACTAGGACCAAAGCAAGAGGAATCTGGGGATATGGTTTCTAAAAAGAGCCAAATAATGTGGGCCCTAAGAGGGGGAGGGTAGCCATCCAACAGAATCGCTCCAGGTGAATCTCTGACCTGATTTGGATTTAAGCAAGAAGGCATGACAAATGGATTACAAAAGATGTTCTGTATAGCAATTTTACCCTCAGTTTGGAAGTAGGAAGAACTCTTTGAGATCTCCATTGTATTGGACACAAACACTGCAGGCCTCCTAAGAAACCCTTCGTGGCCACCTTGTTTCCAAAGTTGAAGCCCAAGTTGTTGGCTGCTCACTGAGAAATGGTGTCCGGGGCAGCACCACTGTATCACGTTGCTTCTTGTCTTCCCTCCTTGTTTTCCCCCTTTTTTCCTCTTACTCTCACCTCTCCAGGGTTTCACTTCCCAAATAAATTAGCTGCACTATAATCCTTGCCTCAAGCTCTGTGTGGAGGGTGGGTGCAGAGGAAACCACCTGGATGAATCAGACTCAGGGCTGGGGCAAGGCTCTCTAGACACTTTATAGGCAAAGGGGTGGGTGATGCAAAGCATGGCCCTTCTCTTTGAGGGAATACAAAGATTCCTTCATTTGCTAAATGATCCCTGACTTTACAGCCACCTTGGGAAGCTGCTTCCCAGAGGCTGAGGTTTGAGGAAAAGTTGCTTAATTGCTTTTCAGAAATAGGGCAATGGGCCTTTTTTACTCAGCAGCAAAGGGTCGAACTGGGAGCAAATTAAGCCTCCTGGCATCCAAGGTGTTTGCAATTAGTTTCTCCTGAAACAGAAGATAACTTTGTTTTAGTAGTCAAAAGAACAATAGCAATGGCAGCAAAACCCCACAAACTGCCGGTCATCAGACGGAGGAGACCTCATGCCCACCTTGAACCCGCACAGAGGTGGCGGTGCCTTCCCAGCCCAGAGGGAGGAAAGCCGGTGCTCTACTCTGCGCTCAATGCCCTCCTCACGAAGTCTTGCTAAACCCTGCGGCATCTATAAATATTTCATTATTTACGGGTGTGCTGGTTTATTCATGCGCTGGCCCAGCATCCCGTGATCTCTATCTGTGTTGCGGAGCCTGTGTGGGGCTGGTTGGTTGCAGCTGGCGCTAATGAGGCCAACGTGTGGTTCAGTCTCCACGGGAGGCAGTTAACTTCAGTCCGCTCCACGGCCGGAGGCAGCACCCAGCCACGGAGCTTGCGTGCACTTCCGGCCAAGGGCATCCAGGGAAGGGGGGCGTGACTTAACACTCCGTCTCCAACTCTGCTGGAGAAAGTTACTCCCCATGGTGCCTTCACTCCTGCAGAGGTCAGCATGGTTTTCTCCAAGATTACCCCTCGATCCTCTCTAAAGAGGTATGTATTTTTTAGAATCTTCCTTTTTCTTTCAATGAGTATTTACCAAGCACCTGTTATGCGTTAAGAGCACTCTTCTTTGAGTCCCTTCCTTGCTCATTTATTCTTCATCCACTAGAATGCAGTCTCCTAGGGGGAGAGGCGCTCTGTGGACATCAGGAAATAAACTAGGTGGCGTTACAGATTTTTGTATGTTTCTGTATAATGTTAATATACTAGAAAATATTTATTCATTCAATATTTATTGACTATTATGTCTTTCTTGGACACCTAGGGATACAAGAGTGAAACAAAACAGCTTTAAACAATTCCTATTCTCATGGAGTTTATGTTTCACTGTGGCGAGTGATAGAGAGTAAATAGGAAAAGCTAGTTAAAAAATATGTATGTTCCCTGATGGTAAATGCCAAGGAGGAAAATAAAGCAGGAGCAGGGATGGAGGCTGCTGGGAAGGATACTGCGATTATAAATGCTGCGGTCAGGGTAGACCTCGCTGAAGCGACATTACGCGAGGACCCTTTGCCACGTGCCCTTGGCCGGAAGTGCACACAAGCTCCAGTGTCAGGTGCAGCCTCCGGCTGTGGAGCAGACGGAAGTTAACTGGCTCCCGTGGGGACTGAACCCAGACGTTGGCCTCATTAGCACCCGCTGCGATCTAGGGAGAGAGAGTGAGCTGTGTGGGTAACAGAGGGGAGAACGGTCCAGGCAGAGGGAGCAGCAAAAGGTGGAGACCATGAGGAGGGAGCATGCGTGGCCAGTTGGAGGACCAGCAAGGAGGCCCTAGTGGCTGGGACTCTGAGTGAAGGTGGCAGTGGAAGACGCACCAAGGAAGAGGGGAGGGAGGGGGACCAGGGAGGGTCCACGGGCGCTTGGAAGGGCTTTGGCTTCTTTTGGAAGAAATCAGAAAAGGCTCGTCAGAGGCGTTACTTTGGACCTGGGTGGAACAGGCTGAGCGGTGTTAATGTGTGCGTGTGCACTCCCCTGGAGGGGGCGCTGCCGGACCTCGCGTGCGATTCGGGAGATGACTGTGCAGGTGCCGAGGTTGCCTTTTCAGACTTGAGGGCTGAGCGGAGTTAGCGCTGGCTCTCTGCCCCACCCTGTCCCCCACGTGCTACAAGCCTGGGAGTCATGTGTGGTCGCATGTTGGGAGCCCACACAGAGCCTGGGATTACTGTACCCACCAGCCAGGCGGGTGGGAGCTCAGAACAGACGCAGGAGATCAAAGGGTTGAGTCATTTCTTACCTTGTAGATTACAGTTATCGTTCCCACCTGCCAAGACACAGGAAAATCGCGTAGCACGTGACCCAAGGCCACGTGAGTGAAGGAGAAAGCAGAGGCACCCCAAGTTCCAGGAAGGAAGGTGTTGCCTTGGGGTTATGGAGTGGGGGGGAAGGGGTAACTGTGGAACGCTTAGAGGAGGGGTGAGATTTAAGCGGGTTGTGAAGCATAGGAGCGATGTGGGTCTGTGGACAGGAAGAGGGAGGGATTTCAAGTCTTTGTCCCTGAGTGAGGAAGGATAGGACGTTATGGACACATTCAGGGGTCAGGAATAGGGAGAGGCCGTGTTGGGAAAGAGCGAGAAAAGGCTGGCAAAGAGTGGGCCACATTGTGGAACTCCTGGCATGCCAGCGGGAGAAGTTTGGACTTTTCCTGGGGGCGATTTGCTGCGTGAGATGGCAGGGTTGTAGCAGACAGAGCCGTGTCTGTTTCCTTTACGCCTATATATGTGTACGTGGAAGTCTTGCCAGATATAAAATACGGGAGACCCAGTTAAATTTGGATTTCAGATAAACAATGAATAATTCTCAGTATAAGTATGTCCCATGAACTATTTGGGACATAAATACAGGACACCCAGGTAAATTTAAATTTCAGATAAACAACGGACAATTATTTTTAGTGTAATGCAATATATGTCCCATGCAGTACTGGGGAGGTACTTATATTTTGAAAAATTCATTGTTTATACGAAGTTCAAATTTAACTGGACATTGGGTATTTTTATTTGCTAAGTCTGTCAACCCTAGTACGTGGAACTGAATCAATGCTGCGGACTCCAGGCCAGAACCCCCCTCCTGCTACACTAACTGGCCTGGACAGCTCTGCCACCAGGGAGCTGATTTCTGGGCCACCCGTGGTGCCAGCTCAGCTCTCCGATGTCTCCAGCCTATGAGATACCCCTGAGAACTGTGGGGCTCCCAGCTGCCTCCCCAGGGACCAGCCGCAGCTCTCCACACCTGCCTCTCTAGACATGGAATAGGAACCCTGACTGCCAGCAGAGCAGTGGCAGCCGCTGAGAATCAATATCAGCCCTGTTGTGTAGGGTGAGGGGACACAGCCTGCTACCCTAAGGCAGTATTGATTATGCAAGCGGGCTGCCCTCAACCAAGCAGGCTGCTGAAACCGGATGCTGGCGGCAGCCTGCCCTTTCATGGGGAACTCTTCAGATAGCCCTCAAAGTCTAACAGGCTCAAAAGGGAGGAGCAGCAGAGTTCTTTCCTTTCATTAATGCAGTGCCTTAGGGAGCTACATTGTATTCTTTGTTTTTTCTTTTTTTTAAAGGCAAACTTGAGGGGGGGGGACCATAGCTGTCTTCTCTCCTTTGGGACTCTGTCTTCTTAAATGTGGTCCATCATTCAGTTCAAGAAACAGAGCACAAAATATAAAAACTTGGACTTCCCTGGCGGTCCAGTGGTTAAGTCTCTGCGATTCCAATGCAGGGGGCACGGGTTGCATCCCTGGTTGGGGAACTAAGGTTCCACATACCATGTTGTGCGGCCAAAAAAAACCCCAAAAACTAATAGAAGTTGCATTGAAAGCCTAGAATGTGTTGGGCTCTGTAGTGAGCATTTTTTACGTGTTGTGGGGTTTTATCCTTATGAGAATTCTATGAGAGGGATATTACTCTCTTATTTCACAGATTCAGAACTAGAGACTCACCAAGGCTCAGTGATTTGATCAGGGCCACACGGCCTGCCAGTTTTGAACCTCGGTTCAAACCCAGGTCAGTTTGACTTGTAACACAACTGCTGGCCCAAGGAGCCAGACAGGCCACGTACACCGCTGGTTTGTCATGAAAATTCCTAAATGGGAATTCCTTGGTGGTCCAGTGGTTAGGACATGGCGCTGAGCCATGGGCCCAGGTTAGATACCTGGTCGGGGAACTAAGATCCCTGCTCTGCGTGGCCAAAAATAATAAAATAAAAACTTCCTAAGTGGTCAACATCCTCTGAGAAACTGTCCCTGGCTGCTCTGAAAACCTCAGCTACTTCTCTCTGCTCTTAGATGATTTCCGTTCCACCTGTGTTGCAGAACTCTGTCGTTGTGCTGTAAAAACACTCACCTTGGTACATCCCCACTTATCCCCGAGGTCCTTAAGGTCAAAGTCTTTTTTCTATCAAGTGTGTCCCTCTCTGTCTTCAGGGGCCAGAATATTGTTTGGCATAGAGTAGACTCTCAATATATGTCTGCTCTTGGATACTATTATTTCTAACTCTCTTTTCCCATTTGTTTAGGGAGCCCAAGGAATGCTGTCGTGTTAGTGTGTAGCATTGTGACTACAGGTCTTCTGCATGCCTATCTCTATTTTCTTACACTGAGTTTTCTATTCTCCTGTCTTCACTGGGGACTCAGCTAACTGGTCAACACCAATACTGATAGAAGGTTCTTCTGCGGTCAAAAGATTGGACCAGCGCGGATGCCAAGACGGGTATATTTGCAAAAGTCCAAGCTGGTCTCCTCAGTTGTTCTTCCCTGTGATTTGGTGGAAGGGTCGAGGGCAAAGTGAGCCCAGTGGAAGGCCTGACTTCCCAGACTCAGGGTCTTAAGGCTGATGTATTTTCAGTCACAGCGATACAGGGATGGAGCATCAAGAGAAGGCTAAAAAATATGCTATTGAAGGAGGACGACAGATTGGCTCTGGTCCTACCTTCTCACAAAAGCTTCTTAGAAAAGTCACCCTGTTTTTGAAAAGTGTACGTATTCCCACAAAGCCTCTTTCAGGAAGTAGATAGGTACATTTTCCCATGATTCTGCTTCCAGAAGGAAATGTGGGTATAAAGGGAAATGTGGGACCCCACGTGTAGTCTGGCCCTTCAGGGATGAATGGGCCATGGAACGGGTAGTTGGTGCTCCTGGACAGGCATTGGCTGCGAGGGCCGGGTGACTACCCAGCCTAGCCACCGGGAGCTCAAGCACGAAGGAAGTCTGTAAATGGAGATTGTAGCACTTAAACATTCCTGATCTTTGTGTTCTGCGTGTCCTTCAAGGGGTCTTATGACTAACAGTGATTGCCCTGTCACATTAATTCATCTCCCCTAGGCTATTTTTCTTTCAGATGCTATTTGGGGCAAAGATGACTGCGTTAAAAATCTGGGCTTGTTCTTGCTGACAGAGTTAAATCTGGTCTGTGTTTCTTCTGCACAAGAAGAAAAGTCTGAACTGCACAGAACAACTGTCTTGAGGGCACGTCCGCAGCTGAGTTTCTCTCTCTCATCTTCATCTTTTTATTGTTTTTGTTATGGTACATATTTAGGTGGTGTCAGGATTTTTTAAGGCTCTACCTTGGGAGAAGCTCAAGAAATTGTCTGTGTTAGCATTGGTGAGGCTAAGACAGGTGTATGCATATGAGTCTGGCTGTTTATTGATCCCATGGAATGAGTAACCACTTGGAATATCCTGGCTGTGAGAAATATAACCCTTGACCAGCCAAAGCCATTTGTCTGCCTTCCCTGTTGAGAGAAGCATATTTAAAATTCCTCACTTGGGGGCTTCCCTGGTGGCGCAGTGGTTGAGAGTCCGCCTGCCGATGCAGGGGACGCGGGTTCGTGCCCCGGTCCGGGAAGATCCCACATGCCGCGGAGCGGCTGGGCCTGTGAGCCATGGCCGCTGGGCCTGCGCATCCGGAGCCTGTGCTCCGCAACGGGAGAGGCCACAACAGTGAGAGGCCCGCGTACCGCAAAAAAGAAAAAAAAATTCCTCACCTGGGAGGAACTTCTTGGAAAGAATATTTCATGCAAACGAATACACTCCTTGGACTTGCGTTGCAATTTGGATTAGAAAATATGAGCTCGTTATGCCTGGGCATCCATTTTGTTAGAGGCCATCTTGAGAATGAGAGTGTGGGTCGTTGCGGGAGTCTCGTGTAGGAGCTATCGTGGAGTAGATTGGGGATGTATTGGGCTCCACATCTTGCGTGAGGGGTTTGAATCTTGGACTGCTGCTGCTTTTGGTTTAACGCTATATGTTGCTAGGGAGGAGGCCCAACAAAGTGGAGAATTTTAAAACAAAGCGTTGCCATCTGCTGGGAGGAAATGGAGAGCAGTTCTCAATTCCCATCTTGAGAGCTTTGTGGGTAGTTACTGGGGGAAAGAGAACCTCCAAAAATTAAAGTCAGAGATTTATATTTTGTACACATTTTGCACTGGGGAGAATGTTAGGTTTTCCTCCAGAGGTTTGGTTTTGTTTTTTAAACTAGCCAGAGTTCTGTGAAATATGTTCTCTAAAGAATATCGAAGAAACTTCCAATCAAGAATTTTAGTTTCTACTGCTTTGGGGGCACTAATCGTGCCCCAAACGTTCTGCCTCACAACCTTCCATCTTTGAAGGCCTGAGCTTGGAAGGCAGCCGACTGAGTGGCCTGTGAGCACCGTATTAGAAAAAGGATTTGGACAGCCCTGCCTGCCGTGAGGTAATGCGGGCTGTGAACCCTGATTGGGACTTGGTTACGCATCTGTTGCAGCCGCGTGCTTGGCCAAAGATGGATTAGGTTCACAACTACAGAAACTTTTGAGATTGAATATATGTATATAAACTTTTGAGATTGAATATATGTATAAAAATTATAAATTTGTATATTATTTATAAATTTATAAATATACTGTCGATATATAATATTAAATAGAAAGTTTATATCATAATAAATTATATTATATTAAATATATAAATATGGTATATTTTCTATAAATTTATAAATACATATATTATCTGTGGATATTTATACGTATACTCATCACGTGGATTTTGAGAAGCTGCTGTACAGAGGATGAGAGGGGTGAGACTATCGTGAACGCATTGGCTCACACTCAGCGTAAGGGATGTAGGAAGTGCTGTCTGCCCTGGTGCTCCTCTCCGGAAGTCGTGGACATCATCATCCAGGGTATGTGTGAAAACCAGATTTCAGCACCTTTCTGGTTTTTGCCTCTCAGATGCTGTGTGTTCATGAATCTCCACAATATCTAGGACAGAGTGCATAACTCTTCTGGTTACTTCCAGGTAATAACGTACATTCTTTTTTTTTTTTTTTTTTTTTTTTTTTTTGCGGTACGCGGGCCTCTCACCGTTGTGGCCTCTCCCGTTGCGGAGCACAGGCTCCGGACGCGCAGGCTCAGCGGCCATGGCTCACGGGCCCAGCCGCTCCGCGGCATGTGGGATCTTCCCGGACCGGGGCACGAACCCACGTCCCCTGCATCGGCAGGCGGACTCTCAACCACTGCGCCACCAGGGAAGCCCCCGTACATTCTTATTAACAGATATTAAAAACCCCCAAATAATCTGATATTAAAACTGTAATCATTCATCCTGTTTAAAGCTCCCCTCCCCACCCACTGCCATTTAGCTCAGGCCAGACTCTGGTTCAGAAAACTGCAGGAAAGGAAGATGGGAACAGTTCCATCCTCTCTGGGTTAGGCTGGGCTGAGAGTGGGAACAGGAGCAGAGAAGGGGGCTAGAGAGCTTTTCCACCAGAGCTGTTGGTCTCTGCCGTTAGGGCCCTCCCCGTGGTCTGAGTCCTAAACTCACTGTCTGCTGGTTCCTTGTGGGGAATTTCAACAGGAGCATTTAGTCAGTAATGACAGCACTGTTCTAGGTGCTACAGAAAATGGAGATCATCAAAATAACCCACTGATACTTACCACAGTTTGCAAAGTGCTTCTCTCTTTCTCATAAACTCTTTTCCCTCGAGGAAAGCTCTCGTTCTGAGCCTAAAAGAGGGCCTCCCCTGGAAGGCTCGTATGCAGGCCTGAGGTGACCGTGGGCAACCAGGTCCAAATAGTCCTCTTTGCTAAAAACTTCTGTAACGTCTCACTCTGTGCATCCATCCTTTTCCTGAGTTCTTGGATGGTCTTTACGATCATTACTCTGAACTCTTAGGTAGACTGCCTGTCTCCACTGCACTTAGTTGTTCTGGGATTTTGTCTTGTTCCTTCGTCTGGAACATGTTCCTTTGTTTAAATTTCTATTTGTATTTTTATGTATGCAGTAGGTTAGTTACATTTCTTGACCTTGGAGAGGTGGCCCTCTGTAGGGGATGTCCTGTGTGTCCCAGCAGTACACTCCCCTCTCGTCACCCAAGGGCCAGGGACCAGCTGGTCCCAGGGTAGGCTCTGATCTGCTTTTTTTTTTTTTAACATCTTTATTGGAGTATAATTGCTTTACAGTAGTGTGTTAGTTTCTGCTTTACAACAAAATGAATCAGTTATACATATACATATGTTCCCATATCTCTTCCCTCTTGCGTCTCCCTCCCTCCCACCCTCCCTATCCCACCCCTCTAGGTGGTCACAGAGCACCGAGCTGGTCTCCCTGTGCTGTGCGGCTGCTTCCCACTAGCTATCTATTTTACGTTTGGTAGTGTATATATGTCCATGCCACTCTCTCACTTTGTCACAGCTTACCCTTCCCCCTCCCCATATCCTCAAGTCCATTCTCTAGTAGGTCTGTGTCTTTATTCCGGTCTTACCCCTAGGTTCTTCATGACATTTTTTTTTTTCTTAGATTCCATATATATGTGTTAGCATATGGTATTTGTTTTTCTCTTTCTGACTTACTTCACTCTGTATGACAGACTCTAGGTCCATCCACCTCACTACAAATAACTCAATTTCGTTTCCTTTTATGGCTGAGTAATATTCCATTGTATATATGTGCCACATCTTCTTTACCCATTCATCTGTCAGTGGACACTTAGGTTGCTTCCATGTCCTGGCTACTGTAAATAGAGCTGCAGTGAACATTGTGGTACATGAGTCTTTTTGAATTATGGTTTTCTCAGGGTATATGCCCAGTAGTGGGATTGCTGGATTGTGTGGTAGTTCTATTTTTAGTTTTTTAAGGAACCTCCATACTGTTCTCCATAGTGGCTGTATCAATTTACGTTCCCACCAACAGTGCAAGAGGGTTCCCTTTTGGTTCCGCACGCTGCTGGATCGTAGTTCTTTTGCTTCTCTGTCTACCTCCTGGTGGGTGAGACTGGTCTAGAGGCTTGTGCCGGCTGCCTGGTGGGAGGGGCTGGGTCTTGGCCCTCTGGGGGGCAGGGCCGTATCTAGGGGTGTGTCTAGAGGTGGCTGTGGGCTCAGGAAGTCTTTAGGCAGCCTGTCTGCTGATGGCTGAGCTGTGTTCCCATCGTGTTGGTCACCTGGACTGAGGCGTCCCAGGACTGGAGCCTACAGGCCGTTGAGTGGGCCAGGTCTCCATGTCAAGGACCCAAGCAAGACGTCTGCCTCTGGCCGGAGTTCACAGAGATGAACACTCCCCGATATCGCCACCCCCTGTGTCTATGTCCCCAGAGAGAGGCACAGCTGCCCCTCCCCCACCTCCAAGAGCCCTTCCAAGGCCAGCGGGTAGGTCTGGCCCAGACTCCTATGAAGTCAGTACTTTTGCCCTGGGTCCCCGTGCACGTGAGACCTTGTGTGCACCCTCCAAGAGTGGAGTCTCCGTTTCCCCCAGTCCTGTGGAGCTCCTGCACTCAAGCTACACTGAACTTCAAAGCTGAATGCTCTGGGCAGTCCTCCTCCCAATGCCGGACCCCCAGGCTGGAGAGCCTGGCTAGGGGCTCAGAGCTCTCACTCCTGTGGGAGAACTTCTGTGATACAATTGTTCTCCAGTTTGTGGGTTGCCCACCCAGGGTGTATGGGATTTGATTATATCTCGCACGCACCCCGCCTACCATCTTGGCCTGGTTTCTTCTTTATGTCTTTGGATGTAGAATATCTTTTTTTGGTAGGCTCCAATCTTTCGTATCGACGGTGGTTCGGTAGGTAGTTGTGATTTTGGTGTGCTTGTGAGAGGAGGTGCGCTTAAGGCCGTTCCAGATAGCCCTTTAGTTCCCACAGGAAGTCTCTTTGTCCTGCAGTCACCTGCCCAGGGAGTCTGCTCACAACAGGCTTCCCCACACACTTTTGCTCAGATCGGCAGCCTCCTGGAAGTGAAAAATTTCAAGGCCCCCTGGTAAGAATTGCTTGGTTAATGTTGAAAAAGTACATTCTAGGGTTCAGAATAAGATGCCATTGGGGAAAGAAAGAAGGAAGAGAGAAACCAGAGGTCCGTGGGCCGCAGCAGTTAGACCTCAGTGGTTTATGGCAGGGCTGCCCTGACACTCAGAGGACAAAGGCCTGCCCAGAACCAGTGTGAGATGCTGACCCGTTGTCAAGACGAGTCAGGTTGCACTCACGCCTTAAGTCCTGCACACAGAGGAAAGTTAAGCCTTAACGCCTTTCTCTCATTCACAAGAGTGCATCAAGTTTTAAAGACCCATCTGTTACGCATTGAATTGTGTCCCTCACAGAAGGGATGTTGGAGTCCTAACCTCCATGCCTTGGATATGACCTTATTTGGAAATAACATCACTACAGATGAAGTTGGTTAAGATGAAGTCATATTGGAGTAGCGTGGGCTCCTAATCTAATATGACTGGTGTTCTTTTTCTTTCTTTTTTTAATTTAATTTTAATTTTTGGCTGCGTTGGGTCTTTGTTGCTACGCACGGGCTTTCTCTAGTTGTGGTAGTGGGGGCTGCTCTTCGTTGCGGTGCGCAGGCTTCTCACTCTGATGGCTTCTCTTGTTGCGGAGCACAGGCTCTAGGTGCACGGGCTTCGGTAGTTGTGGCACACGGGCTTAGTAGTTGTGGCTCGCGGGCTCTAGAGCGCAGGCTCAGGAGTTGTGGCTCGTGGGCTCTAGAGCACAGGCTCAGTAGTTGTGGCGCACGGGCTTAGTTGCTCCGTGGCATGTGGGATCTTCCTGGACCAGGGCTCGAACCCGTGTCCCCTGCATTGGCAGGTGGATTCTTAACCACTGCACCACCGGGAAAGTCCTGACTGGTGTTCTGACAAGAAGGCCATGTGTAGACAGAAACACACAGGGGGAACACCATATGATGACCAAGGCAGAGACTGGAGTGATGAACCTACGAGCTAAGGAGCGCTGAGGATTGCCTACAACAAACAGAAATTAGGAAGAGAAAGAAATGGACCCTCCCCTCGGGTCTTCAGAGAGAGCATGCCCTGCTGGTACCTTTAGACTTCTAGCCTCCAGAATTCTAAGAGAATAAATCTCTGTTGTTTTAAGCCTCCCAGTTTATGGTACTTATTACAGCAGCCCTAGCAAACTAATGCACCCTTTTATGATGCTTACAGCAGAATCGTAACAGCATTTACTTGTGAGCTCAGGCGTCTGGGAGCACCTAAGCATCCCTAGAGCCTACTGCCTAACACAGACCACAGTGCATGCTAGTAGATATGGGTGGAATGAACACATTTCAGGAGTTTCGATCTCAATGGCATATTAAATACAAAATATAAGAATTAACAAGGGAGAAATGACTGCCTAGATTGATGTGTGTATCTTATTTATAACATTATATAATTTCATTTACAATTTGCATAAGTGAACTATTATGCCGTAATCTGAAACCCCAGACAGTGGCTTTCCTCTGCAACATGAATGAAACAAAGGTCTGCGTCTCGTCTCTGTAGGTTAGAGATGATTGTTGTGTTAGTCAAACAACAGACCCTGGTCTTTACCACCTCTTAACCTCTTAGCATCTTTTCTGGTTTCTCACTGGGGCTGGAATGGCTACTGAGGGACCCTTCCTGCCTGTGAGATTTACATTATTGGAGATTTAAAGCAAACACTATTTCAAAACTAGCAGTAGCTTCAATAACTGACTGAACTTGATGCCCTGAGGCAGAATCTCAGATCGTCCATTTAACTTACCTGGTTCCTAATGGCTGGGAAGTAGCCGGCATCTGGATAACTGCTGTGTACCTGAGAGGCCGCGACACAAGGGACCCGGTGCCTTGGAAGAGATTTGTGGTATTAATCTCATTGGGTCTTTAGTTCTGAATAGCAACTTAGCAGATACACAATTGAGGGGGCAGTTGCACATATGTGTTTGCATGTGTATCCCTGCGTGAACCAGAACCAGCAGAGGTAAATGATGAATAAGGATCCTTATTGCAATGACTTATGGAGGATGTACAAGAAAATATATGGTGGATAAGAGAAAGAAAAAACAAACTAATGAGCGAGGGTCCCAATTCCTTTATTGTCTCTCTTTTCACAGTTTATCTATTCTTTGTACTTAAAGATTCTGGTTCCACTGGGTTGTGTCATTTACTTCTTATTCAAAGGAGATCAGCAGTGACATTTGGGGGGATTTCTTTTTTAGACCCTGACAGAGCCCATGCCATCAGCCTCATCCTTAAAGTCATCATCCGCAGGCACATCTCATTCAATCCAGGCTTTAATTCAGTGCAATAAATATAGTGATTTCCTACCTTACGCCAGGCTCAGTGCTTGACCGTTAAATACAAAGGTAAGTAAAGCACAGCTCCAGATTATGAGGAATTTATAATCTAGAGAAGGGACTAGATGCATTATGTAGGTGTGGGAGGGTCCCTTCATGTTCTATCCTTAAGGGTGATCTTGGCCAACCCTTGGAGGGCAATCATGAAGTTAAGTCACATTGTCTCCTAAACCTGGAGTCTGCCCTAGCATCTCCTGGTCATGAGTCTCTTCTCCGCAGCTGAATCAACAGGTAATCTCAGAAGTAACCCACTCAGAGGGCTGGACCAGGTCCACCTCTCCCTGGACCACCCTATGCTTCAGCCCCCACGAAGTCCAGTAACTCAGAGGACAATGTAGTGCGTGGAGCTCTTTACTGAATGGTTAGAGGTTTGCAGGTCTCATCTGGGTCCTGATCAATCCAGAGATGGTATAGGTTGCCACCCTGGGGAAACGAAAGGGGGGATCTACTTGACTGGGGGCCCAGAAAAGGCTCAATGACAAGTATAGGGCTTCTGGGCCACTCAGGACTGCAGCACTGTGGGCCCTCAGGGCCAAAATATGGCCTCTTGCGCCCTCCCCCAGAACTGCAGTTATGAGGCTCCCATTGAGGGCCAGCCCTGCCTCCCCAGTGAGTCACAGATGGAGGAGAAGGAACTAAGAGGGCAGATACCTACCTGGCTGGACCTCCCAAAGCAGGAGATGGGGGTCTGTGACCCCCATCTCCACCCCCAGGGAGCTTGGGGACACAAAGGACCCTTTGGCCTGAGAGCAAGGAGCTGAGCCTGTTCCCCACTTTTAAGGCCAAGCACACCGACCCACTGGCATGTGGGGTATGGTCCCAGGAGTTTCTTCCTCTCGCCATTCCTCCATCAGGCCAATTCCTCCTCCTTTGGCCAGAGGGCAGGGAGGGTGAGAAAGGGAGCCAAAATATGCCTTCCGATACTTCCTTCTGACCTTGGAGTGGAAATTCCCTTTCCTCCAAGAAAACGTGCATGTGCTTTGGGTGCACACGGCAGCTGAGAATGTTCCTGGCAACGGGGCAAGAGAAACAACGGCCAGACCAACCCTCCAGCGTATTCTCAGTACGTAGAGAAGATTAGAGTTGAAATTCCAGGTAGACATTTCTTTCTCCCACACCTTTCAGACTTGGGCCTGCGCGAGGGAATTGTCCCTTCACACCTCCTCCCCTTCGATGACGGAAGCTCAGCTTCTCCGTACACCAGTGCCAAGTCGCGTCTCGGAGACAGAGTTTTGGGTTAAGCAGGAAAGGATAGCTTTATTACTTGGCCAGGCAAAGGGGGGCAGAGTGCACTCCTGCCTCGGAAAACTATGTGTCCCAACTTGGAGACGGTAGGGAGATGTTTTACAGTAATGGTTCAAAGAGGGCGTGATCAGCTCGTGGACCTTCTTCTGATGGGTTGGTGGTGAGGTAAGGAGTCAGCATCATCAACCTTCCGGTTCCAACTGGTCTGGGGTCTACATGCTTGTGGGCAGCATACCATGTTAATCATTAACTTCTCCCACCTGGAGGGGGTTTCAGTATCTGCAAAACAGCTCAAGGATATTGTGTGTGTCAGGTTGATGGGGAACCAGGACCTTGCCCCAAGGCTGAACTGTTGTTTCTCCTGGCTTTGTTTCTCCCTTGTCTCGTATCCCCTCCCTTCCCTAATG
This sequence comes from Stenella coeruleoalba, assembly GCF_951394435.1. NCBI lineage: Eukaryota > Metazoa > Chordata > Mammalia > Artiodactyla > Delphinidae > Stenella > Stenella coeruleoalba. The sequence goes on along the minus strand of NC_137164.1, from coordinate 23,266,936 downwards.
AACAGCTGCTTGAATCTGCCCGTTGGAACTCAGGGAAGGTCATGGAGGCTGAATGAAGGCTGTTTCCTGTAATCAAAGAAATGGGGGACACAGAAAGGCTTTGTGCCCAGCAGCCCCACAGGGCCCTGCTTGGTATCTCCCTCCCCCCATCAGCTCTGGTCTTGAATTTCCTCCCCCGGTCATCCCTGCAGTGACCTCCCTGGTCACTGGGACCCCATACTGGCGTTGGGAAAATGCTATGCCTTTCTTTCTTTCTTTCTTTTTTTAAAATTTATTTATTTATTTTATTTTTGTCTGCCTTGGGTCTTCGTTGCTGTGCTCAGGCTTTCTCTAGTTGCGGTGAGCGGGGGCTGCTCTTCGTTGCGGTGTGCGGGCTTCTCACTGTGGTGGCTTCTCTCGTTGCGGAGCACGGGCTCTAGGCGCGCGGGCTTCAGTAGTTGTGGCCCCCCGGGCTCCAGAGCGCAGGCTCAGTAGTTGTGGCTTGTGGGCTCCAGAGCGCAGGCTCGGTAGTTGTGGCGCACGGGCTTAGCTGCTCCGTGGCATGTGGGATCTTCCCGGACCAGGGCTGGAACCCGTGTCCCCTTCATTGGCAGGTGGACTCTTAACCACTGTGCCACCAGGGAAGCCCCTTACGTGCCTTTTTGAAGGTTTCTTTGGGAATCTTTTAACCTACATCTTACCCTAGGTGTGCCACGACTGCTGGACAGGGTGGGCTGAGGACTCCTGGCTGTGGACCTGGGGGAGATGTGGGTGGGCTAACCACCTTACTAGGTCATTCATGAAGTTTACCGAGCGAGACAAGCACAGATTTTCCTCAGAGAGCACACAGCCTCACCTGAGAATCCTGCAGGGAGAGAGGGGCGTGTTTCCCATTTGTCTGCTTTGGGCCTTGACTCTTAGGAAGAGTGGACGCTCACTGCCCCATCCCTCCCAGGCCCTGTGGCCTTCAGGAGGCCATCAGTGTTACCGAGTCCAAGCTCGCTCTGCTCGCCGCAGGACAGGCCAATGAATCGGACACGAGGTGTTGAGGCAAGGAACACGACTTTATTTGGAAAGCTGGCAGACCGAGAAGATGGCAGACTAGTGTCTCTGAACAGCCATCTTATCAGGGTTTGGATGCCAGTTTCTTTTATAGAATAGAAAGGGGGAGGACATGAGGAAGTAAAGTAAAAAGGCCATAAGATTTGCAAATGTCCCCTGGAATGGCCAGCCTCGGGGAGGGGATGTGTTCATTTCTTCTTTCTTGCAGCCACGCGCAGGTGGACAGGGTCAGGATGTACAAAGGCACTTTGGTTCAACATTCCGGCAGAGGGGCAGGGTCCCCTGAGGCAGGCCATTATGTATGATTATAATAACAAAAGCAACGAAGGTTAAAGTCAAAGAAACAGGTGAACATAGAGTCTGATTCTGCTCTTCCCTGTAAACGTCAGGAGATGCTCGCTGTCACAGAGGGAGACGTGGCACCGGGCCTGTTGCACTGCCTCACATTAAGTTGTTTTGATCCAGGTTTTTCCTGAGGAGAGCCAGCAGGAACGAGGGTCTCCAGGTTCACTCTAACGTGGAGATGTAAATAAATGAGTGTATTCGGGGTAGAGAAGGGTAGGGACTGCATGGGGAGCATTGAGAGTTTTCAAGGTTTCCGAGACTGTAAAGCTTAAATGTAGTCAGGGACCAGTGGGTACGCCCGGGAGGCAGCCCTGGGGAGGGAAATACGGGGGCAGGGGGGACGGGAAAAGAAGTCACAGGTTCAGACGCCTGGAGGTAAAAAAGCAAATCTAGCCCATGTTTGGGGAAAATGAGGTTCACCCTTCGGCTGTGGTGTAGGGGGTAAGGAGGGAGCTGGGAAGACTGGCAAAGTATTGATACCAGGGCTGAAAGCCAGGCTGTGGAGCTCCCACCTCACATGGAAGGCATCCCGCAGTGATGGAAGGTAATGGAAGAGAGTGCGCTGGTCAAAGCAGAACTTTAGAAGATTGATCCCACAATGGCATGGAGGAGGGACTGGAGGACAGGTTAGGTTGATGACGGTGGCGATGAAGGAGAAGATAATGGTGGTAGCATTCATCAAGATAGTCACGGTTTTAAGCGCTTCTCATCCGTTATCTCCTCTAATCCCCACGACACTCTTATGAAAGGAGATGGCCATTTTCATCATTTTACATGTAATGAAACTAAGGAACAGAGAAGTTTAGTAACTTATCCAGGATCACCCAGCTAATAAGGAAGGGACCGGGGTGCAGCCAGGGGCTCTCATCTGTTCATCCAGGCAAACCACAAGGAGGGCCCGAGCAAAAGGGGGGGGTGGCACCAGAAAGGCAGAGACGGTTGGGCTGTCACGGAATCGGAGGCCACCCGATCGTAGTGACAACAGGAGACTGGTAGAAGGAAATGTGGAAAACATCCCCCAACTTATTGCCATGGGTTTCCGGAAACAGTGTTAATGTCACTGAAATAGGGGCGCCCAGAGGAGGAGCTGATTTCCAGAACCAGATGGGGCACTGATGTAGCCACCAGCATCTTTGCTCCCAGCCCTGTCAGCCCTGCAATCCATCCATTCTTTACAGGGGGATCTCTCCCTGATGGAAAGCAGATCACGTTTCTCTGCTGAAATCCTCCAGTCTTCACAGCTCACCAGTCTAAACTCCAAGTTCCTTACTCTGTACAACAAACCCTACCCGAAGTGGCTGCAGCCAGCCTCTCTGACAGCATCTCACAGCCCTGTGCCCTGGGCCACCTTGCGTCCATCTCCCTGGCTTCCATTTGCTCCCCAAGCCCCCGGAGCCCCGCCCACCTGTGAGCCACCACGTGGCCGCCGTCCTGTCTCTGCATTGCTCCGGGCTCACAGGCTCTTGCTGAAATGCTCGCTGCAGAGCGGCCTGCCTGCACCGTGTCCTCTGAAGTGACTCCTCCGGTCACCGTTGATTACATCTCCCGGTCGCATTGATCGCCACTGATGTAATCATGCTTACGTGCGCGTGTCTGTGTTAGTCTCCTAGTGCTGCTGAAACAAATTACCACACTCTTGGTGACACAGAAATGTATTGTTTCACAGTTATGCAGATCAGAAGTCCAGAATCAGCACCACTCAGCCAAAGTCAAGGTGTCAGTCGGTAGGGCCACACTCCCTCTGGAGGCTCTAGAGGAGAATCTGTCCTTTTTTTTTTTTTTTTTTAATGAGCGAATTGTTTTTGTTATTTGGAAAACTTTTTTAAAGAAAGGTTTATTTATTATTTTATTTATTTATGTAATTTATTTTTGGCTGCATCGGGTCTTGGTTGCAGCACGCAGGCTTTTTCGTTGCAGCATGCGGGTTTCTCTCTAGTTGTGACGTGTGGGCTTCAGGGCTCATGGGCTCTCTAGTTGTGGCACACGCATTCCAGAACTCATGGGCTCTGTAGTTTGCGGCACGCAGGCTGTCTAGTTGAGTCACGCGAGCTCAGTAGTTGTGGCGTGGGGACCTAGTTGCCCCGCGGCACGTGGGATCCCACTTCCCTGACCAGGGATTGATCGAACCCCTGTCCCCTGCACTGTAAAGCGGATTCTTTTTTTTTTTTTTACATCTTTATTGGAGTATATTTGCTTTACAGTGTTGTGTTACTTTCTGCTGTATAACAAAGTGAATCAGCTATACGTATACATATATCCCCAGGATTCAGTTTTGGTTTTTTTTCCTATTAACTTTGTTCTTTTTGTTGTTGTTGTCGTTTTTAACATCTTTATTGTAGTATAATTGTTTTACAATGGTGTGTTAGTTTCTGCTTTATAACAAAGTGAATCAGTTATACGTATACCTATGTCCCCATATCTCTTCCCTCTTGCGTCTCCCTCCCTCCCACCCTTCCTATCCCACCCCTCTAGGTGGTCACAAAGCACTTAGCTGATCTCCCTGTGCTATGCGGCTGCTTCCCACTAGCATCTATTTTACATTTGGTAGTGCATATATGTCCAGGCCACTCTCTCACTTTGTCCCAGCTTACCCTTGCCCCTCCCCATATCCTCAAGTCCATTCTCTATGTAAAGCAGATTCTTTACCACTGGACCACCAGGGAAGACCCTGGAAAACTTTTTAAGGAGGTATTATTATTTTATCACTTTTACATTTGTGTTTTTTTGCTTTATTTATAATAATTATTTTTTAAAATTTGTTTTATTGAAGTATAGTTAATTTACAATGTATTAATTTCTGCTGTACAACAAAGTGATTCAGTTATATATATATACATTCTTTTTCCATTAGGTTTATCACAGGATATTGAATTAGTCCCCTGTGCTATACAGTAGGACCTTGTTGTTTATCTGTTCTGTATATAATGGTTTGCATCCGCTAAACCCAAACTCCGGGTCCATCCCTACCCTTCCCCCACCTTTCCCTTTGGCAACCACAAGTCTGTTCTCTATGTCTGTGAGTCTGTTTCTCTTTCATAGATAAATTCATTCGTGTCATATTTTAGATTCTACATGTAAATGATATCATATGATACTTGTCTTTCTCTGTCTGACTTACTTCACTTAGTATGATAATCTCTAAGTCCATCCATGTTGCTGAAAATGGCACTATTTTATTCTAGGAGAATCTGTTCTCCCTTCTTCCATGTTTTGGTGGCCTCTGGCATTCCTTGGCTTGTGGCTGCGTCACTCCCGTCTTCAAGGCCAACGTCTTCTCTCTGTGCCATCTTCACATCACCTCCTCCTTTGTGTGACACTGTCAAAATCTCCCTCTGTTTCCCTCTTAGAAGAATACATGTGATTGCATTTGGGATCCACTCTGATAAACCAAGATAATCTCCCCATGTCAACACCCTTAATTTAATCACATCTACAACGACCCTCTTTCCATGTAAGGTGACCTTTACAGTGAGATTTCTGCATGGGGAAGGAGGTTGAGGCAAATTATTTCCAAGGACTCCTCTGAAACTCAAGTTCTATGAAATAGTGTGTCCATAAAAAAGGAAGTACAGGGCAAAAAATGAGGCAAAACACGCCACTCTGCTTTGACATGTGTTCTGGTCCAGGGATTAGGAACTGCTATCTTTGGGGGCCATTATCCAGCCTCCTATAATTTCTGTTTCCCTCCACTTGCTCAGTGGAAGAGATCTGCTGTATCTCAGGCACCTAGAACTGTGCCTAGAACATAGCAATTGCTCAGCTGTTATTTATTAAATGATTAAATAAATTAATATAGCCCAGTGTATTTTATTCTAAAAAGTGTTTTTCATTATATGTTCATCACTTAATAATAATCCACCATACTATTCTAACTTCTATAACAATAAAATTGCTTTGATATAACAGTCATCTTACATAAATGAAAACCTGATTTAATGAAATGGCGCCTTATGAGCTTCAGGCAAGCAAACATTTGAATTATCTTGTTTAAATTAAATGGCTCTTTTGTGTTCAGTAGTAAGCATCACTAAGTGTGTCTATCTTGCTAATACAGTGGCATCATTATATGCTGAATTATACAATTTAATTACATGTAACTTGAAATTTAAACTGAAACATTGTTGAGGTACAAGCCTGACCTGCACATCCACTCGTTACCATTTTTTTCAAATGATGTGACACTCAGAAACATTTAACAAAATCGTAGCTTTTCAGTTGCTTAAATAAACCTTAAGAAATGGACAACCCCAGTTCTAACGCTTGCTTTGCCACTTACAGGCTGCATAACCCTGGGCAAGATATTTGAGCAGCTAAGATGCTCAGGTCCCACTCTATAAAATGCAGCTCTTGAGAAGCGTGAGATGCGTTGAGATAAGCACCTCCAATGTTCCTCTTGGCTGTCAGCCAGTACTAGCTCCCCCTTCCTCCTTCCTTTCCCACAAACATGCCAGGAAAAAAAAAATCTATTTTAGATCTGGTAACTCCTCCAACCCACACTACTATATGTAAACATATTGGCTTAAAATATATAGGCGCATAGCACGAAGCGCTGACTCTCCCAGCATGAGCTGTGCTGCTTTGCTTTCCCATTGCATCGTGAACTGAGACACAGCCGCCAGCTGCTCTGTGGGATTCGATGCCTCCCCCGGAGAGATCAGGGTCCAGGAATGAGAAGGAGTGAAGTTGAGCCCTTTTCAAAGAGGACACTCTCCTTTGAGCATCTGGTGGTTAACAAAAGCTTCATACCACACATCAGACTGAGTGGGCTGGCAGAGGGAAGGGGGGATTTGTCATCAGAACTGTCCAAGGCACGGAGAGAGAGAGAAGGAGACTGAAGCATGGCGACGGCCAGCTTTTCTCCAAGGAGAAACAGACTATATAACTGGGTATGTTTTTTGGAACTTTAAAAAAAAAAAGGGCCAGTTTACCAACCTGAGGCTGAGCAAGCAGTGGTATTAGAAATCACAGAATATATGTCAAAGCAGAGTGGCGTGTTTTGCCTCATTTTGTCCCCTGTACTTCCTTTTTTAGGGACTCACTATTTCATAGAACTTGAGTTTCAGAGGAGTCCTTGGAGAAAATTTGCCTCAACCAAGTTCCACATGCAGAAATCTCCTTTATGACACTCACAACAGATGGCCAGCCTTTGCCTTGTGGCTTTTGTTATAATTTATTTTCTTCAGTAATTGGTTTTTATAGAACACCATTAAGTTAAGGAGTTTATTTTTCAAGTCCCCATTGAAATTCCTCTCTCTTGTGTGTGTGTGTGTGACTGTCCCATATCAGAGTCCGCCCTGGGACTTTCTGCCCCCTGGTGGCCCCAACTATTAAGGGAAAAGGACTTGACTTTTCAGGTAAGACTCCTGGGCAGGATTCAGTGCCCGGGAATGGGGAGGGAAGGGCAGGAATAATTAAAAAGAAATCTCCTAGCTTGAGAAAGATCTTTCTGACATTTAGTGGTGGTGGTGTTTTTTCAAAGAGCGCCAATCGAGATTTCCTCCTTTTACAAGTAACCCAGGTTCAAAGAAAAAATTTAGAAATACAAAAAAGGCAACACAAAAGATAATAAACATTTGAGAATCCCAAGATTATGCTTTTTTTTTCCATTTTCATATTCTTTTCATGGTATATTGTGGACACTTGTCATGTCATTTGTTCTTCTGCAGTGTAACGCCTAATTATGCATCGTGTTCTATTGTATGGCTGTGGAATTATTTACTTGACCAGACCCTTCTAGTTCCCCTCGCGTCCTGCCTCCTCATGCTGGTCAGGGAAGCTGCCTCTGGCATAAGCCCTTCTTAATCTTCCTTGACTTTCATCCAGACACATAAATTCTCGTCCCAGTGCATTTGGATGGGATGATACAGTTGCAGTGTGTTTCCTGGGCGTCATCGTGGCGTGCCGTGGACTCCATCTTTGGACATTGTGTGGGTGATATGTTAATTACACTCTGTCAAGCCACAGACTTCTATTCCCCAAGCCTCTCTCGGTGAGCACAGTCACTTGTGTTTCATGCCGCAAGTGAGAATAATTCTAATTGGTCTTTTTAAATCAGCCGTGGCTGCTAACTTTGGCTCCACTGACTTGCTACAGTCAAGGCTCAGGCAATGGGAGGGTCATTGGACCAGGACTGTATTAGACCAGGATGGGCTACGGTAGACCAGGATGGGCTAGCCTCGTATTCTATGACAATCGACCCAGGCCAAAGGGTGGTCCCAGGGCTCCCGCTCCAGGACCGGGCAGTACTGCTTGCGTGCTCTAGTCCCACCCCACCTGGCTCCCCGCTGGCCCTAATCCAAATGAGGCAGCGTGCTGCAGTGTGGCTGCTGACGAGAAGTGACAACAGGGCCTGATGACCTGATGCTTTGAGGACATCCAGAGTCAAGAGCTTCTAAAGTTACAGAATCTTGAATCCATCTAGAGCTGGTTGGCTTATTCACTTGGACTATTGTCCCGTAAGGACACACACACACACACACATCCCAACCCTTAAAAAAAAATCCTGAGCCAATAAGACTCCACCTGCTGGTGTGACCTTGACTTTCCAACTCTTTGTCTCACTTGGTGCTGCCTGAACAGCTGTCCTTAAGGGTAGCCTTGGTACGTGGTCCTTGACCTTGTTCTGATAACTTCCACCTCCTCACACAGATCCGTACCCTAGACATTGGCACCAGCTTCCTTCGTCCTCCTCCCTCCCTCATCCGGTGCTGCACGTAACTGCTGACTTCACCGGGGTCCTTGGGTATCAGACTATGAGTTTTCGCATAAAAGAATGCCCTCCTCTTCCGGGTGATGTGCTTTGTCACCTGGGCCTTCAGCTCGTGCTGTGGGTCTTATTGGCACTGACGAGGCTTTACCGTGTGGCTTTGGAGGCAGTGGACACAGACACACAGAGAGGATGACAGAGGAAGACACACGTGTAGCGGCCTGTGGTAGCTACGGATCTGGGCTGTCGCTCTCTTTCTCCCAGTACCGACTTTGCCTCCTAGCTGCAGAAACGGCCACGTGCTCCCTTTCCCTGGACACAACGATCAGCCCAGGCTTGGGCGTGAGAGGCACGCAGAGTTCATCAGAGTCTGTCCCTGGGGTTGATTCATGTAGCCATGTTCTGCGCCACGTGGGCGAGAACAGAAACTGAAGCCAGTACATCAAGGAGAGCCAAGACAGCAGAAACGAGAGACAGGAACAGAGGGAAGTGTCGTGGAGGCACTGAACACTGCTTCTGGTCCTTGAGGTCCTGGACCCTCCACTGCTACTTCAGTTACATGAAAACCCTCAGCGTCCTTCTTAATAACGGGAGCCACTTATTCTCTTGTCTTCCGTAAGCTAGTCTGTGATGGTCTCTGACACATATGGCCCACATGGCCCGGACTAATACACTTTCTGATGCCAGCAGGTGCCAGTTTGATTTGTGAATTTAGATGAGACATCCCTCTAGGGACTTCTGGAAATAGCAGGAGGGCACTTTGAGAAAGAAATGTCTCCTGCAGGCAAGCAGGATGAGGTCTCCTGCCATAACAATTTGGATTATAAAAGGCAAGTGTGACCTTGTTTTATAATCACAGGCTAATGAAGCCAGGAATATGTAGGTTATAGCCTCGCAAAGTCACACAAACCTTTTAGCCAGACTGGCTCTGGCTGGATCTCCCCCACTTGCCTGGTGCTCCAGTGTCCCGGACAAGATCAGACACATGTCTGAAATGTCACTGTGAAGATCACTTGATGATAACTTCACCCAACACTCTACAGAGAGAAGCTTCTAAGGGAGAATTGTGGCATTTTAATGGTAAGATCAATGCAGAGAGAGGAGAAACATGAGGAATAATCAAGGGTAACATCAAGGTTTAAGGCTGGGGAGGCAGGTGTTTGGCGATGCCACTGACCTAGATTAAAAAATTATTGAGGGGAGGGCTTCCCTGGTGGCGCAGTGGTTGAGAGTCCGCCTGCCGATGCAGGGGACACGGGTTCGTGCCCCGGTCTGGGAAGATCCCACATGCCGCGGAGCGGCTGGGCCCGTGAGCCGTGGCCACTGGGAGAGGCCACAACAGTGAGAGGCCCGCGTACCACAGGAAAAAAAAAAAAATTATTGAGGGGAGACTAGGTACGTGGCAGAGATCAGTTCAGTGCTGGACACATTACGCAGACAGTGCACGCAGGGCCCTGAGATCCATTGTGGCTGCTGGAACTTGGAACCAGTGCTTGGAAACCAGATCTAGAACTCAGGAGAGAGCTCTCAGCCAGCACTTAAGAACTAGATGTCACAGGCATGTAGATGGACTTGCAGCCTTGAAGATTAAATTATTTAAGAAGGTGGTTGTGTTAGTGTCCTAGGTTTACTGTAACAGACTATCACAAACTGGGTGGCATAAAACAGTGGAAGTTTAGTCTGTCACAGTTCAGGAGGCTAGACGTCTGAGATCAAGTTGTCACGAGGGCCATGCACCCTCTGAAGGCTCCTGAGAATTCTTCCCTGCCTCTTCCTACCTCTGACAGCTGCTGGTGTTAAAAACCAAAATTCAGCTGACTAAATTTTCAAGACCTTTATTGGCTTTATTCAGTGATTCATAAATGGAGCAACAGACAGAAAGGAGCTCCGAGGAGACGTACAAAATGAGAGACTTTTATAGGCAGAAGGGAGCGGGAACAAGGAAGTTATGCTAGACAAAAAAGCGATTGGTTATTGCAAGGTTACTTTCTTTTAGGGGAAGGCAGGGGTCCGCATAGCAGATGACCTCACTAGAGCTGAACAGGTGATTCCTGATTGGCTGGTTTAAGATTCCATTTCTGGAAGAGGCCGAAACTGCAATTAAGTATTAAATCTCTTTTTAGTGACGTAGGGTTTAGCATAAGTGACTCCATTTGGGGCCTGTTGTCTTGTGTTTTTTGTTTTTGTTTTTGTTTTTTTGCGGTACGCGGGCCTCTCACTGCTGTGGCCTCTCCCGTTGTGGAGCACAGGCTCCGGACGCGCAGGCTCAGCGGCCATGGCTCACGGGCGCAGCCGCTCCGCGGCATGTGGGATCCTCCCGGACCGGGGCACGAACCCGTGTCCCCTGCATCGGCAGGCGGACTCCCAACCACGGCGCCACCCGGGAGGCCCTGTTGTCTTGTTTTTAACACACTGGCAATTGCTGGTGCTCCTTGGCTTGCGGTGGCACCACTCCAGTCTCTGCCTCTGTTGTCACGTGGCCTTCTTCCCTCTGTGTCTGTCTATCTGTGTGTGTCCTCTCCTTTTCTTATAAGGACATTAGTGGGAATTCTCTGGCGGTCCAGTGGTTAGGACTCAGTGCTTTCACTGCTAGTGCCCGGGTTCAATCCCTGGTCTGGGAACTGAGATCCTGCAAATTGCATGGCATGGCCAAAAAAGAGAGAAAAAAATTAGTCATCCTGGATTTAAGACCCTTCCTAATCCAGTATGACCTTGTCAACTGAAAAAGAAAGGAAGAAAGAAGCACAACCTAAAAGTTGCGAGTTATATTCTACTCGGGGACCTTACTGAGGGCTTCAGCCTGGGAGACAGCCTCTCAGACAGCTCTGAGGAACTGCCCCCAAGAGAAGCAGGGGAAGCAGCCAGGATATAGAGGAGTGGTTGCCGGGATACAAAATGTAGCCTGACATTGAAAGATTCCTGCTAATGACAAAAACCAGACATCTCAAGTTAATGATTTTAGTGCTTTTCTGCGTGTGGGGAGATGCAAGAAGCTGGGCTCACTGAAATTATCCTTTGATCTGCACCTTAAGTATCTAGGGCCAGTGTCCTATTTTACTCTATCCTGAGTTCCCCTCAGGGTGCACCATCCGGGGTGGTACCATTCTTTGTCCACAACCTCACCTTAACTAATTACATCTGCCAAGACTCTAGTTCCAAACAAGGTCACATTCTGAGGTTCTAAGTGGACAGAAATTTGAGGGGACACCATTCAACCCAACATGAAGTGAAGAGAGAAAGAAAGTAAGCTAAGGACAGAATCATGAGAAGCAATGGCTTTGTAGAGGTTGGAAGGGAAGTGTCAGCAGAGACAGGAGGTAAAGGAAGGAGAGATGAGAGGGGGAGGGGGCAAGGAAGACCAGGGGCAGAGAGGCTTCTCGGAGCACAGGGGCTAACACACGTCCAGAGCTGCTGAGAGGGCATGTGTCCATCGGAGAGTACTGGGAACCTCAGCGGGGTGACCGACCGTCCCAGTTTGTCCACGACTGGTGGGGTGCCTTGGCTGCAGGACCTTCAGTGCTAAAACCAGGATGGTACCAGGCCCACCGGATGGTGGGTCTCCCTCCTTCAGCATCTGCTGTTAATTAGAGCTGAGGGTGGAAAGAAGACAGGGGTGCAGAGTAAAGGCTGGGGAGTGAGTGGGAGTTCACTGAGGCATGGTTGTGGCTCTCATGGTGACTGGGTTGTGTTTTTCTGAAAATTTCACCACACTGGGAGTTTTCTCGGTTAAGATGCGGACTGGAGTTTTTAGTCCAAAGTGAAGGTCTTCAGGTAAGGTCAGCTCAGTCTCTAACCGCCTGACATCATGGAACAACCAGGTTATTGGAGATCAAAGTGTCCATCAGATGCACTGAAAGCCACTCTCTCGCTCCTTGGCTGGTGAGACATTCTAGGGCGCACTATTTAAATGAACCCACTGAACGTGAGAGCTACCTTGCTCTGCCTTCAGAGCACTTAATCTCAAAGCATTCAGCACTAGGCAAAAGCCTTAATTTTTCCTTAAAAGGAACTCATCAGGATGTCTGATTCCATCCAGACCTTTGGATGTGTGATTTCATTATTCATGGTTGACACCCCTCTTCTGGCTTTTGATCTGTAGTTTATAGAATATGTGTGTAAGGAGGCTCTCTTTTCCATAAACTGATCTCTTTACCCTCTCAACCTAGAATAACTTTCCATTTATTCCTCTGATAAAGTGTTGATGCCATGAGCCAGCATATATTAAAACTATTCTTACACAAACACAGCACTAGACGTATATCCAGCCCAGACCGGCATCCAGTTCACTGTCAGGGCTCCTCAAGTGTTTGCTGGTGATGAACAGCAGAGGGACCTGGGGGATTTTCCACAACCATCAGATCTGGAGAAGGAACCTCTTCCGAGAACAGTTCTCGCAGTCTATCACCAGTCTCCCAATTCTGTTGCCAGCTTGCCAACGTAGCTAAATAATCTCAGCCTTAACTCAATAACAAGCATTAAAAAATATATATTTATTTATTTATTTTGGGCAAACCCCACAGCAGGTGGGATCTTAATTCCCCCACCAGAGGTCGAACCTGGGCCCCCTGCGTTGGAAGCGTGGAGTCTTAACCACTGGACCACCAGGGAAATCCCAATAATATATATTTTAAAATACACATTAAAGCACCAATTAATTTAAATTCTTCAGTGGCTTTCCACTCTTCTGATGAAGACTAATATTGTTAACGAGGCTTCCAAGGACCCTGCCTGCCTCACCAGCTTCACCTACCCCAGACTATTCCTCCCTTCTGCGCTCAGCCCTGCTGCCTGTCTTTCAATTCTTCAGAGGTGATACCGTCCCCTCTTCTGCCTCCTCTGAGTTTAGTGTTCTTCATTCTCCCTTCACCTGGACATCACCTACTCATCCTTCTCCGGTCACCTCAATTATCACTATCTCAGGGCAGCATTTCCTGACCCACCCCCATGTCCCACCCACCTACTCAGCTCCATCCCTAGAGGCTAAATCAGAGTCCTTTATTTGCTTTTACAGAATCTCTACCAAGTCAAGATAGGCTGGATATGTGAGCATAGCAGGTACCACCGAAATCTCAGGGGTAGATAAATGAGGATCCACTGAACTTGACACTCACCCTCCAAAGCTTGCTGCCAAATCCTCTCTTGGGAACTCACCTCTCTCTCTTGGGAATTCATATCTCTCTCTGTCTATCTGTCTATTTATCTATCATATCTCTATATAGTTTTTGTAACACAATTATTTGTTAGGTATAGACATCCATCTTTCTAATACTTTATACTATTTGCGCTGCTCTGTTGACTGCAACTAAATTTACAAAGAATATGTTTTGCTACAAGTAGCAGAAAACCTAACTAGCAGGGGCTTAAGCAATAAATATGTTTTTATTTACTCACCAAGAAATCTGGAGGTAGGTAGGTGGGTCCTGGGTAAGCATTTAGCATTTCTATGACATCAAGACACTAGATTGTCATCTCGTCTGTTTTTGGCTTTCTCCTCATGGTCACAAGATGGCTGCCACAGCTCCAGGCACTATGTCCTCCCCTGACCATGTCCAAAAAGCAGCAAGGAGGGTCACATAAGAGTGTTTTCCTTGTGTGCCTCCCTCCTTTGATGAGGGAGGGAAGATACTTCTCAGAGACCTCCCAGCATAGTTCTGTTAGCATCATCTTTAGTTGGAAAGGGGGCTTGGAACATGAGTCTCCAGCATTTTCACTCTTTATAGTGGGAGATGGGCAAAGGGAAGAGGAATGTGGAGTGTAGCCAGATAGCAGTGTTTGCCGTGGGGCCATGTTTATTGATCTTAGTCCTTCAACCTCTGACTTGGAAACAGATAAACCATCTGTTTTCCCTTCCTGGGGAGTAGCAAGTTATTAATAAATTATGTTGCCAGAGCACAGAGAGTCCTTAAAACAAAGCACTGTCAAGCCAGGGCCCCCGTCATTAAACCCATATTAGTTTCTATTGCTCATTTGATGGCCTCTGACTGTTCCCTAGGACGGGAAGTATTAGCAGTAGAGGAGAAGGGGAGGACGGTCCCTCACATCTACTCTCTCACCCCCTTTCCCCAGTTGCCGAATAATCATAAGACCTAAGGCATTCCAGCCATTTTTGGGTAACCAGGGAACTAAGGCTACAGGTTCAGGGCAGGGGGATTGATATGTTCCAGAAACCTCTGTGCTAGAGCCCTGAAGAAGGCCACTGGAAAGAGGATACATTTCTGATAGAGCAACGGTAGCCATTGGTGAGGAAGCTGGCAGTGCCAGGCAGCACTGGGCTTTCATAAGCCCCTGAGATGACTCCTGTGTCAAGCCCGCTGATCTACCTCCCCGCCTCCAACGCTATTCTCATCTCACTATCATTTCATCTTCCCAATTCTCTTAATCTCACAATTCTCAAGAGGGTTTTAAGAAACGCTCCTTTCATTTCCAGAGGACACTTCCTTTGGAAGCAGGGTTGGCTGATGGCCGATTGTGGACCCACAGGTCTAAACCGGAAAGCTTGAACAAGAGGCAAAGCAAGGCCGGGTTCCTGAAGAATCAAGTGCAGCCACGTAATCACCATTGTCACCCCTGACCTGAGCCTTCCCACGCCAAAGGGCCAGAAACACAAACACCTTGACCTCGGCGTGCCCTGTCCGTCTGTCTCCCATATCTCACCCACACTCTTGTCTTCCTCTTCCCTCCTCGTCCTCACTGCTTTGCTGGCCTGACTCCACTATATCTCTCTGATACAATTTGTCTCCTGTTCCCTGGTGTTTGGGGGCACATGCTGTGCCCCCCACCGACCACTCCAGGCTCCTAGGGACCCATCCTGCTTCGGTTGGCCTACTCAGGTTTCCCAAGTCCATCATTCCAAGCCAAGAACAGAGATCCTAGCTGTGAACACTGCCTGGATCTTGGAGGTTAATCTAAACTTGAACAGGCTTCCTTGGAAGTTTTCTGGATCTGGTCTGCACCTGTCCTAGACCACGATCAGTTCCTCTCTTTCCCGTCATACTCTGGCCAGCGCTGGTCTGGCCCCCAGAAATGGGAATGATGCATGGCCTTCATGGAAAGGCCATCCCAGTGGGCTTTCACCTCCACGGGCTGCTGGGGCTTGTTTGTGAGACCTGACTTGACATATGGTTTCCAAGAGTACCAACAGACTCACAACAAAATCAAAATGTGGCCTGGCCCCTGACTCCATTAGTTTGAAAACTGTTAGTCACAAGAAATTGGCAGCCCAGATGTCAGCTGGGATCCTTGTGACTTTTGAGATTCGAATGGCATCAGCTTCAGAGCACTGTGAACAAAAATATGGGCCCAAGAGTCCATCTGCCCAGATCCCACATCTGGGTACTCTGACTCACTGTGTGATCTTGTGCAGGTGACTTAACCTCTCTGTTTCTTTGTCTGTAAAATAGGCATAATAATATTTTTATAAATATGGGGTGATGATTCAATGAACCATTGCAAGTAAAGCACTAAGAACAGGGCCAGACATACAGTGTTACCCTTAGCTCTGCCCCATTTCTTCTAGCAACCATGGCTCTGAATTTCTGCGGTAGCTAAGGGGCCAGTTCCAGGGACTGTCTTGCCATCTCATGCTCTCTGGTTGTTTTCTACACTGCCACCATGCTCAGTGCCACCCCATGCTCAATACCACCCTACTTTCTTTACTTCCCCAAATACCTCTGGTCTCTAAGGTTGGGTATGCAGATGGCTTTCTGACGTTGTAGGGCAAGGAGGGGGGTTTATAGTACAGTGCTACACAACTTAGATTGAAATATGACATCCAGTTCTTAAAAGTTCTTTGAACTCCACAGTCCCTATAGTCTCACCATCTCTCTTCTGATTGCCTCGTTCCTTACCTTTATGCCTCTGTCTGCTTATGACAAAGTCCTTGAGGCTTTACCTCTGCACTGAATATTCCCAGTAAGGTATTTTCTTGAACACAGACAGCTCTTTTGTCCTCAGAGGAACTCAAGTTGCAGCTTTTTAAATAAAAAAATTCTCCTCTTTATATGTGTTTCATGATAACTAATTGCGACAAGCAGAGATTTTAAATGGGCACTAGTAATAAAATGGTAACGAACCACTATCATTAGCTTGTGTTTTACAGTTTACAGAGTACGTTCAAATTCCTTATTGTCTCATTTGGATGAATTTCCTTTTCTGTGCCTGAAGGGTTTACAAATAAGGGCTTCATAGCAGAGGAGGGACACACACAAGTACCCATGAATACACACATGCACACATGCGCATAGCTCCCCGTTTTGCCTGGGCTCAGTGATGCTCACATAAAGCTCCGTGAGGGACAAGGCCCCAGATCCATCTATAGATGAAGCCATTGATGCAGTGTCTATTAATTCCAAGTCCTGGGCTGGAAACTTCTGACACCATGGGCCACCACGAGGAGCTATTACAACCTTGTTCTCCTAGTGGATACACGTATTGAGTTTCTGAAAATTCAGAGAACAGTTGGGCTCATCTTCCTCTGGGATTATTGGGTCATTTCTCAGCATGTCTGAAGTCTCAACAGGAGTGAGGCCCTGATGAATCACGCTCAGCGTCTACAGTTCAAGCAGGAGAAATCTGAAATTTGAACAAAGATTGAAGTACTTCCGAGCACACGACCTTTCCTCTTCAAGGACTAATTCACAGTGTGCCTTTTATCCATCTCTATATGGTCATGGTACCATTCCTGGACCCTTATTTCTTAACAGTTGGTGGGTGGAGTGACACGGATAAGTGAATTCATTCAGCGGAAGAGCTTGCTTTGACACGTATTTCACTGGTAGAGGCCATACTTTCAGCACATATGTCTGCATATCCGTGCGATGCTTCATCTTGGAAAGCAACAATAACACCTGCGTCATTAAGCAACAGAGAGGCTAATGGTTCAGCGGGCCTCATAGAGAAGACAAGCAAGCATCATCTTGTCAAGTCATAACATGGGTTGTCCTTCGGCATAAGGTGCCTCCTTATTGCTGGGTTCCGCAGTTCCAGTACTTGAATTTAACCTGTGGGTTTTTTTTGTTTTTTGTTTTCCAGTCCATGATTTTAACTTTATTAGATGTCCTTATGACCCTAGACAATAAATACTATAGTTCTGTGTGTTCTAGGTACATTTATATAAATGACACGATTTTGTATGTATCTTTCTAAAAGTTACTTATTTTGCTGTTACTACTGTGCTTCTAAGATCCGTCTGTGGTTTGTAATTTTTGCGCTGGAATGGATTCACAGTGTTTAGTTATGTGAATACACCACATTTCATTCATCTGTTTCTCTATTAATTGACATGTAAATGGGGCTTTGTGTTTTGCTATTTTGTATGCTGTATCAGCATCCTTGTGCATATCTCTTCATGGATATGTGGAAGAATTTCCTTAGAATATAGAGCTGGAAGTGAAATTATTGGATTATGCGGCATGTACATTTTCTATTTTACTAGAAATGGCCAGTTTGCCTCTAGTGTGGTTGTACTAATTTCCCACATCCTTGGCATCCCTTGAAATTGCTGACTGTATTTTTGCTAATCTGATGGGTATGATAAATTGTCTTTCCCAGATTTGCAGACACTGTGGAACCCATCACCTCATTTCCTTTTCTTTTTTTTACATCTTTATTGGAGTATAATTGCTTTACAAAGGAGTGTTAGTTTCTGCTTTATAACAAAGTGAATCAGTTATACATATACATATGTTCCCATATCTCTTCCCTCTTGCGTCTCCCACCCTCCCACCCTCCCTATCCCACCGCTCCAGGCGGTCACAAAGCACCGAGCTGATCTCCCTGTGCTATGCGGCTGCTTCCCACTAGCTAGCTACCTTACATTTGGTAGTGTATATATGTCCATGCCTCTCTCTCACTTTGTCACAGCTTACCCTTCCCCCTCCCCATATCCTCAAGTCCATTCTCTAGTAGGTCTGTGTCTTTATTCCTGTCTACCCCTAGGTTCTTCATGACATTTTTTTTCCTTAAATTCCATATATATGTGTTAGCATACGGTATTTGTCTTTCTCTTTCTGACTTACACACTCTGTATGACAGAGTCTAGGTCTATCCACCTCATTACAAATAGCTCAATTTCGTTTCTTTTTATGGCTGAGTAATATTCCATTGTATATATGTGCCACATCTTCTTTATCCATTCATCCGATGATGGACACTTAGATTGTTTCCATCTCTGGGCTATTGTAAATAGAGCTGCAATGGACATTTTGGTACATGACTCTTTTTGAATTATGGTTTTCTCAGGGTATATGCCCAGTAGTGGGATTGCTGGGTCATATGGTAGTTCTATTTGTAGTTTTTTAAGGAACCTCCATACTGTTCTCCATAGTGGCTGTACCAATTCACATTCCCACCAACAGTGCAAGAGTGTTCCCTTTTCTCCACACCCTCTCCAGCATTTATTCTTTCTAGATTTTTTGATGATGGCCATTCTGACTGGTGTGAGGTGATATCTCATTGTAGTTTTGATTTGCATTTCTCTAGTGATTAATGGTGTTGAGCATTCTTTCATATGTTTGTTGGTAGTCTGTATATCTTCTTTGGAAAAATGTCTATTTAGGTCTTCTAACCATTCTTGGATTGGGTTTTTTGTTTTTTTGTTATTGAGCTGCATGAGCTGCTTATAAATTTTGGAGATTAATCCTTTGTCAGTTGCTTCATTTGTAAATATTTTCTCCCATTCTGAGGGTTGTCTTTTGGTCTTGTTTATTGTTTCCTTTGCTATTGCAAAAGCTTTGAAGTTTCATTAGGTCCCATTTGTTTATTTTTGTTTTCATTTCCATTTCTCTAGAAGGTGGGTCAAAAAGGAACTTGCTGTGATTTATGTCATAGAGGGTTCTGCCTATGTTTTCCTCTAAGAGTTTGATAGTTTCTGGCCTTAAATTTAGGTCTTTAATCCATTTTGAGCTTATTTTTGTGTATGGTGTTAGGGAGTTATCTAATCTCATACTTTTACATGTAGCTGTCCAGTTTTCCCAGCACCACTTATTGAAGAGGCTGTCCTTTCTCCACTGTACATTCCTGCCTCCTTTATCAAAGATAAGGTGACCATATGTGCGTGGGTTTATCTCTGGGCTTTCTATCCTGTTCCATTGATCTATATTTCTGTTTTTGTGCCAGTACCATACTGTCTTGATTACTGTAGCTTTGTAGTATTGCCTGATTCCTCCAGCTCCGTTTTTCTTTTTCAAGCTTACTTTGGCTATTCGGGGTCTTTTGTGTTTCCATACAAATTGTGAATTTTTTTGGTTCTAGTTCTGTGAAAAATGCCAGTAGTAGTTTGATAGGGATTGCATTGAATCTGTAGATTGCTTTGGGTAGTAGAGTCATTTTCACAATGTTGATTCTTCCAATCCAAGAACATGGTATATCTCTCCATCTATTTGTATCGTCTTTAATTTCTTTCATCAGTGTCTTATAATTTTCTGCATACAGGTCTTTTGTCTCCTTAGGTAGGTTTATTCCTTGATATTTTATTCTTTTTGTTGCAATGGTAAATGGGAGTGTTTTCTTGATTTCACTTTTAGATTTTTCATCATTAGTGTATAGGAATGCCAGAGATTTCTGTGCATTAATTTTGTATCCTGCTACTTTACCGAATTAATTGATTAGCTCTAGTAGTTTTCTGGTGGCATCCTTAGGATTCTCTATGTATAGTATCATGTCATCTGCAAACAGTGACAGCTTTACTTCTTCTTTTCTGATTTGGATTCCTTTTATTTCCTTTTCTTCTCTGATTGCTATGGCTAAAACTTCCAAAACTATGTTGAATAATAGTGGTGAGAGTGGGCAACCTTGTCTTGTTCCTGAGCTTAGTGGAAATGCTTTCAGTTTTTCACCATTGAGGATGATGTTGGCTGTGGGTTTGTCATATATGGCCATTATTATGTTGAGGAAAGTTCCCTCTATGCCTACTTTCTGCAGAGTTTTTATCATAAATGGGTGTTGAATTTTGTCGAAAGCTTTCTCTGCATCTATTGAGATGATCATATGGTGTTTCTCCTTCAGTTTGTTAATATGGTGTATCACATTGATTGATTTGCATATATTGAAGAATCCTTGCATTCCTGGAATAAACCCCACTTGATCATGGTGTGTGATCCTTTTAATGTGCTGTTGGATTCTGTTTGCTAATATTTTGTTGAGGATTTTTGCATCTATGTTCATCAGTGATATTGGCCTGTAGTTTTCTTTCTTTGTGACATCCTTGCCTGGTTTTGGTATCAAGGTGATGATGGCCTCGTAGAATGAGTTTGGGAGTGTTCCTCCCTATGCTATATTTTGGAAGAGTTTGAGAAGGATAGGTGTTAGCTCTTCTCTAAATGTTTGATAGAATTTGCCTGTGAAACCATCTGGTCCTGGGCTTTTGTTTGTGGGAAGATTTTTAATCACAGTTTCAATTTCAGTGCTTGTGATTGGTCTGTTCATATTTTCTATTTCTTCCCGATTCAGTTTTGGCAGGTTGTGCATTTCTAAGAATTTGTCCACTTCTTCCAGGTTGTCCATTTTATTGGCATAGAGTTGCTTGTAGTAATCTCTCATGATCTTTTGTATTTCTGCAGTGGCAGTTGTTACTTCTCCTTTTTCATTTCTAATTCTATTGATTTGAGTCTTCTCCCTTTTTTCTTGATGAGTCTGGCTAATGGTTTATCAATTTTGTTTATCTTCTCAAAGAACCAGCTTTTAATTTTATTGATCTTTGCTACCGTTTCCTTCATTTCTTTTTCATTTATTGCTGATCTGATTTTTATGATTTCTTTCCTTCTGCTAACTTCGGGGTTTTTTGTTCTTCTTTCTCTAATTGCTTGAGGTGCAAGGTTAGGTTGTTTATTCGAGATGTTTCCTGCTTCTTAAGGTGGGCTTGTATTGCTATAAACTTCCCCCTTAGAACTGCTTTTGCTGCATCCCACAGGTTTTGGGTCGTTGTGTCTCCATTGTCATTTGTTTCTAGGTATTTTTTGATTTCCTCTTTGATTTCTTCAGTGATCACTTCATTATTAAGTAGTGTATTGTTTAGCCTCCATGTGTTTGTATTTTTTACAGATCTTTTCCTGTAATTGATATCTAGTCTCATGGCGTTGTGGTCAGAAAAGATACTTGATACAATTTCAATTTTCTTAAATTTACCAAGGCTTGATTTGTGACCCAAGATATGATCTACCCTGGAGAATGTTCCATGAGCACTTGAGAAAAATGTGTATTCTGTTGTTTTTGGATGGAATGTCCTATAAATATCAATTAACTCCATCTCATTTAATGTATCATTTAAAGCTTGTGTTTCCTTATTTATTTTCATTTTGGATGATCTGTCCATTGGTGAAAGTGGGGTGTTAAAGTCCCCTACTATGAATGTGTTACTGTCGATTTCCCCTTTTATGGTTGTCAGTATTTGCCTTATGTATTGAGGTGCACCTATGTTGGGTGCATAAGTATTTACAATTGTTATATCTTCCTCTTGGATCGATCCCTTGATCATTATGTAGTGTCCTTCTTTGTCTCTTCTAATAGTTTTTGTTTTAAAGTCTATTTTGTCTGATATGAGAATTGCTACTCCAGCTTTCTTTTGGTTTCCATTTGCATGAAATACCTTTTTCCATCCCCTTACTTTCAGTCTGTATGTGTCTCTAGGTCTGAAGTGGGTCTCTTGTAGACAGCAAATATATGGGTCTTGTTTTTGTATCCATTCAGCCAATCTGTGTCTTTTGGTGGGAGCATTTAGTCCATTTACATTTAAGGTAATTATCGATATGTGTGTTCCTATTCCCATTTTCTTAATTGTTTTGGGTTCGTTATTGTAGGTCCTTTCCTTCTTTTGTGTTTCTTGCCTAGAGAAGTTCCTTTAGCAGTTGTTGTAGAGCTGGTTTGGTGGTGCTGAACTCTCTCAGCTTTTGCTTGTCTGTAAAGGTTTTAATTTCTCCATCAAATCTGAATGAGATCCTTGCTGGGTAGAGTAATCTTGGTTGCAGGTTTTTCTCCTTCAACACTTTCAGTATGTCCTGCCACTCCCTTCTGGCTTGCAGAGTTTCTGCTGAAAGATCAGCTGTTAACCTTATGGGGATTCCCTTGTGTGTTATTTGTTGTTTTTCCCTTGCTGCTTTTAATATGTTTTCTTTGTATTTAATTTTTGACAGTTTGATTAATATGTGTCTTGGCGTATTTCTCCTTGGATTTATCCTGTATGGGACTCTCTGTGCTTCCTGGACTTGATTAACGATTTCTTCTCCCATATTAGGGAAGTTTTCAACTATAATCTCTTCAAATATTTTCTCAGTCCCTTTCTTTTTCTCTTCTTCTTCTGGAACCCCTATAATTTGAATGTTGGTGCGTTTAATGTTGTCCCAGAGGTCTCTGAGACTGTCCTCAGTTCTTTTCATTCTTTTTTCTTTATTCTGCTCTGCAGTAGTTATTTCCACTATTTTATCTTCCAGGTCACTTATCCGTTCTTCTGCCTCAGTTATTCTGCTATTGATCCCATCTAGAGTACTTTTAATTTCATTTATTGTGTTGTTCATCGTTGCTTGCTTCATCTTTAGTTCTTCTAGGTCCTTGTTAACTGATTCTTGCAATTTGTCCATTCTATTGTCCATTCTATCTCCAAGATTTCGGATCAACCTTACTATCATTATTCTGAATTCTTTTTCAGGTAGACTGCCTATTTCCTCTTCATTTGTTAGGTCTGGTGGGTTTTTATCTTGCTCTTTCATCTGCTGTGTGTTTTTCTGTCTTTTCATTTTGCTTATCTTACTGTGTTTGGGGTCTCCTTTTTTGCAGGCTGAAGGTTCGTAGTTCCTGTTGTTTTTTGTGTCTGTCCCCAGTGGCTAAGGTTGGTTCAGTGGGTTGTGTAGGCTTCCTGGTGGAGGGTACTAGTGCCTGTGTTCTGGTGGATGAGGCTGGATCTTGTCTTTCTGGTGGGCAGGTCCACGTCTGGTGGTGTGTTTTGGGGTGTCTGTAGACTTACTATGATTTTGGGCAGCCTCTCTGCTAATGGGTGGGGTTGTGTTCCTGTCTTGCTAGTTATTTGGCATAGGATGTCCAGCACTGTAGCTTGCTGGTCGTTGAGTGAAGCTGGGTGCTGGCGTTGAGATGGAGATCTCTCGGAGATTTTCGCCGTTTGATATTATGTGCAGCTGGGAGGCCTCTTGTGGACCAGTGTCCTGAAGTTGGCTCTCCCACCTCAGAGGCACAGCACTGACTCCTGGCTGCAGCACCAAGAGCCTTTCATCCACACCGCTCCTTAATTTGGGATGATTCGTTGTCTATTCATGTATTCCACAGATGCAGGTACATCAAGTTGATTGTGGAGCTTTAATCTGCTGCTCCTGAGGCTGCTGGGAGAGATTTCCCTTTCTCTTCTTTGTTCTCACAGTTCCCAGGGGCTCAGCTTTGGATTTGGCCCCACCTGTGCGTGTAGGTCGCCGGAGGGTGTCTGTTCTTTGCTCAGACAGGATGGGGTTAAAGGAGCCGCTGATTTGGAGGCTCTGGCTCACTCAGGCCGGGGGGTAGGGAGGGTCACGGAGTGTGGGGCGGGCCTGCGGAGGCAGAGGCTGGCGTGACGCTGCAGCCTGAGGCGCGCCGTGCGCTCTCCCGGGGAGCCGTCCCTAGATCCCGGGACCCTGGCAGTGGCGGGCTGCACAGGCTCCCCGGAAGGGCGTGTGGCTAGTGACCTGTGTTCGCACACAGGCCTCCTGGCGGCGGCAGCAGCGGCCTTAGCGTCCCATGTCCGTCTCTGGGCTCCGCACTCTTAGCCGCGGCTCGCGCCCGTCCCTGGAGCTCTCTCAAGCAGCGTTCTTAATCCCCTCTCCTCGTGCACCAGGAAACAAAGAGGGACGTAAAAGTCTCTTGCCTCTTCGGCAGGTCCAGACCCCTCCCCGGACTGTCTCCCGGCCAGCCGCAGCGCACCAACGCCCTGCAGGCTGTGTTCACGCCGCCAACCTCAGTCCTCTCCCGGCGCTCCGACAAAAGCCGGAGCCTCAGCTCCCAGTCCCGCCCGCCCCGGCGGGCGAGCAGACAAGCCTCTCGGCTGGTGAGTGCCGGTCGGCCCGATCCTCTGCGCTGGAATCTGTCCGCTTTGCCCTCCGCACCCCTGTTGCTGTGCTCTCCTCCGCGGCTCCCAAGCTCCCCCACTCCGCCTCCCGAAGTCTCCACCCGCGAAGGGGCTTCCTAGTGTGTGGACACTTTTCCTCCTTCACAGCTCTCTCCCGCTGGTGCAGGACCCGTCCCTATCCTTTTGTCTCTGTTTAGTTTTTTCTTTTGCCCTAACCAGGTACGTGGGGGGTTCCTTGCCTTTTGGGAGGTCTGAGGTCTTCTGCCAGCGTTCAGTAGGTGTTTTGTAGGAGTTGTTCCACGCGTAGATGTATTTCTGGTGTATCTGTGGAGAGGAAGGTGATCTCCGCGTCTTACTCTTCTGCCATCTTCCCGGAAGTCTCCCTTTTTTTTTTTAAATATAGTTTTTAACGCTTGTTATCATTGGTAGATTTGTTTTTTTGGTTTGGTTGCGCTCTTCTTTCTTTCTTCTTTTTTATTACTTTTTAATTTTTTAAATTTATTTTTAAAAATTCCTTTTATTTTTTATTTAATTTTTAAAAAAATTTTATTAAAAAATTTTAATTTAATAACTTTCTTTTTAATTATGTTATTCTTTCTATCCTTCTTTCTTTCTTTCCTCCCTTTTCTTCTGAGCCATGTGGCTGACATGGTCTTGGTACTCTGGCCAGGTGTCAGGCCTGTGCCTCTGAGGTGGGAGAGCCAAGTTCAGAACACTGGTCCATCAGAGACCTCCCGGCTCCACGTAATGTCAAACAGTGAAAGCTCTCCCAGAGATCTCCATCTCAACACTAAGACCAGCTCCACTAAACAACCAGCAAGCTCCAGTGCTGGACACCCTATGCCAAACAACTAGCAAGACAGGAACACAACCCCACCCATTAGCAGAGAGGCTGCCTAAAATCATAATAAGGTCACAGACACCCCAAAACACACCACCGGATGCAGTCCTGCCCACCAGAAAGACAAGATCCAGCCTCATCCACCAGAAGACAGGCATCAGTCCCGTCCACCAGGAAGCCTACACAACCCACTGAACCAACCTTAGCCACTAGGAGCAGACACCAAAAACAACAGGAACTACGAACCTGCAGCCTGCAAAAGGAAGACCCCAAACACAGTAAGTTAAGCAAAATGAGAAGACAGAGAAACACACAGCAGATGAAGGAGCAAGGTAAAAACCAACCAGACCAAACAAATGAAGAGGAAATACACAGTCTACCTGAAAAGGAATTCAGAGTAATGATAGTAAAGATATCCAAAATCTTGGAAATAGAATGGAGAAAATACAAGAAACGTTTAAAAAGAACCTAGAAGAACTAAAGAGCAAACAAACAATGATGAACAACACAGTAAATGAAATTAAAAATTCTCTAGAAGGAATCAATGGCAGAATAACTGAGGCAGAAGAACAGATAGGTGACTGGGAAGATAAAATACTGGAAATAACTACTGCAGAGCAGAATAAAGAAAAAAGAATGAAAAGAATTTAGGACAGTCTTTGAGACCTCTGGGACAACATTAAACACACCTATATTCGAATTATAGGGGTCCAGAAGAAGAAGAGAAAAAGAAAGGGACTGAGGAAATATTTTAAGAGATTATAGTTGAAAACTTCCCTACTATGGGAAAGGAAACAGTCAATCAAGTCCAGGAAGCACAGAGAGTCCCATAGAGTACAAATCTAGGAGAAACACACCAAGACACATATTAATCAAACTATCAAAAATTAAATACAAAGAAAAAATATTAAAAGCAGCAAGGGAAAAATAACAAATAACATACAGTATCAGACTACTGATACTACAGTAATCAAGACAGTATGGTATTGGCACAAAAACAGAAATATAGATCAATGGATCAGGATAGAAAGCCCAGAGATAAACCCACGCACATATGGTCACCTTATCTTTGTTAAAGGAGTCAAGAATATACAATGGAGAAAAGACAGCCTCTTCAATAAGTGGTGCTGGGAAAACTAGACAGCTACATGTAAAAGAATGAAATTAGAACACTGCTTAACGCCATACACCAAAATAAGCTCAAAATGGATTAAAGACCTAAGTGTAAGGCCAAACACTATCAAACTCTTAGAGGAAAACATAGGCAGAACACTCTAAGACTTAAATCACAGCAAGATCCTTTTTGACCCACCTCCTAGAGAAAGGGAAATAAAAACAAAAATAAACAAATGGGACCTAATGAAACTTAAAAGCTTTTATTTTATTTTATTTCTTTTTTGCGGTACGCGGGCCTCTCACTGCCGCGGCCTCTCCTGCTGCGGAGCACAGGCTCCGGACACACAGGCTCAGCGGCCATGGCTCACAGGCCCAGCCGCTCCGCGGCACGTGGGATCCTCCCAGACCGGGGCACGAACCCGCGTCCCCTGCACCAGCAGGCAGACTCCCAACCACTGCGCCACCAGGGAAGCCCGGCAGGTGGATTCTTAACCACTGTGCCACCAGGGAAGTCCTGAGGGTTGTCTTTTCATCTTGTTTATAGTTTCCTTTGCTGTGCAAAAGGTTTAAGTTTCATTAGGTTCCATTTGATTATTTTTGTTTTTATTTCCATTACTCTAGGAGGTGGTCAAAGAAGATCTTGCTGTGATTTATGTCAAAGAGTGTTCTTCCTATGTTTTCCTCTAAGAGTTTTATAGTGTCTAGCCTTACATTTAGGTCTTTAATACATTCTGAGTTTAATTTTGTATATGGTGTTAGGGAACGTTCTAATTTCATTCTTTTACATGTAACTGTCCAGTTTTCCCAGCATCACTTATTGAAGAGACTGTCTTTTCTCCATTGTATATCCTTGCCTCCTTTGTCATAGATTAGTTGAGCAAGGTGTATGGGTTTATCTGTGGGTTTTCTATCCTGTTCCATTGATCTATATTTCTGTTTTTGTGCCAGTACCATATTATCTTGATTACTGTAGCTTTGTAGTATTGTCTGAAGTCAGGGAGTCTGATTCCTCCAGCTCTGTTCTTTTCCCTCAAGATTGCTTTGGCTATTCGGGATCTTTTGTGTTTCCATACAAATTTTAAGATTTTTTGTTCTAGTTCTGTAAAAAATGCCATTGGTAATTTGATAGGGATTGTGTTGAATCTGTAGATTGCTTTGGGTAGTATAGTCATTTTCACAATATTGATTCTTCCAATCCAAGAACATGGTATATCTCTCCATTTGTTTGTGTCATCTTTGATTTCTTTCATCAGTGTCTTATAGTTTTCTGAGTACAGGTCTTTTAACTCCTTAGGTAGGTTTATTCCTAGGTATGTTATTTTTTTTGTTGCAGTGGTGAATGGGAGTACTTCCTTAATTTCTCTTTCTGATCTTTCATTGTTAGTGTATAGGAATGCCAGAGATTTCTGTTCATTAATTTTGTATCCTGCAACTTTACCAAATTCATTGATTAGCTCTAGTAGTTTTCTGGTGGCATCTTTAGGATTCTCTATGTATAGTATGTCATCTGCAAACAGTGAGAGTTTTACCTCTTCTTTCCAATTTGTATTCCTTTTATTTCTTTTTCTTCTCTGATAGCTGCGGCTAGGACTTCCAAAACTATGTTGAATAATTGTGATGAGAGTGGACGTCCTTGTCTTGCTCTTCTAAGAATTTGTCCGTTTCTTCCAGGTTGTCCATTTTATTGGCATAGAGTTGCTTGTAGTAGTCTCTTAAAACAGTGTATTTTTGCACTGTCCATTGTAACTTCTCCTTTTTCATTTCCAATTTTATTGAGTCCTCTCCCTCTTTTTCTTGATGAGCCTGGTTAACTGTTTATCAATTTTGTTTATCTTCTCAAAGAACCAGGTTTTAGTTTTATTGATCTTTGCTACTGTTTTCTTTGTTTCTATTTCATTTATTTCTGCTCTGATCTTTATGATTTCTTTCCTTCTGCTAACTTTGCGTTTTGTTTGTTCTTCTATCTCTACTATCTTTAGGTGTAAGGTTAGATTGTTTATTTGAGATTTTTCTTGTTTCTTGAAGTAGGATTGTATTGCTATAAACTTCCCTCTTAGAACTGCTTTTGCTGCATCCCATAGGTTTTTGGATTGTTGTGTTTTTATTGTCATTTGTCTCTAGGTATTTGTTGATTTCCTCTTTGATTTCTTCAGTGATCTCTTGGTTATTTAGTAATCTATTGTTTAGCCTCCACGTGTTTCTGTATTTTACGTTTTTTCCCTGTAATTAATTTCTAATCTCATAGCTTTGTGGTTGGAAAAGATTCTTGATATGATTTCAATTTTCTTAAATTTACTGAGTCTTGATTTGTGACCCAAGATGTGATCTATCCTGGAGAATGTTTTGTGTGTACTTGAGAAGTAAGCATAATCTGCTGTTTTTGGATGGAATGTCCTATAAATATCAATTAAGTCTATCTGGTCTATTGTGTCATTTAAAGCTTGTGTTTCCGTATTAATTTTCTTTCTGAATCATCTGTCCATTGGTGTAAGTGAGGTGTTTTAAGTCCCCTACTATTACTGTGTAACTGTCGATTTCCTCTTTTATAGCTGTTAGCATTTGCCTTATGTATTGAGGTCCTCCTATGCTGGGTGCATATATATTTATAATTGTTATATCTTCTTCTTGGATCGATCCCTTGATCATTATGTAGTGTCCTTCCTTGTCTCTTGTTACATTCTTTATTTTAAGTCTATTTTTTCTGATATGAGTATTACTACTCCAGCTTTCTTTTGATTTCCATTTGCATGGAATATCTTTTTCCATCCCCTCACTTTCAGTCTGTATGTGTCCCTAGGTCTGAAGTGGGTCTCTTGTAGACAACATATATGTGGGTATTGTTTTTGTGTCCATTCAGCAAGCCTGTGTCTTTTGGTTGGAGCATTTAATCCATTCACACTTAAGGTAATTATCGATATGTATGTTCCTGTTACCATTTTCTTAGTTGTTTTGTGTTTGTTTTTGTAGGTCCTTTTCTTCTCTTGTATTTCCCACTTAGAGAAGTTCCTTTAGCATTTGTTGTAGAGCTGGTTTGGTGGTGCTGCATTCTCTTAGCTTTTGCTTGTCTGTAAAGCTTTTGATTTCTCCATCAAATGTGAATGACATCCCTGCCAGGTAGAGTAATCTTGGTTGTAGGTTCTTCCCTTTCATCACTTTAGATATAACATGCCTCTCCCTTCTGGCTTGTAGAGTTTCTTCTGAGAAATCAGCTGTTAACCTTATGCAAGTTCCCTTGTATTTGTCATTTTCCCTTGTTACTTTTAACAATTTTTCTTTGTCTTTAATTGTTGCCAATTTGATTACCATGTGTCTTGGCACGTTTCTCCTTGGGTTTATCCTACCTGGGACTCTCTGCACTTCCTGGACTTGGGTGCTTATTTCCTTTACCATGTTAGGGAAGTTTTCAACTGTAATGTCTTCAAATATATTCTTGGGTCCTTTCTCTTTCTCTTCTCCTTCTGGGACCCCTATAATGGGTGTGTTTAATGTTGTCCCAGAGGTCGCTTAGGTTGTCTTCATTTCTTTTCATTCTTTTTTCTTTATTCTTTTCTGCAGCAGTGAATTCCATTATTCTGTTTTACAGGTCATTTATCTGTTCTTCTGCCTCAGTTATTCTGCCATTGATTCCTTCTAGTGTATTTTTCATTTCAGTTATTGTATTGTTCATCTGTGTTTGTTTGTTCTTTAATTCTTCTAGATCTTTGTTAAACATCTCTCTCATCTTCTTGATCTTTGCCTCCATTCTTTTTCTGAGGACCTGGATCATCTTCACTATCATTATTGTTAATTCTTTTCTGGAAGGTTGCCTATCTCCACTTCATTTAGTTGTTTTCTGGGGTTTTATCTCGTTCATTCATCCGGTACATAGTCCTCTGCCTTTTCATTTTGTCTATCTTTCTTTGAAAGTGGTTTTTGTTCCACAGGCTGCAGGATTGTAGTTCTTCTTGCTTCTTCTGTCTGCCCTCTGGTGTATTGTGTAGGTGTATCTTTAGACTCTCCATTCTATTCCATTGTTTCATTTTTCTATCGTAGCTCCAGTATCATACTCTTAATTTTCAAAATTTGATGTCCAGTAGAGTTGGCATTCTAATATTTTTGTGCTTCAAAATTATACTGATTTTTGGGCTTCACTGGTGGTGCAGTGGTTAAGAATCCACCTGCCAGTGCAGGGGACACAGGTTCAATCCCTGGTCCAGGAAGGTCCCACATTCCACGGAGCAGCTAAGCCCATGCGCCACAACTACTGAAGGTCACGTGCCTAGAGCCAATGCTCTGAAGGAAGAGAAGCCACCACAGTGAGAAGCCTGTGCACTGCAACAAAGAGTAGCCTCCACTAACCGCATCCAGAGAAAAGCCCGAGCACAGCAATGAAGACCCAACACGGCCATAAATAAATAAATAAATAAATTTATTAAAAAAATTATACTGATTTTTATCTTTTGTATTTCCATATAACATTTAGAATCACCTTGTCAATTTCCACAATGAAAACAGTAAAACATGTTGCTATTTTCTTTTGGAGTGCATTGAATTAATAAATCAGTTTAGGGAAATTGATATCTTGACAATGTTGAGTTTCTCAATGTATGTACATATACCTACTTAGATATTTTTTAATTTCCTCAGTAATATTTTATAGTTTTCTATGTAGAAGTCTTGCATATGATTTTTTGTTTGATTTTTTTCACAGATATTTTATGCATTTGGATGTTGTTGCAAATGAAATCTCTTAGACTTTATTTTCATTTTTTTCTGGTATAAAGAAGCATGATTAATTGGCGTAATAGGGTTGTTCAGATGAAGAGAACCAATAGGATATATATAAGTATGTATGAGGAGGTATATTTTAGGAATTGGCTCATGCTGTATGGAGGCCAAGAAGTCCTTTGATTTGCTGTTTCCAAGCTGGAGAACCAGGAATGCTAGTGGCATAATTCGCTCTGAGTCTGAAGGCCTGAGAATTGGGCTCTGATGGCATAACTTCCAGTGTGAGTTCGAAAGCCTGAATGCCAGGAGCACTGAAGGGCAGAAGATGGAAGTCTCAGCTCAAACAGAGCAAATCTGCCCCTTTTCTGCCTTTTTGTTGTGTTCAGGCTCTCAAAGGAATGGATGGTCACCCATGTGAGTAATGGAGATCTTTAAGCAGTCTACTGATTCAAATGCTAATCTCTTTCAGAAATACCTTCACAGACATACCCTGAAATAAAACCAGCTATCTTGGCATCCCTTAGCCCAGTCAAGTTGGCACAGAATATTAACCATCACAATTGGTATATTTACCCCATGAAAGCTGTAACCTTATAAGTATGATTTTAAATTTTAATAGCTTATAATTGTACTTTGAACTTTCTACATATACAATCTTGCTTTCTGCAAAAAAGAAAAAAAAAGAGGAAAATGTTGTTTTATTACTTCTTCCTCTCCAACACGTATATACTTATTTCTTTTTCTGCCTTCATTGTGCTGACTAGAACTTTTATTAAAATGTGACTATAGTGGGTTGTGTAGGCTTCCTGGTGGAGGGGACTAGTGCCTGTGTTCTGGTGGATGAGGCTGGATCTTGTCTTTCTGGTGGGCAGGTCCACGTCTGGTGGTGTGTTTTGGGGTGTCTATGGCCTTATTATGATTTTAGGCAGCCTCTCTGCTAATGGATGGGGTTGTGTTCCTGTCTTGCTAGTTGTTTGGCATAGGGTGTCCAGCACTGTAGCTTGCTAGTCATTGAGTGAAGCTGGGTCTTGGTGTTGAGATGGAGATCTCTGGGAGATTTTTGCTGTTTGATATTACGTGGAGCTGGGAGGTCTGTGGTGGACCAATGTCCTGAACTTGGCTCTCCCACCTCAGAGGCACAGCCCTGATGCCTGGTTCAAGCACCAAAAGCCTGTCATCCACACAGCTCAGAATAAAAGGAAGGAAGGAAGGAAGGAAGGTAGGAAGGAAGGAAGGAAGGAGGAGATAAAATAAAAGTTATTAAAATAAAAAACAAAAAATAATTATTAAAATTTTTTTAAGTAATTAAAAAAAGAAAGAAAGAAGAGAACAACCAAACCAAGAAACAAATCCACCAATGACAGCAAGAGCTGAAAACTATACTAAAAAAAACAAAAGCAAACAAAAGAACCCGGACAGACAGAACCCTAGGACAAATGGTAAAAGCAAAGCTATACAGACAAAATCACACACAGAAGCATACACATACACACTCACAAAAAGAGAAAAAGGAAAAAAAATAATATATATCATTGCTCCCAAAGTCCACCTCCTGAATTTGGGATGATTCGTTGTCTATTCATGTATTCCACAGATGCAGGTACATCAAGTGGATTGTGGAGCTTTAATCCGCTGCTCCTGAGGCTGCTGGGAGAGATTTCCCTTTCTCTTCTTTGTTCGCACAGCTCCTGGGGTTCAGCTTTGGATTTGGCCCCGCCTCTGTGTGTAGGTCGCCTGAGGGCATCTGTTCTTCGCTCAGACAGGACGGAGTTAAAGGAGCAGCTGATTCGGGGGCTCTGGCTCACTCAGGCCAGGGGGAGGGAGGGGTACGGATGCGGGGCGAGCCTGCGGCGGCAGAGGCCGCCATGACGTTGCACCAGCCTGAGGTGCGCCGTGCGTTCTTCCGAGGAAGTTGTGCCTGGATCCCGGGACCCTGTCAGTGGCGGGCTGCACAGGCTCCCTGGAAGGGGTGTGTGGATAGTGACCTGTGCTCGCACACAGGCGTCTTGGTGGCGGCAGCAGCAGCCTTAGCGTCTCATGCCCGTCTCTGGGGTCCGCGCTTTCAGCCGCGGCTCGCGCCCGTTTTTGGAGCTCCTTTAAGCAGTGCCCTTAATCCCCTCTCCTCGTGCACCAGGAAACAAAGAGGGAAGAAAAAGTCTCTTGCCTCTTCGGCAGGTCCAGACTTTTTCCCGGACTCCCTCCTGGCTAGCTGTGGTGCACTAACCCCTGCAGGCTGTGCTCACGCAGCCAACCCCAGTCCCTCCCTGCGCTCCGACCGAACCCCGAGCCTCAGCTCCCAGCCCCGCCCGCCCCAGTGGACGAGAAGACAAGCTTCTCAGGCTGGTGGGAGCTGGTCGGCACCGATCCTCCATGCGGGAATCTCGCCGCTTTGCCCTCCGCACCCCTGTTGCTGTGCTCTCCTCCGTGGCTCCGAAGCTTTAGCCCTCCGCCACCCGCAGTCTCCGCCCGCGAAGGGGCTTCCTAGTGTGTGGAAACTTTTCCTCCTTCACAGCTCCCTCCCACTGGCGCATGTCCCGTCCCTATTATTTGACTCTGTTTATTCTTTTTTCTTTTGCCCTACCCAGGTACGTGGGGAGTTTCTTGCCTTTTGGGAGGTCTGAGGTCTTCTGCCAGCGTTCAGTAGGTGTTCTGTAGGAGTTGTCCCACGTGTAGATGTATTTCTGATGTATCTGTGGGGAGGAAGGTGATCTCCGCGTCTTACTCTTCTGCCCTCTTGAAGCCCCTCCTCCTGGATAGATAGTCTTTAATACATAAAAAAAATTCCCTTCTATTTGGTAACATATAGACTTATTTTTTATGAACGGATGTTACATTCCTGCATCTGTTTAGATGATCATATTTTGTCTTTATTATGTTAATGTGGTAGAATACATTGTTGTTTTTTTAATTCTCCTCTCCAGCTCTGTCACGTATTCAGATAACTTTCTGGGAGAAGTAGTAATAAGAGTTCTGTTATATCTTCAAAACAGGAAGGGAATGAAACCAAATCTGGCCTCTGTACCCTGACACTGAATGAATTCTCAGAGTTTTGGGTGAAGTCAAAAAGAATAGCTTTATTCTTTGCCAGGCAAGGTGGGCCACAGCAGGCTTTTGCCTTCAAAACTCTGTGTCCCAGCCTGGAGGGGGTGGTGAGAAGTTTTATAGTAATGTTCAAAGAGGGCGTGATTAGCTCGTGGACGTTCTTCTGATAGATCGGTAATCAGGTAATTGGGAGTCAGCATCATCAACCTTCTGCAGGATATTTCATGGATTTCTGCGAGTCACTGCCCAGTTTTCAAGTCACATAAATGGAGAGAGAGGGGCCACTCCCATGCGAATCCCTTCCCGGATTACTTCCAGGGTTTTCCAGCTCTTCTGCACCCCTCGATTACAAACGTTTCAAAGGGGTGTGTAGAGCAAGAGGCAAACAACACGTACTTTGAAGTTCAGCAACAGGTGGGGTGCCCCAGAATTCAGAAGTCCTTTAGAGTCGGTGACAGAAGCCTCTCCTCTGGGCTCAGCCGCTGCAGCGAGCAGTACTTTCTGGTAGTTCTGGAGCCGCAGGAGGCTTGATTCGTAGTTCTGCAGAGTAGCCGTAGTGGACGGGTCCTCGCCGGCTGCACAGTTGGCCCTGTTGCTCAGCTGCTGAACTCTGTGGAAATGCTGCTGAAGGCATCCCGGAGCAGCAGGCTGCCACTCGAGAGGGCGCACACAGCAGTGATCCTCAGCAGTTGTAGCGTCTGCAGGCAGCCCAGCATCCGGATTATGGTTACAACACCAGACACTGAGCATCCTGCCGTGCACGCATTTGGTTACTGTCTCTGTCCGAGGCAGTTGAGGGGAGATGCAGGGATAGCAAGGCCTGCTGTCGTCGTAGTAGAAGGCTGGGATTTGGGCCTGTAAGCAAAGGCACTGGCCAACACGAGAGGCCGGCTGGCCAGCATGATGTGTCATTAACCAGGTGGCGAGTGAGCACGTTATCTGAGCAGTGGGGCATAAGCGCCTGGAGTAGGGCACGCTCTCGGGGCCGAGGAGAGGTGGCTGCAGAAAAGGCCTCGTGGTGCAGCCCTCAGCGGGCCAAGTTGCTCATCTCCAAACAAGAGGCAGTCGCTTAAGACGACGAATGCCACGCCATTAGTTGCCGGGTGCTATGGGTAGCTCAGCGCGTCATTGCTCACAATGCACGTTGCACTCCCAAACCCAGCCGTCCGCGCATGCTCAGCACAGGCAGCACTAGCTGCTGGCCGAGTGCAGAGTCTCAATTCGGAGATGTTCCGGGGCAGCCGCAAAGCCAGAAGCAGATATTCTCGCTCTGGCTGCAGGCGGCAGCGCAGGGTCTGGCGCAGGCTCCGGGTCCCGCTCCTGCTGCAGCTCCAGCTCCAGCTCCTGCTCAGCCCAAAGAGCCTCCACCAGCCTGTGCTTTAGGAAATTCAGCCCCTCCTTACGCTTCAGCCTGCAACGTGAGTACTTCCTCCCTGGCAGCCATGACTGCCTGTTTTGGAAATGGTCAATACGTTGATTTTTGAATGTTTAATCAAACTTGCTCTTTTTCTTTCTTAAACCCAAATCGGTTATGATGTGTTATCCTTTCTGTATGTTATTAGATTTAGTTTGCTAAAATTTTGCGTAAAACGTTTGAACATATGTACGTGTGAGAGATGGACCTCTAATTCTCCTTTATTTAATATCCTTGGCAAGTTTTGTGCTTTCCTCATTGAGTGAGCTGGGAAATAGTCCCTCTTTTAATACTCTACAGAATTTGTCAGTCTGATGTAATTTATTCCTTAAATATGTTGACTAAAAAAAGGGCACAATTTGAGAATTGTGAGTTAAGTTTTATTTGGGGCAAAATGAGTACTGTAGCTCGGGAGACAGCCTATCAGATAGTCCTGAGGACCTGCTCCAAAGAGGTAAGGGGAGAAGTCAGTATATATGTGATTTTAGGGGATACAGTGCAATCAAGCACACGTTTTGGCAGAAGGCTGCTGCTAGTGGCGAGATGCAGATGTCTACATATGTCCGTAATGATTTTAGTGCTTTTCTAGGTATGAGAAGATGCAAGAAATTGGGCTCATAGAATAAGTTCACCATAAAAACAACTTTTCCATATGGGATTTTTCTTTCAAGTTTACAATCCTCTTATCACAAACTGACACAAGGTATTCATCTCAGAAGTCCCATTCAGTAGACTTCTTATATCTCTCGTTGGCCAGAACTATGTTGACTCTTAGATACAAGAGTGTTCAGGGAATTGATCATTTTCACCTGGGCCCACTGCCGCCACAAACAAGACTGGCGTTCTGTTAGATCACAGCAAAAAGCAATTAAGAGGATCTTAGTTATTTAGCTTTTGTATATTTTAAGATTCCTCATAAAAGCAATATCATATGATATTTGTCTTTTCTTGTCTGACTTACTTCACTCAGTATGATAATCTCCAGGTCCATCCATTGTTGCTGCAAATGGCATTATTTCATTCTTTTTAATGTTTGAGTAATATTTCATTGTATGTATGTACCACATCTTCTTTATCCTTTCATCTGCTGATGGATATTTACATTGCTTCCATTTCTTGGCTGTTGTAAACAGTGCTGCAATGAGCATTGGGGTGCATGTATCCTTTTGAACCATGTTTTTCTCCAGGTATATGCCCAGTAGTGGGACTGCTGGGTCATATGGTAATTCTATTTTTAGTTTTTTAAGGAACCTCTGTACTGTTCTCCATAGTGGCTGTATCAATTTACATTCCCACCAACAGTGTAGGAGGGTTCCCTTTTCTCCACACCTTCTCCAGCATTTATTGTTTGTAGATTTTTTTTTTTTTTTTTTTTGCGGTACGCGGACCTCTCACTGTTGTGGCCCCACCCGTTGTGGAGCACAGGCTCCGGACGTGCAGGCTCAGCGGCCATGGCTCACGGGCCCAGCTGCTCCGCGGCATGTGGGATCTTCATGGACCGGGGCACGAACCCGTGTCCCCTGCATTGGCAGGCGGACTCTCAACCACTGCGCCACCAGGGAAGCCCCTGTTTGTAGATTTTTTTGATGATGGCCACTCTAAATGGTGTGAGGTGATATCTCATTGAATGTTTTTTTCAACTTTTTATTTTATACTGGAGTATAGGTGATTAACAATGTTGTGTTAGTTTCAGGTATACAGCAAAGTGATTCAGTTATACATATACATGTATCTATTGTTTTTCAAATTCTTTTCCCATTTAGGTTGTTACGTAATATTGAGCAGAGTTCCCTATGCTATACAGTAGGGCCTTGTTGGTTATCCATTTTAAATATAGCAGTGTGTACATGTCAGTCCCAAACTCCTTAACTATTCCTCCTCCGCACGCTTCCCCCGGTAATCTAAGTTCATTCTCTAAATCTGTGAGTCTGTTTCTGTTTTGTAAATAAGTTCATTTATATCATTTTCTAGATTCTGCATATAGGCAATAGCATACGATACTTGTCTTTGTCTGACTTACTTCACTCAGTATGACAATCTTTAGGTCCATCCATGTTGCTGCAAGTGGCATTATTTCATTCTTTTTAATGGCTGAGTAATATTCCATTGCACATATGTACTATATCTTCTTTATCCATTCCTCTGTCAATAGACATTTAGGTTGCTTCCATGTCTTGGCTATTGTAAACAGTGCTGTAGTGAACACTGGGGTGCATGCATCCTCTTGGACCATGTTTTTCTCCAGATATATGCCCAATAGTGGGATTGCAGGATCATATGGTAGCTTTACTTTTAGTTTTTTAAGGAACCTCCATACTGCTCTCCAAAGTGGCTGTACCAATTTACATTCCCACCAACAGTGTAGGAGGCTTCCTTTTATCTCATACCCTCTCTGGCATTTATTGTTTGTGGATTTTTTGATGATAGCCATTCTGGCTGGTGTGAAGTGGTATCTCATTGTAGTTTTGATTTGCATTTCTCTAATAATTAGCAATGTTGAGCATCTTTTCATGTGCTGCTTGACCATCTGTATGCCTTCTTTGGAGAAATGTCTATGTAAGTCTTCTGCCCATTTTTTTTATTGAGTTGTCTGTTTTTTTGATATTGGCCTGCCTGAGCTGTTTATAGATTTTGGAGATTAATCCCTTGTCGGTCCCATTGTTTGCAAATATTTTCGCCCATTCTGTGAGTTGTTCTTTTGTTTTGTTTATGGTTTCCTTTGCTGTGCAAAAGCTTTTGAGTTTAATTAGGTCCCATTTGTTTATTTTTGTTTTTATTTCCATTACTCTAGGAGATGGATCCAAAAAGATATTGCTGCAATTTATGTCAAAGAGTGTTCTACCTATGGTTTCCTCTAAGAGTTTGATAGTATCAGATCTTACATTTAGGTCTTTAATCCATTTTGAGTTTATTTTTGTGTATGGTGTTAAAGAATGTTCTAATTTCATTCCTTTACATGTAGCTGTCCATTTTTCCCATCTCCATTTATTGAAGAGAGTGTCTTTTCTTCATTGTGTAGTCTTGCTTCCTTTGTTGTAGATTAATTGAGCATTGATGGTGCATGGGTTTATTTCTGGGCTTTCTATCCTGTTCCATTGATCTATATTTCTGTTTTTGTGCCAGTACCATACTGTCTTGATGACTGTAGCTTTGTAGTATAGTCAGAAGTCAGGGAGCCTGATTCCTCCAGCTCCGTTTTTCTTTCTCAAGATTGTTTTGGCTATTTGGGGTCTTTTCTGTCTCCTTACAAATTTTAAGATATTTTATTCTAGTTCTGTGAAAAATGCCATTGGTAATTTGATAGGGATTACATTGAATCTGTAGATTGCCTTGGGTAGTATAGTCATTTTGACTATATTAATTTTTCCAATCCAAGAACACAATATATCTTTCCATCTGTTTGTGTCATCTTTGATTTCTTTCATTAGTGTCTTTTAGTTTTCAGAGTACAGGCCTTTTGCCTCCTTAGGTAGGTTTATTCCAAGGTATTTTATTCTTTTTGATGTAATGGTAAGTGGGATTGTTTCTTCAATTTCTTTTTCTTATCTTTCATTGTTAGTGTATAGATATGCAACAGATATCTGTGTATTAATTTTGTATTCTGAAACTTTATCATATTCATTGATGAGCTGTAGTAGTTTTCTGGTAGCATCTTTAGGATTTTTTATGTATAGTATGATGTCATCTGCAAGCAGTGACAATTTTACTACTTTTTTCCAATTTGGATTAATTTTATTTCTTTTTCTTCTCTGATTGCTGTGGCTAGGACTTCTAAAACTATTTTGAACAGAAGTGTTGAAAGTGGACATCC
This sequence comes from Stenella coeruleoalba, assembly GCF_951394435.1. Classification (NCBI taxonomy): domain Eukaryota; kingdom Metazoa; phylum Chordata; class Mammalia; order Artiodactyla; family Delphinidae; genus Stenella; species Stenella coeruleoalba. Next base: position 23,227,874 of record NC_137164.1, on the reverse strand, counting down.
TTGTCTTTTTCCTGATCTTAGAGGAAATGCTTTCAGCTTTTCACCATTGAGTATGATGTAAGCTGTGGGTTTGTCATATATGGCCATTATTATGTGGAGGTATGTTCTCTCTGTGCCCACTTTCTGGAGAGTTTTTGTCATGAAAGGGTGTTGAATTTTGTCAAAAGCTTTTTCTGCATGTATTGAAATGATCATATGGTTTTTATTCTTCAATTTGTTGATGTGGTGTATCACACCAATTGATTTGTGGAGATTGAAAAATCTCCGCCCTTCAATACCAGCAGGTAGGTCTGGCCCAGGCTTTAATGAGGTCACTTCTTTTTTTCCTGGGTCCTGGTGCACATGAGACCTTCTGTGCGCCCTCTAAGAGTGGAGTTTTTGTTTCCCCCAGTCCTGTGGAATTCCTGTGATCAAACCCCACTGGCCTCAAAGCCAGATTCTTTGGGGGCTCCTCCTCCTGTTGTCAGGCCCCCAGGCTAGGGAGCCTGACCTGGGACTCAGAACTTTTACTTCTGTGGGAGAACTTCTGTGATATAGTTATTTTCCAGTTTGTGGGTCACCCACCCAGTGGGTATGGGATTTGATTTTATCACAGTCACGCTCCTCCTACTGTCTCGCTGTGGCGGCTTCTTTGACTTTGGATGTAGGACATCTGTTTTGGTAGGTTCCAGCGTTTTTTGGTCCATGATTGTTCAGTAGTTATTTGTGATTTTGGTGTTTTCGTAAGAAGAGGTGAGCTCATGTCCTTCTACACTGCTGTCTTGTCCCCTCCTCTCCTGTTTGGGATGTTTTATTTTCCATTCTTGAATTAATCTTTAACTGACTTCTTATATCTGATGTCTTATTCCATTTAGGCTGCTATAACAAAAATACCATAGACTGGGTATTTTATTTTATTTATTTAATTTTTTTAAGTGTAAATTCCTGCAGACTTTTTTTTTTAAATGAGTTTCTGGTGACTTTTAAAAATTTTTTACTTTTATTTATTTATTTTTAGCTGCGTTGGGTCTTCATTGCTGTGTGCAGGCCCTCTCTAGTTTCAGTGAGTGGGGGCTACTCTTTGTTGCGATGCGTGGGCCTCTCATTGTGGAGGCTTCTCACTGCAGTGGCTTCTCTTGTTTCCAAGCACGCACTCTAGGCGTGCGGGCTTCAGTAGTTGTGGTGCACAGGCTTACTTGCTCTGCAGTATGTGGGGTCTTCCCAGATCAGAACTCGAACCTGTGTCCCCTGCATTGACAGGCAGATTCTTAACCACTGCCCACCAGGGAAGTGGTGCACAGAAGGTCTCGTGTGCACCAGCCTTACATGTGATTCTAATAGAGTATGCAGGAAGCTTTTTCCCTTTTAAGACCACCTTTAATCTTTAGAGTATACTTTGGCCAAGGCAGAGGAGGGGAAATAGTCTAGAGCCCAACAAATTTCTCAGTAGCCCAACTTTCTTATCAGCTTATTTCCATTTTACAGCCATAGAAGGCTTAAAAGAGTTCTACTACACGTTCATCACCAGTTGAGGACTAAGGTTCAGAACACTCTAAACCAGTATCTTTTGTTTTTTTTTGTGGTACGTGGACCTCTCATTGTTGTGGCCTCTCCCGTTGCGGAGCACAGGCTCTGGACGCGCAGGCTCAGTGGCCATGGCTCACGGGCCCAGCCGCTCCACAGCATGTGAGATCTTCCCGGACTGGGGCATGAACCTGCATCCCTTGCATTGGCAGGTGGACTCTCAACCACTGCACCACCAGGGAAGCCCCTCCCTCTTTTTCTTGATGAGTCTGGTTAACGGATTATCAATTTTGTTTATATTTTCAAAGAACCAGCTTTTAGCTTTATTGATCTTTGCTATTGTTTTCTTTGTTTGTATTCCATTTATTTCTTCTCTGATCTTTATGACTTCTTTCTTTATACTAACATTGGGGTTTGTTTGTTTTTCTTTCTCTAGTTCCTTTAGGTGTAAGGTTAGAGTGTTTATTTGAGATTTTTATTGTTTCTTGAAGAGGGATCATATTGCTATAAACTTCCCCCTTAGAACTGCTATTGCTGCATCCCATAGGTTTTGGATTGTCGTGTTTTCATTGTCATTTGTCTCTAGGTATTTTTAAATTTCCTCTTAGATTTCTTCCGTGATCTCTTGGTTATTTAGTAACGTATTGTTTAGCCTCCATGTGTTGGTGTTTTTTTCCCCTGTAATTGATTTCTAATCTCATAGTGTTGTGGTCATAAAAGTTGCTTGATATGATTTCAATTTTGTTAAATTTACTGAGGCTTGATTTATATGACCCAAGATGTGATCTATCTTTGAGAATGTCCCATGTGCACTTGAGAAGAAAGTATAATCTGCTGTGTTTGGATGGAATGTCCTATAAATATCAGTTAAATCTGTCTGGTCTATTGTGTCATTTAAAGCTTGTGTTTCCTTATTAATTTTCTTTCTGGATGATCTGTCCATTGGTGTAAGTGAGGTGTTAAAGTCCCCTACTATTATTGTGTAACTGTTGATTTCCTCATTTATAGCTGTTCGCATTTGCCTTATGTATTGAGGTGCTCCTATGTTGGGTGCATATATATTTATAATTGTTGTATCTTCTTCTTGGATCGATCCCTTGATCATTATATAGTGTCCTTTCTTGTCTCTTGTTACATTCTTTATTTTAAAGTCTATTTTATCTGATATGGGTATTGCTACTCCAGCTTTCTTTTGATTTCCATTTGCATGGAATATCTTTTTCCATCCCCTAACTTTCAGTCTGTATGTGTCCCTGGGTCTGAAGTGGGTCTCTTGTAGACAGCATATATGTGGGTGTTGTTTTTGTATCCATTCAGCGAGCCTGTGTCTCTTGGTTGGAGCATTTAATCCATTCACACTTAAGGTAATTATTGATATGTATGTTCCTGTTACCGTTTTCTTAGTTGTTTTGGGTTTGTTTTTGTAGGTCCTTTTCTTCTCTTGTGTTTCCCACTTAGAGAAGTTCCTTTAGCATTTGTTGTAGAGCTGCTTTGGTCATGCTGAATTCTTTTAGCTTTTGCTTGTCTGTAAAGCTTTTGATTTCTCCATCGAATGTGAATGAGATCCTTGCTGGATAGATTAATCTTGGTTGTAGGTTCTTCCCTTTCATCACTTTAAATATAACATGCCACTGCCTTTTGGCTTGTAGAGTTTCTGCTGAGAAATCAGCTGTTAACCTTTTGGGAGTTCCCTCATATGTTACCTGTCGTTTTTCCTCTGTTACTTTTTTTTTTAAAAAATGAATGAATTAATTAATTTTTGGCTGCATTGGGTCCTCGTTCCTGCATGTGGGCTTTCTCTAGTTGTGGTGACCAGGTGATACTGTTCATTGAGGTTTACAGGCTTCTTATTGCGCTGGCTTCTCTTGTTGCAGAGGACAGACTCTAGGCATGCAGGCTAAAATAGTTGTGGCCCGTGGGCTCAGTAGTTGTGGCGCACAGGCTTAGTTGCTCCGCTGCATGTGGGATCTTCCCAGACCAAGCTTCGAAACTGTGTCCTCTGCATTGGCAGGCAGTTTCTTAACTACTTCGCCACCAGGGGAGCCCTCCTTTGTTGCTTTTAATAATTTTTCTTTGTCTTTAATTTCTGTCAATTTGATTACCATGTGTCTTGGCATGTTTCTCCTTGGGTTTATCCTGCCCGGGACTCTGTGCTTCCTGAACTTGGGTGGCTATTTCCTTCCCCAAGTTAGGGGAGTTTCTGACTATAATCTCTTCAAATATTTTCTCGGGTCTTTTCTCTCTCTCTTCTCCTTCTGGGGCCCTTATAATGCAAATGTATGTGTGTTTAATGTTGTTCCAGAGGTCTCTTATGCTCTCTTCATGTCTTTTCATTCTTTTTTCTTTATTCTCTTCTGCAGCAGTGAATTCCACCATTCTGTCTTCCAGTTCACTTATTCGTTCTTCTGCCTCAGTTATTCTGCTATTGATTCCTTCTAGTGTATTTTTCATTTTAGTTATTGTATTGTTCATCTCTGTTTGTTTGTTCTTTAATTTTTCTAGGTCTTTGTTAAACATTTCTTGCATCTCCTCGATCTTTGCCTCCATTCTTTTTCCGAGGTCCTGGATCGTCTTCACTATCATTATTCTGAATTCTTTTTCTGGAAGGTTGCCTATCTCCGCTTCATTTAGTTGTTTTTCTGGGGTTTTATCTTGTTCCTTCATCTGGTAAATAGTCCTCTGCCTTTTCATTTTGTCTATTTTTCTGTGAAAGTTGGTTTTCATCCCACAGGCTGCGGGATTGTAGTTCTTCTTGCTTCTGCTGTCTGCCCTGTGGTGGATGAGGCTGTCTAAGAGGCTTGTGCAAGCCTTGATGTCACGTTTTTCATTCCTGATTTTTGTTGTTTGTGTTCCCTCTTTGTCTGTCTCTATTCTTCTCTCTCTCACACACATATCATCTCTGGGCTCATCTTTTTCAGGCTGGTCAATTCTAGGCTTGGGCCAGATCTGGCTTTGGATCTGTTTTTGTCAATAAAGTTTTATTGGGACACAGCTGCACCTATTCATTTATTGTTTATGACTGCTTTCATACTACAGTGCCAGATAACGAGTTGCACAGAGACCATAGGCTTGCCAAGACTAAAAAAATAATTTACTTAGCCCTTTCCAGAAAAAGTTTTCTCACTCCTGATCTATGCTATTAGTCTACTGAAAGAGCCAACTTTTGTCTTTGTTTCTCCAGTGTTTATAAGTTTATTTATTAAACATTATTATCAATAATTCATTTTCTTACATTTATTGTTTTCTTCCATCTTGTTCATTTGCTATTTTTTTAACTTCTAGAGATGGTTTCTCAGATAAATTGATTTTCAGTCTTTCTTCTTTACTACCTTATTTATGAAGCAGTAAATTTCCCTTTAAACAAGGATTTAACTGCAACCCACAAACTTTGATATGTTTTTAGTACAATTCAAAATATATTCTAATTTCTAATGTAATTTTTTATTTGATCCTTGGATTATTTAAATTTGGACTTCCTAATTCCCTTTGAATTGGCAGTTCCAATTCTGTTAGCAGATCATAAAGAAATTATTAGAGATGCAGAAAATAGTTTTATATATAAGGGTATTCAGAACAACATTGAGTAGAAAAAGTTGGGTAGAAACTAAATATTCAATGAGAAGAACAATAACTAAATTATGGTACATCTATAGGGTAGAATAATATGTGGTGATTGAAAATCATATTTTGAAAAGCATTTACTAATATGGGAAAATAAAAGATATAATAAAGGAGAAAACAGAATTTGTACTTTTCACGTAGCATTATTCCAACTTTTTAAAAAGGTATATTTTCAGAGATAAAATGATAGAAAGATATAAAATAATTTTTAATGTCCTTAACTTGGAATGGTAAGATCAATTTTTTTTTTTTGGTAACAGATTTTTCCCAGTTTTATTGAGATATAATTGCCGTACAGCACTGTGTATGTTTAAGGAGTACAGTATAATGACTTGACCTTCACGTATTATGAAATGATTACCAAAGTAAGTTTAGTTAACATCCATCATGTCATATAGACTCAAAAAAAAAAAAAAGAAAATGTTGTTTTCCTTATGATGATAAATCTTAGGATCTACTCTCTTAACAACTTTCAAATATACCATACAGCAGTGTTAACAATAGTTATCACGTTGTACATTACATCCCAAGGGCTGTTTTTTATTTTATTTTTTCTTTATATGTCTTTGTATTTTTGAAAGAGTTTTATATTGAGTATGTAGTATTTTATAATCTAGAAAAAGGGTCCTAAAAAAGTAAGCCCATAACTCACCTTTAATCCAGTGGATTGTGTGAACTGTTCCTTTAACACAGTCTTTTTTCAATTAAAGTGTAGTTGATTTACAATATTATATTAGTTATATTAGGTGTATAACATAGGGATTCAATAGTTTTATAGATTTTACTCTATTTAAAGTTATAAAATATTGGCTGTATTCCGTGTGCTGTACGATATATCCTTGTATCTTACTTTATACATAGTAGTTTGTACCTCTTAATCCCCTACCCTTATCTTGCCCCTCCCTCCTTCCCTCTCCCCACTGGTAACCACTAGTTTGTTCTCTGTATGTGAGTCTGTTTCTGTTTTGTTATATTCATTCATTTGTTTTATTTTTTAGATCCCATATATAGGTGATAACATACTGTATTTGTCTTTCTCTGTTTGACTTCTTTGACTAAGCATAATAAGGTCCATCCATGTAGTTGCAAATGGCAAGATTTCATTCTTTCTTATAGCTGATAACGCAAAATCTTTAGCAAGCTAGAGATTCTTTACATTTAAAAATATTTAGTTCCTATATTTCACACTAATAAATGAAGACAGAGACACTTGGAAAAACCATATGGGAGGTTGCTGGTGAGGTGACACCGAGCATCTTCATCTTGTTCCAGGGAGCAGTCTGCATCATGGCTCTAGTTGTCTTTTCAGTAGTTGAAAATGGTTTCATCCCTTGCAGCCTTGGTAGTCTTTAGTTTTATTGATTGAGTTAATACTTCTTTATCTACAAAAGTAGAATGGATTTTTTAAAAGTCCTTTTTGTTATGACAGGAATGTATCCAAGTGGATTCTATTAACTAAATATTTTGTTTTAAAAGTATCTAAGTAGTATTAGGGGAATCCTCTTCTTGAAATTTCTAGTTAGCTTTTATAAGAACTGATTTTTTTCCTCTGTTCTTTATAGATCAGGTCATTTGTGGAGGGATCTTATCTTCAAAGGAAGGCTGAAGAGGGGCAGTTGGTTGCTTCACTGATTAGTGTACACAGCTTTTCTATATGGGATGTTTTATTTCACATTCTTGAATTAATCTTTTTAAATTTACTTTTATTTTACCTTCTTAAACATGCAGCATGTGAGTTCTTTTTTATTTTTATTTTTTAATAATTTTTATTGGAGTATAGTTGATTTACAGTGTTTTGTTAGTTTCAGGTGTACAGCAAAGTTATACATATATCCACTCTTTTTTTAGATTCTTTTCCATATAGGCCATTACAGAGTATTGAGACATCTTGAATTAATGTTTAACTGATTTCTGTTATCTGACATTTTATTCCATTTGGGCTGTTATAACAAAAAGACTGGGTGTTTTAAACAACAAATGTTATTTCTCACTGTTCTGGTGGTTAGAAAGTCCAATATCAGGATGCTGGCAGATTTGGTGTCTGGTGAGGACTCCCTTCCTGGTTCATAGACAGCTATCTTCTTGCTATAGCCTAGCATGGTGGAAGGGGCAAGGGAACTCTCCTAGGTCTCTTTTATAAGGGCACTAATCTCATTCACGAGGGCTCCACCCTCACGTCCTAATCACCTCCCAAAGCCCCCACCTCCTAATACTGGGGGTTAAGGATTTCAGCATATGAATTTGGGGGAACACAAACATTCATTCTATAACATCTGAATTTTGTTTTCTTTCAAATGTTGATTAACTGATTTTCTTCCTCTACCCCATCACTCTTCTTTCTTCTCTAGCTGAGTGTCAGAAAACTGGTGAACTTATTTTGTATATTGATTCAGATATGAATAGTTTGCGAACTTTCTGAAGGTTTGTATTGCTCATTTTGGCTAAAAATTTTCCTGATATTCCCAGGACCCTGAATTCTTCCCTAATTCAATGAAATGGTCTGTTTTTATATTTAAACTTTGGCCTGCAAGAATAAGGCCATCTTGATAGAGCTAGGAGGTCTGCTACCTTGGACCATTGCTTAGAAACATATTTCAGTTTTATTTAAAAGCTTTTTTTATGTGTATTCCCCCACAGCACCTTGGCTGAAAATCAGATTTTAGTCTAGAGCCTTATACAGACCAATGTCTCTTTCTTTCTTCCTGTATACCGGTAAAATTGTGTATTTCGTTTTAACCTCAATCTGCCTGTATTTAAAATATAAAGCTAAGATTAAGGATTTCACTACTAGCAACCCCACCTGGACATCTCAGTTTCTAGGTAAAATCTTTTACAGAGACTATTTTATTAGCCCCACAGCTCAACCCTACTATATATGCCAATTTATCCTATTAATCCTTAGCTACAAAAATATCAGAATCATTTACAAGCTAAAGTTTGTTTTAGCTTTTTAGTTTTCTGGGCCTTTTCCATGTTATTTCCATCAGCTGGGGGGAGGAGAGTCTCGGACCTTGGGGACAAAGAGGCTTTAGGACTGTCCACCTACTGTAGCTGGCCCTCTCCTGCTGGTCCCTTGGCCTAAGGCCTTGGTACCTCCTGGTGGAAAAAGAGAGTGAGGCCTGCGGGGAAGAGAGTGCCTCCCCTGGCCATTTATGGTGGGGCTCTGATGATCCTCCTTTGTTGTAAGAGGCTCTCCTGTCTTATCCAGGGAGGAGCAACCTGGGACGCCTTTTGTTGCTAGGTTGGAGGTTGGAGATTCCGTGTCTGGGTGGCCTTCCCCTTTTGGGTGGGGGGATGCAAGATGCCTTGCTACTGTGTTGTTCCTCAGGTCCCGAGGTCCCAGACCAGTTGGCTTTCTTCTTACCACATTTTGCTTTCCTTTGGTGCCTCTTGTGCCATTCGCAGGTTTTATCCTTATGCTTAGTGGACAGGAGTCAGGAGAATGGGTCTCTACCCATCTTGTCTGAACCGGCTGTTTTTAACTGTATAAAAGGTTTTATTGTATTCACACTTCTTTTCTTATTTATAAAATGGTGCCCTGCATTCAGGGACCATATGTGATTTTCATGCCAGAACTCCAGGACTTATTTATTCTCTGCTCATATACAAAAGCAATGATTGGATTGAAATGCTGTAGAACCCATGAACTACTGCTTGGACCAATTCTGCAGTAGGGACTCAGGATGTCTTAGGACTGGGTTCCAGACTTTACACTCATATTCAGATTTCAACATCCTACTCATGAGCTGGGAAAAAATGTGTAAGTCTGTTGGAATTAGGGGCTGGGGAACCAACGCCATGTACTTCCTGCTCTTTCATGTTAAATAAGGAAAACAGTCTGCCTGCTGAGTCGGAGATCTTTATTGCTTGGAAGATTTTGCCTCACCTGGCTTTCTTGCCTCCCAACAGAAACTTGGCTGTGTCTAGAATTTTATTTACCAAAGCAAAGATCTCAAGGTTAACCTGGACATTACAACCACTGGGCTTCAGGAATGTCTAGCGGCAGGTGGAGAACTAGAACAGAACTAATAGCTTGAGGCGTCTCCTGGGGAAGAACTTAAGCCCCATCCACTGCTGGAGTTCAGACACAGGCGTGTATTTTTCTTGACTGTCCTCTTTCCTTCACATTCCGTGTCTAACCTCTCCACAAATCCTGTCAACACCACCTTCTAACATGTCCAGAATCCAACATCTTCTCATTGTCTTCATGGCTATCCCTCCACAAACCAACATCAACGCTCAGTACACTGGCTCACAGCTGGTCTCCCCTCCCCTCTAGCTCCTCCGCCACAGAACTGCAAGTCAGATGATGAAACTGCCCTGTTGAAATCCCTCTAGTGTTTTCTACCTCACTCAGGGTAAAATTCAAAGTTCTTCAGTGGCCCGTAGGACCCCCCATGATCCGGCCTGTGACACTTCACTGACCTCATTTCCTTCTCCCCACCTCGCTTACTCCTGTCCGGCAACGGCAGCCCTCAGACATGCCAGACACCCTCCTACCTCAGCACCTTTGCACTTAAATCCCCTCTGCCTGTGGTGTTCTTCCCCACATGTTCACAGGGCTGACTGTTTAACTGCTCATATGGCCCCCTTGTCTACAGATCCTTGCTACCCCAGGTATATAAAAGACTTTCTCCACTCCTGGGTTGCTCTCAATCCCCTTACTTTGCTCTGTTTTTCTTTATAGCACTTGGCATCACTTGAAATAGATGTATATTTGTCTCTTTACCTCTTAGGAAAGCGTAAGCTCTGTGAGAGGTAGGACTTCGATGCGTTCCTTCCGTATCACTTGAACCTAGAACACAGCTTACATGTTAGGTGCTCACTGTTTAATGAATACATGAATGAGTGAATGAATATAGATGATCTCATACATCTCTTCAAGGTGGAACTGGGAAGCCTCCTACAAGAACTCGTCATAATGAAATGAGGCATGTAAGAGTTTTAACCAAGAGCTGGGAAGGGTATTCTAAAGACTGAGTAATGACTGTCCCTAGGCCCAGTACCCATTGGACACATCTTTGGATCTTTGGAAAACAGTAAGATTGTGCGTAAAATCAGAAAGATTCATTTCCCTGGACTGTTAAACACGGGTAACAAAACAACACTGGTGTAGGGAGCAGAGGAGAGAATTTTCCTCTCCTTTTCCATGTATAAGTTTCCTATTTGTGTGTAACACACTACCAAAACTTAGCAGCCCGGAGCAATACCCGTTCATTATCTCATAGTTCCGTAGGTCAGAAGTCTTGGGTGCGTTCTCTGCTTAGTGTCTCGCAAGGCCAAAGTCATGGTGTCAGGCCGGCTGAGCTCTTCCTTGGAGACTCCGGGGAAGAATCTGCTTCCAGGGACATTCACGAGGTTGACAGGATTCCGTTCCTTGTGGCCCAAGGGCTGAGGTCCTTGTTTTCTTTCAGGGGCCAATTTCAGCTTCGGAGGGCCCCTGCATTTCTTTCTACTTTGCCCCTCCATGTTCAAGGCGGCAACGGTACATCAAATCCTCGTGCTTTATATCTCTGACTTCTCTCTCTTCCATGAGCTGGAGGAAGCGCTGCGTTTAAAGGGCTTATTCAGTTTAAGCTAGGCCCAGCTGGATCATCTTTCCTTTGCCATGTAAAGTAACATGATCACAGGAGAGACATCTCATTGTGTTCACAGATTCCACCCACACTCAAAAGGGAAGGGGCACAAAGTGAGGGTCACGGTGAGTCATTCTTCGAATTCTAACACACTCATTTCACTGCACATCACAGCAAAGTTTGGTCCTGAAAGTTTGGTTTCGGGCATCAGAAATGATACTGATGGAGAGGCGGTGGAACCCACTGTACTTGTGAGACAAATAGTGGATTCCTGAAGACTGTTCAGCCCTGGGGAATTCTAGAGGGAAATGGGATACTTCTGGGAGTGGCAGTACCCTTTCAGCTTGGTAGACCAGTGGCACTGGCAGGAATAGACTTGCTTATGGGCCCATGAGAGCTACCTTGTAGAGAACTATAGAAAGACTTAAGAAATAAAGAATTTCCGAAGGGTAGGTGATCCTGTAGCAGCAGATAGGGGCCACAAATGAATCAAATATGAGTAAGTACTACTCTTCAGGTGACATGTTTGTGTATATCAGGTAGTGAGGACTGGGGAAATTTCCCCCTGTTGGAGCAGATGTTGGTAACTTAATCTGATGAGGTCTTGAAGATCTGATGCATGGTCTTCTGTGGTCTTTCCGTTTCCCATGGATGGGAAACAAGTGGAACACTTGCTGTGATTCACCACTCCCATGCCCCAGCGTTGGCTGACCGCATAGACCTACCTGCTGGGCCTCAGAATCGTCAAGACTCTGCTTCTGACCACCACTGCCAATGAAACGGGGTTGAAATCCAGGGTAGAACTCATCTCCCATCCCTGGACTACATTATACCTCAAATTCCAGCCATCCCAGAAACAGAAAATTTCGACTTATTTCTTATTCTAGCTGCAAAATTGCATACTGTAAATGTTAGAGGAATACCTTGACTTCCTCTATTATGTACCATTAGTTGAATCTGCCTAGAGAAAGGGAAGTAAGGAGAATTGAAATCTTTTATACATTTTTTTTAGGGCTGTTACTCAGACTTATATGAATTCTGGGATTCTCTTCTCCTAGCAGTCCCCTTTTCTAATGAATGGAAAAGGAATTAAGATGATTAGATGGCAGGAGTACAGACCCACAGAGGATGTAGTAAAGTCATTTGTGCTATTTAACCTTCTTAGAGAGAACTCGGTATGTTAACATTAAGAGGCTGTGCCCTGTTCCCACGGAGAAGCAGAGCAGGCTTAGGAGAGATGTCAGGAAGCTCAAGCGAAGGCAAGTTACTGAAAGCTGTGTGATCTATTGCCAAGAGAGGCAGAGGGGTCTCTTGGGTGGTGCGGAAGCTCTGTTTGGAGGTACGAACATAGAGAAGGGGCTACTGGAGCCTTGTGTGGTACTGAGGTTTGAACCTTGAAGGTTAACTTTTTTTTAAATTTATTTTTTATTGAAGTATAGTTGATTTACAGTGTTGTGTTAGTTTCTGGTATACAGCAAAGTGATTCAGTTATACATATATATGTGTGTGTGTGTATATGTATATATCCCTTTTCATATTCATCTCCATTATGCTCTGTTAGAGGATATTGAATGTAATTCCCTGCGCTATACATAGGACCTTGTTGTTTATCCATTCTGTATATATTTACTAGTTTGCATCTGCTAATCCCAAGCTCCCACTCCATCCGTCTCCCACCCTCACCCGCCTCTTGGCAACCACAAGTCTGTTCTCTATATCTGTGAGTCTGTTTCTTTAACTTCTTTATATTGATGTCTCACGGAGGGAGCTACACATCGCAGCCAGCTCACACACCAGAGATCAGGTATTTCTAGATTAGACAGTTGAGTCAAAGAGAAAAGCCATGACTCAGTCTAAAAGACAATAAACAGAGGTTACCCGTAACCTGGCCTTCCAGAGCCCAATGGTATAACTCTGACCTGTTCCCCATCACTCCTCATGATCTAGGTGGGAGCCACCCCGGTCTCAAGGATTTCTGGATGGCCGTTCTCTCTTCCTGGTCTGCTCTTTTCTTCCTCTTTGTCTGGTTAGCTATGGTTCAATCCTCAGATCTCAGTTTAAGTGTCATGCCCTGAAGACCTGATCAGATGCCCCAGTTACACACCTGCCTAGAGCCCTGTACTTGGTCTCAGTTACACGTGTAGTTACTTTTTAGTAATTCTTACTGAATAATTAATTACTTGTGGAGTTCTTTATTTAATAAGGGTGTAAGTTCCTTGAGGGCAGGGCTTAGCTCTTCTTCACTTCTGTATCTGCACAGCTTGCCTCCATATTAAACACTCAGGCAGGGGCCCGGTAAACATGTATTGAATGAATGAAAGAACCAAAACACTAGGACATGGCCTTTGGAGCACTGGCTATGATGAAAGCGTGCTGCAGGTGGGTCTGTTTTTTTTTTTTTTAACATCTTTATTGGAGTATAATTGCTTTACAAAGGTGTGTTAGTTTCTGCTGTATAACAAAGTGAATCAGCTATACATATACATATATCCCCATATCCCCTTCCTCTTGCGTCTCCCTCCCACCCTCCCTATCCCACCCCGGGTCTGGTTTTTAGTATGCCTTCCCCCTCCTGTAGTATCTGTCTTCCTGCAGACATCCACCAGTTCTGAGTTCATGTGCGTAGGGCTTACTAGGCTCTCAGTTGGCTGTCTGGTATTTCCCCAGTTAAGGAGCTGAGCTGACATGACCAGGCCTGTTTTATTGTTGGGGAATCTTAACAATGTATTTCTAGGTTCCAGGTGCTGGGAAGATTCTAAATTGGTAACCAAGGTGCTGATCTAGGAAATGTCACGTGCTCTGGAGGTTCTCCTCCGGCTGCTAAAGGAATGTCTAAAATCAGGCCACGTGGCAGATGCTGAGAGGCGGGAGGGAATTGTTTTGTGGTGGTGACGTGGAGGGAGGTGGATCAAACAACTGTTTCTGTTTTTTAACAGCAGCTGTGATAGGCATTTTTATTACACGTCTAGAAACTATACACCTCAATAGTACGTGCCTTGCAGGCAAGGGCTCTTCTTGTTGGTTGATTGCGGGTGGGTTGTTGGTTGGTCGACTGGTTGGTTCATTGTTTGTTTTCTTCTGGTCAAGTCTTGACTTTCTAATTGACTGACGAAGTCATGAGGCTCCATTACCTTGCCTGAAATGGGACTTTCTTGTCGGAATTAATCACGTGTGCGTTGGTGCTCCCAGAGAGGTTGGAAGACATCTGATTTCATTCTGAATGCTCCCCAGCAGGCAGCATCACTCAGATCTGTACCCAGAGCCTCAACCACAGTGCATCACAAGTTGGTCCTGCAGACAGGGGTGTGGGTCTAAACTGAACTGAATGTGTTAAGAGTATTCACCCGGCCTCTCCGTCACCACCAAGCGTGGACTGGCCATGGAGAAACGAACCCAAAGCGTCTGGCCCCCTTCCTTTTTCTGTGTTTCATGAGTCTTCCTTCTGTCTTCTCCCCTTCGTTCCCTTCTGCCTCTCCTTCTCTTCCCTTCTTTCTTCGACCTTCCCTCTCAGTTTCATTCTCTGCCTCTCCATTTCTCTCCTTCTGCGTGATTCTTTTTATTCTTCTTTCTTTGTCTGATTCTCTCTTCTCTTCCCCCTTCCCTGTGCCATGTAATGGTTTGTAGGTAGTTAACTGCACAAGGGTACCTTTCCAAGAAGAGAAATGAGGGTGGAACTCCAGCCTATGCTCTGTTTGTTGAGGCCTAAGCACTGGCATGGGGTTTTGTCTGCCCAGAGGAAGCATCTTTTTCTAATTTACAGAAAAGCATTTTGGGGGCTAACAGCCGCTCTTTCTTTCCTTAGAATACTCTGAGGGGAAGCAGTCATTTTGTATTTTTCTGTTGACCCAGGCTTCTTCTGAATCTCAACAGGAACCTCCTTTGCCCTTCTTCTCTGACCAAACCCGAGCAGGTTAGCATTGCATTTGTATCAGAAGCATACCATTAAGAAAGTCTTTCTGCAGTAGTCTAGTGGTTTCATCTTTTTTTCTGCTGATCCTTTATTTTTGTTGGGACTCTTTTGAGTAGAAGAGCTAACCTTTCCATCTTGTGCCTTAGACGTTTAACTCTGATTTTCTCTTCTCAGTTGTCTACGTAACTAAACCCTCCTAAGCTCTTGTTGATCCATTGGCATGGTAGTGTTTATTTAACAGTCGTGTTGGTTCCATGATCTCTGACAGGAAATCTTAGGATGGGATATCTTTGCAAGCTGCGGGACCGTCAGAGGACGGTAGACTTGGAAGTTCAAGTTCTTGGAATGCTCTTGAGATTAAGGTCATTTCTCATTTTCATTTGTCCCTGTAGCGTCTGGCATGTTGCTTGGCTGGCGCGAGATAGGCATTCATCAGGGCTGCTGAATGCCCGCAAAGGAGGGCATAGATAAAGCCTCCTTGCACTGAAGGCTGCCTAAGAGACTCATCCTGGTGCTAAAAGTAGCCATTATAAATCCACGTCAGGGTGGTGCACTGACGCTCAGGTTCAGCTGATCTGGGGTGGAGTGAGGTGATACCAGCGTTAGGCTCTTGGGAAATGCAAGAAACAGGAGCATGTTAGATTAAGCCAGTTTAAAAACATAAAGTACACGGGGAAAGCCAGTTTCCATAGAGCAAGGCCTCCTGCCAGGTCCGTCAGGCTAGGAGAGCAGGAGAGACTGTTCCTTGATCTCCTGTTCTGCCACTGTGGCGACAGCAGTTCTGGTCTGCCTTTTTTGTTCCTACTGACTGACTTCCTGCTGTCCTCCAACCTCCCAGCTCCCGCTTGGTGGTTGGTGTTAGAGTGTCCCTCAGCTTCTGGAG
The DNA here is from genome assembly GCF_951394435.1 of Stenella coeruleoalba. Lineage (NCBI taxonomy): Eukaryota > Metazoa > Chordata > Mammalia > Artiodactyla > Delphinidae > Stenella > Stenella coeruleoalba. The sequence continues at coordinate 23,212,381 of NC_137164.1, read as the reverse complement.
TCCCTCCTTTCTGGTGGCCTCTCTCTGTAGGTACCATCATCCAGCTTTTCAGGAGGGACCTAGCGGGTTGCTGGGCCATGTCCAGCAGAGGACCCACTACACTGTGCAGAGCCCTGTACCAGGCTGCGGCAGGGACAGTGCCTCGTATATGGTGAGCCCCTCAGACAGGGACCGTGGGGGGCAGGTATTCAAGGCTTCCTAGAAGTGGTCAGAGTGCATGGCCTTCATACCTCGTGAGGATTGCTGCTGTCCCTTGAGTGTCAAACCAGAATGTTTTTAAGGGTACAGCCATATCCCATTCAGCATTTAGTGCAGCTTTTCCCAGGAATACTTTTATGGTACATAAACAAACCCAGTATGGTACTGAAACAGTCAGTAAAGGACAGTGGAGCACGTCAATCAGTAGAGGGAGCATCATCGAAGCTCTTGGCCCCTGGGCACTTGCCAGTCATAGAGACCTAGCTTTGCTTCATTCACAGTCGTTTTTACTTGGCTGTGATTTCTTTTTATGTCATTGACTCAAAGGACTGACAAAAGGTGCTAGAGGTGCCTCAAAAGTGCCAAGGGAGAGTACCACACTGGAGTGTTTCACCGAAGTTTGGGTCTCCTTCAAGAAAATGGTTCAGAAAACAGAATTAGGCCATTAGGGATTGGCAGAAATGCTTTGACATTATGAGAGAAGGACATCATAAAACGCCCTGCAGCCTGGGAGGACTGACTAAAGATTATATGGGGGGCTTCCCTGGTGGCGCAGTGGTTGAGAGTCCGCCTGCCGATGTAGGGGACACGGGTTCGTGCCCCGGTCCGGGAGGATCCCACATGCCATGGAGCGGCTGGGCCCGTGAGCCATGGCCGCTGAGCCTGTGCGTCCGGAGCCTGTGCTCCACAACGGGAGAGGCCACAAAAGTGAGAGGCCCGCGTACCGCAAAAAAAAAAAAAAAAAAAATATGGAATTGGAAAAAATGATGGTTGGAGGTTGCCAGACTGTAGGGGATTTGCTGAGGACAGTCACCACCTCTTTAAGGATTATGTGATCATGATTCAGTTGGCGCTTTCTTTTTGGGGAATGCGTCATATTCAACCTCCCACCCCCATGCTGTTTTCCAAGAAATGAACTCAAGACAGTAACCAGGAGGGCCCCGACCTTTCCCCCATCCTCACACGAGTGGCACTCACTGGGATTTTCTCTGCCGATGTGAGGAACAAATGGGGCTGAATCTGTCCTCTCGTCCCACAGTGAGTGTCGCCATGAGCCCAGAATACAGTTTTCCTTTTGGGGACTTGGCAGCTAGGCCTAGCCTCCTGCCTGGGATTGGGGCTGGGGGAAATTGAGGAGACGCCGCCCAGGTCATCGTCTTCGTCCCCCTTGATCTCTCCCTTTAAGCGGCAGACTCAGTCACTGACGCCATCCATCCAGCACATTTCATAAACAGTAAATTCATTTAAAAAACCTGCCACTGGGCTTCCCTGGTGGCACAGTGGTTGAGAGTCCGCCTGCCGATGCAGGGGACAAGGGTTCATGCCCCGGTCCGGGAAGATCCCACATGTCGCGGAGCAGCTGGGCCCGTGAGCCGTGGCCGCTGAGCCTGCGCGTCCGGAGCCTGTGCTCCGCAACGGGAGAGGCTGCAACAGTGAGAGGCCCGCATACCGCAAAAAAACAAAACAAAAAAAAAACAAACAAAAAAATCTGCCACTGAGCAGCCATCTGTCTCCATTTTGGTCAGTCTGCTATTGTAACAATGCTGCTGTACTGTGAGGCTGTCTTTCACGGAAGATTCCTTGATCTGAAGGAGAACATGTTAAACATGGAGACGAGCGATGGGTCAGCTGACAGCATTTCCACCCAGTAGCCTCTCATCACTGGAGCTTGGAATTTAAATCTTGTTTTTGACCTAAGGTGATGATATTGATAGTTTCTATATTTCGCTGTGCTTGATTTATAGACTTTAAGATTACAGAGCGTTCCAACATCCTGATTTATAACTTATTAGGAGGAAGACAGACACATGTTGTTACCACTTGAGCATTGCTGGTGGATAAACTGAGGCATAGAGTAGTTAAGTTTCCAAGATCAGATAGCAAAGGAGGAAAAATTGGAACGTATCTTAGAGTTACGATCTCCCTCTTGAACAACCAAGTCATCTCCCTTTATCTGTGTGTGTGTGTGTGTGCGTGTGTGTGTGTGCGTGTGTGTACTATTTAAGCATTTCACAAAACTGCTATACATGCACACTTTTCTCTTCAGAGACCAGTCTGAATATAGCAAAGAGAACTGGAACCAGCCCTGGGCTGCGTTGTAAGAAGCTGACACCTGGATCCCAAGCCAGTTTTTAATACGTAACATCCTACAGTGTTTCTTCTTGCAGCACTCAAGACCTCTCTTCACTAATCATTTTTTATTAGGGGGGGAAAACATTAAACAAAACCCAAAAACCTCAACAACATAAGATCTCTGAAACCAAGCCAAGGACGCAGACGGCACCAGAAGGGATTGTAGGCGGTGGGAACTCCTTGTACAAAGGAAGCTTGTAAATTTATGCTGTGTCCCCACGTGCTCGTCTCTAGATGGAATCATTTGCAAGAGCTCGGAGTATATTTTCTTATGCTTACCATCAGTGAACACCCTTAAAAGCCATTTTGGATGATAGAAGAGTTTAGTTTAGGTGGGGAACAGGTTTTCAGAGCTCTTGGGAATTTCATTATTTCCACGACTGCACCATACTTTTATCTGTTAACATGGAGACTTATCTAAAACAGTCAGATCTAATCTGCAGGCATGGATATCAAGGAAGGCAGTTATCCCTGCAGCATCCTGGGCTGGCACTAGCTTTGCTTCCCTCCACTTTTCTTTGAGGGAAGTGCTTGGCGTTGACACATTCCCACCAGTCTCTGTGTTAATCCTCTTTGTGGCTTTCCCACTGCTTCGTTTTTTTGTTTTTGATACACTGAGCACAGTACCTCCTTCCTGCTGGAATCGAAAGGGCCAACTTGCCTTTAACAGTCAGTGGATGTTAAGAAAAACACTCCTGCCTTACTCCTGTTCCTTGGGGCGATGGTTATAAGTGTCAACCTGGATAGGTATGGCATCGGTTGTTTGGTGAAATATTAACCTAGACATTGCTGTAAGGTATTTTTTAGATGTGGGTAACATTTAAATCAGTAAACTTTGAGTAAAGCAGATTACTCTCCATGATGTAGGTGGGCCTCATCCAGTCTGTTGAAGAGGGAGAGCAGGCCGCTGCTGGAAAGGCTGCCCCCAAGGAGGACTGTCAGAGCAGGTGGGCTGCTCCAGGACCCAAGTTTACTGCTACTCGGCCCGAGGTCACAGACTGGTGCGTGGGTGCAGGTGTCCCCCGTGTCTGCCCAGCAGTTTCCTGCTGAGGACGGGGCTGTGCTCCCAGGGCTCAGGCCACTGGTGGGGTGGGGACCACTGCCGAGGGGTCTGAAGTGGTTTTCCACAGACTCTTCACCAGAACATGGAAATAAGGTTGACAAAAAAGTGAATGAAGAGGGCTTCCCTGGTGGCGCAGTGGTTGAGAGTCCGCCTGCCGATGCAGGGGACACGGGTTCGTGCCCCGGTCTGGGAAGATCCCACATGCCGCGGAGCGGCTGGGCCCGTGAGCCATGGCCGCTGAGCCTGCGCGTCCGGAGCCTGTGCTCCACAACGGGAGAGGCCACAACAGTGAGATGCCCGCGTACCGCAAAAAAAAAAAAAAAAGTGAATGAAGAGAGTATTTGCTGTGGATTATTATGAGGATGAAATGAGGGTGGACCTGCCACACAGTGAATGCTGTATGTTTATTGAATTAATCTAGTATCACAGTCTGTTGATTTGATATTGTAGGCATAAAAAGATGTCCGTGTATGTACTATTGCGTGAGGAGGGGTGGAGAAAACTGTGGAATGCCCTTCATAGGGTTCCCAAATTGTTGTTTCTAGTTTTTCTGAAGGCATGTGGTTGGCGAGGTGGTGAAGGAACGAGCGTCAACATTTGGAGGTAAATAAAGCCACCTTCAAATCCTTGTTGTCCCACCTGTGAGCTTCATGGTCTACAGCAAATGATACTGTCTTCAGGAGACTCCAGACTTTTTCTTTTTTTTTAGTTGAGGTATAGTTAATCTACAATGTTGTGTTAATTTTTGCTATACAGCAAAGTGATTCAGTTATACATATACGTATACATTCTTTTTTAATATTCTTTGCCATTTATCATGGGATACTGAATACAGTTCCCTGTGCTCTACAGTAGGACCTTGTTGTTTACCCATTCCATATACAATAGCTTCCATCTGCTGACCCCAACCTCCCACTCCATCTCTTCCCCACCCCCCTCTCCCTTGGCAGCCACAAGTCCGCGAGTCTGTTTCTGTTCCATAGATAGGTTCATTTGTGTCATATTTTAGATTTCACATATAAGTGATATCATATGGTATTTGTCTTTCTCTTTCTGACTTCACTCAGTATGACAATCTCTAGGTCCATCCATGTTGCTGCAAATGGCATTATTTCATTCTTTTTTATGGCTGAGTAGTATTCCATTGTGTATATGTACCACATCTTCTTTATCCATTCATCTGTCAACGGACATTTAGGTAGTTTCCACATCTTGGCTATTGTGAATAGTGCTGCTATGAACATAGGGGTGCATGTATCTTTTTGAATTATAGTTTTCTCTCGATATATGCCCAGGAGTTGCTGGATCATATGGCAACTCTATTTTTAGTTTTCTGAGGAACCTCCATACTGATTTCCATAGTGGCTTCACCAGCTTACATTCCCACCCAAAGCAGGAGGGTTCCCTTTTCTCCACATCCTTTCCAGCATTTGTTATTTGTAGACTTTTTAATGATGACCATTCTGACCGGTGTGAGGTGATACCTCATTGTAGTTTTGATTTGCATTTCTCTAATAATTAGCGATGTTGAGCATCTTTTCATGTGCCTATTGGCCATTTGTATTTCTTCTTTGGAGAAATGTCTGTTTAGGTCTTCTGCCCATGTTTCAATTGGGTTGTTTGTTTTTTTGTTATTGGGTTATATGAGCTGTTTGTATATTTTGGAAATTAAGCCCTTGTCAGTCACATTTGCAAATATTTTCTTCCGTTCTGTAGGTTGTCTTTTCACCCTTTTTTATGGTTTCCTTTGCTGTGCAAAAGTTTGTAAGTTTGATTAGGTCCCATTTGTTGATTTTTGTTTTTATTTCTATTGCCTTGGGAGACTGACTTAAGAAAACATTGGTATGATTTATGTCAGAGAATGTTTTGCCTATGATCTCTTCTAGGAGTTTTATGGTGTCATGTCTTATGTTTAAGTCTTTAAAGCCATTTTGAGTTTATTTTTGTGTACGGTGAGAGGGTGTGTTCTAACCTCATCGATTTACATGCGGCTGTCCAACTTTCCCAACATCACTTGCTGAAGAGACTGGACTCCAGACTTTTTAAGACCCTCAATTTGGCCCTGGCTTGATAGGGGTGGAGATCTTGGGAAGTATGCTTAGGTGGGTCCACAGAGAATTCACCTTGAGAAGATGCATGCTTTGGTGAATCACCCCAGCTGACAGCTGCTGAGAAGCAAGCCTTCTGCATGTGACACCATGTCATGCCACTGGAATCTTCCCCAATGTTGCCACAAAATTTGTCCCAAACTGCTCAAGAATGATGGTTATAGACCTATTGGAGACCTTATAAAGAGCTCTAGAACCTCATGAGTAGAGCAGCAAAAGTAATTGGGGTTAGAGGACAAGCGGAAAACAGAACAGCTGCCTTTGGAAGGTGAAAGGTCTTTCCCGTGAACAGCCGTGAGAAGTCCCAACTATGCACTAGGCTGGAGGATGGAAGGAAGCTCGACACCCCAGGGACACTGCTTGGTGACGGTGGGAGGTGGTATCCATTTTTAACAGCAACAATAAGATTGGGTTTTTTTTTCTCATTCTCTTGAGCAGTGTTTCTTAGCCAGTAGAGAGGTTACTCCCCGCCAGGGGACATTTGACAATGTCTGGAGTTGTATTTGATTGTCACGCCTGGGGTAAGGGGTGCTGTTGTCATCCAGTGGCATCTAGAGCTGCTAAGCAGCCCGCAGCGCACAGGACGCCTCACAACAAAGTATCTGACTCCAACTGTGACTAGCGCGGAGATGGAGAAACCCTGCTGCAGAGGCCCTCCCTGCCCTGCGCGAAGGGGAGGCTCTCCCGAGGGCGTGCTGTCAGGACTGCTGTCAGTAAAAGCATGGGAGGCCCATTGCAGCCTGTAGGAGAACAGGAGACTCAGATGTATCTTGGATGTTTCCTCCAAGACAAAGGATTTCATTCAAGGCCGAGTTTGGTGCTACGGGAGCTGCCACATCAAAACCAGATTAGATCGAAGGATTTGAAACCAGTTCACCTCATGGCCTCAGCGTGATGGTGAGGTAAAGCCTAGATGGATTTCATGACAGTGTAAGAGCTTCCCTGACAAAGTGATCTTGTCTCTGCCATTCATTTGGTGCTTTCTGTAGGGCCTCCTATTGCTCCAGGTTTCATCTCCCCAGTTAGAGGGCAAACTCAGAGCAGCTAAGGCTACGGATTCTCCCCTTTTCTGGGCCTCCTGCCATTCCTAACAAAGGGCAAGCCCTCAGGAAAGAAATGTGTGATAAAGGAACGTCACCACCTAGCTCGATGTAGTCCAAAGGGCAGACAACCTAAAAAAAAAAATTAGGACAGGAAGAGGAAAACCATCCTCAGTGATGAATGTTCTAAAATTAGAGTCTGCAGTATTGTATTTCCTCAGAATATTAATGTGCCCTCCCTGTCGTACATCATCGAGATTTCACTGGAACATTAGGAAGGGCAAGGGAAGCGTTTCAGGCTGGAAGGATATTTTGAATATCTTAAGTGATTGAAATAAGCAAATTTCAAAATGAACTTGTTTAATTCAGGACCAGATGAACGACAAGGCAGTAAGTTTTAGGTCATTTGTATGGCGGCAGATCGGGAGCGTCAGAGGATTCTTGTGTCCTCAAGAGCTGTTCATCAGAATATTTTCCAGATTCTTCGAGTTGCAAGGGAACATAAAGAATGGTGTTTCCAATCTACCCTGCTGAAGAGGTTGTGACCTGTTCAAGAAAACTTAGTGGCAAAGTCAGCACTAAAACCAGTTTCTCAGCTGCTAGACTATCATCCTGTGCTGCGTCACCTGCCACTTGTCATGGTGCCTGATATCCCACCACTGACAGGTAGGGAGATGAAAAGGTGGTAGGTGTTTGGTCAGGCAGAGGTGGGCACGCATCCCAGCTTTGCCGCTCCCTTTCTATGGGGCTTGGTTAGCTTTCCTGACGCTTGGTTTCTCCTCTGGGAGTAGAGGAAGCGGTAACCACGAGCAGTTTATTCATCTGTGCCACGTAAGTTCCTAGGTCTCCTAAAGCTCTTGATTGTAATGCAGTGATTACAAGTTTTTGTGAGTTTCTTACAGATATGATGAGCCAAAAGCAAAGCCTCCCCTTCTTTTAGAGCTAGATCTCTCTCTAGACTTAATTACTGTTATTTGGGCAAGTCAGGTTGCTGTGGGGCAAGGCTCTTAAGATTCCTAGCAGCCCTTTTGTCTAGCTTAGAGGCTCTGCTTGCTTTCTTTCAGAAGTCATAATAAAAGGTCTTAAATGTTGGTTTGAATCCTTGCCCCAGGCATTATTTTACTTTGAGAATCTTCTGCTGACTGAAGAGACTAGAGATAAGAAACAATTTTGTTTTCCAACCAAGAAGTTATGGTCCTTCTGTAGTCCCTCTAAACTTGCTTACACACTGGTTGGTTATTTCTTGAACCCTTCTCTTTTCTTACAGGAACCTTATCAATATGTAGGTAGTGAGAGCCACTGATACTTTCAACATTCTGCCTGGAAATGTTATTACTCAAATCCCAAAGTTCAATAGGTACACTTCCTGTCTTTTGAATGACCAAATGACAATTTGACCGGTTTCTTTTTTTTTTTTTTTTTCTGCTGCTACATAATCAGTGTTGCTATTTTTCCATCCTTCTATAGCAGTTTTCTCATTACTTTCCCAGACTCTGCCCACTTCTTGGTCTCAAAGCCAATGCCACATGTTTTACTTTTTTGTTATAACAGCACCCTAATTCTAAATCACAATTTCTGTGTTAGTTATCTCTTGCCACAAATAATGCTGCATAACAAGTCACCCCAAAATTCAGTGGCTTAAAACAACCATTTACTTAAGCTCGCAAGTCTGCCAACCAATAAGGCTGGGGACTTCCCTGGTAGCGCAGTGGTTAAGAATCCACCTGCCGACGCAGAGGACGCGGGTTCGATCCCTGGTCTGGGAAGATCCCACATGCCACGGAGCAACTCGGCCCGTGCACCACAACTACTGAACCTGTGAGCCACAACTGCTGAGCCCACACGCCTAGAGCCCGTGCTCTGCAACAAGAGAAGCCACCGCAATGAGAAGCCCACACACCGCAACGAAGAGTAGCCCCCACTCACCGCAACTAGAGAAAGCCCGTGCGCAGCAACAAAGACCCAATGCAGCCAAAAATAATTAAGTTTAAAAAAAACCAATTAAGGCTGAATTATACTTCTTGTCTTTGATGTGAGATCAGCTGGCTGTTAGCTGATCTAGGGTGGCCTTGACTCAGGCCACTTGCCTCAATTACTTATATTATTCATCCTCCCATAGGCTAGTCTGATACGTTCTTATAGCCATGTCAGAGTGCAAGAGTGCCCAAACCCAGCCTTGCAAGAGGGCAAGCAGAAATTTGCAGGTGCTTGTCAAGCTTCTGCTAACATCTCTTTGGCCCAAAGCAGGTCAAAATGACCAAGTCCAGAGCTGGAGTGGGAGGAGGTTACAGAATTACAGCGAAAGAGGAGTAGATACAGATTAGCCATCAAATAGGGCTGTTAATAATCTCCATCTGCTATAGGAATTGTTGCTGTAAATGTAAGCCTTCCTGGGTTAGAACCTTGCTCCAGGGCCTCCCTGGAACAGGGCTCATTGATGTCCTCATGGGTTAGCTAGCTCAGTTTCCTTCCCTTTTCTGACTCTTTCGTAAATTTTTTGGAAAGTTTTCAAGCCCACCTACATTTTTTGCCCGTGTCATCTTTTCAGACTACGTTTCATATATTTATCATCTACAGTGGTTAGTGGCACGTCCTCTTATTTGTCCTAAGTTAATCATCCTCCTGGGAAGAGTGAATACCTGATAGAAATAGAAGGAGAAGAGGGAAGAACCTGAGGGGCAAAAATGATTACTGAAAGCAGAGATATTTGAGTGTCAGTATCGTTGTTTCTGTAAATGTGGCTACATCTGTGTACGTTTGCATTGTGTATGATATACACACGTGTGTACGTGAACATATACATATCTGTGCACATGTGCATTCATGCCTGTATATATGCATAGTGGTGGGTGTTCCTTCCCAGTTTATTAAAATATTCCACTATACGTGACCTGATAAATCATGAGACAGTGAGGGGAGCACTTACAGGGCAAAGCCTTATGGGAAAAGAAGGAAATAGGAGTCCAAAGGGGGGTTATAAGAACAAAGCAGGAGTTGGGTGCTTCCAGGTTTGAGAAATTTCCAGCGGCAGTAATGAGGATTTCCTCACCCCTTCTCCTCCCATGTTTTTCCTTAAACCTGGATGCTGGAGAAACATGAGGTAAAAACATCCATGTTGCCTTTCCATAAAGTACATGAAGCAGAGAAGCACAAGATAAATTTTATCCCTTCTCTTCTCCCACCACAATGCCCCCTCCTTACTGGAGATCGAGGACCAGGGATAACCTACCTGTAGTTCTTTCTCAGTCCCAAGATTGGGATGTTGTTCTGTTTCCCTTGAAATGTTTTATATTTGAAAAAAAACACCAGGTTTGTCTTTGCCAAGACTGTCTTCCAGGAGGTCTGGCGTGAGTTCAGAGCTTTACTGATTCTTCATTGATTTCACGAGTCCCTAAAGCCTCCCAGTGAGGCCACAGGAATCTGGAGTTCTTCGGAGGACTTGCTCTAGATCCACACAGTCCGCCAGGCTCTCGGGACTGTGGGAGATTTCCGGTTACGTTGTGTTAAAGCATTTGTTCTTCCAGGGAGGAATCAGGAAGCTGAATCCACTTGATATGTTAGTGGTGACCTCTGAGGGGATATACTTTCCAACTGGCAGTGGACCGTGAGGCCAGGAGATTGAAAACGTTTGATAGAAAACGTCTGCTAAGGTCTATGAACTTAGATGACCTAGTAAGACCCAGATAATGGATAAAATTACAGAAAGACCCTATGAGACAGGTTGTTACTATTATCCCCATTTCAGAGATGTAGTCACTTGGAGTGATTCCAGAAAAATGCTCTTGAATGCCTCACTCTACTGTCTCCACGACCAGGCAATCTACTCCTTCCATGGCTGAGAGGTTGGAAGCTTCATTTCTCAGCCTGTAGAATCAAGCAGCAATATATAAAATACTGGACTGGAGGCTGGCATAGTCTAGACTTTGCTGTCCTCTGCCACCCACAGTTTGACTGTATACCAGGCCCAGCACCACAAAGCCTTTTCTTTGGCGTACATTGAACCAAAGTTACCGTTACCGGCTCAAGGAACAGATATTGAGGTGCAAAACTCTTCCCAGTTGCGGCACGATGTAACACTTAATGTCTGTTTAATAAACCACCCACAGTGGTGTTCATACATTATCTCTGCCTGAAGACAGTGTTTGACTTGCCAGCCCATAGCTCACATTCTGTATCAAAAAATACTAGAGAAAGCAACCCTCACTTAGGCATAAGCATATTCAAAGGCAAAAGATTTATTTATTGATGAGCGCCTCACCTTGACCAATTTTTAGCTTTTTCCATTCTTCTTGGAAAGAAGAATGCTTTCCAAAAAGAGATTGCTACCAGATGTCGTGGGTTACATGCTCAGATGAAAAGCATATGAAATGGAATATTCCGGTTTCTGATTCAGTCCTATTCTTATCTACACATAGCTCTTCTTACGTGAACCTGACAGTGTTGGGGTTGATATTAAGACAGACTACTTTAGTAAACAAAAAAAAGAGTATTACTCCCTACAGTAGCAAATGAGCTTTATATAGAAACTCCTTTGTGCAGGGGAAGATATTACAATTTTCAACACACAGTAAATATATTTGCTAGACAAATAAAAAAGCATTTCATTACATGCAATGCAGTTTCTGTTGTACATTAACCACTTTTTTGCTTTGTATAGAAAAGTACCATCTTCTACTGTAAAATGTTTGCTATTTATTTTGGGTCTGTTTTTCCCGTGAAGTAAGAACATTCCATTCCATAGCCCTGTACAATACATGTACATTATAAAAGAGGTGACATGTGCATTAGAAACGTCTGAGCTTTAGTGTTTGGGTATCTGTACAGTTCTGAGAGCAGGCAAACGGAGTTAAAATTTTGGACCCGAACAGCTTATTTTATTAACACAACCAGTCTGCAATTACTAGATTTACTGGAGTCTTTTACTTTGATACTCTCAGCAACTGTAATAGACATGTATGTTCTCTAAAATAATACTGTTGCATGTTCCAGCTACATCTGTAGTTTTTCCTGACAGTGTTTCTTCTGGGTTAAAGAAAACGTAATTAATACTTTACTTAATCCTCGCATACTGTATACCTAGTTGACCATCATTCAAAATGGCAGTTGCCCAGAGCCATATAGTTTCTTCCCAGTTGAATGTATATGACCCTGATTACTGTCTGTTGGAAATATGTGAAATAAGTAAAAAGGGAGCTGTAACAAAGAATTCTGGCTCTAGAGTTACTCCTGGCTGAGGGTCACTGTGATGGTGACTGACTGCCCATTTGACTGTAAGAGTTGTGAGTGTCTTTGCAGGTTAGAGAGTTGCAACTATTCTGCTTATGTTGGTCTTAACGTATTTAATGGACTGTTGAACATATTTAATGGACTATTTGTGGGGGTGATGCTTACGCCTGTCTTATTTTATTCGTACGTTTAGAAACATATGGACTATTTATCCCTAAAGACAGGAATGGGCTAAGAGCAGGGAAAGCACTTGGCTGCTTTGTTTGGGATGATATAGCTAAAGTACTGTTTCTGAAGAAGCCAGTGCCTCAGTCTCCCTGGCTCTGATCTGTGGGCTTTATGCACGCTCTCTTATTTAATCATCACAGCCATCCTCCGACACAGGTGTTGGCAGTACCGGATCATGAATCTGGGACTAGCACCTCACTGGCTTTAAGTAACGAGCTTTAGTCACAAGGCCAGTGAGGGTTAGGGCTGGGACTCAACTCTGACACAGACTGAACGCTCTCCTACATAGTATGAGAAATTGCTAAATGTTTGAAGCCCAGAAATTAAAAAAAAGAAAAAATCCACTAGAAAGCAGAAGAGGGAAATTAGAGTTGGTGGAACTAGAAACACAGTATTTTTAATGATCTAATATATAAACACATTCATTATAACTTAACTCTGAAATGTTCATGTTTGGTGTGCTACACATGAAAGTATAGTTTATTCAGATACTAATGACAGGCTGATTGAACATACATGGGAACCTTTGACCATTTTGATATAAAGTGAGCCAAGCTATAAGATTTTAGGAGCCTAACATCTCTTTATTTTCTCAGTTTATGAGGAGAAACTATGAGCATTATGGTAAAATAGTTCTTACGTTTTCAGGATAAAACAGCTTTTATTGAGTGTGACAAATAAACACAGCACCCATTTTTAGAAAAGGGGTTTAAAAAAAACATCCAAGTAAAACACCCCCAGCCCTTACCAAGAAAAAACAACTCGTCACATACCATATTTGTCGCATGGATGTTTGCTTGAAAGTCTCGTTTTCTACACAATTACTGCCAACATTTTCTACGTTTGTCATTTCTTTTTTATTACCCTCATTGAAAACGAGAGGTTTATCAAGATGGAGACAAACTTCTCTACACTTTCCAATGTTGTTTTTGATGTGGTATTTACTAAAAGTACTTGAGTCCTTTCAAGCATAGACCACTGACTTTTCCTTGCTCCAACAGAAGAGGGATACTTAAGCCAGCTAGAAGAGTTCTCACACAATGGAATATTATTCAACCTCAGAAAGGAATGAAATTCGGACACGTGCTACAACACGGATGAACCTTGAAGACATTTAGCTAAGTGAAGTAAGTGAGACAGAAGGACAAATACTGTATGTTCCACATGTATGAGAGACCTAGAATAGGCAAATTCAAAGAGACGTAAAGTAGAAGAGAGGTTACCAGGGGTTGAAGGAGGGGGGACAGGGAGTTACTGTTTAATGGGTACCATAAAATTTGTTGGGGATGATGAGGAAAAGTTATAGAGTGGTGACTGGTTACGTACCATCGTGAATGTACTTCGCGCCACTGAATTATACAATTACGAATGGTTAAAAGATAAATATTATGTTATACATATTTTTCCAAACAAAAAATTTTTTTCAAAAAGGCAAGAATGCTGCCGAGGTCTTACAACGGAGGGAAAGAAAGTTCTAGCCTCTATTACTGGACCTAATATCTCAATACGTTCTGATTCAACAAATTCAGAAAATTCCTGTGTGGGCTTTTCTTTCATGCATTGGGTTCATTCAGTCAATAAATACTTAAAAGTCATGGTATGTCGTGTCAGTCTGAGGGACTAGAGGGATGAGTAAGGGAGGTCTCCAGCCTGCAGGACGTGGGAGAGACGGCTGCATTCATAAATGGTTAACGTACAGCATTAGGGCTGCAGTAGAATTATACTGAAGTAGTGGGAACACAGGAGAGGAGATTCCTGAGGGGATCAGGGCTTCATAGAAGAGTTAATAATTGACCCGGGTTTGAACTTTAAGAAGGAATTGGGTTGCTTTTTGTATTTCAGTATTATGTAGTACATTATCACATTGTCTGTCTTGGAATCTTGGATCTAAAATATTTGCAGCCTTTTCAAATACTTTGTAATTTTTCCTTTTGTGTCTAAGCAAACTAGTCTCTGGAGGCAGGAAAACATCTTGGTTCCTTCTCTGTCCTGCTTTCTAAATATTTCTAAGTAAAACCACTTTGAGAAATAATTCAAAGTAAACGAGACATGCTTGGATCCCTCAAAGAACCTGCGGTCTAACGGGGAGATGAGGCAAAGACAGCTGGGCAGTAAATGCCTTAAGAAATAGTCAATGTGGGACGGCCGTGCACAGGCCGGAGAAATGACTTCTGGGGAATGGAGAAAAGCTTCACGGCAGAGCAGGGTGTCTTTGTGTTTTCCTCTTAAGGCTGTGTAGAATTTTGACAACTAGATGTGCGTAAGGTCTTTTCCTTCAGATAGAAAGATATGAGCAAAAGCAGAAAGGCAAAAAATGTTAGCCCTTCTCAGGGGAGCAGTGAAAAAGCAAGCCAGAAAGCCCCGCTGGGGCCGGGTTACAAGGATCTCCAAACTTTCAATGCTCTGCTTACTTCTCAGAATCCAAGAACAATGATTTGTTACTGGTAGATTTAGGAGACAAAGGCCAGAGTGTACCCACTTGTACGCACGTGCAGGGGATGGTGGAGAATAAAGGAGAGTAAAAGCGGTGATCCGAAGGCACTGCATGGGCCTCGGGCTCACAGGAGGAGTGGGGATAGACTGAACTAGAAGCGTGATGTAGTGAAAAGAAGAACATGTTTTGGAGTCACTGGGTCCTGGCTTCAAATCCCATATTCAGAATTTTCTAACTGTGCGAACTGGGCCACATTGTTAGAACTTCTGAGCCTCATTCTCCTTGTGTGACCAATGAGGACAATAATACTATCCTTGTATAGGGTTATCCCGAAGATTAGGGAGGATGGGGTGACAGACATGTGTAGACGGCCCTCAAAGGTACCAAAGTTAGTTCCTTCCCCAGGTGATCTCTAAAGTCCCATCTGAAACCAGAATGTGGGTGAACTAATTTAGAAGTTTTTTTTATTTTCCTGCAAAAGTTCTTTTCACAATTGAAGAAGTTAGAAAGTGGTGTCTTTTTGTCAGATCTAAAATAAGGTCGCACCAACTCCTTTTCCTAATCAGAGGTCTAAGCTAGGTTCACCCTGTGCAGTGTATCCTTCAGCTAAAGTGACTACAGGCAATACTTGAAAGTATGAATGCACGTTTGAAAACATCTACCAGACTTTCAAGTTGCAGATAGTCTAGATTGTGGTACCTCCCCTTGTGTCCCTACTTTATAACTGCCACTTCATAGAATTCGTCTTTTCTAATTATTTTTCAGGTGAACCTCTTAGGTCTTCTATTTTATAGTAACGTTATCTATAGATGAGGTCGTCTCCTTTCTGACCGTTGTATCCTTATTTGTGTCTCCTTTTTTTTTTTTTGAAGTCTTAAAATGTTCTCTCATGTTTTATTTTTTTCTCTTTCTGTTTTTTTTTTTTTTTTAAATTGACACTGTGTACAAAGAGTTCAAGTGGCCAGTAAAACTCCTGCTTTAAAATTGTTGGCTTTACGTAACAGAGTGTATAGTTTGAATTCACATCAGAGCTTTCCAAAATGGCAATGGTACAAGCATATGACTTTCTCTAGTATCCAAAACCTGTTCTGGCTTTCCTTTGGCTAAGGAATAGAAAACTAGACAGCCTTCTAAAGCTGCCACAATTTCCTAAAATGCTTGGATAAAAGTTGGCATGCTTCATTTCTCTTGCTTACCCTGACAACACTGGACTAAAGAGAAAATGAAGAAAATTTAGTCAGTAACTTAGGCAGTAGCTAGCTCGCTCTGGATACATGTGTCAGGATGAGGGTGGTAGTGGGCATTAACGGGTGGTAATGGTAAGGCCTCTAGTATTTCAACATTTAATATGACATTGATATTTAGTCTGAATCCCATAGCTCTGTTGTCACACCTTTTCTGTTACGTGGCTCACATCATACAGACACTTTTGGGAAAATGTCTTTTCCCCATTGAACTATGAGCTCATTGGGGGCGGGAGGGGGTGGGTCCTTTCTTACTCAGCTCCGTATTCATGGGTTTAGCACTGAGCCTGAACATAACATATGTGTAGATATTTATGGGAGGCATGAATAAGAACCTTAATTTATCAGGGCTCAGTAAAGAGAGCCTGAGGACAGTAATGTCCAATAGGGAATTATGAATGTCTTTTCAGAATTTCAAA
Source organism: Stenella coeruleoalba (assembly GCF_951394435.1). NCBI lineage: Eukaryota > Metazoa > Chordata > Mammalia > Artiodactyla > Delphinidae > Stenella > Stenella coeruleoalba. Next base: position 23,196,288 of record NC_137164.1, on the reverse strand, counting down.
GAACATTCACTGTTCAGCTGTCTTCCTAAAAAATGTTTCATTTAAAATTAATCAATATCTTGAATACTTGTCTTTTTTTAATAATTTTTATGTAAGGAAGCAGGAAGGAGATACAATTTAAAGCCCTAGTCTACTTGTAATTAAAGAAGGGAAGCTCAACTTCTCTCTAAACTGTTGGTCCAAGTGTGAATTCTTTAATTCCTTTTCTAACTTGTATGTATTCCAGAAAACATACAAATAAGTAAATCCAGGAATTAATAATATTAATTGGCTACTTCGTTCCTATGCATGAGGACACAAAACAACGGTAACATTTATGTTGATTACATTTGGATGTCATATCATCTTGGTATTTTCAAATACTATCTGTCTATTCTAGTGCTGTATAATCTCCTTTTCTTAGTACTTTCCACTTTATGATTTTTATATATTCCTGTTTGAAATAACATTTTGTCTCAATGTCACTCATGCATTTATTTAATCATTTACAAATGATGGTCTGTGAGATGGGACTGAATAATGTGCAAAATATTTCTTAAGGAAGAATGAAAATATATCAAAGAACAATTTGCAAAACCAATATGGTAGAAGTCATATTTATTGAAAAAAATTAATATCTTTGCTATAAAATTTGTAACAGGAATATTTACTAAATGTTTATTTTGATGCAGAAACCTGAATTTTATACCAAGTACAAGACAGTAGCACTAGTTTTTCTTTTATTTACATTTTATGAAAATTGTTATGCCGTCCATGTTAAAAGAACTTATGATGGAGAACTGTTACATTAGAAAAATAATATTCTTGGTAAAGCATTCTCAAGGAGTACAATCACATCTTCTGCCTCTTCAATAAGGCAGAAGTCCCTATAACAGCATATAACTTAATTTACAAAATACAGTAACTGTTCAGACACATATTCAAGTTTTCTTTTGGTATGATTTATTTTCCTCACTGTAAAATTACTTTTTTTCTCTCTCTCTCTTTTTTTTTTTTTTTTACTAAAACAGAAAGACTTTCAGGAAAATGTCATTGAATGATTTCAGCTATAGATTACATATACAACAACTCTGTAGCCTAGCAACAACCATTGCCACACCATCATTAACTTTAAATATTTTACTTGGTGAGCTATTCTCAAACGTAGCATATTTTAAGGTTTTGCCATCATGACCGTGGAATCGTTGGTTTTCGTAGCAAACAGATCTGTCACAGTATGAAGCTTTGTTTGTTTTAGGGAACTGGTACACAATTACATTTCCACTCACGAGAGAACGCCACAGATGTAACTGAAGTCCGGCTCTGATGGCCCCATAAAGGTCCTGCGCTGGACCAGCCCCAAACCTCCTGGGCTCACACTGCACAGCCCTGGCTGGGTTCAGGCAGTTTCATACCTAGAGACTTTGCTGCTCTTCACAGTTAGGTAGTTTTAATTCCTTCAAAGGCACACAACTTCCACCTTTTTTCCAGCGTTGCTCCCACGCCTGTGAATTCCTGTTTAAACATGCGTGGCAACCTCATCAAAAGCATTTCGATTTCGTTTGCAGATATCTGTCAGAAAGGAAGAAAAGTCACTTTTGGGAAACAAGGAGGCAGGGGGTTGAGTGAGGACATGCTTTACCAATGAGACAAACACGTACTTTCCTACTAGGCTGTAAAGTAATGTCCTTTATAAAAGGAGCACAAGTGAAAGGGCTGAATGTGATTAGCTTCATCATCTCCTGGGCAGCTGGTGGGAGGGGGGCATGAGACAAGTGGGTGCAAAGTTTCAGGCACCCTTCATATGGATGGCTACCTTACTGACAGCAGCATGCCTGAACAGCCCTCCCTAGATAAAGAAGGAGACGGGGCGGGATTTACGATGGCTCAGAGCAAACTGATCACCACTTGGGGAAAGCTACCACTCCTCTGATACAAAGGGCAGTACTTCTTTTACCTAACTTGGTGAGGGCTGGAGGGCATGTCAGTGGATTTCTTGCCACCCTAACTTTCTCTTAACTTTCACAGGGACCAGAAGACCATAAAGGTTTAGGAATAAAAATGAAACCCAGCACCTGCGGCAATAAAAGTCTCAAGGTCCATCCAGTGATACAACCCAGGTAGGTTTTTTAGATGCAGTTTTTTTTCTTCTCCCAACTTTTATTACATATATTTTTATACCAGTAGTTCATTTTTCCTTAAATAAAGAACAAAACGACCACAACCCTTTTACTCCAATGCAGCCATTGCTCTTTGTTTTCTGGGTTTGCATCCTAATCCATGCATATACATAGGGATGTCACACAGCAAGTTGACTGAGATCCTGGAGATGGAGGTCTGACATTTCTGTGTAAATTCCATATCATACCGTTGTTATGATCCAAATGACCCTACCAAGATGCTAGTTTCGCTAAGTAAGTCTCAACAGGTGGGGATGACAACATTTAGGAAGGATGTGTGAAGACTACTGGCTTAGCACAGATTTGGGCACCTAGAAATGTTCAGTGAATAAGACCTCATTATTTTTCATGGTACAATCACTGTCTGGATATCATTTTACAGTCTATACTTTACTTCCATTTAATAATTAAGAGAGATCAGGGACTTCCCTTGTGGTCCATTGGTTAAGACTCTGCACTTCAATGCAGGGGGTGTGGGATCGACCCCGATCAGGGAACAAGGATCCCACACACATGCCATGTGGCCAAAAAAAACCACAAACAACAACCAATTAAGAGAGACCAAACAGACAACTGATACCACAGAAATACAAACAATTATATACCAACAAATTGGACAACCTAGAAGAAATGGACAAGTTTCTAGAAACATGCAACCCACCAAAACTGAATCAAGAAGAAATAGATATTTCGAACAGACTGATCACTAGAAATGAAATAGAATCTGTAATTTAAAAAGAAAAACAAAAAGCCTCCCTGCAAATAAAAGGCCAGGACCAGATGGCTTCACTGGGCAATTCTACCAAACATACATACAAAGAAGAACTTATACTGATCCTTCTCAAACTCTTCCAAAAGACTGAAGAAGGAACACTCCCAAAGTCATTCTGTGAAGCCACCATCACCCTGATAACAAAACCAGACAAAGACAATATAAAAAAAGAAAATTACAGGCCAATATCTTCGATGAATATAGATGCAAAAATTCTCAACAAAATACTAGCAAACTGGGTCAGAAGACTAGATATCTAGGATGGCAAGGTGAGAAGGACTTATCTTGCCATGGCTGGCTTTGAAGACAGAGGCAGGGAGCCACGATTCAAGGAACACAGACAGCTTCTAGAAGCTGGACAAGGACTCCTGCCAGTGTTGCTGAGGCATCCTGCATCACTCAGAATCCCAGTGGTTACCCAGTTGGTGCTGAAGGGAGTTCTGTTATAGATGCACAATTAGACTTCCTTATTGCTACTGTGAAGGGGTTCTGTTGAGCCTGTCGATATGGCACTGGTTTGTAAAAAAATCTATCAATCAGTAACTAAGAGTATGTACATCGAGAAGATGGCAGAATAGAAGGACCTTGAGCTCACCTCCTGACATGAGCACACCAAAATCACAACTAACTGCTGAACTACCATTGATAAAAAGACTGGAACCTACCAAAAACGATATTCTAATCCAAAGACATAAAGAAGAAACTCAGCGAGATAGTAGAAGGGGCACACTTGCGAAATAATCAAATCCCATATCCCCTGGGTGGGCGACCCACAAACCGGAGAACAATTATATCGCAGAAGTTCTCCCACAGGAGTGAGAGTTCTGAGCTCCATGTCAGACTCCCCAGCCTGGGGGTCCGGCATTGGGAGGAGGACTTCCCGGAGCATTTGGCTTTGAAGGCCAGTGGGGCTTGAGTGCAGGAGCTCCACAGGACCAGAGGAAACAGAGCCCCCATTCTTGGAGGGCTCATGTGATTTCGTGTGTGTACCAAGACCCAGGGCAAAAGCAGTGACTCCACAGGAGCCTGGGTCAGACTTGCCTGCTGGTCTCGGAGGGTGTCCTGGGGAGGCAGGGGGCAGCTGTGGCTCACTGTGGGGACAAGGGCACTGGTGGAATAGGTACTGGGGAATACTCATTGGCACGAGCTCTCCTGGAGGCTGCCATTTCGGCACCAAGACCTGGCCCCAACCGCCTGTAGGCTTCAGTGCTGGGACACCTCAGGTGAAATGACCAACATGGCGGGAACAGAGCCCCACCCACCAGTGGACAGGCTGCATGAAGACTTCCTGATCCCACAGCCACCTCTAGACATGCCCCTTGACATGGCCCTGCCCAGAAGAGGGCCAAGACCCAGCCCCACCCACCACTAGTGGGCAAGCATCAGCCCTTCCCACCATGAAGCCTGCGCAAGCCTCTAGGCCAGCCCCACCCACTAGGGGGCAGACATCAGAAGCAAGAGAACTAGGATCCAGCAGCGTGCGGAACAAAGTCAGCAAACGCGGATCGGAACCTACCCTGGGACCAGCTGGTCCCCTGGCCCTTGGGTGACAAGAAGGGAATGTATTGCTGGGACACATAGGACATCCCCTACAGAGGGCCACTTCTCCAAGGTTAAGAAACATAACTAACTTCACATACATAAACATACAAATAGAAATTGAGACAAAATGAGATGTCAGAGGAATATGTTTCAGATGAAGGAACAACATAAAACCCCAGAAGAACAACTGAGTGACATGGAGATAGTCAATCTACCCAAGAAAGAATTCAGAATAATGACTGCAAGGATGAGCCAAGAACTCAGGAAAAGAATGGATGCACAGAGTGGAAGTTACAAGTTTGTTTGTTTGTTTGTTTGTTTTGCAGTACGCGGGCCTCTCACTGCTGTGGCCTCCCCCCGGCGCGGAGCATAGGCCCCGGACGTGCAGGCTCAGCGGCCACGGCCCACAAGCCCAGCCGCTCCGTGGCACGCGGGATCCTCCCGGACCGGGGCATGAACCCGTGCCCCCTGCATCAGCAGGCGGACTCCCAACCACTGCGCCACCAGGGGAGCCCAAGAGAAGTTACAAGTTTTTAATAAAATGTGAAGAGCAACCAAACAGAGTTGAAGAATACAATAACTGAAATGAGAAACACTAGAAGGAATCAATAGCAGAATAAATGAAACAGAAGAATGGATAAGTGAGCTGGAAGACACAGTGGTGGAAATCACTGCCACAGAGAAGAATAAAGAAAAAATAATGAAAAGAAATGAGGACAGTTTAAGAGACCTCTGGGACAGCATCAAATGCACCACCATTCGCATTATAGGGGCCCCAGAAGGAGAAGAGCGAGAGAAGGGGCCTGAGAAGATATTTGAAGCGATAAAAGCTGAAAACTTCCCTAACATGGGAAAGGAAACAGTCACCTAAGTCCAGGAAGAGAGGCCAGAAGGGAGTGGCACAATAGAATTAATGTGATGAAAGGGAAAAACCTACAACCAGGAATACTCTACCCAGCAAGGCTCTCATTCAGATTTGACAGAGGAATCCAAAGCTTTACAGTCAAGCAAACACTAGAAGAATTTAGTACCACCAAAGCAGCTTTACAAGAAATGCTAAAGGAACTTCTCCAGGTGGAAAGGAAAATGCCACAACTAGAAACAAGAAAATTACAAAATGGGAAAGCTCACTGGTAATGGCAAACATACAGTAAAGGTAGGAAATCATCTACACACAAATATGATATCTAAGCTAGTAATCACGAGGAGAGTACAAATGCAGGATATTTGAAACACATTTGGAATTAAGAGATCAGAGACTTAAAACAATTATGTGCATATATATAGACTACTATATCAAAACCTCATGGTAACTGCAAACAAAAAAATCTATAGTAGATACACACATAGAAAAGATAAAGGAGTCCAAACACAACACTAAAGACAGTCATCAAATCACAAGAGAACAAAAGAAAAAAGGAAGAAAAAAGACCTAAGACCTATGTATCAACATACATGTTGATAACTACCATATGTAAATGAATTAAATGTCCCAACCAAAAGACACAGACTGGCTGAATGAATACAAAAACAAGATCTGTATATGAGCTGTCTACAAGAGATCCACTTCTCAGACCTAGAGACACATGCATACTGAAAGTGAGGGGAGGGATAAAAGGTATTCCCAAATGGAAATCAAAAGAAAGCTGGAGTAGCAGTACTCACAGAAGACAAAATAGAGTTTAAAATAAATGCTGTTACAAGAAACAAAGAACAGGGATCAAGGGATCAATCCAAGAAGAAGATATAACAATTGTAAATATATATGCACCCAACATAGGATCACCTCAATATATAAGGCAAATACTAACAGTCATAAAAAGAGAAATCAACAGTAACAGTGGGGGACTTTTCATCAATGGACAGATCATCCAGTCAATAAGGAAATACAGGCCTTAAATGACACATCAGACTTGATGGACTTAATTGATATTTATAGAAGATTCCATCCAAAAGCATCAGAATACACTTTCTTCTCAAGTGCACATGGAACATTCTCCAGGATTGATCACATGTTGGGCCACAAGGCAAGCCTCGGTAAATTTAAGAAAAACTGAAATCATACCAAGCATCTTTTCCAAGCACAGCACTATGAGATTAGAAATCAACTACACGAAAAAAACCTGCAAAAAACATAAACACATGGAGGCTAAACAAGATGCTACTAAATAACCAATGGATCACTGAAGAAATCAAAGAGGAAATAAAAAAAATACCTAGAGACAAGTGAAAGCAAAAACATTACATTCTACACCCTATGGGATACAGCAAAAAGGATTTTAAGAGGGACGTTTACAGTGATACAAGCTTATCTCAGGGAACAAAAAAAAAAATCTCAAATAAACAACCTAACCTTACACCTAAAGCAACTAGAGAGGGAGGAACAAACAAAACCCAAAGTTAGTAGAAGGAAAGAAATCATAAAGAACAGAACAGAAATAGAGACTAAGAAAACAGTAGAAAAGATCAATGAAACTAAAAGCTGGTTCTTTGAAAAGATAAACAAGATTGATAAACTTTTAGCCAGACTCACTAAGAAAAAAAGAGGGCCCAAATCAATAAAATTAAAAATGAAAAAGGAGAAGTTACAACGAACACCACAGAGATACAGAGGATGAGACTAGTACGAGCAACTATACACCAATAAAATGGACAACCTAGAAGAAATAAACAAATTCTTAGGAAGGTACAATCTCCCAGGACTGAACCAGGAAGAAATGGAAAATATGAACAGACCAATTACCAGTACTGAAATTGAATCAGTGATTAAAAGACTCCCAACAAACAGAAGTCCAGTGCCAGATGGCTTTGCAGGCAAATTCTAACAAACATTTAGAGAAGAGTTAACACCTGTCCTTCTGAAACTATTCCAAAGAACTGTAGAGGAAGGAACACTCCCAAACTCAATCTATGAGGCCACCATCACCCTGATACCAAAATCAGACACAGATACCACAAAAAGAGAAAATTACAGGCTAGTATCACTGATGAACATAGACACAAAAATCCTCAACAAAATACTAGCAAACTGACTCCAACAATACATTAAAAGGATCATACACCATAATCAAGTGGGATTTATCCCAGGGATGCAAAGGGCTTTTCAATATCCACAAATCAATAAGTGTGATACACCACATTAACAAATTGAATACAAACCATATGATCATCTCAACAGATGCAGAAAAAGCTTTTGATAAAAATTCAACACCCATTTATGATAAAAACTCTCCAGAAAGTGGGCACAGAGGAAACATATCTCAAAATAATAAAGGCCATATATGACAAACCCACGGCTAACATCATACTCACTGGTGAAAAGCTAAAAGCATTTCCTCTAAGATCAGGAACAAGACAAGGATGTCCACTCTCGCCATTTTTATTCAACAGAGTTTTGGAAGTCCTATCCACAGCAATCAGAGAAGAAAAAGAAATAAAAGACTTCTTTTCCAAATTGGAAAAGAAGTAAAACTTATATTTGCAGATGACATGATACTGTACATAGAAAATCTTACAGACGCTACCAGAAAACTATTTACTAGACCTCATCAATGAATTTGGTAAAGTCTCAGGATATGAAATTAATACACAGAAATCTGTTGCATTTCTATACACTAACAACAAAATATCAGAAAGAGAAATTAAAGAAATAATCCCATTTAGCATCACAGCAAAAAGAATAAAATACCCTGGAATAAACCTACCTAAGGAGCCAAAAGACCTGTACACTGAAAACTGTTAAGCTGCTGATGAAAGAAACTGAAGATGACACAAACAGATTGAAAGATATACTGTGTTCTTGGATTGGAAGGATCAATATTGTCAAAATGACTATACCACCTAAGGCAATCTATAGATTCTATGCAATCCCTATCAAATTACTAATGGCATTTTTCACAGAATTAGAACAAATATTTAAAAATTTTATGGACATACAAAAGACCCCGAATAGCCAAAACAATCTTGAGAAAGAAAAATGGAGTTGGAGGAATCAGGTTCCCTGACTTCAGACTATACTACAAAGCTACAGTCATCAGAACAGTATGGTACTGGCACAAAAACAGAAATATAGATCAATGGAACAGGATAGAAAGCCTGGAAATAAGCCCACACACCTACGGTCAATTAATCTACAACAAAGGAGGCAAGAATATACAATGAAGAAAAGAGTCTTTTTAATAAGATGTGCTGGGAAAACTGGACAGCTACATGTAAAAAAATGAAATTAGAACATTCTCTAACACCATACACAAAAATAAACTCAAATGGATTAAAGACCTGAATGTACAACTGGATACTATCAAACTCTTAGAGGAAAACATAGGCAGAACACTCTCTGACATAAATTGCAGCAATTTTTTTTTTGATCTCTCTCCTAGAGTAATGGAAATAAAAACAAAAATAAACGGGACCTCATCAAACTTAAAAGCTTTTGCATAGCACAGGAAGCCATATACAAAATGAAAAGACAACCTACAGAATGGGAGAAAATATTTGCAAACAATGCAACTGACAAGAGATTAATCTCCAAAATACACAAACAGCTCATACAACTCAACAACAAAAAATCAACCCAATCAAGAAATGGGTAAAAGATCTAAATAGACACTTTTCCAAAGAAGATATACAGGTGGCCAAAAGACATATGGAACCATACTCAACATTGCTAATTATTAGACAAATGCAACAAAGTTACAATGAGGTACCACTTCACACCAGTCAGAATGGTCATCATTAAAAACTCTACAAACGGGCTTCCCTGGTGGTGCAGTGGTTGAGAGTCCACCTGTCAATGCAGGGGACACAGGTTCAAGCAGTGGTCTGGGAGGATCCCATGTGCCGCGGAGCAACTAAGCCCATGTGCCACAACTACTGAGCCTGTGCTCTAGAGCCCGCGAGCCACAACTACTGAACCCACATGCCACAACCACTGAATCCCACACGCCTAGAGCCTGTGCTCTGCAACAAGAGAAGCCACTGCAATGAGAAGCCTGCGCACCTCAACGAAGAGTAGCCTCTGCTTGCCTCAACTAGAGAAAGCCCACGTGCAGCAACGAAGACCCAACTCAGCCAAAAATAAATTAAATAAATTAAAAACAAACTCTACAAATAACAAATGGTGGAGAGGATGTGGAGAAAAGGGAACCCTCCTACATTGTTGGTGGGAATGTAAGTTGGTACAGCCACTATGGAAAACAGTATGGAGGTTCCTTAAAAAACTAAAAATAGAGCTACCACATGATCCTGCAATCTCACTCCTGGGCATATATCCAAAGAAAACTATAATTTGAAAAGATACATGCACTGCATTTTTTATAGCGGGACTATTTACAGTAGCTAAAACATGGAAGCAACCTAAATGTCCATTGACAGATGAATGGATAAAGAAGATGTGGTATATTTATACAATGGAATATTACTCAGCCATGAAAAAGAATGAAATAATGCCATTTGCAGCAACATGGATGGACTTAGAGATTATCATGCTAAGTGAAGTAAGTCAGACAAAGACAAATATCATATGATATTGCTTATATGAGGAATCAAAAAAAATGATACAAATGAACTTATATAAACAACAGATATAGACCCACAGACACAGAAAACAAACTTATGGTTACCAAAGGGGAAGTGGGGGGGAAAGGATAAATTAGGAGTTTGGGATTAACATATACACACTACTATATATAAATAAATAACCAACAAAGACCTACTGTAAAGCACAGGGAACTATACTCAATGTTTTGTAATAACCTATAAGGAAAAAGAATCTGAAAAAGAATAGATATATATCTATGTGTAACTGAATCACTTTCCTGTACACCTGAAACTAACACAACATTGTAAATCAACTATACTGCAATAAAAAAAAATAACAAAAAAGTTATCAAACGAAATTCAGGAACGCATAGAAAAGATCATACCCCATGATCAAGCTGAATTCATCACAGGGTCACAAGAATGGTTCAATACACAAATCAAACAATGTGATACACCACATCAACAAAAGAAAAGACAGAAACCACATGATCATCTCAAAAGATGCAGAAAAAGCATTTGATAAAATTCAGTATACATGGATAAAGAAGATGTGGCACATATATACAATGGAATATTACTCAGCCATAAAAAGAAATGAAATTTGAGTTATTTGTAGTGAGGTGGATGGACCTAGGGTATGTCATACAGAGTGAAGTAAGTCAGAAAGAGAAAAACAAATACCGTATGCTAACACATATATATGAAATCTAAAAAAAAAAAAAAAAAGGTTCTGAAGAGCCTAGGGTCAGGACAGGAATAAAGACGCAGATGTAGAGAATGGACTTGAGGACATGGGGATGGGGAAGGGTCAGCTGGGACGAAGTGAGAGAGTGGCATGGACATACATACACTACGAAATGTAAAATAGATAGCTAGTGGGAAGCAGCCACATAGCACAGGGAGATCAGCACAGTGCTTTGTGACCACCTTGAGGGGTGGGATAGGGAGGGTGGGAGGGAGATGCAAGAGAGAGGAGATATGGGGATATATGTACATGTATAGCTGATTCACTTTGTTATAAAGCAGAAACTAACACACTATTGTAAAGCAATTATACTCCAATAAAGATGTTAAATATATATATATATATATGAAGAAAAGAACCCAAATACCTAAAAACTTAATGACATAAAAAAATTCAATATCCATTTATGATAAAAACTCTTACCAAAGTGGGTATAGAGGGAACATATCTTAACATAATAAAAGCTATTCATGACAAACCCACAGCCAACATAATTCTCAATTGTGAAATGCTGAAAGGCTTCCTGCTCAAATCTGGAACAGGACAAAGATGCCCACTCTCACCACTTCTATTCAACATAGTATTGCAAGTCCTATCCACAGCAGTCAGACAAGTAAAAGAAATAAAAGGTATCCAAATGGAAGAGAAGAAGTAAAATTGTCATTGTATGCAGATGACATGATACTATATATAGAAAACCCTAAAATAGCCACACAAAAACTATCAGAACTGATAAAATAATTCAGTCAAGTAGCAGAATACAAGATTAACATACAGAAATATGTTGCATTTCTTTACTTTACACTAACAATGAAATATCAGAACGGGAGAGTAAAAAAAAAAAATCCCTTTAAAAATCACATCAACCCCCCCCCCCAAAAAAAACCCTTAGGAATAAACCTGACTAAGGAGGTGAAAGACTTACGTGCTGAGAATTATAAGACACTGATAAAGGAAACTGAAGACGATTCAAAGAAACAGAAAAATATCCCATGCTCTTGGATTGGAAGAATTAGTACTGTTAAAATGGCCATGCTAACCAAAGCCATCCACAGATTTAATGTGAACCCTATCAAGTTACTCATGACATTTTTCACAGAACTAGAACAAAGAATCCTAAAGTTTATATTGGAACCATAAAAGACCCAGAATTGCCAAAGCAATCCTGAGGAAAAAAGAACAAAGCAGGAGGCATAATACAGACAATACTACAAAGCTACAGTAATCAAAATCATGGTATTGACACAAAAATAGACATATGGATCAATGGAACAGAATAGAGAGCCCAGAAATAAACCCACACACCTACGGTCAATTAATCTTTGACAAAGGAGGCAAGAATCTACAATGGAGGAAAGACAGTCTATTCAGCAAGTGGTGCTGGGAAAGCTGGACAGCCTCATATAAGTCAACGAAGTTAGAATACTCCCTCACACCATACACAAAAATAAACTGAAAATGGCTTAAAGACTTAAATATTAGACATGACACCATAAAACTCCTAGGAGAGAACATAGGCAAAACATTCTCTGACATAAATTGTACCAATGTTTTCTTAGGTTAGTCTCCCAAGGCAACAGAAATAAAAAGCAAAAATAAACAAATGGGACCTAATTAAATTCAAAAGCTTTTGCACAGTAAAGAAAACCATGAACAAAATGAAAAGACAACCTACAGAATGGGAGAAAACACTTGCCAATGATGTGACAGACAAGGGCTTAATTTCCAAAATATACAAACAGCTCATCCAACTCAATAACAAAAAAACCAAACAACCCAATCAAAAAATGGGCAGAAGACCTAAATAGACATTTCTCCAAAGAAGGCATACAGATGGCCAATAGGCACATGGAATGATGCTCAACATTGCTAATTATTAGAGAAAATGGAAATCAAAGCTACAATGAGGTACCACCTCACACCGGTCAGAATGGCCATTATTAAAAACTCTACAAATAACAAATGCTGGAGAGGGTTTGGAGAAAAAGGAACCCTCCTACGCTGCTGGTGGGAATGTAAATTGGTATAGCCACTATGGAAAACACTATGGAGGTTCCTTAAAAAACTAAAAATAGAGCTACCACATGATCCTGCATTCCCATTTCTAGGCATCTATCTGGAGAAAACCATAATTCGAAAAGATACATGCACCTCAATGTTCACAGCAGCACTGTTTACAATAGCCAAGACATGGAAGCAACCTAAGTGTGCACTGACAGATGAATGGATGAAGAAGATGTAGTATATATATATATATATACCATGAAATACTACTCAGCCATAAAAAAGAATGAAATAATGCCATTTGCAGCAGCATAGATGGACCTAGAGATCATCACACTCAGTCAGAAAGAGATAGACAAAAACCATCTATCATTTATATGTGGAATATAAAATGTGACAGATGAACTTATTTACAAAACAGAAACAGACTCACAGACATAGAAAAGAAACTTATGGTCACCGAAGGGAAAGGGGGTGGGGAAGGATAAATGAGGAGTTTGGGATTAGCAGATACAAACTACTGTATATAAAATAGATAAACAAGGTCCTATTGTATTGCATAAGGAACTGTATTCAGTATCCTATAATAAACCATAATGGAGGGCTTCCCTGGTGGCACAGTGGTTGAGAGTCCACCTGCCGATGCAGGGGACACGGGTTCGTGCCCCCGTCCGGGAAGATCCCACATGCCGCGGAGCGGCTGGGCCCGTGAGCCATGGCCGCTGAGCCTGTGCATCCAGAGCCTGTGCTCCGCAGTGGGAGAGGCCACAGCAGTGAGAGGCCCGCGTAACGCAAAATAATAATAATAATAAATAACCATAATGGAAAAGAATATGAAAAAGAATATGTATAGATGTGTATAACTGAATCACTTTGCCGTACACCAGAAACTAACACTGCATTGTAAATCAACTATACTTCAATTAAAAAAAGAAAAACAATTAAGGGAGACTAAATAGACCAGGAAGTCAAATTAACTGTTCATTTAATATTCACATCAAAAAGATTTTACATGATAGAGTCAATTTTCCTAGGCCTATGAAACAAAACTTTAAACAGAGGCAGACCTGAAAGTTGAAATCAATTGTATTCTAAAATTTTTATATGAATTGTTTTGAAATCTGAATGTATTTTTCCATAAAGCCATGTTAACAGGATTATTAGATTCCCATGTCAACTCACGAAAGATTCATAATGAATTTGAAAAAGTAAGTTTTCTTTCAGCAGTGTCCAAAGCACCTTCACCAGTATCCTGAGTTCCTTCTCACAACAATCCTGGAATATATATGGGACAGACATGATCTATCTTCGTGTTATAGCTGAGGAAACTGAGGGACTACAGAGGGTCGAGTGTTATATCAGAGAAAGAACTGGGGAAGAGTTCACCACATGTGGACTGGCCCCTGGCATTGGTTTGCTCTACATGCTCCCCATGACTGTCAGAAGCTGTGGGTGAAGAACCAGGGGTATAGTGCATTCTTTCTAAGTATCAGTCACCTGGGGCATTTGTTAAAAGCACATTCCCTTTCTGACTTACTTCACTCTGTATGACAGACTCTAGGTCCATCCACCAACTACAAATAACTCAATTTCGTTTCTATTTATGGCAGAGTAATATTCCATTGTATACATATGCCACATCTTCTTTATCCATTCATCTGTCAATGGGCACTTAGGTTGTTTCCATCTCTGGGCTATTGTAAATAGAGCTGCAATGAACATTGTGGTACATGATTCTTTTTGAATTATGGTTTTCTCAGGGTATATGCCCAGGAGTGGGATTGCTGGGTCGTATGGTAGTTCTGTTTGTAGCTTTTTAAGGAACCTCCATACTATTCTGCACAGTGGCTGTATCAATTTACAAATACTGTATGCTAACACATATATATGGAATCTAAGGGGGGAAAAAAAAGGTCATGAAGAACCTAGGGGTAAGACGGGAATAAAGACACAGACCTACTAGAGCATGGACTTGAGGATATGGGGAGGGGGAAGGGTAAGCTGTGACAAAGTGAGAGAGTGGCATGGACATATATACACTACCAAACGTAAAATAGGTAGCTAGTGGGAAGCAGCCGCATAGCACAGGGAGATCAGCTTGGTGCTTTGTGACCACCTGGAGGGGTGGGATAGGGAGGGTGGGAGGGAGGGAGACGCAAGAGGGAGAGATATGGGGACATATGTATATGTATAACTGATTCACTTTGTTATAAAGCAGAAACTAACACACCATTGTAAAGCAATTATACTCCAATAAAGATGTTTAAAAAAAAAGAAAGAAGAAAAAAATGGAGAGAAGGAGGGATGGGGGGAGGGAGGAAGAAACCGTTTAAATTCCCCAGCCCAGCAATAACACGGGCAGGTTCAACTCTAAGGTTTTTCTAAATGTATCTGCATATTGACCACTGGGTAGCCTGCTGTTTCCCTCAACAATTGTCCTCCGTAAGGCTCTCTACGTAAACCAATATGTATGTAAATATCGTGTGTGTTGGCAGTAAAGTGTTCCATGTTACGAATACACCACAGTTTGTATTTAACCGATAAAAAAAAACAAAAAAAAGCACATTCCCTAGCCTCTTCTCTGGAGTCTCTAATTCCGCCCAGTGTGGGGTGTACCCAGATTATTGTTAATAATTGCGCCGGGTCAGGCATATTTGGGTTTACATTGAGGATTTAAATCAGATACCCTTGAATTTGCCTCTGGGCTAGGCCTCGAGCAAGCTGTCTGAGCTTGGGCAAGTCATTTAATAGCTGTAATTCTCAGTTTCTTCATGTGTATAATAGAAATAAAAACATCTCTTTCAGCGTAATTGTGAGGCTTGTTTGTAAGATGTAACGCAGGGCCTGGCACAAACACAATTTCTCTATATACCTGTCTTAGGCGATGCTGATCGAACACTACACACTAACAGTCAAACCTTTTGTGGTAGATGGGTCAAGCCCTGTGTTCATAAGCCAAAGAAAACAAGTACAGAGAAGTGTGTGGTCCAACCCAGTTTTTAGTTGGTCCAGAGGCAGTTTTCCTTAAGCTTTGTGAAGTCAAGGTGTTCTCTTAACAAGCTCCCTTTTTTCTTTTGGAGGACAGTACAGGTCATCTACAGTATGTTCCAGTCCCCAGTCAAATTCAAGTGATACCCCTGGGATGAGCAGTCTTTTTCCAGATCAAGCAGAGGCCACAGAGAAACTGACAGATGGAAGGAACAGCCATCACACCACACACTTGTTTCCAGCACAGCTATCACCTTTTTTTGGAAAAGTGGCGAAGAAGCCTCGTACTGTTCATTAGGGAGGGGAGAAAAAGCTGAATTCTCGAGGGGAAAATAAAGGTCTGATTTAAAGCTAATGGCTCTGTAGGAGGCCAGCTGGGGTTAGGTCAGGCCATGCCACCTGGCAGTCCTGCAGCTGACTGTAAAAAGTGTAACATCTCACAACCACTGCGAGACTTTTCCTTGCCAAACTCTTCTGAACACACTTTCTTTAATTCTCACCATGCTCTTCTAAGAGAGGGGATAATTTACAAATGAGGAAACTGAGGTCCAGAGTGATTAGGTAACCCAGGCAGTAAGTGTGGAGCTGAGGTGCAGATCCAGGCTCCCTGGCTATGTGCTTTGACACTGATGCCAGTACCCAAATGGGTTGGGGATTGTGAAGTGGGAATTAGAAATAATCCATTTGGTCACTGCCTCTGTGCTTATGGGTGGGGACCATGGGGGAGGTGTCCCTGTACAGGAGGGCAGAGCTCCTCTGTGATGAATACTGTTTTAGAGTGATATCAACATCAACAGCAAAAAAAAAACCCTGAAAGTTCCCAACTCAACCAGCCTATAGTCATATGCTAATGCTTGGGCATCCCCTCCTGAACCACTCACCAAAAATTTGCAGGCAAATCGTGCGGAATCTTGGCTCGCCTGTACTGAAAAGTAGCAACATCTTGTTTTCCATGGTGGCTTTTGACCTGAGCCTAGACTTCAACCACAAAGGAAGCAGAAGAAGGCCTGCAGCAGGAAATAGGCGCCACTTCCTGAGTCCTCGCTGTGGGCCAGGCACAGCGTACATGCTTTAAGTGTATTGTCTCATCAAAAAATTCATTAAACAAGCAAATAAACCTTTCACTTGCTGGAAGAAAGAAATGTAGAGGCAAAAGATCAGATTCCAGTCAAGGAATGACCATTAACCAGCTTCACCATCTTGCCTAAATGACTTAATCTCTTTGGGTATTTTCTCATTTGCAAGACAAGGAAATTGGAAAGAAGCTCATCAGATGCTCTAAGGACTTGGATTTGAGTGCTGGCCCTACCATATATTAGCACCGGTCTTCGGGCAAGCCATTTAAAATTCATCTATCCACTAGGTTGTGGCAAAGATCTCAAACTGAGAGAACGTACTAGGTCTTCTGTGCACTTTTAAGCACAAAACAAACGGCAGCCAACAGTAGCACTTACTGTGTGCCAGATACTGCTGTGAATCCTCTTCATATATTAAGTCATTTAACACACGTTATAGCCCATAAAAAAACCCATTTTATAGACAGTGAAACTAAGGTTACAGAGACGTTAAGTAAGTTGTCCAAGGTCACACAGCTAAGAAGTAGTGAAACTAGGATTTGAAATTCTCATAATTACTTAGTTTGAATAACCAATTAGCCAGAAATGAGCATAATGAAAATTGGTGTCCTCAGAAGTAGTGAACTCTCAGTTGCTGTTGGTAGTACAAGGTAACAGCCTGATTCTGCCATGAAGATGTAAATAATGTGGACAGGGATGTGTCACAATTACGGAGCAGTCACCCTCAAATGAAATCCCATCTAAAATATCCATTTAAAAAAAAAATAACAAGCTTCTGTACAGCAAAGGAAACCATCCACAAAATGAAAAGACAACCTACCGAATGTGAGAAAATATTTGCAAAGCATATGTCTGATAAAGGGTTAATATTCAACTTATATAAAGAACTCATAAGCTCAATAGCAAAAATACAAATAATCCAATCAAAACATGGGCAGAGGATCTGAATAGACATTTTCCAAAGAAGACATACTGATGGCCGATAGGTACATGAAAAGGTGCTTAACATCACTAATCATCAGGGAAATGCCAACAAAACCATGATGAGATATTATTGTAAATAATCTAGAGATGATTTAAAGTATAGGGAGGATGTATAGGTTATATGCAAATACCAAGTCATTTTATATAAAGGACTTGAGCGTCTATGGGTTTTGGTAGTCACAGGGGTTCCTGGAACCAATCCCCTGCAGATACCAAGGGACAACTCTATTCGGGAACCAGTAAAAGGAGCCTGATGAAAAAAAAAAATCCATTTAATAAGGTGCTCAGCTAAATTCTAGAGCATTTCCCTAAAGATGTTTGTATCTCATGTGAGAAGAAAAATGAAGGAGAAACTGCTTTCATGTTAGTTTGATGGTTTCTAAACCTTTTCCCTACCCTGACGAAATAACCTATACGACATGTGACATTTTGGGATCTTCAAGACAAAGTCGAGAGAAAATTCAGTTTGTCCTTCTGTTTTACCCTATGGCCAAAGAGTTTTTACTTTACAAATATCTTCATTTACTTTAATTCTATTTTCTTCTCTTCCTTATAAAAATGTGTCAGCTCTTGTGATACTGCCTTCACAATATCCTTTCTCTTCCCACCAATCGTTTCAAGACCATTGGTCTTGAGACCTGAGAGCGTCATGGAGTCATCACATAAACAAAGCATCCGGCACTCCCTGGCTGAGCTCCGAGTGAGAGGGATCCGTTTCCCCACCAGGTGTGCAGGATTCCCTTCCCCATATCCCTTCTGAGGTCAGGGATCCTCTCTAAGCTCCTGTCTGTCATAGATGGAACACCGCGGTCCAGGGAAGGGCTGCTGTTGGCCCAGCTGGTGAGTGGAGGGACTAGAACTCAGTGCAGGGTTTCTGATGCTGAATCCAGCCCTGCTTTCGCAGCACTGGATTCGCTCTCTCACAAGGATACTATGAGGCGAATCACATACACGTGGCTAAGAGAGTCCCGTGTGGACTACGATATAGATTAGAAAGGTGCCGTGACTATGAAATCTCATTTTCCCATATACCATGCAGTGGTGCTGTAGAAACTGGGGAGGACTCATAAACATGATGCTTTTATTACCCTCTTACCCAGCTGGCTTTTATTCTAAGAAACTGGGGGTCTGTGTCTTTTTAGTCTTTGATGTTGTCAGTGGATCCCTCCACTCCTATTTTGTTTAAAATTTTCTAACATTTATTCTTTCAGAAAGGATTGATTTGCTCTAATTAAAAAGAAAAGGAAAGATGAGAAGGAATAAAGGCTCCGTGTAACCAAGGGGCTTGTGTGGTGGCAACACCACAGAGGTAGTTTGTAATCTGACTTATTTTCTGATTTGCTGACTCTAGCTCAAGCCCATTGCCTCCTTGCCAGGCCACTAAGCATGTGTATAAATTGACACGGGCCGGCATAAATCAATTGTTATGCGGGTGGGTCGGCTCCATGCCCCACATCAGTCAGGCAAGGGAGGCAAGTGGAGAGCGGTTCCTGTTTGGGGGACTGAAAAGACACCGACATAGGCTTTGTCAAGGCTGGAGAGTCAGAGAAGCCAACTGCAAAGCCAGATTTCCTTCCATAGGATAAACTGACGGCTAGCCTTTAGCGCACATTTAAATCTTGTTCATCCTCGTATCCCTGGGCAGATCACACAGACACCTTGCAACAAACATCTGCAGAGAGAGATACAGAACGTAGGTGGGGAGGGAGGAAGGACAGAGAGGAAGAGGTATGAGAGGAAAAAGGAAAGAAGATAAACAGAAGTGAGGACTTAGGAAAAGAGAAGGAAAGGACTGGAAGGAAGAGGAGCAGGGAGGAAGGCAAGGAGGTACGAGGAAAGGAACAGGAAAGAAGGAAGAAGATAAACAGAAGGAAAGAATTAGAAGGAGCAAAGGAAGGCTCTGGATGGAAGATGAGGGAAGGAAGGAAGGAGAGAAAGAGGAGAAAGGGGAGACATGCAGCAAGGACAGCTGAAGTGCCCCAGAGGAAACCAGGAGCATGAACACGGACTCAAGGGCACCGCCTGGTGGTCATGACCCTTATGTACTTCGCCCTTCTCCAACTCCTATTTCACTCAGTATCTATCTGCCTGCCAAATTTAGCACTTTATTAGTTGACATCTGATTCTCAAGTTAGTTCATAAATATACCATTTCCTCATTTAGACTACAAGCTTTTTTTTTTTTTTTTGCGGTACGCGGGCCTCTCACTGTTGTGGCCTCTCCCGTTGCGGAGCACAGGCTCTGGACGCGCAGGCTCAGCGGCCATGGCTGGGGCACGAACCCGTGTCCCCTGCATCGGCAGGCGGACTCTCAACCACTGCGCCACCAGGGAAGCCCCTAGACTACAAGCTTTTTGAGAGCAGGGTCTTTTCTTAGATTTCTTTTGTGCCCTGGCCACTCCCCGTTCTGTTCTGCCTAGTCCCTAGACAGTGCTGAGATTGTGGAAAGCAGTGACTTGGTCCCTGGTGACCTTGTCAATTTCTCTTGCTGTGAAAGAGCAGCTTCCTTTCCACTTTTCCCGCAGCCAGATGGAAGTCTCGTTGCCTCCAAAGTTTCACATGCCTTATGCTTTCCAGAGGTGCTGTGATGTCTAGAAAACACATTCACGATAGCCTGTCTAAGCAACAGAAAACTCATACACTCATTAACATACTGTGACAGGTGGCCATTGAGGAGAACACCAGAATATACATACTATTAAAGATTATTCAGGTGGGCAATCTTACAAACACTACTTGGAACATGTTCTCCAACCTTACTGCCTAGCTAGCTGTCATCTGGGAAAGAATGCCCTTCAATTAAGGCTGATTTGAACCTCCTTGGAACTGACAAGTTAGTCTGTGTTTCAGAGGTATGCTTCTAGTATACAAATGCAAATGGTTTGCCCCTTTGGTGGGAAATGAACACTTCACGAGTGCTCAACCAGACACGGTGTCATGCCAAAAATGGCAACTCTTTCTAGAAAACTCCAGTCTCTGTGGCCACATTACATTGAGTCTGGTTTCAGAATCAGATCTTCCACTTCGTGGGTTTTGGGAAGAGGCTGCCGGTATGTAGGGGCGGGAGCCAGACACACTCGGAGAACTGGGTCTTAATCTCTTAGACGATACATAAATTGGGGGAAGATCAGAGGACTCCCTCCTCTTGACTGTAAGACTGAAAATGCTCATCTGCTGCTGTTCAAATGTGACTTCCTTGCTTCCTTCCTAGGATCAGTGAGTGACCTTGAACGGCTCTGGGCTGATGTGAGAGGTTCTAGATACTGATCAGAAACCATTTTCAAGACAGTGTTGCCTGTGTGGAAGAGCTTACCTGCCCGTGCCCAAGGCATGAGTATTTTTTTTTGTTTTTTTTGCAGTATGCGGGCCTCTCACTGCTGCGGCCTCTCCCGTTGCGGGGCACAGGCTCTGGATGCGCAGGCTCAGCGGCCATGGCTCACGGGCCCAGCCGCTCCGCGGCATGTGGGATCTTCCCGGACCGGGGCACGAACCCGTGTCCCCTGCATCGGCAGGCGGACTCTCAACCACTGCGCCACCAGGGAAGACCCCCCAAGGCATGAGTTTTGACTCAGCAAAGCTTCAAGAAGCCATCTCCTCTGACCACCACGGCCCTGCCTCCCTCTGAATGCAACTTTCTGACTTGGTCACATATTTCTGATACAAGAAAGCTGAGCGAATGAGAGTGGTTTAGAAGAGGCAGAGGAGAAAAAGTAATATGCAAATATCATTCTCAAGAGCAGAAACAGTATGTAACTGGAAAATGGCCTGTTTGGGGATACACAGTTTTAGGGACCCATGTGCAATTTACATGCCCAGACTAATTTAAATCAGTTCCTGTCTCCCCTTCCATTTCTGATCATTCATATACCCAGCTGTGGCCTTTGGGGAAATCCTAAGAAAAACGGCTCTGTTACAGGCTGGACTGAGCCTGCTTTCCTTCTTCCCGTCAGCACAGGGGAAGGCAGAATCTAAATGTTATCTTAACAACAGTCGTGGTAACAGTGATGCTGTCTGATCTCAAGGAAACTGTGTTGTGCTAAGTGGAATTTTTAAAAAGCTCTTTCAACAGAGTCAGCAAACCTCCTGTGTTGCGAAGCCCAGGCCGAATCCCCTGCTTTAACGCAGCAGCCCCCTGACACCCGGTTCGTTGCTGATTAACGAG
The DNA here is from genome assembly GCF_951394435.1 of Stenella coeruleoalba. Classification (NCBI taxonomy): domain Eukaryota; kingdom Metazoa; phylum Chordata; class Mammalia; order Artiodactyla; family Delphinidae; genus Stenella; species Stenella coeruleoalba. Next base: position 23,174,316 of record NC_137164.1, on the reverse strand, counting down.
AGCAGGTGCCCCAGGCCGCTGTGCAGGAGAACCTCAGCGTCGGGGTCTGGCGGCAGCTCCAGGATTATGAGCCTCCTGGCAGTCGGTGCAGGTACAAGGCCCCGGTGGATACTTAGAGGGCAAACCTCTCATTATTTTGTTTTCTGCTTAAAGCCCCAAGGATATGGAACTCCAGCATATAGCAGTAATTTGCTCTCTGGATTAAAAAGGCTAAGTATCCTCTCAGCCTCACTGGGATAGAAAGAATATTCGGTCCAATCCCTGGCACCCAGGAGTTTTAGTCAGAACACGTTTTGACATATTTTCAGGCGTGAGGCAAGAATCTGACAGCTCCACTGAGCGTTCTGTCCAGGAGGTGAAGGGCTGTCTGGGAGAGACCGAGACCCTGTATATTTCCTCTGTGAGGGAAATACCTTCTTTATTATCTTCTAAAATAAAGGTATCAGTCTGAGATGAAATGGAATTCCCCTTGACCGAATCCCTTCCGGAAAGGCCCATCATCTAAGGACCAGAGACCAGGTGTGTGAATTCTCTCCTTACTGAGGGAGACCACACAGATCTCACCCGAGCGAGTGAATGATGGACACTGTCCTGCGGGGAAGAATAGAACAAGAGCTCCTACCCATCAAATAATCAATTATACCTGGACGTGCACGTGCACACACACACGTATGCAACTCACACGTGCAAGCGCATTTCATAGACATACAGATCGTCAACCTGCACTGATGGGCCAGAGGAGACAGGAGCCCTACAATTCTTAGACGAATGATGAGTGGATTCCTTGGCCATTTCAGCTCATACTGAAACAACCACTGCTTCTTCACAAAGGCTTCCCACTTGGGATTTCCAGAAAGGGAAGGAAAGAAATGTCAACAATACAAGGGAAGGATAATAGCAACAATAGGAATCATTTCTTGAGGGCTTACTCTATGCCAAGTACAGTGGTGCAAGTGGCCTTTCATTTAATCCTCCAGGCAAAGGTAGTGGTGATATTATGAAGAATGGTATTGGAGAAGGAAAAACAAAGCAGGCCTTCAAAGCTTTCTTTCAACAAAGTAACATCGTATCACTCCTCCTCATTTCATCTGAGTTCAAAGGACCGTTTTCTGTCACCCTCCCCTCCCCCCATGGAAGTGAGGGGAGGCCACAGGGAAGGCAATAACATGATTCTGAACGTCAAGACTCTTCCAGTCTCCTCCTTCCATCTCACTCTGTATGGTCTACCCTGTCACCAGCTGCAGGAGAATAAGAGGGCATGGATCTCTATGCCTGAAAAACACTTTCTGTTCCAGATGACTTCTCTCAAAGCTGAAGTATAAGACCCATTAGAAAGGTCAAGCGCGAGCAATCCCACCACTGGGCATGTACCCTGAGAAAGCCATAATTCACAAAGAGTCATGTACCAAAATATTCATTGCAGCTCTATTTACAATAGCCCAGAGATGGAAACAACCTAAGTGTCCATCATCGGATGAATGGATAAAGAAGACGTGGCACATATATACAATGGAATATTACTCAGCCATAAAAAGAAACGACATTGAGCTATTTCTAATGAGGTGGATAGACCTAGAGTCTGTCATACAGAGTGAAGTAAGTCAGAAAGAGAGAGACAAATACCGTATGCTAACACATATATATGGAATTTAAGAAAAAAAAATGTCATGAAGAACCTAGGGGTAAGACAGGAATAAAGACACAGACATACTAGAGCATGGACTTGAGGATATGGGGAGGGGGAAGGGTAAGCTGTGACAAAGCGAGAGAGCGGCATGGACATATATACACTACCAAACATAAAATAGATAGCTAGTGGGAAGCAGCTGCATAGCACAGGGATATCAGCTTAGTGCTTTGTGACCGCCTAGAGGGGTGGGATAGGGAGGGTGGGAGGGAGGGAGACGCAAGAGGGAAGAGATATGGGAACATATGTATATGTATAACTGATTCACTTTGTTATAAAGCAGAAACTAACATACCACTGTAAAGCAATTATACTCCAATAAAGATGTAAAAAAAAAAAAAAGAAAGAAAAAGAAAGGTCAGGCGGTTGTGGGATTGTGAATGGGTAAGATCATCTGAATCAAAATTAGATGACAGTGTAGCAGTGTAATCGATACTGACCACTGAAGATTCAGAATGACTGTATGTGTGTGTATTCAGGTCAGCGAGCTGTGGGCCTGGTCCTGCACATCCCAGGCGCTTTGCTGTGCTCTATGGAAGAGCTTCTTACTTCCATTTTCCTTCTCAGCAGGACACTTAGCAAACTGCCCAGTGACAGGCCTAGCATCTCTGTCCCCTTCCAGGGCTCCCCAAGGCAGTACTGGTTAATGCCATCACTTGATTTTCACAGAGGCCCCTCTCACTGTTCACTGGAATTTGATACATAAATTGAGCTCTTTCTGTCCCTTCTCTTTCGGCGCACAAACACCCCAGTGGGCTAGGAGGGTAGCTGGTCTGCAGAGGAGAAAAACTAGCCTCACGGAAATGAGGAGTGATGTCCTGACCCTGGGTATGACCCTCGAGGGGCATAGCTGAGAGGAACTTTTGTAGTCATTTTTTTTTTTCCATTTGGAGAATGATCCTAAAATACCACCATTAATACAGTTTTCTTGAGAGTCATATCAGAGTTTTATGTTATTTGAGGTGATTTTTCCTCTATTGTGTGGAGCCCTTCACATAGACTCCTGTGAGAATATGGTCTAAGGATAGTGCCCCATCAGTCGCCCTGACAGGATTTCTCCATTGTTGTGGGAACTTTCAGGCCAACCTGCACTTTTAAATCCCTCATATGCTTTTCAAAGGAATTTGGCATGTGCTGAAAGTAACTGTTATTTTCGATAACTGCTTTTCTTTCTACAGAGACAAAAGCAAGTGAAAAGAAGACAACTCTCTACCGGAAACTGAGTTCTTGTGAAGAAGTACAGATCAACCTCCATACGCTATTACATCCCTAACGCAGCTCACGCAGCTTCGGCCTGCAGCCAGCAATCAACACGCTATATTTTAGCAATGCAAGTTGAGAAAAAGGACTTACCTTGGAGTCCAGCTGCTGCATGTATGACCAGAGATATTCTATATTGGCTCCAAAAGGGTGGACGTGAAGAAACGTTGATATGATGCCTGAATTAAAAAGACAAACACTGAACATTATTGAGAGGCAAATGAAAGTCTCAGGTGAATAACGTCATCTGACCCCAGGGACAGTGTTGTCAGGCTGAGTCGTGGTCTTGCCCTTTCTAACGGCTCTCGGCAAGCATTCAATAATTGCACATTTTGAAGACGGTAATGGTAACACGGCCAACAGAACACTGTCTCCTGGAACGACAGTAGTTGGAAAAGCGAGACTCTAAGAAAACACATGGATGAATGAAGGTATTTCTAAACAAAGACTCCTGGAAGCATTTCAACTACCAATTTTATGCTTGATTTGCCAATATAAAATTGTAGTTATTGGAAGGATAAAATGATCCCTTTTCTTTCCCTCGCTAGACTCTGCAGTATGAAAACGGCTCCTACAGCTGTGTCAAATTCCCCTGATCATTACAGCTGCTAGTTACAAAGAGTATTTAATCCCTATTTCCCCTCACTGCCACTGAGGGAAGCACAAATCCTTGCCGTCTCCCCCTGGATCTCGCTGTTGTTTTAAGGGAGCCAGCCTGCTCTCTCCTTCTGGCTGCTGTAATTTACAAGATCATTTTAAAAGGCCCAGGAATGGACGGTTTGGCTGGAGTCTGATTATAAATCAGAGGGCTTTTCCATCGTGAAATTCAACTGTCAACATTGTACTGACGGATGAAAAGCTGAACGGTAGCGTCGGGGCTGACGTAAAAGCATTACCCTCCTACCCTCCTACCCTCCCTGCTCTTATAACCAGAATCAAAATGGTGAAAATGAGGACGTCAACTCCATAGGCTGTATCCTTCTATGTGTTAAGAAACTGGGTTCCGACGGACACTTCTGGCTTCTCTCTGAAACAGGCTTTGAGATGAATCAAATTTGAGGATAAGGCCTCAACGTTCTGTTTATTGTGATGCTTTGGTGCTCGAAAGCCAAAGGTCAGAGGCTTCAGACCCACAGGGCAAGCATAGGCCGAGCACATCGTTCTGCACTACGTCATGCTATGAATTGCAGGGTGGCCTTGGATTGACCTGGGATAGGGTCTCACGGCCCCTGATCTCTGGTGTGATGCCTGCGATGCCCTGGATGAGTGTCAGTTTCTAAAGAAAAGTTCTCAGTTTATCCTTAGGCTGAGAGCAGAGAACCAGAGCCTACACAAGTACTTTCGAGACCTAGCCTCAGAACACTGCTTTTATGTGGGTTCTCGGTGGACAGTGAAATGAAGAACACAGAGACGATTAGTTACATTTCTCCATAAAGTTAAAACCCCAGTCTTCAGAGATTGACCTTTTCCCTGGAATATAAAGAACTACTGTTTTATTCTGAGATTATGTTCTTCCTTTTTTGTTAAAATGTCCTTCTCTTATGAAATAATGGTGATGACAGAAGGTAACAATGGTAGTTTTAATCTCTTTAAGTGGCAAATAGCCATTTTTAATATACGTAAGTGGGATTGTTTTGTCCCCCTCCTACCACTTTGTTAATTTATGTTTTAACTGTATAGACCTGGCAACTACTTCCCTGTGTCTGAAATTCTCAAATCTCGTGAGGTAGCACTATAAGTAACTGCGTTACCAGTAAGAGTTAAAGTACAGAATCCCATGAATGATTTACTTAGAAAATAAATGAGAACAGAAGTATTTAAAAAAATAACATTTCCATTTGCATTCCTTAAGTGGGAGAGAGGGGGCAGAATTCTTATGGGGAATTGATTTTTTTTTTTTTTTTTGGCCTCGCCATGCTGCGTGGCTTGTGGGATCTTAGTTCCCCGACCAGGGATTGCACCTGGGCCCTCAGGAGTGAAAGCACCGGGTCCTAACCGCTGGACTGCCAGGGAATTCCCAAGGGGAACTGCTTCTATTTCAGGATGGTGAGTGGGGCTTTCCCTGCTGTCCCAGGCCGAGGACAAGTGGTGCTATGTCTACTGCTTTCCACAGAGAGCCTCCAACAAACGGTAGGCAGACCCCTGCCCCCTATGAGGAGGAAAGGAGGACGGGGAAGGGAGGAGTAGTCAGTGCTGGCTGGCTTTGTGAGAAGGCAAGGGTGTTCCCAGTGAGAAGCTTTTCTCTTCTCTTAAATGCGATGCTCCCAGGGAGCGCCTCAAGAGAGCGGCTTGTAGAGACTGGGGAGGGGGGGCCCTGCAAGGCGGCGAAGCACATTCCTTTCCTTGGCTGGACGTCCGTTTAGGCAGCAGACTGACTAATCTGGCTTTGTGCCAGCCGAGCACAGGGAGGCGGTGGGGTGCTGTAGCCTTTGGGTGACAAGAATGTGTGAGCTTTTCCCATGGGACAAGGGGGTATCTCAGAAGGTAGACGGGCTTGAGCAGCCTTACAAGTATCCCAGGGCCCCAGCAAATAGAGAAAAACATTTTTTATGTTAATATCCCTACAGGACAAAGAATCATCAACATCTCCTGGCTAACCTGCAGCCTCTCCTATAAATGCCCCTGGGAGTGTGACAGGAAGTTAGTTAAGTGCCTCCAATAGAATGAATAGGATGGTTCAGAAGAGGATGGGGGTGGGGGCTATGGGGGAGTGGCTGACAACTCTTTTTTTTTTGGCTGTAGGTAGGCCTCTTGGGGCCTCTCCCGTTGCGGAGCACAGCCTCCGGACGCGCAGGCTCAGCGGCCATGGCTCACGGGCCCAGCCGTTCCGCGGCCTGTGGGATCTTCCCGGACCGGGGCACGAACCCGTGTCCCCTGCATCGGCAGGCGGACTCTCAACCACTGCACCACCAGGGAAGCCCAGACAACTCTTGACCTAAGAAGATGAAGGAGGAAATTCAGGGATACCAGAAGTGGGAGGACCTGGGGTGGCCGCTTTTCTTGCCTTTGTGATGATGGCCTCCCTCACTGTTTACTGTCCCACAGCCCTAATCTTGGGTCTGTAACCGCAAGGAACTCTGCCCTTAGACAGTATTTGTGTGTTCTGGTTCAGTAGCAGGAATATAGTATACAGTTACAATAAATGTGTGTTGAATGAATTTATCCTCTAGAACTGAGAATGGCCAGTGTACTTCTTTAAAATTTCTACTGTTCTATTATTGACAAATCAGGAGAAATAAGAACCTTAAAAATTGCTACCGGTACTAACCAAGGATGTAGTACTCTTTCAAATACCAGGTAACTTCGAGGAATTATTCATCAGTGATTCCTGCCCTTAACTCATCCTGTTATGAATTCAGGACAGAGTTAACTTGGATGTTTTGGGCATGGAAACTTTTTATTGAAACTACTTTGCTCATAAAGCTAAGGGGAAAATGCACATGTGATTTCTATGTATCTTTCTAAAATCAGATGAGAAATCCTAATCCGGACATGAGTATTTTTCCCTAGGAGAGCATTTAGAACCATCTTGGCGGTAGCTGATATTAACACGCCGTTAGCTTTTCCTTATAAAAGTTGAGCAGTTGCCACTAAAGACATGTGGGGTCAAAGCAGGTAGTTAAATAAAGGTTTTCCAAGCTCTTCCTCTGGATGGCAACCAAGTTCTTCAGTATCGCTAGAGAGGCAGTGGAAATGGGAACACCCTTAGTCATCCTCCTCCAAGTACTGCACCCCTCCTCCCCCCCTTGATCCTGCCCAGGCCAGTGGCATCACAGAAGCATCAGTCACGGCGTCTGAGAAAAGGTGGTTTCTAGGCCCGGGCTCTGGATCAGATTCACTTCGGGGAAGCTTCCTAAACAATCAAACTAAAGTCTCTGCTTAAGCTCCTTTAAAGGAAGTGGGATGTTTCCTGAGAATGGGGAAAAAAAAAAAAAAAGGATAGTTGTAACTCAAAATCCAATGAAAAATGCTACAAACCCAGAATTGGAAACTATTTATGGTTCTCTGGAAGACCATAAACACTGTAAAGGCTGGGTAAAAGGAACACTAGGAACTGAGGGTGGAGAACTCAGCCACTACTGAACGGGTGGGTCTCCAAAGGGATGACTCGAGAATTGGTCTTGGCTGGTCCCATGGAGAAGCGAGGTCTCCACACTGAAGAATGGGCTTCCCAACAGTGGAAAATACAACTGTAAGTAGCTAATTTAAGAAAATAAAGAAGGAAGAGAGGAGGCTGTCAGTACTCTTGAGTTTCCTGCACAGTTTAGGGCCTGAAACACTACTTTAGAAAGATACACAAACCAGCTCCAGACAGCATGTGGCAAATCCCTCATCAGGAAGAGGCCCATTTAAACAAGCACATAAAGGCATTCTGAGCTTTTCCCGCCAACATCATCTAGTTTATTCTCATGTTTAGGTGTCACCGAGACCAAGGGAGTGACATTTAAATTAACCAAGTAGTGCCAGATTTTTACTGATTCATTTCCTTAGCAGCAATTAGATGCCAAGGTCCTAGGGACACAGCATTGCCCAGACCGACAAGGTTCCTGCTCTTGGAGAACTTATATTCTAGGTAAGCAACACAGACGATAAATGCAAGGATTAAAAAAGGAGATATGTTCAGAGAGTGATGGGCATATTGCAGAAAACAAAACAGGTAATAGGACAGGAGTGGGGAGTATCCTCAAGCTTGGTGGAGGGCTGCTTTATAGGAGGTCAAGGAAGGTGAATTTGTCCGTGTGTCAGATGAAGAGGAGTCAGCCACAGAGAGCCTGGGGGAAGGTGACTCAGGTACAGGCACCAGCGAGTGCAAAGGACCTGAGGTGGAAATGGGGTGGCAGGAACAAACTTGGCTTCAGAGTGGTGTAGCATGTGTTTAGAGGTAGGTGGGGAGCCAGATCACGTAGGGTCCCAGTTTAAGGGGGCTGGATTAAGCTCTAAACATAGCAGGAAACCAATGGAAGGGTTCTAAGCAGGGGCATGATATGAGCTGAATTATGTTTTCAAATTTTCATTCAAGCTGCTGTATGGTGAGTAGACAAAAGGGAAACTGGGAAACCAATTAGACATGTTTGCAACAACCAATGGATCACTGAAGAGATCAAAGAGGAAATAAAAATATACCTAGAGACAAATGACAATGAAAACACCACGATCCAAAACCTATGGGACACAGCAAAAGCAGTTCTAAGAGGGAAGTTTATAGTGAGATAAGCTTACATCAGGAAACAAGAAAAATCTCAAATAAACAACCTAACCTTACAGCTAAAGCAATTAGAGCAAGAAGAACAAACAAAACCCAGCATTAGTAGAAGGAAAGAAATCATAAAGATCAGAGTAGAAATAAATGAAATAGAGACTTAGAAAAAAATAGAAAAGATCAATGAAACAAAAAGCTGGTTCTTTGTAAAGATAAACAAAATTGATAAACCTTTAGCCAGACTCATCAAGAAAAAAAGAGAGAGGGCGCCAAGTCAATAAAATCAGAAATGAAAAAGGAGAAGTTACAACTGACACCACAGAGATACAGAGGATCATGGGAGACTGGTATGAGCAACTATACACCAATAAAATGGACAACCTAGAAGAAATGGACAAGTTCTTAGAAAGGTACAATTTCCCAAGACTGAACCAGGAAGAAACAGAAAATATGAACAGACCAATCACCAGCACTGAAATTGGATCAATAATTTAAAAACTTCCAACAAACAAAAGTCCAGGACCAGATGGCTTCACAGGAGAATTCTACCAAACATTTAGAGAAGAGTTAACAGCTGTCCTTCTGAAACTATTACAAAAAATTGCAGAGGAAGGAACACTTCTGAACTCATTCTATGAGGCCACTATCACTATCACCCTGATACCAAAACCAGACAAAGATATTTTACCAAAAAAGAAAACTACAGGCCAGTATCACTGATGAACATAGATACAGAAGTCCTCAAGAAAATACTACTAAATCAACTCTAACAGCTCATTAAAAGCATCATACACCAGGATCAAGTGGGATTTATCCCAGGGACGCAAGGATTCTCCAGTATCCGCAAATCAGTCAATGTGATGCACCACATTAACAGACTGAAAACTACAAACCATGTGGTCATCTCAATAGATGCAGAAAAAGCTTTTGATAAAATTCAACATCCATTTAGGCTAAAAACTCTCCTGAAAGTGGGCACAGAGGGAACATATCTCAACATAATATACAGATTTCTTTTTCTCTTATGGACTCTTATTCTTAAAATTGTATTGATACTGGCACAAAAACAGATATATAGATCAATGGAACAGGATAGAAAGCCCAGAGGTAAACCCACACACTTATGGCCAATTAATCTATGACAAAGGAGGTAAGAATATACAGTGGAGAAAACACAGTCTCTTTTACAAGTGGTGCTGGGAAAGCTGGACATTGACGTGTAAAAGAATGAAATTAGAACATTCTCCAACACCATACACAAAAATAAACTTAAAATGCGTTAAAGACTAACTGTAAGACTGGATACCATGAAACCCCTAGAGGAAAACACAGGCAGAACACTCTGACATAAATCACAGCAAGATTCTTTTGGATCTGTTTCCAGGAATCTCAGCTCTGCAGAGGAATAGATGTCTCTAGACACAGTCATATTAGCTGGAAACCTACAGAGGACTGACCAGAAGACTGGAGAGCCATCAGGGAGGGGTTATGTGAAATCTGGGTCTCCCACTAAGCCACTAGGGGACAGTTGTCTGTGGGTGGCTGCAGAGTGACAAAGCATTTATGAGAAGTGGAGAGAGACAAGAGTGGGAGTGGGTAGCAGAAGAGGGATCAAACACTTGTGGTTTGGTCTGATGTTTCTAAGTGCCTTGGGATTCTAAAAAACTTTAATTTTCCAAAAAGCAGTTTTTTCTACTTATTCGGTGCTTATAATACCTGATCTTGTACAGTTAGTTTTTTAAAAAATATGTCTTTCTGTCTTATTTTAACTAAACTCCTGAGACTGTATTTGGGCCTTTCAGTAAATTGTTCCTTGTATCTGAAATGGCCTTGACAACTCCCCATCTAACCAGAGGAAACGCTATTCATCCTTTAGGGCTCCCTCAACTGTCCTTTCTTCCCACAAGGCATCTGCAGCAGAAATAGCTCCTTCTCTGTATTTCTGATTTTAGTTTCATGGTCATTAACTACTTTCTTTCTCACTAGTCTATAAAATTCTTGAGGGAAGAGATCACCTTATCACCACCGTCCGCTAAGATACATCCTGGTACATGGCAGGCCACTAGCTCCCAAAACACAGTCCCAGAGGTGACTGCTTCAGTATCACCTTGGATGTTAGTTTTACAATACACAGAATCTCTGTGTGTGAGGACAAAGATTCTGCCTTTTAAACAGGCTGCCCAGATGATTCTTTTCCACAATGAAGGCTGGTAATTTTTAGAGTAGGCTCTTGACAAATGTTTGTTGATTTACTGATATGGACATTTGCATCTTGGAAACAAGATTTAGGTCAATGACTCATTCTTTATGGTCAGTAGCTTTCAGACAAGAACACACTCCCCAGATAACTTTTCTCAGGTGCAGATTAAATATAGCCTCAACTCTATTCACTGAAAACACCAAAAAGTCGCCACTCAACCTTCTTTAAGTGTTTTTTTCTACATCTCCTTCATCTGCTTCCTAACACCCATGTATATGGGGGGACATTTCCAATTCAGATATAGGCTGGCTGTGAGGAGATGGGTTAAATGGTCAGAGTGATGGAAATGGTGGTGGTGGTGGTAGGAGGGGAGGGGCTTGATGTGAACAGTCATCTTGGTTCCCCATAATATGTATGTCCTGATCCGCAGAGGAGTCATGATGGTACGTGAAGAAGTTTGCCTGATCGTTACGAATGTGAGGATGGTTCTCCGGAGCCTGGGGGAGTCTGGAACAGCAACTTTATAAACAGAGTTGTTGAGAAGGTTTGGACTATATTTGGATGGGATTTACAATGATGACCAGCATTGACAGGGTGCCTGTCAGGGCTGCTGGGATTGGAAATGTGTTGTGTTGGAATTAATTAAAGAGCAAGAGAAGATGGAGTGATACAGACCCAGGGTTAGACTGTCAACATCTCCTCAGAGCTATTTGCCTGTCAGTAAAAAATTCTGATCCATTCTCCTTCATAACAATAGCCAGGAGTTTCCAACCAAACACAGCTCCAAAGCTTTGGTCCTAAACCAGAAGTACTGACTCATCCTCTCCCACACAAGTTCAACGCATGCCAAATCCAACATGTAGGGCACGTGTGGAAGGAACCAGGAGCTCTGGCATAGACACTAGGCAATGTCAAGCTGACCTAATGTGTGGTTACCATACAGTTTTGAGATATAAAATGCTACCCTCCAAAACTCCCATAAAAATGTAATTCTTTTAGGTTCAATTATATGCCAACCTGTCTTCACAAGGATTGATTGCATAATAAATAATCCAGCAATCAATAATGAAGTGCTTCCTAAGGGCCTAGCTACTTTAGTTGAGTTGGAACATAGCACTTGATGCTATTCACTGTCAAGCAGAAAGTTTGGTAGCATGGCGGCTCTCCCAAGGGACTCAGGATCGAAATCTGCAAAGCTCCAAGTAGTGGTACTGATGAAATTCCATTGATCTTCTGTAATGTATATAAAATTTATATGTCTTAAAGACACCAATTTTATAAAACGGTCGTGAGAATCTCTGGAAAGAATATACTCTTTTGCCCAGATAAATTAATGTCACAAATAACTAGGATTGCTCATTATTTAGGAAGCTGTAGCCTCAGTTTTATGTGTTCTGTAGATGAAATCCATTTGAATAGCTTATCTTTCACTCCCCTTTTCTCTTCCAGGCAATCAAGATTTGTGCCACTGTGCATTTTTTATATAACATCTGTGTGTCCCAACAGGGGGTTACCTGAATATATTTGCGTATAGCACATATATAGGCATCTACATGTGCTGAAGATTTTGCCAATAAGCATTTCCAATACAAGGGAGATTTTCTGCTGTGCTCCTAGCCTTTTAGAGTGACTTAGAGCAGGCCTACTGTATCCTATATATGGGTTTAGTTATTCCAAGGGAAGATTCCAGGGAAATTGCAGAGTATTCCTGACCCCTCCAGATGTATCAGAAGTTCAGGGGGCTCCCAGAATCATTCTCCCCACAAATACTCTTCAGAAAAGAGTAGACCCAGCACCAGAAACTCCCTTCTCTCTCTAGCCTGGTCCAGAGCAGTCCTGGACCCATATTCTGTCATTCCGTCTCTATCACAGTCCTTATCTGGATTCCAGAAGCTGCAGGAGAGGTCTTTATGGTCCCAACATTTAGATTTCTACACAACATGAACGGCCAAACTCAATTAGCAGAGAGGCACGTTTAATGGCGGGGACAACTGCACCCTTCGGCAAGATCCGTTTAGCCAGTCTTGGAAACTCTTCTCTACCCTGGCATTCTTTTGAATGATTACTCTCTCTTTGACTACAAAACAGGGTAAGTACCTAGGAATTTGGGGGTAGGGCTTGGGCAGGAAGTCACATCTGTAATAAAACTTCCATTAAACAGAGTAAAATAAAATATTGTGGTGGAGAGGTAATGGAGACATGGAGGGAAAATTAAATTCCTAAATTTAACCAAACCTTACATCTCCAGCCTCCCTTCTACCTAAACAGTCTCATATATTCATTCAAATTGAGTGTCACATGCTGTTTTTCTTTTGTTCAATGCTGAACTTTCAAATGCTAATCTGAGGGACCAGTTTAAGAGACCAAAAGTGAGAGAAAAGGCCTGGAAAATTTGGAGTTGGCTGTACCTAATTTTTATTGAAGATCCCGACTTACTAAATTTTTAATTCCAAACAAAGTTGAATTTACCAATTTTTAAGTTTTTTCTAGTATTAGAGACCTCAGCAGAGTTGACATGTTATAAACGTAACCCTCGTATTTACTCCCATTAACCTACAGTGTGTAAAGCATATTGTTTTAAAACTTGTGAGGTGGCTGATTGAAAAAAAATGTTTGTGTCGTGTGTGTGTGTGTGTGTGTGTGTGTGTGTGTGCGCACATGGTCCCCAACTTACAACGGTTCAACTTAACGATTTTTTTGACTTTATGATGGTGCGAGAGCAGTACACCTTTAGTAGAAACCATAGTTCAGATTTTGAATTTTGATCTTTTCCCCACCTAGTGATATGCAGTATCATATTCTGATGCTGGACGGCGGTATTGAGACGAAGCTCCCGGTTAGCAACACGATCATGAGGGTGAACAACCGACACACCATTCTGGACCCACACAACCAATTCTGTTTTTAACTTTCAGGAGGGTAGTTAATAAATTACATGAGATATTCAGCACTTTATTATAAAACGGGCTTTGCGTTAGATGTTGCCCAACTGTTAGCTAATAAGTATTCTGAGCATGTTTAAGGTAGGCTGAGCTAAGCTACGACGTTTGGTAGGTTAGGTGTATTAAATGCATTTTTGACTTACATATTTTAAACTTATGATGCGTTTATCGGCATGTAACCCCATCATAAATTGAGGAAGACCTGTGTGTGTGTGTGTGTGTGTGTATGTGTGTGCGTGTCTACACCTATAGTAATTTATATATAATATAAATACTGTAAATAAATTTATATATGTAAAATAACAGTGTGTGTGTATATCTATAATCTATCCATCTATCTATAGATACAGTAACTATTTAGCAGATATTGTAAATGAACTATGTTCTTCAAGTAGAACATAAAAGGAGATGCAGCAGTCTATTGTGAGAGGAAGGAAATAAAGAGAATGGATACCCATTTCCATTTTTTTACCGTCAAGTGGTCTATATTATTCAGACTTAAAGAGGGAGAGTTTACTGCTGATCGTTAATTATGTGCTCTGTTCAGACCCTGAAAGTATCATGGGGGAAATCACAACTTTGTCACACTGAGCGAAAGAGAAACAGTTGTCAGAGTTTGACACATTTTCCAATAGGAGAAAAATCCAGTTGCCAACTACATACAGGTTCATTTTGGGTTCCTGGAACGGACAGCACATCAGCATGTCTTATGAAATTTGTGCACGGCATGTTATCACAGCTGTATATCATCACAGAGGGAAAAAAATAATTGGTTTTCCTTGGAGTAGCTCTAAGTTGATGTCATATTCAATAACCTTGTAGTTGAAAAAATCTATAGATGATGGATGAAGTTGGGACTATCTTTTGAATTTAATTCCTCCTGTGCCAGCTTCTACAGGACCTGATGTACCTGTCATTTTGAGGGGAGCGCATGCAATATTTAGAAACTGCAACCAGGCGGTACTTCTGCCAGATAACGAACCACAGAAGAACAGTTTGTCTCATGTGTACAACAGCCTCGTTCCTCACTCTTAATCATGCCATAGAGGAGCCAGGCTAAACTTGGAGGCTAACACTGGGGTCAGTGCCAAGGTGCAGCTTGAATCAATGCTGTGCATCAGGGAGTGAAGCTGGTGGCTTCTCCTTCTCTGGATTTGAGAACTCTGGAGACAGCCTTAAATATACAGGCTTCAAAGGTGGGGTCCCAGGCACGGTACCACCACAGCCCCACTGAGAAGACTTCCTTATGAGACTCAGTACTGCTTTTGTATACACTGATCACTATCAAGTGGGGACAGGGTTGGATTGCGAGTCTGGGGTTAGCAGATGCAAACCGGTATATACAGGATGGATAAACAACGAGGTTCTACTGTACAGCACAGGGGACTATATTCAATATCCTGTGATAAACCATAACGGAAAAGAATATGAAAAAGAATGTATACATATATGTATAACTGAGTCACTTTTCTGTACAGCAGTAATTAACACCACATTGTAATTCAACTATACTTCAATAAAAGATAAATAAATAAGAAAAGAGAGAATATTTAGAGCTTTCTCTGGTCCTGACAAAGAAAAAGCCAACTTAGATATATTTCGTGGGGCAACTGAACATGTTTAGGTGAACAGCAACTTCCTTGCTGCTTCTTTCCCCTTCCTTAGTGGCCAGCTCGTCTTATTTATCTTGGATAAATGAGTCCAGACCTGTGCAGGGAAGCCTGGCTAGACTGTCCTAGATTGGCCTAGCACTGTAGTCTAGATGTCCCTGTATCATCAGCATTTCAGGTTTGGCCTTGGGACTGACCTCAGGACGCGGCCGCGCCCAAGCCTGGGGATCTGGCTTGGTGTGGAACTTTCGCACTGAACCCAACCTGGCATCCAGTTGTGTCCACGTTTTGAAATTCAGATTTATAACATGTGAAATGCAAGTTGATCTGTTTTCCTTGTACTCAGTTTTATGTTGGATAACCAACTAATATATATAGTTACAGAAGAGCAAAGTCCCCACTGGCTCGCATGCCCCTAATTTGAAATGTGTGTAATACAATCTTGATGAAGTTAATCCCACCTCTGACCAAGCTTTTAAATCATTAACAAGTTGGAGGTGAATTACTTAAATACTGTGTAAGTGAATTATTACCTACGAGACAACAGATGAGGAAAACAGAATTTCCTTACCGATCAGCAGAGCTTCTTTCTCTGATTTTAAGCCTTGGCTTCTTTTCTCAATATTGTTCTCTCGGTCTTGGTTGACCAATGCGACTGTCAACACATTAATTTCCTATAAAGTTAAAAAACAAAAACATATAGGTGTTTACGTAGATTCTGTGCATTCCAACAAAAGCCACCAGGTCTTTTAAACTCTACAAAAGAGGTCATCACGTCCATTTATAACTGAAGATCAACTTTTATAAGTGATTGATCTATTTGCCCAAGAGTAGAAAAGTAATTCTAAAACTTAGCCTCCTAGCTACTGCTCCCAGCAAACTAAGTAACTCTTTGCAAAAGTGGCACATTTTGTGCAATTATCTTACGTTTTTAATCCATGTTTTGATAAAACTGTTAGCAACAACTATTTGACTTTAGCTACTTTAACAAAGTTTTTATTTCAAATATGAAAAAATGTCCTGAAAAGCATATACAGACTCATTTATAATACTATGCAAGTAATTTGTGTGAGTGTGTGGGGAAACAGGGCCTATTGGGAAGGTGAGATAGAACTGTTGTTAGGAGTGTTTAAGGTGAGTCTATGTCCTTATACATAACTGCAAAAGGTAGATAAAGCAAAGGTTGGTAAATCGTTTTCTCTGGAAACTAGAAATGAAGAATTGTACAACAAGCCAGTATGTGAAACATTTGAGGCTCGACTATTTTTAGTTCTTTTATTATTATTATTATTATTCTTTTGCGGTACGCGGGCCTCTCACTGTTGTGGCCTCTCCCGTTGCGGAGCAACAGACTCTACGAAACAGACTCTACGAAACAGACTCACAGACACAGAGATCAGACTTGTCGTTGCCAAGGGGGAAGGGAGGAACTGGGGGAGGGGTGGAGTGGGAGTTTGGGATTAGCAGATGCAAACTGTTATTTATAGGATGGATAAACAACGATATCCTACTGTGTAGCACAGGGAACTATATTCAATATCCTGTGATAAACCATAATGGAAAAGAATATGAAAAAGAATGTGTGTGTGTATGTGTGTGTGTGTGTGTGTGTATATATACACACACACACACACACACATATACATATATATGTGTAATGGAAGCACTTTGCTGTACAGCAAAAATTAACATTGTAAGTCAACTATACTTTAATAAATTTTTTTAAAAGTTCAGACTATCGCTGACAGAGTCACAGAATTAATGAGATGGGTGAATGCTTTTGTTATACGTTTTGCCAGAGACATAATTTAAAGTTAATATGGGTGTGTTTTAAGGGTTAGAAGACAGGACAGTAGTTTTAGATAGCCACTTGACGTGCCGTGCTTTTATCTTTTCCCACTATAACAAAAAAGGCGAGGAGGATTGTAATGACTCATGACTCACTGGTTCCTTAGAAAAGTAAAATTAATTTGATTTGTCGGTATTTGTAGTAGAGCTGTTTAATTTAACAAGAGAATTACAGTTATTAGTAGGTGGCGAGTTTGGGGTTGTCTTCAAAGTAGATATAAGCAATATCCGTACCCTCTTTTTGTGTTTTCATTTAGCTAAATTATCATCCAATGTCTGTCAAAAGAGCTCCATCATTATAACTGGTTAAAGGGAGTACACAGAGAGAAGGTGGAACTAAATAATTCCCCAAGTCAAACCCTTCTTGCATTTAAGCTAAGCCTACTTTTACTTTCAGCCGCTCAATAAATATTTATGCTGCATACATATATTACATGCCTACCACATGCCAAGGAATGCTACGTTTTAAATGATACTGGGTCTAAAAGTGGCAAGAGGTGCATGCTTACCAGCAAGCAATTCTTATAAAAGGTCTGTAAGAAAGCTTACAGGAAATGGCAGTAGATGGAGCTGGAGAAGTAGGTGGACCGGGATAAGGAGCTCGGATTTTACCTGGAAGGTTTAATGAGTGAGGAGTGTTCAACACAGGAGTTACATGAACAATTCTGCATTTTAGGATACTGGTTTGCAGGAGGTGGAAGTGGGGGCAGGGATGCCAGGTTAGAGCCTATTTAATTCTGACCTTTTTATAACGAGGGTAGAACCCAAGTCAGTGATGTGCAGAGGGCGAAACATAAGAGATATTTAAGAGGTAGAACTAAAAAAAATCTGATGACCTGGTGGATGAGGAAAATGTTGAGAATGACTCAGTGCCTCCACGAAAAGGAAAACAAGAGAAAGAAGCAAGTATGGGTGAAGATAATTTGTCCAAATTTGAACTTAAGGTTTCTGTGACATATTGTCAAGATATCTGAGAGAAAGTAGGATCCACAGGTTTTTGAACTTCGAAGCAAGGCCCTGACAGCTCTTTTATGGCCCATTTCTCAAGTTAGTGTTTGTAGCACACAACCCTGATGTCTCCCTCTGGGACAAAGAAAAGGCTTGCTTATTGCTTGATATAAAAGAGATGGCTCCCTCAAGCTCACTGTTCCTCTCCTGTAACGTAATCCACTGTGCGTTCAGGCTTCCATCTGGGCCCCTCTATGGGGGCATGATCAGCCTGTAAGATCCGTGAGGATGAAGCTGGTGAAGCCAGGACCACTGTCTTGGGAGCACAGGATAGAACCTCAAATGGACATCTGCCAAAACCTTCTCTGAGAAGAACCCATCACAAAAGGGACAAATTGACCACGTGGGAGCACATTTTCAAGGATATCAGAGGATATCTAGTTTGTGCTTCATCTCTAACTCTATAAATCCATGCTTCAAGTCTAAGTCCTGGTCCTACCTTAAGAGTTTCACATTCTCCACCCAGAATGTTCCAACTTATCTCTTCAGTAATTGGGGAATACCTTTTACTGGGATGTTGGATCGTAAGTTAGAAAGACTTTGCCCCTTTCTTAAAAACTTCACTGTCCTTTTTTTTTTTTTTTTTTTTTTTTTTTGCGGTACGGGGGCCTCTCACTGTTTTGGCCTCTCCCGTTGCGGAGCACAGGCTCCGGACGCGCAGGCTCAGTGGCCATGGCTCACGGGCCCAGCTGCTCCGCGGCATGTGGGATCTTCCCGGACCGGGGCACGAACCCGTGTTCCCTGCATCGGCAGGCGGACTCTCAACCACTGCGCCACCAGGGAAGCCCCCACTGTCCTTTTGACTCGTTCCTACCCCAAATCTCTGGAATATAGAAGGAAACTTTCATCATTAGAAACGTAAAATTAGTAGACTCTTTATCTTTTATCACATACACATCCTTTATCCTGATAGTTGTAATATGTCCTGAAGAATTACGTGTCTACTGGCGAAGGTGTTCCAGGTGCTTAGAGATTGCAAACTGGACGTGGATCAGTGCAGACGGAGGTTATTAAGGACAAATTGTTAATGGTGTACAAAGTACACAGTAGGGAGGAAACATGAGGATGGGGATCAAGAGTTTCCGCACAGTGAGATCAATAGGATTATGAAATAGTATTCCAAAGGAAGTGGTGAGAACACCATTCACTTGACACAGTAAAAAGCACTGCAGACTAGAAAATGCACAATAAGTAACAATTTTGCACTTGGCAGGAGAATGAACAAGGTTATCTAATAAATCTTTTCTCAGTCTACCTTTTAACTCTAATTTCTGTGATACTTAGAAGGAATCATTAAAAGGCTGGAAGAAGAGGTTTTTCAATATCTGAAACTAGATATCATGCAGGTTTTTTTTTAGACTTCTTAAAGGTTAAGCTACTCAAAGGCAGAAATTTCCCCTCGAAGAGTCCTTGTCAATTACTTTAAGAAATGGTCAAAGTAGTTTATCCATTTAGAAAAGCTCTTTTTAAACAACGTACTGAGCTAGAACTGTGCTTTGCTGTTGTTCTGTTTTTGTTCCCCTACACCTACCCAAGCCCCTAAGAACCAAGAATACGGTTTCTTCAGCCTGATAAAAGCCTTTCGTTCTTCCTTTCACTTCGTTATTCCTGTGACCTGCTTAACTTTAGTGCTATTTGCTTTCGGCTGCAAAGCCTCTCGAATACATGGTGCATACCCACTGTATCTCCTGTCTCACCACCTGAAACCTCAGCTTTCTCATTAATCACCCGATGAAACTATCCTTTGAAAGATTTTCAGTGACTATTTTCTCAGTCTTCGTACCATGTGATATTTGACATCACTGACTCTGCCCCCTTAAACCGTCTGCCTCATTTGCTTCTGTTACATAAGAAGTCCTGGTCTTTTTCCTCCGGATTTTTTATCTCATCTTCATTGGTTTTTTTCTTCCCTCTGCGGGCCCAGTACACATGGATAAGAAGGTTACTTTCTCCTTTTATCCTCTAACTTTGGTACTTTTGCCAAAGCTCAGTCACCACTTTTTCTTCTCTGTTTCCTTTGATCAGAGTTCTTTCATTCTCACGGGTTCAACTATCGTCACACTTAACTCTTTAACTTCTGTTCCTTATCACCAACTGACCACTGGGTTTGTTTGCTTGAAATGATCACTTTCCATTTCAAATTCAGAACGAGAGGTGGTCATGAGGTGGTAGGGGACATACTACATGCTTAAGTTTTAGCCTTAGCTCTTCCACTAACAGTTAGTTGACCTGGGGCAAGTTACATAACATCTTTAAGCCTCAGATCAGTCGTCTAAAAATGAGGGTGCTGGGTAGGGTCCACCATCTCTGAATAATGCTTTATGGAACCCCGTCAGCTCTACAGAGGTGACATGGAAGGTCCAAGGAGCGGATCGCTAGAATTCCCACTCCATTCCTACTTGCTTCTGTTTTATAATACAGGACTTCTATTTAAGGCTTCCTTGAAAGGAATGTCCTTATTTTGAAAAATGTGTGAATCCAAGTCCTTCCTGATGTGGTGGTTCTTCTAACTTCTATAATTTTATGGACAACAATTCACCTCACATGTCAGACTGCATTTTCCTCTAACTTCTGTTTCTACTAGTAGCACCGTCATTCTTCCACTTGCAGGCCTTTGATTCATTCTCCTCTATCCCCTAAGGCCTCTCTAGACTTGAATTCTATCAAGTATCTGTGAAATGTCTCTCATTCCCCTTCCCCATTTCCACTACCAGTGCTCTACTGTCACTTCTCCTCGTTTCTTACTTGGACCACCCCAAGAACCTCCTACCTTGTCTATGCCTTTGGTTTCTTCCTCTTCCAGTCCACCTTACATGATATAACCAGATCAGTTTCTAAAATGCCGCTTTCATCTTGTCAATCTCCAATTTAAAACTCAGATGCTTTCTGATAACCCGTAGGAAAAACTCCGATGCTTTCCAATAATCCATGGGAAAATCAGATTGAGCCTGGCATTCAGGTTCAGTCCTACCGATACAGCCTATCTCCTTTAGATGTTCTGTCCAGATACGTTCAGAGAAAGCTCTCTCCTTTTCTTCACCACCTCCTACATATATTTTTACACATAGCACAAGTCCCGTATCTCTTAAGGGCATTTATTCCAGGCTATTTGTACATTTTCCTTATCTCAGCACATTTCCCCTGTCACTTCTGTGGCAGCTGGCCACTTACACGTTTGGAATAAACTGAATCACCTGTGTTTGTTTCCTCAACAAAACCGCCAACTCCTTTAGGGCACTCACCATATCCAAGCAAGTGAGACAGCATGGCCGAAAGGGATCCGTGTTCTAATTCTGTCACCATTATTTATGTACTAGATAACTTTAGGCAGGGTATCTCTGAACTTTCTTTTACATAAATCATGGATAATAACCTATCCCTATCCCCCGGGGTGCTGTGAAGACCAAATGTCATATGTGACATGGTGCTTTTGAAAACTATAACCTTCCAGGAAGGCATCACTATTATTACGATTGTTACTCACTTTTATTATCCTCAGGACTGAGTGGATACAGCACAGGTACATAATAAATACTTGGGGTACTAAATCTAGGTGAGAATTCTGTATAAGACCCTGACTACAATGATATAAAAACATGGATGCGAAAGTGATAAATTGTCATGGGATTCAAACTGTACATATTGTCTGTTTTCTAAATGTTCTGTGGCACTGTTCTTCTACTGCTATCCTTATACTTGAAATAAAAAGAAGCCTATGACAGGCAGATGCCATGTTGAAGAGCTATATGTAAGCACAGCCGCTAGCTGACTACTTGACCGAGTAACATACCAAACGACATCCTCCCCACACCACACACATATGAAATCTACCCTGTGGCCCTCCAAGGGCTGGCGGGCCCTATAGCTCCTAGTGCAAGGTGAGTGGGGCCGTTGTCAAGGTCCGCATGGTAAAGATTCCTCATGTCACTTCCCACACCGTCACCACCACACCATAAGGCCTGACTCTTAGACATCACACTCCGTGGAATCAAGGGCCCTGTGGACTGTGGTCAAGATGCCAGTTAGCTACTCCAGTCTCCTTTACTCAGAATTTTTTCAGAGTACCCAAAGTAATCCAGCAAGTGACAGGCCAGTCTCCACCAACCTTCAGGGATTCCTCGTAAGATTAGAACCATGGTCGGAGGAGGAAGGGGGATGGGGATACGTCTCACACCTTCCTTTATGAGCCAGTGACTGTCACGCTGCAGGTGCCCAGTGGCTGATAACTGAAGGAATGGCCCACAGACAATGGCCTGGAATAGTGGAAAAAAATGATGGATCTGGACACAGAAGACTGGTTCTAACGGCCACTCGCTGTGTAGCCTTGTTTCATGATTCCTGTTTGTAAAGAGAGGGATTTGAGGCAGATGAGCTCTACAGTGTCTTCGTGCTCCCATACTTCATCTCTGCTGTGTGCCCTTCTCCCTGACTTGGAGTTTCCCTTCAGAGTAAGGCAGCCAACGTGGTACTGACAAGGTTCACTTATCCTGGATTTCGGTGCCAATAAAATTAGAAGGAAGAGAAGAAGAAGAAGGAGGAAAAAAACATTTAAAAAGCAAATGGATGAAAAAAGGATTGATGAGAATGAGTAACTGAGTAAGCTTCAAAATTTCTTACAGTTCAAGGGAATGCAGGATCTCGGGAATTTTCTGTGGCTTAGAGTCCCAAGGCCTCACTAATCTTACCAGTTGCTGAAGGTTGGTACTGCCAGTCCTGAGTGTCATGGGTCCCCACCCACCTGTCCCTTTTCTCAGAAGCCTTTGATGTCCAGGGTCTGCAGAGGGGAGCCTCCGAGGCCCAACAGGCTTCAGTCTCAGAGAGACCGTTTGAGAGCAGATGTGTGGAGCGCCGGCCCTCAGCCAACAGCTAGTGATTCATCACAACACTAGCACATTTTACACACTGGGATATGAGCCACCGCATTGGGCTTCAGTTGCTGGACTCAGACCCAGAGTGCATGCATTATGTCCTAAGACAACTCCAAGATTTTCTAAGATTTCCACTTGCAAAGATTAAAATCAGTGAGAACTGGTTATGCATCATAAAAAGGACCCTTTAAGGACTTCCCTGGTGGCGCAGTGTTTAAGAATCCGCCTGCCAATGCAGGGGACACAGGTTCGAGCCCTGGTCCAGGAAGATCCCACATGCTGCGGAGCAACTAAGCCCGTGCGCCACAGCTATTAAGCCTGCGCTCTAGAGACCGTGAGCCACAACTACTGAGCCCGTGTGCCACAACTACTGAAGCCTGCGTGCCTAGAGCCTGTGCTCCACAACAAGAGAAGCCACCACAATGAGAAGCCCGCACACTGCAGTAAAGGGTAGCCCCTGCTGTCCACAACTAAAGGAAGCCCGCTCGCAGCAACAAAGACCCAACGCAGCCAAACATAAATGAAGAAATAAATTTAATTTAAAAAAACCTTTAAAAAAATAAAAAGGACCCTTTAAAAAAGAGAAAACCCACTGTGGTTTAGTTACCAGAGATATCCACGTAAAGCATTTCTCCTGGTGGCTTTCTTTTTAGATCACTCTTGGTTATATTTATTTAATAAACACATATAGTGCTTAATTGGTGCAGGTAGTATTCTAAGAACTTTACAAATATGAGCTCACCCAATCCCCCTAACAGCTCTAGGAGGTCAGTACATTTTACAGATGAGGAAAATGAGGAATGGAGAGGCCAAGGACTTGTCTAAGGTCACACAACTAGTAAGAAGCAGACTCAGGATGTGAACCGATGCTGTCTCACTCCAGACTCTTAACCGCCATGCTGGGCTGCCTCTCTTGAATGGACTGTAATGTCAGCCTATTACAGTCCTTGTCAACTGAAAAATGCCTGTTGACCACGGGGACGCCATCCTCTTCTGAGGGCTGCCAGCAGTCCGGGCCTCTTGGGGGGCCAGCAGGGGCTCCATACTGGCTGATGAGCGGTGGCTTGGGTGCAATCGTGAACGCAAAGGGGAGCAGAGCAGAAGGGCAGCAGGGGCCTGGCCCAGGAGCAGTGTTAGCTGGGATGGGCCTGGCTCTCTGCTGCTGTTAGGTGGTGACACCTTGTCCTTTGGCCAAGTGTGACTTGTAACCATGGTTACAACAGGCACGCAGTTTGGAAGATGTGTGCAGGGGAAAGCCGAGGTCGAGGCAGCGCTCCAAAGACCAAATGAGGGCCACGGGCAGGACCGGCCAAGCAGATGAAGAGACTCGGGCAGGGGGACTGGGGGAGCCCCAGCTATACCCCAAGTATGTGATAATAAAGCAGAACCACTGAGGTGATGGGATAAAAGAGAAAAGCGGGGGATACAGAAGCCATTCTAAAGGAAGAACGGACAGAGGAAAGAAAAGAATTAAAAACTTTTCAGCAAAGTCTGGACCACTAGCAGAATAATGATGCTAGAATCAGAGGTCACAAAGAATGAGAAGTACTGGCTCCAGTATTTCAGAAATACTGGATGTGAGGTCTTGGAAAGGTAGCGGGAAATATGGGTCATAGGCTCAGGATAGCATCTGGGCTGGCAGGGGCTCTCCAGCCCATCTGCCGTCTCTCCCCCGTCCCGCAGGTAACGGGGGAGTTGTCCTTGCCACCCTCAGAGTGTCTCTGCCTGGTCTTCACGTGCCCGCTCTACCTGCAGTCATTTCTCTACAAAGCGACAGTGTCCTCAGTTGCTAGCACAGTCCCCTGCACGTGGTAAATCTTCAACCAATATTGTTTGAAAGAATAAATGGTAGACTCTCGGTAATATTTGTTGAATGAATCTGTTATTACCCAGAGAGGATAAACTTCATAGGTGAGACCGACGGGCAGTCACAGGATCTGGTCAGTACCCGTGGCTGGGAGTGATTTCCCAGAAGTCTAGGAGGACTACGTATAATGGAGAGGGGAAGAAACAATGCAGTCGCTTCGGGTATTTTACATTCTTCTGGTCCCTAAATGTATTTGATGTAGCATCATTTTAAAGTAAAATAATTTCTTTATTAACTTTGAGTTTGTATCTATTATTAGTGCTTTCAATATTTTTTTTTTTTTTTTTTTTTTGCGGTACACGGGCCTCTCACTGCTGTGGCCTCTCCCGTTGCGGAGCACAGGCTCCGGACGCGCAGGCTCAGCGGCCATGGCTCACGGGCTCAGCCGCCCCGCGGCATGTGGGATCCTCCCGGACCGGGGCATGAACCTGTGTCCCCTGCATCGGCAGGCGGACTCTCAACCACTGTGCCACCAGGGAAGCCCTTCAATATGTTTTTAAATTAAATATTAACTTTTTTTTGGGAGACCATAATATAAGCTTATAAACTTTTCCCTTTCTTTTCCTGTTTAAAATTTAAGATAATTCTCTAGTTCACGTTCTTTTTTTTTTAACATCTTTATTGGAGTATAACTGCTTTACAATGGTGTGTTAGTTTCTGCTTTATACCAAAGTGAATCAGCTATACATATACATATATCCCCATATCCCCTCCCTCTTGCATCTCCCTCCCACCCTCCCTATCCCACCCCTCTAGGTGGTCACAAAGCACCGAGCTGATCTCCCTGTGTTATGCAGCTGCTTCCCACTAGCTATCTATTTTACGTTTGGTAGTGTATATATGTCCATGCCACGTTAATTCTTAATAATAACGTTTCTTGGTTTTCTCTTTACAAATATATATACTGGCAGAAAACGTACAGAATATAGATTTTAAAAATTAACTGGAATTCTCCTGCTCAGATATAAGCACTATTAACATTCAGATATTTACCTTTCCTATTTTATATATAACCCTCCTCCCACATACTCATATATATAGTATTATGTAATATATATACACACACATGAATGTATATATATATAGTTGTGTGTGTGTATATATATAGTTGTTTAATTCTTATTTGAAAAAACAGGATTATCCCACATATACTTTTAACAAGAGAACCCTGATAGGAAAGAGTAATTTCAATTTTGTAATGTTTTCCATTAAAAACTAAGATCATTCTATTGCCTGGATCATAACTTAATTATGGCTATCACAGTTCACACCAAGCTTAAACTATGGTCTCAAGCTGGTGATGAGATGCCTTTCTTTTGGCATAGTTTTGTGACAATCATATTAAATAAAACCTATGTAAAAATGAGAAAAAAATCTTTTGTATTCCTTTAGCTCCATTCATCATTTAAAGTGTAGGTTGTAGTGTTTTATTTTAGTTTTACTATATGCTGCCATTAATGTTGCCAAGTGAAAAAAAATACACTTGATCTCAGAAACAGTTGTGTGTTTCTCTTCAATACGTAAAAAAATGGAACCCATACTACTATATCCACACAAGTGAGGCTACCCTTCAGAGCCTGAAAAAGTACTGACATGAAAAATCTCCTTAACCAATAAAAATGGAGCAGCAAACAGAAGAAACTAAAGCGAAATACTTTAAAATGTATGTACGTGCATCTAGAATTAGTCAGTTTGATTCATCTTGTATGATACTGACTCTATTGTGGGTAAAGATTAATTGTATTATGGTGCTCTTGGCATGTTATTTTCCCAGTCCATTTCTCAATATGACATTTCGTATTTTTCTCTGCTACAAAGCACTCACTATCATAACTTTCACCTGCTGAGTTTACGTTACTAATGATAATATTAAAATTCAGAGTCTTTTTGACCTGTACAGAGGTAAATTAGGTCATGAGAATAGATGGGATGCAATCTGATAAATGGGAGAGACATTTAATTATTATTAAAGTAAAATCAAATTTTACAAGGTTTGCCAGCCATACTGTGAGATCTTAGTAAACATTAGATAGTCTCCCCTCCCTAACACACCAAAATCCAATTCTCTCTTCTCACTGCATTCTTGCATATGCCACCTATGAGAAATACTCCAAGAACAAAGTGGTCTGGATTGCTATGCATGGTTCATGGTGGATGTAGAATTTGGGGTCCTCTGAATTAAAAAGTAGTATGAATAAGGGCAATGATTATAATACTAATCGTTAGCTCTTGCTGAGTGCCTGGTAGATGCCAGGTGTTGGTCCTGCTATTATCCCCATTTTACAGATGATAAAATCGAGGCACAAATAAGCTAAGTACTTTCCTCAGCTCACATACCTAGAGAGTAGTGGCTGTAACACCGGGCCCCAGGTAGCCAGACTTTGGAGCTATTAGTCTATACTGCCTTCTGTCCAAGTTACTTCTCAGGGAATCACAACTTCTGGACTTCGTTCAAGCCCCTAATCCCAGGCCAAGTCCTTTCCTTGCTGAGAACACTGAAGCCAGTGTTCGGTGATTTCCCTTTTCAGCACCTGCTGTCTCCACAAGGGGCCATGTGCTCCTTGAGGATGGCGACCAGGCTGTGATCGTGTGTGCTCCCAACACTCAGCACTCTGTCTACAACACTGCACTGCCCATTGTGTGGACTCGGGTGGACACAGGAGCAGCTAGTTGTGAGTCCGCCTATCTTTTGTGTATTCTCCAAATGGCTGTGATTTCTTATAAACCAGAGCCTGGCAATTAGTAACTGTATATTTTCCTTTGGGGACTGAATCACAGCAAAGTTCAACATTTAGACTAAAGTCTCTGGACACCTCAGTTCAGTATAGTTCGATTAGAATTTATCAAACCTCCACCACTCTCTCATCCATCAAGTATGTATTGAGCACCTACTATATGGTTGGTTTTGTGCTAGATAAGATTCAAAGGTGAGTAACAGTGGTTCCTGCTCTCAAAGAACCTAAGAGTCTAGAGCACGTAACAGGCATGTACAATATACTGAAAGACAGTGTGATGTAACTATGACAAGGGTTGGCCTTGGGGGCTGTGGAAGCCCCTAGCAGCACCTAATCTGAACTGGAGTGGACAGCAGGCAGCAGTTACCCAAAGTGTGGTCTGCAGACGGATGGCCCTGGGAGCTTGTTAGCAAATTCTCAGGCCTCAGCCCAAACCTTCCCAATCTCAAACTCTAAGGGGGGAGCCCAGCGATCTGTGCTTTAAGAAGCTCTCCTTTTGATTCTGTTGCTTACTGAAGTTTGGGAAGTATTGCCTTAGAGAACGTAAGACTCACAGACGCACAGCCACAGGCAAAGAAAACTTACACCAAATTAAAGCCGTAACGTAAGAAAGCTGGATGAGTGACCCCTACCACCTCAATTCTAACTTTCACAGTCGGCAAGACTTCTGTACACATCTGAAACTGAACTGCGACGAGATGTGCTTAATCCTCAAGATCACCTGCAGATAATATAGAAAAGGAAGTGTTTGCATTGCTCACCTAATCGGGCCAAACAGATTCACAGAGCTGTCTGAGGTGGCTGGAGTTTCTACCTCCACTCAATCATCGGTCAACAAGTATTACAAATGTATTACAGATGTGCCCACCTCCACAGGCTCATCACTCTGTTAGGTTCTGTAACACATACCTACACATTACCTGCCCTTAAGGCACTTACACCCGAGTTGTGAAGCTAGGCATATCATAACTGGGTTGCTCAGAATGTTTGGGATAATGATAACTACTGTGGGAATATTTAGAAGATGGTAATTGATTTGGGCTGATCTTAGGATAAGACCCCAAGAAGTAGGAATTGAGCTGGGCTTCAACACAGCAGAATTTGCATTGCTGGCAAAAAGCATGACATGATAGATGGAGGAAAGCTGAATTACCAATAACAATATCTAATTATTTAGAGTTTTTCATGTATGGTGCACCTAGCCGAATTCGACCTGTTGACTAAAGTCATTTATTCAGGACCCCAGGTCAACAGTTATTCCCAATAGCAGGCCAACAGTTATTCTGTTCTTACCAAGGGGATCAACTTGAATATTGCTGTGTAAAATGTCCAGGAACAGGCTTCCCTGGTGGAGCAGTGGTTAAGAATCCACCTGCCAATGCAGGGGACACGTGTTCGAGCCCTGGTCTGGGAAGATCCCACATGAGGCGGAGCAACTAAGCCCGTATGCCACAACTACTGAGCCTGTGCTCTAGAGGCTGTGTGACACAACTACTGAAGCCTGTGAGCCACAACTACTGAGCCTGCAAGCTACAACTACTGAAGCTCGTGCACCTAGACCTGTGCTCCACAACAAGAGAAGCCACTGCAATGAGAAGCCTGCGTACCGTAACAAAGAGTAGCCTCTGCTCTCCGCAACTAGAGAAAGCCTGGGCGCAGCAACGAAGACCCAACGCAGCCAAAAATAAGTAAGTAAGTAAGTAAATAAATAAATTAAAAAAAAAAGTCCAGGAACGATACCTAAGCTTACAGCGGTAAGACATGTTATACTTGTGTGCATGTGTGTCAGTGTGTGTGTACGTGTGGTGAGGGGAGTGGGGGATTAGACCCACATAGGTTTGGGGGCTTTACACAGGGCGCACTTGCAGACCTTTCTCCTAGTTTCAAGTCATCTTTCTCAAAGCTGGCAATGGCAAGAAACTGTGCAAATTAGATTCTGAAAGTCTCATAAACATAAGTAGCTCATCAGCATACACCGAACAGTCTGGAAACTGTCCAGACAAAGAAAGGCACTCTGAAATCTCACAAGGAAACTGACATAACAATAAAAATGACGGTGATGCAGCACATGGCCACGAATCTGCCCCACAAGGGCGATTTCAGGGCCGGGGAGGCTGAGGGTTAGAGGATTTTCATGGGGGAAGGAAAAAAAAAAGAAGAGAAATCTTAAAACAACAACAAAACCTATTAAGTGTTCCAAGGCTGACGAGTCTTTCTAGAAAGAACGTAAAATGTGAAGGCCTCTTCCACTGGGCAGGGGCAGGAGCTTTCCTCCCCAGCTCAACGTTTGCTCCGCCTGAATTAGGAAGACAGACATGGAGAGAGTTCAGGCTGAGGTGTGGCCTGAAGAAGTTCCAGGTGGCTACAAACAGGGTGCCTGGTGCCTGGGAGAGCAGGGTGGCCGGGTGCCCCTCTGGGCGGGGTGGGCAGGCCAGGAGGGAGGGAGGGGAGGCTGCATTTAGCGGGAACTCACCGCTGGGGCCGCTTCCCACCTCTCAGGTCCTAGACAGGGTTGGGGGAACGGAGAGGGGCGCCTCCGTCAGAGCAAGGCTGAACGAGTAGCACGCACTTCACTTGCTCATGGGTCCTCCGAAATGCCCAAGTAGTATTTCCAAGTCTGACCTTTGTAGTTACCCCCAGGAAGCCCATCAATATTGCATCTGCAGATTAATATCTGAGTTGTCTGCTTCGAATTCCAGGATAGACTTCTTTCGGGGTAGAGTTTTCATGACGTGGGCACAGTCATGCAACTATAAACACACCTCTGGTGAAGGCCGTGTCACTGCTCGAGCTGGCAGGGATGGGTGGGATGGCGGCAGCAGCAAGTGATGAAACTTAGGAAAACTCTTCCCGGCACAGTCTTCTCCGCCCCTCTCCCCCTTTTTTCTTCCTTCCGCCTTTCCACCTACTTTCCCCTTCTTTGTCCTCGTCCTTACACATTTCCTCAAAGAAATACCACCGTCTAGTGAGTTCTGTGGCACTGTGATGGATGAGGTCTGGAGACGAGCAGTGTGTGTGGTGAGAGAACGACTGCCCTGTGCGGCGTTACACAATCCTCCTGAGACCCAGGGAGTGCTGAGCAGAGAATCCTCGCAAGACCAGCGTCAAGACGGTGAGCCGAGCAACGCTCGCCCCAGCCCTGGCCGGCACGTTTCACACCTCTTCCTTTCCTGGTCTCTGTGTTTAGCAGAAACTAGGAGTGTAGAAATCACTGGAGAACATTTAATGTTCGAAAAACAACAGCAAGTGTCTAGGAAGCCCTATAGCTCCTGAGAAACAGAGAGAACTAACACCAGGGGACGCTCATCTCCTGGTGAATCCCTGTTCCCTGCTGTTTTCAGGTCACTAATCCTGGTGATATGTCAGCAGGAACCGAAGCTGTGTGAGAGAAGGAGGCGCCCCACTTTCCCCTACCATCTTCCAGAGGCACTAGAACAAAGTGCTTCTGTCCACCTTTTGGGCTCCTGGCTTTTTTCACAAATGCTCCTCAACTTTCTTCCTGTTCCGTTTTGAGCAGCACATCAGGCAGTGCTAAGCTGTATCTCCCGGGAGGCCCGGTTCCTGTGAC
Organism: Stenella coeruleoalba; assembly: GCF_951394435.1. Lineage (NCBI taxonomy): Eukaryota > Metazoa > Chordata > Mammalia > Artiodactyla > Delphinidae > Stenella > Stenella coeruleoalba. The sequence goes on along the minus strand of NC_137164.1, from coordinate 23,143,523 downwards.
TGAGCTCTCTAGGTTTATTACACTTTAAAATGATATTGCCTGCACTCAAGTCATGTCTGTATATCCCTGTGTGCATCTCTTGTTGACGGTTTTGAGTTTCCATGTATCTTCCTGACCATATTAGAAATAAAAAGTTAAGGTTCTGTTTGGGCTTAGAACTCATGTTGTCCTTGTACTTGGACATTCTTCTCAATCTCATGTATTCTCTGGAGAGGGCGGGTAGGGGTGGCCTGGGTTTGGGATCCACACAGAGAACAGGTTCTGCCATCCCTAGACCACCAGGAAGACGCTCTAGTTCACAGCACAAAACCCCCAATAACATGTCTCAGTATCATTCTTCTAAATCATTCACGAAGGCTATACCGTTTGCCTCTCTCTGCAGAATGTAGACATTCTTGGGAGCCGTTTTCATCTCCTGTTGAAGAACTCAGTATCCTCTCTATGTGGTCACATTCAGACAATATTACTGGTTGTCTATCTCATCGGTTGTCTATCTCATCACTTACCATGTAGGGGCTGAGCTTTAACCTTTGTAAAGAGTTAGTGGATCTCCCTCTATCCCTAAATCCCATTCAAATGGAAAAGCATCCCCATTTCAAAAGTGCTTCAATGGTGGATGGACTAACTAATACACTGTTAAAGAATACTCATTGCACACTATCCAGGACAGCAAAAACAAATACTATTTTAAAGTCCCACAGCAGGGACTGATTCAATACACTACAGCACATCTGTGGCATGAAGTATCAGGCAGTCATTAAAAGTTGTACTAAGAAAACATTTAATAACGTGGGGAAATGCTCATGATTTACAATGAAAAAAAAATGTATGGCTGTAAAACTGCCCATATAATATGCTGTAAATTTGGTAAAAGTGTATATATGTGCACACAGGCGAGGCTGAGGGAAACACAAGAAAGTGTAAACGCTAATTTCTGAGTGGTAAGATTGCAGATGATTGTTTTCTTTATATTTTCCACAAAAAGAAAATGGCTCTTTTAAGATAAGAGCATTTGTGTGTGTGGGGGTATTGGATTTATAAAAGTTACCAGTCTTCCATTCTAAACAATTGCTTTTGCTTCTGCATCACGTAGGATTATCATTAACCTTTTGGGGGAAGTATATTTGTCTCCAGAGTGGAAAATTTTGGTTTCAGATCTTGATTTTAGCTATATAGGTATCCATGTCTGTGTCAGACCATTTCAGTCAGCACTGAAATTTATGTCTACTTTGGCTGCTCTCGTGTCTCCAAACCCAACCTGTCAGCTTTATTAAACATGCACTAATCCTATTACACGCTCCAAATCCTCTAATGGCCAAGCAGGTCCTATCAGCTCCCGTCCTGACAAAAAGGCCTAACTGTAGGCCCAGCTCCAGCTGTGGAAACACATGGCGGGTTGGCAGTGAAGCTCCTGGTAAGGAAACTTCTCGAGTGTTTACTGGAACCAAAAACACTAACCCTGAAGCCAGCTTTGTCCAACTTTGACAGCAGTTCCCTCTCTAATCCTTCCTTGGGGCACATGCTGAGAAGAGAGTTTATGAACAGGGTCTCCTCCGACCATCAGTCCTTTCCGAGGGGGCTGGGTTGGGATGTGTGTGGTTTTTTTCACGTGCAATTCTGGATTTCACAGCAAATGGTGGGGATACGGCGAATTCACAGCAGAAAACATGGTAAACCAGCTGGAAGAAGGCAGCTGGGTGGGTGCAGGAGGGGGGAGTCGGGGTAGAGGTGGGAACGGAAGCACCAGCAGAAGAAAAGCAACGTTACAGAGGCTGTAACTGGAACAAAAGGCCGGAGGCTGGGTGTGAGCATTTAATATGTGAATGGGGCCATACATTACAGGCTAAAGGAAGTATCAGTCCATGAAAAGTCCCCCTTCTTGATTTTAGACATCTACAGAGCAAGGCTGACCCCAGGCAGCTACAGACATGGGTCCATCTCTCTCTGAAGGAAGACAAAGTGGCTACTGATTTTCCAGTTGCGATTTTCAGGGGTCTCAAAGCTCCCTACATACCTACACGTATATACCACTCCCCTCAGACTCTCCTCCCCATGGACCCAATCCTTCCAATAAAGGTCTTGTCTCCAGAGAGTTTAGGGCAACGTGCAAACCAGCTACCTCAAGCCCATTCATTATTCGCACTGTGATATTGACCCAAAGGTGGAGAATGAGTCCTGATGGAATGAGACAGAGGACAAGCCAGTTTTGGTGAGATCGGGGCACGATGACAGAGTCAGCTCCATGTGAGGCAGGAACCACGTCTATATTAGTCACCGATGGATTTCCAGAACCCAGCACAGCACCTGGCACGTGGAAGGATGGAGCAATAATAATACCCAACGCTTCCCGGCCATGTCAACACTGCCTAGCAATGCTCACAATAACCCTATGCGTTAGCTGCGGTCACTACCTTTGTTTTAGAAGTGAACAAAATGGTGGTGCACGGTGCAATGAATGGCCCAGGGTCCCCCAGACAGTAAATGGCGGAACCGGGACTAAAGCCAGGCTACTTGGTGCCCAGATCTGTTCTTAATCTCTACACTCTGCTGCCTCCTTCAATGAAGACTTGTTGATTTACTGAGTCCAAAAGGGATGGAAGGTGAAGTAAGTCAGACAGAGAAAGACAAATATAATATGATATCACTGACATGTGGAATCTAATTTTTAAAAAATGATACAAATGAATTTATTTACAAAACAGAAACAGACTTACAGATAGCGAAAACAAACTTACGGTTACCAAAGGGGAAACGTGGTGGGGAAGGATAAATCAGGAGCTTGGGATGAACATACACACTGCTATGTATAAGATAGATAACCAACAAGGATCTACTTATAGTACAGGGAACTCTACTCAATATTTTCTGATAACCTCTATGCGAAAAGAATCTAGACAAGAATGAATATATGTATATGTATAACTGAATCACTTTGCTGTACACCTGAAACTAACACAACAATGTCAATCAACCATACTCCAATAAAATTAAAAAAAAAAAAAAAAAAAAGAAGGGCTTCCCTAGTGGTGCAGTGGTTGAGAGTCCGCCTGCCGATGCAGGGGACACGGGTTCGTGCCCCGGTCCGGGAAGATCCCACATGCCGCGGAGCGGCTGGGCCCGTGAGCCATGGCCACTGGGCCTGTGCTCCGCAACGGGAGAGGCCGCAACAGTGAGAGGCCCACGTACCGCAAAAAAATAAAATAAAATAAAAAATAAATTAAAAAAAAAAAGGGGGGATGGAAGACTGTGTTGGAACACAGACTGGGGGCCTTTGTACAGCCTCAGGCAGTGAGATGGTGAGAAGAAAGACCCCCAGGGGCCGGAAGCACTGTGGTGTCTGCAGTCTCACCCCCGGTATCTGCAGGCGCACGCTCCCTGGGCCGGTGCTCCAGTTCCCTGCCATGCAGCCTGTGGAATGGTGCGAGGGAGGGACAGACCTTTGTGCTGAGGTGTTCCTTACTGTCTCCTCCAGTTCAAGGTCGGGGCCTCCAAGAACAGGCCAGAAGCTACAGGAGGGAAGGATAGAGCCTGAGTCTTCTTGTATTTGACTATGGTCCCAGTTTCCTGTGGGGTTTTTCTTTTTCTTTCGCCTTGTTTGATACATCAGTATGTATATACCCTCTTGTGCTTAACGCACCCAAAGGATGGTAAGCACGTTCTGCAACTGGGCCAAGGGCTCGATGCTAGCAGAGGTTCCGCCATAGGCATCATTAGAATACACGGTTAACGGTCGCTTTCTGCCGCAGCGTGTACTGAACTTGAAGACTGTTCTGCACACAGCATCTCTTCCGTATGCTCTTAACGTCGTCACTCTGACAAATGTGAAGACAACTTGAGGATTTACTTACTTACAGAGGCAACGTGAAAAACTGAAAAATCTTTTCTCTTTTGTGTTTTTGTTTTATTGTTGGGTGGGAAAGGTGTTCCACTAGACAGTGGTAACCTTCAGTGCCACAGATGCAACCTCTTTCCAGACTGCAAATGATTTTTGTAACTCCAGTGTGTGAGCCTGAATTATGCAAGTAGAGGAGGGGGCGGTAAAAGCTTTCCTGTAGCAGAAACAAAGAGGGGGGAGAAAAAATTCACGGAAAGCTTCTAGACCGAATTGTTCTATACGTTGCCGGCTTAAGTAGCTACTTTATTTGATCCCTCCTAGCTGTTCCTGCATTTCTTGCATCCTCTCCTTTCCCTTCCACTTTCTCGCCGAGCATATGCAGGTTAAGGATCATGGGTGGTGATACCTCTGGGAGGTACCTGGGAGGAAGGTCATCAAAAGAGATGCAAGGTGAAGACAGATATCAAATTAATTACATTCAACAAAGTAATGAATAGTAAATTTAATTTTAAATTAAAATTTAAAAGTTTTTAATTTAAGATTTTGATATCTGTTATACATAATGACCAGGGACCAGGTTAGTTATTCAGCAATCCTAGGGGTTAAGAGAGAGCTTGGAGACAGAGACCAAAAGAAAAGTCATAGCTTTGCTTTTGAGGAAAGAAAATTGGTTTTGGAATAGCTGAAATCTCTGAAGGATCTGTACTAAAGGCTAGTTTTAAACTTGGGTATACTAAAATATATCCAGTTCCAAATACAAGAAAAAACCTGCTTCAGATCTTAAGTGCAGTCCTCTTGGAGAAAAGGCCTTTGCAATTGATCTCAGCTTCTGGCTCCAATGCTTTTAGATTAGCCTTTCAGAAACCTCTTCTCATGGGCGTGAGCTCACAGAAGGTCTTGCGCATGGGGACAAGGGTGGGCTTTGTAAGGGCGCCTCTGTTTGGGGACCTCAAGAATACTGAACAAGGTGTTGGTCAGATACTGTCCTTGCCCAATAAAATATAAAAACAATAGAAAATAATTAGTAACTGAGGGACTCTAGGTGCGGCTACTCTCATAAGCTTAGCTCTTGAGACTTAAATAGGCAAAAGAGTTACTAAGTTGCAAAACCGGACACATCTTTTTTTTTTTTTCCCCGACACATCTTTGAGTGGCAGGTGTGCATCTGTCACGCTAACATTCTGAATGCCTGACAATTCTGTTAAGTCTAATCTCCCCGCCAGACTTCATGACACAGCTATTAATATACAGAATCAACCAGAAACAAATCTGAGCCATGCAGACCAGGATTTATGGACGTGTTAATTACGGCATTATTTATAAAATTTAAAAAAAAAAAGGAAGTTAAATGCCTAACACATAGGCACGTGGTTCAGTTAGTTCATATCTACATTACACAGCCATTAAGAGCCATGTCTCTGAGGAACATTTACTGACAAGAAGAATACTCACGGTATAATGAGAAATCAATAAGGTACAAAATGGAAGACACCGTGATCATATTTATTGGTTCATTTATTTATGGTTTTTTCCCCTCTGGTCGTATGCATGCACGTGACTGGGAAGAACTAAAATAAAATACTGATGGTGACTATCTCTGAGTAATGAGATATTAGCTTATTTTTCTCTACCTTTGTATACTTTTCTGTAATTTTCCAGTTTCATACAAACCTTTTCCTTTTCCAATAAAATATACTGCTTTAAGAAAGCGATTGTTAATTCCTAGCTAAGAATACCTAGCTAAGCCAGCACCAGTCCACTATATGATTATTATTAATAAATGATAATGTACACAGCTCCTATCCCTGCATGTGCGTAATCATGGTGAAAAAAAATCAATATGTCTCAGTCAGTAACCTCTGGGCCAGAAGCTTTAAAACTCATGATCTGCATTAAAATTCATCCTGTCAGAGCACTACCTACTGTAGTGAATATTCTGATATTGGTGCATGAAAAGGGAATTGATACTTGTCAAGGACGTACTCTGGGCCAGGTGTTTATATATGGGGTTTTGCTTAGTACGCTTCTGGATGAGGAAACTGAAGTTCAAAAAGGTCAAATCACTGACTCTGGTCACATGACTCCTCAGTGATCAAAATGGATTCAAACCCTCTCAGTCTGGCTTGAAAGCCCCCTCTCCTTTCACCACCACAGGGCTGGTGAAAACTTCAGATGACACGTAGACTTCATTTCAGACATTTAAAAATATCTTAAAATATTTTGCTAGCACTCCGACCGTGTGGCCAAAATAACTGACCTTTGTTTCTTTTCTTTCACACAACCTAGTGGAGGTGCTGGGGAAACTACCCAAAGGAGACAACATGACAGACAGAAAAGAGAAGGACAGGTGAGTAATCCACCTACTGGGAAACGCTTGAAAGAACAGGCAATTTTTAGAGTTGCGCAAACTAGCCTAGCCCTCTGCTCGGTGAGGGAGGAGGCGGCCAGCTGAGATGTCGGGCAAGTGCTACCAGACTCCATCAGTCCACAAATCTCTCCCCGAACCCGCCCCAGTGGGCAAGGTGCTGCTCCTCTCTCCTGCTTGGCCTGACTGAACCCCATTTCTCAACGGTCATTTTGGGGGGTTGATTACAAAGCACACGTTATGGATTCTAGAGAGGATTTTTTTTTTTTTTTGGTACGCGGGCCTCTCACTGTTGTGGCCTCTCCCATTGCGAAGCACAGGCTCTGGACGCACAGGCTCAGCGGCCATGGCTCACGGGCCCAGCCGCTCCGCGGCATGTGGGATCCTCCCGGACCGGGGCACGAACCCGTGTCCCCTGCATCGGCAGGCGGACTCTCAACCACTGCGCCACCAGGGAAGCCCTAGAGAGGTGTTCTTAGACGTTAAAAACTTTCCTCTAAGAGAGGACGACAGACCTTAAAGATGATCTCTTTTCACTCTTTCCACTTAACAATATATACCTTTTGACATTTCTCAAGAAAGAGCCTACAGACTAGATATTGTGTTAGGCCTATCTTTCCACATAGCATCTAACTGAATTCAATCAGCAGATGAGTTTGTAATCCTAACAACATCCCATATAGTTAGAACCTCACCATTACAAAGTGCTTCCAAATCAGTGATATCATTTGCTTCTCACAGTAAACCTGAAGGAAGGAAAGGGAGGTAATGTCACCCCCATTTTACAGATCAGGAAATTGAGACATACTGCCACTTTGTCTGGCTTATTGGATTAGACAGCAGCTTCCTTGGGAGGCACAGAGGGACTGACTCTGGGGGGTGGGGTGCGTATGAAAGTTTCAAAACGTGGCAGTAATGTGTCTCTGGAAAACAGGATCCTGAAAAGGGGTTTTCGGGTAAGGATGGGGTAATGAAATACTGGAGCAGGAAGACAAACACTACTTGGGTCACACTGTTGCCTGTGGAGAGCTCTGGGTGAGTGGCTTCCTTCCCTAACTTTCTGCTTTCTCAGTCCTATCTATTCTTCAAAGCCAAACCCAAATCCCACCGATCCAGGAGCCGTTCTTGAGTATCCAGCACAGAGAAACCATAATAACAACACCTCAAGATTTCCATGTGCCCTAGCTCATTACATCATGAAAAGCTGTTGAGGTAGGCTGCACAGTCAGTTTTACAAATGAAGAAAATGAAGCTCAGAGGGGTTCAGTAACTTGTCAAGCTGACACGGCTAATAAGCAGCAAAGTCTGGATTTCAAACTACGTCAAATCACAGCGGCCTCACCTTCCTGTACATGTATCACATCTTGTTTATTGCCTGCCCACGTGTCCCTTAGTTCATCAGCCTTTTGCTGTAAGTTCTTTGAGGGCAGACCCCAAGCCTTATATTTCTTTCTAACCACCCCCTCCCACAGTTAGCAGAGCCCCATGTACACAGTAGGTTCTCAATAAGCATCATATGTTAAATATCTGTTTGGTAGGAAGAGTAGTTATTAAGAGGGATTTTTCGGTACTCTGAATGTCAGGGTCTCTGCTGTATATAATTAAAACAAGAGTGAACATGGAATGTATAATTTCTCCTCGCTCTAGCTTAATCAGGCATTCATTACCATGTCTGATTCTGTGTTATGTAAAAAGAACTGCTTAGTGAGCATTTTCTATGAAGAGGATAGTCAAATACATACAGATATCAAAGAGATTTTTAAAAAAGGCGAAAACAAAACCATCCAACATATGGAGAGACAATGATCTACATGGCGTACTGTTTCACCTGAGACTAAAGAACTTCCAAGGCAAAGAGAGTACTTGGCTAATACTGGGAAATTCAAGGTACACCCAGGAGGAAGCAGAGTGCCAAGTGGGATCCTGTACCATTAGACTCTGTCTCAAGAGGACGGATGCTCTATGCAACTGATCGGGGTCAGAAACAGAGAAAAGTACGCTTTCAAGGGCTTTTCTGGGAGAAGGGGTTTGCTTTGAAACCTCTTCAGCATAGCAGCCATTTCACTACCCTCTTCATTGCCAGGCAAACTTAATAAAAACACATGCAGTATACAATTTATTACCCTGTTGGGTCTCATTCCATTTGCCCTCCCAACACCTCATTGGTCTATAGCTTTGAAAATATAAAGGACTCGAATAAATTCATTGAGATGAGAATTTTTATGATAGAGCTTAGCTCAAGTACTCCTATGTCAACATCTGGTAACCTAAGCTAACAGTACCTACCCATATTTTACTGCCAAACCACACATTAGTAATCTTAATAAGCCGCTGAGACGCAGGGATCTGACTTCCTTTGTGTTAAAAAGTGCCACATTCTCGTGGGCATTCAACCAACACCAAGCAAGAAGAGCAAACCCCAGGTTTGTGGTACCTACATTTGTGTCCTCATGGCTGTGGCCATTGGTCTCGACCAACTCCTTGGTACCCTTCAACTGCAGATTTTAAGAAAAAACAAAACAAAAAAACCCAAATGAATAAGTAAGCATTATCTACTAAGTGTATATCATCCTGTTAACCCTGATTTATCTGAGGCTGCCCTTTATGAAACTTCCAACAAGAAATAACAGATGGAGCACATAATTCTAACGAGTCTTCCTGAAACCAGTCTGAGACCAACATTCTACGAAACCTGATGGCTGGCAAGAAATAAATGGGCCTTGGTCATTATTTTTAAATAATAAAATTAGAAAGCAGTTCCACAGGCATAAAATGCATAAAATTCATTCTTAAGAATAATAAATGATTCCATTTTCTCGTTGTATTGCTATTAATTTAAACCCGGCAGTGTTTGCAAGTTGCCACCAGCTAAATGATGTTATAGAACAATTGTTCGAGAATTATGTTATTTCCCCTTGTTTTAACATGCCGCAGTGCTACTGTACGTGTCCTCCTTGAGAACCTATTTGAATGACTGACATGGTTTCTGGAGGTCTAAAACAAGACGATTTGCTTCTTTTTGGAAAGGAAGAATTGGGAACACATCTCCTTGGTCACTGAGGCATCAGAAGAAAAGCTATTTCTCAAATGAGATTTTTAACAGTGAACATCTGAAAATGCCTCTCCCTCAGAAGGCTTAGGAGTCATCAGTTATCAGGAGATTTCTGGAAACCTTTAATTGGCATTTTATCCTAGCCTGACTTGAAGCAGACACATGAAGACAGAGAATAAGGGCAAAGGGGAGCAGGCCTTGCAGCTGTTTGCTGGTACTTCTTCCTGGCCTATTGTGCTTAGGAAGCAGCATCTTCTGCATCCTCTTTTTTATGCCTAAAATATTCATGGTGGGATATAAATGCGTAAAGTTTGAAAGAAAATAAGTGCACCGCCCATGTGTTTGATTCAAATGTTGGTTCTTTCGGGCTCTTGGTACACGTTAAAATGAAAGCGTCTTTGATTTTTGTCAGGCGATCTCAGACTCCCAGCAAGAAAACCACACGCTCTCCGTGCCAAGAGAGAGGCTCTGCCGAAGCAATGGCGCCGTGGAGGAGCTGAGTGTGGGGCAGCCGGCTGTGGGCCAGTGGGGCAGATTAAGACTCACCTCCACATCACGCTCCTGCTTGAGAAAGAGGCATGCTGCCCTGCGTTCTCTGGGGCTACACCACTGATGCTTCTACACATAACAAAGACAAGGGAGCACAGGCAATGTGTGATACACACGAGAAGAAAAAGTGCGCCTCAGTGACAGCAGCGCCGTCTGTTATCAGAGGGCACAAAGGGACTTAAAAACCCCTCTCTGTTTTCCTGTCTTAAGGGTTTCTTTTCATAGGTGTTCCTCATCTTCTCCTTTTCATCAACCCTCTCTGCTTGTCCCACCTTGTAACTCGTGCTTCTGGGAGTGAAGAGCGGGGTTGGCTCAGAAGAAGGTTTTGTTACTTCTGCCCTCGATGGCCTGGCTCCCTGCTCTCTCTGGAGCTGCTGGTCTCCTCCAGACGGAGGGGCTAACATCTTGTCTGAGGATACCTGGGCTTGGGAACAGGCTCCAGGTGTTGGAAGCTACCACCTCTGTGAAGGACATGAAAGGCAGGAGCCAGTGGGGCCTGGTGGGGCCTGGTGAAGCTGCATCTTAGCAAACAGAGAGCTTAGGGAGTGAGCCTGCCTTCCCTGGGCTGAGGGCTACGGACGGTAAGGGTCTGCCCTCACAAACTGTTCCTTCTTTTCAGGATTTCCATCAAGTGGTAGTCACGTTAAACAGCAAAATTCCACGTCTTCAGAGCAGGATATATCTTTTCCTGTGTGTGTGTGTGTCTATATAATACTGTAAGTCCCCTACATACGAACGAGTTCCGTTCCGAGAGCACGTCTGTAAGTCCAATTTGCTTGTAAGTCCAACAAAGTTAGCCTAGGTACCCAACTAACACAATTGGCTATATAGTACTGTACTGTACTGTAATGGGTCTATAATACTTTTCACACAAATAATACATAAAAAACAAACAAACAAAAAATAAAGAAAACATTTTTAATCTTACAGTACAGCACCTTGAAAAGTACAGTAGTACCAGCTACATCACGGCTGCTTTTATGCTTGCTTTCGGACATCCTGGGCTTGAAATAAAGATACTGTACTACTGTACTCTATACAGTACTGTACAGTAAAGTACGCAAAAGCACGGCCACTTGAAGAGGATGCACGCACGTGACAACGTACGCCAGACATGTGAACTGACTTATGTGATTGGACAGGCGAATGCACATTTACATCTTCGAAAGTTCTCAACGTGAAGGTTCGTATGCAGGGAACTTACTGTAGTGAGAGTCTAGGCCCAATCAAACCTCTGGGGGGTGAGGCCATCTGTTTAGGCCCTATCTATGCAGGCACTGAAAAGGTGTTTGCACGTATAGCTACTCTACACAAGTCCAAAGAAAGCTTTCTAAGGCATTGTTTAGAGAGGCAGAGGTGTGTTTTTAAATGTATGTCTGTGTGTGGCGGGAAGCTACAGGGAGATGGAAGGAACGTGTCCACTGTCTGCTCTCATCTACAAGGATGACAGGGGCACCGGGCAAGGGGCTCTCGGGAAATCAGTCTGGTGGCGAACAGCACCCAAATGACGGCTGTGGGCTCTCTTAGGCTTATGTATTCTCGGTGCCCTTGCTTGTAAAGGAGCCATCCCATTACTACAGCAGATTTAAAAACGCTTCCTTTCCAGTCAGATTTCCTAGGTTTTTAATGATTTTAGTTGTTCTGAATCTTGTTCATGTTCCCCATTTATCTTTTTTTTTTTTAAGTAATGGAGAACGAAGTGTGATGCTTTACCAAAGCCTGTGTACGCACGTTGCTCTTTAAAAACGCATGCCGTGACGACAAGGATGTAGCAATGAATTCTGCAAAACTTAGCATCTATTTTTATGACTGGAGTTTGGAGTTTGAATCAAAATAAACGATCTGAGTCATTTAGAGAAAGGAATTCACCCCTCCTCATCCCAGTAAATCAAGGAGGCAGAGAGAGAAAATGTAAAACAACAAAGCTCAGAGCTATGTCTGTCCGATCAGGAGCAAATCTGGACCAAATCAGCTCTCCTTTGTTGAAAGCCTTTGAATAATGTAAAAGAAGAAAGAACAGTGACTGCAGGTCTCTTAGACAGTAGGTCATTGTGAATTTAGTCATCAATATTTTTTCAGTTCAATCTAACTTATCCAAAATCATATAATGTAAGCCTCAGTCTAAGTTACTGAATCTATCTTAATCGTATAAAGGTAACGATTAGCTTTAGAAAGCATTTTCCTCCAAAGCTATAAAAGCTTATAAACGATCTAACATCTTCACTTGTCCCTCACAATTCACTTATACTTTTAGGGGAAAGTGACTGACAAGATATTTTGAGTCCAAACCATTAAGAAGTTAAAAATCACTTGTAAAGTGACTGAGTCACAGCTGACTAGGCTCATACGCTTCCAACTTCATAGTTTTTTTAAAAAAATATCACTTTTGAAGTTATATATGTTGTGCAGAGGACCTCCTCATATACCACTGTGAGTGAAAATTTTAAAGCAACCTAAATTTGACTACCCCCAGAGGGCTACGGTTACTCTATGTGATTTTTTTCCCCCTTCCATTTGCCGTTCATTACATCATGGGCGGCATGTGAAGGCCAGAAATAGGAAAGCATTTCAAGAGCTTTCTCAGCTTCTTGCGTGTAGGTACTGGGCTTAGATTTCACTCAGGGGCCGGGCGATCCATCTCACCCTGCTGTACGACGATCGTTTCCAATCTACTTATCAACGTCGGGCCACACTTTAGTATCAAAGAAAGCCAGGATGAAACGTTCAGATTTACAAACTTCATATGAAAGGTCTGTTGCTCACCCTGGTTAGATAAGTGCCCTGATGCACAGGGGAGAGATTTTTTTAAATGTCGCTATGAATCAGTCCTTCTGATTCAGATGTCTGCAGGAGGACTGTGGGCTATGCTAACCTTATTTTCCTTGCGATGAGACTTAAAAGGAAACTAGCTGCTTGCTGTGAAATTTATCTGCATTGCCAATGTTTTAAAACTTCTGGAAAACTTTCTTCTTCTGGAAGAAACGTTCACACATCGCTGGGGGGCTTGGGTGGTCTAAAGAGGTACCAGAGTGAAAGCAGAGATGCTGCAGATGAAATTATAAATTCTACCCAGCAAAGCTGCTAAGAGGTGGGGAGGGTCCAGGCTGGTCATTTCGAAGATTAACTGCAGCAGTGTTTGCATGTGTGTCGAACACGGGGGAGGCGTGTGTCCGTGTCTGAACTAATTCACGAGGCAGAGCTGTTGCATTCACTTACTTGTTCCTGGAGGACTTTGAGTAATGCCTGTGTGTGTGACTGCTCTTCCTTTGCTTGTTCCAATTCTGACTTTTTGTTGTTTAACTCCTCCTGGATGGTCAGCAATTGCTGTGAAAAGGATATTTAGGATAAGTAGGATTGAAGGCCAATGGAATACTGTAAGATATTGAAAACATCCATTCCAAAACACGAGGAAAAGGTTTGTACGTGTCTTAAAGCTTAATCCAGACTTCAGTTGACCTTTTTTAAATGTCTGTTTCACACACACACCCCCCGTAGTGTAACGAGTGTGCAGTTAATGCCACAGTATCAGGCTGTTTGTGACACTGATGCACAACGCTTGTTTCAGTGTTTGTGAAGGCACCTTTATATTCCTTTAAACAGATGCGTATCTGTAAAAATATGTAGAATAGTGGTAAGAAACTAAGACACTGACAGCTGAAGAAATTAAATCATAAAGACACTTAAAATAATGAGTCAACTTGTCCGAGGTTACATCATTTTACATATGACCCTAAAGCTAGCTTTCCAGTAGCTCTGTAAAGCTGCTTCACCAGGTGGCTGGGAGCACAAAAGAGCCTTTTACCTTCTCTGTTATGATGGTGATGTTTTATTAGATCAGCAGGACTGAAGTCCGAACTGCAATCAATGTATCAGTCGAGAAAACTGCTGATACAAGCTGTCAAAACACTCAGCTATGGCCTGCACCGTTGTTCTGAAGCAGGGCCACTGAACGGATTGCTGCGAAGCCTTGAGCGCGCCTTGCCCTATCCACTGTAATGCATGGGAGGCTGACCTGGCCTGCCAGGAGGACGGGGCTGCCCAGAACTAATTCTTTGGAACATGGTTATGTGCTAATATATACATAGGCTGCAGAGCACATTCAAGAGCTTCAAACCAGGCCCCGGAAGCAGCTATGTCTTATTCAGAGCTTCTTGACAACAAAGGGCTAGTTTGCAAAGACGGAAGTCTGTTTCTTCTGCTCCTGCACGTGACAAGTGCTGCACTGACGATACGAGAATGTCAGTGCGTTCCTGCCACGAGGGTAGCTGTCTCCACACCAAGGCTGCGACTTCTGGGGCTGGACAAGCTGGCTGCAGAGCTGCCTGGCCAGTTCTGAACTATCAAGGCCGGAATAAACACTGTCACTGGATTCCTGATGCTTAAAGTTGCCAAGTGGAAGGATTAAATTAAATCTTCAAAACTGCTAGTTTTGCGGTACGTTGTCGGGGAGGAAGTACTCAGAAAAACACACTGTGCCTTAACCCCTGGGCTTGCGTGTCCTGTTCCCTCGTCCGGTGCTGGCTGTAGATTTAAGAACCTGCTTTGGTCCCCCAGCATGAACAGTGGTTTCCTTGCAGTTTTCAAAACACTCAGCGCCCCTTATTTTACCACCTGCCCGTATCATACTCACATATGATGCAATACACACAACCCACACGGGCTCCCTTCACATGTTACGTGATTCAGTTGTGCACCAATTGATTAAAGTGCAGAAACCAGGGGGCCATATTGTACTCTGGCACCATGATAAGTAATGAAAACGACCATTTCCAAACAGTGGGGAATGACCCTGTTTCTTTATTCTCATTCATGACCAGCCCCAGAACAGTCCCGAGAGGATCTGGTGCTCTGACTTCCACGATGCCGAGTGGATTTTTATGTCATTAGACCATTTCGAATCCACTCCTTAAACCTCCTTTAAAAATGAGCCAAATGAAGGACAGGAAATTGTCTTCAAACATAGGTAGCTTATGTTCACTCAACTGCAGCACTCGAAGTAGCAAAATTTAGAAACGACTGATGTCCAGCAGAGGGGGACTGGCTACAGTAACGATGGTGCATCTGTACAATGGAACACCATTAAAAGGAAGTTGCACAAGTGTCTCTGGACATAGAATTAACTCATAATATACTGTTCTCCACATGAAAAGTTCAGGCTATGAAAGGGTTTCACTGAATTTTGCAAACTATTCGTAGAAATGAACCTGGACACTGTCTCTGGGTGAGTGGGCTTACGGATCTTTCTGTTAGTTTTGCTTGTCATTTTCTGGTATGTCTGTCAGGGAGCAGACACTGCTTTAGTAAGAACAGCAACAAGAGCAAACAAACGAACTTAATTAAAGTTGGGGAAAGGACAAAGAAAGGAAAACCACTTGGACACAACTCTCAGCTGTTATTACCAACACTGTGAATAGATCAGAGGGGAAGTGAGAACTCCACTGAGTCTGCCATTTCATCCACACGTTTACAACACTGCTTCGTGCTATTAAAACGTGCGTGCGCTCGTGTACACACACACACACACACACACACACACACACACATCCTTCCCCTGACCTCACTTCCCATGTAAGCTTCCATCCGTTCTCACTGTTCCTTGGAGTCACACTTTTAAATTAAAAAAAAGTGTGATTCCAAGGAATCATCCCCAGTTCCTTTTCTTCTCGTATGCAGGCAACCGCTTTCAATGGTTTCTTTTTTATTTGAATGTGTTTTTCCAAAATATATACTGTTGTTTTGAGAGTATGCATTTGTATGTTAAGTGATAGTGTTCATATTTCTTGTTTACTATGTTTTTAAGATCCATGTTGATATGTATATATATCTAACTATTGCTTCTGGTGGCTGCATATTATTTAACAGGGTACGTCCACCCAGTTATACCTATTCCACTCTCCCAGTGAAGGCCACTCAGATTATCTCCAATTCTCCTCCCCCTGTATAAGGCTGTAGTGGGAGATGCTAATGCTTGTCCCTATGGACCTGTGGGAGACTTGCCCTGGTGCATACCCAGCGATGGAGCTGTCGGTCACGGGGCATGCCCGAGGAGTTCACTGCCAAAGCTGCATCACAGAATGGCTGTACCAGCCTACCGCCCACCAGTGCTGTAAGAGTTACTGTACCCCACACCCACACTAACACTTTGCATTATCCAACTTTCTAACCTCTGTCAGTCTAATAATATCAAGATTCTTCACCTTGGGACTTGCCTTGTGGTCGAGCTGTAAAGAATCTGTCTTCCAATGCAGGGGATGTAGGTTCGATCCCTGGGTGGGGAACTAAGATCCCACATACCATGGGGCAACTAAGCCCACCTGCCACGGCTACTGAGCTCGTGTGCCTCAATGAGAGAGCCCTGCGTGCCGCAAACTACAGAGCCCGCGAGCCACAACGAGAGAGAGAAAACCCGCATGCCACAACTAGAGAGAAGCCCGTGAGCCGCAACGGAAGATCCAGGGTGCCTCAACGAAGACCCCGCGTGCTGCAACTAAGACCCGATGCAGCCAAATAAATAAATTAATTTATATATATTTTAAAAAAAGATTCTTCATCTTTGAAAAATCTCATACTTCTCTGACCCCCTGGGGTTTTATGCATCTCACATGTCTGCCAGCCTTTGAGGTTTACTGATACTTCTTAAAGGGAGAGTCAAGGGTAGTGGTTCTTAAATATGGAGAACTTTTCAAACACACTTATTCCTGGGTCCCACAGAAGACCAATTAACTCAGAATATCTAGGGGACGGACCCAGGCAATAATATTTTTTAAAAAAACCTCCACAGGGTTTCCCTGGTGGCGCAGTGGTTAAGAGTCCGCCTGCCGATGCAGGGGACACGGGTTTGTGCCCCGGTCCGGGAGGATCCCACATGCCGTGGAGCGGCTGGGCCCGTGAGCCAGGGCCGCTGAGCGTGCGCATCCGGAGCCTGTGCTCCGCAGCGGGAGAGGCCTGTGTACCGCAAAAAAAAAAAAAAAAAAAAAAAAAAAACCTCCACAGATAATTTTAATATGCAGCTGGGAAGGAAAACCACTGTCTCTTTAAATGCTTATTTAATCCTGCTACAACGTTGCTTCTGTCCAGAGTACCCTACTCTGCTCTTACTACAGTCACTAACGCTTTTCTAACTGCCAACTAGGATGCCAGGTTCTGTTTGCCTTGGCATGTCCTCTCTCTCCAGGCGACCCTGTTCACACCCATGGCTTCAACTGCACGGGCTCGGCTCCTGCGCTCCTGCTTTTCAAAGCTGACCTCACAGCCTCCGCCCCTCCTACTGCCCACCAGACCCTTTCCCTACAGTGTTCCAAACTGTGCTTACTGTGACCCCTCCCCCACAAGGCTAATTCTATTCCCCTGGTAACCAGGGTTAAAACCTTGAGGTCCATGCCCGCCCTTTCATCACGCCCACAACCTCTCTGCCCGTTCCTCTGCCTTCTCTCCAACCGTCTTCACTGTCATGTTTAGGATGAGCATCTCTCTTCTGGATCTGCTTTTTCCTCCTGTCATTCACCCTACACTCCTGAGAAAATTGAATCAAAGTGCTCCCGTGCTTAAAAAATACCATCGATCCCCCAATCTCTACTGGATAAAATCCAAACCACTGGCTGTGTCGTCCTTCCCCAGACATGCTAGGTCCTTTCATGACTCTATGAAAAGCTCACTACCCAGAATTCTGCCTGGCAGATTCCTATTCATTTTTTAAGCCAACTTAAAGAATGTTTTCGGGCTGACGTCAATCCATATGATGACTTTATACGATAGAAAAGAGCCCCATCCTCTAGGCAGACAGGACCCTTCACTAAGGCACATGGTTGGGCAGTAGAGTAGGGGCTTGATTTCATCCCCTTTCACCCATTTGGCCTGGTGCCCTTGTCCAGGGCAAAACCTGCACAACTATAAGCAGTGGTCTTGGTTTCTTCCTCAGTAAAGACCCCCTCTGATCACCCAAGCAAAGTTAGCTGTTCTAACTTCCATGCTCCAAAAGCACTTTTATATGATATATTACATTTCATAGATATCTCCCCAACTAGCCTACATCCACCAATGGTAGGGTCAATAACTGGGTTACCTCTAACACACGACAGGTGCTGAATGAACGAATGAGTAAAGAGGTGAATGAATGCTTGCTCTGGTTTCCGCAATTCTATGAGATTAAGCCACGATCTAGCAAAAAACAAAACAAAAGAAAAACAAAAAAACCACACACACACACAAAAGCCAAAACGAGAACAACAACTACCTGAGGATCTATCACTGGGTAATTTATTGTTCTAGACATATGGGTATATGAAATCTTCAGAGGAAAATAGCACTTAAGACGTTCTGATGCTTTACTCTGGAAGTTCTAGATACCATTCTCAATCTATAGGGGAGTATTTCTTTTTTTTTTGCGGTACGTGGGCGCCTCACTGTTGTGGCCTCTCCCGTTGCGGGGCACAGGCTCCGGACGCGCAGGCTCAGCGGCCATGGCTCACGGGCCCAGCCGCTCCGCGGCACGTGGGATCTTCCCAGACCGGGGCACGAACCCGTGTCCCCTGCATCGGCAGGCGGACTCTCAACCACTGCGCCACCAGGGAAGCCCGGGAATATTTCTTAAAAGTCTAAGAAAATCCAATCAGTGAATTTATTATTATGTAATTTCTTCCCCATGTTCCACCAAAAAGCAAACAAATAAACCAAAACCACCACTAGAGGAAAAACAAAATAAACACCCCTGGACTATTTTCTGCATTCTTTCAAATGAATTGTTTCTTTTGTTTACAAAAGGTAAACTCACGAATCTAACATTTATGGATTCAAAACCGTGGGGATTCAAAACTGTGATGGTTCATATGACTAGATGTCTTATAAAAACAATGAGATAGTCTGCAACTAGATAATTTAAGTCAGCCTTTCTGGTCTTTTTTCACTTGAAATCTGTGAGACTGTATACTATTCTTTCCAGTTTGAATTTTTAAGTTCCAGAGTGCCTCAATTACAGAAGTTCACAGGCAGCTAGAACTTAATCAGAAGAGCCTCTCGGTTGGACCGGCTGACTGCAGCGTAATTTTAATTTAACACTGGGAAGTGTGGCATTAAACAGATGCACTATTACATTTTTGGTGGTGACAATTGAGTGTGTTCCAATTAGGCAATTATCCATAGGCCAATCAAGTGCAAACACTCTGGTGGACAAAAACAGGTAAATAAACGCCGAACCTGACACATCTCCGTATTTCCAGGCCACTGATTTAATAGGATCATTCGTAATGCTCTTTGGGGATGCAGACTTCCGTGTGTAATGGGTCTTTCTCTCTGACAGATCCGAAGAGCAACCAGTGTTACCTGGAGCCCCAGAATAAGTGAGGTCACGTTTCCATTTTTACAGATGGGCGATTCACAGGCACCCAGAGGTTAAGTCGTGTATCCGAGGCCACGGTATCGGGGAAAGACCTACCACTTGCACAACTCAATTTTCCTACTTCAAACTGTGGTTTCTACCCTGACAACCACGCTGATCCGTCAATTGGAAATGGAAATCAGGACATGCCAGACTTAAAACCTTCCTAGCCATGACTTCTACCTACGCCTTCACCGTTTGCACTTAAGACCGAGGCTGCTGGAGACGTGCCTTTGTGTATCCTTCTGTGAGTGCTGTGGTGGATTTCACTTTCCTTTAAAAACTGTAACCCTTTCCTTGTCTTTTTCCCTTAAATTCTATAATTTTGTCACTAAGGTCAAGTCTTTATATAGCTAACATATCAGATGAGCTTAGATTCCATGACAGCCCCAGACTACGGAGCAGATTCTCTGTATGAAAGAACACCAGCAACGTCTCATGACAAGCTGACGCTCACTGAACGGTGCCGCCTCAGGAATCTCTTGCAGGACTGGTGAGCTGCTTGGGGATGGAGCTGCTGGGTGGCCTGAAACTGAGAGCATCTGACTTTGTGTCTTCCATGGCGGTGGAGGAGTACTCTTTCTAAATTCACGGTGGTGGCAGGTCATGTGAACTCGTGCCACTAGGTAGATATAATATATACCGATAGTGACTGACACCTATACACACACACACACACACACACACACACACACACACACACACATTTTCTCTCTTTCCCTCTTCCCCTCATTTCAAGATTTCCCCAGCGACTGGCTCTATGTTCAGTTCTTTTAAAACAATCCAGTAATATTCAATGATCAATCAATCAAGCAATCGTTCATTTATCCATTCTTTCAATCATCACTTATCTCCTAAGTACACAGTGCTGGGCTAGACAGTGTGCAGGACACGGAGGAAACCAAGTAGACTATCCTCAAGATGCTGGGTCACGAGGCTGCTAGTCTATCCACTAAAATGAACTTAGGGTGGCACAAAATATTCTAACAGTGGCTCCAACCAATGTGTTTTCCCTAGGAGATTCTTGGGGGTCAGTTGTGGTGTTAGGAGAACATGAGCTCAGGGGATCCACTTTGAATCAGAACTTGTTCTCTACTCATTAGAAATGAGCCACCAAATACTAATGCTTGAGGTCTGGAAATATTTGAGCCCATACGGTGTCTATTTTTCATGTGTTTTTGCTCTTTTGATTCAGTTTTAATAAATGTTATTCCATCTCGATAACTTTGCTATAAATTCGATGCCCTACTTAGTGGGATAAGCCTTTAAAGGCCAGTAGGATATCGCCTAAGGAAATGAGGTCTGCTGGCTTCCAAAGACAGTTTTCCACCAAAGGCCAGGGTGGGTGTGACTATGTCTGGACAGACCAATCAGCAGTTGTTTTAATGTCCAGACCGTGGGGCGACGCCTGCGGGCAACCAGCATCACCATGTCTGCACACCTTGTCTCCAACCCCATTACTCCGTGTATTTCAGCCTGCTATCTGAACCCCCCCGGTGGCCAGTGCTGCCGGATCCTTTTCATCTTGTCCTGCTACAAGGTGAGGGGATCCGCTCATTCGTCCCTTCCTCCTTGGTGAGATCCTGCTACCCAAACACAGCTCCCTGCTTCTGCTGCTTTTCTCCCCAGGCTCTCCAGACCTTCCACCCCTTCAGGCCGGCTTTGCTTCTCACAGACTTCAGAATCACTTAGGAAGGGCAGCCGCGCTAGGTCCCACTGCTGAAGTCTGCCTGTTCCCACCTCACGTCTAACACTGAATCCCGAGCCAATCCCTGATTGCTGGGAAAAGCCTGAGATGTAAAAAATCAAGTGCATATTATCACAACCTAAGAGCAAGGCTTTGCCTAAAGGCCAACACATCTAACAGTATTCCTGAGAAAGGAGAGAAACCTGGCTCAGGGGAAGGACAGTCATTTACTACCTGGTACTCACAACGTTCACTTTTCTCCTTGGGAAAAAAAAAAAAGATGGAATTGAACTAGTTTGAATTTTTTTGTCGCACGAGGTGGTAAGACTACTCCAAATTTATTCTTGTTTTAAATGCCATCTGCTTCTACCTGCGGATGAAACTGCGCTTCAATTTATATCAAGGTCCAAGGGTGACCAAGCCTGTGGCCTGGTTTATCCATCCCAGTGCCTCCCTCTCTGCCAACAGCTCAGTGACCCCTGGGGGAGAAACATCTTCTGGAGAGAACCCCACCATTTAGATGACTGATAGCAGGAACACCAGATCACAGGAATGAAATTGTGCTCAGGGCCTAATATCCTATTACACCAGGCTATGCATATTTAATTCCTTGGGTCTCTCCTCATAAATCAATTCCTTCAGGCCCTTAATCTCGTCAATATCTTTTCTGATATTGAATTTTAAATGCCATTCTCATTGCTAGGTAGAAAGGCAATCTCTTACTCGTGATGGGATCAGGTTTCATTTACAACTGAGAGATGCTTGGAGGAGCCTGGCCCTGTTCCCTGACCCTGCTGTTAAGATCCTAATGTCGGTCAGAGACAAACAGCCCAGGTGCAGGTCTGACAGGGCTGGCCCTCCAAGAGGTCAAGACAAGGAACCCTGGGGCCATGCCTCTTGGTACCCTGGGAGCCTGGGACAGCTCTGGGAGACTGGGGAGAAGGCAGAAGTAAGTGTTTTCAAGGGTGTGGATCCTCAAGGGGGTCCCTGAGACATGAGGCACCCTGCCACCCACCCAGGGCGGTGTGCTCTGACAGGGGTTCCCTTCTCTGAACAGACGAGCAAGGGCCTGACCGAGGACACACACGGTGTGCATACACTGGAGCAAGATCTCGCGGGACGTGGGCGAAGGGAGGCCACGGGTCATGGGTTCTCTGGAGGGGAAGCATACAACCGGAGAGCAAGGGTTTGGAGCTGGAATGTTTCCAGGTTCTCTGAGGCTGGCCCCTAACACTGGTGTTTCCCCCGCTGCAGGGTAAGGGAAGAATCCCTGAATTCCATGAGCTGTGCAAAATTCCCGAAGGGAAGCAGGAGCGATAAATGTAAGACTTCAAGAGTGACCGAGAATTGGGTAACGCAGGTAACCACTGAGGTGCAGATTTGGAGGCCTAAGTCTGCAGGCAGTGGAAGGACTCCAAGGGCGGGGCTCTGGGAGCTGTCGACCTCAGGGCAGGAAATAAGCAGGTGCAACTGCACAAAACTTAATGGTAATCAAACTAAACGAAGGTCCATCCACTGATTATCAGCCTGCACCAGCAATTCTAACATAATCAGTGATAAAATCCTTTGTTGATCTAAAGCCTAACCAATTGCTGCGGTTACTGATAAGAGTCAATATACATGGGCAAGCTTCAAATGAGCAGTTTCACTTCTTACCCTTTAATAAACATACTCGATGTAGAAACTAATTTGGAAAATGTCAGTATCACAGTCTGCTCCTACCCTCCCCCTCCCCCACCCCCATATGCTCACACGGGACTCAGCTACACCCAGTTTTTGGATTTTGAGCTTGTCTCAGACACAGTGTCTCCAATCCCTGTAGCACTACATGTATTCTTACATTTCTACAGCAGATTCGAAATAAACAATGGTGGCACAGTTATCGCAAGGACTGAGAGCTAGAACTGAGCTACTTCATTCCACAGGACCTCTTCAAGAATTTTTATGTCTCAAATTTGAAACAGTGAAACATGGTGAGAACCATGAGTTGTATTATTTTTGTTGAGTGCAAATTTTAGTTCTTATGTTACATATTTATACTGAATTTTTATATTTTACAAGTTGAAATGAGTTCTTTCAAAACTGTTGACTGTTTGCCTTAAAACTAAAGGACAGATCAAGAAAATGTTACCAAATCAGTGGTACTATTAGTAGTTGCCTAAATTGTGTCTTTTGCATTTGGGTTTGTTAAGATTCATGTATTTACTGGACAATTATTTACAGACTGTAATATATTAACTATAATCAAAAGATCAAAGTGCAAACTGTTAGGTGGGTTAAAAAAATTATTTAATAGAGAGTTGTGATTTTTTCCTTACATTGTACTATTTTACTTAAAAATTTTTTTACAGGCATAATTATATGTGAAATTCAATATAAGAAAAATTTCACTGTATTTCTTTCTTGGCCACTATTATTACTTGTTTCATTTCATGATTATTACTGAAAATAATTTTGTCCTGTAGCAGAGGAGGATGTTTAAAAAAGGACCCCCTCGGAGTGTCAAGTTATACTAGGCACACCCCTGGCACGCAGCCCAGTGTCTGGGCAGGAGAGGAGATAATGACCTTGGGAGGGGAGAAATGTGTCACCAGACTTGGTTTTAGAGACCATTTCCTTTACTTGGATATCCTCCTGGGAGGGCCTTGTGTAAAAGACAAGATACCCTTTGGCATTTGTATAATCCAATGGAGTTACTTATCACGATACACTATACCCCAATAAGGCAACATTATTATGAAAAGAAATGCAGCCAAGGATTGGAGAAAAGACAAAAAAAATAAGCCCCAGGTCATTGTTTCAAGGTTAACATGGTTAGCTCTATCGCTGACTTGCTGTGTGACCTCAAACAAGCCACTTTACTGCTCTGGTCTCCTCTTTCCCTCACAACTTTCTCATGAGGAATGATTTATCATTTGCAAAGCAACACATCAATTAATGTCTTGCTTACTGAACGCAGGAAAAGAAGATGCAAAAGTGGCTTAGAAGACTCAAAAACCTATTTTCTCTTCTTCAGATGCTTTTCTTTTTAATAGTGTAATTTGCAGTGTCGTTTCAACTTCCTGTTTTTCACTTTCCTCACATGTTAAATAAAGATGACAATACTCATGAGTGGGATATTATGAGACTAAAGAACATCCATTAATATGTGAGCCTCCTTAATGGCAAAGGGTACTAAGTTAAATGAAAGGGCTGTTACTATCCTCTTTGCAAAAATGGACAGACTAAGGTCAAGTGAGCGGGCCTTACATGAGTGGGCACTCCTGGGGATTAATATTCATAGCGGAAGGTCTGTTGTTCAGTCCCATCCTGGCCATGCTGGTTGTCCTCCTTCAGCCAATTTTCAAAACACAGGGCCAGCCAACTTGAATTAACACCATTCATGCAATTCCCAAGAGAAGGTGTCAAATGTGTTGCTGAAGTAGGAATATAAATCAGTGATATTCCTTCTGTTGCCTCTGCTGGCAATTCCACTGCAAATGATAATCCAATTTGCTGGGATTTATTTATTCTTGTCACTTTTTTTTGGCAGTTATATAAGGTGGTCATCACCCCAGCCTCTGGGCGCATGTACAGCTGTTAATGTAGAAATTTAAAATATTAACATGCTTTCCAGCCAGGTTGGCCCATTTACTTCAAACAAGAACCTAATTGCACAGCTGGGTCTTGCATTGTGCCCCAAAGGCCAAAAGAGATTTGTTCGTTTTCTGCAGGGTTTATAACCCAGTCACGATCAGAGCTTATAGCTAGAAAACCCTTTATGGGTGACTTGTGACCAAAATCCCGTGGCCATCTTTGGAGTTGGCTTATGCAAAGTGATCTGGGGCTAATTCAGTTCAGCCCGTGGAGAGCCAAACCATGCTCTCTCTGGCATCAGTAACAGATACTACCATCATCAGTGACCACCTTGACTGCAGTTTTAGGAAAGCGGCTTTTGACTTAATGGTTACAGAGTAAGAACGTGGTTTTGAGAGCTTTTAGTTGAATCCTAATTGGTGAGAAAGTTGTAATGATCTAACATGTAAATGAAGAGAGAAAATACAGCTGAAAGTTCTCTCTCTACATCAGCCACAGATGTCTGACTAAGGATGGACATGGGTCATCACCTATGTTGCCCAACTCTTGATTAATGGTAGAACTTGAGTGAAGCTAATTCAATAACAATATTCCCAGTTTTCCTTTGTTAGCGCAAGTTGACGTTTTTATGGCTAGGAGACTCAGACATCTAGGAGCAGGGTGAGGAGAGGAGGACTGTCCCTGAACTGAGTGCTTTGAATCTTTAGTGACTCTGCAACAAGGTTTGCAAATAATGGGCACATTCGTCTGTCACAGAGAAGGTGTGAGGCAGAGGATGTCTGCTCGTTCCCTGAAGTCTCCACGTTATTTTAATACACTGGGGCTGGTCTGGGACCCCTCATTAGGAGTCTCAGAGTAACCAGAACCTCGTGGAGGTCTCCAAGTTTCACCTGTTCCCTGTTCCAGAGCCGAGCCCTGGGGAGACAGGTGAAGGCCTCACCAGATAAGGACAGTCTCCCTGAGGGGCTTTAACCACCTGCAGGTGGTCTCCGTGGCAGTTACTTAGCCTCTGGACTATCTCAGGTTTGCCCAGTCCCTGAACTGCAGACTGTCTTTAAGGAAAAAAACAAAACCGCAGCAACAGTAGCAGCAGCTGCAAGAGAAAAGCTCAACAGAGACTGACTGCCATTGTGAAATGTGCCACCTACTCTTAATATCTGGGGCTGAGATCCATTGGGTAAAATAAAATAGAGCACCACCCATTTTGCATAGATCTCAAGGATGCAGACAGAAAATTACCATTTTAAACCGATCTTCTCTGCTTCTGCAACATTAAACATAGGAAGCACTGAAGAAGTGAGCTGAATCGCTCAGACCCTTTACAATAAATTGTGTCAGCATGGCCATGAATGATAACAGCAAAAAAGGGTCCCAAGGCATAAAAATTAAGAGAAATTAAAGCTGTAGCTCTACACTTAATATCTACCCCGTGATGATGTGTTCCTCCAGCCTTAGCAATCCCTCAACTTGAGATCGGTGATTGCATGCAATTCAACATTACATGTGGGAAGGCTACCCATGTCCTTTTAATGAAAATTTCAATCACAGGTTTTGCTGAAGTCAGTTGAAAGGCCAGCTTCTAACAATGATGGCACAGGAAAGATCTCCTTGTGTGATACACAGCTAGTTACGTGTGCATTCTAGAAACAGGGAAATCAACACCAAGATTAGTGTTGATGACTTCCATTTTTTTCCAAAAGAAAGAATACGGAGACCACATTTTTAGGGACTGCCAATAGACTCTATATAGCAGTGATTTTTACTTCCTGATGATAATTTGAAAATGTAAATCAGGATACAAGTAAGTGACATAAAGCAGTTATATTCTAGTCCAAGTGATTATATCAGGATTAAGAAGGATTATGTGAGAATTACTTTGGGAAGTTTAAAGAAAACCACCTGTTTTGCCACTGAGTTCACTGTGGATAATCTTTAACAAGATATGAAAGTTTTCTTTTATTCCAAGTTGTTACAATCTTCATTTTTTTCTGTAGTTTCATATTATGAATGGATATTCAGTGGCTATTAAAAAGATTGTATTATTTGGGTTTAACCTGTTAATGGGATGTATCATATTAATAGACTTCTGCAACATTGAACCAACCTTGCATTCCTGGAATAAATCCAGTTTGGTGGTTTATAAAATACCAGATTAAATTAGCTTTTAAAAAGGAATTTTAAATCTATGTTCATAAGTGAGACTGACCTGTAATTTCCACCCCTCTTTTTTACTGCCTTTGTCCTGTTTTGATATCAAGTGTACTAGGTACACTAGCCTTATGAGTTAGTTGGGAGGCGTTTCCTCCTTTTCTATTCTCTGAACAATTTTGCAAAAGATTGGCATAATCTTCCTTGAATGTTTGGTAGAACCTTCCAGTAAATCCATTTTGGATCTGTTGCTTTGATGTAAGATTTTAAGCTTCTAACTCCAATTTTTTTATGAGATCATCCAGGCTTTCAATTTTTTCCTGATTTAATTTTGATAAGGTTTTCTTTTCTTCCTTTAGGAATTTGTTTATATCACCTGAGTTTAAAACTTTGTAGTAAAACTATTCCTGATTTTTTCATAGTTCTTCAATCTCTGTTACATCTATAGTTATAACTCACTTTCTTTTAAAACATCGTTAAGTTATTCTCTTTATGATCAGTGTTGCCAAATTTTTCCATTCTATTAGTCTTTTCAAATAGCAACATTTGGCTTTGTTGATCTTCTCTAATGTATGACTCTTTGTTATTTTAGTAATGTCTATCCTTATTTTTATTTATCTTTCCTTCTTTGTGTTTATTTATTTTTTTTTGTAATAAGAGTTGGATGCTCATTCCTGTTTCCAGTTTTCTTCTTTCCTTAAACAGACATTTAAAAATTTAAAATTTTTCCTCTAGGTTCTGTTTTAGCTGCATCCCACAAGTTTTAATATGCTGTATTTTAATAATCAACTACTTCCAACTATTTTAAAATTAAAACTCTGATTTCTTTTTAGACCTGTGGATTTAGATGTGTGTTTTAAAATTTCTAAGTATATAGAATTTATTTTAGTTATCTTTTCTGACATTGATTTCTAACAATTTTATTGTGATCAGAAAATATTATCACCCCTTTGAAATTTGTTGAGACTTGTCTTAAGGTCTAGTATGGGATTAATTTTTGTAAATGTCCCACATATATTTGAAAAGTACAGTTTTCTGTACAGGTCCTGCCAATCAAGAGTATAGGAGCTGAGTGCTATGTAAATGCTTCATCAACTGCAAACATCGGCAGGAACAGCAAGAGGAAGGGAACGGCAGAGCTGCTTAGAAAAATGTCCTCACTCCCTGACATCTCCTAGGGTCTTTCATTCAAAGTAGGCTTGGCATGTTGCCACTGTCCTTTAAGTATCAACGTGTGATGTAATCTCACTTTCAAAAGATTAGGAAAAACAATCAGGAAGAAATTTTAAGTACTCTATTGCCTGGTTTGGAGTCTTCTTACTACTCTTTCTAAGCTTTGGTTCCTTGATAAATGTGACAAAAATGTCAACTCCCAGGATGCAAGGCTCTTAAAGCATTTGGATAGTAGAAAACATTGTCTGAACAGAAACATTTGTGACTGCACGTACACACACTCAGCGTAAGTAAAAACAAAACAGCTTATTTCCCAAGGCTGTAGTCATTCTTTCATAGCCCTGGGGCCACACGAGATGACATCAGTGACTAATAAGCCCCTTAGCATCTAATACCAGCAGAGAGCATTCATGACCCCTAAAGACAGAAGGGCTCCATCAATCCTTACACTTCAACAAAGATTTGTCAGAAATCTGGTTCTATTCAATCAATGAGATGAGATTATTATGTATTCAGGCATGAGTAGGAAGAGCAGCAGAGATTATGAATGAGGGAAGTTGGGGCTTCCCTGGTGGTGCAGTGGTTAAGAATCCGCCTGCCAATGCAGGGAACACAGGTTCGAGCCCTGGTCCGGGAAGATCCCACATGCCGCGGAGCAACTAAGCCCGTGAGTCACAACTACTGAGTCTGGGCTCTACAGCCCATGCTCCGCAACAAGAGAAGCCACAGCAATGAGAAGCCCGCGCGCCGCAACAAAGAGTGGCCCCCGCTCGCCGCAACTGGAGAAGGCCCGAGCGCAGCAACGAAGACCCAACGTAGCCAATCAATCAATCAATCAATCAATCAATTCTTAAAAAAAAAAAGAATGAGGGAAGATGGTTTACAGTTTTCAATAGCTGAGAATAAAACGTGTGGCGACTCAACAATTTGTTCTTTTCTTCATCTGTTTATTCAGAGAGCTGTTGGCTATAAATGACTAAATTAGCCATGAAAGACTGGCCTTAGGTGCCAGAATTAGTCTCTACTCCAATATCAGAAGAAAAAAGAAACTAACAGTTATTTAACATGCTGGGGGGAAATCATAGCCCCTGTGTCTCACCTCAGTTTTCAGGGGGCTAGGAGATCTATATAAATGAATGTAAAAGGAAAAGAGTCTCAGAATGCAAGCATGTGGAGGCCCAGGAAGGAGCCAAGGACCAGGAATCAGGAGCCATGAGCAGCGGAGGTGAGAAGGGAGGTTGCGGGGGTGGTGGTGCGGCTTAGCTCAGTGACTTAAACTCTATTTGATTAAAATCAGGAAATAAGTGGGCTGGTCTAGGGGCTCACCAATGCCCCTCCTAGCTTCAGCAGTCTGTATTCTGCAGTTCTCTTGAGGTCAAGATAGTGGTGAAATTGAGCCCATCTCCAGTCCAAATTTTATATGTAAAGCAGAATTCCCATTATCGTCACATTCTACCTTGCTTTTTATACTGTGGGTGGACCATGAGAAATGTCCAGCAAATCGTGGACTTAAAATTAAGCACATCAATCACCAGCTGGGCAGAAAAGCAGACTGAAAAGACCTGACCAATCAACTAAGATCCAAGGACCCATGAGGGAAAGGTCGGACCTCGGAGTGCTCCTTAAGTGACCTGGCCACTCTCAGAAATCTACGTGAGCTCATGTTACCCGATGTCGAGCGGTGAAACCACATCACAAACACCTCTTTTCTCCTTCTCCCTAAATGATAAACGGAAGGAGTACCTGGGGAAATTATATTGTAAAAAGAAACTCAGCACAACAGCTTTTTTATGGACTTTACAGTTAGGTCATTACCAAGATCTTCCTGAAATAAATTGTGAGTAGCACTGAAGAAATACAAACCCCTAGGGAAGAAATATAAACCCAGGAGAAAAGAAAACAAGATGCACAGAGAATTAGTGAAGGACAAAATTGCAGAGTCCCTCTCTGTATTTAAATGATTGAAAAATGTGTAATGCACTGGTTCAGGAAATGACTTAGGATAAAATGCAAATCACGGGCGAAAACATATTTCTCTAATACCGTGAATGAGAGTGCCGGTGCTTGCCAATGAAAGCCTTCTGACCGGAATGCCTGAGTGATACCCGGCTTAAAATAAATTAAAGTGGTGGTGTGGTGGAGGACATAAAAAATGGAATGTGTATGCATGGGGGACAGCAGAATAACTTACAGATGTAATTACAATAAACTACAAAACAAACGAAAGAAGAAAAAGGTGATAATAAAGGTGTGGAGTGTCATTTTGCTCGTCTTTCATTTATAAGCACCATTTGTAATGCCCCTTCCTTGGAAACCTATAACCAGAGTTCAAATATACTTTCTCCTTTTTTATCTTCCCCAATTACTTCCAGAAAATAAAGCTGCTGTGGCCATTTACTTAGTGCGTGCGTGTGTGTGTGTGTGTGTGTGTGTGTGTGTGTGTGAGAGAGAGAGAGAGAGAGAGAGAGAGAGAGAGAGAGAGAGAGAGAGAGAGAGAGCGCGCGCGAGATACAGAGATGAAACAGAAAGCACCAAAGCTGGAGAGGTAATTACCAAACTGAGGGAGTCGCATCAAGTTAAGAACTTCATGAGGTAGGGTCTTTTCAGTGATCAACTGAGTGAAGTGGGTGGTCTATAAAGTGAGCACCAGATTGGGCAATGAATTTGTTTAAGCTTCCCTTGATGACTATTCAGGGTGCTTTGTTAAACAGAGGAGAAAAGTTAGTCTTTAACTAACCATCTAACATTCCGGTACTGAATTCCCAATTCCACTCTTTGGTTACAAGTCCAGAAACGTTAACTGACTATGTCTGGCTAGCCCATTGGTTGATCTTTAAAACTGATAACACTACATGTTTATGTGCAAAGAAAAAAGGAGACTGAAAGAATATATGTAAATGTTAACCACAGTTATATCTGGGTAGTGACACTCTGAATGATGTGTTTCCTTTTATATGCTTCTTTTAGGTTTCCAAGTGTTTTTGCATTGAGCATATACTCTTTTGTATGAAGAAAAATAAAACAAAAATCAAAACAACAAACCTGGACCCAGAAAAACTGCAGCTCCCACCTACGCTTCTCGGCCTCTCTGTTTATTCTCTTACTCAGATAAAGAGGATTCTTCTCCCTCTGAGTCATTCTTCTCCTTCCTCTTTGTTTCCATGTTGTATTCTTTCACCCCCCCTACACTTCTCCCTGTTTTCTCTTCACAGCCTTCATTTCTGATGAGAAGGAAATGGGCTGCTTTTCCTAATCCTCATGTTTCCTCTCCTAACCAGCTGCACGGAGAAAGCCCCGGAGCACGACTCCCTCGCAACCGCAGCCCAACTGGAGATGATGGATAATTACATCAGTCTGGCTGGGAGCGTGACACCTGCTATACACAGGCGGCCATGTGTGCATCCGGGTTCAGGGTTTCGGCGTGGATGAGGCCGCTTCTTTGCATGGTTAGACTATAGAGAAACGGAGTCAAGGCCAGAACACAAGGATTCATTTTAGGGTCCGTGGCTGGAGGGAGATACGACAATGGCCAAACAGTACAGTGTCTGCGGCCAAAGCCCATTTTGATTTGCTGCGTTCAAGAAAAGATCCGTTTCACTAGAAAGCTGGTACTCTTGGCCTGGAGGCAAATTTCTAAAAGAGGTGGTGGAGGGGAGGGTCATTCAAAGGTCATCCACCAACTATGGCTGACAGTGTGCGGGAAAAGCCAAGTTCCTTTATCCTGGGAATGGCTGCAAATCCCCCAAGGGTCCATATTTCCTACTGCAGACACTGGGGAAAACGAAAAAAGGTAGAAGCCAAGCAATTTTAATGGTCTGCAGGGCAATGCCATTATTTCTACCCCTGGCTCCCACATGCGTTCATCTGCTAACCTCATTGCTTTCAGAAGAGACGATTACTAATTAGGATGCATTTGATGATCAAGTTAATTACGGGCAGAGCAGGAGCTCTGATGGTGAGCTGAAGCCTGCCAGAATTAAACTTTATTAGGGCTTCTCTTTCTCGTCCCAGAAGTGAAGAGATTTCTTTTCACAGTTCAAATTTAATAAATAAAAGCCACGTGTGTGTTACTTTCTTCTTGCTAGCTCTTACTCTGCTAACGTAAAAACCACATTAAGGGCTGTGACAGAGTCAGAAAAGAGGCAATGGGTTTTTGCCAAAAATATTTCTCGCAAGCGAGGAGCGCCGGAAGGGTAGAGCTTCCCCATGTCCTGCTCCCCTGGTCACTGTGGTCCTGAAGCCCCACTTCTCCACCTGGTCCACGGTGGGGAGTTACGGGGTGACAGAGGGAATGCAGGGGCCGTGGTCAGGCAGGCCTGGGTTGGAAATCTGACTCTACCGCGACCATGCTGGACCCTGGCCAAGTCACCCGTCATCTCCGGGTCTCGAGTTCTACCTGAGAAGCCGGGATAAGCTCATGCTCCTGAGATGTGAGCACGGAGTGGAGTAAGGAAGAAGTTTTTGAGAGTAAGCTGGGGCGAGCAGGTCCTCCAGCTGTAAGGGGCGGAGAGGCAACAGCACTGGCCACCCCAGGGTCAGGAACCTCAGCTCTGGATTTGTCCAGACTTACTCTGCAAGTCCTGAGCCTACTCTTAAACCTCTAGGTGTCTTCACGTTGGCCCCAGGAATGTGGCGATTGCAGTTTGCCTTTGCAGAACAGCTTTTCCAAATGCGTTCACATAGGTGACCTCATTTTACGGCCACGAATGCTGACCGAGGCTGGCAGGGTCCATTCTCCAGATGCAGAACCTGAGGTTCAGAGAGGCTGATTTGTACACAGTTGTGCAGAAAACAGCCAAGCTGGACACTCTCTCCCTCCTACTGCTTTGGTGTTTTCATTTTCTTGGGCAGAAGCTCGGTGCCGCTCACGTCCATGAAGGCAGAGTATCTCCTTCCTTATCTGAAGGTCTCTCTCTGTCCAGTGAAAACGACAAGATGCCCATGGCCCTCCCTTGTTTGAAACTGCTAAAAACTCAGGGCGGTTTCCTCTCCGTGAGCTTCACTTTTAGTCCTTTGTATCTTGTCTGGAGTCAAATGGGAATGTGCCTTAGTAACTCCTAAGCCCCTAAGCAGATGTCAGGTGCGATCATTTCAAACGGGTTGGGCTTTGCAATGTGAAGCCCTGAGCCAAGAACCGGAGCACCGGTTACTGTGTCTCGTTCCAAATGTCCCCAACCACCCCTTCAAGAGTCTCACACTGCAGTGGGTACAGACATTCTGAGAAGTGTCAGGGAGGGTGATCTGCAAATGTCAGAAAATGCACACGCTGCCACCGAGACAGCTGGCGTTTAGCAGCCAGAGGGAAGGGCACCGAATTCTAAATACTATCATCACCGTCACGCAGGCTGCTGTTACAATGCATCATCCCAAGGCACTGGTTGAAGAACAGGTAGAAAAGGAAATGACAAACTCTGGGGTAGTTAAGGAAGGACAACCACGGTACACCCCAAATTAAGCAGCGTTGTGAACCCTGATATCCTGCCCTGGAACCTATGTAAAGCCACATCTGAGAGACGCACATGTTTTTATGATTGTTCTGATTCTAGCAAAATATCAAAGACTTTTAACATGAATGTGGGAAATGCCTTGTGAGTTGTTTTCTATTCAGAAAGAAAGAAACTTCATCTGGGTAAGTTGAAATAAAGTAAACATGGATTATGTCTCTGCAGCCACAGCTCATAAAAATTCCAGATATGTGTGTGAATATGTCTTTATGCATACATTTATTTTTTGAACTTTTTTTAAATATATTTATTTATTTTTGGCTGGGCTGGGTCTTTGTTGCTGCGTGCAGGCTTTCTCTAGTTGCGGAGAGCGGGGGCTACTCTTCATTGTGGTGCATGGGCTTCTCATTGCTGTGGCTTCTCGTTGTGGAGCATGGGCTCTAGGTGCGTGGGCTTCAGTAGTTGTGGCACGCGGGCTCAGCAGCTGTGGCTTGCGGGCTCTAGAGCGCAGGCTCACTAGTTGTGGCGCACGGGCTTAGTTGCTCCACGGCATGTGGGATCTTCCCAGACCAGGGCTCAAACCCGTGTCCCCTGCATTGTCAGGTGGATTCTTAACCACTGTGCCACCAGGGAAGCACCCCTGTGTCAAATTTTTAAAGAACCCACTTAAAAATCCAACTTCTCTCTTGTCATTACATACTGCAGCCTCTTCCTGTCACCTTTTCCAGACTATTTACCTTCCTTTTCTCCACCCTTAAACCCCTCTAATTTGCAGATCTGCTTCTTCAGTCTGAAGTGCCTATATTCCAAAATATTCTGCCTTAAGTTCCTATGTTCCTGTCTCTTAGACATTCAGAAAATGTGCTCACTGTTCTTCCCTTCCCTTGTTTCTGGAAAGCCGGAATAACATGTAATATTCTTCCCCCACCCCCTCCCCGGGCACCATGCTAACCAAGGATTCATTCAACAACTGGATTAAGCTAAAAGCCCCCGAAACAGGTTCTTGTTCAAAATGTCAGACCTGGTCCATGTGTGTTTGCTTTTGCTTTTTCCTTCCTCCACAGGCAATTAAAATGTCTGTCAGTGATTAAACTTAAAAGAGCAGAGCGAATGGGAAGGGAATTCCATGGAGTTCTTAGTGTAGGACAGACCCTGGCCTTTGTGCAATTCCCAAATCTCCTCAAAATGAAGTCTGCCAGTCAGTGAGCCACCGGGCAGGAGAAAGACTCAGCTGTGGAGGTGACCTGGACTCAGCCATCAGTAAGCCACACGGAGTCCTAGAAAAGTGACCCCAGCCCTTCATCCCCGATACAAACAGGCTACCACACATTACCTCACGTGAGAAGGAACCTGGAGCATGAAAGAGACTGACGGAGACACAGAAACCAAACAACCAGTCCTGGAATAAATAGAAATGATTCAGGAACAATAAGAATTAAAAAATTCTAATTAGTATTGTCAAAAAGATTTGAGAAGATACTGCAACCAAAAAATAAGACTGTGTGAAAAGACAGTAAACAAAGAACAGAAATAACATTTGCAAATAAAATAACACAATTATCAAATAGAAACTTCAGTGGAAAGGATAAAAGATAAAGTTTAAACAGATAATATGAGAAAAAGGACAATGGGCACAGAGCATCAGCCTCGTAGGTCCCTTATATGACTGCTGGGCATTTCAGAAAGAAAATGAAAACAGAAATGACAAGTGAACAGTTATCAAGAGAATGGAGACCCCTGTTGCATTTATCCATGTTATCTGTCTGCAGCACCTCGCCTAAGTTCTATGTTTGTTGTTGTTTTTTTGTTTGTGGTACGTGGGCCTCTCACTGTTGTGGCCTCTCCCATTGCGGAGCACAGGCTCCGGATGCGCAGGCTCAGCGGCCATGGCTCACGGGCCCAGCCGCTCCGCGGCATGTGGGATCTTCCCGAACCGGGGCACGAACCCGCGTCCCCTGCATCAGCAGGCGGACTCTCAACCACTGCGCCACCAGGGAAGCCCACGCCCCAGTTCTTTGTAGCATCACCTGTGAAGGCCACTGGGAGCAGTGGGCTGCTGGCCTTTCTAGGATTTTCAAAATTTTTAAGGGACGTGCTTTTTTTCAGAAATTAAGAAGAAATTATCTAAAGTTGTCTTGGGTAAGTTCATTTTACCTGTCTTGCCCTAAAGTTTTCTGATGATCAAAACCACCACCACCCCCAGCAGAGCCAGCATCCCCACCACAGTCACCATCCCCGCCACAGTCACCATCCCCAGCACAGCCATCATCATCGCAATCCTTGATATGACTCCTGCTGCCATAATAATGATCCTGACTTTGACATGTACACGTGAGACTTCATTACATATGAAATCAGGAGGGGAATCGAACACAAACTTTTCACTATCTCTAAAAATGTACTTACTAAGCAACTGAATCGTTTAAAGGAGATTTCACAAGAGATGCTTAACTTTCCTTAAGTGGTCAGATAGATGCACTCACTGATGTTCTCATTTCAACACACTTTCATTTATTTCTTAATATATATCCCAAAGACCAATCCTTGACCAACTTTTGGCAAAACTAGCTGGGGTTACTTTGTATTTTAAGAAAGCAACATTATTGTATTTCTCTGTCCTCTTCTATAAAATTAGTCTAGATTAGCTTTTGTAATACATAAACAGAGAATCCCACATCTACTCCTCTTTGAGCATAAGGGAAAAAAACCAATTACTTCATTTCTAAAATGGTGTTGGTCGTAATAGTCCTCTTTCCCCCAATTTTTTTTCCTGGTCTCCCTTGCTGAAAACTGTCAAGACAGCTGACTAGCCCTGGTCTTTAATAATGGCAAGCCAAGAGAGTTAGAGAGTTCTACGTGGGCTAATGGTTTACTGGCCTAAGACAGCTGGTCTTCAGATGACATTTGCTAACAGCATTAAACAGCATCAGCTGGGACCCTTCTGACATAATTATCATTAGTCACTCACAGTTTTATAACCAGCAGCTTATAATGCTATCCTCTTATCATCTAACTATTTACCAGTCCTATCAACATGATTTACACATGGCTTCAAAAAGAATTCTGATTTTTAAGTTGGTTATTTAGAAATATGACATACTGACTTATCCTCGTCAAAACTTATCCTTCAAAACTCACAGAACCCTCACGAGAGTATTTTTATTGTGTGTACATTTTACCTCGATCGACCTAAGAAAATAATTCCGTGTGGTAACCTGAAGGTAAATAAAAATTTCAAATACGGGCATGCTTGTCTTGGATACCTAAAGATATAAACGAAAGCCTGCAACCTGACTCTCCCTGTGGCAGAGACAGGTTAACTCTGTTGCCAGCTTCAGATCAGGTTAAGGCTACCATGTTACCATGGATACAAGCTATTATTTCCTTTCGTGTGAAACCTCTAATATTAAATTGTGACTCACATGCAAGGCAAGGGGAGGCTAAGAAACAACCAGACAAAGTCACCCGAGGCTCTTTCATTTTTCAGAACCCTGCCCTTAAAGTTTCCTCCATGAACTCATGAGAAACCATGGGAAGTCAGTGAACATATGCTTCAGGGATGAAAAGAAGAAAGGTTAGAAACTTTTTGGCTAAACTTGAAGGCAATTCTAAAAATTTTATGCTAGTCTTAAGGCTGTTAAGACTGTTTATATTCTTGTTTGTTGCAGAAATAATTTCCCCTATATGGATTGCTAAAGCAATGACCTATGAGAGACCAGCCCTCTCCTCTATCTGTTGACTTGCCTGGGAGACGATGCTTTTCTGACTTATAAAGTGGACAGAGGGCAGATTGAGGGTGGGTTTTAAAGTCAGGAGAATTCTTTGCAGTGGGGCTCGAACTGGCAAGTTGTGGGGATTCACTCAAAGCGGGTAAGGTAGAAAGATGACTCTTAGATAAGCACATATATTTAAAAACTATATTAAAGATGTGTTGCCACAGTGATCGCCATGCATCCAGCTAACGACTAGTGAAAATGGAAATCATAACTGCTGCCTTTGCACTAGTGCTTTCTGCGTGCTAAGGAGGTGCTATGCGGACCTCTAGGGCATCGCCTCTCCCCACACCCTGCCCTGCCCTTTATGATCCAAGAATCCTAAACAACCCAGAGCTCCCCAGAGGCACCAGGCGAGTTCTTGCCTCTGTGCCTTTGTCCATTCGTTCCTCCATTCGACAAATATTGAATTGTGTTCCCCCAAATTTATATGGTGATGTTCTAAAGCCTGTACTTCAGAATGCAAGCTTATTTGGAAACAGGGTCACGGCAGATGTCATTAGTTAAGATGAGGTCATACTGGAATAGTGTGGGCCCCTTAATCCTATACAAATTGTGACCTTATAAGAAGGGGAAATTGGGACACAGGCACACACGCGGGGAGAAGGCCATCTGAAGACGAAGGCAGAAAGCAGGGTGATGCGTCTACAACCCAGGAAGGACAAAGCTCGCCAGCAAACCTGAGGAGGAAAGGGGCAAGTCCGGAGCAGACGCTCCCTTGCCGCCCACAGAGGGACCAACCCTACCAGCACCCTGCTCTTGCACTTCTAGGTCCAGAACTGTGAGACAGTAACTTTCTGTGGTTTAAACCAAACCAGAACAAACCAAAACAAACCCCCAAACAAAATTCCCACCCAAACAAAACAAACACAGTAAAGTACATTTCCTATGGACAAGGAGATTCTGCAAATGTATGAGAAGCCGCGAGAACGGAACTGCTCCTTTAAGGGGCTGGAGCTCCGTGGGGATGCACAGCGGGGCTCCAGTGCGGACTGGGGCGGGGCGCTGACACCCCGCATGCTTCTTCCTGATTGGCTAGCTCTCCCTCGCATCCTGACTTCTTTCAGATTTGAATCTTCAACCAGCTTAAAGGTTTTTTTTTTTTATAACATCTTTATCGGAGTATAATTGCTTTACAATGTTGTGTTAGTTTCTGCTGTATAACAAAGTGAATCAGCTATACGTATACATATGTCCCCATATCCCCTCCCTCTTGCGTCTCCCTCCCACCTCCCTATCCCACCCCTCTAGGCAGTCACAAAGCACCGAGCTGATCTCCCTGTGCTATGCAGCTGCTTCCCACTAGCTATCTATTTTACATTTGGTAGTATAAAGACGCAGACGTTGAGAATGGACTTGAGGACACGGGGAGGGGGAGGGTCAGCTGGGACGAAGTGAGAGACTGGCATGGACTTATATATACAGCTTAAAGGTTTATATCAACTTTTCATGCAACCAGAGTCATCTTTCCTGGAGGAAAAGAGGGCCCGACGCATGAGGTATGAGAGACGGCGGACGCTCCTCCTCCTGGCAAGGGCGCCACTCACCCCCAACGTGCGGACAGATGGACAAGCCCCGGGAGCTCCCCGCAGCAGCTGTTAACACCGATTTCCAAGTGCGGGGGGCCTGAGCCCCGCCTGTAATGACACTTTTCTGGCTGGGTCTGACCTCTGAATCTCGCTGATTTGTCTAACACACACTGTGAGCATCAGCGAGTTAGGACTCAAAGCCAAGACGCCAAAATTGCTTTTAAATGGCAGGAGATGTTTAAGACAGAATTTCTGTGACTTGGTCATTAACTTGTTTGTATCCCGATCCACGCTTTTTTACATCGCTTCCTCTCAATTATTTTTTCCCTGCTTGGCGGAGGTTTTAGCAGCAGTTACCTCTAATCATCGAGACACTTTTGTAGGCAATTCAGGCTCCTGCTCTTAGAGAGCAGTCAATATTGGTGGGGGAATTCGAAAAAATTATCCTACTCACTGTATAATTGCCCATCATCTTGCTTATATTTTCCTTGTTTATAGAAAACAATCTTTTCTTCCAGAAAGGAGTGGTTAGATTTATATACTCAGAGGAGTAGTACAAATAACCATGTGTGGTGATAATTTAGGCTATGTTATTCTAAGATAACTCACACACCTTAAGAGTATCACATATCAATCAATGTTTTCAGATATACACCCAGCTATGACTCTTTGATTCTACCCTCTGCTGCCAGTGCCCAGTTTTTTCCCACCCCCTCAAGCCCTCATTTCCCACAGTCCACGTTCCTTCCGCTTCCTCCAAAGCCCACAGCTTCTATCTCTTTCTTCCATGAGCTGGAAAGACCCAGCTTTAACTTGAGTGTGCCAGGATGAAGCCTGTCGATCTTTAACAAAAGCAGAGATGCTGGCCTGTTTCTGAAGTTACCTATCGCCCCAAATTTTAGTGCTTCATCCATCCCATCAACAAACATTTCTGAAATACACAGTGTGTTCAGAGAACCGGTCTACATCCTAAGTATCGTCCAAGAGAAATGGAAATAACACAGTTTACGTATTCATCGATCTCAAAAACAGACTCGCCACGCTTTTGTAGAAATCGGTCTGCCTGCTTTTAACTTGAGAAGTTCTAAGATTACAGAACACTGGGGTCACAACTGGCAAGGATTTTCTGACCTTTTGCCATGAGGCTAAATTTTATGTACGGAGCTTTCAAACTCCTAGATTCTCTTCCTTTGCTTCCCACTTCGAGGGTGTAGCGCTTCAACCTGTTTCTTTAGCGTGGCTTCTCCCCTGACCCTCCCCTTCCACGGTCATCAGCACTTTCCTGACCTAGCCACTCAGCTTTTCTGCTGTTCTTTTTTCTCCTCCACCTTTCCCAGCAAACAGCCGCCACTGCGTAGGCACATCCCTTTCTCTCGAGAACAAAGACACCAATGCGGGCGCAGGTACCTGTTGCATGCCTTGCATGGTCTGCTGCAGGAACTGCACCTGCTGGTCCTTGGTCAGGTTTTCTTCCGTTCGAAACAGCTGCTCCTTCTCCTGCTTCAGCAGCTCCACTTCGTTCCTGTAGGCGTCCAGCTGCCACCGGAGGCTGTCGTTCTCTTCTTTAAGCGCGTAGGCCTGGGCGGCCAGGGCTGAGGGGCAAACAGAATGAGTTCAAGTGAGTGACCTTCTCGCTTAGATGGACAGCCTTCAGTGCGAAAGGGATTCTAAACCGGATTCTTAACGTTTGTACCAAACCCAAATGAGCTACCCTGGGGTGCTTTACTTTGCAGCTGGTGAGCATTGCTTCTTTGGGAATTTTTCGCTATTCTCTTTGTCCCATCTTATGTATGACTGTGTGCACAGGACTGACTCCTTCCAAATTCTTGTCTCTTGATCTCTTCCCCGACCTAGGCTCCCTCTCAGAAACTGATCCGTGTTGCTAGGTGATGAGAGTGCTCAGAACTCCAGGCAATCGTCGTTATCTACCTCGTGGCTGCCCTTTCCCTTTGGGCAGGAAGGCAGGACGGCTTAGCTCCTTGGAGGGCCACTTTCTTTCAAATTATCAGCGGCCCCCCAACGGAGGCACGCAGCCGCAGCCGCCCAGGGGAGCTGGGGATTGATCCACACACACACTGTTCCTTCCTGCTCTACTGCTGGGTCAGACTGACTGCATGAGTCAGTCAGTTAGTTAGTTCCCTCTGACTCCTATCAGAATGCTGACCTGGTTCCATCTGTTTCACCAACAGATTCCTACCCTAATACTCCCTCCTGAAACCTGAAATTCTCTATGTGCAAATTCAGAGCTCACTCACATCTCCACCTGACTGAGAAACCGAGACACTTAATTCAGGGTCTTACGCATCTCAAGGCTCTGAAAACAACTGAAATGGAATAGAACAGAGTGAATGGTTCAAAACAAAATTGAGGACGGCGACTCCCTTCCCTCGTTTCCAGCTTACTGCTTGGTGGTCTCTGCAGTAATCACAATAGCTTCCTAAGCACTCTCTGTACAATAGACGCTGGGCCATGAACTAACTCACGTCATCCCCCCATCAAGCCTCTGATGTGGGTGCTGCTCTTAACCACCCCCTCTTTACAGATGAGAAAGTGAAGCTCATGGAAGTTAGAGAACTTGTCTGATCCCACAAAGAGAGTAGCATCAACAGCCTTCAAACCCAGGTTGGGCTCCAGAGTCCCTGCTCCCTGTCACTGGGCTATTCTGCCAGCCAGAAGAGTTTAGTTCTTACCAGACTGTTTGAAAAGAACTCCAAATGCTCCCCCTCTACTTTCTCACCAGTTTCCCATGCTTTCTTCCCCCCTCCTTCAGAAAATCCATTCTCTACTTTTGTAAGCAAGAGAAAGGTGAAGATATTTTAAAAGCTTCTTATCAGAAGCTTCTTTAAAGAAGTAACTTCCGGTTGGTAAGGGCATGGCATGGAGTCCCTGGCCAGCAGGTTCTCGGTCCAGGATCATTTCCGCACCCCACACCATATCCAATACCAATCCCAGAGCCAAATCGAGGACGGCCTCTCAGATGTTCCACCCACACATTACCGTGCGATGGTGACAGATCTGTACGGAGGTGCTCTGAAACCCCAGTGAGTTCTCTCCTTAAATATCAACCATCAAATGACGTTAACAGTAGTTTTATAGTTGAGTGTTTTATGGTATTCTACTTTGCAAAATGATTATGTGTAGTACACACGGAAATACTAATCAAATAGAACATGCAATTAACCAGAAAATTCCCTACCTCAAACCATCAGGGATCAATTAGTCGACAAACAGTTACTGCATATGTACTCCATGCCCGAGCCTGTCTGCGCATCTTGGATCACAAGACAAGGAGACAGAGTATGTCTCTTCTCTCAAGGAGCTTGAAATATAATAGAAACCAACACGTTTGAAAGGAACACACTCAAAGCAAGAGAGAAGAGCCTGATGCCTGGCATATAGTAGGCACTCAATAAATGTTGGTTGGATAAATAAACAAGTGACTAACTTAGTGTCAAGGTTTATTGCAAGAGAATCCATCCTACAGGGATTCAGAGAAGAGAAAGGAAAAGGCAGACTGGATTAATAAAAGAGGGCTTTGGGGCTTCCCTGGGGGCGCAGTGGTTGAGAATCTGCCTGCTAATGCAGGGGACACGGGTTTGAGCCCTGGTCTGGGAGGATCCCACATGCCACGGAGCAACTGGGCCCGTGCACCACAACTACTGAGCCTGCGCGTCTGGAGCCCGTGCTCCGCAACAAGAGAGGCCGTGACAGTGAGAGGCCCGTGCACCGCGATGAAGAGTGGCCCCCACTTGCCGCAACTAGAGAAAGCCCTCGCACAAAAACGAAGATGCAACACAGCAAAAATAAATAAATTACTTAAAGAAAAAAAAAAGGAGGGCTTTGAAGGGTGAAAGCCCAAGAACTGGGGAAGGGCACCTCACTCAGGGGCAAGAGCAGAAGCAAAGCCCAGAGATGAGAACTGAAGATAGAATATTTGGGGCAGGAAGCAGAGAAGCTTGACCAAAAGGCAAGAGTCTGTCTGGAAGCAGTGAGAGAAAGCTGAGCCACGCCGGGTGATGAGAGAGGATGGAGGTTCAGAAGTCAGGCTGGAGAGGTAGGGTCAAATGGGGAGGCCAACTGAGAGCCACTGAAGGTGCCCAGGTGGCAGAAGGACGTGATGAAATCGGGGATTCAGGAAGACTGGTCTGGCAATGGTGCATGGAATGAACTGGAGGCTGAAGAGGATGAATAAAGGAAATTTTATTTGGTGTATATGTGTGTGCAAAACAGAGGAACTGCCAATTTTACAGTTTTCAGGGACTGACATAAAATCGGAAACGGGGCTTCCCTGGTGGCGCAGTGGTTGAGAGTCTGCCTGCCGATGCAGGGCACATGGGTTTGTGCCCCGGTCCGGGAAGATCCTGCATGCCGCGGAGCGGCTGGGCCCGTGAGCCATGGCCGCTGAGCCTGTGCGTCCGGAGCCTGTGCTCCGCAACGGGAGAGGCCACAACAGTGAGAGGCCCGCGTACCGCAAAAAAAATAAAAACAACAATGGGAAACGACCCAGGGTATACCCAGGAGTATGAGCTAGTGCTTTTTCAACACCGCACAGCCCAACTTCAGATCTTGTCCACACTCTGAGGTATCAACTCCTGACAATTCAGTTTACCAACCCCTAAGGAAATGGTTATGAGGCATCATTTAAGAGAGGGATGTTGTAATAGGGCAAAATTACAGAAACTGCAAATGATGGAAAAAGTGTTGGCACTACAGAAGCACATTACTACATTTAGTAGCATTCAAAGACACTTAAGTCATTTCCTTTAGGAAGCTCTATCTGGCCCTTTCTCAATTCAGAGTGGCATTTTTATTACCATAACTGATAGCAGGTGTTTGTGAAGAAATCGATTAGTATGCAGGGATGGAAATCACATTTTCCAAATGAATTGCACAGTCTGCAAGATATGCTGAAATCTGTGTAGCAAAATGCAAGCAGCTATAAAGCATGTGCTAGCAACATTTCAATAAATTTTCTGAACATAAGTACATATAGGGACGTGCACCATCCATTATTTTAGGGCTTCTCTTACGAGCCTGTGGAATGGCACGGCTGACATTTCTTATCCTTGGTTTAAGCCAACTGACCACTGTTCCTACCGAGTAGGATGCAGTGTCATTTGCATTTCTGGAATATGAATGTGATATCATCATATAAAAAAAGATTAAAAAAACCCAGCAGCTGTAACTCCATCCCCCCCCCCCCCAAATCAATACCATAGCCAATCCCATCAACGTTTTTATAATTGGGGCATATAACTGATTTACATTCCTTATTAAACAATTTCAAGCTTGATATTTGCAAAGAAAATGTTGGTTACTCATGTGGCAGCAAAGTGGTTTTCTTCTAAAGGGTGAGAAATTATATATTGACTCCACT
The DNA here is from genome assembly GCF_951394435.1 of Stenella coeruleoalba. Taxonomy (NCBI): domain Eukaryota; kingdom Metazoa; phylum Chordata; class Mammalia; order Artiodactyla; family Delphinidae; genus Stenella; species Stenella coeruleoalba. The sequence continues at coordinate 23,099,642 of NC_137164.1, read as the reverse complement.
TAACTTGTGGTCACCTGTTTGTAAACAGTATTCAGCGTCATCCGCCCCTCAGATGAAGCTTCCTGGAAGAAGCTAGATTAGTTTCTTGGACCAGCGCTCTAAAGGAAACGAAATCCTAATAATTTCTAACTTAACATCATTTCTCAGTGCATTCAAAATTCAGAAACTTAAAAGGCCCACCCTTTCATTTCTCTCTTTCATTCTGTCTAGGACACTGTATTAAAGTAAACAGTTTTGAACAATGTATAATCAAGCTTCTGTGATAAAACTGACCCCTGAGAGACAGCACAACCAATCCACTATTCAAACAAGAAGGATTAAAAATAAACAACAGTATGCATCTTTTTGTAGGAATCCCTGTGGACTGCACTGTGTTCCAATAAACAGAATATTTAGCTAACATGTGGATTACCAATTTTCAATAAAATTTTTAAAAAAGAATACAGTGAAGACACTTTAAATGTGAACTATTCTGAACACAATTGAATCTTCCTTTGGTGATTTTAAAGGCACTGCTGAATCCAGCGATGCCTCTGGGTTATCATTCATTCATTCACCAATCAGCTATTTATAGTGAAGCCATGTGAGGAGAGCTGTGGCCTCCATGAGGGGAAGGCCAGTGTAGGCATCAGTTTATACTTGCTTAGGACCTTAGGAAAATTCTGTTACAGGGATTTTCTGATTGGATCAAAACCAAAAGGACAATGTTGGAAAAACTCTGCTAAACAAGATTAACTTCCATTTCAGAACTTAGCACTAGGCTACTAAAATTACCAAAGTGTATATAAATTGATCCACAGATTAAATTGCACTGCTGAAGAAGAGGCTTAAAGGCATTACAGCACCTTGCTGCACCCCTGACTAGATCCTATATAAACCATTAGTCTTTGTATTAATTATGGTCAGAGTGACCTCCTCCTCTGTCTCTTCCATTACTTACTGTGTTTCCCTGGGAACAGATAATGGCATGCTTACCTTCTTTAAGTAAATACTCTGCTGAAAGCCTTCAAATCTCTCTCTTAGCACCCTGAGCCAGCCTCAGAAAAATAATTAGCTCTATATGAAAATATGTAAGCTATTCTGGGTTATGTCCCTGTAAGCTGACAGTATGTTAATATCTCTTCCATGCTCAGGCAAGATGCAACTAAATAATCAAACACTTTAACATACTGTTTCTAACAATATCTGGATTTCTCGAAAACTGTTTGTCTTGGTGTCGTTGGGGGGGGGGTCCCCCCTCCACTTTGCCAGATGTCCTCCTGAGATGCTGGGAGGACGCTGCCCAGCTGTGCATTTCCTCCCCATGCGCAAAGAATGTCTTTTTCAAGGTTTCCATCGGCTGCTGCCCAGAAAGGCACTTGTGCTGAAAGGTCCAGAACCCAGGACGACTGGATGGGTCTGAGACCTGGAAGATACGGCCACCACATCAGCTCGCCTTCCAGCCCCCGTGGCCTGGGCACCTAGGGACCGTCCCCAGGCTCCATCTGCCCTCCTGCATTCTGCTCTTCCTCCGGCAGGGTGCCTGGGGTGGGGGGCCCAGCGGCGCTGCTGCGGCACAGACGACACACTGTGTCATGCTTTTCTCTGCTTAGTGAAGCTTGTTCCTGAGAGGCGACTGGCCCAGGGGCTGCCATCTGACTGGTTCTCACCGATGCAGCGTGAGGGGGGTGTGAGGTGTGCCTTCTGCTCAATTCCTCGTTATCTTCCTGCTGCCGGAGTGGGCCTGGGTCTCCGAGTCATCACGTGGAGGAAAGGTGCCCACAGACCGAGAATATCTGCTTTGGACTCTAGTGTGCCCAAGAAATGAACTTCTTTTCTTTGGTAAAGACACTTGAAGATTTGGAACTTATTTGTAAAATAGCTGGCATTACTCTAGCCCAGAGTTTCCCAAATATTGGCTTGAATCAGAAATTCCTGGTGGGTGTGCTAAACACGTATTTCTGGGCCCCTTCCCCAGTTTCCAATGGGGTATGTCTGGGACGCAGCCTAAGAATCTGCATTCCTCCAAGCTCCGAGCGGTGCTGATGCTGAGGGCCGAGACCACACTTGGTGAGCGGCAGCTCAGGCCACAGCCGCTTCTATCCCCCGGCTTCTGAACCGGAGCTACAATTGGCTTGTTTGAACAAATACGTCTGACGGCACCACAGGCTCAGCTTGGCATTCTGGTTCCATTCCTCGACCTTCTGAATGAGCTTCAGCCCTATGTGCTGCACCTGTGAAGGCAGTCCTGTCCCAGCCCTGTCTCCATGCCCCAGCCACCTCCTTATGGAGGGAGGGGGAAATCTGGGCAAAAGGTACAGTCACTACTGTTTTCCTTCCCGTTTTCCCCCAATAACAGTAGCAGTAGCAGCAGGAGTAGCTGTAGTCATAGGAATAGTAACAGTGGTAGTAACAATTTTATGTGCCAGGCAACGTTTGCACAATCTCCTTTTGCCTTCACAAAAACATGACATAGTAAATACAACTAATATTTTTATTTTCCAAGTGATGGGACTGAGTTTGAGAGGTGTGGAGGTTTGCACAGCTGGCTGGAGGTGCAGGGTTTATCCTCCGCAAGGGGGACTCCAGAACCTACACTCCCCGACGTGATGGCACTGGGGTGGCCCCTCGCAGGTAAGCGCTGCAGCTCGAACGCGAAGGCAACCAGGGACCCTGCTGTGGGACCTGATCAGCTCCTAACAGAGGCAAACATTCCCTTGCTGGGTCTTTTTGGGGACTGTTCTGCAGGAGAAGGGCTCTACTACGGAGGCAGAGAGGATAAGCCCATTTTAAAACGAACACACATAGATCTTCTGCAGGAGGAGTCTGGGAATGAGCCATACAGAAGTTAAACTCAGGCTCCTGGAGACTTGAGGCCTGACTTGATCCGCTCAGGGATCCCGCCTTCTATGCTGTGTCCCCCTCCTCTGAAATGGCTGCACTGAGACCACCGACCACTGAGCTCCTGGGCCTCGGCCGGTTATTAAGGCTCCATGAATTGACCATAAGTGCGTGGGTTTATTTCTGGGCTTTCTATCCTGTTTAAATCCTATTCCATTGATCTAGATGTCTGTTGCTGTGCCAGTCCATACTGTTTTGATGACTGCAGCTTTGTACCATAGTCTGAAGTGAGGGAGCCTGATTCCTTCGGCTCTGTTCTTCTGGAGAAAACTCTAATTTGAAAAGATACATGTACCCAATGTTTACAGCAACACTATTCACAACAGCTAAGACATGGAAGCAACTTAAGTGTCCATCAACAGATGAATGGATAAAGAAGATGTGGCACATATATACAATGGAATATTACTCAGCCATAAACAAGAATGAAATATTGCCCATTTGCGGCGACATGGGTGGACCTAGAGATTCTCATACCACATGAAGTAAGTCAGACAGAGAAAGACAAATATCATATATCACTTATATGTGGAATCTAAAAAAATGATACAAACGAACTTACTGACAAAACAGAAATAGACTCACAGACATAGAAAACTTATGGTTACCAAAGGGTAAAGGGAGAGGAATAAATTAGTTTAGGATTAAAATATACACACTACTATATATAAAATAGATAACCAACAAAGACCTACTGTATAGCACAGGGAACTATATTCAACACCTCATAATAACCTATAGTGGAAAAGAGTCTATGAAAAAGAATGGATATATATATATTATAACTGATTCACTTTGCTGTACAACTGAAACTAACACAACATTGTAAATCAATTATATTTCAATAAAATTTTTTTATAACAGGCTCTATGAAGAGAGCCCTGTCCAAGGACTCTGCCTGGTCTCAGGAGTCCCAAAGGACCAGTGTTCCAGTGCCTATCCCACCCAACCCCTCTATGTTCTGCTCTTCTAGGTGTCCTGTGCCTTCAGCTGGAGTAAAGGCAGTGAAAACCCTCTTCCACAGATTCCCCAGGGTCTGAATAGGCTCAGGAAGGCCCAGGACAAGCATCAGATGACCCTCAGGTGACCAGACAAAGCACGGGGTCCTTGGAATGCTGTCATGTCGGTGCCCCCCAGCGTCCAGGCACAGAGCCGGAGAGCATCAGAGACGCCTGCTGCACACTTTCTTGCTAGACAGCCTAGCGTGGTAGGGACGAACTATAATCCATCTGTTTTCCAGTAACACCTGTATCGCCACTGAAGCAGCAACCTTCCTCCAACTGCTGGTGGAAATTCCTTCAGCTACGGTTTTGCAGGATTACTATTATTACAACTTAGCATTGACATAACATCTTCTATTTGTAGTGTGCATTACAGTCTGCGCATTAGCTGTGATTAGGGAGAGCTTACCAGAAGCACAATGCAGGGTCTATTTCCATCTTCGTGTGAGGCCAGTGGAATAAGGGTCATTTGGAGAGTGCAGGTAAGCTGGATCTTGTTATTATAATGGCTTAAATGCGAGTCTGCGGGCACGACCGGCAGCAGGTGACTCAGGAAAAGAAAATCCTCTGTCGCCCTGTCCACAGAACTCCTCCTAAGGAAGCGGTCTGCACCGGTGGCCGTGACTGTGCGGTGCCTCCGGGCCACTGACGCCGCTGAGAATTCACCTCATTCACGCCTTACCGCTTTTCCATTGACGTTATTATATCTAATACCTCCCCCAACTCTCCCATCGTCCTTGGAGGAAAGTAAGTGAAGGAAAGAGGCATGCTCGCTTCTCCCAGCAGCAGGGTGTCTGCCATTTAAAAGGTTGGAGGATGCTCTGCTGGGTGAGGGATGCCCTGAGAGTCCTCAGGGAAGCACAGCTGCAGTGAGTCCCGCAAACCTCGGCTCAGAGCCTGCTCTAGGCAAGCACACCCGCCTGACTTCAGGGGCTCCACGCCCAGCGATGGGGAAAACGATACAGGTATGGACGTGGGGAGGCCGCTTCCCTCCTCTCCCCACCACGAGCCGTGGTGGTCAGACCAAGGAAGAGGCTGGGAAAGGAAAGCTGGGGGTGGGTGAGGCTCCTTTCTGAAGAAGGCGGGGTGGGGCTGGGCCTTGAAGTCAGGCTCACACTGTGAAAAGCTGCAGGGAGTGGGGTGGGGCCGTCCCACCGTGAGGACCACTTTCCCAAAGGACCCTGCCGACTCCAGAAGGAGCCAGTGCCCAGGAGACAGGGCAAGATGGGTGCAGGGAGGAGGGGAGGCTGGGTTGCTAAGGGCCCGACGACTCGGGTCCCGGCAGCAGACACATCCAGAAGGGCACTTCCCCCCAACTCTCGTTTTTTTTTTTGTTTTGTTTTTGCTTAGCCTTCAGTTTTCTTTTTCACTTGCAATCCCTGTTTCGATTTCCAAGATGCAGGTACAGTTTTTTCTAACTCTCTGAAAGCTTTAGAGAGTCTTTTTTAGGGCCATCCGACTTAGACCAGGATACATCACAGAACGATACGGGTCTTCAGGAACAGTGCCCCCTCCCTGGCCATGTTCCCCCCTCACAGACGGCACACCTCTCCGGGGGACCGTGCTCCACCCTCACTAGTGGCTGGTCTCATCCAAACAGAGTAGCTTTAAACAGCAACCCTTCCCCCGAAGGCATTACTCCTCTATTTCTCCTCTGGCTGCAATGCCAGGGCCGGGGCCGACACCTTTCTCTCCTCCCAACTGGCAGATTTCCTTCCCTTTTAACAAATGGTCACTTCCAATTTTCTTCAAGGAAACTTCCCCTCAAGGAGTGATGTTTTTCTACTCCTTCTAAACCCCTACACACACACACACACACACACACACACACACACACACACACTCTCTCTCTCTCTCTCTCTCTCTCTCTCTCTCTCTCTTTCTCTAACAGCTGGTTTCTACTACATAAAACATATCCCTCTGAAATGTGCAGCGGAGGTCAGCCCACACCTGAAGTGTGTTCTCAGTCCTAGGCATTGCCCTTTGCAAGGAAGAGTGACATTTCTCACAAAGCTTTTCTTTTAAGACACCAAATACTTGGGATTACAAAGATGAGTTGAACAGAAAGGCTTTCTCTTCCCTTGGGTTTGGTGCTGCACACAGACTCTATCCAGTCCACGGAGTGGGAACCACGGCTGGTGGGCAGTGGTGGGCAGTGAATTCCCCTCCCTACCAGCCTCCTTACCAACGCTGAGACTGGTTTATTTAAGCCCACATGTTTGTGCCTGGCATCAGGCAAAAAGATTCCCATCCTCTCTAGATACGTAACCAAGGTAGAACGGCACTGGTATGAAAAAGTAGCTGGTGTCTCCAGGCCAGCTGTCCTCGAAGCTTGTTCCACACACAGCCTCCATCTGTCCCACCACGGTACCTCATACGTGAGAATTCCTAGACCCGTCCCAGACCCTCTGAATCTGAGTTTCTGAAGTGGGGGCCTGAGGTTGTACATTTCAGCAAGTTTCTGGAGTAACTCTAACGCACACCGAAGTTCTGGAACCTCTTCACTAGCCTTTAGAGACCAGATCCCCACTTCTTCATAACCTTTGTCCAGGCTTGTGTTTCTTTCATTGTTTTTTGACGCCTGCTTTCTCTCAGCCTTTTCTAACGGCTTCTCTGTTATTGAAAGGACCTGCTCTTCTCCAGCCTTTACCATCCAACACAGCCTTCCAGGGTTCTCTGCCGTCTGCCTTGCCTTCTCACATTTCATCCATCTATCTCCCTGCTCCTCTCCGAATGCGGGTTACTGCCTTTCCCGTGATGATACCGTGACTGCTTTCACAAATCCTCCAGGCAGTGTCTCCAGAACACATTTTTCTGACCTACTACACGTGGTTGTGCATTACTTTTCTTTGCAGCCATACTTCTGGGGAAAGCTCGGCAGCAGGTCTGTGGCCTGCACCCAGGAGAGGCTGAGCTATACCTTCGTGCTCTGTGGGAGCTAATCACCCTTGACCAAGGGCCCTTGGACCAGCCTCTCAGTGGAGGAGGGGAGGCCCTTCCTGCGTGCACACTCTCCCCAGACCAGTCGCTAGGTCCTCTGAGGCTTTTCTCTTTGGCAAATGCCCAGGCTTCTCTCTCTCACCACTGATGGATGAGAAAACAGTCCTTGGCTAGTCTCCTAGCATCAGAGAAAAGCAGGGACTCTGTCTTTCTGCATCCAGGCTACTTTAATTTTTCCTTTCCTCCCAGCTAGTCTTTTTTCCAATTAACCAAAGGATACTTGGATGCATCTCGCACAGATATGATGAGGGGGGTTCTCCATCTGTGTCACGTACGCCGTATTTAAACAACTAAACTACCTCCCTTTCGTTTCTTCTTTCTTTGGTCCTTTAACATTGCCCATGTCAGTCACTTCATCATTGCCCATGTCAGTCACTTCCTCTCCACTAATCATTGTTATCTTCTACTTCATTTTCATTTTCTTCTTGTTTTCATATTCTGTTACCTTACCTCTACTTGTTTTTTTTTTTTCTTCTTTCCCACCTATAATTGACAGCCATCAATCTTCACGTCACGCGCCAGTGGTTTCCAATCCTTTGTGCGTCAGACTCGTCTGAGGAGCATTTTAATAACACAGATTCCCGGGCATTAACCCCCCCAGGCATTGGTGTTTGTTGTATAAAGCTTCCCAGGTCTAGGGCTGGGAACTGCTCATTTTACCTTTGTTACTGCTTAGCAGTACCCATTCCCCACACTGTCACAGTACCATTTGCAAAGTGCCATGGAAACCCTTCATCGGTTATTTCTTACAACCTCAAGGAAACCCTCTTAGGATGAGCCTTATGTTACTGCTAAGAAGGCCGAGGCTTAGGGAAGGGACGTCATTTGCCAAGCCACGCTGGAAACAAAACGACGATCCCTCAAGGGGCCTCTGACCTCATCTGGTTCAAAGTTATTTCTGCACTCTGTTGGGTGACTCTAAAACCTCTCTTCCAGGGACACCAACTCTCACTCACGTAGGCCACTTTCTCAGAGCTTTTCTAGTGGTGTGACCACCCCTCTTCGAAAGAGCGTCAAGGTGAGCTCGGTGTTCCTCAGTCAGGCCCAGGAAATGGGAAGGAAAGTTGGAAGGAAGTCTCTCAAAGACTTATTTTCAGAACCCTTGATCTCTTCTCCAGTTGGATGGCTCCAGCTCCCATCTGTCAACTGGACACCTCTTCTCGTTACTTCTTCCCATCCCCAGAGCCTGAGTGCGACAAAATCCTGCTTCGACAGACTCAGAGTCCTTGGGCAGGGAAAAGTGCATGCATTTTATAAACTGTCTGGATGGCTAAATTATAGCAAGTTTTCCCTGGGAGAGAGTTGTTCGGATATTAAAACCCGCTATATATTGAGTACGATCATCTTTCTCACATCCTCGTAAAAAAAGCAGTTTTTGCCTTCTTCGTTAAAATGATTTGCTTTTGGTTTCTGAAGAGTACACTTTTCCATGTAGCAATGAATATTCTTACTGGCAACTCCTCAGAATCCCTCTGCAAGTGCTGAAGCCCCAGTTCAGCGCTATCAATCAGATGCTAAATGCTTTAAAACAGCTCCACCCCTTTTTCTAATTGAGAAATAGTGCTGTCTGGGCAAGTTTAGGAGATAACCTTGATTGAATTAAGGAGGACGGGGATGAAACAGACTTCAAATTCATATTCAATGATTTTAAAGAAATGACTTCCCTCCAATGAAGCAGGAATTAGCATGAAATATTTTGTTTCTGAAAGGTGAGAAGAATTCCTCTGAGAAAGCTAGTCTTGAAGGAGCAGAGTGGGTAGAAGGTCCTCCATCTCAGCATGTGTTCACCTTTATTTGCTCAAAACAAAGAACCAAACAAAACCTTCTACGGGGTCGGTAAGAGTTCAGATGAACAGATTTACACAACTTCTTCTCAGATACTCTCAGCTCTCACAGCTCTGCATGTTAGAGTTTATCTGCTAGCTCTGGCTCTGACTTCTGAGAGCGAGAGCTTTATGGACCCACGATCCAGCGCTATTCCAGGAAAAGGAGAACTCTGGTGAGCTACAGGGATTTTTCAGAGCAGATAAACACCACTCTCAGATCGAAGACTGAGTCTCAAGACTTTGCTATTTTTCCCCCCTTAATACGGCACTGCAAGACAAACGAGATCACGGTCCCATCCACGCCATAAGTAAGAATTCCCTAAATATTTGTTTTCATTTTATCATTGCTTTGTATTATGGCGTTGCTTAAGACAATTTCATGGAAGCAAAGAGCTAAGGATAGAGAAATGGATGGCTTTACAACGTTCGGATTATATAAACTATATGAGAAAAGTCTAGTATGGCAGGTGGAGACATTTCTTAATCAACCGACTAGTAAGTCACTAAAAGAAGAATTAAATCTCTTATCCTACTTCCAAGAGATTTGCCAAATGTGTGTTATCACTTAAGTTTTACGTGAAAACTTGTAATTACAAAAAAAAAATATCCCCAATACAAACTTGTAGACATTATTCAGCATTCCAGCTGATTATTGTTTGGGGGTAAAAACCACATTTTTCTCATTAATTTTGAACATGGGGTAAGAAGGGAGAGGACACGTTACTTCTAAGATCTCTTCCCGATCAAAACTTCCCTGAGTCTGTGCATCTCAATAACATTGATATTATTGTAGGTGCTCTCCCTCAAACTTTTTTTTTTAAGATTGATTGAGGGGTAGATCTCATAAAGAAAAGCCTCAGGAACAAGGAAGGATGGACAGCGCTTCAGTAAGTCTTGAAATTAGATGGAGAGTCAATGAATGATTTTCAGGTAGGCTCTCCCAGGCCCTGGGGATGCAGGGGAAACATGGGATGAGATGGGAAATCAAAGAACAAATATTGTAGCTCAGATCATTGCAGATCCATCATCACATCTGTGCTTGTGTTTAGAGAAGTAGTTTTATTTTTTCTCTTTACCTTTTTGGAGAGTCAGGGAATGGAAGACTCGGGCTGTGACAGTGTGTCCGGTTTACCAAAGGAATACATGACATGGCATGATTCCTTCCTGATGTACTTTGCCTCTTCAAAGCAGTTCTTCTTCTTGCCCAAAGCCATAGAGCTGGTTGTTTATGAGGAAATAAATATCATTCAGCTAGAAAAGGGATTGTGCCAATTTCCTGAATATTTTTAAAAGCTGGCATTTCTGTTGGAATGGGCTAGAAAACAGTTTGCTGGATACATTGCCTATGTTGAAGCCAATCTCTTGCTAGTCAGTAGAAAAATCCAGAAAGTAATGGGAAGACTAAGCAAAAGCCCCAGTCAGCCTGGTCTGGATTAACACTTTAAGGTAATAAACATCTCCGGCCTACCTTTGTTTCCAGACGGCATCATGGTGCCATGCACATAGCAGGCGTTCAAAATCCTTGGTTGATTTTACTGACGCTTACGATGCCACTTATGGCATTTGAGGGATATTCTATTCCGGAGCTTTTTTTCCCCACAACATTTAGTAGTGCCATAGAAAGGTCATTAACGTGGAAAGAAGGAAATTAGTACTGAGTTCTAGTACTAATACCTAGTATTAGTACTAGCTCTAGTTCTAGTACCTTCCACTTACTATCTTGGGCAAATAACGTTAACTGCTCAACATGGGACTGCACGTTCCTGTTTGTGAAGAGAGGAGAAGGTTGTGCAAGGTGCTTTCTAAGGGTCTCTTCATATCTGAAGAAACTCATGGTTGCCAGTCTCCTTGTGGGTAAGAATTCAACATGTCTGCCTGGATCAGAACTTGAATTATTTCTTGGATCCTTAATTAAATAGTCACGCAAATATGATCATATTTGGAAGAGGAAACTGCAAGACGACGTGGTCTAGGAAGGTAAAATATTATGGAAAATTAAAGGTGATTATTCCCCAATTTGAAGCAAAAGAGGGCAATTCAATAAACTTCTATCATCTGATACCAGTTACTATTCATGACCACTTTCAACTTTCCTGTGATTAAAAATGGCCAGGTAGTACCTCAATCAATACAAATTTCACCACAGATTCTCCTGGGTAATTTTTATATTAATATTTACTGTAGTCCAATTATTTAAATAATACATGTATGTGCTGTAGAAATTTTTGAGATGCAAAAATAAGAAAAAAGATCACTGGTAATCACACCATCTAGAAAGAGTCACTCTGAATATTTGACCTATCTCCTTACAGATTTCCCCCTAACATATAAATTGTGAATACAACACATCCACAAACACACAATTGGAATGATCTGTACATTGACTTGTAATTGCTTTTTTTAAATCACTTAGCAATATACAGAGAACCTTCTCTCATGCCATTATATAGTTTTCTAAAACATGGTTGCTTTCAAGGCTGCTTATGGATATATGATTAATTAACCGATACCCTAGTGTTAGATATTTACATATTCCTAAGGTAATTCTGATAACTGAAAATTTGGGTAACTGCATCAGGCGGCAATGACCCACATGCAGGAAGTGGAATGCAGAGGTCTCTGGGACACAGCGGCTCTAGAAGTTATCAGTACAATGGGCTCATTAAAGAACCTGCAACACCCGCCCTGAAGCACTACGATGAATCGACGACTGCTCCAGCAATCTGTCTCCCTACTTCTCTGCTGGTAATGGGGAGTCTCCAATAAAATGTCCCTTCTCTAGCCCCTTCCCAGAAAGCTTCCCACACTCTGTCCTGGAGCTGGGGAGAAGGTCTGCTGAGCATTCTTTGGGATCAAGGACATGCACGCCAGTAAAAGAGAGTCTCTAAGCCATTCAGACGTGGGAGCGCTCACTATCATAATGATTTTTAAAATTGCTATAAACTTCAATGTCCAGCGCTTCGAAGTATCACAACTGGAAGGTGGAATTTCTAAGAAAGGGGAGAAATAATCACTGCTACTTCTGTCAACTACTTTCTCCATTAGTTATGGGGCATTTAACGGAGTGTGGCTCACTGGAATTCAACTGGATATCTGTCCTCACTTTCTGTATTCCTTCAGTAGATCCTCAGGTCTTGGATTAATGAAGCTTATAGGCAACAGTGTTAGGAGTCAAGGTACAATAACTTTATGTCGCCAACTGTGTCTTGATGAACGATGCGGTATAAAAGCGCAGGAGAATTAGGACAATGGTGTTCATAAACAGTACATCAGGGCCAACAAGCTGGTAGCAGCATAGGTTTTAATATAGTCTGGTATCGATTCTTTTGGCCAATGTCCCACTTTAACAGTGTTAAAGTCACACTTTAAGATTTCAGAGGTAGAGAAGAAAATCAATAGATACTATCTTTCCACTACTAACCAGCTACGTATCTATAGTTCCCTGCCACACTCACATTTAAGGGACCTAAAAGATGCTTTGGGGAGGGCTGGCCCCATTTTCAGGCTTTAATGACCTCAGGTATCTACTCTGACCACCTCAAAGATTACAGCTTGAAGTCCTAAAGGTTCACGGGAAGGAGCCCATGATCCAGAAAGGATACACACGCATTTGCTCTGTATTTTCTATTTCATTAATATACAAAAAAAGCTTTAAAAAACCCCACTTGTTATACAAAAAGGTCTGACTAAAAACATAATCATGTATATATTAAAAAATACATACAAAAATGCTTATATAGTTAGGCTGTAAAGAAGAAAACGAATCAGAAACTAAAGAGTCTTTTGTAGTGTTATAACTACACTTTTATTATTCTTAATCATTAGACTTTCCAAAATGAATAGGTATTTTTTATATAAAAAACAGATTTCATTATCAAAAAGTCACATGCTGCTGGAGGGCAATGAGCTGATGTACTAAAAGTGTTTTCTATAAGCGCCAGCTAGAATCATAGGTGAGCACTTAAAAAATTACGTCAGTGTCAAAAAGGATAATCCTCATTTGGTAATCAGAAAATTCTGACTCATTAGTTACCAACTAAGAGGAAAAACTAGGAATAAATGCCACTAAGGAATTCTTTCGTACATTTAGGAAAGAGAAAGAAGAGAGTTACAAACTTACCCAGATTCTGTCATCTAAACTCCCTCGAAAATATTCTGCTTTTTTCCAGAAGTTGTGCAAACCCCACTTAAATTCCAACAACACTGTGTTAATTTTGCTCAGATGCAAGCTGAAAACATATTTTAACATCCTGTCAGAATGAGATACTAAGAGTGTCGATAAAATGACACTAAAATAAATGTAAATTTAGATTGCTGTTATAAGTGGCTGCCTGGCTCTGCGAAGATGTTAGGTTGCTATAGTATTTTCCATAGCAACTTTGCACCTTATTACATAAATATTCCCTCAGTGTCCTCAGAGCCTGCTAAGAAAACAGGATTAAATCTACTCCCCTACGGAATGATCCTGCATCAAAACTTATCAGAATGAAATGCCCCGAAAACATAATAAACTGCAATCTAGATCATGGTGCTCCTGGCAGTTGAAAGGCATCACAGCGCCGCAGGCTGGGCACGGGCGGCTGTGCCGTGACCTCGTGCGGCCCACTGGCCATTTGTCTCCATTCCTCCTGGGTCAAGGTCTCCGTACTTCTCCCTTTCTGAACACTGGCTGCTAAGTTCCTCACTTTTCTCCTCTGCCTGCCAACTACCCATCAGCCCAGGAGCCCTTCACCACACTCCAGGGGCTCCTGTCACCAGGCCAGAAGTCAGGGCTTGATAGAGCCGGAGTCTTCTCTGCAAGGTGGCTGAGCTGGGAGCATGTGCCGGGCTGGCACACAGAAAACGACTCAGACAACCTAGCCGGCTCCAAGCTAGTACTGACCAGGTGTGAACTGATGGAGACCCTCAACCAGGGCTCACCCGGGTTTTCTGGAGGCGCCGCTCAGCTGAACGGCTGGAGCATTAGGGAAAAATCTGTGGTCTCCGAGACACAACACAATTTCAACAACCCAAATCGATGTGACACGAAACACACGATTATGGAAAATCTGTGCGTATATGAGAGCGATGTTGGGAACACGGCACTGTGGAGGGCTACAGAAAACTACGATTATAAGGGGGTCTCTGCTTAAGGACAGTTTAGCCTCCAAATGTGAATTTACAGAACAGATAGGCACGGTCTGGTTGGACAGGAGTGCTGCCGTGACAGAGGAATCCTGCTGCATGGGGTCGGTCTAACAGCATCTGCCTCTTACATTTAAAAGGTAAAGAACTGATTTCTACACTGTTCAGAAACATATCCATTATGAAATGGGAACTGTAACTGCACATGAAATCACATGAAAAATCTACCCCAAATAAAGAATGATTTGATTTCCTGTGGCAAGATTAGCAAGATTTAAAAAAATAAATAAATAAAGGGAAGAAACAGAGAAAAAAGCCTTGTCTCCTTGCAAATGAAGCTCTATTTCAAGAGATTAGGAAAGAAGCAGGCTGCTCAGCCCGCCTCGGAAGACCGATTGCATCATCTTTAAGCCATATAAGTTTTAATTAATCACACCTCCTTGTTTGGCCCTTGGGTTCCCAGAAGACATTCTGTCGCGGCTGGAAATACAACGCTCGTCTTTACCTTGGCGGTGACTGATGGACACACATCACTGTTCTACTTCTCCTTCAGACGCTCGTCACGTGTGAAAACAGAAGGTCTACGAACAGCCTATCCTTCTCACCACTGGTACTCCTGCCTTTGGGAGTCTGCTGGGCAGGGAGCACAGTCCCGGGCATGTGAGACTGAGCCATCTCACTTTGCACGTCTGAAGGCCCTTGTTCCTCTGCCCGGTTCTGAGCGACCCCAGAGTAAGCCTGCTAGGATCACACTCAATGTTTCCTAAAAGGAAGCTTCTACCAGCTGCGAGTGACATGGCTCCCGTCAGGCCCCCATCAGTCGGCTGCAGGACCCTGAACTGGAATCCAGTAGCCCTTGCCTTCTGTGCCCAGGCTGGTGCTGGGGGCTGCAGTGAACCTCTTCTTGGACTCGTGCCTAATTGTAATCTGTTGGGCATTCTTATGTCTTTCAAAAGCACTCCCATATAGGAAATAAACTGAATCAGAAAAATGAAGGCAGTCCTGGTGTTCAAAGAGATCAGGGGATAGCCTGAGAGAGGCTTACTATTAATTTTTTTAACCTAAGACTTCCAGCTATATATGAAACTGTTTAGACAGACTGAATACTGCTGATTCCAAGTGAACTTAATTATGAGTCCCTAATTTGACTCTGTTGGCTGAAAGAGCTGGAAAATCTTCGACTTCTTACTGGAATCAAAAAAAAAAAAAGGTCCGTACCTATTTTGTGGTGAGTTTCCATGGAAACTTAACAACCCAGAAAACATTCTTCATAATTAAAAGAGTATTTGCTCCTATAAGGAGCTCAGAGTTTAAATAAGGTGTAATTAAAACCCAAGAGCATTTGTGCATATGGAATGGTTTAAGGGTCATCTATTAAGCAAGGGCCGTTTTAGATTTACTCTCTTCTAAAATCTGTGCTCAATGTACAATGTATACTCACCAAACAGTGGGTTAGGTACATACACTGGAGAGTGATGTTCATTCTGCTTTATCCTGAATTTAAATTAACGGCTTAAAATATATTTGGCATCAGGCACTGTATTTCTATTAACTTAAAATGCTTATTTATCTCTAAAAGTATCTCACACCTCAGAGCGCAGGGTAGGCTGTGTCTAGCTCTCTCCATACCCCCTGGGTCCACAGTGTCTTGAACACAAGAAGATGCTTGACAAGTGTTTGTCAATCATTAGAATGATGCTGAGTTTCAATTCTCTGGTCCGTAGTCTCTTCAGCATGCGGCACTGAATTCTGGGTGTGCAGAAGTTCTGAACGTTGTGGAGAAATGAACCGTTCTTGCCTGAACCCGCTTCTTAACACCTGCCATTCCAGTTTCGCCAGAGCAAGTGTTCTTAGGGCTACCATCTTCTGATCAACTTACACGACGGAACCATCAAAAACAGGGACCAGAAGAAGGGGATTATGGAACTGAAGTCAACCCCCTTTTATTGAGCACTTACTTGGTGAAGGGCCCAGGACTAGGTGTTGGGGGATGACTAAGATGAGAAGCACAGTTACAGTCACCGAGTTACTTGTTACATGCTCCACACTAAGTACTGTTGGAAGGGCTTCATACGCACCAACTCACTGAACTCACAATACTGAACGCTAATCAGGTTCTGCCAGGGAAGCCTTACCATCTAGGACAGACTTCTCTTCTCCCTTCCTTCCTGTGCAACTCCTGGCCCTCCCCCACTGCCAACCTGGAGGGAGGGAGGAAGGAGAGAGGGTGAGAGGAAGGAGAGAGGGAGAATAGAGGTGAGGGGAGAGAGAGAGGGAGAAGGAGGAATCGATCTGGCTTTTAAAGTCTGGCTTGACTGCAGCAGGAGACAGACTATATGCAAGAATATGTTTGAATTTTTATCAAAAATTATCTTCACAGACTTTGGAACAGGATGCCGATTTTCTTCAATGAATGCTTCGATAAATCTGTCTTGATTTTCAAGTGTATTAGCAACACTCATTTTCATTTTTATCAGCATCTTAGTTTGGCTCCAGCAAACTCCTTTTTCCCCTTTAAGAGTCACCGGCTGAGCAGCAGTGACTGGCCCGCCGCCCAGAGGGATGTGGAAGTGACAGCCGGTCTGGCGGAACTCTGGCCAAAGACACACTGTAAATTACTCTACGTGGTAAACAGCAAAAGTACAAGGAAGTATTCTTCATAATCAGAAAAGCAGAGATGCCCTGAAAAACTTTGATTAAAAGAAAAAAATTGAACCCAAGGTATCATACAAGTCCTCACATAATAAACCTTGCTTTTTCTGAAAACCAAAGTCAATTCTCTCCACCTCCCCCTCAGAAATGCAATAAAACCTGCCCAGGTTTTTGTTTTAGGAGGAAGATGGAGGGCAGGGCAGGCCCGAGGCTCCCGGGAGGGAGGGTATTATCCCCCGGGATTTCCAAGAATTCCTGGGTCAGCTGCTGCCGGTGAGGCAAGGTCTCACTGTTTTGGCAGAAAAGAAGGGGGCAGGGATTCCTTAAAGGATGGAGAAGTTTACTTCTATTTCAGGTCTGGCAATTCCTCTGTCCTTTCAGTAGAGCGCTCTGTTTTCGGAGGCCTGCTTGGAGGTGACTAGATTAACACATGCAAATTTGTACCTAAAAAAACGAGTGGCCTGTCACCTAAGGAGATGCCACTGGAAGGCCTGTCTCCCTCAGGCTGTAGGGCCTCAGTCCCCCCTTTCAGCAGTTCACACGATCTTGTCTGAAGCTTGGTCAAAAGACAAGATGGGATTCTTGCTGTTAGGCTGCGCTCCCGAATCCGCACGGCTGAAAGAACTACCACCACCTACCTGCCTTTAGGCAGGACCTTGAGGGCCCAGCGGAATAAGGAAGGTCAGGTGCTTTCCCTTCCCTCCAATCAGTCTTGCGCTTTCCTCATAAACCACACACCACATTCTCCGGGTCCGTCTCATTTCAAAAAGCACAAAAGACTTTGAACTCCTCAGGGCCTGGCATTCGAACCCCGGTTCTTTCATCTCTGCCCTCGGCCTGCTGTGGAACACGCACTGTATTGTGTTCATTAATTCTGCTGACCAAGGAACGAGCCTGGAGAAAGTTCTGCAAGTTCAAGTCCTACTTCAGGCTCTTATCAGACGCCTGGGAGGAAAACCACAGAGGTCTGGGAAGAAGGCTCTTCAGTCGAACTTCCAGGGAGGACCCCTGTGGTCCTCACTGAGAGGAGAAGTCCTTGGTATCCCTGCGGATTCTTCCGGAGCACAGATCAGGGGCCAATCCCGCAGGTATATGCTGGCTGCCATGGTCTGTAAGATCTCCTCTGTGGCTTATTACTATTCTTGAGTGATTATTCTTCTTGTCTTATCCCAAGCAGGCTATGGAATTATACATAATTCTTACTTGAGAAATTGACAGGTTGTTTAAAAAGAAATGCCACTCCCCGCAAAGGGAAAAAAAGCCACAGGTTCAAATCAGAATTCCTGATTGATTCCATTCTTTTCTTCTACACCTACCTTATAAAGATATTAAGGATCCAGGTTTTGTGTAAACTTGCCCGTCATCTAGCCAAAGACACACTGTAAATTACTATACGTGGTAAACAGCAGAAGTACAAGGAAGTATTCTTGATAATCAGAAAAGCAGAGATGCCCTGAAAAACTCTGATTAAAAAATGATAAAAGCTTTTTTTGAGGAAAAAAGTTATTTATTTATTTATTGGAAGAGCTCCTTGAATTTAAGAAAAATCACACCCAAAACTCACTTTCTTCTTCTGATACATGAAGGTCTGCAGAATAGAAACGCTGCGTGGAAGGTGGTTTCCTCAAATAAGCAAATCCAAACCCAATAATCGAGCAGTCCTGAGAAATCTGATATCAGTTTAATAAGAGACATACATTGACACATAAATGCTCGGTTCATTTTTCAGACAAAGGATATATGGCTTCAGAAAATAGTCGTGTGGTGCTGCTTTTATGCTAAGCTTCTAGAAGATTCAAATGAACGGAATTTGAGGATGAAAGGGAAATTTTCTAAGGCCGTGGTTCTCAAACTTTAGCCTGCATCAGGATCCCGCCGAAGGCTTTAAATCACAGATTCTGAATCTCACATCCGCCCCACCCCCACATCCTCTGGAGTCTGATTTAGTAGGTCTCGAGTAGCACCCCTGAGAATTTACATTACGAATAAGTTCCTAGGTGATGCTAACATTGCTGGACTGGGGACCATGCTTTTCAGAAGCACTGTTCTAGGGAAATGAAACTCCCTTCTGTATACGCCTGGATGCAGGAGCCTTTTCTTGTGATCATCTTATGCTTCTGGCATTCTCTTCTAAAGCCCTGGAAGAACAGAGCACTCTGACCGCTATTTATTTATTTATTGACGTAGAGTTGATTTACAGAGCTGTGCCAATCTCTGCTGTACAGCAAAGTGACTCAGTTATACACAGACAGACATTCTTTTATATATATATCCTTTTCCATTATGGTTTATCCCAAGAGACCGGATATACTTCCCTGTGTTCTACACTGGGACCTTGCTGTTTACCCATTCCAAATGCAATAGTTTGCATCTATAATCCCCAAACTCCCAGTCCATCCCTCCCCCTCCTCTCCTCCCTCTTGGCAACCACAGGTCTGATCTCTACATCTGGGAGTCTGTTTCTGTTTTGTAGATAGGTTCAATTGTGCCATATTTTAGATTCCACATAGAAGTGATATCGTATGGTATTTGTCTTTCTCTTTGTCACTTACTTCACTTAGTATGGTAATCTCTAGTTGCATCCATATTGCTGCAAATGGTATTATTTTGTTCTTTTTTTATGGCTGAGTAGTATTCCATTGTATACATGTACCACATCTTCTTTATCCATTCATCTGTCAATGGACATTTAGGTTGTTTCCAGGAGGCATAACTCTCCCAGACTTCAGACAATACTATAAAGCTACAGTAATCAAAACAGTGTGGTATGGGTACAAAAACAAACGTACAGATCAGTGGAACAGTATGGAGAGCCCAGAAACAAACCCACACACCTACAGTCAATTAATCTTCGACAAAGGATGCAAGAATATAAAATGGGAAAAGACAGTCTCTTCAGCAAGTGGTGCTAGGAAGGTTGGACAGCTGCATGTAAATCAACGAAGTTAGAACACACCCTCACACCATACACAAAAATAAACTCAAAATGGCTTAAAGACTTAAATATAAGACATGACACTATAAAACTCCTAGGAGAGAACACAGGCAAAACATTTTCTGACATAAATCGTACCAATGTTTTCTTAGCTCAGTCTCCCAAAGCAACAGAAATAAAAACGAAGGTAAACAAGTGGGACCTAATCAAACTTACAAGTTTTTGCACAGCAAAGGAAACCATAAAAAAAAAAAAATGAAAAGACAACCTATGGAATGGGAGAAAATATCTGCAAATGATGTGACTGACAAGAGCTTAATCTCCAAAATAAAGAAATAGCTCATACAACTCAACAACAATAAAAACAAACAACCCAATTGAAAAATAAGCAGAAGACCTTAATAGATATTTCTCCAAAGAAGTAATAGAGACGGCCAGTAGGCATATGAAAAGATGCTCAACATCACTAATTATTAGAGAGATGCAAATCAAAACTATAATGAGGTACCACCTCACACGGGTCAGAATGGCCATCATCAATAAATCTACAAATAACAAATGCTAGAGAGGATGTGGAGAAAAGGGAACCCTCCTACACTGTTGGTGGGAACGTAAGTCGGTGCAGCCACTATGGAAAACAGTACGGAGGTTCCTCAGAAAACTAAAAATGGAATTACCATATGATCCGGCAATCCCACTCTTGGGCATATATCCGGACAAAGCTATAATTCAAAGAGAAACATGCACCCCTATGTTCATAGCAGCACTATTCACAACAGCCAAGATGTGGAACTGACTAGTCAACCTAACTGACCGCTCTGTAATCTTGATGACTTGACCATTTTGGAATCTTGATTTTGGTTTCTACTAACCAAACCAGCAAAGATCCTCTGTTCCTGGTCACCCAAAAAGGCCTGGGAGAGGTGAGTGTTTTATTCCCTTTTTGGCAAAGGTGGCGACTATGGTTGTTCCCAGGCCCTTTAGGAAACACTCTTCCCCTCGGACAAGCAGTCTCCCTTGGTGCCTCCTACGTTTGAGTGAGCACTTCTGCTTGCTTTTACAACATCAAGGGAATAACATACGATTTGAGAAGAGAGTTTTAAATCAGCATCTCAGGCAGAGAATATCAATCAAGGTTCTCTTTAAGCTTCTCTCCTTTTTATAACTCAAGGATTGATGCCCCTTTCTTGGTACCAAACGGGACCATCCCTTTGATTACAGGTTAGGAACTAAAATTGATTGGAAAGCAGTCTAATTCTCCAGCACATTGCTTCAGAGGCTAGGAAGCTTCTTTAGGGATTAAACGTTTCCCATGTAAGAAGTACACTGACCGAAAGCAAATTTTATCTGTATTTCAGCATCAGAGGCGGCTGCCACACTGTGGAAAAGGATTTTTATGGGAACAGGCAAATATCCCTGAAAGTAAGTGTGGCCCCAGACCCACAAACAGAGAAACAACTGGAACAATTTAAATCATTACGTTCCCAAGAAGGAATTTCAAGTTCTATGAATACAAGGCAGAGTCAGTCGAAGATGAAAGTTTAGTTTAACTCCAATCAAAGTGAGTTATGTGGCCATTTCCCAATCTGTATGCCCCATCTAAGAGTAGGAAGATCATTAAGGTATCTCACAGGGATGTGGCAGTTAGCCACGTTACCTGATTCATCAACTCTCATTTTTTTAGTAGGGCTGTCACAGTTCTCATCATCCGACATTTCCATCTCTTCTTCTCGGCGGATGCCCATAAGCTGCTCACTCTGAGCATTCCGGAGCTCCTGGAAGCAGAGGACCCACGGGCGTCAGAGTCAGCGACACATGACACACCTTTCCCAATGGTCTCTCCGTGTGTTATGACTGACATAGGAATGTCTTCACCTCCCAAACACTGCCCCGCCTAATCTAGAGTGAAGTTCTGAGGGGTCTGGGGTGTGGACCAATCGAGGGATTCGGTATCAGGCATGGGAGAAATTCCTGATCACCAATGGTGAGTCAAGGGCTCTTCAGCAAGTTATTTAATCTCTGAATTTCCTCATTTGTAAAAAGGGGGACAACAACGTCCAACTGGTAGGGCTGTCGTGAGGCTCCCATAGAAATGCCTATTACCAGAACTGGAACGTAGGGGCGGCTAGGAATGTGAGCAAGAGAATTTTTTTAAAAGGCCGGTCTACCACTGACCCACTGTGTCACTTTAGGGATGTTTCTTCATCTTTCTTAGTGTCAATTCACTCACTGAGATAGTGTGACAAGGAGAGTTTTGAGGATAAAACAGTTAATGCATGTGAGATACTTAGCATCATGTGAGAGACTTGGTTCATTAAGTTGAAAATGTTGACCACTATTATTATTCATGCAAAATAGTGTCCCTGCATGTGTGTATGTGCCCATGTGTGATCACACACACACACACACACACACACACACACTTCAGATATCCAAATGGTGAAATTCAAATGATGTCGGAGGACAAAATGAAAACAGATGCCTTCTTTGTTGGTGTTTTACATTATCACGTGGGGTTTATTGTTTATGTTGTAATGGTTGTTTTAGCATCCCTTTAAGATCTAAGGGTCGTTTCTTTCTCCACTTCCTAGAAAAGTGACTGCAATCAAGGCATTTAATTTCCTGAGCCTTTGTCTACTCACACAAAAATGGGGTAGTAGTAATACAAGGCTGTTTGACTGCAAGAGTATATGTGAAAACTCACTGTAAAAAGTAAAGAATTACACAATAAATTGTTTACTACTGTGCTTAAAAATCAGGACACTAACTGCTTACATTAAATAATTATATTATTATTTTGGATCAAGCTGTAAATTATATATTTGCAAATCCGTATCCATTCTGTTCTTTTATATGTTCTGTCCTCAAAACAACAGAAAAAAAGCGGGGTGGGGTGGAAAGAGCTGCATTGTTGGTTTTCTCCCCATTTAAATTGGAGTCTAAAAAAAAAGTCAAACAGTTAAAATAATTTCACTTTATAATAAATCTATGAATAAGAATAAAACTAAATTACAACACCTAATGTATTAATGGCATGACTTTAAACACAGTTTAAAGTGCTCATTCGATGGATGTGTCTATATTATTCTGTTATAGGTGCTCTCAACTCTCTTCTCTCCTTAGCACTCAGATTTTAACGGTAGCACGATGGGAAGGGAATTCTGTATTGCTAACCAGATTTGCATGGTCAGCTCTGAACCCTGGGAATCACAATTGCAGAGACAAAGACAGGGAAGTCACCAAAGACAGGGAAAGGGGGAGGGCAGAAGGCAAGGTCCCTGGGACAGGGCCACCTATCACAGGGCAGTCCTGAGAGGCACCAGGATGACAGGCAGTGTCCCCTCACTTGACCATGCCACCCTGTAGAAAGAGGGGCCAATTCCACCTTAAGTAACACCATCGGGTCTTGGAGGCGGATGTCACATGTGATTAGTGGGGAAGTTTTTAGGTTGTGGAAAACTAATCTTTCTACCGACAAAGAGCCCAGTTCCCGAGGAGGTGGCCTGAAAATACTTGAAGCAAAGAAACTTCAGGTGGAAAGAATAAACGAGGCTAAAAGGGCCTGTTGTTTAGTTCCTACAGTTAATGACAAACTGTCATACATCAGCTGTTCTCGTGGGGAAGGGTGGCAGAAAGGAAAAGCTTGGAGAAAAAAAAAAAAGCTGAGGCTGTTTCCACAGGGTGCCTCTGGTTCAGCAGTAAATCACTTGTACACTCTAATAAATCTGTAAAGGTGCTGCAGGTAATTAACAGATGCTGTTCACAGGAACGTGGAAAAATCAAGCCAATTATCAAGCTCATATGCAACTGAGAAATCATCCACAATGTTAAATTGCCAACTGGTATTTAATCAATCGGGCAACACGTAGGAGAGAAAATCAAAGGTAATTTAGAATTCTATTTCCTCCTATATCAGAAGAGGTGGTGGTGGGAGTGGCAGGGAGACACAAAGACCCTTTCCAGAAGCATCTTTCTGGGCTGTGTCCCTTTCTACCTCCCAGTAGGGAGCAAAGCAAGCAGGCTTCCTTTGGACAAGGCTGGAAGCCTTCGCGTGTCCTGTTCAGCAAGGGAGGGGATGGCCCTGCACGGGGGAGGCAGGGCTGGGGGAACGGGATACGACGTGGCAGGAAGCGTGATTTAGATCAGTAACGGACAGTTGCCGCCACTCCCAGATTAACGACAGTCTTTTTTATGCCCGGGTTTATTCAGCATCATGACACCTGCCCTTCTCTTAACGTTTCTTTTAATCGTGTCTGGTTTTATGTGAAGCCAAAAATAAATAAATGAATAAACAATTCACAGGCAGATCATTCCCAAATCTGAATCACAGTTTATGGATTCCAATTAGTGTTTCAGAACCCTCGATTCATGTATTTCGTCATTGATTTTCGGGACTCTTTCCTCATGAAAATCAACCTTGACGTGGGGCTCAAGTCAGTGTCTGGGAGAGCACTGGGTAAGCATCCTTTGGTTTTCTGGCCCCCGAAGGATAAAAGAGAAATCCCGCCTCCTGCATCAGTCACCAAGCACCTTCTCGGTATTTGTGAACAAAATAAAAACTGGCCTTCTTAATTATAAACTGCACTAGCCTTTTAAGTGTCCCATTATTGCGCAGTCATTCAGTACTCACCGTAATAACAGTGATAATAAAGAATTCACTTGGTGTGCATGTGGATGCTACGTCAAGTGCCACTGGTATTCAACTGTAATTCAGCATTAGTTAATGGGCACTTAAAATGCTCCCCAAATGATTGATACTGCAGTACTCTGTGGTTCCTCAAACTCTACATAGAACTTATTTTACAAGTGTGAGCCAAAATCATTAAATTAATAAACCTTACCTTCTATAAGTTTGGGATTTGGAAAGAGGGGATTATCATTTAGAGAACTTTAATAGTAACATGCTAGAGACGGAGAGGCATCCAAATGAAAAACATTCTCTCATTAAAAAAAAAAAAAGGAAGAAGCAAACAAAGACAGTATACTTACTTTTAAATTACAGGTTCAAAGCGTACACTACACTGAGGAGTTAAAAATAACAGCTGGACCACCAGTGACTAATGACACAATCTGGTCCTTCTAGGTGGCAGCGAAGGTTAAGTTCTGAACTCTTGCCTTGGGGTAGATACTCACACTTCACACATGCATTGATGCAGAAGGGTGGACAGGGCTAGCCTGGACATTCACTTCCCTGAGGAAATCTGCTCTGGGGAGAGGTCTGATAGGACCTGCTGGCTAGCACAGGGGACGAAGACATTGCTTAGGATGAGAAGATGTGGATGAAAGGCATACTTGCCATTTCTAGCCAAAGAGCAAACCGTCACCATCATGCTGCAGAACACTGAAAAGAAACTCAGTAATTTAAAAACTAGTTTTCTAGTTTACGTTACACTTTTTCTTTTTCTTGTTTTGCACAGTGATTAGGCAGAGTGTCTTATTTCTGAGCTCTTTACTACGAATGGGAGAGATGCTTTTCTCCCTTTGCAGGGGAGACAAGCGCTCTGTCCTCTAAGCATTAAGTCAGCTGCTCTTCTGGATAAGGAACAAATCTGAGCTGGATCTGGAGCTGACGGTGAGGGCGGGATGACCGCCCACTGTGACAAAAACCATCATGGCTGCAGCCACACTATTCCCTGCCAATCCAGCTGTGTGATGGTGGTTAAAAAAGTAATAATAAAATCACCAACCTCAGAATGCTTTCGCCAAATGTCTATGTTCTTGCGCTGAGCTTTCGAGAAATGGTCCCAAGCTTTTTGTCTGGTAGAAGCGTTGAAAACGGCCACAATCTGCTCAACTTTGGTGAACAAGGAAGTCAAACAAGACAAGTAATTTATGTTGTGATCACTACAGGGAAGCAAAGCAAAGACACTAGGAGTCTATGGATGATGTCGCAGCAGAAATAACATCATCAATATCCATCCCATTTGTGCCTTTTTGTACTTACATGGCAGCAAGGTGGGGGAGGTCTCCCTTCATGTCTGTGTCCATAACTTTAGGTTAAAACAAACTCTAAATACGACTGGGAGAAGTTCATGGACATCTGCTTCCAAGCATTTGTTACCTCTTGTCTAAAAAAATGCTTTGGTACATCTATACACCTAGATCTATAGATATACAGGCACTGGTGTTGACACGCAAATATAGATATACAGATCAGGTAATGCCTGGACTGGAGCCTTAGAAGTGAAGCCCGGGGGGAGTGGCTGAATGAGGAAGAACCAAACACATCTCTTTTTGCTTTTGGTCTCCATCTCAAGGACCCCAGTGCAGCCCGCAGAAGACATTACCGTGTCCAAGTTCCAAGTTGGGGCAATGAGTAGTTTGTGTCATATCTCCCTTCAGTCTCAAGGCCATTTTTACCCCGTGGTCCCCTTTTCTCCCCCTGTCGCACCCATTACAGCCAACCCTCCAGCCCTCTGGCAGAAAATGGGAGCCACTGCCTTCACCTCAAGACAGACCAAGGCTCACCCAACCAGCAGCACCGCATGCAGATCTTATTTCAACACCATATGGCGTCCTTCGTAGTTCATCGTGGCCACATACCATTCTCTGTTACTCCATTTTAACTTTCATAAGGCTCTCCTCCCTCTGGCTCCCGACACTCTGGAAGTTCTAACTCTAACACTTTGACTTAATTTAGCACTTCTGTGGCTTCCAGGGGAGGCGCTACGTCCGTGATCAACGTTGAAGGGTGGTGAACAAACGTAGACAGGGAAAGGGATGGGCTCTTAGTAGTGGATGTGAGAGGCGGGGGTCAACCAACTGCAGATTCAATCTTGCTTAAGCAGTTATTGATCTAGTAAGCACGGGATTAAGGAAATTACAGCACTGAACGAACCGTATGATTAAACGTGAACTCCTAAATATTTAGTTAGGAAGGCACAGTCAAAATGAGCTGCTTAGGGATGCTAACGCTCTGCTTAACATAAATCTTTCTAAAGTGATTCCCAAGGCTCTATTCTAAAAAAAGGACATCAAAGCTCTTCCACATCTTCCAGGTGTCCAAGGAATGTCCAAGAGTAATAGAAGAATCCCCACAGAAGAGCAACACCTGGTGCCCCAATTTCAAACATTAGAAATAAACAAGTGTGTGATGGAGGAAAGGAAGAAAGCAGATTCCCTTCACTCACTACATGGTAAATATCTTCTAACGCTAATAAGCAACTACTTCTCAGTCTATGGGTGATTTTCGCAGGGGTTTTACATGGACTGTTTTCTAACTCAAGAAGATCGCAACTCCAAATCTCCTTATTTATCAAACTTGATCATCATGTCTCCTGATGAATTTGCTGCACTCGCCTGTAACGGGAGGATTTAAGCTAAGCTCGCGCTGCCCTTGAGCGCGTGCAGCTCCCCTCTCCTGCCTCACCTGGAGGAAGTAACGCTGCCAGACTAGTCACAATGAGCTGCTCCCAGGGCTGACTTTCCCCTGACCACCGACCCCCAGGGCTCTGCTTGGATGCACTGCCCGTGGCTGGCCGAGGAGAACTGGCTCACCCCCACTGCCTGGGCTTCCTATGGCTTTGCCTGCAGGGAGGCTGGGATCATCTGGGGCCCCCAGATGCCTGCTGCACGGGCAGCACAGGGCACTCGGCCCAAAATGCCCATGGTGGAATCCACTGCCTGATGAGACTATCTGGCGGGGGTGGTGATCACGGGATTGTTAAAGAGTAATGGGTCTCATTGCTTTTAATAGTAGACCTCTTTGATCAGCAGCATTTAGAAGAGTAACAACTGTGGTGTCCTGACACCAGGCCTGAGGAGAGAGGACAGGAAAGGTCGAGGCTGAGTTATCTGGGTGATAGAAGTCAAAATTCTGCCATCAATTGGAGAAGGCTCTTAATAAAGGGGATACACCAAAGAGAAAATTACGTGGTCATACATGCGTGTGTGGAGTGGGAGGAAGGTAAGAGAGACCAGTAACGCACTTGGAGGAGTACAGAAGGGAAGGTACTTAGAAGAAAGACTCTGCACAGGTTCAAGGGTAAAAATGGATCCCCTAATATCTACTCAAGGCATGTACTCCTGCAGATATTCCCTGTTTGAGGGTAAATGCCTCAGGTTTTCTTTTTTTTTTTGCAGTACGCGGGCCTCTCACTTTTGTGGCCTCTCCCGTTGCGGAGCACAGGCTCCGGATGCGCAGGCTCAGCGGCCATGGCTCACGGGCCCAGCCGCTCCGCGGCATGTGGGATCTTCCCGGACCGGGGCACGAACCCGTGTCCCCTGCATCGGCAGGCGGACTCTCAACCACTGCGCCACCAGGGAAGCCCCAATGCCTCAGTTATTTAGAACATGTTATTACCATATTCCAGGGTTTCAGTTCCATTCATTCATTCATCCATCCATTGAGAAAACATCTGAGACCCTCCTAGTCACCATGCATTTGACTGATTGCTAGAAATATATGATTAAGACACTGATTGCTAGAAATATATGATTAAGACAAAGTCCATGCCCTTGATGAGACCATGGTCTCTAGGGAGCAAGAAAGACAAGCAGATAATTATCCTATGCAAGAGAGGTATGGATGACAGCTATGGGGACATGATAGCTAACTCAGTAGATGGAGACAGGGAACATCCCAAAGAAAACAACATTTGCTAAGTCTTAAATGATGAACCAATGCTTGCCCAGTAGAGAAGGCAGGGACGTCCGGTTCAGAGGTGGCCATGGAATTGTGAAAGGACTTTGTGTGAAAGTAGCTGGTGGGGAGAGGGCTAAAGCTGGGTGGGAATAAGTCAGGAAGGACCGTGTATGCCAAGCCAGACTGTGACTTCATACTGTAGGCTAGAGGAGGCATATCCGAGTAGGATTTGTTTGGGAGAGATGATGAAGGTTTGAATTAAGACAGAGCACTGGAATGGAGGGAGGAGCAAGGAGTCGATGGGACACGGTGGCTGACTTGCTGTGAGGCCGGAGAGAAGAGAGACCAGGATGACTCAAACTTGAGAAGCACATCAGAGACCGAGAGCACAGGTGGAGGTCTGAGAAAGAAGATAAGGGGTTTACTTCTGGACGGGCTGAATCTGAGATGCCTGAAGGTCATCCAGCGGGAGCCGGAATACACACTGGAGGTTCAGAAAGAAGTCAGAATTCAGAGACTTATCTTGAGTTTTCTGGGCCATTCTCAATTTCCTGTAATTGTATTCTTTTCAACAGCATAATTAATTAAAAGCAAAACTAAATATGAGAACTTTTATACTTCTTTTCTTATTAAGTTTTATACTTTCCCCCCACATATTAAGAAGCTAAAAAAACCCCTCAATCCCAAAAAACAAAAACCGTGTAACTCAGCTTAGGTTTAAAAAATACTCGCACAGTATTTCTAGGGTCCAGTTGACTTCTCTCATTTCTGTGCAGGCTGTCCCTGAATGAGCCGTTCGTCTTGCAAATGAAAGATCTTGGGCACACAAAAGGACTCAGAAGAGTGCTAGGATCAGCAGGAATTCATCATCATTAGTGAAAAACTACCTCCAAGAGTATGCCGTAATGAATGTGATTCAAAGACGGCATATTTTTAAAACCATAAATCAGGGTGACCGCTAGGACTGGCGTCCCGGGGAAAGACCATGCTCTCTTCACTGCAGCAGGAAACACCAAAGAGCAAGTCCCTGAATCTGACTACCACTCACTACTTCTCCAGTATAATTCATACTGCTTATTCCATACACAGTAAAACTACAGGTAGTTACTAAGTGGAATCTTTAACACTCTACTTCGCTCAGAGAAGACAGAAACAGTAAACAAGATGGCACTGGCCTTTGTTCAGAAAGGTAGCGTGCAGACGCTGAGCTGAGAGCAGAGCAGATTCACATCAACCGCCACCGGGGCCTTCACCACCCAGGGGTCTACAGAGTGGTGGCTGCAGGGCCCCATAAGAGCCTATGGCAATTAGAATACTCCAGCATTTGGGAAGCATTAACGACAGAAAGAGCGCTCCGCAAGAGAATTAATATTTACCCTTCACGCCTTGCAAACCGCCCTCCCACAATCCTCTGTATTAACTTTGCCTAAATTAGGTTGAGAGAAACGAAAAAATTAAAAGGGACTGATTTTTCTGAAGTATGCTGGAATGTCCGTCTTAGGTGTCCCAGGAGAGTCCCTAGTACATTTCCAGCAGGTATAAGTGAACATTAGTGGAGGATGAATAGAGCTTTGAGGAAATTGCTAATCACTCTTGGCAGAGACAAACCTCTTGTTAAAAGGTAAACTGAGGTATATTAAAATGTTTGAAGTTTATTTCAACAAAAATGGATTCCAGTCGAGCGGCACCAAACCGGAAGTGTTTAGGAGTGCACCATTGACAGGCGTTGGGGAGACACTTACAGGGAAAAGGCAGAAGCAAAGCCAGGAGATTATTGTTTGGTTGTCTCTCAAAACCTAGTTGGTTATTTGTGATTGGTTGTCCTCAGGTTTCCATTTCTTAACCGTGAGGCACTTACAGGCTTAGGTTTTGGTTTGCATACTTAGGCCACCACGACATTAGCGCCTCCCCTAATGGCCTCTGTGTTTAATTAACTGAACACCCTACTAGTGATTATTCATTCTCTGATGCACATAACATGCACACACATGTGTATAAATTCTTCAGCATTTCAACAAAAAATCCTAAGACTAGGTCATTTAACCACCTTTTTTTTTGTACTTTCCCCTCACCTCAAAATGTCTGGACATCTGCTGACTTCAGAACAGACTTCTTACATGAGAGAGAATTTGATCAATTATCTTGAGAAGCACTTGTCTTCAGTCTTCTCAGAAAAGACAAGCTCAGAACAGGACATTCTGGGTAAACACCCAGAAATAGAACACACTCAAACAAGCTCCCTGGGAAGGGGCCGGGCACCGAGCACAAAACCTCAGACTTCGGGGGGGTACGAGGCTCCTGATTCTTGAGCTCTGGGCAGAAAAGCCTTGGAAGCAATGAAAGGGAAAGGTTAGGCTCCTCCAAAGAGCAAACCCAGACCTTTTCCTCCATGTGCTCCTGAGTGTGTGTCTTGAGTCCCCCACACCTCCTGCATCTTTTGTTCCAGCTAAGCAGCTGTGAGAGAGCTTTCAATCCATTTAGTCTCCCAAATATCAAGAGAAACCGATTAAGTCCTTATAGGCAGTAGGCCTGCCTAAATAGAGCACCTCAAACAAATCTTCCAAGCTGAATTTTTGTTTTTAATGTTATCTAGGCTCCTGATAGAGCCTTAACTCTGTGGGGTTCAGAGGAAATTTTATTTTCCTTTAAGGGATAACATTTTCCCAAATCCTCTGTGAAGAGCTCCTAAGAGATTTTCAAAGGCGTGTAACAAGTGAAAAGAGCTGAGTTCCCCCACTAGCGTTTTAGTGTTGTTTTTAAATACCAAAAGCTAGGGTGGGACTGATGAGCCTTGGCCCTGGATTGCAGAATTATAACAGCGAGTGGAGTAAGTGATTTGGGCCCTCTGGACGCCCAGAGGAGTGAGACAAAGCCAGAGGGAGGAGCCGTTAGTGTTGAACATGACAGGGGAAGCTGCTAGAGTGATTCCCAGAGAGATTCCTGCGCCCTCACTTGTGTTCTGGGTCCTCACTCAGGAGCCAGTGAGTCTGGCGGGAAGCCCAGGAAACAGAATTAACTCCATCAAACCCATACATTAAGGAGGCACGGACCGGAATTTCAAGTCAAGGAGGAAAAAGGGCATTCTGGGGTTTTTGTCTTGAGATGACTAAAAAGAGCCATGCTGTGTAACCCTGTGAATCCATTCCAGCCCTGTTGAACCTGAGGCCAGAACGCCACCAGCAGGTACCACGGTTCTGAGCTTCCTGGCTAGACGAGGCCAGAAATCTGGTTCTTTTGGGGAGTGGGGTGAGGATAGGAAGAAAAACATGCTGGATCAAATTACACAAAAAGAAACACGGTGCTTTTGGCAAATTCTGAGCAAGCAGGAAACGGTGACATTGTTCCAATAAATGGTAAGATATTAGGCAGACAGTGACTTTTGAAGCTCTGTAGAGTATAAATCCCAATACACTTCAGGGAACTGTAGATACCCTTATTAATGCATCTGTTCAAATATTCTGGAAAGTAATGGAACAAAAATCCATGAAGCTATTATAATTTTAATGGTTCCTTACAATATATAGCATCTATTAGGCTTTTGAAAATCCAATCAATCACCCTGTCTGGATGATCCCTATTGACTAAATGAAAGTAATATACGTCTATAAGAAAAAAATGAATGAAATGAAAAGTAAAAGTCTATCTTCCCTTCCTGACTACCGCCCATCCAGTGTCTCTCTTTAAAGGTAACCACTGTTAACAGAGTATCCATCCAAAGAAAAAGTTATACATACAGTACACTATGTGTAACCTTGTTTTACTTACAT
Organism: Stenella coeruleoalba; assembly: GCF_951394435.1. Classification (NCBI taxonomy): domain Eukaryota; kingdom Metazoa; phylum Chordata; class Mammalia; order Artiodactyla; family Delphinidae; genus Stenella; species Stenella coeruleoalba. Next base: position 23,067,873 of record NC_137164.1, on the reverse strand, counting down.
AAAGTGCCAATATTATTGATATATACACTGTGCTGTATCTTGCTCTTAAGTCCTACGTGTATTATCAGTAAGGCTGCAGTGAACACCCTTAGACATACTTTCTGACACATTCTTACCTAAATATCTTTATAAGAAATTCTCAGCAGTGGAAAACATATATAACAGAGTGTATGAATTTTTAATTTTTGAGAGCTATCGCCAAGTGGCACTCACATTTTATGCCCGCAAGTATTTTTCAGATTGTTTTCCTGTCCCTTGTCAACAGCTGGTAATCAAACGTTAAATTTTGCCATTCCTGATCAATGAGAAAAGGCCTGAATTACATGATGACCGATTCTCTGAACCCGAGCTATCCGCATTTGCAGTTTCCATTGTGAATCACGGAAAGAAGTCCACAGACTCATCAGAACTGCCCTTTTGATCAGTAACTGGCTTGTTGTGAAGACTGACCATCCAGCAAGAAGGGAAGAGACCTGGTTTCTGGGTATCCCTTCTCCTTTGTGACCCTCAAAAGGGTGACCCTGCTTTCCTCTGCGTCACCATCAACTCCATGAGTGGTGCCAGGAGAAATCAGGTAACAGGAGCTGGCTACTTCTGATTACTTAGACTTACTGGGCCAGGCACTATGCTTGATGATTTAAAACAATGGTTTTCAAAGTGTGGATCCTGGACCAGCATCGTGGGCATCACTTGGGAATTTATTAAAATGCAAGTAGTCCCTAGACCTACTGCACAGAAACTCGGGGGGGTGGGGCCCAGCAGATTCTTTTCCTAAAAACATTTTTCCCAGTTTTATTGAGATAGATATAACTGACATACAACACTGTGTAAACTGAAGGTGCACAGCATAATGATTTGCAGTATGTACGTACCATGAAATGATTACCACGAGGTTAGTTAACATCCGTCATCTCACATGGTTACAAGTTTTTCTTCTCGAGACAAAAATTTTTAAGGTTTACTGTCTTAACAACTTTCAAATACACAATACAGTACTGTTAACTATTGCTGTCGGGCCGTGCATTTCATCTCCGGGAATTACTTATTTTATAACTAGAAGTTTGTGTCTCTTGCCCTCCTTCACCCCTTCCCTGCACCCCCCAACCTCTGCCTCTGGCAACCACCGATCCAGCAGAGTCTGCTTTTCCAAGGTCCCCGAGTCATTCCAACGCATAATGAAGTTTGAGAGCCTCTGATTTAAAACATTACCTCATTTAAATTCCCCAACAACGATCTGAGGCAGGTGCTATTATTATGCCCATTTCACTGAGAAAGAAACTGAGATTCACAGAGAGGGTATTATTACCAGTCATATACTTAGCAAGTGGTGAAGCTGGGGATGGAAAATAGCATCTGTGCAACTTCAAATCGTGCATTTATACCCATTTGTATATGCATTTGTACTATGGGCCAAAGTCTTACGAACACTGTGGAGCACACCGCCATGCCAGACCTTGCACTAGGCACTGGGGACAAAAAGATCCAGAGACGCTGCTGGTCCTTGCAGCCCCGGTGAACCCCAGCATGAGAACTGCCGAGAGGGAGGCTGCAGAGAGCGCCAAGGCGGGCAGGAAAGGCTTTAACAACGGCTGGTCCAAAATGTTATGGTGACCAGCATTTTCTACTGCAAAGAAGACAAATATTTGCGGCTGTGATGGGGCAGCAAGCTGCACTGAGCCCTTTCCAAAAGTGTTCTCAGGAATGTGAACGACAGCAAGGAAGAATCCCAGGGTCTGCAAACAGGGCCCCTGCTCACCTGTCTACCAGACTGTGACTGACTCCTTTCGGGGTACACGCTCAGCACACGCTTTCATCTAAAATCCGTGCTGTCCTACTTTTGCTGTTGAATAAAAGCCCCAGCAGGCGAAGCTTGAGGTGGGGCCGAGGGAGAGCTTTTAGGGGTCGAGGAGTCGCACAGGGTTTCTGGGGGCACGCGGGCGGGCAGGGAGGGTCATGCAGCCTGCATTTCTGAGGCCGCAGCTCCCCCTCTAAGCAGCTGTGCGGCCTGCGAAAATCTCCACCTGTTTGAATCCCAGGGTCAAGGGGGGTCAGTCCTGAATATCCTTCCTACCTCTGTCATCCCATGGCACAGGGGTCTGCGAACTCTCTGTGAAGGAACAGACAGGATATATTTTTGGCTTTGCGGATCGCAAGGCTACCTGCTAGAGCAGGGGTCTGCACACCTAAGCAGTTTGTCTCCTTAAGTAGATGTTCTCTCACGTTGTCTGCGGCTACTCTGTCACAAGTCTCCCTGGACCGTGTTCTTTTGTTTGAGCACAAATACTAATCAGTACCTCTTTTTCAGTTGCACAGAGAGTCAAGAACACGTCGTATCTGCCTTCAAGAAACTTAAAACTTACAGTACTGCCCGGAGGTTTAACCTCCACAGCCAGGCAGAGTCCGGACGGGCACGGAGAGTGTCACCTGATCCTCTGCTCTATGATCAGCTCCGGACTTACTGACATCCCGGCAGGTACTTGTTGTGTGCAGACATTCAGAGATGTTCAAGGGTCGAAGTTGTTGATACGATAAGGACAGCCGAATTTTCAGAGTGGGAAGAGAACCTAGGGGACTGTCTGGTCAAACCCTTTCATCGCAGAGATGAGAAAACGAAGACTTAAGGAGCTTCCAGGCCTTTCCTAAAGTCACCTGGCTAATTTATGGTCAAGCTGGGCTCACAACTCTCCACTGTCGGCTTTTTTCGGGATCTAAGATGAGGTTGATGCCATTTCCTATCATAAATGCACAAAACAAATCTGCATGACAGTTCTAACCTTCCCAATCTCCAGGTTAAAATAACATCAACGACAGTGCTCTAGTGCTACTTCTGCAAAATTCTCAACTAAAGCATATGCTATGTATTTCACTTTTAAGGAGAATGGTATATCAGATCAGAGCCAGTTAGGATCACGGTTTACCCCCCAAACCAACATTTAGAATGTTTCACATTTATTAGGTTCCAGCCCAATTTCCAATACTACTTTCATTTCCACCTGTGACACGGGATCAACAACCCATATTTGTATACTGAGGTGCTTACAAGAACGTCGCCTGAAAGTGGGGCAGGGAGGCGGGAGAAGAGAACAGCAAACGGTCTCTGTCTCTGCTTAGCCTAAAATCTTGCTGGAGGAAAAAACCAAAACCCCAAACCTGATGCTTAAAAGAATCATCAAATGCCCAAGTAGACAGTACCGACAAGCGCTACAGAAGGGAGGAGAAAGGGAGGTGGTTATGCGTAGGACAGACAGAAAAGATTCATGTTGGAGGTGTGATAGGAGCTTCGGTTCTGGCCTGGGGAGGAGGGGAAATGCTTCAGACAAGGGATGGGGAGGAAGTACGAGTGCGGAGGGGGGATAGAGGGTCGTGCTAGAGGCAAAGACTTTGTTTTCTGACCAGGTAGCAGCTCTTATATTCAGTGTGATGTCAGCACACTTCTTCACACCCACCTGTAAACTATAAACTTATACTTATCCTCCTCTGATTCTTTTCATTTTTCATAAACACAATGCACACAGAGAAAGCGAACTGTCCAAGGAGCCAAGAGTCCTGGGTTCTAATGTGCCCATAAATTGCTAAATGACAGGGGCCTATCAGGGCTGCTCTTGGAAACTCAGTTTCCTCCTCTATAAAATGAGGGGGCTTGGGCCAATGAGGGTCTGAGGTCCCCTCCAGCTCTGACACTCAACAATTTCTAGTTTTCCATCCTGCTAATACTTACGGCACATAATCTTTTTTTTTTTTTGTGGTACGCGGGCCTCTCACTGCTGTTGTCTCTCCCGTTGCGGAGCACAGGCTCCGGACGCGCAGGCTCAGCGGCCATGGCTCACGGGCCTAGCCGCTCCGCGGCATGTGGGACCTTCCCGGACCGGAGCACGAACCCGTGTCCCCTGCATCGGCAGGCAGACTCTCAACCGCTGCTCCACCAGGAAAGCCCCACATAATCTTAAATTAATATTACTAAGTCCTTCTCCATCACCTTCTGCTTCCCGTTTGCCTTTCCCCCACTTTGCTCCCTTCCCTCTCTCCTCTCTTACCAGGAAGTGTGCTGGGAAATTACCAGAGTGGGACGATCATGGAGTGTTTAAATTTTCATCAGATGTGTGTGTGTTGTAACAAGGCATGGACAATTGATCAACCTGGCATGCACATTAATAATTGAGTGTTGTGGAACATGTTTCCTCAACTTTATAAACAGCTCTTCTCTGAGCTTTGAAATGACAAGCTTTGCTCATAACTGAAAACCTGAATGTGGGCAGGCCTATGGGGAGTTCCTCTGACGTATAAATGTTTAAAAAGCAAGGAAGATCACAACCTGAAAGTCTCTCAGTTGGGAAACTTGGGGGAGTTTCTGCCCAACGGATAGGCTGAGAGGTGACATAAAGATGAGATAAGGATGATATGAGAATAAAATGACATAAGGATGAGATGATTCACCTGTACTGAACTTTTTTTTCCTTTCTTTATATATAGCGAATGAGATCTATCCAGCTGGCCCAGAAAGGAAGGGAAAGCCCTAGGTGCCCCACCAGTTTAAAGGATGCTCTCATCTAACATCTTTGAAAACTGCACATCCATTGTCACAGGTGAAAAACGATCCAAAGTAGAAGTGAATGGATGCCATACTTCCCAAACTCTTGGTTGGGTTTAGTTGCTGCCCTTTGACATTTTATGCCAAGGCTCAGATGGAAACAATGCCTATTTGATTATATTTACATAGCCCATCCTGGGGTGAAGGCCAGAGATAGGAAGAAGGTTAGAACTTCAACAAATGTTGGCAGAACTAAACACCAACAAAGCTAGAAGGTAACTGCTGGCCTTTGATGTAGACCTTGAAATAAATCTCAACCTTTAAATTATTCATGGCTCTTGGGTTTTTTTCCCCTTTGAACACATGCTATTTGTTCAAATATGAAAGCAAGGCTAAGCAAGGCAAGGAGATATGTGCATTTAATCCATTTAAATGGACTAACATGCACTGGAATTTCCCTTCTCCTGGTCAACCAGTTGGCTATTTCCAACAAAATCTATATAGGGACCCACACTTTTACTGCGCTTGGAGCTTTGTAATGTACCGGAATTTGCCTGGAAGTTGTTCCGTGGGCCCTCTCTTCAGGACACCAGGCCAGCCCCACTTGCTGTAATCTGTAATAAACTAGTTCAACAATAGACCTGCTTCCAAACCGCCTACGAACGACTCCCTGAAACTTGACTTTCTAATGGAGAGGCTGCCATGGAATTCTAGGAGCGTAACATTGACATTGTGGCGATCTTTTATGTGGGAGGGAGTAACTGTCAAATAACCAGGAAATTTCCAGCCACTCTGGAGAAGGAGAGCTGAGATGTCATTCCCGAATCCCAGTGCTTTACAATCCGAATCTAATTCTAAAAGACAAAGCCAAATGGGATTCCTGTGGTGTTTGCCAGAAATATGAAAGCTCATAAGTGGGGGGATGACTGGTTCTACTTTTGGAAAATACGGCAAGTACGTCGACTGCTGTGGACTTCCGCAGCTATTATTTTAGAGGTAGCTCCGTGTATGGACACCAAACTCACCCTGAAGCCATCTGGGGAAGCAGAAAATGCGGTGGAGACGAACGAACATAACTCCACCAGACATGACGTGAGATATATTTCAAAATTCAAAGGATGAGGAAATGTACACACACCTACCAGGCTAGTCGGGTTACTGCTAATATTTTTATGGTGAATTTCACATTAGAATTTGGTTCCCCTTTGCATCTGGGGAATTGTCGTCTTCGTAAAAGCACATAAAAACGAATGGAAGCTTCTGCGATGGCTCAGTGAGCTCTGCAATGCTCCCGTTCTACGTCACAGGCTTAACTCCAGCTGAGGCTCACACTGAAAGTACCTGCCATCTGCAAGTCCTCCTGAAGGGTCCCGGCTACTGAGGACTCACACGAGGGCCCCTCAGGCCCTCTGTGGCTGGGGCGCGCACCCCTTGCACAGCTCTGGGGGCTGTCAAGTTCAGCTGGGGTTTTCACAATCCCTGTTGGTATTTGCTGGCTGGTGAAATACTTCCCAGAATCAAATTACAGGGTTAAGCCGGCGGGGGGGGGGGGGGGGGGGGGGGGGGAGTCTCTCAAACAGTAATAGGGAGATGGGGAAGGTACAGGTTGTCAGAGAGTGACAACTGGGGAGATGTCAACATGAACTTCTGTGTTTCTTCTTCTACCCCAACTCTCCTAACATCCTCTAGCCTGTTACCAAGTGTCTGGTAAAATACAGCAGTTTCCAACAAGAGCACAGCTGGTGAGCTCTTTCTTCAACTTGTTCGATTACACATGCGAGGTGAAACTCCGTTACCCACAGACAGTGCTAACACCGATGCCAAACTGTTCTACAAGGTTCCTGGAAACTTCTGAGCTTACGGTTTCAGCCTTCCTTCCTGCCTTCCTTCCAACGTACTCATTCATTCACTCACTCATCCACCAGATATTTGTTGCGTATTTCCATGTTCCAGGCACTTGATATATATCGATGACTAGGAGAGTCGTGTCCTTTCCTTTGTGACATTTATTACAATAAACCAAAACCAGAGAATTCATTAAGTCATACCCATTTGGAGAAGCGCCCTGAGGAACCTGATGAGATGCAGGAATGGTGAGCCTGCTGGGAGAGGATGGATCAGGAAGGCCTCTCTGAAAGGGTGGCCTTACAGCCAAGACCTAAAGGATGAGAGGGATGGAAGCATGCAGAGTACAGGGAAGAGCACAGCAGACAGAGGGAACAGATATGCAAAGGCTCGTAGGTGGGAGGTAGCTTTAACGGGCTCGGCAGGAAAAAGGCCAGTGGAGATGATGCCTCATGAGGTGAGGGAGAGCTGACGTTGAAGAGGCAAGCACGGAGAGCTTGAGGCCCGGGAGGATGAATGTTATTGTAAGTGCAATGGGAATCTACTCAAGGGATTTAAGTGGGGAAGACGTGCTCTGACTTATGTCAGACAATGTGTGAAAAATAGATTGAGCTGGAGGAAAGGTGGAAAGGGCACATGGCAGAAACTGCAAAATGTCTCTCTGTAGCCATTCTCCCCTCCTTCCTAACTCGGAGAACTGCAGTTTTATTCTGGAGAGCAATGGGCCCAGTCAAAAAAGTATATTTCCCATTTTCCTTGTAGCTCGGCATGGCCACGTGTAATAATTTTGCACAAGACATAAATTGAAGCCTACTGAGGATCTTTGGGCAAATTTGCTTTCCTGCTCTAAAGGTGCAACCCCTTCCTCTTCCTTTCTTCCTCTCCTTTTTCTTATGTGATTCCAGCTTGTAAAAACAAGATGTGATGGCAGGAGCAACAGCAGCCCTCTTAGACAACTATCTAAGAAGGTTAATATTGATAGTATCACAGAAACCTCAGGCCTGACAGCCTTAAACCAATGAATCAGTGCCAACAAATCTGGGTTTCACTGGGTATAAAGAAAATGCTCCATTTGTTAAGATAAAGTTTGCTTGGGTTTTCTATTACTTACAAGTGGACACCATATGTAACTGACATAACAGGCTCTTATCATCGTTCAGGCAGCCTGCACTTGAATGGTGGCAGTGAAAATGAATAAAAGTGGGTCAATTTTGAATGTTGAAACAATGGGATTTCCTGCTGTCCTACATGTGGGCTTTGGTGGTGGGGGATGGTGGGTGTGAAAATTACTTACAGGATTTTGGTCTGCGAATTTATTAAAATGGGAAGGAAAAAACCAAAGAAGGACAGGTTTGAAGGCTAAAAGCAAGAATTTAAATGTTGATGTTTTACAGGTGAGGTACCTTAGTGTTATCTATGATAGTAATCTCCATTCTTGCGGTTTCCATGAGGTGGGATCTTCCTCCAAAATTCCTGGCCCTGCTCTAGCCCTTCATTCTCTTCTTTTTCAGGGAGCAAGTGAACCAGCCTGCCTGTACAGGGTACAGTGGGCCCTTGAACAACGCAGGTTTGAACTGTGCAGGTCCATTTATGTATACTACCATACTGCATCATACGTGCTTGCTTGAATCTGCGGATATGGAACTGGGGACAGGGAGGGCCGACTGTAAAGTTATACTCAGATTCTTCATCCTGCAGAGGGTCCAAGCCCCTAACCCCTGTGCGATGTTCGAGGGTCACCTGTACTCATTCCCGCCTGCTTCTCCACGTGTGATGTGGTACATACGGATACAGGCTCCACAGGAAGAAGCCTGTGGTCCTCGGAGCTGCCTGTGGCTGGATGCTCAACCCCCAGGTCCAGCATCAGGAAGCCCGTCATCGCTGCAGATCTCAACCCCATTATCCAATTCAGCTTTTATCAGGAGTAAAACACTGACGTTTGTGTCCCCACGTGCTGGACTTCTTTGTCTATCGCTCGTTGGTTTTACACTTAGGTTGGCTTCTACCTGTATAACATTAGACACATCCCATTCTTTCAGCCGCACGATGGGGGGCTTGTTTTTAACAAGTGCTTCTTTCAACGGGTATCGTAAGAAAAAACCAAAATCCCTCTCCTATTCTAATGTGTGGCTGCCTTCCTATCTTCCTTGTGAGAGTCAAGGATTGAGTCTTCCCTGCCCAGTGGGACTGTACACCGCACAGGAATAAGGATTTATCTCAAACTGACGCTAGTGAGCAAAAGGTAATCAGTGATCATTCTACTGTTCAGGCAGTTGGCTTCTTGCCATAACTTTGCAGGAACTGTATTATTAGAATGGTGTGGCCTTTCCCTCTCTCCCTTTTCTCTGCTACCAATCCACCCTACCCCACCTACTAATCAATTCTCTGCTTCCCTCCTTTAAAAGGTGGTCTGGGTGTTAGTGGACTTTAGCCTAGCCCTAGTAACCCCAACTTCAGAACTGCTGGGCATACACAGTCGGGTAAAAGGTCATTGCTCGCCACCAGGGAATCTAGGTAAGGTGGGCTGACAGTAGTCTCTATGAGATACAGCAGTTCCGTTTTTCCTTTTTTTTTTCTACAAAGACAGGGTGTCCCAGGTTGGTCTCATACTGGATATTTGGTCACTTATCAGAGTTTATGTTTGGGAGTTTCCTCACGTGACATTTTACACTGTGGCAAAAATGGTCTTTTGACAATGAAGTCATATAAAACACATTTACAGTTAAGATGCTGGTTTTTCATCCCCTCCTCTCTTTCCATCCTAATGGATACATTATGGCTGGGGTTTACACTGATGAAAGAGGTGATGGGCGTTCTGGCACATGATGTCATTGAAAATAATACGTATTCTCAGAATGAATATGTAAATTGCATATGTTGCCATCCCGTGCGGGGTCCTGCACCTGGTGCGGAATGGAGCGCGGCACCGTTACAAGTGTCATTTAATAGCTTTTACCAAGCAAGGGGCACATGAGCAGCTGTGAGGCGTGATGCCACTGTGACATTAACTACAGACGCAGAGTGCCCGGAAAAAAATATATGTCCTTTGTTTTGAATAGAGCCCTGGGTAATTTCCCTAACTATTGTTCTATGAGAAAAAGCCCCGTTTACTCCCTCTCATCAATTTAGGATCTGGACATGAAAAATCACCGGCATCCAGTGGTTCAGGCAATTTGCTTTCCAAATGAAAAAAAGGACAAAAAATAATACTGCAGAAAAATCTCTACTCCTGAGTTGCCTGTGTTGACAGCCAAGGCTCACCTCAAATAAAGGATCCTGAGGAGGAGTCTTTCTGACCTTCTTTCTAAACAGAGCCCAAGGACAATGCGTGACAGTGTATTCAGGGGCGGCTTCTACTCTCAGCACGGGGAGGATGTACGGGTCTGGGTGTAGAGCCCGCAGGTGAGGGTGGCCACCCTGCAGGGGCGGTGTGAACTGCAGTGGGTCCAGCAGGCACCGAAGCAGCGTCTGTCTGCCCCGCCCTGGGGGCCAGGCGGGGTGTTCTGAGGAAAAGCTACAGAAATGCTGCTCACCTTGAGAAGTAAGCTCTCAGGGCGGGGTCCGTGTTCCTCCAAGTTGCCACAGGACATGAAATTGGTTATGAGGTTTTGCCATTCGATATGGAGTAAGATGGGAAATTATGGGACTACTTACCCCCAAATGAAAAAAAAAAAAAAGAGTACATAAGAAAAGGCAACGTCGTGACAAAAGAGATGGCCCCCCAAAATCTTACTTACATTGAGTGAGGATTCCGGTTAAGGCATTTTTGAAATTCTCCTTGGCCTCCTCCATCTCCTGCTCATGGGTGGCTTTCTCGTTCATCAGCCGGCGGACATGGCTGTTGGCCGACTGCACCATGGAATAGAACTGGTTTGCGGACCGCCGGTTTACTTCCCCTCGCTCAATCCAGGACAGCAGCACTGTGATGGCCTCTGAAAACTTGCTATCGTCTGGAAATGCAAAACCACCAAGTCCAAATCACGCCCAGGAAAGATTTTGGTTTTCACTTTGGTTCCTCTCTAAAGGCAAAGCACGGTCCATCCTAATGGATATGTTTTCAGAACTTGACCTTGTGAGCTTTCCTGCGACTAATGGCTCCATCATCACTTAGCTTGTCTTCCCACATCTAGCTCCACGGCACTGCGCAACCACCCAAGAAACAAAGGGGTGGTTCACCCTCTCAATGAGCTCAGTTTTAGAAGATCTGTTCTGGGCATCCTTTGAAATACGGTACAACTGCACTCTTCCACCAAACCCAGATTTCTCCTTCTTAAGACGGGCTCGAAAAACTGTCATTCACCTATCTGGCCTCCAGTTGATTTCTTTATTCTTTCACCAGAAATAGCATACAGTGATACTAGTTTTCTGACTTAGAATCTGCTGAGTTATTGTCAAGATGTGGATGACAGATTAAATTACTTTTAAAAGTGGTTGTGATGTGAGATATTGTTCCCAAGGTGGGTAGTAGGAATAGGTCAATTCTTATACTACTGCAGTTCAAAACTAATTTCACTTTAGGTTTAATAGAACATATTTGATTAGGCTGAAAACTAGAATATTTCCTTGTTTTCAACAAAAGAGGACCTGTTCCGGGGTGGTCAGTGTTTGCCTTGGAAGGCTACTGGAAACCCATTTGAACTTGGTTTGAGGGGTGTGTTGATGGGGGGAGGGGATGGGAGGTTCTACCTGTAAATAAGTGATAAAGTTTATTTCAAAGAAACCAATATACTTGCCCGTTCGCAAATAGTTACTGGAACAGATCTGTGTTTTACGACTGACTTGGAGGTGGAGAAGAAGCAAGTTTGAAGGAGATTAAGTTAACTGGAAGTGGAAGCTGTATGTCGGTTATTACAACGTTAATTGATCCCATTGCTGAAGGCTCACTGCGTATTTTCCAGACAAACTTGAGGAGACGAGCCTTTCATCCCTATTTTTTTACCCCCAAAAAGATGTGATTTAAGAGAACTATCCTAGAAACTAACACAACATTGTAAATTAACTATACTTCAATAAAAATTAAAAAAAAATCCTACATTTTCCAAGTAAACTGAGTAGAATCTGAGTTCTAAAACTAAGAAGCAAAATTAGACTAAAAGATTCAGATGCTTCTCACGCATTTGACAAATACTAAGTGACTACCATGTTCCCTCTACTAGAGGGACAGCAGAGACATCCTTGTACACTGTATGTGTCTATTCCATTGTTTATGTATTATTATATTGTGTGCATACGTACACACACACACATACATACACACTCTAGATGAACAGACAGAGGGTGGTTCACATTTAGTAAAGGAATTTTATTTTATTTTATTTTACTCACCAGAGGTTTTACAATCAACCACCGCTGTTGGTATTTTACACACCATACAAAGCCTGCATTCGCGGAGTGCTTTGTGAATCTGGCGGAGCGCTGTGGGAACACCGTGAGTACCTTTTCTCCCAGAGGCCCCCTTTCAGACCAGGGCACTTCACTGCTGTGGCTGCTTCCTGCCCAGGAGGTACGTGCACTGAGTGAAGGCAGGGTCGCTTGACCCAGCGCCCGTGGATTCTCCAGGATGGAAATCCTGCTGTTGATGGGCCACCGTCTCGGGCCCTCTCCCGCCTGGGTGGTGCCAGTCTGGGCTTGGGGATCAAAGCTTTACTCCTGGGCAAACCTGCCCCTTCTGCCCTCACGCTTTGATCCGAGGAGATAAGTGGCCTGGGGAAGGCCCACAGGGCGGCCCGCACGTGAAAGACTCAAGTTTCCTTGCCAATTTCAACCAACCCGCAACTGAGCGCGCACTTGTTCAGCGTCACAGCTGGTTTGCACAGTTTTGTTAACTCTGGAATTTCAGTCTGAGTTCAACCCTCAGCGAACTCCAGCTGCACGGGGTTCTTATTTCATGGACCAGAGCGGCTTGTATAAGATAGAATCCATCACACAACTTAACACTGCGTTCAACCCGTGGAGAGGCCCATAATTCAGCATTATGCTTGTGGGAGCCCCACTGCGACCCTTACAGTCAGAATAAATTCTGTCTCTCTCCCTCTCTCTGCGTCTCTGCAGATATGTGTTAGGAGAATGGGCCTCCGAAAAGACAGCAGAAATCAACCTAATGCTTATAAGAAATCTTTTCTTTTTTTTCTCCCCCTCTTAAAAAATAACAACAACAGAAAAGAGAACTCTGACTTCATGAACCATATTTCCCCCTTGCTGTGACTTGCATCTCTATGTAACACAGAGAAAAATCCTAGACGTTTTCATTATGGGGCTTCCAAGGAGAGAGAGAGCGAGCAACGGGGTCCCATCTTTCTTTCACCCTCGCAGGGGCGCAGTTTTTTCTTCTCTTGCTTGTGGTTACGCAGTCCATAAATACCCTAATTTACTGTCAGGAAGAACACACTTAAATTTTAAAAATGCATGTTTCCTTGAATGACCTAAGAGCCAATTTTTATCGTTCTTCACTCTTAGACCTAAAGCATAAGTTCACCAGATCAGAGCTAATTGATAGTTTTCAGAAAGAGAGACAGCAATTTTAGGATTAAGCAACTGAAAATACACAGTTGAAAAAGTAAGTAGGCAAGAGACTTTCTAACATTGTAACAAGTAATAGTAGGCAGAATTCCATTTTCTCAGTATATATGAATAAAATAAAATATACATTATATACTGTATATATCTCATATATACATATATATATATCGCTTAGTACATAGTTTTGAAAACTCCCAATTTCATCCTCGTTACTGAACTTTCTGAGGCGGGCTGGTGGATGACTGATGTACTGACGTTCAAATTAACTGTGAAAACATTAGCTAACGAATGACTGGTTTAAGTCTAGTCGATGTCTGTTGCCATGTAAGACGTGACTTTGTATTAAATGAAGACGAAGCCAGCAGCTCCCCCTGAACGGCTACGGGAGGGTGTTGGGAGCGGTCATTTTCAATACCCAAATGAAAATTCAATTCTGGATTCAGGGGAAAGATCACAGAGAAAACAGAAAACAATATAAACTAATTTAAACAGGATTTAGATTGCGGCACTCTTAAAGCTATTCATGCGGAAATAAATTAACACGGCTCATAAAAATCACATCAAAGACGCACTTATAAAAATTCCAAATACTTTCTGTGGATATGCGTGGGTTCAACTCTGAACATGGGTGCCCTTCAGAAACTAGAATGTCCAGACATGCCTTCTCCACACAAAGAATTGGGAAAATTGGCATATTTTGGAGTGACTATGGACCATTTGCTCATTAAAAATTGCCCAATGTTTTCTAATCAGCGTCTTCACAATGTCACACCTGGGCTACTGCCACTGTTTGCTCCATGGCCTCCCTTGAGCTGCAGTTTCCCCTTCAATCCATTCACCATTCCTTTGTCACACTCCTCTTTGTTAAGGACCATGGCCTTGTCTCCCTGCTTTAGCATGTACTGTGCACTCATCCTAGGGGCCCCGGAACTCCTGGTCTACCCGGCTAACTGTTAATGCTTCCCTCAAGAGTCAGCCTAAGTGCCTTTCATAAAGGAAGCTTTTCTGCAATCCTAACATGAATTCGGTGTCCCTTTGCTACGCTTCCACAATTCCCTACATATCCTGCTATGAAAACATTAGTCACTCTATACAGTAATCATTGGTTCATGTATCCACTGGCCCTCCAGTTCTGAGGGGTCAACGTGAGAAGAAAACTTCCAAAACATATTTCAGTCTTCTGCTCACTCCGAGTTTTTCCCTTCGTAGTTTCTTTCATTATACTCTATTTCTAATAGATCTGCAGTGCGTTAGTGCTGGAAAGTTACAGCAAATCCAGTGGTCAAAAGTTGGGAAATACCAGTTGATAATAAACATTTTAATTTCAGGTTGAAGAGTGTTTTCACATTGTCTACCAGAGATAAATGTTCTCTCGGCACTTAAGCTGGCTGGTCCTTTCATCCTCCAGGCCTCCGAGGTTATTACCGTAAGCGATGAAGGTTAAGAGAGCTGTCAGATAATTACACAGAAGCAGAGCTTTCCACAGTAAGCTAATCAGCTTATCCAATGACTTAAAAATCTTTTTGAAAGTTTTTTTTTTTTTTTTTTTTTTTAAATTCTGGAAGGTAATAACCCTTGCATTTAGCTTTGAATTTAGTTTTTTAATTCTGGGAAGGTGATAACCTTTGTATTCAGCTTCCTGAGGACTAAATAATATTATAATGATGATCACACTTCAGTATCTGAATCCATGCCCATCTTATTTCATTTCTCGTCACGTCGGAATTTGTCAACCTCCCTCCCTATCCCTCTTTTCCACGTTTACTGAGCACGGGGCACGTAGGAGGCATTCTAAAAATTGCACATGGCAAACATCTTTGCTAGTCAAAGACCACAAGCGTGAGCCTCGTTTGGGGGCTTATCAAAAACGTAGCCTCACCCTCCTCAGGCCTCCAGACTCAGAATCTGCATCCTAGTCCAAGCGTTTCATATGCACATTGAAACTGGAGAAGCACTAGAAGAAACCACTCAATAAAAGCCAGGGAAACTGGTGAGGAGCTCACCTAAGTTAAAAGATAATGAAAACCTGAAATGGAAAGTAGCATCTGAGAGAGTGGCGAATACTGAAAGGCTCTGATGTGATTCTCATGAGCTTTGTGAATCCCTGTCCCCAAACCCTCCACCCCCATTTAAAGAAGAGCTGCTTAAACGTCAGTCATCTTCATCCCAGAAAAAAATGTGAAAAAAAAATGTCAAAGTCTTGGAAATGGGCACAGAGACTGCAGACCCTTCCGATGGAATGCTGGGCTAGAGGATCCTCTCCACCCGCCTCTGGGATTATCTGATTTTCCAGGGATGTGAATCTCTAATTGTTATTGACTAGGCTATTTTACAACTCTTTAGGGAGAGAAGACAAATTGTGAAAAGGCACAACAATGCAAATAATTCTTCTCTGTAACAATGTAAATGAATTTTTGTCCAGAAGAAAATATGTCTTTACAAAGCAAACTCTCTTTTGAACCAGTTTTAACATCTTACTCATTCTCTCATTATTTAGTGAGTTAAGTAAAATCACTGATACAGGCTCATTTTGTATTTCTTCTCCCTCTTTGGGTGCACAGGGAGATCTGGCCCTGAATTTCAGAACAATAAGTGTGACAAGAGCCAGGCCATGAGCCCTGAATATGAAAACTGAAGTGGGTTGGAGTAGCCTGATTGCTGGTGGGTCTAGAAGGGAATGACAGGAAGGGAGATTCCACGTTTGAACAAAATGTCTCGAGAATGAGGGAAAAAAGGAAGACATCCTACAACACTTTTCTTTCCACAGAAATGGGGACACACACACACACACACACACACAGAATGAGTGGTATGTCTATACAGCTGTCCCTGATTTCTAGCTTCTATGATAGGTGGAAATAACTTATAGTGTACAGTCACATACTGATTCAGGTAGAATGGGCATTCCAGGACGGCACTGCTACGACAACATTCCCAAAATTTCACTATGTGTACCTAAAACTTAGACATCCCTAAACAAATCTCCATTCTCTGGCTGCTCAATTAACCATCAAGAGGGGTGGGACCTCACCTAGCCTTCAAATCACTGATAGTGTGAAAGGCTACATAAATGTTAATACTTCCCCCTTTACCCTCGACATTACCTACAAGTTCACTTACACACACACGGACACACACACACACACACACAATCTCTCCAACAATTCAGTACCTGTGAAAATGAGAAAATTCAGCGGGGACAACATAATCATGCACTGATTATTCCTGTTTTGGATCAGGTAAAATGTTTCTACTTGAAATGGTCTATCTTGCCTTGTGAAGGTCAGTAACGTCCAAGGACGTGATTCTCAAACAGGTTCCCGTGCTTCATATTTCCTTTGCCCTGAGAAGGAAGCCTGGCTTCTAGCTAATGGAACTTCGACTTGGCTCAGAGCATTATTGATTTTTTTAGTTTCTCAGAACCATAAATATTGACAACCATCTCAGCAAGATGCTGGCAACCACTTCCGCAGTTTCTCCCTCTGGCAGGCTGATCGGGGGCCATTCTGTATGCACATCAGAGACTAGTTCTCAGAAATGACAAATGCTGATCGCAGGAAGACTGTATCCTGGATGACATATCAGGGAATCCCAAGGACAATGCTTGCAAAGCTTTGTCAAAACTTCACCTGATTCAGAGAGGAACTCGTCATTCATCATATAATGAAAGATTATGTGAAGCTTTCCAAAGGGGGAAAAAGTACACAAGAACTTTTAAATGCTCTTTCCAGGAGAAATCCCCAGTGAATCAGGAGATGATCTTTCCTCACTGTCTAATCAATCTCTCCTTTCCACAGTCCAAACACGGGGCTCCTCCAGGGGTGGATGGTCTGTGTTAGACAAAGAGAAATTCATTATCTCATCTGCCTGGTGCTACTGTTTCCAATGAAGTGTAATTATGGTGGTATTGAGCTGCTTCTCACTTTCTCAAAGCCGTGCTACAAACTTTGGATCTGTGAGCAGTTACTTCCCAGTCAGTCTTCACTAAGTTGAACTGTCTCGGAACAATGTCTATGTAATCAGCAGGGTGCCCGCTAATCTTCTTTTTTAGAATTTGTATGAACCATAATGGACACTGGGTGCTCAGTGCCTCAGACGCTACACCATTACAACTCAGAAGACCCAGGGACCACTGGATCGGGGCTACCGGGTCCCAGAAAGTCACCCCTCTCTCACCCCACCTCTGCCAGGCTGGGTTGCCTACCACGCCCGGGCTAGCGCGCTGCACTTCCCACGCATAATAGTGGGGAGAGCTTTGTAATTGCCTCTGTCACTCAAGAAACCTAAACTACACCTAAACTCTGTGAGGCAGGGGCTTTGTGTGCTGCTTCCCTGGCATCACAGTGTCAGGGATATGGCAAAGAGCTCAGCGAATACTTGTGGAGTGAGTGGAATGATGGCCGAGGGCACACCGCACTTCCCTACACTTCCCATCATGCCTGGTAGCACTGCTGGCCGGAAATGCAACACGCTCATAGCTCCAAACAGCTAAGAAAGAGAGACAGGAATTAATTTACTGAGCATCTACTGTACGCATAGTTTTACCACCGGGCGGGATATGGAGGTCCTTGTCGGTTATAGTAAAGACTTGGCCAGTACAGATTTTGCTGGATAAAGCTGATTTTCCACAAGAAAATTGTAAGGCTAAACGAGTATGGTGTAAAATGGGGGAAAAAATGCTTGTAATAAGCCTGAGATAGCAAGATTTCTCAGGGGAGGAAAAAAAGTCAAATCCAATTAGGTATTTTCAGATTGTATTTCCATTTCCTTTCTGATCCGGGCTTTTTTTTACCGGAGGTCTTGATGGCGTTTTACATCCCCACATCAAGGAAATCATCTTCAGGGAAACAGTGTCCCTGGCTCCTGCTGTCTGGCTCTGCAGCCTTATCAGGAGCAAGGAGTGGATTTCCTCTCAGAGGCAGCCAATTTCCTAAGCAATTAAATGCTGTTTATACTCCAAACTCTGTGCTTGGGTTGAAATTGTCATGCTTGATATTACCTGACTGTTGCCTAAGATGTCGCCCCATCTAGCTCATTTTACTGTAACTGCCATCTATTAAAATTTCCAATCTGTTCTCTCCTCAAGGGATCACACAGTACTTGGCAAAAGTACGGCTTCTAAATTCTTCAAATTATACTCATCTATATAAATATACAGTTTTGAAACGGCACGGTTTGCAAATGACTTTACCAAACTGACTTCCCAATCTGCTATCCTTTAACAGGAAAGGCAATGCTGTGGAACTCTTACACGCAAAGACACTTCTGTGCTGGTTTCTTAAAAAGAACCTAACGTAGATGCCAAACTTTCCTGAAACTCCTCCACGGGGTCATGGCGCCAAGGTGCTAGTTTTTGTCACTTCTAGGTGTGGACACGATCGAATACAGTTTAGCTGACGTAGCTCATCAGGTGAGGTGATACTACACAATGTACTGGATATTAAAGAAAAAATTATTTGTTCCAAAATCAACATTCCTGCTTGAGAATGTTGCTCTTTCTCATTCTGCCCACTCCTTATGGATTCTAGTCTGAATGGAAAAGTGAGGACGTCTGCATGTGCATTTTACGTGCTTTTTATTAAAGGGACAGCCACAGCCTATGATGGTAAGACACGCCTTCTCGGAGCAGCAGAGCATATGCCAAGGGCATCAGTAAGAGGTGCTCTATGGTTACGTCAACTAAAGAAGGTTCTACAAGGATCAGGTCATTAGCCACTGCAGTCGCTGACCTTCAACACACCCTGAAAGGAATTCAGGGCAGAGAAAAGGAATGCGGCACTCTGTGCTCTGGGGAAACTGGAAGAACAGGCTTCCACATGGGTAGATCTTTTCAGAAGAAACTTTTATGAACCCAAATTCTTGCATCTTCCCATACTCAGAAAAGTACTAAAGCCATTAACTAAGATATCTGTTCCTTGCGACTAGCAGCATCCTTCTCCTGTGTGCTTGGGAACAGGCACCCCCTTCACCAAAATCACATATATACTGACTTCCTCCGTTACCTCTTTGGAAAATTTCCTCAGAGCTGAGAGGCTGTCCCCTGAGCTAGAGTCCTCAATAAGACACTGAATAAACTCAACTCACAGCTCTTACAATGTGAGGTGTTTTTTTTTTTTTTTTCCCCCAAGTCAACAGTTTCAGTGGCAACTGCATCTGATTAGGGGCTCCCAAGGCTGGAGCAGGGGATGGGGGCTAGAAGCAGAAGTCTTTTTTTTTTTTTTTAAATGCCTTTTTTTTTTTTTTGTGCGGTACGCGGGCCTCTCCCGTTGCAGAGCACAGGCTCTGGACACGCAGGCTCAGTGGCCATGGCTCACAGGCCCAACCGCTCCGCAGCGTGTGGGATCTTCCCGGACCGGGGCACGAACCCGTGTCCCCTGCACCGGCAGGCGGACTCTCAACCACTGCGCCACCAGGGAAGCCCTTAAATGCTTTTTTAAAGAAACAGAATGTCAACTTCCTATCTTCCTAAAATAGGTTTCAGGCAGCTTTTCATATTTCCTTTAGTGAAAACATCCAATCCACTTTAAACACTGCCAGCTATGCTCTAAAACACTCCAAGGATCAATCGCATCTCTCCTCTCCTAATGACTTCTCCACTGTTTATGGAATAAAACCCAAATGCGGTGGCAGTCCTCGGGCCTTCACCATCTGGCCTCAGGTTGCTTTCCCAGCTTCACCTTCGCTCTGTTCCCCCGAGGAGGCGACTTGCCTTTCTCCGCCTGTGCCCAATTCCCCTCTGCCTCCTTCTGTCTTTACTCTTTGAGCTCCAGCCTCTGACAAGAATGTCTTTAGGCCCTTTCTTCTTCTGGGGAGACAAATCTTGTTTATCCTGCAAGGTTCAAGTTCTGCCTCCTCTGTGAAGACTTTCTTGACACTGTCATCAACACCACTCACACTTGTCCGTGAGTTCCCAAAGCATGTTGCTCATATGTTGATTGACAATCATGTCACTGGCTTTGTATTACAGTTCATCATGGCCAGCGACCATGACCTGTTTTTTCATCGAAACCTGACACGCCCAACAGACGGAGGAGGGTGTGACCATCACTTGCCTGTAAGTGCACCCATGTTGCTGGAGTCAAACAACTCTGCTCAATGATGGATCAGAACTGACACACATGTCATCCTAACTTCCAAATCTGGCCTCTCCCCAGTCATCTGTAGTTCACTGTGGCAGGTACTAAAGCCTCCGTCTCTCTGTCTTTATCCCCCAGGGCCTCAAACCCGGGAGAGCAGCACAGAAAACAGTCAAAGAAATGACACGTGCCCACTTCTAGTTCTAATTCTTCCATAGACGTTAGGAGGGTCCCTTCCCCTCCATCTCTAAAGACAGGGAGCCTATTCTACATTTCTCTTCTGTTCTGCACGGGCCCCAGCACGGTTGCAGACAAGCCTTGTGTGTGTGTTGGGGGGGGCTTTGTTAAGAGGCCAGCAGAGGTGCAAACTACAGACCTGGAGGAGCCCCGGGACCTGCCCGCCTGCAGGAGGCGGCACTGGTTCATTCAACAGGGGTAGGAAGTCAGATGGTGGCCTGCTCTGGGGCTAGTGCGGAGGGCTCTTCTGCCCCCCTCTGCTTGAGTTTGGTTGATATATACACACACATTCAGGGAGGAGGCAGGGGAGAGGGCTGGGCAGGGGCACGGCTCTGTCCAGGCAGCAGGAGGAAGCCCGGGGGACCCCGGTCCCATGAACTCAGCACGCGAAGGGACAGGAGAAACACCTGGGCCCGGCCCTTGGGGATCACTCTGTTTCCCTGGCGGCGGGCCATGGCCGGCGGGGCGGCGGAGGAAGCCAACGCGCGCAGCTCCTACCTTTCAGCTTCTCGGCCAAGAGCGCGGCCTCGTGCTCTGAGTAGTGCATGATGGGCGGCGGCGAGGGCGGCCGCAGCCGGTCCTCCTCCAGCTTGCGCCGGTGCCGCTCCTCGCGGGCGCGCATCCTCTGCTTGCACTCCCACTCGTAGAAGTCGTCCCGGGCCTGGGCGAAGTCCACGTGCAGCCGGCCTGAGTCCTTTTTGTCCGTGCTAGACCCTAAGCGCATCCGGTAACCTGAAAGCAGTGGGAAGGCGGGTCACATCACACTGTCACGACACTGTCACGCACGACTGTCACAGTCGGGGCCAGGCCCTCAAGGCGCGCCAGGGGAGCTCTCACTGATTTCTTCTTCCCTTACAAAAGACATCCTTCCCATAGGAGGTGGGAAGCTGTTACCCTCCGAGGCCATCCGGAAGCGGAAGCGCGGCCCAAGGTACGCCTATTATAGATGTGGGGATAAACGCTCCAGTGGGAGGGGTCTTCAAGCCAATGTTGCCAAGAGGATGATCTCAAGAACCAGGGCACTTATCCTAACTCCTTCTTCCTTCTGGCTTCCAGGAAGATCAGAAAAATATTGGGCATGTAGCTTTTTCCCCCCTCCGTTTTTTATGGCCTCAATTTTATATTTTCAATTTACTGTAACTCTGTTGCAATAAGCCCTCTTATTTGTTAGAAAGAGATGGAGTGCGAGTTCATAAATATTATCTATGATATTTAAAAAGATCTACAAAGTAAATTCCGTGACACCTCACTCACAGGCTATTGCTTCATTCTCCTAGAAAACGCTGCTTGCTCCATTCTCTCTCGGCAGCTGCAAAAGCCACAATTACCAAGGCAATTTTGCAATACTGTTTTATTTCCACTTATCCTCTGGGGCACACAGGAGAATATTTTACCTTCAATCAAGAGGCCTCACCGCGGCCCTCCTTACAGCCCCTCCAGCACCTCATCTGGCACGCAGCACTGCGCAAATTGTCCATGCAATCTTTGAAGGCCACAGGAGCCCGTGTGAGAGCCCAGAGCTAGACCAAAAAAATGGGCCTGGAAGTCTTTTGGGGGATTTACTGTGAGCTACACAACTTATAAAGATTATAAGCAGAAACTTGATCTGAGAAATCAACACAAACAGAACTGAAACCAGGCCGCCAGACTAACTTCAAGGGAAGGAGGTTTGGCTTTGAGGTTGCTCTTCAGTTTGGGGTACTCAGATTTTTAAAAACATAAATTCAGGTCCCAGCAGGATCCCTGCTGTCAGGGGCTGCCAGAAGAGAGAGCAAAATAAGCACTTTTGCTGTGCAGGGACTTTGCAAATGAGACACCACTGTGAAATGCTAGGCTGCACTGCACTGATGCTCGGGGACCTTGTGGTAGATTTCAATGGATTATTTTAGCATTTGGGGTTGAAACTCAGCTGAAAAATCCCAGGAGAGGCTGGCTTCTCCCCAGTAGGGTACTTCACACCTTTGAAAAGTTACAAATGTGAAACAGATCTCAAGTCTGATTCCTGTTATGACCTTCTCACTCCCAGCTTTAAAAGGTATTGTCTCTCTAAAACTGGGAAGACGTAACAATACCTATCAAAAACGCAAACATCTCAAGAGGGAGGGGATTTGGGGGTGTAGGCACACGTATAGCTGATTCACTTTGTGATACAGCAGAAACTAGCACACCATCGTAAAGCAATTATACCCCAATAAAGATGTTAGAAAATAAATTTTGAAAAAAGTGTTCACAAGCAAAAAGAAAATTAAAAAAAGCAAACATCTGATCACAGAGGAGAAGAATTAATGCTAAAGCAGAGTATATTTTGGTTGTGGGCTGTGGAAATTTAACACATCAGCAGGCCGTGGTGACATATACATAACAGCTGAGCAGGCAGAATGGCCTAAGACTGGCCAGCTGTCCCAACTGGCCAAGCAACTTTCCCCTGGTCATGTCCAGAGCATCACTTTTCAGACATTTCTGGTTCCAAAAATCACCCTCTCTTTCATCACAACACCATCATTAAGGCCTTAAAAGAGCCCGTGATGAGGCTGAGTCTAAAATTAGCCTGGCCCTCAAATGTGATTGTGGTCCTAAAATTAGGCCATCCAGCTGGGCTAGGGCTTGCGGGAGCTCTTACGTAAGAGCGGCAGCCTGCCTTCCTTCCTGCCCCTCCCAGTTAGCCTTTCAGATCTTCCCAGGACCATGCTGCAACCTTGCCGGGGCAGCCCAGGCAGAGCTGGGAGACCCCTGTGTACTCAGGCAGGTCGGCTGGAGGTGAGGCCTTTGCTGTGGGATGCCAAGGGGTAGTCAGGCAGGGGCCCGGGTCAGAGCTTGAAAAAAATATAGCATCAAGGCATAAATCTGAAACTTTCATGTGCCTAAATATGGAAATGTTCATCTTTTGGCAATGTACTATGAGTTTTCTGATTGGGTCTAAACATTATGTTATGTCAGTGTTGAAAAACACCTTTGATTTACTGTAGCCCTTTCATTTAATCAGGTGGGGGTAAAGTCATAGTTGTATTGGTGGAGCTGTGATTAGAACCCAAATTCCCAGGGCAGGATTCCTTCTCTATCATCATCAGGATATCTGTGTTAAAAACAACCACTTACTGAACGGTTCCCATGTGGCACGTGCCCTGCTAGGCACTTAATATCCCTTATTTTGATTCATTCCGCATAACAATCCGATGAGGTAGCACTATTACTATCTCGATTTTGCAGAAGAGAAAAGAGAGGCTCAGAGAGAGGTTATCTTGCCCGAGACATGTGAAAGCCAGTGCCACACACTCAATAGAATCTCCAGTTGTCTAATAGATTACTCTGATGCTGTCGTTCAAGACTTTGTGAGAGATCTGAGTGTTGTATTTTTATTTGATGTTTTATCGTCCCCCTCCATTCTGGAATACTTTCAGGCTTTCTTTTCCACTGTCAGGTTTTATTGGAATAAGGGTTTTAAAGTTCTCTAGGTCACTATCTAGCTCAGGAAAGTCTCTTCAGTGTTGGAATAACCCCAGGGCTTCTGGGGTTTGCAAGACAATTTTATGGTCATCGGGGCTGACTGCAGAGTTAGGTAAACCTGGTAGTAATGTTCAGATTTTTTTCCCCGTCTTCTTTTCCCACTTTTCCCCACTAGCTTTGCCTCTGGAAGAGGGAAGTGATGTGCAGAGTGACAGACTGAAATATGCAGATGGAGACAGAGAGGGAATGGCAGTGAGTTAAATCTAAAAAGACATCCTTCCAAAGCTACATTTCAATACCAGCTCTGCGATGCTTAGATTTGGCAAAGGCCTTGCTGACAGGCTCCATACATTTGCTCCAACACCCATAGGGTGGAAGGCAGCAGGAGGCTTAATTTCAACCTCTGTAAAAATGTCCCTGATAAATGGCACCAGAGAAGCAGGGATGGTGGGGCGGGCTTAGCCAGGCTAAATGCACTAGCAACGGGGCGGTTTCCTGGGCCTCCTCCGCAGGCCTGGGGACCACTGTCTGCAAGGCACTCATCTTGATCTGGTGCCCTGGTGTCTAGAAAGTGAACCACTTCTGAAAAACGGAAATTATGCTGAGAGAGGACTTTATTCCCCCAGAGAATTACATCCAATAATAATAATGGTCCTCAGTATTCATAATATTGCTTCTCATCTAAGAAGCACTTGAGAACATTGATTAGAAACTCGATGGAATTCCTAAAGCCTGGATGGTGGGACACCATGTCTGCAGCAGGGACGTACGTGCCTTCACAGACTTAACAGGGAGCTTCTGGCAGCCTAAGGGCAGAATTCCTCCTTCTCCAGCCCCAAACTGTGAGGACTTTTATTATGCACTAAGGCAAAAGGGAATACGCTCATATTAACGTAACAAAACATCCCAAAGCGCCGAGAAAACCCCCTTATGTGATGCAAAGTACCGGAAAGGTAAATGGCTTTATCAACCATGAACTCCTCGGCAAAGCGAATGTGACAAAAATTCTTCTTGCTTTTCCGAATCGCTGTGATGTCACCGCACTGCTCGAAGACTTCTTGGATGATTTCCTCAGTGGCGTTTTCTGGTAATCCCCCGACAAACACGGTCTTACACCCAGGAGGTCGTTCTCTTGTGGAGGGAGGTGGAAGATCTGAGAATCACAAAAAAACAGAGGGTTTTGCCTTTTAGTTATAGTTGCTGTTTTGTTTGTTTGTTTGTTTTCTGGTTCACCTGGTGAAAGTCAAACTCGCAGACTACCTTTCTCCATTCTGAGTAATGATGGATTTCTAGAGTGATCTACACAGATGGCAGGCTGTCCTGGCTTTCAGTGCCTGTCCCTCCTCCTCCCCACCTTTCTCTACTTTCTGTGTTCATTTCTACACAGAGTGGCTATGCTCGTCTGCGAACAGAGATCAAGCAAATGTTACCATCATTTCATTTCTCCTTCATAATACAGAGGCCCGGAAAATTGGAAAAAAAAAAAAAAAAAAAAAAACCTTCATGAAGTACAGAGCATGATGAAATGAAAACATGACGAAAAACCGAGGGTTGGGCTTCCCTGGTGGCGCAGTGGTTGAGAGTCCGCCTGCCGATGCGGGGGACACGGGTTCGTGCCCCGGTCCGGGAAGATCCCACATGCCGCGGAGCGGCTGGGCCCGTGAGCCATGGCCTCTGAGCCTGCACGTCCGGAGCCTGTGCCCCGCAATGGGAGAGGCCACAACAGTGAGAGGCCCGCGTACAGCAAAAAAAAACAAACCGATGGTTGTTGTCTGCCTTGTCTGGTTGCAGGATAATGGAGCAGTAAGGCAGAACAGGGAGCAGAGCCTGAAAGCAGGCGTAGTACTTACTTGGCTGCGAAACACAAGGCCTGAAACCACCCCCTCCTTTTTTTTTTTTTTTTATTATTCACATTTAAATGAGCAAACTACTAAATCTGAGGGAGACTGCATAAAAAGATAAAAAGCAATCTTCTGAAAAGTCCACTTGAAAAAGGCAACACTGATTTCATATGAATAAAAAAAAATCCCAGCTATTGAAGCCCATGAATTTAGTATCAGAGACTAAGTTAAAAAAAAAAAAAACAACAAACTGGCCTATTTATTTCATCAAATGTATGTTTCCTTCAAGCGAATGCAATCTGGTCCAGGAGCTCTGAGATGCAGGCTCCCCGCTCCCCTCCACCACCCAACTGCTAACTGCCAAATTAATTCCGTTTTCCATCTAGCAAAACGCATTTCAGAGTTTCTCTCCCACATTTGTGAAGATGGATGGAAGTGTTCACATATTTCACACTCCAATCTGCAGCAAATGCTAGACTTTGTTGCGTGCAAAAAGGTCCTTAATGCTGGCTGTTCACCCCAATCACTCATGCTCCCTTCGTGGTGTCAGTTCAGCTCCTGGATAGACACAGGGACCCACATATTTGTTTCAATCTAGAGACGAAGGGCTTCTGTAGAACGATCCCCACTCTGTGTACCTAGGTGGGAGAACTTTGAGTCACATCTGAAAATGAATGCAATACTATATTAAAAAAGAAAGAAACTTAAATCGATGATCAAATACTTCTCACAGATATCACTTACTTGGGTTTTGGGGGAAAAGAGTACAGCTTTTGCAGTGGATTATTTCTTTGACGACAGCCACTTCTGTTGGCGGGGGTGGGACCAGCCCCAGGCCTGGTATCATTGGGTTAATAGGGGTGATCCCAGTCATCATGTTGAGGCCTGGATCAAAGCCTGGTACACAGATTGAGTCTGTAAAGTACACAAGATATCGTTTTGGCTGGAGGATCTTAAACTGGTTTTTGTTGTTACTTTCGCTGTTTTCCTAAAAAGATGATTTGACTTTATGCTTCCTATGTTTTAGGAATTTCTCCTGGCATGAATAGAGCAATATAGAAAGCTATTTCAGAAAGGTAAAGAGAAAATAAAAGATGAACTTAATGCTACATGGAAAGGAAGTTATATTATTTAAAATATTAACATGGTAGAACAGAACACAGCACATTCAAGTGTAAAGCCACACGCCATGAAGCTTTGCTGTTACTGTGAACGTGATTTTCTGTTTCTTAACTTTGATGTAGATGTGACTGCCTTATGACCCACGATGTGGGAAGAATATCATTTAACACTGAAGTGCCCAGTGAATACGACTGTCAACCCCGTTTTATCAAAAGAGCCTTCTTCCCCAAGTGACCTCGATTTAAGGAAGTTCAGTTTATATGTGCCTACTTTATAATGATGCATTCAGGTCCAACCTAACCTATTCCCCTCAGGAAACAAAAAACAAAGCGTGATTGTAATTACTAAGGCTGGGTTAGATACGTGCGGGCATAATGTTAGCTGTATACATTTCTGAGTTCTATTGGACAATCACACGTTCTTCCTATAATTCAATCAGCAACTAATTGACCACCCTTCTGAAATCTTTATTTGTTGTATAAAAAATACAAATTTACGCCCTGCATAAAAAATGGAAGGGCACAAAAAGGGTGGGTTTTCCAATATAAACACTGAATTTTTTTTTTTTAGTGGGATAATAAAGCAAGTCATTTCAAAAGTGATATACAGGGATTTTTTAAATTTGTTTTTAATTAGTAAGACCTTTCTAAGAGTAGGGACTGTTGAGATGTATTGAGTTTCTAGAGTAGCTGCAAGGGGATTCCTCTCCTGAGAATTCTTCTGTTTTCAGGTAACATACTCTCATTGGTGGTGTGATACTGTTCGGAGGTAGACAGACAGAAGCACAGACGCCCGCCAGCAGTAGCCGTGGTGCCCCTCCACTATAGTTCTCAGGGATGAAATTTCTTTCTCTTGTTCTCCTTTTCTCCCCATCATCCTAGACCATTCCCATTCTTCCCTCCCACCCCCTGTCCTCTGTGGTTCTCACGTCCAGCCAGCCCGTGCCTTAGGCCCCTGCATGGCCTCACCCGTTGCTTACCTGTGCTGAAAGGTCAGATAAGCCCAGAGGCAGGTGAAGTGACAACTATAGACTTTGTTTACCAAGACTCTCCAGGGGATACAGAGGACCAGCATGGCCTTTTCCTTTCTAGGAAGAAGTTTATTATAGCTTTCCTCCAGCTGCTTTGGGTATTTCCATTCCTCTTCTGGACTGGACAGAATAAGCAGGGCGATCCTGATTTATAAGCTCAAGAGGACTGCTGTCCCATTTATGAGGAAATCCATTTAATTTGACTGCATACCAGCCTTACTTCAGGAAAATGAGGTGGGGTTTTGGGTTTGTTTCTTGGTTTTGGCCTTTTTTAAGAAACCCTCAGTGTAAATGTCAAATGAGCATTCTCGTTCAAAGCAGTCGCCCTGACATTCGAGGTACTTCTGTAATTATGGTTCTCAGGTTCTTCGTCTCTCACACGGGGCTTTTGAGTGGACAATCTCCTGGAGCACTAGCCTCCTAGGACTCCAGGATTCTTCACTGATAATTGTTCAAAACAAAGTGAAGTACAAATGACATAAAAGTTTGGAAGTGACAGAGGCAGGACTCACACTTTGGTTCTTCGTTTGAAATCTTCATCAAGTTTCACAGGTGTTATTCCCATTTCACAGCTAAAGTCATTGAGGCTTAAAGCAGTAAAGTAAAATTTCCATCATCACAAAGCCAACAAATGGCAGAGTCAGAACTAGGGTCCAGGTCTCTGGCTCCGGATATAAAAACATCTCTTTTAACCACTTCGAAGTTTCCACCTAGAATGACCCAACTAGATCATTGACCTAATAACATGCCACTACCACAAATGGACTCTACTCTTTAAAACAAACCAAGATGTAGCCTTCTGATCCCGATGCCAATTCTAAAGGGGAGCTCCAGAACAGCAGAATGGCTTCCAATGTCATCATCACTGAAATAACACATTGGCTTCTCAGGAGGATATATTAGAAATAGAAATATTGGTAATGGGAATACTGGTAGCTGATGCCTTTATTTAATCTCATTCCGTACATGAGATTGGTCTGTTCCTTTCCTGGCCGGGCCCTTACTATTGTTTGCCAACACAGGGTGATTTAAGGCTGAAACCACTCAGGACCGCAGGAGAGCTCCGTGAATTACAATAACCAGATGTTTCCCAAAATGAGACGAGCAGCCCAGTTCTTGCATTCTCTTTTAGTTGTAGCAGACTTGTGTTTTCTTTTTGAAAGCCAAATAAATAAACACATCTTCAGGAATGGAGACAAAAGATACTACTCTTGAGCAAAATATTTGAATACAGAGCAAGAGTTACTTTGCTTTTTCTGAGACATTAATACAAAGAGACTGTGGGGTTGAATGAAATCTGCATGGTGAGTGTAGTAGCTTGAAAAGAGCTTAGCAAGGAATTAACACTTAAATTATGCTGAACATCAAAGGATCTGAGATTCAGTATTTGAGAGGAAGAAGTGGGAAGGATTAGACTTTAAAAAAAAAAGTATGAACCCATTACTTTTTAACAATATATGAACAGATGAAAATTGTTTTCTCCAAGAGCACAGGAGGATCTCACCAGGCACCTGCCAGCAGCATCTTCCGGCTTCCACAGGGTAGGAGTTTTTGAGTGTGGCTGCCGCTAGGCTACTGTCTGTGTCCCCAGCAGGAGACACAGCCACCCCCAGCCTCTCCAGGAGACTCTCCAAGATCAGCAGAATGCACCCTTTGAAGACCTTCAAGATGGCGGAGGAGTAAGACGTGGAGATCACCGTCCTCCCCACAAATACATCAGAAACACATCTACATGTGGAACAGCTCCTACAGAACACCTACTGAATGCTGGCAGCAGACCTCAGACCTCCCAAAAGGCAAGAAACTGCCCCACGTACCTGGGTAGGGCAAAAGAAAAAAGAGTAAACAGAGACAAAAGGATAGGGACGGGACCTGCACCAGTGGGAGGGAGCTGTGAAGGAGGAAAGGTTTCCACACACTAAGAAGCCCCTTCACGGGTGGAGACTGCGGGTGGCGGAAGGGAAGCTTCAGAGCCACGTTGGAGAGCACAGCAGCAACACGGGTGCGGAGGGCAAAGCGGAGAGATTCCCGCACAGAGGATCAGTGCCGACCGGCACTCACCAGCCCGAGACGCTTGTCTGCTCAACCGCCGGGGATGGCAGGGCTGGCGGGGCTGGGAGCTGAGGGCTTCGGTCAGAGCGCAGGGAGAGGACTGGGGTTGGTGGCCTGAACACAGCCTGAAGGGGGTTAGTGAGCCACAGCTAGCCGGGAAGGAGTCCAGGGAAAGGTCTGGAGCTGCCCAAGAGGTAAGAGACCATTGCTTCGGGGTGCGTGAGGAGAGGGGATCCAGAGTACCGCCTAAACGAGCTCCAGAGACAGGCGTGAGCTGCAGCTATCAGCGCGGACCCCAGAGACGGGCATGAAACGCTAAGGCTGCTGCTGCCGCCACCAAGAGGCCTGTGTGCGAGCACAGGTCACCGTCCACACCTCCCCTCCTGGGATCCTGTGTGACCCAGGGACAACTTCCCCAGGAGAACACACGGCGAGCCTCAGGCTGGTGCAATGTCATGTTGGCCTCTGCTGCCGCAGGCTCGCCCCACACTCCGTGCTCCTCCCTCCCCCCCGGCCTGAGTGAGCCAGAGTCCCCGAATCAGCAGCTGCTTTAACCTCGTCCTGTCTGAGCGAAGAACAGACGCCCTCCGGTGACCTACACGCAGAGGCAGGGCCAAATCCAAAGCTGAGCCCCTGGGAGCTGTGAGAACAAAGAAGAGAAAGGGAAATCTCTCCCAGCAGCCTCAGGAGCAGCAGATTAAATCTCCACAATCAACGTGATGTACCTGCATCTGTGGAATACATGAAGAGACAACGAATCATCCCAAATTGAGGAGGTGGACTTTGTGTGATTTTGTCTGCATCGCTTTGCTTTTACCATTTGTCCTAGGGTTCTGTCTGATTTTTTTTTTTTTTCAGTATAATTTTTTAGCGCTTGTTATCATTGGTGGATTTGTTTTTTGGTTTGGTTGCTCTCTTCTTTCTTTTTTTCTTCTTTTTATTACTTTTTAATTTTCTTTTATTTTTAATAATTGTTTTTAAGTTTTGTATTTTAATAACTTTATTTTATTTTTTTCCTTCTTTCTTTCTCCCTTTTCTTCTGAGCCATGTGGCTGACAGGATCTTTGGTGCCCTGGCTGGGTGTCAGGCCTGTGTCTCTGAGGTGGGAGAGCCGAGTTCAGGACATTGGTCCACCAGAGACCTCCTGGCTCCACATAATATCAAACAGTGAAAGCTCTCCCAGAGCTCTCCAACTCAATGCTAAGACCCAGCTCCACTGAATAACCAGCAAGCTCCAGTGCCGGACACCCCATGCCAAACAACTAGCAAGACAGGAACACAACCCCACCCATTAGCAGAGAGGCTGCCTAAAATCATAATAAGGTCACAGACACCCCAAAATACACCACCAGACATGGCCCTGCCAACCAGAAAGACAAGATTCAACCTCATCCACCAGAACACAGGCACCAGTCCGCTCCACCAGGAAACCCCCACAATGCACTGAACCAACCTTAGCCACTGGGGGCAGACACCAAAAACAACAGGAACTACAAACCTGCAGACTGCGCAAAGGAGACCCCCCCCAAACACAGTAAGAGAAGCAAAATGAGAAGACAGAGAAACACACAGCAGATGAAGGAGGAAGGTAAAAACCCACCAAACCAAACAAATGAAGAGGAAATAGGCAGTCTACCTGAAAAAGAATTCAAAGTCATGATAGTAAAGATGATCCAAAATCTTGGAAATAGAATGGAGAAAATACAAGAAAAGTTTAACAAGGACCTAGAAGAACTAAAGAGCAAACAAACAATGATGAACAACACAATAAATGAAATTAAAAATTCTCTAGGGCTTCCCTGGTGGCGCAGTGGTTGAGAGCCCACCTGCCGATGCAGGGGACACGGGTTCGTGCCCCGATCTGGGAAGATCCCATATGCCGCGGAGCGCCTGGGCCCATGAGCCATGGCCACTGAGCCTGCGCGTCCGGAGCCTGTGCTCCGCAACGGGAGAGGCCACAACAGTGAGAGGCCCACATACCGCAAAAAAAAAAAAAAAAAAAAAAAAAAAAAAAAAAAAAAAAAATTCTCTAGAAGGAATTCAATAGTAGAATAACTGAGGCAGAAGAATGGATAAGTGACCTGGAAGATAAAAGAGTGGAAATAACTACTGCAGAGTAGAATAAAGAAAAAAGAATGAAGAGAACTGAGGAGTTTCAGAGACCTATGGGACATTAAATGTACCAACGTATGAATTATAGGGGTCCCAGAAGAAGAAGAGGAAAAAAAAGGGACTGAGAAAATATTTGAAGAGAGTATGGTTGAAAACTTCCCTAATATGGGAAAGGAAATAGTCAGTCAACTCCAGGAAGCACAGACAGTCCCATACAGGATAAATCCAAGGAGAAACACATCAAGACAAATAGTAATCAAACTATCAAAAATTAAACACAAAGAAAAAATATTAGAAGCAGCAAGGGAAAAACAACAAATAACACACAAGGGAATCCCCACAAGGTTTACAGCTGATCTTTCAGCAGAAACTCTGCAAGCCGGAAGGGACCGGCAGGACATATTTAAAGTAATGAAAGGGAAAAACCTACAACCAAGATTACTCTACCCAGAAAGGATCTCATTCAGATTTGACAGAGAAATTAAAACCTTTACAGATGAGCAAAAGCTAAGAGAATTCAGCACCACCAAACCAGCTTTAAAAATGCTAAAGAAACTTCTCTAGGTAAGAAACACAAGAGAAGGAAAAGACCTAAAATAACAAACCCAAAACAATTAATAAAATGGTAACAGAACATACATATCATAACTACCTTAAAGGTAAATGGATTAAATGCTCAACCAAAAGACATAGACTGGCTGAATGGATACAAAAACAAGACCTGTATATATGGTGTCCAGAAGAGACCCACTTCAGACCCAGGGACACATACAGACTGAAAGTGAAGGGATGGAAAAAGACATTCCATGCAAATGGAAATGGAAAAAAAGCTGGAGTAGCAATTCTCATATCACACAAAATAGACTTTAAAATAAAGACTATTACAAGAGACAAAGAAGGACACTACATAATGATCAAGGGATCAATCCAAGAAGATATAGCAATTGTAAATATTTATGCACCCAACATAGGAGCACCTCAATACATAAGGCAAATACTAACAGCCATAAAAGGGGAACTCATCAGTAACACAATCATAGTAGGGGACTTTAACACCCCACTTTCACCAATGGACAGATCATCCAAAATGAAAATAGATAAGGAAACACAAGCTTTAAATGATACATTAAACAAGATGGACTTAACTGATATTTATAGGACATTCCATCCAAAAACAAGAGAATACACTTTCTTCTCAAGTGCTCATGGAACATTCTCCAGGATAGATCATATCTTGGGTCACAAATCAAGCCTTGGTAAAGTTAAAAATTTAAGAAAACTGAAATCATATCAAGTATCTTTTCTGACCACAACGCTATGAGACTAGATATCAATTACAGGAAAACATCTGTAAAAAATACAAACACATGGAGGCTAAACAATACACTACCAAATAACCAAGAGATCACTGAAGAAATCAAAGAGGAAATCAAAAACTACCTAGACACAAATGAGAATGAAAATACGATGACCGAAAACCTATAGGATGCAGCAAAAGCAGTTCTAAGAGGGAAGTTTATAGCAATACAATCCTACCTCAAGAAAGAAGAAACATCTCAAATAAACAACCTAACCTTAAACCTAAAGGAATTAGAGGAATAAAAAAAAACCAAAATTAGCAGAAGGAAAGAACATAAACATCAGATCAGAAATAAATGAAAAAGAAATGAAGAAAACAATAGCAAAGATCAATAAAACTAAAAGCTGGTTCTTTGAGAAGATAAACAAAATTGATAAACCATTAGCCAGACTCATCAAGAAAAAAAGGGAGAAGACTGAAATCAATAGAATTAGAAATGAAAAAGGAGAAGCAACAACTGACACTGCAGAAATACAAAGGATCGTGAGAGATTACTACAAGCAACTATATGCCAATAAAATAGACAACCTGGAAGAAATTAACAAATTCTTAGAAAAGCACAACCTTCCGAGACTGAACCAGCAAGAAATAGAAAATATAAACAGACCAACCACAAGCAATGAAATTGAGACTCTGCTTAAAAATCTTCCAACAAACAAAAGCCCAGAACTAGACGGCTTCAAAGGTGAATTCTATCAAACATTCAGAGAAGAGCTAACACCTATCCTTCTCAAACTCTTCCAAAATATAGCAGAGGGAGGAACACTCCCAACCTCTTTCTACGAGGCCACCATCATCCTAATACCAAAACCAAAGATGTCACAAAGAAAGAAAACTACAGGCCAACCAATATCACTGATGAACACAGATGCAAAAATCCTCCACAAAATACTAGCAAACAGAATCCAACGGCATATTAAAAGGATCATACACCATGATCAAGTGGGGTTTATCCCAGGAATGCAAGGATTCTTCAATGTAAGCAAATCAATCAATGTGATGCACCATATTAACAAACTGAAGGAGAAAAACCATATGATCTCAATAGATGCAGAAAAAGCTTTCGAGAAAATTCAACACCCATTTATGATAAAAACCCTCCAGAAAGTAGGCATAGAGGGAACTTACCTCAACATAATAAAGGCCATATATGACAAACCCACAGCCACCATCATTCTCAATGGTGAAAAACTGAAACCATTTCCTCTAAGATCAGGAACAAGACAAGGTTGCCCACTCTTACCACTTTTATTCAACAGAGTTTTGGAAGTCTTAGCCACAGCAATCAGAGAAGAAAAAGAAATGAAAAGAATCCAAATTGGAAAAGAAGAAGTAAAGCTGTCACTGTTTGCAGATGACATGACACTATACATAGAGAATCCTAAAGAAGCTACCAGAAAACTGCTAGAGCTAATCAATGAATTTGGTAAAGTAGCAGGATACAAAATTAAGGCACAGAAATCTCTGGCAGTCCTATACACTAATGATGAAAAATCTGAAATAGAAATTAAGGAAACGCTCCCATTTACCATTGCAACAAAACGAATAAAATACCTAGGAATAAACCTACCTAAGGAGACAGAAGACCTCTATGCAGAAAACTATAAGACACTGATGAAAGAAATTATAGATGATACAAACAGATGGAGAGATATACCATGTTCTTGGATTGGAAGAATCAACATTGTGAAAACGACTATACTACTCAAAGGTATCTACAGTTTCAGTCCAATCCCTATCAAACTACCACTGGCATTTGTCACAGAACTAGAACAAAAAATTTCACAATTTGTATGGAAACATAAAAGACCCCAAAAAGCCAAAGCAGTCTTTAGGAAGAGAAATGGAGCTGGAGGAATCAGGCTCCCGGACTTCAGACTATACTACAAAGCTGCAGTAATCAAGACAGTATGGTACTGGCACAAAAACAGAAATATAGATAAAGGGAACAGGATAGAAAGCCCAGAGATAAACCCACGCAAATATGGCCACCTTATTTTTTGATAAAGGAGGCAAGAATATACAATGGAGAAAAGACAGCCTCTTCAATAAGTGGTGCTGGGAAAACTGGACAGCTACATGTAAAAGAATGAAATTAGAACACTCCCTAACCACATACAGAAAAATAAACTCACAATGGATTAGAGACCTAAATGTAAGCCTGGACACTGAAAACTCTTAGAGGAAAACACAGGCAGAACACTCTTTGACATAAATCACAGCGAGATCTGTTTTGATCTACCTCCTAGAGAAATGGAAATAAAAACAACAGTAAACAAATGGGACATAATGAAACTTAAAACGTTTTGCACAGTGAAGGAAACTACAAACAAGATGAAAAGACAACCCTCAGAATGGGAGAAAATATTTGCAAACGAATCAATGGACAAAGGATTAATCCCCCAAATATATAAACAGCTCATGCAGCTCAATATTAAAAAAACACACAGCCCACTCCAAAAATGGGCAGAAGACCTAAATAGACATTTCTCCAAAGCAGACATACAGATGGCCAAGAAACACATGAAAAGCTGCTCAGCATCACTAATTATTAGAGAAATGTAAATCAAAACTACAATGAGGTATCACCTCACACCAGTTAGAATGGGCATCATCAGAAAATCTACAAACAAGAGATGCTGGAGAGGGTGTGCAGAAAAGGGAACCCTCTTGCACTATTGGTGGGAATGTAAATTGATACAGCCACTATGGAGAACAGTATGGAGGTTCCTTAAAAAACTAAAAATAAAAGTACCATACGACCCAGCAATCTCACTACTGGGCACATACCCTGAGAAAACCATAATTCAAAAAGAGTCAAGTACCACAGTGTTCATTGCAGCTCTATTTACAGGCGCCAGGACATGGAAGCAACCTAAGTGTCCCTCAACAGATGAATGGAAAAAGAAGATGTGGCACATATATACAGTGGAATATTACTCAGCCATAAAAAGAAACGAAATTGAGTTATTTGTAGTGAGGTGGATGGACCTAGAGTCTGTCATACAGAGTGAAGTAAGTCAGAAAGAGAAAAACAAATACTGTATGCTAACACATATATATGGAATCTAAAAAAAAAAAAAAAGATTCTGAAGAACCTAGGGGCAGGACAGGAATAAAGACACAGACATAGAGACTGAAACTGAGGACATGGGGAGGGGAAAGAGTAAGCTGGAACGAAGTGAGAGAGTGGCATGGACATATATACACTACCAAATATAAAATAGATAGCTAGTGGGAAGCAGCTGCATAACACAGGGAGATCAGCTCGGTGCTTTGTGACCACCTAGAGGGGTGGGATAGGGAGGGTGGGAGGGAGACGCAAGAGGGAGGGGACATGGGGATATATGTATACGTACAGCTGATTCACTCTGTATAAAGCAGAAACTGACACACCATTGTAAAGCAATTATACCCCAATAAAGATGTTAAAAAAAATAAAAGGAGCACAGGAGCCTATTATGGACTAACGCATTAAAGCAAAGGCACAATTTTTGGAAGTCTGAGACACGTGCACAGCAAGACAAAGGTGAGGAGAGAATGTCCATTCTCAGAGTCAGTTCCTTGTCTTGTTTAGAAAAGTTGCTCCCGTGAACTTGAGAGATGGAGAGCTCCAATTCCACTCAGGGAAAAGAGGGAGGACATGGAAATTGCAGGAAGAAAGAATCCAATTAAGCATATAGTAGAACTTTCTTCTCGAAACTGCACTTAAACAAGAAGAAGTGTTACTTATTGCCAAGACTGCGGCCCTGTCCAGCTCCTCTTTGTATGGCTGGCTGCAAGCACAGAAGCAGGGCTCTGGGATCCCCCTCCTCCTACCTGAGGGCCAGGTGGGACCTCAAGTCCAGGGAGATGCCATGCACGTGGGGGTCCCGGACCCAGGACTTGCACAGGCAGAGGCAAGCTGGAGGGGCTATGACAAATATGCAGTAGCTCCTCTCCTTTCTTCAGAAGAATTATTGATTCAAAATATGATCTGTCAGGGGCTTCCCTGGTGGTGCAGTGGTTGAGAATCTGCCTGCCAATGCAGGGGACACGGGTTCAAGTCCTGGTCTGGGAAGATCCCACATGCCGCGGAGCAACTAGGACCGTGAGCCACAACTGCTGAGCCTGTGCTCCGCAATGAGAGGCCGTGATAGTGAGAGGCCGTGCACCGCGATGAAGAGTGGCCCCCGCTTGCCACAAGTAGAGAAAGCCCTCGCACAGAAACGAAGACCCAACACAGCCAAAAATAAAATTAAAGAAATATATATGATCTGTCGTCCCTCGACAGAGAAACCACTTGATACTTGAGGACACTCTGTTTCCTGGGAGTTTAGGAAGGGGAGACTTTTTCACAATGGTTTCCCGTTGCAATTGACAAGCCCTGCCCTTCTATAAGATCGGTTAAGTTCATGGACTATGAAAGTAACTCTTTTTCCATTCCGTGTCCTCCTTTTCTTTAATATTCTTAAAAAACCATTTCATGATCAACGAAGGAAAGTAGTTTCTAAAAAGGTGACTTGAAGTAAAAGGATGTGGGCACAGCTGGGGGACCACAAGGCTGGCTGGTTCCTTAACCTCTCTGGGCTTCGGTGTGTTCATCAGGTAAAGGTGAACATGAATACCAGACACGCTACATCCACAAAACGGGAGCATCAGAGAGGACAATCTTCAGGGCAGCCGTCTATCGCGTCCAAGTCCACAACCTGTGGTTAGGACCCTGGGTCTCCCACACACTGGCTGTGTGACCTCAGGAAATTTAACTAACCTTGCTAAGTCTCGTTTATAATATCTGTAAAATGGGAATAAGCATATTTAAATCTGAATGTTCTTGGGTGGATTAAATAGGATTAAATAAAAACCTGAAGTGTTTAACAGAATGTCCAACACATGGTTAAGTATGCAACTAATGGTAACAATTACATACAACATTAATACGTATTTTTACATCTATTTAATGTAACCTTATATAAGTATGTTATCAACATTGTATACACATCAGAGATCATCACGGTGATGTATTTCATTTGACAAACAGTTGAGCGCCTACTAGGTGCTGGATGTTTTGCTAGGTACTTGGCCTGCAAAGACAAAGATATGAGTCCTCTCTTTGTGGAAGCAGCAGTCTAGTGGCAGAAACAACTAAACAGAAAATGACAATCACTACAGTGTGATGACAGTTGTGGAACATTTAAATACGATGTGCTATGGAAACACAGAGAAGCGGAGCATCAGAACCAGTCTGGGATAGGGGGTGTCCTGGGTTAAATTGTGTCCCCTGAACGGGTATGTTGAAGTCCTAACTCCCCTGGTACCTGGGAATGTGACTTTATTTAGAAACGGGGTCTTTGAGGATGTAATCAAGTTGAGGTCATACTTGGTTGGGGGGCCCCATCTAATAGGACTGGTGTCCTAATAAGAAAAAGAGAAGAGACACAGACAGACACACAGAGAGGACGCGGGTAGTGACTGGCGTGATGTGGCTGCAAGCCAAGGACTGCTGACAGAAACCGGCAGCTAGGAGAAAGGCGTGGGGCAGATTCTTCCTTAGATCCTTCAGGGAGATGACAGCCCTGCCAACACTGTGATCCCGACTTCTCGCCTCCACAACTGTGAGAGGAGACATTTCTGCTTTAAGCCCTCCCAGCTTTTGGTACTTTGTTTTGACAGCCCCAGGAAACTAATATGGCAGGGCGGGGGTCATTGTCCCAGAAGGAACCCGGGAGGGCATGACAGCTGACCCAAGTCTTAAGAAGGATGGCTTCTATATATGCAATGGGCATATAAAAAAGGTATTTCCACAATATCCTTATTGGGATCATAAACACAAAGATAGTTCTAAATATTCTCTTAAAAGAAATGTCCCAAATCGGTCCTCTGGAGGCAGAACTGCTCTTAGGTTCTCCTTGTGCGAAGAAGCAAACCTTGAAGACTGCCATATATTTGTGGAGAACAAAGCAACCACACAGATTATCAGTTAACATAATAGTGTCCTTTACACGATAAGTGAATATCTATAAGCAGAATCTCTACGAAAGCAAAATTGAAAATCCTGTTGTGATCTTTCCAAAGAGACCCCAAAGTTGGAGAGGTATGTTTTCCATTTAAACCCAGGATGCATATCCGAGGTGAGCTCCTGGAGCCCTGATGTGCACACGTTATAAACAAAGACCTCATTCCATCAATAAAGCCCTCTGTCCCCTTCCACGGGGGATGTGATGCTGGCAGTTGGAGGAATGGAGCCGTCAACAGCTATTTCAAGCGCTGTTGACTTGAGTGAGGAAATCTGTGCCCATGTCTGAAAATACGACATGACACCAAGTGAAGAGGATTTTCAAACCTTCTGACCAAAACCGGTGCAGAGAACTGACAGCTAGAAAGGGGTCTGTCAGATCTTTCTAGCAACCTGTGCACAGGAACCAGATACATTTTGAGGGAGCTGGAGGTAAAGCCCGTAAAAGGTTCTGGGAAATTCATGCACGCTGGAGGCCGGGTGATTTGAATTCAGTGCTGGAGCAGGTTTTTTTTTTACAGAGGCCTGAGCTGTCACACTCAAATGAAGCAGCTTTGTGTCCCCTGGGCCTGCTGAAACACACCCTTCAGACACAATGGGCCTCACAGCGGAGGCATAAAACACCACACTGGCAGGACCAGCCAGGTGGGGAGTGGTTCACTTAGACAAGGAAGCAAAAGACACTGGGTGTTACCTTCCAAGGCTGAAGGCGACTTGGGCATTTCCTAGTCCTACCCTCTTGATTTGAAAAGGAGAAAACTGAGGCCCAGAGAGGTTAAGTGACTTGCCCAAAGCGACACAGCTGGTTAGGAGTAAAGCTGGAATTGGAATCAAAAGTCCTGCGCTTCTTCACTGTGCACTTGCCGTCTCCAACACCTCTCCATCTGCCTTCTTTG
The DNA here is from genome assembly GCF_951394435.1 of Stenella coeruleoalba. Taxonomy (NCBI): domain Eukaryota; kingdom Metazoa; phylum Chordata; class Mammalia; order Artiodactyla; family Delphinidae; genus Stenella; species Stenella coeruleoalba. The sequence continues at coordinate 23,027,816 of NC_137164.1, read as the reverse complement.
GGAGGCGTCTAGAGACGGCACATTCGCTAACTCCCAGGGTGGCCCATTCTACTTTCTAACGGTTTTCACAATGAGACAGTGACCCTTCCTGTGCTGACTCAGGACCTAACATCCTGTAGTTAAATCCGTTGTCCTTAGTCTGCACTCCTGAGCTGCTGCCCCAGGCCTAATTCTCTCTCCCACCTCTACTGGTCAAGTCCATGACGGAAGCTCACGGGAATACCCGCGTCTTCTGTCGGCCTCGCTCGGCACCCTGCTTCCCGCAGTCCTTCCACGTGGGACTGTCCTCGAAGACCACCTTCTCTTGAGGTCTGGGATTGTCCCCAGAAACAGGCCACGCAGACGCCGACGCTCTGATCAGCAGTGCTCCCTCCCTTTCTGAATTCTGAACTCTGTTTTTTGCTGACTTGGTACATCGTGACTGAAAGACAGTGGTCACGTTCGAACACTTGCTCTGTGCCAGGCCTCTGCCGACAGCTTCACATCCTCTAGTGATGCGGGCCTTTCTGGCAGTCCCATCACGGAGTTGACATCACTGAACGACCTCATTCAACTAGAACACACGTGTGTTGTCTCTGCAGGACGCCATCGTGCAGCTCTGCAGTTGGCATTGTGAAATGAAATAGAAGATTCTGCGCCCTGCACTGAATTTTCCCCAATCTGCCTTTTTAGGTTCTCCTCCTGTCTCGAATGTTCCCTCCTGGGCCTTCAATATCTTGTACAACAGCGGGACAAGTCTCTCTGTAAGTTCCTGCCCCTTCCGATCCCCGAGCAAATTTCTCCTTGCAGGTCACACTCAGCCACAGAAGGAGAGGAGATCCCCTTAGACAAATCCATTTAGACCCCTTCCCCCTAATGCTTATTTCTTCTGAACGCTTTGTTGTTGATTTCCAATTTGGAGGGCCATTGCCAAGTCCGCTGGCAAGCGGGGTTACCCCTACGTCCCGGTGTCGGAAGCTCGTGCTGAGCTCTTTTCCCTGCCCTGTGGCCTCCTGCACCCTCTCACTTGTTTCTCTGTTTCGTCTGAACGTTCTCCATGGCAAACTGTTTAGCGTGCAGGGCATCCATCCTGTTCCAGTGCTATTAGACCCTCTTGAGCAGATGAAGTAACTTCAGGGTTTCCCTATTTCTTTTAATGGTACTTGCCCTTCCTCTCAGTTCCCAGTTTGAAACCTCTGTAGGCAAACACATCCAGGGTAGGCCTTTCAGACAGACCTACCCTTGAAAGGTTCTTTTTCCATCCCACTTCTATTTATTCTCATTAGTTCTCACCCAGAGTACTGCAAAAGCCTCTTCGTGTGCCCAGAAGTTTCTATATCTTCTGCCCTCTTCTCCCACCCTTCCCTCCCCACACCCCCACTCTCTCCCTGCAACCCCTTCTCACACCCCTGGACTCATGGGAGACCCACGAGAATAGGCCCTAATTGGGGTCTCTAAATGACTTCTTTCAAACTTCTTTTTACATCCCTATCTCAGTAGCTGATGATTAATTTCCTCTCCGTACGATGTTATGTGACTTCGTACAGCAGGACTGTTACATAATGATGGGGGAAAAAGGACTGGATAGGCTCTTGGTGTTCTCTGCTTTGTCCTCACTGACAGGCTCGTGGCACAGGAGCAGAAAGTACAAGCCACACACTATCGAATCTTGAGAAATATGTTTGAATATTCTGTCAAGCACGTAGGACGCACTCTTTAATTTTTACCCATCTATTAATCCATTTATCTGCCTATCTTTCCAAGGAGTGGGGACGCTCCAAGTGTATGTTGAAAGACTAGAGCATGTATGTCAACACATTTCTTTCTGGCATTCAGTGCCTCTTCGCTCTGTAGAGCTGTTCCTCTTCTTTGAAGTCAGGGTAAAAGCCTGGCGTTGTACTGATATAAAGCCCGCTGTAGTCAGTGGTCATGACAGCAGAGGTGGTATTTCACAGCCCGTGAACGTCTTTACGGGGATCTTTCCTTTGAAACCTGCATCTCTCCAAGGCAATATACAGGGCCTAACCTTTTGATTTTATTTATCGACCTTGCTTTCAGTTTACAAAGGCATCTGGGAGATAGGTAACATCTCATAAATTTAAACAGGAACAAAGGAAAATGTATTCAACGTTTAGCTTCAAAGAAAACATTCACATCATATTATTTTAAACAATTTATGTAGGTTTCAGTTTAAACTTACTGTTTGAAGGGACTGAAGGAACACAGAGTTGGTCTCTTTAAATAAGATCAGTACAGAGCTGTGGACTTGGAGAGAAAATTGAGCCTATTTTAAAAGTAAACACTTCATGCTCCTAAGGGAAACTGTGAATCGTGTGTTGTATTTAAATCATAGACTAATCTAATATTAATTCAATTTTTCTACTGTGTGAGCATCACCTTAACTCCTGGATCCAACCCGGTCTCTGGCACCGGGTGTCACCCTCAAGAAATTTTTGTTAAATGAATGAAAGAAATTGCAAAATTCGCAGAATTGACAGAGTTCATACTAAAGGGACAAGACAATGTAATGCTTGGTTGTTCAATCGTAATGTCACTGCATAAATTCATGTGAGATTCTAGGGCAAATGATATCTGGTGTTCTTTCTGTTTAGCTTATTAACTGAACAATGAGAGCCACGAGGGTTTCTGCTAGTCCTTCCTCTTAATATCATTGGACAATGACACGATCGTTACTCACATGCGACTGATACTGAGTCTGAGAGGCAGAGGAGTGACGGGGTGCTCGAGACCACAGAAAACACTGACAGGACAGGTCTCAGTGCTCGTCACTGGAGCACCACACTCACCCTCCCGCCAGCTCGTGTCTGCAAAACACAGGCCTGATCCTAGAGGACTGGGATGGAGAGGCAGGAGGGTGATACGGTATCACTGAAATCCATACAACGTCAATCGGCTTGGGACCACTTGGAAAATTCAGGCCAGGAATGGATACTTCCTAAAAATTATTTATTATGGGTACAACTTACTTTCATGCCACAGGGGAATGCTATAATCTAACGGTGGCATAAGTAAAGAGCTACTTAATCAAAGCAAGCTGACAAAAGAGGTAAAACAAAAATTTTAACTCATCCACTGCTAAAATGTTACAAAGGAAGCATAAACCATATTCAATAGACACTATCTTTGATTTTATACTATGGTCAATTCAGGGAAAAATAAAGATGGAGAAAGTAAAGGAAATGTAGATCCTGGGCAGGAATGAGGAAATAAGGGGGCAAAGAGAGTTGAAGATGGAACGAAAAGAGAAATCGGAGGGAAAGGCAGCAACAGACAGATGGAGGGATGGTCTGAGTCCTCAATTCCAGGGCAGGCCCACCCTTCTGCCCAGCTGACTAGCCTCTCTACTTCTCCATTCTTAATCTTCAAAAAGAGGAATAAAAATAACCTTGATAGGGTGGTTTTGAGGCTTAAATAAATTAAAACACCTAAAGGGCTTAAAAGAGTGCCAGGTACATAGGAAGTGCTCGATACATATTAGCTAATTACTTTAACGATGAGTATTATGTATATTTGTGTGTGGAGAACATGCATGTGTGTGCTACACTGTATACACGATACGATATTGCCTGAGCATCCTCTTTTTAAAAAGAGGCATATCTCAGTCCTCCGTTGCTTTCTAAGTTAAAGTTTTATCATCTATCCTAATTTCAGGAAGTAATTCTTTAGGTGGAAATCAGGAGGGTCTTCTAGGTAAACAACTGAGAGAGGCAGTGCTGTACAGTTTCCCCACAGGAGAAATTTCTCCGAGAGTTTAGTATCAGGAAAATGTTCCTCCCTACCCCCCAAGAACCCAAGATGTTTTTCTGTGCCTGGAAATGAGAATTACAGAATTCAGTGCTATTTCCGCTCTGCTTTTTCTGCCAGGAATATTAGGTGTTATACCCAAACACACCACTGTGCTCTCCATACATCTGGCATATCTGTTTTCCCCTTAAACTTAGTTTTTCCCTTTGCAATCCTATTTTATTAACTTAAATGAACATAGCTATGTTATTAAGCTTCTTTACGCATACACATGCGCACACACGCACATCTTTTAAATAAATTAAAACTGAGCAGCACAAGACTTTAAAAATACTTTGTTACATCTGATGCTCTGGCTAGATCTAATTATTTACACGTTGGCATGCATTTTAATTTAGAAAACACCAAAGCCAAACCATACTCTCTGATGGCCTGCCATTTCTAGGGATATCCTGAGTAACCCCAGTGGCTGATTTTTTCAGAGAAGTAAACTAAGGTGGAATAATTTCACTCAGAAATTGCCCTTTAAAACTAATTCAGCTCTTTGGGCTGAGCATGCTATACTTTGAGGAACATTTCTTAACTGCCTGTTTTGGTCGAGTCTTCCTCCACGCCGTCAATTCCTCAGTAGGAAAAACTCAGAGAACTCATTTCCCGCATGAAAGGTATACCCCAATTTTTTTTTTTTCCTGGAGAGTTCAAGGTTAAGAGCAGAGACTAGCTGCCAGAGTTTCACTTGAAATTATTTTCTGTCCAGCTGTAAATCCAAAGAATGTTTTTGTTCTTCATTTGGGGGTCCACCTCTCATGCTCATTCCCAGACGCGTCTCGTTTTGAATTGTCACTAAGCCTTTAGGCAACACTATATTTTCAGAGTCCTTTTCCTATCGTTTAATAAGCCAGTCCTCATTACATCTCTCCAAGATCGTTCCCGCTTTAAACGTGAATGAGGAGGTTGAGGTTTGGGAGACTAAAGACATTTGCCCACAGCATCGCTGGACTTGGAGGAGAGGTAGATTGTGGCCCATCCTCTCCTGGCTGCAGTGAGGGTCTCCTTGCCTGTGGTCTCCAGGGAGGCCCAGGGAAAGAGCTGGGATGCCCAACATTTAGAGGTCAGCCCCACGTCCACCTAAGGTTCCTCCTCGCAGATGTGAGGCTACAACCTGCCCTGCCTACTTCCCACAGTTACTGTGGATGCCAGATGTTACGACAGGTATTTATATGCCAGCAATTTACAAACCAGAAATCAATACACAAATGTAAATTACAGTTAGGGTTTTCCACTTCAAAGGCCTCTGGGGCTCCACAATGGTGCTAAGTGCTTATCTTGTGCAGACAGAGAATTCAATACATTACTCCATATATTATTGTGCTTTAAAGAGTACACAGGAGCACGACAGGAGGGAGGAGGGGAAACGGAGGGAGCATGGATGTGTGTGTGTGCGTGTGTGCGTGTGTGTGGCGTACCCTCTTCCTTCTCACCATAACCCATGGTCCCAACACAACCATGCCATTCTCCACGTTAGGGTCATCCACTAAGTTCTTTCTTTCTTTAAAGATTTTTTGATGTGGACCAGTTTTAAAGTCTTTACTGAGTTTGTTACAATATTGCTTCTGTTTTATTTATGTTTTCTTGGTTTTTTGGCCCCAAAGCATGTGGGATCTTAGCTCCCCGACCAGGGATCGAACCCGCACCCCCTGCATTGGAAGGTGAAGTCTTAACCACTGGACTGCCAGGGAAGTCCCTGCACTAAGTTTTATACCTGGAAACACTGAGGAGCTGAGCGGCCTACTGCCCTAGATCCCTCTGAGATATTTGCTCATTCAGTATCTACCGGGTTGCTAAGCAATGTGCTAGTCGCTAGGGACACAAAGGTAAGCCAGGACCCCTGGCCCTGAGGTGCTCAGTACACTGTGATGCAGACACATGGGCACATAACCGCATTAGAAGGTAGCAGCAAAATTCGGGAGGGCTACACAGCACCTGTGCCATCCTCCTGAAAAGAGACAGTCCACACTCTGAATGACAAGTAGCCTTCCTCACTGAAAGTTCTGTCTAGCTGAGCCACCGTGCCCCCAAGCCCGAGCACAGGGCACTTTGTAAATACATTCCCAAGTCAGACGGTGGCTTCCCCTTGGGGCTGGAGCCAAGCTTCCAATAGTGGTCACTTTTACTGCATTTATCGAATGACTTTTTTGAGGGCAGAGGATCGTTGGGTGTTTCATCTTTCTTTATCTATATTGTTATATATCCTTCTCCTCTGTCTTAGTACGGGGGGGCATTCTGGATCAGCAGGCCTCCTTCAGGCTGAGTTTACATCAAAAGCGTCCATGGCGTGGAGGACTGCAGTTACAAAGTACAGATCTGTCAGGGACCGAGTCCAAGGCCCAGCTAATCTACATCTGCTGGTTGAAACTGCACAGGGAATTTCCATTCGCCAGAAAAACCAGAGTAGCAATGCTAGCTTGGGCCTTCATACCCTTATTCAGTAATGGGTTTTTTTTTTCTTTTGACTGTAGCAAAAACAGATCATCACATTTTTTATTTTCAAATACATTTGGTAAGTCAGTCAAAAGGATTTGAAACCTTTATCAAAGGTATTTGTCTTCCTTCCATCCCAGAGTGATGGGACAGAAGCGTGAGTGAAATGAACAATTTCAGCATAAAGTGTTTGTTGTACAAACAGAGTAAGTTAAGCTTAAATCAAAGAGAGTAAACTGGGAGGTTGTATCAAGTGTGTATTATGAGGGTTGATCCTGGGGCCTTTTCTGCCCAGTACCCTTACTTGATATCTGGAACAGAGAACTCTGTGATACACTTATTAAACGCCATCATCACCAAGCACTTGTGCTCAAACCTTGTGTTGGGTGCTGGGGACACAAAAAGGTTGAAGACTGGGTTTGGGCTTCACGGTTCCAGTGGGACAGAAACTTTCACGGAAAATAAAAGCGACAAATACAGATCCAAGAAGCTCAAGAATATATGGCACAAAAAACATGAAGAAAAGTATACTAAGACACATCATAATCAAGTTATTTAAAACCAGTGATAAAGACAAATTATTAAAAGCATCCAGAGAAAAGTAGTTATATTATGTACAGAGGAACAAGATAACAATGACAGCAGATTTCTTGCTGAAAACAGTGCAAGCCAAAAGACTGGAGTGACACCTTTAAAGAACTGGGAAAAAAATTTTGTCAATCTAGAATTCTGCACCCAATAAAAATATCTTTCAAAAATGAAAGCAACATATTGACATTTTTGGACATAATAAACTGAAGAATCCAACACAGCAGATATACACTATGATAATATTAAATAAAGTCCTTTAGGCAGCAAAAAATGATATAAAATGTAAATCTTAGTCTTATTCTACACAAAGGAATGAAGAACATGGGAAATGGTAAATATGTGGTTCAGTGTAAAAGAGATTTTTGTATTTCTTTAAAAGATAATTGAATGAAAAAGCAAAAATACTAGAAATGTATTTGGGTTCATAATAAATGTAGAAGTAAAATGTATAACAGCAAATACATAAGACAAGAAGGGGATATAAAATTATACTGTTTATGGTTCTTATACTATACATGAAGTGGTAAACCAACAGGAGAGAACATTGGAATCATGAAAGATACTCAGTTGAAAAGAAGACAGAAAAATAGAAAGGATGGCATAAAGAACAGAATAGACAAATAAAACCGATTAGTAAGATTTATTTTAACCTGATTGTACCGATAATCATATTAAAGGTAAGCAGTCTAAGTATCCTAATTAAAAGGCAGAGATTGTTAGACTGGATTACGAAAGCAAGACCCAACTATATGCTGCCTATAAGAAACCCATGTTAAATCTGAAGTCATAAATAGGTTAAAAGTATTTAAATTATATACCATGCTAATACTAGTTAAAAGAAAGCTGGAGAGGGGGGCTATATTAATATCAGACAAAGTAGATGTTGGAACAAAAAAAAATGCTACCAGAGATAAAAGGGTCATTTCATAATAATAAAGGAGTCAAATAATCAAAAGAACATAACAAACCCCAAACATTTTTGCACTGAATAAGGGGACTAAAAATACATGAAGTAAAAATTGATAGAATGGAAAGATGAGATAGAAAAATCCATAATATCAGTCAGAGATTTCAGTACTTCTCTCTTAATAATTGCTAGAACAAATAGGTAGCAAATCAGTAAGAATATAAAAAGCTAAAATAACACCATGGATCAATTGGACCTGATTAACGTTTATAGAACACTTCTCTTAACAACAGCAGAAAACACATTCTTTTCAAGTGTACATGGTGCATTTACCAAAGATAGACCATATTCGGGGCATAAAGCAAATCTCAATAAAATTACAAAGATACAAATCTCACAAAGTGTATTCTCAGACCATAATGGAATTAAATTAGAAATTAATGACAGAAAGACACCTGGCCAATCATCAAATATTTGGAAACTAAATAACGTATTTCTGAATAACCTTTAGGGTCAAAGAAGAAACCAAAAGAGAAATTAAAAAGTATTTTAAACTAAATGAAAATAAATACAACAAACCAAAATTCGTGGGATGCAGCTAAAGCAGACTTAGAGGGAAATTTATAGCACTAAAATGCCTAATTAGAAAAGAGTCTCAAATCAATGCACCTGCCTTCCACTTTAAAAATCTAGAGAAAAAGATGAGCAAATTAAGCCCAATATAAACAGTAAAAGGAAATAATAAAGATAAAACAGGAATCAAATAGAAAACCTTAAAACTATAGAGAAACCAAATGCTAATTCTTTGTGAAGATCAATTAAATTGATAAACTTCCAGCCAGGATTAGGAAGGAACAGATAGAAGATACAAACTATTAATATTAGACATGAGATAGGTAACATAATTACAGATCCTAATAACTATAAATTAATACTGCAAACAAATTTATGCCAATAAAACTGACAGCTTGGATGGAACAGGTTCCTTGCAAGACACACATTACTGAAGCTCATTAAAGTCAAAATAAATATATAGCCCTATATCTATTAAAGGAATTGAATTCATAAAGTCATTCTTATAAGGAAACTGTAATTTCAGATGACTTCAGTAGAGAATTCTACCCTAGTATAAATTAAATATTAAAGAAAACATAACAGTAATTCTTCCAGAAAATTGAAGAGGAGGCAATATTTCCCAACTCATTTTATGATGCCAACATTACACTGATACCAAAACCAGAAAAAAGCATTAGAAGAAAAGAAGATTATTAGTATCTGTCATGAACTTTGATGAAAAATTTTAGCAAATTGCGTCTACTGATCCATATAAAGGATAATACATCATGACCAAGTAGGATTTATTCCAGGAATGCAAGATTGGTTTAACATTAAAAAATCAATTTAATTTACCAAAGTTGCAGACTAAAACTAAAAAATAAAACAACAACAAAACCCTAAAACTACAATCATCTCCATAGATGCAGAAAAAGCATTTGAAAAAATCCAACATCCACTCTCCTAGCGAACTAAAACTTGAAGAAAATTTCCTCAACCAAATAAAGGTGATGATAAAACCTAGAGGCATCCTCATGCTAAATTGCATTTTCTTTGTAAGATCAGGAACAAGGCAAGGATATCCACTCTTATTATTTCTATTCATCCATCAATATATATGACAACACAGATGATTTTCAGGATGATTATACTGAGTGAAAGAAGCCAGAAATGGAGTACATTCTGTATGGTATCATTTACATAAAATTCTGGAAAATGCAAAATAATGTATAGAGATGAATAGAAGATTCATGATTGCCTGGGTATTGGGGTGTTGGGGAGAGTGGGTTTGAACAGGCAGGAGGGAGCATTTACAAAAGGAACAAGGACTCTTCTTGGTGTGACAAACATGTTCATTATTTTGATTGTGATGATGATTTCACAAGTGTATTCACATGCCGAAGCTTATTGAGTCATGCAATTTAAATATGCAGAGTTTATTGGGTGTCGATTATATCAATACTTCATACATATATGAAGTAAAATTTAAACAAACAGCCCACTATTATGCCAATTCTAAAATCTCAGAAGTCAACAGGAAACATATTGGGGATTATCGATGAACTCAGCAAAATTTGGCATGAAACATGGTTCCAGACCTCAAGCGGTTTGGGAAATTATAGATGATTTGGTAGGGTGAGATTAATTCTCACTCTCAACTCAATCCAAGAGTGAAAAAGTCTCCCAAGTAACATACCAACTTGCAGGGTTTTAGATGTCACTGTGTATCTGAATTTCCTTCACAGAAATTCTTCTCCCAACTTGTTACATTTTAAGACTTCTCCTTGGAACCATGAGCAGAATGAGAAAAACACAGATGGCTCAACCTCACTGTAATAATGATTCAAGGCAAGCAAAGCTTAAACTGTTTGTATTTCAGATTTTAAAATAGAATTGAGGAGAGCAACATCCTTATCCTGGGTGCTAAAATGAATATTAAGGCAAAGCTAGTTTAGGTCTTGTTAATACTGCAATATGATTCTTTTCAGTTCGTAATCCGATGGGAAATCCACACATCCTTCCACTGCTTCCCTCACAATTAGTATTTTAAATAAATTCTACATGCTTATTAATAAATAAGGTCTATTTACTTACTCAAAGGCAACAGACCCTACAGTACTATCAACAAAGGCTTCCCTTGTGGTCTCCTGCTGTTGCTGTTTATAGGGCTGCAATTACAGAAAAGGGTTCTCAGGAAAAGAAGAAACGACACCATTACCGACGATAGGAATTCTCCTGGCACTGTGGAGACTCTCTATTGAAAGAAATACAAAGCCAGTTTGTTGCTAGCAGAATGCATGGAGTTTGTTTGGCAGTGCCTTTGCTCCTTCTGGACACCACCCTGCTGGTTAATGACGCTCAACTCTGAGCATCCTCCTTCTCTTCTTTCAGCACCTTTCTGAGTTAAATGTCTCCAGGGAGGCAGCACAGCAAAATGCAGGAGACTGATGGGCGGGGGAGCCAGATTGCTCATGTGTATTTTCTGGCTGTGCTCTCACTGGCCTTAGAACAGACTCCTTAGCTCCTCTATGCCTTGGGGGTACTTGTTTGTAAAAAGGAGGTACTATTAGCACCTATTTCATTAGATGAGGATTAGATGAGATAATAACTCTAAGATGCTTGGCAAAATACCTGGCACATACACAATGAAGGTAAGCAATTATTACTATTAACACAGCTTTGCTGACACAACCGCAGTTATGGAGAATAGATGACAGAAGCATCTCTAAGCTGCCTCCTTCTGACAAGCACAGTAGGAATAAGACATAGAAGTACTTCTTCTAATGATGCAGCAAAATCTTCTTGGAAAGAGAACTATACAAAACCGGTTTACTAAATAATAATTATACTAATACCGTCAATTACTGAGTACCTTTGCATACACTGCAAAGGCATCACGTACACTATATTATTCATTCCCATCGCAACCCCAAGAAGCAGATGAGAGAACGCCCATTTTCGAGACAAGGAAACTCAGGTCTAGAGAAGTTAAATACTTTGCCTCCGCTCACATGGATGGTAACAGCATTTCTGCACACAGCCTGGCAGAGTCTGGCTCTTAGCCCATGGTTTTGCCACTATGCCAGGTGGTTGTTCAACCCCCAAAGTGGAGCTATGTTCTGAGCAAAGCCGTTCAGGAGGAAAACAAATCTTTCAGAAGGCAGAGTTGCCAACAATGCACAGTCTTTTGAAATTATTAAAACAAGGCAGTCGCAAGTACTGCTGGGTGAAACATACTTTCCTTGTCATACCTGAACACGGAGATGACATCGTTATTGTCGAGCCATCTCTGTCTGTCAGGAGAATATACTTGAAATGATAATGAATTTTTTTTTTTTCTGCTTTTGCCTTGGTCCCTACCTGGTACCATAACTCACATCAGGCTGTTTAGTGTTTACTTCCTCAGGGAAGGATATTATGCAGAAAGCACAGAGCAAAGAAGTATGTGGCATGGTAGCATCAAGGTCTCACAGGGCTTGGAAGGACCTGTAGCATCAAGATATAGAGTAAGCCTTCCTGGTTCCCAGTGGGAGGGAAGGATCCTCTGACTGATGCACAAATGAGTGCATGTTAATGTATATTTGGAGTATTTCATGAATAAAAATTAAGAAGTAGTTATAAGCAGGAGAAAATTTGATCTTATACTGTCAATAAGCTCATAGCTGTCAGAATACTCTCAAGATTCTCAAGAAAACTTACCATGATTAACTTTTATATAAAGTAACAATTCTATTAAAACATAGTAGCCTACATTAAATTCAAATTGTAACTATTAAAAATACGTGCAACATATATATATATATATATATATATATATATATATATGATATATGAAAGGGCAAAGCCCCTAATATGGAAAGAACACTAATAAATCAAAAAGAAACAAAGGAAAATGTTTCAGTAGAGAACAAACAGGGAATTCACGAGAGGAGAAACAGATGCATATAATCAATTAAGATTTTGAAAAGGTCCAAACTCATAAAAAAAGAGATTAGATTTGTGGTTGCCAAAGGTGAGGGGTGGGGAGAGGAGGAATTGGATGAAGGTGGTTCAAAGGTACAAATTTCCAGTTAGAAGATGAATAAGTAATGAACAACACGCTGACTAGAGTTAACACTGCTGTGTGTTATATAGGAAAGCTGTTAGGAGTTCTCAAGACAGGAACAATCTATCTATTTATTTATTTTTCTCACCTATCTGAGATGATGAATATTAACTATACCTATCGTGGCAATCATTTCATGATATATATAAATTAAATCACTGTGCTGTGTACCTTAAACTTATATAATGCTGAATGTCAATTATATCTTAATAAAACTGGGAAAAAAAAGATTTGAAAAGGTTCAAATAAAAGCAAGATTCTTTTCACTCATTAGCAAAGGTTTAAATTACAATATAATAGCAGTTTTAGCAAGGATTTAAGGAATGGGTCAACATTACATGTGGCTAAGTCTACTATTATGCAACCAAAGAATATTTACTGATATGAGAAAATTGTCTTTTTCCTCCCTGGTAAGAAAAAGTGATAAACAATTATATATTTGAAACGATACCATATTTTTAGTATCAAATATATTTGTTTATACTTTTGTAAAAAAAGTGACCGAAAGTAAATACATTGATATGAGTGGTTATTCTGAGCCCTTAGATTACAATATTTTTCTTCTAAAGATAACTGTCATGTACTCAAAATTTTTATAATAAAACTACGCTATAAAACTTTTCTCTGTATGTTCCAAGTTCCTTTTAAAAAAATCCCTATCTTAGTTGGGAAATAGATGAGACAGGACTCATGTTACACACCCCTCCATGTCATTGAGCATGTCATTACTGAGACATGCTGGTAATGTATATAATTTCTTTGTAACAGTGTTGATGTTGTTTTCCCAAGAGGATTATTTAGGATTGGATGAGTAGGCCTATTAAAAATTTAACTTTACATAAAATAATTTTTAGAACTAGGAGTCCAGTTCAGCATGGACAGACTCTTCTACGATAAAGGAATGAAGAGAATACAAATTACAATACTACATTAACATACTGTTTTTTCCAAATAAATGATGTGCCTAATAGCTGCTTCCCATTCAGTAAATCTACAACTGGGAGAAAAGTGATAAAAACCAATGTTCACCAAATAGTAATATTAACAAACCACTGTTTACCCGCCACTGTTTACTTGGATATAAAATTTTTAGCTTTTTGTTTCATTTCCAGTTAAATAAGAAGAAATAAAATTACTTTTGAACATTGTAATTTAAGTGGTACAAGAACGTGATGGTTCCCTTGGGGAAATGAACTTTGAAATTCTACTTAATACTTTAGTAAGTAAAACTTCTCTTCAGGTGCTATTTTAAAATGTTTAGAACTGATTTTAACACATCTTATTCTTTGTAGTACCCTCTGACCATGGGCTTTCAAATTCCTACCAGCAATCAGACTTCAAATATCAAAACTTAACCTGATAACATTAACTACAGAAAAAGCTTGTGAAACACATTTTTAAAAATTGGGAGGTTAAAAAATATACCCTGGGGCTTCCCTGGTGGCGCAGTGGTTGAGAGTCTGCCTGCCGATGCAGGGGACACGGGTTCGTGCCCCGGTCTGGGAAGATCTCACGTGCCGTGGAGCGGCTGGGCCCGTGAGCCATGGCCGCTGAGCCTGCGCGTCCAGAGCCTTGCTCCGCGGCGAGAGGGGCCACAGCAGTCCGAGGCCCGCATATCACCAAAAAAAAAAACAAACCCTAATGGATTTAGAAATGAGAGAAGGAAATTGTATGAAAGTTTTCGAGTCCACTAGAGCTAATGTCTCATCAATATATTTTTCTCCCAGCAAATACTAATAAGTGCCTTCTAAGGACAGAGTGGCCTCTCCTCTGCCGAACCTTACCTCCTGGTGGGGAACTGGTGGAACATAAGCCGTAAGGAAAGAAGCTACTTTCAGGTAGTGGTTAAGTGCCGGGTGTAGGGATGTAACAGAGTTACCTGGAGGTGGAAAGGAGGGAGGAAGCCATCTGACTGGTGAAGGAAGGTCTCTCTGGAAACGGGACTTTTGATTTGAGCTCCTAATAACAAGGGGTCAGGCTGTGGGAAGCGGGAAGCTCTAGGTGAGGAGATTCTAGGCAGAGGGTATGGACGGAGCAAAGGCCCGAGGACAGGAACAGGCTTAGCACATTCCAGAAGTACCAGGAGGCCAATGTGGCTGGAACCTGGTGGGCAAAGGGTACAGTGAAGAGATGTGAAATCAACAGCAGGGGGACAGATCATAGTTTTTGAAACGTGCTCCCAAGAACCCCCTCATCCCTACTATTCAACTGGATAATCACTATCTTTTATGACTTTCTGCTTCAGTGATCATTCAAGAGTGTTTTAACGTTAAAAAGATTTGAAAACTTCTGTAGTTTTAATTTTATTCTAATTGCTAGAGGATATATAGACACACACACACACACACACACACCCCCCCCCTACATACCGGTGTTTTGGGGCATTTGCCAAGGATTCACTCTAGAGAATCAGTGGCTTAGAAATCATGGCCGAGGAGGTAACATTGAACCATCACGATTTAGAAGTGCTTGAAGCTGAGGAAGCAGAGATAGCCACAAGCGGGTGGCAGCTTTTCCCCAGCCGGAGAAGCTCAGTATGTCAGTGAAACCTGAGATGACTAATAAAAGAACACATGAATGACATGAACAGGTATATTCTGCAAACAGCAGAGTTGGAAAACACTAACATTAGAGACGGAGTCAATAGTAACAATGAAGGCTGCCAGGATTAAGTGGATCCGTGTCACTTAGGAGACATGATCTAAATAGAGAAGAAACTCAAGCCACGTGTGAGAATGTTTCAACTATGTTGTTTGAGGAGAAACTAATTTGGTCACTGGAAAAAGCCAGAAGACTAAGCAAGAAACGACCATGAGGGGACGGTACCTAGAGAACAAATCAGAATGATCTGAAAACAATAATGTTGGAAGATGAAGTATAATGATAATTTGCTGTGCTTGTCCAGAGTTCTGGAAATGACTTGAGGGGGAGAGGGTGGCTTTTCTTGTACTCCATCACTGTTTGGAGTAAAATCTGTCTGACGTGGGATTCATTTCAATACCACAATCCATGTAAATTATGCATCCCTGTGTGTCTAGCACTGTGCTAGGCAGAGTCTCTGCTCACAGAGAGGAAAACCTACTAAACAGAAAAGGCCTGGTGTGAGCATCCTCTGACAGGTGGAATGTACCCATTTTACAAAATCCTATCAGCAGAACAAAGAATGGAAACAAACTGACCATAGCCCAGGGTCAAACCATATGGTAAGAGCAATCGTTGCCTTGGTGTGGAAGGGGAAGGGAAACACCACAGTTGGCCCAAGCTACCAGGGGAGGCTATTTGAATGGACTGGGACTGGACGTGCCCTCGGAGGACCTGGTAGAATTCAGGTGGGTGGAGAGGTAGGGGGAGGTGTTTCTGAATCATTAACAGCTCAGCAAGAGCAGTTCAATCTGATCCAACTGTGAGCCTGGAAATATCGCCTAATTATTAACTAGCAGGTGAAAGAACAGAAAAAACACCTCTGGTGTCAGTGCAGGCTTCCATCTGGCTGTGGGACCATTAGGAGGCCCTTGAATTTATGGCTCCTGGGCAATACAAAGAAGGCAGAACTCTTGCTTACTAAATTAGCAGACATAATTTCAACAACACCCAGAGTGAGCAAGGATGCTAAAAAGAAAACAGAAAACATCTCTGATGAGGGTAGAAATTATAAAGCCCTTTCAAAAATAATTTGTGATGCCTCCAGAGTAACTGAAATGACCATATCATCTGCTGACCTGGAAACTGAACTTAAAGAAATATTCCAAATGGGAAATAAAAAGTCCAAGATACTAACTGCAGAGTTACTTATGCTATTTGAAACTTGGAAAAAGCTCAAAGACTACCAACAGAGCAGTCAAAGTAATGCAAATCGATGTGTGAGATCTTTTTCACCCAGAGAGAGAGTAAAGATTAAAGTGCTTTTAAATATCCACTTATGGTGAAAGTGTAAAATGGGTGAAACTTTTGTCGAGGACAATTTGGCAACATCAAAATTTAAAACATTCATGCCTCTGAGTCAGTTCTAGAAACTCCGTATTTCAACTTTCCGAGTTCTAGAAACTTGGATAGTTAAAACACTTAAAGTGTGTAAAGGGCTTTACTGATTCCAAGGCATTGCCTAATTTCCTTTTCAAAATTATATAATACACACTACATCTGATCCCTGAAAGAAAGGATATCATGATAGATATTACTGATAGGCCCACTTTCTAATAGGGAACATGAAGGTCACAGAGATTAAGAGATTTACCCTTACTACCCCTAAATTCATACGCCCAGCAAGTAAAAGTCAAATCCTTTACTAGTGTTTACTAGAATTCCATAAGGCTAAACACAGTCATCTTGTTTATGTAAAATATCTCTTTGTTTAGGCATAGAACTCCATTTCACGGAGGCAAACCACTAGGGTCTGGGGAGTAATTCCATATTTTCTGTGGAATAATAGATAATACTGCTCCCACTATATTTGGGGGGTGGTGATTTTGGGGGGAAGGGAGAGAGAGAGAGGGAGGGGGAAGAGGGAGAGACAGTGGGGTGGGGAGAGAAAGAGAAATGATTTGTTGGTCCTCTGACCTAGCATGTGTGAAAGAACAGACAAAAATAACTTATATGCAGATATAAGATGCAATGTGAATGCTTAAATGGAGGTGAGGACTGTGAGAAATCTATTATTCACAAGTGTTGTGTATCCTTGGAGAGCAGGTTCCAACATGGAGGTGAGGCCTTATTATTTCACAGCAAGAGAAGTAATAATTCTCATCGTTTCTAAAAGCCATGGGTACTACAATGGGTTTCACAATAATCAATTAATTAACCAAAGTAAATATTTAGAATGAGTTACAGCACAAAGATAGGAAATCAAGGCATATAAGTGAACTTAGACATGTAAAATCAGTCTTCAGAAGGAGAGATTACACAAAAGAGAGCAATGGCATCGCACTAGATGGCCGTGCCCAGTAATAACTTCAGTGAACACCTGTCGTCATTGCTCTGTTATTTATCAAGGAAAATGTCTGCAAAAATTCAGTGAGTACAGGCAGAAAAACAGAAATATAGATCAATGGAACAGGATAAAAAGCCCAGAGATAAACCCACGCACCTATGGTCACCTAATCTATGACAAAGGAGGCAAGGATATACAATGGAGAAAAGACAGCCTCTTCAATAACTGGTGCTGGGAAAACTACACGTCAAAGAATGAAATTAAAACACTCCCTAATACCATACACAAAAATAAACTCAAAATGGATTAAAGACCTAAATGTAAGGCCAGACACTATAAAACTCTAAGAGAAAACACAGGCAGAACATTCTTTGACATAAATCACAGCAAGATCTTTTTTGACCCACCTCCTAGAGGTAATGAAAATAAAAACAAAAATAAACAAATGGGACCTAATTAAACTTAAAAGCTTTTGCACATAAACAAGGCGAAAAGACAACACTCAGAATGGGAGAGAATACTTACAAATGAAGCAACTGCCAAAGGATTAATCTCCAAAATATACAAACAGCTCATGCAGTTCAATAACAAAAAAAACCAAAACAACCCAATCAAAAAAAGGGTGGAAGACCTAAATTGACATTTCTCTAAAGAAGACATACAGGGCTTCCCTGGTGGCACAGTGGTTGAGAGTCCGCCTGCTGATGCAGGGGACACGGGTTCATGCCCCGGTCTGGGAAGATCCCACATGCCGCGGAGCAGATGGGCCCATGAGCCATGGCCGCTGAGCCTGCGCGTCCAGAGCCTGTGCTCCGCAACAGGAGAGGCCACAACAGTGAGAGGCCCGCGTACCGCAAAAAAAACAAAAAAAAGAAGACATACAGATAGACAACAAACACATGAAAAGATGCTCAATATCACTGATAATTAGAGAAATGCAAATGAAAACTACAATGAAGTATCACCTCACACTGGTCAGAATGGTCATCATCAAAAAACTTACAAACAATAAATGTTGGAGAGGGTGTGGAGAAAAGGGAACCCTCTTGCACTGTTGGTGGGAATATAAATTGATACAGTCACTACA
This sequence comes from Stenella coeruleoalba, assembly GCF_951394435.1. Classification (NCBI taxonomy): domain Eukaryota; kingdom Metazoa; phylum Chordata; class Mammalia; order Artiodactyla; family Delphinidae; genus Stenella; species Stenella coeruleoalba. The sequence goes on along the minus strand of NC_137164.1, from coordinate 23,009,419 downwards.
GAGAACAGTACGGAGGTTCCTTAAAAAACTAAAAATAGAACTACCATATGACCCAGCAATCCCACTACTGGGCATATACCCTGAGAAAACCATAATTCAAAAAGATACATGCACCCCAATGTTCAATTGCAGCACTACTTACTATAGCCAAGACATGGAAGCAACCTAAATGTCCATCAACAGAGGAATGGATAAAAAAGATGTGGCATATATACAATGGAATATTACTTAGCCATAAAAAGGAATGAAATTGTGTCATATGCAGAGACATGGATGGACCTAGAGACAGTCATACAGAGTGAAGTAAGTCAGAAAGAGAAAAATAAATATCGAATATTAATGCACATATGTGGAAGTTAGGAAGATGGTATAGATGCACTTATTTGCAAAGCAGAAATAGAGACATAGACATAGAGGATAAACGTACGGATACCAAGGGGGAAGGGGGGGGTGGGATGAATTAGAAGATTGGGATTGACACATATACACTACTATGTATAAAATAGATAACTAATGAGAACCTACTGTAGAGCACAGGGAACTCTACTCGGTGCTCTTTGGTGACTAAATGGGAAGGAGATCCAAAAAAGAGGGGATATATGTATATGTATGGCTGATTGACTTTGCTGTACAGCAGAAACTGACACAGCAGTGTAAAGCAACTATACTCCAAAAAAAGAAAAGAAAAAAATTCAGTCAGTATATGCAAAGTTTGGCAATTACAAGACTGTGTCAGTCAAGAATGTGTTTCATTTCGAGTTTTAAAATCCTCCCTCCCAGTGGCTCACTGTCTGATCCCAGAACAAGGATTTACTATTTCTCTGTGCCTCAGTTTTACTATCTGTAATGTGGACTGAAGAGCTTGGCTCACATCAAGGGTTTTGGGGCTCTTTTTTCTCAAGGACTCTACTTTTTACACTAGTCCCTCTGTCCTGAGTCAAATACTTTTTCCTATCTAAGGGACTATTTCCAAAAGTGTACTGTTACATCTGAGCTCATCTTCATTTTCTCTTGACCCCATATCTCCCTCAAGTTGCCTTTAAATTTATGTGCTCTCTTTCTAGACAAACATCTTCAAAGAGCTGACTGTACAAAATGTTTCTGCTTTAAATTTGTCATTACTCTCCCTCTTCTTTCCTCCCTCCCTCTTTTTTTTGCTCTTTTTGGAAGGGGGTTTAATAGTTGGTCCAAATTTAAATATGAAGCAAAAATGAAAAGTAGTGAATCCATCAATATCATCAGGGTATTATTACTATTAAAAATCTCTTTTCTTTGTGTAGCTCATTTTGGCTTTTCACTGGCTTCATCTCACTTGATTCTTCTGTTCAATGTTTTTTTTTTTTTTTTTTTTTTTTTTGGGGTACACGGGCCTCTCACCGCTGTGGCCTCTCCCGTTGCGGAGCACAGGCTCCGGACGCGCAGGCTCAGCGGCCATGGCTCACCGGCCCAGCCGCTCCGCGGCATGTGGGATCTTCCCGGACCGGGACACGAACACATGTCCCCTGCAAAGGCAGGCGGACTCTCAACCACTGCGCCACCAGGGAAGCCCTCTGTTCAATCTTTAACCCACCAACGTGGCTTCTACCCCTACAAGTAGAATTAGCTCTCGTTAAGGTCCCCAGTGAGTGACCTCCCCACTTCAGTCTCTTTACTTGACCTCTTAGAAGAAATCACTCCTGCGGCTGCTCCGGGGCTGAGAAATGTGGCTTGGTCCCCATAAGGTCACACATTTCTGTTTCCTGCTAAATTTCTGGCTGCTCCTTCTCAACCCCCATGACTGACTTATCCCTTCTTTCTAAATTTTAAATGCTGGAGATTTTCCAAGCCCGCTCCTCCCCCCTCCCCTGCCGCTATTCTCTTCATGCCGTTTCCCATACATCCGTGGCGCCAGCTATGTTCCACGTGCTGATGAACACAGGCATCCCTGTATGTGTATGTGTCTGCCCCACGTCTCCCACCCCAGACCCGTACTTCCCTCTGCCTACGTCGTATCACTTAGATTTCTCACGAGAGCTTAGACCTAAGATGTATAGATCTGATACACGAGTCTCCCCTATATTTGTTCCTCTTGTAGTTCTCGTCTCATGAAGCACCACCACTACTTACCCCGTTTCTTGAGCTAGGAACTGGGGATCCATCTTGATTCCCCTTTCTCCCTCATTCCCCTCTCATCTCATCACACAGTCCTGAGGCCTCGACCTCAAAACTGTATCACGGGTCTGTCCCCATCTCTCCAACTTCACTCCCATCCCCCAGTGGAGGCCACACTCACTCTTCTCCTCTTATTGGGACTCGCAAGGTCTCTTTACTGATTCCCTTGCTTCCATCCCCACTCCAGCACCGAAACCCATCTCCTTTAATTCAATCATGGAGTCTCTTCTTGGTTGAGTGAGTGAATGAATGAATGTATGAGTAACAAACCTTCAGTTGATCTTAGAATTAAGTCCAGACCCTTTCTCAGGATGCACAGGGCCTATAAGTCTTCTCATAACAATTTCCACCGCATCCCATAAACCGGTCTTCCAGTAGTTCTTCAAGCAACTCAAGCTCCCTCTGCCCTTAGGGTCCCTCAAACTCTCTTCCTTGCACTCTTTCCAGAGCTGAGTCCTCCTCATCCTTCAAGATCTCAGGCTAAATTTTTTTTTTTTTTTTTTTTGCGGTATGCGGGCCTCTCACTGCTGTGGCCTCTCCCACTGCGGAGCACAGGCTCCGGACGCACAGGCTCACCGGCCATGGCTCACGGGCCCAGCCGCTCCACGGAATGTGGGATCTTCCCGGACCGGAGCATGAACCCGTGTCCCCCGCATCGGCAGGCGGACTCTCAACCACTGCGCCACCAGGGAAGCCCCCTCTCAGGCTAAATTTTGACCTGATTCCATGAAGATCCATGGTAGATTCCCTCCTTTGTGCTCTACCATTGCAGCATCCTACTATCTCCTTCCTAGTAATTATTATGATTTGTAATGATGTACTTATTAATTTACCTGCTTACTATCTGTCTCCACCATTGGACAATAGCTCCATGAGGGCAGAAATAACTTTGGTTCTTCACAGTGAAAGGTGGACAACAAGTAAAGAAGGAAAAGAGGGAGGGAGGTATGGAAGGAAGGAAGAGAGGGAGGGACGGAGGGAGGGACGGAGGGAAAATAGATGGATACTGTCACTTTATACAATGAGAAATAGTACGGAATCCCTAAAATTGGGAGGGGGCAATATTAATTCAAAAATCCATTTTCTTGAGAATAAAATTTTAGTTTCAACACTTTCTGCATATTTTGGCTTTATTTTTACATACACTTTAAAAATTCTAATATGTTTTTCCTTAAAGGCTACTATTTTCTTTACCGATTTGTTTTTTCAGTCAAAGCACGACAAGCATGACTCTCCTGAGAAGTCTCTTAAAGAAATCCCTTCTCTGCGTTCTTCTCTCTGTCCTCACACAAAACAAACACACACACACACACACACAAACAAAAGGTGTGAGGGGTGAGGCTGCTACTGGAGTGGGGTGGATCCCCAATCTTGACCACGGTCAGTTGGTACCACGGAGTTTGAGGCAAAGCCGGGCACAGCTCTGCGGACATTTCTGATAGTTATAGTAGTTATTATAAATAATTTATATAAAAAAGGGGAAGCACAAATAATAAGAGGAAAGAAAATGAAGCACTGTATGCTTCTGAATTGCTGCTGGAAGGAAATTCATTTTCAGCCCAAACACAATAGCGCTTCACCCCTTTGATATGTCGTTGGCTGGAAGTACAAGTAAGTAGCAACGAGAAACTTACACAGTCTTAGAGCTGCCTGCTGTGAGTACTCAGGTCTACGACCTGATAAAAGATAATCATAAGCCTTTAAGGAAGGTGCTTTTTAATTTCTCTTTTTCAAATAGGAGAAAAAGGGGGTACAAATGGTTTGTACCATTCTAATAAAAAGAGAGCGGGTAAAGGGGCAAGAAATCAAAGGCAAAAAATTTCTTTTACAAACATTTACTGAACATGCACCGTGCTGGGAGGTGTCGGGGCACAAAGATGAATAAAACATAGTTCTTTCCCTTAAAAGGCTTAGCATCAAGCAGAAGATACAGGTTGGGTGGAAGGAAGAAGGGATGGGTGGACGGATGGACAGATGGACACACACGCAGATACAGCATGAGGAAAGGACTGATGAGCAAGCATGGTCTCCCAGGGAAAAGAAAGTAACCAGAATACAAAATTTAACAAGGAAGAGTTAAGGAGACTGATTATAAATGTGGAGAAATGAGCATGGTTCATTAATTTTATCCGTATCTCAATTGCCTTGGGAAATATCAATAGGCTTTCCCTTTACTTTAATGTACACAAAACTCTTACAGTGAATGAATGAAAAATGTAATATCCTATTAAGTCTTGTGCTTAAGCAGTCAAGGTTAGAGTTTAGTTGTTGCTTTATAACCAGTTTCATTCAGTGGAAAGTACAATGGCACTCCCAGACCTGGCACGTTCTTCACCAGGTGTGCAAGGAAAGAGGTTAGAGTGCCTGGATGGTCCTCTCCACCTATCAAAGATGGAGAAAACAGTCAAGATACATCATTCTGTAGAACTTAACTAGACCCTATCCAGACCTTATCTCCTCATCCATGAAATGCAAGGGCTGGACCAGATCAGGGTCAGCGGAAAGTTTTCTTCTCGTTTGTACTGGTGTTGGCTGCCCGGAGTGCCATGTTGACATGTAAAAACACATACTACTTCAGTAGGAAAGAGGGTCCCGACAGGTTAGTAACGTCTGCATGGGAACAGTATGAGACACATTTGCCACTGTGGAGTGGATCACTAAGGTTTAAATGAAATACGGTATCTGAAATCTCTCTGAAAAATTAAACCCTAAACACCAGTATAAGATATTACTATCTAAAGTCCTTTCTAACGCCCAAATCTTACTTCTACTGAGCTGGAGCTCTTACCTTCCCATACAATGGATACCATGTTACGATAAATTCTTAATGATCCTTATTAATGGTTCTTAATAATGATTCTTATTTCAGTTATTTTTTGCCCCATGTCTTGTTTTCAGGTTCTCATGAACATGACTGGAACAGGCTTGGCCTTATTTCCTTTTCCTTCCTAAGCATGGGGCCCAGCAGGAGGCCGTTGAAAACAGAACACGTGGTTTACTCACTCAAAAAAGGAACCCGTCACACATCGACCGTGCAAAGGGCTGCACGGAAGCTGTGTTGGCTCTTTTCCTCAGTTTAAGCCTGGGCTCGGGAACAGCTAGAGCTTTGTGAAGGGAGGTGGGTGGGAAAACGAAAACAGACACTTCCGGTTCCTCCTTACTCATGTGTTTATGAAGTTCCTAATTTCCTTAAGGAACTGACAATTCATAAATCAGATATAGCCACGACCAAGAGCAACTACAAATACGAACAAACAAGGTCGCTTACTTAGGATTTTAGATAGTCTGTACCCTATTACCCTCTGTTGATAGGAAAAGGTGAGCTACAGAAGGCCCTGTTCATCCTGCTCCCAAGGCTGCTTGAACTGAGACCTGATTTCTAGCATCTACACGACTCTCACCCTCACGTTTGCCCTGGGTTACTGGTTATTCAGTAGGTGCCATAGCTCTGCCAAAGGACTTGCCTTTCCTCTGCTGTAAGTTGTTTCTTCAAAGCCTAGAAAGATGAAAGTTCCTTACAATGATTCTCCCACATCACTTCCGTGGCTGGGTGTGTGATTAACTCTGCAGGGGCTCTCTGGGTCCATTAAAGAACCAATACAAAAACAAACAAATAAAAACCACCACTGCTGCCAGAAAGAGTACCTCAATTATAGAGATACTCTTCCTGTGGTTCTCGTTAAAAGTTACCATTCTGCTTTATTTCCTCAAGATGCTACCTGGATGCTAGTCACTGTGCATAGTAAGGGCTTATGTTTTGAATTTTGAGAATTTTCCTAAATCTAGTATTTCAGACCTTGAAGAGAACCTGGACACCCTCCTTTGACAGGTGGGCATAGCAAGGCCCTCGGGACCTGTGCAACTGGCCCATGGTCATTTAGTCCCCATGTGACAGCGCAGAGGGGGATTCACACCCAGCCTCCGGGGCCGTCGGCGCTCTGCTTCCCTATATGATGCTGACTGGCTTTTCCGGCACCTTCCTGCCTTCCCAGGCTTCTCTAGTCAGTCAGGGCCTCCTCTGGCCCCTGCAGAGCCTCTGGCCTGTCCCTCTCCCAGCCGAGCACCAGCGAGGATGACACAGAAATCCAGACACGTATGACATCATCATCTTCCTCTATTATTTCCCTAAATTGCTTTTTTCCTACCCACGACAAGGCAGTATTTTCTCACAGCTGGGGATGAACACATTCAAAAAGACGTTCTCAAATACATGGTTTCCGAGAGAGGCCACAAAGTTTTGAAAACAGAAAATGAGCATTTTTGAGCGATTGCCCAGTTCATGAAAATGTCTCTGGTTAGAACCTCGTCAGCAGTGATTCACTCTGAGCGAGGGTCCCCTGCGGAGACTTTAGTTGCCTTGCATTAGAGTGTGAGGCCTATTTTTCCTGCTGAGACAGAGTACATGGCTAGGAAGCATTAACTGATGGAGGCCACAAGAGTTCCAGCCAGTGAAGTGAGGAATATTTCTTTAAAGATGCCCTCGTGGTTGCAAAGCCTTAGTGAACTTGAAGACTACAGTATTTCCCCTTGCTCTTCAGGATAAAGTGTCTCTTTGCCCACAGGCATAAACCTGTAGAAGTAAAGCTTCAAGGTCAAAGATGTGCCTTCTATGAGAACAAGTAAATGTCCCTAATGAGGAGGAAAATATAGTTTATTAGAGTTCAAGGATGTGTATCTTGATGCCCAAGACCTTTTTCTCCAAGAGAAAACCTGGTTAGATAAGATTATGCACAGTGCTTGAACACAGTAGATGTTCAAAATATGTTTTTTAGATTTGCATTGGCAGCTCCCTTTTAGGTACTTTATGGCTTGGGTACTTTTACCAGAAAAATCAGTTGTAAAATTACGTTACAGTTAAGGCCAGGGAAATGTAGCATCAGACAAGTTTCCCTACCCATTCCCAGGCCTAACGGGGTATTTTGTTTTGCTTTGTTTCCCCACCAGCCCAGGCCCTGAAGTACTTCAAGGAGTTATGTTCTCAAGTTTTCAGTTGTCATTTGCGGGCCTCATGTCTCAGAAGGTTTGAAATAGGCCCTGGAATCTACAGTTGACACAGTGACTTGTGGAAATTACTTTGAGTAATATTGTCACAGAGCTACAATTTATGGGTGTGTTCTGGTACACGTGGATGCCTCCACTTGGCTTGTAGAGGAGAAGTGTTGTCACTGCTGCTAGAACAGGAGAAAAGTCAGAACAAGGGAATCACTGTCCAGAGGGGCCACATCTTCTTCTTTTTTTTTTTTTTTTGCGGTACGCGGGCCTCTCACTGTTGTGGCCTCTCCCGTTGTGGAGCACAGGCTCCGGATGCGCAGGCTCAGCGGCCATGGCTCACGGGCCCAGCCGCTCTGCGGCATGTGGGATCCTCCTGGACCGGGGCATGAACCCGTGTCCCCTGCATCGGCAGGCGGACTCTCAACCACTGCGCCACCAGGGAAGCCCCCACGTCTTCTTGTTTCTTTCCCTTAAAATAGAGAGTCGGCCAAGATCGCTCCCACCCCACTACTCCTCCCTACACTGCCCTCCAATGAGGGTAAAGGAAACTAACATTTTGGATCCCTACACTATGTCCTACACTTTCATTACCCATTGTGGAAACTGCAACAGTTCTCTGATGTTGAGAGTATTATGTCCCCTCTACAGACAGACGAACTCAAAGAAGGGAAATACGTCGCTCAAAGTTATACAGCTAATGGAAAGAGCCTGGATTCAAACCCAAGACCTCAGGCTCTAAAGCCACCATCTGCCTCTTGCAGAGAGAGAGAGTTCATCAATTTCTAATGAAAAGAATTTTTCTTTGCAAAGACCACAGAAAGGGTCCCCATTTATTGCTGTTATCAGCTAACTCCCCTTTCTCCCTCACACCTTCCAACCCTTCCAACCTCCTGCTTGCTCTTACCAGCTTTTCCCATCCAGAGACCCCTCCATGTTCTCCCAGACACCAGTCCTCCCCCTTTTCACTGCTCTGCCCCCAGTCAACTGTGTGGTCTGGCTCCATAATGACTCTCCTGCAAAGCTCATCATATCCACTTTGTGCCCTTGTCCTGTTATTTCGGCCACCTGCTGAAACCCAACCTGGATAAAAGCCACCCTCCTTCTCTCTGTGCCCACCCCCCCGCCAGTGGGAACATACAACACTGCTGGGGGAAATCATGTTAGGCTCGCAATGAGTGTTCATCAACCTTCCTAAATTTTCATAATCAGCTTCTTCTCACTCCTCCAGCGACTGCCTTCAAGGGCTCTCCCTTCCCAAACTTTTCATTCCTCATCAGCCCACCTAACCTCACCAGATAACTTTGCCTCCCACTCTTTTGAGAAAGCATCAATAGAATCCTTCAGCCAAGAACTCCCTCCACCCGTGTTACCAAACCAACCAGCCCACCTGCTCCGGATTTGGTACCTTCCCAAGAGCGAATATGTTGGACTCAAGTCCATCTGATGTGTGTTAATCACTGGCAAGTTCAAAGTTTCTTTCTTCCTTCGGGAGAGTTTTCTTTACTTATTTTTAGACTGAAATGTACATATTTACCCTATATTTATGATCATTTTTGATTACTGACATTAACTGGAGGGCACAACCACCACGGTCTTATTCATAGCAGTCAACTTTGTATTACTAAGTTTTTCCTGGTTAAACTTTAGTACAGATCTTAGATCACTGGACCCCAAGTCCTAAACTTGTAACGTTTAATGGAAATCTCCAGATTTCAAGCACAATAAATGAGATGCATAAAAATTAAATAATTGAAATCTTTTAAATTTCAATGCAATACAAAAAATCTCTCCCTCCCATCCCACAAGATATATTTCCACCTAAGGTATTTACTTTTAAAAGTAAAAGTGTGAAGATAGGGCTGGCCTGAGGCAAAAATGTAGGAGGTGTTGTTTTAATCATTTCCCCCCAATCCCTGATAGAGTGGAAACAGTTTAGGCAGCCAGACCTGGATTTCCATTCCAGCACTGCCTCATTCTACCTGGCTAACCTTAGGTAAGTTAATTAACATCACCCAAGTTCAGTTCCCTTATCTGTAAAATGGGGTTAATAATATTTAGCTGGCAGAGGATTAAATGAAGCAAGGTACTTAGAGTATTTGGTACGTACTAGGTGCTCAATAACTGGTGGAGTTATTACTATTATTTTCAGGATTCCTAGTAAAGCCATTCATAGCATAGCCTCAGATTTATACTGATTATGTCCCTAGGGAAACACACACACACACACACACACACACACACACACACACACACACACACACACACACACATTTTTTTCAAAAGACTTTGAAAACTTCTGCTTGCAGCCATGAGGAAGCAACAGGGATAGAATTAAACCTTCTGCTTCAAGCAGCTAAAAAGTAAGACAAAATACATGAAGTGACGGTTTTCAGGGATTGGACAACGGGAAGTACAGGACAGTGATTATTGAGAGAAGAGAGACAGATGAAGTAAAACCTATGATTGTCCCAGTCTGCTGTCTACAAAGTTTTGAGGATTTAACTCAGGGAAGAGAAACCCAAACAGAGCCTGAGGTGTACCTGAGTTCAGTGTCTGAGGAGGCCAAGCCAGCAGGAAATTATAAGGTCGAGCGCTGGAAAGGAAGGAGCTAATCAGAGAGAGAGCTCTGGAGATCTTCAGATGATTCCCCTCAAGTCTTTGGCTGAATATTGATCAGGCATGTGAAGGAAGTACCAAGGCAAAAATCATGGAAAAGGAGCAGGTGGTACCATTTCTGAAGCTCAAAAAGCTCTGGGAGCCGATCAAATTTCCAATAACCAGAGAGGGGAAACCTTGCAATGTACTGGGGTAGAGTTCCAAGTAGAGTCTTGCCTCAGCAGTAGGATAAAATTATCTCCAGGCCAAAGGCTGCTCTAGACCCAATTATCCAAACTTAAAAGCAAGGCTTTGCATGAATTAAACGATTTTTAAGGAACTTAACTGTATCTCAGAGCAAATCTCAAAAATATTTCAAGGAATACAAAAAAACTCCAGCACCTAACAATGTAAAATTCACAATGTCTGGCATCCAACAAAGAATTACTAGGCATGAAAAGAAAGAAATAGAAAAATATGACCCATCACAAGGAGAAAAACCCATAGAAAGAACTTAGAAACATCACACATAACAGACTTACTAGATAAGTACACTAAAACAGCTGTTATAAATATATTTCACATGTATAAGAAGATAAATGAAAGAATAAGCATGATAAGGAGAGATGGGAAGATAAAAAGAACAAAAAGACATCAAATCTCACAGACATCAAATAAGGAGGCTGATGGTTATGGCCACCCTTCATATCTAACCATGATTAATGACATAAAAGCTATATTTTAGAATGGTCCAAGGACCAGGTATAAAAGTGACTTTTCCAAAATTAATACATTTTAGATAATTAATTATATAAAGAAATCAAATCACACATTCAATCAACTATATAGTTATTGAGCACCCAGCTCTGTGTTTGATGATAGAGGAAATACAAAGATGAATTCGATATGGTTCTTGCTTGTATAAGTGTAGAGTCCGTCACAGTCTGTGAGATACATGATGGCCTAATTATATAAAGGCATAATGTGATATATCTACAACTCAGAAACACAATATGGAACACAGAAAATGATAAGGCTGCAAAATAAAAGCAAATAAAAGAAACAAGATACAGAAGTCGCTATGCAATTATTCTATATTTACAAATAAAAGGCATTGACATTAATTCAAAACAAAACTCCAATACACAGTAATATGCATGTGTGCACACAGGACAGAAAACACACAAATTGATTTTAATATCGGAATAAAACTGTTTGGTTTTTCTTTCTGTTCCCAGCTGCATTAGAATGTCTACTGTAGGGCCAGGATACAATTTTCCATTATGAAATGCAAATATCTCCCTTCAGCTCATGTTGCTGTCAAAGATATCAAAGCTTCTCTATCCCAGTGGAAGAAAAGGAAACCAAGAAAGCTAGGGAATGCGTGTGTTTGCGATGTATATGCACGTGTACACGTTATATATTTCTATGCAATATGTGTATACTTAATATATATCTATACATATATAAATATACATGCAATCCTTTGAATATATTTTCTCTAGTTTTAGGCTAGTAGGTAAGAAAGTGACTTGCGTAGTTCAACACGCTAGTTGACTGGTACATATACCACAGTACAGCAGACCAAATAAAGACTAAGCTAATCAAGAGATGGAAACCAGTTTAAAATTTTCAAAAACATTGTTATGGCATACACAGGAAGAAAGAAATGACACATCGATAGTTCAAAAGAAGTCAATCTACAAAGGAGTAAATTTACAAAGCAAGTAATGTTTGTGTGCTTCCTTCCATGGAAGAGAAGAAAATGACTATATTTCAAATAACTATATTATGTTATGCAAGCATCTGGAAAGGACTTTCACTTCCTAACAGCTCTAGCCAACAAGGATATGGGCTGTTGTCACTTGCGGAGAGTTACTGGAGGACAAGCCCTGATTTGTCTGAAGTGACATCAGTTACCTCATACAGTGCACAGTACAGGCAGAAGCAAATATTACAGTTTTTGGAAACAATTATCTACAAATTCTCTCACCTCTAGAAACACTGTACACACACACATCATAAACAAAGCACTGGAACGAAAGCTCCAGGAGGGCGTGTACATCCCCAGCACCTACAGCAATGCCTGACACGTAATACTCCATGCTACCATACTCCATGCTACCATTAATCTCTTCTGGGATTTCCAGAAGCCGCTGGGTGTGAGGTCAGGTGCTTCTCACCACTCTTCAATCCAGTCCCTATAAAACAACTTGGCTGACTTTTTTTCTCTTTTAAACACGAGTCAGAGGTTGCTTCCCTGTTTAAAATTCTTCAGTAGCCTGCACTTCAAATAAAATCTGTACTCCTTGCTTTGGCAGGCAGGATCTGGCCCCAGCCAACCTCTCCAGACATATGTTAAGTACCAACCTGCCAACCCGCCCCATGCCAACTGCCGCTTCTTGCCCATGCATATACCTACTTTCATTTCCTTGAAAGAGCCAAGTTCTTATCACCTCAGGCCTTTCCACAGGGAATTTTCTGCTTTTAGAATTTTCTCATCTTCCCAAATTCGCCCTTTCTTCCCTCCTGCTCCCAGGATAATTTTCATTTCTCCTTGGGGTCTTAGGCCGAATATCACTTCTTCAGGGGAACCTTTTCTGAACACACTCCAATCCCTCTGAGCTAAGTCAGGCTCCCATCCCTCTTTTGTAACAGCCCACAACTGTAATTATATAATCACCTGCACAGCTATTTGGATAACATCTGCTTCTTTAGAAATGTGTATCTCCACAGGAGCATCACCTGTCTGTCATGTAAACTGCTGTTTCTCTAGTGTCTTGTAACACACGCTGTACCTTAGGAACTTTCAGTAATATTGTGGTGAATGAATGAATACACCAATGTACTGTCCTGCTGTCCTGGGGAGAAAAGGGTAAATAACCGTGGAAAGTATAACAGAACTGTCAAGGAGACATGAAATCAGGTACATACATTGTGAAATACGAGTCAAGGGCCTATTTATTTTCTGACACTTGATAATGAGAAATCTTCCAACAAGATGGAAAATGAAAACAAAAGAGGACCAAGCATCGTCCTTTAGAGAGTCCAACTACTAAGACCAGGCTATCTGCATCCCTTAATCATGCCTGTGACAGACTGTCACCATCAATATCTGCAGGGACTAAAGAAAGGAAGTTTGCTGGCCTGAGTATGATTTTCATCTTAAAAACGAGTATGGGGGATGCTTTATCATCAGAGAGTCTATCTGAGTGTCTCTGTGCGCTGATGAGACGGCTTCAGGTATAGATCCCTAGCTTACATTTTAAAGTCTCTGACTACTTCTCTTATTTCAAACCTCGAAGTCCAGCAACAGACAGCAATCTAGTGGGTCAAAAGAGAGGGCACAGATGAATGAGCTATTTGGAGATGCAATCAGAGGGTAGGCTGAGACCTGCATGAGCAGCTGAGGGCCTGTTTCTCATTTCACAGCAAAAGTGTAACTAGGAGAGAGAGGAGTCAATGGCCAGCCATGTGCTGTGGCTGCCAAATACCCGCTTCTTCCATGAGCTCTAGACCCTTACGTGTGACTGATCACCACGTGTTTCCTTCAACAGCTTCTTCATATTCAACACAGCCAAAGAGAAACTCGCCATCTTCCCTCACCCTTTTCCCTTCCAGCCTTCCCCATCTCAGTCAATGACTCCACCATTTACACAATTTCCAAAGCTAGAAGCCCAGGATTCTTTACCCGCCTTACGTTCCACATGGACTCAGTCATCAATTCATGTTTTTTTTCCTATGAGTAAATGTCTCATGGGTCCCTTCATTTCTGTCTCTACCACCATGATTATTATTGCCATCATTTTCTCTTACCTGGGAAACTGCTACAGCCTCCCATCTGATCTCTTTGCTGCCAATCTTCCCTCATTCCCATCAGCTGTCTGTAGGACTTAATAAAAGTGCTCTGTAAAACTACAGCTCTAGATTCCACATATAAGAGATATCGTATGATATTTGTCTTTCTCTGACTTACTTCACTCAGTATGACAATCTCTAGAGGAAGGATAAATTGGGAGATTGGGATTGACATATACACACTGCCGTATATTAAACAGACAACTAATAAAGTCCTACTGTATAGCATAGGGAACTCTACTCAATACTCTGTAATAGCCTATATGGGAAACAAATCTAAAAAAGAGTGGATATAAGTATATGTATAACTGATTCACTTTTGCTGTATACCTGAAACTAACACAACATTGTAAATCAACTATACTCCAATAAAAATCATAAAAAACAAAACAAAACAAAAACAAAACAAACAAAAACTACAGCTCTAATCATATGACGCTCCTGCTTACCGCTTTTCAGCGACATCCTATAGCACCCTTTATCTGCTAGTGGCAGAACCACTTACGTTGATTTGTATTTGCTTATTCCCTCTTCTCTATTTCCCCCACTAGGGTCTAATACAGGAGAGTGAGGTCTATGTCTTTTATTCCCAGTATTCAGTACGTTTGGCTCAATAAATCCCAGTTAAAAGAGCGATGCTTCAGGAGATGAAAGGATTTAACAAATGCCTCTTCATATCTGGGCATACTGAAGAGGATAAAGTTGTTTCTGGGAGGATTAAACAACCCAACAAGGAAACTAGAGAAAAAATATTCTGAGGAAGCAGAGTGGAATTAAAATGAGTGGGGGAGGGCTTCCCTGGTGGCGCAGTGGTTAAGAATCCGCCTGCCAATGCAGACGACATGGGTTCGAGCCCTGGTCTGGGAAGATCCCACATGCCGTGGAGCAACTAGCCCCGTGAGTCACAATTACTGAGCCTGCGCGTCTGGAGGCTGTGCTCCGCAACAGGAGAGGCCGTGATGAGGAGTGGCCCCCACTTGCCGCAACTAGAGAAAGCCCTCGCACAGAAACGAAGAGTCAACACAGCAAAAATAAATAAATAAATAAATGAATAAATAAATTTTTAAAATGAGTGGGGGCATCCGTGAGTCGGAGAGAGGAAGGGGACAGAGAGGGGACTGTCCCCATGGGTTGTAAATCTCAGCTCTCCCCAGAGTGGCAGAGAACAGAGGCGCTGAGAGCAAACTCAGAGCTTCAGGAGAAACCGCAAGGTAGGAACCAAGGAACAACTCGGATACCTGTGAGAGGGAAGAGGTCTTTTAAGACCTCTCCAGGTTAAGCTCCAGGTTAAGACGTGATAAGGTATGGGGCACTTCCACAGCTAACAGGGAGGTGTGACGCCTTTTCCGAACATGTATTTGAAATACAACAAATGGCACACTGAGAAACCTGGGGTAAGAGATACATGTCCACTTTAAGTCAGTAACAGCTAAGGAGAGATTGCTGACATTAGGAAAGAAAACTTCAAAAAGTTTAGAGCAAAGGAAGGTATAATCTCACAGTCAGAGAACGTCCAGGAAATATTACCCGTTCCCAGGCAGGCCTGGGCAAGCAACTTAACACCTGGGGACTCAGCTGCTGCTTTCCAAGCTTTCCAGTTGATGATGATAACTCTGGAGAAGAAGCCAGGGTATATAGGAAGGGAGCAGCTGGTCACACAGATGGTGTCAAAGCTCGGGATTTGCTATTCTTGGTTTCAGCTGATGACACCAGAGGTGGGGATCGGGGCGCTCCTGAAAGGAGACAACGTGTATTGTAGGAAACTGGGAAGAAGCTTTCAGGCAACACCAGACCACGTGAGGATTATTTTGAAACTTGAGATTAGGCAGTGACACTGTTCAGTGAAAACACAAACAAACAAAATTGTAAACTAGATCGCAAGGAAGATATCATATGTGGCAAAGAAAGATGGATGGTCCTAGAGAGGGATCTCCACAGTTGATGGGAAAAGTCTGGTTTAGATGGCTATATTCTAGTGTCTTATGAGATGCTAATAGATATTTTTAAAAGGCTAAATTATGTCTAGGGAATCCTACCTAAGAGATACCACTCTTTTAAACTGTGCATTGCACATTAGCAGAGTAAAGGCTCTGAGGAACCCACAAAGAAAGCAACCTACTTGTGTTAAACCCAGAATTTGCCATGCTTGTTAGGTCACGTAAATACTTACATGACATCCACCCTACCTAACAACTGTGGGACACTGATATTCCAACAGGCCAGTTTAGGAAACCTGGATCTATGCCAATGCAGAAAGAATTGATAATTAAAAAAAAAAACAAGAAAAAATTTTAAATTCCACAAATCTTAAAGTATGAGGAATAAAATAAACGTACAATACCATAAGGAGGGAAATATTAGCTCATAGACAAAGGAGGACTTTGAGTATGGGATTTAGTATACCAGTGTACCAGTAGAATGGTATATTTTGGATAAAAGAAATGAATTCAATGTAATGATCTCAAGTAGCACTTCATATGAAGAAGGTAAATGGGGACTTTCATGAAAGTGGGAATGGGATTGTGGTGGGGAACATGTGGGTGATGATGAAAGGGGAGGAAAATGAAGGAGGGGTAACTGTGGGAGCTCACAATGACCCACCAAAATGGCGTGATACGGCAGCAAGAACTGCATCAGATTTCCTGGGAAATCCTTTGGATTAAAATCAGAGGATATGAAAAACGTGTGCCTTGTTTGGCCGATGATTTTCATCTCTCAAAAAACAGTAAAAAAGTAGTAAGGAAAGGGATTTAGTGTCAATTTAATTTTAACAAACATGGGAAGAGGCGTTGGTCATTTAGAAATACCAGAAACTTTGGGAGAAGGCCAAGCGTGCATAAAATCCAGCCTCCCCATAATTCTGTCAGAGACATTTTAGAGGAGATTTCTTGGAAAGAAGGATACACTAAATTATCTTTATGTCCCTTCTGAGACATTAAAGGTTGCCTCCAAGAGGCACCAGCATGAAAACTGGGCCAGGAGCAACATTCTGTGGCTCTATGACTGTGGGAAAAAGAAACAAAGAGCACCACACACTGGGTACAGTAAAAAGATACTTTATATAAATATACTATAAAGCTATAAGAATTGAAACAATGCGGTGCCAGAATAAAAAGAGATCAGTAGTACAGAATAGGTATTTCAGCAACAGATTGAAATATACATAAGAATTGAATTTCTGATAAAAGAAGGAAGTACATTCACGGAGGCATGGCAAATCAGGACTATATATCAACTGTAGGGAGTGGGCCAAACCTTTCTGTATTTAGAAATGAAATAAGCATAAAGGACTCATAAAGGAAATGTTAAACTTTTTATTTTTAAAGGAACAATACTAAAGAGGCAAAATACAGACTGGATAAATATTTTTAGAAAATATGAACGTCAAGATTAAAATGCTTAGGGCTTCCCTGGTGGAGCAGTGGTTGAGAATCTGCCTGCCAATGCAGGGGACACGGGTTCGAGCCCTGGTCTGGGAAGATTCCACATGCCGCGGAGCGACTGGGCCCGTGAGCCACAACTACTGAGCCTGCGCATCTGAAGCCTGTGCTCCGCAACAAGAGGGTCCGCAATAGTGAGAGGCCCGTGCACCGCGATGAAGAGTGGCCCCCGCTTGCCGCAACTAGAGAAAGCCCTCGCATAGAAACGAAGACCCAACACAGCCAAAAATAAATATAAATTAAAAAAAATTATTTTAAAGATTAAAATGCTTAAAAGTAATGACCAAATACAAGCTAATAAAAAAATCACCCAGAACCCTATGTGATGAATGGATATAGTATGAAAGTAATAAATATATTTACAAAAGAGTAAATATGAATAGAAAATAAATGCAGGAAAATGATACAATTTAAAAGGAGTAGTTATAAAATAATTTAAAGTAAAATAACAGGATGCCATCTTTGCATATCAAGTCAGTAAATATTAAATATATGTTTATATTTTGGAAATTAATTACCCAGTATTTAACAAGAAAGTTTAAAATGTTCATTTGTTTTGACCAACTAATTCTACATGTAGTAGTCCATCCAAGCAAAATAATTCTAATTGCTGCAAAGCTCTATGCATAAAAAAGGTTCACTGCAATATTATTTGTTGAAAAACATCAAAAGGAAGGAAGGAAGGAATAACAGTTAATGTTTAATGAATGCTTACTATGTGTAGGTACTACGCAGTTATTGTATGAGAAGTTATCATATTAAAATCTCACAACTGTCCCAGGAAACAGATACAATCATCATTTTACAGAAAAGGTAAAATGTTTTCACATACTTGAAGAGATTATGTTCTCCCAAGCAACTTGGTTAGTAAGAGTAAAAAAATGGAAATAGCTTAAATGTAAATACAGGAAAACTGTGGAAGATTTATTTAATGGATTATTCTAAAATTTTAATATAAAACTATAGAAAGGAAAAATAATTTAGGATAAGGTGCTAATAAAAATACACAACAGAAAATTTTATATTTAATAGGATTCAAATATTTGCATAGAAAAAAGACTGGAGGAAAACATATAAACACTCACCAAATAAAACAGGACTTGACCCTGAGAGAGGGTCAATAAAGAGAGTCTGCTGGCAGCCCTGAGAACAAAGCAGAGTGTACTTCAGCTGGTGGATGAGGGGAATGATGAAGGATGCTCAGGAAGAGCGCAAAAGGCTCAGACACAGTTGAAGCAGTTTGGCTAATACAGGAGATAGAGAATGTAATTCACGGTAGATACGGTAAATCTTCTATAACAAGTAGGGCTGTAATTCTTTTCATGGTAAGTTACTGGGAAAATCATAAACTGGTCATGGTTAAAATGTCAGAAGACTCAAAATCATAAGAAAAAATCATGAATTATTGAGGCTGTGGCTTACTCTGGAAGGCACACAACACTGTCTGAGAGGAGTGGGAGGTGGAGACAAGAGTAAAGTAATTTCTGCTATAGGAATATTTCAATTAGGCAGTTGAGAAAATTTGGGCAGAAACATACAAATCTCTGCTCTCAACTTATTAGAAGGAAGTATCTGTCTAGATAAGCTTTAGGGAAAAGGAGTCCAGATAAACGCATGTTCAAACCATAGAGAATGTCATTTTACGTACATACACACACATCCCATAGCAGACCAATCTTCAACTGTATGAATTTTATAACATTTTGGAGAATTTTATAAATATCCTAAGTATAATGCTTTTAACTCAATATTTGACTTTCCTTTTTCTGTTTCTCGCTGTCCTGTCTCCTGTCCTCTCTTCTCATGTTCTTTATTATATTAAATAAGAAACCACACATATATTTATATATGCATGTATGTGTGTGTACATATATGTTTGTATACATGTGCACACATGCATACACATTATATATAATTTACTACAGCTAGTTTAGACTTTTACATGTATGGCCCATATTGACATAAAGAACAAAAACAAACAACAACAACCAAAAACCAAATGTTTGGTCAACTCAACTCAAAGTACACAGGTTCGTGGGTGTGAAACTTAGTAACTCTCCAAAGGCAATTGGTTTCTACTTAATGCATACCGTCTACTCTCAGCTAACTTGATGCGCAAAAGTGAACTGTTCTTCTGACATATAACAATGACCACACTATAATAACTGTTGCTTCTCCATTGCAAATACTGGGAGAGCAGGGACCATGCCTATTTTGTTTACTGCTGGAGCCACTGCACGAGGACAGTGTCTCAAAAAATGTGTTGAGTGTGTGACTCCCTCT
The DNA here is from genome assembly GCF_951394435.1 of Stenella coeruleoalba. Taxonomy (NCBI): domain Eukaryota; kingdom Metazoa; phylum Chordata; class Mammalia; order Artiodactyla; family Delphinidae; genus Stenella; species Stenella coeruleoalba. The sequence goes on along the minus strand of NC_137164.1, from coordinate 22,990,100 downwards.
TGCGAGAGCACAGGAATCACAACTAAGTGTTGAACCATCATCGACAGGAAGACACTGGAACTCACCAAAAAAGATACCCCATATCTAAAGACAAAGGAGAAGCCGCAGTGAGATAGTAGGAGGGGTGCAATCACAACAAAATCAAATCCCATATCCACTGGGTGGGTGACTCACAGACTGGAGAACAATTATACCACAGAAGTCTCCCCACTGGAGTGAAGGTTCTGAGCCCCACGTCAGGCTTCACAACCTGGGGGTCCAGCAACGGGAGGAGGAATTCCCAGAGAATCAGACTTTGAAGGCTAGCAGGATTCGATTGCAGGACTTCAACAGGACTGGGGGAAACAGAGACTCCACACTTGGAGGGCACATACAAGGTAGTGTGTGCATCGGGACCCAGGGGAAGGAGCAGTGACCCCATAGGAGACCGAACCAGACCTACCTGTTAGTGTTAGAAGGTCTCCTGCAGAGGCAGGGGGTGGCTGTGGCTCACCACGGGGACAATGACACTGGCAGCAGAAGTTCTGGGAAGTACTCCTTGGCATGAGCCCTCCCAGAGTCTGCCATTAGCCCCACCAAAGAGCCTGCAGCTTCCAGGGCTGGGTTGCCTCAGGCCAAACAACCAACAACAGGGAGGGAACTCAGCCCCACCCATCAGCAGACAACCAGATTAAAGTTTACTGAGCTCTGCCCACCAGAGCAACAGCCAGCTCTACCCACCACCAGTCCCTCCCATCAGGAAACTTGCACAAGCCTCTTAGATAGCCTCATCTACCAAGGGCAGACAGCAGAAGCAAGAGGAACTACAATCCTGCAGCCTGTGGAATGAAAACCACATTCACAGACAGACAGACAAAGTGAAAAGGCAGAGGACTATGTACCAGATGAAGGAACAAGATAAAACCCCAGAAAAACAATTAAGTGAAGTGGAGATAGGCAACCTTCCAGAAAAAGAATTCAGAATAATGATAGTGAAGATGATCCAGGTCCTCAGAAAAAGAATGGAGGCAAAGATTGAGAAGATGCAAGAAATGTTTAACAAAGATCTAGAAGAATTAAGGAACAACCAAACAAGAGATGAAAAATGGGAATGAAAAATGAAAAACTGAAATGAAAACTACACTACAAGGAATCAACAGCAGAATAACTGAGGCAGAAGAACAGATAAGTGACCTGGAAGACAGACTGGTGGAATTCACTGCTGCAGCACAGAATAAAGAAAAAAGAATGAAAAGAAATGAAGACAGCCTAAGAGACCTCTGGGACAATATTAAACACACCAACACTTGCACTGTAGGGGTCCCAGAAGGAGAAGAGAGAGAGAAAGGACCAGAGAAAATATTTGAAGAGATTATAGTCAAAAACTATCCTAACATGGCAAAGGAAATAGCCATCCAAGTCCAGGAAGCACAGAGAGTCCCAGGCAGCATAAACCCAAGGATAAACATGCCAAGACACATAGTAATCAAACTGACAGAAATTAAAGACAAAGTATTAAAAGCAACAGGGAAAAATGACAAATAACATACAAGGGAACTTCCATAAGGTTAACAGCTGATTTCTCAGCAGAAACTCTACAAGCCAGAAGGGAGTGGCACGATATATTTAAAGTGATGAAAGGGAAGAACCTACAACCAAGATTACTCTACCGGCAAGGATCTCATTCAGATTCAATGGAGAAATCAAAAACTTTACAGACAAGCAAAAGCTAAGAGAATTCAGCACCACCAAACCAGCTCTACAACAAATGCTAAAGGAACTTCTCTAAGTGGGAAACACAAGAGAACAAAAGGACCTACAAAAACAAACCCAAAACAATTAAGAAAATGGTAATAGGAACAAACATATCCATAATCACCTTAAATGTGAATGGATTAAATGCTCCAACCAAAAGACATAGACTGGCTGAATGGATACAAAAACAAGACCCATTTATACGCTGTCTACAAGAGACCCACTTCAGACCTAGGGACACATACAGAATGAAAGTGAGGGGATAGAAAAAGATATCCATCCAAATGGAAATCAAAAGAAAGCTGGAGTAGCAATACTCATATCAGATAAAATAGGCTTTAACATAAAGAAAGTTACAAGAGACAAGGAAGGACACTACATAATGATCCAGGGATCAATCCAAGGAGATATAACAATTATAAATATATATGCACCCAATATAGAAGCATCTCAATACATAAGGCAAACGCTAACTGCTATAAAAGAGGAAATCAACAGTAACACAGTAATAGTGGGGGACTTTAACACCTCACTTACACCAATGGACAGATCATCCAGACAGAAAATGAATAAGGAAACACATGTTTCAAATGACACAACAGACCAGATAGATTTAATTGATATTTATAGGACATTCCAATGCAAAACAGCAGATTACAGTTTCTTCTCAACTGCACACGGAACATTCTCCAGGATAGATCACATCTTGGGTCACAAATCAAGCCTTGGTAAATTTAAGAAAACTGAAATCACATGAAGCATCTTTTCTGACCACAATGCTATGAGATTAGAAACCAATTACACAGAAAAAAAACGTAAAAAACACAAACACATGGAGGCTAAACAATACATTACTAAGTAACCAAGAGATCACTGAAGAAATAAAAGAGAAATCCCAAAATACCTAGAGACAGGTGACAATGAAAACACGATGATCCAAACCCTGTGGGATGTAACAAAAGCAGTTCTAAGAGGGAAGTTTATAGCAATACAATCCTACCTCAAGAAATTAGAAAAATCTCAAATAAACAATCTAACCTTACACCTAAAGGAACTAAAGAAAGAAGAACAAAGCAAAACCCTTATAACCCAAAAGTTATAAGGTTAACTAACGTTAAGTTAGAAGGAAAGAAATCATTAAAGATCAGAGCAGAAATAAATGAAATAGAAACAAAGAAAACAATAGCAAATATCAACAAAACTAAAAGCTGGTTCTTTGAGAAGATAAACAAAATTGATAAACCTTTAGCCAGACTCCTCAAGAAAAAGAGGGAGAGGACTCAAATCAATAAAATTAGAAATGAAACAGAAGTTACAACGGACACCACAGAAATACAAAGCATCATTAGAGGCTACTACAAGCAACTCTACGTTAATAAAATGGACAATGTGGAAGAAATGGACAAATTCTTAGAAAGGTATAAATCTCCAAGACTAAACCAGGAAGAAATAGAAAATATGAACAGACCAATCACAAGTAATGAAATTGAAACTGTGATTAAAATTCTTCCAACAAACAAAAGTCTAGGACCAGATGGCTTCACAGGTGAATTCTATCAAACATTTAGAGACGAGCTAACACCCATCCTTCTCAAACTCTTCCAGAAACCTTCACAGGAAGGAACACTCCCAAACTCATTCTACAAGGCCACCATCCCCCTGACACCAAAACCAGACAGAGATACTACAAAAAAAGAAAATTACAGACCAATATCATTGATGAATATAGATGCAAAAATCCTCAACAAAATACTAGCAAACAGAATCCAACAACACATTAAAAGCATCATACACCATGATCAAGTGGGATTTATCCCAGGGATGCAAGGATTCTTCAATATATGCAAATCAAACAATGTGATACACCATATTAACAAACTGAAGAATAAAAACCATATGATCATCTCAATAGATGCAGAAAAAGCTTTTGACAAAATTCAACACCCATTTATGATAAAAACACAGAGGGAAACTACCTCCACATAATAAAGGCCATATATGACAAACCCACAGGAAACATCATTCTCAATGGTGAAAAACTGAAAGCATTTCCTCTAAGATCAGGAACAACACAAGGACATACATTCACGCCACTATTATTCAAAATAGTTGTGGAAGTCCTAGCCATGGCAATCAGAGAAGGAAAAGAAATAAAAGGAATACAAATTGGAAAAGAAGAAGTAAAACTGTCACTGTTTGCAAATGACATGATACTATACATAGAGAATCCTAAAGATGCCACCAGAAAACTACTAGAGCTAATCAATGAATTTGGTAAAGTTGCAGGATACAAAAATTAATGCACAGAAATCTCTTGCATTCATATACACTAGTAACAAAAGATCAGAAAGAGAAATGAAGGGAACAAGCCCATTCACCACTGTGACAAAAAAGAATTAAATACCTAGGAATAAACCTACCTAAGGAGGTAAAAGATCTGCTGTACTCAGAAAACTATAAGACATGGATGAAAGGAATCAAAGATGACACCAACAGATGGAGAGATAGACCATGTTCTTGGATTGGAAGAATCAATATTGTGAAAATGACCATATTATCCAAAGTAATCTAAAGATTCAATGCAATCCCTATCAAATTAGCAATGGCACTTTTTACAGAACCAGAACAAAAAAATCTTAAAATTTCTATGGAGACACAAAAGACCCTGAATAGCCAAAGCAATCTTGAGGAATCAGACTCCCTGACTTCAGACTATACTACAAAGCTACAGTAAACAAGACAATATGGTACTGGCACAAAAAGAGAAATACAGATCAAGGGAACAGGATAGAAAACCCAGAGATAAACCTATGCACCTGTGGTCAACTAATCTATGACAAAGGAGGCAAGGATATACAACGGAGAAAAGACAGACTCTTCAATAAGTGGTGTGGGGAAAACTGGACAGCTGTATTTAAAAGAATGAAATTAGGACACTCCCTAACACCATACACAAAAATAAACTCCAAATGGATTAAAGACCTAAATGTAAGACCTGGCACTATAAAACTCTTAGAGGAAAACATAGGAAGAACACTCTTTGACATAAATCACAGCAAGATCTTTTTTTGACCCACCTTCTAGAGTTATGGAAATAAAAATAAACAAATGGGGCCTATTGAAACTTAAAAGCTTTTGCACAGCAAAGGAAACTATAAACAAGATGAAAAGACAACCCTTAGAATGGGAGAACATATTTGCAAATGAATCAGTGGACAAAGGATTAATCTCCAAAATATATAAACTGCTCATGCAGCCCAATATTAAAAAAACAATCTAATCCAATAATGGGCAGAAGACCTAAATAGACATTTCTCCACAGAAGACATACAGATGGCCAAAAGGCACATGAAAAACTGCTCATCATCACTAATTATTACCGAAATGCAAATGAAAACTACAATGAGGTATCACCTCACAATGGTCAGAATGGCCATCATCAGAAAACATGCAAACAACAAATGCTGAAGAGGGTGTGGATAAAAGGGAACCCTCTTGCACTGTTGGTGGGAATGTAAATTGATACAGCTACTATGGAGAACAGTATGGAGGTTCCTTAAAAAACTAAAAATAGAATTACCATATGACCCAGCAATCCTACTACTGGGCATATACCCAGAGAGAACCATAATTCAAAAAGACACATGCACCCCAATGTTCATTGCAGCACTATTTACAATAGCCAGGTCATGGAAGCAACCTAAATGCCCATCGACAGACAAATGGATAAAGAAGTTGTGATACATATATACAATGGAATATTACTCAGCCATAAAAAGGAATGAAATTGGGTCATTTGTAGAGACATGGATGCACCTAGAGACTGACATACAGAGTGAAGTAAGTCAGAAAGAGAAAAACAAACATTGTATATTAACGCATATAAGTGGAATCTAGAAAAATGTTACAGATGAACCGGTTTGCAAGGCAGAAGTAGACACACACATGGAGAGAACAAATGTATGGACACCAAGCGGGGAAAGCGGCGGGTGGGGGGTGTGTGGGATGAATTGGGAGATTGGGATTGACATGTATACACTAATATGTATAAAGTAAATAATAAGAACCTGCTGTAAAAAATGAATAAGTAAAATAAAATAAAATAAATAAATAAGTAAGTAGGGGGAAAAAATGTGTGTTGAATGAGTTAAGTGAATACTGAAGCCCTATGTATCTTTCCAGACAGCTCAAGTCCCACCTCCCTGATAACATCTTCCCTCAGAGCCCCAGGCATTGATCCTTCTGGAAATTACCGAACCACCTCTTAGCACCTGATTCTACACATTATCTTTATTGCTGTTTTTTGTCGCTGTGTTTTTCAGTTTGGGGAGATATGCTCCCTCAACCCTCGAGGACACTTATATATATATTTTTTTCTATTTCCCAAAGCACTTGTTACAGGGCACATGGAAAATCTGCAATAAACATGTGTTAAATTAAATGATCAACTCTTTCAAATGACCTTCTACTTTGTGACATCTCCAAACATTTTCTATATCGAATACACGACTGTTATTACTATTTCAAAGTGTGACGGAAAGAAAACAGGGAATGCAGTGTCAGTTGAGTTGGGTTTCTAAGTTCTGCCGCTTCAGTGCTGGACAAGTCACCCAAACTCTGGACCCCTCTTTCCCTGTTTTTAACATGGGAACATGAACAAGAGCCACGCCCACCGTAAGCGTATACCTGTCTCAAGGAGACGGCTGTGGAATCAAATGGCGTAACGTCTGTGGAAGAGTTTTGTAAATTGGAAAGCAAATATTAGCTCTTCTATTTACCCATTTAAAATACAAAATTGGTGTTGCAGCGCCATCGGTGAGAGATAACCGCGTGTGGCTTTTTCTGAGAATGGCTGTTAGGCAGAAGAGCGAGGTGATGAGAAGAATCTCAGGCATACAGCCTGCCTGACCATGCCCCGGTCATCAGTCCCAGACCGGGCTCAACACCTGCGCGTGCAAAGACGGCCAAGGCGCCTGTCGCCCACACCCAGTGGCGTGGTTGCAGGCATCTCCCAACCCAAGAGAAAGCTTACCTGACACGAGCTGTTGTCCAGGCAACCCCACGGGAACCATGCCCAAGTTATTCATAGCGGTGGCCCAGGCGGTGGGGTCCGTCACTGACATGTTCAGCTGGGTCGTGTCGATTGCGAGACTCCCCAAACCATCGGCTGCTGTGATGGGGTAGGGGGGAAGAAACTCTGACTTAGAGTCCACAGGCAATGGTGTCTCTTTGAAAACAAATTGCATTTCTAGAGACGTGAGGCTTCGTTTAAGCACATTCCCAAACCACAAAAAATAACAGCACTGTAACCTACAGCGGTGCTTTCTCCAGACGGAAACATAAAAGAGTTTCCAAATACATTCTGGGAGGAAACTGAAGGACATGCAGTTTATATTATACACAGCATGCCACTAAGGAAGTACCCCTGGAAAAAACTGAAGAATCGCTTCCTTCTCCAGGTGAAACATTAGTTAAGTTCCCCGGTGGAGAGGCAAAGCCAGAGGACTCTGTGGGTAAAACAAGTCAATTGGCTTAGAATAAGCCTGTTTCCAAGAGTAATTCTGAAGCAGACACACCCTCTAACCGTCTAATAAAATCTCTAAAATCAGATGTCAAGCAGTCAAATTGGTCCTGACTGAATTTATTAAGTGTTACCTTGTAACACATTCCGTCCTTTACAAACTATTTACATACGTACATTAAGGAAACGCAGGTGTCCTTCTAAAGTGACTCCCAAAATATTTCTTATAAGCACAGGCTTTCATCAAAACAAAATAAACAAATAAATAATATTGAAGACAAATAGCACAGAGCTTAAAAAAAAAAAAAAGGTCAGCAAAATAAGTTAAATTTGACTGAATGCTCTTTGAGGTTCACTAGTTCCAGAGCCTGGTTTCTTTGAGGAGCCCAGGCTCCTGGTTCAATACTTATTTTCATGGCTGGGGAGGCTTTCCACTAAGACGCAAAATGCCTTGTTTGTGTTCAGTGCTGGCCACCGACATTTACCTGCAGCCATCATCTGAGGAAGCTGCTGGGGACACTGTGTGATGCTTTCAACGCCGCCTGCATCTACTATTGAATTACGAGCATCCTGAGGGGCGGGAGTGCTTTGATGGCTGAGTGCAGGGTCCCCACGGAGATCATCGGATTCTGCAAAAGGGGAAGAAGAGCAGCGCAGTGAGAAAGTGTCATCGTTAACTGGGGGAGCTCTCATGGGAAAAACTGTGGTCTATTCAAAATCAACAACAACAACAACAACAACCAAACAAATAAACGACAAAGAACAGCTTTCAGTGGGAGGCACAGAGGCGAAGCTGCATCCTTCTCTGGTCTGGTCTTGGAGACCGGGAGATGTGCAGGTCAACTGTCAAACCACCCGGAGCAGGGCTGGATGAAATAAACAGCCCGTCTGTGGAGCAGCTAGTGCCTGGCCTCCTACTGAAGAGACTTCACAAACGGGACTTATCAGACCCTCACAGCCTGCTCCGCACATGACACATCAATGGAGAGGGCAGACTCGGGGCTAAATGTGATTTTTTTTTAAGTTAAAAAATTAATTGATGTTGTTATTTTCGAAGACGGTCATCTGTGAAATGTATTCAGAGAGGGAGAAAAAGTTGGGAAGAGGGAGAAAAAAAAGCAAGGAGCTACTCCCCGTGAGATTGGTAAAGAGTGTGCCCAAATTACAATCGTCAGGAAAGGCAAAAGGAAAGAATGGCGTGCTGCCCACCCGTCGAAGAAGACGCAGAGGGTGCTGGGGCAGCAGAGGAAAAGCATTTGTTTTCTTAGTTCTATGACAAGATAAATTTAACTGGCCGCAATTTGTTTGGTCTGAATTTTCCTGAGAATTGCACAGCTTATATAGAAATGTATTTTTAAGACTTTTCAAAGCACCTTTCTGAAAAAGACAAAAAAACAAAACATTACTTAAAGTTACAAAGGGTCCCTCTATGTTGTACCATTTATAAAATGCTATATGCCTTCTCTCCATCCTTAAAAATGCAAAGACATAGCATTCCTATGTACATATTTTAAAAGCACTTTTACCAGTTCAAGACTGGAAGACAAAACACATCACTTGGATGGCTGATCTGAGAAGTTTGAATTTTAAGTCGATTGGTAGAACAACTGAATTCGAAGTACTTATCTTTATTTAGGCACAAATTTAGAAATGTTTTTCAACTGTCTTTCTGCTAATATATATTTTAGAATTAGTGTTATAGTCTGTCAGTGTATCTAGTGTGACGTTTGGCCCTTTTATGGTATGCTCTTTTATTTCTTTGATTCTTAGGTGCAAGAATCAGTGATCCTTTTGAACACTGTATTCTCAAAAAAACCGAGAAACATACAAAAAAACCCTTACTGCCAGGTGAGTAAAAGTTTAATTCAAATGGAAGCTCAGGTTTCAATATCTCAAGGATAGGTGGATATTGAGCAAATCGTTTCTATGGTCTCCACAAATCCCTAGCCCTCAGACACAGGGGAATGAGAGATGGTGGGGAATTATTTCCAATAGTCTATCAGGAAGATAAAACACCTTCATCAAGAAGTAGTGAATGATTTCAACTTTGGGAGCAAAGTGTACTCAGGACAAACGTTTCAAACCTCGCAATTAGACTCTACCACCCAAATAAACTCAGAACGTGTTTATATATTATATGCATCATTTATGCCAGGCGGTGGATGCCATCAGACAAAGAGATTCTCACCATATAAAACACACCCAATAACATCAATACATAGCTAACCAAAATGCCTGCCCTTTAGCTAGCCACAGACCAGCAACAGTTCTGTGGTGAAACCTCAAAGCATTTTCCTCTCTCCACCTCCGGCCATTTCAGAACACCAAAGCAAAGTCAGGCTACAATGTGTTCATGCTTTTGCTCAGATGGCCCAGGAGGAGAGGCGCTTGAGATCACTGCAAGGTCACTATTTGTCTTACTGATCTCCCCAGTGAAGTTCAGTTGGCTGGTTCTTTTTCTAGCTCAAGCTCTCCCCAAACTGGCATTAATGACAACTTTTTTTTCTGTCCAATGAGTCTGCAGTTCTGGAACACTGTATCAGAGAATATCCCTTTACTTTGTAGGCTTTATGACTTGTGCCTGACTGGCCATGTTTCACTTTGCCTTTCTCACTACAGTATTTGAGGGGTGGTGGTAGCTCTCCTTGGCTTTATACCTGTTCCAGTGTTAGTTTTCACTTTAGTGACTGTGGTATTACTAAGGGGAATCGAGTGTCCTGGTGGCCCTTAGCTTCTACCCACGCTTTCCATCTCCATTTTAAGACTGATACTGTTTCACCGGGAATAGTAACAAAACCGCTACTGTTTCATCACAAAAGCAAAAAAGCAAAAAGTATTGCTTCCTTGGCAAGCTGTGGTTTGTAAACCTGAATTTATCCCCTAATGAGAGGGTGACATTCTATGTATGACATCTCTTCAATGTCCCTATCCAACGGTTTGAATGACATACAACTTCATGTGGCTGCCATGTACCTAGAATGGTGACTCTAAAGGAAGTTCTGTCATGTCTTAGGCATTTCCAATAGACTCAAGAATGCCTTGCAATTCTTTTTAAAATAGATTTATTTATTTTTGGCTGCGTTGGGTCTTCGTTGCTGGGTGTGGGCTTCTCCCTAGCTGCGGCGAGCGGGGGCTGCTCTTCGTTGCGGTGTGCAGGCTTCTTACTGCAGTGGCTTCTCTTGTTGCGGAGCACGGGCTCTAGGTGCGCAGGCTTCAGTAGCTGTGGCACGCGGGCTCAGTAGTTGTGGCTCACAGGCTTTAGAGCACAGGCTCAGTAGTTGTGGCACACGGGCTTAGCTGCTCCGCGGCATGTGAGATCTTCCCGGATCAGGGCTCGAACCCGTGTCCCCTGCATTGGCAGGCGGATTCTTAACCACTGTGCCACCAGGGAAGCCCAAGGATGCCTTTCAATTCTTCAAAAATTTTAAAGTGATTTGGTTTGGGAGAAAGGTGATATTTTAAATTAATTACTACCTGGTAATTTATGAATAGTTACAAGAGTGATTTTTATACTTTACGAACATCTATTGTTCCTACTGAGTACCTGCCTCTTTAAATGATTCAAGGCCATAATGCCTAATTCATCATTCCAATGAATGTCTCTGCCTTAGTTTTCTTATTTCTAAACTATAGAAAAGATTAATATTCTTAATGTTTATTTACACACAGAGATGTGGGGAGTTAAAAATTACAGCTAATAAAACACTTGGAATATAGTAGGTGCTAATTATTATTATTTTATTTGAAAGTGTAGTGTTTCCATTAAGGTACCCTGGGATCTTTGTGTTCTACTGGATAATTATGTAATTAATTTTAAAACAGTGAGTAACACTTGATATTTTTAAAAGTAAGTGTTGCCCTAGTTTTCTGTGTCACATCTAAATTGTACCAGAATATTTCTTCCTTTTCACCGTTCCTTTATAAAATAATACAATGTAATTTAAAAGATGTATACATTTTTCTCTCTAGGGTTTTCTTTTCCTACCTGTGCAACTGCAAACGATTTCAAGAGATTCATGATGAACTGTGAAATCGGCAGTTTCTACTTACAGCTTTCAGTGAAGCTTTTGTACAATCAGATGTACAAATGCCAAGGATAACAGTACAGTTCTGTCCAGGTTTCAGCTGACATCTAACCTGTTCTTTGTTAAGGTACATTCAAGTACAAAACCTCAGACCCAATTTCATAACTGTTCAACAAGACATATTTATGCTCAGAATTTCATTGAGCTGTATCAATGGGGCAAATAGTTTTTGAAACTCACCAAGCCTAAGAAAATATTATTTGGCCTAAAAAAATGACACAGGCTTCTCCTGCTCTAAGAAACACAACTCATTCTACCTGTCTAAGGTCCCAAGGAACACAAGGACAGACACACACACGCACACACACACACACCGTGAGTAATAAAATCCATCTGTAACTGTCCACAAAACACAGATTCCTATTAAAAGGGGGTGGAGATGAGTTAAGTCTTGAAAATTTTTCTTTCGTTAATTTAAAAGGATGATTTTGTTTGACTCAAGTCCTTAGGTTTATACCTACTTCAATAGAAGAATAATTATAGTGAGAAAATCTGATTTATTAACGTCTTGTTGAGAGTTCATTCCAAAGGAAACATTTCATATGACATCTGAAACTCTCTTACTTTACAGGAAGTATTCACTAGCATTATTATGTTTTATATTCTAGTAAAAAGAAAAATGCATTCTCATCCAAAGTTCTACTTTCTGCTTCTATTACTAAGAAAATATCTCACTTTGACCTCCATGTAATCAGTAGGATGTTCTCTTGAGGTTATGGAAATGCTCACAGTTTAAAACAATATAGAGTACTGTTAAATAGACATTACTTACGTTTTAACCCCATGATCTTTAAGCAACCGTTTAGGAATAAGGGAGACATTTCTACTTCCTATAATGGTAAATGAAGTAATTCAGACTAATTCTACCACTGAGGATCAACCCCAGAAGAGCCTAATGTCTTTCATCAGTTTTACAAAAATTCTCACTATTATCTCTTCAAACACAAAAGGATCACAAAGACATGCTTAAATTATGGTAGAGGATTACTAAACAGGCTTCTAAGGAGAATGGGTCCTCTTACACTGATCTAGGAGATGGGTGGAATCTGCAAGTTTCGAGGCAGAGAAGAATTGCTCTGCAAAATGTGGTTAAAAAAAGGGGCTTCCCCGGTGGCGCAGTGGTTAAGAATCCGCCTGTCAATGCAGGGGACACGGGTTCGAGCCCTGGTCCGGGAAGATCCCACATGCCACGGAGCAACTAAGCCTGTGCGCCACAACTACTGAGCCTGCGCTCTAGAGCCCGCGCGCCACAACTGCTGAGCCCACGCGCCACAACTACTGAAGCCCGCACGCCACAACTACTGAAGCCCACGCGCCTAGAGCCCGTGCTCCACAACAAGAGAAGCCACCACAGCAGTGAGAAGCCCGCACGCTGCAACGAAGAGTAGCCCCCACTCGCTGCAACTAGAGAAAGCCCGCGCACAGCAACAAAGACCTAATGCAGCCAAAAATAAATAAATTTATTTTAAAAAAATGTGGCTAAAAAAAGAGAGAGAAAAAAAAGGACACTAAGGCTAAGTGCTTTGACGGGAAAGAAAGAAGGGATCTTTGGTAGCCACTCATGAGAAAAGGGGACTTCAGAGAAGAGAAATGACTAAAGCGGACATTGAGGTGCTTCACTGGGAAATATACAATGTAAACCTTTCCCCTGGGCCCTCTACAGAAATGTCAGCAAAGTCTATGTTGCTGCTTACTTCTCAGATGGGAGTAGCTTTTGGATGGTGGGTACCCTTTAGAGGAGAGAGCTTGAAGAGGGTTATGAGGAGGCAGCTGATAGCAGAGACTACCTAAGGTACTACGTGATAACGCATGATGAAGTTTTCACGTCTGCTAAATATACAGGATGTTGGTTATTAATGATTGATGTCTCCTGATTAGTGTGAAATAAAAGGATTAAGACTTTGAAGAAGAGATTTAAATTATATTAAAGTTTATGAGGAATTAGATTTTGTGGGGGAATTTCTGATGAAGAAAATTGCAAGGTAGGAATATTATATCAAATAAAGCTAGAAAGATCCTACTCGGAAATGGACAGAAAAGTCACCTCTTGGAAACAGTATGGGCAGAGGATGGAACTGGGTTAAGATAGATTCAGGCAGTGATGGACCCTGCAGTACTTTCTATCAAAGCCATGAAATCAAAAGGTCTTCTTTAATACCTGACCTATGACCTTCTTTAATATCTTATTCACATGTTTATAAAACCACTGAACTCTTTTCAGAGGGGTCATGATGTGACACACCTCACAGCACAGTGCACCTGAGGAGAAAAATGCCATTCCTGTTCCAAGTAGTTTTTAGTTTGCCCTTTAAGGCAAGAAGACAAAGGAGGTATGTATTCCCTCCTCTGTGTTCCCACAGTGCTCTGAACCTTTCTCTATACCAGCACTTGTAACTTCATATCCTAATTAGTTGTTTATGTCTATGTCCCTAATAAACAACATGCTTAGAATGATCATGGAAACTAGCCAGTTTTGCATCCCTGCAGGGAGCAAGCATAGTACCTAGAATATGCCAGATGCGCAGTATACATATAAAATTATAATGTATTTATAAATTTAAAATGTATTTAAATCATCATATAAATTCCATATATACAATTTTATATACACACACACGCACGCACACACACACGCACGCACACACACACGTATGTTTTTCAAATAAATTCAGGCATAGAAGGAAGAAAAGAAAGTAAAAAGGAAAATAAGAAAGGGAAAGAAGGAAGTAATAATGGAACAAAAAGACAAAATTCAGTTCCAGGGTCCAGTCTCAAAGGTTGGAGGTCTGAAAGCTAAAGAACACAAAAGGGAAAATTGCTGCTGGAAACTAGAACACAGACAAGTATCAAAGACAACTTTTTAAAAATGTGAGAATTTTCCAGATAAGCTCTTGGTGTACTTAACAAGTCCTTCTCCAAGATCTAAGATTCCACACCTCCCTGGTAACCAATGTAGGGTCATAAGCAGGTTACAGCGATGTTCTCCTTTTGTGAGACTTCTTCCCAGCTGCTCCTTGGAGAAGCTGAAATCTATAAATAACGGCATCGCCTGGTCCATTAAGTGCTGCATTAGTGTAACAAAGGCATATACCTATAGTGCTAAAGAAGTGAAATCAGGGGAAGAAAGGAAAAGTTTCAATGTGGCATGCACCACAGAGGATAAAAAGCAGGTCTGGCCATTTCTCAAACACAAAATGCCATTACGGGTCTGTGATTACATCCTCCATTTTTCTACTTTGTCTAGTAGCCAATTTTAAACTACAGATCGTCATCCTTCCAGCTTAGGGAGGAAACGGTTACTGAATGGATGATAAAGTTTTGCCCATGACATACCTGTCTTCGAAGAACCCAGTGTTGAAAGAGAAAAAGAGAGAATGAATATGAGAGAAACAGAAGGCCTCCCTCTGTAATGATGCATTCAAACAAAATAACCAACTTTGCCAAAGGGATAACTCAACCAGCATGGCAGGATAGCAGATAAAGCCAATTATCTGGTTTTTTGTTGTTGTTGTTGTTGTTGCAGTACGCCAGCCTCTCACTGTTGTGGCCTCTCCCATTGCGGAGCACAGGCTCCCAACGCGCAGGCTCAGCGGCCATGGCTCACGGGCCCAGCCTCTCCACAGCATGAACCCGTGTCCCCTGCATCGGCAGGCGGACTCTCAACCACTGCGCCACCAGGGAAGCCCGCCAATTATCTTTTGATACAAAGAAAAATACTATTCGGCATTACATACGTAAGTGTAGAGAAATGACAGAGGTAAAATTATTTTGTTTTCAGGAACTCTTTGCTTTTTAAAAAAAATTATACTTTATATTTCTAAATTGAAGAATATAATAAAAGAGAAAGTTTGAGACCATAGGAGTAAAGTACTTCTCTTTCCATTAAAAACAGAAAAGAAAAGAAAATAGGACTGGAAGCTACTATGATAAAAATATGTCATTTCAAAGTCTTTGTAGAGACACCTTCCATACTTAGTATATTTCAGATTTTCTGAGAAGGGCAATATTATACTTGAAGACTGTTTATGAAACATGACATGGGTCAACTAATTCCCCTCATTAATGGATACCTATCAATCAGGACAAACACACCCAAGCTCACAGAACATCAAGATTCCAACCTGAGAGTTCATCACTTCTAACTTCTCCCAGATACAAAAGTCCCCAAAATGTTTCTGACAGGCAACTGTTTCAAAATAGCCTTAACAGTTCAAGAAGTCTCCCTGCAGCAAAGTCCTTATCTAGAAAACAAGATAGCTGAGCTCCGTCTTTCAATCCTACTTCTACAGTCACGTGTAGGCCTTGGGGCTCTTCGAGACCCTGAATAGGGACACTGAGGCATAACCGCCAAATAAGTAAGTCACAGACAAGTTTATTAAAATACATAAGGACGTATCAGAGAATCCTTGCTTCCACTCAAACGACGAGTTTTTTCCTGCTGGCACCCTCTCTGTTCTCTTCCCTTCCCATTCAAAAAGTTACAGAAAGCTGGAACTACAAAAAAGCTTCACTTGAAATGGTAAAACTACAGGCTGCCGATAGAGAGCAGCAGAGAGACCAGAGGAAGAGTCCTTTTGAGAAAGGGGGTAACGCCTCCGAAACAGACCTCAGGTGGATTTCTGGCTTCAAAGACACAGCCGTCAGGAGAGGTAACCTCTATAAGCGATGGAGAGCGCCACAAATCCAAGAAGATTTTTAAATTAATGCATAGTGTGTTAAGGCATATCCTTCACATACTGGTCTTTTCAGCCACACTTATGTACAGAAAGTGCTTTCTGTGAACATTATTATCTTCTTATGTGAGGGAAAGCAGAGTATATTTAACTCTATAATTTGTGCTGTTTTGTATTCATTTTTTTTTCATTACACACTCATTTTACACCTTGACCCAACCACGGAAAACATATTAAGCTACAAAGTGGAACATTTTAATTGTAGTGGGTGGAAAACTGACCCTTAAATGGCTGCAAACTCTAGTAAATGAGTTATCTGTTTTCCAAAAAGCCCTGATTAGAGCTCTTTAATCTATGGAAATCTACCTGCAATAAAACCTGGATCAGACCATGACCGGCCTGAGCTGGTTGCTCATCCTGTTTAATGTTTCTCACCAAGAACATATTAGTTACTCTTTAAACTAATGTGCTCTTAATGATGCCATTGCAACACAATGAATAAAGCATTAGCCCCGCAGCAGCTGATCGCCCCCTGAGCAGGCCACCTCACCTCTAGCGTGTTACCGGGGGCTGGAGACCTTGTTTTTTCTTCTCGAAATGAGCACGCACAGCCCTTGCTGATGCTCTGTAACCAGTAGGCAGGATAGTGGGGGCCTTGGGTTCCCTGGGATGGTCGGTCCTTTTTCCTCTTCAGGGAGTCAGAGATGGTGACATGGCGTTGGGCTAGTTGGGGGAGGGCTACTAGGGCACGAGTAATGCATGTGCAGCAAGATATCCAACTGGAAAATTCTAGGCTGGCAGGGAGCATCCTGAGGAAATGGGGCAAACTTTAGTTGATACTGGCTGTGTCTGGCAAGAGTCAAAAAGAGGGGGTGGGATAAACGCTGACGGGAAGCTTCCAGCACTGAAGACAAGGCTGAAGGTCACTGTAAAACACTGCTGCTAAAACCGTAACTCCTTCCCTTCCTTCCCTCCTCCCTCCCCTCTCCTTTCGCTCCCCCCACCTCTTTCTCTTTCTCTCTCTCTCCTCCCATAGAAAGGTGTAAATGTGCTGCTCTACCCCACCTTCTCCCACGAACACTCATACTCTCTGACACTCAGTGCTATTTGCCCCTTAAGCATGTCTTAATAGAAACCCTTCCTCTGTACAAGGGGGTGGCATTTGGAGGACTAAGCTCCTCAGATGGAATCTCTTTCTCTACTCCTATCTTCCACATTAAGAACGCATCCGGCCCTGGGAAAGTCACCTATTTTTCTAACGACGGCTGTGTTACCAACAAGGCACTAAAGGCACCGAGGTCTACGATAATGCTGGAGAACTGAAAATGGTTTGTGTCAACCTGCAGTGAAATGCGCACGATCAAAAGCAAATGGTTATTTAATGAAATACCTATGCATCTTGTATTCTGACAACTTCTCTAATTAGCAAAGTTAATATCCATACAGACATCGTTTGAGTTAGAAATCATTTGTAAGTGGGGCTGTGTCGCACTGGAAAAAGTCTCTGAGCCCGCACGGTTATGGAGAAGTCAGAGCTGGCTGTAAATGAAATGAGCAACTTGTAGGAAAATAATTTCAAAGGCAGAATTATAAAAACCCTGTCCGGGACTTCCCTGGCGGTCCAGCAGTTAAGAATCCACGCTTCCACTGCAGGGGGTGCAGGTTCGATCCCTGGTCGGGGAACTAAGATCTCACATGCTGCTCAGCACGGCCCCCCCCCACCAAAAAAGAAAAATCCTGTCCAAAAGTCCTATAGACAAAATTATATTGAATGTCACACGTGAGTGCATTTTGTATGTTTGATACGATGTGGGGTGAGGCCTCCAGAAGAAAGCTGCTGGCGCCTGGAGCCTAAGGAGTTTTAAGTGGCTGTTTTGAGGCACCATCTGGCCCCTTCCTGCCTATTGCGTGTGAGACAGACAAAGATCCGTCTCCCCTCAAACTCGCCAAACTCAAGTTCAAGATCCAATGCCACCCCCAGTTATTTATTCACAGATGACTCACATATTACCGGTGGTGATGGTGGGGGGCAAGCAAAAACTGACCCTAAAGGAGACAGGTATGAGAGAAAAACATCTGGTGCTGAAAGTAATTTCATGTGAGCTGAGAGTAATCATATTTATTTATGGTTTTATTATGTATATAAAAAAAGAAATTATGCTGAATGGGCTCCGTGGGAATTACAGCATATTGCTATTGCTACCATGGTTTATTATTTTCACAGCTAGATGGCTTAAACCCAACCTAAACAGATATTTTAAAAGAATTCCCACTATAGCATTATCACGTTTTCCCCTTTCTAGCCTTAATGAAAAAGATCACGTGCTCTTCAAGAACTCTGACGTTCTTGTTCACTTCTAAATTTTATGGTTTATCATGAGACAATGTTTACTGTAAAATGATGACTAAGAAAATAAGCAGCAACTAGTGGTGGTTAAGCAGTGCAGGGTATGAGGTGACGGCACTTGAGAACCACGTGGCTGCCACCTGCCGATATTCACCAGGCCCTGGCCCATTAATGCAATCACGATAATGATTTTATTACTTGCATGATGAAGCAGACATGTGTGCATGAGCTTATCCAGCACATCAATCTGACACAATCTCTACAACACAAAGAGTTTTATTAATTATTAATAAGCTAAAAATAGGGTAGATAAAACCGTGAGATACAGAATCAACATGAAAACTAAGTGTAGCATTGTTTCCAGACTTCCCACAGCAAAATCTCCTAATACTAAACCCTTATTTAATAGGAGACACCATCTTCATTCAAACACGCTCCCCAAACACTTGCTACCCTTCCTATTTACCAGCTAATTCAACTGCCCTTTTTTTGAGTAGTGAGATTTGCATGGAAATGCAGCGACGCAGTTCCTTTCAATCTGAGAATAAACATCCCAATACGTCAGGTAGATGGAAACTAATATTCTTATAAGGACATTTTTATTTTAAAGGCATTTTTACTAATACTAATGCTTGGAATGAGTTAAAAAAAAAAAAAAGAAAAAAGCTGAAGTCTATAAAGTGAAAGGAGAATCATTCCCTCAGCCCTCCCCCAGAGGCACCCAGCGGGAAAACAGCTTACTATATAACAGTCCCACATCTTGGATTTCATGAAAACTCACAACAACCTATGTGACAGATGTTATTAGCACTTTTTTGCAAAAGAAGAAAAGCTAAGTTTCAGAAAATTAAGACCGGCCCATTTACCCCAGGTCACAAAGCTAACGACTGGCAGAGCCCAGGCTTTAGTTTGTCTTAGCCTGGACCTCTATTGTTGTAGATTTGGGGAACTTTTCTCCAACAAACAGCCAGACTAGGAGGTCCCTCTTGGTTTGACTGGAGGAGTCTGGGGTAAAGGGTTAGTTCGTCCCCCAGGGATGCATTCACTCAGTAGATCTTTATGACATGCTTACTGTATGTGGGTCACTGTGCTTGAGATTAGGGATATAGTGGTGAGCAAGACACAGACCCCGTCTCCAAAAAGTTTGCAAAGTAAGAAGCGCTAGCAGATGAACAAATACAACAAAACAGAAACAGAGTCACAGATGTAGAGAACAAATTAGTGGTTAGCAGTGGGGAGAGGGAAGGGGATTAAGAGTACAAACTGCTAGGTATAAAATAAATAAGATACAGTACCAGTACAGGGAATAGAGCCAATATTTTATAATTACTTTATATGGAGTATAACATACTCCATAACAAAAATACTGACTATGTTGTACACCTGAAACTACCATAATAAGTCCACTATAGTTCAAATGAAAAAAAAATATTAGCAAACTTGAGCTTGCTGCAGTGTGGCAAACTAGATACTCTTCAGAGCCTGCCTATTATAAGAAAACAACAACTGGATTCCGGATATAACTACTTATTAATGTATTGTTAGTCTTGAAGGAAGGAAGGAAAAATCACTAAGATTCTTTGCTTCCCCCGCCCACCATTCTCCTCCTTCCCCCACTGCCCAACAAAGAGAAAGACAAGTAGGCTGAAACCAGGAGTTGCTGGAGCAGCAGGCAAACATGAAGCCAGAGATGCTTGGAGGGAAAAATGCTAGCACTGACACTGTGCCAGGAGACAGCCTGTCACGGTGAAGTAGAGGCAGGGTCTGAGTATCCCTCGGTCATCAGGACCTGCAAGCCTTGTTGTGTCTTTGCACGGCCCTCACCTCACCCCCATTCAGCCATCCCAACCCTTCTACTTCAGTTATAAAAGTAGATAGACAGGGGAAAGAATCTGAGCAAATCAGCAGAAACGTCTGCCGGGACACATCTGAAGACCCGGGCTTTATGGAGAAGCACATTTTTTTTTAGAATATTCATTGTGCATCTAGAGAAACAGAGGTGGGGAACATATGTATAAGACGTCTACTTAGGGCTGATCGACACTCTGAGGGTTTTAATGGGTTAGGCTTTATCTGACAACCTCACAGACGCTTTAGCCCCACACTGGGCTTAATTTTGTCCAAATACACATAATGAGGGTCGATCTGTGGTCTGAGCTGAGAGCTTGGTGTAAGTATCATCGCCATTGAGGCTTGCCTAGAACTGCTATCCCTGTGTAGACAACTTCTGTTGGAATCTCCAGTTTACCAACACTCCCACCACATTTCTGCCACCTAACGAACTACGATAGTGAGAGATAAAGAGGGCGGGATGGAAAGGCTGGTCAGGGCCGTATGAGGGGGATGGCTGGGAGGCAGAGTCAGGTGACTGCTCCTCTTTTCCTTTTCCGCACCCGTTTTGTGCTAGCACCCCTTCCCATCCTACCTCTCTTACCTCACAAGCTACCTCATTCCATTGGCAGCTGGCAACCAGGCTGGCCCGGAGTTCAAGCCTGCTTTCTGCCTTCCACCATGAAGGAGGGCTACAGGAAGTAGGAAATGGGGGTACCTCGGGGCCGGGTAAAGCTGGGAGCTGAGTGAACCAGAAATCCCAACTTCTAATTCCTCTCCCAGGGGACTGGCGACTGGAGGGGCTGGAAGCACAAGGGTCTGCGTTACTGTGTGACGTACACTTGAGCCCAACTCCCACTGCGTGCTTAGCAGGGGATCAGTACCATTGTGGCAGTCACTCTTTCGTTCCCAGTGAAGATAGCCTTAAACCCTGAGAGCTGGTCTGGGGACCCCCTTTGTGCCTCTCCTGTAAAAATGTGCACAGCAGTTTGACAGCGCAATTTGTACGTCACAAGAGAGCTCTCAACACAAGTTCGCCCCGGGCCGGTTCCCTGAGCTTCTCCACTGCATGCCTTCACTCCTCATCTCACGAGCTATGTGAGGCGCTAACGCATAATGCCTCTTGGAGGAACTGAAAGAAACGAAGCATTACTGGCAACACGGTGAGACATTTTGCTAGTTAAAATCCAGATCCCTTTAGATAGGTTCTCATAGAGGAATTCTTTGGATTACAAAACAGAAGCAAAACCTCCACCAATGACAATTTTGTGAGCGCATCTTC
This sequence comes from Stenella coeruleoalba, assembly GCF_951394435.1. Classification (NCBI taxonomy): domain Eukaryota; kingdom Metazoa; phylum Chordata; class Mammalia; order Artiodactyla; family Delphinidae; genus Stenella; species Stenella coeruleoalba. Next base: position 22,968,628 of record NC_137164.1, on the reverse strand, counting down.
ACACCAACTACTCCCCCCTGAAAAGTCCACATTCTGGTCTCTCTGGGTTTCTTCCATCAGTATTTTGGCTTGATTCATTGTTGGTTCACAGGACACCAGAATAATAAGCTAGGTGGTTGGAGGCTGTGAGTGGCAGGGTTTGGCAGTAGCATCGCTGTTTTGGTCTGTAAACTCCTGTGGTCCAGGAGATCAAACGTGGGAAAAGCGTGTAGTATTATCACCTTGATGACTTAATCCATTAAATGAAATTCAGAACAATGGCCAACAGCAGCAGGGATCTTTTATCTACGTTATCTGCCATTGGATCACACACTCGGGAACCAGGGAGATGAGTAGGCCGTTTTACGCAGGGCAGCAAACTAGAGAGAAGATGTGAGTTAATACTGAAATGTGATGCAGGATAAAATACAGGTTACAGTCGATCCTTCCAATCAGAGTTGTACTGAGCTCAAATTGTTCCAGAATTTGCAAGCTTCTTGCTGAGTTAAATTACAAAAATACGTTCATATGAGGAGAAAAGGTGATTTCTGAAATATATTAAGTGTAATACAATGGCTGTAAATTTACATATGAAATCCAGAAAAGTGTTTTTCCTCCATGCCACGTGATCACAGTTTTGTTATGTACAGTTACACAGTCTTATTTTATACTCTCCACTAGTTTCCTTTTTTTTTGCTTCCTTTTTTTAAATTTAATTTACTTTTTTAATAGTTTTTTATATATTTTCTTATTACTGTTCATTCTTTTTTCTTTTTGGCCATGCCATGCAGCTTGAAGGATCTTACTTCCCCAACCAGGGATTGACCCCAGACCCACTCAGTGAAAGCAGCAAGCCCTAACCACTGGACCACCAGGGAATTCCCTGCCATTAGTTTTCTAGTATGTGCATATTCTTGACCCAAATCAATGAAAGCACATGAAGTATAAGCAATAGGGGCCCCACATGGAGATTAACCAAGACACTGAACTGCAGAGTATTGCTTGTCTTGTCCCCTGCAGCAAACAACATGCCCAGGATTAAGAAGTGGCACGTGACTTAGGTCTCGCTAATGTGGCTGGAGGGACGTTAGAACCAGAACAGAGAAGAAGCTGCCTACTGCCTACTCTTCAGTTTCCTCCATTTTCCAAAAAGCAAAACAACCAAACCACCCGACCAGCTGTTAGTTGATACCACATTTAAAGATTACTGAGAGGCAGAACTTTAGAGCAGTAACATGATGTTGAGGTTAACAGAAGATGGTCTGCCCCTGTCCATTTACCTACAATATACTGAACTAAATCAGGAAACTGCAGTATATTTGGTCAGGAGGTCTTTCTAGTTATATTCATAAGTTCTACCTCCCCACCCGCCCCCCCCCCCCGGCTTTTTGTTTTTCAGAGAACACCTTCAGAGAGAGGGGTGTTTTAAAATTCTGATCAGAATTGGCAGTGGGAAAAGAGCTGGGGAAATAACGGAGACTCCGGTACTTAATGGACACGTTTATAAACCCTATGAATTTTTAACAAAGGAACAGTATCCACAATTAGATGTGAAATGAGCTTTTCTTTCTGGGCGCGCTTATGTTAAGTAGATTGTGAGTGGATGTTACTTCATATTTAGTAAACAATACCAAGTGCAAAAAAAAATCACGATTTAACAGAAAATGAAAGCAAATTGTTGACTGTTCCCAGATCTTTTTTCTTCTTCTAGATTTTCAGAAGTGTGGTGGTTTTCAAATTGTATTTCATTTTATTTAAATGCCACATATACGCCACGGAACTCAGCGGTACAGAGAGTCACTTTCCAACACTCCTGATCTAAAGCTGTCTTTTTGCATTATATGGGTAAGTTTCTGTTTGTTTTCAACTGTAAAAAAAAAATTTCCAAATGTAAAACTTTGGGGAGAAAGACAGTAAGCTTTCCCATTTGCAAACAAAGCCATCTCAAATAAATATTGAAAAAATTGAATAGTGTAAAAGAAAATAGCGAGGAGACAGCTATTTAATTTGCATTTTGAGACCAAAGCTTAACTCTTACCTTCATAGGGTTTGAATTTCTAGCATCACAGAAGCACACACAGCTTCCCTTTGCCCTTGGATGGCCTCCAAGGTCCTTCAGATTCTGCCTGCCGGTCACCTCTGCCGCCTCCTTTCCTACAGCCCCCCTTCTCCCGGGGATCCCAGGACACGGGCCTTGTTACTGTTCCCTGAGTCTGCCAAGCAGGATCCTCTCAGTGACTCGGCACCTGTGATTCCTCCAGATGCCTGGACATCTGCCCTTTTCTAGCCCCTTAGTCCCTTCTCTACTGAAATATCACCCTCTGCAGAGAGGCCGTCCCTGACCTACCAAAAATAGTAACTTCAGTTCTCTTCTGTCCTTCCACCAGCTATATCTTTCTCCATAGGATTTCTCAGTATTTGAGGTTACATTACATAACTATTTCTTTGACACGCTGGTGTTCCATAAGGGCAAGCTGACTTTTAAAAATTGTTTATGTTTTTCCTGCTCAATCGCCGTCAACCAAAACCGCGTCTGGTACACAGTAGACATGCGTTCTCCCTTCCCCCCGCACAAATGCACTGAATAAGTAGAATGAGTGTGTATGTCTGTGTACGTGTGTGTGTACATATATATACATACTGCATTAGTTTTTTTGTTTTTTTTTATCGTTTCTATTTCCTGATGCTTTAACCTCTGGGCCCTTCCTGACACTGGAGGGACTGCCTCTCCCAGGGCTGGTCAATTCCTAAAGACAGCAAACAACAGGGGCATAATCTTCAAATGCGAGCTAGCCAATCCAGAGCTCATACCCTCAACAGACTCCACTATCCCCCTGCCCTAGTCACCCCAGGGCTAGGCACCGGACAACTAAAGACAGCCCGATGAAATGATTCAAACTAGCCAATCCTACACGTGCTCACCCTGCTTCACCCGTTCCTTCTCTCAGAAACTATCACGAAGCCTCTTGCCCACTTTCTTCCCTTGCTCCTTCCGCATCCTGACCGACCCTGGTGCCTCCCCCTCGGCCCACCCACCTCCCAGGGTGGCACGCATACTCTCTCCTCTTAGGAACTGTGAGTGACACACTATATCTTCAATGGCAGCCTTCTCCTGATCTCTTGGCTTCACCATACCTGAATGATACTAAGATCTACATTTTAAAATGCGCACATACAAATTTGTTGAATGACTCATACAAGTGAAGTCCACTGCATCTTCAAGGAACACGATATATAATCACCACCAGGAGTTATGGTGTCCTTGGACTCACGATAAATAAAGTAACTGTACCATTTTAAAGATATGTGGGTAATTTGGCCCTCATCTTGGCTCTGAGATTAATTCATGGGTTGACTGTTTTTGTGGTTATTATTGCTGGTGTCTATTCGACCTTCAAAGCTTTTTTTTGGGTCTAGGGACCATCAATGCAAGGGAGCAGCCCTGCCATGTTCTTTCTGCCACAGACACAAATAATTAACACTGGATACCAAATGCCAATAAACTGTCAAAACACACACAAACTTATTCTCTTTAAATATAAGGAAATAATTAGTCCTGCCCATACTTTCCTAAATGACACTGAGCTCTAAAAGTAATGAGGACACATTTCTACAGCTGAAGCGCTCTGAGTTTTGCCAACACGTGAGGACAAAGTTGTTTTCTTTTTATTCCAAGAAAATATAGTTCCTGTTGTTCCAGGGCCCAATGCTCAGATGGCTCCACGTTCTCTGCTGGAACACACCTCGGGCAGGGCTAAGCCTGGGCCTGCAGGCACGGCAGCCATGGAAACTGATCCTGGGAAACTGACCTCTGATTCACCCTCCCCGTAAGCGCTGGGGAATCTGCTGGGTGTTATCCTCCTTACCCACCTGGTAAGGAGGAGAGCCCGAGGCTGGAATCTTCAGCACAGTAGGGACGGGCCAGAAAGGTGGAAAGACATCCGCAGGAATGGCCAGGGGAGCTTCTGGAATGAACTGGAGGGAACCTCAACCCCGTCAGTTGCTGTCTTTGGCAGGAGAGCCCTCTCTGGGATTTGACAGCCTGGGAAGCTTGACTCTCTAAGGGGGAGACAGCCACGGAGCCTCACACCCCACGCAGCTGTCTGCGTGCAAATTCACACCTCCGGTACTTGCATTACACAGCTCTTTCCAACTGTGGTCCCCCTGCAGACAACTGCATACTCCCTAACAGAAACGCTACCTGACCCTGCTTAAGGTATTAACCATCATAACAGAGTAATCTGCAGAAATCTTCAGAAGGGTCATAAAACCCTGCTCATGTGTTTTGAAAACAGTTTGCCAAATAAACGCGAGGATTAAGAATTTACATCAGAGTCCGGAGCACCCTCTCTGGTCCATCGGCTTTCCTTTCCCACTGGTGGCGCACTCAGGCCCCCTACCCGTCCTCACGGACGGCTTCTCCCCTGTGATTCCTGCTCTCCCCTCTCGTCTGTGCATCCCTCCTTCCAGCTTCACATCCTGGCCCCCTCCTAGGAGAAACCTTACAAGATCAACTCTTAACAACTGCTTGCTCCCTCCAGCTCCAGAGCTCCTCCAGGGTGATATGTTCCTCCGGTATGATATCCAGGGATTTAATGTGACTCATGAAACCATTGTTTAAAATGTTGAATAGTTGTGTTTACTTTAAGCTACGTGAAATGGATGCTTTTAAAAACAGTGAAATATCGGCAGCTTCATATAGTTCAACTTAAAGTGTATCAGGAAAAAAATGTATCAGAAGAAAACCATGTGATTTTGCAGATATTATTACTTAGGAAGAAGCTTAAATAGATACTTTTTGGAGTCGTATATAAACAAAAAAGTAAATAAGTGCTCTGATGATAAAGACACGGCAAAAATTCTTAAGCTGGTATCCACCATCAAACTGAGGAACAAATGCATTTTGACAACCAGTGTTCCATATGCCCGTCTGGCCATTTAACACGCCCGATTTTTGTGTGTGTATATGGTTATTTTCTTTGTGTGTCTGTGTTTGTATTTTCTCTCCGACTAGTTTCCCAGGTATGTAAAGGCAGAGAGCAATTTGAATGATCAACCTCTTAGCACAGTACCTTCTACACAGCAGATTGACCTATGAGCAGGATTTGTCTGGTCACTTATGATGATGCTGTCTCACCAGGAAATACCGTTTGTTTTCCCTCTTATTATTCTAAAGCTAGAAACTGATGGGCCGTGCTGTTCTGGCCAGGAAGCCTGAGACCTGGAACAATTTACAACTCAGGACTCTTAGCAGCACTGCTTGTCAGAAACCGCCAAGAAGGGTCAAGAGGCAGTGTCGTCTGCTGGACAGAACACAGCTGACCACGTGGACTCTCTGTTTAGCGGCACAATATGCATGGTCCCCTGCGCTTCCCAGTCCCAACAGACAGGGCCACAAGCAGGTGGGAGAGGACAGACTACGGGAAGCCACCTCCTCCTGTGACATTCTCCTGGCCCCTGACCTTTCTGCCCAGCTACTAAGCACTGCAACCAGCATCGGTTTCAGTTAAATACTGTCCTTTAAAAAATGAAGCCTGCATTTGCAGCAACATGGATGGACCTAGGGATTGTCGTACTGAGTAAGCCAGGCAGAGACAGACAAATATCATATGATATCACTTATATGTTGGTACAAATGAACTTATTTACAAAACAGAAATAGAGTCATAGATGTAGAAAACAAACTTATGGTTACTAAGGGGGAAAGTGGGGGAGGGACTGGGAGATTGGGATTGACATATACACACTACTATACAGAAAGCAGATAACTAATAAGGACCTACTGTATAGCACAGGGAACTCTACTGAGTACTCTGTCATGGCCTATACGGGAAAAGAATCTTAAAAAGAGTGGATATATGTATATGAATAACTGATTCACTTTGCTGTAGACTTGAAACTAACACAACATTGTAAATCAACTATACTCCAATAAAAACTTTTTACAAAATGATGCCTGGGTGTTTTGAAATGTGTGGGGAGAATTATGACTCACACACTTTAAAACATGAACTAATGTCACTCGTACATTATTCATTTCATTTCTCTTTTAAACACATATATTTATATATTTCATTTCTCTTTTAAACACATATAAAATATTATGTGCAGTTGGTATTTTGAAAGCTCTTGTAACTTAGCTTTTATATTAAATCCAGTGTTTAAGAAAAAAAAAATTCTGCCTACTAACCTGTCTTTACAACCATACAGCACAGAAATGATGTGTCTCTACAGTGCCTAGGAGGTCAGTCACTAGATGTCACAATCGGTAATATTAAAGAGAAAAAGTTATTGTAGAAGTGCGTGGTGAGGAGACAGAAGAGATGTTATTTTCTTCTGGGGTGCCAGGGAAGTACCGCAGACAAGAAAAATATAGGCTGAGTCACGAAGGATAAAAAATACCTCAGTAGGAAGAGAGAGAGGCAAAGTAAGCAGGCAGTTCAGGAAGGGTAAGGTAAATGCTGATGTGTGAAATCAGAGTGGGAGAGGGCACTGAAAGGACAAAGCTGCCTCCCCTTCACTACTGTACACTGAAGTGAAGTCATTCAGATTACATTGGTCTCTGTATCCATACAATGACAGAGGTAGTTTTTATTCTCTAAGATGTTGCTTGGAGGAAAATGTCAAGGGATTTGAATGCATGCTTCCTAAGTAAAACATTTTCCTACATAAAGATGCTAGCTTATCAACTAGAAAACTAAAGTGAGGTGGTTTTTTTAATATAAAAGATAGACTGAAAAGATTAAGAAAGTCTTGACAATATAAACATGCATTTACTCCCCAACTCATGCAATACTAAAACTAGGGTTTTATTGCTCAAAAGCGTAAAAGAGATCATTTTAGTAGAAAGAAAATAATGCACATTTTTTGTGTGTGTTTGTGTGTTACGCGGGCCTATCACTGTTGTGGCCTCTCCCGTTGTGGAACACAGGCTCCGGACGTGCAGGCTCAGTGGCCATGGCTCACTGGTCCAGCCGCTCCGAGGCATGTGGGATCTTCCCGGACCGGGGCACGAACCCGTGTCCCCTGCATCGGCAGGCGGACTCTTAACCACTGCGCCACCAGGGAAGCCCAATAATGCACATTCTTTATAGCACAGAGAGTAATCTCAGAATTCATTAACCAAGAGACTGAAAAAATACACACTATATTATAGATTTTAAGAGAGTTTTAAATAAAGTCATGGAGAGCATGGTTTAATTAAACTAGGTTAAATTAAACTAGGTTAAGAGTTAAGGTTAAGAGTGGCAGGAGTCTGTTGTCAAACTTTGAGGCCAGGGAAGAACTATATAATAGCCTTAATATTGACTAGCTGCAAAAAAAGTCAATAACAACATGAAGATGACTGGACTCTTAGAAGAAACTTACTATACCAGCCTGGATTCCATAAGAGTGAGGATAGAGAACATTAATTCTAATCAGATCCACACCATTGACTTAGGAAAAACATTTTAAAACACCAGCAAAAAGATAAGTATAATATGAACGCAGAGATGTCAGCTCTACTTTAAAAGAGATTCTGAAAAATAAGATTCTGATCACATAACTATATAGTCATAATCCTAGTGAAAGAAAAGGGGATGCCATTATAGAATTCACCATGTCTTTACAAGAACTCTGATGAATTCTGATTCTACAAGGATGAGAAATAAATGGAAGCAATGACACAAAGTAGAGACAATCATACAAGTGTCAGAAGATTCCTTAGGAGAACACTGGAGAGGCCTAAATCCAGAAGGACTGGGATTGAACATTGTGAAAAACAACCAAAGGTAGTACATAGAATATGTGAAAATATCTGAAGAGGAGGAACAAGGAAAAATTGAAATATTTGGGGGGAAGGTCATTAACGATAAAGAACAAAGACCACAGAATTGTTCAACTGCCCTGTTGTGAGTTTCCCTCTGCAAAGCAAAATAATCCACACATGCAAGGAAAGTAATCCATAAGTTGGGAAGTTATAATAAACACTGCAAGCACGGAATGACAGCCTGAGGTGGTGGTGGGAGAGGGGAGAGGAAGGGCGTTAGGTGAGCCTCAGATATTCTCCATATGGTCCTGCAATCCCACTCTTGGGCATATACCCAGAGAAAAACATGGCCCCAAACGATGCACGCACCCCAATGTTTACTGCAGCGCTGTTTACAATAGCTAAGACATGGAAGCATCCTAAATGTCCATTGGCAGATGAATGCATAAAGAAGATGTGATACGCGCACACACGCGCGCGCGCGCACACACACACACACACACACACACACACACAATGGAATACTGCTCAGCCATTAAAAAGAATGAAATAATGCCATTTGCAGCAACATGGATTGAACTAGAGATTGTCATACTGAGTGAAGTAAGTCAGACAGAGAAAGAGAAATATCGTATGATATCACTTATATGAGGAATCTAATATATATATATATATATATATATGTATATATATAATACAAGAGAACTTATTTGCAAAACAGAAACAGACTCATAGACTTAGAGAATGAACTTATGGTTACTGGGGGGAAGGGTTAGGGGGAGGGATAGTTAGGGAGTTTGGGACTGACATGTACACACTGCTATATTTAAAATGGATAACAGTCAAGGACCTACTATATAGCACAGGGAACTCTGCTCAGTATTCTGTAACATCTTAACTGGGAAAAGAATTTGCAAAAGAATAGATACATGTATATGTATAACTGAATCACTTTGTTGTACACCTGAAACTAACACAACACTGTTAATCAACTATGCTCCAATATAAAATAAAAAGTTTTTTTTTAAAAAAAAGGAGCAAGTGTGAGACTCAATATTGGGAGGAGAGCGGCCAAGATGGCAGGGCAGGAAGACCCCGAGCTCACCTCTTCTCAGCAGCACACCAAAATTACAACTATTTACAGAGCAACTATTGATGAGAAAGACCAGAAGACTGCCAGAAGAGACCTTCTCCAACTGAAGATATAAGGGAGGAACCACAAGACAGGTAGGGGGAGCAGAGATGCAGCAAAGGCAAGACCCATATCCCACAAACTGGAGGATAATTACAACATTCTGTTCCGCAGCCCAGGGGGCCTGCACCAGGAGGATAAGCCCCCAGAATGTTTGGCTTTGAAAGGCTAGCAGGGCTTACCTTTGGGAGAGCCAGAGGTCTGTGGGAAATAGACACTCCGGTCAGACCCACCTGTTGATCTTGGAGAGCCTCCCAGAGAGGCAAAGGCAACTGGAACTCATCCTGCGGATACAGACACTGGTGGCAGCCATTTCTGGGAGCTCGTTCCACCACGAGGACTCTGATGCTGGCAAGGACCATTTCGGAATCCTCCCTCTAGCTTTTTAGCTTCAGGATCCAGCCCTGACCCCACCCAATAGCCTGTGGGTGCCAGTACTAGGATGCCTCAGGCCACGCAGCAGCTGGGAAGGGACACAGCTCCGTCCACCAGCAGACAGGCTCCCTAAAGATCCCCTGAGCCCACAGCTACCCCAGGACCTGGCCTTATCTGCCAGAGCGCTCAGGACCTGGTGCTACCCACCCGGGCACTAGCCCCAGGAACACCAGAAACCTGCAGTCAAAGATCCCGAGACCCAGCTCCACTCACCAGTGGGCCAGCAATAGCCCAGGGACCAGCCTCAATCCCAAGGAACCCCTGCGCCCCAGCCCCGCCCACCAGCAGGCCGACGTCAGTTCTGAGACACCTTGGACCCCTCATCCAGCCACCCTAGGACCCAGCCCCCCTCACTAACAGACCAACACCAACTATGGGACAGCCAGACTCTGCAGCCAGCTGTGTCAGAAACTGATCCCACCCACCAGCAGGCTGATACTAGACCTGGGACCCTTGGTCCCAGAACTACCCACCCTAGAACCTAGCTCTGCCCGCCGGTGGGCTAGCGGCCTCCACACAAGGCAGGGCCTGGCAACCAACAGGGCTGGGAAGCCAGCCTGCCAGACTGCCCATGGGAGTCAGCCCACCACAACAGAAGGACCCATGAAGCCCACTTCAGGGGCACCCCTAAAGCATACAGACAGCTCTGGTGACCAGCAGGAATTGCACTGCCAGGATGCCTAGGACGTCTCCTACCAAAGGCCACTTCTCCAAGGTTGGGAGATATAACTAACCTTACAAACACAAAGAAATAAAACCAGTAAATTAGGTAAAATGAGGTGACAGAGGAATATGTTCCAAACGAGAGAACAAGAGAAAACCCCAGAAGAACTGCGTGAAGATGAGCAATCTACCCAATAAAGAGTTCAAAGATGTTCAAAGAACTCGGGAGAAGACTGGACGGACAGAGTGAGACGTTAGAAGCTTGTAACAAAGAGTGAAAAAATATAAAGAAGAACCGAACAGAAATGAAGAATATAATAACTGAAATAAAAAATACACTAGAAGGAATCAACAGGAGATTTTAGAAGACACAGAGGAATGGATCAGCAAGCCGGAAGACAGAGTAGAGGAGATCACTGACTCTCAACAGAAGAAAGAATAAAAATAAAGCAGGACAGTTTAAGAGGCCTTTGGGATAACATCAAGTGTACTAACATTCATATTATAGGGGTCCTAGAGGAGAAGAGAAAGAAAAAGGGGCAGAGAACATATTTGGAGACATAATATCTGAAAACTTCCCTAACCTAGGAAAGGAAACAGACATCCAGGTCCAGGAAGCAGAGTCCCAGACATGATCAACCCAAAGAGGACCAGATGAAGACATGTAATTAAAACGGCAGAAGTTAAAGATAAGGAGATAATATTAAAAGCATCAAAAGAAGACCAACAGGGCTTCCCTGGTGGCGCAGTGGTTGAGGGTCCACCTGCCGATGCAGGGGACGCGGGTTTGCACCCCAGTCCGGGAGGATCCCACATGCCGCAGAGCGGCTGGGCCCAGGGGGCCATGGCCGCTGAGCCTGCGCGTCCGGAGCCTGTGCTCCACAGCGGGAGAGGCCACAACAGTGAGAGGCCCACGTACCACAAAAAAAAAAAAGAAGAGCAACAAGTTACATACAAGAAAACACCCATAAGGCTATCAGCTGACTCTTCAGCAGAAATTCTGCAGGCCAGAAGGGAGTGGCACCATATATTTAAAGCAATGAAAGGGGAAAACCTACAACCCAAAATACTCTACCTGGCAAGGTTTTCATTCAGATTTGATGGAGAGATCAGAAGTTTTACAGATAACAATATCTTGTAATGGCCTATAATGGAGGGGAGTAGAAATGCAGGACTGTTAAAATGTATTTGAATTTATGAGATCAGCAGCTCAATCCTGAAACCAAGGTAATATGATAGTAGGTTAAATGCTACCCACTTTACTCTCTTGCAAATCTGAGTTTATAGCAAGTTTATCAGGATAAGGTCATTTGACTTTGAGAACTTAGCGCAACTTTGAAACTACCCATAATGACTACTGGAATCTCAAGGAGTTGGTGTCAGTTTTAAAATGACAACTTACTAGGTGTGTGACTGGGGCAAAAAGACAAAGGGTGAGAGTAATCTTCCTATATTAGGAGGAAAGAACACATATATGATAGACTAGATTAGTTAAGTAATACACCAAAAAAAAAAAAAAAAATGGAATTAGGACCAGTCGAGGGGATACAGCAAACCAGTTTCAGGTTCATTCACTCTTTTTCCCACTCACTCGGTGAATGTTTAGTTAACTCCTACTGTCTGTAGCACCATTTTAAGTTCTAGGCAAACAAAAACTCACTCCAAAGAGGGCTGGCCCAGATAGGTATGTCAGTATATAGGTATGCACATAGACAAAGGGGTACATTAATTAAAACACAGGTTTATATAAAGACCAGAGAGAAAGACTCAATCAACTCTGCCAGTGGAAGTGATTTTAGATTTTCTTGAAGGACGAATGAAGGTGAAAACTGGAATAAGAAGTGTTTCAGGCATTGACAACATTATGAGCAAAGATGCTTAGCTGAAAAGTGCATGGTGTGGTATAGAAATGAGTGTTTTTAATCACCTGGAGTTTGTGGGGCAAATGGTGAAATGGTGGGGAATGATGCTGAAAACACAGGTGCGGGCCAAGCTAGGGACTTTGATCTCCATAGGCAATGAGGACCAAACAGAGTGTTTTAAATTGGGAGCGATAGGATCAAATTTGTAATTTAGAAACCTTCTCAGAGTAAACTAAGGGTCAGCTCACAGGGAGAGAAGCTTGGGGGAGGGTAGTTCTAAAGTAATTCCTAGAGCCCAGGCAAAATGGGGCAGTGGCAGTGGAGATGGAGAGAGGGAACAGACTGAGAGAAACTTTTGGAGACAGAGAGATAGGACTGGAGGAGCAGTCAGAATATACAGATGACGGTGCAAGAAGATTTAGTGCAAAAGGAGAACAATGTGAGCTTTCCACAGAGCAGTCAAATGCTTCCACTGCTGAACTTATATAATATACAAAGCCATGCTTGTCCCCAGGCAGACACGTGCTTCTCTCAGTAGCCACAGAACTAGCCTCTGTGCCTGGCACACCGTGGTTCTCAGCCTTTGACGGACACCAGAGTCACCTGAGGAGGTTTTTACAAATGCATATGCTGGTTTCCACCCTCAGATTTTTAAACAAACCCTCAGTAGATCTGATGTGAGGTCCAGGCATTTTAAAAAACAACTCCAAAAGAGATTCTGATGTGCACCAAAATTTGACAGCCACGGGAGCAGAGAGTTGATAAATAACAGAATCATTAATTAAAAGAAGAAAGGGAGGGAGAGAAGGCTTCCGGCAGTTTTTGAAAGCAGCAGCTGGTTGACCTTCTATACTCAACAGTATAGTGTCGGCTGGCAAGTCTACAAGATGTCCTTTCAGATCTTCCAATTTCAAGGGTTCATGAACGTGCTGTTACAGAATCCCTGGCTTTGACCCTTGCAGAGAGAGCACCGGCTAAGTGATTGCTGGCCTGACTGGCAGAATCTTTTCTTATATCTCTTCCATGATTAATGACCATCCTCTCTTATGGCAACCTGTTCTTTAACTTCATAACACTTTGTGTATTTGTTAATACATATTATTCTCCGTTTGTTTTCCTCTCAATGCCTGTCTCTTCTACTAGACTGAAGTTCCATACAGGCAGGCATTCTGTTTCTTTTGCTCACGATTGTGTGTCCAGCACCTACCCAGCCAAACACAGGTGCTCAGTGAATAAATGAGCAATGAGCCAGACTTTTCTCATGAAATGTTTAGGCCACACTGCAACACTTTCAATATGCCTACAGATCTGTCAGGAGGGTATTACAGACAGAGGAAACAGTTTCAGAAGTATTAAAATCAAAAACAGCTGCAGACAAGACATTTTTAGATTTTCTTCCACGAGAAAACACTTTAGCTCCAAAAACTTTGATGTTCTATAGGATACCTTCTTAAACAAAATAAGTCAAATTTTAAAATAGGGAATAAATAAAAGGGTGAAATAGGGACAGGTGTGTAACCTAAGAAATATAATGTAAGCCCTGGTCCTGTTCCTCATCTAGATCTAAAAAGTCATACCCTCAAAGTCTGATGAACCTGAGGCTTTCCTATCATTTATGTGTTAATTACCAGGTCTAACAATTAGGTATAGAACAATGGGAAAAATCCTGAAGTTCACACTAGCAGAGCAATTAAAGAAGTAGAAAAAGGCTAACTTCAAGAGCCAGAAATGTTAAAAATCTCTATACTAATTTTGATCAATGTGCTTCTATATGTTTGAACAGTAGTTTGAACAGGAGTAACTGCTGACAATAGTTACTATGATATTTAACTAACTAATGACTTTTTTTTTTTTTTTTTGCGGTACGCGGGCCCCTCACTGTTGTGGCCTCTCCCGTTGCGGAGCACGGGCTCCGGACGTGCAGGCTCAGCAGCCATGGCTCATGGGCCCAGCCGCTCCGTGGCATGTGGGATCCTCCCGGACCAGGGCACGAACCCGTGTCCCCTGAATCGGTAGGCGGACTCTCAACCACTGTGCCACCAGGGAAGCCCCTCATGACTTTTTTTTAACATTTTACTACATTGAGAGGTAATGTGATTTTTTTTTTTTACATAAAAAAATTATTAAAACCAGAATTCTACTTTTCCTAAAATTTGCCAGGCACCAACTATATGCTACCACTTTCACATTTAAATTCTCATCTGATTCTCACAACCACTTTACAGATCAGGAAATAAAAAAATCAGAGTTACTTTAGATATATGCCTAAAACTGGAATACTGTAAGAAGTGTTAATTACAATAAAAAAATTTATTGATTAATCCAGGTGAAAATGTATATTATATTTATAAAAGCATATTTTTATTAATATGGTAAATTTAAACTTCAATCATTGGAATGATAGAATACTATGTTCCAATTAATGATATAATTTCACTTACTAAGGAGAAAATAATATTGTTTCAACTGATGTTATCAAAAGGACATTAAGACCAGTGATAAGATTATATTGACAGCATGTGGCCTTTGACATGATACACTGAGAAGTGTGTATCGCCTCTGTGGTATCTTTGCCAAAATTGTATAACCTCAATTTAGTTGTAAGAGAACATCAGACAAACCCAAATCAAGACATCTGAGCAGTACTCTTCAAAAATGTCACAACTGACAGAGTAATGGCATGGTTTGGGAGCAGAGACGATGCTTGGGAGGAGAATGACTCACCTCATCATGAAACAATGGCTGCAGAAATTCCAGGCCACAAAGCCTCATACCAAACCCTCTAGCCAAAGCCATGTGGCTGACAGGGTCTTGGTGCTTCGACTGGGTATCAGGCCTGAGCCTCTGAGGTTGGAGAGCCCAGTTAATGACACTGGTCCACCAGAGAAATCCCGACCCCACGTAATATCAAACGGCAAACGCTCTCCCAGAGATCTCCATCTCAACGCTAAGACTCAGCTCCACTCAACGACCAGCAAGCTACAGAGCTGGACACCCTATGCCAAACAACTAGCAAGACAGGGACACAACCCCACCCATTAGCAGAGAGGCTGCCTAATATCATAATAAGTTAACAGACACCCCAAAACACACCACCGGACGCAGTCCTGCCCACCAGAAAGACAAGATACGGCCTCATCCACCAGAACACAGGCACCAGTCCCCTCCACCAGGAAGCCTACAAAACCCACTACACCAACCTTACCCACTGGGGGCAGACACCAAAAACAACGGGAACTACAAACCTGCAGCCTGGAAAAGGAGATCGCAAACACTGTAAGTTAAGCAAAATGAGAAGACAGAGAAATACACAGCAGATGAAGGAGCAAGGTAAAAACCCACGAGACTAAACAAATGAAGAGGGGCAGTCTACCTGAAAAAGAATTCAGAGTAATGATAGTAAAGATGACCCAAATCTTGGAAATAGAATGGAGAAAATACAAGAAATGTTTAACAAGGAACTAGAAGAAGTAAAGAGCAAACAAACAATGATGAACAGCAAAATAAATGAAATGAAAAATTCTCTAGAAGGAATCAATAGCAGAATAGCTGAGGCAGACGAATGAATAAGTGAGCTGGAAGATAAAATAGCGGAAATAACTACCGCAGAGCAGAAAAAAGGAAGAAAAGAATTGAGGACAGTCTCAGAGACCTCGGGGACAACATTAAACGCACCAACATTTGAATTATAGGGGTCCGAGAAGAAGAAGAGAAGAAGAAAGGGACTACGAAAATATTTGAAAAGATTATAGTTGAAAACTTCCCTAATATGGGAAAGGAAATAGTCAATCAAGTCCAGGAAGTGCAGAGAGTCCCATGCAGGGTAAATCAAAGGAGAAAAATGCCAAGACACATACTAATCAAACTATCAAAAATTAAATACAAAGAAAAAAATATTAAAAGGAGCAAGGGAAAAACAACAAGTAGCATACAAGGGAAGCCCCATAAGGCTAACAGCTGATGTTTCAGCAGAAACTCTGCAAGCCAGAAGGGACTGGCAGGACATATTTAAAGTGATGCAAGGGAAAAACCTACAACCAAGATTACTCTACCCAGCAACAATCTAATTCAGAATTGATGGTGAAAATAAAACCTTTACAGCCAAGCAAAAGCTAAGAGAATTCAGCACCACCAAACCAGCTTTACAACAAATGCTGAAGGAACTTATCTACGCCGGAAGCACAAGGGAAGGAAAAGAGTCACAAAAACAAACCCAAAACAATTAAGAAAATGGTAATAGGAATATACATATCAATAACTACCTTAAATGTAAATGGATTAAATGCTCCGGCCAAAAGACATAGACTGGCTGAATGGATACAAAAACAAGCCCCATATATATGCATCTACAAGAAACCCACTTCAGAACTAGAGACACATACAGACTGAAAGTGAGGGGATGGAAAAAGATATTCCATGCAAATGAAAATCAAAAGAAAGTTGGAGTAGCAATGCTCATAAAAGACATAATAGACTTTAAGATAAAGACTATTACAAGAGACAAATAAGGACACTACATAATGATCAAGGGATCAATCCAAGATGAAGAAATAACAGTTGTAAATATTTAGTCACCCAACATAGGAGCACCTCAATACATAAGGCAAATGCTAACAGCCACAGAACAGGAAATCGACAGTAACACAATAATAGTAGGGGACTTAACAACCCCTTTCACCAATGGACAGATCATCCAAAATGAAAATAAATAAGGAAACACAAGCTTTAAATGATACATTAAACAAGATGGACTTAACTGATATTTATAGGACATTCCATCCAAAAACAACAGAACGCACTATCTTCTCAAGTGCTCATGGAACATTCTCCAGGATAGATCATATCTTGGGTCACAAGTCAAGCCTCTGTAAATTTAAGAAAATTGAAATCGTATCAAGTATCTTTCCAACCACAACACTATGAGACTAGATATCAATTACAGGAAAAAATCTGTAAAAACTACAAACACATGGAAGCTAAACAACACACTACTAAATAACCAAGAGATCACTGAAGAAATCAAAGAGGAAATCCAAAAATACCTAGAAACAAATAACAATGAAAACATGAAGACCCAAAAGCTATGGGATGCAGCAAAAGCAGTTCTAAGAGGGAAGTTTATAGCAATACAATCCTACCTCAAGAAGCCAGAAAAAACTCAAATATTAACAACCTGACCTTACCCCTAAAGCAATTAGAGAAAGAACAAAAACCTCCCAAAGTTACCATAAAGAAAGAAATCATAAATATCAGATCAGAAATAAATGAAACAGAAATGAGGGAAACGATAGCAGAGATTAATAAAACTAAAACCTGGTTCTTTGAGAAGATAAACAAAACTGATAAACCGTTAGCCAGACTCATCAAGAAAAAAAGGGAGAAGACTCAAATGAACAGAATTAGAAATGAAAAAGGAGAAGTAACAACTGACACTGCAGAAACACAAAGGATCATGAGAGATTACTACAAGCAACTGTATGCCAATAAAATGGACAACCTGGAAGAAATGGACAAATTCGTAGAAAAGAACAACCTCCTGAGGCTGAACCAGGAAGAAATAGAAAATATAAACAGACCAATCACAAGCATTGAAATTGAAACTGTGATTAAAAATCTTCCAACAAACAGAAGCCCAGGACCAGATGGCTTCACAGATGAATTCTATCAAACATTTAGAGAAGAGCTAACACCTATCCTTCTCAAACTCTTCGAAAATATAGCAGAGGAGGAACACTCCTAAACTCATTCTATGAGGCCACCATCATCCTGATACCAAAACCAGACAAAGATGTCACAAAGAAAGAAAAGTAGAGGCCAATAACACTGATGAACACAGAGGCAAAAATCCTCAACAAAATACTAGCAAACAGAATCCAACAGCACATTAAAAGGATCATACACCATGATCAAGTGGGATTTATCCCAGGGATGCAAGGATTCTTCAATATACGCAAATCAATATGGTACAATACACTATATTAACAAATTGAAGGAGAAAAACCTTATGATCATCTCAATACAGGCAGAAAAAGCTTTTGACAAAATTCAACACCCATTTATGATAAAAACCATCCAGAAAGTAGGCATAGAGGGAACTTACCTCAACATAATAAAGGCCATACATGACACACCCACAGCCAACATCGTTCTCAGTGGTGAAAAACTGAAACCATTTCCACTAGGATCAGGAAGAAGACAAGGTTGCTCACTCTCACTGCTATTATTCAACATAGTTTTGGAAGTGTTAACCACAGCAATCAGAGAAGAAAAAGAAAGAAAAGGAATACAAATCGGAAAAAAAGAAGTAAAACTGTTACTATTTGCAGATGACATGATACTATACATAGAGAATTCTAAAGATACTACCAGAAAACTACTAGAGCTAATCAATGAATTTGGTAAAGTAGCAGGATACAAAGCTAATGCACAGAAATCTCTTGCATTCCTATACACTAATGATGAAAAATTTGACAGAGACATTAAGGAAACACTTCCATTTACCACTGCAACAAAAAGAATAAAATATCTGGGAATAAACCTACCTAAGGAGACAAAAGACCTGTATGCAGAAAACTATAAGACACTGATGAAAGAAATTAAAGATGATACAAACAGATGGAGAGACAGACCATGTTCTTGGATTAGAAGAATCAACACTGTGAAAATGACAATACTACCCAAAGCAGTCTACAGATTCAGTGCAGTCCCTATCAAACTAACAATGCCATTATTCACATAACTAGAACAAAAAATTTCATAGTTTGTATGGAACCACAAAAGACCCCAAATAGCCAAAGCCATCTTGAGAAAGAAAAATGGAGCTGGAGGGGCTTCCCTGGTGGCGCAGTGGTTGAGAGTCTGCCTGCCGATGCAGGGGACACGGGTTTGTGCCCCGGTCCAGGAATATCACACATGCCACGGAGCGGCTGGGCCCGTGAGCCATGGCCACTGAGCCTGCACATCCGGAGCCAGTGCTCCACAACGGGAGAGGCCACAACAGTGAGAGGCCCGCGTACGGCAAAAAAAAAAAAAAGAAAAATGGAGCTGGGGGAATCAGGCTCCTTGACTTCAGACTATACTACAAAGCTACAGTAATCAAGACAGTGTGGTACTGGCACAAAAGCGGAATATGGAGCAATGGAACAGGATAGAAAGCCCAGAGATAATCCCACGTACATATGGTCACCTTATCTCTGATAAAGGAAGCAAACATATACAGTGGAGAAAAGATAGCCTCTTCAGTAAGTGATGCTGGGAAAACTGCACAGCTACATGTAAAAGAATGAAATTAGAATACTCTCTAACTTCATACACAAAAATAAACTCGAAATGGATTAAAGACCCAAATGTAAGGCCAGACACTATAAAACTCTTAGAGGAAAACATAGGCAGAAGACTCTGTCACATAAATCACAGCAAGATCCTTTTTGAACCACCTCCTAGAGAAATGGAAATAAAAACAAAAATAAACAAATGGGACCTAATGAAACTTCAAAGTTTTTGCACAGCAAAGGAAACCATAAATAAGATGAAAAGAGAACCCTCAGAATGGGAGAAAATATTTGCAAACAAAGTAACTGACAAAGGATTAACCTCCAAAATTTACAAGCAGCTCATGCATCTCAATATCAAAAAAATAAACAACCCAATCCAAAATGGGCAGAAGACCTAAATAGACATTTCTCCAGTGAAGATATACAGATCGCCAGCAAACACATGAAAGGATGCTCAACATCACTAATCATTAGAGAAATGAAAATCAAAAGTACAATGAGGTATCATGTACACACCAGTCAGAGTGGCTATCATAAAAAAATCTACAAACATTAAATGTTGGAGAGGGTGTGGAGAGAAGGGAACCCTCTTGCACTGTTGGTGGGAATGTAAACTGATACAGCCACTATGGAGAACAGTATGGAGGTTCCTTAAAAAACTAAAAATACGACTCAGCAATCCCATTACTGGGCATATACCGAGAGAAAACCATAATTCAAAAAGAGTCATAATTCAAAAAGAACCATAACCACAATGTTCATTGCAGCTCTATTTACAATAGCTAGGACATGGAAGCAACCTAGGTGTCCATCAACAGATGAATGGATAAAGAAGATGTGGCACATATATACAATAGAATATTAGTCAGCCGTATAAAGAAACGAAATTGAGTTATTTGTAGTGAGGTGGATGGACCTAGAGTCTGTCATACAGAGTGAAGTAAGTCAGAAAGAGAAAAACAAATACCGTATGCTAACACATATATATATGTAATCTAAAAAAAGAAAAAATGGTTCTGAAGAACCTAGGGGCAGAACAGGAATAAAGACGCAGATGTAGAGAATGGACTTGAGGACACGGGGAGGAGGAAGGGTAAGCTGGGGCGAAGTGAGAGAGTGGCATGGACATATACACTACCAAATGTAAAATAGATAGCTAGTGGGAAGCAGGCGCACAGCACAGGGAGATCAGCTCAGTGCTCTGTGTCCACCTAGAGCGTTGGGATAGGGAGGGTGGGAGGGAGATGCAAGAGGGAGGAGATATGAGGATACATGTATATATATAGCTGATTCATTTTGTTACAAAGCAGAAACTAACACACCATTGTAAAGCAATTACACTCCAATAAAGATGTTTAAAAAAATAAAAATAAAGCTACAATAAAAATTCAGAATTATGAAAAACAAAGGAAGAATACAGAACTGTCCTATTCATATTTTATATCTCTGATTATTCTGATCATCATTCTGAAGATCAGTAGTCAATACATAGTACTGGATGTATAAACGTAAGTTTAAGAAATTGGAATAATTCCTTATCACATCCTAGGTATTAGCTAAATTCTACGATGTAAGCCTGTTTTTATATTATTTGCAATTTTCCCCAAACAGCTATAATCAAAAAAGGATTCTCTATGTACTAGAGACTTCAGTTAACCGATTGAAAATTACTTTATGCTAAGCTAAATCTGTGTCATTTCTTGCAAAGGCTGTACGTCTTTCTAAGTCAGTATTCAGCTCAGATAATTAGAATTGTGATGGTTGTTGCCATTGTCCAAACAGGAAAGCAGGCAGACGAGAAAAGTAAAACAAAAAGAGAGGGGGAAATTGAAGCAAGGAGGAAGGAAACGCTATTCCCTTGAAACACATTCATTAACCTGGGATTACTGCTAGAAGCTCCAGGCTAGAAGTGAGCAACTTGCTTCTAAACAGATTTTAATTTTTAATCCAGTGGAATAGGTCAGATGCCACTCTCACACCTGGAGGCCCATCCCAGGACCTACCTGCCCCAAGGCAGTACGGCCAGTCTGCTAGTAATGGTCACATTTGGGTAAACGCAACCTCCAGGCAACCACGTGTCTCTGCGTGTTCTCATCCCAAGGACCAGCAATCAAAGTTGGATGAGCTCTCACAATGAGGTAGGGGGTCTCTCCTTAGATATTTTTTAGGAGTGAGAAAAGACACAGCCAATAAAACCATTTTTTAAAGTGGAGGTTGGAGGGGGGATATCTATTTTTGAAATTCTAATAAATAGAGATCAGCTTTACTACTTAATTAAAATTGGGTGGAGGCATATACGTTGGTCCAAATGTGATGCTCACGAGAGAAGTGTCCAGGCGTGAGAAAGATCTCCCAGGAAATTGAACGCCTAAATGTAGGGAGAATTGAACAGAGCAGGCCCCGTGCTTCCACAGGCGGAGCTAAAACAAGCAAAGATGAACTGGGTGTGACCGATTCCCAAGCCCTCCGCAGACCTAAGATCAGCTGCGTATTAGCATAGGCAGGCCTCAGCTGTCCATGAAAATGAGAGCGCATATTTAAAGCTGCGTTTTAATTTAAAAGGTACTCAACATTTCTCGTCTTGTTCACTGAAAAAGGCCAACACCCGCGTGCTTTATTGATGCGCTGCAGAACTGCAGTCTAAAAGAACTAGGTTTGCCACACGGCATTTGCTGAGGATGTGTTAAATGCATAGTTTCAGAGCCAAGAATATTGTTTTTCAAAATCAGTGAATGCATTATTAAAGGACTTCTGCTGTGCCCACCACCGGGGGATAGGAGAAGAGGTGGCGGTGGCCCTGAACTCTGAATGGGAAGGGACAATGAGTAAGTCATTCACTATAATCTCTAACAGCAGTAACCCCAAACTTACACTCCTCCGCCCCTCTCTTCAATTCCCTTTGGCCAATCTAGAAAAAAGGAAAATGGAAACCTTTAAATAAAACTCGTATAAAACTTTAGTTCCCAGCACAACATCTTTGGTTCTTCGGATGGTAAGTATTTCACTGAGACGGGTGCCTGGTCCCCTTTTCCACATTCCGGGACTGCGTAGGCTTTCACATCAGCCCCCAGCTCTACTTGCAGATCAAGAGTATAATATACTGACTCCTTCCAAGCAGCTTTGTGTTAAAATCATTAAATGCCCACACAAGTAATTTTTAAATTAACTGAACCAGAAATAATGCATAATACATATCAATTTTATGACAGTGAGAAGTTATTCACTGTTAGTAAGCCAAGAATATCTGTTGTATAAATTTAAAATCTTAGCAGTAAGTCCAGTGTTTTAAATAGACTATGGAAAAGCATGAAACTTATGCCAGGTGAATTTTGAATATAGGGGAGCCTTTATCATTCCAGGAAAAATACTTCTCTACAACAGGCAAATTCTCTGGTTGAGTCCAGAAATGATCCATTTTACTTGGAAAATTATCCTCGTTCACTTGGAAAAATATTTTCTTTAAACTGCTCCCTCAGTGCATTTTAAAACCTAACTTGATTTACAGACATCGCTTTTACACACAACTTTTCTAGGATATATCTTTTGCACGAGGCAAAGTGAATTGGTGACAACTATTTCTATCCCGTTAAGATGTGGGGAGCAAACATATGACCAGTATCCCCAGATGCAGGCAATGTATGCTGAGTTTTATGTTAACACTTTCCCCTTAAAAATAAGAATATAAAATTCTTTCTTCAGAAAATTTCAGAAGACCATGGTTTTAAAATTATACCTTTACTGGACACACTTTCCAAAACCTCAGAACCCTGATCTTGCCATAATTTGAGTCGACCCCATAAATATGTACAGAACTCCCAGGGCACCTCATCTGCTGTGCTGAGCAGGCGATGCAAGATGACTACCGTCTGCTGGTCCCGCCTTCAAGTAGCCTGCGACCGGTCTGGCGGGACAGACGCATGTATATCTGGTTGTAATGTGCTGGGATTATATTCTCGTGGTATGAAGCAAATGTTCTGGCAGCACAGAAGAAAGAGTGAGGATTCTGGAAGGGAACATGGGAGTAGGGAGGGTAGATGCTCAGCAGAAGAGATGACATTTGAGCTGGGTCTTAAAGGATGAAGAAGATTAGGCCAGGCAGGGGAGAGCATTCCAAGCCAGAGAAAAAAACCAAAACCAAAACCAAAACCAAATCAGCCCATCCATACCAAGGGTTGAAAGTCAGACTTTTAAAGGTGTTTTCCTTCAAAAAGATTCAAGTTTGAGAAGTCTAACATGATGTAAAAATCACAAACTAGATGGTTTCTTTCTCACTGGCCTGCCCTTCTCACAAGCACCCTAAATGGTTAGAAGTACATGTAACAAGAAGGAGAGGACTTAAAGTACCTTGGTAGAAACAGAGAGAGAATGATTCCATAACTGAAGTAACAGTCGGAATTAGCACTGTAGGTTTGTGAGTGAGAAGTGCTACCAATGAAATCAGGAAAAGCACACTGCAATAATCATGCCTTTTCGGTCTGTTTAAAATACAAGTTAAATTGATCTCATTAAGAGGTCTGCTAAGAAAAACGTCTGCCAAGAGCTATCAACTACAGGGTGTGTAAGAATTTTGCTCTGTGCTGGGTCCTATTAGTCAGAAGGGAGGAGAGCAAGGAGAAACCCATCATTTTCTCCCAGTCATTTAATCACATTGGGCTCTTGAATAGAGATAAAGGCTGGGCTGCAGACTTCACATTTTGTACTGTGTCCCTCTTCTGCTACGGAGGGACAAGGAAGGGGGGAAGCAAGGTCTCCTGGATAGACCCGGATGGAGGAAGCATGAGGCTCTAATGCCCAAGTGAAGATGCTGCTGAGAGGCTGAGACCAAGAAGAGGACAAGACTTTGATGGGTTTTCACAGGGCCTAGAAGCTAACGAAACTGGAGTTAAAAACCTAAGGGAAATTTAAGTCAGCAGGAACCTAAATATAATAGGTTATAGTTTTGCTTATTCATTTTATAAAAGTTAATTCATTCATATTGGTATTTTTTCAAAGAGGTGTGCGTGTATGTGTAAGTGTACGGGTGTGTGTGCCTGTGTGTGAGAGAGAGGTTAAAAAGATAAATGAACCGAGTGTCTGGACTGTGTTCACTGTTCTCTCTGAGCCATCAACAAGTAGAGCCAAGATGCAGGAAGAGTGCATTTTTAGGAAGACGTGCCTTGGAGACCTAACCCTCTTCTTATTCCCCATGTAAAGGAAGGCAGCTTTGGAGAGCTGAGCCTGTGGCTCCCTAGATCCACGTGTCACCCCTCCTCCCCGGGCAGGTGTGCAGACAGTGGGGCCACCTGGGTCTCGCTAGACTTGGGTTCTGGCTTCTGGCTCTGGGTCTGCTGCTGACTCACTGCATGAACTTGGGCTGGTCACGGTCTTCTCAGGTGGAAAGGAAAAGCCAGTGTTTGGATTACACACTTCACATTGGCTTTCCTCTCCCTATGTTCTCCGATTCGGCAGAATACTACGATGTTCTAAAGGAATGTTGTCAGCCTTCTGGGTTTTACATATTCACATTCAAGAGCCACTGTAATATAACAATGCTCCACCTAGTGTCGAAACAGGGAACGCTGTTTCGGGAGTGCAGAGTGAGGAATGGCTCTGTGGTCCTTCACGGCTTCAGGGGTCAGAGCGGCAGCGAGCGTAACTGCTGTTCGACGGGGTCTTTGTCATGTCCCGCCCGCCCAACTCGGGGACGTAGGACATTTTGAAAGAGACTGTGTTTTAGCAGCTTCCGGGTGTGATGCCTAACACTAGCACGACAGGACTTTTATTAAGGTCACAAGGAATCATCTTTCCCACTCTTTTGACTGGTGGCTATTGCCATCAACATAAAAGAGCCCCTGGGCGATGGAGACGGGCGGGCAGTGCCTTCCGGAGGGAAGATCAGAAGGGATCCTGGGTGAGCTGCAGGCAAGTCACCCAGTTCTGGCATCTCGCAGACTTAAACCTGGGAGTTCTGCAGGGCCTCAGTCCTCCACCCTTCCCTCTTCATTTCTTTCTTTCCAAATGCTCCCCCGAGGAAAACATCTCCGACCAGCTCACAGCTCACCACACACACTTCCAACTTCCCAGTTCTGTGCAGCTCTGTCCTCTCCTTGCTAAATGCCACCCCACAGGAAAGAAACCAAAGGAGGGAACGACATCAATACAGGGGCAATGCGTGTATCATTTAGACAAACGGTCCTCCTCCTCATGTGTCTGACTCTCCTGTGGCTTTTCTTTGGTCTCCATTAAGTGGCAGCGCAGTTTAATTTAATTTTTATAATATTGCCATGGACAAACCGCTTCATTTTGGAACCTGCCTCCCTCTCAGGACGCAGGTCAGTTTGGCAGAACGGTGTTTATCGCGTGCCAGACGCTGTCTTAATGATGTCTGGGCTGCGAGAATGTAATGAGCCCAAACTCAGAAATTCTCTGCCACGCTGCCCGGTCTGCTCTCAGCCTGTAATCTAGGTGACTCGAAGCACATTTTACTTCCTGTGACCAAGTTCCATGGGAGAGGTTTTCTCCCTGTTTATCATCCTTATGTCTCATTCCCGTGATGTGATGGCTGGACCCATGCCAGCAGCAGTGGCTGAGGTTCTGGAATGCTCACGTGCTGGCTGGGCTGCCGGCTCCAACAACTCACCTTGTCTGATCTGTTCTAACGGGTTGCCTCCACTAGTCTGCTTTCTGTCCTTACCTTCTAGTCAGTCACTTGGAATTCTACCATTTACTGGCCCAGTGACCTCTGCCCTGGCTTGTCAGTTTAATGTGCCTCTACGTTCCCCAATCAGCCTGATTCTAAATGGCCCAAATTGTCCTTAAGTCCGTTATCACCAGCCCCACATTCCTGCTCCAGGATCTTCACGCCCATCCTGAGGGCGGCACATCCTTTGAGTTCAGAGTGATGCTCTCAGTTCAGTTCCACTGACCAATCCAGGTCTGGCAGCTGTGGTACTCTTGAGTACAACTGTTACCTGGTAACCAGCAACTGAGGTAGTTCCCACAGAAGACTCGCAAATGGGATTTGCCTCAGGGGGCCACCAGAACATAGTGGTCTCTGATGATTACCAGACAAAGAAAACATTTAGAATATTTACTGAAGACCTAGAATGGCGCCTGGCATCCTATGGGGACTCAAAAGAATTTGGCAAACTATGTAAAGACATCTCTCAAATAACAATTTGCAAATGCTGACAGTTATGATTGGATATTGTAAGCTCCCTCAGGATAGAGAGTCTGTCTGGGTTTATATCTGCATCTCCAGGGCCCAGCGCAGGGCCTGGCATCTAGCAGAATTGGCAAATATTTGCTGAGTTAGAATGACTTTGTTGAGAAGAGTATGTCAAAGGCACTTTTGGACGATATCTAATTTCCCAAGAACTGGGATGAGGCAGGACTTTTGAAGATGGCCCAGACAAAACTATCAGATTGGGTGGAGCCCTGAATCTACATGCTAGGGTGGTTCTTTTTTTTTTTTTTTGCGGTACTCGGGCCTCTCACCGTTGTGGCCTCTCCCGTTGCGGAGCACAGGCTCCGGACGCGCAGGCTCAGCGTCCACGGCTCACGGGCCTAGCCGCTCTGCGGCATGTGGGATCTTCCCGGACCGGGGCACGAACCCACGTCCCCTGCATCGGCAGGCGGACTCTCAACCACTGCGCCACCAGGGAAGCCCCAACTAGGCTGGTTCTTGAGGCACCAGAATCTCTGAGTCTATCCAGGGAGTAAGGACCACGACAGGATGGGTGTGGGAACTCTGCAGGACAATCTGTGACCTAACGTACATTTTCTCCTGCTGGGATCCTCGGCACCTTCAGGTTTGTCCTGGGATGCAAGAACTTCGACTGGACAGCTACTTATGAGTAAAAAACGGGAATCTGGGTTTGGCCAAGCATCTTCGATGTCTGAAACACATCTGAGTGTGAAACAGCCAAGCTCCAGGCCCTCTAACGGAGCCCAGCAGAGCTGCCAACAGCTGGGTGGCAATGAGCTAAGAATGGCATGCTTTCAGTGAATGGCGTGAGGCTAGTAGTTTAGAGCATTTATTTACTGATTTGTATGGTTTACGCTCTCTATGAATGTATGGAACACTATACTTAGGTCAATCAAGGGTACCTGAATTTCAAAATGTATTAAAATGTGTTAGTGTTCATTTCGCATAAAATATAAAGCATCCATCTTTAAAGTGCTCACAGCACTTTAATTGAGCAGAAAAGCATAGACAGATTTAGAAATGTTTAGTTTTACCTGGGGCTTCTGACTGTCATCTTCAGACATACGTTTCCACAACAGATGTTTCAATTACGACAGTAATATTCATTCAAAGGTGAACCATAAATGTATAGGCACTTGAAACATTATTGAACAAAAGGAATTTAAAATGCTGGTGGACTGCATTTTAGCCCTGTTTTGATTTTATCAGCATTTGTCAATTAATCAACGTGAACCTTGTACAACATGTTCTCTTACTAGTGGAAACAAGCAAGTGCTTGCAGACTTTGAAGGAAAGGTCATTTAATAATTTGCTAATTGTGCAAAGATAGATTTAAATTTTTTTTTTTAAAAAAGGGAAGCTCTCCTTACCACTCTGCATAAACAGAAATTTATTTAAGCTTAAACTTGCTAACTGAAATATGGTCAATGGTTGGGCTGTGGGGTTTTCTGTGGTGGTGTTTTTTGTTTTTGTTTTTGTATTAAATAGCGGAGAAACATTAAGATGGAAAGAAATTAATCTAGCTGCACGTTTTCAAAATTTATTTTAAGAAGCTTTCTGTTACCTCTGACATTTCAGAGCTGCCAACCTTGAGGCTATGGTTATAATCAAATCAACTATAACTTCTTGGCAGACAAGTGAAGAGAAAAAAGACAAAGCAACAGAAATGGGAAATGGAGCAGCACAAAAGAGCCATGCAGGGGCAATGTTCTGTTTTCTTCTCTTTTCTTCTTTTTTCTTTGCTTCAATTCATCCTTCATTCTGCTAGATGGATGTCGGCTCCCTACTCCCTACTTCTGACCGCCTGGTTCATTTTAAGTGAGAAAGAAGCTGAGTCCAACTCTCTCTTGGGGGAAGCCAGGTCTCAGCACACCTGCCACCTCTCCTGGCCACCAAGGAAGTGCCTTAACTACCGGGCACAGCACTACCACCACCCAGCGCTCTGCAGTCATCTGAAGGACTCGAGGAAGTTTAAAATGGGTAACATACCTCGGAGAGCAATTTCTACCCTGGGGTCTGCAGGGCTGAACCGAGAAATCCGCACCATCTTAGAAGTATAAGTGGAACTTGAGATAGCGTGCCTCGAGGCGTTTGTAGGAGTCAGAATTTTGCACGGAGTTTACAGAGACAACGTTCCTTGAAGGGAGATGGGTTTTGGCAGGCGGTCTGGGCAAACTGCTTTGCTGCAGGACTCCTTTTATAAGAGTTACGAGGCCTGGGTTGCTCTCTGCCTGCTCAAACTGGCTTATCAATCCATTCCATTCCATTCTGTTACTCGTTCTAAATAAGTCATTATTTCAGGCACATTTCCCTAAGCAGATGCAAACACTCTTTTCCTGTGTGAGACTCCCCTGGGCAAATTAGGTTTCTTGGAAAAGGGTCAAGGAGCAATCAAACAAAATACCTACTGAGAAACAAGCAGGTGGTTTCAGGTGACGCTGTCATTTGTGCGGGCCACACCACAAGTCAAATTTTAGACACTGCTCGGGCTGTAATGTTGAATCTGATAGGGCCAGGTATGGAAAACAAAATCCTGATATCTGTAGCCAAAGTTTCTTTTTATCATCATGACAAATAAGTTTTTTCCCCTCCCAGCATTATCAAAGTATAATTGAGAAATAAAATTGTATGACATGCATTTAACAGGATTTGATATACATATGATGAAATAAAAATTCATATTTGAAGGCAAAATCAGAAAAATTTAAACAGAAAGTTTTTTCTCTGCCCGTTTGGGCCTCCTCCCTCCCCTCTGGTGTGCACTGTGCACCTGCTTTTTGCATTAATCAGACCTCCCCAATGGCAGAAAGGCCGGCTCAACCATAAAGATCAATTTCTCTTCTTCTGGCACCAGCCATGTAACTCCTTGGAAGGTAACATTCCTGTTTCAATCCCGTAAGGGCTCAGGATGACCCGCCACTCGCCTTGTATGTACAGACATCTCTGCTGCACTTTATGTATTGATACAAAGCCAATATATCATTTCCCTTAAAGACAGCGATTGGTGCAGACCACATGGGTCAAAAGACTGAGGAGATACTGGGCACCCCCCAATGGAAGTCCTTAGCTTAACTACTTATGACCTTACTCATGTTACTAGCTATATTACTTGTATTCTTATATTACTTGTATTGTGTTACTTGTATTCTGCCTGTTTTCCAAGATTATTGTTTCTTGCATTACCAGATGTGTGACTGAGCCTCTGATAAGAAATAATGATGACGAGGTGACTTGAAACAACTGACCAAATACAGAGCTCTGTAAGATCCACGATGGTAATAGTGCAACCCTAGATGTGGAAAGAAACAACAAGAGGGAACCATCTCCTGGACCGTAACAGAGTCTCAGTTCCCTTACCTATAAAATTGGGCTTTTGGCTACTGTTAACAGGGCCTAGTCCAGTAATAGCACACTGAGTGGTCCATCAACGAAATACTTGCCTTACCTGGGAATGAGCATTCCTAGCATAGTGGGACAAATTGGTCATGGTATACCTCCAAAACCTTGGTGGAAATTACGGCTGAAAAGGAGGGGACTGCAAAATAAAGAATGTTGTTCAAGTCATTGATCACTGCAGTCGCTGACCTACGATGCACCCTGAAAGGAATTCAGGGCAAAGATCAGGATGCAGTACTTCGTGCTCTAGGAAAACTGGCAGAACTGACCCTTAGATAGCTGATATTTTCAGGAGAAAATTTTATGAGCTCAGTTTCTTACATCTCCCCATACTTCGAAAAGCACTAAAACCATTAACTATATCTGTTCCTTACAAATAGTAGTAACCTTCTACCAAGATGTGTGCTTGAATGCATGGACCCCTCCTTCTCCACAATCACATATACACTGACCTTCCCCCTTTACCTCTTCGGAACAGCTCTCAGAGCTCTCTGAGACACTGTCTCTCGGGTTATAATCCTCAGGTTGGTTTGAATAAAATTTACAATTTTTTTCTTAGATCGACTATTGATTAATTTTTCATCAGTGCACAAATATTGTGAAGTGATGACCACAATGAAGTTAATAACACATCCATCACCTCACATAGTTACCTCTGTGTGTGTGGGTTTATTTTTTTATGGAAGCAAAACTGATAGTCATAAAATAATGGAAAATTTCCTTGTCTAATATTTCTAATTAAAAGTTGCTAATCAAATCCTAATTCCTTAATAAAATTGTAGTACAAAATTTTCATAAGGGAAAAGTTACTATGAAATTATTTTCTGTTCTCATTATCTAACACATGTGGAATATTTCTGAAATAGATATTCCTTATTGCATTTTTTTTTCTTTGAGTCATAGGAAGAAAAGTCCCTTTTATGTTCTTTTAATATTTGCTTTTATTCACTTCAGCTTCAGTTAGCTCACTTCCATATACCAAGATTCTTTTCAAAACAGAAGAGAGAAGAGGTAAAGGCAAATGTGGGAAGGGAAGCTACTTGGTGACATGACAGCCGCTCCTTGGTAGGAGTTATTTCTACCTAAAACATATACGCCATATTAAGAAGCCACAGGGACGAAATAAATGGATGTGGATGGCAGGTTTTCGTTCATTTCCTTGACATCTCAGAATACTGTAAATAAGTTTGTGTGTTTCAATTCAAACAGTTCCATGATCTTGGAGGTCTTAATCATTTGTTTTGTTTTGTTTTTACTCTTTACTATTTTTTTTTTGAATTTTATTTTTTTATACAGCAGGTTCTTATTCGCTATTTTATACACATTAATGTATATAGGTCTTAATCATTTGTATTAACAGTTTCTGGAGTGTACAAAGCTCGGGCTTAAGGACCATGATTGGCATTCAATGTAGTCAGACTGCATTAGGCAGATGTACAACCTTGTTCATGGCTGTATTTGATCATCTTTCTTTAAAAGTAACTTCAGGCTGATGAAGTGGCTTAGCACCCTCCTGTGTTTTCAGCCTGTTAGTCATGCCCCACCAGAACATCTGGCTCTGCTGGGCACCTGCACGCTTCTCCAAATGAAACCAAAGTCGGCAAGGTGAATGGGAAGGACTGGCAAGTGGCATTCAACCCGGGAAAAAAGTTTAAACGTGGCATATAACCCGGCAGCCCTGTTTTTAAATGTATCTAGGGTTGTGGTTTTATGCAGGTATGGTATGGGGAACAGGTTAGGAGATGCCTGCCGTAGAAAAGATAGTTTGTTACATATGGTTTCCAAGAGGAAGAGGCACGAGGTGCCACATCAGGCCACGCAGGGCCACGTGCAGAGGCACCAGGGTTGCTCAGGAGGAGAGGAAGTAAGGGAAAAACGTGGGCAAAAGCCTTTCCTGTGGTTTCTGCAGGCTAAGCAGGTTTAGGACTGGATAGCTTCAATAATTTCAGTGCGTTCTGGGGCACAGGGATGATTCCTAATTGTCCAGCACCTGGCCCTGGTGTGACTTAGGGCAGGGGGATAGTGTTCTGGACTGCAGGAGCCTGATAAAAAGGGGCAGGTGTGGGCATGGCCTCAGGATTGGTTCACTTGGCAATCTAAGGTGTGCTCCCAGGCAAGCTGTTTGCTGTCTCTAGGAATTAGCTAACCCTGGGAAGGGCAGTGCCTCCTTGGCATCTGCAAGACTCTAAGATGTCAAAATACATCTTATAAAATACAGAAGATAAAA
The DNA here is from genome assembly GCF_951394435.1 of Stenella coeruleoalba. NCBI lineage: Eukaryota > Metazoa > Chordata > Mammalia > Artiodactyla > Delphinidae > Stenella > Stenella coeruleoalba. The sequence goes on along the minus strand of NC_137164.1, from coordinate 22,936,664 downwards.
TAAGATTAATACAAGCCTGTCTGAAACACTTGAAAGAAGCATAAAAACAGAGCTTCTCAAACTTTAATGTGCATAGGAATCACCTGGGTATTCTGTTAAACTACAGGTTCTGATTCATTAGGTCAGGTGGGCATTGAGATTTTGATTTTTTTTTTTTTTTGGCCACGCCCCACGGCATGGGTAACTTCCCCCACCAGGGATCAAACCTGCAGCCTCTGCAGTGGAAGCATGGAGTCTTAACCACTGGACCACCAGGGAAGTCCTGAAATTTTGCATTTCTAATAAAGTCCTTGGTGATGTTGGGGCCATGCTTTGAATAGTTAGGGCTAAGAATATCCCTTGGTCACCTTCTGCGGGGAAGAGGGAAGAACCTGACACTTGCCGAACCCTGCTTTGAACCAGATACTGCTTGGCCCTGAATACACAGACTTCATCTTGTTTTGCTTGGACAACATCCTTTGCTCTTAGGAAAAATTATCCCAGTGTTACAGGGACGGGAACTGAGGCTCAGGGTAGTTAAGTAACCCGCCCAGGTCACTTAGCTGAAAGTCAGAAGATACAAATGTATCTGGCCCCAAACCTGAATTTTTTCCCACCACAACACATGTACAGATGGTTCCACTCCAGTGGAAAATAAAATGTCTCTGTTGGTAAAGGCTTTGTAAAATATAAAGTGTGGACTTGAATCATGGACCATTTACAACTTGAATTCTGAACAGAAGAGAAATTCTGAATGATGTTCATTATTTCAGGACCAGAAATAAATGGTGCTGACTAAATAACTTATATTTTATTACAGCTATTCGAGAAACACTTCACACGGGATTCCCTAGTACACTAGTGTCTTTATCTTAAAAAGTGACGCATGTCCATGGTAAGATATAAACAACAAAAGTCTGCCTTCCTCCCATGTGCTTCCATTTCTACTGCGCAGAGAGAACTACCGTTAGGTCTGTGTAGCCTTCTAGAAATTCTGGGCAAATAGTAACCTTCTATGCAAATAATAAACTTTTTCATACAAATTCATTCACCCAGCCATTCATTGTTCCAGGGGGAAAAGGAGTAAGTAAGACATGCAACATCCCTCATGCACCTCACATTCCAGTAGGGGAGCTAGATCATAAGCAAAAGAGTGAAATAAACATTATGTCAAATAAGGATAAATGATAATGAAGAAAAAGCCGGTGGAGTGTGGGGGGGAGGGGCGGGGAACATTTGCAATTATAAATGCAGTGGTTAAGGAAGGCCTCATGGAAAAGATGGGATTTGAGTAGAGACATGAAAGAGGTCATCCTATTCCACATTTACATTTTCCTTTAGCAATACGTGTTAAAGCCCTTGCCGTATCACAACTTAAAGATCTACCTCATTCTTATTAATGGCCCCACAGTACTCCACCGTGTGCATATACCACAATACTGATGGGCATTCTGTTACTTAAGCAAAGGGAATGTTTTAGATTAAGCTTGTTATTGAACTTATTAGGTGATCGTCTGAGCGGTCATAAGGAGATTTGGGAAGCACGGTATAAAGCCTGATGAAGTAGAAAGAGCAATTAGACGTGAAGCTGTGGCTGGGAGCCCAAGCGTGCCACTCGACCAGGTGGCCATGTGATAACTGAGTATTCACTGAATGCCTGCTTCGTATTAGTGGTTTTCCTTCTGCCACATCTTAGGCAGGGCTACATCCACCAGGTGCAGGGGGGTGTCTAGGAGCTTCTCTACCCTGAGGGCAAGGCGACAACCTACTTGCAACATTTTCCTCAATGCCAGGCTACCCTGTAACTCCTGCGGGGTCAAATACAAACCCTCCAGGTGACAAGTTTTCCACATTCCCCACAAAGGAAGCACAAGCACAAATTTTAGGGAGGAGTTAACCATCTGGGCTCTGACTACAATCTTCCTCTTTTAGGAGAACGCACGTAAGCTTCCTTAAACCAATAAGGAGCAAAATCTCCTTACCTTCTAGTAATATTTATTTACATGGATACAGATGTTTAGCATTGGGCCATATGACTGAACATATTTCACACTTAATGAAAGATTCATTTATGCATTTAATTATTATCTGAGGCAGTACCTGGATTATGTCAGCACTCTGCCGGGCTCTGTAGGAGGAATAAATATCTGTGCAGTATGGTTCCTGCCCTTGTCACCTGCTAGCTCTTAACAAAGACTGGACAAGGGGAAAAATGACCGTGATTGAAAGCAGTGTGTGATCAGTTAGTGGTGCCAAGGACAATGTAACAGGAACTAAAGGAGAGGGGAGGATGCTATGATCCAGAGAGGGATCCTGGCTGAGATATAAACAGGTAGGGATGCAGGTGGAACCAGGGGACTTTGGGAAGGGATATGTGTGTGTGTGTGTGCGTGCGTGCGTGTATGCGTGTGTGTTTTGAGAACATGTATGAATGGAAGGTGAATATAACTGCACAGCCAGCAAAGGCCCAGGCGAGGGTAAATACAGGTATTACAAAGGGAACACGAAGCAGCCCACTAAGAGCTTAAACACAGAATACGGGGGGTGGTCGCAGATGACAGGAGATGTTGGTTGGAGTGAGACTGGCAGAGGGTTCTGAGGCTCCCACCTTGCCATCAGATATGAGATAAATAAATGAGTCTTGAAAGGTGTCAAGAAAAGCACCATCAACCTCTTCCTCTTTTTCTGTTTTTGCTTTTATGGGGGGGAGGGGTACTGCACACTTTGGTTTGATAACCTCTATTTCCAATTCCAGTAATTTAAGAAACCAACTTAATACTTATCAAAGTAATATACGCCTGTAGCTTAAAAAAGCAAGTACTCCGTAAGAGGGCTATAATCAAAACCAGCCATCCCCACCTGTCTCCACCACCCCCTCCTAGCTCCCCAGAAACCTCTTTTTTGTTTGTGGTTTGCTTTTACTGTGAAAGATAATGACTTGCCAGAGCGAGTAGCCTCCTATAGGGGTAAGACTTTTGCCCCAAGCAGTTGCTCTCAAGTTCGGTTAATCTATGGGCTGGCCCAGGGCAGGAAGACTAACCAGTAAGTCTAACCCAGTTCTCCCCCGTCAAGGAGGTTGAATCCTGTCATGGCAAAGAAAGGACACCACTTTTAACTTTCAATTCTGATATTTGAATCCATATATTTAAGTGATCTATGTACACTGATATTTCTTAAATGATCATTTTTAGATATTATCTAATGTCTTACTACTCTGCAAAACGAGGAAAACTTGACACTGTTACACTATCACCACTTCCCAACAAGCGTTCTTCCCCCATCTTTCCAGTTGATTAAACTGCAATTTGGGGTTAAATCGATATTCTGTGTTTACATTGTTGTGACCACATAATATTGTTTACTACTGAGCCACGCAGTATAAGAACGCACTTCCTAGCTTGTTCAATATTTTTTTTCCTGGTGCTACCTTTTTCTTCCTTCCTTCTTGTGTGTATCTATTACTAATCACTCTTGACCTTTTCAAAGGAACTATAAAAGCCCTACTAAAACCGTTTTTGGCGTGAGCAACTCAACCAATGAATCTCTCAGATCTGTTTTTCCCTCCACAAGCCTACCATTGAGTCCGTCCGGTCTAGTGGTTTCCCAGACCAGCTGCCCACCTGTTGTCCTGGGGCTTCTTTTTAACACCATCTTGCGAAATCCCTGTGCCTCTCGCCTGTGTTGGGTCCCCCGCTTCCTGGATCCCATGGTTTCCTCTTTCTTGGTTTACATCCTCATTTTTGTGGAGCTCATTCTCTAGTAGCTTCCTAAGAAAAGGTACATGGGAGGTAAGTTTGTTGAGACCTTCCTTGCGTGTCTGAAAAAGTCTTAATTCTACTCTCACGCGTGCTTGCTAATTAAGCTTGTCATTTAATTCTAAGTAAAAATTCGTCCCCCTCAGAATTTTGCAGGCTGAGTTTCACTGTCTTCTAGCATCCAGTGTTGCAGGTGAGAAGTCTGAGGCCACTGGTTCTCCTGCTCTTTTATCTGTGACCTGTTTTATTTCTCTGGAAGGTTTAGGAATCTCCTTTTTAGTCCCTGGTTTTTTGAAATCTCACCGTAAAAAAACCTTAATGAGGATATTTTCTTATCCATTGTTCTGGGCACTTTCTCTTCCCTTTAAAGTTGGAAATTCCTGTTGCTCTGGTTTGCAAGTTTTCTTGAATTATTCTCTGATATTTGTCTCCCCACCATTTTATCTATTTTCTCCTTTCGGAACCTCTGTAGTGAAATGCCGAACCTTGTGGACTGATCCAATACCTCTTTTACCTTCTTTTTCCCACCCCACTATCCATCTTTGCCTGTTAACCTGCTTTCTAGAAAGTTTGCTGGACTTTACCTTTTACACCTCTGAATATTTTTTTTTAACTCTGAGTTTAATTTCTAAGATCTCTTTCTTATTTTCTGAGTGTTTCTTTTTTTATAGAATTTACCTTTTATTTCATGGATATAATATTGTCTCCCATCTTTCTGAAGATATAATAGATTTTTAAAAGCTCTTCTTTCGCTTCTTGAATTATCTATATTTTTCCGAGCCCCCCAACCCGCTTCTCTCTCTCTGTTCTGATCTCGATATTTTACTCTATATTTTCTGCTGGGAGCCATACTCAAGTATCTGGTGATCCTCTCACTATTCATTTATATTTAAGACTTTCACACATATATGTAACACATATATAAAGAAAATATACAATTTATTTATATTTAGGTACAGTGAGTCCCTACACAACTGATTAGAAACACTGGCAGGGTGTGCGTATCACCTGGCAGGTGTCCCATGAGGTAATTGGGTAGGAATCTAGCCATTCCGATAGGGACTCCAAATGCAAGTCAGGTCATTTCTTTGAGTCATTCAGTTTCTCTAGATAAGAATCCTTTAAACTGCTGTCTAAAGAGCCTGTCCCAAAAGAACGTGGAAAAGAATAGATACACGTATATGTATAACCAAATCACTTTGCTGTACACCTGAAACTAACACAACATTGTTAATCAGCTATGCTCCAATATAAAATAAAAATCAAATAAAAAAATAAAGAGCCTGTCCCTGGCTACAGGTGCTTTGGGAGCTACGTTGTAGAACAGTCCAGGAGGGTCTCACCTGTTCACTCTACAGAGTTTCACTTAATTCTCCTGGTTTCACCTCTCCATCCTGGGCCTCGTTTCCCTGAGTCCAGAGCACCTCTGATTCAATTCAGCCCAAGACTATGCCTCACGCCTCCAGCAGGGATGGACATTTGGTAGTGGCAGTGTGAGGGTGGGAGAGGAACAGGGCCGAGCTAGTCCCTGCACTCCATTCCACTAAGTACTACTGACTACTAACTACTCTGTAACTACTGTGAACTAGTCCCCCCTTTTGCAGGCTCACCCTCACACCCTTCTTAAGTCTCCCCAGGGTCCTTGCAGAATCCATCTGTGGGCTTCTCTCAGTACCCCTCAGCCACTCCCCCTCCATCACTGGGCCATCTTCCCAAAGTTTGCTGACACCTCTTGTTTAGTACCACCTCCCCCTCTGTTCTCTCTCACTCTCAATCTGTGTATAGCTTTTTTTAAATTCTTTGCTGAAATTTTAGGGAGATTTTTGGAATTAGAAGATATAAATGCATGTGTTCAATCTGACAGAACGACAAGTTACCAGTCTTATAAATTCTATTTTGTACTTATGTACTTATTATGTACTTCACTCTAGAAAGTTTATCCAGAGAACTTTAGGTGTTGCCCTAAATCAACTACTAACTACGTAACAACTGTAATACTTTCAGGTAGGATATTACTGAAATCATTTTAATTCTCTCTGACTTTCTAGGGAGTACCAGGCAAAGTGAGTTAAACTCCTCCATAAATTTATCTTTACAGACTCTCATTATTATCCTGGCTCTAGAAATTTGGACCAACAGTCAATTTGAGGCAGATGCCACATCAAATTTTAAATATGAAGGAAGGGAGGGAGGGAGGGAGGGAAGGGAAGGGAGGAGGGAGAGATGGAGGGATGGGGGGAGGAAAAAAAGAAAGAAACAGACATCAAGAAAATGATTTAAAAATAGAATAGTGAGAGGACTGGCCTAAATAAATAACTATTTTAAGAAAAGCTATGTAAGTTTATTAAATAAGAAAAGAGACTGCAGAAAATCATCTGCCTTTAAGGTAACTAAACAATGATCACTCACTTGGAAGGCAGTTGAGTAATTTCTGCCCTGAACATTAGCTGTGAAACTCCAGTCATTCATTCAACAACTTGCACCCAAAATTCATATAAAAAAATCACCATTATCCAGCAAGAAACTATCCACATAAGAAATTCTCACAATTACATATACAGATCACCTTCTAATTATGTACTGACCCTTTTACTGCATATATATATATATGCAGTAAAAGTATATAAGTATATTTCTTACAAATTTGTCTACCTAAAATTATGTCATCCTTCTGTGCCACACTCAATTATGGGCCAATAAGCTTCTAAAAAGTTAACCATGTTGTCAACAGGAATGCTTCTAATGTAGCTGTAATCACACTTCTGAGCTTTTTGATAAGATGAAAAACTTTGTAGTCAGACTGACCTTGTTTTGCATCCCGACTCTTCCACTTATTGAATGTATGACCTTCAGGGAGCTGATAACCTCCCCACAAGGAAAATGGACATACTATTATCTATTTTGCAGGTTGTCATATGGATGAAATTGTAAAATGCATATGAAGAACCTGACATATTGTAGGTGTCCAATAAATACAAGCTATTAAAATCAGAACATGAGAAGATATTGACACCTTAACTCTAAAAATACACCCTCTAAGTGAAGAGTTTTCACTTCCATTTTTAGGCATCAGATCACTGGTGTGCTGGTCAACTAGAAGCAACTTGCCAGCCACTGAAAAGCAACGGGGAAGTTCTTACAGGCAATTAGGGAAAGCATTGTGAAAGCAGGGGTGTGGGAAGGAGGCCTGGAAAAAAAGTTAAAGTATTTGACTTTGGATCAGTTCCTAACCTTTTTGTAGTTTATTTAACTATAAAATTAGGAGGTTGGATGACGTCCCTCCAGATGTTCACAATAAAGAGTTCTGCGGCTGGATAATTTTGGAATATGACCCCTTCATCCCATGCTTGCCCCCTCCCCCATTTAAGGCAGCAGTTTGATTTTGTTTTACCTGGCATATTACAAACTTATCCGCCTACAAATCCTCCCCATTTTTTCCCCCCAAATAGTAGCATATTTTGGAAAAGACGGATGAGCTGATCTGCGGTTTCTCATTCTGTAATATGCTGCTCTGAGTTTTACTACTTCACGTAAACGTTTGGTTAAGGAAAGAAGGGTAAACGTGACGTGTATAGCAGCATATAACTTTTAGAGTGGGAGAAAAATCTATCGCCATTCCAGTGAAACCAGATATTTCTAAGTATAGTTTAACATTTCATCTATGTGGTGCCGTCAATGTCTTGAGCAGCTGATCACCAAAGCATCCACTGAACTGCTGCCAATGAAGACAGACATATTACTGGGACACATCTGGCAACTTTGGCAATCAGTGAATGAAATGAATCAACCATGTAGTGAGCGGACTGGCTGCTTGGTGACCAACGTGACTGGAATGGAAAATAACTGTGGGATAAATTAATCCTTAGACTGCAGGACTGAACCGTGATAACCAGAATAAAACTCAAATGTGTGTTCATGATGAATACATTTCCATGCTGCAATTACAAATCCACCAGTTAAATTATTTCTAATAGTAAAATACGTTCACTTTTTCTATCAATCTACCAACATTTACTTTTATCTGAAAGGAAAAGACTGTGCAAAGTGTTTGCTGGGAACGAAAGGATATAGTAGGAAAGAGGCCAAAGAACCTACCAGAAAAAGATCTAGGAGCCAGATGCTCTGTCAGTAACTTTCCATGTAGCTTTCAGTAAGTCTGTTTTCTTACTTTAAAAAATAACTAGCCTCAAGTAGCTTATAATTTAGTTGATTATATTTACAAATTTGGGATTTCCATTTAATGCCTTCTTACATTACAAAATCATTCTTAATTTATCTACATAGTAGAGCTAAAAGTGAATGAATATTCTGATGTTCTTTAATTAACTACATACAATGAAGCCCCCCTGTTTCACTTGAATTGTAGGAATTCTATTAGAACCTGTTGCAATGTGTTTCCTTTCTCTCTTGATATGTCTCCTGCCCCTCAAGGCTGCTAAGGTTTGAAAGTGTTCTAATTATTTCTATATTTTCATAAAATACTCTATTTCCACCCCCAAAATACTTTTCCTTCTTCTCAAGAGGAAGTTTTTCAGAAAACAATTCTGTAGAATCCGAAGGATGAGTGTGTTAGTAGTAGGGTGACCGACTGAGGGGCTTCCCACTGTGTAGGACTTCCTGCTCTAAAACTAGCACAGTCCCTGACAAATGGAGATCGTGGGTCACCTTGGTTGGTAGCTTGAGAGAAGGATTGGAAGTGGCAATGGATGCCTGCATCAGAAAGTTGCCATTTTAATCCTCCTATTAGAAGTACTCTTCTTTCATCGCTAAACAGCTGTAGAAAGCCATCCAACAGCAGATGGATGAATGCATTTAATGACCTTAACTTTCTCTTACACCAGTGGTTCTCAATTCTGGCTTCTTACTAAAATCGTCTGGTTAGCTTTCTTTTTTTTTTTTTTTTTTTTTTAAATGATACTATCCCTGATTTAACTGATCTGGAGGTAAGTCCCAGTCACCGGCATATATGTCTAAAATTCCCGTGCTTATTCTACTGTTACTCAGGGCTAAGAAACACTGCTTTGCATCCATTCTGAGATTCAAACTATAGGTCTAGCAAGAGCCATTCAAAGCAAGGAGAAATCTACTTTATTATCTCTGACTTTTAAAATATTGCCTGCAAGTTTCCACTTCATATTTAAAACAAATGAGAACCCACAAACTAACTTTAAATGTATTCACCTAGGGTTCATGGTATGTTTCTCCCTTGTCATGATTATCGATCACCACCACCTACTGACATAATTTTTTGCACAAGAAACTGTGTTAGGCAGGTACTGTGGGACCACAGAGATTTCAAACTCAGGGTCTCTGCCTTCAGACAGCTCACTGTAAAACACAGGAAGGTGACTAAATGATCAAGCAAAGGACCTCACGAGCAACTCAAAGAGGAAACAGCTATGGCCTGAGACGGCTGGGAAACCTGCACAGAGCAGGTAGGATTTAAAGAAGGCCTTTGAGGGCTAGGTAGGATTCTAATTAGAAGGCCAGAAAGGGCCTTCCAAGCAGAGAGTGGGGAAGAAGCAATCGGACTACCAAATTTAAACATATACACAAATAATAAAGTTCACATGCTGAGCAATACAAACTATATGAGGCAAATTGCTGAGCAAGGGATCATAATTAGCCCTATCACTCTTTTTGGTGATAACCACTCCTGACATTGAAAAGAAGAACTAACCTGGCAGATGGAACAGCTGGTTCAGCCGAAGCATTGAAGACAAGCTTGGTGTGCACCACAGAGAGCAAGCCACAGAACAGCAGCAACAGTACAAGTCCCTTCCCTCTCTCATGCTGGGCCCACCAAAGAGACCTCATTACCCAGGCATCAAGGCAAAAGCTGCTTAGTTCATTGCCAAACCCTTGAGGTTCCTATTCTATCTGATCGGATGATTATTTAATGTTGAGGGAATACATTTAGGACGAAAATCATGCAAAAGTTATGTGTTGTCTTTTATGTCATGTTACGTGATTATCCGTCATTGATTTTCAATTACTTTTATAATGCGATGGCCTTCTCTCTGGATTTCAGAATTAAAGCAACACTGTGCCATTTGTCCTTGACCCCCTAAAAGAGTTAATTTTCATATTTATTCCAATATCTGGCCTTCATGCAAGATAGGAACTAAATGGGTATGGGTATGAACGATCTGGGTACGCATCATCTCAGGAAGTCAGTTGGCAAAAAGAACACTGAGAAGTAGGCACCACTGGTATTTCACACATTATTAACTTATATTACAATTCAAATAAGCTTACAGCTGGCCAAAAAAAAAAAAATCTCTTCTGTAAAGTGATCTCAAACATAATAGGCTTAATCAGAGATAAATTAAATTAGGCAGCCATGCATATTACAGCATATTAATTCTGAGTAGTTATTAAATACACTTTCTGTTATCAGTGGTGTGAACAACATTATAGGCAAACAAATTCTTCGAGGGGATAGGAAATAAAGTTTATGTTTGGGATACTGTGTGCCTGATATCTTCCCATGCCTTCTTATAATGTTAAATAATCTTTTCTAATAGTGGTACTGGGTTAAGTCTCCATAAATGAGTCAACTTCACTCCCAGGCAATTAAGCAAAAGAACAGCAGACCAGTGTGGTTTTAGTTTTTTCCAACGGGAGCTTTTCTATCTCTCTACTGCAATTTTTAAAAGAAGGCATTAGTGAGTCAGGCTGGAGCAAAGTTGCCCAAAACATAAGGTAGTGAATATTCATTATGTCAATTTTATGACGCATCTCATTCTGTGTTTTGGGTAACCTGTGTTGCCTGAGGATATTCAAAGAAGGAAATTATTAAGGTTGAGTGCTAGCTTGTAAATAACATCCTACCATTCTCTCTGTTTCTTTAAATGGTAGTAATCTAACCCATCCACGCTAGCATGCAGATTCCATAAACTAGCAAGTGGTGCTTCTGTGAAAGAAAAGAAAGAGAGACGTCTAAGAGATGAAATATGTCGAGAAAGGGAATGTACACACGTACACACGTTACCTTCCTGGATGTACTTTTGCCATATTATCTTGCTCTTTTATTAATCAATCAGGCCCTTCAGTTTCTGTATCCAGAAGCAACTCAAGTTACTAGGTACGACCCTCCCACACACACCCAACCCCCAAGTCTGAGAAAAACGTTTGACACTCTTTACGCTTTGCACATTTAAAACTCAATGTAAGGTGACAAGAACATTAAGCTGCCCAGTGACCAAAATGTGAAACTCATCACTATCTGTTCTTAGCCATGGGTGTAATAATTGGCAAATTAAAGTGCCTGACAATAGCTGGGCCACCTGCATCAGAAAGCATCACCCTGGAATGACTAATGCAGACAAATGTATGCGGCCAGCTTTACTGACAACTCCTTCTAACACCCGCAGCCTGAAAAGGCACATTACAGTACCTGTTTCATTTCCTGTAAAGGAAGCACCATGTCGATTTTTCTGTAATTTAAAGGCATAAAACCTAACAGCCCTCAATATTTTGTATATACATACTGATTGAATTGACTGTTATTTACTTTTGAAGTAAGCTAGAAAGAGAAAGACGAATATTGTATACTAATATATATATGTGGAATCTGAAAAAAATTGGTATAGACGATCTTATTTACAAAGCAGAAATAGAGACAAAAGACGTAGAGAACAAACATATGGATATCAAGGGGGAAAGGGGGGTGGGATGAATTGGGAGATTGGGATTCACATATATACACTACTGATACTCTGTATAAAATAGATAACTAATGAGAACCTACTGTATAGCACAGGGAACTCTACTCAGTGCTCTCTGGTGACCTAAATGGGGAGGAAAACCAAAAAAGAGGGGACATATGTATACGTATAGCTGATTCACTTTGCTGTACCGTAGAAACTAACACATTGTAAAGCAACTATACGCCAATTAAAAATTTAAAAGAAAAGGCCTACTTACTCTTGAAAAACCCAAAGTTTTTCTTTCTAAGCTGGCAAACTGGGATCAACTTGTTTATTAAAATGTTGAATGTGAAGCTTTATAAAAACTAAATTCAAATAAATACAAATGCTTCAAAAATAATTTTGTTTTAATAAACTTGCTATTATTCATCCATCCATCCATCCATTCGACATTTATTGAATACCTACTATGTGCTAGGCACTTCTTGATATTTGGCAGAGAGAGATGAATAACATATCCTTAAGGAGTCTGTCAACCATTGGAGGAAAGTTGCACGCACACAGCCAACTTCTACACGTTACTGTAGAAATCGTTTCAGAGCACCTCCCTTTCTCTTAGAGACTTCAGAGAGAAGACTCTTGAGCTGCATTCCAGGATCATATAAAGAGGGCACAAAATGAAGAGTTTTTGTGACTGAACAAGCTTAAGAAAAACCTTCCAAGCTGAGAGAGAAGCATGTACAAAATCAACAAGAAGGTCGTGGTCTGAGTGAGGAAAAGAAATCGCCTTCAGAGTAAATGAATGAAATAAACACAAGAGGCAAGAAAGTCAACATATGATGGTGAACACTAGGCAAGGGTGAGAATATGCAGGGCCCCAGAAGACATGTCTAGGACTTGGGATTTCATTCTATGGGGCAGTAGTTTGCAATATACATGCCAGGGAACCCTCGGGTCCCGGGAAGGGAGGGAGACAGATTGGGAAGGCGTGAAAAGAGTGAAGGAGAGGCCGGCCAGTCAGGACTCTGGGCCCCGAAGCTCTGCTTCAACCACAGTACCTTTGCCAATGTGTGTCTTCTGTTGGGCCTTCTAAATTTTTTAAATAACTTTTGAAATTGGAAAAATTTTAGATTTACAAAAGTTTTAAAGATAATACAGAGAGTTCCCATAAACACCTCACCCAGTTTCCCCTAGTATTAATCTCTTTATGTTACCACCACGGCACATTTGTTACAACTGAGAAACCAACATTGGTACCTTGCTATTAACTAAACTCTGGACTACATTTGTGTTTCACCAGTATTTCCACTCGTGTACTTTCTCTGTTCCAGGATCCAATCCAAGACACCACACTGCATCGAGACACCATGTCTCTTCCGTCTCTTTTGATGTGTGACAGTTTCTCAGTTTTTCCTTGTTAGTCATACAGTCTTGGGGAATATTAGCCAGGCATTTCACACTCACTCTGGGTTTGCCTGATGTTTTCCTCGTGAGTAGACTAGGGTTATGGGTTTTGGGAGGAACACCACAGAGGTGAGGTACACTTTCCATCACATCCTAGCAGGGGGCATATATCATCGACAAGACTTGGCACTTGCAATGCTAACCTTGATCACTCGGTTAAGGCAGTATATACTGAGTTTCTTCACTGTAAAGTTACTATTTGCCCTCTTCACATACTCTCTTATTTGGAAGCTAGTCACTCCAGCCCACACTGAAGGATGAGGGTAAGCTTTACTTCCTGGAGGGGGCTATACCTACCTACATTATTTGGAATTCTTCTACAAAGAAGGTTTGTCCCTTCTACTCCAATTATTAATTTGTTTAATCATTTGTTTATATTAGGATGAACTCATGTACATTTATTTTATATTTTAGATTATGGGACAATAAATACCGTATTATCTATTTTGTTCCTCAAATTGTTCCAGCTTTTGCCATTGGCAACTATTTTAGGCTGGCTCTTCTATTCCTTTGACATGCCCCCATCCTTTTGTTCTTTGAGCACTTCTTGTTTTAGGGCAAACCAGATAATTCAGTTCTATATTGTATTTTTACTGCCCCAGCCCTAGAACCAGCCATTTCTCCAAAGATCCCTAGCTCCTTTTCACGGAGGATGATATTTAGAAACTAGTATCTGGGCATGGGTGTGCTAAGATGCTACTGGGGTATCACTGCTCCCAGGCCCTCTCAGCAGAAAGAGTTCGGAATGTATGTATATATTCAAGCCCAGATATATATACATAGCTATAATTGTTTCTGTATCCGTCCATCTGTATATATATTACACTAAACATGAGTTCATACTAACAGGTCCAACTATAACGCAGTACTAAATGGTTCATTCTGGCTTTCCCTCCTTGCTTATCTGCAAAGACCCTGACAGAGAGAAACTCGGCTCCCACCACCCATTTACTTATTTGTTTGACTCTAGTATTTGAAACTTCTTTTGAAAACAAAACTCTATTACTTTAAAATAATAGAAAAAAGCCTGAAAACAAACATTGTAAGAGAAGATCTTTAAATTATTTCATGTAGAAAAGTGACTTAATTATATTTATATTTTTAGAAATATTATTCTAACTGAGTGAGGAATGGGTTGAAGGGGGCTGAGACTTGAGGTAAGAACAAATGTTAGAAAGGATGCTGTGTACTCCAGAGGATATTAAAGACCTGTGAATTAATTTGAGGGATATTTTAGAAGATTCATAAATAGAACTTAAGTGACTGGATGTGGAAAGTGAGAGAGAGAAGATGGAGATAAATATGGATTAAGTAATGGGGTAAAGGTGTCTTTTTATCTCAGAAAATACACTGGGAGGAAAGGATTTGGGAAGAAAATAATTGAGTATAAGGCATTTAAAATGGAGTATCCATGTGGACACGCTTCAAAGACCTCCTGAAATGTGGTTCTGAATTTCAAGAGAGTTGTCTAAGCTGTAAAAGTGAATTTCAGGGTCTTAAGCCCAAAACGGATGATGCAAAATCTTGGGACCAAATTAAAAGGCCAGGAATATGGGATGAATAAGAAATAGAAGATCAGGGACAATGAACTATACAACAATAATATTGAGAAATAACATGCTGAATACATGAATATGTGGTAACTCTCCATTTACTTAGGTCATAATTTCTCTCAACATGCTTTGTAGTTTTCAGTGTACACGTCTTACACTTCTTTTATTAAATTTTTTCCTAAGTATTTTGTTATTTTTTATGCTATTTTAAATGAAATTGTTTTCTTAATTTCATCTTTAGATTGCTCATTGCTGGCAGATAGAAATATAACTGGTTTTTATGTACTGATCTTCTATCCTACAAGCTTGCCGAACTCATTTATTAGCTCAACAGTTTTTTTTGTGAACTCCTTAGGATTTTCTATATATGAGACTGTGTCATCTGTAAACAGAGTTTGTTTCATTTGTCCCTTTTCAATCCAGAGGCCTTTATTTATTTTTCTTGCCTAACTGCCTTGTTAGAATCTCCAGTAAATTACTGAACAAAAGTGGCAAGAGTAGACATCCTTGTGTTTTTTGATCTCAGGTGGGAAACTTTCAGTCTTTCACCAATAAGTATGATGTTAGCTGGGGGTTTTTCATAGATAATTCTTTATCAGATTGAGAAAGTTTCTTCATATTCCTAGTTCATTGAGTGTTTTTATTTTTTAAATTTTATTTATTTATTTTCTTCTTGCAGTACGTGGGCCTCTCACTGTTGTGGCCTCTCCCGTTGCGGGGCACAGGCTCCAGACGCGCAGGCTCAGCGGCCATGGCTCATGGGCCCAGCCGCTCCGCGGCATGTGGGATCTTCCCAGACTGGGGCACGAACCCGCGTCCCCTGCGTTGGCAGGCGGAGTCTCAACCACTGCGCCACCAGGGAAGCCCCCACTGAGTGTTTTTAATAAAAGGTATTTTGCCAAATGCTCTTCCTGCATCTATTGAGATGATCATATGGTTTTTGTCTTTTATTCTATGAATATGGAGTCTTACATTCATTAATTTCTGAATTTTGAACTAACCTTGCACTCCTGAGATAAATCCCACTTGGTCATGGCGTATAATCCTCTTACATGTTGTTGTATTCGATCTGCCAGAATTTTGTTGAAGATTTTTGAGTCTACATACGTAATAAATATTGGTCTGTATCCTTGTTTGATTTTGGTATCAGGATAAAAGTACACTTACAGTTTTACATATTAGCAGGAATGAATAGGAAGATTAAAAATTTAAATTACACCTGAATTATTAAAAATACATAAAATTCTTAGTAATAAATGCACCAAGAGGCATGCTGGAATTATACGCTAAAAACTATAAAATATTGCTGAGAAATATTAATGAAGAGAATGTACATTTATGGATTGAGAGGCTCAACACTGATGTCAATTCTTTCCAAACTGAGCCTTAGATTTAACGTATTCTCAACTGTAATCTGACTAAACTGATTATTTTTAAAACTGGTAAGCTGGGGTTTCCCTGGTGGCGCAGTGGTTGAGAGTCCGCCTGCCGATGCAGGGGACACAGGTTTGTGCCCCGGTCCGGGAGGATCCCACATGCCGTGGAGCGGCTGGGCCCGTGAGCCATGGCCGCTGAGCCTGCGCGTCCGGAGCCTGTGCTCCGCAACGGGAGAGGCCACAGCAGTGAGAGGCCCGCGTGCCGCAAAACAAACAAACAAACAAAAAAACAAACCAAAAAAAACTGGTAAGCTAATTCTAAAATCTACATAAATTTTCAGAAGAAATAGAATATCTAAGCCAATTTTATAAAAGAACAAAGATGGAGGACTTACACATCTGACCTGAAGACTGGCTGTAAAGCTACGGTAATCAATACAGTGTGGTACTAGCATAAGGAGCAACAAAATCAATGGAACAGAATAGAGAGCTCAGAAATAGGTGCACACTTATGTGGTCACTTGATTTTTGAGACTAGCACTAAGGCATTCCAATAAGGAAAGGAAAGGCTTTTCAAAAATAGTGTTGGAAGAATTAAACATCCCATATAGAAGATAATAAACAAATAACATACAAAACATAATAAACATAATATACAAAAGTTAATTCAATAAGGATCATAAATCTAAACATAAAATCTAAAACTATACAACTTTTCAAAGAAACCACAGAATTTTTTTGACTTGAGCATAAAGTTATCTTAGGATACAAAAGCCAGTACCTATGAAAGAAAAAAAAACCCAATAAATTACACCCCCCAAATTAAAACTTCTGCTCAACAAAAAACATCATTAAGAGAATGAATAGACAAGCAATACATTGGAATTGGAAGGAAGCAGTTGCAATGTATACATCTAATAAAATCCCGGAGACGAATATATATTTTATACCTCAAAAATAAAAATACATACAAGCAACCCAATATAAAGATGGGCAAATACTTCAATGGACACTTTACAAAAGAAGATATGGCCAGTAAGCACATGAAGAAGATGTCAACATATTAGTCATCAAGAAAAATGCATATTAGATCACAATGAAATATCACTGCAAACCCAATTCTAGCTTACCAGAATGGCGAAAATTAAAGAGACTGACAAGACCAAATGCTGTTGAAGATGTGTAACAACTAAAACTATCATATATGGTTGATGCGAATGTAAAATGGTACAACTACTTTGTACAAAGATATGGTAATTTCTTCTAAAACTCAATATACACCTACCTATGACTAAAATTCCACTCTTAGATATTGGCCTAAAAGAAATGAAACCATATCTTCACAAAAGACTTGTTCAAGAATGTTCATGGCAACTTCATCCAAAATAGAGCCTGTAAAGAACACAAGTGTCCACCCATAGAAGAATGGATTAACAAACTGTTGTCTATTCATGCAATCAAATATCACTCAGCAAGAGACAGAAATGAGTTACTGACAGACTCAAGAATAGATTAATCTCAAAAACATACTATGTAAAAGAAACCTGACATGAAAGAGTATGTAGTATATGAGTCTACTTATACGGAGTTCTAGAACTAGAATTGATTTACTCTAGAGGTGGGGATGGGGATGTGCTGGGAAGGTGTATGAGGGAATTTTCTGGGGTTGATAGACATTTGGGTAGCACAGGTGTATATAACTGTTGGAACTCATAGAAACGTACACTTAAGATCTGTGCATTTTATGTAAATATGTAAATTTTACCTAACAATTTTACTCAAAAAATAAGAATCATATAAGAAATCATAAAACTTGAATTCTAGTAATGGTACATACACCAAAGCATTTGGGGGAATTGTAGCGATGTCTACAATTTACTTAGAAATGTTTCCAAAAATTCAGTGGATTCGTGGATGAAAACAGGGATGCATAGAGGTAAGCATATGAGTGTTCACTGCCAGTTTCTTTCAACTTTTCTGTGTGGTTAAACATTTCCATAATAAAATCTTGCAAAAGAAAAAAAAACCTTAAAAACTGAGTCTTTCACAATAAATAATAAATTAAAGGAAAAAGTTAAAAGAAAAAAAAAAAGAAAGCAATCCCAACTCATAAGTTACTAGCCATGTGAACTTGGCAAAGTGTTTAAATAAAGAGTCGATGTCTAAATTTCCTTATTTGTAAAACAAAAATGATAAATAATACGTTTTATACAGGATCCTTAAGGGACTATACTTGCTAATATATGTAAAGCACAGTTCTTGATATAAATAAGCACTGAGTAAATGTTTGGCTCCTATTTTTAGTGAGCACGGAGTGCCTGTGGCCATAAACCCACAAAAATAAAACGTCTCAGAAACAGAAAAGGAGGATACTGTTTGCACACTTTGTTAAGGCAATTGTGATGTTTGTTGCATACATAAAATCAGATTCACTGTGATTTTTTTTTTTCTGTGCGTGAATGTCATTTATCAGGACCCCTAAGCAAATGAGCTAGTAGAAAGGAAATATTATATTTTAAAACACCCATAAAGCATATTTTTAGAAATGGTATTTCCTTGACTTTCATTCCAGGAAAATGCTAACACATGGCGTGGAGCATGCTGGGCCCAGAAAAGAAAGCCTGCCAGATGCCACAGCAATAAATAGAGCGGGGCTTTGGAGAGGAAAAGTAAAATGAGAACATGTAATGTTATGCCTCCAATACCCTTACCATCTGGTATTTAGCCCACTGAAATTATGGGGTTTTTGGAAATTCACCTTTGTAGGCCACCTTTAATTAATTTTCTTATTTATTTGTTTAGCAAACATTTAAATCACAGCCTACTCTGGGCAGAGTTCTGCATGCCCTCCAGGACCTCAGCAAAACAAAGGGTGAGGTAATGTCAGAAAGAAAAAGTTCGAAGTGCAGTATAATGAGAGGTCAGTACAATTTACACCTGCCACCTCCTTCTTTAATATTCATTTTAAAAACACAATTTTCATATTTTCAATCGACAGCTTAAGCAGCCACATATTTTCACAAACGACAGGACTCTGCAGACAGGAGAAGAGGTGGCAGAATATGTTATGTGGGTTATGTTTTAATTTGCTGAGAAATGCGTAAGTAGAAATACATTTTTATCAATTACATTTCCTATAGTGCTTGCACTATCATTTTTATCAATATTTTAAATGCAAGTGGGATTTCTTAATGTGGTATCTTTTACTTTCAATTTAGCAATGTTTCTGAGAAGAAAACGGAGCTCTAGAATGTTGAAAATTGTCTCATTCTATTACGACTGCTCTCCTTCGGGTTTTCAAATACGTATACTTGTGATACTCCTAAGAAACTGTGATTGATGGATTTTTACCCAGAATTTAAAAACAACAACAATAACAAATTCTTTTAAATGAAAGGAAAAGTACATTCTGTTCCCTTAACTTGTCTTTATTTGGGGATTATACGTTCTCTGCTAAAATTTAGGATGGAATTTCTAACAGTGATGGCATTGTTCAGCAAATAGCAGTCCTTTGTGCGTGTGCAAATTTTCAAATGAATGGAAATGGTCTTAGACATTTTATCTGGAAAACTTTCGCCTATAGTATTTATTCAAATGTTGTCCATATTTTCAGGAAAGAATTGAGAAAAATGTCTTTCTCATAAAAAGATGTCATTCCCTTGTGGCTACTATGAAAGGAACTCCCTCTCCTCCCTCCAGTACACAACACACAAACCCTATGCTATCAGTAGAAGCGAAACATAAAATTCAAGAAGCACTGACTGCATGCCAAATTCTGGGATAACAGGGAAGAGAAAGCCAGTCGGCAATCACCCCTCCTGGCCCTTATCTTCTCCTCCCACTTATCTCTCCCAGGCTGGGGATGTCCGGACTCTATGACCTCTTTCTTCAGTGGAGACACAAGCTGTGAGTCAGGTGCCCTGAACTTTAATGTCTGTTCTTCTTCCCCATTAACCTTACTGTTAAGAGAAAATAAAATGTTTTATGTCAATGAAAATACTCAGTCACTTGGAAATCATCTTTCTGGGTTTCAGCACAAATACACCTGTGATCTTAAAAAACCCTTTCAATTTAAATAGCAATAAATTTGTCACAGAAGTATATTAGGAGACCTATATTCAAATAAAGTTGCCCACTGACTTTAGGTGAATCCACTGCTTTCTAAATCAGTACAAGTTGCTTAGGATGATCAAAGGCCAAACTTTTGTAATCTCTCCCCATGTAGATCATCTGAGAGTAAAATTATTAGGGAGAAATTAGGGATTCGTAAAGCAAGACAGAGAGGGTTTTTGTTGTGTTTGTTGTCATTTTGATTAGCCACAAGCTTATACCACTGTATTTACTGGAGAGTGTATAACTGTCTTGAAATGAAACATCACATAATTCCAACAAGTATGCTCTCTCTAGTTAACCTAAATTAGGGAGGCTTCCCTATACTCATTTTGTCTCTTTCACAAGCATCCTTGAAATTCTTTGCCCTTAATTACTTACATCAATGCTTCAAGTATTAGGAGCACGCTTGAAATTTACAATTTTTCTAAGTTCCTAACACTTATTAGCTTTGTTTTCTGCCTAGACCCGTTAACCTAATTTTGTCTTCAATGCTTTTGGGAATAATGCATTGCTTATCTTTAAATTTTCCATAGCTGTTTCTATATTAAGGAATCCAAACGCAGGTTTCAATTTACTCATTATGAATTTGCTGATCCTCTAATTTGAATTAAAAACCAAATTTTTTTCATTCTTCTCCATTACGTTTCAAATTTTAACAGATACTTTCAAACTGTATTCGAAAAACTTATAATCCAACACCATGACCAATCTTCTTTCTGCCAAGCACTGGTGCCTAAATCTTTCTTTCTTTTTATTTTTTTAAGTGCTATGGAACCTGATATAAAAGACAAGGGGAAGAAAATGCAGAAGGATGACAGTAGGCCTATTACTGGACACATGTCCTCTTTCTCCTCTGCAGCTTCATCTTCTTGGATGGCATCAGAACCCAGGGGCTCCACCCCAACTCCTGAGAGAAGGGGCCTGCAAAGGAAAGGAGAGGGAGGAAAGGAAGGCTGCAGATCTGGTGATACTTTGAGCTGAGTCCCGATGCCACATCTTGTAGGCACACAGATTGACAGAGCAGCGTTTTGATTTTCTAAAGTGAAATCCACCAGAAATTAAGAGTGTGCCGTTTGTGGGAACTCTAGGACTCTTTTTTAAAAATTTAATTAATTATTTAAACATCTTTATTGGAGTATAATTGCTTTACAATGGTGTGTTAGTTTCTACTGCGTAACGAAGTGAATCCGCTATACGTATACATATATCCACATATCTCCTCCCTCTTCCGTCTCCCTCCCACCCTCCCTATCCCACCCCTCTAGGTGGTCACAAAGCACCGAGCTGATCTCCCTGTGCTATATGGCTGCTTCCGAGCAACTATCTATTTTACATTTGGTAGTGTATATATGTCCAGGCCACTCTCTCACTTCATCCCAGCTTACCCTTCCCCCTCCCTGTGTCCTCAAGTCCATTCTCTACGTCTGCGTCTTTATTACTCTCCTGCCCCTAGGTTCTTCAGAACCATTTTTTTTTCGATTCCATATATATGTGTGAGCATACAGTATTTGCTTTTCTCTTTCTGACTTACTTCACTCTGTACGACAGACTCTAGGTCCATCCACCTCACTACAAATAACTCAATTTCGTTACTTTTTATGGCTGAGTAATATTCCACTGTATATATGTGACACAACTTCTTTATCCACTCATCTGTCGATGGAAACTTAGGTCACTTCCATGTCCTGGTTATTATAAATAGAGCTGCAGTGAACACTGTGGTACACGACTCTTTTTGAATTATGGTTTTCTCAGGGTATATGCCTAGTAGTGGGATTGCTGGGTTGTACGGTAGTTCTAATTTTAGTTTTTTACGGAACCTCCATACTGTTCTCCATGGTGGCTGTATCAATTTACATTCCCAGCAACAGTGCAAGATGGTTCCCTTTTCTCCACACCCTCTCCAGCATTTAACGTTTGTAGATTTTTTTTGGTGATGGCCATTCTGACTGGTGTGAGGCGATACCTCATTGTAGTTTCGATTTGCATTTCTCTAATGATCACTGATGTTGAGCATCCTTTCATGTGTTTGTTGGCAATCTGTATATCTTCTTGGGAGAAATGTCTATTTAGGTCTTCTGCCCATTTTTGGATTGCGTTGTTTGCTTTTTTGATATTGAGCTGCATGAGCTGCTTGTAAATTTTGGAGATAAATCCTTTGTCAGTTGCTTCATTTGCAAATATTTTCTCCCATTCTGAGGGTTGTCTTTTCATCTTGTTTATGTTTTCCTTTGCTGTGCAAAAGCTTTTAAGTTTCATTAGATCCCATTTGTTATTTTTGTTTTTATTGCCATTTCTCTAGGAGCTGGGTCAAAAAGGATCTTGCTGTGATTTATGTCAAAGAGTGTTCTGCCTATGTTTTCCTCTAAGAGTTTAATAGTGTCTGGCCTTACATTTTGGTCTCTAATCCATTTTGAGTTTATTTTTCTGTATGGTGTTACGGAGTGTTCTAATTTCATTCTTTTACATGTCCAGTTTTCCCAGCACCACCTATTGTAGAGGCTGTCTTTTCTCCATTGTATATTCTTGCCTCCTTTATCAAAAATAAGGTGACCATATGTGTGTGTGTTTATCTCTGGGCTTTCTATCCTGTTCCATTGATCTATATTTCTGTTTTTGTGCCAGTACCATACTGTATTGATTACTGTAGCTTTGTAGTATAGCCTGAAATTGGGGAGCCTGATTCCTCCAGCTCCATTTTTCTTTCTCAAGATTGCTTTGGCTATTCAGTCTTTTGTGTTTCCATACAAATTGTGAAATTTTTGTTCTACTTCTGTGAAAAATGCCATTGGTAGTTTGATAGGGATTGCACTGAATCTGTAGATTGCTTTGGGTAGTATAGTTATTTTCACAATATTGATTCTTCCAATCCAAGAACATGGTATATCTCTCCATCTGTTTGTATCATCTTTAATTTCTTTCATCAGTGTCTTATAGTTCTGCATACAGGTCTTTTGTCTCGTCTCCTTAGGTAGGTTGATTCCTAGGTATTTTATTCTTTTTGTTGCAGTGGTAAATGGGAGTGTTTCCTTAATGTCTCTTTCAGATTTTTCATCATTAGTGTATAGGAATGCCAGAGATTTCTGTGCATTAATTTTGTATCCTGCTACTTCACCAAATTCACTGATTAGCTCTAGTAGTTTTCTGACAGCATCTTTAGGATTCTCTATGTGTAGTATCATGTCATCTGCAAACAGTGACAGCTTACTTCTTCTTTTCCAATTTGGATTCCTTTTATTTCTTTTTCTTCTCTGATTGCTGTGGCTAAAACTGCCAATACTATGTTGAATAAGAGTGGTGAGAGAGGGCAACCTTGCCTTGTTCCTGATCTTAGAGGAAATGCTTTCAGCTTTTCACTTTTGAGAACGATGTTTGTCATATATGGCCTTTATTATGTTAAGTTCCCTCTGTGCCTACTTGCTGGAGGGTTTTTATCATAAATGGGTGTTGAATTTTGTCGAAAGCTTTTTCTGCATCTATTGAGATGATCATAAGGTTTTTCTCCTTCAGCTTCTTGATATGGCTTATGCCACTGACTGATTTGTGTATATTGAGGAATCCTTGCATTCCTAGGCTAAACCCCTGGTGATCATGGTGTATGATCCTTTTAATGTGTTGTTGGATTCTGTTTGTTAGTATTTTGTAGAGGACTTTTGCATCTATCTTTCTCAGTGATATTGGCCTGTAGTTTTCTTTCTTTGTGACATCTTTCTTTGGTTTTGGTATCAGGGTGATAGTGGCCACGTAGAATGAGGTTGGGAGTGTTCCTCCCTCTGCTATATTTTGGAAGAGTTTGAGAAGGATAGGTGTTAGCTTTTCTCTAAATGTTTGGTAGAATTCGCCTGTGAAGCCATGTGGTCCTGGACTTTTGTTTGTTGGAAGATTTTTTAATCACAGTCTCAATTTCAGTGCCTATGACTGATCTGTTTATATTTTTTATTTCTTCCTAGTTCACTGTCGGAAGGTTGTGCTTTTCTGTGAATTTGTCCATTTCTTCCAGGTTGTCCATTTTATTGGCATATAGTTGCTTGTAGTAATCTCTCATGATCCTTTGTATTTCTGCACTCAGCTGTTACCTCTCCTTTTTCATTTCTAATTCTATCGATTTGAGTCTTCTCTCTTCTTTTCTTGATGAGTCTGGCTAACAGTTTATCAATTTTGTTTATCTTCTCAAAGAACCAGGTTTTAGTTTTATTGATCTTTGCTACTGTTTCCTTCATTTCTTTTTCATTTACTTCCTATCTGATCTTTGATTTCTTTCCTTCTGCTAACTTTGGGGTTTTTTTGTTCTTCTTTCTCTAATTGCTTTAGGTGTAAGGTTAGGTCATTTATTTGAGATGTTTCTTGTTTCTTGAGGTAGGATTTTATTGCTATAAACTTCCCTCTTAGAACTGCTTTTGCTGCATCCCATAGGTCTTGTGTCGTCATGTTTCCACTGTCATTTATTTCTAGATATTTTTTGATTTCCTCTTTGATTTCTTCAGTGACCTCTTGGTTATTTAATAGTGTATTGCTTAGCCTCCATGCGTTTGTTTTTACAGATTTTTTCCTGTAATCAATATCTAGTGTCATAGCGTTGTGGTAGAAAAAGATACTTGATACGATTTCAATTTTCTTAAATGTGCCAAGGCTTGATTTGTGACCCAAGATATGATCTATCCTAGAGAATATTCCTTGAGTACTTGAGAAGAAAGTGTAATCTGCTGTTTTTCGATGGAATGTTCTATAAATATCAATTAAGTCCATCTCATTTAATGTATCATTTAAAGCTTGTGTTTCCTTATTTATTTTCATTTTAGATGATCTGTCCATTGGTGAAAGTGAGGTGTTAAAGTCCCCTACTATGATTGTGTTACTGTTGATTTCCCCTTTAATGGCTGTTAGCATTTGCCTTATGTATTGAGGTGCTCCTAGGTTGGGTGCCTAAATATTTACAACTGTTATATCTTCGTCTTGGATTGATCCCTTGATTATTATGTAGTGGCCTTCCTTGTCTCTTATAATATTTTTATTTTAAAGTCTATTATATCTGATATGAGCATTGGTACTCCAGCTTTCTTTTGATTTCCATTTGCATGGAATACCTTTTTCAATCCCCTCACTTTCAGTCTGCATGTGTCCCTAGGTCTGAGGTGGGTCTATTGTAGACAGCATATATACGGGTCTTCTTTTGTATCCATTCAGCCAGTCTATGTCTTTTGGCTGGAGCATTTAATCCATTTACATTTAAAATAATTATTGATATGCATGTTCCTATTACGATTTTCTTAATTGTTTTGGGTTGTTATTGTAGGTCTTTTCCTTCTCTTGCGTTTCCTGTCTAGAGAAGTTCCTTTAGCATTTGCTGTAAAGCTGGTTGGGTGGTACTGAATTCTCTTAACTTTTGCTTGTCTGTAAAGGTTTTAATTTCTCATTGAATCTGAATGAGACTGTTGCTGGGTAGAGTAATCTTGGTTGTAGGTTTTTCCCTCGCATCACTTTAAGTATGTCCTGCCACTCCCTTCTGGCTTGCACATTTCCTGCTGGAAGATCAGCTGTTAATCTTATGGGGCTTCCGTTTTACGTTATTTGTTGCTTTTCCCTTGCTGCTTTTAATATTTTTTCTTTGTATTTAATTTTTGATAGTTTGATTAATATGTGTCTTGTCGTGTGTCTCCTTTGATTTATGCTGTATGGGACTCTCTGTGCTTCCTGGACTTGATTGACTATTTGCTTTCCCATATTAGGGAAGTTTTCAACTATAATCTTTTCAAATATTTTCTCAGTCCCCTTCTTCTTCTCTTCTTTTTCTGAGACCCCCATAATTCGAATGTTGGTGCGTTTAATGTTGTCCCCGTGGTCTCTGAGACTGTCCTGAATTCTTTTCATTCTTTTTTCTTCATTCTGCTCTATGGTAGTTATTTCCACTATGTTATCTTCCAGGTCATTTATCCGTTTTTCTACCTCAGTTATTCTGCTATTGATTTCTTGTAGAGAATTTTTCATTTCACTTATTGTGTTGTTCATCATTGTTTGTTTGCTCTTAATTTTTCTAGGTCCTTGTTAAACGTTTCTTGTATTTTCTCCTTTCTATTTCTAAGATTTTGGATCATCTTTACTATCATTATTCTGAATTCTTTTCCAGGTAGACTGCCTATTTCCTCTTCATTTGTTTGGTCTGATGGGTTTTTACCTCGCTCCTTCATCTGCTGTGTTTCTCTGTCTTCTCATTTTGCTTAACTTACTGTGCTTGGGTTCTCCTTTTCACAGGCTGTAGGTTCACAGTTCCCATTGTTTTTGGCGTCTGCCCCCAGTGGCTAAGGTTGGTTCGGTGGGTTGTGTAGGCTTCCTGGTGGAGGGGACTGGTGCCTGTGTTCTGGTGTGGAGGACCGCATCTGGTGGTGTGTTTTGGGGTGACTGTAACCTTATTACGGTTTTAGGCAGCCTCTCTGCTAATGGGTGTGGTTGTGTTCCTGTCTTGCTAGTTGTTTGGCATAGGATATCCAGCACTGTAGCTTGAGGTCATTGAGTGGAGCTGGGTCTTAGCATTTAGATGGAGATCTCTGGAAGAGCTTTCGCCGTTTGATATTATGTGGAGCAGGGAGGTCTCTCGTGGACCAATGTCCTGAACTTGGCTCTCCCACCTCAGAGGCACGGGCCTGACATGTGGCTGGAGCACCCAGACCCTGTCAGCCACATGGCCAGGTATGTGGGGAGTTTCTTGCCTTTGGGGAAGTCTGAGGTCTTCTACCAGCGTTCAGTAGGTGTTCTGTAGGAGTTGTTCCACCTGTAGATGTATTTCTGATGTATTTGTGGGGAGGAAAGTGGTCTCCACATCTTATTCCTCCGCCATCTTGAAGGTCTCCCTCCTCTAGCCCTCTTATCAACAAATATGCCAAATGAGAACCCAGAGCCCTCTGCAGAGCTATTATTACGATGGATACTGATAAAAAGCATACCTTTACCATTAGAAAACAGCACTAATAATCTCATACTGGGGATATCAGTACTACCAGAACAAATTCTACTTAAAAACATACGTGAGCTAAGATTGAAAAGCATTTTCCTGCTGATTTCAGACATATGGGAAGGCCTAAATAGTACTGTGACACTTGGCAGAGCAGCTAGAGGTAATGTGCGCAAGAATTTCTGGCTGAAATCCTATTTTCTGATGACTTATACTCAGTTACAAACTAAACTTGGCGCACATCTTAGCTTAGTAGAACTCCATCGAATACAACAAAAATAAAGATTAAGGGTGGGGAAAAACCCTATAAACTTGACTTTCAGAAAAGACCAGAGCATTGTTTGCAAGGGAAATGAAAGGAAATTCTCAATACTTACTAATGTTTTTATATAGAAAATTACATTTGGCAAGTGCTGAGATCAATTATAGTCTAATAATTTCCAGTATCTTGAAAGGAATAAATAATTACAAGGAGCAAGAATTGAACCCAGGAAAGGTTCTGTCAGTTCTAGAAATAATTGCTTTTACTCTTCAATTTTTCAAAGTTTCACTTTTTTAGTGGCGTCAACTGGCTCAGCCCACTGTCATGTACAAAAATAAAATGGACTAATAAAAGTTTAATTTCTTAGAATAACAAAACAGAATTTGAGAATAGTCTAAACACAGACATACAGCTCTTAAAATTTTAAGGGAGTAAACACTTGTTTTAGAGCCCTAAATAATCTGGTAACCTTAAATAGAGACTTTAATTTTAATAACTTTTGGGAATTGGTGCTCTCAGTTAACTCTGATCTTTCATTTGTTTTTAGACCTTTAGTTTTCAATCAGAGGAGATCTAAATGTTGAGGTTAAGTGTTTTAGTAGATGAAAGATGATTACTAGTAACACTAAAATACCTCTAAGTCAAATGACCATGTAACCTCTACAAATATTACTGTAACTTCTACAAATATTTATTTCTTTGTTTATTTATTCAACCATTCACCAAATATTTATTTAGCACATGCTAGGCAAAATGCAAAACAATGGTAAAATCTACTAAAAAGTACAAATATGTATCCATTTACAGATTTTTTGATAGCTCCCATTGTTTGAGGCACCACAATCTAAAAAAACACTTGAGATAGATCTTGAAATATATCTAAATTTAAAAAAATATATACATTTTTCTAATGTTATTATGAAAGTAAGAGACAAAAGGAAGTATTTGATTGGTTAAATGGGAGAGAAAGGCCTCCAAAACTGGCTGACCTCTGAGGTGATGGAGAATAAGAAACTGTGCAAATGTCCTTTAAAAAGTATCTCTCAGGAATACCAATTGAGTCTCAGAGGCTAAAGATTAGATGTAATCTCTTCTAGCTTCTTTCATTCTCTCTTGTTTGTCTTTGCTCTATTCCTTTGGTCTTTTCTCATTGCTTACACATAAATATACTCGATTTAGATGGAATTAATAAAGCCACATTAGAAACTGCTCATAGAAAATTCAGTGGAAAAGGGACAGAGGCACATCTAATGGTAATAACAAAACAAAATAGAAAACTTTGCTGACAAGAAGGAAATAAAAGTTTTTCTAGTAGAGTTGAAGAATAACTGTTTCGCAAGTGCCTATTCAATGGCAGGGAGGGTGCTGCACTACCAAATGTTAAACCCACATCTACATGTTTACGTGTCTACTGTGAATGGTGAGATGGGTGTAGGAAGGTGGTTGTCCAGAAAAAAAAAAAAAAAAGACTGGTGAATGTTCCATTATGAGAAGGTAGATACATAAAACAATTAACTACTACGAATAAGTCAAATGTCCATATGTTAACAGATAACGCTAAAAAAAAAAACCCCAAAAAACTGTTGAGGAAAAACAAATTGAAAGGTATAAATTCAGTATGATCTCATCTATGTAAACTTAAAAATAATACCCCATATATAGAGACACAGACATAATCAGATACAGATATATAATATAAAGGAATGAAATACAAAATCTTATATAAGTTATAGTATCTATGGAGATAGGTAAATAGAAAGAATGGTAATTTTTTTTCACTTTAAAAAATAGATATCCGAAGCAACTTTAGAAGTATTAACATTTTAAAATATGGCAGCCAAGGTGGTGAGTAGGAGGACCCTGAGCTCACCTCCTCCCATAGCAAACGAAAATTACAACTGTTTACAGAGCAACTCTCAATGGGAATAATCTAAAGTCTAGCAGAAAAGATCTTCTACCACTGAAGATAAAGGAGGAGCCACAACAAGATCAGTAAGAGGGGTGGAGATGCCGTATAGTCAAGACCCACATCTCTAGGGAGGTGGCCCACAAATAGGAGTATAATCACAGATTTCCCCCAAGAAGCAAGGAGTCTGAGCACCACACTGGGCTCTGAAGCCTGGGGGTCTTGCACCAGGAAGATGAGCCCACAGTATTTCTGGCTTTGAAGGCCAGCAGAGCTTGCATTCAGGAAAGCCGGAAGGCTACAGGAAACAGACTCTGCTCTTAAAGGGCACAATGCAAAATCGCACATATGCAGAGACCCAATGCAGAAGCAATAATTTGAAAAGAGTCTGAGTCAGACACACTTGCTGATCTTGGAGAGCCTCCCAGAGAGGCAAGAGGCAACTGGGACTTACCCTGGTGACAGAGACACTGGTGGCAGTCTTAGTCTACCATGAGAACACTAGTGCTGGCAGGCACCATTTTGGAGTCCTCCCTCTAGTTTATTAGTGCCGAGACCTGGCCCCACTCGCCAACTTTTCAGCATTAGTCCTGGGATGCCCCAGGCCTAGTAGCCAGCCTTGCAGGGACACCGCCCCACCCACAGTCAGGCTAGCACCGGGTCCAGGACTCACTGGGTCATGCAGGCAGCTAACTGGGACACAGGCCCCCCACGGCCCACCAGTGGTCAGCAGCCTCTGTACTAGGCAGGGCCTGGCAACCAACCAGGCTGGAGACCAGTCACATCAGCACACAGTAATCAGCCCCACAACAGAAGGGCCCATGCAGCCTACATAGGGGAAGGAATACCTAGATCATACAGCTACAGTGAACAGAGGGGAGTGTGCAGCTCGGACCCATCGATGTCTCCTACGTAAAGCCAAATTTCCTAGATTGGGAAATGTAATTGACCTACCTAATATAGAGAAATAAAAGCAAATAATCAGGCAAAATAAGACAACAGAGGAATATTTTCAAAATGAAGGAACAAGGTAACATCTCAGAAGGGCTAAGTGAAGTGAAGATAAGCGATCTACCCAATAAAGAGTTCAAGGTGCTTGAGGAACTTGGGAGAAGAATCGCTGAACACAGTGAAAAGTTTAACAAAGACTTAGAAAATATAAAGAAGAGACAAACAGAGCTGAAGAATACAATGACTGCAATAAAAAAGAAGGAATCAACAGTAGATTACATGATACAGAGGAAAGGATCAGCAAACTGGAAGACAGAGTAGTGGAGATCACTCAAGCTGAACAGAAAAAGAGAAAAGGATTTAAAAAAAAATGAGGATATGTTAAGAGACCTCTGGAACAACATCAAATGTACTAAAACATTCTCATTATAGGGGTCCCAAAAAGAGAAGAGAGAAAGAAAGGAGGAGAGAACTTATTTGGAGACATAATATCTGAAAATTTCCCTAACCTGGGAAAGGAAACAGATATCCAAGTCTAGGAAGCTCAGAGAGTACCAAACAAGATAAACCCAAAGAGGTCCACACCAAGATATATTAGAATTAAAATGGCAAAAATTACAGATAAAGAGAGAATATTAAAAGCAATAAGATAAAAGCAACTAGTTACATACAAGGGAACTCACAAAGGCTATCAGCTGACATTTCAGCAGAAATTCTTCAGGTCAGAAGAGAGTGGCACAATATTTTGAAAGTGATGAAGGGAGGAAAAACCCACAACTAATAATACTTTACTGAGCAAGGCTATAGTTCAGATTTGATGGAGAGATAAAGAGTTTTACAGACAAGCAAAAGCTAAAGGAGTCCAGGACCACTAAACCAGTCTTACAAGAGATGTTAAAGGAATTTCTCTAAGCAAAAAAGGAAAGAGTACAACTAGAAATATGAAAACTATAAAAGGAAAAATCTCATTGGTAAAAGCAAACATACAATAAAGCTGGAGGAATCAGGCTCCCTGATTTCAAGCTATACTACAAAGATACAGTCATCAAAACAGTATGGTACTGGCACAAAAACATACACATAGATAAATGGAACAGAATAGAGAGCCCAGGAATGAACATACACTTATACGGGCAATTAGTCAATGACAAAGGGGGCAACAACAATACACAATGGGGATAAGACAGCCTCTTCAATAAATGGTGTTGGGAAAACCGGACGCCTATATGCAAAAGAATCAAACTAGACTACCTTCTCACACCACATACAAAAATAAACTCAAAATTTATTAAAAACTTAAATGACCTGACACCATAAAACTCCTAGAAGAAAACATAGGCAGTATACTCTTGACACTGCCCTTGGCAATAACTTTCTGGAAATGTCTCTTTAGGCAAGGGAAACAAGAGCAAAAGTTAAAAAAAGGGACTGCATCAAGCTAAAAAACTTCTGCACAGTGAAGGAAATTACCAACAAAACAAAAACGCTAGCTATTGAATGGGAGAAGATATTTGCAAGTGATAGATCTGGTAAGGGGTTAATATCCCAAATATATAAAACTCATACAACTCAACATCAAAAAATGAAACAACTGATTGAAAAATAGGCAGAGAATGTGAACAGACATGTTTTTCAAAGAAGACATATAGATGGCAATGGACACATGAAAAAATGCTCAACATTACTAGTCATCAGGGAAATGCAAATTAAAACCACAATGAGATATCACCTCACACCTGTGAGAATGGTTATTATCAAAAAGACAACAAATAATAAGTGTTGGTGAGGATGTGGAGAAAAAGGAACCCTAGTCAACTGTTGGTGAGAATGTAAATTGGTGCAGCCACTATGGAAAATAGTATGGAGGCTCCTCAGAAAATTAAAAATAGAACTGCCCCACTATCCAACAATTCCACCTCCGAGCATTATTCGGACAAAAACAAAAACAGTGATTTGAAAAGATATATGTACCCCTACGTTCAATGCAGCACTATTTACAACAGGCAAGATATGGAAGCAACCTAAGTGTCCATCAATAGATAAATGGATAAAGATGTGGTATACAACTCAGTCATAAAAAAGAATGAAATCTTGCCATTTGTGACAACATGGATGGACCTAGAGGATATTATGCTAAGTGAAATAAGTCAGACAGAGAAAGACAAATGCTGTATGGTTTCACGTATATGTGGAATCTAAAAACCAAAACAAATGAACATAAAAGAACAGACTCATAGATACAGAATGTAACAAAGAGGTGGTTACCAGAGAGAAGGGGGATTGGGAGATGACTGCAATAGTTGAGGGAGATTAAGAGGTACAAAATTTCAGTTACCAAAAAAATGAGTCACAGGGATGAAATGTGAAGCATGGGGGATATAGATAGCTATACTGTGATATCTTTGTGACAGATGATAACCAGACATATCATAGTGATCATTTGTAATGTACAGAAATATTGAATCACTATATTGTGTACCTGGAACTAACATAGTGATGTAGGTCAATTATACCTCAATTTGTAAAAATGTGTAAACACTGGGAAGAAATGCATAAAAATGCTAACAATGAAGGTTCTCTCAGGGGGGGTATTATGGGTGATTTTGAATTTTTCCTTTATGTTTTTATGCATTTCTATTTGTCTGCAATGAACATGTATGTTTTGCTTATAAAGTTAGAAAGAAAACAATAAATGTCATCAAAAATGAAAATCTTAAAATAAAATATGGCAGTAGGTACATCTATTATTTTCTGTAGGCTTAAACTACTTCATAATAAAATTTAATATATTTTTAAATTTTGTTGTTTAAAAGAAGAATGCTGTAGAAATTTAGGCAATTAGAAGGAGCTAGTCTAGTAAGTCCAATTTTCTTACTTTTGAGCCCAGAATACACAAGGCTGATTATTTTCTGTTTTTAGCAAGAGGAACAATGGAGAGTTAATGTAGAAGGAGAAACTGTCCTTGATATGATGAATCATTGGCACTTTTGGCAAATGGATGGTCATTTCTAGAAGGAAATGAATTATCTGAACATAATTATATTTAATCCTCTAGTTTTAAAAGAGTGTTTCAACTCACACACTATCCACGTAGGTTACTCTTTTTCTTCCTTACGGGGTGTGAATGTGAAGCTTTAGGGGCACAGTCAATGGATGCTACATTTTCATTGCTGCTAAAAATGTGTAATTAGAGTCTGGATTTTGAAATAACAATTGGCACACGTAAAGTACTGACTAGCTGTGCAAGACCACAATTGACTTTTTATTTTTAAACTCCTCATAAAACTTCCTCTTGATTCAAAATTGCCATCAGACATTTTCTAATGTAATTAGAAAGGAAGCCACAAACATCTTAACTTTGGATCATATGTAATTTTTAGAATTAATAGCAAGATCCGGAGAGTTTTGTTTCTTTGCTTTTAAATCAGAGTAGTAACTAAGTCTGAAACATTTCACTAGTGAGGCCAGACTCACTTGAGATATATTGTTAAACCTGAGGGGTGAAAATACATCACAGACACAAGTGGTATTACACAGCACACATTTTTCTGAAAACGTAGTCTCTGTGCATGAGGATTAGATATATACCCACAATAAGAGAGCATACTGGCCTATAATTTTCAACATTACATCCTTGTATTTTTTATTGTACGCTATTTTTCAACTGGTAGAGGAACATAGTCTCATAAAGCTAATATTTATTCTTCCATGTTTATAGAGCTAATAGAGCACTTCAGGAAATGAGAAACTCTGAGAAGTCACTTATAACTTGGTGTCCCGCGCGCCAAAGAAGAGAGGACAGGAAAGTCACCATGTTTGAAAAATTGGGCTCAGGAACTCAGTTATAAAGCTTTAAATAATTAAACAACACAAGATAAGGGAGGCCTTTGATGTTATTTCTATCTCCATAAACGTAGTCTATTTATAGATGATAAATCTTATCATGTAGGATTCTTCATTTTACTAGAGAGCAAAGAAAAAGAGTCCTTTAGTTCAGTTCCCATGTGCAACTCTGTAGCTGCTGTGTGTATTTCGTGCAAGCTAAGGAGGAGAGTAACTGTAACAACCAAGATACCCCTACTTATAACTGTGTTTTTGTTTTTGTTTTTGTTTTTTCCGGTACACGGGCCTCTCCCGTTGCGGAGCACAGGCTCTGGACGCGCAGGCTCAGCGGCCATGGCTCACAGGCCTAGCCGCTCCGTGGCATGTGGGATCTTCCCGGACTGGGGCACGAACCCGTGTCCCCTGCATAGGCAGGCGGACTCTCAACCACTGCGCCACCAGGGGAGCCCTAACGGTGTCTTTAAATCATGAATTCTTCTCATTTTCTTATTAAGTAACCTCTGTACTAGGGAATTCAATGATTCCTTATGTTAAGTCCAAAGAAAATAGCAGTGAATGAGAATTTGTTTTTCTATGGAAAGATTGTGCCTATATTACGGTAAATGTCTCAAGAGATCACACCCCTTAACAAAGCTTTTGTGGGAGAAATTTCCAGAAGCTGTTTCTATGTCCTTTCCTTCTTTTTTTTTTTTGCGGTACGCGGGCCTCTCACTGTTGTGGCCTCTCCCGTTGCGAAGCACAGGCTCGGGACGCGCAGGCTCAGCGGCCATGGCTCACGGGCCCAGCCGCTCCACGGCATGTGGGATCTTCCCCGACCGGGGCACGAACCCGTGTCCCCTGCATCGGCAGGCGGACTCTCAACCACTGCGCCACCAGGGAAGCCCTGTCCTTTCCTTTTAATGGATAGCCTTACTTGAGATATTGGAAGAATCCAGAGAAATAAAAGGCATCAAGTCATTTCCTCGTTCTCTGCAGACATGAAGAATGGAGGGCAGGAATGGGGGCAGCTGCCGGAAGATAAGTGAGGGACAAGGCAGAAATGTGGATGGAGGGTGGGTGAGGGATATCGGGGCTGATGCGAGAGAGAGTTTCAGCTGCAGTGAAGGGCCCTTTGAGCTACCCGCAAACTGATTCCTGAACTACCGAGGAAGCCTGTGACACGGAGCAGAGAGCTGACGCTGGGGTGCATGATACAAAGCAAGTGAAAAACGACTCCTTTGCTACTGACCTGTTCTAGTCTTGCCTTGGACTTCAGATGCTCTACCCCCCCTTCCTTTCTCAGTGACTGAGCTGATGATACCTTTGCAACACCAGTCCCACTATTTCCTCTGGGGTCCGAGCCCTGTCTTTTCTGTAAGTCCCCAGAGCTGTCTACTCTCTCCTGTTTCCCTGCACTGAGTTCTGATGTTATCTTCTGAAAGTACTCTGTTCCTTCTCTCCATGTTCCCATATCAAACAACAGTGATCTCCCCTAAACACCAAACCAGAAATTCTGGTTCTCCAAAAGAGTATCCATATACACACGTTGGTGTGCTTCTAGACAGCTGAAAAGCCAGTGTAGACCCAGCATTGAAGAATGATAGGGGGGAAGAGAATGGCACCCAGAGTTAAAAACTGGGGTCCAGGCCCGGCCCCACCATTTGCTCAACTCTGCCCATTTCAGCATGCTCAACTCTCACCGGCGACCCTCTGGTCTGGGCAATCCGGGTCCTCCTCTGCAGGGACAGGCAAAGGAGGTTTGAATTTGGTTATCACGTCAACTGGGGACTGGGTGGCGGGGTGCTGCTGGTCTTTAGTTCCTTGAAGGCAGGGCTACTAACCTTTCTATTGATCAAATCCATGGGCTGATCTTGCATCACAGAGAAGTATCCCCCTGCAAATGTCAATAGTGGCCCCACTGAGAAACAACAATAGATGATTTTTCATGTTCCTGCAACCTGTCTGTATTCTCAAACTTAAGTGGAATGCAGAGAACTTAAGAGACTCAGCACAAAACTGTGGGGATCAATAAATTTGTGGACTGTACAGTTTCACAGGAACGGTTCAGAAAAATGGGTTTCTCTCCCCTGAAGACAAAAAGGATGACTTGAGACTTAAGTCTATGATGATACAGGGGGACTCTGACCATATATTCTGTCTCCATAACAGAAGAAATAAAGTGCCACGCGAGGATGTTGAGAAACACTTAGGTTTTCTAGACAGTGAGGTTTCTAAGAAAGGAGAATCTGTATTAGGATTCAAAGGGAAAGTGGATACCTAGGTATAAAGGTCTGAAAACAAATAGCTTCTCATTGGTTTCGGACAGTTCAAGTGGGATCTTATTTGCGGACTAGGGAAGAACATTTAGGTAACTTCTCAAGTCCTTTCTGGCACCTCTTTTTCCGTCAGACACTTGTTACATCTCTGCACACCGTAACATCCTACCAAGCTGACAGACTGGAGAGTTAAAGAAGGAGACACAACCTCCCATCCGTCCTCTCCCCCAATATGTATGTACCACATGCCTCCCCCTTCAAAGTGAATCAATCATGGGGCCCAGCAATGAAGGGTGCAGTGGGAAAACTGGAATCTAGCCCAGCACTGCAGTGAAATCTACTTTGATTTCTCAGTAAGAGAAGTTAAAAAAAAAAAAAAAACCCACAGTAGAGGGCCATTACAGGAGAAAACATTTGTCACCGTGGACAGAATAAAAGTCCAACCGAATGAAATAAAAGTCTGTGGGAAAAGACATGTCATTCTAGGGAAAGTACTCTGTTCCTTCTCCCTTGCTCTTCACTTAGTTTTTATCCACTCAGTGAGCCAAGAGCCAAGCTTTATCTGCTCTCTTGCTCATTTTTCCATCTATGAAAGATGGGTGGATTAATTTCAGCCTTTAGGTAGGTCTTTGTCAGAAAGCACTTTCAGAATAAAACTGGTTTACTTGGTACCATCTCAGAAGCAGAACACGCACTTCCAAAATAAAATGCTTGCTTTGCTAGCAAGCTCTGTCTTTAAGTGAGCAACAATACTGTTAGTGATTTTTCGAGTTGTTAACGCACACACATTAAACAACCACCACCATCCCCCCGTTCTATCCTAATCAATCATAGGGTGAGGACCCCTTGGCAGAGCTAAATGAAAACATTCTGGCTACTGAGATTTTATAATTTGAAAAATGTCATAATGATAACACTAGTTGATATTGACAAATGCAGTTTTGATTTTCAATGTTTCAAAATATAATTTATCAGCGAGG
This sequence comes from Stenella coeruleoalba, assembly GCF_951394435.1. Lineage (NCBI taxonomy): Eukaryota > Metazoa > Chordata > Mammalia > Artiodactyla > Delphinidae > Stenella > Stenella coeruleoalba. Next base: position 22,899,629 of record NC_137164.1, on the reverse strand, counting down.
TCTTAGCTAATTGAAAGTACTTAACAAAATCTGATATATGTAGACGCTCAATAAAAATGTACTGGATCTGTTCAGTTAGAATTTATGAACACAGAAATAAAACTTGTTTTAAGCCAACGTGGGGGATATATTTTATTTCTAATATCCTTGTAACATCCCCCAGAGTATCTAATAGTAAGTATGAGAAGGATCATATCAAATTTCTTCTCATTTAGATCCAGCTCCCAATGAAATCAAAGGATTACAATCTGTGCATAACCTACTTCCACAGTTCTTATTGCAATAGGGTATGACTATTACCCATTTAAAAGATATCCCTCAAAATTAATAATAACTTCAGTGAGACAAATGGAAAAATTAACACAAACCTTAAGCCCTCCAGCAGATCAGAAGACAGATGTGTTCTTCGGGAACTTGACTGAAACAAGGTATTCACACAACTCTTTTCAATGGAAGTTGTTCACAAAGGAAGTCCCATGGAAGACACTGTAGCTCTGACATGCCAGATGCTTCTGGAAGGAGAAAAAAAGCACACCATTAGGATGTGTCCAAAGCACCATGACTGCCAGTAGCAGCCACTGTGGTCAGAAAGTGCCGCAGTAGCACCTACCGCTATTATTAAGATAACAGTATGAATTGCTATTGCTTTTGTACCCCCAGATCTTCTTACTCATAAATGACAGGGTGGATGGTAATCTTTCAGCATTGTGTTTAGAAACTTCTAAAGGCCAGCAGTATTTTATAACCAAGCGAACTCTGCTTTTCCCCTTATTTAACCAGACAAGGGTTGAAGGACGGTGCTCAGGGTATGAGCATGAAGGCGGGAACACTACTTTTCACTGAGAACCCACCAGCTGTGAGGCACTGGGCACAGACTCTTTACTCTGAACGATGGCCCTGCAATTAGAGGGCACTGGCCCCATTTTCCAGATGAGAAAGCTAAGGCACAGATTCCTGAAGTCAGGTTTACAGCCCAGGCATCAAAGCCTAAAAGGCCTCAGGGCTGACTCTCCCCCTCATTTCACTCTGTGGCCTGTGTGATTTAGAAAACTATTTCACTTGGTGCAGCCACTATGGAGAACAGTAAGAAGCTTCCTTCAAAAGCTACAAATAAAGTTACCATATGATCCAGCAATCCCACTCCTGGGCATGTATCCAGAAAATAAGGAAACTCTAATTCAAAAAGATACATGCACCCCCAATGTTCATAGAAGCACTATTTACAATAGCCAGGATATGGAAGCAACCTAAGTGTCCCTGGACAGATAAATGGATAAAAAGATGTGGCACATACATACTATGGAATATTACTCAGCCATATAAAAGAATGAAATAATGCCATTTGCAGCAACATGGATGGACCTAGAAATTATCATACAAAGTGAAGTCAGTCGACAGAGAAAGACAAATATCATATGATATCATTTATATGTGGAATCTAAAACAAATGATACAAAAGAACTTATTTACAAAACAGAAATAGACTCACAGACATAGAAAACAAACCTATGGCTACCAAAGAGGGGGGAGGGATAAATTAGGAGTATGGGATCAACAGATACACACTACTATACATAAAATAGATAAACAACAAGGACCTACACTATAGCACAGGGAACTATATTCAATATCTTGTAAAACTATAATGGAAAATAATCTGAAGTAGTATATATACAACTGAATCACTTTGCTCAACACCAGAAACTAACACATCATTGTAAATCAACTACACTTCAATAAAAAAAGAAAAATATTCCATAAACAGAAATATTATTGACAAGAGAACAGGTAATGCTGCAATATACTAAAGTAACTCACATACTACTAAATTGATCAAGAAAATTCCTCTCCTCATTTGCTTTAGTTTTATACCAGACATTGTTTTATTGAGTCAGGCCCCACAGAAATACAGATAGCCAACTTTAAGCAGTGCACTTCCTCTCCCACCTTCCTCCTTATGCAAAGAGAGCTCTTTGGAAACCCAGTGGTGCCCATGGGTTGCAGGGCAGGTTTGTGTGCTGTGTGACATCCAGGAGATAGCAATGCAAACGGCCCATCTTCCTCTGATGCCTCCATGTGACCCACAGTGCCTTCATCGTCCCAGTGAAGGAGAACATCATCTTTCCCTAAGGGGAATGGCATCCCTGACGCAACCAGGAACAGAGCCTGCATCTTCTGTGGATGTCTCTGAGTGATAGGACTGCATCTCCTCGTAGCTATATCCATCTTAACAGCTAAAGGGTGGCTGACAAGTCTCGGCAGGGCTCCATCTAGGTTTCCGTTCTTATTTTTAGTCAAAAATCTACATGTTTGGGGTTGTTCCATTGCCAACAGCTTACTCTCCACCAGCTGTCCCAGCACCCACTCTTACAGCATGTTTCAGGGTCACTGCCCACCAGTCAATCACTTCAAAATTCCCCTCAACGTGCCAGCTTTTAATGCCATAGCCTTCCGTATGAGCCTTGGAACTTCTAGGTCACAACCACACTATACTTGGGAAGCTCCTCGGAAAGGCTAGAGAAGGATAAAGCAGGAAGGTCACATGTAACTTTTAAAACATTTTATTTTAATTTAGGCAACAAAAGCTTAAGGCATGAATAAAGAAACAAGGAAGAACAATGGATAGAGTTTTCAGAGCTCTGCAGAACTGGAGCCTAGGATTATTACGTGAGGAAAGACAAAAAAGAGAACAGAGCCAAACAGAGCCAGTTTATCTTTGCATAAAAGAAGGAAGAAGAGCTTGACAAAGAACAGGGAATGAAAATACCTGGACCATGGACTCTAACCTAAATGACGGGAATACAAAATGAATAGAAACTCTTCTTAAAATCTCACATACTAGCTTTCTGATTTCCTCACATCCCTTAAAAACAAAGTTTCAGGTGGTATGCCTAAACGTGTACCCTGTTTCCCATAAAACCTCGACGGTAATTTCCAAACATTCACTCAACCACTATTTACTGTACACTTCTTTTTTGCATACTTCTTTTATTTTTAAAATTTGTATTGAAATATAGTTGATTTATAATGTGTTAGTTTCAGATATATAGCAACACGATTCAATTATACATATATGTATATAAATATATATATTCTTTTTTACATTCTCTTCCACTATAGGTTATTACAAGATATTGAGTGTAGTTCCCTGTGCTATACAGTGGGTCCTTGTTAGTTATCTATTCTATATATAGTAGTGTATTTTTTTTTTTTTTTCCGTCATGTGGGCCTCTCACCGTTGTGGCCTCTCCCGTTGCGGAGCACAGGCTCCGGACACGCAGGCTCAGCGGCCATGGCTCACGGGCCTAGCCGCTCCGCGGCATGTGGGATCTTCCCGAACCGGGGCACGAACCCGTGTCCCCTGCATCGGCAGGCGGACTCTCAACCACTGCACCACCAGGGAAGCCCAGTAGTGTATGTATTTTAATCCTAAACTCCTAATTTATCCCTCTCCCCCTTTCCTCTCTGGTAACCATAAATTTGTTTTCTGTGTCTGTGAGTCTATTTCTGTTTTAAAAATAAGTTCATTTGTATCCTTTTTTTAGATTCCACATATAAGTGATATCATATGATATTTGTCTTTCTCTAAGCCAGACAGAGAAAGACAAATATCATAGTTCATACTTCTGAGTCAGTCAGTATGTCAGAAAATTCCAGGCACACTGATAAAAGCAAGATAGCCTTTCCCTCAAGCATGTTACTGCTTTGGAAGCGGATGCAACGTGGACATCAAAAATTATGAGAAGGTGGTACTAATACGTGTTTGAAAGAATGGGGTCTGGACCAGACTGCCTAGGGCTGTTCTTGCTTCATCACTAACTAGCTGTATGATCTTGGGCAAGGTATTTAAACTCTTTAACCTTGGCTTCCTCATCCGCAAAATGCAGAAATGATATACTTCCCACGTAGGCTGCTGTGAGCATTAAGTAAGATAACCTATACAACTGCTTGGCACAATAAGGGGTGCATGGTAAGAACTCATCAATTGTTAGGAAGGAGTGGTAGTGCTGTTATATAACACAGCGTGATGATGTCAGTGAGGGAGAAAGTGCTCTGAAACTTTGAAAGGGCTGGCGATCCTCTTTCTCAGGAATGAGGGCAATCTAGAAGGCTTCAGTAAGGAAGGTAGCATTCAAGATCAACCATAACTAAACACACACAAATAATTAGGCTTTCACAGAAATCCTCTAATGATAATTGAAAAGCTAGAAAATGAGCTACTTCAGAAAAAAAATAGGTCCATGAAATTAGACATTATTTTCCAGGATTTGGTGTGAAAGTAGATATCTACCATAATGACATAGCCAGGGAACGATACAAAGAAGAAAATCTATGTACTGCTACCAAGAAAGATACAATACCCCACTGGGTCCTGTTCTATTCAACTGTAATCCAAAATGACACCAGGGCTTTTTAATGGAATTGGCAAGCTCTGGGCACACCGTTTTTAAACTTAGCCTCAAATTTAAGTCACAGGGCTTGTGACTCAAATCTCCAATGTGACCTTTACAGGGTATTGTTCAAGGAAACATGCCTGTCACTGCTCAGAGACACTATACACCCTTTTATCCCGGAAAGTATGATGAAAAGATGCACTATATTTTTATAAGCACAGAGCCACAAAAGGATTCCGGCTTTGATTCTCCAGAAGCAATGAAAACAAAGACTCTATTTGATTTTGTATCATTCATGTAGAAGTGCTGTCTTATCACATTAATGAGCATTCCTATTTCCCCCATATTCTGGACTTTATTTGATTCAGAAGAAGCTTGGCAGGAATCTCATCATTTATGGATTTAAAATATAATGCCTCTGACTAACTCCCTCTTTCAAGGGCTTACTGAGCCACGCTACTTGTCTTTGTCAGACCCATAGGATACTGTACTGAACAGTAGAGCTAAAAGCACACAGTGACTTGAATTCTCTCACCCCTTCTCTGCTTCCCAGCCCTGGGAGGTCCTGCTTAAAGAGAGGGACCTTGCAAAAGACGTGGTGTCATCATTCCTTTCTCACCCTTCTTTATCCCTTCCACTGAATTAGGAAACCCTATCAACTCCTCTTCCCATTCATCCATCTCATGACATCACATTTCATGTACTACCATATGCTTTTTGCTGGTGTTCCTTCTTGTAGCTCATCCTACAAACAGTCAAAAGATTTGGCATCTTGTTTGACTGGTCGATGGTGGTGAGAAATAAATATCAGAATAAAAAAAATGAAAGAATGAATGCATAAATGAAATATTTTTTAAAATGTAACTCTAATTATATTCAACCACAACTCAAGAACTTACCGCGGCTCCCTATTTTCTTAAGGATCAGCTCTACATCCTCATTAGGAATACCTGTTCCCACCACCCTCTCTAACCTTAAAACAGACTATTTATGACCCAAACCCTTGGGTCAATTAGAAATAGTTTGCTCATTATATTATAGTGAATCTCAACTAAGGATGCATCGTTAATTACCCAGGTCAACTAAATTGGAATCACCAGAGGAAAATCCTCACTATGCATTTTTAAAATGCTCCACAGGTGATTCAGATGTACATCACTTGTTAGGAACTGCTGCTGTGTCTCCTCCTCCTCTAGGTGTATGAACCCACCTAGCATAGCACACGGAAGCCTCACCTTTTCTTTTAATACATTTATTTATTTATTTATTTTTGGCTGCATTGGGTCTCTGTTGTCGTGCACGGGCTTCTCACTGCGGTGGCTTCTCTTGTTGCGGAGCACCGGCTCTAGGCGCACGGGCTTCAGCAGTCGTGGCTCGCGGGCTCTAGAGCGCAGGCTCAGTAGTTGTAGCGTGCGGGCTTAGTTGCTCCGGGGCATGTGGGGGAAGCCTCACCTTTTCAGTGAATCTTCCTAGGCCATAACAATATTCCATCCCTTCTCTAGTTTCTCGTCATAGAGTTAAAACATTTCAAACTAGAAAGGATCTTCCATTGATTCTCTTGACTGACTCTGTACTAGTATTCACACCCTTGTGTAATCCCCTCTCCTTCCCCACCTTGAGTGTGGGCTACACCTAGTGTCTTCTGATGAACAGAGTATGGCAGAAGGGATGGGAAGTGACCTCTCTCTTGCCCTGACTCTAATGATGCCAGCTGCCATGTTGTGAAGTGCTCTATGGAGAGGACCATTTGGCAAGGGACCGAGGCCCTCAGTCCACCCACCTGTCGAGAACTGAACCCTGCCAACAGCCACTGAGGGAACGTGGAAATGGATGCTGCCCCAGTTGAGAGGGGTGAACTTCAGATCCTGCCCCATTTGTAATAACTGTGCGTCTGGCCAACACCTTGATTGAAGCCTTGTGAGAGACCATGAGCTGGAAGGACCCCTCTAAGCCATGGCCAGATTCCTGACTGTGATGGTTAGGGTTATGTGTCAATTTGGCTAGGGCACAGTACCCAGACATTTGGTCAGACACCAGTCAGATGTTGCTATGAAAGTATTTTTTAGATGAAATTAAAATTTAGATCAGTAGACACTGAGTAAAGCACATTATCCTGTGTAATACTGGTGGGTCTCATCCAGTCAGATGAGGGCCTTAAAAGAAACTAAGCTGAGATCTCCCAAGAAAGAGGCACTATGCCTGCAGACTGCCTTTGAACTTGAGCTGAAACATGAACTCTTTCTTGGATCTCCAGCCTGCCCTGCAGAGTTTGGACTTGCCAGCCCCCATAATCACGTGAGCTAATTCTTTGCAATAAAGTTCTCTATAAAATAGATGGGTAAAGATATATACCTGCCTATATCTATATTTGTGTATATATATATATTTGCGTGTATAGATATATACACTACACACACACACACACACACACACACACACACACACACACACACACACACACAAACACCCTGTTCTGTTTCTCTGGGGAATCTGCTAAGTTTCAGGGTAATTTGTTAAGCAGCAATACATAGCTAATATGAGACTCCTCCCCCTCCACAGCACTATTACTTCTTAAATTCCTCTCTAATTAGGGCCTTCAAGCTCTGTCAAGGTAGGCACCATGTTCACCATGCTTGCAACCAAACCTACAGCTCCCAGTATTGTGCCTGGTATATGGCAGGTGCCCAATACGTATTTGTAAAATAAACTAGTCAGTGATAAAGCTTTAGCAGCAGTGTCTTCCTATAACCAATAAATAAATAAAAAACCAAATACTAAACAAAACAAAAAACAATGGAACAATTCCCCAACTAAGATTCTTACTGTCTACAAGTACAGGTACCTTCACAAGAGGTACAAATCAGTGTGAAATTTTTAAGGTGACAGATATATCCCTTTACTAGTGAGCAAAAAAGTAAAGATGAGGAGAACTGAGACACATTTGGAGACTGGAGTGGAGATTTTATGGAGCTGGAGAATAAGACTAGAGTGTGAATTCCAGAAAAACACATGTGAAGTTTTGGTGACTGGCTTAGAGCTATTGGAAGTGTTTTTGTTTCAGGTGGATGTTGACTAGGAGTGTGTTTTTGAAGATAAATGTGGCATCAGTGTTCAGAATAAGAAAAAAAAAGGAGAGGACTACTGCTAACAGAGTGAATTAGAGAGATAGGCGTGAAAATATAAAGGAAGGCCCAGATGGAAGAAAAAGCAGAGAATACAGGAAATTCCATGAATTAGATGGAATTCATGATAAAAGAGAAGAAACAGTCAAAGATTATAAGAAAATTTTAAGCCTGGGTTTGGCAAAAATTGTAAGAACACTGACAGAATGTGGAAATTCAAGGGGGGGAAAACTGCTGTGTGTCTCCATGCCCAGGAGGGTAGAAAGCAATCATCAAAGCGGCTTTTAAGATTTAGAAAAGTCACATTCCTTCCTATGATTATGAATATTGAAAACTCAAGGTCTGATAAATCCTCAAAGATCAGTACGGAATATCAAAGACTACGTCCTCAATTTTTTCAACTGGGATGTAATTTACATAGAGTACAATACACAGACTTTAAGTGTACATTTCAGTGAGCTCTGTCAAATGTAACCAACACAATAGTTAAGATAAAGAGCATTTTCATCACTCCAGAAAGCTCCTTTCCAGTCAAGCCCTTCCAAATGAAGACTTCCGGTTTCTATCACCATTGATATCTTTGCCTATACTTGAACTTCATATATATAGAATCATACATTCTAAGTTATTTTTTGTCTGGCTTCCTTTGCACAACACAGTGATTATGTATTATTAATTTTGTATCCTGCAACTATCATTCTTTTTATATACCACTGCATTCTATTCCTAATTGTGGGTTAAATATTTTTGTGTCCATGGTCATGACAGATATCAGTGTGTATTTCTTTAATAGTGTCCTTATCAGAACTTGGTATTAAAGTAGTACAGATCTCAGAAAATGACTTAGGAAGTGTACTACTCTATTTTCTGTATTTACCTAAGATTAATATTATTTCTTCCTCAAATATTTGAAGGAATTCATTAGTAATACCATCTGGATCTGGAGGATTTTTTCTGTTATTTTTGGTTGTTGCTGTGGGAATGTTCAAGTCAATCAATTAATTCAACAAATACAGAGCTAGTCTTATTTTCTATTTCTTCTTGTAACAGTTTTAGTTGATCTTTGTCTTACTAAACACGAAATTTTGTCAACTTCATCTAAGATGATTTTGTCTCTTACTACTTCTCACACCCTAAAATAACAGTTCCTGCACTTATTTTTTTCCTTTCCACTTCACTTGACTAAACTAGATCCACCTCTCTAGGTTTCCTTTCTTGATATATTCAGATTAATGTTATTTTTTTTCCTCTTCTGTGAGCTTCTCCAGTCCTTACTAATTTAATCTTGTACGGCCTTGTATTTTCCATTATCTTTCATTAGTTTATTTTACCTCTGAAAATAGATTATAGAATTCTTGAAAACAGAAATTATACCTTAAACTTCATTGTTCCCCATAGCAACTAGCATACTCATTGAACATTAAATAAATATTTATGAGATTACTGATTTTTCCACTCTGTGGGTTAGTTTAAACATCTACTGTGGATGAGTTTGGAGTACCTTATATAGTGCCAGGAAGCATGGAGTGTTAAAAAATAATGATAGTGGGCTTCCCTGGTGGCGCAGTAGTTGAGAGTCCGCCTGCCGATGCAGGGGACACGGGTTCGTGCCCTGGTCCGGGAAGATCCCACATGCCGCAGAGCAGCTGGGCCTATGAGCCATGGCCCCTGAGCCTGCACGTCCGGAGCCTATGCTCCGCAACGGGAGAGGCCACAACAGTGAGAGACCCGCGTACCGCAAAAAATAAATAAATAAATAAATAATGATAGAAACAAGAAACTAATATTGGGCATGTCAAAAGGCATAGGAGCCAACCTGAAAGAACTTCCAATGGCCAAAACTGGAAAAATTTGAGAAACAAAACAAATAATTATAGTACCAGACCATATAACCCAAAGGAAAAAAAAATAGTATGAGTTCAGAATCCTATAAATGATGATTGAATAAATAAATAAATAAATGGGAGAGAAGAGACTAGTCTTCCTTACAGACTAGGTAGAAAATGTAGAGGGTATGTACGCTTCAGCAGTACATGGGATTAAAGTGAGAAAGATGAAGACATGGATCCCAGGAAGATTAATGGAAGACAAGATGCCTAGATAACAGCTGCTCCAGTCTGGGACAGCAGGAAGTATCTAGGAAAAGGGAGTATTGCAAAGAAGCTGAAAGTACTTAAGGATGCCATAAAGACAGATTATGGAAAGAAAAATAAAAACAATTAGAAACTCTAGGAAAAACAAATAGCTACAAAAAATAAGGCAATGTAATCACAGTATACTACTTCAGTCAGCAGTGAATAATAATGCTTACATACTCATAATAATTTTTTGTTGAGGTTTTTAACCTTTAGAGTCAATCTACTGACAAAACGCTGAAGTCCTAATATGATTAAAAAGAGAATATAAATGATATCAACCTTAGTAGTGTAAAATTAAAAGCACAAGTCAGCAAAACTAGAAAATATTAAAGGGAGAAGTTACAGAAAGGGTAATAATCTCATCTTATAAGGTAAGAATTCATTAGATACTGCCTGTAGTTAATAAGATAGAAATATAGGAATAAATATATTATTTAAAAATATGTAGGTAACAAAAGAAGAACTAAAAATGGTAGTACAGGGCTTCCCTGGTGGCGCAGTGGTTGAGAGTCCGCCTGCCGATGCAGGGGACGCGGGTTCATGCCCCGATCTGGGAGGATCCCACATGCCGCAGAGCAGCTGGGCCCGTGAGCCATGGCCGCTGGGCCTGCGCGTCTGGAGCCTGTGCTCCGCAGCCGGAGGGGCCGCAGCAGTGGGAGGCCCGCTTACGGCAAAAAAAAAAAAAAAAAAAAAAAGATACTATATTGAGAGTGGGACAGTAGTAGTACAAATAATCTAGATCCTTATTTATCATAATAGTAAGTCAATATATTAATATCTAAATTTGACAAATCAACAAATGGTGATTATACACGTACACAACACATGATACAGCCAATATCACAAATATATTTAGAGCTACAGCAGCAAAAGTATAAACAGAGAAACATACAAAAGAATTATAAGCTTTTCTCTGTGCTGGGGGTGAGGTCCATTTCATTATAGGCCTACTGTATCTTTCAATTTTTAAAAGTATATATATATATATATATATGTATATGTGTATATATATGCATTTTATTGATAAAATTAAATATTTTTGAAATATTAAACATTTTGAATGTGAAACATTTATTAACATTTAAAAAAATCTATCTGGAAATCATCCCTTTAGACTATGCTTCATAGTGTACCCCTTAGCGTTTAAATAATGGTATTTTAGAAATTAAAATAGTCCATTTTAAAGTCTCAAACAGAAATGTCATCTACAAATCCTATCTTATGGCAGGCCATATCACAGAACTATTTCAGAATACAGGACAAAATAGCCCACTTTAGGGACGTTAGGTGTTGATGAAATTTAAAAACTGTGGTTAAAATATTTATGAAAAATATATGAGGTGGGTAAAGGCCTGTCCTTCATGACTCTTCATGATGGCATCTGACACATACCAGAGAAAAAGGGGCACCTTGGTCTCTCACTCACTAATACAACAATGAAAAACTCCTTCAGCTGGAGCCATCCTGAAATACCCTGAGTCTGTCATTTATCCCCTCTGTGACTGCCAATATATGAAATGACAGTGTCCATCAGAATCAGGGTTTGTGAACTACATCCCTGACGTTCATTTCTAGGTGACAATACCTCCACTATCAAACATGATAAAGCTCAAAAGACTTCAGGCATAGTAGAACACCACAGAATCGATGCCACTTGAAATCTGGGATGTGCCTGATATGGCATGAATTTGAAATTTCTGGATATAATAAACTACTCTGTGATACAGATTTTGGAAAAAGTAAAAATGAAGTGAAAAACTTTAAAAGGAGACAAATGTCAAAATATGAAAGATTGTAGAGTCTGTGGATGGTATTCTCATTCATCTTCAAATTTCCTTTGCTCCATGTCCAAACATTTCAAATAAAGAATTTTTCCAGTATCATTTGATACAGGCAAACATCTGAAATTCAACAGCAGACTTTAAATAATTCCCATCTTGTAGGAGCTTTAAAAATGAATGCTGGCTTGCTTTTCCTAAAGAAAAAAAATATGCAGGCTTCTTTTTCCCCCTTCCTGAATGAGAATTTTCCAGCTGCTGCTAAGTTTCCAGACATATGTTCTCAGGGTTGGAGAGTCCTACCACATGTATATTCTTTTTTAGCAAAAATCAGGGCTCGGAAAGGTTGACAAGTAGTAATGGACTTCAGATATCCGTTGGAAGCCTTTATGGGAAGAGTTTATCTGTGTGTGTGTGTGCGTGTGTGTCTGTGTTTACATATCCATATACGTCTAGAAGAGGGAAGTCACCAAAATGTTTTTGCAATGGAATAACAACCAAAAAAGTAAATAATATATAAATGTTATAAGATCCCCTTCCTATGAATGAAATCAGAGCTTAAAGAGCTTTGAGATCATGGCATGTGAATTTTCACCAGCCTTCTAGAATCAGGAAAGAACAAGATGTTGCCACCCTGCCTGCCTGCACTGCCTTTCTGAAGCATTCACGTGTAGCAATGGTTGTTACTAACATTATAATTACTACGCAGTCCTTTTAAGTTCTAGATAAGTTTTAAGTCCTAGATAAGTTCCAGGAGAGCGAGTTCCATGTCTAATTTACTACGGTATCCCATCTTCTGGAAGAGGATCTGACATATAACAGGTATTTTGTAAATTCTGTGCATTAATAACAACCTTCGAATTTTATTGTCTTTACAGAGAAAGGAGCAAGTCAAAGTGAAAATGCTTTGCAAATTCTCAAACACTCTAAGATGCCAGTGATAGCTGGCGCTATTCTGCATAATCCAATCCCCTGCTGGGGACAGCTCCTAAGGGCTCTGACAAAGCCATTCCCTGCACTTTGAATTCTAATACTGGGCTATAAAAATATGTGCACCTACAGAGGTGAGAGACAGAATCATGCAGTTGTTTGGAGTATAAACTCTGGAACCAGGCTGCCTGGGTTCAAATTCCACCTCTGCAACTGACTTACTGGCTGTATGACCTTGAGCGAGTTACTTCACCTCTCTATACTTTGTTGGCTCATCTGTCAGTTGGGAGATAACAGTACCTACCTTACATGGCTGTTGTGAGAATTAAGTGGGTTACTTTACATAACTCATTGAAAAAGGGCCTGGCACACAGAAAGCATTAAGTAGTGTTGCTGCTGCTGATGTTACTATTCCTATTACTGGGTTTCGCCAAAAAGTTCGTTTGGGTTTTTCCATAACATGAAAGACCCCCAACGAACTTTTTGTCCAACCCAATACTACAGGGAAGTGGAAAAAATATGAGGAAATTAGGTCATGTCCATACTGTGATTTTTAAAAAATTTTCTACCAGTGCCATACAAGGATAGAGTTTATATTCCTGAATTCCTCTAAATATTCAACTTGATGCCCTATTCCATATATTTAGCTCCTTAAAGAGCCCAGTGGAACTACAGCTTAGTAAGGTGTATGTGTTGGATAAAACATGGACATTAGTTGAAGCATTTAATCATGGAGGCAGCTCCAGGATCTCTGTTCACCCTGGGCGTGTTTTTCAAAGCACACGGCTGAATGTGTTTTCTCTTTCATGAAGGCCTTTTAAAATGGTGTGGACAAGACAAGCTTCTTTATACATAAAACTATTTTAATTTTTACTGAGATTTGCTTTAGGAATGTTCTTAGTGTTGGTAAGCTGACACATTATCTGACAGCAATTTCATTCAGAAGAGTTTAGTTTATGATTATTGTACACATGATGGAGTTTGTGCAGTTATATTTATATTGACTCTTCGCTCCATTAGTACTGAAATCCAGATGTCACTTGACTTCAATGCAAACATATCAGATTGACCTGAATTTTTCCAGAGACTTAAAAGGAAAATCCCAAACAAAACAACACGCCACTTCTGAATCACACTGTGCTGTGAGCAAGACCTTTCAGTTAAAACTTCCTAAAATTAGGTCAAGGGGTTCTCTTGGGGGGGAAAAAAAGTAGTTTGCCAAAGAAATTCTAAAATTCCAAAAGAAAGCATAAAGCAATATGCCATTTCACTGATTCTTATTTATGCTTTTATAGTGCTTTGGGAAATGTCAGACCATTGGTCTGCATCATTTCATCTCCCTGGAGGGGAAAAAACTGTCACCAGCAGCTGCTGCTTCATCTATAATAATCTTGCAGGTTTGTTCTAAGAGATCCCCAGAAATTTCCTTCCCGTGGGTGACCATGCTAGTACCCTAGTGTAAAGCTTAGAACTGTGTGGGTGTCTGTGTGAGTGTGATTTATCTATTTATTTGTACTTTTATAAGATCAGAGTGAGCTTTTCTATTACTAGGAGGTCCAAAGATGGCTACTCAGTTTAAACCACTGCAAACAGTTCCTTAAAAATCTTTCCAGCAACTAACTCCTGAACAATCATCAACAGGAAGACACCGGAACTCAGCAAAAAAGATACCCAACATCCAAAGACAAAGAAGAAGCCACAATGAGACAGCAGAAGGGGCGCAATCACAATATAATCAAATCCCAAAACTGCTGGGTGGGTGACTCACAAAATGGAGAACACTTATACCACAGAAGTCCACCCACTGGGGCGAAGGTTCTGAGCCCCATGTCAAGCTTCCCAACCTGGGGGTCCGGCAACAGAAGGAGGAATTCCTAGAGAATCAGACTTTGAACGCTAGTGGGATTTGATTACAGGACTTTGACAGGACTGGGGGAAACAGAGACTCCACTCCAGGAGGGAACACACAAAGTAGTGTGTGCAGCAGGACCCAGAGGAAGGAGCAGTGACCCCACAGGAAACTGAACCAGACCTACCTGCTAGTGTTGGAGGGTCTCCTGCAGAGGCGGGGGGTGGCTGTGGCTCACCATGAGGACAAGGACACTGGCAGCAGAAGTTCTGGGAAGTACTGCTTGGCGTGAGCCCTCTAAGAGTCTGCCATTAGCCCCACCAAAGAGCCCGGGTAGGCTCCAGTGTTGGGTCGCCTCAGGCTAAACAACCAACAGGGAGGGAACCCAGCCCCACCCATCAGCAGACAGTGGATTAAAGTTTTACTGAGCTCTGCCCACCAGAGCAACAGCCAGCTCTACCCACCACCAGTCCCTCCCATCAGGAAACTTGCACAAGCCTCTTAGATAGCCTCATCCACCAGAGGGCAGACAGCAGAAGCAAGAAGAACTACACCCCTGCAGCCTGTGGAACAAAAACCACATTCACAGAAAGATAGACAAGATGAAAAGGCAGAGGGCTATGTACCAGATGAAGGAACAAGAAGAAACCCCAGAAAAACAACTAAGTGAAGTGGAGATAGGCAACCTTCCAGAAAAAGAATTCAGAATAATGGTAGTAAAGATGATCCAGGACCTCGGAACAAGAATGGAGGCAAAGATAGAGAAGATGCAAGAAATATTTAACAAAGACTTAGAAAAATTAAAGAACAAAGAAACAGAGATAAACAACACAATAACTGAAATGAAAACTACACCAGAAGGAATCAATAGCAGAATAAGTGAGGCAGAAGAAGGGATAAGTGACCTGGAAGACAGAATAGTGGAATTCACTGCTGTGGAGCAGAATAAAGAAAAAAGAATGAAAAGAAATGAAGACAGCCTAAGAGACCTCTGGGACAACATTAAACACAACATTCATATTATAGGTGTCCCAGAATGAGAAGAGAGAGAGAAAGGACCAGAGAAAATATCTGAAGAGATTATAATTGAAAACTTCCCTAACATGGAAAAGGAAATAGCCACCCAGGTCCAGGAAGCACAGAGAGTCCCATACAGGATAAACCCAAGGAGAAACACACTGAGACACATAGTAATCAAACTGGTAAAAATTAAGACAAAGAAAAATTATTGAAAGCAGCAAGGGAAAAATGACAAATAACATACAGGGGAACACCCATAAGGTTAACAGCAGCTGATTTCTCAGCAGAAACTCTACAAGCCAGAAGGGAGTGGCATGATATACTTAAAGTGATGAAAGGGAAGAAGTATAACCAAGATTACTCTACATGGCAAGGATCTCATTCAGATTCGATGGAGAAATCAAAAGCTTTACAGACAAGCAAAAGCTAAGAAAATTCAGCACCACCAAACCAGCTCTACAACAAACGCTAAAGGAACTTCTCTAAGTGGGAAACACAAGAGAAGAAAAGGACCTACAAAAACAAACCCAAAATTAAGAAAATGGTCATAGGAACATACATATCGATAATTACCTTAAACGTGAATGGATTAAATGCTCCAACCAAAAGACACAGGCTTGCTGAATGGATACAAAAACAAGACCCTATATATGCTGTCTACAACAGACCCACTTCAGAGCTAGGGACCCATACAGACTGAAAGTGAGGGGATGGAAAAAGATATTCCATGCAAGTGGAAATCAAAAGAAAGCTGGAGTAGCAATACTCATATCAGATAAAACAGACTTTAAAATAAAGAATGTTACAGGAGACAAGGAAGGACATTACATAATGATCGAGGGATCAATCCAAGAAGAAGATATAACAATTATAAGTACATATGCACCCAACATAGGAGCACCTCAATACATAAGGCGACTGCTAACAGCTATAAAAGAGGAAATTGACAGTAAAACAAAAGTAGTGCGGGACTTTAACATCTCACTTACACCAATGGACAGATCATCCAAAATGAAAATAAATAAGGAAACAGAAGCTTTAAATGACACAATAGACCAGATAGCTTTAATTGATATTTATAGGACATTCCATCCCAAAACAGCAGATTACACTTTTTTCTCAAGTGTGCACGAAACATTCTCCACGATAGATCACATTTAGGGTCACAATTCAAGCCTCAGAAAATTTAAGAAAATTGACATCATATCAAGCATCTTTTCTGACCACAATGCTATGAGAGTAGAAATCAATTACAGAGAAAAAAACGTAAAAAACACAAACACATGGAGGCTAAACAATACGTTACTAAATAACCAAGAGATCACTGAAGAAATCAAAAAATACCTAGAGACAAATGACAATGAAAACATGATGATCCAAATCCTGTGGGATGCAGCAAAAGCAGTTCTAAGAGAGAAGTTTATAGCTATACAAGCCTACATCAAGACACAAGAAAAACCTCAAATAAACATTCTAAACTTACACCTAAAGGAACTAGAGGAAGACAAACAAACAAAACCCAAAGTTAGCAGAAGGAAAGAAATCATAAAGATCTGAGCAGAAGTAAATGAAATAGAAACAAAGAAAACAATAGCAAAGATCAATAAAACTAAAAGCTGGTTCTTTGAGAAGATAAAGAAAATTGATAAGCCATTAGCCAAACTCATCAAGGAAAAGAGGGTGAGGACTCAAATCAATAAAATTAGAAATGAAAAAGGAGAAGTTACAACAGACACCGCAGAAATACAAAGCATCCTAAGAGACTACTGCAAGCAACTCCATGCCAATAAAATGAATAACCTGGAAGAAATGGACAAATTCTTAGAAAGGTATAACCTTCCAAGACTGAACCAGGGAGAAACAGAAAATATGAACAGACCAATCACAAGTAATGAAATTAAAACTGTGATTAAAAATCTTCCAAAAGACAAAAGTCCAGGACCAGATGGCTTCACAGGTGAATTCTATTGACATTTAGAGAAGAGCTAACACCCATCCTTTTCAAACTCTTCCAAAAAATTGTGGAGGAAGGAAAACTCCCAAACTCATTCTATGAGACCACCATTACTCTGATACCAAAACCAGACAAAGATACTACAAAAAAAGAAAATTACAGACCAATAAAACTGATGAATATAGATTCAAAAATCCTCAACAGAATACCAGCAAACAGAATCCAACAACATATTAAAAGCATCATACACCGTGATCAAGTGGGATTTATCCCAGGGATGCAAGGATTCTTCAATATACGCAAATCAATCAATGTGATACACCATATTAACAAATTGAAGAATAAAAACCATATGATTATCTCAATAGATGCAGAAAACGCTTTTGACAAAATTCAACACCCATTTATGATAAAAACTCTCCAGATAGTGGGCATAGAGGGAACCTACCTCAACATAGTAAAGTCCATAAACGACAAACCCACAGCAAACATCATTCTCAATGGTGAAAAACTGAAAGCATTTCCTCTAAGATCAGGAACAAGGCAAGGTTGCCCACTCTCACCACTATTATTCAACATAATTTTGGAAATCCTAGCCACAGCAGAGAAGAAAAAGAAATAAAAGGAATACCAACTGGAAAAGAAGAAGTAAAACTGTCACTGCTTGCAGATGACATGATACTATACATAGAGAATCCTAAAGATGCCACCAGAAAACTACTAGAGCAAATCAATGAATTTGGTAAAGTAGCAGGATACAAAATAAATGCACAGAAATCTTTTGTATTCTTACACACTAATGATGAAAAACCTGAAAGAGAAATTAAGGAAACGCTCCCATTTACCACTGCAACACAACGAATAAAATACCTAGGAATAAACCTACCTAGGGAGACAAAGACCTGTATGCACAAAACTATAAGACACTGATGAAAGAAATTAAAGATGATATAAACAGATGGAGAGATATACCATGTTCTTGGATTGGAAGAATCAATATTGTGAAAATGACTACACTACCCAAAGCAATCTACAGATTCAGTGCAATCCCTATCAAATTACCAATGGCATTTTTCACAGAACTAAAACAAAAAAATCTTATAATTTGTATGGAGACACAAAAGACCCCGAATAGCCAAAGGAGTCTTGAGGGGAAAAAACAGAGCTGGAGGAATCAGACTCCCTGACTTCAGACTATACTACAGTATAGTACAGTAATCAAGGCAATATGGTACTGGCACAAAAACAGAAATACAGATCAATGGAACAGGATAGAAAGCCCAGAGATAAACCCATGTACCTATGGTCAACTAATCTATTATGACAAAGGAGGCAAGGATATACAATGGAAAAAAGACAGTCTCTTCAGTAAGTGGTGCTGGGAAAACTGGACAGCTACATGCAAAAGAATGAAATTAGAACACTCCTTAAAACCATACACAAAAATAAACTCAAAATGGATTAGAGACCTAAATGTAAGACCAGACACTATACAACTCTTAGAGGAAAACATAGGAAGAACACTCTTTGACATAAATCACAGCACGATCTTTTTTTATCCACTTCCTAGAGTGAGGGAAATAAAAACAAAAATAAACAAATGGAACCTAATGAAACTTTAAAGCTTTTGCACAGCCAAGGAAACCAGAAACAAGACGAAAAGACAACCCTCAGAATGGGAGAAAATATTTGTAAATGAAGCAACTGACAAAGGATTATTCTCCAAAATATAATAGAAGCAGCTCATGCAGCTCAGTATCAAAAAAACAAACAACCCAATCCAAAAATGGGCAGAAGACCTAAATACACATTTCTCCAAAGAAGACATACAGATGGCCAAGAAGCACATGAAAAGCTGCTCAGCATCACTAATTATTAGAGAAATGCAAATCAAAACTACAATGTGGTATCACCTCACACTAATCAGAATGGCCGCCATCAAAATATCTACAAATAATAAATGCTGGAGAGGGTGTGGAGAAAAGGGAACCCTCTTGCATTGTTGGTGGGAATGTAAATTGATACAGCCACTATGGAGAACAGTATGAAGGTTCCTTAAAAAACTAAAAATAGGACTACCATATGACCCAGCAATCCCACACTGGGCATATACCCTGAGAAAACCATAATTCAAAAAGAGTCATGTTCCCCAATGTTCACTGCAGCTCTATTTACAATAGCCAGGACATGGAAGCAGCCTAAATGTCCATCAACAGATGAATGGGTAAAGATGTGGCACATATATACAATGGAATATTACTCAGACATAAAAAAAACTAAAATGGAGTTATAGTAGTGAGGTGGATGGACCTCGAGTCTGTCATACAGAGTGAAGTAAGTCAGAAAGAGAAAAACCAATACTGTATGCTAACACACATATATGGAACTGAAAAAAAAAACAAAACAGGTTCTGAAGAACCTAGGGCCATGACAGGAATAAAGATGCAGACATAGAGAATGGACTTGAGGACATGGGGAGGGGGAAGGGTAAGCTGGGAAGAAGTGAGACAGTAGCATTTACATATATGCACTACCAAATGCAAAATAGATAGCTAGTGGGAAACAGCCATATAGCCCAGGGAGATCAGCTTGGTGCTTTGTGCCCATCTAGAGGGGTGGGATAGGGAGGGTGGGAGGGAGATGAAAGAGGGACGGGATATGGAGATATATGTATACATATAGCTGATTCATTTTGTTATACAGCAGATGCTAACACAACATTGTAAAGCAATTATACTCCAATATAGATGTTAAAAAAAAAGAATTACCATATGACCTGGCAATCCCACTACTAGGCATATAACCAGAGAAAACCATAATGCAAGAAGACACATGCACCCCAATGTTCACTGCAGAACTGTTTACAATAGCCAGGTCATGGAAGCAACCTAAATGCCCATCGACAGACAAATGGATAAAGAAGATGTGGTACATATATACAATGGAATATTATTCAGCCATAAAAAGGAACGCAATTGGGTCATTTGTAAAGACGTGGATGGACCTAGAGACTGACATACAGAGTGAAGTAAGTCAGAACGAGAAAAGCAAATATTATCGCATATATGTGGAATCCAGAAAAATGGTATAGATGAACTGGTTTGCAAGGCAGAAATAGAGATACAGATGTAGACAACAAACGTATGGACACCAAGGGGCAAAAGCGGGGAGAGGGGGCAGTGGTGGTGGGATGAACTGGGAGATTGGGATTGACATATATACACTAATATGTATAAAATAGATAATTAATAAGAACCTGCTGTACAAAAGTAAATAAAATAAAATTAATAAAAAAGAATAGCTTGTATGCTATGCATATTTTAGAACAATAAAAAAATAACTTTACCATTAAAAAAAAAAATAATCCTTCCAGAATGAAAGAGCCCTGAAAGCTAATTCTAACTTGCTTTCCTTCTGACTGCGCTATACACTTGTAATTACGCATGGTATTTGAGGCACTTGTACCATTTTGCACAGTTTCATTCCCAGATTCAAACCTATTCCATCTTGAGAACAAAAGCTGGCAAGAGGCACTCAAGTGATGAGTGAACAAAATGCAGCAGAAAAGCAACAAACTGACATGGAAATGTCATGTGAGTTGCTGAATGGCACGCAGCTCTAAAGTTTACCAAAATATTTTGAAATACTTTGCCAATGAGCATATAATTGACTGAAAGACTTGCCAGCACTGTTCTAGAAATGTCTAACATACTATATAATAAAGAAAACCTTTTACCAAAAAAAGTTTTATGTTAAATTTTTAGAGAGCTTTCAAAACCACTGTGCTTCCCCTCCCATTTTTGGCCAAGGAAATAATTGTGATATTATCAGCTTTCATATTTTGATGTTCATACTTTCCTCACTGCCTATCACTTGCATTTTTGCATGGCAGTCAAAGAAGTCAATGAACCTAAGCACCTATAACCTAAGAAGTACAAATTTCCTGGCTCAAATTGCTATAAGATTCTGACTCATGAGGTCAGACTCTACCCTCTTATGTGAGCATCATATTCTTCCATTCACCCATCCACCCATCCATACATCCATCTAGTCATCTATCTATCCATCTATCCATTTTTCTAACAAATATTCGTCAAGTAGGTAAGATGTGTCAAGCATTGTGCTGGTTGCCAGAGACATAACGATGAAAAAGACAGAGCTCCTGCCGTCATGGAATTTACAGTATAGCTTGGAAGACTCACGGTAAAAGGAATAATAATTATAATTTGTGCTAAGTCCTAGGATAAAGAAAGAAGAGCTGGCTAGATAGGTAATAGAGAGCAAGGTTATAAAGGATTCCTAAAGAAATAGCATTTATCCTGAGGCCTTAAGAATAAGTAGTACTAGGTCTGAAAAAAATGAAGGGACTTAGGGGCCAGATGGAACAGCACAATGGAGGGTGTGAAGCATTAAAAAGCAAAACAAAACCCTCAAAGGAGGAAGGGCTGGTGTGTAGAGAGCAAGCAGAGAAGTGGCAAGAAATAAGACTAGAGAGATGGGCACAGTTTGGGACTATTCCTGTTTTTGCCCTTCTCCAATTATTTATTGTTTTAATCAACACTGGACAGGGTAACTCTAAAGATACTTCAGGGTAACCCTGAAGTAATAATAAGCAAGAAAAGTATTATTCCATTATCCTTAACACAAACCTCACCTTGCAACCCAGTGAACTGTCTATGACTAAACATGAGCAACTACCCATCTACTCACTCAGGAAATTTGGGGGAGCTTTTAAATGACCGGTCGAGTATCATGACCACACCTCCAAGTGTGATTTATGTTTCCTTTGTGAGACTTATTATAATGAGAAAAAAGTAACACAAAAGTAATGAATACATTTAAAATCAATATATAAAAAAGGAGAAAAATCACAAGTACTCCTTCAAGTAAACTTCAACAAGTAAAAGTTCAACTTCAAGTAAACGTTCTCCCTTAGCTGTTGATCACATAGTTTGCAAAACAATAGTTTTCAAGGACAAATAAGGATCTCAACACTACTATTTAGCATTAATTTATTATATAAACAATTGTTTTCCTAGAATACATCAAAATCTTTAACCATGAAATGCATATCCTAATGCAATGCCTGTTTACCTACAGACACATTTACGTACCCATTTGTACGTGCATATATTTCTCTCTTCGCAGGCAGAGAGAGGAGCAGTAATAATTAGCTTTTATTCTTATATGTCAAATAGAGCAAAAATATCTATTTCATATTCACCTCTGAAGACAAAGAGGTAATTTTGGATTTCAGCTCTTTTTCTTGTTGGATTCTATTAAAATTAAAGTGGAATAAAATAAAATTCAGACCAGTTTTATACGTCCTAAATTTCCAATTGAGATTTTTTTTTTTTTTTTCAGTCCTAACTAGTTAGGTGCATCACAGTAAGTCCCTATGGGTAGCTGCTAAATTCCTAAACCAGAAGCAACTATATTTCAGGAACATGTTTCTATCTAATACCAAATATGTTTTTATCTTAATAAATTAAAAAATCTCTCTCCTATCCTTTCGTTCTTTCCTAAATTCTCTCTTCTCGCTTCACTTTGGCATGTGGACTTGTGGCTGCAGCCCAAACGCATTGGCTGAGAGGGAGTTTTAACTTCAATAGCTGGGAGGGAACAGTGAACAGTATCTGCTAGCCAACGCTCCTCTGTGTTCTCCCCACCCAAGTTCTGGGTTCTGGCCCCATGCAATTCAAACAGCCTGTTCTAATTAACCCTTCCACATTCAGTTGTCTAAAATGATATGCTGAAATCTAGCCTATCAAATGGTAGGCCTACTTTGGCTTAATCTGTAGAACTTTCTTATAACCAGAGCTGTCTAATAATGGGACTGTTTACCTATAAAGTAGTAACGCCCTGTATCTATGCCTGCTGAGCGCTGGAATATTAGCTGGATAATCACACAACAGAAAATAGAGGTGGATTCCACAGAAAAACATGCCCAGAGGTCCAGCATCCATTACCCTCACCCTCCCCAATCCTAAAATAACCTTGTCATCAGGGCTGAGGCTTCCTGCCTGCCCAGCTGTGGGCTGAGGCCCCCTCCCTTTTGGTAACGAGACCACTCCACAATGGTCACCGGTTCACTGGTGCCTTTCAGATACACGTCTTGTTTCATTTTCATAGCAGAGCCATGCCAGTATTCACAGACAAATTCACGGATGTTCACAGCTTTAATCCACATGTCCAAGGTCACACAACCAGGAATTGGCAGAGCTGGGACCAGAACACAGGTCTTCAGAGTCCCTACAGGTCACTTGCTCTAAAAGGGAAAAGGCTTAGGCAATGTCTCAAAAAGATTCTGGGACTGTGTGCATGAAAATCACTGATCACTGCGGGTGATTTTTTAAATGCATGCTTCTGGATCCCAGCCAAGAGCTAGGAATTCGATTCTCTGGAGGGTGGGACCAAGAGTCTGCACTTTAACAAGCTCCCTGGGTTAACTCTTACTTGCAGTAGAGTTGGTAGACTGCTGCTTTTCTTCCATCTCTAAACTTTCTGCAGGGTTTGTCAGCTTGTCATTAGGAACATTTCTGGGAATTTTTTATTCATCATTTGAGCATCTTATATGAACAAGTCACTGCCCTGACCCTCCCAGTCTCACACATTTTACTTAACAAATACTTATATAGTATTGATATTTACTACATGCTAGGCCCTGTTACTTGATTAAATTCTCACCACAACCTCACGTAGGAGATGGTATTATCATAATACTCGTGTTATAGATGAGGAAACACATGCACAGAGAGGCTAAAGGGACTGGCCTCAAATCACACTCAAGACATGAGTCCAGGCTGTCTGGCTTGAGTCCGTGTGTCAACCATTACACTAGGCTAGACCTGCAGCTTCAAAACCAAGATTTGCAATCGCCCTGACAGTGCTGGGGGAGCACTGCTCACAGCACCTTCGATTTGAGCTTAATGGATTAATCAGCTTAGGGTTGCTCCAGGACGTCCCCCTACTCCATACTCCATGCCCCATCCTCCACGTGTTCGGTTCCTGCCGCCAGCATGCCTGGTACGCCCCCAGCCCCCTCTTCACACAGCTAATGCCTTCTCATCTGACAAAACCTGGACACCATCCCTGGATGTCCAGGGTGAGTGAGAGTCCCCTCTGCTTCCCTTCCAGGGCCCAGAGCACACTGGCCTCACGGCACCGGCACTGACTGCACTAAGCGACACCCACAGATCTACTCCCATCTTGCACCGGAGACTCTAAACCCCCTCGGGGCGGACATTAAGCCTTATTTATTTTCTGCCCCAGGTGTCTGGTGGTGAGTAGGAGCTCCAGAGATGCTTGTGGCACAGAAGAGTGGTTGTATGCAAAGTAAGGAATGGTTATTTGCTTTATGATAGAATTTACCAAAGGTTTCTAAACCCCTGTGCTCATTTACATACCATTAATTTCTGGACAGCAAGCCTGGAAAACAGAAAGTTAAAGCCACCGCCAACTGGAGATCAATCCAAATTTCCGATAAAATAATCTCTGAAATTATCATTTAAGTCAGTGGGAAATCTTCTATGGACCTATGAAAATGCGAATTAAACAGTGGTTTTCAGGGACACGCCTGTACACGTTAGCGCACGCTGGCTTCGGGGCTGTAAATGTGTAAGCAGATGGGGGAAGTGAAGCTTGGCTTGTGGGAAGTGAAGCTTGGCTTGTGAATTTGGTCCTTTCCTCTCCAGCTGGAAGAAGCAAGAAACTTTGAGAGCTCTCTGCTCTCCTGGCTACTGAAGGATCAAGTTTCCCAGCTCGGCAATGACCACTGAAGCCATCTGGGGAAAACAAAATTCTTTTGCACAAGATGAACAGAGAGAACAATGGGGAGGGATTGGTTCCTTGGCTCCTGCTTCTAGAAAAGGCTACTTGGTGTTCTGTCTAACTTGTCTCTCAGTGGCCTAGTACATCAAACAGGATAGCTGCAAAACGTTCTACAGTCTTGGGGTCAGCATAGCCTACATGCCTAGAAAGCCTCCCAAGTTGTAATTAAATTCCTCAAACAAGCAAAGTGGCCCCAAACACAGAACATTAACTTTCCCATCTTACACGGTTTACTAAATTCTTGAGATTGCATACATGCTAAACAGACTCGCTGACATTTTTCTTCCTTTAAAAGAGATTTAGTCTTTTCCCTCACATCAAAGAAACTATATCAAAGAAATACAAAATGGAATTTGTGATTAGTAGAAACAGACCGTATTAATTTTTCCTTCTAAACAATACCCTAAGACGAAAACAGGCTAAAGCCATTATGCTAATTCAGTGATGGAGAGCTCAGATTACCACACGAATAAACAATGTGTTTCAGATAAAACAGGCTATACACTGTACCTCACAATTATATTTTATGGCAGAAAACATATTTATGAAGCTTTTAGCCTGGTAATTTAAGGGAAATGCCCTCAAGTCTTCAAGTCCCTACAAGTTTCATGTGAAACATACAGTGCTATGAATCCTACTACTTTAGGAAATAAAGTCCAGTCAACATCTTTGAACAAAAAGTTCAGGAGGTAGTGCACTCTGCCTTGGTTGTAGGCCTGATAGGCCCTAGTGTGGGCCAATTATCTCTGCTCTGCCCCATGGTCAAAGAATGCACTATTCTTTTCCTTCGAAACGGAGCCTATGAGACAAGTCAGGGAGCCCTGATGGCTGATCAAAGAGAGCAGCCCCCAAACAGAACCAATCTAAAGAATGCATTCCTCACTAGGAAGAACCCACCAACCATATCAATAAGGTTTCCTCTCCCTTAAATGCCCTGCCTCCTTCTTTCAGTTCATTCTCAGGAGGTGAGTTGTGAGAACTGATCCAAGCCAGTTTGATCATTCATGGATATTAGATTTCCTTTGATAGGTGAGACTGTCTCCTCTCCCACAGCCTGACTACAAAACTCGGCCCCATGTGCAAACATCTATTAGCAAGCAGGCACAGCAACAGGTATGTAGTCAGTTCCATGAGAAATCCCTCTTTCTGTCCTTTTTGGTGTTCCAACGTCATTTTGGATCAAAAGTTCAGTGCGGGCAGATATCATAATATTCTAATACAACATTCAGCTAACTCTTTTAGCTAGTTAAGGACAGTTTTTCATACAAGACGGTGCTGAACTATAAACCTATGGTCATGTTCAACAGGTGACTGGCTTTCCCATATTTGGTTCACTAGATTCTAACATCTTGTTCATCCACAAATGTTGAACCCCTTAATTTCACCACTGGGGGAGAAATTCTAAATCCTCCTTGTTGATCAGATACAAAGATCACTGAAACATTTATCGTAACCATCTCATGAATCTTTCAAATACTAGCAAAACGCCCTGAACTGAATATTCTCAATTAGGAACTTCGTATTAGTTTTCCATCATTGTGAGGTAAATTAATTCACATACAACACACACGCACACATACACCATTGTGTCTACACTGAAGAATTTAATAGTAAATTATAGAAAACATGACCAAGTAGAATATCCATTCATTTTCACATTCTTTCATTAAATTTAAGATTGAAATGAGTAATTCTAGGCAATACATGACAAAACTCTCTCTCCCACCCAAGTAGGAAATTCTTGCCAAATCTTACTTCCTTTTCATAGTATATGAAAGACTCGGGGACCTAAAGAGAGCATGGGTGGAGAATATGAAAAGCCTGGGTGCTAGTTCAAGTATGCAAATAACCATGTAGTGCCTTTTGGTTAGGAATCTTTGTGCAAAAGTTTCTTCAAGAGGTACTGTCAGAGCAACTGAGATGCGTATTAATTCATATCAAATTGCAACAGATTCAACTCAATTCAATTACATTACTGAACACGTGTGTGTTCCCCCCAATCTTACCAACCACCATATATACCACCTCTGACCCCACAGCCTGCAGCACTGCACTAATCACATGCTAGTTTGGGAAACAAAACAAAAAAAGACAACAACAAAAAAAACTTATCTGCCTACTAACAAGGAATATATTCTCTGGCCTAAAAACAAAACTTCAACCTACCTCTCAGCCTACCTGGCCACCACTTTGACCATTTCTTCCCATTTCCTGTCTCTGTGCTTCGGCTCAAACTGTTCCCAGCACCTGAAATGCCTTTCCCCACACCGTCCAGGAGCTCCCTTAACTAGTTCTGAGACTGTGATGAGTTCATCTCAGCTTGCCCAGAGCACCTGGCAGGAAGCCTATACTGAGCACCTGGTTGGCAGCCAGACAAACTGGGCCTGGGACACTGAAGACCAGGACACCCCAGACCACAGAGCAGATCCCAGGAGCAGGCCATGGAGGGAGAAGGGAGTTGGTTAGCGAGAGGAGACAGAAGCAAACACAGACAGTGCTCAGAACTCTTCATCCCATGTGATCTTCTCTGACCTGCGCCATAACCAACCCTCTCGACCGTCCCAAACTCATACTCAGTGCCCTTGTCTCTGCTCCCTTGTCCTTGACTTAGACTAAGGAAATGGATCCAGACTTCCAGTGGGTTCAGTGTCCCTGCTAGACCCTCTCTGTTACATACAACATCTCCACCCCTGAACATTTACACCACTTTTTAAGTGTCCACGTATGTGTCTGCTTCCCCACTGGGCTATGAGCTTCCTGAATGAGCCTTGGCCTCATTCATCTTAGTGTTCCCAGAGCCCAGCAGAGCACTTGGCCCACAGTAAATGCTTTTAAAAATGTTCATCAAGTAATTGAATAAATAAACGAACTCTAGTTTAGAAATGCGACAGTGCCTACTGATGAACTGCTCTGCTGGCTTGGTGATCAGGTTTCATCACAATGACCCTGGGCCATGCCCATCCTTTTGCTAACTCTCCCATAGGAGGTCAGAAGCAAGTCCTAGAGT
The DNA here is from genome assembly GCF_951394435.1 of Stenella coeruleoalba. Classification (NCBI taxonomy): domain Eukaryota; kingdom Metazoa; phylum Chordata; class Mammalia; order Artiodactyla; family Delphinidae; genus Stenella; species Stenella coeruleoalba. Next base: position 22,871,607 of record NC_137164.1, on the reverse strand, counting down.
GCCTTCCCCAGCAACCCTTGTTGGGATGTACTCCACTGGTATTGCCCCTGGTTGTTCCTTATATTCCCTTAAGGATAAGAGTCACCCTGCAGACATAACTACCTTGATGTTCTCTTTATCTTACTAATAAGTCCTCCTAAGTACACAGCGAGTTTTTTTAAATTTCAGAACTATATTTTATTTAAATTCTTAAAAACTCTCTAAAGTCACTGCTATGGTGTGTGTTCCTTCAAATTCATATGTTGAAACCAAATGTCCAAAGTAATGGTATTAAACTGAGGGGGCCTTTGGGGAGTGATTAGGTCATGAAGGTAAAGCCGTCATGGGTAGGAATAGTGTCCTCGTAAAAGAGGCTTGAGAAAGCTCCATTGCCTCTTCTGCCCTGTGAGGTTACAGTGAAAAGACACCAGGAAATGGGCCCTCACTGGAAACGGAATCTGCTGGCACCTTGATCTTGACCTTTGCAGCCTCCAGAACCTTTAAGAAATAAATTTCTGTTGTTATAAGCCACCAACTTATGGTATTTTTGTTACAGCAGCCTGATTAGACTAAGATAATTACTAATAAACACTGACTTATCTCCTGCTACATGCAAGAAAGTAGGCTAGCTGGGTGGGGTCCAGAAAATGATAAGACGTCTTTTTTCTCACAAGGGTTTTTATCTAGATGGGGAGACATGGTATGTACCCACAAAGAAAACCACCATCAAATGAGCTACACAGATGTGGGACTAGAGGGCTTTGCTGCAGTGGCCGTCAGCCAGATGGAGTAGAGAGCGTTTGAAGAGAAGGTGGCACTGTGATGGAAGCATAATGTAAGCACTTAAGGGTCAAGGAAGTAACGACAAGCAGGTCCAGGTCCCAGGATGCTTTGCAACAACCCTGGCAGTGGGCAGGAAAAGACTTCAGTGGAAGACCAGGAAGGAGGCAGGCTCTGGGTGAGGAACCACATAATCATGGCAGCAGGCTCATCCTGGGCCCCGACCATCACCTGCAGTGACCATCACTCTTTAAAAGCAATCCTTTCATGAACTCTCTCTTCCTCATTAGACATCAGGATTAAAAAAAATAAAATTTACTAAACTAAGACAGCTAATAAATAATTGAAGCTGCCGAAAACTTTTCAGTGTGGTATATTTGTACTGGATTAAAAAAAAGAGAAAAAGTGACCTGGCAAAAGCAGGGTTGCTAAAATCACCACAGATGAACGCCAAATGGCCAAGGGCTTTAGCAAACACCTCAGAAGATGTGCGATGAAAACGGGCCACATTAAGAGGTGAAGGGCACAACTCTGAAACATGGCAGAGCTCCACGTGTCTGCAAAGTTCATCTCTAACTGCATTTAACTCCATAAACCCAAGAGCCCCATTCTTTAGAAGTTTAGTTTTAAAGATCTAGCACAATAATTCTAGACTACTATACCCCTTTTCATAGGCACATTGTGAGACATTAGCAAAGTGCCATAAACTTTAATCAGAACGAGACTAAAGGGCTTCCCTGGTGGCGCAGTGGTTGAGAGTCTGCCTGCCGATGCAGGGGACACGGGTTCGTGCCCCGGTCCGGGAAGATCCCACATGCCGCGGAGCGGCTGAGCCCGTGAGCCATGGCCGCTGAGCCTGCGCGTCCGGAGCCTGTGCTCCGCAATGGAAGAGGCCACAGCAGTGAGAGGCCCACGTATCGCAACAACAAAAAAAAAGAGAGACTAAAGTGAGTTTCTCCAATGCCGAAAACTACACTTTTTCTTTTCTTCATTATCTGCAGAGGGTTTAGCATCAACTCTATAAGTTAAACAGGAAATGGTCCATACTTTCCAAAAAATATATTACTTCGGAGAGTTGAAACATAAAGCCTGCGCCTACGAATCACACTATAGAAAAGTGCACAGTCATTCTCTTTCTTTCACACAGAATCAAACCAGCTGAGAGAAAGGGAGGGAAACCAACACTTACTGGTTACCTTATTTAACTTCTGCAACCTTGTGCGATACGTTTAACTATCTTCATTTTAATAGATGATGGAAATGAGATTAGAAGAGTAATTTGTCCAAGGTCATGAAGCTAATAAGGGGTAGAGCTGGGACTCAAACCCTGACTTGAGTCCAAAAACTCTTGCGTCCTCATGCACAAGAGAACACGCTACGTTTAGTGAATGACGTAGAAGAATAGGCAAAAAAGGGGTGCAGTGTGTAAAAAGGCTGCTTCATCCTTTGGCGCCACCACTGACCAGGGTGAACCGTGATGCAAACACTTGTGACAACTGGGTAGGGCCAGGAAAGGCCAAATGGGGCTCAACTGAATGGGGTGGAGGGAAAGAGATGTTTGCACAGACACGTGGAGTGCAGTGAATCAAAAAGCAGTCATTAGCCATAGGCTATATTATGCCTATCAGATGTTATGTTTTTAAAAACAGAATTTGATGTCAAATATCTCATGTAAAGAAACATAACTGTGTAGATGATTTGGATACCTGAAATCACCCTGGGCTGGCAAATGAGGAGAAAAGGTGGGTCTCCATCAGAAGACCCCACTCATTCACTCTGTCACACCACTCACTGATCCACAACTACACGAACAATAGTTCACTGGTCAGTGTGGGAGATGTAGTTATGTATGATTCCTGTCCTTAAGGAACCACAATACTGCAGGCAAAGACTGACAAACAACAAACATTCCAACGTACACTCAAATGCAAAACGTACACAATCTATAATACTTACCCTAAGAGTCCAGAGAAGGGAGGAACGTTGCTTCCCAGGACCCCAAGGTCCCTCCCAGCCCTTCACTCGTATTACCCCCAGTCCAGGTAAAAGCAGAAAGGAACGAACTAGAAGGGCCATGTTTTAATCTACATGCAAACAATATGATTCCCTCTAGCTTAGCTAAAGGGAAGGAGGGAGGGAGGGAGTGGAGAAGAACGAACTGAGGAAAAGACAGGAGGAGGAAAATTCTTACGCACTAACTTCTAGGAATTTGCCAGAACCCTGTATGATACAAACTTGGTGTGTATACTTTACCAGAAACAGTTTTCCCTAACATGGGGATATCTGAGAACATATCACTATTTTCCAAACAAAAGAACAGTGTGCTCTGGCCCACACTCTCATTTGGAGCTTTGTGAAAAAGTCAACAGAATTTGACTTGTGTCCAGACCCTTTGCATGAGGTACACTGACCTCTTGTGTCTAGAAGTAGGTTTTTTTTTCTATAAGAGAACAATCAAATTCTATATTTTATAGGTACATGATGAAAGGCACAAATCGATAAACTGACATGACCAATTGAATAATAAAACACTTAGCATCGGTTTTAGAACAAAGAGATATTCACTTTTAGAAGACATGTTTGGATATAACCTGATGTGATGACGCATGTTGTGCAGGGTACTACAAACCCAGTAGAGAGAAGCAGGCAGGATCACCCAAAGACTAATGCCAGAGGCTCAGCCCAGTTTGCTTAACAACCGATCCTGGTCCGGTACTCTGGCTCCCACAGGAGGGACTGTGCCCAAGTTCTCTTTCCCATGAGACCAGTGACTACCCTCACCTCCATGCGGAAGGCTGCCAAGTCTTCCCTATACCCTCTTTACCTTGCATACAAGTCAGGTCCTTTGGTACCCAAGTAGTTCTTTGTCCCTGAGCCCTACAAGGCCACTCTCGTGTTCTTCCTCCGAAAAAGGAAGGACAGCAGAGGAGGGAAGCCCTCAACAGCCTCTGAACTTTATCAAGGGGCGTCAGTGAACCTAGGACCTCTCTGACCTAAAGTCCCAGCCTACACCCAAAGATACTTGGCCCTCAAAGGCCACTGCTTTGGACAAACATGAATAGAAGTTTAAGCTTAAAGACTGAAAATATAAATTGTCCAATACCATATTTCTACTATATTTTAATCATTTATTTGTAAGACTAGCTCCTCTGCTGGACTAGGAGCTCCCTGAGGTCTGGGACTCTGTCCTCAAGGCCTAGTTCAGTTCGGCAGATAGAGCAAGCTCATTACGTGCTTGTCGAATACACGGAAGAATCAGTGCTACAAGGCAAGAGAGTTGCCCCCCAATGAAGTATGAATTTTTAAGCTGATGTGGCATTTAAGTATTTATAAGACACCACGGAGACTGATTAGTACAGCATCACAAACAGAATCAAATCCTAAGCATCTGACAATTTACTTGTGGACCAGAACATCTGTGAGGGCCTGTGGTTATCAAGGTGAGGCCACCTTCTGAGGAGTCAGGGGCTGATGCTCATTGGCATATACATCAAAGTTCCTGAATTAGGAGCAGAAACTCTACTTAAAAACAGGGAAATTGAAAACAATAAGTCTTGTATTAACGAGATTCAGATAATTCAATATTTTACTACTAAACCACAGAGATCTAGATTACTAGGGAATAGCAATTGCTTTGAGTTCACCACCACTCTGGATAAGGCAGTGTTAGCCTAATGAGTTTTCTGTGTACTGGGCTTAATAAAAACTTGTATTAGCGTTTCACACAAATGCAGTAGAGTTGATGAATTACTCATAATGAAGGAAAATAACTCCTAATCCATTTTAATAATTCCCTTATTTCAAAACATAGAAATTTATCCCTAAGCACACAGAATCCTAGAAGATGATACAAGCCTAGAGAAATGAATTGATTTGCTGAAGTCACACAGCTAATTAATGATGGAGATGAGATTAGAATCAAGGTCGGCCAACTCCTTGTCTGGTGTACTTTCCACCACCTCAGTGGTTCTCAAATGGTGCTCTGTGGAACTCACCGGGCACCCAGAAGTGGGGCACAGGGAGGCCTGGAGAGCAGAGTTCCACTGTTTGCCTCATGCTTTCAAGTAAAGCCACTGGGCTTTTTAGTGCTTTAGTATACAGATTTGTGGATTTCATGCCATTAAAAAAACTACTACATACAATTACCATTATGCTATAAAAGAAGAAGGGGTCTTTTGTTACTAAAAACATTTAGTATTAAAGAATCTCAGAATAAATGGAGATTCTTGATAAAACACAATACTGTCCTACATTTTTCTTATTTTGCTATGGATCACAGAAAAAAAGCCAAACATGGAAAGGCACTGTTCTGTAGACCGGCGTTTGGGAAGCAACAGTTTTGTGGGAAAAACATAGAATTTTGGGTCTCAACCACATCACAGTAGCAGGGCATCCTTGAGTGAGTTGTTTTGTTCTCTGCATTTTATCCATAAAGTTCAATAATAATTCCTGATCCACAAACTGCAGGGGTTCTTCCTTCACAAAAAATCGAGTCTGGTTATTCTCAAAATGTGGCTTCAAGACTACCTACAGAAGCAACGTCTGAGTTGCATATTAAAAACCCACGTTCCTTGGCCCTACCCTGGATGAGGCTCTCAGAAAATGAGGTCTAGTTCTAAGAGATGTGGGTTAGAAGGTGGGACAACGTAGGTTCTTATTTTGTTAATGGTGGTGTACCATATCTGCTCAATCCCTGCAGAGGCTGGTGGTAAGATTAAAAGGATGGAATTCCTTTGAAAATCTGCACTAACTAGGAGATAACTAAAATGGGGAACATGAAAAGGAGGACAAGAGCAAGAAGGACCAGAATAAAGAGGATACCACTTATTCTCACAGTTGCTATTTTCCCATCTGACAAAGATCGTGAACGGGATCAGTGACTTTTTAACCCCCCTCTTTGCAGTTAAGCTATTTTCAAGAAGAATCTTTCGAGGAAAAAAAAAAAAGTCTTCTGACAGATGCAAAGCTGCTCGGGTAGAAGTGAACAGGGATCCTGTACCTTGAGCCCCCTCTCTCAGACACCCTCCACCCTCCAGGTAGTCTCTGAGGTCCCCTACACTGGACGATAACAGAAATACCCGCTCTCTGAGGTGTCATTCTGGCTCTAGAGGAGGTAAATCTAACCATTAAGCATCAGTCATCAACCAACGTCCCTGGCTAGACTATAATTAGCACAGAAAATGTAGCCACTCAACCATCGGATTCTCCTTCTTAATGAGGGATTCACGTGCCGGTGAAGTGGCTGGCATGGCACACCACAAACACAATCAACGAGAGGACCCTACCCTTAACGAATTTTTTTTTAATCCATTACTCTTCTCCCCACCAGCAGTGCACAAGTGTTCCATTTCTCCACAACCTTATCAACACTTGGTATTTTCTGTTTTGTTTTGGTTTTTTGATAGCAGCCATTCTAAAGGGGGTGAGGAGATACGTATCATTGTGGTTTTGATTTGCATCTCTCTAATGATAAGTAATGGTGAGCAACTTTTAAACTTGTTGGCCGTGTGTATGTCTTCTTTGGAGAAAAGTCTATTCAAGTCCTTTGCCCATTTTTTAAATAAGTTTGTTTGTTTTCTCTTGTTATTTTTGAGTTGTAGGAGTTCTTTATATATTCTGCATATTAATCCCTTATCAGATATATGATTTGCAAATATTTTCTCTCATTCAGTGGGTTGCTGAATAATATATATTTTTAATTCCTTGGATTGACTGGTGTCCTCTTAACCTGTCCATAATTTATTTTGGATGGTGTACTGCTAGAGAAGAGAGATGGGTCTGTTAGTCTGATTCATGCAATTCTTAGCAAACAATACTCTATGCAGGCTTGATGCCTACAGTTTTTTGAGGATGACTATGAAACAACGTAGGATACTATTTGGTATCACTCTTCTTTCAATAATGGCCGACAAATGGAAGTACAACTGTTAATTAAAAGCACATAATGTGCCTGATTATGAATAAAATGTCCCAGCTCACTAGAGCATAATTTCTACAGCATTAGTGGAGAATTAACTAGCTTTATTAAAGATTTGGAGACTAGTCACTTTTTCACCATCCTTTAATTAAAACCTCTACATCTTGCACTTAAAAGCCTTTGTTTCTTACCCATTATTTTCATCCTTTATTCTGGCTTTGAAAAAACAGGATGAAAAAAATTTTTTTAATTAATTAATTTTATTTATTTATTTTTGGCTGTGTTGGGTGTTCGTTGCTGCATGCAGGCTTTCTCTAGTTGCGGCGAGTGGGGGCTACCCTTCGTTGCAGCACGTGGGCTTCTCATTGCGGTGGCTTCTCTTGCTGCGGAGCACGGGCTCTAGGCGCACGGGCTTCAGCAGTTGTAGCTCGCAGGCTCTAGAGCACAGGCTCAGTAGTTGTGGCGCACGGGCTTAGTTGCTCCGCAGCATGTGGGATCTTCCCGGACCAGGGCTCGAACCCGTGTCCCCTGCATTGGCAGGCGGATTCTTAACCACTGTGCCACCAGGGAAGCCCCTACATTCTTCTTAACTTGCACTTTGCTTTGAAGTAAATGGGAGGGCAAGATATAACCTCCCTCAACCTTGGGTCTCTTCCCCTCCCAAAGACCTACCCTTGAGTGCCTGGCACAGTACCTGATGCAGAGCAGACACTCAATAAGAGTGTGTTAAGTAAACCAATAATTTAAATATATTAGCGAGGAGTTGTGGGGTATTATGTGCCAGGCCTTGTGCTGTGTGCTCCACAGCCATGATGTCACAACCCCAGGGACAGTTATTGTCACTTCACAACCACTATACTCTACTATACTCAATTCTATATTTCTCCCCATAAACCCCAGTTATGGACTTTCTCTCCACTAAAAATTCTACTGTATGCTTCTTAAGGAAAGGAGAACTGACTTGGTATTCTTTAATATTGATTTCAGGACCCTCATTTCTCAATCCTTTTATATAAGTAGAGTTTATTAAGCTTGTTTCAGCCCAGCTGGGAAGAAATCTAGAAACAATGTATTTTTTGGTTTCATCCTTTGTCACTGAATTTGGCCTGATGCATCTTGCAAGAAATAAAAATGGATATGATGTATGTGATAAAGAATCTGAGTGATGGAGAGCAGTAAGCAAGGCAGCTAACTTTCTACACCAGAATTATCCATATGATTAAAATATAAAGACACCTGAATTTATCTTTTCTGTTTATGCTGTTTGAGTCCCATTAAGTCCATGTTTCTGCTCTTCTAAATATTATTTTCCATATTTCAAACATCTAATTAAGTAAACACAATGTAAAGTGAGATGATATACTGTTTGGAAAACCATAAAATTATACAGTAGATAGGTTTCCATTATAATCCAATTTTCACTCTGTCACAATTTTCCCAAAGGGTTTCCTTTGGGGTTGAAGCTTTCTAAGCTTGGTTTCGGCTCAAAACTGAATGTTTTGATTCACGTGAATTTGGAGAAGACTCAACTCCACCTTTTCTCTGCTGATCATATGTGTTTGTTTCCTGTAAAAGTAGATCAGGCTTCATCTCCTTTTTGCTGACGTAGCCTCTGCAAGACCCCCTCTCCTTCTGAGTTCTTGAGCGCTTAATTACTTGAGTCACGTAAATGGCGCAGAAGACTAGTGAGATGACATTCTTGGCTCAACACCGGCCCCCCAGTTCTACCCCTTGCCCACTGTACCCCCTAGTATATACTCTTTCTCTATACATAGGACTATTGTCTTACTACAGACACCTAGAACTGTTGGATCAAATGGAATGCAGATTTTAAATAGTAATATTATGCTGCCACACTATCTTCCAAATTACTGCACTGAACTATTATAATTTCACCCAAAGTACATATATGAGAGTACCTATTCCCTATATTCACCAACATTGAATTTTATCAATCTATTGGATAAAAATTTCTGCACTGTTACTTAATACTCATCCTTGTTATGAGTTTGGATATTCTATTGTTCATTTTTTAATTCTGTCACTCATTTGCTTTTCATTTTGTTGTGTTAGATCTAGAAGTTATTTTTTGTAGAAGGTTGGGCACCTCTAAAAATATCTTTATGGTACCTTTATGTTTGAGATTTCTGGGTTCAAAATAATTTTCCATGACAATTTAATGTTTTAAACTTCACTATATTGCAGAATCCAGGGTGGCCAAAAGAAGTCTGCTAACATAATGCTTTCTTTTTTTTTTTAGGTAGCTTTCTTTTTCATCCTTGGGAACAGAATTCTTTCTTTACCCTATCCTAGGAGTTCTAAAATTTCATCAAGATGCACCTAGGTATAGGTTGTTTTCCTTTCATTTTGCTGGAAATTGGCCAAACCATTTAATCTCAAGACACAAGTCTATCTTCAACCTAGAGAACTTATCTTCTGCTATTTCTCTGATAATTTCTTTGATTATTTTCTTTTCTATTTTCTCTGCTCCCTTCTAGAACTCCTAGTCAATAAATGTTTGACCTCCTGGATTGATTTTCCATGCCCCTACATTTCTCTCATGCCTTCATTTTCTGTCTCATTTCTTTGGATTTGGGGAGGAGTGCCTTAACTTCCCAAATCATCATTTGGCATTCAGCATTTTCATTCTGTTATTCAGCTACTCCACTGATTTTTTTTTTTTTTTTTTAATTTGGGAACTTACATGTTTGCCGGTGTCTCTTTCTGGTTCTCTGACTCTACTATTTCTTTTTTCTTATTTTTAAGTTTAAGCAATATCATGTTCTCCTACACCTGAAATTGTCTTTAATGAGGTCAGAGTATGCAAAACTTGATTCCCAAACTACATGTACTCTAATAAGGCACTTGAGTTTAGGTTGCTTAATGCAGAAATTGGGGAGAATTCTGTAACACTATTGTGTGCTTACCTAAATAGTGAATTATAGTGCTACTAATAGTAACAGTAGTTAATATATGTTGAAAATTTCCTGCTTTTTCAAGTATTTTACATGTATTAGCTCATTTAATCCTCATAAAAACCCTGTTACTCCCATTTTACAGAAAAAGACATTGATAGAAAGAGACTAATTACTACTCGTAATTATTATTACTAGTGATCACTGGTAATACCAAATACTACTACTAGTATTATTGTTATTATTACTATAATACCAAATACTACTACTAGAAGTAGAGGAGCCAGGTTTGATCCCCAGCAGAGTATCTCCAGCACCCACTCAATTAAAAAAATCAATAGTCTAACAGTTGTTTGCACAATTATTAAAACAACAAACAAATAATTAATGCAACTGTCACACTAAGCTGTCCAACCTGGACTAGTCTGAATTTAGTTGCCAAGAATGCCTCGGACTCAGTATCCCTCTGAATCAACCACTGAAGCTAAGACAACCCTCCTGGATGTATGTTACATTTTACTATCCATCTAATATTTCATGTGGCATGTGAGCGAAGGCTATCTTGGAGTAGACAGGAAATAACTAAATAAAGCATCCTATGTTCATAGTATTTCAAACAATACCTATCAGCTTTCATAAATCATCTGCTTCAATGGAGGTAACAAGCTTGACATAGATATTGTTAAGAACTGAAGTATATAATCAGAGTAGACAAGATGTTTGGGGGATTTACTCTGTGATAGAAAGAGTACAATTTCTCCAAAAGAATCAAAGCTGCACAAAGGAAAGGTGCTGCCATTCAATTATTTCTCACTTATCACTTCTGATAGGAAGCCACCTGGGAGTGACCCTGCAGAGCCTTCCTGTGTTAAAATGCCCTCAGCTAGAGCTCATCATACAAGTGACGCTAAGCAATTAAAATTGCATGGCTTGGAAAATGGCTGTAGCTGAGTGTCAACCAGAGAAATCTCTCCTATGCAGACATCATGCATCATCAGAATTTGAAAATCATTATCTTTCCACATTAGCTCTAAGTGGTGTGTAGAATCAACCAGGCTGAGAATGAGTAAAGTTAAAAGAGTGTAGTTATAGTGAAAATAACAATAAATGAAACCACCTAAAGTACCACTGGCTATTTTTAAATCTTTAAGAACAAACAGGAATTTGCTAAATCATTAAAATCAAATAATTTAGGATCTAAAATTATTAGAGTGTTAATGCAGTGATTACATTTCTTTAAAGTCGGTTAATGAAAAATCGCTGTTACTTCCCGTTTGGAAGAAACTGCGTCAACTAATATCATTGGGTACCATTTAGATTAGCCAGTTCATTTCCATAGGAGCCAAAATTTGTATCAGTAATAAGAATGCTAATATTTTATATATAATTAGGATGAAAGCTCTTGGCCATATACAATAATAAGTAGAAAAATGAATTTTCTACTACTCTATTCAAAATATATATACAAATTAATTAAAAACTAAAATGAACAGGAAGTAAAAACAAGTAAGTTCTAGCGATCTGTTGTACACACTGCCTACAGTTTACAACTCTGTATTGTACACTTAAAAAGTTAAGAGGGTAGATCTCATGTTACGTGTTCTCACACCACAATAAAAGTTTTTTAAAAGGAGTTAAAACAATCTTCTTAGGGTAATGGGACTACAAGAGGTTTTGCATTTTGCTTAAAATTTCAAAATATTTAATTTCTATCATATTAAAGACTGAATCAATACCTGTTCTGTTACAAAACATTTTCTGTAAGAAATTCTATAAAATAAACAAAAAAGAAAATAAAATGACTCCTAATTTTTCAATCCTGAGATATTACCATTGTTCAACAGTTTGATATACACTTTCCAGTTTTTCTCTTTACTAGAAATATTTTTATTTAAGATATGGGACAATTTTCTGTGTCCCTTTATCACTAACAGCCATGGACTTTTTCCCATGTTTTAAAATGTTTTTCCATGACAGCAGTTCTCAAAGTATGGACTGCAGACTCCTAAGTGTCCCCTGACATTCTTTCTTTGGATCTGAGAAGTCAAATCTATTTTCATAATAATACTAAAATGTTATTTGCCTTTTTCACCATGTTGAGCTTTGCGCTGATGGGGCAAAGGCCATCGTGGGTAAAACTGCTGTTGCCTTAAAAAAAAAATCAAAGCAGTTTTTGAGTGTGGTACAGTATCAGAGAACAATGTCCACAATTATTTGAGAAGGCTATTGAAATACTCCTGCCATATATGTGTATGGTGGGATTTTCTTTATATTCTTCAACTGAAACATATCATCAAACAGATTGAATAGTGAAGTAGGTACGAGAATCCAGATGTCTCCTATTGAACCAGTCAAGTAAGATATTAAAGAGATTTGCGAAAATCGAAAAGAACACTTACTGTACTAATATTTTTGGGTTTGAAAAATATATTTTCCAAAAAGTGTGTGATTTAACAGGTAATATGCTTAATGTTGCTTATATATTATTTTTTCTATATTATTTTTTCTATTTAATTTCCAATAAACATTGATAGATATAAATCACATGAACAAAAGTTCTTTGGCATCCTCAGTCATGTTGAAGGGTGTAAAGAAGCCCTGGGGCCAAAATGTTTGGGAAAGGACTTTTATCAAAAGCACAGTGGTCTTTTTAATGGTCATGCCTTAAAGTATTTAACACCAGAATATACAGTTCTTGAAAGCAGGGACTACTAGGTAAATCCTAAAGGGCCTGGAGAGGGAGCTACAGCTCGTGGCAATCCTGTCCTTCCCCCAGGGATGGGCAGATTGAAGACAAAAAGTTTTCCAAAGGCTAAACTTCCCACTGCTGTTTAGACACAACCACGTTACTATCCTGCTTAGCTTTTCTCTCTTCTCAATATTTTGTCTCATTTTTCTAAGATTTCCACAGAAATAATTTTCAAAGAAGGTGAAATACAAATTTATTTCAGAAAGCCAAATGATGTTTTCCTTGAACTCACCTTACACTTCTGATATGTTTACATTTCTGATAGCTTTTTAAAAAATTTCTGATTGATACTCAATCAGGTTGGGTCCTGAGCACCTTAGCTTGGTCACTTACTCCCCTCCCATCTTCACGGCCTCTCAGTCAAATACTGGAGACCTGAATGGCCCTTAATGAATTAGAAGGATTATTTAAATCAGTATTTTTTTTTTAACAAGGTTAAGAATATATTTATAGTACTAAGAACTCATGGCCCAGTTTATCTATTTTGCAAATCCGGATTTTCTTAAATCAGGATTATCCAAGCTGAATAATTGATTTTTTTTATTAATCTAGAATTTAAAAAATGTCTGCTCAGAGTCCTAAAGCATAAAAATTCCATAAGGGCTTCCCTGGTGGCGCAGTGGTTAAGAATCTGCCTGCTAACGCAAGGGACACGGGTTCAAGCCCTGGTCCAGGAAGATCCCACATTCCGCGGAGCAACTAAGCCTGTGCGCCACAACTACCGAGCCTGCATTCTAGAGCCTGCGAGCCACAACTACTGAGCCTGCACGCCTAGAGCTTGTGCTCTGCAACAAGAGAAGCCACCACAATGTGAAGCCCACGCACCGCGACGAAGACCCAACGCAGCCAAAGAATAAATTAAATAAAATTTAAAAAAATTCCATAAAATGCCATTCTCTCATGCATTAATATTGCTTTTAATGAATTAAATATATACAGAGTTAGCTGCATTAATCTCAAATGGTTTCTCAGGGGCTTACCTAAGTAACTTTAAACACGACTATACTCCCTAAAATGTGTTCCGCAGTACTTAGGAATTTTCATTGTTATAGAGGCGCCCGAGTACCTATTTAAAGTAGTCTTGGTATCCACGCCAGAAGGCTAAAGAGAGTAGAACTAAAGGACAGTACAGCCACGTGAGGTTCTCAAACTGTGAACCCTGGAGCTGCAGATCCTTACTGTAGTGCCCAATGAGTACGGGACTCCTTATCAATGATTTTCAAATGTGAAAGTTGAATTTTCTCTCCAAAAATGTATACTGGATCTTCCTATTTTAAATCACACCACACCCTTCTGTCCAACTCACCCTTTCCATTTTACAAGTCAACCACAAACAGACTTAGAGTCCTCAATATACAGAGATTCTCAAGAAACCTAAGAGTGGGGTATGAAACAATCCACTTGGGTCCTCTTCCCAGCTTCCTTTGGGCCTGGGATACTTGCATTTGGCCAGGTCTTGTGTTCTCAAGACTAGGCACACTGTTGCTGCAACCAGTGAATTAAATTCTTCCTACCTCTACAGTACCCTTCACCCATGGCCCTACTCCTAAATGTCTACCCTTTTCCTCTCCTAGGATAAGAAAGTGATTATTTGGACAGGTTCCTGTCATTTTTGAGGGATAATGTTTTTGCTCTCTTTCTCTCCTATAACAGAAGGAGAAAACATGGAAAAAAACAAAAAACTAAATACTGTTCCCTACCTCATCCCCTAACTCCTAGAGAGTGAAGACAGTAATGCCATCACAGAGGAAGGGAAATGCACCTAAGCTCGCTCTTCTAAGGGCTGTGGAAAGTGATGCTGCTGGTTTCTGGAAGGTATGGTAATTCCCAGGTGACCACAGTAGGAATCCGTGCTTCTGAAGTAGAGGCTTCAGGTGGCCCTTCTCACTCTGGGACTTCTCAACCGGCAACGATTTTGCCCTCTAGAGACACTTTTGGTTGTCACAACTGGGAGAGCGCGAGTGGGGGAACGCATGCCCCTGGCATCTAGTGGGTGGAAGGTAGGAATGCTCTTAAACACCCTACAAGGCACAGGTCAGCCCGCAAGGCAAAGTATTACCTGGCACGAAATGCAACAGGTTAAGAAACCTTGCCCCAGTCTAATACAGCTTCTAGGTCCATGGATATAAATGGAAACACTGCTTTCATTACTCACTAGTTCATTCAACTACTTGCATTTTTGTACTGTTTTCTTATCAGAGAGATCTGATCCCCAGCTCTTACACTTACCAGCTGTGGGACCTTGGGCAATGGGCTGAAACTCTGTGCATCATCAATGAATTAAAAAAAAAGAAAACAACCAATAACACCTTCAAGACAACTGCTATGAAGATTACATTAGATAATACATATAAAATGCTCAGTGAGTAAATGTTAGCGGCTGCTGCTAGCACCATCATCATCACCAAAATTATTATCACCGCCAAATACTTAATAACTAACAAGTGCCTGGCCCCGTGTTTGGACCTGAAAGTACACTAATGAAGAAAGACTTGGAACTTGTCGGTAAGAAGCTCACAGACATACCCAGTAAGCAAAAATGCAATCAGGAGACATATCCTAAGGTTCTGAAATCCTAGAGAATTGTCCCAAAGCAAGACGTACGCTAGTGCGCCCCTTGACCGCTCGGTGAGACCCATCTCTTCCTTCTCCTCCAGCATCACAGGGTGCTATGCTTGTCCTAACTGGGTCTTCTCATGCTCTGCTTCCCTGCTACTTCTCCCTGCCACCACAACCCCAGGTTCTTTGGTTTGGGACCTCAGACACGTTGTGGTGAAGAGTTACTCTCACACCAAGAGAAAACAGCATGCAAGTGAAGTGCTGTGACTTCCCGTGGGTCTCAGGAAGAAGGAGGGCTGACCGTGCCACCATGCTCAAGACTCAGGGGTCAAAGGTCCAGCCCAGGGGGAGCATGTGGTCAGCATGTACCATCCGTCTACCCATGCCCTGTGGCAGTTTTGGCGTGTGTCAGCTAGAAACTCTTAATTTAGCAGAAATAAGCCTTTTTCCAGGAAAAAATTCCCCCAGTTAAAAAATTCTCCAGAATTTGTCTTCTTTATTGTAGCACATGACTTTTACTTATCCCTCTTATACCACCTGACACAGCTCTGCTTCTTGCTCTGTGCGAGAAAGTTATAATTTGCACATGCACACTGTAACTTGTAACTGTACGAATGACTGCAGTGTCACATTCACTAGAACAATGACCTAGAGCATAAATAAACAGGGCTTGGAAGGAAGGCATAGTCCTTATGAGAATATCCTTTAAGCCCTACAGTTCAGAAATGAAGTTCTGTCTTGCATCATTCTACACATTCAACAGTAGGAAAAATTACTTGAAAGGTAAAAACCCCATTTAGATGGTGCATATTTTTAGCGGATTTGGATTAAGCCCAAATGATTATTTTTCCATTAATGTAGAAACACTGTGGAAAAATGAATCATGTTTTAATTGCCATAATGATGTATCATTTATTTACACTAGAAATGACTGGTGAATCTGGTTTGGTGCTAAGTCCTAAACAAGCCAATTAGTACTCAGATTAACCTCTGTAATCACTCTCTAGCCAATTGCTTTCCATAATTTTTTCATAAAATTTGTTTGTACTCATGTTTCTTAATGAGGCAGGTAACTAGCCTTGCATTTCAGGAATTTGGTCCTCCAGCATAGCAGAGTTTACAGTATTTGCTTTGGAGAAATACAAAAATCCCCTATTTTGCTGAAAGGCTTCCAACCGTAAGAGGATACAAGATAATTAGTTTTTGGACTATTAAAAGACAGAGAGTGTCACTTAAAAAAACCCCAAAAAACTCCATGGGTTCTCAACTCTATAAACCCTTCTTCAAGAAAAATACACATTCCAGACCAGAATGACAAAGGAAGCAGAGAAGTACCATCATGACAGCCTTCCCCCTTCAAAGTATATCATCACCTTCCGTAACGTTTGTCTATTATTCTGGTTACTCACAATCTTATACGTTCGGGAAATAATATTTTTAAGATTTAATTGTGAACAGCACTAAGCCATTTCCCCTTCTGTTGGGGGAGTCCTAGGCATGTACTTACTTACGTCCCAAATCTGAGCTGAAGCCCTACGTGCCCCCAGAGTCAGGTGTACCTGGTGTGTGGACTGGCTTTGGACCAGTCCATGCAGACACCGGAGGAACCAAGGAGCCTCCCGGGCTAGGAAGGGAAGGAAAAGGACTGACAAGGAAACAACTTTCTTCTACGACAAGGGACAAAGATACAAGTGAAAAGAACTGATGCTGAGAGCAACAAAATGGCTCCTCTCCGAATACAGGGGTACTGTTCCAGCAGGCGCATAGGAGTCCTCGCTAGAGAAATTACAATAAAGGTCGTGTCAACAAAGAAGAGCAGTTTTTCTGAAATCCCAGTGGGGCACTAGAAATGCAAGATACTAGTGGCATTTATCCAGCAGCATTTATCAATTTATAGGAGATGACACTCACTCCTGGGCTGCAGCTAAGTGCCCTGGATGTGAGACTCTATCCCCCTCGAATGGGCATTAGTGGAAAGCACAAGAACTCCCAGTCCCCAATGACACAGGGACCACATGTGGAGTCAGAGCCACTGGAAACCCTCCCCGGGGTGGGTGGGGAATAAACTTGCTGGTGATTAGCAGTAATCAAGAGGACTCGCTCACAGAATACACGTGAGACATTCCCTAGAGACTCCCCAGCTGCCTGGGAGGAATCTGAGGGAGCTAGCTGGAGCCAAAGAAATGCTGTTTTGTGACTGTTGTTGTGATGTGTTTCTATTCCCAGGATGAAGGGACTTGGGAAATACAGAAAATGTGCAGAAATAATAATGATGACTGTGATAATAGCTACTTTATTTTCTGTGTCGTTCTCGGCATTGTTTCTGTGAATGAGGACAACTGTATCAAAATATTTCACTGGAAATTAATAAGCTCTCAAATTAAATTATAAAAGACCCTGTGATGTGAGATACAATATCCAAAAGTATTGAACCAGGGGAAGGAAACTGCTGAAAAACAATGTTTCTTCTATCTTCTCATGATGATGAACCACAGACATAAGAATTTTCTTGGCTTATTACTGATTATTTGGGGGCACCCCAGGCACCTGCCAAGTCTCTTACCCCAGGGCAAGGTCCTTCTGGCTACAGTTAACACCCACCAGGCAGAGTGCTCAGATACAGGAAGCAGAAGTCATTCTACAGTGTAGCACTTACTTAGCCTCTGTCCTCCAAGCAGATGAAAGTGCTGCTTCTCAGTCAACTTGCATTTCCTGGTCTCTGGACACAGCCTCCCTGGACCTAGGACAGCTGCCCATCTTCTCAGCACTAGCTGCTTCCTCTCGGCTTATCCTAGATCTTGCCCTTGACCTGTGCTGTGGCCCTGGCCCTGACTTCCAATTCTGCATTCCTCTCAATACGGGTATTCTCTCAGGCAATGTCTAACTTAAATTCATGATATTTAATCTATTCCTAACAACTTTATAGGCATTCTATATGGTATCAAATATGAAAAGTATTCCCTTCATTTTTCTTTAATTTCATCAATTTTGATGAAATCATAGAGAAGATGAGCAATTAAACGTCAAATGGCACAGGTCTGAATGAGGTCAGAATGACCTCTGACGGGACACAGGCTTTAATTACAGATTTGGGGGGCACATATGCAAACTATACTGTAGATTTTGGGGTGGATACCCTTTTCAGATTAAGAAAAGTTCCTTTTCTTCCTGGTATACTAAGAGTTACTATCATGAACTAATGGTGGATCTCAATCAATACTTTCTTGATATATAATGAAATAATCACACAATTTTTCTCCTTTATAAAATTAGTGTGGAAAGTTATATTAAACCAATCTTGTGCTATACCTCAAACTCAATTTGCTCGTGTGGTAACTTTTTTATATATTAATTGAGTTAACCTGCTAGTATTTTCTTTGGAAATTTTACCCTTATTACAGTTGTTGATAATATTCTTCAATGTCTGCAAGGAACTATACTGATATCTTCTTTTTTCGTTCCTATTTTATTCTCTTTTTCCTTGTTTGACCTTGCCATTTTTAACAGACTTTTCAAGAACACACTGGCTTTGATGATGGTCTCTACTATACATTTGTTTTAAAATATGCATTATTTTTTGCTCTTCTGTTTGTTTTCTTCCTTCTTGCTACTTTCTTTCAGTTTATTTTTCCTCCTTGTTGAGATGGATATTCAGTGA
This sequence comes from Stenella coeruleoalba, assembly GCF_951394435.1. NCBI lineage: Eukaryota > Metazoa > Chordata > Mammalia > Artiodactyla > Delphinidae > Stenella > Stenella coeruleoalba. The sequence goes on along the minus strand of NC_137164.1, from coordinate 22,853,050 downwards.
ATTAATCTGCAGTCTTTATTCTAACATATGCATTCAATTAAAATTTCCCTTAAAGATGGCTTCAGTTGCATTTTTATACATGAAATTTTGAGATGTCAAAATTTCATTATCATTCAGGTAAAAATATTTTCTAATTACCATTGTTATTTCTTTGACCCACTCCATTATTTATGTAGAAGAGTAATTCTTAATTTTTAAATATGAAAATACTCAAGATTTTAGTGTTGTTTTCAAGATTATTGTCACTGCTGTAGCTTGAATAGTGATCAACTTTTAATACTTCGTGAGATTTTTATCCTTTCAAATATTTTGAGACTTGACTTTTGATCTGGTCAAGTTTTGTATATGTTCTGTGTATATTAGACAAAAATGGTTTTCTGGATTTGTTATGTGTTCAGTGTTCTTTATGTGTCCATAAGTAAAGTTTGTTATGGTGTTCAAAACTTCTAAATGCTTACTTTTTGTCTGTTCTCTTTATTACTGAGAGAGATATATCACAATCTCTTACTGTTGTTTTTTAAACATTCTTCCCTTAGTTCCATCACTTTTTGCTCTAATTAGCTCATATTATTAAGTGGCTAAAATTTGAGGATTATTATAACTTCCAGGTGAACTAAAGCTCGCACCATTGTAAAATACCCTCTCTATATCTGGTAATGTTTTTTGCTTTAAAAATCCTCATAGTATTAATACAGTTCCCACTGCCTTTTTGAGGGGGATGGAGGGACATTGGTATTTGCATTTATGCTTTTTCCCATCTTTTCACTTCCAACCTTTTTACATCCCTATGTTTTATATATATATATTGAAGTACCATTCAGTCGGGTCTTATCCAATCTAACAACCTTTGTCCTTTAATTAGAGCCTTATGCCTATTTACAATTAATACAATTGCTAATATATTTAGATTGATATTACCATCTACTATGTTACCATCTACTTAGCTTTCTCAACTTCAATCATGGGTCTAATGAAAATTTAAAAAATGTTAATGAGAAGATTCGTCCAAGTGCTTTGGAAATTATAATATCCTAAATCAAACTTTGTATTAGTAAATATTCTTCCACTGAAGAGTTAAAAACAAACCAAAAAACCTCTGCAATGCAGGCTCCTGAATGCAGTTTCAAAGACGTTTTAAAAATATATCAGGTCTGTAGCACAGGGAACTATACTCAATATTTTGTAATAACCTACAATGGAAGAGAATATTTAAAAAAAAATATATATATATATATAACTGAATCACTTTGCTGTACTCCTGAAACACAGCATTGTAAATCAACAATATTTCAATAAAAATTTAAAAAATATATCAAGTAATGGCAGCACCGCAAGAATATACACACAATCTTCTGCGATGACTCCCTTGAAACAAACAAAACTCATGACGTTTGGAGTCAGAAGGTGTGAAGGAAGGGTCTGAGAAGGAAAGGGGCTTGGTGAGTTTAAGTAACAGAAAGGAAGTATGGCAGGAAGTGATGAGATTAGTGACATGGGCATAAGCTAGATCCTGTAGAGCTTGATGGGGCTGTTGACTGTATTAGAAATGCACTTCCCAGCGTATAGGGCAATGTCATGGTCTGATTTATGTTTGTAATAGTCTACTTGGGCAGCTCCAGGAAAAGCTGATTAGAATAGGCAAGAACGGAAGTGGGTGGGCAATAAGGTAGTCACTGCAGACTCCTAACGACGTCTCCCCTCCAAAGACATGTCTTTCGCTTGAGAAACAGAAGGAGGTGGATTCGAGGTATCTCTCAGGGTAGAATCATTAGGAGATAATTAATAACGGCTCACGTGGGAAATGAGGGACAGGGTGGTGTTAACACGATGGCGTTGTGATTCTGGCTCAAGCAACATGCTGATGGGAAGTGTTTGTAATGAATTTTTATCTACAATGAAGTCTAATAATTATAGATCATTTATCAAAACTACTGATTATTACCTTATCATTATTTCAGTTTCATTATTTAATAAATTTTCCAAATTGCAAGCTTATGAAAACCTCTCACGGTTCTACGATCAAACTCCAATCTCTCTTTAATATTTTTCCTTTGCAATTTTTGTGCTAAAAATGATTTCAAAGAAAACTGAACAGTGTACCACATACTATCCAATACTATTCTTCTCACAAAAGACATTATAAGGTTTGGTCAGAAACCTTCAGTGGTTCAGACCAGGTTAATGCTGACTCTAAAAAAATTAAAACGAAACTTCTGTTCTATTGCACTTTTCACAAGAAAACAAAATTGAAGCAGACAATTCTGCTGAATGACAATTTGTTTTTCCCTAACGCAAATTTCAGTACCGCTACTTTCAAAAGAAGCATTTCTATTATAAAAACCATCATGTTTGTAATGGAAATGATCACCCTCAAAACATTTATTGGGCCTACGTTTCATTTAGGTTTTCAAGTTTTGACCTCTCTCTTGAAAATAAAAGGAAAAGTTCCTAATGGAATTGTAAGACTGTTGAGTACCAAGTTCTTCTTTTTTTTTTTTTTTTTACCTCCAGTTATAAAAGTTATGTCAAAATGCATCCAAAAGAAAGAATATTTTCTGAACGTTAGGGAAGCTTCATTTATGGGGGTGGGGGGGACCCTCAACAATCATAATCTGCAGGGCACCAATAATAAATGATACACATCCCTCATCTGCAAAAGTGAACTGGTACAGATACCAGAGGTCCCTGGAATTTAAAGCACAGGTATGTGTGGAAGGGGGCAGGAGGCATGTGTGTTGTACACGGGATCGTGGAATGAGGAAGGGGGTGAAGGAGGGGAAGGGTGTTAGTGCCTCTATTGTTTGCTGTAGAGATGTTTCTCCTGGGGTTAAGGAATGAAGAGAGGAGAGGAAAAAAACGTGATGGATTAGATAGAGGCTTGTTTTTCAAACATCATGTCGTGAGCCATCAGTACATGGCTCATTACCGGAATTTGTTTTATAAGCTAGAATAGAAGGCATCAGAGTAACAAAGGTAATGTTTCATGAAACACTTGTTTCACATATATATGTGAAAGTATTTTGTGAGAATATATAAATGTGTATTATTGACTGGTCATATTAAACGCTTTTAACTCTGTGGTTTGTCATAAAAAGTGAGTCACTGAGCTACAGTATTTAAGGTTCCCCGCCCCCTTCTTCTAACAGGAAAGGACCTTATGTTAAAGATCTGCTGTTGCTCATTTTTTTACTTGTGCTTTATACCTTCAAGATAAAACTCCAAGCTTTCGCCTTATCCCTGTTCCCAGTCATAGAACAGAGAAGAAAATCTTGCTTCCAACGTCTCAGAAATTATCCCTTCTTTCTCTCATTCTGTGTCACATGTTGATTCTCTTTAAGTAGTCCTCAAATCCTTTAGCCACACTAGCTTTTAAATATTAAGAAGATCCTCTCTCTCTTTTGGGTATCTCTCTTGTTAGAGGGTCTTAAAAACTGGCATATGATCTGGCTTTATTTGAAAATACATTCCTATCTAAATTATTGTCCAACTGAAAAAAAATAAAAAAGTATGCAGTGAATCAGAATCATTTCCGCCCTGTATAAACTTGGAAAGTTACTCATCCTCTCTGAGCCTTAGTTTCTTTGGCTGTAAATTAAAGTTAATACTATCTCCTTAGCCAGACTGTTGCAAGGAGTGGAGATGATTCGCGCAAGTGCCTGACAAAAGTTAGGCATTTGATAAACGACTATTTTGAATTATAATAACATAAGAACCCAAGCACACAACTGCTTCTTATCCTTCTCCTGTATAAGCAGGCATCTTGTTTTCTACCCTCACGATGAGCACTTTTCATCTCTTTTCATCCCCTGAGTGCAACACAGGGCCTGACACCCGGTAGATGCTTGATAAAAGTTGACAGAGTTGAATTTTAAAAAGGTGCTGTTGTATTTTCTTGGTAAGACAGTATCCCCATTGCCAAAACAATTACGAGGGCCAATCTTCATGCCCACATTAGCTCACTGGGTTTTTTTTTGGACTAGGAACGTAATCTCAACAGGAAACACCCACCTCCCAAATGGTCCGACTACAAAAGGAACCAAAGTCAAGTTCCATCAGGTAAGCTGCATCTCCCCTGACAGGAAGTTAGCGCATCTCTCTGCTCTGGGAAGAAGCCAATAATTGAAGGCACCTGGGGGTCAAGACAAGCCGTGCACTTAAGACTGAGGAGAGAGTGGTATTTTTGCTTAATTTCAAAAGCAAAGAATGGGTTGATAAGAGAGAACAGTTGTTTTGCTCAGAAACAAGCCTATGACAAACCATACTGAATAGAGGCCAATCCTTATTTACTTTTCCAAATTTCCTTCTGCTCCCATCTCCACACAAATACCTCACACCCCTACCTCTGCATCCGGTGCTCTGTCCTCCCAACCCCTAGCACCTCGAGGTGACAGGGCATGTCTGAGCACCTGTCCAAGCCGACCTCGCCGGCAGCCCCGCCCTCTTGTGACCACAGAGCTGTGTCTGAGGGTGGAGGGGAACCAGAGGTCTGATGATGCTTCTCTGCCATCTCAGAATGCCAGATATCATGAACGCAAAAAGCCTGTGCCTCCCATTGAAACAGGCCACGTGTGTATCAGCAAACAGACAGCCATCTCCAAAGGACCCCTAGGTGTACGAAGGTGCTGAGTTTTCTCATCCTGCCGTCTTCAAAGTGACAACGAAAATACAGTTCTTACACATCTGGTCTTTCCGGCTGACCCGAGGGTGGCACTCGCTTTTTATTCTGCCTTTAAATTGCTTCACAAAAATCATCTTTTTGTCAGGTCTCTTTCTGTGTCCTCTCTTACACAAATAAGAGGCCCCAGGGGAGCAGGAAACACGAGGGTGGGGAGGGGCAGACTAGAAGCCCAAGAACGACGTCAGTCAGTGGTCTGGTCTGCGGGCCCCCAGTCTCTATGAAAGATCGACTGGGAATGCTGAGCTTCCTGCTTCTCTCCCTGCTTTTCTGCCAGGCGGCAGGGTTACACAATTTCATAAAGCAAAGCCAGAGGTCACATGTGAAAACACGGCAAGAAACTGTCGGGGACTTGTGGATTTTCGAAGGTTGACATCCACACTGTGTAACACTGTGAGTGTTTCCTGGGGGCGAAGGGGTGGATGCTGTTTGTGTCAGAGGATGTTTCAGAGGAAGCTGTCTCCTCCAAGCCAACGATGACATGTCCGACCGTTTGCATCCACTGTTCTCTCTCCTCTTTCATCCAATCAAACCGGCCACCTGGTCTGAGCCACAGGGACCTCCGTTAGGTGTGGGGTGAAGGGAGGCAGTGCTACGTCAACTGGTTGAAGTCTTCCCGGCAATGGCAAGGGGCAACTGAACTATCGACATTGGTTTATGTTTGGTTCATATATAACAGTGGATCAGCATTTGAACGGGTCTAGAAAATTCAGATATTCATTGTTAATTGAGCCCCTATATTGTGCTAGATGATGTTTAAGTGCTGGGAAGACTTAGTTATATCGGTGGTGGTGTTATTAACTCACCACTGAATAAGTGATGAGTTATATACTCACCATTTACTCAGTGGTGAATAAGGGCCTCATCCTCGTGGAACACGTATTTTTTACAAATTGTACAGACAGTTTTATTGGGTGGCATTTTACTGAGGGGTTGGAACTTAGCCTGCAAGTCAAGAAAAATTAAGTAAATGAAAAACTGTAGCAAAAAATGTTGTGCTCGAGGCACAATAAACAAACAAAGAAAATCAAAACTTTCTTTAAGCAAGAAAATATGATCACAGTACTTGGCTAAAATATTTTAAAAAGGAAACACAAAAAACAAAGTGCGTGAAGTTACTGTACACAAAAGGAGACAAAGCATAAGTAATTATGCTAGTCCATGAATTCTAGTGGGAACAGGAAATAGAGGAGCTAAAGGACAATTTCAAATAGTGGTAACTGCTATGAAGGCGGTAAACGTGGTCACTGGATGGAATGACTGGATAAGAAGTGGAGGAAGTTTTAAGCGGGGTTAGAGAAGGTCCTTGGAGGGGCTGGCATTCAAGCTGAAAGCTCAAGGATCAAAAGAAGCCACCAAATTCTGGTTCTGGTCAAGAGCAGCATAGGTAGCAGATGCAAATGCCCTGTGCAACGGTGGAGGGGAACCTCGACCTGTACACCTGGAGTCTGGTAAACAATGGGCAAGTGGCATGAGGAGGGGCATCCCACAGGGGCTTGTGGATGGTGGGAAGGAGTTCCCATGTCACTCTCACAGCAAAGGGACACCACTGGAAGAGACCTAAATGAAAATAAATACCCTTTGCCTCCCCACTGCACGTCTCCAGCTCACTGCCTTCTAAGGATCCATGCCTTGAAAGACTGCAGATTTCCACAGCAGAGATATGTGCTCTGCACCCCCAATTTCTACTTTTTTATTTGTGAAAAACATTCAGTCAAGACCTATCATCAAAAAAAGACCTTTCACCTACCACCACAGTCTCACTTAACCACTCCTAAGTACTTCAGAATGGCTTGAACAGAAAGAAACAGGAACCAGAGACTAGAAGAGTACAAATTAAATGATCCTTCTCACAACATCCCTGGGTTTGACTCGCCAAGTCTCGACGACAGATTGAATTCCTTGGAAGTGAGTACCTTCTGCAAAGTATCTCAGACACAGGCAATGCAGGCTGGACTAAACTGCTGTTCTTGCCATGTGAGTTGCCAGCATCTCCCTCTGGACCAGTTGAGGATTACTGTTTCAACAAGGCACGCAAGCGCATGGTTGTTTAAGCTGGCTCAACCAACCATTAAATCATAGGAGAGATGGACGTGGCCCGTCCTCTTGCCTCTGAACTGGATCACACACACTTAACTTCTCCAAGAACCCCACCCTAGGTCCAAAGACCAACTGGGGAACGAGGCTCTTGAGCAAAGTCTGAATTTTATTTTAGTTCCCTAATACAATCGACTACTTTTGTCACGTTAACATTCTTAAGTCTACACCTGCTTTTTTTTCCCTTAAATGAAAACAAACCAGAGACAAAATATGGGAATGCGTGGAAATGCAATGGTTTCAAAGAGCCAGAGAACCCACAGAAGAACACATTGACTTAATTTGTACCCCCAGATAAGTGACAAGATATGTGTATAAGGGGAACACATGTTTAAAAAAGTCATTAATGATGTGTGAAGATGAAAGTTATCTCTGATTGAAAAGGAAACTTAAAAAGACATCAAAGAGAAAGCTCTGAAAGTGCACTTGCTAAATAACCACCAGATGAGGCAGACAGAGGTGCAATCTGGGTTTGTTTTAGTCTTGTAGGTTCCAAGGGAATGCTTTCATTTTGAAATACTGGTGAGCCAACAGCACGGGAAATTTTACTATTTGGAATGACCAGACTGGGTTAACGACGGATGATCAGATACTACAAAAAACGTGTTTTCCCTGAATCCATCTGCATATCTTCAGATGGCTCGAAAAACTGCAGTGAGACTAAACAAGAGATGACCTCTTCCGAGTCACTTCTAGAAAGTGGGAATCTCTGGTGCTGAGGTATCACTGCAAACCCAGAAAAGAGAGGGGTCTGAGACCTCAAGTGCTGTCAGGTAAGGCAGGTGCAGACCTGAAAATGGTGTTCAGGTTTAACTTCCCAATGCCAGGGGCATCCGTGTCTAGAAACTTAAGTCCTCCTCAGTAAGCGGGGGGCTAGAGAATATACAAACACAAAATAAAATTTTATATAAAATTAACAACTTTCTGTGTCTAAAATTTGGTGACAGTCTTCTTTTCTTTTGTGTATAATTGATATAAAATGCTGTTCTGAAATAAGACTTTTAGAACTAAGCTTAAATTTCTGATAAATAATCCGTACACGTAAAAAGAAGAAATAAGCTTCCCTTTCAGAGGAAATATTGGGAAACTGCCACAGTTTCTTTTTAAGTCAAAAGTAACAGAATTTCTTTAAAACGCCCCCAAAACCCAAAATAATTTATCAGAACTGTTCCAGTTTCAAATGACAGAAACCCAATTCAAAGTAGCTAAAGTAAAAAGGAGTATTTATTGGCACGCTCAGCTGCAAAGTCCAAGGGATAATGGATTCAGGTATGGCCAGATCTAGCTGCTTAATTCATATTATCAGAAGCTTTCTCCTTAATTCTGCTACCCTCTGCAATGGCTTTCTTTTTAAGCAAGTTATCAGTAATAGAGCTAAAATAATTACCAGAAGTCCTGTATCATATAACAACCTAAGCTTAAAACAAAACAAAACAAATTTCTTCCATGAGTTCAAGAGATATTTTAAGACTGGTCTAATTAACCTGGCTTGGTTCACATGCCATCTCTCTGGTTTGCAAGCAGGGTGAGGGAGTAATACTCTGAGTGGGATGATGTCAGCACCACTTGAATTCCACAGGTTAAGAAGAGACCTGGTTCCCAAAGGAAAACTTTGAGGTGTTGTTACCAGGAAAGGAACGCACACCACCATGTAAAACCAACAGATATCTACTATGCGATGTCTACGCCTCCATTCACCTGTTTCCTCCTCTTTCATCAAAATCCTATCCAAACTGATTTCAGATACTCCCTCCAGCCAAAACCCTCCCAAATTCCAATGAATTGTTCACTTTAAAGTGATTAATTAAAAAAAAAAGTCTCTCTGCAGACTCTCACCCAGTGGTTTCGGGCCCCTTTCTGGAACCCCCACCGACTCCTGTGCTTCCCTCTGCCACCGAATTTACTGCACTTTTTGAAACTCTCTGCTTCTGTGTTCATCTTAAATATAAAAAATTCCCCAAAGGTTTTTTTATCCTTGCCACCTAGGACCATCCTTGGCAAATATACAAAATAGCAAATATTTATGGAATTAGACTGTTGTTGACAGAGACAGTTCTTCCGTGGTGTCACACTGAATTTATTCAGAAATAGCAATGAAATAGTCTCCAGAAGACCCTACATCTTTAATGCCTCTACCTTGAAAATGGAAATCTGAAAATTCAGTCACTGAGAAATGCATTTTTACCTAGTCCCTGAAGCCCGACTCAGACAAGAATAGCAAAACATTAACCGCTGAACTATTTTAAAATAATTCATTAGGAAGTGCTAGCCTCTCTATCCAACCCACAACCTAGTAAAATACCTTTAATTCATTTCTAACTCCATTTATATTTTCAGTTTATACTGTTGATGTCACAAAAATAGAAGTTTCGTGTTTCACTACGATCAAAGATACTTCATGTAAAAATAGCCTATGGAACAGCGATACATGCCTTTTCAGATGACGTAATTTTAAACACTGCATAAATTTACTATTACTTAAAATACTAATGGCATAAGTGGATACTAGAAGATACTGCTCTGCATCTTGTAAATGTACATAGGCTCTGAGCCTCACTCCCATCTGTGTCCTCCTCAGTGTCGGATGAAAATGAGGACCATCTCGCAATAACCCAGTTCTCAGTTCAGAACCGTCCACTTCAAGTGAAACTCTTGTGATCAAGGCCTTAAAGCCGTACTGAATCCCACATTCAGGTCCTGTTGGTTCAGGAAAGACTGATACCAAGGTCCTCGGAGCAAGGGGAAGAGAAACCAATACTAGCTGCGGAAGGTCTGGGGTTGGGTATCTTACGCACACATGGTGGGCGTCCCACCGTATGCAAGTTTTCATACAACATGGGGTCTTCCTCCAGAGCTCACTAGCAGCTACCCAGTCGCATGCTGGAGGGAAAAATGGGCTGTGAGGACTTCCCGAGAGACGGTGCAAAGCAGGCAGAGAACCACGTTTGTTACTCTTTATAGGCAATTCAGGGACAGTTCAAGCATAGGTTTGCCTACACATCTTTCTCTTCCTGTACCTGACTGCAGATAAGGTACAGCTATCCCTTCTAGAAATAAGATGCAATTCCACTGCTCAGAGAATCAACCACCACCAAAACTCTGAAAGATAGATAAATATTACTGGCCTGGTTGATACATGAGAAAATGAAGCCTCAGCGAGGTTAAGTAACTTTCCCACAATAATGTGCTCAATTCTCCTCCTTCCAAAGATTACAAGACCTATCTTCAGGATACTTGTACACAGCAAAAGAGTCGCACTTTGTATTGTGTTGAAAAGAGAGCTAATCTCTGATGAACCTTTTAAGATGTTACAACAGAATTTAAATCACTGTTTTATGCTATTACAGCAAGGGTTTCATATCACAGAATATGTCTCTTAATTATTGAAAAGCTTAGACCATAAACAACCCATATTTAAAGAGTAAATCCCTAGTGTATTTGTGTCTTATCCTTCAAATACTCTAATAATGCAAGAGACCTTTTTTTTTTTGGAGGAACTTTAGGTAACTCTCAAAAAAACACAGAATCTTAAATTTAATTTCACTTGGCTTTTAAAAATAAAATCAAAGTCACAGATGCTATCCCCTCAAGACACTCTTTCTCGGATCTTCCTCCAAGCATGACACACCTAACAGATAATGAGTCGACATTTGAGGTGAGGCCTCAAAATGGGGCAATTGAGTTTAGGGGACTGCTTATCTTCTAAAAAAATTACATGGCATATTTTTGCTCCAGGAAGCTGCTGACCTTTTAAAGCTGCAAAGCATTTTTATATACCAAAAGCATTTTCTTTTATCTTAAAAGGTACCTTATAATTTGATCAAATTTAATAGTCATTGGTTTATAAGCTGCAACCATTACTGATTATGTCTGACTGCAGAGCAGAAGAATATTTGCTATCCTAACACCATTTAAATCCCACCTAATATCACGGTGGCACAACTGCCCACAAAGCTGCTCTAGCCTCCTGGGGGCTTCCTTCCACGGCTACACCTGGCCAGGGCAGGAGAGGATGGGCCCAGTGCAACTGCACCAACCAAGACAAGATAAGGCTGTTTTGACTTAACACGTATACAGTGAGCTTAGTATGTTTAAATTCTCCTCACAAACCCTTAACTCCCCTCCACCCCACTTCTTCAGTTTAGCAAACATTCACTTTATAAGGAGACTGGACTTTGTTCTTAGCCAGCCCTCATCTCTACCTGACGTTCCCGTGCATCATCTCTCCAACCCCTGCCAGGAAGGAGCAGGTTGTAACCCTGATCCTCTGAGAGGTTTCTGATATACTACCAACTCTCTTTGAGGGTTCTGGCTTAGGAAAGAAAATGCTTAAAAAGAAAATGCTGAAGTATTTATTGACAGGCTCCACCCCCCCGTGGGAGACGCTCTGTGATGTCCCAGAAGGGGCATGCCAGGGGGGCCACATGCCAATTGATTTTTGAAATTCCCAGAAGCCACAGAGAAGGGCTCACCTCTGCTCTAGGTGGCAAACATGCATCATAATACATTTATTAATCTGAGGCTCTCAGCTAAAAAATGCAGCTTTTAGTGTATTCCCAGAACCTTCCCACTTCCCTTTTCATTCTTATTTCCTCCCTTTTTCTTTCTCATTTACACAGAATTTTAGGGTCAGAAGAGATTTTGATGGTTAAATAATTCAACTCCCTTGGCTATACTTTCTCCTTGTTTTGTTTCCGCTGCATCTCCATGCCCCAGCTTGCTTCCTCTCATCTCTGAAACTGGACTTCCTCCTCCCTTCCTTCCTGCTTCCTCCTCCCTTTCTTCCTCCTCCCACTTGCTCTGAGGTTGCTGCTGCCTAGGGTAGGATCATGCAGAGGCAGGATCATGCACTCCCGGGATGAACAGCAGGACCAAAATGAGAGTGACTTAAGGGTTTAGACCACGTTATAATTTAAGGTCGAGGACCAACCGACCCGAAAAGACCTACCTGACTTCATGGTCCTTTATCTGTCTTAACATATGACAGTAAGACTAGGCACTCAGTTATCTACTGAACTAATAAATGAACAAATTATTGTTTATCCACGTAAGTAGCATATTTGAAGACTATCATTCTCCTTTAAAATGGAAACATACCCATAGAATTAAGGGAGGGGTTTTCACTGGTTACAGAGATCTTATTATGAATTAGTTTAATCATATTACTTTTTCCTAATTTAATCAGCCAGAATTAGAGAAAAAAATGGAAGTTTGTAATGACACTAAGAGGAAGAAGTAATTTTTGAGCCTGGGCTTTTTTTCTAGGTAGGCAGGTGGAAGGCTGGGGGTGGAAGCTGAGAGGTCCTGAAACAAAATGGGAACTTTGGACAGTCAGAGGCAACCTACGGACACAATGGGCATCTAAAGGTAAGAGGGGACACCAGGAGATGGCAAAGGTATATAAACAGGAAAGATGGCAACAGCGTAGAACGTAAGTATTACTATCTGGCTTAGGATTATATAGCTGTCGTTACAGCACCTATGTACTGAATTGTAGAACCTGCCTTGAGTGGTCTATGAAGAAGTCATGACAAAAGTCAATGGCGAATGTAGGACTACCACCATTCCACAAGTATTTTAATTTTCCAAAACAAAACGAAACAAACAAACAAGAAAAGAAAAAAAAGCTGCCCCATAAGACACACTGGGCTTGACCCTTGGCTGCTCTGATGACAAAGTCTGAAGAGAAAGCTCAGACTTCACTGGGGTCAAGTACTCACCATTCCTCAGAACTGGCTCACTAAAATACCTCCTTCCTTTCTGATGTCATGTGTAAGATTCAATTTTGTTTTGGTTTCTGGTCTTACAAATTGTCATTTTCCGTAGAAAATGACAAGTAGAGGGATTAAAGGAAGTGCAGGATAATGAAGAAACAAAAAGCACAGCATAAATCAGGCACATGGTGGATGTTTATTTAAGGTAGATACATTGAAGTATTGGTTTGTTGTTGTTATTGTTTCCATCCTAGGTCTAGAATACTGGGAGAAAGCACAACATTATCTTTCCAAGTGCACTAATGCCACTTGCGAAAATATAAATAATTACAGTGGGTCCTTGTAATAATATAATAAATACAGGAGACATTCCTTGTTATTTCCAAAGAGATTCCAAAATCTTTTTTGGAGATTCTAAAGAGACTTTCCATCCCTTCCAAAATGTATACAAGATACAAAAAGACAGGTGTACACAACGATACAACTACACATCAGAAGGAACAGAGACAAAATAGGAAGCAACATTACTAATTTAACAGTAGTCTGGATTGCAATCCTATTTCTGCCTACATTTATCTCAAAAGGAACCCTTCACTGGCCCTTATGTAATTTAAATGAGATACCAAAAGATTGTTAGAATTAATAAACTAATTCAGTAAAGGTAAAGGTACAAAATCAACATATAAAAGTCAGTTGTGTTTCTATATACTAAAAAAAGGAATACCTGAAAAATATTATATCTGAAAAAGAAATAAAGAATACCATATATATTATGATAGAATCCAAAATAATAAAATACTTTGGAATAAATTTAACCAAGGGGGTGAAAGATCTGTATGTTGAAAATTACAAGACAATGATGAAAGAAATTGAAGAAGACACACATAAATGGAAAGAAATCCCATGTTCATGGATTGGAAGACTTAATATTATAAAGATGTCAACACTACTAAAAGTGAACTAAAGATTTAATGCAATCCCTACCAAAAAAATTTAAAAATCCATCCTATTTATAGGGAACTCTGAATAGTCAAAACAATCTTGAATGAACACAAAATTAAAAGTCTCACACTTCCTGAATTCAAAACTTATTATAAAGCTACAGTAATCAAAGCAGTATGGTACTGGCATAAAGACAGACACACAGACCAAAGGAATAGCATAGAGAGCTCCCCAGAACAAACCCTTGTATATATGGTTAAATAATTTTCAACAATGTACCTAGACCATACGATGAGGAGAGGACAGTCTCTTCAACAAATGGTGCTGGGAAAACTGGATATTCATATGCAAAAGAATAAAACTGGAGCCCTGTCTTACACCAGTCACAAAAATTAATTTTAATGAATTAAAGACTTAAATGTAAGACCCAAAACCATAAAACTGCTAAATGAAAAATATGCAAAAAACTCCTTGACATTGGTCTTGGCAATGATTTTCGGATATGACACCAAAAGCACAAGCAATAAAACTGAAAATAAACAAATGGATTACATCAAACTAAAAAGCTTCTGCATAGCAAAAGAAACAATCAGCAAAATAAAAAGGCAACATACAGAATGGGAGAAAGTATCTGCAAACCAAATATCTGATAAGGGGTTAATATCCAAAATATATAAGTAACTCATATAGCTCAACAGCCAAAAAAGAAAAATCTGATTAAAAAATGGGCAGATGAATAGATATTTTTCCAAAGAAGGCATCTAAATGGCCAACAGGACATGAAAAGATGCTCAACAACACTAACCATTAGGGAATTGCAAACCAAAACCACAATGAGCTATCACCTCACACTTGTTAGAACTGCAGTTAACAAGAAAACAAAGAAATAACAAGTGTCAACAACGATACAGAGAAAAGGGAATCCTGGTGCACTCTTGATGGGAATGTAAATTGCTACAGCCACTATGGAAAACAGTATGCAGGTTCCTCAAAAAGTTAAAAACAGAACCACCATATGACCTGTCAAACCCATATGTAACCAAAGGAAATTAAATCTGTATCTCAAAGAGGTATCTGCACCTCCATGTTCACTGCAGCCTTATTCACAATAGCCAAGAGGTGGAAACAACCTAAGCGTCCATCACTGAATGAATGAACAAAGTAATCTGGTATATATACACAGTGGAATATTATTCATCCACAAAAAAGAAGGAACATCTGACTTTTGTGATAACATAGAAGGACTTAAGGGTATTATGTTAAGTGAAATAAATCAGACAGAAAAAGATAAATACTGTATGTTCTCACTTATATGTGGAATCTAAAAAAAGTTGGAATCACAGAAATAGAAAGTAGAATGGTAGTTACCAGGGGCTGAGGTGTGGGAAAAATAGGGAGGTACCAGGTCAAAGGGTACGAACTTCTAGCTATAAGACAAATAATTTCTGGGGAGTTAATGTACAGCATGGTTACCACCACTGTATTATATATATATATTTGAAAGTTGTTAAGAGAGTTGATCTTAAATATTATCACCACCAAAATAAATGGTAATTATGTGAGGGGACAAAGATGTTACTTAATTATATTGTGGTAATCATTTCACCATGTGTATATGTATCAAACCATCACATTTTTTTGTGTACCTTAAACTTACATATATGTCAATAATATCTCAATAAAGTTGGGGAGCAAGGGAGGAAGTTACATATTTATAGTGCTGTACAATTCACAAAGTAATTGAACATTCATTATCTCCTTTGATTTTCATAGTTTTTTAAAAATCTCACATTCCAAAATGATGAAATTGGTACCCAAAGGACTAATGTGACCACTACAAGGACACACAGTGACTGGTTATAAAACCAAGAACCAAACTTGGTTTCCAGCCTGAAACACTTCCTATTACACCACCAAAATTTTTCTCTTATTATATACGTTTCCAGAGTACAGCATTATAATTCAACATCTGTAAACACTACAAAGTGATCACCACCACAAGTCTAGTTCCCACCCATCACCATACAGTTGACCTCCCCCCTTTACCCATTTCACTCACGGCCCAACTGCCCTCCCCTCTGGTAAGAACTAATCTGTTCTCTATATCTATGAGTTTGTTTTTGTTTTATTTTGTTAATTTGTTTTGGTTTTTTAGATTACACATATGAGTGAAATCATATGGTATTTGTTTTTTTGTCACCCGACTTATTTCACTTAGTATAACACCTTCAAAGTCCACCCGTGTTGTCTCAAATGGCAGGATTTCATTCTTTTCAAGGCTGAGTAGTATTCCATTGTATATATATATACCACATCTTCTTTATCCATCCATCCATGAAGGCAAAATGTAGGTTGTTTCCATATCTTGGCTAATGTAGATAATGTTGCAATGATCATAGAGGGGCATACTTGTTTTTGAATTAGTGTTTCTGTATTCTTCTTATCAATACATAGAAGTGTATTGCTGGGTCTGTGGAGGACCCATAATTTTTAATTTGGGGGGGAATCTCCATACCGTTTTTCACAGTGGCTGCACCAATTTACAGTCCCACCAACAATGTATAATGGGTCCCTATTCTCCACATCTTCTCCAACATTTGTAATTTCTTGTCTTTTTTATAATAGCCATTCTAACAGGTGTGAAATGATATCTTACTGTGGTTGTGATTTGCATTTCCTTAATATTTAGTGACGTTGAACATCTTTTCATGCACCTGTTGGCCACCTGTATGCCTCCTTTGGAAAAATGTCTATTCAGGTCCTCTGCCTATTTTTATTTTTGCTTTTATTTTTTTAAATGTTTTTAGCATTTTTAAACATTTATTTACTTATTTTATTTTTTAACATCTTTATTGGAGTATAATTGCTTTACAATGGTGTGTTAGTTTCTGCTTTATAACAAAGTGAAACAGCTATACATATACATATATCCCCATATCTCCTCCCCCTTGTGTCTCCCTCCCACCCTCTCTATCCCACCCCTCGAGGTGGACACAAAGCACCGAGCTGATCTCCCTGTGCTATGCGCCTGCTTCCCACTAGCTATCTATTTTACATTTGGTAGTACATATAAGTCCACGCCACTCTCTCACTTCATCCTAGCTTACCCTTCCCCCTCCCTGTGTCCTCAAGTCCCTTCTCTACATCTGAGTCTTTATTCCTGTCCACACCCTAGGTTCTTCAGAACAATTTTTGGATTCCATATATATGTGTTAGCATACAGTATTTGTTTTTCTCTTTCTGACTTACTTCACTGTGTATGACAGACTCTAGGTCCATCCAACTCACTACAAATAACTCAATTTCGTTTCCTTTTATGGCTGGATAATATTCCACCATATGTATGTGCCACATCTTCTTTATCCATTCATCTGGCAAGGGACACTTAGGTTCCTTCCATGTCCTGGCTATTGTAAATAGAGCTGCAATGAACACTGTGGCACATGACTCCTTTTGAATTATGGTTTTCTCAGGATATATGCCCAGGAGTGGCATTGCTGGGTTGTATGGTAGTTCTATTTTTAGTTTTTTAAGGAACCTCCATACTGTTCTCCATAGTAGGTGTATCAATTCACATTCCCACCAACAGTGCAAGAGGGTTCCCTTTGCTCCACATGTTCTACAACATTGATTGTTTGTAGACTTTTTGATGATGACCATTCTGACTGGTGTGAGGTGATACCTCATGGTAGTTTCGATTTGCATTACTCTAATGATTAGTGATGTTGAGCATCCTTTCATGTGTTTGTTGGCAATCTGTATATCTTCTTCGGAGAAATGTCTATTTAGGTCTTCTGCCCATTTTTGGATTCGGTTGTTTGTTTTTTTGATATTGAGCTGTATGAGATACTTGTAAATTTTGGAGATTAAACCACTGTCAGCAGTCCTTTTATTCATTTACAAATATTTTCTCCCATTCTAAGGGCTGTCTTTTTGTCTACTTTATGGTTTCCTTTGCTGTGCAGAAGCTTTTAAGGTTCATTAGGTCCCATTTGTTTATTTTTGTCTTAATTTCCATTTCTCTAGGAGGTGGATCAAAAAAGATCTTGCTGTGATTTATGTGATAGAGTGTTCTGCCTATGCTTTCCTCTAAGAGTTTTAGAGTGTCTGGCCTTACATTTAGGCCTTTAATCCATTTGGAGTTTATTTTTGTGTATGGTGTTAGGGAGTGTTCTGATTTCATTCTTTTACATGCTGCTGTCCAGTTTTCCCAGCACCACTCACTGAAGAGGCTGTCTTTTCTCCACTGTCTATTTTTGCCTCCTTTATCAGATATAAGGTGACCATACGTGCATGGGTTTATATTTTTGCCTCCTTTATCAGCTATAAGGTGACCATATGTGCATGGGTTTATCTCTGGACTTTATGTCCTGTTCCATTGATCTATATTTCTGTTTTTGTGGCAGTACCACACTGTCTTGATTACTGTAGCTTTGTAGTACAGTATGAAGCCTGGGAGTCTGATTCCTCCAGCTCCGTCTTTCTTTCCCAACATCGCTTTGGCTATTCGCGGTCTTATGGGTTTCCATACAAATTGTGCAATTTTTGGTCCTAGTTCTGTGAAAAAAGGCACTAGTAGTTTGAAAGGGATTGCAGTGAATCTGTAGATTGCTTTGGGTAGTACAGTCATTTTCACAATGTTGATACTTCCAATCCAACAACATGGTATATATATCTCCATCTCCATGGTATATCTCCATAATCTTTAATTTCTTTCATCAGTGTCTTAGGGTTTCACATACAGCTCTTCTGTCTCCTTAGGTAGGTTTATTCCTAGGTATTTTATTCGTTTTGTTGCAATGGTAAATGGGAGCATTTCCTTAATTTCTATTTCAGATTTTTCATCATTAGTGTATAGGACTGCCAGAGATTTCTGTATATTAATTTTGTATCCTGCTACCTTACCAAATTCATTGATTAGCTCTAGGAGTTTTCTGGTAGTGCCTTTAGGATTCTCTATGTATAGTATCATGTCATCTGCAAACAGTGACAGCTTTACTTCTTCTTTTCTGATTTGGATTCCTTTTATTTCTTTTTCTTCTCTGATTGCTGTGGCTAAAACTGGCAAAACGATGTTAAATAATCGTGTTGAGAATGGAAAAACGAGTTTTGTTCCTGATCTTAGACGAAATGGTTTCAGTTTTTCACCACTGGGAACAATGTTGGCTGTGGGTTTCTGATATATGGCCTTTATTATGTTGAGGTAAGTACCCTCTATGCCTACTTTCTGCAGGGTTTTTTATCATAAATGGGTGTTGAATTTTCTCGAAAGCTTTCTCTGCACCTATTGAGATGATCATACGGTTTTTATCCTTCAATTTTTTAATAAGGTTTACCACACTGAATGATTTCCATATATTGAAGAATCCTTGCATTCCTGGTATAAACCCCACTTGATCATGGTGTATGATCCTTTTAATGTGCCGTTGGATTCTGTTTGCTAGTATTTTGTGGAGGATTTTTGCATCTATGTTCATCAGTGATATTGGCCTATAGTTTTCTTTCTTTGTGACATCTTTGTCTTGTTTTGGTATCAGGGTGATGGTGGCCTTGTAGAATGAGTTTGGGAGTGTTCCCCCCTCTGCTATATTTTGGAAGAGTTTGAGAAGGATGGATATTAGCTCTTCTCTAAATGTTTCATAGAAGTCACCGGTGAAGCCATCTGGTCCTGGACCTCTGTTTGTTGGAAGATTTTTAATCACAGTCTCAATTTCAGTGCTTGTGACTGGTCTGTTTATACTTTCTATTCCTTCCTGGTTCAGTCTCAGAAGGTTGTGCTTTTCTAAGAATCTGTCCATTTCTTCCAGGTTGTCCATTTTATTGGCATATAGTTGCTTGTACTAATCTCTCATGATCCTTTGTATTTCTGCAGTGTCAGTTGTTACTTCTCCTTTTTCATTTCTAATTCTATTGATTTCAGTCTTCTCCCTTTTTTCTTGATGAGTCTGGCTAATGGTTTATCAATTTTGTTTACCTTCTCAGAAAGGCAGGTTTTAGTTTTTTGATCTTTGCTATCGTCTCCTTCATTTCTTTTTCATTTATTTCTGATCTGATCTTTAATGATTTCCTTCCTTCTGCTAACGTTGGGCTTTTTTTGTTCTCCTTTCTCTAACTGCATTAGGTGTAAGGTTAGGTTCTTTATTTGAGATGTTTCTTGCCTCTTGAGGTAGGATTCTATTGCTATAAACATCCCTCTTAGAACTGCTTTTGCTGCATCCCATAGGTTTTGGGCCATCATGTTTTCATTGTCATTTGTTTCTAGGTATTTTATGATTTCCTCTTTGATTTATTCAGTTATCTCTTGGTTATTTAGTAGCATGTTGTTTACCCTCCATATGTATCTATTCTTACAGTTTTTTTCCTGTAATAGATGCCTAGTCTCATAGTGTCGTGTTCGGAAAAGATACCTGATACGATTTCAATTTTCTTAAATTTACCAAGGCTTCATTTGTGACCCAAGATATGACCTATACTGGCGAATGTTCCATGAGCACTAGAGAAGAAATGTATTCTTTTGTTTTTGGATGGAATATCCTATAAATGTCAATTAAGTCCATCTTGTTTAATGTGTCATTTAAAGCTGTGTTTCCTTATTTATTTTCATTTTGGATGACCTGTCCATTGGTGAAAGTGGGATGTTAAAGTCCCCTATTATTTTGTTGCTGTCTATTTCCCATTTTATGGCTGCTAGCATTTGCCTTATGTATTGAGGTGCTCCTATGTTGGGTGCATAAATGTTTACAATTGTTATATCTTATTCTTGGATTGATCCCTTGATCATTATGTAGTGTCCTTCTTTGTCTCTTGCAATAGACTTTATTTTAAAGTCTATTTTATCTGATATGAGAATTGCTACTCCAGCTTTCTTTTGATTTCCATTAGCATGGAATATCTTTTTCCATCCCATCACATTCAGTCTGTATGTGTCCCTAGCTCTGAACTGGTCTCTTGTAAACAGCATATATACGGGTCTTGTTTTTGTATCCATTCAGCCAGTCTATGTCTTTTGGTTGGAGGATTTAATCCATTTACATTTAACATAGTTATAGATATGTATGTTCCTATTACCATTTTCGTAATTGTTTGGGTTTGTTATTGTACGTCTTTTCCTTCTCTTATGTTTCCTGCCCAGAGAAGTTCCTTTAGCATTTGTTGTAAAGCTGGTTTGGTGGTGCTGAATTCTCTTAGCTTTTGCTTGTTTGTAAAGGTTTTAATTTCTCTGTCGAATCTGAATGAGATCCTTGCTGGGTAGAGTAATCTTGGTTGTAGGTTTTTCCCTTTCAACACTTTAAATATGTCCTGCCACTCCTTTCTGGCTTGTGGAGTTTCTACTGCAAGATCAGCTGTTAACCTTATGGGGATTCCCCTGTATGTTATTTGTTGCTTTTCCTTTGCTGCTTTTAATATTTTTTCTTTGTATTTAACTTTTGATAGTTTGATTAATATGTGTCTTGGTGTGTTTCTCCTTGGATTTATCCTGTATGGGACTATCTGTGCTTCCCGGACTTGACTATTTTCTTTCCCATATTAGGGAAGTTTCCAACTGTAAGCTCTTCAAGTATTTTTTTAGTCCCTTTTTTTTCTCTTCCTCTTCCAGGATCCGTATAATTAGAATGTCGGTGCATTTAATGTTGTCCCAGAGGTCTCTGAGACTGTCCTCAATTCTTTTCATTCATTTTTCTTTATTCTCTTCTGCGGTAGTTATTTCCACTATTTTATCTTCCAGGTCACTTATCCGTTCTTCTGCCTCAGTTATTCTGCTATTGATTACTTCTAGAGAATTTTTAATTTCATTTATTGCATTGTTCATCATTGTCTGTTTGCGCTTTAGTTCTTGTAGGTCCTTGGGAAAAGTTTCTTGTATTTTCTCCATTCTATTTCCAAGGTTTTGGATCATCTTTACTATCATTACTCTGAATTCTTTTTCAGGTGGACTACCTATTTCCTCTCCTTTTTTTTTTTTTTGGTCTGGTGGGTTTTCACCTTGCTCCTTCATCTGCTGCGTATTTCTCTGTCTTCTCATTTTGCTTAAATTACTGTGTTTGGCATCTCCTTTTCGCAGGCTGCAGGTTCATAGTTCCTGTTGTTTTTGATGTCTTCCCCCAGTGGCTAAGGTTGGTTTCAGTGGGCTGTGTAGGCTTCCTGGTGGAGCGGACTGGTGCCTGTGTTCTGGTGGATAGGCTACATCTTGTCTTTCTGGTGGGCAGGACCATGTCCGGTGGTGTGTTTTGGGGTGTCTGTGACCTTATTATGATTTTAGGCAGCCTCTCTGCCAATAGGTGGGGTTGTGTTCCTGTCTTACTAGTTGTTTGGCATAGGGTGTCCTGCACTGTAGCTTGCTGGTCACTGAGTGGAGCTGGGTCTTAGCGTTGAGATGGATATCTCTGGGAGAGCTCTTTCCATTTGGTATTATGTGTAGCCGGGAGGTCTCTGGTGGACCAATGGCCTGAACTCGGCTCTCCTACCTCTGAGGCTCATGCCTGACACCCGGCCAGAGGACCAAGACCCTGTCAGTCACACAGCTCAGAAGAAAAGGGAGGAAAAAAAAGAAAGAAAAAATAAAATAATATGCAAATTTTAAAAATTATTATTAAAAATTTGAGTAATTAAAAAAAATGAAAGAGAGCAACCAAACCAAAAACCAAATCCGCCAATGTTAACAAGCGCTAAAAACTATACTAAAAAAACAAACAAAAAAACAAAAGAAGGCAGACAGAACCCTCGGACAAATGGTAAATGCAAAGCTATACAGACAAAATCACACAAACAAGCATACACATACACACTCACAAAAGGAGAAAAAGGAAAGAAATATATATATATACACACACATATATATATATAAAAAGGAAAAGAGCAACCAAATTAAACAAATCTACCAATGATGATAAGCTCTAACTACTAAACTAAGATATACATGAAACCAGAAACAAATTAGATGCAGAAAGCAAAACCCAAGTCTACAGTTACTTTCAATGTCCACCTCCTCAGTTTTGGGATGATTCGTTGTCTATTCATGTATTCCACAGATGCAGCGGTCATCAAGTTGATTGTGGGGATTTATTCTGCTGCTCCTGAGGCTGCTGGGAGTGGTTTCCCTTTCTCTTCTTTGTTCGCAGAGCTCCTGGGGTCCAGCTTTGGATTTGGCCCTGCCTCTGCGTGTAAGTCGCCTCAGGGTATGTGTTCCCCGCCCAGACAGGATGGGGTTAAAGGAGCAGCTGATTTGGGGGCTCTGGCTCACTCAGGCCTGGGGGAGGGAGGGGTACGGAATGCGGGGCAAGCCTGCAGTGGCAGAGGCCGGCATGATGTTGCACCAGCCTGAGGCGCGCCGTGTGTTCTCCTGGGGAAGTTGTCCCTGGATCACGGGACCCTGGCAGTGGCGGGCTGCACAGGCTCCCGGGAGGGGAGGTGTGGATAGTGACCTGTGCTTGCACACAGGCGTCTTGGTGGCGGCAGCAGCAGCCTTAGCATCACATGCCCATCTCTGGTGTCCGCGTTGATAGCTGCGGCTCCTGCCTGTCTCTGGAGCTCGTTTAGGCGGCGCTCTTAATCTCAACTCCTCGCGCACCCCGAAACAATGGTCTCTTGCCACTTAGGCAGTTCCAGACTTTTCCCCGGACTCCCTCCCGGCTAGCTGTGGCACACGAGCCCCCTTCAGGCTGTGTTCACACAGCCAACCCCAGTCCTCTCCCTGCGCTCTGACCAAAGCCCAAGCCTCAGCTCCCAGCCTCCGCCCGTCCCGGCGGGTGAGCAGACAAGCCTCTCGCGCTGGTGAGTGCTGGTCGGCACCGATCCTCTGTGCAGGAATCTCTCCGCTTCGCCCTCTGCACCCCTGTTGCTGTGCTCTCCTCCGTGGCTCCGAAACTTCCCCCCTGCCCACCCCCCATCTCCACCAGTGAAGGGGCTTCCTAGTGTGTGGAAACTTTTCCTCTTTCACAGCTCCCTCGCAGAGGTGCAGGTCCCATCCCTATTCTTTTGTCTCTGTTGTTTCTTTTTTCTTTTGCCCTACCCAGGTACGTGGGGGGGTTTCTTGCCTTTTGGGAAGTCTGATGTCATCTGCCAGCGTTCAGTAGGTGTTCTGAAGGAGTTGTTCCACATGTAAATGTGTTTCTGATGTATCTGTGGGGAGGCAGATGATCTCCATGTCTTACTCCTCCGCCATCTTGAAGGTCCCTCCCCTATTTTTAAAAATCAGGTTTTTGTTTATTTTGTTGTTGTTGTTGTATGGGTTCTTTATATATTTTGGATATAAACCCTTTATCGGATATATGATTTGGAAATATTTTCGCCCATTCAGTAGGGTGCCTTTTTTTAAAATAAATTTATTTATTTTATTTATTTATTTTTGGCTGCATTGGGTCTTTGTTGCTGCACGTGGGCTTTCTCTAGTTGCGGCGAGTGGGGGCTACTCTTCGTTGCGGTGCGCGGGTTTCTCATTGTAGGGGCTCCTCTTGTTGCAGAGCACGGGCTCTAGGCACGCGGGCTCTAGGCACGCGGGCTCTAGGTGCGCAGGCTCTAGAGCGCAGGCTCAGTGGTTGTGGCGCACAGGCTTAGTTGCTCCGCAGCATGTGGGATCTTCCCGGACCAGGGCTCGAACCCGTGTCCCCTGCATTGGCAGGCGGATTCTTAACCAATACACCGCCAGGGAAGCCCTAGGGTGCCTTTTAACTGTGATTATGGTTTCCTTCACCACGCAGAAGCTTTTAGTTTGATATAGTCCCATTTGTTCATTTTCTAGCATTTTTTTTTAAATTTTCAAAATTGGGCTAATTATACCTTGGCAATAAGTAAGACTTCTAAGACATTCTGAAAGTACAAAGTAGCTTTATCCATAACAAAATGATACTTGCATTTTTAACATGTCTTTATACCCAAGAGCTCGTGTTGAATGATATATTCCTAAACGTAGGTATCTCGAGATACTAAACTCTGAAAAGTAAATCTACAGTAAACTCAAACCCACTAATATCTCAAATCTTTCAAAAGTAAACAGAAACTAGGATCAGGGAGAGAAGCTATGGGGGAAAAGTGATATTATTACATCACCCTATCTGTGTCTTAATAGTCACACAAAGGACAACTGCCGTCAGTAGTACACGTGTCCTCAACGACTGGTATTCTCAACGCTTGCTTCTTTACTTTGTACCCAACTTTGCTAATTTCACAGTACTGGATTGTACTTCTTTGTATTATTTAAAGTGCTCTATTTAGACATGTTCTCTTCACTAATTAGTCTGTACTTGACTTTTCCCACCGCTTTGATAAGTGAGATAATTGCAGAGGAAAGGTCAAAGCCTTTATGGTCAATCAGATGAGGAGAAAGGGAATATGGTCTTTCAGCTGAGGAAAATGTAAAACATTATGTGGCAAGGCAGAAGCTATTAGCAGAATCAATATTTTCTCCTAGTACCTTAATAACTCATTATATCAAAGCCCGGACAGGATGGAGAAAACCTCAGTCTACCTACTTAGAAGCTTCTAAACTGGAAAATAAAATTCCATTTAAATTACAAAGACTTAATTGGCGTACAAAGGAAATGACAAGTAACAAAATCAGCCTCCAGATTCTGAATGTGTTAGGAGTTTTTAAATCATTAGTGCAAAAAGAAAAGCAGAAAAACAAAGAACAGTGCTACTCTCCGGGCTGCACGTTTATAATCTGCAACTGGTAAATATGTATGAATTGCTCCACTGCAGCTCAGGATGACATACTGCTTGATAGAGACAGCACAGAGCAGAGGAATCAAAGCAGAGAAAGGCTCAGCAGTTATAGCCCACCTCCTCCCACACTTAAAGAGTTTTCCATCTTCCCAAATCTCCCGTTACTTAAAATACTCTCATTTACGAATGGTTTCTTCAAATGAAAAGTACTTTGATGCCAATGGATGTTCAAAGCACAGCAAAAAGTGTCCCAGGGTCAGCTCTAACTGTATCATGAGGCATAAATAATAGTATTTTTTCCTAAACTTTTAACCTTCCCTGTTCTCTTTGATGCTTCCAAGAAAACAAGCAAGCAATTAAAAACAGTTACTAGGCTTAGCTGTCCAATTGTTTTAACCGTAGAACTAATTGTGTTTATTTCCTAGTAGGTAGCAAAAGACAAAAGAAACGTTCTGTAGTAATTGAAATGGGGAACATTAGGTTTTCCCTGAAGGACACTATATCTCCTTATTTATAGAGATGACGGTGAATATAGACACTACTTTGATTCTACTACAAACTTTTACTTTGTACTTATAATGTTTATAGTTAAAAACATTTTTTTTTTTTTCTTACAAGCTCAAATGACTTTACAGTAGCTCTCTCAAATCTCACGGCAAGTTAAAACTGAGAGTTCACATCAGGAAATTTGTTTAGGAAAGGCCACAGCTGGCAAACCAGCAACAAAAGAAGGCCAGGCTCCCTAACATCTTAAGATACTACTCATGATTGATTAATTCTTTCTTACATTCCACAAACACTTATCAGACACTTAAATATCAGACATAGGTTTGATGAGAATTATATGGAAGAAAGTTCCCAGAAGGTTCTCTCTTCAAAGAGCTCGACAATCTAAATAGATCTGGAAGGCACACAACATCGACAAGTTACACAGCATTACAGGATTTAAATTATAATACAAAATAATAGTCAACTGTCACAATCACTGCATCTAATTATGGGCCAAAGAGGGGCTACAGTAAAATTTAAAGAAGAAATCTCTATCGGCAGGAGTTTTCAAGGAAAGGACTAGGGGAAAAGGTAAGAGAGTTGAGCGAGACAGGATGTGAGTGGGTGAAAAAAGAAAACAACAAATATTCCAACAAGCAAGGGCAAGCCAGTGACAGCACACAGTCCACTGTAAAGCAGAAGATTTACATGACTTATCAGAGCAGATAAGGATAGAAAAGTCCAC
This sequence comes from Stenella coeruleoalba, assembly GCF_951394435.1. Taxonomy (NCBI): domain Eukaryota; kingdom Metazoa; phylum Chordata; class Mammalia; order Artiodactyla; family Delphinidae; genus Stenella; species Stenella coeruleoalba. Next base: position 22,826,727 of record NC_137164.1, on the reverse strand, counting down.
CCATATGACCAGGAAGGGCAGTGGCAGGATTGCCTGGAACTCAAGGTGAGAAAGTTTTCTACTTAAGATGGGAGAAGAAATGGAGTTAGGAGATGCTCATACCATCTCCAAGTCCAGGAGCATTTGGGGCGTAGAAACTGCACAGGGAGGATATCCTCTCTACAGAAGAGGCAAGTTTCATATACAGCCAGAGTTGTATAAAGAAGTCTGAGCTTTCAGAAGACCTAGGAGCAAACCACAACTTCAGGGAAGGGGCACTGGCAGGATGGTTCTTGCGGAAGAAACCTGCTGATGGGAACAGAAATGAGTGTATGCGAGAGGACCCCTGTGCGGACGGCTTCCGTGCCAGGAGGGACAAAGGTGGCTGAGATGAGAAGCACAGTGGCTTTGATCTGGTCCTAAACACAATCTGGTGTCACACAGCTTCCAGAGCTTCACTAAGTGCTAGAAATAGCACCCTCCTCCCACCTCACCTGTCACTGGCAAGGATCATATCCTAAGATGCTTTACAATTAAACCTGTCAGGTTCCAACAGCTTAAAGAGCTGGGCTGAAAGCAAAAGATTCATTTTGTGGATATACATAGAAAAAACAGGAATGGTAAGAAACAAGATATAGGGAGACTGTTGGTTAGGAGGTCATACCTGATGGGGCCTAGAAGACTTACTAGAACTGATATCCTTCCACCATCACCCATATCCCCTGCCTTGTGAAATTCCAGCAAATCTAGGCCCCATGTCCCACTGCAAGAAATCACAACAAAGAGAAGAGCTGAAGGGGTCCTGTCTGTGAGAGCCATACTCTTGGGCCAGCGCTACTTGGAAGGCTGCGTCTGTGTCACATTCCCTCAGGCTGGGAAACCAACATGGTGTTGGGTTGTCAATAAGGCAGCATCTGCTGATTTGGGTACCTCCGGAGAGAACAGGAAGTGACTTTGCTAGGCTTCGAGTTGGCAGCTGCCCTTTCCACTTTCCATAGGCAACTTGCTAACTGCTGTCACTTTTTCAGCAGAAAGGCCATCAGCCGTTGCATCCATGCCAGGGCTTGACCGGCTGGGAGAATTCTGCCCCATCTCCAGTGTGAACTGTCCCTCTGAGTGTCCTTGCTCAAGCAGCAGTGAACTGGAGAACAATTAGTCTGTTGTTCACTTCCTTGAGGCCGAGCACGGCTGGATGGGTGAGCCGGCAGGACCAGGGTTCCAGCACCACACTGAGGGAGCCAGAATATTTCCAGGATGGGTCTGGGTTTGTGTCGGCAGCAGGGCAAGTCCAGCGTTTCTATCACTGATCGCAGTGAGTTAGTCACTGATTTGCCTTAGTTACTCTGACAAGCTTTCATTTATTTATTTTTGCCTCTGTGACAAGGACACACTTCCGCCTTTCAACATTAAATAGGTCGGACAATTCATTATTTTTCATTCCTTTTTTTTTTTTTTCCTCCACTCTTCCGGCTGAAGGGCAAAATGGATCATTCTGGTGAATTATAGGTGGGAAATCACAAAGACTAAAGAGAAGTCGATTTTTATAAGAAAATTATTGGATTTTCTTTTTTTAATGTTTTCATGTAGCAGAACTTCCTTTTACCAGCTGGTCAATACGTTAGTCTTGGGGACTGAGAGATCTTTCTGATTAAAGAGCATTTCTCTTCTGCCACTTCATCATCTACTTCTATCCTCTAACCACACTTTGTCCCCTTAAAGAGGACAAAAGCAACATGAGGAAACTTCTCTTGTTTCCAGCCTCCCAGCCCTTGCCCCTCCTCTCTCAACTATTTGGCTTCCATTACGAAAAAGGTGCCACAAACAGAGCATAAGCGTGTTACTCAGGACACTTCTTCAGTTCACTGCACCACTCGCTCAGCTAAATCTGGTAGACTCACGCACATCTGGCCCACTGGCAAGTCTCAGTGGAATTCAGCTGTGCCGGTCTAGGGGGAGCAGGGCGACGGCACTTAGAGTGAGACCCACCATCTGGCCTGCTGATTCCTTAAATGTGCAAGGGTCCCAGGCCACAAAAACACCTCCTCCAAACCGAGGCACCCTTACTTGATGTTTTTATTTTTTCTCATTTTCAGTGCTCGATTCTCTCCTTTAATAAAAACCAGTTTTGTCCTTTGGCTGTTTGTAAACCACACCGGAATGCAGTATTCTGTGCACAAGCTTACCTTCTGCACAGCATGGGAGAAAACACAGATTCGGGGAGATTTTAAATCTGTGGACCCCAAACCCACTGCAGGTTCTGCAGAGTTAGATCTCACTGTCTCTCAGTCAGTTCAAAACAGCTTCTGAAAAGGAATACTTATTTAAATATGCTTCCTCTGTGGTTCTTGAGGTATAATGAAGTATCACAAATCATACATATCCGGAATCGTGAACAAGAGAATAAGAATCATAACTGCAGAGAATACGTGGAATTTCCTCCTTCAAGTCAGCAGCCAAAGGTAATACAGCAGGAAGGGAACCGTCCAGAACAGTGGCGGGAGTGAGAGATTAGCAAAATGTATGGCTCTTAGAATGTATAAGAAAGAAAATCTTAATTTCTAACAGGAATCACAACAGGCCAGGAGCATGGACCACAAGAAAAAATATCTAGTTCTTCGCTGTAAGTAACTTTCTAAAAATGCTGAAATATATTCTCCTTTAATAAAGCCCTTTAACTATACTCTAACTGGGGTTTTTCTTCAAAACTAGTATATGATTAAAGTAAGAATTTCAACTAGTTCAAAAGACTAACCAAGAAATAAAGGCTTCCCAACGACCAGAGTCCCGCTGTCTAGAGATAATAACCAAAACAGTTTCATGTACAGCCCATGCCTACAAAAGCATATATATCTGCATATTTGCACATGTGCATATTTGCTGGTACATGCTTAAACTATATGGAAACATTTGCTAGTTTCTTCAGATATGCTCAACTGTATATAAAATTCCTGCAGCATTGGTCCGTATCATTGTCATAGATTGACTTGCTATTTTTTACAGCTGCTTTGTAACTTATTGAACAGGTCACTATAAACACCTATATTCCTATTCATATACTTTCAGGTTACTTCCAAGTTTTAACTGTTACACAAAAGAAAATGCAATATGCTTTCCTGCGGTTAGAGCTGCATATTTTGTACAGATAGACCAAACCTCTTGCGAAAGACACCTTGCCAATCTACACTCCTTCTAACAGTGTGAAAACTTTTCACCATCACTAGGTAACACCACCTGTTTAAACTGTTTTCAATAGACAAGTGAAAAATACCATCTTACTTTAACTTTCTTTTTCTTTCATCATTAACGAGGCCATGTTTCTTGGCTACTGTATTTTTCTTTGAACTAACCATTCACATTCTTTACTTATTTTCTTTTACTAGGTTGTTACCACTTATTGATGCAAACACAGGAGCCCCTTGTTTAGCAAGGAAATTAGCCCATCATCTGTCGTATATATTACAAATACTTCTCCTAATTTTTCGTTTTGTTCTGGAGTAGGAGGCAGTCTTCTAGAAAATTAGATGCGTTAAACAGTACATCAGCGGCTGTACTGTATGCATGGTGCGAACTGTGACCTGCTTTATTCAGGTGTTAAGCTTATCTCAGGTAGCAAGGTCACCAGGACTAATTGATAAGAAACTCCCTCAATTTTCACAGAGGTCCCTACAAAGGGGTCACCTTCACCTGGCAGCCTCTTGCCTTATCCTCAGACGGGAACCTGACCCAAAAGTGCCCGCTCCTTTTATCTAGAGGTCACTCAAAAGGCAGTAAACATTTCTTTTATTTGTTCCCCCTCCCTCCTTACCAACAATTTTGGGACGAGTCAGGGCGAAAAGAAAAGAATTCATTTGATAAAATAAATCCAGCAACTTCCTAGGATTCCTTTTCCATCCTCCCAGTGATTCACCCGGATCTTATATTCCAGGGTTTTGCATCCTCTCCCTCATCATCACCACTGACATAGGTTATTGAGGGTGTGCTCCCTGTAGGGCGTTGACCGGACTTGCCACTGGTATGCACAGAATGACAGGGCAGGAGTCCAGCCAACAACGAGCTCGCCTGTACTTGTGCAAGTGGGGAGCTGGCGACAAGGTGCAAATCCTGACCCCCGAATTGTTCACTGTGTTACTGATAGCCAGTTAACCTCCGGGGCTCAGAATCCTTATCTATGAGATACCGATAAGTACAGTGTGTCAGAATAATAAGAACAGCTACATCACAGGACTCCTATACAGGTAAAGGAGTTATGACGCAGAGCAGCGCCTGGCACGTGGCAAGTCTTAAATAAACATGGTCTGTTAATAACAATGAGACCAGCGAGCAATATAAGCAGAACGTGATAAAATCCAACAAGCCTTACTTACGTACTACGTGACCACAGAAAGGGGAGCCCCAAAGGACCAGTCAAGTAATGCAGCAAGGAACAAGCAGGACTTAGGAAGGAGGCCTAAGATAACCAAAGACAAGTGTGTGCGTTCCGAAGGCGGGGAAGAGCCTTAAAAAATCCACCACCTCAGGGACCACGAGTAAGCCAGTGTGAGCGCAACAAAAGGGGCACTGAGATAGAAGGAGGAGACAACTTTAAAAATGTAGACTGCTGAGCAGTTAACCTCTCAGACAGCTCAACTCTGTTTGTTTAAATAAGAAAATGTTGCCTTACTCTTTGCTCTCAAGGAATAAACTGGATCAACCGTTATCTCAGAAGGAGAGCTAATCCCTAACAGAAGAAAGGAAAGCTGCATTCCCAAAGTTTATCTCTAGGGCAAATGTTTGAAAAAAGAAATGCCTGTCCCACAGAAACCCTGCCATAAAGGACGGAGAACCCTGCAGCCCCTGGCGAGAAAAGCTGCTAAGGCAGAGTTGGAAGACTACCATCCGGCTCATTCATTCATTCGTGCGTTCATTTATTTGTGCATTCGTTCATTCGACATTTGAGGACCGCCTACCACCAGTGCGTGGCTCTCCTAAGAGAGGGGTAAAGGTCATGATCAGAGAGACATGAGGTGTCTACACTCACGGGGCTTGTAGTTCAGTGTTGGGGAGGGAGGAGTGACGGGCACAGAGCATAAGAATAAACCAATGGATGAAGGAGGCTCAGTGGGACAGTGAAAAGCACCGTGGAGACGGTAAAAGCAAGAGCTGTCGTGGGGTGGAAGGGCACTCTGAGAAAGTGACATCAGATGACATCTGAATGAGGAGACAGAAGAGCAGCAGCAGGAAGTTCCGGGCAGAGAGAATGATCAGAGCAAAGCTGCGGCGGCTGGGAAAGGCTTGGTGTGTTCCCAGCACAAAACGGCCAACGAGGCTGGAGCTGAGTGAAGGGGAAAGTGCCAGGGACAATGCTTCCTCAACAAAAAGTGACCTTGAGTTCCAGCTTTGGACATCAAGCCCACACGTCCCCCTTTCCTCTGCCGTGCTTTTCGCTGGCAGCGCCTGCCAGGGGTTTAGCAGCTCCTCAGCTGCTCACACAGAATGCGTGAGGTCGGGACCTCAGAAGCGCCCACAGCCAACGGGTCTCACTCAGGGATCCAGGAGGGGGCCTTGGGATCCCAAGAGCCTGATGGGAGGAAAGGGAAAGGGTTGGGTGAGTGAAGGGTAACTAGGTGCTCACAGCTCCGGTACCCATGAAGACACAATCTGGGGAGGCGGGGGGGGGGGGGGGCGGCGGGTGGAGGGTGGATTTCAACTCATCTTCAGCAGAATTTTAGTCTGACTTAGTTAACGGAAAGATAGATGCCTCTTTTCCCTTATTTGCCTGCGAGTTTCCAAATTAGCACTTAGGACAAAATCAATTGGCAACAGCAGAAATTCCAAGGGTGCCCTACGTACAAAGCAAGACCAGGGGAATGAAGACAACTGCTGATGTATCAGTAAGATTTAGGTAAAAACAAAATAACCCCCAAACGCCATCCTAGTAAATGTCCCTTAGGATGACTCTGAAAAGCAAAACAAAGCCACTGATGGATGGAAATGAATCTCACCTAGTATAATTTTTAAAGAAAATTTTCTACTTTATTTGTCGGCCTCTTTTTTAAAACTTAACGTTTATAATCACCATGCATGATATAGTATCAAAATAACTTGTGACTGATGATAATTAAGAATAGGAAAATTAAGAAATGCCTGCTTTTCTAAGCTGAGTTTCAACTAAATGTGTTTACTACTAAAATCATGCCTTCCCATACAAATGTGGAATGTAAGTAAGTTGCTCTGGAGAGGTTAAGGTTTACATTTCTTTTCCCCCTTTGTCATTTATTAGCATGGATTAATAGGCCAGTTTATGCTTGACACTAGATTTCTTTATTCTTAAAATAATAAGACCAAGTTTCTCTATGAGGTCATACTGATTTCTTAAAAAGGATGCTTACTCCACAGTCACAAGGAGTCAAACTCAATGAACTTCTCCACAAAGTTCAGGCGTTTTGAACATTTTGGGTATGGTCATTTTAGGGCAAACCATCAATGCATGGGTTGGAGAATTTTAAACTTATTATACCACATGAATTCTATTCTAGTAGTATTTCTAAAGAACATGAACACCCCAGGTGAATAAATGTATTTTATTTCTGGGTTCGGAATATACAAATTGTTCTTTTCAGTGGCAACAGCACATCTATCAAGTTCTTCTATGTGCAGCTGTACAGAAGAAACTTTGGTTATATGGGGAATAAACTATTATTTCTGAAAGACAAAGAGCTAAAACTAGAAGCTAAGAACGCTAAGAACTTAGTGTTGTTTGGACTGGTATCACTTGATAGGAGAATAATTAAAAGACATTGTTTCCACTCTCAGAAGAAAAGGTACACAACTTTGAATATTTAATAACGTAGTAAACTATATTTATATTCTAAATAAAGTGAGTTTAAACATTCAGGTGTGTGAAAATGTTTTACAAATTACGAAATACTGTAAAGTGCAAGGACATGCCATTATTATTGGAGTTGTTTTATTGTGCCAATTATCACTAAAGTCCTGTCCATAATTAGTTTTTCAGTGACCGGGCCCAGATCGTTTAGGATAAGAATGAGCAGAAGATCTGATCTCCTAGAATTAGAAACGGGTAATGGAAAAAGTTATTTCCTCTGTGAAATGAACGTGTTTATTCATAATCTGAGCAAAGTACCTCCATGTCAATTCCTGATTGGTTTTTCCAAGCACTTTTTGAAACTCACCAGAAAAGATGAAGCAAAAAAGATACAACTAAAACCTGATAGTATAATTAGTGGCCTGGAAACTTGGAATAAAAACCATGTAATAACCAGATCTTTAATAGGAAGTCAATATCAGGGCACATTCCTGACACTTAACTCTGAAGAGTTAGCAAAGTAGCACATTTTAATAGAAAATCAGCATCAAGGGCTTTTTCACCATGTCACTATTAATTTATAATATTTTAACCTCTATTATTGCTTTAAAAATCATGCGATCTGCAGTCCAGTGAGTTCTATCCCTTTCATCTAATCATTCTATAATAGTTTTAAATGTCTAATATGCTTTAAAATGGACAAAATTATACCCAATAAATAAACTGCTTGCCAAGAGGTACTTTGTTTAAAAAAAAAAAAAGGTTAAAATTGCCTGAAATGATAAATATAATTCCTAAAGTTAATTTTACCCCGTCTAGATATGGCCCAATAAATAATTAATTAATCTACATATATTTATAAAAAGTAGAATGAGAATCAAAATATCCCGAATTTAGAGGAGAGAAACTGAGGTTCAGAGAGATAAGTACCTTGTGGGAGAAAGGATTAGTACTTAATCTACACGTCTACTGTGCTTCCTTCCTACAATCAGAGCCGCAGGAAGAGAAACAGGATTTGTAAAGTAGATTCATCAATCGTGATAACATGAGTCAGCGTATGGCTATGGAATCTCAAACATCTTTGATTTTAAAAAGCTAGAAACCCAGAGCTTGATATTTATTGAATTACCTACATGCCTTTCCTTGTTGTCTTGTTTACAGTAAATTTATAATAAATATTTACAGGATATTTCAGTTTGTGAATTCTAGCCAGTCTGCTTTCTAATGAGAACATAGTCTATTTGGGTTTTAAAGCTTTCTGACATTTGAAAATGTTTACTTTGGGTCTCTCAAAACCACAGAAAATGCTTCCCTACTATAAAAATCCTGATCAGTTGTACTTTCAAAACAAAATATGAAAAATCCCTAGGTGATGGATTTTTCTTTGTGATAGAATAACACTCCTCTTTTTCATTCTTTGACAATCCGCACTATTATTTATACACTTGAGTTAAATTGGATAGAATATACTTACAGCCACAATATTTTGATCAAAGGTGTCAGATAAATGCTTTGCCTCAGAAGGATAATCCACAAACCATTTTCCCCATTCCCTGACATGCATGAAACCTTCTGTAACAGCTGGAACTTCACTCACTGTCCATGGAGAATGATGTATGTTACGAATACCCAAAATCTGAATTAAAATTTCAGCCTTTGACAAGGAAGAGCTATCCTTAACAAACATGTCAGGGTGCCTTTGGAAGGAAGGCCGAGAATCCTCTGGCCATTTCTGTCCCTAAGAAAGAGAAAAACCACACTTTCACCAAAACCAATGTCAGCGTGATAAACTCCTCCCGGGCCGGTGTTGTCAGACCAGCCCACTCCAGCTGAGGTTCTGAGGGTCAGGTCAGACCACGAGCTGACAGAAGAGAGGGCGGCACAAATAAGAAAGAACCAAGCTCTGAAAACAATGCCTCCAGACACAGTCATTAGTTCTAGCCTCGGCCACTCTACCTGGAGCAGGCCCGAAAATTCCAGAGTTGGGTTTTTCTGGGTCTGCCAAAATTCAACCTCCCACATGAATTTGTTGACTTGGATCCATTATTAGTATAATCATTACTTTCATCACCACGATCATTAAGTTTATAAAACTCATTTTATTGATGAAATTAGACAGAGGAAGGCAAACAGACTCCACTGCTAAAGCCAATGTTGGACTATTCGTAGTGGCAGCCCAGGGGACTGCCCTGAGAAGCGTTCCGAGGCTGGGGACGGTAGGAAAGTGCAACCTACTGATTTCACGCTGTTCACTATGGGTGCAGGCCTGTCAAACCTCCAGGGCTTATAGCACATGTAAGGCAATCAGTAAGTACTTATTAAAATAATCAGTAATAATACTTCAATAGTTGCTTCAGAGGTCTTCCTGCCTCCATCCTCAGCCTCTTCCAAACCACATTGCTTTAAAATGACCTTTTCTATAATTGTGTTGGATCATGTCTGCCCTTCTCATCCCTGGTTCTGTATTCTTATTGGGCTCACTTATGAAGCATGGCGTACAACTTATAAAAACCAGCCACAGCAGACAGATGAATAGACTGGATGGATGGATGGATGGATGGCAGGTAGGTAGGCAGGTAGGTAAGTAGGGATGCTCGCTGGCTGGCTGGTTGGATGAATCAATGAGTAGATAGAAAGAAGGAAAGATAGAAAGAAGGAAAGATAGAAAGACAGACCCCAGATACTCACCCAGGACAGCTTCATTAATCAATTGACCAATTATTAATTAGAGGATAATTTTTCTGTTCTCCTAATCCCCTTTGCTTTGGCTCACAGGCCTTCTTGAAAGCTTCGATTTCCTTGTAACCCACAGGCTTGGGTAAAAGCCACTCCCAGTGAGACTCTCAGCAGAGGAAGAGTCCCCTGGTATTCCTGCGTGGAGAAGCATATTGAGACGATGCCTCTTTATTGAAGTCTTTTACTTGGAGTAGAAAGGGCAAGCTCCTTAGCAGTACAGACCCTGTCTTCCTCCATGTGGCCTCTGCTGCTCTCGCTCAGCTTCATCTACCACCAATCCTCATCCCCCAAGGAAAACTTCTCATGAGTTTAAATTAACATCTGCAATTGTTTTTGGGGGAGTTTTTTTGTGGTTTTTTTTTTTGTTTTTTTTTTGCGGTACGCGGGCCTCTCACTGTTGTGGCCTCTCCCGTTGCAGAGCACAGGCTCCGGACGCGCAGGCTCAGCGGCCATGACTCACGGGCCCAGCCGCTCCATGGCACGTGGGATCCTCCCGGACCGGGGCACGAACCCGTGTCCCCTGCATTGGCAGGGGGACTCTCAACCACTGCGCCACCAGAGAAGCCCAACATCTGCAACTGTTGAGAGCAGTAACTTTGTCTTAATTTGTCTCTGTTTTCTTAGTACCCAGCACAGTTTGGACACACTGAATAAAAATGAGATACCTTCAGAGCTTGTCAGGTTAGGAGGCAAAGGGAATAGTGATGATGTTAACCAAGACAGGGGATGAGAAATCAAACAGACTGTTTTGTGAGATGTAGTTTGTTTCATTTGGAGATGCTCAAATTTCAAAGTTCCAGTAAGATGTGCCCCAAAAGAAACCAGAAAGTTGGGAAATCTGGTCCTAGAGCTTGGGAAAGCGGTTAGGGCTGAAGGGGGTAGTCATTTGGGAATTATCTGTATGTAGGTAGCAGTGGAAGCCATGGATAGATAAAGAGGACCTAATAAAAGACAAGAAAAGGAGATAAGAAAAGAACCATGTAGAAAGGCTTTGGGGAAGAATAACATATCAAAGACTTAAGAGGCCAAAGGCATTAAAAAGTTAAAATAAGAAGGAGTATCAATCATGTTAGTGTCTCATAATGGTCAACGGGGATGAAAAATATACTTTAAAGATTTTTTTGATGTGGACCATTTTTAAAGTCTTTATTGAATTTGTTACAATATCGCTTCTGTTTTATGTTTTGGTTTTTTGGCCACGAGGCATGTGGGATTGTAGCTCCCTGACCAGGGATCGTAGCTCCCTGACCAGGGATCGAACCTGCACCCCCCCTGCATTGGAAGGCAAAGTCTTAACCACTGGACCACCAGGGATGTACCAAGTGGGACGAAAATTAAACAGAGATGATGGATTTTACAAGATGGGGAGATGGGGTGCAGAGATAAGTGAGACATCACTGAGAGCAAATTCACTGCGGGAAAGGACCAGGGAAAAACAGACTGTGGTTGGTTACAATGAATGAGTATCTTTCATTCAGACTCATTACTGATGCTATGTGTGTGGATGAAAGATGGCTTGAGCAGGAAGTCTTCAGTGGCCACCTGGGTGGGAGTGGAGGAAGCAGTGATGAGAAGCATGGTGAGAAGGTATTAGCAAACGCGCAAAAGCCAAGAAGGATCCTACTGTTCCCGCTGCAACCTTACTTTATATTTTGGGCCAGATGTCCTTAGGAAAATGGTTCCACGATTCCTACTGGCGATGACTGTTTATCCCCACCTCCTCACCCCCATTCCTCGTGTTTCCACAGAGGTTAAGGGAACATCAGCTTCACAAGAAGATACAGTCTCTGCCTTCCCATTTACTTTTCCTTGAAAAGGAGTAATTTATCTGATTTTTATGTTTGGGCAAAGTTACTGAGCTTGTCCAGCTCATCACCTTCCTTCTTTAAGATCATAGGAGGCACGGGACCTCCTATTCATCTTGCTTTCAACAGCCTGCCACAGCTGGGCAAGACTGCAACTGTCTTGCTCCACCTGTAACTGAAGGGTCAGTTTATATCAAAGGGGCCGTATTAAGAAGCCCATGTGGTCACAGATGTAAGCCACAGTCTCCAATTCAGTCATATTGATAAATCAACCTTATGGTAGGTGCTCCATTTGTCCGACTCCCGTGTTTGCTTCTCAACTGGATGGGAATTCAAGGCAACAATCCGTGCTTAATCTTTACCACCTTAAAACTACCTTTCACGGAGTTTGTTAAAGAAGAGAAACAGAAATATAAGTCCTCTAATTCCTCATTTGAGATTTGAAGGGGTGGAAGTAGATAATACCTAAAGTCCCTTCCATCAGTTTCTAAACATTTGTTTGTTACTGTGTACAAGTTCATAAGAGATAAGCAGGAAGAACCAGGAGTCAGAGACATCTCAGGAGCTAAAGGAAGTGAGAATTTCAAGTATCGTAGAAGCAGGCAGTCAACCATGTAGTATACCAGAAAAACCTCCTAGGATGAAGACACATTAAGAGATCAGAGGGTACCTTATCAAGAGCATTCTCCAAGAGAGGAAGGGATCAAAAGAATAAAGACTGCTGTATATAAACAGAAATGTATTTCCACACCTATGGACACGGAGAAAAAGACATAGACAAAAGAAACAAAATAAAGAATCAACCTGGAAAACAATTCCTCCCAATTCCACCGGCTAGACTTTTCTAGGCTCATATAAGCCTCTTCCTCCAGCAGATTACAAAACTTTGTGCTTTTGCATCTAAATTTTCCCAGAGGAAAAAAGAAACAGCCACAAAATGCTTAAAAGGAAATGCTAAGGACTGTTTTGCTCAAAGAAAAAAACAGAGAGTTTTAACTGAGGTGAAGACAGTAGAATATTATTTTGCTCTCTTGTCCCTTGGAAGCTCTGGGACCTTTTCAGAGCTTAGGTGGGGAGGGTGTCCAGGCTCTGAGCACAGTGGGGACAGCGATGGTTCGGGCTGGGGGCGTCATGGCACTTGTGCCTTAAGGACTAATGGGTTTCGTCTGATTCATCAGTGAGCACCTCTGGGAACAGAGGGAAGAAAGCAATTTTTTTTTTGTTTTTTTTTTTTGCTGCTGCTGTAAACAGAAATCTCACTCAGCCCTGCCCTGAATTCTTGCACAGGAAATCTCTGCTCACCTGCCTTTTGAGACGCAGGTCTCCAGTGGGCACCCTGCAGAGGTAGAAGCGAATGTGTTCCACGCAGTGAAATCAGTTGCTATGTGTTCCACTGTGGCGACCAGAATTCCCAAGGGCAAGGCTGGTCCATGCGGGTTTTCGGCTATAATCCCCCTGGAATCTATCCCTGCTGTTTGAGGGATAATTATCTGGTTATCCCCGAGGCTAGTTCTTACAGTTTCCACATAAAAATCACCTCTTGCATGAGACATGAAATTTAAAATCATCCCTTCACAGACATCACTGAGTCACTCCATTACCTCTGGGACAGATATAAATTATGCTTTCTTTGATTCTCTTTGAAATTTTGGAGGTACAGGGGGACAGAGAAGGATCTCACTGACACTAAAAATAATATAAGGCATTCCAGAAAGAAACAATAACTCGTGTGATATTAACTGTTCCAAAGGCTCCCTGCTTGGTCAAGGAAATCAAATAAAGCGTGGAAAACTAACAGCAGGCTTGCATGCTAATGACGGCTGGTGACAAGGACTCACTGAATGTCACTACTTCCTGTCCTCACGCTGCTCGTTTTTCTTGTCTCAGTGACTTCTCCTTTCACAAGACTGATGTACCCCATGAATTAGCATCCTTCTGGGTGTCTGCAACCACGAAGGCACTCAGAAATGTCTGCATTCGAACCCTAAGCGCTCTTATGCCTGCCCTTCCCCCAATGCCACTGCTTAATACTGAGAGTTATTTGTTTGTACTGTGGAGATGGTGTTGTAGGAGCCCTCTGGAGCTAGTCTGATTTTTACCCCTAGATGCTGCCAAGGCCTGCTATCACGCGTGTATTCTTATTTCAGAGAGGACAAGACATTTTCTCAATTAGCAAGAGTAAAACGCAATGGCTGTCACTGCAAGAATGAAGAAATGTGTGTGTTCTCGTGCTCTCCTGCTACAATGACCTGTTTCACACCAGCATCTGTTCAGTGCTGAGGAGCTATTCCAGATGTGAGCCAGCAGCACAGCCCAGCAAGTATGTTACCCAGACGTCCACAGAGGGCTACAGATGTTTCACGCCACAGTCCGTATTCAACATGACCGAGACTCATTTTTTTTTTTCCATTATCATTCTAATTAAAAAAAACCTTCCTTAGAGAGTCAGACCCATGCTAGTCAATATATTGTTTGCCTCGGGTGCCTGAGATAACCTGAAGACAATTAAAAGAACAGCATCCCCCCAAATCAGTCTTGCCACAGAGGTTAATTCACTTGCTTGGTCTTTAACCGCTGCTGGTGATAGTTTGAGGAGTTCTGTGACTGGTGGGAAAACTGAGGGCAACTTCCGTTTCCTGCTTGAAAGCCTTCCCTCAGGCAAAATGCACCATGTAATACTAGCTTTTCAATTTAAAAATCAGAGATATCCGGAAACCACTGTTCCCTCCAAACAGGAGAGAAAAGCACTGTTCAGATGCTAAAATGCATACCACAGTCACCAAAAACATAGGCCAGTTCTGTTCAAAATGCTCTGAAGCCCTTGACCTAATGAGGTCAGTGACAGGGATACGGATGACTAGAACGGAGAACGAAACTGAGAAAGAATTTTGTGCCATATTTCTCCTGTCATTTAACCAATTTTCTCCCTCAAAATTACAACATGGATGGCAAATCTTCAAGGCTAGCGCTGCATAGAGCAGCCTAAGCGCTATTTAAAATGTAATATAATATGTGTGTCCATATGATAGGAGAAAACAAGGGCCCATGGGAAGGGCTTTTCAGATAGGTAGGGGTCTCAGAAGGTTATAAAGATGCCAATCAGGAAACTGAATCACAGAACAGCTACTCCCAGCCAATGAGAAAAGTGCGGTGTGGTCAATGGATTCTGCGAAGGAAAGAGTCCTTTCAGCTTCTCGGCGGCATGTACCCACTCCATTCCCTTGACCTCCAACTTATAATCCATTAATTTCTACTAAAATTAACGTTGTGGGTTAAAATCAGAGCTTGGAAGACGTTAATGGAAGCGGTTGGACGTGTGCGCCACATGCACTGCTCTCCAAGCTTCCCGTCTTTGTAATTCACTATCAGACAGGCGAGGACGTGCAGAATGCTGGCACTTCCGCTGCTGATCAAAACAGACTTTCATTTTCCACTTTAATCCCAGCAGGGCATCTGTGCTGTCTCAACACCTGTCATGCTCGAATTCTCAGTCAAGAGGAACCACAGGTTTCCGACAAACATACTTTATCATCGTAGGGGACTCCCTGTTCCAGAATCACTACATGGATATTTGCACTGATTCGCTGCAGAGGTACGGGGTGTGGGAGATCCAGGACACTCAAGATTCCTCCGCAGTGACTGACATCCAGGATGAGAGACTCCGAACTGCACCGTGCCTGCACCTGCTTGATGCTCTAGGGACTGTGCATCAGACTGAAATGGGGCAGAGAGGGAAATGGACTAATTAAAGCAGGATGCTCTTCTTCCTTCCCTCAGGGAAGTTTCTGCAAAGTGGGGTCTGAAAACAGAGACAAGACTAAGAAGATACATAGCGTCATGGGATACAGAAGACAAACAGGACCAGGAAGACTCAAGCTCTTTTTAACCACCTGAGAGGTAGACAAACTGGGCGAGAGACAGCAGCAACACGGAAGACAGTATTCCTGGAGGGAGGGCACAGGAGAGACCCAGATGCTTGGTGGGAGTTTACTGCTTTACAAGGTTTGGGCTAAAGTTCACCTGAATTTAAAATTTGTTTTAAGCACCTATAACTAAAGAATATTTTCCATTCTGAAAGGAAAGGTGCAAGCATCAAGTATGGAGAGAATCACCTGGCCCTTTAATATTTTACTTTACTGAAAACACATCAGTATAAAGACCTCCTGAAAGGAGGCAGAGGACTGAGGACGGCCTTCTCATTTGGTGTGTTAATGAGAGCTATGAGGAAGTTGGACTCCATCTGACACTTTCAATCTCTGAGGTCTCTGTGGACAAAGAAGCAAGCACTACCTGCCTACCAGGTGAGAGTTGAGAGGAAAGTCTGCCAAGCTTAGACTGTTTTCGTAAAACAAACTAGGTCAATCTCAGGAAACTCCACCACTGCTGCTTTCATTGCCCTCCATGCCCTGCCTCTGATGAGTGGAAAATATATCAGCTACTCTCTGGACAGAGGCAAGTGACATAGAAGATTTCAGCAGGCAGCTTTCAGGCCATATTTCCAGGCATCTAAAATCAGTTTTATTAAACTGTTCCTAAGAAGTGCCTCTGCCTTCCTGCTGACCCATCAATCCTTAAACTCTTCTCCAGAGGTTCGTGTTCCAGGATGCCTTTATACTGTGGTTATTAACAACTGACCATTTATCCCAGTGGCTCAGAACAGCAAGACTAGGACTGTCACCAGAAGAATAAGACACAGATTCCTCAGTCATTTAGCAAAGTGCCGGCTGAAGTTCTCTTCACCCAATAAAACGCCTGCCTGGCCATTTGGAATTTTACACCAGGTTCTCCTTTCTAAGATCAACCAACACAGGGGGCATGACCTTCTACTAGTTACAAGGGATGAGGATGTACACCTTGACTGTATCTAAGGGCTAATTAATGCCTGGGAAGCACATTCTAGAAATACATTGTAATACGTTAAGTTCCCCAAGACTAAAAGGAAAAATATGAAATAATTTATATTCTGTTGAAATGTATTGACCTTGTAGTCTAATGAGAAACTTGTGAGAGTGGATAATGGAATAAAAAATATTTTCTTCAATGAAAAAGACATCTGAGGGAGAAATGTTGAGAATGAAGAACATGGGATCTTAAAAGCAGTCAGAGTTAACTGCCTGTCTTAGAAATGCACATCTAGTCCCATCATTTCCCTACTGAAGACTGGCCCCAAATCCTTAACAGGCAGAGTAACTGCCTGTCTTAGAAATGTATACCTAGTCCCATCATTTCCCTACTTAGACTGGCCCCAAATCCTTAACTGGCCCCAAATCCCCAAATCTTGCCATAGGACAACAGAAGCTATCTGAGGGTTTTAAATTGGGAGAGAAGGAGAGTATCTCATCTCTCCTTCTGCTTTTTAAGACCCAACCCACCTGTTATTCAGGTTTCTTCTTTATCCAGGAAATCTTCCCACACCAGTGGGGTTAGGTTCCCTATAGTGTGATCTCACAGGACTCTGTGCTTCTTCTTAATACATATCACACTTGTACTTATTTTTCCATGTCTCTCTATCCCCCCTAGATCTGGGCTGTCCAACATGGTAGGCACTAGTCACACATGGCTATTGAGACTTGAAACGTGGCTAGTTCAAACTGAGATGCGCTTTCATGTAAAACATGTATCGATGAGATTTGGAAGGCTTTACATGAATTCATCCAGAAGGAATGTAGCCCAGCTGACACCTTGATTTTTAGCACAGTGAGAAAGAACTACATTAGTCTTCTGACCTTCAGTTCTATAAGAGAATAAACGTGGGTCGTTTTAAGCCACTCAGTTTGTGGTCATTGTTACAGCAGTAACAGAAAACTAATACATGTGACTGCTAGAAGGTTTATATATGTGGATCACATAATATATCTGTTGGATAGCACTGGGTTCAATTATAAGCTTCAGGAGGGCAAGGACTGTCTGTGTCATTCACAGCTCCCTACCCTGCCCCCAGCACACTGTCTGGTTCACGCTGGTTAGTCCAAAATAGCAGGAATGAATGAGGCAATTGAAATAGAGACAGTTCCTCTCCTTTCAGAAATTTGTAATCCATTCATTATTCTGATAAACATTGATTAAGCACTCACCCTGAGCCAGGTGTTGCTCAAGGCCCTGGAGGATACAAAAATAAACGAGAAGTGGTTGCCAGAGGCTGAGGGGGTAGAGGGACAGAGAGAACTGCTTGACCGGTATGGGATTTCCGTTTGGGGATGAAGAAACAGTTTTGGAACTAGATAGCAATGGTGGTTGCGTAACTCTGTGAACGTACGAAATGCCACTGAATTGTTCACTTTAAAATGTTTTTTTGTGGGATTTCCCCGGAGGTCCAGTGGTTAAGACTTTGCCTTCCAATGCAGAGGGTTCGATCCCTGGTCGGGGAGCTAAGATTCCACATGCCTCAGGGCCAAAAAAAACCCCAACAAACCATAAAACAGAAACAGTATTGTAATGAATTCAATAAAAAGACTTTAAAACATGTCCCTCATCAAAAAAATAAATCTTAAAAAAATGTTTTTTTGTTATGTGAATTTCATTTCAATAAAAAATAACAAAACAAGAAGATGGCATGGTCCCTGGTCCCTGACTTCAAGGATCTCAGTGTAGCTCAGAGTTGTATGTACATGCCATCAAGCACTACAGGCCTTATGCCAGATAGCCGTATCCAGGACACAGCTGCTTAGGAAGGAGCGATGGCCAGGTGGAGGATGGGCCTGGGTAAAAAAATGGGTGCCAGGAAAAGCTTGAAAAGATAATGGCAGCTGTTTTATATAAATCTTCTAAGATGAGTAGGAGTTTTTCTTTTTAACCATGCAAACTGTGGAAGGAGTATTCCAGGCAGAAAGCTCAGACATTTAGAGCAACCCCAAGTGACTTTTCAAACTCTTGGCATTCTCTATCAATCTCTGTCTGTTTCCATGTCTCCATCCTAATTCATAGTCCTTCCAGAGGAAAGCCTTAATCCTTAAAGCCACAGCTACTGTAATTACCCACAATCACAGAACCCTTGGAGTAAAGAGCTATTTAAAAGGGGAAACTACAGAGAAAGGGAAATAGGAACCAGAGACTTGATTGAGCCTATGGACAATCCAATAAAATGTTCATGTCATGTATAGTTAGAGAGAAAGGAGGAAAAAACAAAACAAAACTAGCTTTGTTCAGAGTTTATCTGACATCCATAGGACAGCCATTTGAAGCCATCTGGCTTCTGATACAAGCAAGATGTACAGACCTAAACACAACTTTGGAAGAACACCGAGAGATCATCAAGATCACAGGACAGACATCAAGGCAGATGAGACCATTTGGCTTCTCTTCTGGTTAGGAAAGACTTAAATACAACCTGGAAATATCAACAAAAGTTATCTCAGCTAAGAGCTGACTCGAACTCAACTGTATTCTAAATAAAGGGGAAGAGGTAAGTTGGGAAAAAATATACATATATTTTTAATTATTAATTATTTTATTTTTGGCTGTGTTGGGTCTTTGTTGCTGCGCGCAGGCTTCCTCTAGCTGCGGCGAGCCAGGGCTACTCTTTGTTAAGGTGCGCAGCCTTCTCATTGCTGTGGCTTCTCTTGTTGCGGAGCATGTGCTCTAGGCGTGCGGGCTTCAGTAGCTTTGACCCGTGGGCTCTAGGGCGCAGGCTCAGTAGTTGTGGTGCACGGGCTTAGTTGCTTTGCAGCACGTGGGATCTTCCTGGATCAGGGCTCGTACCGTGTCCCCTGCCTTGGCAGGCGGATTCTCAACCACTGCGAGACCAGGGAAGCCCGGGAAAAATATACTTTGATCAAGAAGGATTTTATTTTGTTTCCAAAAATTTTGACACATATGAAAACTTTTATTTCTAATTCTTAATAATAATGAATGAAAAATCAAATATTTGCTCTCAATTCAAATGTTACTTCCTCAGAAAGGCCTTCCTATTAAAAGCAGAATCACTCAACAGTTATAATACAGTCACCTTGCTTTATTTCCCTCATACCATTATCTGATACTTTCCTGTTCACTATCTGTTTGCTTCTGCCTTCCTCTTTCTAGAATGTCAGCTTGATTTGAGTCCAGCTGGTATGTCTCGTTCACTGCTTATCCGCAGCATCTATAAGAGTGCCAAGTCACAGAAGGTACCTTTGCTGAATGAATGAACGAATGAATGAACAAGGAACTCAAATATTATTACCTGACTTAATTCCACATCCCATCTCTTCCCTCCATGATTTATAAAGCTTTATAACTGGAAGACTTATTAAGTTTACATCTATTCTATAGGTCACCCTCGATAATTATTGAGTATTGTAGGATTAATTAAGAGCATGGGACCAGAAATCCTATTGCCTAGATAGGAATTCTAGTTCCTTATGTTTTTTTCTTCTAGTGTGTGACCCTGGGTAAGCTCCTTAACCTTTCTATGGCTTGGGTTTCCTCATCGGTTTCCTCATCGGTAAAATCAATTCCTCATCGGTAAAAGGTATGTCACAGAGTTGCCTGACAACTAAAAGTATCTAGAATGATACCTGGAACCTACTAAGCACTCAGAGAGAAAAGAATAGTGGCTTAACAAAATGTAGGATTTTTAATCCTTAGATGGTTTTAGGAGTGAGTTTTCTGTACCCAGAGGTGTTCAAACAGAGATTTAATTATCCACTTGATGGAGATACTGGAGAGAGGATTTGCACAGCAGAAAACCATTTCCATGAGATAACTTTTAACATCCCCCTTCCTATTCCCAACCTTAAGATCCTATGGTCATGACTAACACAGTAAACTGAAGCTAAGAAGGATATAGCACAGTTCCCCAGTGCAAAAACAGAGAGCATTTTAGGCTCCAGTACTCAGCAGGTACATTTGCCCTATTTTCACAAGAGAGCTGATGTCTTTCCTGTACATGGGGAACTTCCCGTTGACTTCTGACCATCGGTGTCTATGTTCCTGACCTCCTCACGAGACTACAAGGAATGAGGGGTAGATGAACATGGGGACCGGGGCTCAGATGTCTTGGAGACACACAAAAAGTTAAGACTTGCTTAGAAGGCTCATGATAAAGCAAACTAAAAGGAGCCTGAAGGGAAGAAACTGCAGACGTTCAGATCTGCAAATGTGTGTTAGCTTCAGCTAACCACTCATTCTTAATCGGAAAGGAAGAATGCAAATATATTCACATTGAAAGAAGGCCACGTCTTACCGCAGAGAGATGTGTAGAAAACTGGGAACAAGCCGACCTGTCCCAGAGAGACCCTCGATACAGTAGGGAAAAGCAGTCCCAAGGAGTTCTTTGAGATGGCCACCAAGACAACCACCAGAGAGGGCAGGGCTCGGCGGTAAGGGCCGCCTTACCTGTGTGTGTGCAGGGGGTCCACCCAGGTGTAAGCAGCTGGCAGCAGGTCTTTTTAAAGGAAGGTGAGACTTGAAAAATCTAAATCTAGGTTCAGAGTGAAAGAATGAATCAGTGGGCTTCTCCTAAATCTGTGGTACCAAGGCATAACCTGGGACACTCATGTCCTTTAGAAACACAAAACCCGACATCACCTGCAACGCCAGGAAAGACCGTTAAACGGCATTCTGCATTCATTTTTACATTAAGTGGCTTTTTATCATATTATATTCACTACAAATTAGCAATCTGCACGTGCTGAGTCAGCTGACCTTCAGCCTTCTTAGTTTCTATAAACTATAATGGACCCTTTTAGTACCAACAAGTAATGTTATGAGCATCCACAGACATATTATAACTTAATTCTCACCAGTGGTAGATGTGGAGCAGCTTCTCTACCAGGTATTTTCAAGTGCTGACCAGAATAGCTGCCCTAAGAGCAGTTCCGTAGGCTCAGGTGAATACCTAAAAATACACACTTATTCTCCTTTCTAGCAGTGAAAGTCATTTTCAACCACCCTAAAAAAGATTTTGATGTCAATGTGTGTTAGCTTCAGCTAAGCTGTTTCAAATCCTATCCACACATTCAGGGGGATTCTTTCAAATTCTGATGAGCTAACCAAAAGTTACTTTGAAATTGTTATATTCCTTCCACACTGTTTGCATACAATTTTTAGGAAGCTCATCTTGAGTTCTAAGAACGTCAGAGTTTATTTTTATAGATAAGGTTCCGCCCTCTTTCAATGGAATCCTGATGTTTTTTGTGTTATATATACAGAAATTTGCTTGAGTCTTTAGGAATTTATTTTAGAACTAAAGAATTTAGTTTAAAATTTCATGTATGTATGTTATTTAGTATGCCATATTTACATTCAAGAACTTGTCAATTTTACACAGCTTGCCCGTTGGGAGATTAATTGCAGCAGATGGTAATGAAAGTCAGGATTCTGTTGAAATGTATAGACTTATTTTAAGGCTATTGGAAGAGTTAGTCTATTTGGTAGACCTTTCTTGCAGTTTCTTGCACCCTAACGAGAGCAAAATATTGGAATGGAAAGGGTCTGACTCAAGCAATTTTAGCAATCTCTGATTCCTACTGGCTTCTTCTGCCATCACTATTTAATTAATTTCATCAGAACCTCAGAAAGGAAATCAATTGTTTCATACATAATTTAAAATAATTTTTTAAAAAAATCCTAAATTTTCTCATAAGACATAGAACTATCATACAAATGAGAGGAAAGAAAGACTTAAAAACATATTTTCCAACCACGAGTGGTTCTAAGTTACAAATGATACTGTTTCTACAAACCTAGGGGATATTTTCGGTTGTCAGAATAAATTGGAGGAGTCTACCGGCCTAAACTGTATAGAAGCCTGAGAAGGTAAACATCCTGCAACACACAGGGCAGACATTCACAATGAAGAATTGTCCCTACCCAAAATGTCAACAGGGGACACAAGGATAAAATATAGAAACAGATAGGAGCAGAAAATTATTTATCTCTTTCCACTTGTGATACATCAAGTGTACAAAACAACAGGCAATAATTTGGAATATCTGAAAACCAATAATTTAATAATAATCTGATTTAATAATCAGATTTAATAATCTGAAAACTAATAATTTATCTAATAATTTAAATAGCAGATCTAATTAGTACAGATCATACCTGTACCCTGAAAACAAAGAAAATATCTTCTTTTCCAGTATCTGTCAAACAGGCACAAAATTTGACAATGTATTATGCCACAAATAAGACATAAATTTCACCAAATAGGAAAGTGTAGAAAACATTCTTTTATCATGATGCAATAAATCTGTTAATTACTAACAAAATTAGAAAAAAGTATACCATATCTTCCAAAAATTTTAACCCTCTCATAATTTGGGGGTCAAGAAAATAACATCTAGGAAACAACTATATGGAAAAAAACCCCTATGGGGTAGTTAAAGCAGTGCTCAAAGGAAAATTCATAGACTTAAACAGTTTATTAATAAACAAGAATGAATAAAAAATAAATTGAGCATTTGAGTCAGGATGTTAAAAGAAACAAAAACTATAGAAAGCAGAAAAAGGAATATACATAAGTATAAATTAATTAAAAGAAAAAAGAGTAGAGGATTAATAAATAAATCAAAAGGCTAGTACTTACACTGTTAGCTAACCAAATCACAGGGGATAAGGAAGAAAGCTGATACAATTATACAACATAAGAAACAATAAAAGATAAATAACACCGCTATAGAAGACATTTCTAAAAAAATCGTAAGAAATTTCTCTGCTCAACTCTATACAAATAGACTTCAAAACTTGGATGAAAGAGATAATTTTACAGAACATATGGTATCACAAACTGCCTCCAGAAAAAGAAAGATCTATTCAGACCAACTACCATGCAAATAAAGAAAGTAAATGGTTACCCCCAAAACTGGACACACACACACACACACACACACACACACACAAGGCCTAGATGGTTTCACAGTACAATCTGCCAGAACTTTAAAGTTACAGATAATTCTAATATCATATAAACTCTTCCAGAGCATAAGGAAAAAAAAGACAAGGGTGATCTCCAAGTTCTTCTTACAAAGCAATAGTAACATTGATACCAAAACCTGACAGACCAAACCAAATAGAAAACTATAGTGCAAACTCAGGAATAGCAATGCGGAAATCTGAAACCAAATATTGACAAACAGAATCCGGTAACAAATAAAATAATATGCATGGCCAGATGGAATTTATTCCAGGAAGGTAAAGAATAAAAACCTTAGGAAGAAATCTGTCAACACCAAATTCCTCACTAGGAAACTTGACGTCTTTTAGAGAATGATAGTTTTCCTTTCCACATTAATCCCACCACTCCAATGACAGCCACACTATGTCATTCAGCCTTCCACATACTTAATGCTATTTCTTATCCCTTGACCTCTGCTAATTTTTTTTTTTTTTTTTTTTTTTTTGTGGTACGCGGGCTTCTCACCGTTGTGGCCTCTCCCTGGAGCACAGGCTCCGGATGCGCAGGCCCAGCGGCCGTGGCTCATGGGCCTAGCCGCTCCGCGGCATGTGGGATCTTCCCGGACCGGGGCACGAACCCGTGTCCTGTTCGTGCCCCTGCATCAGCAGGCAGACTCTTAACCACTGCGCCGCCAGGGAAGCCCACCTCTGCTAATTTTGTATCTGTGTTTGGAATGTCATGGGCCCCAACTTCCTCCCAGTTCTAAATATTCTATCCACCCATCAAAACCGCATTTAAATATTAACTCATAAGAAAAGCTTCCTTGATTCTCTCCACAATCAGAAACCTCTCTCCTGCTAAACCACTGAAAAGCACTCTGGCGCTCTCTCTCTCTCTCTCCCCACCCCTCCTTCCCTCCCTCCCTCCCTCCCGCCTCTCTCTCATAGCACATGTATTTAACCCCGTATACAGATATTTATGCCTGTAAGGCACTACTTCTCCTATTAGACTGGAAACTTTTTTGAGGGTAAGGGCCATGTTTTAGGTGCCTTTGTATGCCAATCATCCCAAGCACCAATCCTTCCCTACTTGAACGTTCTGGTGCACGGACACATAAAGATCCAGAATATAAATGCAGAAAGCAAGCTGAACACTTGTGAGAAACGGTTTTCCTTAAAATGTTACTGCGTGTGCACAGAACAAAAAGTTAGCATCTGAAAGTCAGCAGGGCAGTAACAACGCCAGCCCCACTCTCACCCCACAGCTGGAATCAGGGCAGCATGAAATGTGCTCAAGCTCCTGACGGAGGAACTCTAATTACCTTCAGCCAGCCAGTAAGCTGACAGCAACAGCTACTGCAGAAGCCAAAAAGCTGCTGAACCATCAATTCAAGGCATGGGGGGTGGGGAATAAGTGAGTAAAGGAGTCAGGATGAAGTGTTGGTTTCATTAGCTTGTTGGTTGGTTAAGCAGGTACTTCACACACACACACACACACACACACACACACACACACACACCCTGCTATGCATACTCATCCTCTTCATGTTTTCATTTTCACGAAGCCCAGATATTAACCTGTGTTCTAAAATTTCACTGGAAATCTGTCAACTTGCGAGACAGTCATAATGTCGAGTTTCAAAATGTATGTGTAGTTTGTTATGTGCAGCGGGGTCAACAGTCCTATCAGAACTGCACCAGAAGGTTTGCTAAGAACAGAATATTAAACAGAGCAGAGACTATGGGGTATAATGTGAGAAACTGACACTACGTTAGAATGGTACCAAAAGGTCATACTCCGACCATTGTCGATACACTTTTTGAGAACTGGACTTTCAACATAAACCTGTTACATTGCGATCAGATGCCACTTCGAAAGCAATGAAATCTAATGACATGACAAATTTCTGGATCATTCTGAATACAGGAGCTACAGTTTATTTTAAGACCACATAAAACAAAGAAGTTGACATACCTAGCGCTTTCCTAGAAGGGAAATGTAGCGCTCTATTTTTGGCCTGCCCCTCACGTTGATCCATCCCTCCTTCAGAATGTGCCCTTCTTAGATATTTGAGATGCCAGCTCTTGGTTTTCCTCCTGCTTCTCTCATGCTCCCTTATCTTTGCAGACCTCTCCTTCTCTACCTGCCCTTATATTTCAGTGGTCCCCAGACTTCCATACTCAGCCCTCATCTCATCTCACACCACACGCGCTGCCACTTCAGAGCTTAATATTATTCACGGTTTCAACCCAAAACTAAAATCAAAGTCTTATGTCATCAAAATCTCTATCTCAGATAAGAATCCTGTACCCAAATTTCCCCAGGTGTTTCTCAACTGCATATGCATAAACTGAACTCACTTTCTCCGTCCCAACCAAGAGAGACGAAATGATGGTCCCCCAAAGATGCCCATGCCCTAATCCCCAGAATCTCTGATTATGTGGCAAAAGGGATTTTGTAGGTATGAGTTGGTTAAGGATCTTGAAATTATCTGGTTGGGCTCAATACACAGTCACAAAGGTGCTGATACACGTGAGGCAGAAGAGTCAGTGTTGAGTGATTCAATGTGGGAAAGACCTGACTGGCCATTGCTGCTTCTGAAGACAGAAGGGGGCCATGAAGCAAAAAATGTGAACAGCCTCTAGGGGCTGGAAGAAGCGATTCCTCCCTAAAGTGTCTGCAGGGAATGCAGCCACACTGACACCTTAATTTTAGCCCAGTGAAACCCTTTTCAGACTTCCGGCCTCCAGAATTATAAGATAACAATTTTGTACTGTTGCAAACCACTAATTTTGTGGTAATTTGTTACAGCAGCCGCAGGATGCTAATATCACCAATTTTCTCCTTAGTCTATGGTACCACCATGAAGCATCCTTAGATTCATCAATCACTCTTGATTACCACTCTGCCACATGAGTTGCCAAGAACTACCGACTCTACCTCGTAAATTCTTCATGTTCCCTCCCAACCGTCTATTCTTATCTCCCTGAGACAGATCTGCATCCTGGAGTCTTTACTAGTCTCCCTGAATCTACTTAAGCCACTCCCTCCCCCCAGCCCCAACCTAGGCAAGGTTAGTCTTCAATCTGTCCCCTGAGAATGTCTACATGACACAAATCTGATCAAGTCTCAAGCAAAATGGCTCACTACTGACAAGAGAATGACAATACATTTCTTTACCTAAAAAAAGGGTCTTCATATTTTGACACCCACCTAACCATCCAATTTTAATCTCTGCCCTCTGTCTAAACTTGGTGCTTCACACAGCATTCCATTCATACTTGGTATTTCATCTTTACTCTCTGTCTGATGTTCCCTCACTACTTGACTAAGTGGCAAACTCCTACATATCTTTCAATACTGAACCAACTGTGTTGGCAAGTTCTCAACAACGACTTCCTTGAAGGCTGAGGCCTCTCTCCATCTCTTTCTCAGTGCCTAGCCCAGCCCTCACTCTGAACCAACAGCAGGGACAAGCCTTCCCTTCTCATGGCCTCTGACTTACGCCTGCCCTGTCTTTCTCCTAGTTTTGGCTCACATTTGGCTTTGGAATTACATTGAGAAGTGACTCAGTAAGACACCAATGCCCTCATACCCCTTTAATCTCAGTGAACAGGTGCTACATTTGAGAAGCGATACAAGAACAATCAACCCTGGCAACAGGGCCACTTCTTCTAGTGCAAGAACTTTACCTTAAAAGATAGACTTCGGACAAGAGACTCTATCAGTTTCAGTTCCGCTATAGATGAGACCTACTCAAAACTACTTACATCAGGTCTTCACTTTTCCTTCTTGGTTATAAAGAATTCTGCTTTCTTTCGGTTTGCAGCATAGATAAGTTTTTGTACTTTCAAATAATTTCCACCCCTTTTCTCTGGCCCATATCAAATTTCCTAATATTGTGCTTAAAATATGGAAATGCAAGTTAGACTCTAATATGGGCTTATCAATGTTTAACACAGTGAGTGAATTATTTCATGATTCTTGTGTGTTACATTCTGGTTAGTACAACCCAGATAATGTTGGCCTTTTTGATAACAGTCCTACATTGCTGACTCATATCCCTGAGTAACAGGGTGAGAATGACTTTTTACCTGCAGAATACTTATATATCAATTCCATCCTATATGATGGCTAGGATAATTTATCAGTATTTTATTTCTAGAATAAAAAAAAAATCTCACACTTTTTGCAAAGAACTGTCTGATGCACTGACAGCACAGTTCATCTTGAGTTGAGGTTCCACTCGATCACTGCAACCATTAGACTCAAATCAGAGCTTCACGAAGTTCCCTAGCAGTTTTCTTCACTTTTAAATATGTGCTATATATTTATGTGGGTAACAATTCAACTCCAAGTAAAAATAAATACATTCTTTAACTATCAGTTGATACAACTTCATTTCAGGAGCCACAGACACCAGCAATAATGATTTAGACAGACCATGTAGAAATAGTCTTAGGAGTCATCCTCCGATTTCATTAACCTCTGTGTATTTTTTCCATTTAAGTCTACAACGAGAAAGAGTTGAGAGCAGAGAACTCTTTTTTAGTTCATCTTCCTTTCTGATAAGGCAATGGAAACAAAGGTCCAAATTATGTTTCTGAAGTGAAATGGGATGAGATAAACAAAGAATTTCATTCCTAATTCACTCCTGGGAAAAAATCTCAATCCAGATTAAGTATGTTTCTATTCATTTAACTAAATTAAGTTCATTTCACTTTCTCATACTGACCTGATAAAATTGAAGCATATATATTAGAAAAAAAATTTTGACATACTATAAGGATAGATTTAATATTATCTCATTAAAATAAGATGTATAAGCGAGTGGATCTGGAGTGGAAAAATCTGGACCACAGTCTTAGCTCATTCACTATCAGATCAAAAAAGTCACATTATCCCTCTAGAGCTCTATTTCTTTTATTCGGTAATAATAATCAGTAATCAAACTAATGCTTATACCTTGTTTCCTTTCCTCTGCTGTGAGTAAGGCTGAAAAATCCACACATCGATTAAAAGTATAAAGAATAAGATCAAAATACAAACCTGCAATATGAATCAGTATGATCTGTAGAATAGGGCCTAGTACTCTGATGTGAGGAAAGTGAGGCTGAAACGTGAAGCTGAACATCTTCCTTGAGCTCCGTGTCCCACACCCTCTAGAGATGTGGCTTCTGGGCTCCAATTTCCTCATCAGTGCATGAGACTGACTGCACAGGTTTCCAGATTTTCTTCTTACAGTGAAAATTCTACTGAGAATCTCAATAAATAAATGATAAAAACAAGGCTCCTCCGGTGATGCAGATGTGAGGATGCAGGGTCTTTCTCACTCTAACCCTCCATTCCATCCCAACCCCAGATCTAACTGCAAAATTTTAAAACCAATGGATGAGATTCAAATACGGGTGTTCCCAATATGAAAGTCTTGGTGTGTCAACTATAGTGCACTCGCTGGACATGGGATGAAGTGGTATTTTAAAGGCACTGAGCACTGGGCCAGACTTGTATTTCCAACCATTGGTGGACTAAACATTTAGGAAAGCTCTCCTGTCAAAAAACACCTGCGTGTTGGATAAATTGTAACTAACTCACATATAAACACATTGCTGAGCTCACCAGGAAACAAGGGAAATGAACAAAAGATGGAATCCACATACTAAAATCAGAATGGTAAGAAAAGCTTGAAACTGAGGCTTCCCTGAGGAGAAGTGACTGGAACTAGGTTCCCACAGCCTTGGATATTAATGGGATAGAGAGAGAGGGAGGTTAAACCTGAGATTCCTAAATTCAATTTGTACTGGACGGAACCTCACCCTCAGAGAAAGTGAACACTATTCCCTCTGCAGAGGAAATAGGTAGGAAGCCTACTTGTCCCTGCCACTCCGAGGATTTAGAAAAATGATAATAATGAAGATAATAATATAATAGTCTCCCCTTAGCATCTACAACAGGAGACCAGATCTCACTTAAGTGTGCACTTCAAATTTACACTTCGGCTGTCAGAAAACCCCAGTCCAAATAACTCTCCTAAGTTTTCAGTACTCCCTGATGCCCAGCTGAAGCACTGGCAAGTCCACTCTAGAAAAAACAGCACGCTTAATGTCCTAGTCATCTCAAGTTTCCACTCTGTGGCTCCGGAGCTCACTCCCCGCCCACCCCCCGTCTCCGCCAGTGAACGGGTTTCCTAGTGTGTGGAAACTTTTCCTCCTTCACAGCTCCTTCCCTGAGGTGCAGGTCCCGTCCCTATCCTTCTGTCTCTTTTTTTTCTTTTTTTCTTTTGCCCTACCCAGGTACATGGGGAGTTTCTTGCCTGTTGGGAGGTCTGAGGGCTTCTGCCAGCATTCAGTAGGTGTTCTGTAGGAGTTGTTCCACATGTAGGTGTATTTCTGATGTATCTGTGGGGAGGAAGGTGATCTCTACGTCTTCCTCCTCTGCCATCTTGAAGGTCTCTCGCTGTAGTTCTATTTCTTAAGCTGTGACACACACAGCTGCTGTTCTACTATTCCTCATAATGTAAATACATGTTACGTATTATTCATTACATGCATAAAATATTTCATTAAAATCCTAAAAAAGCACTGTGGAAGGGAGTGAGTGGCAAACCCTGGGCAAAACTGGGGACTCGGCCAGGTATGTCTTTGATTCCCCCCGACCTGCATCTTTCCTCAGACTTAAAGGCACATCTTATAGGTTCCAGCCACAAATCCTGCCAAAGGATAGTCAAGGTTTGGGCTCATAAAAGTCTCAGGTAACACTTCCCAAGGAACCTTTGAAATGAACAGACAAGCTTTGGCTTTGAAGTCCTCCCAAGAAGCCCCGCATCTGCCTGGCGTCACCTTCTCCCTGGGGCGCCGCACCCCCACCACACAAGCTCCTCGATGGAGGTGACTGGGGCGACGTTCCGACCACTTCAAAAAGCTTCCTGGAGCTTCTTCTAGACTAATTACTCCTAATTATCACAATGCTCTGTATGTATTTTTCACAGTATATGGCCGGCAAGTTTTTAATCATTCATCTCAGTAGGGAAAAGAATCATCTGAACCTCTTTTGGACAGATATGAAATGTGAAAGGCATCCAAGGAAATGTACCAGTACAATGTCTTGCGATTAGAGATCTATTTAAACGTACGTGACTTCTAGATTTAAGACTTTTGTGGCTGTATGTCAGCTGATCAATGTTTCCTGAAACATTCAGTGCTTATAAACATAACTTAGTATATTTGTATTAATTTAACATCTTGAGTGTCTGAGACAGGTAAAAATGTGTGACTAAGTAACTTCTGGGAAGATTCATGTGGTTTTATTCATAGGTTATTAAAAATACTATCGCTGTTTTAATAAAAACAAATACACATAAAATGAAAAACAAAATCCTAGGGAAAAAAACATTTAAGGGATAGACTACTTGATTTACTCTTGTAAATAACAGAACATAAGTGTATCTATTAGTATGTGATTTAAGTTAATTTCTCATAGTTTGGTTGCATTTTTATTTATTTACATATTTTTAACATTTATTTATTTTTAGCATCTTTATTGGAGTATAATTACTTTACAGTGTTGTGTTAGTTTTGCTGTATAACAAGGTGAATCAGCTATATGTATACATATATCCCCATTGGTTGGATTTTTAAAGTTTTACATCATTATGTAAAAGTTATTGGTATAGATGTTTCTATGCTGAAAATGCAATCTTAATGAAATATATTATGGAAGGAAGGAAGGGAGGGAGGGAGGGAGAAAAGAAGATAAAAAGAAAGGAATTAGACTTTTGCTAAAGAAAGCCTACATGACTCAATTAAGCCAACTTAAGGTGCACTGGTATTTGCCAGACTACTATCCTTCTCTGCAGAGAAAAGGTCCGAAAACTGCTATTTTTTATCACAAACTCTCCGAAAGTCAAATTTGGATCTGATAAAGTCAACAATGCTTCAGCACTCTGAAAATCAATCTCAAGTAGCAGTTGCTAATCATTATTCCTTTGCCGGGCTCCCACACAAAAACAATGTCAGAAATTCTTAAAGTTCTACTTGATATTCTACATCAGGGGGTCCCCAACCCCCGGGTCATGGACTGGTACCAGTCTGTGGCCTGTTAGGAACCAGGCTGCACAGCGGGAGGTGAGCGGCAGACGAGCAAGCAAAGCTTCATCTGTATTTACGGCCGCCCCCCATCACTTGCATTACCACCTGAGCTCCACCGCCTGTCAGATCAGTGGCAGTATCAGATTCTCACAGGAGCACATGAACTGCACATGCGAGGGATCTAGGCTGCACTCTCCTTACGAGAATCTGATGCCTGATGATCTGAGGTGGAGCTGAGGCAGTGATGCTAGCACTGGGGAGCGGCTGCAAATACAGATTATCATTAGCAGAGAGGTTTGACTGCACAGAGACCATAATAAATCAACTGCTTGCAGACTCATATCAAAACCCTATCAGTGAGTGGGAGGTGACAATTAAGCTGCAGCTGGTGGCAGGCTACAGTGGCAAGTGAGTTGATGTATTTCAATTGTACAGCTGCACCTGGTAGCAGGCTTTAAGTCAGAATCCAACACTTATTTTAGTCTGTACGTGGCCTGTCCATTATTCTATTTACCACTTCCATCGTGCCTCTTTTCCGCACCACGCACTTGTCTCAGTCACAGTCTTGGTAAGCCCTCAGGCTAACCCTAGCCAAAATTAGTAAAAAACAAACATTGCTGGAGAGCTTCTTTGGAAAAGGGGAAAGACCCAACGAGGAGACAGCAGAAGACTCTACGACTGCCAACAAAAAGAAAGCTGCATTTCAAAGAAAATGCCAAGAGTCCTACTTAACTTACGGGTTCATTGCAACGGGTGATTCACATTCTCCAAACCCACTTTGTATAATATGCAGCGACCAGCTATCCAGCGAAGCCGTTTGGAAACTTTCAAAACTGTTTCACCACATGGGGACCAAGCACCCTGCATTAAAAGACAAGCCTCTGGAGTTTGTTTTTTTTTAAATGTGAACACAAAGAACAGAAGCAATTATTGAAGGCCACCACTTCATCAAATGTGTCTGCACTGAGAGCATCATTCTTAGTGGCTAACCGCATTGCTAAAGCTAAGAAGCCCTTTACTATTGGTGAAGAGTTGATGCTGCCTGTTGCAAGGACATTTGTCGTGAACTTTTAGGAGAGGCTGCCGTTCAAAAGGTGGCTAATACCATAACTAGAGGAACTGATGAAACAGCAGAGGATACTGAGGCACAACTGTTAGAGAGGATTAATGAGTCACCGTGGTACGCAATCCAGGTTGACGAGTCTACCAATGTTCACAACAAGGCAACAATGCTTGTTTCGTGCGATACGTTTTTCAGGAGGATGTGCATGAGGACATGTTATGTGCACTTTTGTTATCAACCAACACCACAGCTGCAGAACTATTCAAGTCTTTGAATGATTACATACCAGGAAGACTGAATTGGTCATTTTGTGTCAGCGTATGCACAGATGGAGTGGCTGCCATGACTGGTTTCACTACTCCAGTCAAAGAGGTCGCTTCTGAATGTGAGTCTACGTGCTGTGTCATCCACAGAGAAGTGCTGGCTAGCCAAAACACGTCACCTGAACTTAACGACGTTTCGCGGGATGTGATTAAAATTATCAAGCACATTAAAGTGCATGTCCTTAATTCACGTCTGTTCGCGCGGCTCTGTAAGGAGATGGACGCAGAGCACACACGTCTTCTCTTATACACAGAAGTGAGATGGCTTTCTAAAGGGAGATCACTGGCCAGAGTTTTTGAGTTCCAAGAGCCACTCCAGGGATTTCGTTTAGAAAAACAGTCACCACTGGCAGCACATTTCAGTGACACAGAAGGGGTCGCAAAACTTGCTTACTTGTGTGACATATTCAACCTGCTCAACAAACTCAATCTGTCACTTCAGGGGAGAACGAAAACTGTGTTCAAGTCGGCAGATAAAGTGCAGCATTCAAAGCTAAACTGGAAATTCTGGGAGTGACGAGTAAACACTGGGATTTCTGACATGTTTCAAACAGTAGCAGAGATTCTGAAAGAGACTGAGCCAGGGCCTTCTTTCTATCACCTACTGCAGCTTTCAAAAGAGTCTGAGCATTACTTCCCAACCACAAAAGATCCCCGAACTGGGAGGGAATGGATCCGTGACCCATTTGTGAATAAGCCAGGTGAATCGACTTTGTCCGTGCTAGAAGAGGATCAACTGCTTGAGATCGCAAATGACGGTGGCCTTAAAAGTATGTGTGAGACACTTCAAATCTCCATACTTTCTGGATTAAAGTCAAGGCGGAATATCCTGAGATTGCCACAAAAGCACTGAAAAGCCTGCTTCCATTTCCCACATCCTGTCTTTGTGAAGCAGAGTTTTCTGCAGTGACAGCAACCAACACGAGATCACGGAGTAGACTAGACATAAGCAACTCACGTCGGGCGTCACTGTCTCCCATCACCCCCAGAGGGGACCAGCTAGTTGCAGGAAAACAAGCTCAGGGCTCCCACTGATTCTGCATTATGGTGAGCTGTATAATTATTTCATTATATATCACAATGTAATAATAATAGAAATAAAGTGCACAATAAACATCATGCGCTAGAATCATCCCGAAACCATTCCCCACCCCGCTCCGGTCTGTGGAAAACCTGTCTCCCATGAAACCAGTTCCTGGTGCCAAAAAGTTGGCAGACCACTGTTCTACATCACTGAATTCTCAAAAATATTAGTACCTCTCATAATAATTACTCAGCAACAATATTTGGCTAGTGTTTCGTATATTAACAGAATAAATACCAACGAATTCCAAGAACTGCTAGTATACTTGGTTTAAAATTTTTGCTAAAAATTGTTTTAGAGGAGAGCAGCAGTCTAGGGTCTGGTAGCGACTGCTTCCTGGAGGGACTTCCTCACCTGTTTACCTTCCGGCAGGTTGTGTGGATTGACAGTTTCGCAGACAGCAAAGGAATTCTACTGTTTTGCCCAGAATGCACCTTCAGATCTACATACTTCCAAGGAAAAGGACCAAAATAAAGAAACAATTCCATAGCCTTACCTACTGTTGGATCAGAAATAAAACTGTTTGGGGATGGGGTGAGCAGAGAGTCTGGGAGACCGCTATAGGAGGGCCCCTCCAAATCTCCGAGTCAGCTACAAATTCCCCAATTTCTTTCTCTTGGTTACCCTGTCTGTAGTGAAACCCTTAAAATGAAACCCTTAAAATAATTTTTTTTTAAAAAAAGAGATGCCTCTTTTCTTTTAGCAGATGTACTCTACTAGTTGAAATAATCACAAGACAGCCCAGATTTCAGGGGAGGGGACAGAGTCCCTAAAATAAAAAAAGCAGCCCTTCAAAACCTTCAACACTTATCTGGAAGGTGAAGCCAATTGGGAGGAGCTACAGAACATGTTCCCTACTTAGCAGGAATCAGAGAGGGAGGGTGGGGAAGCCCCGCTCTTGAGGCCCCGTTTGGATTTGTACTTCTGTGGCTTTCCCCCACTCCAGCACACACAGGCACCCCTTTTCAAACAATTTGTCAGCCTTCCTCCAGGGGAAGATCTTGACTATTTAAAACTCAATTCATAGTGAGGATGGTCCATAAATATTAGTCATCTGAACTCCTCCCCCTTCTCGTCTTGTCAAAACATATGATCTGTTTTGCACAGAAGCTGAGAGATGGAGTTTGGAAGCACGCTGAAACTAGAAGTTCAGGCAGGTGAAACCATCTGCGTATTTGGACCACAGTCTGATTCTCATATCTTCAAGTTCCAGCAGGATCTCTACAAGGTCAGCCAGTTGATTCTCTCTTACGGAGCCCCATCAACACCAACCCCATTTGCTCTCGCGTGGGTGAAAGTATGTGGAATTGCAAGGAAAGAAGCCAGAGGAAACTCCCAAGATGTGCAGACAATCTGCTCTTTAAAATATTTCTCCTCCCTTTGCAACCTGGAATGCGGACCGCAGGAATGTAGTACGATCCTTGGACTAGACAATTTCAATCATGAGCAAGTGTGAATGTCTGTGATGAAAATAGCAGCTGACTTGGGTCCACAAACAGAGGTCAAGGACATCTTTCCACATGCACTGTTACCAGTACCTGCCTGGTGTAACAGTGTGAATAAAGATTAGTCTGTACACACACACACGCGTGCACCCGCACACACACATTATTCTTCAAAACAGCATCTTCATATGAGGAGACTTATATTTGTATAAAATAATGTGTTTGAAAATTACAGGCAATGTAGCAACAATTCCTGAATTATTCTCTTGTTTGTTTAGTACTTCAGTTCAAAAGGCTAATCAGTATTTTGTTTAAGAAGCAGGAAGCAGGGCCTGAGGCTGACACACAGGACCTACAGCATCTAATTTCTGGCTGATACAGTAGGTGGTTAGGATATGCCAGGCACTGTGCTGCCTTCCGTTTATCACCTCACTGAATTTACACCGCAGTCCTGGCAAGTAGGTATTATCATCTTGATTTTACCAATGAAGAAACAAAGCTGGAGTGAATTTACGTAACTTCCTATGTCCCATAGCTAACTACTGGTGGAGCCGACATTCCAACAAACGCAGGCCTAACTCGAAATTCCACACTTGAGGCTACACCACTGTTTATTGGGAGCTGGGGCGTGTGGAGGCCATGGAATTGCCCTGCTCCAGTCTCCCTTCAAGATAGCCTGCTCCAGGAAGCCTGGATAACAGATAGTTGCTGGACCTTTGCATCCACCGTGGCCTTCCTCTGAGACCACGATTCCCTGGGGCTTCTCTCCACCCATCTGAACTTGACCAGAATTGGCCCATTCCCACCAGACCTGGGATTCCCCTAGAGCTGCACCATCTAATTCAGCTGCCACCAGCAGCACGTGACAATTGAGCACCTCAAATGTGGGTAGTGTGGCTAAGGAGATAAATATTTAATTGTATTTCATTTTAATTAATTTAAGTCTAAGTAGCCCCAAGTGGCTACTGGCTACCATACTGGATAGCACAGATCCAGAACATTTCTGTGGCTTCAGGAAGTTCTATTAAACTGCACTGCCCTAAAAGGACAACTTCTGCTTAAAGAGATCATCAGACTGAAATCCGCAAAGATCCACAGGGGAGGTGAAAAAGACTTACCTGAGAGGCACTTCCCTTTGAGATAGTCGTCCCAGGAGAGCCTGCAGACACTAGGAAGATCGTCAGAGGTGAAGAGAGGTGGGTGGACAGCAGGCAGGCAGCAGCACGGAGCTCAGGTGACTCAGAGACACACTGCCTCCCTGGGGCTGGTTGCACAGCTGGGGGAACAAAGCATATCTTAGAAAGGGGAGAGAAGCATACCTGGGTCAATGGGGCTGAGCGAGCAGGATTTTATGTGGCTATTGAGAGAGAAGGGGAACAAGGACCCATATGAGGTAAAGGTCTAGGAGCAATACCAGGTAGGAGGAGTTAGTTACATTTTTTCCCATCGGTTTCTCCTACTCTTTTCTTTCTCCCTGATTATCTGACTCTGATCTGCTTACAAAATCCTTATTGTCCCTCATTCTCCTCCACCCTCCAGTCACCAGAAAAAAAATAAAACAAACCTGCAATAAATACTTTACTTCTTTTATGTATTAGACTTTCGTGTTCATTAGTCTTCATGCAGATTAAGTGAACATTCAAATTTTTTTCTCAAGAAAAGTTAACTGTTCTTTGAACATGTATTATGACCCTCAGTTAACATTCTTTCATTAGGTCACAGAGTCAGTGGTAAGATGAGGTTATACTTTTTACCTTCCTCAGAGGTATTTTCACAGGAAAATGTTGGCTAACACTAGCTTTCGTGTATAAAATAAGAATAAAAAATCTTGCGAAAATAAAATACACTTAAAAACATGTACATACAATTTCACTTACTGAAAAGCTCTAATCAAGGCAAAGGTCTTTTCTTAAAACAGTCAACTTTAGGAGTGACTTGCAAATTAATGTGTTCTTTTCTTTAACAGTCATTAGCCTGAATTGGTACCTAAGGCATAACATGAGAAAATAAAAGATTCATATCAACAGTTTTAAATTCTGTAGCCTCGATTCCCAGATATACTCTTATTAGTTGGTTTTATGAATTTCTCTTCAAAATGTGTGAAATTAATACATTCATCTAAAAAGGCAACTGAGAATTCATACACAGCTCAAAAACACAAACTTCAGAAACACAGATGTTCTACCAAATTCTCACTTGCTTACTCCCAGCTAAATTCTTCCTGAGCGTTAAAAAGGTTTTCTAAACTGTCGAGGACAAAAAAAAAAAAAAAAAAATGGTATTATACATTCACATCTGGCTCTGTCACCATCTAGGGCATGTTACTATAGACATTAAACATCTGGGCAGGAGGAAAGGATCTATTTGGAAGTTTTTGGCTACCGTGACAACTGAGTGTACGTCTGTCAAACAGTTCGGTCTCTGCTCATCTACTTTTAACACCACTGTAGGCCTTTCATTTTTATTCCAAAAGCCCAGAGTAGGTACCATTTTAAAACAACAATCATCATAGTAAATAATATTTACACGTAGGAAGTCAGTTCCTAGAGCATGTTTCTCTTGCTTCTGTCCTAGTTTATTACTGTGGGTAGGACAAATTCTTTCTAATTGCAGTGATGCAGTTAGTTTGGACTTTATGGCTTTTAGGTGAGGAAGTCCTCTATTTCTGAGTTACTCAAGAGATGGTGCTTAGTGAAAAAGTCTTAATGAAAATTAGTCACCATTATTTTTCCCAATGAAGAAGCCTCCCTTCTGGATGTCAAAAATCTTTATCAAGATTCTACATGACACGGAATATGGAAAATAATAATTACAGCTTCCATGTAGTCATGTTTTCTGTATATTGGATGTGCAATGCACTTTGTACACATCATTTTGTATTTATTCTTCAAAACTACCTGTAAAGTTTGTATTATTATTTAGATCTCACAGTTATGGAAACTAAACTATGGAGAAAAGTATAACAACATTCACTCCACAAATATTTACTGAGTGCCTACTGTGTGCTAGGCACCAGGAGTATAATGGTATGAAGCATTATAGCATGTCCCTACTTCCGTGGAGCGAATCATGCATGGGCAAAGGGAAACCAACACCTAGTAAGGGACAGAGGCAGTAACAGAGAAGCTGATTCTGGTTTGAGTGTCCAAGATGGCAGAGTAGGAAGCCCCGAACTCATCTGCTTCCATGGACACACCAATATCATAACTATTTACAGAGAAACTATCTATGAAGAAGATCTGAAGACTAGGAGAAAGTATTTTCCACAACTAAAGATATAAAGAAGGAACTGAAATGAGATAGGTAAGAGGGATGGAGAATTGGTATAGTCAGAACCCACACCACCAGGTAGGTGAGCTACAAATGGGAGGATAATCACAATTGCAGAGGTTCTCCCCAAGGATCGAGTGGTCTGAGCCCCACAGTGGGCTCCCCAGCCTGGAGGTCCTCCACTAGGAAAACAAGCCCCCAGAACATCACGCTTTGAAGGCCAGCAGGGTTTGCATTTGAGAGAGGTGGAGGGCTATAGGAAACAAAGACTCCACTCCTAAGGGCACACGCAAATCTCACGTACTCCAAGTCCAGCACAGAGGCAGTGATTTGAAAGGAGCCTGGTTTGGACCCACTTGCTCACCTTGGAGAGGCAAGAGGCAACTGGGAGTCCACTGGGAACAAAGACACTGGCAGCAGCCACTTTTAGGAGCTCATTTAACCACAAGGACACTGACGATGGTGAGCACCATTTTGGAGTCCTCCCTCTAGCTTATTAGTGCCAGGGACTTACCTGCCCACCAGTAGGCTGACACCAGCCCCAGGCACACTCAGGGCTACACAGCCAGCCAAGCTGGGACCTGGCCCCATCCACCAGCAGGCTGGCAGTCACCGCATGAGGCAGGGCCTGGTAGTCACCCGAGCCAGAAGTCTGCCCTACATATCACCACACCCAAAGTAGCCAGCCCGCCACAACAGAAGGGCCCACAGAGCCCACAAAAAAGCATATCGCTAGAGCCTATAGCTCTGGTGACCAGAGGGGAAGTGTGCGGCTGGGCCCAAAGGATGCCTCCTAATTCTCTCTCTCTGTGCACAAAAAGAAACTAAAAATGGATTAAAGACTTGAAGAGCTGAAACCATAAAACTTCTAGAAGAAAACATATGCAGTACGCTTTTTGACATCGGTCTACAATATTGTTTTGGATATATCTCCTCAGGCAAGGAAACAAAAGCAAAATTAATCAAAGGGGACTATATCACACAAAAAGTTTTGGCACAGTGAACAAACTGAAAAAGTAGCCTACTGAATGGGAGAAGATATTTGCAAATCATACATCTAACAAGGGGCTACTATCCAAAATGTGCAAAGAACTCATACAGTTCAACGTGAGGAAAACAAGCAACTGGTTCAAGAAATGGACAGAGGACCTGAATACACATTTTTCCAAAGAAGACCTACAGATGGCCAACAAACACATGAGAAGATGCTGAACATCACTAAACATCAGGGAAACACAAATCAAAACCACAGTGAGGTATCACTTCACACCTGTCAAAGTCAGCACTGCAAAAAAGACAACAAATAACAAGTCCTAAAGAGAGATAGAGAAAAGGGAACCCTTGTGCATTGTCAGTGGGAATGTAAATTGGTGCAGCCCCTGTGGAAAACACTACGGAGCTTCCTCAAAAAAACCAGATTGCTGGCTATACACCTCTCTCCCCAACTCCCATTCACACTGGTAGCCTGAAATTAGCCATGCTTGGCAAATGCTAAAAATTAGGCCTCTTTTCTCCCTGAGAGCCAAATTACTAGCATAGCACTCTCCTCCTAAAAATATATTGCCCCCCCCACGAGGAAATATGCTTCATGAAGGTAGAGTTTTGTCTGTTTTGATCAGTGCTTTTTCCACAAGACCTATAGTGCTTGGCACATTGTAAGAGGTAAATATTTGCTGAATGAAATAATACTTTGTTGTAGCTCCTACGCTCAAGCAGATTGAAAGACGACTACCCAAACTCCAGTATTCCATTTTCAGAACTTGTATGAACACATTCTGTGGTTCAGAAAGTCTGGCCCTTTCTCAAGCCTACTTCATCTGCTCATAAAGGGGTCTCCTCAAAAAGGGAACCCTCCTACAGTGTTGGTGGGAACGTAAGTTGGTGCAGTCACTGTGGAAAACAGTATGGAGGTTCCTCAGAAAACTAAAAATAGAATTACCATATGATCCAGCAATCCCACTTCTGGGCATATATCCAGACAAAACTATAATTCAAAAAGATACATGCACCATGTTCATAACAGCAATATTCGCAATAGCCAAGACGTGGAAACAACCTAAATGTCCATCGACAGATGAATGGATAAAGAAGATGTAGTACATATATACAATGGAATACTACTCAGCCATAAAAAAGAACAAAATAATGCCATTTGCAGCAACATGGATGCAACTAGAGATGATCATATTAAGTGAAGTAAGTCAGACAGAGAAAGGTAAATGCCATATATCACTTATACATGGAATGTAAAATATGACACAAATGAACCTATCTATGAAACAGAAACAGAATCATGGACACAGAGAAGAGACTGGTGGTTGCCAAAGGAAAGGGGGCTGAGGAAGGGATGGAGTGGGAGGTTGGGGTGAGCAGATGTCAGCTTTTATATATAGGATGGGTAAACAACAAGGTCCTACTGTAGAGCACAGAGAACATATTCAGTACCCCATGATAAACCATAATGGAAAAGATTATAAAGAATGTGTGTGTGTGTGTGTATATATATATATATATATATAAAACTGAATCACTTTGCTGTATAGCAGTAATTAATACAACACTGTAAATTAACTATACTTCAATTAAAAAAAGAAAAAAATAAATAAAGGGGTCTCCTCTCTGCCTGCATGGTCGCTGAGCAGAAGGCACAGGACTCACCAGTGAACCTTAGTCCCTGGAAATACCTCCAACTGAAGAAGGGCAAATAGCAAAGTGTGAAAAGTATGACACAGCTGGCTTTCACTTTTATTGTAACCTGTTAGAACAAATACCAAACTACAGGCGACATGGTGTGCTATGAATAAAATTGCAGAAAAAGGTTTGGGCTCCTTTAAAATACACTATTTAGAATGTGAAACTACTTTCTTTTTTAAAAGTCAAGGAGCAGTTTACCAGGAGCTCTGAAGGGAACACCAAGCTGACAAGGACCTGTAGAGTTGAAATAGGATTCTTTCACTTATCTAAGGATAGCTCGGTGTTAAGTGGGATGTTTCCATCAGAGACAGAACATTGCTGACCCACTGAAAAGTGTTAACAGGATCTTAACTAGATTTTAGTGAAAATAGTTGAGTGTTAGTGAGCTTGCTGAAATACGTGGAGCCGGTCAGAATTCTGTTGCGAAGCTGGGGGAATCTCTGGCAAAGATAATAGATGCAAAGTATTAGATTAATTGGGCCAAGCGTACATAGTCTGTACTTAGTGTGCAAAGAGGTTCATTTTTCATAAATAACACTTTCTAACTTTCCTTACATAGGTGTTACCAATATATCCCAAATAACTCATTTATAATTGCATAGTTTATTAGTAAAAAGTTCCTTATAATTTCCCTTATTTTCAACCATTATTAGTGGTAGTAAGTTAAGACATCCTTGGCAGCAAAGTTACCAAAACTCTGGTCTGGCCACAGAGGAACCCTGGCCTGATGTGTGTCTAGTGCTTTCGATCCCCTCAACGCATCAGACCCATTATTTCACGTGATCTACCAACAATTCTGTAGGGCGGATATGACAATCCTCATGTTATAATTATGAAAACCGAAGCCCAAGGAGGTTACCGCTTACCATTTAGGGCAAATATGGTCACTAAAATCCCAGACCACAGACTCAAGAAACCTACTGCTCTTTCTACCACATGATGCGGGGTCTACTGGAATAAAATTTAGTCTCTTTGGGGATGTGCTGGGCCTGGGTAGATGTGAGGATGCCCTAGCTGAGCCTCAGGTAGAGGCATCTTACGGGAAGCTCTACGGTCCTGATCCCTGAGTCTTATCTGGCTAAATTCCACCTTGAGCTTAGGGTACTGCATAAGGCTTACAGCCAGTAGCACCCAAGTCACTGAGCTGAGAATCATCTGGGAAAAGGCAGGAGTAGGGGACCTCTGCCTGGTGCCTACAATGCAGGTTGGCAGGAAATAATCCCTTCATGTGACACCACCTGTACAATATCTTCCTGTTAAATTTTCCTGAAAAACATCTTAGAAACACATCCTCTGCGTTACTAAAGACACTTCAGTAACTGAATCCTTAATTCAATACATAAAAACATCATCTTATTTTGAGGGGTGAGAACGGGTAGGAGTATGGGAAGGGCAATATATTATTGCGGGTTGAGTCTCCTGATAATAAACATACTGGCTTTTAAACAACATAATTCTTTTTCCCAAAAACATAAATTATTTCTCTTCTGCTCAGTGTCACAAATATTTTTATCTCCTACGCAAAGAACACTGTGCTGGGTGTCAAAAGATATAAAGATGAATAAGAAATGATTTCTTCCCTCGAGGAACCATTGATCTCATGAAAAGATGGAAATCTTTCTAGAATAGATTTTTACATGTGTCTACCTTCTTAAGAATAATATTATACAGCTTTTCCTCGGTGACTTAGGGCATCATTACAAATATCCACTGCTGTCCTGATAACGACAATGGGCACAGCTGTAGTTAAGTTAACCAAGAACTTGCCGTCCACCTCTTTGAATTGGCTAGATGGATGGATGGACGGACAGAAAGACAGATACAAATGTCCCTTTGCGCTCTGGTCTTTTTCCCATTCTTCCCATGCCATATATGAACTGAAGACCTGCTGTGTGACAAATGTGCTTTGAACAAGCACAGAACTGCCTTTAGTCCTCACTGAGGCGCAGGGAGGGCAGAAGCCTTCTGCAGAGCACCCTGCTGAGTCCCCAGAGCTGCCCTGAAGGTCACTTCTTACTGCTGGGCCTCTCTCTGACGTGTCACCCACCCACCCCCCTCTTGTCACTTGAATTTCCACACTGCTGGCACCCCCCCTTCCGATCTCTGCCAATGACTCTGTGACGCTTCACTCTCTTTGTTGTCCTCGAATTACACTGTACCTAAGATGCCTCGCAGAGGGCAGTCACAGAGCAGGCGCTGGAGAAAGGCTGGTTTTTGACATGACACTTTTCCCAGTCTCTGCATCTTTCACAGGGTCAGGTGGATACACACAAGATACTGCTCCTCTTTGCGGTCAGCAAACCCACAAATCACAATCCATCACTTTTTATTTGTGCATATCTGTGAATAAAGTTTTCTTTTTTTCCTCTCACACCTGCACGACACTCATTATGCTTGCCATAACGCATTCGTAACGGTACAGTCCAATAGCTTAAAAGCTCCTTATTATTTTCATAAATTTTCTCCACCCAGCAGTTCTATTTTATTAAAAAAAATAGTCACTTTGGCTTTATTTATATTTTTATAAATAATTTATATTTCGGTTATAGCAAATAATTCTGGGTCTGAGTTATGTTGTCGTGGATACACAATTCGAGCTTTCTAGAAGCAGCATCACCGCCATTCAGATGTTGCTTCCTCTTACCTAATGATGACAAACCTACAGATGAGATGAAAGTCTAAGGTTCGCAGCTAAAAGGCAAAGCAATTATAAAGGATGGCACGTGTAGCACCTGATTATTTCTCTCCGTATAACTTCACACTTGCATTTGAAAAAAAAATGTTCTTATTTGTAACATAAACCATGTCATGGAATCCTTTTATTTTTTATTTTTTTATTTTATTTTATTTTTGGCTGTGTTGGGTCT
Source organism: Stenella coeruleoalba (assembly GCF_951394435.1). Classification (NCBI taxonomy): domain Eukaryota; kingdom Metazoa; phylum Chordata; class Mammalia; order Artiodactyla; family Delphinidae; genus Stenella; species Stenella coeruleoalba. The sequence continues at coordinate 22,782,751 of NC_137164.1, read as the reverse complement.
TTGTTGCTGCATGCAGGCTTTCTCTAGTTGTGGTGAGCGAGGGCTACTCTTCATTGCGGTGTGCGGGCTTCTCATTGCGGTGGCTTCTCTTGTTGTGGAAGGAGCACAGGCTCTAGGCGCACGGGATTCAGTAGTTGCAGCACACGGGCCCCAGAGAGCACGGGCTTCAGTAGTTGTGGTGCAGGGGCTCAGCAGTTGCAGTGCATGGGCTCTAGGGCGCACAGGCTCAGTAGTTGTGGCTCGCAGGCTCTACAGAGCAGGCTCAGTAGTTGTGGCTCAAGGGCTTAGTTGCTCCGCGGCATGTGGGATCTTCCCGGACCAGGGATCGAACCCATGTCCCTGGAGAATCCTTTTATTTTAATCTCCTTGCAGGCTCTCATTAAAGCTAGCACACATATAATTGCACTGAAAACTGATAACTGTTACAATATTATGGCATAAGAATTAATGTAAGGTGCATTAACAAATATTAAAATAACTGTTATAAATACAAGAAAAACATGACTGCACTACATTCTTAGGGGCTTCATTTATGTAACAATTTTTCCCATCTCTTTCCTGTTCACCAGACAACAGCCAGATAAATGACAGTCTCTGATCTTTACTAATAGGGCTGTTTTCTCAGAGAATAACTTCCTATGATCCCCGCATTTTGAAATTTTGCACCTCTCATGAGTATATGAAAATCCCAGCATTTCACTTTGCCCCATTTCAAATTTATATGGCAGAGTTCCAAACGCTGGGAGCTGCAAAGTGCCCATTCTTAGGACATATCAACCACCTGCCCTGGTCATCAAGACAGAGTCCAGACATCAAAGTGCTCATGGCATTTATGTAATGTTTTTGTGATATTTTGCAGGTGATAAATGGAATCTAGCTTTTCCAAACTCAGACCCATCTAATTCCATGCATGTGAGTACTTTTCTTGTGCTGTGTATTCAACTGTGCGTGTTTGTACTTGCTCACTTGCCTCTCCCCCCGCCCCTGCCATCCCTCTCTCTCTCTCTCTCTCTCTCTCTCTCTCTCACACACACACACACACACACACACACACACACACACACACACACACAGAGTCTGAGAGCAAATCATGTAGGTGCCCCAGAAAGGCTAAAGGTTTGATACCCATTCAAACTGATATTTCTAAAGTATTTACTCAACGTTTATTAAGTGGAATTGGGGAAAACTGATTTTCTATTAAGAAAAGTGTATATCTCTTCATGGTTAGTTAACAGAGCTAGTTCACACACTGAATGAACATATCACTTTCTCGAGCTTCAACTTCTTTTTTCACAATGTTTTGGTCTCATTGCTGGCTAAAATTAGTTACTCATACTCATGAGGGCAGCAGTAACCTACACATATAGAGTTACAAAGTGGATCACAAAGTTCCTTGGTTGGTTTGTTTACATTCAGGTTGTCAAAACATTTTCCACTTTTCCCTGGTCCTTTTCTCGGTTCAGTCTTCTCTTCAGTCTTCTTGGCTTCTCACGATTTACCAAACCAAGCAAAATCTTGGAAGGCACACTAACAACTTTCACATTTAGATGCTAAAAATAAATGTACGGCATGGTGAGGATAGTTAATAATTGCGTGTGGTGACGGATGTTAACTAGACTTATTGTGGCCATCATTTTACAATACATACATATACCAAATCATTATGTTGTACACCTGAAACTAATATAATGTTATATGTCAATTATACCTCAATAAAAGGAAATAAATTTAAAAATAAATAAATCACTCATTTCCAATAAACAGACCTATATAAAATACTACTCAGTATAAGAATTTCAACTGACTGTGAACTGCCAAATTCAGGTGACTGCAGTTGTGGGGAGGCTTGCTGTAACATTGTGCAGCATATCTAATATAGTCCAGCAATGCCAACAATTATTATTGTTATCTTGCTCCCACCCCTGTGAGGGGGCTGGAATAAATTTTGTCTTGCCAACTGCCTAAGTGTTACACATGGAAACCTGAGTTAATAGGTCCCATGTTTCCTGTTTACACCAATGATAGCCCACTGGTGTACACTGGTGCCAGAAGCAGCTGCCTTTCCTTAATTCAGATCCGTTCACCCAGATACGCACATGCATCCCTGGATCCATCTGCTGGGCATCAAGAATTACAATACTTGGAAGACTAATCCTCCAGGCTAAACGTTTAAATGTTAAATGCTAAATTACGTTGAAGGATCTGAAGCAAGGAACTTGCAAACATGACTCAGTCACACATCTGCTGCAGCCCTGTCCAGATGTCAGAATGCATCAATCATTTCAGATTAATTTATAATGAGAGAAATCAAGGCACGACCCTTGTAGTCTCAAAGGTCTACTTAGATGATGGTGAAGACCTAAGATGCTCCGTGAAGTATGGCTGACTCTCCGATCTTATTAAGCATATATGTTTCTGACATTTTAAATACCTTAAGTCAGTGATTTTAGCCACTTGGGGAAAAACAATGTTGCAGCATGTAATTTAAGGTCATTTCAACAGAGCCAGTTCAATCTTAAATCATCATTTCTAATGCATTCTAGCAATGCTTCTTTTGTGAAGCCACTCTGCACAATAGTGCCAGTGACCATGGAATGTGACTGAACAACAAATTACTTGTAGAGTTTGCAAAACAAGTCAACCTCTCAGCAGTTGGGAGCTTTGCCTAAGAACCTGTGCTTGCCCCTGGCATGGTACCTTGCTCTCCTTCATCAGTTTCAGCAATGCCACATTGCTTTCCACCCTCCTAACTCACTGGCCTCACAAACACAGACTCCCTAAGTGCTCTCAAAGATGCTGGTTGTCACCTTCCGGGGAGACACTTTCTTTTCCTTTCTGCAAACTCTGCATTTTTTTTCTGTCATTCATATCCAATCGATCACTGTCAACAGTCATCTTCACATATGAATGTTAATACTAATATTATTAGAGAATTCTCGGTAATCTGTTTTGTGGGTAGAGTCGAAAGGGGGTGACCATAAGCAAGCCATCCAAAGGAAAATCATTTCAACTACTCTGACCGCTGACCTCTGTGAAGCAGTCAGAGAGAGCAGATTAATGTCCCAGGTAGGCTCATTGGGAATAAGATGGTGTGTATTACAGCTAGGAAGGGCCAACCAAGTAGATCTCACTTGACCGGCCCAGTTGACAGTAGCAGAACATGTGGGAAATGAAAACACAGATATCCTGTATGGGTTACTCATAGTCTTGTAAGTCACTAATTTGAGAGCATCATATTTGATGATTGAGAAAGATCTGGAAGGGAATTGGGTTATCATTAACAAATAGTTCTAAATGGATAGAAATAACATCTTTGTCGGTGCCCCATCTGTCATCAGCTATAAAGGGCAGATTTTTTATTATTATTATTATTTTTTTTCTTGCTAAAGTCATAGGAATAGAATTATGGGTTCTTTCCAAAAGAGTAAAAAGAAAGCAGACTTTATGACTCCTAGAAAGTTTTTACCCAAGAATTCCTGCAGTGTGATTTGAAAATTAATGCTTTTTCCTCCAGGGGAACTTGTATAAAAAATTAATTTGATAACCAATTAATTATCATAAATTCTCCTCAGTATTTTTCTCACCAAGACTTTTATGACTCTCAAAATAAATCAGCAGCATTATGATCTGTGCCTTCCACTACAGCCCAGTACTTTGTTCCATAAGTGCAATACAATACATTTCATTTCCCATCATCTAACACTATCTTCGCAAACAAATATTAAGCCTTACATTTTATAATAAATAGTTCCAGATAATAAAAACTGTACTTAAATATTTCTGAGTGATAACAAAAGTTTACACTAGTTGCCTGCTTAGTTTTTTCAGACATCGCCACACTGTTTTCCAAGGTGGCTGTACAATTTCACATTCCTACCAGCAATCTATCAGTGATCTAGTTTCTCTGCATCCTTGCCAGCATTTGATGTTGTCACTAGTTTTAATTTAGCCATTCTGATAGATGTATAGTGATTTGGCATTGTGGTTTTAATATGTATTTCCATGATGACTAATACTAGCCATCGTTTTCACATGTTTATTGGCTACCTACGTATACCCTTTGGTGAAATTCTTCACGTCTCTTCCCAACTTAATAATTAGATTGTTTTTCAGTGTTGACTTTTGAGAGTTCTTTATATACTCTAGGGTAGTAGTTCTTTCTCAGATTAGTGGTTTGCAAACATTTTCTCCCAGTCTATAGCTTATATTTTTATTCTCCCAGCAGAGTCTTTGGCAGAGCAAAACAATTTAATATTAATGAAATCTGAAAAATTCTGATTTATTTATTTTTTCTTTTGTGGATCATGCTTTTGGCATAAAATTTAAGAACTCTTTGTCTATGCCTAGATCCCAGAGATTTCATCCTACTTTTTTCTAACAGTTTTGTACTTAACTCCACGATCTATTTTGAGTTAATTTTTGTATAAGATGTGAAACTAAGATTGAGGTTCATTTTTCACCTATAAATGTTATTGCTCCAGCACTGTGTGTTAAAAAGGTATCCTGCCTCCAATGAATTGCATTTGCACCTCTGTCAAAAGTCAATTGTGTACATCTGTATGGGTCTTTGACTGGGGTCTCAATTCTCCTCCATTGATTTATGCATCTATCCCTCCACCAAAACCACAGTCTTGATTATAGTGTCTATATAATAAGTCATGGAACTGGGTAGATTGAATCCTCTCATGCTGCTTTTTTCAAAATTGTTTAAACTATTCTAGTTCTTTTGCCTTTTTATATAAAATTTAGAATAATCTTGTCAATAGCCACAAAATTGTCCCTGTGATTTTGATAGGAATTGCTAGCAAACCTATATATCAGCTTGAGGATAACTGACATCTTCCACTCCATGAACATGGTATGCCTTTCCATTTGTTTGAATCTTTTTTTATGTCTTTCATCAGTATTGTGTAGCTTTTAGTATACAAGTCTTGTAGGTTTTGTTAGATTTACACCTAAACACTTCTCTTCTTTTGAGCAACTGTAAGCAGTGTTGTATTTCTGAATTTCTGGGTCAATGTGTCCATTGCTAGTATACAGAAATACAACTGACTGTATGTTTAGCTGCATCCTGTGATCTTCCTGAACTCACTTATTAGTTCTAGCGTTTTTTAAAAACATAGATTCTTTGTGATTTTCTATATATACAACCACGTTGCCTGTAAATAATGGCAGTTTTATTTCTTCCTTCCCAATCTATGTTTTTTGTTTCTCACTTTATAGTACTCTGTTGAGTAAGAATGGTGAGGGTGGATATCCTTGCCTTGTTCCCAATCATAAGGAGAAAGCATTCAGCCTTTCATCTTTAACTGTAAAGTTTTGTGTAGGTTTTTTTTGTAGATTGTCACATATCAAATTGGGAAAGCTCCTCTATCCCTATTTTTTAATGAGATTTTAATACCATGAATAGGCGTTGAATTTTGTCAAATGCTTTTTCTGTATCAATTGATATGGTCATGTGTTTTCTCTAACTTATTAATATACTGGATTACATGGATGGATTTTCAAATACTGAACCAGCTATTTTTCCATGGAATAAATCCTACCAGGTCATGGCTTACAATTGTTACATATATTGTTGAATTCTATTTGTTACTATTTTGATAAGGATTTTTGCATCTCTATATGAGAAATATTGGTATATAGTTTTCTATTTTGTATTGTTTTTGTCTGGTTTTGGTATCAGGGCAATGCTAGCATCCCACAATGAACTGAGAAGAGTTCTCTTCTACTTTCTGGAAGAGACTACAAAATTGGTATTAATTATTCTTTAAATGTGCAATAGACCTCTCCAGAAAAAAATCAACTGTGCCTGGAGATTCCTTCTGTGGGAGTTTTAAAGTTATGAATACTATTTCCTTAATAGTTACAGGGCTATTCAAATTATCTACATCATATTGGGTGAGTTGTATTATTTTGTGTTTTTAAAGGAATTAGTCTATTCCATCTAGGCTGCCAACTTCATGTAGGTAAGACTGTTCATAGTATCACCTTTATTTCTTTTTGAAGCCTGCAGGGTCTGTAGTGATATCTGTTGTTTCATTCCTGATACTAGTTATTTCTATCTTCTCTCTTTTTTTCTTTGTCAGTCTTGCTGGAGGTTCGTCAATTTTATTGATTTTTTCAAAGAAGCAGTTCCTCGTTCTTTGATTTTTCTGTTTTTCTGTTCTCAATTTCACTGATTTTGACTTTTACCCTTATTATTTCCTTTTTTTTTTTTTTTTTTTTTTACTTGCGTTGGGTTTAGTTTGCTGTTCTTTTTCCAGCTTCTTGAGGGGCGAACTTAGATTACTGATTTAAGACTTTCCTCATTTTTATATGAATTTAGTCCTATGAATTTCCCTCTCAAAACTGCTTTAGCTGCTGCCCCAAAATGTTATGCTGTATCTTCATTTTAATTTAGTTCAACGTATTTTTTATTTTCCTTTGATACTTCCTCTTTGACCTGTGGATTATTTAGAATTATGTTGCTTAGTTTCAAAGTGTTAAGAGATCATCCTGTTATCTTCCTGTTATTGATTTCTAGTTTAATTCTATTGGGGTCAGAGAACATACTCTATATAATTTCAATTGCTTTAAATTTGTTAAGTTTGTCTTATGACCCAGTACATAGTCTTTCTGGTATCTGTTCCATGGGCACTTGAAAAGAATGTGTATTCTGCTGTTGTGTGGAGTAGTTTCTAAATGTCAATTAGATCCTGCTGATTTGTTGGTTAATGGTGTTATGAGTTCTTCTATATCCTTGCTGATTTTCTGTGTAGTTATGCTGTCAACTGTTGAGAACGGGATGTTGAAATCTCCAACTGTAATTTTGGATTTGCATATTTCTCCCTTCAGCTCTATCAGTTTTTTTCTTTACACATATTTTGTAGCTCTGTTGTTTGCTGCAGTCACATTTAGGACAGCTATATCTTCATGGTAGATTAGCCCTTTTATCATTATATAAAGTTCAGCTCTTTCTCTGGTGATTTTCTTTGTCTACATTATCTGATGTTACAACCTTGAATCCCTTTGATCAATGTTGACATGATACATATTTTTCTGTCCTTTAACTTTCAATGTTCCTATATTGTTATATTTGAAGTGAGTTCCCTGTAGACAGCATATAGTTGTTTTTTGTTTTTTAATCCATCCTGACAATTTGTCTTTTACTTGATATTTTTAGATTATCTGCATTAATGTAATTATTGATATATTAGGGCTTCTGCCATCTTATTTTTAATTCTGTTTGTTCTGTTTTTCATTTCTCTATGTTTTTCTTGTGCTTCAAGTAAGTGAGATGAACACTGTAGAATTCCATTTTGATTTATTTGTAGTGTTGTTGAATGTATCTCTCTGTATAATTTTTCAATGGCTTCTCTAGGTATTACGTATATACCTAACTTGCCACAGTCTATTGGTGGCATCATTTTACCAGTTCAAGTGCAATAAAGAAAACTTACCTACTTTTATGTCTCTTTACCTTCCCTATTTAAAGTGTAATCAATATTTCCTCTACATTAATTTAGAAGCTATATCACACAGTGTTATTTTCATTTCAACTACTGAACACAATTTGGAAAATGCAAGAGAAGAAAATCTAATATATTTACCCATATTTTTGTTTACCACGTTAGTTCTTCTTTTCTGAGTGCCCTGAATCCCTTTTATTTATTGTTTCCTTTCTGTTCAGAGAAATTTCTCAAGCCACTTTTGTACGACAGGTCAACTGGGGTCTAATTCTCTTAGTTTTCCTTATTCTGAAAATGTCTTGATTTCACCTTCATTCCTGAAAGATATTTTTACTGGGTTTAGGACTATCAGTTGACAGTTCTTTTCTTTGAGCACATGAAAAATATTGTGCCACTTCCTTCTGGCTTCCATTGTTTCTAATGAGAAATCTGCCCTTTTAATTATTTTGCTCCTGTAGGTAAAAGGTTGTTTTCTCTTGCTGCTTTCAAGACGCATCATAGTTTTGAAATTTAATTATAATGTGTGGTGGTGTGGATCTGTGTTTATTCTTTGGGGGATTTGTTCAGCTTCTTGAATCTGTAGGTTTATGTCTCTTGCCAAATTTAGGAAGCTTTCAGCCACTGTATCTTTTTTTTTTTTTTTTGCCATTATAATTTCAAGTTTTTTTCAGCACATTCTCTTTCTCCTTTCCTTCTGGTACTTCAATGTCATGAATATTAGATTTTTTGTTATAATTCCACAGGTCCCTGATCCTCTATTCATTGAGAACTTTTTTCCCATTCTATTTTCCCTCTGTTGTTCACATTGGGTTAATTTTTCTCATTCTGTCTTCCAGTTCACTGATTCTTTCTTCTATCCCCTCCATTCTTCTGCTCAGCACATCCACTGAGATTTTTATTTTGGTTTTTGTATTTTCAGTTCTAAAATGTCTACTTGGTTGTACTTTATATTTTACGTTTCCTTGTTGAGGCTTTCTATTTCTTTGCTGGAGCTTTCTAGTGTTTTCATTTATTTCAACAGTGTTTGTAGTTGCTTACTGAAGCGCTTTTATCATGACTGCTTTAAAATCCTTGTTAGATAATTCTGACTGTCATCTCGATGTTGGCATAAACAGATTACCTTTTTTCATACTACCTGAGATATTCCCGGTTCTGGGTATGAAGACTGATTTTCAATTAAAACCTGAACATATTTGTATTACGCTCTGAGACACTGGATCTTATTTAAACCTTCTATTTTAATAGGCTTTCTGATAGGGATAGGGATGATACAATCTTATTATTGCCAAGTGAAGGTAGAAGTCCAGCTTCCCTACTGAGCCTCCACTGACACACAAGTGCGGGATTTTGTTAGATGAGTATCCATTTTCAGTTGTTTAGCCCTTGCATTTGATTATATCGCACCTTTATTTTCTGAACATTTTTGCCTCATAGTCCTTAAGTGCTATTTCAACAACAGTGGGAACAGAATATCCCAAGAATAGGGCAGCAATAAAATATCATTTACAACAGGAATATAATTAAAACACCCTCTCCCCAGTTAAAGCGTATTGCCATTAATACATAGTCCCTAAAACAGGTTTTGTTTATTTTGTTTAATTCAAAAGATGAAGCTCCTTCTTTTCTCTACAAAGAAACACATGCACAGAAAAGGATTAACTCCTTGCGGATGTCAAAGTAGTATATAAAGATGTGTGTGTGTGTGTGTGTGTGTGTGTGTGTGTGTGTGTATACAGACTTCTGATAGTATTTGCTCACAGTAGAATACTTTGGCAAAGAGAAATGTGTAAAAATATAACTCTACATAATACCATCTAGCTATAAACTACTCTTACGTTTTCTTTGGAGTAGTCCACTCTAGTTTCTTCCTATGCACTTATTATTTTCTTCTCTTTATAAAATGGGCTTAGACTATAATAAATACCATTTGGAACCCTGCTTTATCCACTTAACATAATAATGGGTTTTCCCATTTGGTTAAATGGTCTTTAAAAACATGAGTCTTTAATGGCTATAATAATATTCTACCTTATGAAGGTGCCATAATTTTTTTTTTTTTTGCAGTACGCGGGCCTCTCACTGTTGCGGCCTCTCCCGTTGCGGAGCACAGGCTCCGGATGCGCAGGCCCAGCGGCCATGGCTCACGGACCCAGCCGCTCCGCAGCATGTGGGATCTTCCTGGACCAGGGCACAAACTCGTGTCCCCTGCATCGGCAGGCGCACTCTCAACCACTGCGCCACCAGGGAAGCCCTATGAAGGTGCCATAATTTATTTAAACATTCTTCTATTTGAGGATACGTTTATACATTTTTGCTGTTTTTAATAATACTGCAATACATATTTTTTAACATAAATCTTTGATTTTTTTTTTTTTTTCCCTTAGGGCAGACTGCTAGAATTTGGACTACTGGATTGCAGCTACTAATAGCACAAGGCTCCCTCCTAGAGCAGGAAACACTGGTGTGGGTCAGGGCCAAGTTAACTCTTGGCCGTGGCATTGAAAAGAGTTTGCAAATTCTGCATCCTTCTAGCAACACAATGTTGGGGTTCTCTTTAGGGTACTTATATCCTGTGCAGTAGTGTGACGAGGCAAGCCTGAGGCTCCTCCGGCTTAGACCAAGAACTAGTTGCTTCCTCTGTTCCTTAGAAGAGCTGCTGGGAACCAGGGAAACTGAGTCATGTGTGTGCTTCCTCTGGTCTGTATCCTGTCTCTTTTCACCACTGGAGTAGTAAGGGCCAAGATGAGAGTGTGAGTCAGCGGAACGGTGTGTGACATTTTTTGCAGGAAGCGTTACTTGCTAATTTATTTTAGGACAAATAAAAGAGATTCCATGCTGTAAGGAAATAGTATCTTTAAAACAAAATTGGCAACACAATTATCTATATGTAAGTACCTTTCTGTCTATCTATCATCTATCTATCACCAAAATTTAGGCAACTCAATAGTTTCATCACACTGTGATTGTGTTGTATCTGATTACATATTGCTCTCAATGAAGTACTTTTAAGCCATTTTATTTTCCATAATAGATCTTGTAAGTTATTTGACTGTAAAAATGTACAATGCCTTCCAATATTACATTCTTTAAAACAAGGATGTTTTCCACTGCCGACAAGACAAACAGCAGTACCTTTACAAAAAAGAACAACTCATTTGTCAGCTTACTTTGTAACACCCAACTTCCATCAGCCGTTTGCTCTTCCTAGAGCAGCCTGAGCGGGGGAGAATTTACATTTTATTTATTCATGCTCTTTGTTCATTTTTCTATTGAGGTGTTAGGGTTTCTTTTTCTTATGAATTTGGGAAATTCCTTTAACTATGGATGATATTAACCTTATGTCTGTCATATTTGTTGCAAATATTTTCCCCAGTTTTCAGAGCCAGTTGATTCTGTATATGGTGCATTTATTTTTTACAATTCAGAAATGTTTAAATTTAGTACATTAAAATATGTCTTTTGCTTTAGCATTTTTTCTTTTGTATAGTTAGTATACCTTCCCAAGTCCAAAATCACATATATATTAAGCTGTATAAATGATTTTAATAAATGATAAATAAATGATTTTCATTTTTGAGAAATCATTTGATTCTTCATTGATTTTGATACCATTTTTATCATATACTAAATTATTTCATCTACTGGATCTTTTTTTTTTTCCTACTGGATCTTTTAAAGCCCTTGTAGTTGCACCACTGTGTTACCTGATGATTCTTAGTTTACTGAGGGAATCTTGTAAGGCAAGTATTCTTTCCTCCACTACCATTTACCTTTTCCTCAAAATTTTAAGTAGCTCACCCATTTATTCTTCCAAATGAATTTCACAGTCAATAATTCAAGTTTCAAAATAAAAATTCTCTTAGATTTTAAACGTAAAATTTAAATTTTATGATTATTAAAGATGTTTACACTGGTAAACATGTGAAAAGGTACTGACTTTCACTACTAATCACAGCACTGCAAGTGATCTGCCTTCCTAAATAAAAATTTTTAAGTTTGATAATGTTTGGTGTTGGTATAAGTATGTGGGAAATTAGCACTTTCATAGACCCCTGATGACAAAGGAAATTGGTAGTTATTTTAGAAGAAGTTTGTCACATCTGTCCAAATGTAAAATGCGTGCACCATTTGATCCAACAATTCCTCTTCTAGGACTCTGTCCCACAGACATTTTTACACATGTACATAAAGATACAAGGCAGGTCATTGTACCATTGTTTGTAATAAGCCCATACTGGATTCCACGTAAAAATCTGCCTCAGGGGAATGATAAACTATGGCGTGCCCATACGGTGGAATATCGTATAGCTGTTAAGTAGAATGAAGTAGATTTACATGTAATAATATGGGAAAAAATCTCTAAGATACAGTAGTCCCCCCTTATGTGCAGTTTTGCTTTCTGAGGTTTCAGTTACCCACAGTCAATATAGTCTGAAAATATTAAATGGGAAATTCCAGAAATAAACAATTCGTAAGATTTAAATAGCACATCATTCTAAGTAACATGATGAAATCTCATGCCATCCTGATCTGTCTCATGCGGGATGTGAATCATCCCTTTGACCAGAGTATCCCATTTGTTAGTCACTTAGTAGCTGTCTCAGTTATCAGATCAACTGTTGCAATATCACAGTGCTTGTGTTCAAGTCACCACCCTCTTTTTACTTAATAATGGCCCCAAAGCACAAGAGTAGTGATTCTGGCAATTCAGATGAGCCAAAGAGAAGCCATAAAGTGCTTCCTTTAAGTGAAAATGTGAAAGTTCTTGACTAATAAGGAAAGGAAAAAAATCATATGCTGAGGTTGCTAAGATCTATGGTAAGAACAAATCTTCTGTGAAATTGTGAAGGAGAAAAAAAGAAATTCGTGCTAGTTTTGCTGTTGCACCTCAACTGCAAAAGTTACAGCCACAGTGAATGATAAGCACTTAGTTAAGACGAAAAAGGCATTAAATGTGCACGATAAGATATTCTGAAAAATCAAAACTACAGTGAGGTACCACCTCACACAGTCAGAACTGCCATCATTAAAAAGTCTACAAATAACAAATGCTGGAGAAGGTGTGGAGAAAAGGGAACCCTCCTACACTGTAGGTGGGAATGCAAGTTGGTGCAGCCACTGTGGAAAACAGTATGGAGGTTCCTCAGAAAACTAAAAATAGAACTACCATATGATCCAGCAATCCCACTCCTCAGCACATATCCAGACAAAACTATAATTCAAAAAGATACACGCACCCCTATGTTCATAGCAGCACTATTCGCAACAGCCAAGACATGGAAACAACCTAAATGTCCATCGACAGATGAATGGATAAAGCGTATCTGGTACATATATACAATGCAATACTACTCAGCCATAAAAAAGAATGAGATAATGCCATTGGCAGCAACATGGATGTCACTAGAGATGATCATATCAAGTGAAGTTAAGTCAGAAAGAGAAAGACAAATACCATATGATATCACTTATATGTGGAATCTAAAATATGCCACAAATGAACCTATCTATCTATGAAACAGAGTCACTGACATAAAGAATAGACTGGGTGGCTGCCAAGGGGGAGGGGATTGGGAGAGAGATGGAGTGGGAGGCTGGGGTAAGCAGATGGAAGCTTTTATATGTAGAATGGATAAACAAGGTCGTACTGTAGAGCACAGGGAACTGTATTCAGTATCCTATGATAAACCATAATGGAAAAGAATATTTTTTTAAGAAGCTTTTTTGAGAGATAGACGCACATATTCACACAACTTTTATTACAGTATATTGTTATAATCGTCCTATTTTATTATTAGTTTTAGTCTCTTACTGTGCCGAATTCATAAAGTAAACTTTATGATAGGCATGTATGTATAGGAAAAAACAATATAGAGAGGGTTCAGTACCATCCAAGGTTTCAGGCATCCACTGGGGGCCTTGGGATGTCTCCCCCACAGATAAAGAGAACTACTGTATATTATTAAATAAAGAATAAGTTTGAGAACAATATGACCAACATAATGCTGTTTCTATTTTAAAGTATGTCTTCGTGTGTGTATGGGGGGAGGGGTAGTATGTGTATGTATAAAAAATATTTAGAAGGGCAGACACTAAAAGGGTAATTATATTTACTTCTGGGGAGGTAAGTGAAATTAGAGAGTAAAAAGGAAGACTATAACTGTTAATCTAAGTATCTGTACATTGTTTTATTTATCTACTGTAATATTGTGTTCATTTACAACTTATATGTTTTATTAAAAAACTTAAAAGCGGCACCTAGTCGCTATTAACGTTATCTTTTCCTGGACTACTATTTTGGGTTTCTATGTGTTTATTTACTCTCTAAATGGGAGAAAATTATTCATACTTAGTTGGCCAACAGATAATATGTGTGAGCTCCTGGCTGGCAATGCCCCTGGGGTGGTGGTTTCTGAATCCCCTTCTGAGTTTCACCTTATGGTACAAGTTAGTCTGGAAACTCTTAGGGTTTAGCTAGCATTCATTGCGGACTACCCTAAGTGATTGGGGTGAGATTTCTTTTTTCCTCCTTGCATATTTCTCTACCCCCAAACCCCAGCAAACACAGAGTGACAGAAAAGCTACAATCCCTGGTGTGTTACATGGGGAAGGGACTTCACCACCTGGGATGGATTTTATTCTTCCCCTTCTGCACCACCCACTAAAAAAGGACAGTAAACTACTGGGAATTGCAGTCTATGAAGATATATAAAAATTTGGTGCAGAGAAGCTCTGCTACAGTTTTTTTTTTTTTTTTTTTTGTCTGCGCCACACAGCTTGCGGGATCTCAGTTCCCCGACCAGAGATTGAACCCGGGCCCCAGCAGTGAAAGCCCAGAATCCTAACCACTAGGCAACCAGGGAACTCTCATCTGCTATGGCATTTTGAACATGTCAAAAAGCACATGACCCACAGGAGAGAGCTGCTCAGGCTTTCTACTGGTACAGAAATCCAATGCTGGCCAACAACTCTTCTCCTCAGTTCAGCTCTATCAGCCTTGTAATCAGTAGAAATTCCTTCGGGAATCCTGCAAAAGGCTATCCGTCTTATTTTCCACTGGTATCACGTCTTTATCTTTTTCTGTGTCACCACTGATACTTAAATGGAAAGTTGGGAGAGGCTGTCAGGGCCTATCAGCCAGATGACACTATAGATGTGTTATTTTGCAAATAAAAGTCAAGTCCAAAAACATAATACAACACTGCTAATGGACAAAAGAGGCCATAAACACAAAAGGCGTATGTGGACAAACACAACCGTTAGAACTTTTCTACACCGCAGTGGTGTATCTGCCACTTACTCATCAAGCGTGGCGGCTCTCCAGGGCGCTAATTCTCCCAAGGACCAAATACCCATATACGGTGTATGTGTGCAGAGAACAGGGAACATTTCAATGACAGCTGCTCTGAAGATCAGGACCAAGGGGAGAGAAAGGAATGAAAAGCAGCATGACAATACAGAGAGACCAAAATCTGAGTGGAAATAAAGATAGACAGTGGGGAATAAACAGGAGATTAATACCTATGAAGTGATGAAAGAACATAGAGTCCCAGAAGGGGTACCAGAGACAAACTCTGTAAATTATCAGTGGGAAACGGAAGCTCTGCTGGGAAAGACCTTCAGCCTAATTTTTTTCAAAATTAAAACTGGGATTTTTGCGCCACGAGGAAATAACAGGTAAGCGGGGAAGCTAAGGCAATTTATCACAGTGATCATTTCCACTGATACGCATTTCTTTGTTTGAACAAATGCCCACTCTTAAAAACCAAGTTGCAACTGAACTAACAACTCGGTTTCCAGTGACGTTCCCTGTTAAAAAAAAAAAAAAAAAACCTCCAGAAAATGTAATATAAAGAGAGTGAATATATGATATATTTTTGGTCTTTTGACAGAGATAAATGCGCTAGAAGAACACCTGCCACTCTTTACTTTAAACGTGGAAATCGTGGGTTGGCCTAAAAGATGTAACAGGTTACAGAAAACCCCAAACGAACATTTTGGCCAGCCCATATATTCAATCCATATACCTTCTATAATTTCCACATGTGAGAGGTGAGAATATGTTTAAAGATACCCAATATCAGAAAAATGTGATGTATATCAGGATTCTGTTGGATCTTGTCAGCTACTCATAGCGAGATAAGCCAGCAAAGGAGGGGCCAGAACTTGCACTAGACTTGCCGCGGGAGCAAGTGCATGTGTGCAGAGTGGGGAAAGCATAATGCGCACGCTGACCTCTACTCGGGACAAAAGAAAACTAGGCAGTCCCAGGACCCGGGGCCACATGCAGAAAGAGGCCCGGCAGTCCTTGGAAGCCGTCCTGCAATGGTCCACAGACACTTATCTGTCAATGGGGAAGCAGCAGGGCCCCGTCCCTGGGCTGGACTTCTCCCCAGCATAGCCACTGGTGCAGCCAGTGGCGTTAGCTGGGCCTCGATCCTACAAGAGAGACCAAATGATTGAATAAGAGAGTTCTGACCTGGACCACATTCAAGCCACCTGAGGTTTGGGAAGCCAAGACACAGAAGGTTTGCTGTTACTAAGAAGGTTAACATCGAGAAGGGTTAACATCAAATGGGCTGTCAATGCACCACTGGGACTGGGAACCATGCCCAGGGCCATGCAAGTTATAGTGACACACAGCAAACACTACAAAAGGGTCTCCTATTGGTAGGAGCAGCATAACATCACATCCAATTTCAAATGATGGAATCTCCTCAAAGGTGAAATTTTGCACTTGAAGTCTGTGGTTAACAACTGTTTCATGGACTCGTGGGACGCTGACTCTGGAAAAGCAGGCAGACCGTCAGCCTAGGCTGCCCAGGCTCCAGTATAACAACTTGCCGCTTAGCTTTGAGCATCATCACCTAAGCTTCCAGGGCCTCGGTTTTCTCATCCCAACACTCTCTATGGCCACCTCTGGAAACTCTTGAAGGCCACGAATTTTTGTTATGAGGCTCCTATCACAAATATAATCTTAGTAAACATGATCCTATACTGTGGCATTCCTACTTATTCAACAAATCTAAAGGGGAGAATCACACCCCAAAATGGATGTTCAGAACAGTCCAGCTTCCTCCACCCAAATTCTCTGAAAAGCAGACATGGTAACAAGCCAACCAAAACCTTGTTAAGACTGATCATGAAATAAATCATGTTCATCCCAGCTGAGCACAGTCTCCCTCACCCCTCTGTGCCCAGCTCAGTCTTCCCTCCATCAAGGGCTGGTGTGTCAGGACTGGCTTTGTCCCGCAGCAGCTGGGGGCCATCGGTCCCGGCTGCCCTCTGTGGGCTGGACACAGCTTGTGGCGAGGCTGGGCAGTGGAACAGTGTCGGGTTTCACGAGGAGGCAGGAAGGAGAAGGGCTGAACTTAGAGACACACAGGAAGTGGGGTGGGGGGCCTGGGTATAAGGGACACAGGTGTGCCCAGGCCAATCCAATCAGGAAGAGTTCCCAGCACGACCTAGTACAGGTTGCCCCTGTAAGCAGCTTTTTTGGCAGCAAAGAGCTGCTTGCAGGAAAGGGGTCTCTGCAGGAGGCCTCTTTTGTCTTGTCACTAACCTTAAACCAGGCACCCCGATGCTCTACTCAACTCCAGCCCCAGCACACCTTTCAAATCTCTTGATCACGTAATACCTTGCCTAACTTGTTGGTTCTTTCCATAGATCAAAGAGGTACAAATGAAGAATAACTAATTAACATATGACGAGATCTCTTCCCTAGCTTCCCCTTCAGTAACCTCACGAACAAACTGTGTGAACAAGTAGCATCTAAGGAAAGATCACAAGAAGTCCACAAGCCTGCACAGAGGCGGATGGGGACAACTCTGACCCCCCCATCTCAATGATTAACTGAGGTTACTTCCCTTTTTCTCTCTAAAAACTTTCCTGGCTGAGCAGAATCTTTGGAGGTGGTTTTGTGGGGGGACACTGAGTCCACCATCTCCCCAGATCGCCAGCGTTCTGATTAAAAGCAGCTTTCCTTTCTACCAACATTTGCCTCTCTCTCGAGTACTGATTTTTGAGCGGTGAGCAGCCAGACCTGAGTTCGGAACCCCCCCCAGTTCTCCAGGGAAGGCCACCCCCAGCTCAGTCCTACTCCAAACACAAGTCTGAGCCAGAGTTTCTCCCAGGCCCACAGGAGCCTAGACAGCTACACGGGGACCTCCCAGGCCTAACCCAACCAGCACTTCTCTGTGGTCTTGGCACCAGAGGGGGAAACTGGAAAGAAAGGGGCTGGAGAGGAAAAAAACTTTTTATGGTTCTAACTTTATGGAGAACAGCACAAGCTTTCTAATGGTGCCGCTTGGAAGCACGTCGACGTAAAGCCCAGGGGACTCAGCTCACAGCCCCTCATCTTTCATAGAATTCCAATCCTGGCACAATCCTTGTATGAGGATTAAATTTATTCAGAACCAATTTTCCAAGACTTCAAAATATTGCACACAAGTATTTGTTTTTACTAATCTACTAAATCTTTACAAAATTCCTTTTCCTTTGGTTAGAAATGAACAAAGCAGGGTTAATCTCTGCATCTTTTTCAACCATGGAAGCACAACTGAAAGAGAACAGACAATCTACCGCAGGTAACACAGAAAGTTAAGGAGGATCCTCGGAAAAACCGGTCCTGAGGGGAGTAAAAGGTCACTAGCACAAGCCCTTGCCCCATGAAGCCCCATAGCCCACGGACAGCCAGCAGAGGCCAGGCCAACCCAGAACCCTCCCTATTCTCAGATACCCATGGAACAGGAGGCAAATTCTGAGGATGTTCAGATTGGGTTTTTCTGATCTCAGTGGGCAGTTGCCACATGTGAATTCAAGTCCTTTAAGAATCCACTCACAAATGCTGAGCGTCTCTGCTTTATCTATAGAGATTTTCAAAACACCTCCTGTCTCTCCCTACTCTTAATAACGTCATCCCCCAACATTCACTGTATAACTGTAAAGAAGCAGGACCCATGGGGCCTTCTGGGGATAACCCCTCTCCCCATCTCCTAGACAACTGTCTCTGATGCCCAATTCCTGAGTTGTTTTACAGATGCTAAAACCCCCACCAAATAGAAGACTTTACCTGATGGCCATGAGCACAGAGGCCCCAGATCTCCTGGAGCCTGAGGACTGATAGTGTTAATTCCTGTGATACCGCCCTGCTATCTCACGATCAACCAGTCAAAGAACTGTGCACGAACTGATCACACACCCTGCCATGTGACTCTCCTCTCTCACTGTACCTTTAAAAATGCTTTCCTGGGCTTCCCTGGTGGCACAGTGGTTGAGAGTCCGCCTGCCGATGCAGGGGACGCAGGTTCGTGCCCCGGTCCAGGAAGATCCCACATGCCGCAGAGTGGCTGGGCCCGTGAGCCATGGCCGCTGAGCCTGCGCGTCCGGAGTCTGTGCTCCGCAACGGGAGAGGCCGCAACAGTGCGAGGCCCGCATACCGAAAAAAATAAAAAAATGCTTTCCTGAAACCCATCAAGGAGTTCAGGGGTATTTTGAGCACTAACTGCCCTGGATGCCTTGCCTGCTGCCTTACAATAAACGCTGTGCTTTCCTTCACCACAACCCGGGGTCAGTAGATTGGAAAGCCGACCCAAGTAACGTAATGAATCTCTAACCGTTCCTCAACAAACGAGTCTGAAAATGGCAGGCACATTTCGCCTTTGTCCTACCAGGATTTTACAAGGTTGAGAACGATGCTTTTCAGTTTGAAATCCATCGTTACACAACTCTCCTTATCTGGCAAAGGGAAACAGCCCAATCACAGTTCTCTGCTGAGCATCATTAGAGGAAGCCAAAGAAAGAGCAGGAGCAGGAAAACGGGTCAAAGAGCAACTCTTTAACTTACCAAAGCACAGGCCACTTTGCCCAACTCACAAAATCACAGCCTGCTTTATTCAGCTCATCCCCTCATGACCATGTACAGACGAGGAGATTTTTATCACTGCAGTCTCATTCCACAAAATAGGACTCCATTTTCTCATCTTTCTGAATGGCCATGAAATAATGTACATCTTGTAAATAGAGGTTGGTTACTTCAGGGAGGGGGACAGGAATTAATTTCAAACCTATCACATAGTTTCAAGTTATTTCCTGTGAGATTTCATATGGGGTGGGGGGGGGGGGCGCCCAGGACTGGAAGCCATTATTTCCATATTTATTGGAAATTGCATCTCAGCCAAAGTGGCACATTGTGTCCTCACAGTGAGACCTCACCCAGAGAAACAGAATTAACTCACCCTATCATCGTAAGTGTCCAGGGTCTTTTTCAGAAAACTGTAATATTTGACCCTCTAATTCAGACACTGTTTCTTTAACTGCACTGCATTTTAGCAGACTGTAATTTAAGGAACTGATTTCTAACCTAATAAACTTCTTTGCCAACTAAACCAAAGAGTTTACATCTGTGTAGTGCATAGGAAGTGATATTAGAACCAAATGGCTACTTTTTTTGAATCAGATATCTCCCAGCCAGATCGCTTAGCTGGGTCTTTATTTATTTATGGCTATATATTTTCTTCTCTAAGGCTGTTTCATAACCTTCTAAAATATACTTTTATATAAAAATATGTATTTTTATATATGTGGAAACTACATGTGCTTATGTATGTGTTTACATGTCTGTACACGTGTGTTTATGTGTGTATGCCTGTGTATGTATGTGTGAGTGTACGTGTGTACAGACTGGCACGAATTTAGACTGTGAGGAAACGACTGATAAAGGATGCTGCATATTTCATGTATAATGTATCTGAATACTGGATTTTACAACCACTGCTGATGGCATTATGCTGTTTTATTAAAATTACATTATGCACATTATGTAATTAATTCACTGAGGCTTCCAGCTCAGAACACAACCCTCCACAAATCTGGATTTTTAGTTTTAGTTTTCTTTTGTTTTAGGAGTATTAACACCTATTTAAGAAGACAGCATGGGGGTGGCATGAACATTAACACAAACACCACAAAAAATGTGGCACATACAAACTCTTGCACGAAGAGAAACATTTTGAGAAATTAAGTAAAATTAGTTAATGAGAAAATAAATTGGCTATTATATAAAAATGTTAAGAACCCAATATTTTCTTAAGGAGATTTGCACTGAAGATAGTTGACATTAGTCTTAGATCACCAGTACCCGATCTGACTCATTAACTGAACTGAAATACAAATAAACAGTATTGATTAGGACAGTCGGAATGAGGGACAAGCATTTAACCTGTGGAGTTGACAATAGTACCCTCCCACAGTACATACTATGGTAGATCAGGAGTCTGACCCAGGATGGTTTTTATGTTTTGGGGTGGTTTTTTTTTTAATGTCTTTAACAATGCCCTTTGCATCTATAAGTGATTTATTCAGAAATTTTTCAATGCTGTTTTTATTAAATAAATGCAAGTCTTTCTCTACTGTTATTCTTGTTTTTATTATATAAAAATATATATTTTGGCAGCCTTGCAAAATTAATCTTAAAATATTTCCCCCAAATTATTACATTCCAAGTATATATCCTTGAAAAGGAACATCTGTTTTATCTCTGAATAGTTGAAATCACGTAATGTTTATGCCCTACTTTAAAATATCATCTAAGGAAAAAAATTAAATTTCCAGGTTCATCATATCTACTTTCACAGCTCCTCAATTACAGGATATGTATTTTTTTCACTTTTAACATTTTTGAAAATGAGATACATCCTAAAATAATAGCCACATTAAATTTGGATTTACTCTTTATTTGCTCCCAAAACACTATTAAAGCATCTAGCAATCCACAGTGTAACAGACATGAGAAAATACATTATTTTCCACACGCCTACGACTTACTAAGCGTGTAGGTAGGTTCTGCCACATGCTTAATGTAACAGTACTTCTCACACACAGAAATTCCTAGAAGCAGCCTAATACCCCCAATCAATCACCTTTTTGCTTGAAAGAGGGGGAAAGGTGGCACCAGGAGCCACCAAAAAGAGTAGAAAAGTGAAGTACATACTTCTCCCGTACCCTTTTCGGCAAGCAATGTTCATGTGATTCACTTCTGGCCAATGAGAAGAAAGCAGAGAAGTGGCAGTTCCAGGAACACCTACGTTCAACCAACAAAGAGAAAAGACGTGGCTG
Organism: Stenella coeruleoalba; assembly: GCF_951394435.1. NCBI lineage: Eukaryota > Metazoa > Chordata > Mammalia > Artiodactyla > Delphinidae > Stenella > Stenella coeruleoalba. Next base: position 22,761,185 of record NC_137164.1, on the reverse strand, counting down.
GTGTGACCTCTTTTCTTCCCTTCTTCCTGTCTTACTCTTTAAGGATAATGGTACCGAGGCTCAGAGAGGTTAAAATAACTCACCCCAAACCATGCAGTTGGTAAGTGGCAAAGCCCGAGGCAAATCAGCCTCAGGGCAATAGGCCAATTCCTTAGGAGCTAATTTCTTCCGAGTGCTAAATAAAAAGTTACTGGGGTAATATGCACCAGTCAAATCAAATTTCATCATGCAATCCTTTATGTAACTAGCAAAATGTAAAAACAGCGCTCTCAGGTAGTTGAAAGCCTGTCCCATTCCCCACCCACTCACCCACCCACACAAAGAGAGCCTCCCCAGAATCACTCATCTATCTGGTTGGAGTAACCCACAGTTACTGCCCCCTAAAATTCTGAAATCAAATAAGCATGGCTGGTGCTCTCTGACTCAAGCAATTGAGAGATTGTATTATCTAATATGTAAATCTCTTAATACACAGCCCAACTACTTGATTTAGAACACACACACACACACACACACACACACACACACAGTCTACAGTAAAATCAAGAAAAACTAAAATAGAGCAACTTTCACTAATTTTACCCCCAGAACATTGATCCTGCCTTGGGCAAAGTAAATAAATCAGTGAAGCTGTAAATACAATATATTTTCATTACAATCATTTTCCCCATGCCTTCATTCAATAAGTGTTGAACAAATACTTAAAGACTAGAGATTTGGAGGGATGTCTGACCAGGAAGCCCCACACGCCTTGGACCAGAACTGAGCAGAGCCGGAACTCAATTCTCAGGTCTTTTTGCCTCCAATTCTAGCTTTAGGACCTTAGAAATCCTGAGCCCAAAAAGTGAACCTAGTATAACCCCACGCAAGTGAGAAACTAAATCCAGATGCCAGAGCTCTGTCCAAATTTGCTGAGCACTTGCTCTGAATAAAGTTCTACCCAGAAGGTGATATACATTAGAATAAAACATGTTCCTGCCCTCAAGGCCCTTGAGTCCCTGTGACCATTGTGTGATTTAAATAATTCAACTGAGATCAGAGACATTATCAGTAACAGAAAAAATTTAAAAAGAAGTCTCATGTGCCTCTTAAGATACCTCAAATTAAAATGAAGCTTTCCATTTGACAAAACCCTAAAATATATACTAATCAAGATAAATATGACCAGAATGATAATAGCCACAATGATAACATTTATTATTGAGCACTTACTATGTACCAGGCACTATTTCAAATGCTTTCCAACTTCTAATACACACGAGCATTAGACATTATTATCCTAATTTTACAAATGAGTTCACAAAAAAGCTCAGAGAATTACTTCATAACTTGTCCAAATTTACATATGCTAATAACCACTACACAATTCAGCCTCCAATTTCAAAAAATCCTGCCAGTATTCTACAGTTCTTTAGAAAGGGATAACAACTCCCGTACACACACGTACACACAGACACATAGTTTTATCTGTCTCTATAGGTCTGTTTGCTTTGAATATCCCAAAATTTAATCAATATCAGGAAAGAAAGCTAGAAGCTGAGAGAAATACTACCCATACGGAATGGGCCATTTGTGGTCAAAAAAAAAAAAAAAGAAAGAAAAAATCAGTAAGGTGAAGAAAATGAAGAGTTTAACAAGACAGTTTCCAACACTTCATACTTTAATTGTGAATTGAAGGAATTATTGAGGAAAAATATTTTTAGAAAAGCATTTAAATTTATCCTGTGGGTGTCACTGACACTAAGGTCATTTCAACACAATGATTTTCAAAGTAATAGAAACAACTTAGGGTGGAAGCACCCAAGAGATGATTACAATAGAATCAACACTGATTTGCTCCAACGTCCCAGGAGAAGAAAGTATAGACCTCATCTCCTCAAGATTCTGCTGGGATTGGATGTCTTTACTTCATTAACTGCTCATCCATGATACTATCTGAAAAATGCTGACCCTGCAGCTTTGTGCAGACGACTGCTGTCGCCTCAACAACTCTGTTTACTGGAATATCCATTTTCCTGTCTAATAGAGCCCAGAGTTGGAACTTCCTCCACTTGAGCTGATTTTCTACTGCTTCATTTATGCTACAGCTGTGTTTGTACTAGGCGTGAGATATTTATCTCCATGATCATATACAGTCCAAGGTAAAGAAAAATACAGGTAGAAAATGAAAAGGAAGAGACGCTCCTTTCACTGTCTTTCAAAGTAGAACAATTACAATTAGGTAGGGGAAAAAATACCTGTAAAGATGAACTCAAATCATTTTTTTACTTATAAAGGAAGACTGCTGACATAAGCAAACTGATGTAAATTGTGTATGTGTGTCCTGTCTCACTAATGTGCAAGTTTCCCTACTGGATTATAAGGTTCTTGAGGGCAAGGGTTAGATTCAAGAAACCTCATCTCTTACATGGGATGATGCCAAGGCCTGGGCCGTGGTGTCTGCGTTGCCCACTGTGTACTCTCTGGTTGTGAAGGAGCTGAGAAGATTTGCTGATGATCATGGCCAGGTTAGTCACTACAGACCCAGGGCAGCACCCTGCCCACGGGAGGTGCTTATCGAATATGAGTTGGACTAAATGGAAATAATATCAGCATTACCCAGTTACCTCCATTAACAACCAGTTTAGATGAGCTTTGATATTTTCCAAATTGTTCGTTTGTTTTCTCCTTTTAGAATTGTTAGTATTTAAAAGTTTAGGCATATGGTAATACTTAGCTGGAAGTAAATATTTAACCCAATCTCTACTAAGTAAAGTCCTTAACATTTTATATACAGTCTGAAGACATACATAAAAACATACATATACATACACACACACATTTGGAATAAAAGCTGGTCTCGTCATAGAATGCTGTTTTCTACGCGGTAGCAGTGAATAGAGATTTACACTTCAGGAGAAGGCAGGCACCTTACCATTTATCTTCCTTCAGCCCATCAACTTCCCTCTCCCCCTCTACCTCTTCAGTCATGGGTGCCTTCATATTCAGAACACAGCAGCTGCTTATTTTAAGAAGTCCAGAACTTCACAGCTGCTCACTGTGCTTTCTCGTTCCATTCCCATTGCAAAGCTGTCATGTTGTTTGTCAAGTCTGAAAATCTCTTTCCTACTTTTCATTGGAGACACTGATTAATTCGATAAAAATAGAATCCCAAACTGTCATAGCTCTTTCAGTCATCTTAATTCATTGTAATTGGTTTTTAAATATTCAGTTCCTGATTTCTCATAAAACTGAGGGCATCACACATGCGTGAGCTGTCGTTATTTCTTAATACTAGCAGTGGTAATAGTAAGGTACCCGTCCATTCTTCCCTGTTGTCTGTATACTTTCAACCCTGATTAGTATGTGTGTGGCTGATAAATAATTGATTTGATTTTATAGTGAGTGACATATTTTGAAATCTGCAAAGCATCTGATGCTGGGAATTTAAGCCAACCCTTTCTTTTCCCGAGATAGCTCTGGGCGCTCCTGCAATAATAAGTTGGAGCAGATCTTGACTTTCCTATTAGCATCTCACAATTTATGAGCTTTTGATAGCCATGAGATGGTTTTTAAAGGATGATTTTAATTCCCCAATGCACCTAGATAACTAGAAAAATAACAGACAATAAACGAGTGCTTTAAAGAAGGGATTTAAGAATTTAAAGCTTCACCCAAGCTGAAAGTAATCAACAAAACTTTATAATGGTCCTGAACTGACTTCAATATTCCCTTGACATTATTGAAGGAATGTATCAGCTTTGAATAACTTACTCCATTTAGGCTGCACAACTATCCTATGACGCAGTAGTCATTATCTACAGTTGTTACATGAGGAGATTTGAGGCTCAGATATTTTAGGCAAATTACAGAATTAGGAATTGGCAGATCTGAAGTTCAATCCAGATCCAGCTGCATTCCAGTCTAGATCCAGCCACATTCACAGCCCTCACCAACCCCCAGGAAGAAGGTGAGTCCTTGAACTTCCTGATATTTACAGCACCGTGTGGGTCCTTATCTCAAGTTTGAACCTAAAAAAATTCAAAGTTCATCTATTTCATGGATTATCCAAGACTTTGGGGTTCAATTTACCACTGGCTACATACTGAGTAGGAAATGACAGGGCTACAATTTTCAACCATGATCATAAGTAAAGATTTAACATATTTGGGGAATTATTTGAAAAATCAAATATAAAGAAACTTGTACCTCAAATAATAATTTTCCCAGTAGAATTCGCCTAGCAAGTTTATCGTGGAAATCAAAGAAAAGTGTGTATTGTTCTAAGCAAAACTCTTTAGGTAAGTTTCTATCAGTATCATCCACTGTCAAAGTGTTAAATTCTTACTTTTGTTACTCCTGTAACCAAAGCTGATCAAACAATCAATCACACGCCTTCTGCAGCTCCAGGTAAACCACTTTTAATTAAAATATCCTTCAATTACCAACTCATTAAAAATTCTGAACTCCATGGTAATTGAGAATTTAAGCAACAAGTTTGGTTGAATCACCGTCCAAAAATACTGAGTATAACTCAGTAAGTGAAGAGAATTAGAAATGAATTTTTTTCCTAAAGAGAATTCAGATTATATCAACTCACTGGTACAATTCCGTGTATTTAAAGACAAACACCTTTGATAGGTCATTATTAGGAATTTAGTTAATTATGCGTTAGTTTCTATTGGGAAGCTTTACTACATGTCTTGTGACGGCATTTATACCAGACTATCTTTACAAGGATGTCTGTAAATTAAACAGCCTGGAAGGATGAAGACGGCATCTCCCTCCAGGACAGAGGACAGACTGGTTCCCTGACCAGGATAATAAAGGCTGAGTACATTTGCCAGCAGCCCTTTATAAGACTGGTGGCTTCCCTCTGTGACCGCCTGGAGGGGTGGGATAGGGAGGGTGGGAGGGAGACGCAAGAGGGAAGAGATATGGGAACATATGTATACGTATAACTGATTCACTTTGTTATAAAGCAGAAACTAACACACCATTGTCAAGCAATTATACTCTAATAAAGATGTAAAAAATAAATAAATAATTAAAAAAAAGACTGGTGGCTTCCTAAACTCTGCCTTCCTCAGCTGTGACACAGACCCATCAGGTATGAAGTACCCACCTGGCGTCACTCAGTGTTGCCCCCCCGGGAACTGGGGAACAAGGGAAACTGACGCAAGCAGGAAGCTCGCGCCGCAGGCTGTGCCACGTGGAATAGAATCCTTCGTGTCTGACCCAGGAGTTTTGTGTCTTTTTCCAACACGTATGGAACTGTGGCAGGCTCACTTGTTAGCTCACAGGCAGGGTAAAATCTCAGAACCTTCACTGCTCTTGACAGTCATGTGTGACTGATTTAAGTATTTGCAGAGGCTCACCAACTCCAAGGGAAGTTTTTGCACCTCCCTCTGAAGCCTGACACTCACAGTCATCACCTGCGCTCACACAATCATGGCAAACCCACTACAGAAAACCACCTTCCTACAAGACCCGGCCACCTGATAGCTACTAAAATGAGGGGCGACGGGAACAAGTGGAGGAGGCTTGTCCACTGCCGGGTTATTAGTGCCATCGTGACCATGGACCTATACGCCCCAAACAAGATATCCTTCTTACTCCCTGATTGATTACATGCTTTCCCAGGCTGACCTGTAAATCCCTGCCATCAATCAGTCTCATGGGAAGAAAATCTCGTATCTTGCTCCCTCTCTTCAGGCTACCCCAAGGGTGATACAAGCCAGACAGGTTTTGAGGCACTGAGGTGCCCCAACATGCTTCCTTTTCCCCACCTTGCGGGTCAGGCTCATGGACAGTAATAACCAATATTTACAGAGCACTTCTCAATAATCATTTGATCCTTCTCCCACCTGGAGATGCAGACAATTTGTAGGCTCTCTTCACAGCAGCTCAGCAAATCCAAGGGGCTTCGCCCAAACCCACAACTGGAAACTGATGAAACGGACACGTCAGCTCGCGGCTTCCAACTCTTTCTTCTGCAACCGTTCCACCCTGTACGCCACGAAACCCAGAAGCCCAGCAAATGGCTCACCCAGGAGCTCAGAACGCGGCTCCTCGGCCTGCGCCTCACAGGGAACGCCCACGGGCGGCGTGGTTCCGCATCCTCCCAGCACAGATAGCACCTCCCACGTCTCCCCCGCCCCGGGAGGAGGGCTGCGCCTGCGCACAGTGCCATCTGGCCCAGGTTCCGGAAGCGGAAACCCAGGGGTCCAAATCAACCACCCCCCAACACACCTGCACAGAAACTGAGGCTGTGCCCTCCAGACCCCACGCTGGCCCTCTCATTCGCTCCTTCACCCACTCTCTGAGTGGCCCCATGAGAGGCAGGGGAGTACACTGGTTAGGGAGCAGGGTCTAGAGCTAGACGACATGGGATTTTTAACCCTGGCTCAATCACTTATTAGTTGTAAGATCTTAGGCGACTTATTTAACCTGTTTGTGCCTTAGTTTCGTTAGCTGTATAATAGGGATAATAACAGTACCTCTATTACAGGATTGATGTACAGATTGCATGAATTAAATAAAGTACTCCAAACAGGCCTACACTCAATAAATGTTATCTGTCACCACCACTCCAGCTGCTATGAGTCCCCACTGGACACACTGATCCCATTTTGGTTAGCACCCCAATTTCTCACCGTCAGGCCTGGGCCTGAAAGGTGAACTTCTCCAAGTTCCCCACACCCAACTCTACAAAACCCTACAAAACAGCAATCTAGCCTCGCCCACTCTGCCATCAGAAACAAAACTGTCAAAGAGAGTGCGATGAGCTCCAGAAATCTTTCTTACTGAATGAATAAATGTGTTGGGAAGACTCTGTCCTTCACGATATATATTCCGGGAACACAATGTTCTGGGCTGGAGCATCCTCTACCTGCTCTGTGAGTAAATCCACATTGTAGGCAGAATAATGACCCCTTTCCCCTCCCGCACCCAAGATGTCCACATCCTTTTCCCGGAACCTGTGACTACGTTACCTTACCTGGCAAAAAGGACTTTACCGATAGGAGTAACAAGGACATTGAGATGGCAGGTTTTCCTAGATTATCCAAGTAAACCCAATCTAATCAGGAGTCCTTAAAAGCACAGAAACTTCCCCAGCTGTAGTGAATCAGAGAGATGGCAGTCAGAAAGATTCAGATCATTGCTGGCTCTGAACATCTTGAAAGGGGCTACAAACCAAGGAATGTGCGTGGTCTCTGGAAGCCAAAAAAGGCAAGAAAATGGATTTCCTCTGCAGCCTCCAGAGAGGAATGCAGCCCTGCTAACAGTCTGATGTTAAACCAGTGAGACCTGTGCTGGACTTCTAATCTCTAGAACTTTAAGATAATACATCTGTACTGTTTAAGTCGCTAAGTTTGTGGTCACGTCTTACTGCAACAATAGAAAACTAACAGTCCCTCCCTCTGGATTCTCCTACTAGGGAAAGACCACAAGCCAGTATCTGGGCACTATGCCGTGGAATTAAGCAACAGAAAACCACATACTTCCTCACTAATTCATTCTTTCATTGAGTCACTCAATGAACTTCTGAAGCACCTGCCATATGCCAGGCACTGTTCTATGTGCTCCAGAACACAACAGTAGAACAGAGAGAAACAGTTGGCTTCTGTTCCATGGAGCTTACGTCCCAGAGGTAAGAGAGAGAGACAGTAAACAGGCCAATCAAGAGAGAAAACAATTTCAAACAGCGATAGGTGCTGTGAAGAAAATAAAACAAAATGAAGAGAGAGAACAAGGGGGCAGAGCCAGGGGAAGGAAACCCCAGACTGGGTGGGAGGAAGGCTCTCTAAGAAATGACATTTGAGCTGAAATCAAAAAGGTACAAGGAGTCAGCAAGGCAAAGATCCAAGTCAGATCCTGAGCTGCTAACCCATGGCTGACCGAGGCATGCTTACTGAGAAGGTAAAAGATGAAATAGCCACTCTGAGAAACTGACGCAACTTCTTGCTCCAAAGAAAAGGACACCGTGTGAATTGCTTCGCTCATTTTCCTGTCCTCACTCTTCACAAGCATGACTCCTAAGGCTTTATTTTTTTAACATACTTTATGAGCCGTGTAAAGGCAGCATTACCCCCAGAGTCCCTGACATCACTCTCAGTGCTCTCCTTATCTGAATATGGATGCGGTTAGATTCCTGGGACGGCCGGATTGCTCTCGTTTTGATGGACTTCCCTGTGGCTGGCTGCTCCCTGTCTCAGTGACACTGGCTCCAGGACCAAATCCATCGCTCAGGTTCAGACCCAGATGGAGAGCCAGAGCCCATGCAGACGCAGCTGGCTCCCCTGCACACTTAATGAGGAGAAAAATATCAAAGTCTCTAGACGGTGAGTAAATGGGTAAACTTCTCTCTCCTGTCTTGCCAGGTAGGAATGACGGTCTGTGCCGTCCAAATCACACAACAAGCCACTCGATTTATCTTTTATTGGTAAATAGGATCTTGCTCTGACATCTTTGGTAAAATAGTGAAAGCCACTCCAATTTTCATGAAGACTGTCATAGTGTCATTAATTATTTCTCACAATTGCTCCTTTCACAGGTTCTTTATGAAGGTCAAGCTAGAACGGCCAAGCAATCTGTCTCAAGCCAGCGTTCCCAGACGTACACAAGCGATCCCGAGCGGCGCGAGCCATCCTGTACACCTGCTAAGACTCTCTCCCACATATACTTTGCCATGTGAGAAAGTTACAAAGGCGAGATATGCAAAACGATTCCAGTTCTAGAGCTATTCTACCCATTTTTGTTGTTTTATACGTTAACACAAGAAACTTACATATAGACTTCATACTGAGTGGAAAGCCTTTTGCGTTGGGGAGTTGGGGTGCAGGGTTAACACTTCACAATGATAATTCACTGACCCTGAGGATGGTGCTCAGATTTTAGAGCCAGAATGTGAGTCTGATTTCCAACCCCACCATACAACAACTGTACGACCTTGAACAGGGCACACCTCTGACCAAGCATCAATCCTTTCTTCTCTATAGATTGAAGTCGAAAGAAACGCCCTTTCACCTGTTTCAGAGGGTTCTCACAATTCCAAAATGAGATGTACTTTGTGAACTAAATGTAAGTGTAAACGCAAAGTCCCCCCCACCCCCCACCCCAGCCGCCTCACTCATGGTGCTACAAATATGTTGCGTTTAAGGCAAAAGCCCAGGTCCCGGTTCTCCGTACTCCACCCAGGATTCCTCTCCTCAGTGACTCCCTATGAGATGCCCTGGAGCTTGTGGGCGTGGCTGTTCCCGCACCCGAGAGCATTCCTCTCCTCTTCGCTGTGCTTTTCGTGGGCTCCACTGACCACTGTTACTCTGCCACCCACAAGTCACCATCGACCCCCCCCCCCCCCCCAACAACATTCTCTGGACAAATAAGTTCCTCTAAAACGCCAACCTCCAGGCCCGGCCATCAGGGAAACCATTTCCACTCTCGGGCCTTGCTCTTTCAAAAAGGCACCACCAAGAAGAAGTCGTTAGGCACTGAGACCAGTTCTTTGCAGGAACTGGAAAACTTTAAGGGCCAGATAATAAATATTTTAGGCTTCAAAGGCTTAAGTAATGTATCTCTGTAACACATTCTTCTCTGCTTTGTTTTTACAATGCTTTAAAACCCTAAAAACAATTCTTAGCCTTTCATCCTTACGAAAACAGTCACAGGCTGGATTTGTCCCGAGGGCCGGAGTTTGCCAACCCACGCCGTATGCCACAGTCTCGTTCATGCCAGAGCATACTTGTTTGTGTGTGTGTGTGAGCAGGTGTCTTCTGTTGGTAAGGGGAGTTGAGGGGAAGCTAGTTATGTCAGGAGAGGTACCTGGAGCCTCTGTTCCCTTGGACATCCAGGCTGTCGCTCAGTCTGGTCCCATGGGCAGATTTCTTCCCAGGTGGCTTTCTCTCAGTCCAGCCTCTTTCGGGGAATCCTAAGCCATGGGAGAGATCAGTCCATGTCTGAGCTCCAGAAGTAAGCCAGGCTCAAGTCCTCACCCTGAGGGCTCCTGAGCGGTATGCAAATTGAGCATGTGGCTTCCATGCCCCCCGAACATTCTGTGACAGAAGGCCGCTCTGCCCGCAGCACATGGATGGGACCTGGCGGCTGCAGTTACTTATGATACCATCCAGCCTGGTAAAAATGCATCACGGAGCCACCCAAAATATTTTAGACATTTATAATCTGCTATGCTTACTACCAAAAAAGAAGAGGAGGGGAAGAGGAAGGGGAAGAGAAAGACTGCAGAATATTGCGCTTGGATGTCATTATTACCACAAAATCATTATTACCACAAAATCATTATTACCACAAAATCATTATTACCACAAAATCATTATTACCACAAAATATATCACATTTATCAAACACTGTCACATAATCCAAAAGCAAAAGTACGATTCCCCGCCATTCACAGTTTCTAAAGGAGAGAGAGTAGATTGGTCTTCCTTTGGATGTTTTCTCCTCTTCAGAGAAAACTTCATTTCAGTTCTTCTTGATTTTCACATATATGCCGTGAGTTAAGGCCTCCCCAAGTGCAGAGAGTGCCCATCTGCAAATAGTAAGGGAGGCCGCCTTGGCCCACAAAGGAGCTAGAAAATGGGGCCCCTTCGGCTCTGTGTCTCAGCACAGTTTGGTTACTAAAGGTGCCTCTGTTGGGGGATGAGTGGGGGGGGTGGAAGGCACCTCTTACTCTGGCAGATCCAGCTGTGCCCAAGGACACCCGTGTATGTGAGCAGAGCCAAAATGGCTTCTCACCCCGACTTATGTCCTTGCCAGGCTGCACGACAACACACAGAGGCCCCGACTTGGTCCGCGAGTCAACGTCTGCAGGCCGGATGAATTTAGCCCATTTTACGCACCTACTAGCACTATGCCGACACAGAAGCTGCTCATAACATGTATGGCGTTGACTATGCTGGTGCTGACGCCATCACCCACTTGTCAGCTGGAGAGCCTTTGCTCGTTATCACTTAAGGAGGGCTGATTTTGAGAGGGACGGAGACACCTCAGGGACAGACAGGGTAAAGCCGTCCACGGTGTGGGTAAGTTGCAGGAGGAGGGTGACTAAAAGCCACGAAGATGAGCACAAAGAGAAGGGTAACTAGTGGAACAGAGCCGACAGCTGAAGCTGAGGATGGAAGCCTGTTCCCCGCAGAGGATGCTGAACGCCTGGAGGTTTAAACAGAAAGAGGACTTTCTTCAATAGTGGGAAGGAAGGTTTGGGAAACCTTGTTTGCACTGATGAAAGAGGTACACAGCTGAGAAGCCAGGAGGCCGGTGATGAGGGGAAAGAATAGACACAGGTGGGGGCCTGGAGATGTGTGAGGAGGAAAATCTGAAGCTGCCTGGAAGCTGCCGGGGCAGAACCAGCGATAGGTTGGAAGCGGGAAGAGGGAAGGGTGTGGTGGAGTCAGGGCTGACTGGAGTTCCTGGCCCAGGAAACGACTGATGGCTGTGTTTTGGTTGCCAAGACAACAGGCCTAAATGGCAGCCGGAGAGGCCTCAGAGTCTCTCTCTGGGATCCTCCTGCCGTGGGTCATGCTGTACAGACCTGGTGTTCTTCCATTAAACGTACAATATGTACTCTTGTTGCGTGAGGTGTGTGTATCACCTGAAAGGACTCTCCCTCCCCATTGTATCAGGATGCTGTGGGTTGCAATCATGCTTCTGAAACACATATTTTTCAGCATTGTTAGGGGAAACAAACATCTGTGACAACTAATCCGAACCCATTCATAGGAAAGATAAATAAAAGCATTCTAACCTGTAGCAGTATATGTAACTTCTTTAAACACGGAGAACGTTACAGCAGAGCTCTACCTTTCCAGCAGAGAATGTACTCCGTATCTTCCTCTGGAAACTAAAGATACTACATATAAATTTGAAATCATATATCTCTTCAAAGCATTAATTTTTAACAAGGCCAAAATTGCTAACAACCAGGGAAAGTACCGATGGATAAATTATGTGCTCGGTACATAGGATACATTGTGAATTTGCATGCATATTAAATGCAAATAACTAGAAGAGCATAGCACCAAGGCTTCAAATTTATATGTGCAAAAGACAGTAAATCCTAACATTAAAGTTCTTCCCAGAAAACATTAACTCCCCACATCCCAGCAATGGCTGCACAGTCAGGGGAGTGGTCTCAGTACAGAGTTTAGGAAGAGTATAACTTGTATCACCCATGCCACCCACTCACCAGACAGAGCAGACAAGACCGTCTGCATCCTGTGCGACAGAAGTAAGGTGCTGGTGCTGCCCAGCTCTTCAAAGTTTTTTTTTTCTCTTTTTTTTTCATAATTTGACAGGATAAAAGGTACCACCAAAACTGCCACTTTTGAATGACTAAGAAAATCTTTCTTCATTGTAAAGATTTCAACATTGAGGAAACGGGACAAAACACAGCTAACTTTGCTCTTCCACCAAAGTAAAAGTCAGAGGTATGTGATGTCAACTTGGGAGGCTTTGGTGCCCAGTTATTTGGTCCAACACAAGTCTAGCTGTAGCTGTAAAGGTATTTTTGTAGATATAATTCACAGTATCCCTCAGTTAACTTTAGGCGAAGGTGAGTACCCTGGATAATCTGAGTGGGCCTCATATAATCAAGTTGAAGGCCTTAGGAGCAAAAAAACTGAGTTTCCAGGAGAAAAAAGAATTCTGCCTGAAAACTGTAACACAGAAATCCTGCCTAGGGCTTCCCTGGTGGCACAGGGGTTAAGAATCCGCCTGCCAATGCAGGGGACACGGGTTTGAGCCCTGGTCCGGGAAGATCCCACATGCCGCGGAGCAACTAAGCCCGTGTGCCACAACTACTGAGCCTGCACTCTAGAACCCATGAGCCACAACTACTGAGCCCGTGTGCCACAACTACTGAAGCCCGTGGGCCTAGAGCCTGTGCTCCCCAACATGAGAAGCCACTGCAATGAGAAGCCCGCGCACCGCAACAAAGAGTAGCCCCTGCTCACCGCAACTAGAGAAAGCCCGCGCGCAGCAGCGAAGACCCACTGCAGCCAAGAATAGAATAAATAAAATAAATTAATTTACAAAAAAGCCAAGAATAGAATAAATAAAATAAATTAATTTAAAAAAAGAAATCCTGCCTAAGTTTCCAGCCTGCTGACTTGCCCTACAGGTTCCAGATTCAAGGCTACGACATCAACTCCTGCCTGCTGGCCACCCTATGAGTTTCAGACTTGCCAGCTCCCACAGTTACGTGAACCAATTACTTAAAATAAATATACTATATGTACATACACACAGGCGTAGATGTGTGCATATCTATTGATTCTGTTTCTCTGCAAAACCCTGACTGATACAAGACGCAAAGGGATTTCCCACTTAGAACAAAGTGTTCAGCGTTATAATCCATCCTGGTGGTTCGGTGAGTGTTGCTTGATTTTGATTACAACGTAAAAATTAATGTATTCTCTTTTCAGAATTTTTTATTGGGAGATATATAACATTATGTTCGTTTCGGATGTACAACATAATGATTCAATATGCGAATATATTGCAAAACGATCACCATAAGAAGTCTGGTTAACATCCATCATCACACATAGCTTATAAATTATTTTTTTTCTTGGGATGACAGCTTTTAAGATCTACTCTCTTAGCAATGTTCAAATGTACAATACACTGTTATTAACTAGAGTTACCATGTTCTACACTACATCCCCACGACTTATTTATTTTATAACTAGAAGTCTGTACCTTTCGACCACTTTCACTCATTTTGTTAAGATAGCTCCACCACTATGGAGTACAGGACTTTCTTGAAAATGTCCTTCCTGATACTCATTTAAAGGCTTCTCACTCTAAGAGGCTGACTCTAAGAAGAAGAATGGGGAACTATATTTGTAAAAGAGGCTCATGAAAATCTTTCTGGTGGCTGAACATCTGCTCAGCAAGGCTGCTTTGGGGGCTCGCCTTGCTGTATTTATATTGTGAATTCTCTGTGGATGCTAAGTCTTGGGGGATGGAACTGTCCCCTCATTTATGGCCTAAAAGCACAAGTCAGACGATCAGCTCTAATGAAGCAAATATCCCTGTCAAGTTCAGATCAATTTCACGGGTTTAATGCCACTCTGACTGCTCCTTCTCTGTCTCCTTTCCTCCCTTGGCCTCAAAAGGCAGCTTACTGTGTGTGCTCTCCAGCCTCGGCTCTTCCCATCTCCTCTGTGTGACATGGAATGCTTATCCCCACACCCGGATCCAATTACTGTGTATGCGCAGCCCATCCCAGGCCTGTGCTCCCTTCCCGACAGCTAACTCTTCTCACACCCCTTTACTTATTGCCAACTGTAGGATCTCCCGGGAGTGGGAGGAATGAGGGAAAGGGTCGTAGCACGTCCAAAGGAGAACCGACCAAATTTTCTATCTTTTGCAAACTGTTCCATTGCCACGGTTCCTTGACCTGCAAGCTGGGAAGAGAACTGATCTATTCTAGAAGGCATCTGGACATCTGCCGTATATAATCTTTTGGATACGCCCTCTTTTTTTTTCGGACCAGTAGGGATGGGAGGAGTTCTCCGAGGCAGCCCCCCAGCCTTGACTGAAAGTTCTCAGTAAGCTCTCCTCATCTTCCGTCTTCTCTATCAGTCCTGTCACCAAGGCCAATCTCTTCGCCTTCTCCCTTCCTCACTGCAGCTCTTCTCACTATGTGCCTGCCTTCTCCCTCTTCTGAGTCACTGTATAACCCACAGCAAGAATCACCTCCCCCAATATACACTGCCAAATGTAAAACAGATAGCTAGTGGGAAGCAGCTGCATAGCACAGGGAGATCAGCTCGGTGCTTTGTGACCACCTAGAAGGGTAGGATAGGGAGGGTGGGAGGGAAGGAGACGCAAGAGGGAGGAGATATGGGGATATATGTATACATATAGTTGATTCCCTTTGTTATACAGCAGAAACTGACACACCATTGTAAAGCAATTATACTCCAATGAAGATGTTAAAAAAAAAAAGATTACCTCCCCCAAATGTCACTTTGATCAATCATGTGACATGTTGCCAAGTGTTCCAAATGTTTCTTCTGAAATTAAATTTCAGCCCCGGATCTCAAGTCCACCAGCTGACTCCCTGCTTCCCCCTCACTCTCCTCCTTTCTAGCTCTGCCCCCAGCTCACAGGCCCCACCCCTGTGCCCTGCCCCCTCTCTGCTCTCCAGAAGGTGGGGCTAACCCTTCTCTCTTAAGACCCCTCCCCTAATACGTTCCTGCTCTCCTCTGAATCTCTACTCCGAAGGAATTCCCTTAACGTTAAAAAATAACCCCTGCTCGTTTTTCACAGGGAAAATTCAAGAGGTGATGGGGCTTCTGGGTCCCACATCCCAAATAACTAACTCACTATGGTTTTCCACCATTCCTGCTTCAGATCCTGAGGCTGGGGCTCACGTACAGCTCACATCCAGGAAATCCTGGGGCAAAAAGGAACTACCTGAGTAATAACTTGCTCGGTTTCATCTGAAAGCACCCCTATTTGTTCCGTCCTCGGAACAAAGTCGCAAATGAGAAACCTCCCCCGAATTTAACCTTTCCTCTCGGCAAATTCTCTTAGACACGGAAACTAATCTACACAAGTATTATTAGGCATGCGTATCAGAATATATTTCCCATTGTGATTTGTGCACGTGTTGCATACAGTTATGGATGTATTTTTGGAAAATTGTTTTTTTAATATTTAATAGCCATTAAACGGGTAAAATAATACTCTGCTCCTTACGGAACAGTGAAAAGTCACCCTAGCACTCTTTGCAAGTATTTGCAATTGTAATCAGTAATGCAGGCAGAGAGAATGCCAGTGGTTTTCAATCATCACTGGTAAAAATGTAAATTCTTTAAAATTAAGACTCTGAAGTTCACCTGCATTAATCTACTGCTAATGCAAGCTGGGACTATTTTCTAGGATTCTGAGTGGCTTAACATCATCAAGACATGTCACAAGCTCCATCCAAATTATTCAGTACATACCACGCATTTTTCTGAACCTTTCAGAAGATGAAACAAGGAGAGGCAATGAGAGTGTCTGAAGAACAAAAGGAAAAATGAAGCACAGAGACCTCAGGCTAAAAGTATAAAACCCTTGAGAGGGTTTTAAGGACATTTTAGAGGCCTGAAAAATGAGAACAAATCAGCAGGCCCATTAACTCAGCAGCGAATTAAAGCACCATTGTTTCCAATTTCAGCCTTGAATATGGAGGGCACCAAATGGACCACGTTCTGCTTCCCCTCTGTAGGGAGAGTGAGAAGTCACCGCTCTGTATTCTTAACTGCCTTTCTTCTTTTCCAGCTTAAAAATGTAGTGAAAGAGTGACTATCCATTTCCTAACTCTTCTCCTAAAACATTATTACTAACTTCCCTAGGACCATGTTAAAGGGACAACAAGAAAATAAACAATCGGAGGTTCAAAACACAAGTTCTATTCCCCATTAATTTCAACTTGTCTTCTTCCTTTTAGAAAAAGATGAAGTTTACTATCTTCAGATGTATGGTTCTTTACCTTCATACTTGAGACAAAATGGTAAAATACAGCATGTGGTTAATCCACAAACTGAAGAGCCTCTGAATTTAAGAAGTGGGCCATATTCCACAATGACATATATTTTATTGTCTCGCCTCATGGAAACGGGGTTCGATGCAGCTCCTTCCAATCCCTGGATGAAGTAAAAGGTCTGGAAGGTCTAATATGACCACATGAGAGATATTCCTTGAGAATCGATTTGTATTTACGCCAATTTGTTCGGAACACAGTCTCACCTGTTAAGTAGTGCTAGGCCCGCAGGTTAACTGCTTACAACTTTTTAAGTCATCGTTTGGGACTCTGCTTCCACATCTAGAAATCAGCGCATCCCAGCCGGTAGGTCTCAGCACACTGCTGTGCTGTGACTTGGTTCCAGGTTTGCTATGAGGTCCTGACACCCCTCAGCCTCAGAGAAGAAGGTGGGGCCCCGTGCAGCTGGAAAGGTCACAGCTGGCCATCAGCTTCCCCAGAGTCCAAAGGCACAGTCCCCACTGCTCTGCTGAGAAGCACTGCATGTCCAGGGACACCCATGTTAACAGGCCGCTGCAGAAGGTACCACTGCCCTTCTGGAGAAGCCGTCCATGCAGCTGGGGGAGGCATTTGCATTCCAGACGTGCAAGGTACAGCTGGCTGAAGGTGGGCCTCTAGTAAGTTGGGGAGGGGGAACTGGTGGGCAAAGCTCTTGGTATCAGCTCCCCAAATTCTCTCTTTATGGGTTTCAGAAACTTCTTTCCACTGGGGGCTAACGTGCCCTTTCACTGGCATCCAAGCTACCTATGGGGTGACTGCTCTGACAATGAACACGCATTTTACCAATTAGGGGCCCCGTCATCATTTTTAATTACTTCATAGAAAAAAAATTCAAAGGGCAGTATCGGAGTATTGCATTTATAGAGCAAAGAAGACGATTAAAGCTGTTGGATTTTTTAAACATAATTTTAACTGCTGTAAAATTTGGAATAGTGGTGAAACAGCCTGAATATTTCTTAATCGATGCTTGTGTAGTACCTGACAGTGACTAATATGAATTCCAAGAGGAGAATCACTGACATCTTGATCAAGAATTCTATTTAGCTATTTAGGCAAATAGCAATGTGAAAAGAAGTTATGTTCATGAAAGCAAATTCAGGCTTCTCATTAGAAAATTTGAAAAGATTTCATTTGGAAGTTTCTTAGCTATACAATAGTCCCCAGATGCATGTCCCCAGCTTACTATGTTTCTAAGTTATCTGTTCCTATGTGCGCCACATTGAGGCGAAATTGAGAACTGATTTTAATAACATGCTTGTATCACTATTTCTTGGTTTTTCAATTTTAGGCGTTATCTGTTGGCCTTCCAATAAGGAAGATGAGGGTTGGTTGGGTGGTTAGTTTTCATCCACCTATATTTGTCCCATGTTCCTATCCTCAGAATTCTAGCACAATTTTGGTTATATTAAATACCCATTTTAAATCATTATAGCTACAGAGACATTATTAGTATCTGAGTCATGTAATATTCTATGATTACATTTCCTTTTCTGCATTCCTTTTTCTCCTTCCTGTTACAGTTCATGGAAATGTTTCATTTCAATGTAACAAATCAGTGTTACATTTCACTTTGGTTAGTTTCCTTATATAATTAGCCTGAGGTTATCCCCAAAGCCTCCCCCAGATTTGTAAATCTCCTCTCAGTAGGAATAGATCAGGTGTTTTATCAATTGCATCATCTTCAAGCCGACTCTCCTGAAGCTCTCTACCTACTCCTGTTGAGATCAGTGGATCACTTGTCCCTCTGCACAGCTGGCTCTTACATTGGTCCCGTCTCTGGGATCTGGGGTCTTTTTGGTTTACCCACTTATTGGAGCACATCATAGTGTTGTCAAGTTTCATGACCATGTACTGGTATTACCTTTTAATTGGGAACCTCCTATCTTTGGTTGGGGGAGATTTTGTTGAATTATTCCTTTGACAGTTTTCTGTCCTCTGTTTTCTATATTCTCTCAAGCTGGTGTTGCTGTTTTGGGACGTTGGACCTCATGAACCAATCCTATACATTTCTTATTTTTTCTATATTATTTTCTATTCTTTCTCTTTTACTTCACATTCTGGGAAATTTCCTTAACTTTATCTCCCAGCCCTTATAAAGTCTCTTCTGTTTCACAGTTGTAATATCACACCTTATCTATCTGAAGATACAAATGATTTTCTTTTTTTAAGATTTTTTCTTCCTGCAAAGGTTCTGTTTTCCTCCAAGTTGCTTTTTTTCTGTTTGCATGTTTTAGTTTCTGTCTCGCATAATAGAGACTTTCCTTAAATGTCTGATGATCCTTGGCTGTCTGCTCGGTAATTATTGGTGAGGCCAGAGAAAGTCAACAGGAAGGTTTTGTCTGTGGGGAGGGGTTGATTTGAGATTTATTTTAGGATTGTTCTAGTTAGGGCTCTTCTTTGGGAACCCCTGATGTCAGTATCCTCGAGGTTTGTGTTTTTGTTTTTGTTTTTGTTTTTTGCTGTACACGGGCCTCTCACTGTTGTGGCCTCTCCTGTTACGTGTCCGGACGCACAGGCTCAGCGGCCATGGCTCATGGGCCCAGCCGCTCCACGGCATGTGGGATCCTCCGGGACCAGGGCACAAACCCGTGTCCCCTGCATCGGCAGGCGCACTCTCAACCACTGCACCACCAGGGAAGCCCTCGAGTTTTATTTTTAGGTCATAATCCCAGGGAAGTCTCCTGCAGATAGGGTATCATCCTGGCTGCCTTCAGGCTAGGGGGGCAGGGAGAAGAAGGTAGCTATGGTTCTCAGGATTTGGTAAATCAGTGCAATCTCCCTGATTTCAAGACTATATAATACCACTTGACTTTTCCTGATACCTTCCAATCCAGAAACCTCTATTTTATCATCTGTACAAAAAAAAAAAAAAAACCTCTCCATTCCTATTATGGAGTGAAAGAGGGGCAGTTAGTTACCTGCTTGTATAAAGTTGGGGAGCAGATCTGAACTTTCAGCCAATACTCCTAATTTTAGTCCTATCGTCACTCTCATTTCCAAGGGGTCCTTGTTGCTGAAAATTCCTGAGCTTCGCACAAGTCGTCAGTGTAAATTAGGCTACTTCTTCCTTTCTCCTCTGCTCAGTAAGCTATCACTCATCCACCTGTATCCCAGATTCCAAAATGCTATGGCTGTTGCCCTATTCCTTTGTTCTTATAGATATGTAACTTAAAAAAAAAAGTCACTTTAATCGTGTTTCAGGAACTAAATAAAACGTGTACCATCTTTAACGTGAAACCTATTAGTCATTCTTCATCCTTTCACGTTGACATTGAAATGGGGATTACTCAATTAAAAAAAAAAATTAACCATTTAGACAAGACCCAATGTTCAGGTAGAATAGGAAGTAGGGAAAAGAGAAATTTGGGGTGAAACTGAATTTAATAACTGTATGTTTTCTGTAAACAAGGATGTCACATTGTCCTAACGATGCATTGGGCATTGTGGGAAATAAAAATATGTCTGTATTTCAGAGCAGCCTTTAAAAATTCTCAAAAAGGTTAAATATTAAAGAGGTCCTTGAGTGGATAATTAGCCTAAAAAAGGGTATCTGGAGGGGGGAAAACCATGACAGAAGAGTGGAATCGTAAGAGGCAAACTCAATGGAGGAAAAAGGACTTAAACTCAGTTTCGAAGAATAAACGTTACAAACATTTCTACTGTACAGTCTGCATAATGTGTATTAGATACAAAGTGATCAGTTGATGAAGAAATAAGATTTATTTAATGCAGACTAAGGCAGAAAGGAAAAAAACCTCTTCTACTAAAAATACAGCTGCTTTAAGTTTTTACTCTCAGTTTTTCACCATAGCGGGTCATTACGATGTTGAAATCATTTTTTAAAATACCAGTTTCGTTCACTACAAACTTGTGAAAAGGGATACAGTGAAATACACTTTTCAGTGATGTTCAGGTTTTGAAGTTACACTCCTGTGGATACTGAAAACATCATTATCACTGAAATACCTGCTGGTAAAACAACCTTGTTACTGTGTGCCTGCAACTCTCTAGTTCCTAACACCATTCCTCTCACTGAAATAAACGTCTTCACAGCATGATTCTTGATAACATACAGTTTTAAGGACTATCATGATTGCCTTAGGCAGACTGACTCTAATTGGATGGATCTACATATGAGAAGAAGAATTCCAAGGGGAGCATTGTGCCTGTTTGAAAATGGGATGATGCCGTGCAGAGACCAATCTGCCTTCCGCCTTGGGCCTGAGTACGGGCAGGTGGGAGTTCAGTGTGGATAGGCTGTGGGAGAAGTCCAAACGCAGAAGCTCTGTGGGGTGGGGAAGGGACTCTAAAGCATTAATGAGCCTGTAACTCGGGAGACAAAGGGGAGACAGTGAAGTTTTCTGAAGAGGCAGTAATGTCATCAAAGAGATATTTCTCAAAATCATGTAATCTGCCAGTGCTCTACAGGGCCGAAAACCAAGTCACAGGCCCCTGGTCAGACCCTAAGTAATACAGAGACCCAAGGTCACGCGAGGCTGGCCTGGGCTGCCCGGCAATTGACGTGTGAGAGAACTCACTGCAGAGATCAATGAAACTGAATCATCTCTACTTACAGTACGACAGACACAGTCCATCGAGGAAAAGGGATGGGACTGAATTAGTACCGACGAAAGGACTTACACTGAAGTAGTGTTTCAACTAAATCCATGGTCTCCTTTGGCTTTTAATTCAAGAAACGTTTCCTGAACATCTACTACATGCGAGGCAGACGGGCTTTGCTCATCGCTTTGTCTCGTTACCTTATGAGCTGAATGTAAAAAATTCCAGCTAATTGATTTCACAGACTGATTGATGTTCTTCTGTAAAAACAAGATTGATTCTTTTATAGACAGCAATACTAATTCTTCCATTATGTTCTTCTCTCCTGGTGCAGAGTCGAATGGACTTTAGGGCCAACTCGATACGAAGAGCAGAAGAGAGGCATTAAGAGAACAAGGTCCATTAGGCCCAATACTGCCTCAATTACCTTAACTCCATTATTCCTGTTCATATTATTCCTTTAATCGATCTCTCCTTTCAGTTATTCATACTTACCCTTGTCAAAATCACAAGTAACAGGATTATGGTCTTTTGAGCTCAGTGGCAGCAAACTTTCAATATATTTATATGAATATTTATATAAATATATATTTATAGTTCTGAAATTGTGATTGTCTCCAGATCTGCAATGGAGAAGTCTTAAATTGAATCAAGTCTTCCAGAGGCCATCTCTTAGAAAGATGCAGAGCTTCTTAATGCAATATAGGTGCTTTTACCTGTTTTGTCATTTGTCACTCGCCGTCAAGACCAGGCACACATGGCTTAATGGCTTTCTAAGTTTCTTCTTCCCATGTCTCAGCCTTAGGGCGGTTTAACTAGTTTACAAAGTGGACCGCTTTTCTGTCCATATCTCAGCTTTCTGTTTAATGTAATCCTTCTCCCTTCACCAAAAAGTATTCTGCCCTGCAAGAGTGTCATCTGGATCTTACATTAACCACTGCCTCTTCCATACGACAAGTAATCAACCCCTCGGTTCCACCTCTGTAGCAGCCTTACAGATTAAAGGAACTTTGTTTTCCCTCCACTCTTAACAAACGTCAATGCAGCCTTTATAATATGTAAGAGGCTGCACTTTGAGCACAAACAGGACACGTAATAGGTATGTGGGCCGTTTCCTCAGCACCTGCCAGCCCTTCTTAGTGTTAGAGAACTAACCCATGAGATAAGAGAGGCATGTGACACTGTGATGTGAGGAGTACGTTGAAAGTTCCCCTGCAGTGAGGAAGGGGTAAATTACTCATGAGTGGAGAAAAGTTTCATAAAGGGGATGGATTTGAGTGATGTCCTGAAGGATGGGGGGTTCTGAAGATGGAGGCTGGAAGGACAAAGGAACAAACCGTGTGTGAGAAGCAAAGCAGGCGAGTGCAGCCAGGACAGATGATTTACAGAGTAAATGACCCAGCATTTACGGGGCATATACCCTTCAAAAACCATAATTCAAAAAAGAGCCAAGTACCCCAATGTTCATTGCATCTCTATTTACAATAGCCAGGACATGGAAGCAACCTAAGTGTCCATCAACAGATGAATGGATAAAGAAGATGTGGCACATATATACAATGGAATATGACTCAGCCATAAAAAGGAATGAAACTGAACTATTTGTAGTGAGGTGGATGCACCTAGAGTCTGTCATACAGAGTGAAGTAAGCCAGAAAGAGAAAAACAAGTACCGTACGCTAACACATATATATATGGAATCTAAAAAAAATAAAAAATAGAAAATGGTTCTTATGAACCTAGGGGCAGGACAGGAATAAAGATGCAGACGTAGAGAATGGACTTGAGGACACGGAGAGTGGGAAGGGTAAGCTGGGACGAAGTGAGAGAGTGGCATGGACATATATACACTACCAAATGTAAAATAGATAGCTAGTGGGAAGCAGCCGCATAGCACAGGGAGATCAGCTCGGTGCTTTGTGACCACCTAGAGGGCTGGGATAGGGAGGGTGGGAGGGAGACACAAGAGGGAGGGGATATGGGGATATATGTATACGTATAGCTGATACACTTTGTTATACAGCAGCAACTAACACACCATTGTAAAGCAATTATACTCCAATAAAGATGTTAAAAAAAAAAAAAGAGAGAGAGAGGGCGCTGAGCTCTTCGAGAGCCAGGTTAGGAAGCCCTGACTTCCCTCTAGCAGCAGTGAGGCGTTTGGCAGGAGATAAGCCTGCTAACACAGGCAGCCTCCTTGCAAGGTGCAGGATGAACCCGAGGCAACGGCAGGTTGCAGACCTGAGATGGAAGGAGGGCTCACAGTATGTAAGGGGACCTTCTCCATCGATGCCTGCTTTCCCACAGAGCCTCAGCCAGCCCTACACCCTCCGTCCCACCTCATGCTCCAGCAACGTCGCCCAAACAGCGAGCGGTACACACACACCCTGCTCCCCACACCTCCCTGCTAGGCCGCCCGTCCTTTCTCCTTTAGAATGTTCTCTCTCCACCACATGGGTCCATCTGGCAAGGTTCTTACTCTTTTCAGTCTCCACTCAAATGCCACCTTCTCTTTGAAGCATTTCCTGACTTCCCCAAGCCAACTCCGTTGCTCTTTCTCCTGTGTGTGCGGAGCACATAGTACAGAGCCCCATCACAGCAACAATTTCTGCACGACCATCTCCCACCTAACTTGTGACCACCTTGATGCTATCCCCAGAGCCATTTTTGGCACATGTGAGAAGGACAATACTTGCATGGATGAGTGAGTGAATGAGCAAATGAACAAACTGAATGGTCTTATAAACAAACAAAAACAAAAGGAAGGAAAAGCCATGAAGATGATGGTCATAGATGAAAAGGGGGAAAGAAAGTGAAAATACAAAAGAATTATAGAAAACTTGATAGAGCTTAGTGAGGGCTAAATGTCAGGGCAGCAAGACATGGAGAAGTATGCCGAGCTCCCGAGTTCTCTGCCAGAAGCCCTCTGCTCTTCATGACTTCTATGTCACCAGCTTAAAAGCTCTGAGTATAAGCTTACAGATTTAAAAGAAACAAAAAAAGAACCGTCACGAGACAGGCAGAAAAAGAACCCAAAGGGAACAAACACGAAGATTCGTATCTTAACTTAGCCGTGTGCAAATATTTTCTGAAAAAGTCTGATAGAATCTTGATTCAAAGTATCATTTCTTTAATTAAAATGTTTCCGGTGTATCATAAAAACACTCTAAAATTTCAGAGGCCTTAAAACTACCGTTTAACTAAAAAAACATAAAAAGCATTTCCCCTTTTTTTTTAAAGTCAGAGTTTCACAGTGAATATGCATATTATTATCAATTCCACAAAACAGGTATATCTGAATTTTCAGAAATCTCAGATTAGAGAAGTTGGAAAGTGCAAAATGGAAGAGGGGAAAAGACTTGGCAACAATAAGTTAGTTTTTAGTTTTCAAGACACTTGAGGTTTCATTTCTGGTTTATTTCTCTTTAATGGTAGAGAAGTGTTAGGTACACACAAAGTAACCTAGTTATTACAATAAGATGTATTAGAATGTTATAACTGTAGCAGTGCCACTCTAGGGCACTAAACAAGCTGTTTAAGGACTGTTTAACGACCGAGATGTAATTGCTCACTGGACTCGACACGTCATCACCAAAGAGCTCTTCCACCATCACTCTGATATGGTCACTGGGTGACCAAAACAAATTGTCTTACTTTTAATTTAGGCCTGTAGACATTCTCACACACCAAACGAGGGGATTCACATGGAAGTTATTATAGAAGGACAGTAAGCACTTGTGATAGAGGGTAGCCAGCACTTCAATAAAATGGAAAAGACAAGCAAGCAGTGGAGGCGCCAGGACGAAGTTATACGACCATGTACGATGGCATTTGGTGGAACCGTGCCTGCAGGCATCACACACACCATAAAAATTTGCCTTGTGATTCACCAATTTTGTCAGGACTAACGTCAGCGTGAAAAAGGCTAACATGAATTTTTATTTTCATTTTCATTTTCTACTGCCTGTCATCATCTTATAAATCCAGTGCTGTCTAGGCCAACACTATCCCTCGGCCATGGGATGGCCTGCAGCCCCACCCCCAGGAATAGGAAAGCTTCCGTGGGGTTGGGAAGCCTGGAAGTCAATTATCCCAGCCCACCTGATGTCCAGCCTTGGGGAGTCCAGGTGGGAGCCACACAGTCTGTATCTAGATGTTGGCCTGCCCACCTGCAGCACTAACCCAGGGCCTGAAATCAATTCACAGGGTCTCTAGAGATGCCTGATTCATTCCCAGGACCAAGTCCCCACTGGCCTTGGACTTCTCTCAGCAGGAGGCTTCCTTTTGGGACAGAAAGGTAATCCTTTCCTGGAAGTCACAGTAGATACGTCCAGAAAGCTCTACCCTTGCAGGAAATAAGGGTTTTCTAAATAAACATCGCTGAGGAACGGATCATTTAAGTGCTATCTTGAGACCAGGATCCTCACATGTTACCAATACTCAAATCTTAAGCAACACGCAAAAGACCACTGCTAATAATTTCTACCCGGGGAAGCACAGAGAAGAGAGAAGACACAACGGGAGCAGACCTGTTTCAGGACTGCATTTAGAGATGAGAGCTCTGGAACAGACATTAAATTTAATAAGCCCAAAGTGATGCAGCTGGAAAGAAAGAATAGCCCAGCTAAGTATGATTGCAATGGTATTGAATTAGCTGGAAAGATATCTTGATGTCCTGATAGAGGTGGCGTGTAAACTGTCAGCCTGCCATGCGGTAGAGAAAGCGGGCCTGGCTCACAGAGAGGGCTACAGTGTAGAAAAAGTCTACTTGCGCTTACTTTTAAAGGGAAGCTCGTTCCTGTTTATGATGTTGTTGAACTGGGACTATCCTAAAAGTAAGAGGTCACTGAGGATA
The DNA here is from genome assembly GCF_951394435.1 of Stenella coeruleoalba. Classification (NCBI taxonomy): domain Eukaryota; kingdom Metazoa; phylum Chordata; class Mammalia; order Artiodactyla; family Delphinidae; genus Stenella; species Stenella coeruleoalba. The sequence continues at coordinate 22,735,233 of NC_137164.1, read as the reverse complement.
AGGGAGCAGAAGAGCTGCCCACCTCTGGTCACTGCACTTTGCTTTTGCCGAATGAATCTGGCCACGGTCATTATGGTCTTTGCCATTCACTCATTCAACCAATATTAAGCAACAAGCTTTGTGCTAGTTTCTTTAGGGAATACCAAGAGGAACGAAGTCCCCTTCCCTTAGATAGTGTTATGGGTTGACTTAGTGTGCCAAAAAGTATGTGGAAGTCTCGATTAAATGTGGCCTCATTTAGATGTAGAATCTATGCAGATAGTCAAATTATGATGAAGTCATTAAAGGAGTCCCTAATCCAAGATGATAGGTGTCTTTAAAAGGGCAGAAATTTGAACACAGAGATAAACAATGCGAAGACACAGGAAGAAGACAGCCGTTCAGAGGCCAAGGAACACCTGAGGCTACTAGAAGCTAGGAGAAAGGCATGGACCATATTCTCCCTCACAACTCTCAGGAAGAACCAAGCCTGCTGACACCTTGATTTCGGATTTCTAGCCTCCAGAACCGCGTGATGATAAGTGTCTGTCATTTAAGCCACCCAGTTTGTGTTCCTTTGTTACAGCTGCCAGAGAAAACTAATACAGACTGGGTCACAAAAGAAGCAAGGCCAATGACAAAATTGCCATGGTCAATGGAACTCCTGTGCGGGTCTATCCACAGATGGTCTGATTCAATTAACAGGGCCAGGTTCAGTCCACGGACCAGAGATCATCACCATCTATGTCTGTTCCATAAAGACCATCAAAGAAAGAGATGGTTTATATCCTATACAGAGGCTGACCCAAAGTTTAATACTCTAAAAAGATGATTAGAAAGAAAGAAGCCATAAAGGTTAATGGAAAATTAATCTTGGTGACCTAGTGGGGCAAATCAAAGTTGTGGGACATACATTTATTGAAAAGGAAAATGCAAAGAATCTTTAGAAGGGCAACTTCAGATAAGGGAACAGAGATAAGACTTTAATTAGAAGAGTCTTCAGTATTCACCTATTTACATCAATGTTGAAAAGATTAAAGCCTTCTGATACGGTAATAAAGATGAACAATAGCAATAACTCTATGTTAACACTGTAGAAGATGGAAAGAGATTCCAGGTGACCAGTCCTGTTTCCTCCCTGGTTGTCTACAGAGCCCCTGTTGTAGGTACTCTGAGATGCTCCCCAAATGCACATTAGTTCACTGAGACCACCCATGACTGGCCCTCTGCACCCCAGTATAAGTGAGTAAAACACAAGAGAGTGATGTCAACTGAATGATTAAGCTGCATCACTTCTCATACAGTGACAAGCAACCTGCCAGTGGCCGTGCTCGTCGCTTGCTGTACCCACCATCCCTTTACCTGAACATGGTGAGCGCTCTCTCCTCCACGGGTTATAAAGATGGCATCATGCTGGCTGCAAAGGACCTGGAAAATAAAGGCAGCCGTGTTAGAGAAAACTTCGAACAGCAAACTCAGAGAGCTGTTGGAATATATATAAGCAGATTCAAGGTTTCGCTTGCAAAGTTCGAGCTGAATGTTGCCCCTTCCTACTTCCAGCCATTCTAATTGGCTGTCCTTGGAGAAGGTCTCTGCCTGGTCACAATCCATAAATGCCAAGGTCTCATCATAAACACAGCCCTTGAACTGTCGATCTTCCACAGAATATTTGTGCTTTAAAGGTCGTCCTTGTAACTACAAGGACGTAGCTAAAGTCCTTGTAACTACAAGGTGTAGCTAAAGTAACTACAAGGACGTAGCTAAAGTCCTTGTAACTACAAGGTGTAGCTAAAGTAACTACACCAGGGCTAGGGTCAGGGCCAGGGCCTCCCAAATCTGCAAAAGCCTTCATAAGTAAAGCTGTGTATTAGTTAAGGGCAGTACAACCTAGAGCGTCATTTGAAAGCAGTTTGGGGGAGCTGATCAGTATAGGGTTCCTCTTTTTAAGTGTAGGAGAGACTTCCTGCAAATTTCCAAGCTGACATAAGGCTTAGATATTTCTACGTTTTCTCTTGGGAAGTCTGTGGTTCCTCAAACTATAAAAATGCAACTGCATATTTCCATAGAATAAACCCCAACTTTATTGACTAGAAAGTATTGTAAAAGCTTGTTACTCGAGTCAGGTCTACGGACCAGCAACAGCAGCATCACCAGGGAGCCTGAAATGCTAAAACCTCCTGAAACACAATCTGTATTTTCACAGGATCCTCAAGTGATTCCTATGCACATTCATGTCTGAGAAGTATGGTTTTGAAGCTCCTTATCTATCTGACCTGCAATTACTAGAATCACAGGAAACAGGTTGCCTGAAACTTCAAGACTGTCCTCTGGTGTCCAGAAGTTAAAAGAATCACAGTCCCTTTATTATAACTGAATAAAGTCCCCAGAAATCCCTTACTGCTGGCGAAGTCGACTTTTCTCTTCCAGAATACGTGGGCTAATTGTACACTCATTCCTAAAGCATAGTTGATTCTAGAAGACTTTTGTTTTACACTTACAAAAGCAGCACCATGGCCATTCATTCATTCCATAAGCAGTTAGTGAACATCTATTTAGATGCTCCGTAATATCCAACGTTGTGTAAAGAGCCCAAAGTGTAGGGGAAGAACAGAAATTACAATAGCAATGGGAGCTCTAATAGGGGAAAGGTTGGCACCAGAAGCCAGGGTGCAGAGGAGGGCACTGGTGCACACTTAGAAAGCACCTGACCCGGACCTGGAACACTGTGAGGGCTTCCTGAGCTGAGCTTCGAAAAAAGAAGAGGAAAGGTGTTTCAAGAAGCAGCCCACCTGTAGGCGCAGTGAGTGTGGTGCTGGGTTAGGGCAAGTACCCAGCCCAGCAATGAAGGAGTCAACTACCTTTACTTAGAAAAAATATTGGATTGTGACTGCATCGAGTTGTTTTTCCCAACTGCTTTGACTATTTGTATGCATGAGCTCTAAAGGCGGCAGCCGTTAGGAACATTTCTTTTCCCTTTCAGCTCCCCTACCTGTATAGACAAGGAGGAATAGCAGACATCAAATGCAAGCAGCACTGACTCAGAAGTCTGCCGAACACTGCGAGGGGGCAGGGACCACAGAACTAAGTCTCTGCTCTCTGATCACGCAGAGTGTCAATGCAGCTGCAACCAGCAATACAGGGGCCATAAAGAGAATGGCATTAAAGTTAATACAAAAGTCAGGAACCTGTCTTCGGGGAGGGACACTGGCTATCTGGCTGCTGCATCGCTGGGAGCAATTGAAGGCTCTCGGTGAGACCACAGTGTGCACGCCCCTCTCTGTGCCTGTCTCCTCTCCCTCCCTACATTTAAGTAGTCCTTATCCTGCCTCCTTCCCCCTCGCTTCCTCTGACTCATTCTCCTTCTCCCTTACCACCTCCAAGTGCCCTCCCATCTCTAATTCAACTCCCTTCTTCTCCTTTTCAATCTGCCTGCTTTCTCACCCCCTCCTACTATGAGAAGAAGGAGATGAGGGAGAGAAGCGAGGATAACAGAGCACCTTTCTACCTTTCCCCCCTTGATCTCTCTTCCCTGTTCCTCACTAACGTGCCCATACTTCTTTCCCCTCTTCTAGGCTCTCTCCTTTCCCAGAGTCGAACCTCTGTTATCAGTGTGTAGCCAGACCTCGCAGGCACAGAGCTTGGAAATTATAGGAAAATTTCTGGGCTCGTCTGCTGTCCCATCGTCACACTTGGAGTTCACAGATTCTCCCAACCTGCTGCCAGGTCAACAGTTGAGAAGGCAAAAAAAACAAACTTTAGGGACTTCCCTGGTGGCAGAGTAGTTAAGAATCCGTCTGCCAATTCAGGGGACACAGGTTCGATCCCTGGTCCAGGAAGATCCCACATGCTGCGGAGCAACTAAGCCCGTGCGCCACAACTACTGAGCCTGCTCACCACAGCTACAGAAGCCTGCACACCTAGAGCCCGTGCTCCACAACAAGAGAAGCCACAGCAATGAGAAGCCCGCGCACCGCAACGAAGAGTAGCCCCCGCTCGCCGCAACTAGAGAAAGCCCGCGCGCAGCAACAAAGACCCAACGCAGCCAAAAATAAATAAATAAATTTATTCTAAAAAAAACTTTATAAATGTAGTAAGCTAGCATTTTCTTAGCAGTTTTCAAAATGTAGAACAACGCTGGGCTATTCAGCTGCTGTGCTCAAAGGGTACCGAGACGTAAAATATACTAGGCAAAAGGATTTCATTCTATCTCCGGTTTTTCCTAAGGACGCTCCCTTCAACCCACCACGAATCCAGCCCTTTCCTAAGTGTTCGTCTTACCCCTCTTTGTGCCGATCCCCCCAAACCCTCCTGGAATGACTGAAATGGGCCTCATTACAGGCAGGAGTTACCAGAGTGCTTCCTGACAAAGACACAATGCAGCACACAAAAAGGCTCATTTAACGCCCCATCAGGAAGCCTTACAAGCTACAGCTTAATAACTACATGAAGATTATCATAATACAGAAAATGTCTGGTACCGCCACTGCCTGCGTGAAATGCACTTGCGGAGTACTCTACGGAGTCGGCTGTGATTTGGCAATCTCACACACACTCTTTGAATTACAGAAAAGCCATTTGGCTTTCTTCAGGTATTTCACTCTTATTTTCATCCCTGTGAACGATCAGCAAAACTCTGTAGACACATCTGCTTTGCTCCCCCTTTTATCCCAGCACCTAGATGTAGGATGTGCCCCTGGCATATAGTATATGCTCCCCAAATGTCTGATGAATGAATGAATGAATCAAAGAATCAACTGACCGATCAGTATCAGCCTAAGACACAACAGAATTAAGCAGCCGGAGGGAAATACTATGGCACACGGATGCACTTTGAAAATTTCCTCTAGGCTTCTGGCAGTGGCACCTAATCATAAGGTAAACACAGGGTTGTGGATGTAACTCACCTCCAAGAAGTCGAAAGGGCAGAGGGGCTGACTGGGCAGGGATACTGAGTGGTCAGATGTGACAACTAACATTCTAACAGCAAATGAGCAAACAGAAAAACTCTAGAGGACAGACAGAAGTTCTCTGAAAGAAATACAGCAGCCTGGGATAAATTAGTCAGTCCCTCCATTTGTTCCCATGATACTTTGTCCAGACCCTATAATTACGGATGCTCTCATCACACCTTTACACTTCTTCAACAGTTCTGAGTCAAACTAGGAAGTAAGGACCTGATCATAGCTCACCAAGATTTCGTAGGCAAGCCAAGAAGCCCCCAGAATGGGTTTGCTCCGTAGACCAGGAAAGGGATTGCAATCCTATCTTGGAAAAGGGAAAGAGGAGACACGACAGGTGGAGCTGGGTCTAAATAGAACCCCAAGAGGTCCTGCCTCTCTGGATTCATGTCAGAATTCAGAGACCGGGTTAGCAGTTCCCCGAAACAGGGATGCAAGTCATTCCATATCAACCAACCAAGAGTTAGAGCAGAGCTGGCTTAGCCGGCAGTGTAATTTGTTATATCTGGCTCTGAATCTCTTAAAAATGTATTTCATCAACAGTATATAATCAACAGTATTTCTAAAATCAGCATGGACTTTCTTTGTGTTCAAAAATCATGAGTGTTTCTTTTTAACGTTAACAACATTAACACCATGAAAACCACTGGGCTGAGATGGTCACCCTTCCAGAAAAGGCCTCTTCAGAAACCATCCAATTTTCACGTAGAAAGAGCCTCCTATGTTAACTTTCAACTCCACTGCCCCCTCCAACCTGAAACAGTTTTGTTTTGTTTTGTTTTTTCGGTACGCGGGCCTCTCACTGTTGTGGCCTCTCCCGTTGCGGAGCACAGGCTCCGGACGCGCAGGCTCAGCGGCCATGGCTCACGGGCCCAGCCGCTCCGCGGCATGTGGGATCTTCCCGGACCGGGGCACGAACCCGTGTCCTCTGCATCGGCAGGCGGACTCTCAACCACTGTGCCACCAAGGAAGCCCCTGAAACAGTTTTAACGAAAGCCCTGCACTCATGTCTGAAAAGAAGGGTTTACCTCTTGAGGAAAAAACTTTGACAACTCTAGGACGCATGTATTTTAATTTAAATCTGACCCAGAGTAAAGTACCTCAATGACCCATCAATGGAAAAAGAAAAAAATATCTTTAAACAATCCCTAGATGTTACTTACATTACCACATCTGCGTATCGTGGGACCTAGATCTGTTACCATTCAACAGACAATGCTTTCTAATAATAAGGAATTGAGGAAAAGAGCATGTTTTAATCTTTCGTCCCCTTAAGTTTCAGTTTGAGGTTTCTGGCAATACAGTTTCCTAGCTATATATGGACCACAGACAGCTCTACGATTTCAGTGTTACCTATACAACATTATAAATATTTAGAGGAAGAAAAATAGTTGTATTTGCCATCAGTATCCACTCCCTAAAGCTCTACATTTATGTTTTTGCACTGGTCACCACCCAAAGCCAGTTCTGAGTGCCAGCTCCACCTGTGATTCACACAATTCCTTTTCCAGATCAACTCCCTGTTCAGTTTACCAGCACCTCAACACGTGTGGATTTCTTCTCATTTCACCTCAATACGCTACTGCTTATGGGAGGATAAAAACCCACTTCGGCCCACAACATTTGGGTGCACGTGTGTATTTGAGTGTTTGTCTCTCATGTGATTTCCAAGTTAGAACTCAAGGTCAAGTAGACGAATAGTGCTTACACAACAAGAGTTACAGCATGAAAACAGATCAAGGAAGGGGGGCCCCTTCCCATCACTTCCACTACATCCCTGAAAGATACAATCCAGATAATCCCCTTCCCAGCCCCCAGATCCAGCCAACCCCTCTGTTAAGCAGACTTTCCTGAGGGGGGGGTCTGGGTGAATGCCACTGTAAGAGACGGCCACATATTTCCACAGTTCATGAGGATAAAGAAATTACAGCTTCAGCCATTCGTGAATAAAGCCTCTTTAACATTTTAATGAGAACATTAAACTCAGCTGCACTTGGTTTGGTCTCCCTAGAAAGTCTGTTAGATCGAAGAAAGTTTCTTCAAGAAGCAGTAAGGAAATTGCAGGTCTCTCTGTGCCGCCAGGGCATGACTGGGCCACAAACACTGGCTGCGTGATGCCTCTCCTGAACGAGCCCATATATTCTGATAAGGCTACAGTTTGGTAAATGAGAAGAGGCACCTGGAGAAACACCCTCCTCTCTGCAGTATTTGCGGGCTTGTGTGTGCTCATTCATTTCATATCTGACTTGTCTCCTAATTCATTTTTTATGTTATACACAGCTTGGAGTACAATGTGTGACTCAATAAATGTAAAATTACACTATTCTGCTATTTTCCTTTAATCATTTTCTACCGCCTCTGTTCTCTCTTGCGCAAGGCTCCCAACTTCCGCTTGCCTGGAGGCCCATTAAATTCAGCAGACAACCAAGAAGCCAAAGGTGAACAAGAAACAATTCTCAGACTCAGTGACTTAACATGAATGTCTGCCTCTTCCTCCGAACAAAACCTGGAGCAGTGTGAATGAAAGAGTTTGTCACCTTGAAGACCAACTAGGAGAGAAGAGTAATGCTAAAATGGGTTCATATATTGAAGGTCACCGATGCATTCAACTCTCCCAACATTTACTGAGCATCTGCTATGCACTAAGAACTGTTCTAGACACTGGGGCGCAACCAGGAGTGAGGCAGACAAGACCTTCACTCCCACAGAGGTTGAAATCTCGCGGGAGAGACAGGTAGTAAACAATAAAAGAAAATGTCAGAGGGTAACAAGTGCTAGAAAGGACCTGCAAGAAGGTGATGTGACATGAGAGGCTAGTTAAATAGGGTGGACAGGAAAAGGCGAGCAGAGCAAAAAGCGAAAGCAAAATCCTTAAGGTCATGGAAAGACAGGGAAGAATCTCAAATGCATATCACTAAGTGAAAGAAGCTATTCTGAAAAGGCGACACACTGTATGATTCCAAGGGTATGACATTCTAGGAAAGGCAAAACTATGGAGACAGTTAAAAGATCAGTGGTTGCCAGCGATGAGAAGAGGGAGAGAAGAATAGGAGGGGCACAGAGAATTACTGGGGCAGTGAAACTTCTGTATGATACAGTATTATGGTAGATGCATGTCATCATCCGTTTGTCAAAAGCCATAGAATGAACAGCATCAAGAGTGAACCCTAAGGTTAACTATGGACCTTGGGTGACAGTGATGTGTCAGTGTAGGTTCATCAGCTGTCACAAATGCATCACTCTGGTGGGGGGCGGGTATCCATAGTGGGAGAGACTGTACACATGGGCAGGAGATATATGAAAACTCTCTGTACTTTCTCCTCAATTTTTATGAACCTAAAACTGCTCTAAAAAAATAAAGCTTATTTTTAAAAATTCTTAAGGTAAGAAAGTGTGGGGTGTTAAAGAACAAAAAGGAGTCAAGCTTCACTAGAGCTTAGTGAACCAGGCAGGGAGGGGAAGGCCACCAAGGAAGCTAAGGAGGCCACGGTTAGAAGTTCGAATCTCATTCTAGAAGCACCAGGACCACGGGCTAGTCTGAAGCAGGGCTTGGCATAATGTGTTTTACATTTCTGAAAAGTCACTCTGGCTCCCGTGTGAAGACGGATTACAGAGAGGAATCAACAGAGGCTGATGATGGTGACAGCAGTGGAAGTGGGTGGATTTGAAATATGCTTTGAAAGAAGAGCTGCCAGGACTGGTGATGGATAGATTGGAAATGAGAGGTGAGGGAGAAAGAGAAATCAAAGCTGATTTCTGAATGAGAGAGACCATCCCCTGAGAGAGGGAAGACCCTTGGGAAACGACCTATGAAGACCACACAAGGTGCCGTGTGGAGCCCTAAGGAAGCAGTGGGGGTCCAAGTTCACCAAGGGAACTCAAGGTCAACTTGCCTGGCCTCTGCCTTAATGTGAGTAGCAGATGTGTGCATGTGTGTGACACATGCACTCACATACGTAGATATATGCAAATATGTGTCATGTTTAATAGATGGGTTTTGCAATTCAAAGCAAATCTGAGATCATTTCAACAGTCTTTCTAGGAATAAAGAGAAAGAGTTGTGTTATTGTTGTTGTTTCCATTAACGTGCAAGGAAGCTGAGGGCAAACGGGGAAAAGTCTTTCCGGAGGTCACACAGCAAGGGATCAGCAGAGCTGAAACAAGGAACCAGGATTCCCTGCAGGAGTTCACACCACGTATCAGAGCCTCTGTAAATCATCCCGAACGTTCAGGGCACCTGCAAGCACCACTCTTCATGCGGGAACACGCACCCCGGATAAGGGAAGGGTGGGGCTGGTGAGGCCTCCTTGCCTATAGCTAGCTCGTCCTGTCTGGATGCTACTGAAATGATCAAATGTGGTTGACAAATCTAAAAATTCAATAGCATGAAAGCAAACCTCACAGACAGCAAATCAAATATTCAAGTGCAATGGGACACTGATTTTTAAACAGACATTTTAATTATGAACAAGGCCTCTCAGGCACAAGCCCTTCAGAAACCTCCTCGGGGTTACACATAACGAGCTTCCCCAGAAATGGAAGCAGCTGGCCTAACACCACCTCTTCATACACCTCCTCAGGACCTCCTCCCCTGTGCCTTAGGTTTCCCGAAGAACACCCAAAGCGCTGAACACATTTTAGGAAAAGGGAAAACCAGAGTTGACAGGTCACGTTTTTGCAATACTATTTTTTTTTTTTCTTGCAGTACGCGGGCCTCTCACTGCTGTGACCTCTCCCGCTGTGGAGCACAGCCTCCAGACGCGCAGGCTCAGCGGCCATGGCTCACGGGCCCAGCCGCTCCGCGGCATGTGGGATCCTCCCAGACCGGGGCACGAACCCGTGTCCCCTGCATCGGCAGGCAGACTCCCAACCACTGAGCCGCCAGGGAAGCCCTGCAATATTATTTAAAGGAGTAAAATTCAACTAGATGAAATCACCACTAAAGCCATTCCGGTCATATTTGAAGAAGACAGGGGGCAGCCCCGGGAGGACTGGGCACGCTATCTTGTCTGCATGCCACCTCTACACGGCTTCAAAATAGACTCTCCTTTTCCATCTACCAGGCTCTCCCTCATCATCCACCAGGCTCTCCCTCAGAAGCTGCGAGGTCTCTCACCTTGACGTTTTGAAGTCTGAAAGGGAAACAAAGAGGGGGTGTCTGCCTCTGTGTTTCTCGCTGTGAGTCATACACTCCCTGCTCTTACTGAACGTAGGTTGTTTGTTTTCTTGTTGGTTTGCAGACTTCCTCTCTGCTGCTCTTCTCTAATAATGTGTTTCCAAAGGACCTCTACAATGGCAGGCACAGGCCGGCTAATGGACAAAACCACAGCAAGTGGTACCCACAGTAACTGGACTGAGGGCGCCCAAAGGAGGAGGTTCGGGAGAAAGGAGTTTGAGATGCTTGGTCAGCTGCACCCTGTCCTCCTAGCTGGAGATTTAGAAAATCACCTGTCAGGGTTAAAACCACATGTAAAGATGGGAATCACTCCCCCTACAACATCGATTTTCTTACCGAATGCTTTCACAGAGGCACATACGACTGACAGGCTCTCTGCACACACAGAGGAGAGTGGACACCTGCCCTATTGTTAGATAGATGCTCAGGCAGCTCACTGCCTGAAACTACCCACAGGCTCCCATTCACATCAATATCCTCCACCAGGCCCTATCTCCCTGTCCGCTCTGCCCTACAGAATCCTTTGTCCTGCTTGTACACATCATTTTCCCTAACTCTGTCTTCTCCTCTCAGTAAAGTTTTCTTGCTTTTTTGGTAGTGTGGCTATTGAGATTTGCCAAGAGCATTCAGGAAAGACAGATGGCAAGAAGGAAGGCAAACTGGGGATAATTCACAGGGGACTTGATTCAGAGAGTCTGCTCCTAGGAAGAGCCTAGTCAGCGAGCAAGATGGGCCGATGGCGGGAGGCCTGGAGAGCAGATGGGCACACAAGTAGGAATGACCAAAAGCAAGCAGTGGATTAGAAACCAGGGGGGCATTCAAAGCAGTGGGCTTTCGACACCACTATGAGACATCTTAGAGGCAACCCTAGAGGCTGGAAGCAGAAGGCTGCAGGATGCCAGTGGTACCTGTCACTAGAAATGGCTAGGAACAGAGTAGGCAAAAAAAAAGGCAAATGCTCACACTCTTGTCCCTTTATAGTCATAACAATCCCTCTGTACAGCTCTATTTCTTGTCTTTCCTTCACAGCTTGGGTCCAATGTCAAATGCTCTTTTATCCTCACAAGACACCTGAGACCCTGGCCAGACAATTATCAGAGTGATGATCCTATCTTTACACAATTAAACACTACAGCTGTCTTTGCCAAGCATTTTTCACATATGTCTTTTCATTCCCATAACACTATGTGACATAAACACTATTAAATCAGTAAATCCAGGCTCAAAGAGATTTAACAATTTTGCACAACGCCACCCAAGTGAAAGAGCCTTCATTCAAACCCAGATCTTGTGGCTTGAGAGCCTGTGCTTTCTAGAACATGCTGTTAGTATATTTCTCGTTCTCTAACTCTAGGTGCTATAAATTTCACCAATCTAGGCTTCACTAGTTCAGAGCCGCCGAGGCAATAAACCACCATCCAGTGCTACCCCATTCGCTTGGAAGCTGGGAGGTGCTCCAATAAATGGGCATCCAATATCATACAGGGTGCCGGATGAGGAAGCTACCCACCTAAAGGTGGAGAAAAAGAAAGCTTGCCTTTGTTCAGTCACGAGGCCTACATCACCAACTTAGCACCAATATGCGATTAAACAATTAATTTGCTAACTACAAATGATTTAATTCTGTTCTCACGGCTAATCAATGTTTTTTTAAAATTCAAAAAAATAATGCCTCCAAATATAAGAGGCATAATCTTGAAGTAGTAGCACTGAGTCTATAGTCTAAAATTAAAAACCACCACGGTCATACAGTTTTGTCATGAACTTTTATTATTTATTATATTATGCCATAGCTCAAGTTACTATTCATTCGTATCTGCACCTCCTTAAAGAGTCCAGCATAAAGCTGGTCTCCAAATATTTGCTGAATGGATGGATGGATGGATACATAAATGAATGAATGCATGTGTCCATCACGCTACACTCCATGTCAGTGGAAGAGGGAAACGCCACTTGCTTCAAGGACAATGGACCAAGCCACAGAGACACAGATCCAAACCCTGCTATTTGCCAACTATGTCATCGTGGGCAAATTAACTCCCTCCTTGATTCTGAGCTTCCTCATCGGCAAATGGGGACGACTGAGTGCCACACAGAACTGGTGTGAGGATCAAATGAAGTCACAGACTTGGCACATTGCCTGGGTTGCAGAAGTTGCCGCAGCTTATTTATTTCTCCGTCTCTCTCCCGCATTTAGCGTGACCTCTTTCATCCCAACCTTCATAATGGTGCTTCAGTACACAAAACCCTGCTGTGAAGTTAACGGCCAAACAACAAATTTATTTACAGTGACGACCAATCTCCCCTCCACTAACATCAAACTTATTTATTCATGGTCTAGAGATAAGCTGTTATGCATAAAAGGTGTTCAACAGATTTCAACGACTAAATGTTTTGAGGACGAAATGAGTAAATGTCCCAGAGAAGTGAAGCTCATCTATACTCTTTATATTTGAAAGCTAAAATGTAATGTATACTTAACCACTTTGCTAAAAGAACAGGTCGAAAGAACTTTAACTTTTTCTTGACTCGGGGCTGTCAACATGAATTTAAGTTTTAGCACTGGAATAAGAAGTTACAGGGATTTCCCTGGTGGTCCAGTGGTATAGAATCTGCCATCCAATGCAGGGGACACGGGTTCGATCCCTGGTCAGGGAACTAAGATCCCACGTGCAGCAGGGCAACTAAGCCCGTGCGCCGCAACTACTGGGCCGGCACACTCTAGAGCCCATGTGTCACAACTAGAGAGAGAAAATCCGCACACCACAACTAGAGAGAAGCCTGCGCACCATAACGAAAGATCCGGCATGCCGCAACTAACACCCGACACAGCCAATAAATAAATAAATAAATAAATGTTATAATTCCTTGTAGGCTTTTTAAGTCAGTAGATTTGCAACACTAAATGTTCCCAGATTTCGACCCTGTGGTCACAGCTGTGGTCAGCGGCTTCATCCCCTGGAGGGCATGAGACACTGGGAAGTTAACAAGACAAAGTCCCCGTCATCGTCAATATATGTATACATATAGCTGATTCACTGTGTTATTAAGCAGAAACTAACATACCATTGTAAAGCAATTATACTCCAATAAAGATGTTAAAAAAAAAAAGTTTATCAGGACTCATTCTCAGGTATTTCTCATCTGTGTCCTCATGACACATATGTTTGGTAAGAGCTTGAAGAAGAGCCTGTATCTTTCCTAGACCAAGGAGGACTGCTCTACCCCTAATGTCTTCCACATTATGAGGTACTCAACAAATACTTATAAAGTAAATTAATAGGGTAAATAGTATGCAACCTTTGTAATTATCATTTTCTATTTGAAGACTTTATTCTAATCCATGACCAGGTCCCTTAGTTGTTTGAGGCTGTACTTTTTCATCTGCAAAATAAGGCAGTTGGGTAAAGGATCTCTAAGATCCCTTCCAACATTAATCTTCCATGATCCTATACTTCTAGGCACCTATGTATGTTCCAGATGATAGAGCTGCTGGAAATCCGACTACCAGGTAAGTGAGATCTTAGAGGACATAATGAATAAACAATGCATCCTTCACCCTCTAATACAGACATCCTCACAAGAAGATATTATCCTTGTACCATGGCAACAAATATAAAAAGAATGAGCTCTCTCATTTCTCTCACCCCTAACATCATACATGGTAGTAGAAAGATTGACCTTGGCATGTAAACATATTGATCCATTTTTTTTCCCCTGTATCAAATGTTCGTAAGTGCAAAACTACTATATCTCCAAAGTCAAATGCATTCAGGCAAATAAAACCTTAAAGGAATTTTTTTTTCCTCACAATTAAATCTAGTGCTTTCATTGACGTTCTGTTCCCAGCTATTTCTTGGTTCATATATTAACTTATCAGCTACATTTGTTTAAATGATACTACAGTTTCACTGTTTGCACAGAAATATAATTCAACTCCTTTAAACTAGTCTAACTTTCTTAAAACTGAAACTTCTAAATTAAAAAAGTTCACACAGGGTTTCCCTGGTGGCGCAGTGGTTGAGAGTCCGCCTGCTGATGCAGGGGACGCGGGTTCGTGCCCCGGTCCGGGAAGATCCCACATGCCGCGGAGCGGCTGGGCCCGTGAGCCATGGCCGCTGAGCCTGTGCGTCCGGAGCCTGTGCTCCGCAACGGGAGAGGCCACAACAGTGAGAGGCCCACGTACCGCAAAAAAAAAAAAAAAAAAAAAAAACTTCACACAGACAGGGAGCAGATACTTTCAAATGCCAAGTCAAAGATTTGTCAACACAAATCTCTGCACAGCTGGGAGGGCACTTACGGGCACAGCTTCTCCCCTGGAGACAGAGGACGCCTTGGACGGCTTTCTCTCCCAGGTAGGACGGTACGCCTGTAAGTCCATCCTACACGAATTCAAAGTATACTTTCCTCCAGCATTGTACCCAATCTCAAGGGAATGGGAAAAATGAATAAAACATATTATCTCTGCCTCAGAGGAGATGCAGCTAGGCCAAGTGAATGAAAGAGGCGACACTGGCAAACAACTGCCTGGGATCGGAGCCTAGCTTTGCCATAATGAGCTGGAAACCGTGGGCAAGTTACTTAACCTTTCTGATCCAGCGGCCTCATCTGCATGACGGTGCTAGTAACAGGACCTACCTCATCAGTGCTGTGAGGGGGAGTAACTAAGTTACTGCTCTTCCCGGCACACAGTAAGCACTCAACGTTGGTACCTGCATCGTGATCATCACCATTACGAACACACAACCCATGAGCTGAAAATTTTCACTGTTTTTACTTAGCAAAATTGAAGCTATAACAGATCCTAGGAAATAAAAGGAAAAAACAAAGTGGAAAACTATTTTTCCAACAGGTTTCATTTTTCTTGTGTCTTCCTGACAAATCCTAACCACATCTATTCCTCAGAGAGCTGTAAAGAGGGTGGTGGGTAGGGGTGTAGAGAAAGATGGAAGGAAATATGGGACAGAGAGAAAAGGAGAAAATAAGAAGGGGCAGGCAAAAGGAGCATTCCTGAGTTACCTAAAACCATCAGGGAGACAGGAGCTGAACAAAGACGGAGAGAACCTTTGTTGCAGCCTTGCCCTGGCTTGTTTCCTTCTCTGCCCAGAAAACCCTTCCTCAAGCACTGAACTACCACACTTATCTTTTCCTCACCACTCCGTGCTTTCCTTTCCACTGTTTACACCTCTGTTTTATCGAATATTAGATGCAGAAAGAGCCTTAGAAGTCCCCTAATCCAGTTCCCTTACTTCATACGTGAGAAACACTGAGGGCCAATGAGACTAAGTCATTTACCCGGGGTTGGACAGCTCAGCAATGGCACAGGCAACATTAACATTGCACTCCCGGCGCCCCTGGTCTGTGCTGTCTCCCTGAGGACAAGAAAACGAGGACATTTACCCACATGGAGTCTGGCTGGCCCTTATTCCGTCTGGCAGATATATAAGTTTTTATCTTGGGAAGAAAATCTTGAGAAATATTCCTAAATGAATTAACCAGAAGCTTACTGTTTTTAATTCAATAAACATGTTTTATTGTTAACTTCATTGCCTGCTAAGCCTGAAATTAGGTTTTTCTATGCTTGGGCAGGTCCTCCCTCACCAATAACAGAACAATCAGATTTCAATTAAACAGATATTCTCACTTGGGGGACACACACACACACACACACACACACACACACCCCAAAGAGGCACTTAATCAAAACACAGTTTGAGCCCATTCTTGTTGTTACTCTTCCTGCCTGTGTTTAAGAGAAGTAGATGTCAAATGTTACAAGATAAGGCTCTCTGAATACAGAGACTTCAAATCATTTATCTTCCAAAGTAGGAACAATTTCTTTGCTATTAATTCCTATGCTATTTCTAATCCAATAACAAAAGGCAGCCTAACCGCTGTACTCAACAAGCTTTTTTATCTGGCTTCTCCGAGTGCCCTCGGTATGCTTTGCCCATACCATGTCAACAGTCTCCTAAAGCCTTGACTTCCCTTCTTCCTAGCTTTCAATTCCACAGTGGAAGACTCACGCTCCGAAACCAGAGTCTTTTAGTACCATTTAATAGTATATATTTAAAAATAAACACTCTAAGTACGTTTTTCCGTTGTGGTTATAGCTCAGATCCTTAAGTGTAAGAATCTGGCTAAAACGTTTTGAAGCAAGAAGAAGCCCCTGGTTTGCTTACACTCTCCCCCTTTCCCTTTCCCTGCTATAAGGGTGGCTTCTTATTTGCTTCACTATGTGGGGTTTTAAAGCTGTGACCTCACTGTGATTAAGGGAGAGACTTTGGCCATCTTCTCACATTGTTTAGACTATAGGAACATCTGAATCTGGGCCACTAATAATAACTCAGCCCTGTTGCCTAAAGAAGTGTTTACTTTTAGTAGACTAGACCCACATAAAGCCTGTTTATTAGAACTGTGCTTGGTAAGTGTTGTCTACATGGATTATACTCTACTACTACTAACATGTGCTTTGTTTTTCTTATTCTCTTTATTTTTCTTTCACAGTCGATATAGGCTGGCCACCAGCGGTGGTGGTCGTCGCGGCTGCCATTCTCATTCATACGAATCCAATAATAGGAAAAGCAGAACTCAACGTTGCAAAAACAAGTGTGGAAATCAAACACTGAAGCTTGGGAAGAGTTGAGCCCAAAATTTGAAAGTTTCTAAGAAAGAAAAAAAAAAGTTGCTGCATCCTCCTACCCTGCCTGCCAACTAGCAGTGGCAGTTCAGTCTCTCCAGATGCCTCTCAAAAAAAGAAGCACCACAAATGTAACAGGAGCTGAGATCCTGGGGGAACCAATTAGATTTAAGCCGTTTTCAAAATTCTGTAAAAAAAAATGAAATCGGGAAAAAAAAAAACACCACACCTGGCACTTGACATTTTACATGTTCTGCTTGTAGGGCCTGTGAAATAATCCTCATATAATGACTAGCTGTCACGTTTATAAAATAAACCTCGGGTTTTTAATGGAATAGAATAGAATCACTAGGCTAGGAAAACCAACCACTTCAGAGGAAGAACGCGGCACATGAAATCTAAACCTCATCCTCCGCCTTTAGAATATC
The DNA here is from genome assembly GCF_951394435.1 of Stenella coeruleoalba. NCBI lineage: Eukaryota > Metazoa > Chordata > Mammalia > Artiodactyla > Delphinidae > Stenella > Stenella coeruleoalba. The sequence continues at coordinate 22,718,052 of NC_137164.1, read as the reverse complement.
AGCCAAAACGTGAGAAATGAGGCCAAGGTCAACGGCAGATAATTGCAGAGAAGTTCTCCTCCAATAGCTGGCTGGGGAATACTATAAGCTTCCTGCAGCTGGCTAGCAAAGCCAGGGTGGGGACAGTCCTATAAGGCAAGAGGAATGTTTAGATCCATGCCTCCACCCCTCCAATACAAGCTCCTCAGTGGCCCTCTGGTAAGTGATGACAGGAGAAGCTGGGATGGGAAAGAGAAGCAGCTTCAGAAAGGACAGCAAGTGTCTCCTCCGGTGCAGAAGCAGGTCTGGGTTTCAGCTGATGGTAGGAACCAAGCAGCTGGTGTGCCATGCCTCCTAGAGTTCACCACACTCATCTGATGCTTATTTGTGAGTCAGGTGTAACCTTTCTTAATTAGATGCACAGCTGACACGTCAAAGACAAAAGAACCAGGCAAAAAGTAAGGCTTATACAAAACCAACCTCAGTTGGGTTTCTGAGATGGGTTTCTCTTCACTCTAGGATGAAATGGCCACAGATCTACCTCCAGAGGTGATTTTGTAAAAGCAACCACTCTACCCCTCAGGCCCTCACTCACTCCTTCACCCTGTCTTAAATATTGCGTCAAAGTAACGGGGTCCAAGAAGTGAAGAAAGAGGTAAAAGGAAACATGCCCTCTTGAAAAATATTCCAGGGCTCCTGGGCAAGGACATGCTTTTGTTATACTATGTGGTTGAATGTGAAACATCCGAAGATGAAGATGCAGGCATCTGTGCAAGAAGCAACTCACGTGTCAGCACCTGATCTTTCTCAAGTTCTACCTTAAATATAACCTATTCCATGAGGTTGTTCTGATGTCCTAACCGGAAATAACATCTCCCTCACTCGAGTTCCCACGTCCTTTTCTATTTTGTATTTTAGCCATGTATGTAACTATCTTATTGCCCCATTTAAGCTCTTTGAACAATGGTATTTTACTGAGTGCAAAGAATGAAATATAATGAATGTCAGATTCTTGACTACATGGTAGAGACAAGTATGTCAGTTACTGAGGAACCCAAGTGGTCAGGGAGGACTTTACCCAGCTATACTTGATAGGACATCAGAGCTACACTGTCAAAGGAAGGAAAAAGAGCGTATCTAAAATTAAGGAAGACGTAGAGAATGGATGTGTGGCCACAGGGGAGGAAGGGGAGGGTGGGATGAACTGGGAGATTAAGTTTGACGTAAATACACTACCATGTGTAAAACAGATGGCTAGTGGGAACCTGCGGTATAGCACGGAGAGCTCAGCTCAGTGCTCTGTGATGACCTAGATGGGTAGGATGGGGGATGGGGTGGGAGGGAGGTCCAAGACGGAGGGGGTATTTGTATACACAGAGCTGATTCACTTCGCTGTGGAGCAGAAACTAACACAACATTGTAAAGCAATTACTACGCCAATTGAAGTAAAATTAAGGAAGAAAATAAGCAAAATTCTGAGGTCCCAGGATGTCTCCAAACACATTTATTTAAAGTCTAGTAGGTTCTAATGACCCTCGGAGAGGCCACACCCGTAATGGTGATCACTAGAGGATCATAATATCTTTGTTTTGGAGGTCCTGGAACGCCTCTGAGGACCATCGGCCTACAGAGAATCTTCAGAAACAAATGAATTCCCATGTTTGCATTCACCACGCTGAATGACGTGACCTCTATGGTAACAGGAGAGGGTTAAGAGCTTAATTAAGCCAATGCTCCGCTACGCGCAGTAGCGTCTGCCAATCATGATCAGTGACAAGTTACGTCTTTTCATGAACTTTTTGGAACAATATTTTCCCTAGATAATTACAATATGGGAGTACGTACATTGTGTCAGCCAAACCAAAAAGTTCCATGGTCATAGCTAACTAGTATCAATATAAATATCTGAGCTTTGTAATGGCTTCCAGAGAAACCGTGTTTAGAGTGTTTCTTTAGAGCTAATACTTTTTAGAATTAATTGTTCCTTCAGCGTTTGCTTTCTTTCTGGCCTCATTGTGCAAATCATGCTGCCCTTCCTCACTTTCCCAAGATCCCCAAGGTCATTCTCTATGGCGTTGGCTTTAAATACGACTTGGTGCCAAAGATGCCCACTCAGCTTTCAAGTTCACCTGGATGACACTTGCCCACGCTGGGTCTCTCCCTGTTTGCATACACCCAGATCTAGTCGATCGGCATTTTCTGCAAAAAGTTTCACTTCCCGGGAACTGCAATCTGCCTCTTGCATAGTTTCCTCCCATTCCCCTGGGTAGGTGGCTGCCCAGAAGGCAGCAGGGAGGAGCAGCTTTTTGATCTAATGAAGCTTCTCTGCAGGACTCGCAGCTAATGGCGAAGAGCTGAGCTGGTAGTTCTCTGGGGAGAGCAGGTGAGCACAAGCGTACGGGCTCAGCTGAGAGTCACTGGGGCACCTTGCTGGCAGCCTAAAGCAGGTACTCCAGCCTCTGAGCGGTGACGTGTTAATGGCTTACATAATGAAGAAATGAGTCAGTGTACTTGGCAATTCAGACTTGAACTATGTAAGGCCTCGATTCAGAAGGAAATTCTGAAAGATAAGTATTAAATGGTGACTTTTTTTTTCTTTAAGGTGCTAGTGGTGGGGAAAAAAGGCTAATAAATGATAGACATCTGTGTTCTTCTTCTGTTTCCATCCTTCTGGACGTTTAGATGACTGTGAGCTCCATGTTGAGCCCACCTAGTGTTGCCCCTGAGCATCCTGGGAAATGAGAGCACCTTGGGCTGCTGAGCCCAGTCCTATCGCTTAGCAGATTCTCCCTCCTCAGGAACTAAAGAAGCTTGCCACAGCCTTTTAGAAGACACAGGGCAAAAATCAGCACACTTTTTTTTTTTGTTTTTGTAATTTACGTTTTATTTAAGTATAGTTGAATTACAATGTTGTATTAATAACTGCTGTACAGCAAAGTGACTCAGTTATACATACACACATTCTTTTTCATATTCTTTTCCATTATGGTTTATCACAGGATATTGAATATAGTTCCCTGGGCTATCCAGTAGCACCTTGAATGAAATAATGCCATTTGCAGCAACACGGATGCAACTAGAGGTTATCATACTAAGTGAAGTAAGTCAGAAAGAGAAAGACAAATACCATATGATATCACTTATATGTGGAATCTAAAATATGATGCAAAGGAACCTATCTGTGAAACAGAATCAGGGACATAGAGAATAGACTAGTGGCTGTCAAGCGGAAGCGGGGTGGGAGAGGGTTGGATTGGGAGTTTGGGATTACCAGTTGCAAACTGGTATATACGGAATGGATAAACCACCACACGGTTTTAAACAATGAGAAATCTCCTAAAATAAATGAAGTCTTGGCCAACATAAACCAACCAAGGAATCAAAGTGATGGATGAGACCTCAGTATAGATAACCCTTCAGCAGGCTCTTGCTACGTCATGGTTAAAATGGCAAAGGAAAGTGTCTTGACATTCTAAACAAAGACCAAATGATAGGCAAGGCTTAGAGTTTGGGACCTCATAACAAAAGAGAACCCGAAGGAGCTGTTAGGATGTGCCAGGGTTGTATTTATGAGACCTCACTGAATCCTCATAACAATCTTCTGAGGTAGATGGTAGAGTTAATCACCTCATTTTTAAGATGAAGAAACTGAGGCTTAGTGAGCTTAATTAAGTAAATCATCCAAGTCTCCCCAGTTTGATGGGATGTGAATCCATGCTATCAGTTACTTATACCATCCGTGGCCAAGGAGATTTTTAAAATCAGAATTAGCCTATTTCCAAGAGATTTTGGAGGATGAAGGAAAGGGGTGAGGAAGAAAAATAAGAATTCCTGAAAAAAAAAAACTGTGAAAAATAAAAAGAAAGAAACTGAGGAAAACACAGAATTTCTCCCTCACATTATCTGTTCATTTCTCTTATCTGGCTTAACGAGGCAAAAGGAGATTCTAAAGTCGGACAGTGTGAATGTTTGCCCACTAAGACTGGGGCTTGTTCTGAGCCAAGTGAGTTGTCTGTTAAACACAGTTTCCCGTGTAGACTCAAACCTCACTCACATGGTGTCGCTCTTAATCAAGTGTGATCTGTCCCCGCGTGGCTATTTCAAGTGGTCAACGCCCAGGAACTGAGTTTTCCTACTGTGTCTCCTCCTTGGGGAGGCCGGGGAGGGGTGGTGACACCATGGGAACGGTGTCTGTCTTCTCTCCTGTGACTCGACCGAATATGTCAAAGAAATGCTTCTCCTGACAGTCCTGCAGCAATACACGCATTATTCGATCTGCCAAGCAAATTCACGTGGAAAACAGCCGGCTATCTCTATCCGAGCGCCACGGAAAAGTGGGCACGGCAGCAATGAGAAGCTCCTCAAGCAAAGCCAAACCACAAGAGAGGTGAACTTTAGCCGCTTCCTTCATTCCTCCCATAAAAATGTGTACGCACATCTCCACCTACCTCTTGCCAGAAACGGGGAGAAGAGAATTTCCTTCCTCCTCTGTGCTCTCATAACTACTTTGGACCACCTGCTAAATTACAGCGCTTACCATATTGTCCTGCCATATATTTTAGGTGTCTGCCTTCCCACTTAGGTAATAGCTCCTTTTATCCCCTGAATATCTGAGTCCCATGCATCTGGCATCGTGCTTAACAAATATTGTTAAACAAACCAGTGGAAGAATGAATGTAACATGAGTGAATGACAACTTGCTCCAGGGCTCTGGCTAACTAGGGCAACAAGAAATGTTCTCTTTCCTCTATTGTTTATGACTGAAGATGGCTGCCACTGTCACACTTAGAGGGGGGTGGGGAGGGATAGATCACACCCATTTGTAGTGTTAGATGTCTAGGATGTTTGGGCACTTAACGAATGAGTGCTTCATGTGTGGTTATATGTGCATGTGTTTTGCATTCTATCTTATAATTTGCTCCCTTCATCACTTATTTTCTTTGGGCTTAATTAACAGTTAGAATCCTTACTCTAAAAAAGGCATTCTCCTTCTCCCTATAAGTTCCTGGAGGAAGGAAAGGGCAGGAAATATGACTTGGTGTCACCGCACTGCACTGCCCACAGCCTGCCAGCCATGTTCCAGGTATGATGGATGCTGGAATTGCAGCAAGACTCAATACACACACAGCCCCTCCTCTTGCAGAATTTACAGCCAGTGATAGAAAGAGAGAGAGATAATAAGGTGAGTAAAGTGTAGTAACTATGACAGAGGAAACGCAAGGTATTATGAGAGCACACAGGAAGGAGATCAAACCTAATCTGGAAATCAGGAAGGGCCTCCTAGACAAAGTCCTTTTAAGTTTTGACCTGAGAAATAAGTAAGACTTATCCAGGTGAAAGAGGAATGTGGGAAAGGGGAGGGGAAGACCCAGAGACAAGGGAGAACACGATGTACGTGAAGCACTTAAAGAAGTAAAGAATGGCTGGGGTTTAAGTCAGGAGACAAGCTCAGGCCTCAGCTATTTTATTCTCAGGGCCATAGAGGTCACTGAAGGATTTTAACCAAGGTGGTGACATTTGCATCTGAGCTTCAAGAGAGAGACTGGGGTTGTAGAGAAAGACACATAGATTTGGGAGTTTTATCATTAGAGTAGGCTAAGTGTAGCAATAAATAGATCTTCAACATTTTCCTTTTAGCACAATTACTTTGGATGCCATATGGAGGATGGATTATAAAACGGTGAGACTAGATACACAGAAACCACTTAGGATGCCGTTGCAGTCATCTGGATGAGGATGGCAGTGATGGAGATGGAAAGAAGTGGATGGGTTCAAGAGAATATTAAGAAGGTGGAATTAACAGACTGTGACAATCCTAGGTCAGGGGATGGCACAAGGTTCCTTAAAGGGCCAGAGAGGAAAAACTTAGGCTTTGCCAACCATACAATTTCTGTCACAGCTACTCAACCCTGCTGCTTGGGCGAGAAAGTAGACATAGACAATATCCAAGGGCAGAGGTGTGCCTGTGTTACAGTAAAATTTTCTTTACAATAAGCAGGCCAATAGGCCAGATTTGGTCCAGGGCTGACGTCTGCAGACCACTGGACCAAGTGAGGGATGCAGTGGTAAGAGCATCAAAAATGATCCCAAGTATGGGGCATGGGCCCCTGGGTGGTCGGCTTACTATTCACAGAGAAAAGGATGCTGGAGAAGGAGCAGGGTCAGAGAGAGGGAGGTGTGGGCAATGTTTAGACAAGTTGGGTTCAAGATGCCTGAGAGATATCGCCCAAGCTCTGGGTAGAGATACAGAGATTTGGGAGTTGTCTTGGGCAGGGTAGACTAATGTTATAAACAGACCACCAAAATTCTGTGGCTTTAGTCATAAGAAGTTTCTCAGACGGTGATGCCAGAAACTCTAATGGGGATAGGGGGAAAATCATTCCAGGAGCCTGTCCCATAGCAGCACCCATGTTACTGAGTCGCAAGGAGGACAGTTCAGAGAGGAGTTCCTGCAGTAGGCTTCTGTGGGTCAGGTCTGAAAAAGGCAGCATGTCTGCCCGCAACCCACTGGAGAGATGGCACCCACATGGCCCCCTAACTGCAAGGAAGGCTGGGGAACACAGTGGAGCTGTGTGTCTAGGATCAACAAGGGTACAGTGGATTTGCAGAGAAAGCCACCAGGATCGACCACCAGAGTCAAAAATACCTACACACGCCAGAAGGCTTGAGGGTGAATAAAAGAGATTCAGGCAACTGAGAGGAGTGAGACCAAGTCCAGGGCCCCAAAGAACACCAAAGTGAAGAGATCCAGCAAAGAGGAATGACAGGAAGAAAATAAAACTGGGAGAGTGTGTGAGATATTTAACGAACATAGGAAGAATGAGCACAAATTTAGTCCTTAAGCATCAAGCCCACCTCTAACAAGCTGACATGTATTTGGTACCTCTGATATTTAGACGAAAAAGGAGCCAAACTGCATTTAGGAGAAAATGGTAAAATCAGCACCGCCAAAAAAATCTATCAGTAGGTTTTCATTACCATTCCGATGGACTGCGTTAGGGCTACATCGCACAAAATTTATTTTCCATTCACTTTTTTTTTTTTTTTTTTTTTTGCGGTACGCGGGCCTCTCACTGTTGTGGCCTCTCCCATTGCGGAGCACAGGCTCCGGACGCGCAGGCCCAGCGGCCATGGCTCACGGGCCCAGCCGCTCCGCGGCATGTGGGATCTTCCCGGACCGGGGCACGAACCCGTGTCCCCTGCATCGGCAGGCGGACTCTCAACCACTGCGCCACCAGGGAGGCCCTCCATTCACTTTTGTGTCCATAAATCAACCTATACGGGTAAAATGTGTTTTTCTGCATTAAAAATTTTACGTGGTCTTATATGCGCGAACATATTAATATAAATATGAATATATGCCTGTGTATACACACCCACTCAGCACTCCCAGGGTTCATTACCAAAATGCATTTCTTTCTCACTTGCATTTTTTAGCAATTTTCCATACTCTCTGCTTTGTTCAAGGCCCCTCCACCTCCTACCCAACACGTTTGCATGTTTGGTCCTGGCTCCCAGTGAGAAGACCAAGGAGAATAAGTTGGACTCTGCTCTGATGACATTTGAAGCACTGTTTCATTATTACAAAACAGAACAGAGCCTGTAGCTTACACAAGAAAATCCAGGCCAGAACACCAATGCCCTGTCCACAGCCCTTCTGAGCCCAGAAGACCTCAGCTGGGAAAAGAAGCATCTGAGACCTTACAGAGCTCTGTCTACCAACCTTCCCTCTTCACTTTCTTTAGAATGTGAAGTCTTTGGGTGTGGAAGCGGCTTCGGAGGGTTTTGTATCGGAACACTCTTTTTGGCAGAAAAACAGCCAGCCTTACTTATAAATAAGTTAAAAAAACAAAAAAAAGACAAGCAGATTTTAAAAAGATGATCTGCCCAGGTGGTACATAGATGCTAAAGAAAGCAAAATTAGTAACCTCATCTACTTGCCCAGCATAAATTATTAGTGTACACAACCCGACAAAGCGACTCTTCATAAGCCTGACCTCGAACACCTGGGGTTCAGTAAATACAAACTGCGGATGGTGACAATGTTCCCTTATTTCCTTACTTAATGACACGCAGGTGGCACTTAAGTGGCACAGATCACATGCATTTTATTCTTCCTTCACTGCTCTTCACATTGTAACTCATATCAGAGGTGAATCTAACTATTGGAAATAGCCTCCCAATTAGCAAAATTAATTCTTCCTTTCGTTTGACAGAGACCAGCCCATGTGTACAAGCAAAGAAAAATTCTGTAAGCAGTACTTCTGCTCTGGCTTCTGTGATGAGATATTCGGTGAGCTCCAGCAAGTCTTTCTTATTGTTGCTTTTATAGGGTCATCACTATTCAAAGTCGGCTGGCTTCAAACATCATCTGCAAAGCACATCTAGAAATTGAGCTGTTGATGCAGATAATGTATGAATCTGAGAAACTGCAACTTGTTTCCCACTGGCTAGGTTACATAGGTAGTTTCTCTAAAATAAAATTCTAGACTCTTTCAGCTGCTTCACGGGCAGCTGTGGGAGAAGGGCAGGAGTTCACCAACGTGAGGTACACAAATGTCACAGGCATTTGCTCAAAAAGAGTATGTGAATGCAAAATACACAATTTGAACACTCCATCTGATGCTTCGAACGGCTGCTGGGTTGGAAAGCCCAACAATTTCCTTTGGTCAGATTCTCCTCTCACCTCTGTCGGTCTCCTAAAGCTGCCAGGTTAACTCTGCCATCTTCCTCTTCACAGGATGGTCCTGTCTCCTCCAAGTCTAGAAAATGGAGGCTATTCAGCCATGCTGGGAACCCCGGACCACCCTCCGTTCTCCCACCTGCATCATCAATCATCCTGCTTGAGTCATCACCAGACAGCCTGCCATCAGCCCCCCTTCTCTCCCTCCACCACCCCTTCCTTAGTTCAGGTGGTCGTCACTACAGAAATGTCTAGTGATCTCCCTACCTCCAGGCTAATTTCTCTACAGTGGATCCTACCCATGTAAAGCAAACAAAATTTATCTAACACACAAATCAGGCAGTATCTGGCCTCTGCTTAAAACACTTTAATGATATACACCATCTGAAAATAAATCGGAATTTCTTACATGGCAGCGAGAACCCCAAACATTAGGCACCAGACCATGGCTACAACCTCATTTACCATGACATATGCCTCCTGGTTCTCTCTCTCTCTCTCTCTCTCTCTCTCTCTCTCTCTCTCTCCCCTTCCCTCTCCCTCTCCCTCTCCCTCTCCCTCTCCCTCTCTCTCTCTCACACACACACACACACACCCTCCCTCTTACTCCCCACCCCTGGGACCAGTCGCACTGAAGTCTCTGCCTAGAGTGCATTCCTCGTTTCCCATCCTGACCCTCACTGGGCTCCTCCTAGTACATGTTTATGGTTCATCCAGGGACCACCTTTTGGCAGCCTTAGGACGCCCTCTCAGTGCTCTCCAAATATTCTCTATCCAATTCTGCAAGTGAAAGCTGATACTGCTATTCAGTGATACACTTTTGTATCTCTGAGTTAGCAGCATGGTGATCTACTGAACAGAGTAGAGGAAACAGAATTAGATCCAAACCCACGGGAACTTTGTGTATGATGAAACTGGAAAAGCTATGGACTCTCAAATGATGGTGCTCGTATAATGGGTTAAACATGCAGAAATGATAATTTTGGATACTCAGCAAGTGTCTTCCCCCCAGATTAATTCCACACAGATTAAATATTTAGATGCCTAAAAAAGAAATCACAGAAAAATTAGAAGAAAGTTTACAAGACGATTTCTAGAGCCCAAGGGAAAGGTTTTTCCAAGCATGATTTTAAAAACCAGAAACTACAGACTGATACATTTAACTAGCTAAATAAATAAGTAGCTTTTTAATTGGAGAAAAGTACTATAAAGCCAAGTGAAAAGACAATCAACAAATTGAGAAAAATGCCTAGTTGGTACATTGCCTGGCACCTAATTTATTTTGAGTAAATTGACTTATATAGCAGAGGGTTAATCTCCCTAGTATATAAAGAACTCATGTGAACCAATACAAAAAGACAAACCTCCTATTAGAAAAAGCAAAACAAATGACAAAAAAAAGTACACAAATTGCTTCTAAATTTATGTAAAGTTTTCAAACTCCTAAATCAAAGCAATTCAAATTTTCAATGATATTTTGCATACCAGGATGACAAAGATTAAAAAAATACTCCGGGTTATTGAAGGTGTAGGAAAAGGGCACAGTTAAATACTGCTGATAACAGAGTTCTGGAAAGTAGTTTAACAGCGAGACTCAAAATTTCTGATGCAGAATTTTCCCCAGAATTTATCCTAGAGAACAATCTACACATCCATCAACAGGGAGCTGCTTAATAAAACAGACGAATTCTTTACACTGTACTATCATATACCCACCACAATTCAAGATATAAGCGTACTTACTTACGTAGAATGCTATCCTGCAAATTTTTTTAATTGCGTTAAAACACTGTATAACATCCGCCTATTTAAAATGTTTGTTCATGTGCACAGGAAAAGAAACAAACACTTGGAAAGATATTTACCAAAATGTAAACAATCATTGTCTCTGAGAGGTGGGAACATGAATTCCTTCCTCATACCTTCTTTCTTATCTGACTTTTTTTTCACACAGTATGTATAATTTTATAATTAAAAAATAACTACTGGGACTTCCCTGGTGGTCCAGTGGTTAAGACTTCGCCTTCTGACGTAGGGGGTGTGGGTTCTATCCCCTTCAGGGAGCTAAGATCCCACATGCCTTGGGGCCAAAAAACCAAAACGTAAAACAGAAGCAATATTGTAACAAATTCAATAAACACTTTAAAAATGGTCCACATCAAAAAAATCTTAAGAAAAAAAAATTACCAACAGTATAACTACTTCCATGGTTTGAAAAGGATGAATAGGCAAGCAGATTCAAAAGGGGCCTGGTCCAGGGTCTTCTCCCTGAGAATGGCGGCTTCGCTAGCGTCCTGGGTTTTACCGCACACATCTTGAGATGGTTTCGGCACCTCCTGGAAGAGGGTACAGCTGCAGCACTGGTTTTGCATTTTCAAAAGATGCTGGGCGACTTTGCACTTCCATTCCACCAATTCGGGGAAGAAGTGGCCCCATGCCCTCCAGAGCCACATCGTCATGGTGAAAATAGAAGCCCAGAAAGAGAGCCTTTGAATTTAAACACACTCTTGGATTTGTGGTTCTGCATGCTCTCCTAACCGCATGGAAGTATTTATACGGTATATATTCTTTTTTTTTTTTTTTTTGGCGGTACGCGGGCCTCTCACTGTTGTGGCCTCTCCCATTACGGAGCACAGGCTCCGGATGCGCAGGCCCAGCGGCCATAGCTCACAGGCCCAGCCGCTCCGCGGCATGTGGGATCTTCCCGGACCGGGGCACAAACCCGTGCCCCCTGCATCGGCAGGCACACTCGCAACCACTGCTCCACCAGGGAAGCCCTGGTATATATTCTTAGACAAATTTCTTAATGTCGCAGAGCTCTTACTTTCTTATTTATAAAATGAGGGTAAAAGCCTACACAACACACTGAACCAACCTTACCCACTGGGGGCAGACACCAAAAAAAAACGGGAACCACAAACCTGCAGCATGCAAAAAGGAGACCCCAAACACAGTAAGTTAAGCAAAATGAGAACACAGAGAAATACGCAGCAGATGAAGGAGCAAGGTAAAAACCCACCAGAGCAAACAAATGAAGAGGAAATAGGCAGTCTACCTGAAAAAGAATTCAGGGTAACGATAGGAAAGATGATCCAAAATCTTGGAAATAGAATGGAGAAAATACAAGAAACATTTAACAAGGACCTAGAAGAACGAAAGAGCAAACAAACAATGATGAACAACACAATAAATGAAACTGAAAATTCTCTAGAAGGAATCAATAGCAGAATAACTGAGGCAGAAGAATGGATAAGTGACATGGAAGATAAAATAGTGGAAATAACTACCACAGAGCAGAATAAAGAAAAAAGAATGAAAAAACTGAGGACTGTCTCAGAGACCGCTAGAACAACATTAAACACAGACAACATTCGAATTACAGTGGTCCCAGAAGAAGAGAAAAAAGAAAGGGGCTGAGAAAATATTTGAGGAGATTATAGTTGCAAACTTCCCTAATATGGGAAAAGAAATAGTCAGTCAATTCCAGGAAGCACAGAGAGTCCATTAAAGGATAAATCCAAGGAGAAACATGCCAAGACACATATTAATCAAACTATCAAAAATTAAATACAAAGAAAAAATATTAAAAACAGCGAGGGAAAAACAACATACAAGGGAATCCCCACAAGGTTAACAGCTGATCTTTCAGCAGGAACTCCGCAAGGCAGAAGGGACTGGCAGGACATATTTAAAGTGAGGAAAGGGAAAAACCTACAACCAAGATGACTCTATCCAGCAAGGATCTCATTCAGATTCGACAGAGAAGTTAAAACCTTAACAAACAAGCAAAAGTTAAGAGAATTCAGCACCACCAAACCAGCTTTACAACAAATGCTAAAGGAACTTCTCTAGGCAGGAGACACAAGAGAAGGAAAAAACCTAAAATAACAAACCCAAAAGAATTAAGAAAATGGTAATAGAAACATACATAATGATAATTACCTTAAACGTAAATGGTTAAATGCTCCAACCAAAAGACATAGACTGGCTGAATGGGTACAAAAACAAGACCCGTATATATACTGTCTACAAGAGACCCACTTCAGACCTAGGGACACATACAGACTGAAAGTGAGGGGATGGAAAAAGATATTCCATGCTAATGGAAATCAAAAGAAAGTTGGAGAAGCAATTCTCATATCAGATAAAATAGACTTTAAAATAAAGACTATTACAAGAGACAAAGAAGGACACTACATAATGATCAAGGGATCGATCCAAGAAGAAGATATAACAATTGTAAATATTTATGCACCCAACACAGGAGCACCTCAATACATAAGGTAAATGCTAAAAACAGCCATAAAAGGGGAAATCGACAGTAACACAATCATAGTAGGGAACTTTAACACCCCACTTTGACCAATGGACAGATCATCCAAAACGAAAATAAATAAGAAAACACAAGCTTTAAATGATACATTAAACAAGATGGACTTAATTGATACTTATAGGACATTCCTCCAAAAACAACAGAATACACTTTTTTCTCAAGTGCTCATGGAACATTGTCCAGGATAGAACATATCTTGGGTCACAAATCAAGCCTTGGTAAATTTAAGAAAACTGAAATCACATCAACTATCTTTTCTGACTACAACGCTAGATATCAATTACAGGAAAAAAAAAACTGTAAAAAATACGAACACATGGAGGCTAAATAATACGCTACTAAATAACCAAAAGATCACTGAAGAAATCAAAGAGGAAATCAAAAATACCTAGAAACAAATGACAATGAAAACATGACAGCCCAAAACCTAGGGGATGCAGCAAAAGCAGTTCTAACAGGGAAGTTTACAGCAATACAATCCTACCTCAAGAAACAAGAAAAATCTCAAATAAACAGCCTAAACTTACACCTAAAGCAATTAGAGTAAGAAGAATGAAAAATCCCAAAGTTAGCAGAAGGAAAGAAATCATAAAGATCAGATCAGAAATAAATGAAAAAGAAATGAAGGAAATGATAGCAACGATCAATAAAACTAAAAGCTGTTTCTTTGAAAAGATAAACAAAATTGAGAAGCCATTAGCCACACTCACCAAGAGAAAAAGGGAGACGACTCAACAGAATTAGAAATGAAAAAGGGGAAGTAACAACTGACACTGCAGAAATACAAAGGATCAGGAAAGATTACTACAAGCAACTATATGCCAATAAGATGGACAACCTGGAATATATGGACAAATTCTTAGAAAAGCACAACCTTCGGAGACTGAATCAGGAAGAAAAAGAAAATATAAACAGACCAATCACAAGCACTGAAATTGAAACTGTGATTAAAAATCTTCCAACAAACAAAAGCCCAGGACCAGGTGGATTCACACATGAATTCTATCAAACATTTAGAGAAGAGCTAATACCCATCCTTCTCCAACTCTTCCAAAATACAGCAGAGGGAGGAACACTCCCAAACTCATTCTATGAGGCCACCATCACCCTGATACCAAAACCAGACAAAGATGTTACAGAAAAAGAAAACTACAAGCCAATATCACTGATGAACACAGATGCAAAAATCCTCAACAGAATAGCAGCAAACAGAAACCAGCAGCACATTAAAAGGATCATACACCATGATCAAGTGGGGTTTATCCCAGGAATGCAAGGATTCTTCAACATATGAAAATCAATCAATGTGATACACCATATTAAAATATTAAAGGAGAAAAGCCATATGATCATCTCAATAGATGCAGAAAAGGCTTTTGACAAAATTCAACACCGATTTTTGACAAACTCTCCAGAAAGTAGGCATAGAGGGAACTTACCTCAACATAATAAAGGCCATATATGACAAACCCACAGCCAACATCGTTCTCAATGGTGAAAATCTGAAATCATTTCCACTAAGATGAAGAACAAGACAAGGTTGCCCACTCTCACCGCTATCATTCAACATAGTTCTGGAAGTTTTGGCCACAGCAATCAGAGAAGAAAAAGAAATAAAAGAAATCCAAACCGGAAAAATGCAAGTAAAACTGTTACTATTTGCAGAAGACATGATACTACACATAGAGAGTCCTAAAGATGCTACCAGAAAAGTACAAGACCTAATCAATGAATTTGGTAAAGTAGCAGGATACAAAATTAATGCACAGAAATCTCTTTGCTTTCCTATACACTAATGATAAAAAATCTGAAAGAGAAATTAAGGAAACACTCCCATTTGCCACTGCAACAAAAAGAATAAAATACCTAGGAATAAACTTACCAAGGGAGACAAAAGACCTGTATGCAGAAAACTATAAGACACTGATGAAAGAAATTAAAGATGATACAAAACAATGGAGAGATATACTATGTTCTTGGATTGGAAGAATCAACATTGTGAAAATGACTATACTTCCCAAAGCAACCTACAGATTCAGTGCAATCCCTATCCAACTACCAATGTCATTTTTCACACAACTAGAATCAAAAATTTCACAATTTGTATGGAAACATAAAAGACCCTGAATAGCCAAAGCAATTTTGAGACAGAAAAACAGAGCTGGAGGAATCAGGCTCCCTGACTTCAGACTGTACTACGAAGCTACAGTAATCAAGACAATATGATACTGGCACAAAAACAGAAATACAGATCAATGGAACAGGATAGAAAGCCCAGAGATAAACCCACGCACGTATGGTCACCTTATCTTTGATAAAGGAGGCAAGAATATACAGTGGAGAAAGGACAGCCTCTTCAATAAGTGGTGCTGGGAAAACTGGACAGGCACATGTAAAAGTATGAGATTAGATCACTCCCTAACACCATACACAAAAATAATCTCAAAATGGATTAAAAACCTAAATGTAAGGCTAGACACTATAAAACTCTTAGAGGAAAACATAGGCAGAATACTGTATGTCATAAATCACAGCAAGATCCTTTTTGACCCACCTCCTAGAGAAATGGAAATAAAACCAAAAATAAACAAATGGGACCTAATGAAACTTAAAAGCTTTTGCACAGCAAAGGAATCCATAAACAAGACGAAAAGACAGCCCTCAGAATGGGAGAAAATATTTGCAAATTTAGCAACTGACAAAGGATTAATCTCCAAAATTTACAAGCAGCTCATGCAGCTCAATATCAAAATAGCAAACAACCCAGTCCAAAAATGGGCAGAAGACCTAAATAGACATTTCTCCAAAGAAGATGTACATATTGCCAACAAACAGATGAAAGGACGCTCAACGTCAGTAATCATTAGAGAAATGCAAATCAAAACTACAATGAGGTATCACCTCACACCAGGCAGAATGACCATCATCAAAAAATCTACAAATAATCAATTCTGGAGAGGGTGTGGAAAAAAGGGAACCCTCTTGCACTGTTGGTGGGAATGTAAATTGATACAGCCAGTATGGAGAACAGTATGGAGGTTCCTTAAAAATCCAACAATAGAACTACCATATAACCCAGCAATCCCACTAGTGGGTATATACCCTGCGAAAACCATCATTCAAAAAGAGTCATGTACCACTATGTTCTTGCAGCACTATTTACAATAGCCAGGACACGGAAGCAACCTAACTGTCCATCGACAGATGAATGGATAAAGAAGATGTGGCACATATATACAATGGAATATTACTCAGCCATAGTAAGAAGCGAAATTGAATTATTTGTAGGGAGTTGGATGGACCTAGAGTCTGTCATACGGAATGAAGTAAGTCAGAAAGAGAAAAACAAATACCGTGTGCTAACAGATATATATGGAATCTAAAAAAATAAATTAAACGGCTCTGAAGAACCTAGGGGCAGGACAGAAATAAAGACGCAGGCGTAGAGAATGGACTTGAGGACACAGGGAGGGGGAAGGGTAAGCTGAGAGGAAGTGAGATAGTGGCATGGACATATATGCACTACCAAATGTAAAACAGATAGCTAGTGGGAAGCAGCTGCATAGCACAGGGAGATCAGCTCGGTACTTTGTGACCACCTAGAGGGGTGGCATAGGGAGGGTGGGAGGGAGATGCAAGAGGGAGAGGATATGGGGATATGTGTATACATATAGCTGATTCACTTTGATATAAAGCAGAAATTAACACACCATTTTAAAGCAATTATACTCCAATAAAGATGTTAAAAATAAATAAGTAAAGAAATAAATAAAATGGATGACTTCAAAGGAGAAAGAAGACAAAAACAGTGTTCATGTGAATGGGTGGAGAGAGCCGGGTCATGTGTCTAAAAGAGCTGCTATTTTGAGTAAATTATACCAACCAGGAACAGGGGACACTCATATAAAGTTCATCGTCTTCAGGTCTGCCAAACCCAACTGACGCAATACCACAAGACCACCTGAACTACTGAACAGTTCACACTATAAATTTACTTTACTGAATTTTTCTCATACACAAGACCAGAAGAACATATTCTGACCCCAGTGAGCCTAAAACAAGGATGAACTGTTCATTTTCATAACAGAGGTAGTAGAGCTAATTTCCTCCCTCCCTCAGTCTGACAGTTTGCCTAGTTTTAGTCAGAAAAAAAAGGTTGGAAGACTTTTCAGCTCCAAGAATAAATCCCATGAGTAGGTTACCAGGACATGTTGTAAGTCTACACATATGTCCCCCCTCCTGTATTTTAATGCCTACGATTAGCTAATAGTTATCACAAAAACAGATGGGTATCAGAATATGGTTAGGAAAACAACAAACAAAATGTCAGCTAACTAAGATTTAGATTCTACATGTTTTATTACTCGATATAATTTTAAGTCCATCGCTTTAAAATGGGGCGTTTCGGGGCTTCCCTGGTGGCGCAGTGGTTGAGAATCTGCCTGCTAATGCAGGGGACACGGGTTCGAGTCCTGGTCTGGGAAGATCCCACATGCCGCGGAGCAACTGGGCCCATGAGCCACAACTACTGAGCCTGCGCGTCTGGAACCTGTGCTCCGCAACAAGAGAGGCCGCAATAGTGCGAGGCCCGTGCACCGCGATGAAGAGTGGACCCCGCTTACCACAACTAGAGCAAGCCCTGGCACAGAAACGAAGACCCAACACAGCCATAAATAAATAAATAAATAAATTTTTAAATGGGGCGTCTCAACCATGGGGAGTGGGAGAAAGCTAGGACTTAGTGATGGTCTTTCTGAAGACAAAAGAAACAAAAGTTATTTCTAGTGACCTTTGATTGTTTACCTTCAAGCTGGCTAATCAGATGTAAATCGTCAGCCCGTGGATATGCATAATCAACTTTATTCCCTTTGCTAATTGAGAAATAGAGCTGTTCATGTCAAGAAACATTTGAAAAATGCACCAAGCTTGCTCCACGGAGCAACTTCTTTGTAAAAGTCAGAGTTTCCATATGGAAAAATCATGGAAATTAGGCTTAGGGGAAAAAAACAACACCACCACCACTAAGAAAGATTAATTTGTTACTGAGCTAGTCTGGGCTAGAACAACATCAGTCTTAACCCCAAAGCTGGGATTTTTTCAAACCACTTTTATGTTCACAAAGAACTCCATCAGCCCTTATGAAAAAGCATTCCATCACTCTACTACTCTGAGTTCCTCTCCTGCTGTGATTATGCTTCCCTAGCTGGCAGTGGCTCTGGCTTAGCGGTTACTTTGCCAGGACACTCACTTACCTACTGAACTTGGTTCACACAGGTCAGTCTTCCCTTTCTTTAACTCTCCTTAAGTCTTTTTAGTTTTTCTTTAAAACTGACCACCAAAAGGTAAGTGGGTCTCATTTCAGTTGTGTAAAAAGGGGACTATATATTCTCTTGAGTGACACTTCAAGACTGCTCCCATCTTTATAACCTCAGTGGAAGCGTCCATCATTTCAGTTATTGCTGGTGTTCCAGAAGATGTGACTGGAGCAGTGGCCAACTGCAAAGTCCACCCTGCCTTCTCTGATTCTGAGATAAGACCCATTGCCACCGTTATTCAATGACTCCCTTGTTTTATGAAACCCAATTTTTCGCCCTCTTCTTTGAGACGGTCCTCATTAATGAACATTCTCTCCCTTGTAACAATGCGAGTAGGACCCTCTCCTTAATTGTTTGGGGCATCTTGTCTCCCACGTGGTGCACTGAAGAGGTGAAAAGCCACTGCTAAGCGTAAGCTGCAACCCTTCTCCTCTCACAGGGACAGCCAAAAACTGCTCTGTTTCTAGTGAGGATGGAAAACCCAAAGAACAGAGGGACAGGAGCGAGGGCACTGATAACACAGTCCAGTCCGCAGCCCCCGTCAGTCCAGGCGAGGGAAGGCACACAGTCGGTGGGGCTTCATCCTGAGGCAGGTCTGACTTCACACTCACTCAGTCATCAGGCCTCACAGAGCAGCACGTTCACAAGATACACCTGACAGGAGGTATAAGCTGCTCGCAGAGGGAACCATAATTGGTGGAATTAGCATGTGTTTTAAAGAATGGTCCCTCACTCCACCCTCACTACACAGGGTCCTACATAGGGTTACTTAACCTCTCTGAGCCTTGATTTCCTCATCTGGAAAAGTGCTTTAACCAGCTTTCTCCCCACAGTCAGAGGGCCCACCATGTTTCAGTGAAACATTCAAGCCCTTTCTCCTTTTACCTTCCAATTCTCTAATCTTTTGTTTTTTTTTAATTAACAATTTTATTGAGACACAATTCACATACCATAAAAATTCACCCTTTTAAAGTATATAATTCAGTGATTTTTGGTTATGTTCAGCGTTGTGCAACATCACCACTATGTAATCCCAGAACATTTTCATCATCCCCAAAACAAGACCCCACACCCGTTAGCAGTCACTCCCCATCCCCCCATCACAGCCCGCGGCAACCACTAGTTTACTTTGTTTCTATGGATTTGCCTGTATGTCTTCAAGGCTCACCCATGTTGCAGCATGTGTCAGTATTTCATTCCTTTTTATAGCTGAATCAAAGTCCACTGTCCGGATATACCGCATTTCACTTATCCACTCATCAGATGATGGACATGTTTGGCTAATGTGGAGAACGCTGTCATGAACATTTGCATACAGGTATTCCTGTGGACCTAATGTACTGCTAGTTCTCCCGAGTATACACCTAAGGGAAGAACTGCTGGGTCATATGGCCCCTCTATGTCTAACCTTTTGAGGCGATGCCAAACTGTCTTCCAAAGTGGTTACACCATCCTCTTTGCTTTTGACCTCTTTGCGGTCCTTCTGTGTCTGTTTCCTGGTTGTTTGGGCTCAGCTGGGAAATAACTGGGGTGATTGCAAAGGTATTTTCTACAGAATGAGCTAGTTTTAGCCACTATAGGTAGAGAAAACACAACAAAGTGGTTGACGTGTGTGGGGGCCACATAAAGTGATGCCGTGTGGAGCACACAGACAGGACATCCACGGCAGGGCAGCAATGGTGCCTGGAGTTCAGGAACCAATTCAGGGAGTTCTGAGTGGGCTTCGATGTGGTTTAAATTTCTAACCTCTAGATTTATAACAATAAACCACACAGATATAAGCACACTCATATCTTTACTTCAGGGGCTTACCATAGAACCGGGACAATACAACAGGAACATAAATAATGACAAAATACGGTTTCAAAGAAACTAACATATGAGAGAATAATTCCTGCTGGGCATATCAGGGAAGATTATTTTGCAGCAGAAAGCATCTTTACTAGCTCTTACAGGATAACTCAATTTATGAGGAGGAACTGCATCTCAGACAGAGGAACAGTATAAGCGAAGGCAACAAGTGAAGGAATGAGAATGAGGATTAGAAAAACGGGAAAGTAACAAGGAAGAACTGACATTCTAGCAATTGACTGAATGTGCAAAGTGAGGTACAAGGTGGAATAAAAGATGACTCCCAAGTCTTTGGCATGGAGTACAGGATAGATGGTAGTGCCATTAACAGAAATAATGGCAAAGGCTAGAAGAGGACCTGGCATGAGAGGGAAGCAATAAGTTAGTTCCCTTCCAGACATATCAATATATAGAGTTTAAAGTCCAGGGGAACATATGCAGGTGGGGTCCACTGGGCAGATAAAAATACAGAATTGGAGCTTAGGAAATATTTCCTCATGGAGGTCATTGCTGAAGCCCTCAGAGTGAGTAAGAGGGAGAAGAAAAATGGCCTGTTTCAACTTATACCCAAACAGGAAAGCTAGTCCCCTGGGGAAGCCAAGGAGACCAGGACTAGACCGGGCCAGGATGTGGGAAACAGACCCAACTTTAGGACCAAGCCTTGAGGAAGGTGGCCAGCTATTCAACCACAACGCTCTGAAGGACAAGGCAAACTCAGACTTAACCAGGCCAATGCTGACACTTGGGAGGTTTAATCCGGTAGGTCAGGCACAGCGGCAGGAATTTCCCCTCGGAGAGGCTGGCCATTTCCGAGGGGTTCTCCTGCACTGACTGAGGAGATGAAGGGCAGGGTCCAGCCTTCCAGGATGAGCAAAAGCTGAGCAAAATATCCAGGTTCCATCTGAAGGGATGGCTTCCACCAAGACTCCGGTTTCCACTGGCTGGACAGACACAGCGGGATGTGGGGAGGGAGGCCCTGGTTGCGGATGTGGGTACCAGGACTCACCCTGTCTCCTCTCTGTCAGCACCTGGCCTGGTGGGGGAAGAAGGCAAGACTGACTGGGGCCCCACACGCTACAGGACATAAAGCTTCTGGTGCGCTTTCTGCCCTGTTCAGGAAAGGCCCAGAAAGCCAGTGACGCCGAACCTTCAGATGTCCACAGTTACTCCAGAATCAGGGTTGAGGAAGGAAGGGATAGAGCCGTACACAACATCCACATTTGTCAGGACAAAGGAAGAGGGAGAAAAAAGATAAGGCAGGGAAAACATTCAGACAACACTCTATATACATCAGTGAGAGTGACGGGGATGCAGGAGAGGAGCGGGTCAGGGCAACTAGAGGGACAGAGAACTCAGAAGAAATAAGCAGGTCATCAGGGAACCCTTCTGATCCCCCTAATCGTCACCCAAATGTTCGCTTCACTGTATCGAACAGCGATGCGCTCCCGCAAATAATGCTTTGTTGGCCCACTTTTTTAAAGCTCTCCATTTGGTTTTTGGCAACCAATATGTAAGAGTGGCAACTCCTGTATAAATACCTTTTGGTGAATACATCCAATCTGGATCTATCAATAGAAACTGTCTAAAAAGAATAGATCAAAAATATAAATTGGAAATGTGGACCTCCAAAAGCTCTCATTTCTAGAATAGCCAGAAAAATCTCGGAAATGCTGCAGAATTCCAAGTCACGACATCAATAATAAAATGTAAACCTCAGGGGTTATAAAATAGACAGACTGTGAACTAAAATTTAAGCAATTAAATTATATTATAAAAAGGTATCTTTTGGAAATTTAGACGATAACAATTTTAGTACAAATAAAAACTCACAAAAAGGCATAGTTGTTTTTTCCCCTTGTCTTTGATCGAGACAAAAAGTAAAACAAAAATCATCTTAACACCGAGATCCAAAATAGAAAATTTCAATCAACACTGCTATACTTTTCACAAAATTATAACAGGCTGAAAACTGCAAGCAGCACATGTCACGTCTTTTGCACACTTCACTAAAGATATATTTATTCAAAACAAAATGTCTCCCAGCGATCCTGCTGTAGAAGGAACATGAGTCATATATGCCGAGAAACTCTTCTCACAGTTTTAACCTGTCAGGGGAAAAAAAAAAAAAAATGCAGAGCTTCCAGCCCATCCACTAGCATAGAGGCCTGTGAAGAACAATTTTAGTTTTAAAAAGCAAGAATTGCTTTGGCACTTTGAGGCCTGATATCCAACACTGCAGATCTAGAAGCAAAGAACTCATCACAGCTCATTACTGCCTTACACCCTGAGAAGCAATTGCACGACTCATTCTGAAACCTATACAGACACTGGGACCAACACCCCAAAGCTTGTGAAGGACAACCAAAAGCCCAGTGGCTCAGGCCCTCCGTGGAGCATCTCCTGGAAAAGCTCGGTGGCCCCTAATATCATGCTGGGCCCGCAATTCAGAATGACTTGATGGAGGAATGCCACCTATGGAATGATCAATAAACCAAACGGAACACTTCACGTTTACACACAGTGGCTTCTGGTTCAGGGTTCTGATCTGGGGCTCAGCAGAGGAACTCACACAATCCCCTGTTAGGGAAAAGCATCAGAGAGATGTGTTTCCATTCTCGGATGGAAAAAGTGCTGTGGTCCAACAGCAATTGCTAGAGGGGAGACACGCTCCAGAGCTTCCTTAAAGTTACTCCTTTTCTGAATACTAAAGAACTTTTCTCAGGCTTTTTGAATGAGCTGAAAACCAGTTTTGAAAGATAAGATATTAAACCATTCCTATAGGGAATAAGAACACTGGAGATTATTTACTTTGCTGTAATTACGCTGGCACATAGGGAGATTAGCTTTCAAATACTACTAGGTTTGCATACACAGATTTCAATAATGGAGAAAAATTAGTTCATGTTTTGAATATTTAGGGGCTTGAAATATATATTACTGCTAAAGAGTGAATACCGGTTAATACCTGTGCACTGAATATTACCAAAACCATTAACTGTTCCCAAGTCTGCATTTCTTTCCCCGCAAACCATCGTTTTTTAGAAGCATCTTGATTTTTATTGGAGCCAATGGTAAATGAAAGTGTATTTGTACATTCACAAATCAGTTTGAGTTTCATAAGTCTTGGATTTTAAATCAGGAAGCAAGGCAGTAAACACTCTCATCTAGTAAGGGCAGAAATAAAATCTGCTTCCGACTTAAAAAAAAAATTTTCAGAAAGAGATAAATGGCCTTTAAAATTTCATTATATACTAGGATATTTTGGGGGGGGGGGTTTCAAGATTATTTGCGCCATGACTTTAGCTTAGGACAAAACATATTACTGCAAAGGTTCTCATAGCATCCTCGGCTTTATAAGCTCTACCCTGCCACTTGTTATCTTTTAGGGGAGGAGTTGCTAAGATTAAATGACAATGTTTACATGACTTTTTTTTTTCAGTTTTTACTTTGAAATAGTTATCGACTCTCAGAAAATTACAGAAGTATTATAGAGTTGTGTGTACCTTGAGCCCAGCTTCCCCCAAATGGTAACATCTTACGTATCTATAATATAACATCAAATCCAGGAAACTACATTGGTATGATACTCTTATAAAGACTACAGGCCTTATTGAGATTTTACCAGCTATTACATACGCTCATGTGTGCGTGTGTGTGAGTGTGTGTGTGTGTATGTACTGTACTTCTATGCAATTTTTATCCCCTGTATAGATTCAAGTAACCACCACTCCAAACAAGAAACAGAATTCTATCCTCCCTCACCAAGGAACTCTCTTATGTTTCTCCCCCCATCTCATCCCTGTCCTTGGTTACCACTAACATATACTTCATCTCTATAATTCTGTCATTTCAACAATGTTATATACATGGAATCACACATTATGAAACCTCTTGAGATTGGCTTTTTTTTTCACTCAAAATAATGCCCTTTAGATCCGTCCAAGTTTTTGCATGTATTAGTAGCTTGCCTGCACCCTTTTTATTGCTATCATTTTAATCATCATACAAATTGGGTTCAAAAATATAATAGTGGATTTTACTGGATTGACAAATAATACTCCTCTCATGTTCCAAACAAAATAAGAAAGCAAATGAAAGCAGTCATATAATAGGGACAGAGATATCAGTGTTTTACTGTTCAATCTGATTGGGGAACATGGCTTTACATCTGCTGCCAAAAGTGCTGGCTAACATTCCACTGCAGGATTAAACTTATCCACTAGCATAAGCTAGAAAACTACTGGTAGACAGATCAGAAAGTCCGGAGCATGCTGAGTTCGTACTCCCCAACTCACCTCTCAAGAAAGGTCAAATGTTCAAGAGGCCTAAGTGAGGAAACATTGTGAAATGGGAAATGTTCTTTCCATACGCTTCCTTCCTCAGGTGTAGTGTACAAATTTTCTCTCCTCCACAGAAAGACAGAGTATGGAATAACTATGCCACCCAACAATCAGCTTTCTTCTCTTGTCCCATTCACCATCTTTTTGCTCATCCTCTTCATTTATGGGTAACCAGAAATGTGGCTGTCTCCCTGAGTAGAGACCACTTATCAAGACTGTAAATCTGGGCGGCTTCAGATGGCATTCTCAGCTACCTCTTTTAGGCTTCTCTGGGAATCTTACACATCTATCCTCCTACTGTCAAAAGGCCCAGTGATGAGCCTATTCCTAACGTAGTTCTATAGACTATCTCAACACTGTTTCTCGATAGTGGATTTTTACTCAGGAGTTAGACATTCAAAGCAAAACGTATAACCAACAGGCAATACGCTAGGAGGTGAGAGAACTTAACATAAATTCCGAATGAAAACTGTATCTGCTTTGTTTTCCCGTTTGTTCAAAAAGAAATCGCTAACTATAAAAATAAGCTATATTTACCCATTCTATATGTCTTCCTTAAGAAGCTGTCTCTTTATTAGCTTCTCAGTTTTGCATTTTAAAAAACAACGCTGCATCTAATGGAATATATTTTATTAAAAGAAACAATTACATGCAATTGATGGCAAAACAGTAAACTAAAACAGGCTGTTGCATCTCTTACCCAGGCAAAAAATCTAAAGAAAATATCCTTTTTTTTTAAATTGAAGTACAGTTAATTTACAATGCTGTGTTAGTTTCTGGGGTACAGCAAATTGATTCAGTTTTATATATATTCTTTGAAGAAAGTATCCTCGATAACAAAGAACTAAAATTCTAAAATACCAAGATGTCAGGGATAAGGAATGATACCAAAGATAAATGTACTCTTGTACTTTTCTTAATAAGGAGGATTATGGGTAACAATTAAATTAAGATATTGACAGAGAAAACTAAAAAGAAGGAAGTATCTCAATAAGTTAGGGAGAACCACCTAAAGAATAAAAACTGAATGAATATCCTTTTAAATGAACAAAAGAAAATTTGATATATCCAAAGGAAATTAGAAGAAAAAGAAAAAGACATAAATATAAAATGTGAATAAGATGGCAGAAACAAGTCCTGATGTAACAGTACATAAAGTCATTATAAATGGCTTAAATTCAACAATGAAGACCTGCAGAGGAGTTCTGACTTCTAGTAATGGTGGAGTAGCTTTTATCAGACTAACCTTCCTGCTGAAAATAAGTACAAACTCTACACAAAATATAAAACCAACTCTTTGAAGGTACTGAACATAAACCAAACAAAAAGGAGAGCTGACCTTTGAAAGAAAGAAACCACACTGGGTAAGATCTACTTTTATACATCTTTTCCCCTGGGACAGTGTAGCTGGAATTCAAGCAGAAATCCAGTCTTGTTGGTTTGAGGAATCAGAGGACAGTGTCTGGGGCTGCCAGAGCACTGTAAAAAGTGGCCAGTGTTGGGGTGGACGTAGGGAAACCCAAAACCTACAGTCTTCATATAAACCCTTGGCTGATTACATAATTGTGCATGTGTGGGTGGGGCAAGACTCCGAAGAGCACAGGAGAAACCAACCAGTGGAAGGCTGAAAGGACTAAAGAGATATTTCATCAGCTGTTTATCTCAGAAGAAACAAAGTTTGCAATTCAAGTCCTGCCAACTTAGGGGTGACATGGGAAACAACTTGGGCTTTCAGTGATGCCACAGATGGGTCATGCCTTAGAAGAAAAGACTGTGTTGAAATACTATTTGTCCTAGGACTAAAGGCAAAAACCAAAATATGCCTACACTAACAAAATCTTTTACCAAGCCTCCATAAGTTTAATGTGATTTCTATGTAACCCAACCAGCTGCTACAACACAACAATATATTCAGAGGAAAATCACACAATCCAGAGTGTCTACAGCATATCATTCATGATATCAGTATGCAATAAAAATTCACTAGATATGAAAATAAGAAAATGTGACACATAATCAAGAGAAAATTCAGGCAATGGAAACAACTCTGATGTTGGAATCAGCAAACAAAAACTTTAAAATAATTATCGTAAAGATGTTACAAAATCTATATGACACTTTGGGTCTGAAGGATGACTAGCCAGGGAATTTCAGGCAATGTACAGAAGCTGTAAAAATAGAACATGTAAATCCTAAACTGAAAAATACAGTATCTGAAATTGAAAATTTTAATGAATGGAATAAACAGTAGATTGGCCACAAGAAAGAATCAGTAAACTTGAAGCAAGGTCAACAGAAATCATCCGAACTAAAGCATAAAAATCAGAAATAAACAAATAAATTTACTATCATTATAGAGTCTCAATAAACTGAAGGATGTTACAAGGTAGTCTAACATACTTATAATTGGAAATCTCAGAGGAGAGAAGAAATAGACAGGAACAGGAAAATTAACTGAAAAAAATATTGACTGAAAATTTTGCAAATTTTATCAAAAACAACAATGACAAATCCAGGATAAATAAAAAGAAAACCACACCTTGGAAAATTATAGTCATACTGCCAAAAAGCAAAAAAAGAGAAGAAATGAAAAATGGTCTATATATGGGGGGACAGTGGGAGTGGAGAGTTTGTGGGGGGAGAGAGGGAGTGAATAAGAATGACAACAGAGCTACTGTTGTAAATAATATAATAAAGGCCAGGAGACAATGGAATGACATCTTCAAAGTGCTGAAAAAACAACTAAAATTCTATATTTGGCCCAAAAAACAGCTTTCAATATCTTTCATTTCAAAACTGAAGGCAAAATAGAGATACTGTCAGATAAGCAGAAGTTATTTTTAGCAAAATATCTGCATAACAAAAAAGACCAAAGAAGTCTTTTTGGGTAAAGAGAAATAATACGGAGATCACTTTAGATCTGGATATCAAATATTGAAATCTATAGGAAAGAATGAAAAGAAGACATAATATATGGATAAATATAAAATACTACATATTTTCTTCAATTTTTAAAAGTCAGTTCACGAATGCAAAAGCAATAGTAATGCACTGTGGATTTTATAACGTATGTTAGAAAAAATATGAGCTATCAATAGCACAAAGGCAGAGAGGGATGAAAATAAAAGTGTACTGTTGTAAGGTTCTTCCATTTTACATGCAGTTTTATAACATTACTTGAAGGCAGTCTACAATGAGATGAAGCTGAATGTTTTACTCTCTAGAGCGACCATTAAAAATAATACAAGAGATATACACAAAAGACAAAAGAGGATATAAAATGGGATACCCAAAATATTCAATTAACAAAAAGACAAGGGAGCAACCAAAAAAACCCCCACAGAATAGAGGGGACAAACAGAAACCGAATAGTAAGATTGCATACTTAAACACAAATATCAATAATTACATTAAATATATATAGATTAAATCATCAAATTACAAAGCATAGATTGTTAAACTAGAGAAGGAAGCAAACAATTACATATTCTATAAAAATGATGCACTTTAGAAGTAAAGACACAGGTTGAAAAAAATGGGAAAACTATAATTCACATAATATGACACATAAGAAAGCTGGTGTGGCTATGTAAATACCAAACAAAGTATACTTCAAGCCAATGGATATTACCAGAGAAAATAAATTATTTCACAAAAAAAGGGGTATTACTTACAGGGCCATTTCATTAAAGAATAACAATCCAAACATGTATACACCTAAGAATTTTAATAAACATAAAGCAAAAAAAATGGCAGAAATAAGGGGGAAAACAGAAAAATTCACACATAGTTGATGATTTATAATCTCTCTCAGGAAGTAATAAAAAGAGAAAAAAATAACCTGTATATATATGAGATTTGAACAACACTATCAACCAAATTAACTTAAAATATATATAAAATATAAAACACAACAATGTACAATTCACATAATACACATTCTTGTCAAGTACATTGAAGAATATTCAATAGGACAGACCATATATTAGAACATAAAACAATTCTCAATAATTTTTATATATTGAATATCATACAGAATGTTATCTGTCCACAAGGCATTTAAATTAGACATCAATAATTAAGGTCTAGACATCCCCCCTCAAATATTTGGGTCCAATGAAGAAATCATAAGAGAAATTAGAAAATATTTAGAAATGAATAATAATGAAACACATCATATAAAAATTTACGAAATGAACTAAAGAGTACTTAAATGGAATTGGTCACTTTAAAGAACTTTCATTAAAAAATAATAAGGGTTTAGAACCAATGATCTATGTTGCCAAGTTAAGAAACTAGAAAAAGAATCACTTTTTAAAAATAACTAAGGGACCCACTACCCTCCCTGGAAACCAGGGAAGCTGGCAGGTACCTCCTTTGCCTTCTCCCTCTAGCCAGCTCTAAGTCACTTGTGTCTCCCTGAAAGGAGCTGGTACGCAAATCTGGCACCTCAACACTTTAGATCAGATGGGCCTAATACACACACACACATATACATATATATATTCAGTAATATATGTATAACTGAATCACTATGCTGTACACCTGAAACTAACACAACATTATAAGTCAAGTATACTTCACTTTAAAAAATGGTATTAAACATTAATAAAAAATAACTCCTAATAAATTAAAGAAGGTTGATATATACCAAGCATGTTTTCCAACCACTATGGTACAAAAGTAGAAATCAATTATAAGAAAAGAATGGAACATTCACAAATATGTGAAGATTAAACAAAATGCTACTGAACAATCAATGAGTCAAAGAAGAAATCAAAAGAGAAATTTTTTAAAATCTTCACACAGATAAAGATGGAAACAATATACCAAAATTTATGGGATGTAGCAAAAGTAGGGCTATACAGGAGGTTTATAACAATAAATACCTTTATTGAGAGAAAGAAAAATCTCAAACAACTTAATTTTACACCTCAAGAAACTAGAAAAAGAGGAGCAAACGAAGCCTCAAGTTAATAAAAGAAAGGACATAAAGATCAGAGAGGAAGTAAATGAAATAGAGGCTAAAAAATCAATAGAAAAGATCAATGAAACTAAAAGCTGGTTTTTGAAAAAAATAAACAAAATAGACAAAGCTTTAGCTAGACTCACCAAAAAATAAAAAGAGAAAGGACTTAAATACATGAAATTAGAAATGAAAGAGGGGATATCACAACCAATGCCACACAAATACAAAGGATTGTAAGAGACTACTATGTAAAATTATATGCCAACAAATTGGACAACCCAGAAGAAATGGATTAATTCCTAGAAACATACAACCTACAAAGACCGAATCGTGAAGAAACAGAAAATCAAAATAGATGGTTTACTAGCAAGGAGACTGAATCAGTAATCAAAACCTCCCAAAAAAACAAAAATCCAGGACCAAATAACTTCACTGTGAATTCTACCAAACATTTAAAGAAGAATTAATATGAATCCTCAAACCCTTCCAAAAAATAGAAGAGGAAGGAACACTTCCAAACTGATTTTACAAGGCCAGCATTACCCTGATACCAAAACCAGACAAGGACACTACAAGAAAAGAAAATTAAAGGCCAATATCCCTGATGAACACAGATGCAAAAATCCTCAACAATATGTTAGCAAACTAAATTCAACAGTACATTAAAGAGATTATATACAAAGTGATCAAGTGGGATTCATTCCAGGGATGCAATGACAGTTCAGTATCTGCAAAACAATCAATGTGATACACCACATTAACAAAATGAAGGATAAAAATCATATGATCATCTCAGTAGATGCAGAAAAAACATTTGACAAAATTCAACATCCTTTCATGATAAAAACTTTCAACAAACTGGGTATAGAGGGAGCATATCTCAATATAAAGGCCATATACGATGAGCCCAAGGCTAACATCATATTTAACAGTGAAAAGCTTCAAGCATTTCGTATAAGATCAGGTACAAGAAAAGGATGCCCACTCTTGCCACTTACGTTACTGGAAGTCCTAGAAAGAGCAATTAGGAAAGAAAAAGAAGTAAAAGGCATCCAAATTGGAAAGGAAGAAGTAAAAATGTCTCTATTTACAGATGATATGATACTAAATATTAAAAAACTAAAGGCTCTACCATAAAACTGTTAGAACTAAAAAACAAATACAGCAAATTTGCAGGATACAAAATCAATATATAAAAATCAGTTGCGGGCTTCCCTGGTGGCGCAGTGGTTGAGAGTCCACCTGCCGATGCAGGGGACACTGGTTTGTGCCCCGGTCCGGGGAGATCCCACATGCCGCGGAGCGGCTGGGCCCATGAGCCATGGCCGCTGCGCCTGCACGTCCGGAGCCTGTGCTCCGCAACGGGAGAGGCCACAGCAGTGAGAGGCCCGCGTACTGCAAATAATAATAAAAAAAAAATCAGTTGCATTTTTATACACTAACAACAAAATACCAGAAAGAGAAATGAAGAAAACAACCTCATTTACAAAACAAAAAAAATAGGAATAAATTTTACCAAGGATAATGCATACATGTGGAACCTAGAAAAATGGTACAGAGGAACCAGTTTGCAGGGCAGAAATTGAGACACAGATGTAGACAACAAACGTATGGACACCAAGAGGGGAATGCCGCAGGGGGGTGGAGATGGGGGGGTGATGAATTGGGTGATTGGGATTGCCATGTATACACTGATGTGTATAAAACTGATGACTAATAAGAACCTGCTGTATAAAAAAATGAATAAAATTAAATTTAAAAAAATTTTACCAAGGAGATGAATGATACATACATGGAAAAGTATGACGTTGATTAAAGAAATTGAAGAGGACACAAATAAATGGAAAGATATTCCATGTTCATGGAATGGAAGAAATAATATTATTAAAATTATCCATACCACCCAAAACATTCTATAGATTCCGTGCAACCCCTATCAAAATTCCAATGGGATTTTCCACAGAAATTTTTCTTTAAAGTCATAAAATTTATGTGGTACATTAAAAGTTGCTCAACATCATTAATCATCAGGGAAATGTAAATCAAAACCACAATGACATATCACCAAAACAATCTTTAAAAAGAAGAACAAAGTTGAATGATTTACAAAGCCTGCTTTTAAATTTTACAAAAATGTTACAGTAATCAAGCAAATGAAGTAAATCAAGAGAATAGAAAAAAAAAAATTGAGAAATATGTGTGGACATATGTGACCAACTAATTTCCAAAAAAGGCACAAAAATCATTTAGTAGAGAAAGTATAATCTTTTAAACAAATGATGCTGAAAACAACTATAAATCTGTAATTGAAAAAATGAGCCACAAAATATACAGAAAAAGTAATCCAAGATGGTTCATAGGCCTAAACCTAAAAACTAAAACTGTAATGTGGCTAGATGAAAACATAGGAAAATACCTTTATGTCCTTAGGATGGCAAGGATCTTTCTGCACACAAACCCACTAAGGGTTAGGCAAAAAAAACTGATACTACTCACCAAAATGAAAACTTCTGCTCATCAAGACATTGTTTAGAAAATGAAAGACAAGCCATAAATAGGAAGAAAATATTCAAAATACATATACCTGACAAAGGACTTGTATCCAAAATATTTTTATTCTATAATTTAATAATAAAGAAATAGACTAACAAAATAAAAAACAGACCAAAGAATTAAATAGAACCTTCACATAAGAAGATACAAATGGTCAATTAGCACATGTAAAGATGTTCAATTAGACGTCACTAGTTATCTAGGAAATGCAAATTAGAAAACTATTTGCAGTTTTTCATATACTATCCCACGATTCAATAATTCCGTTCCCTGGTATTTACACACTCTATTCCTTCTTCTACCAAAAAAGGCATTGTACATAAATATTTATAGCAGCCGTATTTATAGTAGCCAATTAATCAAAACAACTAAAAATTCCATCAATAGCCTGATGGATAAAGTGTGGTATATCCATACAACAAAATTATGCACAGCAATAAAAGAAATGAACTGCTGACACTGACAACAATCTGCAGAATCTTAAAAATATCATGCTGTGCTAAAGACACCAGACATGAGTATATAATGTATAATGTCATGTATATAAATTTCTACAACGGGTCAAGCCAAGATATATTGATAAACATTAGAAAAGTGATTGTATCTGTGCTTCAGAGCAGGGTGTGGAAAGTGACTAGAAAAAGGCAAGAGGGCTCAATCTAGGTGATCAAAATTTCCATACTTTGGAGTGTAGTTATATAGGTATATACATTTGGTAGCTTCATCAAAGCATACACTTAAAATCAGTACAATTTATATGTATCAATTATAGTCTCTCCACACAAAAGACAAATATTCCCTAAATGACTCTAAAACACAAGCAATATCTTGTTTATAAAAATCACATTTTTAAAAGGAATATAAAATTATAGAAGTGAAAGGATAAAATATATGTCAAATATAAATGAACCAAAAGAAAGCTAGCATAGCATTCTTAATATTTGACAAAAAATAGAATTCAAGGAAAAATCATAAGGGGCAACGAAATTACATGTTAGTAAATGGAAGAGTAGGTTGAGAATACGAATCCATCATGTACATAAATGCACCTAACAATTTTGCCTCAAAATACACAAAACATGGAGAAAAGTGGATATGTCTAAAATTGTAATTATGATATTAACTCACACTCTTGGAAACTGATGGATGACACAGACAATAAGGTAGCAAAACAATATAATAAAATATAATAGCATAGTGAATAAAGTGAAACTAGTAGCTTTAGATAAGACTCCACCCAGAAGCAGAGAAATGTGTTACAACACTCCTAAAAACTGATGATGTAATAGGCCACAAGAAACAATAAATTCCAAAGGATCAACATCATACAGAAAGTGTCCTATGACCATACATAATCAAATCCGAAATTAAAAACAAAAAGGAAGCTAAAAAACAACAAAAAGAACCTATGTCTGGAAAATAAATAACCTACCACAAGAAAAAAGACTAGGGGTAGGCATGGGCCAAGTGTGTGAAGGGAGTCAAAAGGTACAAACTTATAACTGGAAAGTTATAAAATAAGTAAGTCATGGGGATGTAATGTACAGCATGGTTACCATAAATAATAATACTATTATCTATAGTAATATTACATAATATACTTTTATTATGTTGAAATTTGCTCTGAGAGTAGATCTTAAAAGTTCTCATTACAAGACAAATATTTTGTAACTATGTGTGGTGACAAATGTTAGCCAGACTAATTGTGGTGATCATTTCATATTATATACAAATATCAAATCATTATGTTGTACACCTCAGACTAATATTATGTTAATTATACCAAAAAAACAGTAATTGGGGGCTTCCCTGGTGGCGCAGTGGTTGAGAGTCCGCCTGCCGATGCGGGGGACACGGGTTCGTGCCCCGGTCCGGGAAGATCCCACATACTGCGGAGCGGCTGGGCCCATGAGCCATGGCCGCTGAGCCTGCGCGTCCGGAGCCTGTGCTCCACAATGGGAGAGGCCACAACAGTGAGAGGCCCGCGTACCACAAAAAAAAAACAAACCAGTAATTGTAATAATGATAAAATTAAAAAGTATCTTCCACAACAAAAAAGATCAGGCTCAAATCATTTTGCCAGTGAGCTCTAATTTGAAGGAATAGAAAAATCCCTACCTCATACACTAAATTGTTAATGTATATAGGAAAACAAAAAAGCTGTCTAATATATTGGAGGAGAACATTGGTATCTTAATTATAAAACCTGATAAGGACAATGCAAGAAAATTCCACTAATCAACATATATGCAAATATCCTAAAGCAAACATCAGCCAATCAAAGCCAACAAAGTATTAAAATAATAATGGAGGAGGAGGAGGGGTCATGATCAAATAAAGTTCACTCTGATATCCAGACATATCTTATGTCTGGAAAATAAATATCCTGATAATTCAAGGATAGTTTGACATGAGAAAATCTATTAAAGTAATCAACCACATTAACAGCTGAAATGATAAAATCACATGATTATCTCAATAAATGCAGAAACAACATTTGAAAAAGTCTAACAATGATTCACGTTAAAAATTCTCAGACTAATTTACAAGCAGCTCATGCAGCTCAATAACAAAAAAACAAACAACCCAATCCAAAAATGGGCAGATGACCTAAATAGACATTTCTCCAAAGATATACAGACTGCCAACAAACACATGAAAGAATGCTCAACATCATTAATCATTAGAGAAATGCAAATCAAAACTACAATGAGATATCATCTCACACCAGTCAGAATGGCCATCATCAAAAAATCTAGAAACAATAAATGCTGGAAAGGGTGTGGAGAAAAGGGAACACTCTTGCACTGCTGGTGGGAATGTGAATTGGTTCAGCCACTATGGAGAACAGTATGGAGGTTCCTTAAAAAACTACAAATAGAACTACCATATGACCCAGCAATCCCACTACTGGGCATATACCCTGAGAAAACCGAAATTCAGAAAGAGTCATGTACCAAAATGTTCATTGCAGCTCTATTTACAATAGCCAGGAGATGGAAACAACCTAAGTGTCCATCAGCAGATGAATGGATAAAGAAGATGTGGCACATATATACAATGGAATATTACTCAGCCATAAAAAGAAACGAAATTGAGCTATTTGTAATGAGGTGGATAAACCTAGAGTCTGTCATACAGAGTGAAGTAAGTCAGAAAGAAAAAGACAAATACCGTATGCTAACACATATATATGGAATTTAAGAAAAAAAAATGTCATGAAGAACCTAGGGGTAAGGCAGGAATAAAGACGCAGACCTCCTAGAGAACGGACTTGAGGTTATGGGGAGGGAGAAGGGTGAGCTGTGACAGGGCGAGAGAGAGTCATGGACATATACACACTAACAAACGTAGTAAGGTAGATAGCTAGTTGGAAGCAGCCGCATGGCACAGGGATATTGGCTTGGTGCTTTGTGACAGCCTGGAGGGGTGGGATAGGGAGGGTGGGAGGGAGAGAGACGCAAGAGGGAAGAGATATGGGAACATATGTATATGTATAACTGATTCACTTTGTTATAAAGCAGAAACTAACACACCATTGTAAAGCAATTATACCCCAATAAAGATGTTAAAAAAAAAAAAATTCTCAGACTACTAAGAATGAGGGTAGTTTCTTAACCAGAGAATGATTATGTACCAAAATCTACAGCTATGACCATAACTGAAAAACTTTAGACACATTTTACCTGCGATCACTACTTCAGGCCAACAATGTGAGAGAAGAAAAGGAAATCAGAGGCATAATGACCGGAGGAGGAGAGAAAAAACTGATTAGCAGAAAGTGTGACTATCAACATAGAAAAAAATTTAACACAATCAATAGAAAATATGACCATCAACATAAAAAAATAAAATAAGCTAAACCAAGGTAAGAATGAACAGAATCAATATATAAATAAATTTAAAATAGAATAAGAAATTTGAACAAGGTGGTTAAATTGAAAATCGGCTTACAAAAGTCCATAACATGGCCTACAAAAGTAATAACCAAGTAAAAAATATATAAGAAAATAACATCCACAATAAAACAAAATATCTCTAAATTATCTTCAGAACGCACAAGTCCTTTACGGAGAAACCTTAAAACCATGTTAAGATCAGCTGTAATGGATACAAAGGGATTAATGGAGAAATACTCCATGCATAGGAAAAAATTGTTGTTAGTCCCTCATTTCTGTTTCCTACCACAACCCTTCTCCACCTCTCTCTGAAGTCTCCAAGTCTAATTCCAAGCTGATCTAGAAGTAGC
The DNA here is from genome assembly GCF_951394435.1 of Stenella coeruleoalba. NCBI lineage: Eukaryota > Metazoa > Chordata > Mammalia > Artiodactyla > Delphinidae > Stenella > Stenella coeruleoalba. Next base: position 22,681,780 of record NC_137164.1, on the reverse strand, counting down.
ATTTAAGTTCCCACTGGCCACCCTCCGTGAAGGTCTGGAGTACCTTCCAGATGCTCGCTTTCACCAAGATTCCGAAGGCTCGTACACTGCCTATTAGAGTCAGATGTCTCTCAGCGGAGAGAACTGTGTTCTTATACTTTCCACTGAGTTGCAGCACTGCACACCTACCCACAGGTGCACACAGGTGCATACACTCATTCACATACACATGCACACACATGCATCTGCACTCACATGTTCAGGGTTAGGTGTTGGTTTCTATGGCTTTGTCTGCTCTAGGCTGCCTTTCTGTCTGGGAGCTGGAAGTGATCATGCAGTGACTAAGCATTCAGGCTCGCCATGAATCCTCCCCAAACCAATGGAATCAACCAGTGGCTGGGAAGCTGTGAGATAAGGAGAAGATCACAGGTGAAAGGAGTAGAAACTAGAAATGCACCAAGTCCTAAGGCATTCATAGGCAAGACACCTGATTTAAGACCTCATCTCAACATAAGGAATCCAAAGCAGCAACCACCAGGGGACCCAAATGCAGCTCACCAAGTATGGACAACCTCAAAACATGCAATGGGACAGCCAGAACTCCGAGAGACTAGCCTGAATCCTAAAAGGGTTTGCTATCCTCTTTGACCATGGATCTAATGGACCACATCACCTCCTAACCCCTAGCCTGTCCAGATGAATGAGTCTCTTGCCCAATTCTGACCTCCTGTCTCAGGCTGCTGGAGAAGATATCAGAACACATATGCTATCTCTGAGACATGATAAGGGCGACATTTTTAAATTCACTGGAATTTTCACATATGAAGAAAAGAACTTATAGCCTGTTCACCTAATCCTTTCTTCAAGCAGATATATTTGAAAAAAGTCAAGATTTATATCTCTAACTGGATTCATTTTAAAATCAAGACAGAGAATTAACAGTGTTTCATTTTGGGGGGAAATTGTCTAAAGTTAATATAAATTACTTACATTATTATTGAAAAATCACATATATAAATCTGATGTTTCAGGACGATGTTTGCAGATTTACAGACCTTATGCAATATAAATGAGAATAAAGAAGAAAGGATCTTATTCAATTATTCTCGTGCCACACAGAGTAAACGTTCTATAAACCCACCACGCTGTCTTTGCTCAGGCCAGCCTGGACCACAGTTGCTCCTGCACCTAATGAGTTCTGCACTCCCATCCTCCATGCCTTGGCACATGTTTTCCCTCATGTAGAAATCCTTTCAATGCCCCTCTCTTTTTTAAATTGAGTTATAATTGACATGTAACATTCTATTAGTTTCAGGTGTACAACATAATGATTCAATATATGTATCTATGGTGAAACGATTACAATAAGTTTAGTTAACATCCATCATCAAACATAGTTATAATTTCTTTTCTTGTGATGAGAATTTTTGAGATCTACTCTCTTAGCAACTTTCAAATATGCAATACAGTATCATAAACACAGTCAATGTCTCTCTTTATCGACTCCTTCCCTCAATGGCTACTCAACATCACCTTTTCCTTGAAACTTTCTCGCCAGGCGCCCAAGCCCATAGGGCTCTCCCAATTATAGCTCAGTTTCCATCTGCCTTGCATTCGACTTACCTGTTTCTCCAGTAGGCAGGGCTGGCATCATGGGTATGTGACCTGTGAAGTCACACGGAGCCCCACTCTCACGCCCCCACTTGGTTTGATGCCCTCTGTCAACATCTTGAAAATCTTCATAATTTTATCTTTGAAGCTGTGTTTTGTAAGTGAATGGAGCGTGAGCAGAGGAGTACACAGCACGTATGTCCACAGTGCTTCTCACCCTCATTGCAGAGAGCTTTCCCGATACCCTACAAGGACGGAATTCCGGGGACCCACGATGTGTGCGAGTCTGGCAAGACTCAAAGCACAAGGTAAGTGTATTACATTGATCACTGAGTAGTGAGTAAGTGGAGGCACTGAATGCCCCAAAAGGCCATGCTTTTTATTTGAACCAGAACTTGATTTGACTGTAGAAAGAAGGCAACAGTTCTAAGTGTTAGCCAACCGTTTATGCTGAAAATAATGACGTAGAAAGAAAAGGAAAGAGAAGGTAACCCGTGGTTTTCCTTTCAGTTCTTCATTATTTATCAGAAAGCAATGGTAGATAGAGAGTGTTAGATAGAATATGTACATAAGAAGTGAAATAAATAACTGAGGTAGTTTTGTTCAGTGTTTCCACTGTTCTGATAAGAACGGGACACATAGGAATTGTGTAATTTCAGTGATTCCGCATACAAGTTTAGTGCCCTTATATTTACATTTAAAACCTGCATGGCGTAATATAAAAATGAATGGTAAAGTTCATGCTAATAATTTAAATTTTCAATTATTCCTTACTTAGAATGACACTAAATAGCAAGTACAAAACAAAAGAAACCACAAAAGAGAGGAAAAAACTTTCTGTCTTACAGCTTTAATGGCCTCTTTTCCCATTTTTGAACAAGGGACCCCACATTTTCAATTGCACTGGACCCCATAGCCAGCCTTGCCCCTCAGACTTAAGTTTCCAGGAGGCAGAGACTCTGCTCTATCCATGGCTATGTGATTGCAGCACCTCAGCCCCTAATTTGAGTTCATTCAGTAAACACCTGTTAGATCTCGAATGTGGTGGGTATAATAAAGAACAAAAGATCATAGTGTCCCAAGCTAGGAAAACAATAATCTGTCTCTCTACCCTGTGCGCGGCAGACCACAGCTGGGGTAGTAAGCTCAGTTCCAGGGGTCACACTTGAAAAGGGATGCAGAAAATATCCCATCAAAAGGTACTGGGCTCAAATTGTTTCGGCAACTTATTACCTATATAACCAAAGGGAAGTTAATTAACCTTTGTGAGTGTCAGTTCTCGCTTTTGCAAAATAAGGATAATAAGGTATTAAAAAAACAAAGACCTAGTGCTTCCCTGGTGGCGCAGTGGTTGAGAGTCCGCCTGCCGATGCAGGGCACACGGGTTCGTGCCCCGGTCTGGGAAGATCCCACATGCCGCGGAGTGGCTGGGCCCGTGAGCCATGGCCGCTGAGCCTGCGCGTCTGGAGCCTGTGCTCCGCAACGGGAGAGGCCACAACAGTGAGAGGCCCGCGTACCGCAAAAAAAAGAAAACAAAAAAAAAACACCTAGGAGGACCACAACCACTGACTTCTAACTGTTGAATGTCTGTCACAGAGAAAACAGAAGGGTTAAGAGTGACACGTAGAAACCAACGGGAGGAAACTTCTGAGAAGGCAGAAAAACAGTATGAAGAAGAATTTCTGAAGAGGCAAACATGGGCCTGCCTGGGGATACAATAAATTATCTCTTGAGAGAGTAGAGGAGTACTTGACAAAGTTTTAAGAAACATGTAATATCAGTTAAAGATTAGGACATAAAATCATAACAATGATTGGGGTAGATATGGTTTCCTGGTACGTCCTAAATGCCAGACACTATGAGAGCCACTTTACCATATACTATCTTATTAAATCATAACAACCAATCCACAAGGTGGGCAATATTTCCCTTATTACTTTTATTCTTACTCTGAGGATAAAGAAGAAAGTGTAAATTAATTTATTCATGATCACAAAGCTAGTTTGTTATGAAGACAGCCACCTTCCACTGAATTTTCTTCAAACTCTGAGATTCAGAAATATCGGACAAATGCTAAATGAAATAAGAAAGATTACAAATCCCATGTCTGAATGTGAAAGACTCCCAAGACAGTCCCCTCAACTTCACACAAATGTGACAATCTCCATCTGAATCATTATGAGGGAACCTAAAAGAATGCAATGAACTGTCAAGGAGAATTACATCATTACATTATCAAGCAGACCTTTAAAAAATCCAGGAGACAAAAGACGTTTTCTTTCCTAGACTATCCGCACAGTTACTGAGCTTCCAGCCTTCCCCATACTGTTCTGCCATCTGAAGAAACATTCGAGGTTCCGGAGCTCTATCACTTCACAGACAATCCCTAAACATTGCCCTCACCTTCCACCTTGCAGGGCAAGTGAGGGCCTGGGCCTGCCTCTCAGTAGTTTTGTCCCATTTTAATACAGATATTGCAGCTTTTTATACTTAACACATCCTGAAAATCACCCTAGGAAAGCCATATTTGGGCTCTTGGAAGTTTGGCAGGTGTGAAATTACCTCTTGGTGGGACAGTATTCATTTCCCCTTGCTTGTTTCCTACCACTTAAGCCCAGGACGTGATTGAAACCAACATCTGTAAAAGCAAAACTGGGATGCTCATTTAAATGCTTCCATTTTCAAAAAGTTACTCAGGAGCCGTATAAGCGTTCTATATTCTACCCGTTAGGATTGTTTTGAAATGACATCACCACAAATTTCAACTGAAAATTCAGAATTAGAAGACAGCCAACTCTATCTGCTATTCCTAAAAGCACTTCAAACTCTTAAACTTCTTCTGTTCATTTCAAGTAGGAAACAAAGCACTCTGTGAGTCCAGATGTATTTTTACCACACTTTTGCAAAAGGGAAAGCCCAAGACAGGAGAGTCACTGAAAGCACTCAGATTTAGAATTGAGTTGATATCATAGCTAGAAACGGGATCCAAGACTCCTTCTGACCACATGTTACTCTCCATCAGATTGGTGGTAGCATTTCAAGAATCTATACAAATGCCTGGAGGAAAAGATAAAAAGACAAAAAAAAAAAAAGGAAGAAAGAAAGAAAAAATATATGAAAGAAAGAAGAACTGGACCAAACCCTCAAGCTACAAGTAGGAAAAAAGGAAATTAGACTCCTGAATGTTTCATTAGGATAAAAATGTCCAAATATAAGCTCTGCCACTGAAAACAATTATTCTGTGCTATCTGATCAGCAGTACAACACCTTATCTCTTCATATCACTAGGCTGTTTTTATATGTGAAACTACATGATCTAGTACACTTTAATACCTATCTGCTTCAGACATAGTAGAAAAATACCTACACAGCATAAATCATACATGACATCACACTAGGTCTTTTAAATAATGCTGTGAACACCAGGAAGATTCTGGGGGTCCATTTTTCATGTTCTTTTTGCTACTGTCCAAATGGAAGTGCTTACTTTGCCTCTCTACCAGTTCCTTTCAATTAAATAAATCAAATGTGTACAAAGGACTTTTCATGCATGAAAGGTCCCAAATGCTTCTGTACAAATAGGAATGCCATATCTATCCTCCTCAGGACCCAGAATGCTAAATTCAAACACACCTGGTATAACCTCTGTATACTCCCCTGATATGTCTGATACCTCCCCTGATTTGTCCTCCTTTTGACATCTCTGTTTTATCAATACCTCCAACCCATGGATGGAAAGGACAGAAGAGGGAATTCCCATAGCACCCATGCTTCCATCTCTCCTTGGCAACATGTGGAGAGAGGGAAGCAATCTACTTGTCTGAACCTAGGCACAAGGACAATTTTATTCATTTGTGTGTCTCCCCTGACTAGCACAATAGTAGCAACTCAATGAACACCAAATGCATATGTAAAGATTAAACATAAACGAGTCAAGTTTGCCTTTGTATTATAACCCTGGTAGTAGGTTTTGGAGGAAATTCAACTAAAAACTGAAATGAACTTAAAGATTCTGGATTGTTTCCAATTCATATTTATATAATTCATCCTTCCTCAAAAGAATACACTTTCCTTTCTTTCCATCCCCCCTTTTCTGTCCTTCCCCTTCACCATCTCTCTCTTTCACACAGCCAGCTTTTATTTAAATCTATGCAAGAAATACACTTTTACATTATTCAGTTACCCTGCTTCATCTTGCTATGAAGTAAGCACATATGAGATAATGACAAAGGAAAAATTATCTGACTCTATTATTCTCGTCATGAGAGCACAGGCCCACTGAGAGAAGGGGAAGGACAGAGCATGACAGCCAGCACTGAACGCTCTGCTGTTTGGCAAGACAAAGCTGAGGTAACATTTTATTGCATATCAGGAATTCAAACATTATCACATGGCATGTATGTCCCAACTTCCTTGATTATTAAGTTGTAATTCTAAAGCATTTCACCTTGGCAGGAAAGGATAACCTAAGATTTTCCTGACTGGTATCTAGAAGAAGTGATGAGTGCATTTTCTTTTTTAATTCTGCTTTTATGAGGAGCTCCTTTCCCACGGATTAAGCTACCATCATCCAATCACTCTGAGCCTGGAAGGATGACTGTAAAGGACCCTGCTTCCCTAAAATGCTTCAGTGTTAAGGGATCATGATATGGTGAACAGGGCCTTTATAATCACCACCAATCTAAAAAGTATGGAGAAAATGCTGGTGTAGGAAGATCCTGAACTTACCTCCGCCAATGGACACAAGAAATCTACAAATATAAATGGAATAATTCCCACGGAAAGGGACCTGAAAACTGGATGAACAGAGCCTCCAAACAAAGGGTAAAAGGACAGCCTTGACATGGGGAGGAGAGGAAGAAATATGGTCTCACCAAGGAAAAAACCACACACCAGCCATGATGATCCACAATTAAGAGCAATCAAAAAGGTACAGGGAAATCCCATAAAGTTATCAGCAGAAACTTTATGAGCCAGAGGCAGTATCATGACATAATCAAAGTGCTAAAAAAGAAAAACAAAAACACTTCCAACTAATTCTCTACACAGCAAAGCTTATCACTCTGAATAGGAGGAGAGATCAAGAGTTTCCCAGATAAGCAAAATCTAGAGAAGTTCATCACCACTAAACTGCCTCTATAAGAAATATTAAAGGAACTTCTTTAAGCTGAAAAATGGCACTAATTAATAATAATAAAACTTAAAAAGTAAAAATCTCCCTGGAAAAGGAAAATATAAAATAAAGGTAGTGAATCAACCACTTATAAAGCAAGTATGAAGGTTAAAAGACAGAAGTAGCAAAAGTAACTAAAATTACAGTGATTAGTTAAGGGATACATAAAGTTTTAAAATGTAAAACGTGTCATAAAAAGTATAAAACATGGGGGGAGGGAGTAAAAAGATAAAGCTTTGGAATACGTTCAGATTTCACTGGCTACCAACTTAAAACAGGCTACTATTTACATAAGATGTTATATTTGAACATCATAATAACCACAAGGAAAAATCGTATAGTAAATACACAAAAGAAAATGAGAAAGGAATGTAACCACTAAATAAAACAACACTAAAGAAAACTGCCAAAACACAAGACAGAAAGAGAAGAAAACAGAAATTACAAAAATCACCGAGAACAAAAAACAAAACAGGAGCCCTGAACCAAGATGGCGGATAGAAGGACGTGCTCTCACTCCCTCTAGCGAGAGCACCAGAATCACAACTGGCTGCTGGACAACCATCGACAGGAGGACACAGGAACTCACCAAAAAAATACCCCACATCTAAAGACAAAGGAGAAGCCACAATGAGATGGTAGGAGGGGTGCAATCACAGTAAAATCAAATCCCATAAATGCTGTGTGGGTGACTCACAGACTGAAGAACACTTATACCAGAGATGTCCACACACTGGAGTGAAGGTTCTGAGCCCCACGTCAGGCTTCACAACCTGGGGGTCCAGCAACGGGAGGCGGAATTCCTAGAGAAGCAGACTTTGAAGGATAGTGGGATTTGACTGCAGGACTTCGACAGGACTGGGGGAAACAGACACTCCACACTTGGAGGGCACACACAAAGTAGTGTGACCATCAGGACCCAGGGGAAGGAAGAGTGACCCCAGGGGAGACTGAACCAGACCTACCTGCTAGTGTTGGAGGGTCTCCTGCAGAGGCAGGGGGTGGCTGTGGCTAACTTTGGGGACAAGGACACTGGCAGCAGAAGTTCCGGGAAGTACTCCTTGGCATGAGCCCCCCCAGAGTCTGCCATTAGCCCCACGAAAGACCCCAGGTAGGCTCCAGTGTTGGGTTGCCTCAGGCCAAACAACCAACAGGGAGGGAACCCAGCCCCACCCATCAGCAGTCAAGCAGATTAAAGTTTTACTGAACTCTCCCCACCAGAGCAACACCCAGCTCTACCCACCACCACTCCCTCCCATCAGGAAACCTGCACAAGCCTCTTAGATAGCCTCATCCACCAGAGGGCAGACAGCAGAAACAAGAAGAACTACAATCCTGCAGCCTGTGGAACAAAAACCACATTCACAGAGAGAGAGACAGGATGAAAAGGCAGAGGGCTATGTACCAGATGAAGGAACAAGATAAAACCCCAGAAAAACAACTAAATGAAGTGGAGATAGGCAACCTTCCAGGAAAAAAATTCAGAATAATGATAGTGAAGATGATCCAGGACCTCGGAAAAAGAATGGAGGCAAAGATCCAGAAGATGCAAGAAATGTTTAACAAATACCTAGAAGAATTAAAGAACAAACAAACAGAGATGAACAATACAATAGCTGAAATGAAAACTACATTAAAAGGAATCAATAGCATAATAACTGAGCAAGAAGAACGGCTAAGTGACCTGGAACAGAATGGTAGAATTCACTGCTGCGGAGCAGAATGAAGAAAAAAGGATGAAAAGAAATGAAGACAGCCTAAGACACTTCTGGGACAACATTAAATGCAACAACATTCGCATTATAGGGGTCCCAGAAAGAGAACAGAGAGAGGATGTGAGAAAGTATTTGAAGAGATTATAGTAGAAAACCTGCCTAACATGGGAAAGGAAATAGACACCAAAGTCCAGGAAGCGCAGAGAGTTCCATACAGGATAAATACAAGGAGAGACATGCTGAGACACATAGTAATCAAATTGGCAAAAATTAAAGACAAAGAAAAATCACTGTAAGCAGCAAGGGAAAAACGACAAATAACATACAAGGCAACTCCCATAAGGTTAACAGCTGATTTCTCAGCAGAAACTCTACAAGCCAGAATGGAGTGGCGTGATATACTTAAAGTGATGATAGGGAAGAACGTACAACCAAGATTACTCTACCTGGCAAGGATCTCATTCAGATTTGATGGAGAAATCAAAAGCTTTACAGACAAGCAAAAGCTAACAGAATTCAGCACCACCAAACCAGCTCTACAACAAATGCTAAAGGAACTTTTCTAAGTGGGAAACACAAGAGAAGAAAAGGACCTACAAAAACAAACCCAAAACAATTAAGAAAATGGTCACAGGAACATACATATCGATAATTACATTAAACGTGAATGGATTAAATACTCCAACCAAAAGACACAGGCTTGCTGAAAGGATACAAATACAAGACCCATATATATGCTGTCCACAAGAGACCCACTTCAGAGCTAGGGGCACATACAGACTGAAAATGAGAGGATGGAAAAAGATATTCCATGCAAATGGAAATCAAAAGAAAGCTGGAGTAGCAATACTCATATCAGATAAAACAGACTTTAAAATAAAGAATGTTACAAGAGACAAGGAAGAACACTACATAATGATCAAGGGATCAATCCAAGAAGAAGATTTAACAATTATAAATATATATATGCACCCAAGATAGGAGCACCTCAATACATAAGGCAACTGCTAACAGCTCTAAAAGAGTAAATCAACAGTAACACAATAATAGTGAGGGACTTTAACACCTCACTTCCACCAATGGACTGATAATCCAAAATGAAAATAAATAAGGAAACAAAAGCTATAAATGACACAACAGACCAGATAGAATTAATTAATATTTATAGGACATTCCATCCAAAAACAGCAGATTACACTTTCTTCTCAAGTGTGCACGGAACCTTCTCCAGGATAGATCACATCTTGGGTCACAAATCAAGCCTCAGTAAATTTAGAAAGTTAAAATCATATCAAGCATCTTTTCTGACAACAATGCTATGAGATTAGAAATGTATTACAAGGAAAAAAACGTAAAAGACACAAATACATGGAGGCTAAACAATACGTTACTAAATAACCAAGAGATCATGGAAGAAATCAAAAAGGAAATCAAAAAATACCTAGAGACAAATGACAATGAAACCACGACAATCCAAAACTTATGGGATGTAGCAAAAGCAGTTCTAAGCGGGAATTTTATAGCTACCTCAAGAAGCCTACCTCAAGAAACAAGAAAAATCTCAATTAAACAATCTAACCTTGCACCTAAAGATACTAGAGAAAGAAAAACAAAGAAAACCCAAAGTTAGGAGAAGGAAAGAAATCATAAAGATCAGAGCAGAAAAAAAATGAAATAGAAACAAAGAAAACAATAGCAAAGATCAATAAAACTAAAAGCTGGTTCTTTGAGAAGATAAACAAAATTGACAAACCATTAGCCAGACTCATCAAGAAAAAGAGGGAGAGGACTCAAATCAATAAAATTAGAAATGAAAAAGGAGAAGTCACAACAGACACCGCAGAAATACAAACCATCCTAAGAGACTACTACAAGCAACTCTATGACAGTAAAATGGATAATCTAGAAGAAATGGACAAATTCTTAGAGAGGTATAACCTTCCAAGACTAAACCAGGAAGAAACAGAAAATATGAACACACCAATCACAAGTAATGAAATTGAAACTGTGATTAAAAATCTTTCAGCAAACAAAAGTCCAGGACCAGAAGGCTTCACAGATGAATTCTATCAAACATTTAGAGAAGAGCTAACACCTATCCTCCTCAAACTCTTCCAAAAAATTGTGGCGGAAGGAACACTCCCAAACTCATTCTATGAGGCCACCATCACCGTGATATCAAAACCAAAGATACTACAAAAAAAAGAAAATTACAGACCAATATCACTGATGTATAGAGATGCAAAAATCCTCAACAAAATACTAGCAAACAGAATCCAACAACACATTAAAAGGATCATACACCATGATCAAGTGGGATTTATCCCAGGGATGCAAGAATTCTTCAGTATACGCAAATCAATCAATGTGATACACCATATTAACAAATTGAAGAATAAAATCCATATGATCATCTTAATAGATGCAGAAGAAGCCTTTTGACAAAATTCAACACCCACTGATGATAAAAACGCTCCATGATAAAAACTCTCCAGAAAGTGGGCATAGAGGGAACCTACCTCAACAAAATAAAGGCCATATACGACAAACCCACAGCAAACATCATTCTCAATGATGAAAAACTGAAAGCATTTCCTCTAAGATCAGGAACGAGATAAGGATGTCCACTCTGACCACTATTATTCAACATAGTTTTGGAAGTCCTAGTCATGGCAATCAGAGAAGAAAAAGACATAAAAGGAATACAAATTGGAAAAGAAGAAGTAAAACTGTCACTCTTTGCAGATGACATGATACTATACATAGAGAATCCTAAAGATGCCACCAGAAAACTACTAGAGCTAATCAATGAATGTCGTAAAGTTGCAGGATACAAAATTAATGCACAGAAATCTTTTGCATTCCGATACACTAATGATAAAAAATCTGAAAGAGAAATTAAGGAAACACTCCCATTTACCATTGCAACAAAAAGAATAAAATACCTAGGAATAAACCTACCTAGGGAGACAAAACACCTTTATGCAGAAAACTATAAGACACTGATGAAAGAAATTAAAGATGATGCCAACAGATGGAGAGATAGACCATGTTCTTGGATTGGATGAATCAATATTGTGAAAATGACTATACTACCCAAAGCAATCTACAGATTCAATTACCAATTACCACCAACAGTCCAATTACCATCCAATTACCAATTACCATCCAATTACCAATGGCATTTTATATAGAACTAGAAAAGAATTTTTAATTTGTATGGGGACACAAAAGACCCCAAATAGCCAAAGCAGTCTTACGGGAAAAAATCGGAGCTGGAGGAATCACGCTCCCTGAATTCAGACCATACTACAAAGCTACAGTCATCAAGAGAGTATGGTACTGTCAGAAAAAGAGGAACATAGATCAGTGGAACAAGATAGAAAGCCCAGAGATAAATCCACACACCTATGGTCAACTGATCTATAACAAAGGAGGCAAGGATATAAAATGGAGAAAAGACAGTCTCTTCAATAAGTGGTGCTGGGAAAACTGGACAGCTACATGTAAAGGAATGAAATTCGAACACTCCCTAAAACCATACACAAAAATAAACTCAAAATGGATTAAAGACCTAAATGTAAGACTGGACACTATAAAACTCTTGGAGGAAAACATAGGAAGAACACTCTTTGACATAAATCACAGCAAGATCTTTTTTGATACACCACCTATAGTAACAGAAATAAAAACAAAAATAAACAGATGGGACCTAATGAAACTTGAAAGCTTTTGCACAGCAAAGGAAACCATAAACAAAACGAAAAGACAACCCTCAGAATGGGAGAAAATATTTGCAAACAATTAAACGGACAAAGGATTAATTTCCAAAATATATAAACAGCTCATGCAGCTCCATATTAAAAAAATAAAAAACCCAATCCAAAAATGGTCAGAGCTAAATAGACATTTCTCCAAAGAATACATACAGATGGCCAAGAAGCACATGAAAGGCTGCTCAACATCACTAATTATTAGATAAATGCAAATCAAAACTACAGTGAGGTACCACCTCACACCAGTTAGAATGGGAGTCATCAGAAAATCTACGAACAACAAATGCTGGAGAGGGTGTGGAGAAAATGGAACCCTCTTGCACTGTTGGTGGTAGTGTTTACTGAAACAGCCACTATGGAGAACAGTATGGTGGTTCCTTAAAAAGCTAAAAACAAAATTACCATTTGATCCAGCAATCCCACTACTGGGCATATACCCAAAGAAAACCATAATTCAAAAAGACACATTCACCCCAATGTTCATTGCAGCACTATTTACAATAGCCACGTCACAGAAGCAACCTAAATGCCCATCGACAGACGAATGGATAAAGAAGATGTGGTACATATATACAATGGAATATTACTCAGCCATAAAAAGGCATGAAATTGGGTCATTTGTTGAGACGTGGATGGATCTAGAGACCGTCATATAGAGTGAAGTAAGTCAGAAAGAGAAGAACAAATACTGTCTATTATAAACACATATACGTGGAACCTAGAAAAACTGTACAGATGAACTGGTTTGCAAGGAAGAAACTGCAACACAGATGTAGAGGACAAACGTATGGAAAGCGGCAGGGGGTGGGGGTGGGGGTGTGATGAATTGGGCGATTGGGATTGACATGTATACACTGATGTGTATAAAATTGATGACTAATAAGAACCTGCTGTATAAAAAAATAAATGAAATAAAATTCAAAAATTAAAAATAAAACACCCAGAAAACAATGAACAAAATGGCAATAAGTACATACCTATCTATAATTAATTTAAATGTAAGCAGACTAAATTCACCAAAGACATCAAGTGGCTGAATGGATACAAAAAGAAGACCCATTTTATATATCTGCCTATAAGAGTCTTACTTTAGAAGAAAGGACATACACAGACTGAATGTGAAGGGATAAAAAAAGATATTCCATGCAAATGGAAATGAAAAGAAAGCTGGGGTAGATATATTCATATCAGAGAAAATAGACTTTAAAGCAAAGACTGTATAAAAGACAAAGAAGGGTGTTATATAATGATAAATAAGTCAATCCATGAAGAGGATATAACATTTATAAATGCATATGCACCAAACATAGGGGCACCAAGACACATAGCAAATATTAATGAACTTAAAGGGAGAAACTGAAAGCAATACAATAATAGTAGGGGAATTCAACACCCCATTTACATCAATGGATAGATCATCCACACAGAAAATCAATAAGGCAACACTGGCCTTAAATGACATACTCGACTAGATAAATTTAATAGATATATACAGAACATTCCATCCAAAAGCACTAGAACAGACATTCTTCTCAAGTGCACATGGAACATTCTCCAGGATACACTGCATGCTGGGTCACAAAAGAAGCCTCAGTAAATTTAAAAAAAAAAAGAAACAATACCATCTTCTCCAACCAAAATGGTACAAAACTAAAAGTCATCCACAAGAAAAAAAATAGATAAAAGCACAAAAACATGGATATTAAACAACATGCCACTTAGCAACCAATGGGTCATCTAAAAAAAATCAAAGAGAAATTTAAAAATACCTAGTGAGAAATGAAAACAGAAATACAACACACCAAAAATTAAAGGATGCAGCAGAAGCATTTCTAAGAGAAAAGTTCATAACAATACAGGTCTACCTCAAGAAACAAGAAAAATCCCCAATAAACAATCTACCTTCATACCTAAAAAAACCTAGAAATAGAAGAACAAATGAAGTCCAAAATTAGTGAAATGAAAGAATATTAGAGAAGAAATAGATTAAAAAACCAATAGAAAATATCAATGAAACTAAGAGCTGATTCTTTGAAAAGATAAACTAAATCAACAAACCTTTAGCTAGACTAACCAAGAAAAAAGAGAAAGGACTCAAATAAAAATGAAAGAGGAAAAGTTACAACAGATACCACAGAAATACAAAGGATCATAAGAGACTACTACGATTACACACCAACTAATTAGAAAACCTATAAGAAATGTTTAAAGACCTAAAAATGTGCAATCTTCCACGAATGAATCAGGAAGAAATAGAAAATCTGAATAGACTGAATAGGAGAGTAAGACAGTAACCAAAAATCTCCCAACAAACAAAAAGCCCAGGACCAGGTGGATTCACTGGTGAATCCTATAAAACAGTCAAAGATTTAATACCTACACTTTTCAAACTCTTCAAAAAACTGAAGTGGAGGTAAACCTTCCAAACATTGTATGAATTGACATTACCTTACCCTGACAACAAAACCAGACAAGGACACCACAAGAAAGGAAAATTACAGGCAATATCCCTGATGAACATAGATACAAAAATCCTCAACAAAATATTAGTAAACTGAATCCAACAATACTTTAAAAGGATCATATATCATGATCAAGTGGAATCTATTAGAGGGACGCAAGGATGGTTTGACATCCATAAAAGCAGTCAATATATCACTTAACAAAAAGAAATATAAAAATCATAAGGTCGTCTCAAGAGATGCAGAAAAAGCTTTTAACAAATTTCAACATCCATCTGAGGTAAAATCTCTCAACAATTCAGGTATAAAACAGAATATACCTCAACATAATAAAGGTCATATGTGAAAAGCCCACAGCTAACATCATACTCAACAGTGAAAACCTGAAAGCTTTTCCTCTAAGATCAGGAAGATGACAAGGATGCCCATTCTCAACACTTTCATTCAACACAGTATTGGAGTTCCTAGCCACAGCAATTAGACCAAAAAAAAATCCAAATTGGAAAAAAAAAGAAGTAAAACTGTCACTATTTGCAGATGACATAATATTGTATATATAAAACCCTAAAGACTCCACCAAAAACTGTTAGAACTAGTAAATGAATTCAGTAAAGTCACAGGATACAAAAATCAGTATACAGTAATCTGTGATATTTCTATACACTAATAACAAACTAGTACAAAGAGATATTAAGAAAACAATCTCACAATTACATCAAATAGAATAAAATACCTAGGAATAAATTTAACCAAGGTAGTGAAAAAATTAATATTGCTAAAATTTGTTAAAATTTCCCTATTACCCAAAGCAATCTACAGATTCAATGCCATCCCTATCTAAATTCCAATGGCATATTTCACAGAACTAGAACATTAATTCTAAAATTTGTATGGAAACACAAAAGACCCTAAATAGCAAAGACAATCTTAAAAAAGAAGAAAAAAGCTGGCAGTATCACATTCCCTGATTTCAAACTATAATACAAAGCTATGGTAATAAAAACAAGATAGTACTAGCACAAAAACAGACACACATATCAATGGAACAGAATTGAGGGCCCAGAAATAAACGTATACATATATGGACAACAAATTTACGACAAAGGAGCAAAGAACATATAATGGAGAAAGGATAGTTTTTTCAATAAATGGTGCTGAGAAAACAGGACAGCCACTAGACCATTATCATACACCATACATAAAAATTTTAAATGTATTAAAGACTTCAGGGGCTTCCCTGGTGGCACAGTGGTTGAGAGTCCGCCTGCCGATGCAGGGGACACGGGTTCGTGCCCCGGTCCGGGAAGATCCCACATGCCGCGGAGCGGCTGGGCCCGTGAGCCATGGCCGCTGAACCTGCGCGTCCGGAGCCTGTGCTCCGAAGCGGGAGAGGCCACAACAGTGAGAGGCCCGTGTACCGCAAAAAAAAAAAAAGAAAAAAAAATGTATTAAAGGCTTCAATGTAAGACCTGAAACCGTAAGATTCCTAGAAGAAAACATAGGTAGGAACCCCAGTGACATCAATGTTAGGGATGTTTCTGTGGATCTGACTCTGAAGGCAAGAGAAACAAAAGCAAAATAAACAAATGGTACTACTTCAAACTAAAAAGCTTCTGCACAGTGAAGGAAAATATCAAAATGAAAAGGCAAACTACAGAATGGGCAAAGATATTTATGAATCGTATGTCCAATATGGGGTTAATATTCAAAGTATATAAGGAACTGATACAACTCAACAATTAAAAACAAAACCAAAAACCCTGTTAAAAACAGGCAGAAGCTCTGAATAGACATTTTTCCAAAGAAATTTCATACAGATGGCCAACAGGCATGTGAAAAGATCGTCAGCATCACTAATTACCAGGGAAATGCAAATCAAAACCACAATGAGATACCATCTCACAGCTTTTAGACTGGCTGTTATTGAGAAGACAAGAAATAACGGATGTGGAAGACAATGTGGAGAAAGGGGAGCCATCACATACTGCTGGTGGGGACTGTATATTGGTACAGACACTACGGAAAACAGTATGGAGGGTCATCAAAAAAAATTAAGACTAAAACTACCACATGACTAAGGTATTTACCCAAAGAATACAAAAACAGTAATTCAGAAAGATATCTGCACCCCTATGTTCATTGCAGCATTATTTACAATAGCCAAGATATGGAAACAACCTAACTGTCCATCAATAGATAAATGGGTAAAGATGTAGTATGTATATGTATTTGTGTATATATACACACACAAATGCATACACACACACACACACACACAGAGGCGATGGAATATTACTCAGCATAAAAAAGAATGAAATCCTGCCATTTGCGACAACACGGATAAAGTCATTATGCTATGTGAAATAAGTCAGACAGAGAAAGACAAACATACTAACATATGATTTCATTCATATGTAGAATCTAAAAAAACAAATTAACAAACAAAATTTAAAAAAAAAAACACCTCATAGATACAGAGATTAAATTACTGGTTACCAGAGGGGAAGGGGTTGGGGCATGGGCAAAATGGGTGAAGGGGGTCAACTGCACGGTGATGGATAGTAACTAGACTTGGGATGGTGATCACTTTGTAGTATATACAGGTGTCAAATTACAATGCTGAATATCCGAAACATACAATAAATAATAATATTAAGAATAATAATATTATACAGAATATGGAGCTCAGGTTCACCAACTAGTGATGTTATTCTCTTGCTACGAGGTGTCCCAAAGAGAAGGCTCAAAAGAGCTAACACATTTATCAGCCGAAGTCATGCTCCTCTCCCTGAGACTAGGCCAGGAGTTGGACAGCAAGAATTTTACAAATATTAATAAAAGCATATCTTTTGTCTCCTGTGTCAAGTTTATCTTCCACCAGGAATAAATTTCTGCAGGAGCAGTAACTGCTGGTCACTGCCGTTGTTATTTCTACAGCCACCTTCTGCTCCTGGCCAGCTATGAGCCACTTAAAATAGTTTTGATGCTCTTAACTTTCTTGGTAACCAGATATGATCCAAGGAGCGCATGATGACAATATTATTTTTCAAAGCAAACCACATATTCAGACAACAAAGGAATGAAACTAAGTATGGTCGTGCAATTGAAAAAATGTAAACCCACAGAAAAACACACATGAAAGGACAAAGAAAATCTCAAGTTTTTAAGCTCTGACTTTTGTTATGCAATTTCATATCTCAACTTTAGTCATTCAGTGACCATCCTATCATCTGCATGAGATTAAAAAATGAACTACTAGCGAACACCTGGATCACCTCAAAAATATACACTTTAACCAATGCTTTAGCCAATCAAGGACAAAGAGAAGAACAGGCTTAAAGGAGGAAGTAGAAATTCTCCTTTGATCAGAATTCAGCCCTAAAGAGACTAAAGAAAACATATTGCTTCTTTTAGGCAAAAGCACTTGAACTTTGGCCTCAAGGCCAAAGTCCTGCACCAAGGAACACCCTGAACATCTGTCTCTATCTTTTCTTTCCCCCATGCAAGTGTTGGTTACTGACACTCCAGCTCTTTCCTGGAGCCCTTCTTGCCATCTCAGACTCCAGAGTAAAGGCCCATGTCCTCCAAATCATTTTAATGAACTCAAGTTACATCCTTCTTTATGATCATTCTGTGGCTAATTCCTCACTACATGTGTTCAACCGGATGGAAAGAAAAGAGCAACACCCACCTCCAGATGCAGCAATTATCCCTACCACCCAGTTGAGGTTCCGCTTTGCAAGGATAACCAGAATTGTGCTGTCCCTCACAGCGCAGACACAGATTAAAATGAATTCAATCCACGTTCCTTTCTACTTGGCTGGCAGACAACCTAAGTAGACCATCATCACAAAGTGGTTCTAGAAAGTCTATTTTAGACGTGGTCGGGGGCTCACCACGAGGAGAACGGGGATGGCAAGAGATGGTGATGGAGTCCACAGGCAGCTGCTGTGGAAGAAGAGGGGACGGAGCAGAGGCAGGAGTGTAGAGAGGCTCGTGTTCTGAATTAAACCTTGTGTCAGATGGCCAAGGGACAGACAGGATTCGACAGCCTCCCTCCACTCTCCTTCCCATCCCACCCTCCCCACTAACCCCACCTTTAATCAAATGTATGAAGCCATCTGAAAAATATTATCAGCTTTGGGGGGTGGGGTTAATGCTAAAATCATCGCCCTTATTATTAGGCATTTGCTTATTGATGCTTTCATTTTAAAGAAGTCAAATTTTAAGGTTACTTGTAGATCCCAAATAGCCGTATTATTAATAGCACATCTGATAGGAACACTAATATCACCAATCCACAACAAGAACTCATTCTACATGTAAAACAAAGGCCCCCACTTACCCTACTTTTTATTACAGGAAATGTCCCATAGCCTAAAGTACTCAAAGCTGGGGTGCCAGCTGTGGGAATTTAATACCTCTTGGGCTTTTATGAATCCAATTTCCCCTCCTTTTATTTTCCTTTGCTTTTTTCTTTTCTTGTCATCTTTCTTGTTCTTCTTCCCTGAAGAGGGATGAAGGGACAAAACTAAGGTGGGGAGAGGGCAAGTGACCTATGAATCAAACCGGCCAGATTTTCACAAGTCAGAGCACGTTCATTTCCTGGAATGGTCCTCAGAATAAAAGAAAGGAGTGGAAACCTCAAATTCATAAGTTTTAGTTCAATGCCATTGCTTAAATGTGGAATTAAAGACAGTCTGAACAAAATAGCATCACTTGTCAATTTAAAAGGGGTAAAAAGCATTTTTTTCTTTCCACATCTATTTTCCAGGCCTCCTTAGATTGCAGGATTTCGCGGGGTGGTGATATCCATCTGAGTCTAGCACAGTGCTCATGTCTCTGGCATTCGATACTCCACCCATTCAGTGAACATCTGGAGAGCTTGGGCAAATACATTATTGTTTCCCATAAAGTGCACTGAGATCAAGGACTCTCTGGGATGGCAACAGAGTCTGAGTAAAATAAGAATTTAATATATTCATTTGAGAAAATGAATGCTGGATTAAGGAAAAAGAAAAAAACATTTCTACACAGCAGAAATTCTTGCAGAATGTGAGATGCGCTGGGAATTTCTAAGAGAGGGGTATGGTGAGTCGTATTTCCCAAGACTTATCTGACCACTAACTCCTTGGTGTTACATGTCACTAGTCAACGTTCTATGAAACACAAGTTGGAGAGGAAAAAATGGGCCACATCTTTACAATCCAATCATGCATATTTATAAAATATTTTGTCTGAATTATTTTTAAATGGCAGATGGAGGTGTGTGGAGCATCATCAGAACGTAAGTGACTGGGAGAGGAGGGTGGAGAGAAAGTGTCTGCCCTTTCTTTGGTCAGTTAAGCTCCTAACGAGCTCCTGGGCACCCAGTTACCTTCCAACTCAAACCTGAGCCTCTCTCTCTGCTTTATTCATTCAATCAAGAGTAATAATCATAATAACCACTTAGACCAGTCCTTTTGTTCCATAC
This sequence comes from Stenella coeruleoalba, assembly GCF_951394435.1. NCBI lineage: Eukaryota > Metazoa > Chordata > Mammalia > Artiodactyla > Delphinidae > Stenella > Stenella coeruleoalba. The sequence goes on along the minus strand of NC_137164.1, from coordinate 22,661,591 downwards.
GTGAGAAAAGAGAGGCCCCAAAATAGGTATCTACTTTGCCCGAGGTCATTTAGTGAAAAAGTGGCAGAAGATAGAACAGAAAATCCAATATTTCAAATATCCAACGTTCCCTAAAATTGTATTTACTCAATATGTACTCCAGATCTAATATAGGCTAAGATAAAGGAGAAAATCTACATCAGTATTTATTTAACTCAGATTAAAACACCACTCTTGATTACAGTAAAATTTGGCTTTGGGGCTAACTCAGCTAGGCCTAGGTAAACATTCTCTCTTGCATTATTTATGGAGAAGGCAGCCGTCTCATGTAAATATGATTCACACTGGAAATGGTGGAATCCCCTCGGCTTCTACTCTGGGAGACCACCCCCCCTCATTTCGGGGTAGGATTCCCTCCTCTGGGGGAATCTCTGGAAAATCTCCCCTACCCTAAATTTGGGTTCCCCTCTTCCCCGCTACCCATTGGGGTGGGGAATCTTTTCCACTCTCACAATTTTACCCACCCCACATATGCTAATAGCTCCCAAATGCATAACTGTAGTTAGCCACCCTAAATACTTCTGCAGTAAAGCAGCAAAGAGAAGAGAAGCAAAGAAGGGAAAGAAAGGAAGGAGAGAAAAGGTGGACTCCCCAGGGCTGGCCTTGCAGCAGAGAAACTGTTTCTTTCCCATGGCGCATCAAATTAGGCACAGCCTCATTTTCGTCCATAAACTTGATCCTTCGCTTTTGCTCCCAGTTTCAACCGTTAGCGCCAGCAGTCCTCTAGATGCCCAAACAAGAAATCTGGGATTCATTCTATATTACTCCATTGCCCTCAGAACTTACATCCAATTAAACTCCAGGGCTGACTGCTTTTACCAATAAGATTCCAATTCTCCCTTTTAGCTTGGATAACTCAAAAAGTCTCCCCCCCACCCCAGCTAGTTTGCATGCCTCTGGTCTTATTCCCACCCTCAAGCCCATTCTCTATTCAAGAAACCATTCCCCAGAGATCCTCGTAAAACACAAAACTGACTCCATCTCATCTGTGCTCAAAACCCTTCATCAGCACCGTATCGCTTACAGCCCTAACTCCCTAACATAGGCTCCCATGTACCTCTGTCCAACAGCTAGCCTCACCATCACGGCCCCGTACTCTGTGTGGTCCGGGAACTGCTCATGACTTCCTGCTGTGCCTGCATTATTTCTGACCTCAGTGCTTGTTAACGCTGCTCCCGCATCCTCACCTCGATTCTGCAGGATTCAACTCAGGCACCCTCTCCTCCAGGAAGCTTTCCCTGGCTTGGGCTAGTCTAGCTATCCATTCTCAGTACTTCTGTGATACCCTGTAACCTGCAACTGCTCTCTCATAGGGCTTCCTCAGTCTTCTTGATGGTGTGTCTCATCTCTGAGGGCAGAAACAATGTCTTCCTCCACTCCAGATGCCCAGCCCCTAGCACAGTGCCAATTACATAAGAGGTACCCAATAAATGTCTACTGAATGAATAAAACGAGTAACGAGCTATGACAAGCACAAACCCACTCATCCCACCATGTCTCTGAGCTCCTCCCCACTTCCCAGAACCCCTGCCAAGTTCTAGGTAATGGCCATGGGTAATCACATCAATTTGCCATACACTAGAGATTACTCCCATGTAAACTTCACTCGTTCGGCTGGCCTTTCCAAGCCAGTTTTAATTAACAAGGTTTTCTCTGTTAAGATGTTTCCCATAGAGTGTTTCCTGGACTGCATTATTCTGATGTGTGCCTCAGTTCTCGGTCACTCTCTGTGGATGGAGCCTTCTACAGTAATTGACAGAGTTTACAGTGTTTTAAAAGTTCCTGTTGAAGACATTTCTAAGCAGAATATTAGAGCCACGTGTTTTCACTCAATCATAATGCCCTTCCTGAGCCAAACTTACTTAGGCTTGGTCCCCGTCCTATTTTTTTCTTTGTTTGGGAATAATTTGAGAAAAGAAAAAAAATCCACTGAGCCATTCTGGAGTGAGAGGAGATTTAAAATTATTAAAACATACTTTACAATGAAGGTGCAACTGCTTTTGGCTCAGAATAACCAGCATAATTCAAAAATGCATTCAAACTACATTTCAATTTAGTATCTAGCTTAGTCTTCCTGATGAAATCACTGTCTCATCAGCTTAAAGCAAAATAAAGTAGTTCAAGTTAAAAAGGACTAAAGCTATCACTTCTGACTAAATGCAATCAGCATAGTATTTTAGCAGAACATTGTGATTATTATAATACCTAATAATAATAAACATTTCTGCCATCAGGGTCTTTGGCACTGCAGAGAACAGAAAGGAGCTTGCCCCATGGACTTCTAATGTAAATTAAACAAGCAATATGGGCACACAAGTTTCACAGGTTAGAGTTAATTAACATTTTATCCCAAGCAGAGAAAAGGGAAAGAAAATTAAAATCAATATTAACAGCATCAGAATTCACTTCAAACCTTATAGGAGTCACCTGTAATGTGAATATAACTTAAGAGACTTACAACATCACCAAGTCCAGACTGATGTCCCTTGCTCCTGCCTACTCAGCTAACCCTTAAAAACAGCGGATTTGCATGGTTGATTCTTATACAGCCTTACACAGCCAGTGGCAGACCTGCCAAGAGACATAGGACACATTAGCTGAACTCCAGGGACCCACCCCTGTTGTATGACTCAATTTCCTCTCTTTTTTCTTCCCCCACTCCTTATGAGTAAGTATCCAATAACAGAAAAAACATTGAACCTAGATTTATCTCCTACTGTATTTATCCTTTTTTAAATTGAAGTATAGTTGATTTATAATATATTAGCTTCAGGTGTACAACATAGTGACTGAATATTTTTATAGATCGATTATACTCCATTTAAAGTTATTACAAAATAATGTCTATAGTTCCTTGTGCTATACAGTATATCCTTGCTGCATATCTATTCCACACATGCACCCCAATGTTCACAGCAGCACCATTTACAATAGCCAAGAGATGGAAGCAACCTAAGTGTCCACCGACAGAGAAATGGATGAAGAAGATGTGGGATATATGCACATGGAATATTACTCAGCCATAAGAAGAGTGAAATTTTGCCATTTGCAACAATATGGATGGACCTAAAAAATATTATGCTTAGGGAAGTAAGTCAGAAAAGACAAATACTCCACATTAGCACTTACATATGGAATCTAAAAAATAAAACAAATGAATGTATATATCAAAATAGAACAAACAGACTCACAGACATAGAAGACAAACTAGTGGTTACCAATGGCGAGAGGGAAGCGGGAAGGGGAAAGATTGGGATATGAGATTAAGAGATACACTGTGGTTATTTTTAAGTATACACCCTCAAATCCTTTTTTTTTTTAAGATTTTCTTGCACCAATTTTTAATTGAGATATAACTGACATATAACATGATATTAGTTTCAGGTATGTGACATGATTTGATATTTATATATGTTGTGAAATGATCACCAAAATGTCTTGTTAGCATCCATCACCATACATAGTTACAAATTTTTTGTCTTGTGATGAGGACTTTTAAGATCTACACTCTTAGCAACTTTCAAAAATGCAACACCATATTATTAACTGTAGTCACCATGCTGCACATTACATACCCATGAAATTTGGGAAATTTGTACATTTTGATCCCCTTCATCCATTTCTCCTACCCCCCCCCAGCCCCCACCTCTAGCAACCATCAATCTTTCCTCTGTATCTATGAGTTTTGCTTGTTGTTAAATATGTGTTTAATTCCACATTTAAGTGAGATCACATGGTATTTGTCTTTTCCTGTCTGACTTATATCACTTAGCATAATGCCCACAAGGATCAACCATATTGTTGCATGTTGTGTAGAGTGTAAGTTTCATTTTCTGCATGTGGTTGTCCAGTTTTCCCAACACCATTTATTGAAGGGACGGTCCTTTCCTGATTGTATATTCTTGGCTCCTCTGTCATAAACTAATTGACCATAATTGTGTGGGTTTATTTCTGGCCTCTCTATTCTGTTTCGTGTATCTCAATTTTTAAAAAAAGAATACTTTTTCATACATTTTTATCCTACTTGGCCACATTCTTTCTAAACTAATTTGGGTTTACTGACTGAATGATCTAGCACTGCTTCTGCTTAATGTTTAAGATTATAAAATATGTAGATCTGTAATAACAAAATTGAATCATTATTCTGACATATTATTTCAAAAGTAATTATATTTTATAGTATGTCAGCTTGAAGATGATCTCCAAAATATTCAGGTAACTTAAGACTTTAAACTGATGCTAAATTTATCTAAATAATGTATATTTTTTAGATACTAAGATAATTTTTAAGAAAAATAAATACTGAAACTTCAATTACTAGGCTTAATTTTAGGTTCATTTACTTTTTGCCCCTGTATTCATATGGTAGAGGATATCCTATGTAATATACCTTTTTATATGTATATATATATATATATATATATATATACACACTTCTTAATGAAAATATCCATTTTTGCCACTTGTAGATGATGTACTAGAAAGATGCTTTACGGATATAGAGTACTACAGAAAGTTCACGGGAAGGGAATTTTATTTGTCAGTGTCAAAGTTGGCTAACATTAGATACGTTTATTTAAAATATTTTCAAAAAGAATTTTAGCATCAAATATTGTAGTAATACAAATCTAAAGTTTTGTTTTCTTTCTGCTAAAACAACACAATTTTCTTGAACTACTGGCCTACTCTCTTCTAATTTACATTTTAAAAATTGACGTGATATTCACATAACAGAAAACGAACCATTTTAAAGTGAAAATTGTAGTGCAATTTAGTTCATTCATAATGTTGTGCAACCATTACCACTATGAATTTCCAGAACATTGTCATTGACACAAAAGAAAACCCTTTGTCACACCCCATTTCCCTCTCCCCCCAACTCTTGGCAACCACTGATCACTTTTCTGTATTATGGATTTGCCTTTCTGGATATTTTATACAAATGGAATCATTTGATACGTAGCCTTTTGTGCTTGGCTTCTATTAGGTTGAAGTTTTCAAGGTTCATCTATGTTGTATATCATGTATCAGTATTTCAATCTATTTATGGCTAAATATTCTTTATAGCTAAATATGGATATACCACACATTCTTACCATTCCTCTTTGGATGAAATTTGTGATGTTTTCACCTTTGGCTATAGTAAATAGTGCTACTATGAAAATTTATGTACAAGTTTTTGTTTGAATACAGGTTTCTAATTCTTTTGGCTAGATATCTAGGAGTGGAATTGCTGCATCATGGGATAATTCTATGTTTAACTTTAGAGGAATCACCAAACTGTTTCCCACAGTGACTGATCAGTTTTACATTTCCACCAGCATTGTACAAGTGTTCCAATTTTTCTACATCCTCACTGACACATTATTTTCTGCATTTTTTCTATATATAGCTGTCTTAGTGTATGTGAACTGGTATCTCATTGTGGTTTTGATTTGCATTTTCCTAAGGATTAGGATGTTGAGCATTTTTTCATATGCTTTTTAGGCATTTGTATGTCTTCTCTGGAGAAACGTCTGTTCAAGTCCTTTGCCCATTTTTATTTTATTTTTTTAACACCTTTATTGGAGTATAATTGCTTTACAATGGTGTGTCAGTTTCTGCTTTATAACGAAGTGAATCAGTTACACATATACATATGTTCCCATATCTCTTCCCTCTTGCGTCTCCCTCCCTCCCACCCTCCCTATCCCACCACTCTAGGGGGTCAAAAAACACCAAGCTGATCTCCCTGTGCTATGCGGCTGCTTCCCACTAACTATTTTATGTTTGGCAGTGTATATATGTCCATGCCACTCTCTCACTTTGTCACAGCTTACCCTTCCCCCTCCCCATATCCTCAAGTCCATTCTCTAGTAGCTCTGTGTCTTTATTCCCATCTTACCCCTAGGTTCTTCATGACCTTTTGGTTTTTTCGTAGATTCCATATATATGTGTTAGCATACGGTATTTGTCTTTCTCTTTCTGACTTACTTCACTCTGTATGACAGACTCTAGGTCCATCCACCTCACTACAAATAACTCAATTTCATTGTTTTTTATGGCTAATATTCCATTGTAAATATGTGCCACATCATCTTTATTCATTCATCTGTTGATGGACACTTAGGTTGCTTCCATGTCCTGGCTATTGTAAATAGTGCTGCAATGAGAATTTTGGTAGACAAGACTCTTTCTGAATTATGGTCTTCTCAGGGTATATGTGTAGTAGTGGGACTGCTGGGTCATATGGTAGTTCTATTTTTAGTTTTTTGTGGGGGTTTTTTGTGGTACCCGGGCCTCTCACTGTTGTGGCCTCTCCCGTTGCGGAGCACAGGCTCCGGACGCGCAGGCTCAACAGCCATGGCTCATGGGCCTAGCCACTCCACTGCATGTGGGATCTTCCGGACTGGGGCACAAACCCGTCTCCCCTGCATCGACAGGCGGACTCTCAACCACTGCGCCACCAGGGAAGCCCCTATTTTTAGTTTTTTAAGGAACCTCCATACTGTTCTCCACAGTGGCTGTATCAATTTACATTCCCACCAACAGTACAGAGGGTAGCCTTTTCTCCACACCCTCTCCAGCATTTATTGTTTCTAGATTTTTTGTTGATGGCCATTCTGACTGGTGTGAGATGATATCTCATTGTAGTTTTGATTTGCATTTCTCTAATGATTAATGATGTTGAGCATTCTTTCAAGTGTTTGTTGGCAATCTGTATATCTTCTTTGGAGAAATGTCTATTTAGCTCATCTGCCCATTTTTGGATTGGGTTGTTTGTTTTTTTGTTATTGAGCTGCTTGTAAATTTTGGAGATTAATCCTTTGTCAGTTGCTTCATTTGAAAATATTTTCTCCCATTCTGAGGGCTGTCTTTTCATCTTGTTTATGGTTTCCTTTGCTGTGCAAAAGCTTTGCAGTTTCATTAGGTCCCATTTGTTTATTTTTGTTTTTATTTCCATTTCTCTAGGAGGTGGGTCCAAAAGGATCTTGCTGTGATTTATGTCATAGAGCATTCTGCCTATATTTTCCTCTAAGAGTTTGGTAATGTCTGGCCTTACATTTAGGTCCTTAATCCATTTTGAGTTTATTTTTGTGTATGGTGTTAGGGAGTATTCTAATTTCATACTTTTACATGTACCTGTCCAGTTTTCCCAGCACCACTTACTGAAGAGGCTGTCTTTTCTCCACTGTATATTACTGCCTCCTTTATCAAAGATAAGGTGACCATATGTGCGTGGGTTTATCTCTGGGCTTTCTATCCTGTTCCATTGATCTATATTTCTGTTTTGGTGCCAGTACCATACTGTCTTGATTACTGTAGCTTTGTAGTATAGTCTGAACTCAGGGAGCCTGATTCCTCCAGTGTCATTTTTCCTTTCTCAAGATTGCTTTGGCTGTTCGGGGTCTTTTGTGTTTCCATACGAATTGTGAAATTTTTTGTTCTACTTCTGTAAAAAATACTACTGGTGGGCTTCCCTGGTGGCGCAGTGGTTGAGAGTCTGCCTGCCAATGTAGGGGACACGGGTTCATGCCCCAGTCTGGGAAGATCGCACGTGCCGCAGAACAGCTGGGCCCGTAAACCATGGCCGCTGAGCCTGCGCGTCCAGAGCCTGTGCTCCGCAATGGGAAAGGCCACAACAGTGAGAGGCCCATGTACCGCAAAAAAAAAAAAAAAAAAAATGGTATTGGTACTTTGATAGGGATTGCACTGAATCTGTAGATTGCTTTGGGTAGTAGAGTCATTTTCACAATGTTGATTCCTCCAATCCAAGAACATGGTATATCTCTCCATCTATTTCTATCATCTTTGATTTCTTTCATCAGTGTCTTATAATTTTCTGCATACAGGTCTTTTGTCTCCTTAGGTAGGTTTATTCCTCGATATTTTATTCTTTTTGTTGCAATGGTAAATGGGAGTGTTTTCTTGATTTCACTTTCAGATTTTTCATTATTAGTGTATAGGAATGCCAGAGATTTCTGTGTATTAATTTTGTATCCTGCTACTTTACCAAATTCATTGATTAGCTCTAGTAGTTTTCTGGTAGCATTTTTAGGATTCTCTATGTATAGTATCATGTCATCTGCAAACAGTGACAGCTTTACTTCTTTGCTGATTTTGATTCCTTTTATTTCTTTTTCTTCTCTGATTGCTGTGGCTAAAACTTCCAAAACTATGTTGAATAACAGTGGTGAGAGTGAGCAGCCTTGTCTTGTTCCTGATCTTAGGGGAAATGGTTTCATTTTTTTACCATTGAGCATAATGTTGGCTGTGGGTTTGTCATATATGGCCTTTAGTATGTTGAGGAAAGTTCCCTCTATGCCTACTTTCTGCAGGGTTTTAATCATAAATGGGCATTGAATTTTGTCAAAAGCTGTCTCTGCATCTATGGAGATGATATGTTTTTTCTCCTTCAATTTGTTAATATGGTGTATCACATTGATTGATTTGCATATATTGAGGATTCCCTGCATTCCTGGAATAAACCCCACTTGATCGTGGTGTATGATCCTTTTAACGTGCTATTGGATTCTGTTTGCTAGTATTTTGTTGAGCATTTTTGCATCTATGTTCATCAGTGATATTGGCCTGTAATTTTCTTTCTTTGTGACATCTTTGTCTGGTTTTGGTATCAGGGTGATGGTGGCCTCGTAGAATGAGTTTGGGAGTGTTCCACCCTCTGCTACATTTTGGAAGGGTTTGAGAAGGTTAGGTGTTAGCTCTTCTCTAAATGTTTGATAGAATTTGCCTGTGAAGCCATCTGGTCCTGGGCTTTTGTCTGTTGGAAAACATTTAATCACAGTTTCAATTTCAGTGCTTGTGATTGGTCTGTTCTTATTTTCTATTTCTTCCTGATTCAGTCTCGGCAGTTGTGTCTTTCTAAGAATTTGTCCATTTCTTCCAGGCTGTCCATTTTATTGGCATAGAGTTGCTTGTAGTAATCTCTCATGATCCTTTGTATTTCTGCAGTGTCAATTGTTACTTGTCCTTTTTCATTTCTAATTCTATTGATTTGAGTCTTCTCCCTTTTTTTCTTGATGAGTCTGGCTAATGGTTTATCAATTTTGTTTATCTTCTCAAAGAACCAGCCTTTAGTTTTATTGATCTTTGCTATTGTTTCCTTCATTTCTTTTTCATTTACTTCTGATCTGATCTTTATGATTTCTTTCCTTCTGCTAACTTGGGGGTTTTTTTGTTCTTTCTCTAATTGCTTTAGGTGCAAGGTTAGGTTGTTTATTTGAGATGTTTCCTGTTTCTTAAGGTAGGATTGTATTGCTATAAACTTCCCTCTTAGAACTGCTTTTGCTGTATTCCATAGGTTTTGGGTCGTTGTGTCTCCATTGTCATTTGTTTCTAGGTATTTTTTGATTTTCTCTTTGATTTCTTCAGTGATCTCTTGGTTATTAAGTAGTGTATTGTTTAGCCTCCATGTGTTTGTATTTTTTACAGATATTTTCCTGTAATTGATATCTAGTCTCTTAACGTTGTGGTCAGTAAAGATACTTGATATGATTTCAATTTTCTTAAATTTACCGAGGCTTGATTTGTGACCCAAGATATGATCTATCCAGGAGAATGTTCTATGAGCACTTGAGAAAAATGTGTATTCTGTTGTTTTTGGATGGAATGTCCTATAAATATCAATTAAGTCCATCTTGTTTAATGTATCATTTAAAGCTTGTGTTTCCTTATTTATTTTCATTTTGGATGATCTGTCCATTGGTGAAAGTGGGGACTCCCTCAAATCCTTTTAACCAAAGACTATTTGAAACTGATGTATAAACAATTTAAGCTTCTAGAATACACTTCCATTCTCATAAAATTAATTATATCTTCTACCAAGTCACTGAAACACACATGCCAAATAAGGATTAAGGCCCAATCAGCCCCCTACCACTTAAAAAAATATTTTAAGCGAATTAGTTTCCAACTGCTCAGTACTCAAGAACCAATACCAAAAACAGTACCCTTAAAAAAAAAAAAGACAATGGGCTATTAGCTGAAAGAATAATAAGATATATATTCCTCTCAAATCTTGCTCCAAGATTTTCTTAAATGAAAATCCCCACAAGAATTAAGTTGGTAAATTCCAAAAGTTCAGCATGGTTCAGGCAGCACTGTCTATTGATGTTTTTCGTTTACTGTCCCTCAGCACTCACTGGATTCTCTCTGACCTTTCGGTCCACCCCATGAAAGCCAGACAAAGCAAGTTCTCCACCTGTCCAGCAGACTGCTCTGGATGTGCCAGAGGCCAGGCCGCACATGGTGACAGCTCACATCACTGACACAAATTACAGCTAATTGCACAGGGCCCAAGCACAGCATAAAAGACAGCCCACATCCAAGAGACTAGGCCAGTCACAAGAGACACCTCACTATTAGCCAGTCCTTCCTGGAACCTCCCTCCATACCTAGTGGTAGAGGGTAAACCTCTCTCCCGGATATACCTTCAGACCTGGATGATTAGACCCCACTCCCCACAAAAAGTATATGTATCACGGGGGAATGGGGAACAAAAATATAAGGATTTCATGTACCCTAAATAATCTTATACCATTCTTACAGGGGAATATATATATATATATATATATATACACACACACACACACACACACACACAGATATATATATATGCGTGTGTGTATTATATAACACTGTATTTTATATAATGGTACATTTTCTCTTCTGTAGCAAAATAAAAGACCAGATAGTAATTGCTATGTGAAAGGTCCAGTAACTGTTTTTGAAGAACACTATCGGCTCAGTTACTTCCCACACAAAGAACTGAAAGATAATAACCTCTATGCACAAATGAATCTTGGCCTTTACAAACATGTCAGAAGCATCAAAAGGCATTAGCGTAAGCCACCTCCAACGTGGTGATTTATCCTTGGACTTTGTCTGAATGTTCCGAAGCAAAACAGAGACCCAGTCTTTCAATACACCGAAAGCACTGTCCTTTAAAAAAGCTTTTTTCATCTTTCTTTGTACCAGAGACTTGTTTTCCAAATACATTGTTCAGATTGCTGATCTGCAGGTTCAACGCCTCACCGAGAGGCTCTCTGCATCTTAGACATGGAAAAAAGCTTCAGCGTTATTCTGGGGTGAACTGTGTCCCCCGAAATGGTATGTTGAAGCCTAATATCTGGCATTTGTGGATCCAACCTTATTTGGAAATAGTCTTTGAAGATGTAATCGAGTTAAGATGAGACCATTACGGTGAGCCCGAATGCAATGTGACTGGCATCTTTATAGGAAGAAGAGTACAGATGCTGACACACAAGGGCCATGTGACAAGCAAGGCAGAGACTGATGTGCCATAGCACGAGCCAAGGAGGCCAAGGACTGCCTCCTACCGTTGCCAGCAAACCACCAGAAACCAGGGAGAGGCAAGGAAGGATCCCCCCCAGAGGCGTCAGGGGGAGCATGGCCCTGCCAATACCTCAACTTCAGACTTCTGGCCTCCAGAACTATGAGACAACAAATTTGTGTTGACTTAAGCTACCCTGTTTGTGGTACTTTATTACGGCAGCCCTTGGATACAAAGACAAGGGGCACCTCTTCCATCCTTTTACTTTGCAGCAGCACTTCAGGAAAACTCCCCTGATTGCTTGGATGGGGGCTAAGTCAAGCCCATAGAAGCCCCCTCCATAACCCATGCAAATAGATAAGATCCCCTGACAGCAGAAGTTCTTATCTGTGACCAAAAGAGAAACAAAAGTGTTGCTGCAGTCTGCCACCTTCAAACTTGAAAGTATCTTTGGAGACTGCTGAGGTCACCCTGCCTTCCTTTCCCTAAGGGACTCATCCTGGAGAAGGCAATAAGGCAGATCCAGAAATGCCAGCAATCAACTTCTGACCTGGCATTTGCCTTGCAGAACACCCAGATGTGAAGAGCCTTTAGCAACTTGCTGTTTTAACGTCTGTAGGTATGGGTGCATAGAGGGTGGCAGCTCTGGATTATTTAATGAGGTCACAGCATGTACTGCTAGCAACTGAGAAAACTGAGCATTCCTGTTGAAGAGATGGTAATAAAGAGGGATGTAAAGGAGAATCCAGCTTGCTTTGTTTGGAACAAAGTATGTGGGATATACTCCCAAGGACAGAGGACAGCTCTGGAGACACAGAATCAGAGAACTTACTATGAGAACCAGTCATATTTTTAGAGATCGCATACCATAATTTTACAGATGAGAAAAACCAGGCTCAAGATACATCTTTAGGACTTCACTGCCAACCCTGACCTAGGCAGGTCTTCTACCAGACTGCTGTCTGTCTGCTTCTCAGTCTCCAAAGAGGGGGGTGATGGTGCCCGTTTATAACGTGCTTTCAGACGCCCCAGCTAAAGCCAATTTTGTGCCAGCACAGAAACAACTAAACAAAAAACCCTAATGTTTTAAAATGGAAAATGGGTTTGGGAAAATGGGGGACACATTCCTATGCCATAAAATGTTAATCAAAATTCTCAGTGTTTAAACATATCAGAAAGCATGACATTTAAGGTAACAATCTAGGAAGCTGGGCCTTTAAAGATCACAATTACAACCTGGCTTTTCTGAAGAGACATAAAAAAATTCCTCTCTGCTACATACAAAAACAAAACAATAATGTAATCGATAAAACACATTATAGTATGTACCAAACTGAAACAAGCAATGAAATTTATTCCCACTCATTCTCAACCACACCAAGTACTTGTAGAATCGGGAAGTATGAAAGAAGAAGGCAAACGTGGAGCAAAAATGAAATGTGAAAGGTTAAAGGCCACAGAGAAAAACACTTCAAAACCTAAGGACAGTTAACACACATAGATTTCATCACTCCAGAAGGCTGTTCAAGGTTCAGGCTTCAAACAACACAGGTCTTCCATTCAGTACTGACCACAGCATGGACAATGGTGGCAGGAATCCTTGCTTTCTCAGACTTCCCACAAAAGTGCAGCATTAGAGAAGGTAAAGTGAACAATAGAGAATGATGATCAAAAGCCATTTTCAGAACTAACTACTTCCATTTTCCTCCTTTTATTGATTTTTTTTTTTAAACCTACTTTGCACTCTCTCAGGCAGCAGGGTTGCAGGGCACATCGTTTAATGTACCTTATTGATTCAATCGTACACATTTATACTTGTGTAGAAACTTTTGCTACAGTGCGTTTATTGATCTTTTAATTATTAATGGAGGCCAGAAAACCTGAAGAGCTTTATCGTAAATATTTTTTATTTTCTCAACTTACGGCAAGAAAAGTATCAAAAACGTTCAGCAGATGAAGCATCGTGCTTTGCTTATTCCCTCTAGTCAACGGGTTATGTTTCAGAGGTGCTGTCAGTAAGAATTTTTTTTCTAAAGTCAGGATTACATCGGACTGAACGACTCATTTGGATGAAAATGTCTTTTATGTTTTCAGTTTCTAGAAATATTCCTGACGTACCCTTAATTTAGCCCTGGGAATGGCAAGCAAGTGTTTCCTTTCAGTGTGGCCGTATTCAGATTACACCGAGCTCGTCAGGTGAGCAAGCTTTCTGCCAAAGTTGCCACAAGGTTAAGAGCCTGTGCTAATGTTGTTTACAAACTGTAATTTTGGGTGATGTCCTTGGCCAGTAAGATCGGTGCTGGGGAAGAGCTCCCACCTATCTGGAAGAGTTCAGGAAAGCTCTGAAGCAAATGGAAGAGCCTTGCATGCTCAGAAACGGGAAGGAGGCATGGAAGAGAGGGGTACCTGTCAGCCTATTCAGGCCTTCACTGCTGCTGGCAAATGCAAAGGTTTCCCGGAGATCCGGACCAACGTTTGCTTGAGGAAACCTGCATCAGTCACTAGGCCGGTGCCCAGGCTGCCTGGTAATTACTAGAAATACTTCAAGATATGTAGCCCCTCTATTAATCTTAATGACCCAACTACACAAGTTATATGCCTCACCCAGAAAGCACAGTTAATACATTTACATACCGTGAGTGCAAAGCAGGATAACATACTCAAGAAGGAAGTAGACGGGGCCTGACCTTCCAGAAAGGACCACCTGATTTAAGGTCTGGTATCCACAAACATAAATGTTATCAAGCGAATCATAATTTGTGAATATCATGAATACACCTTGACTTTTATTATTTAAAATTCACGTATGGCTAATCTGCCGATCACACAGAACACACAATGGGCCCTTACACAGCAAACGTAACTAAAACTGTGGGATCTAATTCTTATGCTCCTCCACTTCCCACACAGGGGACCAGCCTCACTTGAACCAATTCTGATAGGAGAACAGGGGCTATGATTTTAAGCCATTTTTCTCTCTTTATTTTTTTTCTGTAGAATTCTTACTTTAAATTAAACCTAAATTCATGACCATAATTAGTTTCCTCGAAAATCTTCAGTATTTTAACTGAACATGTGTAGGAAAATATTATTAATAAGATGGTGTTTTCCAAATATTATTATAAAGCATTGGGCATGCCATATTATTTATCTTACAACATGAATACTTTCACGAACCCTTTTACCCAGGCTCAAAGAGCACACAGTATATGATACAACCTACAGGAAAATAATTTTATAAATTAGGCCATAGTTCTTTAGATATAAGGGTCTTTGATCAGCTTTTCAACATAACAAAATGTAGTTAGACAGTCAAGTATAAGGCAAACAATCCAGTAATTTAAGGAAAAGCTCTGTGTGACAGTAAGTGAAAAAGAAAAAAATATCTGATACCCAAAACATTGATTCTATGGTTAACTGCCTTTCTCTAGTGTCATGTATAGAATTACAATGGAATTAGTAGTTCTTAAGTTATCAATTAAAAAGATGAATTGGTAAAGATACAGTCATCTGCTGTATTTATATGGTCCATCTCTCATCCACATTTAAATAGAAATAATGCTTGCATTTGCCACTTTTCAAAGTGAAGTGCCTTCCAAATAATAATCCTTTAATTGCATATCATTAGAAATGTTTAAAGAAATAATGAGAGTTAATATCGAACAGGTCTACCAAGATGACAATTGATCCCTCTTGCGTTATGTTTGCTCAGTTCCTTTTCATGATACCTGACCGTAACAAGCATCTGAAGCATAGATGAATGATTTTTGCCTCAAAAACTCTGAAATCATCTCATTTATTCATACTGGATTTGCTAATCAGTAACTCAATTCTTATGAAGGCCCAATATTCCCCCCTAATTACAGCTGCAAAAGAAGAGGCACTGCCTTTAACCCAACCCTTTTCTGCTTTGGGAGCCCTTCCATGCCATTTCCTCTCCGAACCTTCTCAACTAGCACCCAAGAACTTAACCCTCCACCGTTCATGACTTAATGGGGTTGCCTCTTTTTTTTTTTTTTTTTTTACATTTTGGCCATGCCGAAAGGCTTGTGGGATCTTTGTTCCCCACCAGGGATTGAACCCGCGCCCTCTGTGGTGGAAGCACAGAGTCTTAAACCACTGGACCGCCAGGGAAGTCCCAGGGTTGCCTCTTTATGGATGGTATCCCCAACTTTGACCAATCTGCAAAGGTACATTTTTTTTTTTTAATCTATCCTTTCTCCCCTTTCTTCTGCTACTGTTTCCTAGGTTCCAACCATCTAATCAGATTGATACCAATTGTTCACTAACAATCTTATATGGATTCGTTTATTCAACAAATACCCACTGAGCACCGGCTGTATTTCAGCACTCTTCTAGGTGCTGAGGATGTATTTGTAGACAATATCAGACCAAAATTCTTGCCTTCATGAGAGGCTAACACAATACATAAACGAATTAATTGATAATAAATATATATGTATGTATATATGTGCATGTATATATTGTTAGTTCTAAGAGAAATAAAGAAAAATAACATAAGAGGAGAGCTGCTGTGGTGGGGCTGCATTTTAAATAAGATGGTTAGATGGTGATAGCTGGATAAAGCCCTGAAGAAAGTGAGAAAGTCCTGTGGATAGATATGGGGGAAAGCGCTCCAGGCAGAGGACACAGAAGATTCCTAAGTAGTGAGTCTAACATTTCTGAGACACAGAAACAAGGCCAATGTGCCTAGAGTTGGGTAAATGAGGCAAAGTGTAGTGAGTATTCGAGGCACCAAGGACCACTGTAAAGACTTTGCTTTTACTCTGAATGAGAAGGGAAGCTACTGGAGGGTTTTGAACAACGGAGTAATATCCCTTTTTATTTTTAAAACATCTGTACTGAGATACAATTGACACACCATACATTCATCCACTTACAAACTGTACGATTCAATGGTCTTTAGTATATTCACAGAATTGTGAAACCGTCACCACAATCAACTTTAGAACATTTTTATCACTCCAAAGAGAAACCCCACAGCCCTCAGCAATCACTCCCCACCCCCCAAACTCCTAGCCCTAGGCAACCACTAATATACTCTGTGTCTCCATAGATTTGCCTTTTCAGGACATTTCATATAAACTGCATCATGCAATACGTGGTCTTCTGTGACTGGCTTCTTACACTTGGTATGTTTTCAAGGTTCATTCTCGTGTATCAGGTACTAGTACGTCATTTCTTTTTACTGCTGAATAACATTCCATTGTATGGATAAAGCACACT
The DNA here is from genome assembly GCF_951394435.1 of Stenella coeruleoalba. Lineage (NCBI taxonomy): Eukaryota > Metazoa > Chordata > Mammalia > Artiodactyla > Delphinidae > Stenella > Stenella coeruleoalba. Next base: position 22,645,012 of record NC_137164.1, on the reverse strand, counting down.
TGGTTTATCCAGTTATCAGCTGATGGGCATTTGGGTTGCTTCCACTTGTTAGCTGTCATAAACAATGCTTTTATGAACATCTGTATACCAGTTTTTGTACAGACATGCATTTTCAATTATCTTGGGTAAATACCTAGAAGTATGCTTGCTGGGTCATATGGTAACTCTATGCTTAACCTTCTGAGGAACTGCCAAGCTGTTTTCCAAAGCGGTTGAATCTTTTTACATTCTATCAGCAGTGCATAAGGGTTCCAACTTCTCCATATCCTCAACACTTGTAATTTTATCTGTCTTTCTGATCATAGCCATCTAAGCAGGTATGAAGCAGCACCTCATTGTGGTTTTGATTTGCATTTCATAGACGGCTAATACTATTGAGCATCTTTTTGTTCTTATTGATCATTTGTACAGCTTCTTTGGAGAAATGCCTGTTCAGATCCTCTGCTCGTTTTTTAATAGGGCATGTGTTTTTATTACTGAGTTGTAAGAGTTCACTACATATCCTAGATACAAGTCCCTTATCAGATATACGGTTTGCAAATATTTTCTACCATTTTGTGGGTTGTTGTTTCACTATTTTATGATTTGCTGTAAAACACTAAAGTTTTTAATTTTGATGAAGTCCAAGTTACCTTTTCTTTTGCTTTCTTGTGCTTTTGGTGGTGTATCTCAGAAACTCTTGCTTAATCCAAGATCATGAAGTTTTATAGCCATGTCTCCTTCTCAGAGTTTTATACTTTTAGCTCTTATACTTAGGTCTTTAATCCACTGTGAAATAACTTTTGTACATGGTGTGAGAGAAGAGGGTCTAACTTTATTCTTTTACATGTAGAAATCAAGTTGTTTCAGCATCTACTTGGAAAGGACCATTCTTTCTCCACTGAACTATTGGCTCCCTTGTCAAACTAAATTGCATTTTAACAGGATTTGTCTAACAGGCTTTGTCTGTTGCCCTTAAAAGCACAGAGACCAGTTAGGAGGCCACTTTCATAAATCAGGTAAGAGATGCTGGTGGCTCAACCAGGAGGGTGACAATGGAAATGCTAAGAAGTGGTCAAATTCTGGATATGCTTTGAAAATTGAGCTGAAGAGACCTGCTTAGAGATTGGATATGGGTGTGAGAGGAAGAGAGGGCTTAAAGTTGACTTCAATGTTTTTGGTCTTGATGTCACAGACTACAATTTTGGCTTGGAGAAGAGTGACATCATCACCTGGGCTACTGTATTAAAAACAGATGGTAGGGGAATGAGGATGAGGGCAGAGGGACCATTCAGAAGCCTACTGTGATAATCCCTCTTTGGGGATTTATCTGAATTGTCATTACTCCTTCTTAGAAACACGATGACTAACCTCTAACAAATTAATTGTGAAAACTACAAATCTCACCACAGGTCAATCGAGAAGATATTACAGGCTAGATGGGATTTTAGACATCCTTCAAATCATACTCCTCCAGAGGGTATTCACTGGAAGACAAGAGAATCTCATTTCCTATTAACTCAGAAAGTCTTTCAAGCAGCTCTTGTAGCAGACTTTCTAATAGGTCCAGCCCAGGGGGTTCTCAGGCATAAATCTTCAAGTTCTACGAAAACCCTTGAGAAGATGGTCAGGGCACAACTCAAATAGCTCATACCACTGCACTGGAAAGAGGCACTGCACCTCTAGTGTTCCTTAAAGAGACTTAATCTCCCTCCCCTGGCCTCAGAAGGGGCAGGTGAAGCAGGATAAGGACTGTAGCACGCAGGGAGGGAACAGAAGCATTTAAGCCGTCTCATTCTTCATAAAAAAAGGTGATTTTCTTCTGGATTTAGCAACTTTCCACTACCTTCTATCTTAGACAAGATTTCTGTTTCAGTGAAAATCTACTGAGTCCACAGGGCACAAGGAATAGCTAGTGTTCCTTTCAAGAGAAAGCAGGAGGCTTGCAGTCTTCTCCGAAAACTGGCTCTAGGCAACCTTGAACTAGTTCTGAGAACTCGGTATACAGACAGACAAAAGAAGTCTCAGTTCAAGACCCTAATACGCCTCTCAAGTCATTTTTTGTCAGTGAAGCAACAGCTAATGAGGAAGCAGTGCCTCTCAGCACTAGAGATATTCAGAGGAAAGGAGGCCAGGGTACCATGTCAAGGATTTCCAAGGCACACAGAGGAAAATGTACATCTGTCCCCGGGGCCTGGAGACAAGACAAAGACCAAATGGAATCCTACAGTAGGTTGTTAAGCTGTTATGTGTAGAGGAATGGAAGGCATATGATGAACCACTCTAAGACTGACATTAAAACACAACCCAGGGCTTCCCTGGTGGCTCAGTGGTTAAGAATCCGCCTGACAATGCAGGGGACACGGGATTGAGCCGTGGTGAGGGAAGATCCCACATGCCGCGGAGCAAATAAGCCCGTGCGCCACAACGACTGAGCCTGCGCTCTAGAGCCCATGAGCCACAACTACTGAGCCCGCGTGCCACAAGTACTGAAGCCCGCGTGCCTAGAGCCTGTGCGCCGCAACGACAGAAGCCACCTCAATGAGAAGCCTGCGCACCAAAAGGAAGAGTATCGCCCGCTCGCTGCAACTAGAGAAAGCCCGCACACAGCAGTGAAGACCCAGCACAGCCAAAAATAAATACATTTTAAAACAAAAAAACACCCCAAATGTAAACATGAAGACTATTTGCTTCAATTAAGTCTAAGCTACAGGAGTGTGAACTTTCATGTCTCCTCGGTGTACAGCTCTGCCCGTGCTTTCACCATTATTAAAGTGTGTTTATACCGGGTTTGGCTTTTCATCTGTTATAGAAAAATTACATCTTGCCAACAGCGCTACAGAGGCCTAAACACAATAAATCCTCCACTGACCTTGAACCCAAGCTAAAGGAGTCATTCTCCTTGGTGCTGAACTGCCTAAATAATGCACTGCATAAATGGCTATGAATATAAATTACATCTACAACGCATCTTAGCATCCGTGGATTACCAAGAGGGTACGCGTTTTTCCAGAAGGCAGTGTTTGTAGAGGCACCTTGATGTAGGCAAAATTCTTAGGGAGATAACTGGGAAGGTACTCCCTGGAAGACGATGACCATGTGTTTATTGAGCACTAAGAGTGTGCTGGGGCTTGAGTCCCACAAAGGAGGTGGCAAGGCTGCAGCAGCCTCTGGTCAGAAGGTTTCACAAGGGGAGAGGAAGAAGAAGCTGCTTAACAAAGGACATACAAGAAAAAGAGACAACTGCAATAGAAAGCTCAAAGTGGTGAAGCGTCATGAGACAGGTAACAGAAAGCAAGAGCAGAAGACAAAAGCATCAATCAGAACGTCAGTATCATGGGAAATGGCACTTCCATTAGAACCACCAAGAAAACGTATCAACATGGAGAAGTTTTGTAACATGTTAAATGAAAAACGCAAGATATCAAACGATGAATGCAAGACATAAAATCACGTACACAAAAGGCTGAAATCTGCAAGGGAATGTAGAAAACTCAAAACCACCTGATGAAAGTGGCAGAATTATGGACAGATCAGTTTTCTTTCAAAATTTCCTTTAATCTTATGGTAAAGACACGTGTACACACACACCACTTTTTTTTTTTCTTGCGGTACGCGGGCCTCCCACCGCTGCAGCCTCTCCCGTTGCGGAGCACAGGCTCGGGACGCACAGGCTCAGCGGCCATGGCTCACGGGCCCAGCCGCTCCGCGGCATGTGGGATCTTCCCGGACCGGGGCACGAACCCGTGTCCCCTGAATCGGCAGGCGGACTCTCAACCACTCCGCCACCAGGGAAGCCCACACCGTATTTTTATAGGCAATTAGAGTATATGTAAATATTCACTGCAGCTCTGCGATGGTTTAACAAATGGGAAACAATTCAAATATCTGTCTACAAGGGACAGAGCAAATAAATTCTGGGCATATATAGAAAATGACTTCCTATATCACTTTAAAAATTGAGGTATATCTATTTGTACTGACATGAAACTATGTCTATGAGACATGGCCAAGTAAAATTTTTAAAAGGCAAGATACAGAAAAACACGCATGGTATAAAAGTATTTTTATGAAAATAAATAGCTACAACAGTATTTGCTGGTATATACACAGGAAAGAAACAGTATGGAGTAATAGACAAATGGAGGGGAAATTATGGGATTGGATGCTTTCAGTTCCCACATTAATGTATTTCTGTAATGCTTGAATTTTGTACAATATAAACTTATATTACATGTGTCACTGGAAAAACTTCTTAAAGAGTGAAAACTGAATCAAAAAATTTTAAAGCAACTAGTATATGTGAACAAACTTTAGAAGTGTATCCTAGGGTAACAGGGGTAAAACGTAAGAGGGGCTCTGAAAAACAGAAGGTGTATAGGGCTAGGGCAGGGCAGGATACAGACAGGCAGTGTAACTAAGGGAATGAAAAGCACAGTCATGCTGAGCTCTAACCTGGACAGCAGCTAACCAATCACCCTGAGCCGAAGGGCAGTAGGAATGAGAAAACAATCTGAACCTCAAAGGAGAAGGTATTTCACAGGGTACAAAGGACCACTGTCCATCCACAGAATTCTGAGAAAAAGTGACAGGGAATTTCTGAAAGGCAGAAGAGAGGAGGTGGCAAAAACATGGAAAAACAAGGTTGAGAATGAATGGGCAACAGTGACTAAAACAGCACAAAAGAAAAATAAGAGGCAAGTAAGCAGAATTTATGAGGGGACTCATAACATATGGCTGTTTACCAAAAGCCAGTCCAGCACAAAGTAAGCTGCCTCCAAACCCATTAACCTGAAATCGACTTTCTTGCTTCCAAAAGGCAATCAGAACTTCAAAATGCAGTTTGTCTTCCCTTAACAAGTCCAGCAAATTTCAGTTGAAAATCGCTGTTCCTATACATCCTGTTAGTCTGTGTCACCATGTCCCAGATGTTCCTGGGAACTGGAACAGCTAATTTGTTCCGTTAACAGGCCCTGCCGTCCAGTTCAGCAGGCTAGGAGAGCCGCCAAGAGTAAATGGTACCTCTCAGTATAAATAGTAAAACCACTGGCTCTACCACTCACAGGCACATCTAAACCACTACATGCCTCAGGTCCCTAGTCTGAAAAATGGGTACAATTTCAAAGAATTGTGAGATTCAAATGACAGACAAATGATAACTCAGTGCCTTGGACATAGCACAACACGTAAATGTTTCTGAATGAACAAATGAACCACGGGCGTCTCATTTTGGTGGCTTCTCTTGTTGTGGAGCACAGGCTCTAGGCACGAGGGCTTCAGTAGCTGTGGCACGCAGGCTCAGTAGCTGTGGTGCACGGGCTTAGTTGCTCCGTGGCATGTGAGATCTTCCTGGACCAGGGATCGAACCCGTGTCCCCTGCATTGGCAGGCGGATTCTTAACCACTGCACCACCAGGGAAGCCCCTATATGTACTATTATTGTGCACGAAACAAAGGTATGGGAAAGGGTAAAATTCTAGTGAATTCTATCTTACTGTAGTAAGAGCAGGTAACTTCCTTCTAACATCAAAGTCTCCCATTTACTGCTTATACTACCGTTATTGCCCTTCCTGGGCATCTGTAACACATCCTCAATGTTGAAAGTGTATTTCCATGCTTTTTGCCTTTTCTCTTTAGAACTATAAGATCTAAGATGGTGAGGCATGTTGACTTCAGACTTCATGAGCAGGCAAATAACCAACTAACACTACAAAGCCACGCAGAGAGAACATTCTGGGGCCAACCTCTATGTGGTGGTAGTGAAGGGGATCCCAGATCCTTTGGTGAGGTAAAACAGTTTTGAGCGTCGAGATGTGCACAGCATATCGAATGGGATACCTCTTACTTGAAGCACATTAAGATGAAGCAATACCCTCTTGGCTAGAGTATGTTAATCTAGGTCCTCGAATACCAAAGGGAACCATGGATGGAATTTATGGAGGTACTTACACTCAGATGGGAAAAAAGTTAGATCTTTATTTTTACCAATATCTAACTGAAATTTAGCATTTGCTTCAATTATGAATTTAGGCAACAAATCATGGTAGCATTAGCAGTACTTACACATTTGTCACCAACAGAAGCCACAGGCATTTTCATATCTCATTGTAATTGATGCTAATATTTCAAAATATCATGTATGTTTATAACCAGCTTGAAATTACAGTGGTTATTATACCCATTGCCAGATCAAATATAATGTGTTAATTAAGGAGCACATGTATTACTACAAAACAAATTTGATTTAATACTTTGATAACTATAATTAATATAATTGGTTCCATATAATTCTATGTATTTTATCTTATGCATTCACATACTTTGCTCTGAGAAGCAGGACATGAACTCTATCAGACTATCAAAGATGTCCATGTTCACAGAACTAGAACAAAAAATTTCACAATTTGTATGGAAATACCAAAGACCCTGAATAGCCAAAGCAATCTTGAGAATGAAAAATGGAGCTGGAGGAATCAGGCTCCCTGACTTCAGACTATTCTACAAACCTACAGTAATCAAGACAGTATGGTACTGGCACAAAAACAGAAAGATAGATCAATGGAACAGGATAGAAAGCCCAGAGATAAACCCAAGCACATATAGTCACCTTATCTTTGATAAAGGAGGCAGGAATGTACAGTGGAGAAAGGACAGCCTCTTCAATAAGTGGTGCTGGGAAAACTGGACAGGCACATGTAAAAGTATGAGATTAGATCACTCCCTAACACCATACACAAAAATAAGCTCAAAATGGATTAAAGACCTAAATGTAACGCCAGAAACTATCAAATTCTTAGAGGAAAACATAGGCAGAACACTCTATGACATAAATCACAGCAAGATTCTTTTGGACCCACCTCCTAGAGAAATGGAAATAAAAACAAAAATTAAAAAATGGGACCTAATGAAACTTCAAAGCTTTTGCACAGCAAAGGAAACCATAAACAACACCAAAAGACAACCCTCAAAATGGGAGAAAAGATTTGCAAATGAAGCAACTCACAAAGGATTAATCTCCAAAATTTATAAGCAGCTCATGCAGCTCAATAACAAAAAAAACAAACAACCCAATCCAAAAATGGGCAGAAGACGTAAATAGACATTTCTCCAAAGAAGATATACAGACTGCCAACAAACACATGAAAGAATGCTCAACATCATTAATCATTAGAGAAATGCAAATCAAAACTACAATGAGATATCATTTCACACCAGTCAGAATGGCCATCATCAAAAAATCTAGAAACAACAAATGCTGGAGAAGGTGTGGAGAAACGGGAACCCTCTTGTACTGCTGGTGGGAATGTGAATTGGTACAGCCACTATGGAGAACAGTATGGAGGTTTCTTAAAAAACTACAAATAGAATTACCATATGACCCAGCAATCCCACTACTGGGCATATACCCTGAGAAAACCATAATTCAAAAAGAGTCATGTACCACAATGTTCACTGCAGCTCTATTTACAATAGCCCGGAGATGGAAACAACCTAAGTGTCCATCATCGGATGAATGGATAAAGAAGATGTGGCACATATATACAATGGAATATTACTCAGCCATAAAATGAAACGAAACTGAGCTATTTGTTATGAGGTGGATAGACCTAGAGTCTGTCATACAGAGTGAAGTAAGTCAGAAAGAGAAAGACAAATACCGTATGCTAACACATATATATGGACTTTAAGGAAAAAAATGTCATGAAGAACCTAGGGTTAAGACAGGAATAAAGACACAGACCTACTAGAGAACGGACTTGAGGATATGGGGAGGGGGAAGGGTAAGCTGTGACAAAGCGAGAGACAGGCATGGACATATATACACTACCAAACGTAAGGTAGCTAGCTAGTGGGAAGCAGCCGCATAGCACAGGGGGATCAGCTCAGTGCTTTGTGATTGCCTGGAGGGGTGGGATAGAGAGGGTGGGAGGGAGGGAGATGCAAGAGGGAAGAGATATGGGAACATATGTATATGTATAACTGATTCACTTTGTAATAAAGCAGAAACTAACACACCATTGTAAAGCAATTATACCCCAATAAATATGTAAAAAAAAAACAAAGATGTCCATGACACTAAAAAAGGTTAAGAAGCCCTGCTCTAGATTATACTGTCCAACAACTGAAAGCACTGTGCAGGCTTGAAACACTTTTAAATGTGAAGGTGAAAATATCTGAGAATCTGCAATTATCCTGAGATGTACGAGTTGCTTATATTAACCAAAAAGTTCAAAATTAATAACATGACTTACATAATAGAGCAGCCTATGCATAAGACAGTCCAATTTGAGTTTTTATAATCTTTTCCCATTGGGTTAAAAACACAAGCATCTGAGTCAAGAACTTGGCTTTGAATCCTATCTCAAATTTACTGTCTGGCCTTGGGCAAGCCAGTAAACCTCTCTAAGCTTCAATTTTTTTCCTCGTCTATAAAATGTGAATGATAATACCTGCCTCAAAGCATTACTAAGAGGATTAAATAATGCAAAACACTAAATAATACATGCAAAGTACTTAGCACAGCACTTGATATAGTAAGTACTCAGTAAATTGTAGCACTATCATTTCTTTACTTTAGTCATTAATGGCATTTGAATTATAACTTACATTGAGTCTTTAAGATGATTTCTTTAAAAGGTTATATAATCAAGAGGCAACATAATGCACTGCCTCAGAACACAGACTCTAAAGACAGACGGCCTGGGTTTGAGTCTTCCTCCACCAATTACAATCTGTGTAACTCTGAGTAAATTCCTCAGTTTTTTGAGATTGAGTTTCTAGATCTGTAACATAGGGAAAATAATCATATCTACCTCATGGGGTTGTTGTAAGGGTCAAGTTATAGCCATATGCGAAGCACACTAAAAAGTGCCAGGCAAACAGTAAATACTTGGTAATCATCAGCTATTATTATCAACATCATCAACAGTTATTATATAATGGTTTCTCATCAGGTTACATAGAACTCTTTCTTCTTCCTTTCATGTGAATTTTAGTGATGACTTATCATAAATGAAGTGGAGTCAGTCCCGTTTAAACGAAATTATTTACATGAATATATTTGGACATTAATAAGAACAAGGCAGGGAGGAAAGTCAGCTACAATAATTTCCTAGGAGGGATTAGAAAGACCCCACTTCCCATGGCTTTGCAACCAAGTCAAAGCTTACACAAGACGGGTTCTTTACATTTTGAAAGCAATGCTTCTTTCATGACAACCGATCTGTGTCATATACGGACAAACACAACTATGTTTTTGTACCTTTAAACAGGTGCAGAGAGTGGCCTCTGTGGCCCAGGCTGGAGCTCACCTTGGAGAAAGGAGCCATGGAAATGCTGGGCTCGGTGATAACAGCAAGGGCCATGTCAGCATCATGGGAGCAGAGACGCACCTGTTTCCCAGCAGGGGACCGGCCTGGCTCCTCACCTGGCAATTAGTAGGGTTTGGCTTAATTTAAAACCTACACAAACCACTGATCTCTGAGAATGTGACTGACGTTATTTTTTTAACTAAGAGTAACAGTAAAAACAATAATCATGATAACAACAAACACACTCACTTCTCCCCATCTTTTAAGGTAGCTGAGTAATTAGTAACTCAGCAATTAATCACAGCAAAATTATGAAACAAGTGAAACTATTCTCACCATCGTTTTATTTTATTGATTTTTACCTCTGAGCTTTAAGAATTCAGGGTTCTTTGCTGAATATATTATTAACCCTCCCAGCAAGACAATGAATATTAAAATCAAATGATGAGGGACTTCCCTGGTGGTGCAGTGGTTAAGAATCCGCCTGCCAATGCAGGGGACACGGGTTCGAGCCCAGGTCCGGGAAGATCCCACATGACACAAACAAACTAAGCCCGTGCGCCACAACTACTGAGCCTGAGCTCTAGAGCCTGCGAGCCACAACTACTGAAGCCTGCGTGCCTAGAGCCTATGCTCTGCAACAAGAGAAGTCACTGCAATGAGAAGCCCGCGCACCGCAAAAAAGAGTAGCCCCCGCTCGCCCCAACTAAAGAAAAAGCCCATGCACAAAAACGAAGACCCAATGCAGCCATAAATAAATAAATAAATTTATTTTAAAAAAATAAATAAAATGGGTCTTCCCTGGTGGCGCAGTGGTTGAGAGTCCGCCTGCTGATGCAGGGAACACGGGTTCGTGCCCCGGTCCGGGAAGATCCCACATGCCGCGGAGCGGCTGGGCCCGTGAGCCATGGCCGCTGAGCCTGCGCGTCTGGAGCCTGCGTTCCGCAATGGGAGAGGCCACAACAGTGAGAGGCCCACGTACCGCAAAAATAAATAAATAAATAAAATGATGACACATACCCCAATAATTCTAATATACTATAAAATCAATGCTCATCACTATTCCTGGTACTCAACAAAAATGCAAGTACCAGATCTGCTTTTTTAAAAATAACAATTAAAAGATTGCTAAATCACTAGTTTTAAAAGTCAGAAGCAATAAATCTTTAGGTTTTCCCCATATGCACACAGAGGTATTCCATGGAGATTTAGTTTTCCAACACATATAGCTAAAGGTTCATTCCCAGGAGGAAGGAAAACAAGAAGCTTTTTGTACCAAGAACGCAAAATTTGGCATAATCTGGGCTTAGTGGCCAAAGATTATCAGGTAGTAGAAATATTTACAGCGGAACCAAGGCAGATTCATAATTAGAGGACTCTCCTCTTCGGTGCTCAACTCGTGCTAGTATTATTATTGCCAACATCCCTTAATGGTGGCCAAAGTAAAACATTTCAGCTGAGGGATTCACGGTGCCTTTGCAATGCTGGCTTTCAACACTGCGGGCGCTTTGCAAAGCACCCAGCGAGAGGTGGACCTGGTCTTTAGTGGTTGGACCACTGGAGCTCAACCACATTGAGATGCCTTCCTAATCTCCAGGCTGCTGAGCTTGGTTCTCAACTCCAGGCTGATGTGATTCTGCAGTGGAGCAGTTTCGCTATTCAGATTAAGGTGAATCTCTGACCTGGAACATTTTGACAAAAGAGCCTTGGAACAAGATTGGCAAAAGTTCCCTCTCTGTCAACAGGTGGGGTAAGGAGAAGACAGGAGAGAAATCCAGGAATGGATATCCACGGGTACACATCTGCACAGTTGACATTAGGTGCCAAATTTTCCACGTGATCACATTTGGGGCGGGGGGCACATACAAGATAAAATACTTTCACAGGAAGTGATCATATGGAACCTTTATCAATGGAAAATTCTCTTCTTACTTAACTAAAATCCTACATATCCTTAATTATCAGAGTTAAGCATTCATTCTAGGGTGAAAATATTCTTCCTTAAAACAAATACAGCCTGTTACTGCCCAGATGTGCCTATGAGCTAAAATCCTAACTCTTCAGGATGATAAGCAAGTCCTCTACGGTCTGGCCCCCTCTAGGTGCCTCAACTTCCACAGCTGCCAGGATGCTAAATCTCTCTGTGAGTCCTCAAATTTTTTGCCACGCTCCTTCACACCTCTCAGCCCTCACTGAGCCTCCATGAGGCTTGGAGTGTTTTGTCTTTGCAGCAGTTCTGACAAATGCTTACTCACCTTTTACAGCTCAGCGAAGATCACCTCCCAGGAAAGACTGACCACTCCTTTCTTTGTGCCCCCGACAGACCCTGTACCACTCCTGCCTGCTACAGCCCTTTACTACACTGTTTCTTAAGAGCTTTATGGAAGAGTAATTCAAATTCAAGACACTGCACATTTTAAGCGTACAATTTCATAAGTTTTCGCATACAGCTATGAAGCCATCACCTCAATCAAGATCGTGAACGTAGCCCACTAGCTCCAAAAGTTTTTCATGCCCTTTTGCCATCTCTCCCTGTCACCCCCTCCCTGCCTTTCCCCATCCCGAGGCAACACTGTTTTGCTTTTGGATACTAAATTTATTAGCATTTTTAATAATTTTAAATATATGGAACTACACAGCATGTATTCTTTTGGTGGGGATGGAGGGGGACTTGTTTCTTTCACTCAGCCCAATTACCCTGAGCTTCGTCCATGCTGTCGCATGAATCAACACTTCATTTACCTTTTATTCCTGAGTCGTTTCAGCATGGGCTGAGCTATGCTATTGTACAATGAGTTTGCCCTCTCACCTGTGGATGAGCATTTGAATTGTTTCAACTTTTTGGCTATTACTAAGTCCACTACTATGCACATTCACATGTAATTCTTTGAGCAGACGCATGTTTCTATTTGTTTCCTCTTGGGTAAATATTTAGAAGTGGGAATGGATGAATCATGTGGAAGATGTTTAATTTTTTTTAGGGAACTGTCAAAGTGTTTTCCGAAGTGGCTGTACCATTTCCCGTTCCCAAGAACAAAGTATGAAAGTTCATTTCCTCCATAACGTCATCGACATTTGATACAGTGAGTTGTCTTAATTATAGCCATTCTAATATGCCTATTGGGTTATTTCACTGGAGTTTTAATTTGCATTTCCCTAATGATTCACGACGTTGAGCATCTTTTCTTGTTTATTTCTTCTTCGGTAAAATATCTGTTCATATCACATACCTGTTATTTTAGTGGGTTGCTTGTGTTCTTATTAAGTTTTGAGAATAATTTATATATTCTGGATGCAAGTCCATTATCATATGTATTTGGAAATATTTCTCCCAATCTGTGGTCTATCTTTGCATTTTCTTTCTTTTTTAAAAATTTATTTATTTTTGGCTGCACTGGGTCTTTGTTGCTGCGCGTGGGCTTTCTCTAGTTGTGGCGAGTGGGGGGCTACTCTTCGTTGCGGTGCATAGGCTTCTCATTGCAGTGGCTTCTCTTGTTGCAGAGCACAGGCTCTAGGCGCGAGGGCTTCAGTAGCTGTGGTGCATCGACTCAGTAGTTGTGGCACTCGGGCTGTAGATCACAGGCTCAGTAGTTGTGGTGCATGGGCTTATTTGCTCCGTGGCACGAGGGATCTTCCTGGACCAGGGCTCAAACCCATGTCCTCTGCGATGGCAGGCATATTCTCAACCACTGTGCCACCAGGGAAGCCCCCATCTTTGCATTTTCTTAACAGTATCTTTTGAACAGCAGGAATTTTTAATTTTAGATGAAGTCTAACTTATCAATTTGTTCTTTTATAGATTGTGGTTTCTGTATCATATCTAAGAAATCTCTTCCAACCCAATGTCACAAAGATTTTTTTCCTATGTTTTCTTCTACAAGATTTATTGTTTTAGGTTCTCATTATTTTATAATCTATTTTGTGTTCATTTTAATATACACTATAAGGCATGGTTCAATGTTCTTTTTGCTTATGGATATCCAATTGTTCCAGAGTCATTTCTTGACGGAACAGTCTTACGCCACTGAATTGCCTTTGCACCTTTGTCTAAAACCGGTTGTATATATATGTGTGTGGATCTATTTCTGACTCTCTGCTCTTCCACAGTAATCTATTTGTCTACTGTGACACCAACACCACACTCTTGGTTACTGAGCTTTAGAAGTCATGAAATCAGGTAGTTTTAGTCTTGCAACTTAGTTCTTCTCTTCCAAAGTTGTTTTGGCTACCTAGTCTGGGAACTTTGCGTATCTATGGGACTTCTTAGATTCACCACTGCAATTTCAAAGAGTGCTAGCATTTTGATTGTGATTGCATTGAATCTATAGATCAGTTTGGGGAAAACAGACATCATAACAATACTGAGACTTCTGACAATGTACAAAATACATCTCTCAATTTATTTAGGTCTTCTTTAGTTTTTCTCAGTAATATTTTATGGGGTTTCAGTGTATAGGTTTTGCACATCTTTTGTCAGATTTATCCCTAACTATTTCTATCTTTGATGCCACCGTAAACGGCATTTTTTATATCAATTTCTGATTGTTCACTGTTAGTATACCATAAAACTGATTTATTTTTGAATTTTTGAATTTTATTTATTTTTTATATACCAGGTTCTTATTAGTTATCCATTTTATACATATTAGTGTATATATGTCAATCCCAATCTCCCAATTCATCACACCAACACCCCCCTCCCTGCCACTTTCCGCCCTTGGCGTCCATACGTTTGTTCTCTACATCTGTGTCTCAATTTCTGCCCTGCAAACCGATTCATCTGTACCATTTTTCTAGGTTCCATATATATGCGTTAATATACAATATTTGTTTTTCTCTTTCTGCCTTACTTCACTCTGTATGACAGTCTAGAGATTCATCTACATCTCTACAAATGACACAACTGCGTTCCTTTTTATGGCTGAAAATACACCACTGTATATATGTACCACATCTTCTTTATCCATTCGTCTATTGATGGGCATTTAGGTTGCTTCCATAACCTGGTTATTGTAAACAGTGCTGGAATGAACACTGGGGTGCATGTGTCTTTTTGAATTATGGTTTTCTCTAAGTATATGCCCAGTAGTGGGATTTCTGGGTCATATGGTAATTCTATTTTTAGTTTTTTAAGGAACCTCCATACTGTTCTCCATAGTGGCTGTATCAATTTACATTCCCATCAAAAGAGCAAGAGGGTTCCCTTTTCTCCACACCCTCTCCAGCATTTGTTGTTCGTAGATTTTCTGATGATGCCCATTATAACAGGTGTGAGGTGATACCTCATTGCAGTTTTCATTTGCATTTCTCTAATAATTAGTGATGGTGAGCAGCTTTTCATGTGCTTCTTGGCCATCTGTATGTATTCTTTGGAGAAATGTCTATTTAGGTCTTCTGCCCATTTTTGGATTGGGTGGTTGTTTTTTTAATATTGAGCTGCATGAGCTGTTTATATATTTTGGAGATTAATCCTTTGTCCATTGATTCATTAGCAAATATTTTCTCCCATTCTGAGAGTAGTCTTTTTGTGTTGTTTATGGTTTCCTTTGCTGTGCAAAAGCTTTTAACTTTCATTAGGTCCCATTTGTTTATTTTTGTTTTTATTTCCATTACGCTAGGAGGTAGATCAGAAAAGATCTTGCTGTGATTTATGTCAAAGAGTTTCCTTCCTATGTTTTCCTCTAAGAGTTTTATAGTGTCCAGTCTTACATTTAGGTCACTAATCCATGTTCAGTTTATTTTTGTGTATGGTGTTAGGGAGTGTTCTAATCTCACTGCTTTACATGTAGCTGTCCAGTTTTCCCAGCACCACTTATTGAAGAGACTGTCTTTTCTCCACTGTATATCCTTGCCTCCTTTATCATATATTAGTTGACCATAGGTGCATGGGTTTATCTCTGGACTTTCTATCCTGTTCCATTGATCTGTATTTCTATTTTTGTGCCAGTACCACACTGTCTTGATTACTGTAGCTTTGTAGTATAGTCAGAAGTCAGGGAGTCTGATTCCTCCAGCTCCGTTTTTTTCCCTCAAGACTCCTTTGGCTATTCGGGGTCTTTTGTGTCCCCATACAAATTTTATGATTTTTTCTTCTAGTTCTGTGAAAAATGCCATTGGTAATTTGATAGGGATTGCATTGAATCTGTAGATTGCTTTGGGTAGTATAGTCATTTTCACAATATTGATTCTTCCAAACCAAGAACATGGTATATGTCTCCATGTGTTTGAATCATCTTTAATTTCTTTCATCAGTGTCTTATAGTTTTCTGCATACAGGTCTTTTGTCTCCCTAGGTAAGTTTATTCCTAGGTATTTTATTCGTTCTGTTGCAATGGTAAATGGGAGTGTTTCCTTAATTTCTCTTTCAGATTTTTTATCATTAGTATATAGGAATGCCAGAGATTTCTGTGCATTCATTTTGTATCCTGCAACTTTACCACATTCATTGATTAGCTCTAGTAGTTTTCTGGTGGCATTTTTAGGATTCTCTATGTATAGTATCATGTCATCTGCAAACAGTGACAGTTTTACTTCTTCTTTTCCAATTTGTATTCCTTTTTCTTCTCTGATTGCCATGGCTAAGACTTCCAAAATATGTTGAATAACAGTGGTGAGAGTGGACATCCTTGTCTTTTTCCTGATCTTAGAGGAAATGGTTTCAATTTTTCACCATTGAGAATGATGTTTGCTGTGGGTTTGTAATATATGGCCTTCATTATGTTGAGGTAGGTTCTCTCTATGCCCATTTTCTGGAGAGTTTTTATCATAAATGGATGTTGAATTTTGTCAAAAGCCTTTTCTGCATCTATTAAGATGATCATATTGTTTTTATTCTTCAATTTGTTAATACGGTGTATCACATTGATTGATTTGAGTATATTAAAGAATCACTGCATCCCTGGGATAAATCCCACTTGGTGATCCTTTTAATATGTTGTTGGATTCTGTTTGCTAGTATTTTCTTGAGGATTTTTGCATCTCTGTTCATCAGTGATATTGGTCTGTAATTTTCTTTTTTTGTAGTATCTTAGTCTGCTTCTGGTGTCAGAGTGATGGTGGCCTCACAGAATGATTTGCGAGTGTTCCTTCCTCTGTAATTTTTTGGAAGAGTTTGAAAAGGATGCGTGTTAGCTCTTCTCTAAATGTTTGACAGAATTCACCTGTGAAGCCATCTGGTCCTGGACTTTTGTTTGTTGGAAGATTTTTAATCACAGGTTCAATTTCTTTACTTGTGATTGTTCTGTTAATATTTTCTATTTCTTCCTGGTTCAGTCTTGGAAGGTTATACCTTTCTAGGAATTTGTCCACTGCTTCCAGGCTGTCCATTTTATTGGCTTAGAGTTGCTTGTAGTAGTCTCTTCGGATGCTTTGTGTTTCTGCAGTGTCTGTTGTAACTTCTCCTTTTTCACTTCTAACTTTAATGAGTTGAGTCCTCTCCCTCTTTTTCTTGATGAGTCTGGCTAATGGTTTATCAATTTTGTTTATCTTCTCAAAGAAACAGCTTTTAGTTTTAATGATCTTTGCTATTGTTTTCTTTGTTTCTATTTCATTTATTTCTGCTCTGATCTTTATGATGTCTTTCCTTCTCCTAACTTTGGGTTTTGTTTGTTCTTCTTTCTCTAGTTCCTTTAGGTGAAAGGTTAGATTGTTTATTTGGGATTTTTCTTGTTTCTTGAGGTAGGATTGTACTGCTATAAACTTCCCTCTTAGAACTGCTTTTGCTGCATCTAATAGGTTTTGGATCTTCGTGTTTTCATGTCATTTGTCTCTAGGTATTTTTTGATTTCTCTTTGATTTCTTCAGTGATCTCTTGGTCATTTAGTAATGTATTGTTTAGCCTCCATGTGCTTGTGTTTTTTACGTTTTTTTCCCTGTAATTGATTTCTAATCTCATAGCATTGTGGTCAGAAAAGATGCTTGATATGATTTCCATTTTCTTAAATTTACTGAGACTTGATTTATAACCCAAGATGTGATCTACCCTGGAGAATGTTCTGTGTGCACTTCACAAGAAAGTGTAATCTGCTATTTTTTGATGGAATGTCCTATAAATATCAATTAAATCTATCTGGTCTATTGTGTCATTTAAAGCTTGTGTTTCCTTATTAATTTTCTGTTTGGATGATCTGTCCATTGGTGTAACTGAGGTGTTAAAAGTCCCCCACTATTTTTGTGTTACTTTTGATTTCCTCTTTTATAGCTGTTAGCAGTTGCCTTATGTATTGAGGTGCTCTTATGTTGGGTGCCTATATATTTGTATTGTTATATCTTCTTCTTGGATTGATCCCTTGATCATTATGTAGTGTCCTTCCTTGTCTCTTGTAACATTCTTCATTTTAAAGTCTATTTTATCTGATATGAGTATTGCCACTCCAGCTTTCTTTTGATTTCCATTTGCATGGAATATCTTTTTCCATCCCCTCACTTTCAGTATGTACATGTCCCCAGGTCTGAAGTGGGTCTCTTGTAGACAGCATATAGATGGGTCTTGTTTTTGTATCCATTCAGTGACCGTGTGTCTTTTGGTTGGAGCATTTAATCCATTCACGTTTAAGGTAATTATTGATATGTATGTTCCTATGACCATTTTCTTAATTGTTATGGGTTTGTTTTTGCAGGTCCTTTTCTTCTCTTGTGTTTCCCACTTAGAGAAGTTTCTTTAGCATTTGTCGTAGAGCTGTTTTGGTGGTTCTGAGTTCTCTTAGCTTTTGCTTGTCTGTAAAGCTTTTGATTTCTCCCTCAAATCTGAACGAGATCCTTCCTGGGTAGAATAATCTTGGTTGTACGTTCTTCCCTTCCATCACTTTAAATATGTCATGCCATTCCCTTCTGGCTTGTAGAGTTTCTGCTGAGAAATCAGCTGTTAACCTTACAGGAGTTCCCCTGTATGTTATTTGTCATTTTCCCCTTGCTGCTTTCAATAATTTTTCTTTGTCTTTAATATTTGGCAATTTGATTACTATGTGTCTCGGCGTGTTTCTCCTTGGGTTTATCCTGTATGGGACTCTCTGCGCTTCCTGGACTTAGGTGGCTATTTTCTTTCCCATGTTAGGGAAGTTTCGATTATAATCTCTTCAAATATTTTCTCGGGTCCTTTCTCTCTCTCTTCTCCTTCTGGGACACCTATAATGCGAATGTTTTTGTGTTTAGTGTTGTCCTAGAGGTCTCTTAGGCTGTCTTCATTTCTTTTCATTCTTTTTTCTTTATTCTGTTCCACAGCAGTGAATTCCACCATGCTGTCATCCAGGTCACTTATCCGTTCTTGTGCCTCAGTTATTCTGCTATTGATTCCTTCTAGTGTATTTTTCACTTCAGTTATTGTATTGTTCATCTCTGTTTGTTTGTTCTTTAATTCTTCTAGGTCTTTGTTAAACACTTCTTGCAGCTTCTCAATCTTTGCCTCCATTCTTTTTCTGAGGTCCTGGATCATCTTCACTATCATTATTCTGAATTCTTTTTCTGGAAGGTTGCCTATCTCCTCTTCATTTAGTTGTTTTTCTGGGGTTTTATCTTGTTCCTTCATCTGGTACAGAGCCCTCTGCCTATTCATCTTGTCTATCTTTCTGTGAATGTGGTTTTTGTTCCACAGGCTGCAGGATTGTAGTTCTTCTTGCTTCTGCTGTCTGCCCTCTGGTGGATTAGGCTATCTAAGTGGCTTGTGCAAGTTTCCTGATGGGAGGGACTGGTGGTGGGCAGAACTGGCTGTTTCTCTGGTGGGCAGAGCTCAGTAAAACTAATCTGCTGTCTGCTGATGGGTGGGGCTGGGTTCTCTCCCTGTTGGTTGTTTAGCCTGAGGCGACCCAACACTGGAGCCTACCTGGGCTCTTTGGTGGGGCTCACGGTGGACTCTGAGAGGGCTTACGCCAAGGAGTACTTCCCAGAACTTCTGCTGCCAGTGTCCTTGTCCTCACGGTGAGACACAGCCAACACCTGCCTCTGCAGGAGACCCTCCAACACTAGCAGGTAGGTCTGGTTCAGTCTCCTATGGGGTCACTGCTCCTTCCCCTGGGTCCCGATGCACACACTACTTTTCCAAGAGTGGAAACTCTGTTTCCCCCAGTCCTGTCGAAGTCCTGCAGTCACATCCCTCTAGGCTTCAAAGTCTGATTCTCTAGGAATTCCTCCTTCCGTTGCCAAGTTGGGAAGCGTGACGTGGGGCTCAGAACCTTCACTCCAGTGGGTGGACTTCTGTGGCATAAGTGTTCTCCATTTTGTGAGTCACCCACCCAGCAGTTACGGGATTTGATTTTATTGTGATTGCGCCCCTCCTACTGTCTCATTGTGGCTTCTCCTTTGTCTTTGTATGTGGGCTATCTTTTTTGGTGAGTTCCAGTGTCTTCCTGTCGATTGTTCAGCAGTTAGTTGTGATTCTGATGCTCTCGCAAGAGAGAATGAGAGCACGTCCTTCTACTCCACCATCTTGAACCAATCTCTAAACAACTGATTTTTATATATTGATATTGTATCCTGGAATCTTGCCAGAGGTCACTGGAATTAAGAATTAAGTAACCATCTTGGGCTTCCCTGGTGGCGCAGTGGTTGGGAGTCCGCCTGCCGATGCAGGGGACACGGGTTCGTGCCCCAGTCCGGAAAGATCCCACATGCCACGGAGTGGCTGGGCCAGTGAGCCATGGCCGCTGAGCCTGCGCGTCCAGAGCCTGTGCTCTGCAGCGGGAGAGGACAGAACAGGGAAAGGCCCGTGTACCGTGGGAAAAAAAAAAGAAGAATTAAGTTACCATCTCAATTCCTCGGGGGCCAAAGGAAGTTGATCACAACGACATACAGGAAAATGTATGCTGTGGGGGTACATTTTCTAGGGGAAAAAGAGGAAATAAAGATCTCTCCTCTGCATTCCTGTTTCTATATCTTTGGCCTAGATGGTTCGAATGAGTCCTTGAGCTCATCAGCCAAGTGGTTTGGGAAAAATTCTAAGATTTAATGAATACGGTCCTTCCTAAAACAGTTTCTGCAATGGGAAACAGTATAATCCCTCAGCACAGAAGAGCAACTCCGGGAGCCCATAACAGTAATGCTTCACCTTCCTTTTGGCCTTGATTCCTTTAGGATGGTTTCTGCTTCCTCATCCTTTTATAACCAGGTTTCCTTAATAGGAATCTAGCCCTTACAATTCAGAACAGGGACTTCAACTGGAGTGTGTCCTCTCTGTATCTACTTGTATTTTGAATGATTAGTCTCAGGTTCCTGACTCTGAATTCTACATATGACATCATGTGGACTGCCTGTATAACTGAATCTGCTTACGTCCTTGTTCACCCCACAACCATAAATACGATGCTTGCTCCACAGTGCAGCACACCCTGTTTGCTCCACTGATTCTCTGCAATAAAAAACTCCGAGGTCACATGTTCCTCCATCCTTCACAACCCCAGAACTCTATCTGCTCAGGACATAAAAGAAAGGATACCATTGTTACGAACCCCAGAACACAAAACCAGTTCTCTCTTCCACACTGCCCAGAAAACCTCAAAGCGTGTTTCTAATTGAAAGGATCTGGGGTAGAACGTGAGCATTTTCAGCTATACCCACGTCTCCAGCTGACCATCAGTGTCAGGAGCATCGTCCTTTAGCATGGATGACGCACCGTGTGAAGGGCACAGCGAAAAGGAGACACCACGCGAGAAACATAGGGAATTAACATCAAAGAATGAAATCTGGTCAGAGCTCCCTAAACCTGCTTCCTATTTCTCTACGTTGACATCCAGTCATTCAGGAGGCCTCTGTCACTGCCTTAGTCAGGGCCTTGCATACCTGGGAAGCTCTCATCCCTCTCACTCTCACACACTCTCTCTGGTCATAAAACGTTACGTGTGGGCCGTAAATTTCTTCCATACTAAAAGTAATTTTTACAGCCATAATACATTTTACAGTATAACATTAGAAAACACAACAAAGCCAAAATAAGATAACAAATCATCATTAAACTTGCCAGCCAGAGATCACCGCTCCTAACATCTGGTATACATTCACCCAGACTCTCCTCCCCTGTACGACATTTTCAACCAAAATGAAATTAGAAAGTTATCCACAGTTGTTTTCTAAACTGTCAAGTAGGTAAAAATGGCAGGAACACATGTCGATTATTTTTTGGTGCGATTTTAGCAAAAGAAGTAAAAACGTTACAGAGAGCGTTAGACCTTCAACAAAAGCCATGAAATAATTATGGTGTGAGACCTGCACTCCCTCCAGCTGCCCGTGGTTTATTACTAAAATGAGCAGAATTAACTAGCAAATGGAGAAATCCCTTACTAATTAGAAAACCATAGCCGGAACACTGTCACTCAGCCAGGTGGCATGAGACACCCCATCCACAGACAGAGCTCTAAGCATCCTGGAGGTATATATGACCACACACCGCGGGTGGGAAAGTGGGAAAAAGATAAGGCCATGTCGTTTCTGCTGGGAAGGAAAAAAAAAGTTAATAAGTGCAAGAGGTCCAGGGAAAAAGAAGTATATGAGATGGGAGATACAACCCACCACTCGGCATTGTTCTGTCCACCCACGTCTCTCACTGGGCTGGAAGTCCTCAGCAAGTATCTTATTCCTCTTTTTTACCCCCAGTACCTGGCACTTAGTGAGGATTTGCTGGATGGATTTAGGGGCTGTCCCAGAAGCAGCTGAGTTGAAATCGGATGGGCGGAAATTAGCTTATGTAACACACTACAAAAAAGATGAAAATATAATCTTCTCTAATTCTAACTGTCCCACTGAGATTTAGGCAGAAGTCAACTGTGCATGTGTTAAAGGTAAATGTTTATAAATAAGCTGGATAACACTAAGAACCCTTAATCCAATATCTTAACACACACACACACACAACTGACTTTCCAACTCCTAGTCAAATATATTTTCACTAAGTACACTAAATAGTGTACTTAGGTACACTAGTGTACAAGGTTAATGTGTGTTATGAAGGGAAAAATGGGTGGAAGATAATTATACAAGATACCTGATGTGGTATATTAATTGCAAAACAGCGCCCAATTCTCTGCTCCTCCCACTATCTATACTCTCGGATATCTGACTTTGCAATTTCTCCCTTCAAGAGGTAGATATTCTATGTCCCCACTCCTTGAATCAGGATTGGCCTTGTGACTTGCTCTGAGTAACAGAATACAGGGGAAGTAAAAGTGTGCCAGTTCCTAAACTAGGTCTCAAAAGGCCTTGTGAACTTCTGTTCTCTCAGAACCCTGCCCGGTCACCAGGGTGGGCTGCTGGATGAAGGGAGACAAGAGGAGGCCATGTGGTTCCGCCGTCCTCATCACTCCAGCTGACAGTCAGGCAACCACCAGACTTGGGGGCAGCCAGCCCTGAGCCATGCTGCCATGTGCACCCAGATGCAGACCGTTTCACCAAAGAATTAGGGGAAAGTAAATTAAAACCACCATCGAGATACCACTAAATACCCATCAAGGTGGCTAAGCAAAAAATAATAGTAACGCCGAATGCTGGGGAGGACGCAGAGAAACCAGACACTGCTGCTGGGAATGTGAAAGGGGACAGCCGCCGTGGAAAACGGTTTGTTATAAAACCAAACGTGAAACTACCACCAACTGCACTCTTGCAACTGCATTTATCCCAGGAAAGACCTGGGATACGTTCAAACAAAAAACCTATACATGAACGTCCATAGTCACTTTATTCACAGTAGTCAAAGACTGGAAACAACCCAGAAGTGCTTCAACAGAAAATGGTTTAAAAAGTGGACTACTCCTCAGCAATAAAAGGGAACAAGTTACTGGGACACACCACAGCTTAGATGAGTCTTCAGAGAGTTACACTGAGTGAGAAGAAGCCACTCCCCAAGGGCCACACACTATATTTATATTTATATATTTACTAGGGAAATGACAAAATTATAGAATCTGGAAAACAGATGAGTGGTGGCTGGGGTCACAGCTATGGGGTGGGGGCAAGAGGAGAGGATACGGGTATGGGAATAACAAAAAGGGCAACGTGGAGGATCCTCGTGGTGGCGGAAATATTCTATACCTTGACGGCCTCATTGTCAGTACACTGGTTATGATACTGTGTCATAGTTTTGCAGGATATTATCATTTGAAGAAACTAAATAAAAGATACAAAGTATCTATTTCTTATAACTGAACACATACCTACAATCATCTCAAAATAAAAATTTTAGTTTAAAACTACCTGAATGGCTTTGGGCAAGTTACCGAGTTGACTTATAAGCCCTGGGTTCCTTATCTGTGAAACAGGGACAGAACAGTACTTAGCTAATAGGGCCTAAATTAGATGGTTAAGTGAAATGATATTTATAATGCTATTAGAGGACAGTTAGTATTCAATAAATGTTATTATTGATAATAGTAATCGCAGTAGTAACAATGCATATAGTAACAAATAGTAATAAATAAACACAGTCACATATAAACAAGTATTTTTGTTTGTTTAAAGTCCAGCCAGATTTCGTGGCACAGGGCAGGGCATGACAGCAAGGTAGACAGTAGCAATTCATGTGGTCAAGTTGCTTACTAGAAAAGAGACCTAAAGCAAGGGAAAGGAGACGTTATTTGCTCAAGGACAAGGAAACTGAGAAAGACAGCTCTATTTTAGAAAAAGCTGTAGAATGGAACAAAGAAAACATGTGTCAGAAAGATAAGTAAATGAAAACCTGGGCTGGAAATTGATTAGTCTCTACGATACACCTAAAGATATCTAATTAAACATATAACCCAAGAGTTAAATTAAACTTATCCCCATTTAACTTTGCAACCCCTCAGGCTATGCTCCACAATGCCTAATAAGGAAATGTCTCCCTTTAAAAAAAAAAAAGGGATGGAGAGGGAGCTGATAGAGAGGCCACTATCTTTCAGACTTAAACGTAATTGTAAAACGCTAAATCAGAGCTCGGTGCAGACATTACAGGCTGCACATCAGAGTCAGCGGGATAAGCATTTTGAAAATAAGGCTTAATGGTTTCCATTTTATATCACCTTGGAATGATAAAGAGTGATGTCGCTTCAGTGTGTAGATATAAGCAACATTTTAAGATACTTACTTCTTTGATGGCATCTGAATGCAGCCAGCGTACAAGCACATCAAGCTGCACTATACTGAAGTGTATCCATCCATCCATCCATTCGTTCATTCAACAGATAATTACTGAGCATCTCCTTTGTGTTTGGTACCACATCAGATGTTGCAGCTACAACTATGAGCAAGAGTGACACGATCTCTGCCTTCATGAGGCATATTCTTTCAGGAGAGTAACATAATTGCTTATTGACCACAGAATGTTCGGTCATGGGAATTACAGAAGGGCTTTGGGAAGACCTCACTGGATGCAGAAGCATCTACTCATCTGAACGGTTATCATCAACAGTAAGTTAATCTCTTCCATACAATGTGAAAACAGCTCAATTTTTTTTCCCCCCATTTAGATCATGAAAACAAACACTTCACTTACCTGCCATCATAAAAGAGTATTCTGGCCCAGCTAAGTGTATTTTCTAGAAAGCTGGAAAGCATCACCCGGTGCTAAAATTTTATTTAAAATTTCAAAACACTAAATCCTCCTAAAATGCAACAAGCTGTACACTCCTCTGCATCACTAAAACGGACGGATGACTGGGATTTAGTCTCTCTTCAACAGTCCCTGGTGATCTCTGAGAATGTCAGTACCACCTATTCACCTTGAACGCTGCCCGGGTAGGTAGAGGACCAGAACTCTGGCAGCCTGCTGTAGCCTGCTGTCCGTCCGTGCCCTCCCCCACCTCTCCCGGTAACCCGGGGGACATCCCCTTGTTTGAGCCACATCACACACCCCAGCACAGGGAGACAGTCTGTCTCCTTTAGTGCCCCCTGACTCCTGGGGCACGAGTCCCTACTGCCTGCCTGCACCACCACTCCTCCGTTCTAACCTGCTTTCTTCAGCTATGTCTTCTCTTCCTGTAGTTTCTAAGCAAGATCAAAAATGAAAATTTCCAAGGGAACCCAACACTCTGCACTTCCACTGCGGGTTTGATCCCTGGTCGGGGAACTAAGATCCTTCGTGCCTGTGGTACAGCCAGAAAATTTAAATAAATAAGTAAACAAACAAATAAAGTAAAAAGACCTTTTGCTTAAAACAAAATTCCGATGCATGGCATTTGTGAAAAATCTTTTCAGGGGGCCGAGGGGTACTGTGCTTTCCTGACTTTACTTCCAGAGCATTAAAATAGAAAAAACAAAGAAATAAATACCACCAACCTGGCGCATTATGTAATTAATATTATATTGCATTTTTCCCTATGAAGAGCTCAAACATTGTTCATTTTCCCCAAATTCCTGAGATACAGAAGAAAACAAAAGAAAAAGCAAATATAATTATTAATACTTTGAGAGGGAAGCTGTGACGACCAAGATTCTAAGTGAGTTGCCCAAAGTCACAGAAAGAGGCCTGAGAGGCTTCCGGGAAGATGGCGGAAGAGTAAGACGCGGAGATCACCTTCCTCCCCACAGATACACCAGAAATACATCTACACGTGGAGCAACTCCTACAGAACACCTACTGAACGCTGGCAGAAGACCTCAGACCTCCCAAAAGGCAAGAAACCCCCCACGTACCTGGGTAGGGCAAAGAAAAAAGAATAAACAGAGACAAAAGAATAGGGACGGGACCTGCACCAGTGGGAGGGAGCTGTAAAGGAAGGAAGGTTTCCACACACTAGGAAGCCACTTTGCGGGCGGAGACTGCGGGTGGCGGAGATGGAAAGCTTCGGAGCCGCAGAGGAGAGCACAGCAACAGGTGTGCGGAGGGCAAAGGGGAGAGATTCCCGCACAGAGGATAGGTGCCGACCGGCACTCACCAGCCCAAGAGGCTTGTCTGCTCACCTGCCGGGACGGGCAGGGCTGAGAGTTGAGGCTCGGGCTTCGGTCGGAGCGCCGGGAGAGGACTGGGGTTGGCAGCGTGAACACAGCCTGAAGGGGGTTAGTGCGCCACGGCTAGCCAGGAGGTCGTCCGGGGAAAAGTCTGGACCTGCCGAAGAGGCAAGAGACTTTTTCTTCCCTCTTTGTTTCTTGGTGCGTGAGGAGAGGGGATTAAGAGCACTGCTTAAAGGAGCTCCAAAGACGGGCGCGAGCCGCGGCTAACAGCGCGGACCCCAGAGACGGGCATGAGATGCTAAGGCTGCTGCTGCCGCCACCAAGAAGCCTGTATGCGAGCACAGGTCACTATCCACACCCCCTGCCGGGGAGCCTGTGCACCCGCCACTGCCAGGGTCCCGGGATCCAGGGACAACTTCCCCCGGAGAACGCACGGTGCGACTCAGGCTGGTGCAACGTCACACCGGCCTCTGCTGCCGCGGACTCGCCCCGCACTCCGTGTCCCTCCCTCCCCCCCCCCCCGCCCCCGGCCTGAGTGAGCCAGAGCTCCCGAATCAGCGGCTCCTTTAACCTCGTTCTGTCTGAGCGAAGAACAGATGCCCTCTGGCGACCTACATGCACAGGCGGGGCCAAAGCCAAAGCTGAGCCCCTGGGAGCTGTGAGGACAAAGAAGAGAAAGTGAAATCTCTCCCAGCAGCCTCAGAAGCAGAGGATTAAAGCTCCACAATCAACTTGATGTACCCTGCATCTGTGGAATACATGAATACACAACCAATCATCCCAAATTGAGGAAGTGGACTTTGAGAGGAAGATTTATGATTTTTTCCCCTTTTCCTCTTTTTCTGTGTATGTGTATGCTTCTGTGTGAGATTTTGTCTGTATAGCTTTGCTTCCACCACTTGTCCTAGGGTTCTATCCATCCGTTTTTTGTGTTTTTTTTAAATTATTTTTTCTTAATAATTATTTTTTATTTTAATAAATTTATTTTATTTCATTTTTTTCTTTCTTTCTTTCTTTCTTTCCCTCCTTCCCTCCTTTAGACAACGAATCATCCCAAATTGAGGAGGTGGACTTTGAGAGCAAGATTTATGATTTTTTCCCCTTTTCCTCTTTTTGTGAGTGTGTATGTGTATGCTTCTGTGTGAGAATTTGTCTGTATAGCTTTGCTTCCACCATTTACCCTAGGGTTCCATCCGTCCTTTTTTTTAAAATTTTTTTCTTCTTTTTTTTCTCTTAATTATTTTATTTTAATAACTTTATATTTTATCTTACTTCATTTTATTTTACTTAATTGTCTTCCTTTCTGTTTTTCCTTCATTCCCTCCTTCCTTCCTTCCTCCCTCCCTCCCTGCCTCCCTCCTTTCTTTCTTTCTTTCTTTCTTCTACTAATTCTTTCTTTCTAGTTCTTCTCCCTTTTATTCTGAGCTGTGTAGATGAAAGGCTCTTGGTGCTGCAGCCAGGAGTCAGTGCTGTGCCTCTGAGGTGGGAGAGCCAACTTCAGGACACTGGTCCACAAGAGACCTCCCAGATCCACATAATATCAAATGGCGAAAATCTCCCAGAGATCTCCATCTCAACACCAGCTTCACTCAACGACCAGCAAGCTACAGTGCTGGACACCCTATGCCAAACAACTAGCAAGACAGGAACACAACCCCACCATTAGCAGAGAGGCTGCCTAAAATCATAATAAGTCCACAGATGCCCCAAAACACACCACCAGACGTGGACCTGCCCACCAGAAAGACAAGATCCAGCCTCATCCATTGGGGGGGACAGGCACTAGACCCCTCCACCAGGAAGCCTACACAACCCACTGAACAAACCTTAGCCACTGGGGATAGACACCAAAAACAACGGGAACTACGAACCTGCAGCCTGCAAAAAGGAGACCCCAAACACAGTAAGATAAGCAAAATGAGAAGACAGAAAAACACACAGCAGATGAAGGAGCAAGATAAAAAACCACCAGACCTAACAAATGAAGAGGAAATAGGCAGTCTACCTGAAAAAGAATTCAGAATAATGATAGTAAAGATGATCCAAAATCTTGGAAATAGAATAGACAAAATGCAAGAAACATTTAACAAGGACCTAGAAGAACTAAAGATGAAACAAACAACGATGAACAACACAATAAATGAAATTAAAAATACTCTAGAAGGGATCAATAGCAGAATAACTGAGGCAGAAGAACGGATAAGTGACCTGGAAGATAAAATAGTGGAAATAACTACTGCAGAGCAGAATAAAGAAAAAAGAATGAAAAGAACTGAGGACAGTCTCAGAGACCTCTGGGACAACATTAAACGCACCAACATTCGAATTATAGGGGTTCCAGAAGAAGAAGAGAAAAAGAAAGGGACTCAGAAAACATTTGAAGCGATTATAGTTGAAAACTTCCCTAATATGGGAAAGGAAGTAGTTAAGTCCAGGAAGCACAGAGAGTCCCATACAGGATAAATCCAAGGAGAAACACGCCAATACACATATTAATCAATCTATCAAAAATTAAATACAAAGAAAACATATTAAAAGCAGCAAGGGAAAAACAACAAATAACACACAAGGAAAGCCCCATAAGGTTAACAGCTGATCTTTCAGCAGAAACTCTGCAAGCCAGAAGGGACTGGCAGGACATATTTAAAGTGATGAAGGAGAAAAACCTGCAACCAAGATTACTGTACCCAGCAAGGATCTCATTCAGATTTGATGGAGAAATTAAAACCTTTACAGACAAGCAAAAGCTGAGAGAGTTCAGCACCACCAAACCAGCTTTACAACAACTGCTAAAGGAACTTCTCTAGGCAAGAAACACAAGAGAATGAAAAGACCTACAATAACGAACCCAAAACAATTAAGAAAATGGGAGTAGGAACATACATATCTATAACGACCTTAAATGTAAATGCATTAAATGCTCCCACCAAAAGACACAGACGGGCTGAATGGATACAAAAACAAGACCCGTATATTTGCTGTCTACAAGAGACCCATTTCAGACCTAGAGACACATACAGACTGAAAGTAAGGGGATGGAAAAAGATATTTCATGCAAATGGAAACCAAAAGAAAGCTGGAGTAGCAATTCTCATATCAGACAAAATATACTTTAAAATAAAGACTATTAGAAGAAACAAAGAAGGATACTACATAATGATCAACGGATCAATCCAAGAAGAAGATATAACAATTGTAAACATTTATGTACCCAACATAGGAGCACCCCAATACATAAGGCAAATACTAACAGCCATAAAAGGGGAAATCGACAGTAACACATTCATAGTAGGGGACTTAAACACCCCACTTTCACCCATGGACAGATCATCCAAAATGAAAATAAATAAGGAAACACAAGCTTTAAATGATACATTAAACAAGATGGACTTAATTGATATTTATAGGACATTCCATCCAAAAACAACAGAATATACATTTTTCTCAAGTGCTCATGGAACATTCTCCAGGATAGATCATACCTTGGGTCACAAATCAAGCCTTGGTAAATTTAAGAAAATTGAAATTGTATCAAGTATCTCTTCTGACCACAACACTATGAGACTAGATATCAATTACAGAAAACGATCTGTAAAAAATACAAACACATGGACGCTAAACAATACACTACTTAATGATGAAGTGATCACTGAAGAAATCAAAGAGGAAATAAAAAAAAATACCTAGAAACAAATGACAATGGACACACGACGACCCAAAATCTATGGGATGCAGCAAAAGCAGTTCTAAGAGGGAAGTTTACAGCAATACAATCCTATCTTAAACAGAAAACATCTCGAATAAACAACCTAACCTTGCACCTAAAGCAATTAGAGAAAGAAGAACAAAAAAAACCCCAAGTTAGCAGAAGGAAAGAAATCAAAAAAATCAGATCAGAAATAAATGAAAATGAAATGAAGGAAACAATAACAAAGATCAATAAAACTAAAAGCTGGTTCTTTGAGAAGATAAACAAAATTGATAAACCATTAGCCAGACTCACCAAGAAAAAAACGGAGAAGACTCAAATCAATAGAATTAGAAGTGAAAGAGGAAAAGTAACAACTGACACTGCAGAAATACAAAATATCATGATAGATTACCACAAGCAACTCTATGTCAATAAAATGGACAACCTGGAAGAAATGGACAAATTCTTAGAAATGCACAACCTGCCAAGACTGAATCAGGAAGAAATAGAAAATATAAACAGACCAATCACAAGCACTGAAATTGAAACTATGATTAAAAATCTTCCAACAGGGCTTCCCTGGTGGCGCAGTGGTTGAGAGTCTGCGTGCCGATGCAGGGGACACGCGTTCATGCCCCAGTCTGGGAAGATCCAACGTGCCGTGGAGCGGCTGGGCCCGTGAGCCATGGTCGCTGAGCCTGCGCGTATGGAGCCTGTGCTCCGCAATGGGAGAGGCCACAACAGTGAGTGGCCCGCGTACCGCCAAAAAAAAAAAAAAAAAAAAACTTCCAACAAACAAAAGCCCAGGACCAGATGGCTTCACAGGCAAATTCTATCAAACATTTAGAGAAGAGCTAACACCTATCCTTCTCAAACTCTTCCAAAATATAGCAGAGGGAGGAACACTCCCAAACTCATTCTATGATACCAAAACCAGACAAGGATGTCACAAAGAAAGAAAACTACAGGCCAATATCACTAATGAACATAGATGCAAATATCCTCAACAAAATACTAGCAAACAGAATCCAACAGCACATTAAACGGATCATACATCATGGTCAACTACGGTTTATTCCAGAAATGCAAGGATTCTTCAGTATATGCAAATCAACCAACGTGATACACCATATTAACAAACTGAAGGAGAAAAACCATATGATCATCTCAATAGATGCACAGAAAGCTTTCGACAAAATTCAACACCCATTTATGATAAAAACCCTGCAGAAAGTAGGCATAGAGGGAACTTTCCTCAACATAATAACAGCCATATATGACAAACCCACAGCCAACATCGTCCTCAACAGTGAAAAACTGAAACCATTTCCACTAAGATCAGTAACAAGACAAGGTTGCCCACTCTCACCACTCTTATTCAACATAGTTTTGGAAGTTTTAGCCACAGCAATCAAAGAAGAAAAGGAAATAAAAGGAATCCAAATTGGAAAAGAAGAAGTAAAGCTTTCACTGTTTGCAGATGACATGATACTATACATAGAGAATCCTAAAGATGCTACCAGAAAACTACTAGAGCTCATCAATGAATTTGGTAAAGTAGCAGGATACAAAATTAATGCACAGAAATCTCTGGCATTCCTATACACTAATAATGAAAAATCTGAAAGTGAAATCAAGAAAACACTCCCATTTACCATTGCAACAAGAAGAATAAAATATCTAGGAATAAACCTACCTAAGGAGACAAAAGACCTGTATGCAGAAAATTATAAGACACTGATGAAAGAAATTAAAGATGGTACAAATAGATGGAGAGATATACCATGTTCTTGGACTGGAAGAATCAACATTGTGAAAATGACTCTACTACCCAAAGCAGTCTACAGATTCAATGCAATCCCTATCAAACTACCACTGGCCTTTTTCACAGAACTAGAACAAAAAATTTCACAATTTGTATGGAAACACCAAAGACCCCGAATAGCCAAAGCAATCTTGAGAACGAAAAACGGAGCTGGAGGAATCAGGCTCCCTGACTTCAGACTATACTACAAACCTACAGTAATCAAGACAGTATGGTACTGGCACAAAAACAGATAGATCAATGGAACAGGATAGAAAGCCCAGAGATAAACCCACGCACATATGGTCACCTTACCTTTGATAAAGGAGGCAGGAATATACAGTGGAGAAAAGACAGCCTCTTCATTAAGTGGTGCTGGGAAAACTGGACTGGTACATGTAAAATTATGAGATTAGATCACTCCCTAACACCATACACACAAAAAAAGGTGAAAATGGATTACTAAAGACCTAAATGTAAGGCCAGAAACTATCAAACTCTTAGAGGAAAACATAAGCAGAACACTATGACATAAATCACAGCAAGATCCTTTTGTACCCACCTCCTAGGGAAATGGAAATAAAAACAAAAATAAACAAATAGCACCTAATGAAACTTCAAAGCTTTTGCACAGCAAAGGAAACCATAAACAAGACCAAAAGGCAACCCTCAAAATGGGAGAAAATATTTGCAAATGAAGCAACCAACAAAGGATTAATCTCCAAAATTTATAAGCAGCTCATGCAGCTCAATAACAAAAAAACAAACAACCCAATCCAAAGATGGGCAGAAGACCTAAATAGACATTTCTCCAAAGAAGATATACAGATTGCCAACAAACACATGAAAGTATGCTCAGCATCACTAATCATTAGAGAAATGCAAATCAAAACTACAATGAGATATCATCTCACACCAGTCAGAATGGCCATCAACAAAAAATCTAGAAACAATAAATGCTGGAGAGGGTGTGGAGAAAAGGGAACCCTCTTGCACTGTTGGTGGGAATGTAAATTGATACAGCCACTGTGGAGAACAGTATGGAGGTTCCTTATAAAAGTACAAATAGAACTACCATATGACCCAGCAATCCCACTACTGGGCATATACCCTGAGAAAACCATAATTCAAAAAGAGTCATGTACCAAAATGTTCATTGCAGCTCTATTCACAATAGCCCGGAGATGGAAACAACCTAAGTGTCCATCATCGGATGAATGGATAAAGAAGATGTGGCACATATACACAATGGAATATTACTCAGCCGTAAAAAGAAACGAAATTGAGCTATTTGTAATGAGGTGGATAGACCTAGAGTCTGTCATACAGAGTGAAGTAAGTCAGAAAGAGAAAGACAAATACCGTATGTTAACACATATATATGGAATTTAAGGAAAAAAATGTCATGAAGAACCTAGGGTTAAGACAGGAATAAAGACACAGACCTACTAGAGAATGGACTTGAGGATATGGGGAGGGGGAAGGGTAAGCTGTGACAAAGCGAGAGAGAGGCATGGACATATATATACACTACCAAACGTAAGGCAGGTAGCTAGTGGGAAGCAGCCGCATAGCACAGGGAGATCAGCTTGGTGCTTTGTGACCGCCTGGAGGGGTGGGATAGGGAGGGTGGGAGGGAGGGAGAGCAAGAGGGAAGAGATATGGGAACATATGTATATGTATAACTGATTCACTTTGTAATAAAGCAGAAACTGACACACCATTGTAAAGCAATTATACTCCAATAAAGATGTAAAAAAAAAAAAAAGTAAAGAAAGAGGCCTGAGGGTCTTCCGGCCCGCCCCACCCTCCTCATTTTGTTTTCAGGAAACAATGCTTCCCAAGCATTCCAGAGCAAAACTGCCCACAAGGTACCTGATCGTCCTCTCAGATATAGAGAAACAGAGGTAAGAAAAAGCAAGTTCCTCAAAACTAAGATCAGTAAAAATCTTTTAATAGATGTTTTCAGTCTTAAGAAACCACCCTATTTCATACGAAAACTTACGGAAAGTACTTCAAACTTACAGGAAAATACTCTCATCTTTCTACACCATCAGATGGACCTGTCACCTTGAAATTGCTGAGATAAGTGCAATAACTCTCAAAGTACTTTTCATACAGTGAAAAAAGTCACATCATTCTCTGACAGTATATAAAACTATCCACACATTTTCGCAGAAAGGACTTTGCGTTAGCAAGTTACAAATATCCACTCCCCGCCCACTATTTTTGGACTAGACCGGATTGTTTTCAGATGAATTTCACTGTTGCGACCTGCCTCAACTCGCTAATCAACCGAAGAGCCCGTGGCGTCATTCTTTCTCCTCCTTTGTGCCTGCTGAATCTCCCAGGATTCCTGTTATATGATATTTTAAGTGTTCACAATGTTCTCACTGCTTTAAGCCAAATCTGTGTCACTTCCCAGCCTCAGTGAGTAAAATACTACAAACTTTTACAGAAGAGGAGCTGGAAACAGCATTCCAAGTAGTCAGCAGGAGAACAGGAAGCGAGATGAAAACAATAAAAATAAAAGCAGGCGTCTGTGTCCTTCTTTAGGTCATGCTGCCGCCTCCTGCAAATCGAATTACTGCACATCCTCCTTCTTTTTCTACACCAGATGTCAAATAAAGCTGGACGTACTAGTACAGGTAGGAGAATGATGTTTAAAGTGCCTGGCTGCACGTGACATGGCCAGGACTGCTGAGATCCGTCTGGAGGGATAGCCCACTGTTGGCAAAAGTATGCAGAATTCTTCTGGCAACATCTCCATTACTCTGAGAAGCTCATAAATGAAAGCAGCTCTGGGGCAATTTAAACTTTGTTACCAATTCGGTCTCTCCTTCCACTGCGTGCTTTCTGTTTGGAGCTCTCAGATAAATGTGAGCTGCAGATGCAGCCGCTTCCGTTTCTTCCATGCATACCTCCCTCCAATTTTCCCTTGACTCCCTGGGCTGTGGACAGTCTACCCTTGAGAAGAAAGAGGAAAAGGTGTGCAGGTCAGGAGAGATTATTTATTCTACAGGGAAGCCAAGTCTCAGTTCTCTGAGATAACTGGGGGTGAGAAGTTAGCTTCCTTTTAACTCTCAGGTTTGAGTTTCTTCCTTATCAACTTCCTCAGTTGTTTAGTTAACCAGGGGATAAAATTTGAATTTAACTCCCTACAACTGTTCCTGTATGTCCTTTTAAGTGGTAGCGCTACTAGTTAAGTATTGAACCGGACAAAACACAATATAGAAAGAAGAGTAGAAGCTGGATCTCTTGCCTCCAACCAGAGTAAGCCAGTGGTATCCATTCTCACCAGAAGGAAGTTAATAATCTGGGACAAGCACACTCACTTGGAATCCTACCATCCAAAGAAAAGGCACTGTGGGTAGCCAACTGTGGGAATTAGGCAAGGTATTTACTCTCTTACTATTCACGAGGCAACACATATTTACTGTACCTAAAGTCAGAAGATATTTTAAGAAAAAAAAAAGTGTCACGTTGTATGAAGCCTGAAGTATTTATGGACTATTTATATTTTAGTTAATGTAATTAGGAGGGAGTCTAAATGATTCAGTCAATCCTCAATTATTGCTACTAATGGAGCTGATCAACACAGTGGAGAACCTAAAATGGCAGCCCAGTAGCTTCACGATGGCTCCTAAGTCTACACCCTTCATTACTGGTATACAGGTGCACAGAATAGTCTTCAGATTTAATAGAATTCATCAATTCAAAGCAGTTGAGAATCTTAGAGGGTCATCCTGTCCAATCCTCTTCTTTTGCACCCAAGGGAAATTTGGCTTAAAATGTTTAAGGGACCACTGTTGTTAACTGGAAGAGTCAGGTATCAGTGTGACCACTGCAACGGACATGGTGAAGTGGAGCCCTGTGGACTATATTTAGAAGAAGTCTGAAAAGCAACTAGTTGCTTCGGTTAGTGTCTTCCATCCCCGGCCCTATTCTTAGTTCACTTCCCCAAATACCAGTAACAAATACTAACCACTGAGACCCTCCTCAGTACAAGTCTCCAATGGATTCAGTACTCCAACGTACATAGGACTTAATGTCCTTTCGTCTTTCCAGGGCCGTTGATTGATGTCTTCCTTGAGGAAGTAAGCAATTAGCAATTTTGATTTTAAAAAATGCGTCACTGAAATTTTTGCTAGCCTGGAATAAGCAAAAGGCTTTTGTAGATCAATTATGCAAGAGGGATAACATAGCAACTTAAAAATAAAATGTGAGCGCAGCCTGGAAATAGAGAGTTACGCGCATCGGCACAGACGCAGAAGACCTGTAGAGAATCTGTTATCTTAAACATATGAGAATGTATCCTGTTCCAGGAGAATTCCAAAGGAGACTCCACAGCTTTGCACAACCTTCCCTGGCAGGACACGTCAATGTTTACCCTCTCACCACCACGAAAAACACCAATTTAAAACCTGCCTACTGCAGTTTAATAGGCCTAGTGGGTTTTTTTCTCATTTTGCCAAAATGAGGTTGGCAAAAACATAAACAGGGGATGTGATGCCTCACCAGTGTCACTCAGCATCGCAGAAGAAAAAACGGCCCAGGCCCTACCTCTCCCTAATCCCAGCCCCTGCCCTGAAATATCTATGAAAATGTTTTTAAATGTTAAAAAAAGAAAAATGAAAATGAGAGAGTTAGAGAAATCCTTGAGATGTTTGTGAAAGAAAACACTGCTGGAACAGAAGGCCTTATATTCCACAAGGAAACATCCTCATAAACCCAGCTGAGAAATGAGCCCACTTTTAAAACGGCACAACCAGGAGCCGGGATAATTACAATAGAAACACTTTAGTTCAAATCATGAAAAGAGTTACACTTGATCTTCTTGTTAGCAGGGGCTGTGCAGACAGCAACATTAACTGTGAAACGTAAGGGCAGATAACAGCTGATTTGAAAGGGGATTGTGTAAATCTAGTTAAAGAGCAACTTTAGAAGATTATTTTCAATTACTGAGATAGCATCATGGTTCTCAGAAAAAAAAATGGAAAGGTTTGTTCTTTACACCACATACAGTGTATGGAATCTAACAAAACCGCCTGCTTTCAAGCAATAATCTCAGCCAGCAGCTAATATGCCTACCTCCACTTTACCCTCCCCTTCTTCAAGTCATTTTCAATTATTTCCAGCACTCACTCAGCTCTGTGAACAAAACGTCATTTCAACCAGAGAAACAGCTTTAAAAAATCCGCGTCAGGATAATTACTAAAAGCTTTTAGATTTCCGAGTGCCAACTATACATAACCTGGAAGACCTCTAAACTAGGGCCAGGGTCAGGCAGAAAAAGCATGCCTGTTGGGTTGACGAAGTAGCATTTGCTTCACCTGTCAGAACATTTAACTGAGCATACCTGGGCCTCGGCCCCCCCCCCCCCCCACTGTCACTTCACCTCAGCTCATACAGAGGAACACGCACAGATTCACACGCCGACCAAAATGCAAGAAGCCACCATCTCTAGCTACCTGAGATAACCCTGTCAGGTGAAATCCCCACTTGTCATTTTCTTTAACATGGCTTGTGTAGAGGGTGCTAACGATTTACTTAGAAAAAAAGAAAAAAGAAAACGTAAATAGGCAACAAAGAACCTAGTGTAAAGGAGAAATGTCAAACCAGGAAGCAGAAAGCCCTGTACCTTCTGGACTCTGTCACAGACAAGCTATGTGACACTCCAAGCCTCATCTCCCCGTTCTTGCACTTGCCATGTGTCCCCAGTGCTCCAGCCACTTCACACTACTCTCCCTGGACATAACTGTGTTCTGCTGTGCCTCTGCGTCTCCCTTTTGAATGACCTCCTCTACCTGGAGAACCGCTCTGGAGCCCAGCTTAATTCTCACCTGTGTGAATGGTACCCCCACTCCCTGGTCGCAAGGGATGGTACCTCACTGTAGGCGCCTCTAACACTATCTGCATCATTGCGCCTACGACACAGGATTAGTTATCTATGCCTGCCCGCTTCCTCCTGTAGCCTCCGTGCTCCTCGGGGCAGGGATCATCTCACCTCTGTACATTCAGAACTGTCAGAACACTAGAGAACGTGCAGTAAAAGTTTGTGAAATAAAGAATGGCTCAATGAAGGAATGAATAATGAACTGACGTTACCAAATTTCGGTTTCATCACCTTTAAAGAAGGGATAATAGTCGTTACCCAGTCCATTCAGAAGTCATGATGGTCAAAAGATGAGATGGTGCTTTGCACATTGTTAGGTGCTGTACAAATGTACGTAATAATGATGATAAAGATGGTAATATTCAAACAAACACCACAGTGTACAAATACAGTATATCTTTACATACAGTAAAAAAAAAAAAGTTATTATTCCCCATACGTACCACATGCCTACACTCAACTCAACTTCAATATTCTTTTCTCAGGGAGAGAAATTTAAACTTTAGCAAAAGAGGACACTTCACTGCCCCCCCAAAAAAATGTTCTCCTGACACTAAAACTAAATATCTAAAAGTCAGAGAATCATTAAAGTCTCTTTACATGTGCTTCTCCTTCCATTAATTAACCACAGTTTTCTGCACGGATGTGCGACTAGACTCCACTCTGTGACGGCCACTGAATACTGCAGATTGCACCCGCATGCTGTCACCTCAAATGCAAAACCGCAAACGGAACTGAAGGATCTTGGGAGGGGCCAACAGCAGAATGACGATCTCACACTTCAGCTGTAGGTAACTGAGGACTATAGCTCAACGTTTCTCTTCAAATACCTCTGTTCTTCCTAACCAAAATACTCTCTTGTCACAAAAAGAGAAGGAATTCTCTCACTTGATTAAGACCGGCTGCTGTAACAGTAAGAAATCCGAAAGCTGTTCCACTGGCTTGAGGAAGCACAGTGTCCTCTCCTCACTCAAGCCAAAGCACCATGTCCCCTGCGGGCCTGGGACAATGGGGCATTGTCACTGCTATAGCTCAGCTGTAGAAGGATCCGCTTGGGTACACTGATGCCTCAAAACCCATACGCTCACAACTGTTCCCTTAGTTATAGGTCATGATTATTTCAAGGTGAGAAAAGACTCTAAAATGACATTCATGTCCCAACGTTCCCCTCGCTCAGAAGAACTAAACACATGTAGTTTCTGAACGTGTAGACATATTCAAGGTCAAGCTATGACTAGTCAAAATCCTGCAAAAGAGTCAAACGAACCTGATCGTTGGCTAGACGGCTGGGAACGGAAAGTCCTCACTCTAAGGAGGAAAAAGCCTATCCCAGCTGAAAGCGATCATAAGCGAATTGGCCCATCAACTGCCCAGCCACAGCTGTATCCCCCGCTCTGCTCACCCAAAGAGATTCATGCTCTCCTGGTGCCAAAATAAATGTCTCTCTTAAAAAAAAAATTGCCCAATTGAAAATAACTCTCTAATCTGCATCCTTTCAATAGATCTGAAGTGCACTTCACCAACACAGAGCACAGGCATCTTGAATTAGCAGAGAACTATTTTTAACACATGAAGGATAAGATATGAAATTAGTTTCACGGGGAATGAGAACCTTGGAGATTATTTACTTTGCCTTAATTACTTTGACTCACCATTAATTTAGCTTTCCTAGGGTACTAAATATTTCACGCTAAGATTTGGAGACTAAAGAGACAGGAGCACAGATTTGGAGCAACTGAAAGTCTGCAACAGCATCTTCTACGGGCATGGATCCCCCCGTTGGGCACTGAAGGCCATTCACGGTGTGCCACTCAATGACACTTTCAGTGGCTGTTTCTGTTGTTTTTCACCCGGGGACCAGGAGCTCTGCCCTGAAGGATGCAGGGAGCCAAACTTTCTTCAGCTTCTGTTTAACAACTCGGCCAATAACATCACTAGGGCTCACAGCTACTCACGGCGGCTGCCAAATAGGGCAGCCACAACTGCCTGCAGCCAAGGAGAGAAGAGTTTGGGCTACACGCTTCAGGAAGCTTTTAATGATCAGTGCAACTGGGCAATGGAGTTGATTCCCAGGAAAGATGACAAAGGAGCTACTCTAGCAGATATTCTATAATGGCTTCATTAGAGCATCAGTGGGAGAGGACGCGCTCAGCTCCCACCAAAGCACTAACGATGAGTGGGGCCTACCACGTATATCTGGGCACTCGCCAAAGCCTTACACGCTCCCCCGTGGCTCTGAATCACCTTGTCCACTGGCAGACATCACAGGCACGGGCTGTGCTCGGCAGCAGACGGGAGCCTGAGGACAGCAACTCGCTGGTTCCCATGCGCAAGAGGAGACTCGCTGGGGCCACGCAACCTGGTGGTGCTCCCCGACTCCACGCGGTATTCGGCAGTGAGTTGGGGGGCATCCGACAGAGACTCAGAGAGCTGGAGCCCTCCTTTTGACCCACGATCCAAACAACTCTTCCTTATTCTAAATGTCAGAAGAACTGACCCTGTCTTAGGTAATTCCATTCCTGTGAGTTCAAGCCATTACTTTTCTCCACGAAGCATGCTATATACCCTAACGTTCTCTTTTCCCATATAAATGTATTTGCACCTGATACCGTTGTGCTTCATTTGTAAGTTTCCCTTTTTCTTCTTCTTCTTGATGAGGATATTATTTGACTGCATCGAACCATATCCTTCTAGTGTTCTGAACCCAAATCAACAACACAGCAGCCGAGTTCACACATCTCCAAAACTCCGCCACTTCTCTACTCGGTGATAAAATGCTGTCATGGAAATGTTTCTGTGACAAACATATCTAATTTAACAATAATAATTTCTATTTCTTCAGCCTATGCATAGCTTTGGAACATGCTCACGTATTTCATACGTTTTATCTTACCTACTTTTTTCCATCTGGCCCCTTTCTACATGTCTCATGCTCATGAAACTCCCACCCTGCAGTCACTTCCTACAGGGAAGCCTGTCCTCTTTGTCACTGTTGATGCAACTTCTTTGCTTTCTGG
This sequence comes from Stenella coeruleoalba, assembly GCF_951394435.1. Classification (NCBI taxonomy): domain Eukaryota; kingdom Metazoa; phylum Chordata; class Mammalia; order Artiodactyla; family Delphinidae; genus Stenella; species Stenella coeruleoalba. Next base: position 22,604,470 of record NC_137164.1, on the reverse strand, counting down.
GTCACACACCTCATTTGGGCTATTCGCACTTTCGGTCCCTTTTATCATTTACAATTCTCAGGTGAATCTCTTCGATGCCATATCTTAATACTAGAGATTATATTCCTTCTTTTGCATCATCAGAAAAAACAAAGCATGTCGCTACTAATCATTTCTACTGGGGAGACAAGGAGCATCACAGAACACAACGTGGTGGAGGACAGGGTTCAAAATTCCTGCCTCTTCCACTTACCAGCTATGACAGTGGACCAGTTACTCAATCTATTGAGCCTTGGTTTCCCCTTATTATTGCCATAAGAAAAGGTTGCCATGAGGATCAAACAGGATGGCATCTGAAACTGTGCCTGAAAATACTCAAAAGATGCTAACTGTAATTCTCCTGCTAGGTTTCCACTCACGCACCATTCTCACGCACACTAACAAATGCTATCCCAGCAAATAGCATCTCACTGCCACTGGGTCCCTGAAAGTGTGTCTTCCCATGAGCTTCCCCACTCACTTCCTCCAAAGGATGACCAAGGTACACAAGGTCCTACCATCCGAGAGACCACTGATTTCCAAGTTAGCTTTTTCCTACTAAATTCAACTGCAAAAAGTTCAGATGTACTACAGTTGAAAGTGCAGGGTAAATGTCTGAATGACCATCCTCTGCCAGCATTTCCAATCATGTCTGGCCTGTCTTCATATCACACTGAGATGTGACATAGACAGTGACGGGGTGAATGCAGAGCACGTGCCAATGGCAGCCAAAGAGCCCATCCCTGAGCCGTCGCCCATCAAGCACTAGACTTGCAGCTGGTAGAATGCATTCCTCTCCATCCTTTTCTCTTTGCCTTCCTGGTGAAACATTTTACACCACAGAAGCTCTGATTAACCTTAAACTCTGTCACGTCAAATGTGTCTTGCTCAGAGAAATTGTGACATCTGAAATTCTGCTGTAAGTCTGAAGTCTCCACTTAAAGATTCAAAAGCTAAAAAGTAAAAAATTAAAAACTCCCAACAGGCAGTGGAAGGATTTCAATGTATAATTGGCAAAAGGGTGGTCTTATAGCTTAGATGGCTTATGGCTATTAACTGTAAAATGCGCATACCCTTTGAACCGGCAATTCTTCTAATAAGAATCTACCCAAATGAGATTATCGCACAAGTGTAAAATGATGTACCTACAAGCATGCTTTGAGCTGTAATGATTTCTAGATTGAAAAACTGGAGACAAATGTCTCTCAGTAAGCCTAGAATAAAATCTGACAGCCTCCTCAACAAGCTGTTTCCCTTCTTTTCTACCAGTACTCTGAGTTTCCTATACATGAAGTCCAGAAGGGTTAGCATGAACTTCCACCCAAATCTGAAGCAATCAGAACATTGCCCTGCTCACGTTTTTTTAACTAATTAATTAATTTATTTGGCTGCGACATGGGAGATCTTTAGCTGCCGCATGCATGTGGAATCTAGTTCCCTGACCAGGGATCGAACCCGGGCCCCTTGCACTGGGAGTGCGAAGTCTTAACCACTGGACCACCAGGGAAGTCCCTGCCCTGGTCATTTAACCTAAAATGGTCCAAGTAGAAGGAAGCCAGGACTTTTTTTTTTTAATGATTTGTTTGTTTGATGATTAAGGGAAGCTCTCTTTCTCTGGACAGTGAATGGGCCCCTAGAACCACAGCTATTTTGCCACCATGAGGAGCATGAAAAAGAGCAGGAAAGAGAAAATTATAAAGAAAGAAATCCTAAATCCCAACTAAATCATGCCTGAAGACCCTACCTACTGGATTTTTCAGTATGTTCCTATTATCTAAGCTAGTTTGCCCTGGGATTTGCATTACTTACAATGAAAAGCATCTAATACAACTATTCGGTCATTAAAAAGATGAGATATAGGGCTTCCGTGGTGGCGCAGTGGTTGAGAGTCCGCCTGCCGATGCAGGGGACATGGGCTCGTGCCCCAGTCCGGGAAGATCCCACATGCCGCGGAGGGGCTGGGCCCGTGAGCCATGGCCGCAGAGCCTGCGCGTCCGGAGTGCTCCACAACGGGAGAGGCCACAACACTGAGAGACCCGCGTACCGCAAAAAAAAAAAAAAAAGATGAGATATATTTGTTGACATGGCAAGATGCCCAGAACATGTCATTAGAACAACACAGCAGATTACAGAATAGCATGTACAGCAAAATTCCATTTATTTAGAATTTTATCTGTATCTTGTGTGTGTATGTACGTGTGTATATGTAATATATATGTGTGTGTGTGTATACATATATATATATATATTTATATGTATACACACACACACACACAGAGACAGAGAAAGACAGACAGAGACAGAGAGATATTCCTGGAAGAATTTTACTAAAATGTCAGCAATGGTTAACTGTATTATTTCCGAAGAATTTTCCTTTCCTTTTTGTATTCTTGTATAGTGTTTGCTCTCGTACAACAACATGCATTTTGGGGGGAGGGGCCGCAGAAAAATCAAGCTTTAAACAAAGCTGGCTATTTACTGATTCTGTTTCCCTCTAGTGTGAAAGAAGGGGACGGCTTTGCCTCATATCCCTCTCCAAACTGAAGTGTTCCGAGGGGGGGAAAAAAAATTGAAGATGCTACCCAGGCACTCAAAATATTATTTCATTATAAAATTCCATGACAAAGCAATGAAACTGCTTTAAGATCTGAATTTGTACATGCTGAAAAAGAAACACAGCCAGAGGTGCCTAAGTGTCTTTCTAGAAGAGTGGAAATGATATTAATCAAAAGGAAACATCTTCTTAAAGAAGCTGAGCACTTCATTTTCCGAAAAGGGAAAGCGGCAGTGGCGGGAGGGCGGGAGGTGGAGAGAGGGTAACACACGTGACAGTGAGCACAGAAAGTACCCAGGGGCGGCTGGTGTGGGGTGCTACCATGCTGACATGCAGAGGGTTCAGCCCTTCGCTGCTGCTGGACATCCATACCCTTTGCTCATGGGGAAGACCTCCCACCCCAAAGCCTAACCCCACTCCTCAGCAGTGGAGGACGATTACAGTCACTTTAAATCACTTCAAGCCAACTAGAAAACCGGATGCTCTCTGTGAGCTTTTTCAGTTCTAAAGGTATAATTTAACCAAACATATTACATAAATTGTTGGGAGGACGAGGATTATCTGAAAGGTCCAAACACCACTAGGATAGAAACATCTGAGCGGCTTAGACTTGGCTCGAAGTGACATCTCTGAGAGGAAGAACTGGGTTAGAAAAACGTACCGAAGGCAAATGGGAAACAGAAGTCAAAGACAAAAACCTTGATCTGTTTATTGGTGATTTTTACTACAGCTTGTAGGATTTTCTGACAATAAAGTCTCAGAAACTCTGGCTCTAAAATCAGTTAAGTAAACATCTCTTCGAAGTAGCAGGAATCTTGTAGATATAAGGTGACTCCAAAAATACTAGGATGGTTTGTTTTAGAAGTTAATTTCCTGCACGTGTTTCTTTTACAATAAATTACTATATTGTACCTACACTGTATTTCATGATAATGCCATGGCTCACAGTCAGTCACCGTTTAATTCTGGGAGAGTCCCAACACTCCACGAAAGGAAAGAATCAAAGATAAACACCACCCATAAAATTGTCTATATTACACATCTGCCTTTGGGATCAAGTTAAAGATACATCTCTGGAAAGCATCCCTCCCACTCAAAATCACAAGCATGCCCTAGGTTATCCATTTGTCTATTCTGTGTCTCGTTCTAACTCATCCCACTTGGATGGACTGTTGGCCGCCTTCAACCTGAAAGGGCATCAGAATGAGAAAGAAGACACTGAGTGGTTCTCACACCTCAGTTCCAGTAAGAAGCCCCTTAGGGACCCTCTTCAGTCCTTCTGCATCAGTATCTTGAGGTGGGCTTAAGAAGCTGTACTTTTAACAAGCATCCTACATAGATCTAAACAGGGTACGGATCACCCTTTGGGGAAGAGTGACGTAGGTTATTACAAGGTGACCAAATCCCTTAACAGATCATCAAACCCGATTAGATGACTCTCCTTGGATCATTCCATCCTTCTCCACATCTATGGTCACTACTCTTGCCCCTTGTCCAGGAGGTCATTACCACCACCTCTCCCTGGAGTTGACCCCAGTTTCCAAGTTGGTTGTCTTGCTTCCGCTCTTGCCCTCTCCGATTCCTTCTCCAGAAACTTGCCAGAAAGATCTTCCACACTACAGATCGCACCACGTGACTCCCCCCGAAACCCTTCAATAACTGCTTCGTGGGTAGGGATTTCCATTCCTGGTGATGAAAATGTTTTAGAATAGACACAGGTGGCAACTGCACAACACTGTGAATATACTAAATGCCACTGAATGGTTCACTTTAAAATGGTTCACCTTATGTTGTATAAGTTTCACCCCAATTTAAAGAAAAAGAAAAAAGAAAAACAAAACAAAAACTTTTCAATGGCGCCCCACTGCACTTAGGCTAAAATTCAAAGTCCTCAGCCTGGCCTGGTAGGTCTGGCATCATCAGGCCCTAACCTACATCTCAGAGCCTTATTCCAGCCACTGTCACCCTCACTCTCTGCACTCCAGCCGCACTGGCTATCTTCCAGTGACTCTTTCTCACATCTGGGCCTCACACATGGGACCCTCCCCACCACCTTGCCGTGGGATAACCCCAGTCAACCTTCAGGTCTTAATTTATAAATTACTCTCCCATATAGGCCTTCCCCGACCACCTCATGGTATCCTTTCAGAGAAATCTGGTCTCTTCCAAGAACTTATCATGAGCTCCAATTACATAATGATTTTTGTTTTACTTGATATTTTTTCCAGTAAACTATGGACTCCCAGGAGGACAGGACCAGGGACTTTTGTTCGCTACTGCATTCCCAGAACCTAGTGGGAACCTGGAAACCATAAATACCTACTCATTTGGCACAAAGATTATGTAGCATGCTTTGCTCCAAAAACATTAAATCTCTACTACAAAATGAGTATCGAGCTAGGTCACAATATGATGGGAGATTTAAAATATATATGTCGACATTAATAACTAGATGAGAAAAATCAGAAACTACTTAGGGCCAACTCAACACAGGACGGAGAACACCCACCAGGCACAGAAAGCAACCTCTCTGCCTGCTACGGCACCTGCTTTGTGTTTCTGGACAGAATCAAGTCCCTGATGCTCAAGGAAATGCCTTTTAAAAACTCTCTCCTTGTGCCACTGCACATCGCTGAGTAATAAGGAAAGAAACGGAGGCTGTACCTTTGCAGAAAGATGCAACTGAACTAGGTAAAAGACCAGGCTTCAGATGGAGGTCAGGAGAAACCGCGGGCTGCCCTCACATGGGCACCACTTTCTTGAAGGAAAGTGCATAGAGTCCAACCCAGGAAGAAAGGACCTTCAACTCAGTCTGTTCTGAGGGATTTTTTTTTGAAGGGAAATAGAGGAGAAACTCACATAAGAGCAGCCATAATTGGTATTTTGTTACTAAACAAACTGTTCTTCAGTGATTATAGGTGTGCGAGTGATTTATTCTTTCCAATCTTGCATTTGTATTAACTAGAACCCTAATTTGTCCAAGAGGCTGAAAAGTGTCTTAATTACTTGCCTTCAAAGCTTATGCCCATTTAAAATAAGCTTATTTCTTTTCCATTGTCAGCTCACCCAGAGCCACCTAATCCACAGTCCTCCCACCCAGGTCTCAACACTTGGGATCACCGGGCAGAGGAGAGGCCAGCGAGTGGCCCAGCTCCAAGGACATCCATCTGTGCAAAATCCGGTGCACCAGCCCATAGAACATTCTCCAGCCCTGTTCCCCCTGCAAGGGCAGGAGAACGTCAAGACCTGAGCACATTTACCACCCATGCCATAGGCTATTCTTCTACTTAAACTCTTTTAGATAGTGTATAGTATATAAGTATATAAGTATAATTTTACACTTAAACTCTTCTCTCGCCGAAGCTCTGGGCTTTCCCAAGCCCCAGTCCCTAGACCTGGTGGTGAATTTAGAGTAACCCCATGAGTGCTGCAACGCCTGAAGGTACTGCTCCTGACATCTGAGGATGGGGCACCTACAACTGGGTTGTCTGTGCGACCTCTTGGCATCTTAGTCGGAGAGAGCTCTAAAGCCTTCTCCTTGCTCCAACTCCCAGCTCTCTGTGCTTGGCTGGGGACCCCCCGGAGAAGGGACAAAGCTGCCCGATGCGGCCAACTATGGGACCAATATGGGGGCAACCAACAAGACTGCTCTCCGACAGGGGGAGGAGCCTGAACAGAGTCCTTAAGGTAGTGCGCGAGGCCACCACGCCAGCTGGCCACCGGCTCGGCTTCCTCTGACGTGGCTTCTCAATCGGCTTTAGCGTCGAAGGTGCTCCTGGAGTCCTAGCCCCTTCTTCCCAAAGCATCCTTATTAACGTTCTCACCGATGATTCTGTTAGAGAACCACGCGCGCTTCTATAGGAGATGAGGGGGAGGAGCCTGGTAACACATTTAGAAAGCACGCTTGTGCAGGGAAGTGAAGCGCTGGCACAACCAAATCCTTAGGGGGCAGAGGTGTAACCTGTAACCCAGAGGACGTTCGGGAGTGAGTCATGAGACCAACATGTTAATACGGGCATAAGGATATTACCCACGGAGGTAAGGTCAGTAAGAACCACTGGCAGAAACTCAGGTAGAGATGGTGAGTAAAAAGAGGAGCTCAAGGACAGACTAACAAGGACACTAGGAGAGGTTGCCAAAATGCCGAATAAATGTGACAAAGGGAAATCAGTGCTTGGAAAACCAGAGACTAGGAGGGGATGAATAGTCAGTAAAGGAGGCTCCTGGTGGGAGGAGTGACGTTCTAAATGCAGGTACTTTCTGCCACGATTGGAGCTGGCCAGACTTTTGCAGCGGAAGAAGCCAAAATGTCAGAAAGAGGAAAACGTCATCAGAGTGACACCATGCCCACGCTTTCCGGACCTGGGGACTGTCTAACTAGGAAAATAGGAATCTCTTCAAGTATTTTTCACGGAGGAAATTTACGAGAGAGAATTGGTTACTCAGGTGATGGGGGAGCAGGGAGCCTACACGTGACAGTGAGATAATCCAGAGATCAGCAAGGGCAGGTAGCTGCCGCCTTGCCTAGGCTGACAACAGACAACGGAAGGAGGGGCTGCTGCTGGAGTCCACGGGCCAAGGTCACTTGTGAGCAGCTAGAACCAGAGGAGGTCTGTCAAGCATGAGTGGTGCTACCGGGGAGGGATTCCCTCCGCCCGGGAACGCCGCGCGAAGCTGGAGGAAAGAAAAAAATACTGGCTTTGCCCTTCTCCCTGCTGTCTCCCACGTGCCTTCCACGGGCTGAACACAGCAAGACAGCTGACTCGGAAACCTGGGTGAACAGCCTGCAGGGGTGAGCCTCCGGCGCACGGAGGGGAAGTGGGGGGGAAGGCCAGGAAGCCTGGGGCAAGGACCAGGAGTCACAGCGAGCTGTAATAAGCAAGCCTCTTTCCCAACAGATACACTTTTAAAAGGTTTGTTTACTGCCATATAATGGTCACACAGGAATAAATTAAGTGGAAGCCATACCTGCCGGACTGGCCTATTGACCTTCCTGCTGCGTGCAGGTGACCCTGATCTACTCTGCACAGTCCCCGAGCTGCAAGGGTTGGGGGGGTTTATTCTATAGTTCATACCCTTTCTTCAGTTACAATTAATCCAAGACTAGTCTTAAAAAGTGCATTTTTTCCCCCAAAATCCTAGGGGAAAAAGGTTCTTTGAAAAAATTTTAAAATATGAGTATTTAATAGGAGAAAATATACGCATGCACGCCTGGGCCCACACACCCACAAACGAGTACAGGCGAAACTGGGGAAACCTGACCAAGACTGGTGGACCGCAGCGATCCATGTCCTGGTTGCGATGCTGCCCTACAGGTTCGCAAGACATTACCACAGCGGGGAAATGGGTAGAGGGTACACAGGCTCTGACCATGTTATTTCTGACAACTGCACATGAATCTGTAATGATCTCCAAATAAAAAGTTTAATTAAAAACTATCATAAACATGTGCCTACTCTTCTAAATTAATAAGGCCTCTTCCTTGCCACCGTGTTTCACCCATACTGTCTCCGGTCTGTACACTCACAAGCGCAGTGTTTCTACCGTCAGGACTCTGATCTCCCAGTGAAGCAAGGCCCAGTAAACTCTGTGTTGGCCCCCTCTACAACTTCTCAGAATTCCGTCTTCTCTTTGTCATTGGCTCAGTGCTACTTCTGCAGAAATATGACGGTGCTAGGTTGCTCCTGTTTGATTATTCAGGCTTTGCCTTTCTGACTGCAGACGGAGCCAGGACCTTAGTCTTCATGCACGGGACAATTAGGAGACTGCCTGATCTTATTTCAGATCAGCTAACAAGCCTTAACCTGCTCATTTCATGATTAAGAATTCATTTCAAAACCGCTCTCTTCCTGGATGCATGCTTCCCTTCTCCCACCCTCCACACCCTTTGATCTTTGGGAGCTGGTGGCCTAAGACCTAAGGCTGGTGGCCTCCTGGTGGCAGGAGAAACTGCAGAAAAAAGCCTGGCACTTTGACAGACCAAGAGGAAAGAGCCAGCCCACTCCCAGCTACCACTCATTCACTTAGCTAAAATACAGGCTACGGGAGAAGCGGGGAAAACAATAGATAGAAGTGCCTGCTAGGTCTTCCAGAAACTGATGCTGGATGAAAATCCCTTCTTAGCCAAGAGTATGACGGGAAAAAATCACTATTCATTGCAAAATGGACATGCGCTACAGACGTCTCTCCAACTTTCCTCTACCACTCCACGAATCCCGCCAGTAAAATATAACTTTCTTCCCTTAATGATCTGGTGGTAAATTATTTATATGCTTCAGTTTATCTTTCTGTCTTCTTTTATTTATGCCCAGAACTGTACTACTTAACTCTAGAGAGCCTGACCACGATTACAGGCAAGGCAGAGGCGTCTCAGCCCTTTAGGGCGTATCGAGCTGGAGGGACAGCAGGCCGAGCCGCGGGTGCAGGACTGATGTCTCCGTCTTGGAATGAGCTAAGTGAGTACACATCTCAGGCCTCTTGGTCCTGCTGACTTTTCCAGCCAGCTTCCCACCCAAATCATTCTTGCATCCTTTCCCCATCTCCAGCCTCCCAGTCACAATCTTCTCGGTTTGTCTAGGCACCGCCACCTCCTAGCTGGTCTCCATGCCCCCAACTCTTCCTCTGTCAATCCATTCCCCACACACCTGCCGGCAAGGTCGTTCTCAGCTGCAGATCAAGAGTAACAATGCCCTCACCTTAATTCTTCGGTAGCTCTCTATCACCTGAGGCCGGAGTGCCCAAATTTGCCTAATGAAGAAAACCAGTGGGGGCATTATTTTAAAAATAAATGAAGCAGATTCTTCAGTATCTTACGTTGGGTTTCTCCAGAAACAGACCTTGAGACAGAATTTATTTACGTTTTTCCTTTTTTTTTTTCTTTTGGCCATACTGCGTGGCATGCGGAACTTCCCTAACCAGGGATGGAACCCGGGTCCCCTGCAGTGGAAGCGTGGAGTCTTAACTACTGGACCACCAGGGAAGTCCATGAAAGAATTTCAATGCAAGCTATTCATCTGGGAGGGGATCCTAGGAAGGACTAGTACGGGAAAGGAAGGCAGCCAAGAAAGCCCAGATTATCTAGCAGACGGCCACCATGGGCAACATCATCAGTCTCACTAGGGGATCCTGGGACACAGCGTAGGACACACATCAGTCTCTGCAGCTGATGGGCCAAGATGCTAGGGTACTGCCACCCAGCTCTCTTCAATCATTGGATGAGGTCCACTCCTGGGGCCATCTAACTTTGCTGCCCTACAGCTGCCCCACATGTGACAGAGAAAGCCCTCAGGTGGAGAACAGTAGGTGCTTGCAGAAGAATTCTGCAGATGTGCGTGGGAGCAGTGAGCATCCGGGCATACGAATGTGTCTACTCGACTTGGCGTGTCCCTGAAAAGTCTGATTCGGGGGGCCGGGGCTGGGACCCAGGAATCAGTACTGTGGCAAGAACGGGAAGATTGTGAAACACTGACCCATATCATAAAATTCCAAATCTTTGATGGGTCTTACTAGTTCTTCCATGGTCCGCCCCCTGCCCTGTTCTCCAAACCTCCTCTCCCTTCCCTCCCCGCAGCACAGTCACTTGTAAACCACACTGAATTTGTGTACTTCCTGCAAGTCTTCCCTGCAGGCAGCATATTCTCTGCTACAAGCAGGAACTGTGCCTTAATAATCTCTATGATCTCCAAAGCCAGATACTATGCCAGTCATACAGTAAATGCTCCATAAATGTTTGTTAAAGAAATCAGCCTAAAAGGAACTAGTATGGTATTACTTACATAGGTTCTGTGGACATAACTATCTTCCCTATCTCTCAAAATAGTAGTAAAATGAAACAGGTATCTATTGAGCACCTAATATGTAGAAGACACTCAGGAATCCCTCCAGAAAAGCTCTATAACCTTTGATCAGCATACACCTTAACAGACACTTGCTGCTACAGAACTGTGAATTAAACCCTACAAGCGAGACAAACAACGGAGGTGGTGGTGGAAAGGTGAAGGATGCTTTACGGGGAACTGGAAGCCTGTCAGGCTTTACCCTACCTGGTGATTCTGCCAGGGCTGTCCCCAGAGACACGGTCGCCCTTCACATACTTCACAAAGATGGAGCAGGATGAAGAAGAAAGTCTTATTTCAATGCCACTGATCTCTCAGGATTAAGACTTCTTCCAATCACCAGAAATTTGGTACCTGGGACCTCTATGGTAACTCTGGGCTCTATCCCTTAAATGCACAACAGCTTCTGTGGTTTTCAAGCTACTCAAGGTGCTCTCTTGCAAACCAAAGCAGAGGTCTGGACAGTCGGAGTCACTAAAGACCTCATCGGCGGCTTTTCTCCCCGTCTGGGTTGTTAACCACAGCGCCCTGGCCACACTCCAGTCTGGATAATTACACGGGGGGGAACAGATTTCACCCTCCAGCTCCAGCTAAATAAAGTATTCCTTCGGCTCAGCTGCCGTTACCTTTGTTATGCTGCTGTGGGCTATTAAAGTGCTCTTCTGTACTTAGGATGGCTGTATTTGTGAAAAATCAATACCCTTGATATAATTTTCTACACCAACAAGAAGTATATTCCAAAATATCACCGGCTAAGTTAGTTGTTTTGACATGTTTTTATACACGGCCAGAAACAATTAGAAAAGTACAATCATTTCTCCTCCATTTCCCCAACTTTTGCTATTCATGCAGATACAGACTGAAATATTTGCAGCATCACATAAAGGAGGCGGCAGGTGCATACTCCACAAAATACACACTAAGTGTCTACCACGTGGCAGGCTCTGTTGCGGGTACTGTTGTAAGGGTCATGGGTTATGTTCTCAGCATAAACTTGAAATTTTTCCAAAGGGAATAATTCAATTTAATTCTTCCTCTGCTGCTACGTTTCTGAGAATCTGAATATACCAGCTTTACTTAAAATCTATCATATACAAGTCTCCCAATCAAATACTATTTCCATCTACTCTTTAAAAAAAAAAAGAATCTACAGGACCTTAAACTCAATGTGTATGTGGGTGGGTGTGGAAGTATATGTGTGTCTAAGAGTGAGAAAATATGCTTTCTTGGCCAGCCTGAAGGGCAGCAAATGGGATGCTGCTTGGATAAATATTTATTTGTTTGCTTGTTTAGCAATCATCCTATTTGTGTGGGTGAGAGTTTACAGGTTATAATAGCAGAAGCTGACATAAGGGAATGGAAAACGCAAATATCTCTTGTTTAAACCTCTTTACTGTATGAAAAAAATACAAATCAGGCCCTTTGGTGCTCTATCGTTAGGATGAAAACCATGAAAAGGAAAAGAATGCAAACACGTACGCATACATATTCTCTTGAACATGAAGAGAGGAGAGGGAAGTTCATTAAATTTCAAGATTCCAGTGGAATAAATTAAATGTATGAAGTACAGGATATTTAACATCATGCCACGCAAAGAGAAATGGTTCTGAATTTTTAAAAATAATAATAACCTTAAAATTCAGATTAATCCTAGGGGATCCAAAGCAAGCACTTGTCCTGAACAAACTACAACCAGACTGTGAAAAATGATTTTAAAAATCAGTGACGTTCACTTGAAATCTGCGAAATTATTATTCTGCTTGGAAATCCTTCGAGCTAGAACAAGTTAACAGCAGACTTCTAAAACTAGGTTAAACATGCTGTAAATCAATTTATTTCCCCTACAAATCTGCTACAGTGCATGCTTTTCTGGTGAAAATGGCTCTGCAATGGTACTTAATACTGTCACTACACTGTTTCTCCAACCAGTCCAATCCAAGTTCCTCTTCCAGTTAAGGTGTATTAAAGTTCAATGACTACCTTTGTCATAAATAATAAATAACAGAATACAGATTCTTTAAAATAGCATAAGGAACCTCAAAATGTATCACACATGCAATACATTGCCTAAGTTTAGAAAAAAGCCTTAATAATGCACATGTGATCCAAGTTCGCCACCCAGTACTCCATTCATTATCATTTCAGAGTTCAGAGGCAATCTGCACTATTGCCATCTCTCACAGATAGATGAGTTGTCCTCCACAAGCAGGCTTCAGGTAACACCTTTGGCAAGACAGCTTTGATAAAAGACTGAAACGAAGATTATGCAGCTGCACAGTCTGTCCCATGTACTCTATTTTTTTTTAATTTTTATTTTATATTGGTGCATAGGTGATGAACGATGTTGTGTTACTTTCAGGTGAATCACAGCAAAGTGATTCAGTTATACCTATACATGTATCTATTCTTTTTCAAATTCTTTTCTTATTTAGGTTATTACAAAATATTGAGCAGCGTTCCCTGTGCTATACAGTAGGTCCTTGTTGGTTATCTGCTTTAAATGTAGCAGTGTGTACATGTCAATCCCAAACTCCCAATCTATCCACCCTGCCACCCTTCACCCCTGGTAACCATAAATTCGTTCTCTGTGAGTCTGTTTCTGTTTTGTAAATAAGTTCGTTTGTATCTTTTTTTTTTTTTTTGAGCCCGGATCACTAGATCAACAGTACATCTAAACAGTACGTCTATCACGTTACAGACAGACCACAAGACGTGATTAATTAGCTGTAATGGTTAAACTCTTGCAGGTATACAAGCTGACCAACACAATCCTCAATCTCATCCCCATTTAAAATTCATTTAGAGAATAATAGATCATTAAAGGTTGTCCAAAGATGTAAACAATTACCAAAGCAAGGGACTGGGCTTCCCCAGTTTGAGGAAAGAGGTGGAAAGTCACAGGACTTTCCGTGACTGAGGGCTGAATACACAATACATCTAAAACCATAATGTAGCCTGGTGTCAACACTGAATTTTGACTCCCAAATATTACTGTATTTTCTAAGTATCTTTATTAGGATAAAAATCTTGGTTACAAATTCTGTGTAAAGAACAAAGAAAGAATAATTTGAGGGAGGAAACAGGAGAAAATTTTTCAAGTGTGACCCAAGGCAAGACATCCTGGAGATGACTCTGTAACCAGGCTCAAATCACAACACCTAACTGTGCCTCAGTGTCCCTTAAAACTAAAGGGTTAGGCCAAAGCATCAGTCTCTGACTCCCTCCCGGCAGTAAAATCCAGTCACCTATTTAGGTATCACAGAGAACTCAAGTTTTTGTAAAATCCTAAGAGCATCTAACGGCAGCAGAAAATGTGCTTACGGTGCTTAATGACTATGAAGGGAAGAATGAGAAGGGTCTAAACAATCCTCCCAGGCTTGCATTTTTCAGTTTATACTATAGGCTTAGGGGGGCAACTGAAATTAGATGCTTCATTTCATCCCACAATACCAATATAATTATTATAATAAAAATTTTAAATGTACATTTTAAAAACATCCCCAAAAGGAAACCACTTCACCTTCCTCAAATGAAAGTTAGTAGATCATCATTTGGAGGGTTGCGATGCTTGAGCTACAGTTATGAGTGTCAGGACGTGGAAGCAGCTGTCACTGCTTTGTTTTTCATTCACAGTAGGTGGTTGCCAAGCAACAAAATACTATTGTCTGTTTCCATGATCTATGGGCCAATTTTACGGGTGATAATGCTTTCCACAGTTTAAAACAGGGCCACCATTTGGACAACGAGAAATGAGAAAAAATTCTAAGGATGACAATAACATATATATAACTAAACACACTGAATGTACCCCCGAATTATGTGTATAAATATATAGCTGTGTGCTGATATACATACACACATTTTGCGTGTGTGTGTGTGTGACTATATATATTTTTGTTCTACCTACTTCCAACCCATCTCAATTTGATAGGCCAAAAACTAGAATCTAAATCCCTGAGGGCAAATCAAAGCATGACCTGGAGATATGAAAACACAGTAAGAATTATTTTCTCAACAATAGCAATAATTACCAATTTGCCAGATGTATCAAATTCTGTCCTTTGAATACAAAGTTCTTCAGTCAGAAAAGTAATTCTACTTATATAAAAATAATAAATGGAAAGCCTTTACTATCTACTTTGGAATCATCAAACATATTTAATATGTCGTTTTACTTCAAATCATCTGCTACCACTGCGTACAAAGATAATAATTCAAGTGGGAATAGTCTGCTTTTCTTTACACCCAAGAATCTTAACATATATTCACTTTTTAAATAATTGAACTGTGCTCCCTGGAATAGCCTCATGTGATTCCCCACTTTGTTTTGATATTGGTCCCTAGGGAATAACAGTCATGCTATGTTGCTCTTGCATATTTCACTAGCTTACAAATAAAATAATGCACAGTGTACTCACTATAAAGTTGTCAACATTAGCTTGCATCAGTTGCTGTTTGTTTTCCACTGACAAGGCTTCTAAAGATAAGAATTACAATATTCTTAGATGTACAGACACAACATCAAAACAGCCTGAAGGAATTAAAGCTGGAAAGTGCTAGAGGCAATCATGCTTTGAAATGAAGAGAAATCAGTGTCACTTACGCACACACATATATTTCTGCAAAGACCCTAAAAAATGCCAGAACAGTCTTTGGATTTTATGCAATGCTCGTCCGTCTCCCTTCACAATACCCCAAAGCACTTTAACTATTTAGTGCATCCCTCTAAAGGAGCCTTTGAAATTCACTTTTTGAAATTCATTACCACTTGCAAATCGATATATCGCAAGAAACTGGAATAAGCAAAACCCATTACGTGGATTGACATTATTACTATAAAATATATCAAAAGGGCAACGTTAGCAAGACAGAAACAAAGTGTGTTAAATAATGAACTGAATACTAGTCAAAATTACTTTTCCGGACAGAGCCATCTTCAGCAAAACGCTCCCGGGAGCGCCCATCCGGGTTTCTCCTTCACGTCTCACCCCACACATGACCCACTTCCTTCTCCCTCAGCTTCTCAAGGTTGCTCACCTGTGTCTGGCCCTCACCAAAAAACAATTTCCTTCTCACTTTCTCCACCCTCTTCATAACCATTAGGCACCCATTGCTGTCTCCAAACTACCGGACTCAAATCTGCAGCCCAGTTTGCCACGAACCTCCCCATAAGCACTTGTTTCCCTCATCCTTCTAGATCTGCTTTAAAAATCGCCACCACCGAGCAAATACAATATTAACAAAAATAAGGTTACAAGCCAGTTTTTTCTTTTAATGTCACAGCAGCAAAATGTTGAGAAAAAAACAGAAAAGGAGAAAAGCAGGAGCGCATTTGGAGGAAGGCGGGTGAGAGCGTAGTTATACACAATAGGACGAGAGGATCCAACCGAGCCCCGCTTCCCCACCTGTCGACCCCAACTTCCCCCATGTGCGCGCCGCGGGATGACAACCACAACACTCCAAACCACCCCCCCGGAAAGGAGGCGGGGTTACGCCTTCAGCCAATCAGGACCCGCAAGCCCCAGGTGTCCAACCTATGGGGTGGCCGTGGCAGTGCAGGGGGAGGACGTGGGGTGGTCGGGGAGGGGCGGCGTCCGTGGGAGGCGCGCACGTGTGGAGTCCGGAGAAGTGGGGAGGCGGCAGGCGTCCGGCTACCGAGGCGTAGGCTCTGCACCCTGGCAGCCGCCGAGTCCTGCTGCCCAATGCCTCTCTTGCCTCGGGCTGGACCGGGCCTCCCGCCGAGGAAAACCAGTCCACTGTGTCTGAGTTCCCCGAATAAGGGGACAGTCACAAATAACAACAATAGTACCTAGTTCAGACAAGGCGGGGAGGAAAGTTTCCGGCCCGCACCCAGAGGAGTCCGCCACGGCTGGGAGAAGGGATGCAGGGCGGGAGGGTGACAACCGGGAAAGAAGAGAGCAGTGGGAGGGCTGCGCGAGCAGGACGCGAACCCGGGTGCGGTTCAGGGGGCGGCGGGCAGCGGGGTGCGCTGTCCAAGGTGCACGGGAGGTGGTAGGCGCGCGGCGGGCGCGGAGCCCGCAGCCAACACTAGCTGGCGGCGCGGGGGAGAGCTGAGAATAGCTGTCTGGGGCGCCAGGCGCCCCCAGGCTCGTAAAAGTCACCCGGCTGGAGCTGAGGTAGGGAGGGGAAGGGCGCGGGGGGCTGCGGTGAAGCCCACACGGTCCCCTGCCCCCCTCCCTACCGGCCTCACCTCTAGCTCCATTCCCCTCCCCCCGAGCCCACTCCCCTCCGAGCCTCTGTCCTGGTGCCGCGGCGGCGGCAGCAGCGGCGGCGGCGGGACCGCGGAACCCTCGCTCCGAGCCTGGACGCCCCGGGGATGCTGCGGGCCCCGGAGCAGCTTACCTGGGGCTGCGGTACCGGTAGCGAAGGCAGCCAGCCGCGCGGACTCGGGCGCGGCGCGGCTCCTCCTCGCCTCGGCGTCCTCCTTCTCCGCTTCTCCCCGGACTCGGTCCAGGGCACGGAGCTCTGAGACCGCGCCGGGCTGCAGCTACCTTTCCCACCGCCGCCTCGGCCGCGCTACCGCAGACAGAGGACGCCCAGTGGCGGCTGGAAGCCTGTGTGAGTAGCGGCGCCGGAGAGAGTGGGATCTGCTGAGAGGCGCTGGAGACTCCGCGGCTCAGGGCGCGCGGCCGTGCGCACGCGCGCCGGCGAGTGTGAGTGTGTGTGTGTGAGCGAGCGTGCGCGCGCGCGCCCACGGGAAGGGGGAGTCGCGAGGGGAGAGGGAGAGAGGCCGAGAGACACTCGCAGGGACCGAGGCGAAATTCTTCGCCCTCGGAAATCCGTAAACCAGGGAAAAGAGGATCGAACGTGCGTGTGGCCCGGGGGAGCTGCCCGCGGGGCGGTGGCAGAGGAGGAGGGGAAGGCAGCGCGGCGCGCGCGGGCTCCAAATCCGAGCTGGGCTGGGCCGAGCGGAACGCGCAGCCACCGATGCAGCAGAGGCGGCGCCCGCAGCCCACTGTCGCGCTGCTCCCTCTAGGGAGGGGCCGGGCCGCTCGCTCCCGCCACCGCCGCTGTCCGGACTTCTCGGCTGGGCGCGTGGGGACGGGGATCGAGCCCCCACCGTGGCCACCGCAGCCTTGGAGGCGCTCGGCCTGCTGAGGGGCCGAGCGGGGAACCCGGCGCACGTGGCCGATTACCGGCTGGAGCCGGCGCGTGCAAGAGCTGCGGGCGTGGAGTGGGCGGTGGAACCCGTTGGAGCGCGGCCTGCCGCCTAGACTGGGTAGAGGAAGCCGGGCGGGGGAGCGAGGGTGAGGCCGGTCAAGGGTGCGGTCAGCAGGCACAGTCGAGGGTTGTGAGGGCTTCCACTCCGGGCGGAATGTTGCCTTTTTTCCTCCTCGGAGGCCACTTTTCCTCGAAGTTATCCACTTCCCAGGTAAAAGTGCCGGCTTCCTCTTTGTTCGGATTCAGCTAACTGTGCAGGCATCCGACTTCTTTGAAGTCCGGCTTCTCCAAGAACCGGCCAGCCTGGCGCCGCTCTTGGCCCTTTAAACCTCTACTCTCTCATTCAGCCAAGCTACAGTGTATACCATAGAAATAAAATTTTCAGGCACATTTACGTGCCCTTTCTCCTAAAAGACTTATTGTCCTAGCGGTATTCTTGTCCATGCTTGTTTTAAATTCTGAATGCACTTTTATTCCCTCAAGAATTTCTTAAAGGGTCATAAGGTCTGGTTGATACTTGAAATACCCTTCCTGGCAAGAATCCTCGGGCAGGGGTGGGGGCAGGGTTTGTGTTTCGTACACTTTTGCATGCCCTCCAGTACTGAGCCCAGCACCGTGTACTTTGTGTGTTCTCTATAAATGCTGAATGAATGACATTGTTTTCTAGCTTCACATGTCCTGAAGGCGAAGACTTGGATGCTGGGAAAGTCATTACCACCCCACCAGGCTTGCTTGATTTTAACTTATACCATTTCCCTGTGTGTGACTATTTTCCCCTTTGTCGGCCAGAGCCCCAGTGCAAAGAATGACAGCAGAGAGTACTGACCCATTGTGCAGTCTCACCAAGGTGCTGGCAGAGATCACTCTGCAGAGAACCCGATGGGGCACCTGGGTGTGAGAAGGCTAAAGCGTGCTTCATTTCAATCCTGGGGGAATCCAGTCTCTCAACATGAAAGTCACATTTCATTAGCAGTTTATAATGTCTTGTCTAGAGTAGAAGGGCAGGAAAAGAGGTTTAAGAGAAATGCACGTTTCTAATAGCTTGTCGGGTACAAGATTTTCTCTTGTAAAGAGCATTACTTAATGGCTACTTGCCTATACATGCAGGGTCACCCCAGACTACTAATTCTGCTGTAGCACCAAGCCCACATCCTTCAACCTTGGTATTTCTACAGTCATCCTCTTAGAAGCAAAAGTCCTCGATTTTACATTCCATGCTAAATTTCAGTCCCTTTGAACTCAGGCTCTTCTATGAGCTGCTTCTCTCTCCACTCATGATATCACAGCTTTGAAATAGAACTGAAATAAAGTGAAAATTAAAATGGATTTATTTGGGTGCTGCCGTCTGTTCTCTAGTGGGAGTCCCTTTAAATGATTCCTCTTCTGTCACTCAATTTACAATCTTCTTAGAAGCCACTTGTTGTGATATGGAATTCACGTGCTTTTTTGTTAGGTTGAAAGCTTAGATATCTTAAATTTTTACTTGAAAGGAAGCTCTAGAACTTGCAGAAGGAGCAGAAAAACTCTGACACCCAAAATGGGCTCTTGACAGCCAACCTTTAAAATGGCTATTAGAGTCTTCCAAAATAATTTTAAATAATTTTGTTTTGCTTAAAAAGTTGCCTTTATGGTTTCATTCAACAGCTTCCCAAGTGCTTGCTTACTTGGTAGGATGGAAGAATGGAACAAAGCCATAATTTCTCTGATGAGCACCACAGGGATTAGACTTGTGTTTGTAAAAACAAATACATTTACAAGCCAACATTTAAAAATAAGAAGGTAGGCTTGGAGCAGTCTTAATGTATGTTAATTTAAAAGATAAACCATAGAAAGAAAGACTAACAACATAAGAGAGAAAGTGTTTCTGACCCACTTAAAAGTTTAGAGGACTAGCTACGATTAAAATGCTATAAACCATAGCTCTTCATGCTAGCTAGACACTAAATAATAATAAAATGTTCTACTGAGAAATTCATTTTCATATGTTATTATCAGTTGAACTGAGAATTAATAGCATAATTATAAAGGTTCGATTTTTCTTCCTAAAAAGGGAATGCTCCTTAACATAACTGCTTTTTTCAATTTGCAGCAGTGCAATGAACTAGTCAAACATTAACTTCCTTAAAAATACTGGATTGGGAAAGGGTGGGGTGTGTAGAGAAACACTTCAAACTGATTTGACCACAATTAACTAATCTGCCCCTCTAAAGTTATAACAAAAGCTTTCTGCCTCTGAAGACTGGTAAATTTAGGCTGTGAGATGTACCATGAATTCCAAAGCCAACTGCTCACGCTGGGAGCAGATTGCTCCAAATTCTCTCAAGTGAGAAGGCAGGGACCGTTAGCTGAAATGCTGCTGTTGAGTTTAGTGGTTGTGAGCACGCATAAGGATACAGGTAATTTCCCCCATAATTAGGTCACAGATCACTTAGTGCATTAGAGTTTTAAATGATAAAAAAACACCTTGACTTGCATCTGGACCCAAATGCCAGCTCAGTACAGAGTGTAGCATGGGAACAAGAAGAAGTTTCAAGTTATCCTGTTTCTCTTCATGCTCTTATACATTGTTTTATTCCAGATATTACTTAGGGCAATTTAATTCTAACTGGAGATCAGGCATGTTTGGGGAAGTCAAAAATCAGAGGAAAAAGGTTATAGTGTATTCCAAGCAAATGTAGGTGGGCTTCCAGGGTTATCAGTGCTGACATTCCGGAGACAGGAGAAAATATTAAAGACCACAGGTTCTTAATAGTTTACGGAATGATGGATTTCCTGGAAGGTGAAGAAAGCTCTAGATCCTCTCCTCTGGAAAGTGAGCATCTGAACACAAAAAAAATTTGAATAAAATTTCAGGAAGTTAAAGGAACACCCTCTGAAGCTCAGGTTAAGAACCCCTGTCTAACATAGATCCTTTGCACATTGATATTTATGGCTAAAGGGAAATGAATTGGTAGATATGCTACTATCCTTACTTCTGTTTTTAATCCAGTAAGTTATTTGGTTGTCAATACCAAGAAGATGCATAAGCAAATCAGTAAACCCCACAAGTATTTATTGAGTACCTACTTCATAATCAGTACCATTCCTAATGCCATGATTGTTAACAAATAAAGTATAAAATGCAATCTATCTCTGCCTTTAAGGAGCCTACAATCTAGCTATCATTATTCTTGGGAACAAAAAAGTGAACATAAGCATAATTTATCACTTGACCAGGTACAAAAAACTTCAACTTGAATTACCAATGTGACTTAACGAGCCATTTGTTAAGTAAATAAACCATTCCATTGAAAATTGATTAGTGGCCAAGGTATATATGCATATTTTCATATTCATATTCCCTAGTAGTAATAACTTAAATTACCACACGATGTATAAGGTAAAAAGCTAGTCTGTTGCTGAATTCTGAATTTTAGATTGGGGATAAGAAGAAAATTACTGACAAGAAAAAAATCAGCCATATTGGCAATGGCAGCTGTGGATTGAGTATCCCTGGAGATCCCTGGTCAGAGTGGAGTTGATTAGAATATGCTAATCAATTTTATATAGTTTATATTTCAACTGATCCACAAATTAGTAGGACCACCCATGTGTTTTGAAATTTCTGTATCTACAAAGACCCTTCCGTCTATTCTTGGATAATTTTAGTGTAATATTTTATTATGACTCTCCTTAAAATTTCTTAATTTTTGCCCTCTGTTCTTTTCACTTATTAACGTTATTTATTTTTGGTTAATAGAACTTTTGAAACTACAACTCCTTCACTCAATTCATGACAAACTTATAAAGAGGAAAAGCAATCATCCAAGGAAACAAGAGGTTTTCAGTTAAAGGAAGTGTTACCATGAACTCCTCTCCCACTTACAGGGTGGCATGAACGTAAAGCCAGTCACATAATTAGAGCTGTGGAAAGCTCAACCATCCAGGTATTGACCACTTACACAGCCTGCCTCTCCAAGGGCCCCAGAGGCTTCATGTGGGGACACCAGGACTACCAGTCACATCTTTTTCCTTCTCCAGAGGCAGTCTTAGTGTCATATAAAAATGGCACTGGACATCAAGTTGTAAGATCTGAGTTCAATCCCAGCCTGGCAAACAAGTTGCTATGAGACCTTGGGCAAGTCACTTTCTGAGCTTCAGCTGACTCTCCTGTGTAATGTGGACAATAATAACTACCTCATTGATTAAGAAAATTACAACGTGAGAAAGGGCTTCAAATGTTGTGGGAGCTAAGTAAGTCTACGCAATCTTGGATTTAAATCAAGTGTGTGGCAGAAAATTGGAACACATACACGAATGGGAAGCTCCTGTAGAAATGCTGGAGCCTTTGTTAGACTATAACTTAAAGAACATTGAACTGATTTGATGATTTCTTGGAGTCCCTTCCAAGGATATTTTAAGAAAGCCACAGACAACCAGAAGTTGGCAGAAACAGACACATGCAGGAACTTGTGGGTTCCATAATTCTAGAGGTGTTGTAATTCTGTAAATTCTGCTGCTGTCGCAAAACCCAAGCTTTTGTGTTCATTTGTTTTTAATTAGTCTCTGTTTTTCCTGTCACACAGATCCTGCTTCCCCAATGGTGTTTTGAGCTGCTAACTTAGCTATAGGAACATTTATTTTACAGATTAAGACCAACTGTAAACTTTAGTTTTTTTAAATAAAAATAATTCACTGTTTATTCCTCCTTAATTGTGAAAGCAGTGTGTGTACTCATTGGGGGAAAACAAGCAATACAGAAATGTATAAAGAAGAAAAAAAATGCTGTAACATCACCTCTCAGGGACCAACCGACATTCCTACTTTGGTGTATATCTTTCCAGACACCTTCTTTGCATCAGTTTATTGTTTTAAAATGTCATCCAAGTCAACGTATCAGCCATTTAAATATATACTAGCATTTTAGCAAAAACAGTTAAACTCTTTCACAAAAAGATTCAAAAGTGGTTTTGGGTTGTTTTTCCTTTCATACTCTTCAGGATTCTTTGCTCAGCAAGTCCTTTAAACAGGATTTTACCAAGTCATCCTTGAAACCTTCCCTTTTACTTCCCCACTTCTAACAGTGAGTACTTCTTAATGACCCTTTAAAAACTTAATCTCACCTTGAGCTGCCTCGTTCTGGAGTCACAAGCCCTGCTCCTTGGCCTCTAGCCATTCTGTGGATGCTTTGCATTACTTAACCTCCACCCCCAAGATGAGGTCTGGCTCTGACCTTGGATCTGGTACTGAATTCCCTGATGGAGCAGGAAAGATTCTTGATTTCAATAAGTAACCAGAATGTTCACTGGAGTGACCATCTACCGGTTATACAGAAGGTTGGCCTGGAGGTGAATTATTTGTGTTCATGTTTTGTGTCAATTGCTGCAGGCAAAATTTGGGAAGTATGTTTTATTTTGTTTTAAGAGGCTATAAACAGTCCTTCAAGACGAAAATGCTGACTATAATTCCAAAAGAATCCCCTGCTTTTGCAATTGAGCATGCTCACTATTTCACCCAGGAAGCTATAATTATTAATGGAACATAATAACAATGTTTATAATTTTGTTGATTTGTTAGTTGTACAGAGCACAAGTTCCCAGAGTAAAACAACCCCAATCCAGGCTATCCCATTCTGTAAATCCAGGAGACCAGGACCTCTGGCATCACTCTTAAAATGAAAGCTAAAGAATTGACAGTAGGAAGGAAGGAAACAAAGAAAACAAGGTGAGATTAATTATCTATAGGAGTTCTCTGAAGAATATACACCCTACCTTGTGAATTATGAAAGTTTTAAGGAAATAAGTTACCACCTTGTATGTGCAACTCATCTAAGAAAAGAATGAGATAATAAAATGCAACATATGAGACACGCTATAATCTTGGAAATTGTATACATGGCATAGCAATATGCATTAAAAAGTTTTAGAGAATTGATAGCATGTCTCTAGCATTCATCAAAGAGAGCCATCATGTTTAGCAAATCAGAGAATTTCAGCAACTAGAAAGGGATACTTTTGTTGCACAGGATCATT
Organism: Stenella coeruleoalba; assembly: GCF_951394435.1. Lineage (NCBI taxonomy): Eukaryota > Metazoa > Chordata > Mammalia > Artiodactyla > Delphinidae > Stenella > Stenella coeruleoalba. Next base: position 22,580,870 of record NC_137164.1, on the reverse strand, counting down.
TATCTTGATTCTTTCCTGTCCTAGATGCTGCAAGTTTATGTCTATAGGTCCACCTTGGGCTAAGAAGTGGCCTTGGGCAGGAAGAGGTACCAAGTTTATAGCATGGAATCTGAAAGGTGAGGTGAAAGAAGAAAGTCTGAAACGGAGACAGGACGAGGCCACTGCTCCAGAACCAAGTCCATGAGAGTAGAGTAGCCATGGAATGCCCCTCATATGTGGTACTCGGCTTGGCTGAAGCTCAAAGAGATGGATGTGTTCCACTTTTATTTCTTTTGACCCCATTATCAAAAGTCACCCTTTATTTCAGTTAATATAATAAGGCCATATTTGACCAGAATAATTAAGAAAAAATAAGTACCAAAATATTTTAAAATTTTAATTACTTTGTGGCAGTTCTGCTAAAATATAGTATGTTGTATATCCTTTAATCGTCACAAATTAAAATCACTGGAATGAATATAATATTTAATAGTAAATAGAGAGCATAGAAAAGTAAAAATATGGGATTTTAGATCAGATTGAGCTAAATTTAAATCATGGGTCTGTCACTCTCTGGGTGAACATGGGTAAGTTTCTCTTTTTTGTTTTAGAGATCAATAAAATTAACTTTTAAAAAACTTGAAGTATAGTTGATTTACAATGTTGTGTTACTTTCAAGTGTACAGCAAAGTGATTCAGATATATATACATATACACACACACACACACACACATATATATATGTCTATATCTATCTATCTATCTATCTATATATATATATATATATTCTACCTCTCTGGAGAACCTGGACTAATACACCATCCTCCACCAACAAATGGACCTTTGAGTGCACATGTCTGCTTTCTCGGTATTCCTTCAAGGTGTCAGCCATCTCTTCTTGTTTCTTCAGTGTGACTGACTGTAGATTCTTCTCTGCTCAAAACAGAACTCCATTGCATAGACTTGGGGACACCTATTTTTCACTACAAACGGTCTCTTTTTACTTATTTCCCATGTCTAGGCTATGTTCTGAATACATAAAGTATTGATATCTTAAAAAAAAAATGCCCAGCAGAAAAGGCATGCATCTGCCTACCCTCCTTCATGTTCAACTCCCCACCCCTCATATCATACCACATGTTCACCCTTGTAAACCAGTTTCTTGTGATTTCAGCTAGCATGAATCATTTGCTCAGGACCAGACCACTCACCAATTTTTTGCAACTGCAAAACTGGGGACCAAGCCTCACACCATGAAGATTTCATTAAGGGTTACATCCTGTGTGACCCAGCCTGAACATGCAGTGATTTTCATATCATAACAATCACAAGTTTTTGGAAATACATGAACTCAAGTTCTTTTCCATATTTAAGACAGTCCAAGGGTCAAGTTTTCAAATGTAAAGATCCGGTCTGTATATTTGTATTTCTTAATCTGTGATGTATAAGGGATTTAATCAAAGTATAGAGAAGAGTTTCCAGACAAAGAAAGTGATTGCATCCAAATTGAGATAAGAAAGATGATGGGATTGTCCTCTCTGAAGATCTTTATAAATAGGTCTAAATAAAAGTATTTATACATAGTATTTCCTAAAGACAGACATTGATAATCAATCAAGTACTCTTCTAATCAGATGATTCTCTGATACTGTAAATTTCTATTCTCTGAATAGAAAATTCAGAGTAGGATAATATATTTTGATAGTTTTATTCCATTACAATTATAGAAGGAAAAATGAAAAGAAATGGAAGTTGGCCTTTAGCAGCTGTTTTAATGAGACAATCTTCATTTCAGATTTCTGGAAGGGAAACAATAGTCTGGGAGAGAAAAACAAGATTTTGTTCTTATTGTGGTAAAAGATATTTTGTTAAAGATCTTGTTCTTATTGTGTGCATGTGCGTGTCTGCGAGAGAGAGAGAGAGAGAGAGAGAGAGAGAGAGAGAGAGAGGGAGAGAGATCTAAGCTACCTGCTATGGACTGAATGTGTCCCCCCAAAATTCGTTATGTGGAAGACTGATCCCCAGTGATGGTATTGGTATTAGGCAGTGGGGCCTTTGGAGGTAATTAGGTCATGAGGGTGGAGCCCTCATGAATGGGATTAGTGGCCTTACAAGCCTTACAAGAAGCGACATGAGAGCTTGCTCTCTACCATGTGAGGATAGGACAAGAAGATGGCCATCTGCAAGCCAGGAAGAGAGTCTTCACCAGACCCTGGATCTGCCAACACCTTGATCTTGGACTTCCCAGCCTTCAGAACTGTGAGAGATACCAGTCTGGTGTTTAAGCTACCCAGTCTGTGGTATTCTGTTATATGAGCCTCAACTAAGGCACTACCCCAAGTTATTGTAGTAGTTGTTGTCTTTTACCCTAACTTTGGCAAAGGGGCCATATAGTAATCTGTTCTTGGACTAGAAGACTATTAGAATTTCCAGGAAATCAGTAAAGTTTTGCTAACAACCATGCATAATTGTGTGACTGTGTATGTGTTTTACTCATATAGGCTTCTCATTAATTAGACAGTTAACTAGAATCTTATTTCATTCTTAAAAAATAAATGTCAATTATGACTTTGTATTTGGCTTATATTTATTTTGTTTGTTTGTTTTTTTTTGCGGTACGCGGGCCTCTCACTGCTGGGGCCTCTTCCACTGTGGAGCACAGGCCCCGAACGCACAGGCCCAGCGGCCACGGCCCACGGGCCCAGCCGCTCCGCAGCACGCGGGATCCTCCCGGACCGGGGCATGAACCCGCGCCCCCTGCATTGGCAGGCGGACTCCCAACCACTGCGCCACCAGGAAAGCCCTGGCTTATATTTCTTTAAAGCTATTTTCACTCTCTTTTTAGATTTCATGTTACACATGATTACCTGTAACTAATGAAAATAAAATAAATGCTTTAAACTTTTTAGTGAAACTCACATCAGGTCTCCTTTTTTTTTTTTTTTTTTTGAGCATTCTAACAATCTCATGAAAGAAATATATCCTATACCTATGCAGAAACACAATCCACAATTAAATCTTCACAGTGACAGTGACTTCCCTGCTGGCACAGTTGTTAACAATCTGCCTGCCAACACAGGGGAAACAGGTTTGAGCCCTGGTCTGGGAAGATCCCACATGCTGTGGAGCAACTAAGCCTGTGCGCCACAACTACTAAGCCCGTGTGCCACAACTACTGTAGCCCGCGTGCCTAGAGCCCATGCTCCGCAACAAGAGAAGCCAATGCAAGAAGAAGCCCACGCACTGCAAAGAAGGGTAGCCCCCGCTCGCTGCAACTAGAGAAAGCCCACGCGCAGCAACGAAGACCCAACGCAGCCAAAAATAAAATAAATAAATATTTAAAAAAAAAGAAACTTCACAGTGACATTCCTTAAGAAGGCAGTGTTTGCCCGAGCAACAATTTCACAAAATTCTTCTAATAACTGCATTACTCTGGAAACCAATGGAATTGACTTGTAAATTCTACAAATGAAATAAGATGAGAGTAAGGGCACAATGCATCCAAATTCAGGCTTCATAGTGCTTTATTTTAGACTGTTGACTTATGTGACATGAAGATGGAAAACACGTCTTAGAGTCAGAAGACCTGGGTTCAAGCCATGGGTCTCCCAATTACTGTCTTACTTTCAGTAAATTATTTTACCAACGCCTGCCCAACTTTTTCATCTGTAAATTAGAGATAATGGTGACGCCCATCTCACAAAATTATTATGAAGATTAAATTAGATTGTTCACATAAAAATTTTGTAAAATCTAAGGCATTATATAGATGCTAAAATATCTGGGGGGTATTACTACAATTGTTACTATTTAAAAATATTAATAATTTCAAAACTATAGGATCGCAGTCAATCATGAGGTGAACTACTTGGCATAGTTTCTAGAGCAAAATAAAGAACATGCTTGTTGTTCACTTCATGCCAATATCAATGTTTCCCCCATCAAGGACACAGCATAGTATAAAGCATATAGTAAGGTGTTCAGTACATTTTGTGGGACTTAATTGCCCCACATTATTTATTCCCTTCTGTCTTTTTTTAATTGAAGTATAGTTGGTTTACAAAGTTTCAGGTGTACAGCAAAGTGATTCAGTTATACGTACATATATATACATATGTATATTTTTTTTCAGATTCTTTTCCATTTTAGTTTATTACAAGATACTGAAAATAGTTCCCTGTGTTATACAGTAGATCCTTGTTGTTTATCTATTTTGTATATTGTAGTATGTATCTGTTAATCCCAAGCTCTTAATTTATCCCTCCTCCTATCCTTTCCCCTTTGGTAACCATAAGTTTTTTTTTATCTCTGTGAGTCTATTTCTGTTTTGTAAATAAGTTCATTTGTATCATATTTTTATTTTTTTAATAAATTTATTTTTATTTTATTATTTATTTATTTATTTTTTGCTGCATTGGGTCTTCGTTGCTGCACGCAGGCTTTCTCTAGTTGTGGTGAGCGGGGCTACTCTTTGTTGTGGTGCACAGGCTTCTCATTGTGGTGGCTTCTCTTGCTGCAGAGCACAGGCTCTAGGCACTCAGGCTTCAGTAGTTGTGGTGTGCTGGCTCAGTAGTTGTGGCTCGTGGGCTCTAGAGTGCAGACTCAGTAGTTGTGGCGCATGGGCTAAGTTGCTCCACAGCATGTGGGATCTTCCCGGACCAGGGCTCGAACCCATGACCCCTGCATTGGCAGGCTGATTCTTAACCACTGTGCCACCAGGGAAGTCCTGTATCATATTTTTAGATTCCACATATAAGTGATATCATATGATATTTGTCTTTCTGACTTATTCCCTTCTTTTTACTCAACTTCTTTTCAATCCTCCTGTAGCTTTCTTTTTATTTTACATTAGGTTAAAAAAATATATGTATTTTACATTATTTCACAAGAAGCAAACATCCTAAGGACTATGAAAAATGCCCATAGCACTCTCCATCTAAGAAATTCGTAGGCCTTTTATAAACACATTAATGTCTACCACAATATTGTCTACCTTGAATGTCTTCTCATTGTTTTATCATGCATGTCTGCCTAGTTTAAAGCCACAGGGCAGGAACTCTGTCTAATTCTGTTTGTAAGTCAGGGAGTGAGCATTGTTGTTCAATACGTGCCAAGAAGCAGCAGCTTGCATGTGAGGTGAATAGGTGGAAATTATTATTTCTGTCTATCGCAAGGTGAAATTAAAATGGGTACTTTACAATTTTCAAAGCATTCTCATATCGATTATCTGGTTTGTCCATCACACCAACACTGCGGGGAAGCTAGATAGGGCAGTTTCACTAACTAGGCCCTATCTAGGCCCTATCTAGGCTAACTGCTGTTAGCCTCCTTGTATGAAAGCAGAGAGTGAGACTGCAAGGTCAAATGCCCTCGCCAGTATCCCTCGGCAAGTCAGCAGCACAGCTAGGGAGGAATCCAAGCCTGCAGAATCTCTGCCCATGCTCTTCTTAACTGATACCACAGGAACTTCATAGCCATAACCAGGACTGGTCTGTGAACATGTCAGGAAGCATATCTATTTTCTTTCCTTTGGATATGTGCACCAAACTCTGACTGGGGTCCACAGCAAGTGTTTAGTAAATAGTCGTTTAATTAATTAATTAATATTATGGATATCCTATCGGCAGGATTCAAGAAATAATGATTGAATTCATGGCAAGGCCTGACACCCCTGCCATCTAGCCTGTTGCTCAACCCATGGAAAACCATTATATATTGCGAATTTTCTGTTTCATTTAGCAAAACTTGTGATGCCAGCTTTCAGTCCTACTTTCCAATCATATCATTCTCCCAACAAGTTGCTATCCCTGAGCAGTAGCTCAGGCGCATAGCCATTTCTCTAATAGACTCAACTATAACTTGCAAAATACAGTAGAAGAGCCCTTAAAAGTTTAACGTTTCATTTCATTAAGAAAATGTGTGATGTGTTTATTGCCAGAATCTTCCGTGTTGTCCGGAAGTCAGGCGCTGATACCAGGACACACGTGACTTGTGACTGAGAGACTGCTACTAAGGTCCCCTGTTTGTGTTAATGGCATATGAGAGTTCTGAGACATTGGTGTGCTTACATTGAGCTTTGAAAAGTGTTGGTCACACAAGCTGGATTGTGCAATAGGGGAGTTGGGAATTGTACAGAGTAGGGAAGGGGAGGGTATGAGAATGGCTGTGCATTTCTCAGCGGCTGCTTTCCTTAGATGTGGCCAGAAATAGTGAGTAATCCTCTCACCTAGACTAGACTGAGCCGAAGGAACGGCTCGCTCACATATTAGTTGCTAGAGTGATTTTCAACCCTTGATAGTGCCAGAATCAAATGACAATGAGCATGTTTGAATGTGCACTAGTTTAGGGACAAAATCGACATCCTCCACAGCCTTTATATATATATATATATATATATGCTTTCATTTTGCAGATGCATCTTAGTCTTTTAGTAGCATTTTGCCTAATTAGCTTTTCAGAATGGTTCATCAAGGAAGTTAGTGGTTGAACTTACTGTCTTATTTCTCCAAATCATAATTAATTCTGATTATGAACCAAGAGACTACCAACCCTTTCTCAGCCACGCAGCCTCTGTTAGACGCACATATTGGTAAATTCAGCTAACTTTGTGTCCTCAGTTCAGTTTTTCAATTTCTAGTAAACTGACAAACAAAACATCCATCAAACTATCTCTCTTGGAAGAAAATCTTATGTAAAATGAAGACTGTATAATAGAATGTTGTAATAACATTTTGAGAAATTGTAGAATATACAACCCTGGATTCATGAGTGCGTCCAATGTCAACGTGTGGTAGTTCAATTTTATTATCCCTTCAATAAAACCATCTGAGATTTTCAGTACTTTTCCAACTTTTCATATCAAATGAGAGATCTGAGAGACATGCAGAGAAAAGGACAGAAGGTAGTGGGTCCCAGCTCCCTACCCCATGACCCTTATATCTTCTTTATGTTTATTTTGCTTAACCTTTAATTTCCATATCCTGATCAGGCATATATTAACTAATATTTCTGAACAGCACAAAATAATATATACACACATACATATTGACACTAGCTAAATTAACAAACCTAAACATCTAAATATCAACCAGTCCTATTTAAAGTAAAACATAGACAAATACTTGTTAGGTGTTACTCAAGTAGGGAAGTTAATTTTCATTAATAGGAATCAACAAATGAATGGCTCAGAAACAACATAACGTCTTCCTTTTGGTGTTCTGTTAATTCTACAGTTTATTTCACTGTACTTAATGTTTTGTACAGTGTTATTCTTGTTAAACTTTAAATGCACTAATAGAGACTTTTAAAAATGATTCTATTTTTATTTCTCTTACAATTATGTTTAAAAAATTATCAACAACGAATTTTTTGTAGTTGTGAATCCAGATTTTCATATATAAAGTTGTTTAAGGGCCCACCTATGTTCTGAGTTAATTTTTAAGCGAGTATTGAGCTATTCCTATTTTTCAGGCACTGTGATAAAATACACCAGTCACTTTCTGTAGGGCATGTATTATTATCCTCATTTTTTATAGATGACAAAGTTCTGCTTCAGAAAATTTAAATAAGTTCCCAAGGTAAGAAAACAAATAAATGCTAGTATCTATCTAAGATTCCAGATCTGTCTTTCTCCAAGGCCTATGCTCTTTTCAGTATATCACGTGGCCTCTCAAATTTTAGAACCATCAAAGTTTATATAGATATAGCACGCAAACATACACACAGCACAGTAGGACTCTTTCCTTTTTAAAAATAGTCTTGGCATCCAGAAAACAATTGCGTTGTAAAGACATGAGTGTCAGTAGTGAACTTCTGACAGTTTGGTATATACCTGCCTTGGCTTTAACCTTTACAAAATCTTAAATAGCATTGGACCAACCTTGAGGAATCAACCTTGCTCCTAGTAAATATGATTTGTGAAGGAGACAGTTTCTCATTTTCTGCACTTCTAAACAGTTGTGTCACCAGGTATAAAAACTAACAGTAGATTTAATAAGCTATTTATTTCAATAAAGAGAGAAACTCTTATTATTCACCAAGAATAGACTGCATTTTGGGGATACTATAATAGATGGTGGAAATAACAATTGAAATTCTGAATACATTAGAACCCCAGCATGCTGCAGACCAATTAAAACTGACAACCAAGGGGAGCAAATACACACAGCAAATACACACAGAAAATTCAAGTTGTTTTTAGGGTGATTCCCCCCCTTTTCTCTTTACTAGTTGGTACTTTTCTTCCTCCTGAATATTCCAGTTCATTTTGTTAATCTTTTTCTGCTTGGCTTCAGAATTTTTATCAAATCGAATGCCGACAGACATCAAATTTTAATTCGTAGTAGAATACCTTGGCACTTTGATGTATTTAGTGCTCTGATGTTGGGAAACTATCACTAACTAGAAATACTAGCTTTTGTAGACAGTATATAATTTTCATAATCTTAAACTGAGATGGGCAAAATAGACACTGCACTAAATGTTTCAGCCATGTGTTCACCTCTCTGTATTAAATTAGTATTGGCAGCTGAGTAGGAGATTACAGGGTATGACTGCGTTAACCTTCAATAGTAAATGATGCTTGCTGAATTGCCTCTGTGTGCCTCTAAAGCCCAAGAAGCTTAAAAATATAGGTTTGATGCTAATGATGAGAAAACACAGTAAATTAGCATCCCATAGGTTGGGGGAGGGTCACGACTAAATATATTGCTAATGGAGATTATGGAATTTATTTTTCTGAAGTTTTTAGAAAGCTTTGTGTCAGGCATGACTGACTCTAGGAGACTGTTTGATATAACACCATGAACAACAGATACCACTACTTGAGTACCTCTTATGGATCATGCACGGTACTGGATGCTTCTACTATCGAGTTTCATTTTCATAATATTCCTACGGCATAGGCATTGTTACCACAATTATACACATGGTAACAATGATATTCAGACAAGTTAAATGCTGGACCCGGGGTCCTATGATTAGACCTGGGACTGGAACCCCCAGAGCTCACACCAGTGCCCCTTCTGATCTCAGTGACCTACACACATGGGTCACACATTAGTTCCTTCTCATGTCAAAAGACACAATGAAGGGTTTTTTCATATATGTATTATAGCGTTTGAAAAAAAATGATGTTAGAGAACAGCTATAAGTATAATCCCAATACAAACAATTTCATTTAAACACAAGTGCAGTTCTGGCCTGAAATTGATTTTTAACCTACATCTTTTTTGAAGAGGGAGCATCTGTAGAGTGTATGGGGGTGGGTGGAGGAGGGGAAATACAGCTGTCTCAGCAGCACTGAAGGAAAAGGAGCAAGTTAAATGCATTCTACACTCAAGATTAATAATCCTCAAGTACTTTTCTATTTAATAAATTGTGACAGAGTTACTCAGTGTAGGTCCAGAAGAGGACAGAATGATTGGGCTTCTTGTAAGAAATGCTTTTTAAAAATGGAGGTTGGACTTATATTATTGTAAGAACAAATAGATTTGGGGGTGAGGGGAATGTTTCCTTGCTGAATTAATTTGTAAAAGAGTAGCAAACAGTGCCATCTACTGGGCTTTAATTTTCTCTTTGTTAGAAGTTTTGCAGACTGAACAGTTGTGTATATTCAATACATATACACAACATAAATCACAAAACACATTAAACAAGAAAAACGTTTGTTACCCGTCATGAAGATTCCAAAATATTTTAAAGTGGCTGTTTGTTTCTTTATGAATTCATTTAAAGTCACTTTACTCTTGGTATTAAAAGAAATAGTCAATAAAAACAAAATAATTGCCTTCACAATTATTAAATATTAAAAAAAATCTTTCTCGAAAGAAAGTTAAATTACCCTACATGGAAGCATCGTCAAGTAGAAACTGAGCAAAATCTCCCCAGGTTTGCGAAATAACCCATCTCATCTGCTCAGCTGACAACTCTCCAACCTCAGTCTGATCCACCTCAGAGACTAACACATTTCCTTCTTCACAAAGAAGAGGAGGAGAAAAGAAACACATAACCCAGGAAGGAGGCCAGGGCCAACGTAGTGTGAACAATGCTCATTCTGTGAAGCCCACATGGTGGAAAAGAGCTGGGCTGGATGTGTTGTCCCCAACTCTTCCCAGGAGGACTCAGGGCACTAGGTCACCTGGCTTCTCCACTGGTCAGTGTGCAAGGTGGTTCGTGATCCACGGCCTGGCAACACCCAGCACAGTGTTTCTCAAATTGAGGTCCTCGAACCACCTGCATCAGTATCATCTGGGGAGTTTGTAAAAGACTTATGTTCCTGGCCTGAGTCGTAAGATGTGCTGAATCATAAACCTCTGGTCTGGCACCCAGACATCTTCATTTAACAGGTTATTCTTATGCACATTGAGGTTTGATATCCGTGGTCCAGCACCTTGGGATTGTTTACTCTGTAGCCTCTCTGGTGCCTAAGATCACACTGCAGGTGGGTGAGCCTCCAGTGATCCATCCCAGGCCTTTCCTGCCAGGTCTGTTCTAGAGCACTGTGCGCCTGCTCATCAGCACCATCTGTGGCATTTTAAAAGTTGTACATTACTCAGCCATGAAAAAGAATGCAATAAGGCCATTTGCAGCAACATGGATGGACCTAGAGTTTATCATACGAAGTGAAGTAAGTCAGACAGAGACAAATATCATATGATAGCACTTATATGTGGACTATAAAAAAATGATACAAATGAACTTACTTACAAAACAGAAATAGACTCACAGACATAGAAAACAAACTTATGGTTACCAAAGTGGGAAGCTGGGAGAGAGAAATTGGGAATTTGGGATTAACAGGTACTACTATATATAAAATAGATAAACAGAAAAGACCTACTGTATAGCACAGGGAACTATATTCAATATCTTGTAACAACTTATAATGGAAAAGAATCTGAAAAAGTATATGTATATATATGTACAAGTGAATCACTTTGCTGTACACCTGATATATTGTAAATCAACTATATTTCAATTTAAAAAATTGCTGATGGCATACCAAAAAAAAAAAAGTAAGAAAGAATAAAGCTTTCCACAACATTGATTTACTTAAAATAAAAATAAAAAATAAAAACTGTCCATTCCTGGGTCCCATCTCAGTGATTCTGATTCACTGGGTAGGTCCCCAGGCCACACCAATGTACAGCCAGTCTTGGGAAGCTGCAGCTCTGGGGAAACTCCAGGACTACCCCGACAAAGACTGTCTTCAGGAAAACTATGGAGTGGACAGCGTTTGTTGGCTGTCTCCCACTGCCTTTTGAGTGTCCCCTCCTTCCTATTGGCACCCTGCCTCTCCCTGTGGGCTGTTCCTCTCTCTCTACTCCCCATACTTGGATACCTTTCGTTTATCCCATTCTTGATCAGTCTTGTTAATGGCAACTAACCTCTCCCAGAACTTTAGCTTTTAATGAACTTAAGTGACCACCAGGTGGCCTATAAAGTCTAGAAACATAAAATATGATTTTGTCATATATGGTAATATAATATCAATAAATCATTTATTTATTCTTTTTCCAACTATGTTCTCAGATTTGGTGCTCCTTCTTTAGATAAAATGCCAATTGCTTTGGCCTGGTAAAGGCTCCCGGGTGTGATGGTGATGCGTGTGTGTGGTTCACAGAGTGTGCGAATGGTGTGGCAGTGTGGACAGAGGTTCAGTTCCACAGCCTTTTGTGGAAGCTGGCTCGTGTGTGGTGTCACCTCTCCTGGAGATGCTGGTGCAGTGAGGCCGCCTGACTGTCAGCAAACCAAACCTTTCTCTGACTCCCCCAAAGGACAACAGTGACAGCAGGGAAACGCGTCCCCAAGACCAACAACACCCTCCTGTCACTTAACTACAGCCAGTTCAGCCTCAAACCCAGCTCGGGTATAAGCCCCCTGTGAAGCCTTCTCCTAGGTCAGCCCTGTCCATAGTGATCTCTTCTTGTTTAAAACCATAGCACGTACAATCTGACCCACTCCTTGACAACTAGTCACTGACTGTTTTTAAATAGTTCTTAAGTCGTGTTGAAGAAGTAGGGCGTGAAGAAAGATGATTTGAAAGTGAACATTTGCTATAATATGGAACATGAGATCAGTGCTACAATTCTTTCCAACTCGTTGGAAATAGGCTCATAAGAGGCAGAGACCATGTATTTATTTATATCTTCCATAGTGTCTCATGCAGAGCTAATGCCCAATAAACAGTGGCTCATTTAATGCAAATTTTTCTTTCCTAACTGTCTTCAGGGCTAAGACGTGAATAGCAATCTTTGGATTGCTTTGGATTAATCTTTGGATTAATGCAGGATTTGTTGACTATTCTGCAGATTCGTGATTACAGTCAACAGAATAGGATTATATCTGAGATTGTGACCCTCTGAACATCACTGTCGTGAAATTTTGATTCAGCCTCTTCCCAGACCAAGTCCTTCTTCACGTGGTGATCTTAAAAGCCTACCTGCTTTATTCCATCAAGCCCTAATTGGCTCTCCAGCTTCTTTCTTCATGCAGATACTGCTCCCAGGGCAATTCCATTATGCTCTAAGCAGTTTTTGCCCTACTTCCCAGACTCCACCACAGCTAGAAGACACCTCCTCTTCTTACTGGTTGTCAGTTGACCTTTTCCAGTGGGTCTCAACTTCAGCTACATATCAGAAACATGTGAATAACTTTGTAAGATCCTGATGCCCAGGTCTCTTAAGCAAGTCTGATTTAATTGCTTTGGAGTGGATCCAAGGATTCAGTATTTTTAAAAATCTCTCAGGTGATTTTAATATGAGAATTGAGAACACTTCGCTTTTCTTGTGCTCAAGCTAAGAAGTTCCTATTTTGCCTTTCTCCTCAAATTTAAGTCAAAATTCCTGACTTAAGATGTAACTATTAAAAATTAATATATGCAAATATTGACATTTACAAAAAGTAGGCAGATAGTGATATAGACTTATGAATCCAATTATAATTATATAAATACAATGTATTTGTATTTGGAGTGTTATACTCTCTACCTTACTTCCATCACCTTATGGAGGTAACGAAAATCCTCAGATATTTTAAAGGTTTTAAGGCTAGGGATTCCCCGAATGTGTTTAAGAACCACCTAATTAATATATGAATTATAATTTGGTGTGAAATGGAAAGCTCTCATAAAACAAGACCTTGGGAATCTTCACCAATGTTCTCTCTTCCCAAGCATTTCTCCCAACCTTTAATGCTGGAGAAATTAAGGAGTTGAGAGATGTAATTTGCTTTCAGGAGAGGATGGCCTTGAATGGAATTTAGAAGCAATGTGCTGCCCAGTAGTTGATGTTGCCAGCTGTCATATCTAAACCGGTTTACTGCCTACTCAGTGCACCGTTTCCAGGATTTAGATGTTAATTACCTTTGGATACAATAGCATGGGATACTTCTCAGCCCATCACTATGTTTTGCATGGCTCATCAGTGCCTTGGAGATGTGTGAATGGCTAATAAATATACGCGTGTAATAGGTTTCACTAAAATAAAATGATTCACATTAGGACAAAATGCCCTCCTCCATCCATTTGAAATTGTTTCATTTAATTGTATTCCACACTATTGGATCCCTACTAATGCTGTCAGTAATCAATGGAGATGATGATGGGATAAAATCTGCACGTCTAACATGTATTTTATCAGCAAAAATTAGCTGGTCTGAAATACATAATTAGTTTATAAAATGTGTTTTTGAACACATTTAAAGAATGAGAGTTTTTAATCTGCCAATTTTGCTGAATAGGCATTTATGGGTATATAGGGAACTCTGAGGACAATTATGAAAGAACTCATAACCAATTAAAGGATGAGCCTTAGAAGAGTAATATGAACTATTGACCTGAAATTGTTATGAAACCACGTCATCCTTCCAAAAACATATTCTGTTTTGTGAGCTGAAAACAGCCATTTCTGTTTCTGTTCCATCTTCCTTGCTTTTTGTTTCTTTTTAAAGAATTTTAACAGATTTTCTAAGCTTAGGTATTGTTACCTTTCTAAGGATTCAGAGATGTGTAATGATTTGACAAGTCAGAAAGCCAGAGTGAGAAGCAGCGTACATAGGTGTGATTCTTGGGAGGCCCCCCAACCATGCTGCCTCCTTTTTTTAACTGCAGACCCATCATGTACGTTTATTTTCTTTGTTCTCTTTTTCGCATTAACTAAGCATGTCAGAGTTGGCCCAGCAGCATCTGGGTCTTCAGAGATAAAGTGGAATCCAGTGACACAGTAACATCACATATTTTTAAGTATGGAATTTTGTCCTTTTAGAATGGTTATTAATATTGGATAAATGCCCAGGTAATGGATATTTCTGCTAACTATTTTGTAAATTAACAGAGAAGATCAATAGAATAGCAAATTATCAAAACATGATGGTCCCCTGCTGCCACAGCAAGGACAAGCTACAATCTAGAAAGTAGATGGTGAACAGGAGCCAACTTCGTGACAATTAGCAATTAGCAGTGACTTGTGCAAGTTGAGCTACTATTGATCAACTGACAAAAGAAGAAAGAGGGAGGGTGAAGGGGAGGAGACGAGGGGAAGGAAGCTCTTTCTTCACATTGTTCTATTAAAGAAGACTGTTGTTAAATCTTGAATGAGAAACCAGAAGGCACTCCTCATTGGATACCATGATTTACATGGTTACAAACTGATTAGAGAGTAACTCATTCCTCCGCCTCCTATAAGATAACGGCAATTGACAACTCCTTCTCTTCAACCATTCCTAGAAAGTCCAAGAAAATTTACTGCAATGCGCAAAAACTTGGCCTACGTTAATAGATGATTAGGGCCATGTGTTACACAATTCCAGGGACAACATTCTAGAGGAGACTTACTGTTTCAGCAGGTATGACTCTCAAACCACAAACATAACTGTGCAAAAAAAATATACCCATTTACTTTCTAAAACTCACCTTAATTTCTGACTCCGGACTTCCCATTACGCCTGCTTGGAGGAAATTTTAACTTCTGCTTCTTTTGGAAACTTCCTCCATGCTCAAAATGTGCCATTTTTCCGGGATTTTGCACATCACAACCAGTGGACACCGAGAGGAGCCAGGTTTGAGCCAGCTCAGGAGGCTGCCGGTTGAAGTGAAAGGACCCCAACAGAAGGAGACTGTGGGTGCACCCTAGAGGGCAGGCACTGCAGGGGACAGTAAGAGGTCATTTGGAAGGTATCCTACTAGAGAACAGTGCAGACTAGAGTGCCCTGACTAGGAGATATTTAAATCATCTGCACATACAACTTGGGAGAGAAAGAGAGTCTACATTTGACAGACTAGGAACAGCAAAGCTAAGTAAATAGGCCTTTGCTCTTTGCTCTCGGCCCTCCTCCTTCACCTTGAGGGTGGGGAGAGGAGGTCATGGTATTGGGAGTTGGAGTTTAGAAGAAGACAGCAGTAGAAGCAGCCTGCACTTCCTAATCCTGGTACCCAAACAAAGGCAGGAGTCAGACTTCAGCTGAGAGAAGAGAAGTCTTATTGTAAGCAGGAAATTAGAGTTACACTTATGCTTACCTAAAGATGAGACTGTAGACATGGTTTGAAAATGACCAGAAATGCTATGGGATTTCTTGGAGAGGTTGCCAAGTTGTAGAAAGGATACACCGACCAGGACATGGATGAAGACAGTGGTTTCCTGATGATGTCCCACTGAATTCACACTCATTGTCTCTTTCCACGTCCTTTGTCCCTCCAGGCTGGCGGCACTCTGATACTTCCACGTTGTCCTTCCTCCACAGTCACAGCCAGTGTTGGAAGCCGTTCTGCACTGGGTTCTTCTGCCTCCCCAGATATTTCCTGAAAGCTGCATCTGACTCCTGCCCCAGGACTTCCCTCCCTGCCGAAAGCCTTTTTCTTCCTCTACTTTTTTCAAACTTGGTTTGCTCCTGCAAACATGTTCTCCTTTATGCATCCTCCATAAGGAGTGTAAGTTCTTCTATGGGCTTAGTTTTAGTTTTAGAAAGAAAAGCCAGAAAGGATAGGGGCTATTTTTACTTTCTACACCTGAAGTAGTAGAGCACAGAGAGCTATTGGCTTGAATATGGAAAAGAATAAGAGGAAAAATTAGGTGAGAGAAAATACAAATTATATGTCAAAATATTACTCAGCTCCGCTTTGATTTCTGGTGGAATTTAGTAATCCTTGATCTGACTGAATTTTCTACTGGATGCAGAAGACATATGTACTTAAGCTACTCTCAGTATATGTTATTTTATACCTTGGTGCACTTGCTTCTTCCCCTCTGCTATATGTGGGCTGAGAAGCAGCACAGTGTGGTGATTGAGATCACCAGGGTTCAAATCCCAGCTAAGCCATGATGTCACTATGGGACCAGGTACAACTTACTTCACCACTCTGTGTCTCAATTTCTCCATATGCAAAATGGGAATGATGGTCATAATAGCATCTACCTCATGGGGAAATTATGAGGATAGAATTAATGTTTATAAAGTGCTTATGAGAAAATAAGAGACATAGCAATGCAAAAGAGGTGCTTGCTGATGATAATTTGCTTGTTCTCTTACATTCTAGAATCTCCATGGGGTGATAAATTTGCTACATGCATAGCATTCCTTAGCCAGATAGTCTTTCTTGAGACCACCCCCAGACGGGGTCATTCTCTCAAGAGTTCCCTGTATTACATCTTCAGAGCACTTACTATCTCTACAATTCAATAAATAACCTCATAATAATTTAACATCTGTCTTCCCTGCTCAGTTATGAGCTCTGTAACTAAGTTGACTCCTGAGATCCCTTATAATTCATGCAACTGTCTGGGGCTTTCTGATGCAGAGTCAGCCTGGTATTATATCAGATCTGCTGTAAGTTTGGGGGTTATAGGATATATTCTAGCAGGTTTCGTTCAAGCATTTTTTTAAAAAATTTTTTACTTTCATTTTTTTAATCAAAGTATAGTTGATTTACAATATCGTGTTAGATTCAGTTATACATAAATATGTATTTTTTCTGATTCTTTTCCATTATAGGTTATTATAAGATATTGAATATAGCTCCCTGTGCTATACAGTAAATCCTTGCTGTTTATCTATTTTATATATAGTGGTGTGTAACTGTTAATCTCATACTCCTAATGTATCCCTCCCCTGCCTCTTTCCCCTTTGGTAACCATAAGTTTGTTTTCTATGTCTGTGAGTCTTTTCCTGTTTTGTAAACATGTTCATTTGTATTATTTTTTAGATTCCACATATAAGTGATATACAAAAATTTTACTTTCCAGGGGAAGGATAAAATGGCATCAACCCATTAGCTGCTTTTAGAGCTATAACCAATAAAAACATCTGGACTTAGTTTTTGGCTTTAAGAGAGAAATTAAAAAATTTAAATTGCTACCTCTTCATATTTATTCCACATATTTTAAGACTTTAAAAAGAAAAAAGTATAGGTTCCTTAAAAGCCTTGTGGCATGCTCCAAAATTGTTAGTTTCCATTTTAACTTAGACTAATGGGTTGGTTGGCCAAGGATTGCTTGCGGGAGAGGGACTTAATGATTACAGAGAACACTGATATGTGTAGACTTCATGTTTTGAAAATCACTATGAAGGAATTATTATAAATAATAATATTCATAGAACACCATGTGGAAAAGCACACCGCAGTTATGACTTCATAGCCAAAGCAACCTAGAAGAGTTAGATCCAGCAGATAAACCGATAATGTAGACACTCAGAGATGGGGTTCCCTTCTCTCCCTCCATGAAGCAGCCCTCCCAACCCCACCCGGCCTCAGTCTCAGTACATCTGATTCAAACATTCTCCTTTACTCTCTCCCAAGAGTAATTAGACCTGCGTGCTGTGGGCATTCCAGCACATGATGGCTGTAGTTTGAAATATCCAATTTTTTCCTTTCCTTTTCATCCAAATCCTGTCCATCATCCCCAAAATAACTCATACTGTTCATTCCTCTGAAAATCTGTAAAATATGTTGGTACTTCATTATAATTGCTCTTTCAGTGTCGCTGAACTGATTCATCTGTTTCACGTCTTAACTGGAGGAACAACTGGGTATAAGATAAAGGAGAAAAAAGACTATATATTGCACTTTATATTATGTTGCCGAGAGATGCAGTTAGTAGATGTACAACTAATAAACGATCCAGAACCCTGGAATACTTAATTAAATCAAGTTACATATTTGTGTGGTGCCCTAGCAAATGTCTAGCGTGGGCATTTAGGCTTCCATAAATATTAGCACTTCACTTGTAATCTGAGATGTTGAATTTAGTTTTAAAATAGACCAACAAGCCACACAAACTACTTCCCAGGTATGTTTTGAGTTCAACATTCTTTTTTACAACTTCTATATTTACCACTATACCACCGAATAGAGAGGACACTTAAAATGATGACCCTATGGTAAAATTCCATAATTTTTTTTAAGAAAGAAAAGGTAAAAAGTCTTTGACCTACTGAGTTTATTTAATCCAATTTCCATCCCACCTTTTGCTGTGTCTCCCGATCCTGGAAACAGAACACCTCTGAATAAACACTGCAAAGCTGAACTTAGTAGGTTCACCATGGATTTACACTAACCGTGGATTTACTCTAATTGGTGTCATTTAGATCATTAAAGCTAATCCCTTTTTTTATGGCTTTATGGCAGTTCACACCATTTTCATTTTCCTCAAATGACTAACTCTACACTACTAACGCTACACTATCACCTTCAGCTGTTTTTCTTACACTCTATCTAATCAAGAACTCCTTTGATTTCCCTTTTCTTTAAATTGTCCTTTCCCTTTATTCAGTCTCTAATTTTTTCATCCTGACTCAGGAGTGCTCTTTCTTCTGAAGGTTACTCCCTTCCTCTCTGCCCTGAAGCCTGTCTCCTCCTGGGCTTCCAGGATGCACTCCACGAATAGCTCCCACTTTCTTGTATCTTCAATGCTGCCTTTTTCATAAGCCCTGCAAGCATGGTCAGATTTCCCAGGCCCTAGGAAATCCTTCTCTTAACCCTTCTAGCTACCCTACAAGTTATCTTGCATTTCTAGCCTTTCATTTACTATCTCATTTCTCAAAAGTGCAGTCAATATATGTTATCTCAATTTATCCACTTTTTTGTTTGGATGTACTGCATCCCACCAGTCCTCATACTGAAGGCCACAAATTCCAGGCCTAAGGGGTAAGCTTGTGCTTAGATCCTAGGACAAAACTGCTCACAAGGAAGCAACTATCACCCCTTAGATTCAGTTTTGAATCTCTGTAGCAAGTGCTCCCACCTGGAACCAGATTCTGCCTATGTCACTGCTACTAGAACTTACTGAAGCTAACCACCTACCAGCTACATTTTCTGCCTACCGCTAACCCCCATCGCACTCCTTTTTTCTCCCTTCGCGTTTGGACAGATAGATGTTGCAACATTAACTTTACTGTTGATGAAGCTGATTGGTAAATGTTTCTTTACATGTTTGGCTGAATAGTTTTATTAAATTGAACTTTCTCCTATAACAGCAGCCCAGAATGTGCCCTCTCTGCACTTGATTTGCAGTCTGGCTTACAAGAAGAAGAGTCGGGGGCTAAGCCTTCTTCCAAATCAACAAAAGGTTAAGTCACTCATCTATTGGGACAAGTGGAAGTTCGGAGATTAGCTGAAAACATTCCTACCATAATTTTCCATTCCTGGAGAGTAGATTGGACATTCTCTTCCCTTTATGGAAATATGAGCCATGGGGAATAAATGTTCTACACTATCCATCCTCTGCCTCCTGGCTAGGGCTTCTCCTAACTCCTGCACCAGAAAGCCTATCTAGTCTTAGCCACCGTGCCAACCCTGCTGCTGCCGGAATACACTCACTCCTTAACCTTACACACTGGTTTCTGGCTCAAAAATCAACCATAAGATCTTAACTACTCAATCCAGTGACACCTTCCCGGTCTTAATCTTCTCTCACTTCTCAGCTCTAAAATTCCGATCACTTCCCATTTGACTGTGGAAAAAGAGGCAAAGATCATGGGGTCATACACTACAGTTTTGTACATTGTTTCTTATACGATTACCATTGTTTCCAATCAGAAGAGAGTTCTCTTAACAACCAGGTCCCTCTACTCTAGGCTTTTGTAAAATCAACATTCATGTTAAAATGACTTCCTACTGATGTACTAGAGGAATAGGAGATCAGAGGTTAGGTTTGAGTCCAAATTCTGACACATACTAGTTATATGACTTTAAGTTTCAACTGCTTCAGTAATTTCAATGATAAATTGAGAATTCTGTGAACTAATTAATACTAATTGTATTAATAGTAGTTAATATGTATGGAATATTTAATTCTAATCACTAAGGACTTTATCTGCATTATCTTATTTAATCTACAACTCCATGAAGTAAATCATATGATTATTCCCATTCTACAGATTTTAAAATGGAGACTTAATGAATGTAAGAAACTTGCCCCAAATCACACCACCAATGAGTGATAGTTTGGAATGAATCTAGTGAAACAGGTATTAGAACTCAAGTTTATATAACTCTAAAGTTAAAGCTCTTAACTGTGTTTTTCTTCTTTCCCTACACTTACTGTATGCAAAGACCTCCTATGGTGTATTGTACAGAAAATGAAGTCATTAGATAGTCAGCATTGTCATCATCATCATCATGATTGTCATCATTACTATTACACAAAGGATTACATTCTAACTTGGCTAGTGGTCTTTGTGTAGTCGTTTCTCAATTTAGTTTATTATCATGTATTTGCTAAAAAGGGGTCTACTCTCTCTTTTTCTCTGAAAACCTTATAGTGCTATTCATGTACTAGAAGAAAACGTGGGCATGTTCCTTTACGAGTTAGGTACAGGGAAAACTTTCCTGTGACGCAAAATACAGACGCAATAAAGAAAAACATTGATAAATTTAACTACATAAAAATAAAACAACTTTGCATGGCAAAAGAAGTACTATAAACAAAGTAAAAAGACAAATGACAAACTAGAATAAATATATACTACTTGTATCACAAACAAAAGATTATTCTGGCATCAAGATAGGTGTATTGACCAATGAAATAGAATACAGAGCCCCAAAATAAACCACCCCATATATGGTCAAATGATTTTTGACATGGGTGCCAAGACCATCCAATGGGGAGAGGACAGTCTTTTCAACAAATAGTGCTAGAAAACTGGATGTCCACATGGAAAGGAATGAAGTTGGACTCTTACCTTTTGTCATACACAAAATTAACACAAAATGGATTAAAGACCTAAATGTAAGAACCCAAACAATAAAACTCTTAGAAAAAAACATAGAGGAAAATTTTCATGACATTGGACTTGGCAGGAAGTTTTTGGATATGATACCAAAAGCCCAGTCAAAAAGAAAAAATAAATAAACTGGATTTCATCAAAATTAAAATTTTCTGCACATCAAAGGACGCAATCAACAGAGTGAAGAGGAAATCCATGGAGTGGGGAAAATATTTGTAAATAAAATATTTGATAAAGGATTAATAACTATAATATATCAAGAACTTCTACAGCTCAACAACAACAAAAATAAAAACAACCGAATTTAAAAATGGACAAAGGACTTGAGTAGACATTTCTCCAAAGAAGATATACAAATGGCCAATAAGCACATGAAATGATTCTCTACATCACTAAGGAAACATGGGCTCAAAATCAAAGTGAGGTATCACTTTATATCCATAAGGATGGTTATTATAAAAATAAAATAAGTGTTGGTGAAGATGTTGAGAAATTGGAATGCTTGTACATTGCTAGTATGCTAACATAATCTCTCAGGTTTGGGGAGTGAGTTCAACATGAGTGATCAACATGATATGGCTACCATAAAAGCCTTTGTAAACTTAGGTTGCATTAACAGAAAACTGAGTCCCAAGTATGGAATGAAACAAGACTCTTCTACAGGTGGTTGATCAGACTAATACCTTAAGTGTTGTTTTCTGTTCTGCATCTTTCATAGGACAATACCAAGGCAGAACACATCCAGAGGGATGTGACTAGGATGGTGGAGGGATATGAACTAAAGTCACGTGAGTTGTTATAAACTGGGAATATTTAGCTCAGAGAAAACAGTTCTTGGGCTGGACATGGGCTATGTATTTCCGGCGCTTTGAAACAGAGTTCATAGTCACTTTAAAAATATATATAATTAAAATGTTTCACAATCTACTCTTCCTCTTAATTCATTCAACAAATTTATACTCTCAGTAATATGCATATTAATAAACTCTTTTTTCTAATTATTTTTAATAAGGTATATTTGGCTTTTCTTTTTTTTTAACATCTTTATTGGAGTATAATTGCTTTACAATGGTGTGTTAGTTTCTGCTTTATAACAAAGTGAATCAGTTATACATATACGTATGTTCCCATATCTCTTCCCTCTTGCATCTCCCTCCCTCCCACTCTCCCTATCCCACCCCTCTAGGTGGTCACACAGCACAGAGCTGATCTCCCTGTGCTATTCGGCTGCTTCCCACTAGACCTACTAGAGAATGGACTTGAGGATATGGGGAGGGGGAAGGGTAAGCTGTGACAAAGCGAGAGAGAGGCATGGACATATATACACTACCAACCGTAAAATAGATGGCTTTTCATTTTTTTATTCACTCCACTCCAGGGCCCACCATATTAAATATTGCTGCAATTTTTATTCAGATTCAAAGAATGCTTACAATTTCAAGAACTTGGTATTCTTTGAACTTATTTGCCTAAATTTTGATGCATTAGCAATTACAATAGTTAATATCACAGAATACACGTTTTCCCTTTGGTATATGGGATGGTAAACTATGTTACAATGGTCATTTATTTATCAGCTACTCAGTGCTTTTTCTCAAATGGCCCTGGTTAAAGCAGCCATAATTATACTAAACTATATCTGAAATTAAAGCATTTGGGAAACATCCTAACGAAAGCTCAAAACTCCCTTTCTACCTGAAAATTAACACTCTCCAAGGCCTAATAAACATGGTTAAGGATACTTCTGATGCCAAAACTCTGAAAAGCACTTAAAACCCCTGTGCCATCAGCTAATGGAATATTGCCATTCTAGGGGAAGAAAGTAAAGAATATTTGAAAATGATTAAAAGGGAGGGCATTTTTAGTGGTGTAAAGAATAATATAATAAT
Organism: Stenella coeruleoalba; assembly: GCF_951394435.1. Classification (NCBI taxonomy): domain Eukaryota; kingdom Metazoa; phylum Chordata; class Mammalia; order Artiodactyla; family Delphinidae; genus Stenella; species Stenella coeruleoalba. The sequence continues at coordinate 22,557,783 of NC_137164.1, read as the reverse complement.
AGACAGAGGAAGTTGGTTTCCTGAAAATGATTTTGCTACAGATGTAATAAGGAAAGATATAAAGTGTGTCTTTGGGAAAAATTATATTAGAATTATAGTTAAACTCCACAATTATGCAAAAGCCACATAGAAACAATAAAAACAAAGTGAAATTGCCCCAAATTATCCTGAATAGGCATTACATTTATGAATATACAATATTCAATAGAATATTACAATATTCTATTCAGAGAAATGTTATAGTTTCCATTTTTAATAAAGATTTTCTTTCTATTTCCATACAGTCCTCCCTGTTTAGCTGTATTTTCATGAAGCTTTCACAGCTTTCTTCTTTAAAAGATGGAACATTTTACATAATTTTCCAATATATAAAACTCTTTTAAAAGCATGGTTCAAACTGTTTATAATTGAAGAACACAAGAGCATATTGCTTGTGGCTTGTTAAACATGTTTACTTTCATTAGAGTTACATAAAAGTTTCATTTCATTTTCTAAAAAAGCATTTAAAGAAAAGTTTTGGTCTTTATAAATATTCACATATTTTGGTTTAAAATCATAAAGGTAAATTTTGGAAGTAATTTTCATGTTCTTTTTTAAATAATAAATGAATTGTCTGTTATTTGGTATCATCCTATGTCAATCAAATGATCCCATGCCAGACTATCCATAATTAAGCCCAATATATAAAAGCTTAAAGTTATTTTAACCTATTTTAAACAAGGAACTCTACATAAGTTCTCTAAATTGTAAGCCAATATTTATTTTGATTCAGAAATCATGGTATATATTTCTTAGTACTTCTAAGCTACAGCATTGCAGAGAAACTGAGGCATTTTAAATGTAGTTCAGCTTTATAGTAGCTGTAACTGTTGAACTTGGTTCTGAGGCTGTGTTATTGTTGATTCCTGAATGTAGGAGAGAGAACTTGAAGCAAATTTGTGAAAATACATGCCTACAGAAGACCTAGAATTTTGTTTTGGCTGGTGGAAAGGGTTTATTGTTAAATTGAACAGAAAAAAAAAATGGAAAAAAAGGCAGTGTTTACTGTTTAGTCCTGAAATGGATTTTGTGTCTTTGGAAAGTTTTTCTTTTTTCTTTTTTTCCCAGAAGAGGCATTTCATGCTCAGTTTTTACTCAAAGAAGATAACTCAAGAAATAGTATTAATAATAAGATTAGAGGTAGGAGAGACTGATGACAGGGATGTTGGGAAATATTGACAAGAAGAGCAATGGTTATCTTATTCACTAATTCATTCAACATACACCAGAGCACCTATTATGTACGCCAGGTATCTGCTTGCTGATGGCAATGCAAAAGGGAATAAAATAGAAGCTTTCAGAGTCTGATGAGTGAAAACAATCACGAGAAAATAATTGCTTTGCAGCCCACCTCAAATGTCACCTCTTCTTTTAAACTCTTCCACCCTCGTCTGGAATTAACTGCACCTTATTTTGTGTTTCCACAGGGTTTGGTTTATGCTTCTATTACAGGATGTTTTATGTTGTATTTGAACCTATTATATACATGTCTCTCTTGCCAACTAAATTAATCTCCTGAATGGAAAGAACCATGACATATTTATTTTTGCAATTACCTAACAAAGAAGGTAGAGCGTGAAATTTATTTCTTTGCCATCATCAGCTCACTGTGTTGGGCTTTAACGCATACCAGTCAGCTTCTTTTTTAGACTGTTACAAAATGAAAGTGGATATTCAAATTTTGTTCCTATTGCTGGGCCCTACTTCCATAAGTGTAGGACATTTTGCAGAATTTTAACTTATTTATATATCAGTTTGAAGTTTTGAGGACTAGCAACACTAATGTTTACAAGTGTTTGGAGGCCAAGAGCAAGAAGTCTTAATAACTTTAGCCTAGGTTAAAACCATTTTCACAACACTAATAATTTTTTTATAACTGTTACCAATTATATATTTTTGATGCTGTTAATGTAAAAAATCACAAAGATATTATGAAATACCCTTAGCAATACTTTTAAAGTGACTGTAAATTTTCTGAAACCATGATGACAGATGCTATGATTTTGATTTTTTACAATGTTCTGTCTTCTAGATCCACATTTCTTTGTAATATTCTGAGTTAATTACTCTTGATCTGCAACAGACTGTTATTCTAGGGTTTTGAGTTGTAGGTGGAATAGTGAATGATTAAAAGGGAGAATTGCTAATTTAAAAAAATGGAAAAGATGGGAAAGGATGGTTTGAAAGAACCAGGATGGTTATACGAGGCCATAGGATCTGGGGATGTGCACACATGATTTTTTCCTGTCCCTGTCTTTGTCATTTAGTTGGAATGAGAGCAACCAAAATGTTTTCCTTAAATATCACCCTTTTTGTCTGGTTGCGTGAGTCTTTTAATAAGCCTGTCTAAAAATCACAGGACCTCAGCACAGTTGAAAAAATTTTAAATTAAAAAATTGTTAAATTCAAAATCAAGATTTATTTAATAAATTTATAGTATGTAGCAACATGGTAGTTCCTAAGAATAGTAATATGAAAAAAGTTTAATACAAAATAGTGACTGATTTATTATACTTGAAGGCTCATAGTGTACTTGTACTGCTGTACTAAATAAATGGAATTAAGTTTGTGTCTTTTGGCTTGCGTTTTTAACTTAAAGCAAATAAAAATATAATTACATTAAATGGGATAGTAATTAGATTTCAAAGGTGCTAAGTTTCTTGCTTTTTTTTTTTTTTTTTTTCCTGTTGCTGCTGCTGCTGGAAGCAGAATTGATCTGGAATGAGGAACCGGAGTAGAGTAAGTCATATCTTGAAAATAGAGATTTCAATGTGTAATTATTTTTGCAAGGTGAGTTGGTTTGGGATTCCCAGAAGCAGACTCCGAGCAAGTGATTTATTAGTGAAGTCCTCCCAGGAGAAATTGGTGAGGGAAGCAAGACTGGAAAGAAAAAAAAAGCCAAGCAAGGCTGTAATAGCAGGTACAGTCCTTTTGAGGGTAGCAGGATTCCCACAGACAGTGTTGGTGAGAGCTAGTGGAGGTAAAAGCATAGCTCACCTGGGAGAGGGGTGCTCAAAAAGGATAAAAAAGAGATCTGAGAGGGTCTGGGCAGAGCACTGACTGTGTCAGTGTTTCTGAGAAAGTTTATCTCTGGGATGCAGTTCAAAATAAAGATGGAGTCTCTTGCATAAGGCAGTTATAAATGAAGAGATTGTTTTCAATGTTCGGGATCTAAATTTAGGCAAGTGAATTAAACTTTGGAGTTACACCAAAAATGCGAATTGGAGTCTGAAGATGATACAACTGGGGCTCTGCAGAGACTGAGAAAAGGAAAGCTCTGAAGAGGAAGTGGTATTTTTTGCTGGAAAGAAATGGAAGAAAAATGAGAGAATTAGACTAATTATTAGGAGACTGTGCCTGAGTAAATTACATTGACAGATTAATTGAGATTGAAAGGCTTAGAAGATGAATAATCTAAATTAGTGAAAGATTAGAAAAAGAATGGACTCTTCTGAGAATTGAGTGCTTTATACAAATTTGTATGAACCACAAATTAAAATAATATCAACATTATCTAACTTCCCAGCCAAGTCAATATTACATCCGAGGGACGGAGGTGTCCTCAAAACGGTCTCCCTCTAAGGAATGACAGACACTTGACAATGGCTGTACACAGTCTCTGTGGGAAAGGTGGATGAGGAGAAAACTGTGTAATATTTTCAGCCAAGTATATGTGCTGACATCTGGCTGGCTAACTGGGCATGAATTAGTTAACACTAGTCATTGAAGACAAAACAACTCATTTTTGCATGATTGTTATATTTTTCCCATATCACATACATAAAGAAGCACTGTGGAATCAAGGAGAAATAGTCTTGAAAGCACCTTGAGGAAGCTTCTCCAATACAAGCACGGGGATAACAAATTTCTATTCTATGTAAAATAATGTCATGGGGAGTAATAAGTAATACATAATAGATAAGGTGGACGATATGTCTTGACTTAAACGTTTTGGACAAAAAAGAAATTTGAAGGTCTATCCTAGACTGGCAGTGTGTTATCATTGCCTCTAAATTACCTTGTGCTATGTGGCAGAGCAACACTGGCAAATATCTGTAATTTAAGGGTTTTATTCTAATTCTGACATGACTGTTATGCCAGAGAGCTTTTTGAGTAAGAAGCCTTTTAAAACTATTTATCATGTGAACTCTGGTTTTGCTTTTGGAATACATCATCTCATTAATTAAAAGATTGAAGTTTCATTATTTCACGTCTGTCTTCACTGGGTTACGTAAACAGCAACTCTGTCATTACTAAATCATATGCTATTTTAATTTTTCTAAAAATGTAGACCTCATAGCCATCATTGAGATAGAACATTACAGAAGAGAAAAAGCAATTTGGAGCATCCCATTCTTAGATATGTATTGAATAAATCTATTCTGTTATTGGTATCTGTTTCAATTTATTTTTCCTGGTTTTGCTCATAGTTCAGTAACATTCAGGAGAAAGTGCTATATGGTAGCTAATGTGATATAGAAGACCCATTACTTATACTGCCAAATTTATCAGGAAAGTAAAAGAACAAAAACCAAACCCTTCCCTTAGAAATACATTATAAATTCAAGTAAACAAATATAGCATAGGTTATTTATGACAGGCGCACAACTTTTAGCTACTGATCATTAGCTTTACTAATCATTAGCTTAGCTAATGAAAAATAAAATATTGAAAATATGAGCAACTAGTAAATCAAATAGTTTTTAGTTGAAAAACCGTAAGTTCTTTAGTCTACTGACTCTCCCCACCAAAAAATAGTCCTAAATTTCCACAGTGTTGATATAGGCCTTAATGATTTGTATGGATGAACAATGGATTCCATGTTCAATGCAAGATGATACAGGAACTTCGAGTATTAATTGTAATCACCTATGTGAACTTTACAAGGTTCCAAAGCAATTTTTATAAGCAGAATTTCACTTTCCTTAGCTCAAATGTTTTACTAATACTGACTTTCATGTACTGATGTCATAAAGAGTGAAGTAAGTCAAAGAGAAAAACAAATACCATATGCTAACACATATATACGGAGTCTAGAAAAAAAAAAAAAAAGGTTCTGATGAACCTAGGGGCAGGACAGGAATAAAGACGCAGTTGTAGAGAATGGACTTGAGGACATGGGAAGGGGGAAGGGTAAGCTGGGACGAAGTGAGAGAGTAGCATTGACATATATACACTACCAAATGTAAAATAGATAGCCGGAGGGAAGCAGCCACATAGCACAGGGAGATCAGGTGCTTTGTGACCACGTAGAGGGGTGGGATAGGGAGGGTGGGAGGGAGACACAAGAGGGAGGGGATATGGGGATATATGTATACGTATAGCTGGTTCATTTTGTTATACAGCAGAAACTAACACGACGTTGTAAAGCAATTATACTCCAATAAAGATGTTTAAAAAATAACAAATTTTTAAAGCACTTGTAGGTTTATAACAAAATTGAGAGAAAGTCACAGAGGTTTCCCATATACTCCCTGGTCCCACACATGCACAGCCTTCCCATTCATTAACGTTACTCACCATAATGGTACATCTTTTTAAACCAAGGATGAACCTACACTGACACATCATAATCACCCAAAGTCCACAGTTTACCTTAGGATTCACCCTTGGTACTGTACATTCTATGCATTTGGACAAATGTATAATGACACATATCCATCATTACAGCATCATACAAAATATTTTCACTGCCCTAAAAAAATCCCCTGTGCTCCACCTATTCATCTCTCCTCCAACCCCCCACCCTCAGCAGCCCTGGCAACCACTGATATTTTTACTGCTTCCATAGTTTTTCTTTTTCCAGAATGTCATATAGTTAGACTTATGTAACTTTTTCAGATTGGCTTCTCTCACTTAGTAATATACATTGAAGTTTCCTCGTATCTTTTCATAGCTTAAAAACATTTCTTTTTTAAGCACTAAATAATATTCCATTGTCTGGATATACCACAGTTTATTTATCCATTCACCTACCAAAGGTCATCTTGGTTGCTTCCAAGTTTTGACAATTATGAAAAAAGCTGCTATAATCATCTGTGTTTTTGTGTGGACATCAGTTTTCTACTCCTTTGGATAAATACCAAGGAGTGTGACTGCAGGACCATATGTTAAGGGTATGTTTAGTTTTGTAAGAAACTACCAAACTATCTTCTAAAATGGTTGTACCATTTTGCATTTCTGTTTTCTTGGATAAATTATGAAATTTATTTATATTTCACCTTTTAAAAGCCAGAACATAACAAATGTCACTTTCTGGAAAGTCTTCTTATTAGAAATACATGAAGTGCACTTAATACAAGGAACTCAGGTTCTTGGTATCACCAGTGAGACCACCATCATCAGGTCCCACAAATGAAGGTTTTGTCAAATTTCCCTCTAAACTTAGACTGAGATGAACTTCTTCCACAATGGTTGTACCATTTTGCATTTCTGTTTGGGGTTTCTGTTGCTCCACATTCTCATCAGCATTTGGTGTTGTCAGTGTTACAGATTTTGGCCATTCTAACAGGTGTGTAGTGGTATCTCATTGTTTTAATTCTCATTTCCTTGATGACATATCATGTGGAGCATATTTTCATATGCTTATTTGCCATCTGTGTATCTTCTTTGGTGAGGTGTCTATTAGGCCTTTGGCCCATTTTTTAATCTGGTTATTTGTTTTCTTATTGTTGAGTTTTAAGAGTTTATTTTATATTTTGAATAACAGTTCTTTATCAGGTTTGCCTTTTGCAAATATTTTCTTTCAGTCTATAGCTTGTCTTATCATTCTCTTCACACTGTCTATTACAGAGCAGGCATTTTTAATTTTAATGAAGTCTAGCTTATCAATTATTTCTTTCATGGGTTGTGCCTTCAGTGTTGTATCTAAAAAAGACATCACCATACTGATGGTTAGCTAGGCTTTCTCCTATGTTATCTTCTAGCAGTTTTATAATTTTGCATTTTGCATTTATGTCTGTGATCTACTAACTCTAACCTTAATCCTAATCCTAAAAAATAGAAGAAAGGAAGAAAATAACCTAGTTCTGAGTCATGGGCCAACGCTGATTGTGTTACAGCATAAGCCACTTGAAGTGTTAGCCATAATAAGCCATGCAAATTCCTAATAGGACTACTAATATTAAGCAAACAAGATTATCAGGTTTTATGTCAGCTATACTCTTACTGAATCTTATGCACATAGAAAGGTGAGGAGAAAATGGACCTAAGATACCTTTTTGATGTTATTGCTTTGAACTCATTAAATCCTAAAAGTGAATATTTAAAAACCATATCTTCAATAATTAATGTTTTGTTTCTGCTTCTAAAAATTTAACGCAATGGAGCCACAAGAAGGAGCGCTTTTATTCTAAAAGGCACAAGTTTGTTGCTGTGGACATAGTATATGACTTTCAATGAGAAAAAAAATGTTAGTCTACATTGGTTAACATTAAGAGCTGGTATGTTTGCCTTACATGATGTTATAAATTCAATTTAGCTATAGAATAGTAAGAAAGAACATACAGACAGAAAAGTGAACAAAAAATTGTATACATTGTAACACTCTAAAAATATGTTATCCAACAGCAAAGAAAAATGATTGTTACCTTCTGGATAAAAGAGAAAATCTAAGTAAATATCTGAAGCCTTGAACACATAACAACCTTATTATAAATGTCAACATTTATGGACTGCTTTGAAGCCAGGGGTAAAAAGCAGGTAGTTTGAAACAGACAACCATTTAAAATATCTTAACAATTTAAACCACTGTAAATTCAAATGCTTCTTTTCTTCTAAATTTTTGCTTCATGTGCTAGTGAAGGCAACATGTTTATAAACAGGCATTCATGAGTACAATATATCTTATACACTCAAAATATTCATACAGAGTCTTTCACTATTCTTCTGTGAGTCTTCCTATTGTCTCTCTATTGCTATCAATTATCAGGTTGGAAGGCATTTCAGCAAACAGATGACTGATTCAAAGAAAAGAAAACATATCTGTCATTAAGAGAGCCCTCTGATAGTGGATGTCATTTGTTAAGACCCAAAGGATATTCTCACCTTTCTATCCCATAATTTTTGTGGCATAGTCTGTGCTCAGCATTACCCTATACTACATTACCCTTGGCCATGTTAATCTTCCGTTCCAATGCATTTTCTCAGTTCAGCTGCAGTTTTTTGCAGCTGTTGAATGTTCCATTGCCATTGTCTTCTATCTGACTGAAGCTTGTTCACCTGACAGTGCAAACGCTTAAGAATTGCACCACATCTCTTATGTTGTACCTATTAAAAGAAGAGCACATGTCAATGGGCCTTGAGAAGGAAAAATAGTAAACAGCCATAAAGGATATTTTGACTACTCTAAAGAGGAAAGCACTTGATTAAAAATTACTCACTGTAAATAATAATGATAATAAAAATAAACAGTAATTATAAGTATTCAACACATTACATGCTAGATACTGTGATGAGAGCTTTTTACATGTAATTAAATTCTCATAACACCTTATGATGTAAATATTATTATCCCCACTTTTGTATAAACTGAAGATCAAAGAGTTTAAGTAATGCACTCAAGGTTGCACAGCTAGCAAGTGATGGTGTTTGGAATTTGAACACAAGGGAAGCATCTGTGATGGAGGGCCTTCTACTCATCAAAGCAGGTTCTGGTTAAGAGTAATGGTTTCATTTCCTGTATCTAGTGGTTCACTGAAACATAGACCCATTGATCTAAAAGATCCAGGAGATCATGTAGGCCATTTCCCTGCCATTAAGTAGATCAGTATTTATGCTGAGACAGACAAGGCTACAGCGGAGGGCAGTGAGGCCCAGTGGAAAGTGCATGGGTTAAGGCTGAATAATATTTCATTGTGTGTATACACCACAGTTTGTTTATCCATTCATCCATTGATGGACACTTGGGTTGTTCCTATTTTTGGCAATTGTGACCAACACTGCTATGAATATGGATATAAATATATCTTTGAGGCTCTGCTTTCAATTCTTTTAGGTATATACCCAGAAGTAGAATTGCTGGATCATACAGTAATTCTATTTTTAATTTTTTGCTGAACTGCCATGCCGTTTTCTACTCTGGCTGCACGAGTTTACATTCTCACCAGCATGTGGGAGGGTTCCAATTCTTCACACACTGAAAGTATTTGATATTACCTGTCTTTTTGATCATAATCATAGCCATCTTAGTGGGTGTGAAGTGGTACTTCCAGTGAGTGTGACAGTGGTATTGTAGTAAAACACCCACTTTAAAATGAACTGATTAGTGGGGCTGGGAAAGTTACTTCTTCATTCTCATGTCTATTGAAGAGAGAGCTCTAGTCAGTCAGGAAGGTGATTCTAGGTCAATACAAAGAAGAATCAATTTGTCAAAACACCAATTCACCAAATTTGTCAAAATAACCAATTTGCCAAAATAAGTTTATAGCTTAGGATGGCTGTAGGGAGACAAGACTCTGGGTTTCTGGGGCCTTAAGACTCTGTCCCCGACCTGTCTCCCCTTCTCTCTGTAACTCAGCTTTCCTTCTTTTTACTGGGACCCTCAGTACAGCTTCCCCTCTCTCTTTCCCAGCTTCTCCCTTAACTTGGAGGTTCTTCACCTTTATTATGCCATGGCTCATTTTGATAGTATGTGAGGACTATGGACTTCTTCTTAGAATGTTTTTTAAATGCATAAAATAAAACATACAGGAATACAAAAGAAACCAATTATATGGAAACACAGTTCTGCAGAGCATCAGGGGAACTAGGACAGAAACACTGTAAGCATTCCAAAATACTGGTATAAAAACAAAGTGAAAACTTGTCAAGTAACACTTCACATAAATTGCTATAAACTTTAAACATCCTTTTAAGTTTTCAGTTTTGTTAATTCTTCAAAGTCAGATAGTTCATTCAAATTGGTGAACTAGGCCTCCTGATATATTGGCAAAACAGAAAATGACTTTAAAAGAATTATAAATTAAATTGGTAAACAGAAACATCATATTAGATAATGAAACTATATTCAAAATAAGATTTTTAATATATCAAGTATATCCAAAGGGATATATATCAACTTATACGTATATATGTAATACATATCACTGCATATATTAATATGTAATAAATACATCCATTGATATATCCAATAGCATACATTCATGAGGAGAATATAGTCACTGAATATGCTTATATACATGTTCATAGAATATACTAATAGAAATCAAAAAACTAGAACAAAATTTTGGTTATTCCATAAATCATATTAGCCTGCATCTAAAATTATTCTTCAGCAGTGAAGCTGTGAAACTAATACACCATGGATCAGAGTAGAGACATGCAAAGTCCCCTTAGTGGGACTCTAGATCACCAGCCTCAGCTAGATATCACAGGAGGTATTAATATAAACTAAAGAAAGAATATATCATCAGAAGGGATTATGTGAAGAACGTAGCACAAAAATAGGCAAGTGAAGGAGGCATGTGTTGGTAGTTCCCATCCAGTGACTGTCTGATAAGAATAACACTGTTACGGAGATTGGCTCCTTGAGTGTCCAGAGCCAGAGGTTAAGAACACTCCAACTCAAATGACTGACTTGATTTCCATGCTCAGTAACCAGCTTTATGATAATTTGGCTTCCAGTGTAGTTTCCTTACAGGGAGAAGCAGCACTGATGACTGATAGGTTTTCTGATTTCCTTGAGAGTTTTGTTTATTATTGTAAACTAATAAACTGGCATTTGAGTTTTATACATCAGGTTCTTGTGAACTCTACTAGCACTTCTCCATGTCTACGCAACCCTGGGATATTTAAAAGGTTAATTTTCTAAGCCCACAAGGCTAAAAGGAGGTTTTGGCCAAGAAGTGACTTCGTAAAGATGAAGGTCACATTGTGAGCCTTCTTGAAGGCCAGCCAATTGTTCAGCCTCTATTGGTATAATTCTGCCTTTGGTATGTGTCAATATTCAAACTTGAATACCATTACACAGCTAAGGATGTAGTGGTTCTGGAGAGAATACAGCTTTTTTTGCCTCTAAGAAATGGAGGGGTTACTATTCTTATTTAGTTATTGTTACACTCAAGGCAGAAATAAGAATAATAATGAAGCAGGGGTGGTGCTCAGAAAACACAGTGGCAAAAAGAGTGGCCTCTTCATTCCCTTCACTCTAGGCATACTTCACTTCTAGAATCTGAGTCCAAGTACGTTCTCATCTTAAGACTTTTGCACTTATTTTTTCCTTTGCCTGGAAAGCTATTCCTCAGATCTACATGACTGGCTCCTTCACTTCTTTACATTGTTTGTGTTTTGAAAGTTAAACCAACTCTGCATTCCTGAGATAAACTTTGCCTGGTCATGAGTTACTAACCTTTTTATACATACCAGCGGATGTCAATTTGAAAATATTTTGCATCTACGTTCATGAGGAACATTGGTCTGTAATTACTTTTCTGGTAATGTTCCTGTTCATTCTTTGTGTCAGGGTTATGCTGGCCTCCTAAAATAAGCTGGGAAGAGTTCCACCCTCCATTTTCTGAAAAAATTTGTATAGGCTGGGTATTATTTCTTCCTTAAATGTGTGATAGAATTTACCAGTGAAGCCATGTCAGTCTGAAGCTTTCCTTGTGGGGAGGGTTTTAATTATGAGTTCAATTTCATTGATTCCTACTTTACACCATTTATATAGCCTAATTTTAAATGGATCATAGGTCTAAACATAAAAGTAATTTCTTCCTGTGTTACTGATGGTATGTGCGCTTTTCAAGGAATTTGTCCATTTCATGTAAGTTGTTAAATTTATTGTTCTTTATAATAGGCCTTTATCATCCTTTTAAGTCTATAGGACCTAAAGTAGTGTCCCCACGATCCTCATTTTTTGATCAGTATTGTTATGGTTTATCAATTTTATTAGTCTTTTCAACTTTTGGCTTTGCTGATTTTCTGTGATTTTCCATTTTCTATTTCACTGATTTCTATTTATTATGTCATTTCTTCCTATTTGCTATGGGCTGAATTTATTCTTATTTTCTAGTCTCTTAAGATGGAAGCTTAGATAATTGCTTTTAAACCTTTTTTCTCTTCTAATATGCACACTTAAAGCTGTAACTTTTCCTCTAAATACTGCCCTAGCTATACCCTATGGTTTTTTATATGCTGTGTTTTCATTATCATTCAATTTCAAATATTTTGTAATAATTCTCATGATTTCTTTTTTTGTGATTTCTTCTTTGACTCATGGATTATTTATAATTGTGATACTCAATTTCAAAATGTTTATGTATTTTCTAGCTTTCTTATTGTTACTGATTTTTAATTAAATTCTGCTGTTATCAAAGAATATCAAATTCTTTGAAATTTATCATCCAGTGTACTGTCTATCTTGGTGAATGTTCCATGTGCCTTTGAAAATAAAATATAATCAACAGTTATTAGGTGGAGTATTTTATATATGGTAATTAGGTTTAGTTGGTAGATAAGTTGTTCAAATTTTCTATATGCTTGCTTACTGATTTTGTGTATTGTTCTATCAACTACTCAAAAAAGTTGTTAAGTTCTCCAATATGATTGTAGATTTGTATCTTTTTCTTTTTAATTTTGTCAGTTTTTGCTTATGTATTTTGAAGCTTTATGATTAGGTAAATACACATTTAGTATTATTATTTGTTTCTGGTGAATTGACTGGCCCTCTTCAACTTTGATGGTAGTCCATATCTTAAAATCTACTTGATATTAATACAGCCATGACCAGCTTTCTTAAGACTGATGTCTTCATAGCTTATCTTTTTCTATCTTTCAACCTGTCTGTGTCTTTATATTCAAAGTGCATCTCTTGTGAAAAAGTTATGTTCGCAAATTGTTTTTTCAATCCAATCTGATAATTTTTACCTTTTAATTGGAATGTTTAGTCCATTTACATTTGATGTAACCACTGATATGTTTGGGTTTGAGTCTACCATTTCAATATTTGTGTTCCATTAGTCTATTTTGCCTTTTTTATTTATTTCTTTTCTGTCTACACTCAGAGTGGATCACAGACCTAAATATAGAATGCAAAACTATAGAACTCCTAGAAGATAACACAGGAGAAAGCCTAGATGACCCTGGGTTTGGTGATGTCTTTTTACATACAACACTGAAGGCACAATCCATGAAAGAAATGATTGATAAGCTGGACCTCATAAAAATTAAACTTTCTGCTCTGTAAAAGACACTGTCAAGAAAATAAGACAAGCCACAGACTGGGAGAAAATATTTGCAAAAGACACATCTGATAAAGAACTGTTATTCAAAATATACAACAAACTCTTAAAATGTAACAATAAGAAAATAACCAGATTAAAAAATAGGTCAGAAACCTGAACAGACACCACACCAGAGAAGATATACAAATGGCAAATAAGCATATGAAAACATGCTCCACATGAAATGTCATCAGGGAAATGAGAATTAAAACAATGAGATACCACTACACACCTATTAGAATGACCAAAATCTGCAACACTGATGACACCAAATGCTGGTGAGGATGTGGAGCAAGAGGAACTCTCCATTCATTGCTGGTGGGAATGCAAAATGGTCCAGCCACTTTGGAAGACAGCTTGGTGGTTTCTTACAAAACTAAACATACTCTACCACATGATCCAGCAATCACACCCTTTGGCATTTACCCAAAGGAGTTGAAAACTGATATCCACACAAAAATACAGATGTTTATAGCAGCTTTATTTGTAATTGCCAAAACTTGGAAGCAATCAAGATGTCCCTCAGTAGGTGAACGAATAAACTGTTGTATATCCAGACAACAGAATATTATTTAGCACTAAAAAGATAAATAAATAAAACAAAAAATGAGCTATCAAGCCATGAAATGTTACAAGGAACCTTAAATGCATATTACTAAGTGGAAGAAGCCAATCTGAAAAGGCCACAAACTGTATGATTCTAACTATATGATATTCTGGAAAAGGTAAAACCATGGAGACAGTAAAAAGATCTGTGGCTGACAGAGGTTGGGATGAATACATAGAGCACAGAGGATTTTTTGGACAGTGAAACTCTTCTTTTTTTTTAATTAGTTATCTATTTTATACATATTAGTGTATATATGTCAATCCCAATCTCCCAATTCATCCCACCACCACCACTCCCCTGAAACTCCTCTGTATGATATTATAATGGTGGATACATGTCATTATACATCTGTCAAAATTCATAGAAGATACACCACCAAGAGTAAACCCTAATGTAAACTATGAACTCTGGGTGATAATGATGTGTCTACCTAGGTTTATCAGTTGTAACAAATGTACCACCCTGGTGGGAGCTGTTGATAGCTTGGGAGGCTGCCAGGGGGCAGGGAGTATGAGGGAACACTCTGTACCTTCTGCTCAATTTTGCTGTGAACCTAAAACTGCTCTAAAACAATAAAGTCTATTAAAAAAATCAATAACCATCACTGTTCTTGTATATTTAATGTGTCTTGTTTTCTGGCTGCTTTTAAGATTTTTTTCTTTGTATTTGGTTTTCAGTAGCTTGACTATAATTTCCTTAGATACAGTTTTCTCTGTATTTCTCCTGCTTTGGGTTTGGTAAATTTCTTGAATCTATGAGTTATTCTTTTAGTCAGGTTTGGAGAATTGTTGGCCAGTATTTCTTAATATTTCTGTTCCCTTTTCTCTCTCTCTCCTCACCTCCTGAAACTCTAATTACCCATATGTCACATTGCTTAACATGGTCTCACAAGTCACTGAGGCTCTATGCATTTTCTTCAGTTTTTTTTCTTTTTCTCTGTATGCTTGCTTTGATGACTTCTACTGATCTGTCTTCAAGTTTAAGAAAGATCTTGCTCCTGTTGTGTCTAACCTGCTATCAATTACATCCAATAATTTTTTTCAACTTTTTCTTCAGTTCTAAGATTTCCATTTGGTTCTTTTATATGATTAATATTCTTTCTCTTTACCCATTACTGTGTATCCATCTTTCATGTAGAACAGGAGTCCCCAACCCCGGGGCCGTGGACCAGTACTGGTCTGTGGCCTGTTAGGAACCAGGCCGCACAGCAGGAGGTGAGCAGTAGGCGAGTGAGCAAAGCTTCATCTGCAGCTCCCCATCTCTCCTCATCACTCGCGTTACCGCCTGAACCATTGCTCTACTCCCCCCATCCCTGTCCGTGGAAAAATTGTCTGCCACGAAACTGGTCCCTGGTGCCAAAAAGGTTGGGGACCGCTGCTGTAGAATATTTAACGTATTTAATCATAATTTTCCATCCCTGCCGAACAACTGCTGAGTCAACTGTGACTTGATTAATTATTCAACTGTTTTTCTTGATTATTCTCTTAATTATTGGTAATACTTTTCTATTTGTTTACATGTGTAAGAATGCTTTTAATTAACTGAACAGTGTACATATATTATAAACTCTGGATTATGTTATTTTATTCTGAAAAGTTTTGAATTTTGTTCTAACAGTCAGTTAAGTTACTGGTGGATCATCTTGAACTTGTGAGACTTTATTTTATACTTTTGCTAGAGAGTGTCCATTTCAGTTTTGCTCTTAGATCTAGGCCTTGTCTTTAGTCTAGTTTTATGTTAGTTCTTAGTTCTGAGTATGGCCTTTACTCCTAAAGTGTGGCAGTAGTAGCAGTGGGCAGATGCTAAAATCTCAGGTCAGTTCTTCAGCATTGTAGCTGTTTTTCCCCACCGTGATCCTTGAAATTTTACCCCCACCCCCAATGCAACTGCAGTTCAAGTTAAAGCCAAGGATTTGAAGGGAGATAATACAGAAGTTTGGGGCTCCAAATAAGGCCAAATTTAATATTTACTCAATCAACCTCATGATGAGGGGTAGGAATACCTAAAACAGTATAAAATGATTTCAAACGTAAGTTATTATTATTATTTGTGGTGATAATTATTAAGAGAACATATTAAATATTAGTAAGATCATGGAACTTATCTTACGACCCAGTAATTCTACTTCTTGATACAAAGGGTGTGTGTACTATGTTCACTACAACACTACTTTTAATAGTGAAACGCTGGAAATAACTTAATGTCTATCAGTTGTGGCATGTTTATATAATTTAAGGTATAGTCATACTGTGAGATATTTTGCAGCAGTTCAAAAGAATAATGTAGGCCCATAGGTACTAATATGAAAAAAAACTATGATATAGGTTATTGAGTAAGTAAAGTAGTTGCAAAATTATATGTATGGTACTTTATGTAATCTTCTCCTATGCATAGATGTGTGTTCATGTGTGTGTGTACATGCACATGTGTATATATACATATATACATACATACTCATGCTTACCCAAGTGCACACACCAAACAGCGGTTGCCATTAGGAATAGGTGAGTGTGATAAGAGAGCAATGTAATGGGAGGCAGCGGTCAAAGGAACTTTAGCCTTCCCTCTAAAATTTTAATCTTTTCCAAGGAGAATATATTTCCACAGAAGTGAAAACCATTTTTTAAAAAGACTGGGAGTAGAGTCCAAAAGACATGGACTCATATTCTATTCTGTTCCTTATCACTAGCTATATAACCTTGTACAAGTTATTTAAATTTTCTGAAATTCTGTAAAATATGCTACTGTGAGAATTTAAATGGGATAGCCTACACAAAGTGCTTGAAAAATACCAGGCACTCAATAAACAGCAATAGATTTAATAATACTGAACATTTCTTCTTGTACCTTTTGTAAGACAGAATAATTTGTTACCATGTCATCTAGCTATCTGAATCATTCTTACCCTGCCTTTAGTTTACCTTTTTACCTTTGCTTCTTTGGGTTTTTCATGTAGGACCGGCTTTCTAGTTGTGTAATCATTTCTGTGGCTGACCTCAGTAAATGAATAGATTAGTTAATTGTGTAACCTGCATGTTGCATTGTAACAAGTGAAACGTATTTTGTTCCTGATCCCTAGTAGCTCCAAAAGCACTCTGAATTTTTCCCTGTCCCTTAAATTTGGAGCTCAAATTGAACAAAATGTAGGCAAGGGTAACCGTTAATAAATCTTAAAATGCTTTACACAATACCTGTTTATCACAAAATGTTACTTGCAGCACTCATCATTTGCTAAAAACTTCTTAACTGCTCTAGTTTCCCTTCCCTGAAAACTCTTGGATTTGGCAAATAACATGTTTTTAAAAATGATTCCTGCTTAATGCTTTGTGTTTGTTTGCTTTGTATTTTGCTTCCCCACTTTTCTTCATCAGTGACTCATAACTTATCTTTATTTTCCTGTCTTTAGTTCCTTTCTTCTAAAATATATATAAGGACAGACAATAGACAGGGAAAAAAGGCATTTTGGGATAATTATTTGGAAATACTTCTTTCATTCAGACATGGCCTAAAATTACCAAAAACATTCATTTGACTAAAAAAAAACCATGTAAAATTCAAAAACCATTTTCAGTTTTTCTTAATCAAAAAATGTAAAAAGCAACATTAATATCAAGATTAAACATGCAAAGCACAAAATATTGAAAGAATTAAACATTAGAACAAAAGAATGCTATAATCCAGGCAAAAGATGACCATGAACTATACCAAGACCATGGCTAAAAACATCCAGAAGGAATAGAAAAAAAAAAAAAGACTCAAAAAAGAAATAAGTAATAAAAATCTTCTGGTACTTAAATTTATACTCTTAAAAAACTAGTTGTTTTGAGAAAGAAGTTACTTGTGTCAATGATAAATTCTCATCAAGCAATAAATGAAGTTGTTGGGAAAAAAATGCAGTGCTCTCAAGACAATGCTGTGGCTGTGGTATTTGTCCTTCAGTGTTATAGTTTATTACAGATAATCTCTAATTTCTTAGATTTTCATTTTTTCAATCATAACGTTGTGATAGAATTGAGGACTACTTTTTAATGCATTAGAGTTAATAAAACTAAAATTAAAAAGCCTAAAAGTATCTTTAGTAACCCTATTATGAAAGCTTAAAAGACTTTATTAAATTTCACGATAAGAAATATACTGATGAAAACATTAAAAACTGGTCTCAAGCTCAATGACATTCCATCTAAATCTATCATTAGTAGACATTTACATCACCCTTTACCACTAAAAATACCTATGTACACTTCTGCTTCTGTCAAAATAAAGTAGATGCATTTCATATACCTATTCCTCATGCTAAGTACAACTAAAATCCCTGGACACTGTATGTAATATTAGCATAAGAAGCTTCTGAAAGGTGGAGAGAAGCCAGACTGGCTGGAGACCTTAGGATCCTAGGAACGACTTGGTAATGAGTTCCCTGGGTTTTCATTTTGCCTCATATATCCCAGACTGGATATGGGGAAGACAGCAAGCTGGAAATGCCAATAGGTGCAGACAAAACCAAAACAAAACAAAACAAAAAACTCCAAGAAAAGCCTGTTTTCTAGCCAAAGGACCAGGAAAAAGGCAGACTATGCAAGACTGAAAACTTTTAGGTAGTAACTACTCAAGTCAAACACCACAGAAAAAACTATGGCCCCACACCACCCACACTAGCAAAGCCTACACTTTCACCTTTGCTGGGCTATTAAAAGGTGCCCTGGTCCTCCTGCTGGGGTGGTGTCAGAGAAGGCTGACTGGGGAGCCAGGACTTTTCATTCCCTCTGGAAAGTAACAAACCACATCCTCTGGTGTGAGTGGAGCCCATCTGGGAAGGCTGGACTTCTACTCCCATCTAGTGGTAACAAGGCATTCTTCCCCCTCCTCACTGGGAGAATGTCAGAGGAGGCCTAGTGGAGAGTCAGGGCTTTTACCACCGCTCAGTAGTAGCAAGGCCACATCTACACGGGAGCAGTAAAGAGGTGCTCCTGCCCTTTCCCAGCCACGGGCTTATCAACAGAAGCCTAGTGGGCAGCCAGAACTCCCACTTTTGACTAGCAGTAACAAGAAGCCCTTCTTCCCTCCATGAGTGTCCATGGAGACTCTGAACTTCCAGTACTACCTGGAAGCAACAATGACCCAGAGTCTTAAAACATAGTACCCAACATGTCCAGATCTCAATAGAAAATCTCTCCTCAAAGCAAGAACCAGGAAGACCTCAAAGTGAGTAAGAAATAACAATCAACATGTGCCAACACCAAGAAAATGCAGAAGTTAGCATCATCTGACAAGCATTTTAAAGCCGATCATCATAAAAATGCTTCAATGAGTAATTATGAATTGCCTGAAACAAATGAATATTATAAAAAGTCTCAGCAAAGGAAAAAAGGATACAAAGAGCCAAATGGAAAAAACACAGTAACTGAAATAAAAAATTTCATGGGATGGTTCAATAGCAGAATGGAGGGGATAAAGGAAAGAATCAGTGAATGGAAGATAGAACTCTAAGGATTACTCAATCTGAAAAACTGAAAGACAAAAGACTGAAAAAAAGAAATGAAGAGAGCCTCAGGGACCTGTAGGGCTATATCACAAAAAGACCTATGATTTGTGTCATCAGAGTCCTGGAAGGTTAGGAGAAAAGAGGGCAGAACTGCAAAAGTATTCAAATAAATCAGAGCTGAAAACTTCTCAAATTTGGCAAAAGACATAAGCCTACAGAATCAAGAAGCTGAGAATTTTCCAGATAGTATAAATCCAAAGAAATTAGTTCTAAAATATATAATAGTAAAACTTCTGAAAACTAAAGACAGGAAAGTTTGAAAGCAGCAAGAAACAAATACCTTATCTGTAGAGAGAAAAACAATTCAAATGACAGTGGATTATCTGTTAGAAATCATAGAGACGAGAAAGAAGTGGCACAGCATTTTTCAACTGAAAAGAACTGTCAACCCAGAATTCTATATCCACCAAAATATCTTTCAGAGATGAAAGGGAAATGAAGACATTCTCAGATGAAAAAAAAGAAAAAACCCAGAGACTGCCACCAGCCGACTTCTCCTAAAAGAATGATTTAGAAATTTTCTAAAGAGAAAGGAAATGATAAAAGAGGAAATCTTAGAACATCAGGAAGGAAGAAAGAATATGGTGGAGTAAAAATATGGGTAAATACAATAGACACATGGAGAGGGCACAGCTAAAGGGTATGGGGTTTCTTTTGAGGTGATGAAAATTTCTAAAATTTACTATGGTAATGGTTACAAATTATCTGTATTCATACTAAAACCCATTGAATTATGCAGTTTAAATGGGTGAATTGTATGGTATGTGAATTATATCTCAATAAAGCTGTTTTCAAAATCAGCATAGTGGTAGCCTGAGGAAAAGGGACAAGAGAACTTTCTGGGCATGATGCAAAAGTTTTATATCTTGATCTAGGTCATGGTAACCCAGGTGTATGTATAAATTGCCAAAATTAATCAAGCTAAACCCTTATAAATAGTGTATCTACTCTTATGACAATTATACCTTAATAAAAATTACTAAGAATCTCAAATTTCTCTCCAAAATGCTTTAACCAATTTATACTCATACCAATAGTATTTTAGAATTCAGGTGGTCCACATCTTACAAATTGTAATATTGATAACTGACAGGCTAAATATGGGGCCTTATTGTGGTTTGAATTATCAACCCCTTATTGTTAGCGAGGTTGTTCATCATTTCCATTGGGTTTTTCTTTTTGATATTCATGTTTTGAAAGGTAAGACTTTTCATACCATTTTACCAATGTTGTATTTGAAACTTGTTTGAAATTTTCTTATCTCTTAGTCACTTATGTATGTTACAAATACCCTCTCTCAAAATGACTCGTCTTCTTTATTGTTATGCTGCACCTCAATAATCTAGAAATTTATGATATAGTCAAAAGTAACATTTAATCATGTAGTTTGCATATATGTCTGTGTGTCTTTTAAAATAAATACTTCTGTAACACAAATGGTTAAGTTTGTCTCCTATATTGTCTTCAATCCTCGTGGAAGCATGTGCATGCGTGTGTTAAGAGGTAGGAATCTAATTTTATTTCAAAATTGTCTTTATTTTTTCATATGGCTAACTTATTTTTGTTTGTACCATTTATGATGGATTATTTCTGGATTCTTTTTTTCTGTTTCATTAATCATTTTTTCTATTTCTATGCCACTTATATACTGTCTTACTATTATAGTTTTATAATAAATCTTGATATCTAGAAGGGTAAAAAAAATACCCATTTATTTAGATTGCTAGTAAAATATAAGATAAAATCATGGTGTTTCTTGAAGAGAATGTTTTGTAAAGGTGAGGGTTTTTGTCTTCAAATTCCTCAGGTTTTTTTTATTGTGTCAAATTAGACACAAACAAGTTGAAAATATACATCTTTTTATTTTCCAAAGTAATTTTTAAGGGTGAAAATTATTTTTTTGCCCTTAACAACGTACACTTTTCCATTTTTGTTCTGCCCTCATCTAAACAATAATGACTATAGAGGTCTGCCAGTGGCACCTCAAATTTAGTTTCACTTTTAATTTTACATATCAGTTTGTTGTTTTTAATTGGACAGTTGAAAATTACAAATAGGAAGTCAGAGGAGTTTAGAATACCAATACTTCCATTGTCTTTACTTTACTTTGAAGAGTCTTTAATTTCTGTCTAGGAGTGGTCATATTTTTGACTGGATAGCTTCTACTTTCTTTTTTTTTATGTTTATAGCAACTTTATTCATAATGGCCTAAACCTGGAAGCAAGAAAGATGTCCTCTAGCAGGTGAATGGATAAACAGTGGTACATCTAGAGAATGGAATTATCACTCAGCTCACTATCAAGACATGAAAACACATGGAAGGATTTTTTTTTTTTTTTTTTTTTTTTTTTGCGGTACGCGGGCCTCTCACTGCTGTGGCCTCTCCCGTTGCGGAGCACAGGCTCTGGACGCGCAGGCTCAGCGGCCATGGCTCACAGGCCCAGCCGCTCCGCAGCATGTGGGATCTTCCCGGACCGGGGCACGAACCCGTGTCCCCTGAATCGGCAGGCGGACTCTCAACCACTGCACCACCAGGGAAGCCCCCACATGGAAGGATTTTAAATGCATATTGTTAGGTGAAAGAAACCAATCTGAAAAGGCCACATACAGTATTAGCCTCTGCTTTCTAGCCATTAACTGGGTACAAAATTGGTGGAATACGACCTGGAAGAATTCTAGGCCAGATTTAAATAACAGTGAGTACTTGCTTTCTTTGAATGTACTAATATATTTGAATATTTTTGAATGAGGGAGTCTCTATACTTATCTATTAATGGTTTAGACTTACCAACTGCTTTTTGTAGTTCTTTTTTGTTCTCTAGCTATTTTGGGAATTGAGAGTAAACTATGGAAATTATGACTATAGTAAAAGTTTAAAAAATGATCCCATAAAACATTGAAATCCAGATAATTAAGACTTACCTCTATTTCTTTTCTTAATTTTTCATGTGTCTTTTTTTCTTCCTCAAGAAAACAAGTTTTTTCAATGATGGATTCTTTTACAGTTATAATTTTATCCTTTAGGTTTATAATGTCTTCCTGTATGTTTATAGAATTTAAAATATACACATCAAACAATGAATGGTCAATATAAATCCAAGATTTTCAGTGTTTCTATAATTTAAGAAAACTAGCCATCACATTTAATTTTGATAAATAGGATTAGAATATTACTTCTATAGGTACGAGGAACAAAGAATGGTTGTTCAAACAAGCAAACCTTAGATTTGAAAATATAGAAGTAAAAACCAAATGAAAATAAGACATAAAGGAAAGTGGTAGCCACAGGGGCAATTGCCCAGCTACAATATAAAGGATATTTTTAAATTCTTTAGCAAAAAATAATAGCTATTTTAAGTTTTTATCTCCCAACATCTTCAAAGACTATTAAGAAAAAGATGCTTAGGGTACAATTATTAACTCATATTGTTTGTATAATAGCATTAAGCACACTAAATTGATTTTAATTGGTCTGTATCCATTAGCCTGGAAGCTAGAGTTTCAACATCTTTGTGAGTCACACCTTCTGTAACAAATGGATTAATTGTTCACTGTGATTTTGTTTGACTATATATTTTTATTAATCCATAAGGGATTTGGGGATGTTTCCTTCATGCATTTGCACATATGGCATAGTTGTTACATAACTCATGCACTTATACAAGTTTTCAAATTTGTGAATCGAGTTAGAGCACCCATGGGTATTTTATTAAGTTAATGATAAGTTTATCACTTAGTAAGTGTACTTGCAATAAAAGGAATAATAGAAAACATTTTAATAAGTGATATTTCAAACCTGTACTTGTTTCATCAGGTTTCCTTCTGGATTTTGGAGATGCTGCATAAGTTCCTCTTTCATTGTCTTTAGTTTTTTAACAAGGTCTCGTTTCTCATTGAGTTCAGTCATGAATGACCATTTGCTCTCTACCTCTCTCAAACTATCTTTATGTGCTTTTATTTTTGCATAGTATTCATTATATCTTATCATTTGTTCCTCAAAATCTTCTTGTGCTGCCTCTATGTCAAATTTAAGCTTCACATTTTCTGTATGTAAGGATTTGATTTGATTTTCCAGGTTTCCACACTGAAGTTTGGTAGTCTGTATGGCAGCATCTTGCTGATAAATTTGCCTTTCCGTTTCTTTAGTTTCTGCAGAGACAGATGCTATTTGTGTTTTAAGCTCATGAAGTTCATTCTGTAAGATATTTCAACATTATTATTATTAGTTCATGATATTCAACATGAAAGAAAAGTCATTGTTTTGAACCATAGTGTGTGTAGAAAAATCACTTAACATAAAAAATATATATTTATCAGATACAGAAAAATTGATGCATAACCGGAGACATGTAATAAAGTAACAAAATTATTTTATAATCAGAGGGAGCCCAGGGTTATATATTTCTTATTTTTTAATGTTCATCTAATTCTAAATATTAAAATTTTATCCTTTGTCTTAACATTTTATATGTAAAAGATACTTTACAATCATTTTACTAATATATTTGTGGGCAATCAGAAGTACAAACTAAAGAAAATCTATATGATAAAAATGATAAAACCCTGAATTGAAAACACAAAAGATCTAGGTTCTAGTGTCCTTACTACTATTTACTAGTTGGCGTGATCATACATAGCAAACTTAATTACCCTATTCAAACCTCACTGTCTTCACTTGTAAGATGAGTTTAAAGGTATATTTAGCTTTGCCTCTCTGAGGCATTTGGCATTTCTAACCGGCACCTCCTTTTTAAAACCCACCAGCACTCTTCTCTTCTTCTCCTCAGATATCTCTGAGCATTGCTTTTCAATCTCGATGGTTCCTTCAAATACAGGTTTTCCTCAGGATGCAGCCATCATAATCTCCTCCTTTCATTCTGTATATACTCCTTGGGTAATCTTATCCATACTTAGATCTTGAGATACATATATGCTAATGATTCACAGAATGTAAGTGGCTGTTAAGTCCTACACCCAGCTGCCACTGGCCATCTCAAATTCATCGTGTCCAAAAATCAGACTAATCCTCCCCTCCCCGATCCCAACCTGCTCTCCCTTGTATCAGTCACTTATTGTCAGAATCACAAAACCTCCGTGACATATAACTAGTGTTTATTGCTCATGTGATAAGAAGCAACTGGGCTTGGCTAGGTGGTTCTGTTGACTTTGGTTGGATTTCCTCAAATGTCTGGAGGTTGGCTGGCTGTAAGATGATTTAGGTTGGCTTCAACTGGGCCAACCGGGGTGTCCTGGCTTTGCTTCACATGTATCTTATCCTCCAGTGGGCCAGGACAGGCATGTCCTTCTCATGATGATAGCAGATGCAGAAGAATGGAAGCCCAATTATGGAACAACTTTTTCAAACTTCTGTTTGAATAACATCCCAGCTGGTCACATGATCAAATCTCAGTGGAGGGGTAGAAAGTATATCCACCCATTATGGGAGGGCATTATAATGATAAATGGCAAAGGGTGTATACACAAGGATGAAGATTTGGGACTAAAAATGCAAATTACCACACCCCTATGTTCCCAAACTTAGTTAATGGTATTCCTTTGGGAGCCATATTTAATTCCTCCCTTCTCTTTTTTTTTTTGCAGTACGCAAGCCTCTCACTGTTGTGTTCTCTCCCGTTGCGGAGCACAGGCTCCGGACGCACAGGCTCAGTGGCCATGGCTCACGGGCCCAGCCGCTCCACGGCATGTGGGATCCTCCCGGACTGGGGCACGAACTCGTGTCCCCTGCATCAGCAGGCAGACTCTCACCACTGCGCCACCAGGGAAGCCCCTCTCTTCTCTTTATATTTAACTATTCATCAAGTTCTGTAGATCCTCCCACCAATAAAACTGTAGGCCTTTATCCTTTTTCTTCTATCCAGTATGGTCATCCTCTTTAAATGAATCTATAATTTGGGGAGGGAAGCACTTCACTAGAAAGGCAGACCCAGCCTATCCTTTTCTTGGCAGAGACAAGAAAGGGAAGTACACTGAAAAATACAGCGTGCTGATGAACTTCAACCTTTATCTCCAGCTCTAATATTTAAAATGCCCACTTGACAGTTCTATTTGGATATGTAATAGATGTCTCAACTACACAGGTTCAGGAAAGAATTTTTAATTTGCACACCCAACATGTTCCTCTTCCAGCTTTCCTGATTTCAATAAACTGTACCACTTTCCATCTGGACACTTAAAAACCTAGTAGTCATTCTTGATTCTTCCCTTTACCTTAACCCCCACAACCTATTTACCAACAAATCTGGATGGTTGGGCCTCCAAAATATATAAAATCCCAGCGCATTTCTGACCAGTCTTTGTAGCATAGTCCAGCTTCCAACTGGTCTCCTGTTTCCATGCTTCCTCCTCTCCCCCAACTAGACTCCATTTTTCAGGCAGAAGAATCCTTTAAAAACATAAATCATATCATGCTACTTCTCTGCTCAAGATCCTCCAGTGGTTTTCCATCGCACTAATAATAAAATTCAAATTCTGTAATATGGCTTTTAAGGCCATACATGCTCTAATCCCTATCCACTTTGCCATCCCTCTGGTGTACTACTCTCCCCACTTCCAGCTTCCTTTTGTTTATGAAATACACCTAGTTCCTTCTCTCCTAAGGGCATTTGTAATTAATTGTTCCCTGCACCTTAGAATTCTCTATCCCTAGCTATTACCTGCTGGGGTCTTTGTCTTTCACAATTCAGCTTTATTACTACTCCTCAGAACAGTCTTCCCTGAATCAAAAGATAAATTAACTATCCACCTTCCTCCCCCATTATTCTCTACACATCATCCTATTGTATTTCCTTTGTAACACCTCAATCAATGGAATTACTTTATATCTTTATTGCTTGCCTGCCCTAACTAGAAAGTAAACTCCATGGGTGCAGTAAACTTGTCTAACGTCTTTACCACCATCTTCCCTGTAGTTAAAATAGTACCTGGCACAAAGTAGGTGCTCTATAAATATTTAATAAATGAGTGAATGAGTGATGTACATGGAATGGTCAGGAAAGGGACACATGACCTGTCAACTAGATCAGGCTGTTGACCCTATTGATCAATATGGGGAGATGGCATTTACACTAATTTGGTCATCATCTCTTCTCTTTCTTAGACTAACATAACTAATAGACTGTTGACTTTTCTCCCTGGTTTTATTCAATTCCTCCTCCGATCCACTTCTACTCTTTCACTAGAATTTTATGTCTTCTTGTTGTTGTTGCGTCTCCCCCTCCTCCTGCTTCTCTTCCTCTTCCTCCTCCTCCCTCTCCTTCCTTCTTTCCTTCCTCTTTCTCATCTCCCTCCCCCCTTCTCCTTCCCTTCTTTGTTAATAGATTTATTGAAATATAATTGATATAAATAAACTGCACATATTTAAACTTTACAATTTAATAAATTTTGACTTAATTTTATGATCATGAGACTGTCACAATTAAGACAGTGAACTTATCCATTACCCACATGTCCAAATATCAGACATGTCCAAAAAAGTTTCCTCCTGATCCCTTGTGATCTATCCTTCCCTCCTCAGCTCTCTGTTTCCAGGCAAACATTCATCTGCTCTGTCACCAAAAATTAGTTTGCGTTTTCAAGAATTTTATATGAAAAGAATCATACAATATATACAATTTTAGTCTCACTCCTTTCACTCAGCCTAATTAGAGACTCATCCATGTTGTTAGATATATCAGTAGCTCTTTCTTTTTATTGCTGAGCAATATTTCTTGTACGAATATACCACACTTTGTTTACTCATTCATCTGGTAGACATCTGTGTTGTTCCTGGTTTTCCAGTGGGCATACACTTTATTTCTCTTGGGTAAATGAATAGCTAGAAATTGAATGTATGGGTTATATGGTAGACATATTTTAAACTTTTAACAAACTGTAAACTATTTTTTCAAATGGTACATCACTTACATTCCAAAATAATTGGGTCTGAGAATTCCAGTTCTTTTATATCTGCACCAGCACTTGGTATGGTCAGTCGTTTTAAATTTACCCATTCTAGTGGGTACAGAATGAAATCTCATTATGATTTCAATTTGCATTTCTTTAATAATTGATGATACTATCTTTTCATGTGCTTGTCTTTTGCAATATCTTTTTGCATGAAATGACCATTGAAATCTTTTGCCCATTTTTAAACTGGGTTGTTTGCCTTCCTGAATTGTAAGAGTTCTTTATATAGTATAAATAAATTCAAGTACATTGTCAGGTATGTTTTCAAGTATTTTCTCCCAGTCTATGACAACCCAAATGCCCATAGGGCCCCAGCAGGTATACCTCACATTTATTTTCATAACAGTGCCTTTTGACAGAAATAAAAACGTTTTTTAATGAAGTCTAATTTTTAAAATTTTTGTGTACTATTTAAGAAACCTTTGCCAAACCCAGCATCACTAAGTTTTTCTCCTATATTTTCTTCTAGATACTTTGTACTTTCAATTCTTGTACTTAGGCCTATGATCCATTTTTAGTTAATTTTCATATACAGTATGAGGTGGAAATTGAAGTTCACTTTTAGCATGTAGCTGTCCTCCACCACTTGTTGAAAGATTATCATTTCTCTAATGAAGTGCCTTGGCACCCGTCTTAATCAGCTCGGGCTTCTATAAAAAAAAAAAAAAAAAAAAAAACGGAAAAACACCATAGACTGGGTGGAATAAACAACCGACTTGATTTCTTACAACTCTGGAGGCTAGAAAGTCCAAGATCGAGGTGCAGCAGATTTGGTTACTGGTGAGAGGCCTATTCCTGGCTTGCAGACAAACACCTTTTTGCTGTGTCCTCATATGGCAGAGAGAGAGGGAGGGAGAGGGAGGGGGAGGGGGAGGGGGAGGGGGAGGGGAGGGGAGAGGGAAGGGGAGGGGAGGGGGAGAGGGAGAAAGAGAAGGAGAGAGAAAAGCTCTGGGATCTCTTTTTCTTCCTATAATCCCATCATAGGGCCCCCACCCTCACAACCTCATCTAAACCTATGTACCTCCTAAAAGCCTCACCTCCAAATACCATCACATTGGAAGGAACACAAACATTCTGTCCATGAGAGCACCTCTGAAATCAATTGTTATGTGTGGGGCTATTTCTGGATACTACTCTGTTCTGTTCCATGGATCTATATGTCTGTCTCTATGCCATGTTACACTGTCCTGATTACTGTACTCTATAATAAATCTCAAAGTCAGGTAATATTATGGGAGTTCCCTGGTGGCCTAGTGGTTAGGATTCTGGGCTCTCACTACCGAGGGCCCGGGTTCAATCCCTGGTTGGGGAACTGAGATCCTGCAAGCTGTGTGGTGCGGCCAAAAAAAAAAAAAAAAACAAAGTAATAGTAGTACTTCCAACATTGTTCTTCACAGTTGTTTTGGCTACTATAGGTTCTTTGCGTTTCCATAGGACTTTTAGAATCAGCCTGTCAATTTCTCTAAAAAATGCCTGCTGGGATTTTGATTGGAGCTGCTTTTAAACAATAGATAAAAGAGAAAGAACTCACATGTTAACAATACTGAATATTATGATTCATGAAAATGGTATATCTCTCTATTTTGGTCCTTAATTTCTCTCAGCAGTGTTTCACAGTTTTCAGTATATAGGTCTTACATATTGTCTTAGTTTGCTGGCGCTGCCATAACAAAATACCATAGACTTAGTGGCTAAGACAACAGAAATTTATTTCTCATAGTTCTGTAGGCTGGAAAGGGTGTCAGCATAGTCAGGTTCTGGTAAGAACTCTTCCTGGCTTGTAGAGGGCCACCTTCTCACTGTGTCCTCACATGGCAGAAAGAAAGCTCTCTGGAGTCTCTTTTTATAAGGGCACTAATCCTACCACCAGGACCCCATTCTCATGACCTCATCTAAGCCTAATTACCTCCCAAAGACCTCACCTCCAAATACAATCACATTGGTGATTAAGGCTTCAACATATGAATTTTGGGGAGATACAAACATTCAGTCTATAACACAAAAACTTTCATTAAATTTACCCCTAAGTATTTCATAGTTTTGATGTTACTGTAAATGATAATGCTTTAAAAATTTTAAGTTCTGATAGCTTCTTTCAATATATGTAAATACAACTGATATTTATAATTAATCTTATCTTGCAACCTTTCTAAACTCCCTTATTAGTCCTAATAGCTTTTTAAAATAATAGATTCCTTAGGATTTTCCAGAAATAATCATGCTATCTGTGAATAAAAACAGTTTTACTCCCTCCTGTCCAATCTGGATGCCTTTTATTTCTTTTTCTTGCAAGGAGTGGCTTGAATTATCAGTACCGTAGAATGAATAAAAGTGATGAGAAGACACATGCTTGCCTTATCCCTGATCTTAGGCGAGAAATATTCAGTCTCTCCCTGTTAGGTATGCTGTTGGCTGTAGGATTTATGTAGATGCCCTATTTTAGTTGGCTGGAGCTCTCTTCTATGCCTAATTTGCTGGAAGTTTTTATCTTAAATTGATGTTGGATTGTAACAAGTGTCTTTCATGCTTCTAGAATTCTCTTTCTAAAACGTAAATTTAATCATTCACTCTTTTGCTTGAAGTCCATCAAAACCCTCCCATCATCTCTAGAATAAAGTTCAAGTTTTTCATCATGCTATACATCTCTTGTTGCTTCTCAAGATACAGTTTATGTTATTCCACTATCAAACTACTTATAGTTCTATGAATGTACCAATTTTATTTCAGGACTCTGTGAATTTTTTCAGGTTCTTTTTGTCTGGAATATCATCCTCCTCACCCCCTAACCCTCAAACCTATCCCAGACACCTAATCATTCAAGTGAACTCCAGATATTTTTTAAAACTCAACCAATCACTCCTCTTTCAGTGTTAAACCTGTGTTTGTGCTTCTACTGTTGACACCAGTTCCCTGCATGTAATTATTTGTTTACTTATTTGTCTCCCTCTTTAATAGACGGTGAGTAGTGTAAAAGTGAGGACTATATTTAGCAAAATGCTTAATAGAAATTAGGCCCTCAACATAAGTGAAACATCTGTAAAATTCTTTGAAGATTGACAATTTTTATAGAAAATTTCTTTATAGAAATCTAAGACATTATTATCTTTGTATTATATCCTATTGTCAACATGTATTCTTTTCTGAAAGTGACTAATGCAATGCAAATACTTATAAGAAATCTATATTACCAAAAAGGTATAATTATTATCATCATATCTCTGTTGATGCACTAATACCTAAAGCCATTATCAAAATCTGGTCCCATACTGCCTACCAGGGTCCCAGCAAGGATATCTTACATAATGTTTACAAGTATTATTTCATTTAATTGTCATGAAAACCTTACAGGCAGGTCTTATTATTATCTCCATTTTACAAATGAGAAAACAGAAGCATGGAGAGATTAAACCATGGAACCAGAAGTAGCAAATCTCTTCTTTTAAACTAGGCAGTTCAGCTCTAGAGCAGCAGTCCCCAACCTTTTTGGCACCAGGGACAGGTTTCATGGAAGACAGTTTTTCCTCGGCCTAGGGTGGGGGACTGGGGGGGAGATGGTTTTGGGATGATTCAAGCGCATCACATTTATTGTGCACTTTATTTCTATTATTATTACATTGTGATATATAATGAAATAATTATACAGCTCACCATAATGCAGAATCAGTGGGAGCCCTGAGCTTGTTTTCACTTGTCACTCACTGATAGGGTTTTTTTTTTTTTTTTTTTTTTTTTTTTGCGTTAAGGGGGCCTCTCACTGTTGTGGCCTCTCCCGCTGCGGAGCACAGGCTCTGGACGCGCAGGCTCAGCGGCCATGGCTCACAGGCCCAGCCGCTCCGTGGCATGTGGGATCTTCCCGGACCGGGGCACGAACCCGTGTCCCCTGCATCAGCAGGCGGACTCTCAACCACTGCGCCACCAGGGAAGCCCCACTGATAGGGTTTTGATATGAATCTGCAAGCAATTGATTTATTATGGTCTCTGTGCAGTCAAACCTCTCTGCTAACGATAATCTGTATTTACAGATGCTCCCCAGTGCCTCAGCTCCACCTCAGATCATCAGGCATTAGATTCTCATGAGGAGCGCACAACCTAGATCCCTCGCATGTGCAGTTCACAGTAGGGTTCGCGCTCCTATGGGAATCTAATGCCACCACTCATCTGACAGGAGGCAGAGAGGTAATGTGAGCAATGGGGAGCGGCTGTAAATACAGATGAAGCTTTGCTCGTTCGTCTGCTGCTCACCTCCTGCTGTGTGGCCCAGTTCCTAACAGGCCACAGATCGGTACCTGTCCGTGGCCCAGGGGCTGGGGACCCCTGCTCTAGAGCATATTCTTTTCATTTCTATGTTATATTTAATAAAAAAACCTTTAAAAATTAAATACACTGTTTTAATTTTTGCTCCTTTAGCTATATTAACAGAGAACAGTTATGTCTAATTATGCTGAATACAAAAACAAGTATGGCTTCCAGATGCCTGTGGTGGAATTATGAACATACTTTGAAATTTAAGGAACACAGAAATGTTCCTTACCTACCTGAAATGTTCACTGGCAACTTGTAATTCATGAGCCATAGCTTTAAGAACACAGGCTTAAAAACTTAACCTTCTTTCAAATCAGAATTTTAGGAAAAACTATCAAATAGAGTGAATTTAAAATAATTCTATGTGACATATTTTTTATGCTTATTTATAGTCACAGTGACATTGTTGAATGTTTGCACACTGGACGTGTAAAATGTTCCATGAAACTGGAATACTCATGTAGACTTTACTTAGGGATACCAGAATAATTTAGAAGGTGTAAATATGAAAAACAGACATTTTAAGTTGCCTCCTCAGAGTTATTAAGTTATGCTTAATAACTTTCCTGTTACAAATTTAATATAGCTTTGAAGAACATAAAGACTCATTTAAAAGACTGTGTGAAATAGGTTACCTGCAAATTGAACAGAACTTTTTTGTTTTTTTCTATTTCTGATGCTTGTGATTGTTGTTGCTGTGCAACTTGCTCGACAGCATCAGTTAATGAAGATATGTCTTGTTTAGCCAGAGCTAGACAAAATAAAGTACATAATAAAAATCTAAATGCAAACATTCTAAGAAACATGTTTCTTCACTCAAAGTCATGAAAATTGTTATGTTTTCTCAAAAATAAACTAAATTTAGGTTTGGTACTCTTCCTTTTTGACTATAAACAAAACCAAAATCAAAGGCCATAAAAACAGACAATTCAAAGTCACCTACTACAATATTATACCTGTTACTTTATGGAACAGTATAAGTATTTTGATTGTCCTAAAAATTTTTATCTAGACCATTTGCACATATACTACAATTATAGTGGTACCATAACCATTTCTCAATTGCAGTTGATGAATTTTCATTATAGGCCTGCATTTTCAGGTTGTTATACTTTTTCTAAACATTCTATAAGTTTCCTCCCGGTAAACTTCAACAGCTTCCCTCTATTCTAATTTGCTACTAATTTTAACACAATTATCCTAGCATACTACTTTTTTGTTACCACTCATCTTTTAGTTATATATTTCTGAAGATACCTTCATTACCTTCTTCAGGAACTCCTTGACTCTTCCTTTCTTCGTTGCCTGACATTCTTGTGTCTCTTTTCCCCTTTCTAGTTCACCTTCTTTACTCCTACAAAATAATCAGTGTAGATAATCTTTCACTTTTCTTTTTTTTTTCCAGTCATGTATGAGTGATCCTGAAAGTAAATTAACTGTCAAATATCTCACAAGGATGACAATGACATTCGTCATCAGCTCCAAGAATTAAAATACAATGACTGAGTGAGAGATTTGGGGAAAAAGTAGAACTATCCTTCCATCTTGGTTGTCCTGCTTTTCAGCTGTTATGACACTGGGAAGTTTCTTAATTTCTTTGCTCATCAGTGTCCTCATCTGTAAAACCTCATAGGGCTGTTGTAATAATTAATGTACGTAACATGCTTAGCACAGTAAATGACATAGAGTGAGTAACTAATTATTCTGGATTAGTAGCTAGTACCTCTAGAACTATTATGAAATGGATTCTAAAACTATAACCAGAATCTGTGAAAAACAGTGCCAAGCTGAATTAGCAACTTCTGTCATGGGTATAGGATGCAGGGAATATGGCACTCCTGTGTAAGGCCAGGGTAAGCCTTACGCAAGTTTAAAATCACCATTCAATCTCTTCTATACGTAGGAGAAATGGATGAGATGAAGGGGTAGATTTTTTTCTCCCCTGAAAGATGGAGAGAAAGAGTTCTTTCCTGTACCAGCGCAACAAATGAATGCTGAGTTGGCAGAGTTAAAGGCACTACCAGTCTTTGGAAAAAGAGTATCTGATTGTGCCTGTCCATTCCTATACAAAAGAAATCATACAATTTTGCATGATTAATAAAAGGAATGTAGTGTTCCTGCTTAACATTTGAACATACGGATTTTTCTTTTTAGATGACATCCTTTTAAAAATATCTTCTCCCTAAAACCACCTAGTTTCTCTGAAGTTCATGCCATCATGAGCTTCAGATGAGTAAAGTAAGAAAAAGTAAAAAGTAAAGTAAGCTTTACTCTTCCTTATTATCAGTTGACTTCTAAATCTCTACCCTTCACTCCTAGATTACAGTATCTGACTTACTGTGTCTCTATTACTACTTTTTAAAATATTTCTTTGGAACTTCAACATCCACACAGGTGGTACTTTTAATACTCTGACTTCTCAGTTCTTTGATGTTTTTCCTTATCCATCCTCCCACAGAGTATCACTACACCTCATCCGTAATCTCAGATTCAAACACTTATTTTTCAGCTCATCCCTCCTAGTATTTTGACTGTAAGAGCTGTTCAACCACATTGACTCTTCTACCTTTTCATGGTCCCTTAGCCTTTCATGTACTCACGTCACTTACCCAGTTTAGATTCCTTTGCATTCAACCTCACTTTTTTTGTACCGCTCTCTCCCTGTCCTACTTCCCTGGAAAAAT
This sequence comes from Stenella coeruleoalba, assembly GCF_951394435.1. NCBI lineage: Eukaryota > Metazoa > Chordata > Mammalia > Artiodactyla > Delphinidae > Stenella > Stenella coeruleoalba. Next base: position 22,523,421 of record NC_137164.1, on the reverse strand, counting down.
TCCAACTAGTTGCTTTGCTTACATACTAGTAGCTGAATATGCCTCAAGAAAAGCACACACCTGTGCTGTGGTCTCACTTAAAATTCAAGACACTTTATGTCAAGTGGGCCCTTGATGCTAGGCTCCGAGGATTCATCAAGTTTCATGGATGATTATTTCACTCCTTCTTCTCTGTCTTCAAACCTCCCACATCTCTTTCCCCCTCCTCTTTCAGTTGATAACCCATCTTCTTATTTAACTGAGATAGTAGGAAAATATCAGAGAGGGTGGTAGATCACCCCATCTACCAGTCTTCCTGGACCTATACCTATATACTAGTCTATTCTTTTCTTGCAGTGAATAAAGTGTACTTGCTCTGACCTAGGGCCAATCCTCTCCTTCTGTACCCCTTCCTCTCCTACTCAAGGACATTGCTCCTTCAAACGTCCCATCAATAGAATTTCCTCCTTTATTTGGTCAAACATATTACCCTGGACAGCCTATCGTATAATCATCAACAACAATAACCACTTTTGCTTGACACTTTAATCTCTTTCAGCTATTGACCCCTTTCTTTGCTCTCCTTTATAGCCAAGATCCTTGCTGTCTACTTCCTCTCCACCTATTCTTCTTGAACCCCCCAGAATTAATCGTTTACAACTCTAAAGTTCTTATCAAGGTATCTATGGCATCCACATTGCCACTTCAATGGCAAGTTTGGTCCTCATCTTCCTTAACGTATCCATGTCATTGACACATTTGATCATGCCCTCCTCCTTGAAACAACATACTTCTCGGTTTCCTTTGCCGGCTCCTCCTCACCTTTGTCATTTACGTTAGAGCGCCCTAGCACTCAGTCCTCAGGCCTCTTCTTTTCTCTAAACTTACTCTGCAGGTAATGTCATCCAGTTCTATGGCTTTAAACTCCCCTTATAGGCTCACAACTCCCAAATTCATATCCCTAACCTGACATCCCTCTTGAGCTCCAGACTCATACACAATTTCCTACCTGATATTTCCACTTGAATTTTTTATAGGCATTTCAACTTACTATGTTCCAAACCGAACTCTTTATGTCTCTGTCCACTCCATCACTACCCCTAAAACTGCTCCTTCATGGTCTTCTCCATCCCAGTAAATTATAAGTTCATTTTTCTTATTCACACTCAAAACTCTAGAATACTGTCAGGGAGGTATCTAGAAGGATATAGAGCCCAAGGCAATTTAATCAGCCTTGCCCAAGATAATCATAAATGAGAGCTCATTGTTGATGTTCCATAGACCCTTTGAGAAATCATTTTAGATATTCCCCAAGTATGTGGCCCAAGACTGCTGCCCCAATTGTTTTACTCAATAGACAAATCAGAATCTTGACTCTTTTCTTTCTCTTACATGCTGCATGCAATTCTTTTGGCAAAACTCACTGGTTCCACCTTTAAATTATATTGGAATCCAACCACTCCTTACCTCTTCCAAATACTATCTTAGCTAAGAAGACTTCCCTGATAATCCCTCTAAAACATGACCTTCATCCCCCATTTCCTTACCCTGCCTCATTTTTCTTAACAGCATTTATCACTTTTATCATTTTTCTTTTTTATTTCCTTTTACTAATGTAAGCTCCATGAGGGAAGAGACCTAGAACAGTGCCTGGAACATAACAGGTGTCTAACTATAGTCTATCTCCACTTCAGTTGACCCTGTTCTACTGATAGAATAATGCTTCTGAAACACTGTTCTGATCACATCAAATAGCAACCAATCTTTCAACTCCACCTTAGATGCATCTTCTTTAAGAAGTTTTTCTTGATCTTTCTGGGTATATATGATCTCTCTCTCTCTCTCTTTTTAGTACAATTGTTTCTATATCTCTATTATACCAAGATAGATAACAGTCTAGGTCTCAGGGTAAGATAGGGTTAATCTTGAAGCTAGGTTGTGCCACTTACTAGTTTATTAGGTAAATTCTTTCCAACCTGAGCCTCAGATTCCTTGTCAATAATAGTACTTTCCTCATTAGATTTTTGTGAGGATGAAGTGAAATAATGAATATAAAGCATTTAGCAAATTCCTGCCACTCAACAATTTCTATTCCTACTGTTTACATTACTTTATACTATATTTCCCTATTAGACTATAAGCTCCAGGAAGTCTTACTCATTTTTGTATTCTTTAAAGTATTTGATGAAGAAACCAAAAAAAAATTAAGAAAATTAGATTTATACAATAAAAAATAAAGTAACTGGTACTTCTTGATATCTATTTCTGAAGCAGCATAAATTGAAGAACTCTTGGGTGATATTTATTTAAACCAGCTATTCATGAAAGGATATCTGGTTTAAAATTGAGGAAATTTTCATTTTTTCTGGATCTCTACTGTAGAATGGACAAAAAATAAAAACAAACTACTGCCATCTACTGATAATTCATTACAATTGCATAAATCAATAAAAACAAGAGTTTAGAGACTAGACAGTATTAATTATTCTTTCATTCAAACCACGTATGTTGGTACATATTATATACAAAGCATTGTGGGAAATATAATTATGAATTTAGTGACTGATTTAAAAAAAACACACCTTATAATACCTATAGTATTTGAGAGTAAATATCCAAATATTACTTATAAAAAATCATTTAGGGGTTTCCCTGGTGGTGCAGTGGTTGAGAGTCCGCCTGCCGATGCAGGGGACACGGGTTCCTGCCCCGGTCCGGGAAGATCCCACATGCCGCGGAGCGGCTGGGCCCGTGAGCCATGGCCGCTGAGCCTGCGCGTCCGAAGCCGGTGCTCCGCAACGGGAGAGGCCACAACAGTGAGAGGCCCGCGTACCGCAAAAAAAAAAAATCATTTAGGCAAAACACTCTCAACGAAAAAAGTAGCTTTACAGAAAACAATGCAATGGAAATACTATAAACCACCATGTTCTATATTAACTATAGCCAACATTTACTAATTACCATAAGTACTTTCACATAGATTATCTGTTTTAGCCTTCAGAGCAATCCTATAAGCTAGACATGATTTTTACCTGTATTTTGTAAATGAGGAGACTAAGACTTCGAGAAATAAGGAAATTCGCCAAAGGTCATACACCCAAGCAGGAAGGATGAAATCTGAAGCAACTAGGATCCAAATTAACATTTATTAGGTATTTAGTATGTTCTAAAGCATTGTGATGAGCATGATTTTTGTGCACCATCTCATCTGAATTCAAGGCGAGTGCCTGTAATTGGCCCTTGGGAGGAGATTTTAAAAAGGCCATGGCTTGAGTTTTTGGAAACTCATCGTCTGGTACCTCCCTTCAAGTTAATGAGCAAAATAAAGCAAGGCTGTCAAACTCCCCTCGGGTTTTGAGAGCTTCAGGCTTAAAAGAATCAAGACGAGGCAACTGTCCATGTGCGCCCATGTCACATAAGCACCATTTTTCATCCTGAATGGAAAAAGCTGCTATGTGGACCTGCCAAGCAGTTTAAGTAGTTAAGTTTATAATTACCTCCTACCCCCTTTAGAACATACATTTGATTAGAAAACAAGGAAAGAAAAATTACTTAGTTAATTTTCACATAAGTGCGAAATTGCTTTTGTTTTTGTTTTCCAAGTGGAAGGGGAGTTTAATAACTGAAGCTGATGTTTAACTGGGGAAGCTAAGAAAACTGACCTGGGGAAGAGAGAAAAGTTTTCCTGGAATTGAGAGTTAAAATTATGTCTATATTTGTCATAAGCATGATGGAATCAGTTCTGGATGGTTCAATTCCAACAATAAATTAAAGAGGAATCATGGGGAAAATGTAACAAACTGCACAAATCAGTAAGAATCAATAGTACATACTTCAGGTAAAAAAGAGGACAAGTCTTTTCAACCACATGTTTTCAAGAGAAGTTACATCATCAGAGTCATCCAAAAAGAATAAATTTTGGAATACATAAATCCCAATGCAAGGAACACGTGGAGCCAACAGAAGCTGGAAGAGGCAAGGAAAGCTTTGAAGGGAGCACGGTCCTGACACACCTTGATTTAAGACTTCTGCCTCCATAACTATAACACAACACATTTTTGTTGTTTTAAGCCATCCAGTTTGTGGTCATTTGTTATGGAAAACTTAGGAAACTAACATAATCTTTTAACAAGGAAATTTGCATGTTACATGTCCTTTTCTGGAAGGACTCATAAACCCTAGTGTGAATGGTTTAAAGACAAGTGTTCCCAGTTTTATTCTAATTGTTCTCATGATAAGGATTTACATGGTGATTAAGAATGCCTGGGGATTTTCCCAAAGGTTCCCCTCAACAGCCAGGCACTCTCTCTGCCCCCAAAATGCTCTAAGTCTCTATGGGGGAAATAGATGCAAAGTCAAATAATGAAAATGTAGAGGAACAGTAGGTGTTCTCTTAGTCTACCTACACTTAACCTCTAACCAATTGACTCATTTTGTTTCCTTTTAAATCATAAGCTGCTAATTCCCACATCATGCTGAATGCGCATGCTGAATGCTAAAGGGTTACAAAGCTAGTCTCCAGTGAGTCTGCCCACTTCTGCTCCTACCAGTGGAACTGTACAGCTGACAATGTCACTTGTGTTTGTTCCTGAACCTGTTTATGCCAGTTGTACTTGTCACTGTGCTTTCATAATTTAATTAAATATTATGTAAACCAATGAAATAGTGTGGAAATAAAGTTTGTTGTTTCTTTAAAAGCTATGTTTAATATTTTGGAAAGACCCAATTAAGGTGAGTTGTTTGAATGTGTGAGATAACTATAAATGATTATAAAGAAGAAATCTGCACTCAGCTTCACAAGTGCCTCTAGGTTATTTTCCTCTTAAAGGAACCGAATCTTGGGAATGCTTAGCTGATGGTTGAGAAGTGTAGTTTATGGAAGAGATATGATGCAGAACTCTAATCAGGAGGCCATGTGCAAAGAAAAGGTCTTGGACCTTCTCAACAGATTGGCAAACAAGCATATAGTTGTTTTAGGTTAAAAAATGTTTAAGGTATTATGGTATATTTTCATAACTCTCTGGTTTAACTGACTTTCCTTTGAAACAGTTTTATTTAGATATAATTTATATACTACCATGTTCATCTTTATGAGGTATACAATTTAATGTTTAATTGACTTTTTCAATGTACTGCTTGGTTATGGATACAGGTTGCATCTATGAGAGAGCTTCTCCCATACAAACAAAATGCTAAAAGAAGCAGTTAATTCTGCTTAGCAAGGGGATGGGGATTCAAGGTGATGTTTGAGCTTGAAGGGTCTTGAACAAGTAACAGCTAAAAAAAGCATATAAAGAGAAGAGTGTTCTAAGCAGAAGGGATAGCTTATGCAAAGGATGAAATCATATGGTGTTCCAAGGAACAGCCTTTAGTTTGAGTGGCTTGGGAATAGGGAAGTTGTTTTTTCAAATCTAATTATGCATCTGAATCATCTGTAGAGATTAAAACAAAACAAAAAGCAAAGCAAAACAGGCCGAGACTTGACTCCCCGAGTGAGACTTGACTCCCCGAGTTTCTGATTCAAATGTATATCTGGAGGTGGGGGAGGGGGAAGCTCCCTGGATTTATATTTTTTTAAAGTTCTACTTGTAGTTCTGAGGTGTAGCCAGGATTGAGAGCCACTGGAGTGGGGGGAATGGGGATGAGGTAAGAGAGTGCTAGGAGATGAGGCCACAGCCCAGTACCAGATGATGAAAGGAAATGGTATATAAATACAATATAACAGCAAACTTTCTCTTCCCTGACAGCTTCCCTATTCTGAAATATTTCTTTTTTACCTTTTTTACTGTTACTGTTGCATGACAGAAAATGAATTCCCACCATTGTCTATAAAAACAGAGATAAATGTTTTCACCCAGCTTTGTAACTAAAGACCTCTATTTTGCTTACAGTAATATTTAACATAAAGCAAGCTCAGAGCAGAGTGCATCAGGTGAACCACATAGCACTCAGTGCTCAATAAATGTCCAGCAAAAATGATGAAAGTACAATTTTTGACAGAAACATCTGCCAGACACTGAACAGTGGGTTCCTATTCTGGGTTGGTGATGCCATAGAATAGCAGCACCTGCCCACTTCAGGTGCTCTTCTAAACTCCCAGATGGCTGAGATTCTTTCTCTCAGGGACAGGTTCTTCAGCACTTATCGTCTGAGCGACTGTCAGAAGGGACCCCCTCCTTCTGTCATAACCAGTTCCACAGGAAGCATCCTTTCTCCTACTCTTTGAAGGTTGGAGATATTTCCCCTTGGCCAGAGTGTCTGCCTTCCATATACATAGGAGCTGTTCAATATTTTTAAATAAATGAATGTTATGCTCTTTCAGGGCAGAGAAAGGATGCTAATTTACATCTTTATCACAACTCTAAGGGTCAGTGCCTTCTAATTTTCTACTCCTGGCGCGTAGTTTTCAAAGGGCACCTAGGACCTCCGTTTATCCACACACGTGCTGGAGCTGTAAAGTTTAGTCAGCAAGTTAGGCAGGATCAGCAAAAAGGCAAAGGAGGGGTTCAGCCAACTCGTTTCTGGAAACAACTAAAGCAAAACCGCTAAAAAAATTTAAAAAGTCTACCTCAGGAGGCACGTTACTTGAACTTGGATGGGACAGAGTGCCAAGCGCTAACGCAAGGAGGTTCTCAGACCTGGGCTCTGGGGAGGAAACCGAGTGTCCCGACCGCGCTGCCGGGCCGGCGACTCGCTGTGGCCCGACTGGGAGCGCGGACGCCGGGAAAGGGGTTCATCGCTTCCGGGCAGGGGGAGGAGGTCATCGACCCGAAGCCGCTTGGCCGCGCGCCCAGTCCGGAGGCCCGCCCCGCTCCCTCGCGCCCCGCCCACCCCGCCCAGCCACCGGCCCGCGGACCCGCTTGGCTCCGGTCACTCGGTCGGTCGGCTGCTCCGGTTCCCGTTCCTCTTCCTGGCGCCGGGCGGCTGGTGCGGGCTGGCGCCCTTCTGACCCGGAACTGCTGACGGTTCCCCGCGGTCTGGCGCGTTCGACCCGAGGGTCGCTCCCCGGGTCGCTCCCTTTTCCCCGCACCCAGCCCCCCGGCCCGGCCTCCGCGGCTGTCAGGGGGCTGCCGGGCGGGGGCTCCGTCAGTCCGCGGTCAGGCGGGTGAGGCGGGACGGGCGCCGCCCGCCCAGCGCCCGGGCACACGCTCGCGGCCTCCTGGTCTCGTTCAGGCGGAGGACTGGGGGCGGCAGACGCCTCAGAGCTCGCCGCCCACCGAGTGTGCAGCGGAAGGCGACGCGCGACGGGCGAGGACGGAGAACGGCCTCGGGTGTGCGTCCGGCCGTCGGAAAATCTCGAAGGAGCGGGAGGAGTCCGGCAGGTGAGGATCGGCGCCCCACAGGGCCGAGCGCGGACCGGGCGGGTGGCAGAGGCGTCGTGGGGCTTTTCACGGTCCAGAGCGAGGGGGTTAGGAGTGGCGGCAGGAGAAAACCATCCGGGGCACAGGGGGTCACCGAAGGGGTCACCAAAGAGAGACCGGCAGCCTGGGGTGGGGGAGGGCAGGGGCTGGGGGGGAGAAGATCTGTGCGCGGAGAGTGAAGAGGAGAGCAGGTGGGCCGCACACCTGATCCAAATTGCCGTTGCTTATGAGATAATTGCCATACCTGAGTCCTGCGTGAATCCTGGAGTCTGCTTTTATTTCCTTAAAAACGCATTTAAAAAAAATTGAAGTACAGTTGATTTACAATATTAGTTTCAGGTGTACAACATAGTGAGTCAATATTTTTATAGATTTTATGCCGTTTAAAGTTATTATCAAATATTGGCTATATTCTCTGTGCTGTACAATATATCCTTGTAGCTTATTTATTTTATACATAGTAGTTTGTACCTCTTAATCTCTGACCCCTATCTTGCCCCTCCCTCCTTCTCTCTCCCGGCTGGTAACCACTAGTTTGTCCTCTGTGAGTCTGCTTCTGAAAAACAACAATAACAAAATGCAATTTTTCTGAAGGAAAAAAAAAGCAATTAAGAATTTAAAAATTTTTAATTTTTAGGTGCAGCTCCTTTTAACCTATTGAACTCTACACCCAGGTATTTCATATGAAGGGATGTAAATTAGCAAACCAGTGATATCCGGATTAATGATATATCAATAAGTTGACACCCTGTAATTAAAATACAGGACTTTGTCTAAGTCAACAAGTAATTCCCTGCTTAAAATTTGCTACCTGCACCATTGTAAAGCAATTATACTCCAATAAAGATATTTTTTAAAAATTGCTACCTGAAAACAAAACAAAACAAAAACTGTTGTTCTGCTGGAAAGATGTAAAGTACTTTCACAAAATGAATTAAGAGATGGCTTTGCTTTTCATTGTCCTGGTTCTGACAAATAGTGCACTAGCTTTTCTGGGAGGAGTCTAGATTCACTATTTTGGTTACATTTTTAAGTCAGTGCAATTCTTTTTACCCATCCACAAGTTTCTGTTGTAACTATAAGGAGATTGATATAACTTTGTATTCTTACTTAGGCTAATTTTTCTTTACAGGTGATTTTGGGGGGCACAAAAACCTTCTTTGAAGAACTTTGTACAGTGTTGAAGGATGGCAGAAGCAGTGTTGATAGATCTCTTTGGTTTGAAATTAAACTCTCAGAAAAACTGTCATCAGACATTACTAATGACATTGAGTGCTGTCCGAAACCACCATGGTGCCAAGGCCAAGTTCCTTTGCATAATGTGTTGCAGTAACATCAGCTGTGACCATGATGATTGTGAATTAGAAACAAGCATTGGATTATCTGCTTTCCTGAGAGAATTTGAGACTGTTAGCAATTCCAGCATGGCTGCCTCATTGTATACCATTAAACAAAAAATTGATGAAAAAAATTTGAGCAGCATTAAGGTAATTGTGCCTGTGCACCGGAAGACATTAATGAAGGCTTTTATTGGTCAACTCTTCACTGATGTTTACAATTTTGAGTTTGAAGATTTACAGATGACTTTGAGGGGAGGTCTTTTGAAACAGCCTACTGAAATAAACATAATCACAGCTCAAGAACTAGAGGCAATCCAGAATGAAATAGAAACATATTTGAGAAGTTTGCCAACACTGAAAGGAGAATTAACCATTATCACATCTCCTTTGATCCCAGGTTCGTTAAGCACTATCTGTTGATTTTACTGGATGTGAAAAGCCAGTCTTTCTTTACAGGTTGTTCATCTCTTTTTGCTTCTTTCTTTTGTAGACTGTTGTGAATTTATGTGTTCATTAGCATCAGTTACAACATGGGAGTGTCATGCATTGCCTTGTAGTGTCAGGGGTGTCAAGGGATAGCCACCCTAAGTAAATAATTTCTCTTTATGCGAATTCAGCTTTAAGACAAATCCCCTAGCCTTCCTTTTAAATGAGATTTATGACCGTAAGCATTTCCTACTCAGAAATTCTGAAACCTTAACTCATTGGTGCTTTCACAGAAGAATGAAGTTTACTGTGAGCTGTATGCTATTGGGATAACAAAGACAAATGGGACAAAAGATACCCTTTGAAGAGCAATAATCCCACAGAAAAGGTAAAACAAACTCAAAGCATTATGTCGTAAGAATAGGTGGAGGTATAAAGAACTGTAGAAATTAGAAGGCAGATAAACTAATGCAGGATGAGGTGATTAGGGAAAGTCTTAATGAGAGACTGGGTTTGTAATGCTTATAGTCTTTTGTATGTCATGTTTTTAATCTTCATTGTTTATCTTCAACAGATATTTTCATACATGGATTTACTACAAGAACAGGTGGGATATCTTACATACCAACTCTTAGCTCATTCAACCTCTTCAGTAGTTCCAAACGGAGAGATCCCAAGGCTGTTGTTCAAGAAAATCTGCGTAGGCTGGGGAATGCAGCAGGATTTAACGTGAAGAAATTTTACCGAATAAAGGTACAATTTTATTTCCTATTTTGGAAGATGTAAAGTATATTCTTATTTATTTATTTATTTATTTATTTGTTTGTTTATTGCTGTGTTGGGTCTTCGTTGCTGCATGCGGGCTTTCTCTAGTTGCGACGAGCAAGGGCTACTCTTCCTTGCGGTGCGTGGGCTTCTCATTGTGGTGGCTTCTCTTGTTGTGGAGCGCAGGCTGTAGGCATGCAGGCTTCTATAGTTGTGGTGCGCAGGCTCTGTAGTTGTGGCTTGCAGGCTCTAGAACACAGGCTCAGTAGTTGTGGCGCATGGACTTAGTTGCTCCGTGGCGTGTGGGATCTTCCCGGACCAGGGATCGAACCCTGGTGTCTTCTGCATTGGCAGGTGGATTCCTAACCGCGGCACCACCGGGGAAGTCCCTAAAGTATATTCTTGACTCTGCTAATGACTACGTGGACTTTAAATAAGTTATTTAACTTTTGCATCTAGTGTTCTATCTAAGATTTAGGATAGTATTTGTGATTATTTTTCTTAGAGCTGTATACCATAACCTAAAGATCAATTCTATGATGATATATATATATTTCATCTGGAGCTCCTCACATCTAAAAGTACAGTGAATTCTCAGAGTATAGTACCACTGCCCTTTTTGATTTAGAAGGAAGGTTCCTGCTTGGTGGGAGAGAAAAGCCATTATTAATCAACACTAGGGTACAACTGATGAGATAATTGTTTCTTACAGAATTCTAGCATTACTTGACTCCAGGAAAAGTAAAAAGATCATTGATTTGGAAATTTAATTTCTTTCAGTAAATTAGTACTTTGTGGAAAGTACTGCAAAGTACTTTCAGTACAGAGTACAGAGATTTACCCATCTCTAGTGGGAGGTATTCATGATGGATGGACTATTTTGAATTTTTTAAAATGTTAAATGTAAAAGTCTGCTTTCCTTTGAGGAAAATATGCAGAGATTATCATATCATAAAGTTAAATACGTAAGTTTGTTATTTTATCATATATGGACCTGATATATTTAATGAATGCTTGTAACCTTAAACTGGTTATATAATTTTGTACAAGATGCGTACTTTAAGAAAAGCTTATGGTATGAGAAACTCTATCTTCAAAACATTTTTTTCTCACATCTTTGGTATTAGACTGATCATGCCAATGATGTCTGGATTATGGGAAGGAAGGAGCCTGAATCTTACGATGGAATCACCACAAATCAAAGAGGAGTCACAATAGCGGCTCTTGGTGCTGACTGTATACCGATAGTTTTTGCCGATCCTGTCAGAAAAGCATGTGGGGTTGCTCACTCTGGTAAGTGTACTTAATTAAACATCTAGGATTTTACCAATTTTTTTGGTACGGGAAAAGTTATAATTTCTTTCTGATGGATATTACAAATAGTTAATTACTACCCATGGTGATAAGTGTAAAGATAGGGAAGAGCTAGCAGACTCTTAGGACAGGAGCAGATAAAAGGAGTCCCTAAGTTAAATTATATGAATCAGAGTATAATTCCCAAAGAAAGCAGTACTTAGGCTGATTCCTGGGGGATTTATAGGATTTGGCTAGGTGCCAGTGTTTCTCAGCAGGGGTGCTATTAACATTTGGGGCAAGATAGTCTTACACTGACTGCAGACCAAGTTTACTTGGCTTTTTGAAATTCTTCATGCCAGTAGCACTCAGAGTTGTAAGAACCAAAAGAAAAAAAAAGCCTCCATACTTTTCAAAACACTCCCAGGGAGTTGTACTGCCTCTAGTTGAGAACCCTTGAAGTCCAGGTAATAGGGAATAGGAAGTTGAGACATGTTGGGTTGCAGAAGGTGTTTATGAAAATGCAGCAGCATGTGTAAAGGTGTGGAGGTAAGAAAAAGCAAGATATGTTTGGAAAACCGCATTTAGTTTAATATGCTGTAGTCTAGTGGCTTTAGCTATTCTTTGAAGATAAGAACAAAGAATTTTTAGGTTCTGTGTTGTGTTAATGGAATTTTGTTTTCTGGTGATTTTTTTAAAAAAATACTGTTTAGACTATCCAGTGGTTATGAGTCTATGTAAAATGAAGAATGATCTTTTAGATTTTCTTCTGCTTGTAAATCAACGATTACTTTGCATTTTAGACTATAGATAAATAAGAAAGTGGTGCATTTTTCTTTTGATCTAGCTAAAGTAATGAATGACTAGAAGTCAGTGACATTGTCAAAAGTTACTTAAAATTTGAGTTTTAGTTCCTGGATATAAATCGGGAATATTATTTGCTACTTCCTGGGTTTTGAAACATTAAATTCAAAAGTATCAAAGATAAAAGAAACAGTCTTGAAAAGGAACAAAGTTAGATGTCTCACACATCTCGATTTCAAAACTTGTTATAAAGCTACAGTAATCAAAACAGTATGTATGGGCTTCCCTGGTGGCGCAGTGGTTGAGAGTCCACCTGCCGATGCAGGGGACACGGGTTCGTGCCCTGGTCCGGGAGGATCCCACATGCCGCGGAGCGGCTGGGCCCGTGAGCCATGGCTGCTGAGCCTGCGCGTCCGGAGCCTGTGCTCCACAATGGGAGAGGCCGCAGCAGTGAGAGGCCCGCGTACTGCAAAGAAAAAAAGAACAGTATGTATGGTGCTGGTATAAAGACAGACGTATAGAGCAATGGAATAGAATAGACATCCCAGCAATAAACCCTTGCATATACGGTCAAATGATTTTTCACAAGGTACCTAGACTATACAATGGGGAAAGGACAGTTTCTTTAACAAATGGTACTGGGAAAACTGGATAGTCATATGCAAAAAAATAATGTTAGACCCTTATCTTATGTCATATATAAAAATTAACTCAAAATGGATCAAAGATCTAAATGTAAGAGCTAAAACTCTAAAACTCATAGAAGAAAGTGTAATTGTAAATCCTTGTGATCTTGGATTAAGCAATGGTTTCTTAGATATGATGCCAAAAGCACAAGCAACAGAAGTAAAAATAGATAAATTGAATTTTGTCAAAAGTAAAAACTTCTGTGCATCAAAGGACACAGTAAACAAAGTGAAAAGTCAACCCAACCGATTGAGAGTAAATATTTGCAATTCATATATCTACTAAGGAGTTAATATTCAGAATATATAAAGAACACCTACAGTTCAACAACAACAACAAAAACCAACTTGATTGAAAAATGGGTAAAGGACTTCAATAGAACATTCTCCAAAGATGATATGCAAATGTCCAACAAGCATGTGAAAAGATGCCCAACATCACTAATAATTTGGGAAAAGCAAATCAGAACCACAGGATATCACCTCACACCCATTAGGATGGCTAATATTATAAAAAAAAGTGTTGGTGAAGAGAAATGGAAACCATAATGCACTATTGGTGGGAGTATAAAATGGTGCAGCTCCTATAGAAAACAGTATGATGGTTCCTCAAAAATTTTTAAATAGAATTATCATATTACCCAGCAATTCCACTTCTGAATATATATCCAAAAGAATTGAAAGCAGGATGTTGGCAGGATATTTGCACACCCATCCTCATAGCAGAATTATTCACAGTAGCTAAGAGGTGAAAGTAACCCAAGTGTCTATCCATGATTGAATGGATAAGCAAAATTCATACAATGGAATATTATCCAGCCTTAAAAAGGAAGGAAATCCTGACCCATGCTACAACATTGAATGAATCTTGAGGATATTATGCTAAGTGAAATAAGCCAGTCACAAAAAGACAAATACTATATGATTCCACTTATAGGAGGTACCTAGCGTAGTCAAATTCATAGGAACAGAAAGAAGACGGGTGGTTGCCAGAGACTGGGGAAGGTGGAAAGGCCAAGTTCTTGTTTAATGGGCATAGAGTTTTAGTTTGCAAAATGAGAAAGTTCTGGAGATTGGTTGCACAACAATGTGAATAGACTTTACGTTACTGAAGAGTACACTTGTAAACAGTTAAAATGGTAAATTTTATGTTATGTGTTTTTCCCACGATTTTTAAAAATGTGCATAAAAAGTGAAGGAGAGAAGACTAAGAAGATATAATTCCAGTGGAAACTGAAAGTATAGAACATTTTAAAAAGGAAGTGGAAGGGACCTCCCATTAAATGTCTCTTCTGTGTCAGGTGCTTTGTATAATATACCTCATTTAAACCCAGTATTTTAATTAATTAGTTGATTATTTGGCTTAATTAATTAATTTTGTGATTCATTTACTATTTCTGGACTTCGAAAATACATAAACTGACTCTGTTCATTTTTAACTTAGATATAAATTATGATGAAATTTTCTTATGTTTTAACTTTGCTTATCTCTTTTTCTTCTTATTTACTAGGTTGGAGAGGTACTTTGTTAGGTGTTGCTATGGCTACAGTGAATGCTATGATAGCAGAATACGGCTGTAGTTTGGAAGACATTATTGTCGTACTGGGGCCTTCAGTAGGACCTTGCTGTTTTACTCTTCCAAGGGAATCAGCAAAGGCATTTCATAATCTTGATCCCGGATGTGTACGGCTCTTTGGCTCACCAAATCCCTATGTTGACATCCGTAAAGCCACGAGGTATGCTTGATTTCAGTCCAGAACTGCAAGTTTGATTATTGCTTATTGCTTCTAAAATGAAGATAATTTTAGAAAACAATTAGTAACTCCAAGAAAAATTCAGGTGGCAGATATTTAAGTAGCTGACATATACACTTACACAAAAACTAATTTTAAATATGAAATCTTTTCTCATTGAAGTTTGAATAACAGCAGTCTTTTGATCTGGTATCTCTTATTGATTTAAAAGTGAAGGAAGAAACAGCTGGCATTTAATTTTAAGAGATCTACTTAAACTTCATATAGAAAAGTTGGCACTTTTTATAGAAAAGAATGGCACGTCACAGACATTCCTCAGCTAAATTCTCCTAAATATAATAAACTATCAGGAAACTGATATTTTAAAATTATTCTTATTCTCTAATTAACTGGAGGAATATGTTTTTCAACAAAAATACTAGATAATATAAACACATAGATACTTTCAAGTTTTTTATGGTCCCTTGCATTTTTGAATTTATGAAATTTTGCTATTAATAGATAATAAAAATTATTTGTCATTTCTACAAAGGAAAATTGATGTCTGATTTGAATCGTGTTTCTTTTCCAGTCAGCAAAACCTTACCCAGATTCTGCCTCATTTAGTACATAAGTAGAAAGGATTGAAATTGATTCTTAAATGTGACCTGTGAAATAAGTGTCACTAATTTATAGTCATATTTCATACCATGAAGTGTTTAAGGAGAAGCAAATTTTCTGTGAAAAATCTGGTTAATAGAAGGAAAGGAGGCGGGAGAGCCAGATGACTACAAAGCACGCTCTGTCTGAATCAATTGAATCTTGTCTTCAAGATTCTTCTTAAATTAGTACTTGATTTTGCTTATAAAAGTTTCTTCTTAAATAATTACTTGATTTTGCTTATAGAATCCTATACCCAGATCATGTCTGCAGGACAATATGGAGGTTATACAGTTCACATATGAACTTAGATGATTAATGGTGGTGAAATCTACCATTTCCTGACTTGTCCTTGTTCTGTAACTGAATAACAATTTGCATTGTTCCAAGCAGATCTTTCCCAGAATTCTTTTACACCAATATCCATACTTTTTCCATATTGCTTTGGCTGTTGGTAAAGTAAACTTTCTGTCTTTTGAAAAATCTTTATCCTAAGGATTCTTCTAGAACAGGGAGGAATTCTACCACAGAATATTCAGGACCAGAACCAAGATCTCAACCTCTGTACCTCCTGTCATCCTGACAAGTTTTTCTCCCATGTCCGAGATGGCCTTAACTTTGGTACACAGATTGGCTTCATATCAATTAGAGAATGAGGTATAGTAGCTTTTCTCTCCCTGCTCCCTCTCCCTTCTCCTCCCTCTTTCCACCTTTCCCTCCCCTCATTTTAAAAAATAATTAATTATATTTAACTTTACTTATTTATTCCTATAGGAAGAATTAATTCTCTACTTTTTAGTGAAGCAATAGTAGTAGAACAGTTAATTTTCTGTGACATACTCTAATATAAAGAGCAGCTACTTCTTTTCCTAGTTAATGAAGAATATATTATAAGTATATATAAAAGTATAAAAATAAAATAATTTTTTCATTAAAAAATCATGTTATATATGCCATTTAACTCTCCTATGTACTTGACATCTGTATATTTTCTTTTTTTGACATCTGTATATATTTTTTTGACATCCGTATATTTTCTACCATAACATCTTTATATCTTTCTTTTTTAAATTCTTTTAATTTTTGAGAAGAAATCTTTACATAAAAATTCGAAATTCTATAATGATAATACATACACAGACCAGCCTGGTTTTACAACCAAATTTCCAGCTGATTATCTATAGTAGGTGTTGGTCAGTTTTCTTTAAAGGGCTAGATAGTACATAGTTTAGGCTTTGTGCAACATGTAGTCTCTGCTCAGCTATTCAACTCTGCTTTTGTAGAGCAAAAGCAGACAGGAGCAGGAATGAATGAGTATGTCCAGCTTCAGTAAAACTTTGTTTACAAAATAAAGATTTGGTCCACAGGGTATAGTTTGCTGACACTTGAACTACAATCATAGAGCAAGATTTAGCGTAATTTCATTAAATTAGTATTTCTTAGAGATGGACTTTTTTTTTAGTTATACAAAAAATGTTTTGTGACAGTGATTTGGCACTGACCCTTTAGCATATACCTGATTTTCTTTAAGATTACTTTTAATTGAATTAATATTGTTTTTAGGCTTTACAATGTCTTTAACTCTTTAATATACAAAAGGCTTTGATAGATTTAGTGATTCTTACATTGATATTTTAATAGCACTACTAATGGCCTCCTCATATTTGATTTCTATGTATTTTTACAGATACTTGACTGGATTTTTGCATAACTATTTCCTGCTTCCTTCCAAACCAACTGTAAGAGAAATTTAGCTGTTTGATATACTTAAAACCAAAAGGATTATAATGAATAATTCATCTTTCAGATATATTTTCATTATTATCCAAAGCCAAATGATTTCATTGATTCTAACAATAACTGACACAAAATTAATATGATGTATTGGGTTGGCCAAAAGGTTTGCTCAGTTAATGAATACGTTGTTCAATAATGTTCTTGGTGAAAATGAAAAATGTGTCTTTTATTTTTACTTAAACCCAAATGAACTTTTTGGCCAACCCAATAGTTTATATGTTACACAGATAAGGATTATTCTTAAAGTTTGTAGTCTGTATTTGTTATGTAAATCAGGAATAGGTCTATTCAGTTTAGTATTTATTGGGTAACGTCTCTTTGTCAAGTGTTGTGTGAATCATAGGTGAAATCAAGATGAGTAATACTTTTTCCCTTTGAGTCTAATGCAATGGAAGAGATAAACACTTCTAACACTTTAATTTTAATAGCCAAAGAGTACAGGAGAAGGGAGGATTAATTCTATGTGAAAGGCAGAATAGAGAAGGTATTACAGAGAACATGACTTACCACATGCACCCGAAAGATGATGTATAGGCTTTTGACAAATAAAGAACAGCCATAACAGGTAGAGGGAATACCATAAACTAGGGCATGAAGCTGTACGTGTATAACATGTTCTGCAAAGAGAAAGGTGTGGGCAGGAGTTACTGGAAAAACAGGTTAGAAACAGATTAGTTCAGGTCTTGAATACTGTGTCAGAGAGTTTGGAGTTTATTTTCCAGGCAAAGAGTAGGCATAGAAAGTAGAAGAGTGTTTTTATGTCCTTGGCATTATATTTAACAGGATGGATTTAACTTGTGAGAGACTAAAGCAGAGAGATTAGTTAAGAGGCAGTCACGATACTTTTAAAAAGAAATAATGAAACCTGAATGCAGTGGAAATTAAAACAGAGGCAAGAGTAGATGAATTAGCGAGACATTTCAGAGATGGAATCTGCAGATCCTGTTCCTAGATCATGGAGGTAAGAGATGAGGAAGAGTGGAGAAGTCCCTGATGCCTCCACAGTCTCTGCTTGGCTGACTACCTAGAGTGGCAGCAAAGATGGGGAGGAGGTTTGGGGCAAGGGGGAGGGATAATGAGATTGACACACAGACTGAAGTACATCCAGATGGAAATTATGTGGTCAACAATTAGAAATAGAGACCAGGAACCTGGGAGGGAGTTGCGAAAAAGACAGCAATTTGGGAGTTGGCTATGCAGAGGCAATGCCCGAGTCTGCTGGAATAGGCTGGATCATCTCCGTAGAAACATAGAGTGAGAAGAAGGGAGGTCCAAGGATGAAACCTCATGCAACACTTGCATTTGGAGAGCCAGAAGCTGAACCAGTCAAAAAGATTGATCCTAGAAGAAAAGAACGTATAGTCATTTTGGAGAAAGAAGCCAGCATCGATATGAGAGGAAAAGAAATCTTCAGGGAGTTCCCTGGTGGCCTAGTGGTTAGGATTTGGTGCTTTCACTATGGAGGCCCAGATTTGATCCTTGGTGTAAGTTAAAAAAAAAAAATCTTCAGAGAGAAAATGAGAAGAAACCAATGGATTAACCATGTTGAAGCTGTTCTATAGGTCATGGTGGAGGAGTCAGATTTCAGTTCTTTGAGGACGAGGATGCACCAGTGTCAACCCTTCTTCGCTAGTATTTATTGGAGAAAATAAAGTACCGAGGGCTGTATTTTGAAGCATGTTTTGTGTGTGTGTGTGTGTGTGTGTGTGTGTGTGTGTGTGTGTGTGTGTGTGTGTGTAGGGGGGATGAGTAGTCTTAAGTGTATTTGTAGGCTGAAGAGAGGAGTTAGGCTGTTTTCACTTGGGAAAAATGGTATGTATGGTATATACTTTTAATGTGAATTGTCACATTGTACCTTAAAAAGATTTCTTATTTCATACATATATTTCTTACCTGAATATGCAGAAAATTACATTTGTTTGGTACTTATAAAGGACTTTCAAGTCCATTACCTCATTTTACCTTTACAGGTACCCTGAAGTACATGTCAGGTGCTATTCCTTTTATTCAGATGAGAAAACTGAGCCTCATTCAGGTAGAGGCTAAAATCACATAATTTGTGATAAAGTAAGATTTGAACCCACATCTTGTGACTCCAAATATCATTTCAGATTTTACAGTTAATCAGAGCTATCTAAATTAAATTTTTGCAACTTTTTGTTAATATCATGTATTCATCCACTCAGTCAAAATTTTGTTGAGGTGCTAGGGTAGGTTAAAAATTATAGTTATGGCCCTCAAGGTATTTAATATCCAGTGAAAGTGACATTCAATAAAGCAACAATTTTAATACTGTGATATGTGTTGTAAGGTTGTTTAATTCTTTTATGTAACTCATAGCTCAGTGTGAAAACATATATAATACCTCATTTCTTCCAATTTAGGGAAGGCATTAAATACAAATCATAGGACAAACTCATGCAATCAAACTCATGTAAAATACTCTTGTTTCATGATAACAATAAGATTAAGAAATAATTCCATTGAGAAAGATGGATAATTTTCCAGTTCTTCACTGTAGATTATTTTGTTGAATGCAGAGTATTGGGCAGCCATGTTTTACTTTATGTATCAAAATACTCCAAAACCAAATAAAAATTATGTTTGATTATCTATGATTTTGCATTATCTGTGTCAAAGCATAGAATGAAAAGTTGTCTCTTGCTGTTTTACTGAGTGAAAAGTATTTATTCAGTAACTCAAAAACAGAATGTTGGTTGTTATATAGTCATATCTTATTGCCTCTACAAGATCTCTCTCATTTTTAAGCATTTGTATATAGGTTTCTGGGACTTTCAGGGTGTAACTACAATGATGACTTTTAATAAGTTTTGTTCTGTTTTCAATCTAAGCACTACTACTAACTGCACATAGAAAATATAAGTTATCATTTTAGTAAGATGATAAATTAAGTTTGTAAATCAGAGTTCATGACATGATTTTTTAGAGGTGCTAATTAGCGAACTAAAATTTATCTAATTGTAATTTTAAATTCTTAAGAGTAGCATAGTGATTAAATATGCTATACTCCATTGCTTTATAAAGCAAAGGAAAAAATGGTCTTTCCACTAGGAGGTAGTATTTCTACAAGTAGCTCTGCTCTGTTTCTTGGTATAAAGTTGAACCAATCTTAATCTCTATATATTTGTACAAAACACATATATAGCTCTTACTTTAGATGCAACTTACTATAGTTCAAGTAGGTAAAAACATTTAGGAATCCTCACCTACCTGGGTCTCACTTCTACAGAATCTCCAGTAACTGCTCTTCTGTAAATAGATTGGGGGGTGGGAGGGATTCAAAGAAGCTTATTCTGTGTCACATGACAAAAACATACATGATACCCATGGATTCAGAAGCTGGAAATAAGAGGACAGTGACATATGAACTCATTTTATATCTCAAAGTAGGATTTGATCTTTGTTTTCACTCAGTTGTCCTAAAGTTATACTTCCGATGTATCCATCCTTTTATGTGAACTCTTCGTGCCACCAATCTTAGACATGGATCTGTGTGTGTGCTAAATGGTAAACAAGAAGTATGTGCCATGTATGGTGCATAGCCTCTTTGCCCCAGCTACTGTAAAGTCACACAAAATACATTGGATGCAGTGGAATCATAGATTTCCCTCTATAAAAATTTTGTATATCGGGCAGTAAAGAATGGAAGCATGGTCCTTATGCTCACTGTATGTGTTTATGGGAGCTCTGGTCTAGAGCACGTCCATTTCCATTGTAGGCAGTGTTTTTAAACTTTACTTGTGATTTCAAAGATGAGGCAACTGCTGTAAGTAATGCATTGTTCCATGTGAGGTCATTGCTTAATGAAGGAAAAAGAAATCTGCCAGTACTGCTTTTTCCGGATTAATGCATTTGGTTTGGACTCACAATGATCACATGTCAGTTGTGTGGAGACAAACTTCTCATACTCTCCGTAGACACATTTTCTTTGTAGAGAAAGAAATGGTTACATCACGCTCCCTATGTCTGTGCCAATTGCCTGAGGTGAGCTATGTCCTTTCTGTATCTGGAGCAGGCTTTTTCTTTTATGTAGTTCTCAAAAGACTGGGGTGTCCAGTTGCTGTATCTTATTAAACAATTAAAATTTCTAGCGGATTCAGTAGCTCAAAATACCACATTCCTTTCTAACAACAACAAAAAGGGTACTCTCATTCCATGAGAAACATCTGTAGAAAATAGACCTGTTCGTGGTGACAATTGAGTTTTGAATTTTTATTTTCCTTTATTTTCTTCTTATTTATTTTTGCATCATACATTCCTACAGTTTACATCTTACCAGTGCTTCCCTATTATTTCACTTTCCTTAAGTACTTGTTTTAGCCTGAATCTAATCAAGCTCTAGAGCTAATTATCAATGTGTAAGAAATATGGGGGAGGGAGGATTAAGTTAAAGGATACCACAAATTTGGGGTGGTAAAAAAGTGATCCACTTTTTGAAACTGGGCAAGAATTTTAAAAAGGGTGGGAGATACAGCTGAAACCAATATGTCAATTATACTTCAATAAAATTTTTTTTAAGTAAAAGTGGCTATATCATTTTACCAAAGAAAAGATAGGAGGGGGACTATTCTGGATTAAAATAAATTTATTAGACCTAACAGTCCCATGAAATGAGTGGGCCTAGTTTGGATTCCAATGAGAAGAAATAAACTATAGAACATATTTTTGAGACAATTGGGAAAAATTTGAATATGATCTAGGTATTAAATGATGCCAGGAATTATCATTAGTTTTTCTAGAGGTTAATGATATTGAAGTTCTGTAAAAAATATCTATGTTGATCTGTATTGAACTGTGTAGGAGTAAACTGATGTGTTACATGCCAGTTGCTACCAAATGTTTCAATAATAATGATAGTAATAAGGATATGATGCAAACATGGCAAAATCTTGAACTGTTAAACCCGAGCGATGGTTATCTGGGGGTTCATTGTACTGTTTTCTCTACTTTCGTGAATGTTTGAAATTTAGCCATAATTTTTAAAAATTTAAACTTCTTGCACTGCTAGTAATATTTAAAGTAACAATTTTTGTTTAGAAAAAGTATGTACACATTTCAATTTTCTTTATTAAAGCAGAAGATGAACATTGTCAGCTCATTCTTTTATATGCATGGTGTGGGGAGTGGAGAGGAGAAAGCAAACATATCTGACTGTTGGATTCTTGTTTGAATGAAGAATATGAGGATTATATGCCATTTATATTAACACAGGAGGTCTATAATTCACAAAATAGGAAACAATAAGGAGCCACACTTTTCTGCTAAATAACTATCCTAAAATAATAAGCTTACTTTTACATTTTCTATTATATTAAGTGGAATCTGGTTGGTGTGATGATTCCTTTAATGAAAAACTACATGGAACTTCCACCCTCTGGCATAAGAATAGAATAGAATAAAAGTGTATGGCTTAATAGTTTATGGTAAAAGTTAGTGTTTTTCAATGAGAATTAATGGGACTGCCAAAAAACCTCATGGGATCCCAGGTTGCCATATAGAAATATACTTCTAGGATGAGCAAAGCAATGTTTCTATTCTGTTCTAAATTGATTAGACCATACTTGGGGTATTGTAGTACATTTTGGGAAGTACCCCTTAAACAAGGTCAGAGAAAAGCAATACTAATGGTGAGGGGGCCCAAAGCCAGATTATGGGAGGGATGGGTCAAAGGGACTAGAAATGATTAGCTTGGAGAAAAGAAGTCTCAGTGGAATTTAAACAACACACCATAGATATTTGAAGTACAGAATGCTGATGGAATAGAAAAAAATAGAACAAATTAGTGGAAATTATAGGAAGACTGATTTTGGATTAGTATGAATGTTGAGAAAGACTATCTGCCATGGGCCTTAAGTACTCCAGCAAGGCCCTGTTTGCTCTTTTTTTTCCAGGACATTTATCAGGGTTGTGTTTACAGCAAGCAATCTTGAGGGATAGGTTAAGATACCATTTTGGAGAAAAGGCAGACTTGCTTACCACTTATTATAAAAGTGAATTCCCCAAGCTCAGTGTTCTTAACCTAGGACAAAAACCTACTATGTGCATACAATACACCTGAGCCCCTCTTTGGTGCCCCCATGGGACTTGGAGGGAAGGGAACTAACTCAGATAAGATGTTTATCCTACTTGTTAACTATGAATAATGAAATCTTTTGTCTCTAACTCAGTCATCTCACATCGTCTGCCAGTACTGGTGATAGACTAATTTATTAGCCCATAAGTAGGATTAGATTGATAAATCCCAGATCCAAGAAAGAAGCACATTAGTTCGTGGGTTCCCTATTGAGAGGTGTTCAAAAGTGAATGGATAAACCTCTATTTAGGATACTGCATAAACATAGCAAAAACCAAAGCCCCAGACTAGTTTTCCTTAGACATTCAATGTCATGCCAATTGCATAAATTTTATTTTTCTTTTTAGGAAAGACAGTATATAAATTTAGACTTGTCTGTAGAATACCAGAAGATTCTTACTGAGTTACTCCAAGAGAATATTGCTATGCCCCTCCAAGTTGAACCACTAGGAAATCCCTATATAAACATGGCCTCAATACGTCTTTAAATGACCCAACTTCACCCATTGTCTCTGTGTATCCCTAATCTCATATTTTTTATTTGCCTTCAGATGAAGGGAGACTCAAAATTATTATGCCAAAGATGTAATTCATCTCTGATTTCACGTCAAAGCTTTCAGCACCCTGGGGAGTTAAGACTGGAATCTCGAATCTCTGCCTTGACAGCCCTCTTTCTGCCATATGACGAGTTAAGTATCTCTGACTTGTCCTATTGGAAATTCATGAACATAAGTTTTATTAGCGTTAATGAAACTTTAGTATCTAATGTGGTGTAAGCACACTCAATATTTTTCTTTCATTGCTGAAAGCCTTTCATAATATTTACCAGAATACTTTGGAAAATGTGTATTAAAATCTAGTCTGGCTTTCTGAATGAGTGGTGTGATTCAGGTTTGGATCACATATGATATCACTGAACATGAAGTTTTAACACTAGCATCATGGTGATAACCTCTCACAGTCTTCCTTTGTCTTTTCCTTTGCATATGATTTGTGCATCATGTACATTCATCCACTGGGTGGCAATGTGTACTCGAGAATGTTTACTGTTTCTAGTTCCTCAGTCTAACTGAAATTAAGACATCAAACTTTTATTTGGAAAATTGTCATTGTATCAAATCTTAAGAAACAATATTGCCTGAATTCAAGCTCCTACCTACAGAGAATTTAATAATGTTAATACTTCCTACCATTTACTCTTAACCACATTCTTCTCCCAATATGTTCACAGGCCACACATTTGCAAAATAGATGATCTCTTGTGCTCTTCTCAATCCATGCCATTTTATAATTATTCCTTAAACACACACATGCCCCTTCTATTTTCCCCTAAACTATTTTCTGACCCCAACACTCTTAGTTCCCCACCTCTCATTTCTGTGGCTCTTGCCTGACAGTGAATTTTTCCCCTTTTCCATTTTGTTTCTTAAATACCACATCTCCTTCACAGTGAAATCAAGAGACACATCATTAAGCTCCTATATAACATAGTATACACGCTCTCTGGTTCTGTACTACATCCTAGATAAGGAGAGCAGATTCAGGAGATTCATTGAGTCTTGGGAAGTCCTGTAGTTCCCTTTCACTTGACTTAATTGTCCAAAATGCAGAATAATACTAATTAACTAGCTCTGTGTAAGATTTATCTTCAAGTTAAGAGGGGGAAAAACTTCCAAATTAAATTGTATATTAAGTGTGATTACAACATGAGAAAACCCACAAAACTTTATATATTTTTTAAAAATTGAAAATAAAATAGTAGTAATAGTAGTTGCATTAGATGGTGAGATTATGAAAACTTTTGTTTCCCCTTTCTGCTTTTCTGTATTTTTCTATATTTTCTATTTTTTCTATGTATTTTAATGAACTATACTTTTTTCAAAAGAAAAAATTATATCTAACTGTGCCTAAACCATATTTTATCTTTCTCTTTCCTGGATTGAAAACCTCCTTTTTCTTTCACATATCCTTGGCTGTCTAATTTTCCAAAAGGTACTTAATAATATTTTGACGTTTCCTTGAATCTCCACATGGTGCTGAGTGTGATGGGAGGTTTGGCTCATGCTTTCTTTTTTTAAAAACAATCTTTATTTTAGCGTAGTTTTAGCATTGTAAAATTGTAAAAACCCCACTTTTCCCTATTACTAACATCTTACGTTAGTTTGGTACATTTGTTGCAATTAATGAACCAATACTGATACAATATTGTTAACTAAAGTTCATACCTTATTCAGATTTCCTTTGTTTTCGAGTCCTTTGTTGTGTTCCAGGATCCTATCCAGGACACCACATTACATTTAGCCATCATATCTCCTTAAGCTCCTCTTGGCTGTGACAGTTTCTCAAGCTTTCCTTATTTTTTCATGACCTCAGCAGCTTTGAGGAATACTCGTTAGGTATTTTGTAGAATGCCCCTCAACTGGGATTTCTCTGATGTGTTTCTATTGAATAGACTTGAATTATGGATATTGGGGAAGAAGACTGCGGAGGTGAAGTCATGTCAAGGGTAAGTACTAATCAGCATGACTTAGCACCATTGATCACCTTGCTGAGGTAGTGTTTGTCAGGTTTCTCCATGATAAAGTCACTCTTTCATTCCTCCTTTCCATGCTTTATACTCTTTGGTGGTGTGTACACAGCTATACTTAGTAGGGAATTATGTTCCACCTCTGTGAAGGGAGAGTATCTACATAAATAACTGGAAAATTTTCTGCACAGATTTATCTACTCTCCTCCCTTTATTATTTATTCAATAATTTATTTATATCCAAAGGAAACAAAAACACTAATTTGAAAACATACATGCACCCCAGTGTCCATAGCAGCACTATTCACAATAGCCAAGATATGGAAGCAACCCAAATGTCCATCCATGAATGGATAAAGGAGATGTGGTACATATATACAATGGAATACTTTATCCATGAATGGATAAAGGAGATGTGGTGCATATATACAATGGAATACTTTATCCATGAATGGATAAAGGAGATGTGGTGCATATATACGATGGAATACTACTCAGCCATAAAAAGAATGAAATAATGTCATTAGCAGCAATATAGGTGGATTTAGATTATCATACTAAGTGAAGTAAGACAAAGACAAATATCATATGATATCAGTCATATGTGGAATCTAAAAAATAAAGTGAACGAATGAATGTAACAAAAGAGACAGACTCACAGATAAAGAGAACAAACTAGTGGTTACTGGTGGGGAGAGGGAAGGGGGGAGGGGCAAGATAGGGGTAGGGGATTAAGAGGTACAAACTACTATGTGTAAAATAAATAAGCTACAGGATATATTGTACAACAGGGAATATAGTCAATATTTTATAATAACTTTAAATGGAGTATCATCTGTAAAAATTTTGAATCACTACGGTGTACCCTTGAAACTAAAATATTGTAAATCAACTAAATATTTCAATTAAAAACAATACAAAACAAAATTCAGTCATCCCCAATGAATCTTTCTGTACTTTTAGTACTGATATGTAGCTTCTCTTCTGGCCCTACTTAGAGATTCTACATACACCAACACTGAGACCCAGAGGTCTGGTGACTTTCTTAGGTCACCCCGCAGTTAATAATACGGAACTGGATGCCTACTCACTTGACCTTCGACCTTCAGGTCAGAGCTCTTTTCACCACAGAGCTTTGCCTCATTTAATAATTGATTTATACATTTAGCTCATTCATTTGTTCAACAAAAAATGCCTGAGTAACTGCTTCATACCTGACACTGTGCTAGGATTTGCAGGTACCTACAAATTTGGAGAGTTTATACCACTTTAAATAGAATCTGAAATTGGGTATACTGCCACCAGGTGGCGTAAACCCTCAGACTGGCAAGGATATTTGTAAGTAATTTGTAGGTAACCATTCAGTTTTTCCTCTTAGACATTTTTTCAAATTCAGGTAGTGAGAACTTGTCTGAATGTGTAATCCAGGTTTATCATGTTCTGCGAAGGTGCAGCCAAACTTCCAGCCTCCCAGGCAGAAATCTTTGAGTTATTTTTGTTTCATTTCATGTTTTACTTATTGAGTCACTGCTTGTTCAAACTGGCTTCTTCATTTACCTATAACCCCTTCATAAATATCTCCAATTTAGAAGTGTCAGGGTAAAAACACCCTGGTCTGGTCTCAGCCTCCTGCAATTTCACTGCTGCTTCTGAGCTCCTGATGTTCTCTTTCCCTGAAATTCTTCCTTTAAACTCTTTCATCACTGACTCACCCATGTTCAGCAAACACTGGAGTAGTCATTATGGTGACTGGTAATATATGAAGTCCCAAACTACATACTCTCTCCACATACTGCTGTGTTCCTCCCTACTCTTCTGAGGGTAGAGGATATCTAGTTGGTAAAATGGGTGTATGAACAAATACATTGAAAGCATTTACCAGGCACAGTGGTGACAAAAGTATCAGCCTTGTAGAGATGGTCAAGAAAGAAATTGGCCCCTGGGTTAGGACTGAAGTTAACTCAAACAGTGTAAATGGATACAGAGTTAAAGATGGTTTTACATAGTGAGATGGAATGGCATGGTATTTCAAAGTCTGACAATTTTAGCATAGGTAGAAGGTATGATGTATGTAGGCAAATGCTTAAAGTTGGTATGAAAAAGAAAGGCAGGGATCAGATTATGAGGCCCTTTGAATGACACGCAAAAAAGTTAGGACTTTATGCTTTAGACATTAAAAGTCATTTTAATATTTAGAAAGGGGGATGACACAAACATTTGCATTTTAGAAAGATCATCTGCAGCTGTATGTGGCATGGATTGGAGAGAGGTGAGACCAGATATAAGGTAACCAGTTAGGAAATGACCATAGAGCCTGGGTGGAGAAACTAAGGCCCGAACCAAGGAAGAAGCTGTCTGAAGGAGACGCAGGGATGAATCGGAGAGATTCAACAGAATTTGATGAGGAATCAAATATGAGAGTAAGAAGAGTGCTGGGTAACCACTGGTATCCTGATTTAGGTCACTGGGTGAGTGGTGATGTCATTAAGCAGGATAGAGGATACGGGAGGCTGAGCAGTTTTTAGGTGGTGGTGGTAATGAATGTCTCGAGTCTACTTCGGGACATATTATCTGATTATTTGCACTAATCAACTTCATACATTATTAACACACAGGTAGAATGAAAAGTCTCCGTAAAGAAACATTTCCTACTACCACACATCAATCTAATCAATATGCAGTCAAAAATACTTTAGGAGTTAAGTGAATGGGTCTTGTGGAACACATATTCCAAACTTTCCAAGACAGGTTCACTTCCTACAGTATTATTCTTTTTAATAAACACAAGTCATTAAATATATAAATTTAAGATGATTTAATTTTTTATCTCTTGTAAGACTTTTCTCATAAGGAAGTTCATAAATTATTAAAAGGTTTAAGGTATGAGTCCTGCTAGTTAGGAATCTGCAGACTAATCCAGACGAAGCACTCAACACCCAGTGAAGAGCCGCTTAGTGGTAAACTGTGTTGGTGTAAGGGCTCGTGGTGCATGCAGAAAGTGGCTGTCATTTTGGACAGAGAGGGCTGTGCTGAGAAGAGGCTGGAACTGCAGCAAAGCTCTGAAGAATGAACAGTATCTGAAAGTCAGACATTGAGTGAGCAGAGCAGCCTTAGGAAAGGAATCAAATTGGAAATAACCTCAACGTGTCCAAGGGAGATGGAGGACCATGGCCTATCTTGATTAGTCTTTCGACTCAGCCACAGAGAGAGGCTGCTAGGTGGTGTGACTCATATTTCTGCCTTCCTATATCCAGCTCCTCTTCACTTTGTGATCATTTTTCTAAGGTATAATGAAAATTTCTAGTTGTGTGGTTTCCAAGGTTTTTTTTTTCATTCCCTCCCTGACTTTTTCCCATTTCCATCTCATTCTGAATTTTAGCTTTTCTTTTTAAAAAATTTTTTATTTTTATTTATTATTTTTTAACATCTTTACTGGAGTATAATTGCTTTACAATGGTGTGTTAGTTTCTGCTTTATAACAAAGTGAATCAACTATACATATACATATATCCCCATATCTCCTCCCTCTTGTGTCTCCCTCCCACCTTTGCCATCCCACCCCTCTAGGTGGTCACAAAGCACCGAGCTGATCTCCCTGTGCTATGAGGCTGCTTCCCACTAGCTATTTTACATTTGGCAGTGTATATATGTCCATGCCACTCTCTCACTTCGTCCCAGCTTTTCTGACCTTAGTCCTAAAAGCTTTTGCTAAGTTTTAGGATTCCCTAGTCACCTTACTTTCTATTTTGGGTAAGATTCCCATTTTCCTGTGAGGTATACATGCAGTCTTTTGAGATATTGAGATATTCTTCTAGCATATTTTCAAGAACTGTGGATAGATAAACGCATGGTACTGAAAAATCCATAATGTAAGGTGGATATATAATCGTGCCTCCTGCATAGTAGCCATCTGATAAATCTTTATAAATGAATGAATTTTATGTAATAACCTATTAAAAAAAGAATACATCTTTTCTATTACACATTTTTCACAAGGACTTTTTACCACCAGAGCAAGAAGTACAGTAGAGGCTCCAGGGATAAGTGGCGAGGTCACATTTCTTCTGAGATAATTCCTTTGGCTTCTTCTTTAAGTCAAGTCAAGCTCTGACTCCTGATGCTGTGAGGTGAGGTGAGGGTCAGGGACCTTGTGTGTCAACCTCCTTCTCTCCAGGGGGCCTTAGCTCAGGGATCTGTAAGAAGTGTATCAAAACATTAGTCCAAGTGTCTGACTCCACTTCAGCTATTTGTGTTTGAAATTTTGTATTTGAAAACAGTTTGCTCTTTAAAGTTGGTGAACATTCCTTTTATAATTTGTTTATACTGTTTGTTGGACAAGCTACTAATATTACTGATAGAGCAAAATTAAAATTAAACTAGCCTCACTCTGATGGTTGATTATAAATCCCAAATTAGCAAAGTCCAATTAATGAGGTTTTATTATCTACGTATATATGTGTATGTATACAGGGTTACATGTATATGAATTAAGAATGATAGCAATTTAGAAATAGAGGGACACAGAGAAATGAATTCTATTTAAAGCCTACATTTTTGCAGATGAACTGATTTGCAACTGGTAAATTGTTCTTCTTTTACCCAAGAGACTAGTTCTATATTTAAACACAATCCAGAAATAGCCTCCTTTACAGACATAACTTGCTATGACTCCACGGCTCCACTGAGCACATACATATTATGTAATGCTCTTACTTCTATTAGCTGTGTCTTATCATCTCCCATAAGTCTCCAGCCACTTTGAAGATAGAGATTTTATTTGTCTTTGCACAATCCCCACAATACCTGTCCCAGCCCATCCCCATGCCTTATACTGGATTGAGCATCAGTCAAACCAGTAGGCAGCCATGATCCTGCACTGATATCAAGGAATCAACCATTAAGGTGATAGATCTCTCGTGAGCTTTGCAAACTTTCTTCTGCTCCAGTACATCTGACAATTTCCCCAGATAACCTTGTTCGCTATTTAGAGTCCTGTGGTCTCTACTCTTCTCCTGATAGTAGGAAGCTGTGCCCTTATGCTAAGGCTCTCCCATTCCCGTTGTTTCCCTACTCTAATACCAACAACTGCAGTGGGCTGCACTGGGTTTGCCATTCTCTGGTTTGGATGCAATTTAGAATTGCCGCCACTCCCCAGCCCCCCTTTTGTGGTGCCCCTTGGCTCAACCTCCTCCATCCCGGCATGCTGGGTGGTAAGTAATGCAGGCGGCATGTGTAATCCCACCCTGAGATCTAAAGCTGTTGCTTGCCTGGTACTGTTACATAAAATAAATGGATATTGAACAATTCAAAAGAGTGAATTTGGACATTAATTATTCACTCAACAAATATTTATTGAGTACCTAATATATACCATACCAGACTTTTTCCTGGGTGCTGGAGATGCAGCAGGTAACAAGATCAAATTTCTGCCCTCATGAAGGGCATTCTAGTCAAGAGGGATACAATAAACAAATAAATTAATAGATCTATAATATAAAGTCACTGCTAAAGAGTAAGTGCTGTGAAAAAACAAGAAGCAGGGAAAGGGAATAGGAAATGGCATCACTAATCAACATCACTAAGCATCAGGGAAATACGAATCAAAACCTCAATGAGCTATCACCTCACACTGTCAAAATGGCTATTATCAAAAAGACAAGAAATAACAGGTGTTGGCGAGGATGTGGAAAAAAGGGAACCCCTGTGTATTGTTGGTGAGATTGTAAATTGGTGCAGGCACTATGGAAAACAGTGTGGAGGTTTCTCAAAAAATTAAAAATAATAAAAAAAAAGAGGCATTGCTGCTGAATGGGAAGTCATTATTATTGTGACAAATGTTTCTGAGAGGTCATAGTTCATTTATTGAGTGTCTTTCATTTGCTGGGTATTTGTTGGGCATTTAAGATTTAGAGATGGATAAGACACAGTCCCTGCCCTCAGGAAGCTCCAGGACAGAACTGTGAACAAATCAAAATGTCATGGAACGAATGCAACAAAAGCATTTACAATTCTGCAAGCTTGCTTTATTGTTCCCACTTCATACATTAGAAACCAAGACTCAGGATTAAATGATTTGTTCAGTATTATACCACAGACAAAACTGAAATCCAACATGGGGATAGGGAGTTAAAACCTAAACCCTTCCTGTCATTCTATACAACCTTTCTCAGAAAGTGAATGCAGAGGTGATCCAGTCCAATACCTCACTGGAGGCTGGAATCCTTGTAACCTTAAGTAGCAAAAAGCTAGCATCTTGGTGAATTGGGCCCCACGATAATGGATGTAAAATGGATTACATATGCTTTGTCCTGCTTTATAATTCTACTCTTTTTACCCATTGACTTAGATTGCCCATCAAAATAACATTTATAATATTAAATAGTGAGTTAGATTTGCATACGTATCCTGGGCTAGTAGGAATCTGAGATGTCCACTGGATGATACTTTGGTCAGTTTTTAAAATATCTGAGTCACAGTCCATAGCCTTTTAGTGGATTGAATTTTTGTTGATATAAACTATTTTGATGATAAAGGCAAAACCGAATGGATCATCAGGTCGTGCATTCCTGAGAAGTTAAAAGGATTGTGGACAGTAATATGGTATCCTGAGGGCTGGAGTGTATGTATAATTACAACTTTCAGCTCTGTTAGCCACTATGAAGCTATTACTATAATCTTCTATATCAGCGTTTATTAAGTGTGTCATAACAGTTCCAATATGAAATGGCTCTTCATATTTGTTCAGAAAAGATATCTGTGAGCTAATTTTTGCAGAACATTTACCATAACTCTGTTAAGAAAAATTATACGTACCCTACTAATGGTTCCCATGTTAAGAAAGAGAAACTAAACTAGAACAGGAAATAAAAAATATGCGCTTCACTTGAGTACAGTAATAAGTCATTCGAAGAGTCCAAGATAGGACAGGATTCTAGTGGCTGCTAGTGTGGATTAATAGAGTTTTAGATTTTGAAACAAAACTTTTGGGGAATGTGAAGGGCACAAAAACAAACCCACCCACTAAGGCTTAATTTTCTGTAGCCTAACAGAGAGAAATTTAATGAGTACATTTAATGCTCAGGCAAGAACTGGGATAATTATAAAGACTAGAAAGGATTAGAAAGCTTGGTGAATCAGAACAATGTTTCTGTGCCATCATTTTACACTGGAGGATGTTTGCGTTTTGTTCATTTCTTGTAGTGAGTTTCATATTGGCTACTTGAGGTCTGGTATTTGGGTTTACTTCAGTTCCAGTTAGCATAATACTGAACGCCAATGTTTTGTTACTTCAGTGTTCCCTCCTTTCACGATTCCCAAGTTTGTCAGCACTAGAGGAAGACCTTCCATGGAAGCTTAGTATTGAAAGTCTGTCTCAGTATTGAGAGTTTCTTACACCAACAGAGACCCTGCAGCAAAGCTGCAGATGTTGCTTTCCCACCTTGATGGTGGAGCATTGGAGCTGAGTTGGGCCTATTCTTCAGGTAGCCTTCACTGCTGAATCTGCTAGAAAACACTTTCAATAGACCTCTGGTGGAATCTGGAAAATAATGACAAGAAAAAAAAGTCCCTCAACTGCAGGTCTAGATACTCAGAAAATGTTTTATTTACAGTGGGCAAATATCCTTAGAGAGTTTTAGGAGCTATTCCCACATGTGTGTTTGATATAGAAACAGGATATCAGTTATTTCTGTCTCTGGAGGGGATATTTGTTTACACAACAGAAGGGTGAGGTTTTAGAATGTTTTGTCTATGAACCTATGTGAGCAGGCCCCTAGTAGAAGGAATTAGGTCTATTAGGATCTATCCATTATTACTATCTAGCTATTAGGGTCTATTAGGAATTGATACATTTTCTTTTTATTATTTTTCTTTTTTGTCTTATTTTTAAAAAGACAAGTGGATGGAAAAATGTATTGGCCCTCTTCCTTTGGATCAGAAGGTAAACATTCTCGCCTTATGGAATAAATTATTTGGAAAAGGGTAAATTGAAGAGTTAGAACAATTTGAGATGGGAACACACAGCCTATTTCTCTGCCAATAATGGACATTACCTCATGACTATGTTTGAAATTTTCCTCAGCCTGCTTGTAAGGGCTGGAATTGATCAATTCAAGCATTTCCTTGACACCAACTTGATTTTTCTCCATCTGAATTTCACACAGTTTTCTTCTAGCTAGAAGGTAATTTGTTTGGCTCATTATAAAAAATGTTGAACTGGCAAAAGTTTCCAAGATTATGTCTATTTTTTTCTTTCTTTTGGTAAAACCAAACTGCTTCAATAGTCAATTGCCTAGTTAAATGATTAAATTCTTTACTATTCCCATGGCTTGCAGGATTATGGTTGTAAAAAACATTAAGTCCTACAGAAAACCTATGTAACTTGTACTAACATCTTTTGGAAATGAGATCCTTTCTTCTTTAAAAATTCTGCCATTTTTCTCTTCCATAGAGATTGAATTACTTGTTTACCCTTTTTGTTTAAAGGCAGACTATTAGATTTCTCTCAATTATTACATCCTTTATTATAAGTATGACTCAGCTGAACATTATTGTGACCTGTTTTTTAAAAATATCTTTCTTCCCTTTATTTTGGGGAATTGAATTGGTGTGCTAGTGCTTTTCTTTCCCGTGAAGGAGACTTATTGTTCTTGTGGTGAAGGCTTCTAGTTTACTTGGACATCTTTAGATATAATTTGATTATTTTATAGTGGTTGGACTTTTCTTTCCTTTGGACCAACACCTATTCTGTACCTTTCCCTTTTTGTACTTTTTTCTACTCATTATTCAGATGGTCTTTCTCTTCTAGTATCATATTATTTTAATGATTGTAGCTTTGTAATATATATTTTTAAACATCTTTATTGGAGTATAATTGCTTTACAATGTTGTGTTAGTTTGTGCTGTATGACAAAGTGAATCAGCTGCATGTACACATATGTTCCCATATCCCCTCCCTCTTGCGCCTCCCTCCAAACCTCCCTATGCCACCCCTCTGGGTGGTCACAAAGCACCAACCTGATCTCCCTGTGCTATGCGGCTACTCCCCACTAGCTACCTATTTTACGTTTGGTAGTGTATATATGTCCATGCCACTTTCTCACGTTGTCACAGCTTACCCTTCCCCCTCCCCATATCCTCAAGTCCATTCTCTAGTAGGTCTGTGTCTTTATTCCCATCTTGCCCCTAGGTTCTTCATGACCTTTTTTTCTTTTTTTTTTCTTAGATTCCATATATATGCGTTAGCATATGGTATTTGTTTTTCCCTTTCTGACTTGCTTCACTCTGTATGACAGACTCTAGGTCCATCCACCTCACTACAAATAGTTCAGTTTCATTTCTTTGTATGGCTGAGTAGTAATCCATTGTATAAACGTGCCACATCTTCTTTATCCATTCATCTGTCGATGGACACTTAGGTTGCTTCCATGTCCTGGCTATTGTAAATAGTGCTGCAATGAACACTGTGGTACATGTCTCTTTTTGAATTATGGTTTTCTCAGGGTATATGCCCAGTAGTGAGATTGCTGGGTCATATGGTAGTTCTATTTTTAGTTTTTAAAGGAACCTCCATAATGTTCTCCGTAGTGGCTGTATAAATTTACATTCCCACCAACAGTTCCCTTTTCTCCACACCCTCTCCAGCACTGATTGTAGATTTTTTGATGATGGCCATTCTGACCATCAGGGAGAGGTGGTAACTCATTGTAGTTTTGATTTGCATTTCTCTAATGATTACTGATGTTGAGCGTCCTTTCATGTGTTTCTTGGCAATCTGTATATCTTCTTTGGAGAAATGTCTATTTAGGTCTTCTTCCCAGTTTTGGATTGGATTGTTTGTTTTTTTAATATTGAACTGCATGAGCTGCTTCTATATTTTGGAGATTAATTCTTTTTCAGTTGCTTCATTTATGAATATTTTCTCCCATTCTGAGGGTTGTCTTCTCGTCTTGTTTATGGTTTCCTTTGCTGTGCAAAAGCTTTTAAGTTTCATTAGGTCCCATTTGTTTATTTTTCTTTTTATTTCCATTTCTCCAGGAGGTGGGTCAAAAAGGATCTTGCTGTGATTTATGTCATAGAGTGTTCTGCCTATGTTTTCCTCTAAGAGATTTATAGTGTCTGGCCTTATATTTAGGTCTTTAATCCATTTTGAGTTTATTTTTGTGTATGGTGTTAGGGACTATTATAATTTCATTCTTTTACATGTAGCTGTCCAGTTTTCACAGCACCACTTATTGAAGAGGCTGGCTTTTCTCCATTGTATATTCTTGCCTCCTTTATCAAAAATAAGGTGACCATATGTGCGTGGGTTTATCTCTGTGCTTTCTATCCTGTTCCATTCATCTATATTTCTGTTTTTGTGCCAGTACCATACTGTCTTGATTACTGTAGCTTTGTAGTATAGTCTGAAGTCAGAGAGCCTGATTCCTCCAGCTCCATTTTTCTTACTCAAGGTTACTTTGGCTATTCGGGGTCTTTTGTGTTTCCACACAAATTGTGAAATATTTTGTTCTAGTTCTGTGAAAAATGCCATTGGTAGTTTGATAGGGATTGTATTGAATCTGTAGAATGTTTTGGGTAGTAGAGTCATTTTCACAATGTTGATTCTTCCAATCCAAGAACATAGTATATTTCTCCATCTGTTTGTATTATCTTTAATTTCTTTCATCAGTGTCTTATAGTTTTCTGCATACAGGTCTTTTGTCTCCTTAGGTAGGTTTATTCCTAGGTATTTTATTCTTTTTGTTGCAGTGGTAAATGGGAGTGTTTCCTTAATTTCTCTTTCAGATTATTCATCATTAATGTATAGGAATGCAAGAGATTTCTGTGTATTAATTTTGTATCCCGCTACTTTACCAAATTCATTCTAGTAGTTTTCTGGTAATATCTTTAGGATTCTCTATGTATAGTATCATGTCATCTGCAGACAGTGACAGTTTCACTTCTTCTTTTCCAATTTGTATTCCTTTTATTTCTTTTTCTTCTCTGATTGCTATGGCTAAAACTTCCAAAACTATGTTGAATAATAGTGGTGAGAGTGGGCAACCTTGTCTTGTTCCTGATCTTAGACAAAATGGTTTCAGTTTTTCACCATTGAGAATGTTGTTGGCTGTAGGTTTGTCATATATGGCCTTTATTATGTTGAGGTAAGTTCCCTCTATGCCCACTTTCTGGAGAGTTTTTATCATAAATAGGTGTTGAACTTTGTCGCAAGTTTTTTCTGCATCTATTGAGATGATCATATGGTTTTTATCCATCAATTTGTTATACATCAATTTGTGGTGTATCACATCGATTGATCTTCATATATTGAAGAATCCTTGCATTCCTGGGATAAACCCCACGTGATCATGGTGTATGATCCTTTTAATGTGCTGTTGGATTCTGTTTGCTAGTATTTTGTTGAGGAGTTTTGCATCTATGCTTATCAGTGATATTGGCCTGGAGTTTTCTTTTTTTGTGACATCTTTGTCTGGTTTTGGTATCAGGGTGATGGTGGCTTTGTAGAATGAGTTTTGGAGTATTCCTCCCTCTGCTATATTTTGAAAGAGTTTGAGAAGGATAGGTGTTAGCTCTTCTCTAAATGTTTGATAGAATTTGCCTGTGAAGCCATCTAGTCCTGGACTTTTCTTTGTTGGAAGATTTTTTAATCACAGTTTCAATTTCGTTACTTGTGATTGGTCTGTTTATATTTTCCATTTCTTCCTGGTTCAGTCTCGGAAGTTGTGCTTTTCTAAGAATTTGTCCATTTCTTTCAGCTTGTCCATTTTATTGGCATAGAGTTGCTTGTAATAATCTCTCATGATCCTTTGTATTTCTGCAGTGTCAGAGGTTACTTCTCCTTTTTCATTTCTAATTCTGTTGATTTGAGTCTTCTCCCTTTTTTTCTTGATGAGTCTGGCTAATGGCTTCTCAATTTTGTTTATCTTCTTTGAGAACCAGCTTTTAGTTTTATTGATCTTTGCTATTGTTTCCTTCATTTCTTTTTCATTTATATCTGATCTGATCTTTATGATTTCTTTCCTTCTGCTGACTTTGGGGTTTTTTTGTTTTTCTTTCTCTAATTGCTCTTGGTTAGGCTCTTTATTTGAGATGTTTCTTGTTTTTTGAGGTAGGATTTGTATTGCTATAACTTCCCTCTTAGAACTGCTTTTGCTGAGTCCTGTAGGCTTTGGGTCGTTGTGTTTTTATTGTTATTAGTTTCTGGGTATTTTTTGAATTCCTCTTTCATTTCTTCAGTGATCTCTTGGCTATTTAGTAGGGTATTGTTTAGCCTCCATGTGTTTGTATTTTTTACAGTTCTTTTCCTGTAATTGATATCTAGTCTCATAGCGTTGTGGTCAGAAAATATACTTGATATGATTTCAATTTTCTTAAATTTACCATGCCTTGTTTTGTGGCCCAAGATATGAGCTGTCCTGGAGAATGTTCCATGAGCACTTTGAGAAGAAATATCATTCTGTTGTTTTTGGATAGAATGTCCTATAAGTATCAATTAAGTCCATCTTCTTTAATGTGTCATTTAAAGCTTGTGTTTCTTTATTTATTTTCATTTTGGATGATCTATCCATTGGTGAAAGTGGGGTGTTACAGTCCCCTACTATTGTTATGTTACTGTCGATTTCCCCTTTTATGGCTGTTAGCATTTGCCTTATGTATTGAGGTGCTTCTATGTTGGGTGCATAAATATTTACAATTGTTATATCTTCGTCTTGGATTGATCCCTTTATCATTACGTAGTGTCCTTCTTTGTCTCTTTTAATAGTCTTTATTTTAAAGTCCATTTTGTCTGATATGAGAATTGCTACTCCAGCTTTCTTTTGACTTCCATTTGCATGGAATATCTTTTTCCATCCCTTCACCTTCAGTCTGTATGTATCCCTAGGTCTGAAGTGGGTCTCTTGTAGACAGCATATATACGGGTCTTGTTTTTGTATCCATTCAGCCAGTCTATGTCTTTTGGCTGGAGCATTTAATCCATTTACATTTAAGATAATTATCGATATGTATGTTCCTATTACCATTTTCTTAATTGTTTTGGGTTTGTTTTTGTAGGTCTTTTCCTTCTCTTGTGTTTCCTGCCTAGAGAAGTTCCTTTAGTATTTGTTGTATAGCTGCTTTGATGGTGCTGAATTCTCTTAACTTTTGCTTGTCTGTAAAGGTTTTAATTTCTCCATCAAATCTGAATGAGATCCTTGCTGGGTAGAGGAATCTTGGTTGTAGTTTTTTCCCTTTCATCACTTTAAATATGTCCAGCCACTCCCCTCTGGCTTGCAGGGTTTCTGCCAAAAGATCAGCTGTTAACCTTATGGGGATTACCTTGTATGTTATTTGTCGCTTTTCCCTTGCTGCTTTTAATATTTTTTCCTTTGTATTTAATATTTGAAAGTTTGATTAATATGTGTCTTGGTGTGTTTCTCCTTGGATTTATCCTATACGGGACTCCATGCACTTCTTGGACTTGATTGCCTATTTTCTTTCCCATGTTTGGGAAGTTTTCAACTATAATCTCTTCAAATATTTTCTCAGTCCCCTTCTTTTTCTCCTCTTCTTCTGGGACCCCTATAATTCGAATGTTGGTGCATTTAAAGTTGTTCCAGAGGTCTCTGAGAGTGTCTTTAATTCTTTTCATTCTTTTTTCATATTCTGCTCTGCAGTAGATATTTCCACTATTTTATCTTCAGGGTCACTTATCCATTCTTCTGCCTCAGTTATTCTTCTATTGATTCCTTCCAGATAATTTTTGATTTCATTTATTGTGTTGTTCATCATTGTTTGTTTGTTCTTTAGTTCTTCTAGGTCCTTGTTAACACGTTTCTTATATATTCTCCATTCTATTTCCAAGATTTTGGGTCACCTTAACTATCATTATCCTGAATTCTTTTTCAGGTAGACTGCCTATATCCTGTTCATTTATTTGGTCTGGTGGGTTTTTACCTTGCTCCTTCATCTGCTGTGTGTTTCTCTGTCTTCTCATTTTGCTTAACTTACTGTGTTTGGGGTCTCCTTTTCACAGGCTGCACGTTCATAGTTCCTGTTGTTTTTGGTGCCTGCCCCAAGTGGGTGAGGTTGGTTCAGTGGGTTGTGTAGGCTTCCTGGTGGAGGGGACTGGTGTCTCTGTTCTGGTGGATGAGGCTGAATCTTGTCTTTCTGGTGCGCAGGGCCATGTCCGGTGGTGTGTCTGTGAACTTAGTATGATTTTAGGCAGCCTGTCTGCTAATGGGTGGGATTCGTTCCTGTCTTGCTAGTTGACTGTCATGGGGCATCCAGCACTGGATCTTGCTGGCTGTTGGGTGGATCTGGGTCTTAGTGTTGAGATGGAGATCTCTGGGAGAGCTCGTACCGATTGATATTACATGGGGCTGGGATGTCTCTGGTGGTCCAATGTCCTGATCTCGGCTCTCCCACCTCAGAGCCTCAGGGCTGACACCAGGCCAGAGCACCAGGACCCTGTCAGCCACACAGCTCAGAAGGAAAGGGAGAAAACAGAAAGAAAAGTTTATTAAATTAAAATAAAAAAAGAGAGAAACCAAACCAATAAACAAATCCACCAATGATAACA
The DNA here is from genome assembly GCF_951394435.1 of Stenella coeruleoalba. Taxonomy (NCBI): domain Eukaryota; kingdom Metazoa; phylum Chordata; class Mammalia; order Artiodactyla; family Delphinidae; genus Stenella; species Stenella coeruleoalba. The sequence continues at coordinate 22,483,395 of NC_137164.1, read as the reverse complement.
GGTGCTAAAACTATACTAAGATTAAATATAAAAACCTGAAACAAATCAGTCATTGACAGCCGACCCCAAGTCTACAGTTGCTCCCACAGTCCACCACCTCAATTTTGGGACGATTCGTTGTCTATTCGTGTATTTCACAGATGAAGGTTACATCAAGTTTATTGTGGGGATTTAATCTGCTGCTCCTGAGGCTATTGGGAGAGATTTCCCTTTGTCTTCTTTGTTCGCACAGCTCCTGGGGCTCAGCTTTGGTTTTGGCCCAACCTCTGCATGTAGGTTGCCCTCAGGCATCTGTTCCCACCCAGACAGGATGGGGTTAAAGCAGCGGCTGATTAGGGTGCTCTGGTTCACTCATGCTGTGGGGAGGGAGGGGTACGGTAGTTATAATCGGAATGCGGGGTGAGCCTCCAGTGGCAGAGGCCGGCATGACGTTGCAACAGCCTGAGACGCACTGTGTGTTCTCCCAGGGAAGTTGTCCCTGGATCACGGGACCCTGGCAGTGGCGGGCTGCACAGGCTCCCCGGGGTGGGGTCTGTGGATAGTGACCCATGCTTGCACACAGGATTCTTGGTGGCAGCAGCAGCAGCAGCATTAGCATTTCATGCCCGTCTCTGGTGTCCGAGCTGATAGCTGTGGCTTGCGCCCTTCTCTGGCACTAATTTAGGTGGTGCTCTGCCTCTTCTGGGCAGACAGGGAAGGAATCCCCTCTCCTCACACACCCCGAAACAATGGTCTGTTGCCTCTTCTGCAGGTCCAGAATTTTCCCCGGACTCCCTCCCAGCTAGCTATGGCACACTAGCCCCCTTCAGGCTGTGTTCACACAGCCAACCCCAGTCCTCTCCCTGGGATCTGACCTCCGAAGCCCAAGCCTCAGCTCCCAGCCCCCACCTGCCCCGGCGGGTGAGCAGACAAGCCTCCCGGGCTGTTGAGTGCTGGTCGGCACTGATCCTCTGTGCAGAAATCTCTCCACTTTGCCCTCTGCACCCCTATTGCTGCGCTCTCCTCCATGGCTCTGAATCGTCCCTCCCGCCCAACCCCCATCTCTGTCCATGAATGGTCTTCCTAGTGTGTGGGAACTTTTCCTCCTTCACAGCTCCCTCCCAGAGGTGCAGGTCCTGTCCCTATTCTTTTGTCTCTGTTTTTTCTTTTTTCTCTTGCCCTACCCAGGTACGTGGGGATTTTCTTGCCTTTTGGGAAGTCTGAGGTCTTCTGCTAGTGTTCATTAGGAGTTGTTCCACATGTAGATTTATTTTTTATGTATTTGCGGGGATTAAGGTGATTTCCATGTCTTACTCCTCTGCCATCTTGAAGGTCCTCTCTGTAATATATTTTGAAATTAGGATGCCTCCAGCTTTATTCTTCTTTCTCAAGATCTCAAGATCAAAGTAGCTTTGGGCTATTCAAAGTCTTTTGTGATTTCATATGAATCTTAGAATTTTTTTTCTATAAAAAATGCCATTGGGATTTTGATGGGAATAGTATTGAGCCCTGTAGATTGCTTTGGGTAGTATGGGCATCTTAACAATATTAAGTCTTCCAATCCATGAACATGGGATGTTTTCCATTTACTTGCATTTTAAATTTCTTCTTTAATTTCTTTCTTCAGTGTATTACAGTTTTCAGAGTACAAGTTTTTCCAACTACTTGGTGAAGTTTATTTTAAGTATTTTATGCTTTTTGATGCTACTGCAAATGGGATTGTTTTCTTACCTTCCTTTTTGCATGGTTCATTGTTAGTATATAGAAACGCAACTGGTTTTTGTGTGTTTTTCTATCCTGCAACTTTACTGAATTCATTATTGTTCTAAGATTGTTTTTGGTGAAATCTTTAGATTTTCTGTGTATAGGAACATGTTATCTGTAAACAGAGATCATTTTACTTTTCTCTTTCTGATTTGGCTGCCTTTTCTTTGTTGCCTAATTGCTCCAAGACCTTCAGTACTATGTTGAATAGACGTTCACCACTAAATTTCGATCAATTACAGGTCACAGTGATTCAATCTCTGAAATATATTTTCCTTTTCTCTCTTTCATTCCAACACTGCTGCCACTCTGGTTTTTGTCACTTCTTTCTCTGCAATAGCCTAACTGATCTCTTCTTGATCCTAGGTTGCTCCTTTCTTTTTCCACCTGCCAGTGGAGTGAACGTTCAGCAACAAAATGCTCCCTTTCTTAAACACATTAATGACATGTATTCCTATAACTTTGGGGACAAAAATAACATTTTCTTTTGCAGGTAAGGCCCTTCACAATCTGATTTCCACACACCTCTCTAGTTTCATCTTTTACCAGTCCTTCATACAAACTATTTACCAAAAAGAACGCCTATCATCATCTAAATACTGTGCACTTTCCTACTTCTGGGCTGTGGTGCAAGCTCTGAACATCATAAGATCTTTTCTAGAATATCTTCTCCGAATCTGCCTCTTATCCTTCTACTCATTCATCATCAGTCAGCTCAGTGTCATTGCCACCTAATTTCATTCAGTGCCCTTCTTTTGTGCTCTTATAGTGTGCATATCATACATTCATCTTTTTAGCTAGACCACATGCTTCTAGAGTTGTTACTCTATGCTTTAATATATTTTATAGTATAGTCATTGATTATTTTTACATTCTAACAAAATAAAAGAATTGAGGGGGTACCTATTGAGGGAATTGGTGATGTTGAGCTGCAGAATAGAATGGTGTGGAAGGGTGAGGTGGGCAACAGAGGGGTGGTGGATCATGATACCTGTTTCCACACCTGAAGTCTTTCATAATGAAGGGTTTATATGTCCATCTGGGGGAGATTGCAGGGGAGCAGATTTTCTCTTGATGTAAGAAAAATGAACAGAGTTTTCTGAAGAAAGAATAGGCTACTGGGTCAGGAGGAAGTGAATAAATCACTTCTGGGTCTGTTTCGAGAAATGTTGGACTGTCTCTCCTGATTGAGTAATGTTTCTGTTGAAGGAAGGAATTCAGCCTCTTCTGGAGGGTTTGGTCAGATGGCCTATGACATCTCTTCCAACTTTTACATTCCACCATTATTTTCTAAAATAAAAAAAATAAAAATTACAGCTTCTTTTAAAAGAACGAGATACCACTATATATCCAATAGAATGGCCAAAATCTGGAACACTGACAATACCAAATGCTGGCAAGGATTTGAAGTAACAGGAATTCTTATACATTGCTGGTGGGAATACAAAATGGTACAACCACTTTGGAAGAGAGTTTGGTGGTTTCTTACAAAAATAAACATACATCTCCAGTAAACATATAATCCAGCAATTGTGTTCCTTGGTATTTACCCAAATGATTTGAAAACATAGGTCCATATAAAAAACCTCCACACAGATGTCTATAGTAGCTTTATTTATAATTTCCCAAACTTGGAAGCAACCAAGATTTCCTTTAGTAGGTGAATGGATAAATAAATTATGGTACACCCAATCGAATATTATTCAGTCCTACAAAGAAATTAGCTATTAAGCCATGAAAGATACAGAGGAAGCTTAAATGCATATTACTAAGTGAAAGAAGCCAATATGAAAAGGTGACATACTGTATGATTCCAACCTAATGACATTCTGGAAAAGGTAAAACTATGTAGACCATAAAATGAAAAGTGGTTGGGAGGAATGAATAGGCAGAGCATAGTTTGTTTTTTTTTAAGGTAGTGAAAGTACTCTGTGTAATATTATAGTGATGGATATATGTCCTTATACATTTGTCCAAATCCATAGAAGGTATAACACCAAGAGTGAAACCTAAGGTAAACTATGGACTGTGGGTGATTATGATGTGTCAATGTAGGTTCATCCTTGGTAAAAAAAAAAGTACCATTCTGGTGAGTGATATTGATATTGAGGGAGGCTGTGCATATGTTGGGCAGAGAACATAGGGGAAATCTCTGTACCTTCCTTTCAATTTTGTTGTAAACCTAAAGCTGCTCTAAAAGATAAAGTCTTTAAAAAACTAAATAACAGCTTCTTCACACTTAAACCTTGAAAACAGATTGACCTACATAGTACTACTTAGAAGGTTTCAGTGAAGCCAAAGGAACACAGGCCCCTCTCAGAATTCAGGTTTGAACTTAATTATTGCAAAGGTGTTTGATAGTGTGGCTTCCTGATTTCTGTCGTTCACCCTTTTCCTCATCAGTATCCCATTCCTGATGGCCAACATCTAACAGTACAATGATCAAGGAACAATGTTTTATGTATCCTAAGATACCTATCTTACTCTATGTTGTGTTACATTCCTTTTTGTGCTTGAATATCTACCCAATTAGAAGATACCTATCTTACTCTATCTTGTGTTACATTCCTTTTTGTGCTTGAATATCTACCCAATTAGATTGTGAACGATGTCTTAAATTTTTATGTACCCTCTGTAGCTTTTATATCTGTCCTTAGCGAGGATTCCACAAATGATTGTTAAGGTGAATTGAATTTAGGCTACAGGATGAAACAGATTCAGCTAATCCATTCTAAAACATTGTAGTAGGGGCTTCTCTGGTGGTGCAGTGGTTGAGAATCTGCCTGCCAATGCAGGGGACATGGGTTCGAGCCCTGTTCTGGGAAGATCCCACATGCCACGGAGCAACTAGGCCCGTGAGCCACAACTACTGAGCCTGCATGTCTGGAGCTTGTGCTCTACAACAAGAGAGGCCGCGACAGTGAGAGGCCCACACACCGCGATGAAGAGTGGCCCCTGCTCGCCACAACTAGAGAAAGCCCTCGCACAGAAACAAAGACCCAACACAGCCAAAAATAAATAAATAAAAATTAAATAAAAAAAAAATTACCCTCTAAAACATTGTAGTAATCTACCAGAGGGATAAAAATAGGAAAAAAACAAAACAAAAACCATGAACATGGGACCTCAGGATACTCTGGCATTTCAGTTTCTGAAATGTGGCAGTTTGGTAGTACTGGCAAGTTGGGAAGAGAGGTATGCCAATTACAGGGTGAGGAGGTGAACAGTACAGCTGAGAGTCAAGAGGACTGAGCACCTATGTCCTGACTTAGCCTCAAGTGGTCCTCAGTAGAATCTAACAGGTAGACCCTCCTGGGGATCCAGGAAATACTGCAAACACAGGGAATTCAGTCCATTGTTAATGTTGGCCAGATCACAGACAGTATAAGTTAGGAAATACCAGAATTCACAAAGCAAGAATGTTTCTGTCTTTTTCATAGGCATCTAAAAATAGAATTAGCTACCAAAGAGAAAGAAAGAAACAACCAGATTTTTCAAGAGGAGGAGGAGAGGTTGTAATTCCTCTTTTTTTTTTGCGGTACGCGGGCCTCTCACCATTGTGGCCTCTCCCGTTGCGAAGCACAGGTTCCGGACGCGCAGGCTCAGCGGCCATGGCTCATGGGCCTAGCCGCTCCGCGGCATGGGGGATCTTCCCGGACCGGGGCACGAACCTGTGTCCCCTGCATTGGCAGGCGGACTCTCAACCACTGCGCCACCAGAGAAGCCCCCTCTTTTTTTTTTCTTCCAGATTTTTCTATGGCTAGCAAAACTATGCTCGTCAATCCTTTGGTGTTGACAGCAAAGTATCCCACAGTATCTGCCAGGTAGCTGTTGATCTGTAAATCATCCACCTTCTCCCATACTTATTGCCTCTGGAGGGCCCCTGTGGGGCAGCCTCCTGCTTGAAGCTGAAAATAATTGCTGATCTTTATAAAGGCAGAGAGAGGCCTGAGGGAAGGAATACTGGACATAGAGACTAGTGGCATTGGAGAAAGGGGAGCTGACTAGTTTGCAAAGTAAACTTTTCCTCAAAAATTCAATTGAAAGCATTCACAAGTCTGCACATCCAGCCTTGTTGGCTGGTCATCTGCGGCAGCAGAGTTCAGATATGATGACAGAGCTATGTGAATCCTGGGTGGAGAGACATTCCCGTGATGTGCCCTGTGGGACCTTCTGCCTTCCTGCTGACAGCATCATCTGTTCCAAAAAAAAAAAATTATGCTTCTAATTAAGACTGAAGCTGAGAAATTTTCCTGACAGGGGTGGAAGTTGTAGCATGCATGGCCCATTAGATTTGCATTCTTTGTTCAGTGGGACATAAAGTCACTACTTTATCAACAAATTGAAACACCGAGGATATTCTCTCTCTCTGACTTTCCTACATACAATCATTACACCGCCCCACACGCATGCATGAGACACACACATCCAGTTACTACTTTAGAGTAAGCTCTTTTTTTTCTTTTATAGTTTCAGGTGGAATCAATCAGTCAATCAATTTCTCTGTGTGTCTCTGTCTCTTTCTCTCTTTCTTCAATATTTCCCAGACTTGTGGGGGACTTTCCCTCCAGATTTGGTGGTTTTAAATTCAGGACAACCCTGATAGAATAAAGACTTTTTACCACTAAGGAGATTTGAGAAAAATAGGCCTCTATCCCTAAAGGAAATAGCGAAAGTTCATTCCTAACAATTTTTTGAATGGGCATTAACTGCTGAAATAAGTGAAATAGGTTGACAGTTTCCCACAGTGGCTAATTTGAAGGGGATAAGAGGTACCTAGAAGTACAGAGTTTGGTGCATTTGGTAAAAATAAAACAGCCTTCTTACTTTATAATGACAGCTTGTGTTATAGGTTTCTTCCTAAAGTGGAAATGTTGCCAAGGCGATACCTTGGCAATCTTCTACATGGCTGCTTTTCACATTAATCCACACAGGCTTCACGGACGTTAATCTTTATAACACACCTATGCAGTCCAGAAAGGCAGAATATATTGTTTTAGTCCGTTTTTCATGAAGGGAAAGAATAATAGAAAACAAATGTTTCTGGTCTCCACTCGCCTTTCCAGGACACACTGTCAATGACCAGACCTGGGATTTTGAAATGGCCTTAGGACCTCAGTCCAGGACTGTGGAGAAAACAGAGCAGGAGACCTAAAGAGAATGAATGTAACAAGCCAGATCAAGGACGCAGCTGCTGATCAGAGCTGGAAGGTCTGCCACTGAGACAGCGTGGAGGCCAGGGGGCAGAAGCCCAAAAGGAACCAGAGCCAAAAGTCACAGTTAGCAAAGCTCAGAGCCAAAGCACAAGACAGGAACCAAAGAAGCAATCAACACTGAGCAAGAATGTCCAGTGTCAGCGTTCAGAAAGTGCCCTTGTGACCTCCCTTGGTGTAGTAGCGCTTCCTTAGCCCCAGGGTGGGCGGCCCCTCTGGAAAGCAGCCCCTACAGCTGGGCTTGAGGAGTGATTAACCTTGGAGTCAGGGTGAGCTGTTTCAATTTTTACTAGACCTTCCACTATGAGGAGACAGAGACAAAATCTTTATGCCCAAGATGTCTCTGGAGTCATAAAGTTCACCAAAGTGGTATCATAGGGGCAAGGCTTGGACTAGGGTGGGCGAATGAGGTGCCTAGGGTGCCAGCCTTAAGGAGGCATTCACTCATAGTGTCAGACAAGTGCAGGTCACTGAGGCTCAGAGAGGGGAAGGATGCTTCCCTGCCCAAGGCTGGGCAGCACTGGCCCTGACACCCGATGGCCTCTGTTTCCCTTTGACATTGGGCCACGAGTCCATTCTGAATCAGAGTCTGGGGACCCCATGGTGTTTCTTGAAACAAAATATATGATTAATATTTAGCGTCTCCCTGGCTTTTAATAATGTAGGATGGATGAAAATAAACTCCTAAATCAATGTAACAGAAAAATGTTGGCTAACACCACGGTAAAGACATTTTCTCTTATCCATTGGCTGGCCAGGAAGTTCTAAATACTTTCCCAAGAGTATCTGCTTCAAAAAGAACAGAGAGAAAGTTACTGAGAGACCCCAGCAAATGTTTGCTGAATGAATAGATAATGAATTAGAACTGACAACAGAGAGAATAGGACTCACATGAACCCCATGAAAATATTCAGTATTCTTCCTTTTAGTTCCATCTGGTGATTAACAGGCTTGGTTTATTTTTATATACTAAATTTTTTCAAGCGATATCTATATTAAGTGCCCAAAAGCTTTTCCTCTGAAACTTATCATTTAAATCACTTCAGTTGACTCTGATCCCAACCAAGTAAGATGTTAAGGAAAGAACAAGAGAAATAGTATAAAACTTTATCCAAGAAGACTTGTTGGTTAATTTTGATTTGGGGTGTTTGTGAAGAGCTCCCTCAAATCCATATTCTAAATCTAAATGGAGTATCTTCCGTTTTCCAGTCAAGAGTCATTTTCTTTCTTTCTTTTTTTCCACTGGGCTCCACAGATTGGGCTGTCTTCTGTCTGCTTCTGAGGCTGTCATCCATCTCCAGGGTTTATAGTTGCTGACAACGTGCTTCAATAATTCACAAGGAACAGGACCCGTTTTGTGTTCCCCCTTTTTTCAGTTGGCTCAGTGATGCAAAGCAGATTAAAAGCATGCTTTTTGTCAGTGAAGTAAGTCGAGAGGTATCAGAGACACCCTACGAGGAGTAATAACTGAAGGAGTTACTGCTATTAAATGTTTTCCACCAAAGCACGACTGGATAAAACCAGAAACACACTGGGGTCTGCCCGGCACCCTTGAATCCTGCTTGCCCGGTGACTGTACTCAAGAATACCCTGTCTAGCCTGCAAAATGTGGAGTTGATTTATTCCGGCTCTCAAGGTTTAAGGAAGGGAAATCTAAGGACAAAATGAAATTTTAAATTCACTCACTCAATTTATATAACCTGTGGCATTTGTTTGCTAATTATCTTGGTAAGATGTTTAAGTAGCAACTATTAGGCATTCTTCCCATAACTCTCTTCAAAAGAAGATGCCTTTTATTTCTGCGCGGCTTCAGACAACAGAGCAGGAATGAGAAGGCCACACAGCCGTGACTTTCACTCTTCAGAGAAGGAGCCTCCTGGGGACGTGCCGTTGCTCGTGTGTCTTTAATATGAGATGTAAAAAGTTCTGTGTCAGGCTGAAGTCCCCAGACTGGCCTCATCTCAGAGGAGGCTGGAGCCTGTCAGGGCTCCCATGTCCTGACTTTGTTGACTGATTTCTGCTTATTGAAATTCAGCCGCAGCAGCAGCAGAAGCTGCCTCCTCCCTGTAGCTAGCTCCTATCCCTGTGCAAATAAGACTGTGGCTCAAAGGCTTTGTAAACCACGATTTCCAGGGCCAATTTCAATACTCCGGTTCCTCTCTGAAGCCAATAACCAGACCCACACCAGAAGGTGGACACACCCCTCCAGATAAAGAATGGACTTATTTAGGTTCATGCAGAAACCAAAGAGGAAAGAACAGGGTGGATGATACAGTCCTATACTGGCCCTTGCAACTGAGCTGAGGGCTGCTTTGTGGAACCTGGCTGACTACCTCAGCTGCTCGTGTCCACATAGCACGCCCTCTGCACGACCTTGGCGTGCCTTGCATCTTCAGTTTGGTTTTGGCATTAGTGGTTTTCATAGATTTTTCTCCCTCATATTTTCCACATATCTCATATCATTATTAAAAGTGTATTTTGGATAGACTGGTCCTAGCCATTGAGTAAAAAATTCTGCTTTTGAAAAGTATATTTGTAATGGAATATTGCAAGGCTCACGATCTGGAAATCAGCTGACATCTGCTATGTCCTTATATGTCAATACACATAAATGTACACAGATATACAGATAGATAGTTCTACACATAAAATATTAACTATATTTACATGTGGTTTTCTTTAGGTAAGTAAATACAAAACTTAACCTCAGTTCCACTTGGCTTTTGGCAAGAAGTTGTCACCTAGTTTTCATCCAATTGGCAAATGCACATAATTAATAAATGAGTTTAAAGGATACAATTTTTCCTTTTGTTTTCTTTAAAATGCAATTTGAGATTGGAGTAAAACAGAATAAATATCAATGGAGGCCCAAAACCTTACAAACACTTTAATAGGATAGGCCTGTGGTAGCTGGAACCATAGCCCTTGAGGGCCACACTGATCCAGAAATTCCAGTCATCAAAACCTGACTTTTTTTTTTTTTTTTTTGCTTCTCCATCATATTCTGAAGCTTGTGGTAGCCCTAAAAGGGTTGCCAGTTCACTCTTACAACTTTGCCCCAGGCTGAGGAAAGAACTGACTCCAAAATGTGTTCTGACAATGACATCGTCACAAAGGTGAGTCTTCTTGGTGTTAAAACTATCATGGCTGCAGATACAGGGGATGTGCTCTTAGGCTTCACTGCAGGGATGCTGGGAGCGACTAGCTTCCCCAGGTGGATGCCACACAGACACACCAAAACGCAGGAGTGGGTACATGACTGTGAGATGCACTGGTCCTGTCCCATACTGCACCATCAGAGACTGGCTCAGCAGAGCACTGGAATGGTACATTCAAGGCATAGCTGAGGCAGCAGCTTTGAGATTAGGGTAAGGAAGTGGGGGTCATCATCTAGGGTGCACTGTGTACTTGATATCAACGAATACTATACGGTGTGACATCCTCAGTAGGTAGAATACATACTTCCAGGAGTTAGGGGTCAGGGCAGGAATGGCCCTGCTTACCATCACTCCGTTACCTGCTTGGAGAATTTCTCTTCCTCTCCTTGTTTCTCTGAGTTCTGTCCTGGTTCCCTCTGGTCCTTCCACCAGAGGACACAGAGTCCTATTAAACTATAATCGACAGCTCAGCACTTTGGGTTCCTTGTGCCAAGGGACCAACAGGCAAGAAGGGGGTGACTCGTGGCATCAGGAGGAGGTTGGGAGACTGTCATACAGTGGAAGAAGGGAAGAATATATTTGGCACCCAAGTGATTTTTTTAGGTGCCTCTTGGTACTATTTTGCCCAGTGTTGACAGTAATAGGCAAGTTTAGAAACCTTAGTCAGAGAAGGACGTGGTGACTGGGAGCTCAGACCCCTCTGGTCAGGTTCATGCCACCAGGTAAGACACCCAGACCTGTGGAGATGCTAGGTGAGGTTGAGGAGAATATAGAATGGAGGTGGAGGAGGAGACAATGCGTTTCACTTGTGATCCCAAGACTGGCTGCTCAGCTGGGGCTGTGTTTCTTGCCACTAAACCTCAGTAGGTTTACCTGAGGAAGAATACACCACAAAGCTGCCTCCAGAATGTATACAGAGCAGTGGATTCAAAGGGTGGACTCGTGACCTCCGTGAAGTGCTACCTAGACCCTCATTCAGGACCAAAAAACTTGCTCCCCAAGCTGCTGGGAGTACTGCAGACAGATAGCTTTTGCTGTCAGCTTACTTTGGGAATTGTCTCAACTGAAGAGAGCCCCTGGCATCCAGGAACTGGTTGACCTGGGGATGTCAAACTTGTTGCCTCTTGCTAAAATGGTGTATCTCTAGATCTTGCAGCTTCGGAACTCAACTGTGCGGTTTGCTGAGGTTTTTGTTAAGACTGCAGTTGTAGCCCAACATCTCCCTTCATCCACTCCTCTTATTTTCCTTCTTTCCTCAGGTGTTGATCAAGAGAACCTCTAATAAACTTCCTACATGCAAACCACTCCTCAGTCTCTGGTTCCTGGGGAACCTAACTTGCAGCAGTGTTAGGAAAAAAATGAAACAGGGAAATGGAATAAATATCAGATATCAGGAGGGGCTGCCTAGTTAAGATGGTCAGGTAGGACTCCTCCAAGAAGTTGATATTTGAGCCGATGTGTGAATGAGAAGGGGCACAGAAAGATCTGGGGGGGCGGGTAGCCTCCCAGACAGAGGAAAGTATGAAGACCCTGAGGGGAGAATGAGTTGGACGTGTTCCAGAAAAAAAGGAAGGCCAGTGTTACGTGTGATAAATGAAAAACAGGCCGGTAGAAAAAGCTGCTGGATCATGGAGTTTGAACTTTATTCTAAATACAGTAAGTAATTATTAACAATAATTTAAAATATTACTTTGACTTCTGTGTAGTGAATGACTTGCAGATGTTGAAAGTAGAATCGGGATGAATGGTGAGTTATAAGGTCACCCAGGAAAGAAATGGGGTGTTTTGGATGAGGGTGGTGATGGTGGAGTGTGATTGATTTTTGCTATTTATTTTGGAGGTGAATCTAAAAGAAGTTGTGATGGGTTACGTGCAGGACAATGAAAAAAGAATAATTAAAGATGACCCCTAGGATAGGCCTGAGCAACTGGGGCCCCGTCACTAATTGGGATCTGAAAGACTAGCAGAGGAGAATGTTTGAAAGGAGAAATCTAAAGCAACCTGAGGATGGGGTACAAAGTTCCCAGAGAAAAGAACAGATTCAAAGTTTATATTACCTAATTAAGTAGTGAATTCAACTTTGTCAATCTTTTCCATCCTTCTGTGCTTCAGTTTCTTAGTTTTCCAGTCTTTCCTAGGCAGTTATGAGATTTTGTAGGCCTCAATCTATAATTATCTATAAACTGGTTTAAGTTTCTCAGAGAGTTTGCATTTTCAGCCACCTCCCAAGTGACACTGATGCTGTGGTCAGAGGACATTTTGAGCATCAAGGTTCCAGTCAGACAGACCCAGTTTTGAATTATTTCCCAGTCAATTATTAGTTGTATAATATTCGGGAAGTTTAAGTCTTCTCAGAACTTTCATTTCTTTAAAAATAGGAACAATATACCTACTTCATAATGTTACTGAGAGAATTAAATGATGTCATGTCTGTAGAGCATAAAGCAAGCAACCCAGCTCCTCACTCACAACAGCGTTCACTAATTTAGTCTCCCTCCCACTCCGTCTCAAAAAGGGTGTCTATTCACAAATTATATTAGAATTTAAAAAAATCATTATAAGGCTATTGGCATTCAGAGAATTAAGATGTGTGGTTTTGACTACAGCTAAGTAACTCGAATGGTCCACAGAAGGTAGTCTTTTGAATTTTGCTGAACTACGTATTTAAGTCCTATACACTGAGGTGACGGTCATTGGCAGTAGTGAGTCACTTTCCCAGGGTGAAACCTATCCAAGGTCAAGCATCCTCATCTCAGACCAACTTTATGGTTCTTAGCTCATCGTCCCATCCATGCACCTTTTGTGAAGCAAGAAAATCTCTGTATTTTATGGAAAATGCCCCTGCTAAACAAAGGCACAAACAGAAAAAAACAAACAATTCGAACCAACCAGTGAAGAGTGTTGGCATGAAAGTGAGGAGAAAGCTAAGAAATCTAGGAAAAAGATGATGCTTATACAGCAAACTAGGAGTTTGGGATAAATTATGGAGTGGGAATGCCACACTGGCAGTGGTTTGGATTCACGATATGAGTTCTTTCACCATGTGCCCCATAAGGAAATAAGGAAAGGTAATTCACACACTATTTCAATAAATTTTCCAGACAGAATTCCTACTGTTTGCTTCATAAATGAGTCTATCCTCTATTTATAGAATTATGAAGGTCTTAAGGGGTCAATTAAAAGTTTTTAATGATGCTTGACTGAACTTTATGGAAAAAATTCTATGCTACAATGGTATCTGTGATTTGGGGAATCTGTAAATTGTAAGGTGGAAATTGTTAACCATAGGATTGGTAATCACATTGTAAAGAGAGAATTGGCATCTTTAATTTCTTGATTTACAATAAGACCATGGTGTTTGTCAATAGATATTCAGCACCATGTACACAAAGTACAGGGGCAAATGAGACATGGATACTGCGCTCTTTTGAGGAAGGGAAAACACTGGCTCCATGATGCAAATATAACCCTGAAAATTAGGAAGGTAAATTGTCTTGGGGAAAGAATACTGGGATCTATGACTGGCAGATGCTCATAACATAGGTGCATTTAAAAGAGCTGTTAATCCTCTGGTAATCAAAGAGACAAAAGGGAGATATAATTTATTATGATACTAAAGCACTGAGCTAGCTCTAAGAAATCTGACACAGCCTAGAAGTGATCAGCAAATCTCAACACTTTTGTTTTCTGTCAAGTCACTTAACTTTGGATACTCTCTGTGGTAGCTAGGGCTAAAACATGCCTAAAGATAGATATATTTCCACAAAAAAATAATTTTTATACTCACATCCATAAAAAAAGAAAAACCAGCATTCTCACTTTCACAAGGCTTCGATCAGTCTCAACACCATGGTGTTCCTTTCATTTGAACCTTGTAATCCTTGTAGGGTGGATGATCCCACATTCCATGGTTGTTTGAAGAGTCTTGAGTTGAATTCTGTGGACATGTTGGTCTGTGTTGCAGAAAGACTGGTATTTCCTAGGTCAGGTTAAAGGAAGTGAACCACAGGATTGATTAAAATTCCATTGGGCACTAATTCCTTTGTATTATCTTCTGGAATCCTCACTTAAAATGCAGATGCTCTAGGGAGGGTAATACATTAAAGAGCATTAAGGAGTAACACTATCAAGAGAGCTGCCAAGGTCAGTTTCCATCCTAATAATGTCCACAGAATGTCACTCATTCTTAGTAGGCTGTTCAAGACTTTTTCAAGAATTCACTTTAAAGTCTTATCAGAGAGCTCCTGGTCTCCTGAGTGGAGATAGGCTAACCATTTGTATTGCTCCAGTGAAATGGGAGGAAAAAATATAGTGGCATACAAGCAGTCTTTATCAAAGGGGGGAAGTAAACTCTTGTTGAGTGTCTCCCGTTTCCCGGGCTGTGTCCTATGAGCTTTGGATATGGCATCTCATCAAATCCTTTCTCCAGTGTCATTGTGCTCTTACTTCTATCACCGTTTTACGGATGGGAAACTGAGGCTATGGGAGGTTAAGTAGCTGCCATGAGGAGCTGATCTTGGAGTCAAGGTTGCCCTATCTCCTTTCAAAGCTCATTAACCCAGGAAAAGAGATCTTACCTAGGAAATTTGGTCTAAGGCATTTTGGTTCTCTCTCTCACAACCCAGGTCCATATAATTCTGACTTGTACAGAGGCTTTTCAAGAGAAGCAAAGTAGAGGAGAAAAGGTTAACATGCTAAGTATTATGAGACTTATTATTGAGCAGGACTGGAGTAGCAATGGAAGGAAGGCTATTTCCCATGTCCTATTTGGAAGAAATGCCTCATTTCTTTATTTTTAGAATGTTTAGAAAATTATTCTGTGTCAAAGCTAAACATAATCTTACCATATGATCCAGCGATCGTGCTCCTAAATGAGCCCAAACTTAGGTCCACATAAAACATCGTGCACACATTTTTACAGCCGCTTTGTTCAAAACTGCCAAAATGGGAAGCAACCAAGATGTAATTCAATAGGTGGATGGATAAACAAATTGTGGTACATTCAGACGATGGAAAATTATTTAGTGATAAAAAGAAATGAGCTAGTGAAAAAGACAGGGAGGAAACTTAGCGCATACGGCAAAGGAAAGAAGCCAGTCTGAAAGGCTACATACTATATGATTCTCACTATATGACATTCTGGAACATAACTTTAAACAGAGTAGAAATAGCAGAGGTTGCCAGGGGTTCAGTGGGGTTGGTGGTGTGGCGGAGGGAGCTGAACAATTGGCACACAAAGCATTTTTAGGGCGGGGAACTATTCTGTATAATACTATAACGGTGGATACATGACTATGCATTTGTCAAAACCACAGAACGGCAGAACACGAAGAATGAACCCTGATGTAAACTATGGACTTTAGTTAATAATAATGTGTCAGTATTGGTCCATCGATTGTACGCACAAATGTAAGATGTTAGTAATAGGGAAACTGTGGGCAAAATGTGGGGTATCTTGGAAAGAGAGTATAAGGGAACTCTCTGTACTTTCTGTTCCATTTTTCTATAAACCTAAAACTGCTCTAAAAAGTACATTAATTTAGAAAAATCATTCTAAGTCTAGACAATAATATTGTACTATAATTATGTGATGTGATAAATAGTGCTACAATGGCAATCATATTACAATACAAAAGTGTATCAAAGAACATGTTGTACATCTTAAGTTCATACAGTGTTATGTGCCAAATATATTCAATTAAAAAAATCATTCCAGGACTTCCCTGGTGGTCCAGTAGTTAAGACTCTGTGCTTCCACTGCAGGGGAAGTTGTTGGGGAACTAAGATCCCACATACTGTGTGGCATGGCCAAAAACTTTTTTAAAAATGCAAATATTTAAAAACAAAACTTCAGGTGGATACAGTCTATGGACCACCACTTTGTGATCTCTACTGAAAATGTTTAGCTTGGTTTCCAGCACTCAATAAATGCTAGTGTTCAACAAATTAAAAAAAAAAATAGAAAGTAAAAAATAAAAATATAAAAATTCCAGAACTATTCCATTCTTCAAATGTCTTATTAAACTATAACAGATATAGGTAGAGAGTAAAGAAGGAATAAGAATAGTGTAAAGGAAAGGAAGAGGCAGAAAAAATATGAGAATTATAATAAGCTAAAAAGAAATTTGTGCCAGCAGAGGGAAAAAAAAGGAGATTAGAAATTTACAGAGCATCTCTTCGTAGTCTTTTTTCTTCTTTTCTTCCTTTGTTCTTTTCTGGGGTATGGGCTGGGTAGAAAGACTTCAGCAAGCTTAGAATGTGGAATACAATGACAGCATGCACTCGTAAAAATAGTCTATGCACATTCCCCCAGGCAGGCATTTTACTTAGGGCTGACAGAAGCCTAGGATATCTGGAACAGTCTATATTTATGAGATGATTAAACTTGAGATGGTTAAACTCTAACTTCTGGGTGGTTGGGGGAAGAGAATGTATAACGTGCTGCCACTGGAGGAATCATGGGGCTGAACAGTTGGGAACCAGCTTTCAGCTTGGACTCCAAGTGTAAATAGGGCAGATGGCGGGGGAGGAGTGCAGGGTGCTGGAAATCAGCGGTAGAGGTGATACGGAGGCTCAGAGTGAGTGAGAAGGAGCTTAGAGGATTGGAGAGGTTCTCTTCCAAACAACTTTTCTTTTCTGTTGAGGAATAATATTGCTACAATGGCGCATATATATATATTATATTATAATTATACATATATTACACACATATATTATATGTATAATTACATACCTTACACACATGCATACATACATGTATAATATACATTATACATACATTAAAGTGCATGAATCTTAGGCATATAGTTGGCTGAATTTTTATCTGTGAACGTACTCATGACCCACAAACCATATCAAGATACAGAATATTTCCAGTATTTCAAAGAGCTTCTTTGTGCTCCTTTCCAGTCAATACCTCTGTCCTCAGAGGTAATCACTCTGATTTTTATTATTAAAAATAGTGCTACTATGAACATTGGGGTGCATGTATCTTTTCAAATTAGAATTTTTGTCTTTTCTGGGTATATGCCCAGGAGTGGAATTGCTGGATTATATGGTAACTCTGTTTTTAGTTTTTTAAGGAACCTTCATATTGTTCTCCATAGTGGCTGCACGAATTTACATTCCCACCAACAGTGTGGAAGGGTTCCTTTTTCTCCACATCCTCTCCAGCATTTACTATTTGTAGACTTTTTGACGATAGCCATTCTGACTGGTGTGAGTTGATACCTCATTGTAGTTTTGATTTGCATTTCTCTAATAATTAGCAGTGTTGAGCATCTTTTTGTGTTGGCCATCTGTGTGTCTTCTTTGGAGAAATGTTTAGATCTTGTGCCCATTTTTTGAGTGGGTTGTTTGTTTTATTGATATTGAGTTGTATGAGCTCCTTTTCTTCATTTGTTTAGTTCTATATACTGTTTACTGTCATTGATTCATTCTTGAACTGTGCCAGAAATACAAATCTCTTTAAATATATTCAATTGCAACAGGTAACTATCACATCATTTTTTTCTTTTTCTTTTTTTTAAAGACATCTCTCTATTCCCCTTCTAGTCCGGACTGGCTGATCTCTAGGCCTGCCACACCAATTTTGCCAAGGAATTTTCAGTCATTACCATTTTAGAGATTCCCTTTGCCTCTCTCCTATTTTGGATCCATTGTTTCCTAGATCCTGTGTCTTCTGCTTTCTTGCTTTCCTCATTGTTTTGATGGAGCACACCTTGTAACTTCCTAGGAAACAGTTCATAGGAGATACATTTTTTGAGAACTTGTAATTTTTTTTTTTGCGGTACGCGGGCCTCTCACCATTGTGGCCTCTCCCGTTGCGGAGCACAGGCTCCGGACGCGCAGGCTCAGCGGCCATGGCTCACGGGCCCAGCCGCTCTGCGGCATGTGGGATCTTCCCGGACCGGAGCACGAACCCGCGTCCCCTGCATCGGCAGGCGGACTCTCAACCACTGCGCCACCAGGGAAGCCCCGAGAACTTGTAATCTTTATTCCAGTTTTATAATTGATCAATCATTTGGTATCTTATTACCATGAAAAGCATTTCCCTCAGGATTTTGAAAGCACTGCTCCAGCATCTTCTAGGTTCTGATATTTCACTTTATGTTATTTTGCAGTAGTTGGAACAACATGATGTAATCAGTGTTAGTTTGATTCCTGATCTTTGTATGTTTTTCGCTCCCCGGAAGGTTTTAGGATTTCCTATTTGTCCTTCGGCTCCTGAAATCTCCTCACTATAGGAATTGATGTGGATCTTTGCTCAAGTATTGTGCTGGGCGTCCTGTGGGTCTTTCCATTTGGAAGCTTTTTTTTTTTTTTTTTTTTAGTTCTGACACATTTTCAAGTTATTTCTTTAATAACTTCTCCCTGTTTTATCTTTTTCCTCTCTTTCTGAATATTCCATTAAAAGGATGATGGACCTCCAGGTTGATTCTCTAATTTTCTTATCATCCTTCCTATTTTCTATCTCATGAACAGATATGTCATACTTTGTACTTGATTTACTAAACTTCATCTTTGATTCCTTCTATTAAAATGTTCATTTTTGCTCTTTTCCTAATTCCCAAGAATTTGTTTTTGTTCAATAAATATTGCTTTTTTACAGACTCCTCTTATCTATTTTATTTTTATGAGGATTAGTTACAGTTTTTTTTTTTTTTTGGAAGTTTTCTTCTGTTTCATTCAATGCCTCTCTTCTCTCTTTTGTTTTGGTCTGTGTCTTTCATATTGTAGGTCTTTCTCAGATTTACTGTTATTATTGGCTGTGTGTTCATTATTATTATTAATGAAAAAGGTTGCTTCTAAGGTCTGAATGAGTAGGGGGCCTTGCTGAGTAGTGGGCTTCACTCTAAGGTAATCTGGCTGAGTGTCTTCTTAGAGGAACCCCAACTGTCAAGATCTGCAGATCTTTCTGCTGAGTCAGTCTCCCTAGATATGAATCTTCCAATTTCACACCTGGGGGTTATGAGTTCTTGCAGCATTCTGGGACTGAGTGGGAGAAAGTGCTGCGATGGGGGTGAGGAGGGTTCACCTTTCAGAAATTTCACATTTGGCCTGTTTTCCCTGTATTTAGTAGAGCTCTCTAGCGAGGTGAGGCTATAGCTCATCAGTGAGCAAACCTTTTGTTTCCTTTTACGGTGGGGGAAGAGGCGGTCTGAGGAGGCTGAGGAGGGAGATCTATGAGGTTAATTTTTTCTTATACAGATTTTCAACTAAGCTTCTGGTTTTCAGCCTCACCTGAACACCCCACCTTCAGAGGTAATTGATACCCCAACTACTGAGGCTTTCGGTGGTTTTGTCACATGCACCTGCTTATTTCTGGAGCTACCTTGAGGCTTCTCCAGCTCAAACCACTTCCAGGCTTCCTCTAGTTTCCTAAATTAGTAACTACTCATCCATAAGACTTTCAGCTTTCAAACTTTTATTGTCATTTGTTTTCCTGTTCTCTTTATACTTGTGGATTTATGTTTTATTGCCTTTACTGCCTCCTTAGTGAGGTTTCTGGAGGGAAAAGAGTAAACATTTGTGTTCAATCTACATTTTAACTGAAAGCTGGTTAGTCAATATGTAAGAATTTAAAGTCAGTTCTGGATGTCTCTGAAACATAAGTAAGTATTGCTACTTTTTCACCATTGTTCTAACAGCAGACTGATAAATAAAAGTGCCCATACTCGGTATGTCCCTTGGGGAATGTTGTAGAATGAAATGGGAACAAAGAAATGGATCATTGCCAAGGAGACATTTTGGGACTGACTTTTCTGGTCATATTTAGGATCAAATCCCCATAAAAAGGTGGCAACATTATAATGTAAAACTGCTGTTCTGGATCTGTTGGCTTGATTATTACAGGAAAAGAACAAAAGAAATAACAGAATATAATAATTATCAAACATGTGGTATATTTTTAGGAATGATTATTTTACTCATTTGATGCAAAGATTAGAAACCTAATTTAAGATTCCAGTGGAACGTTCAGATTTTATTTACCAGAAATCCTCCAAGTATGTGAGCATATTTTAAATACATTCTACTTATGCTTTTTAGTCTTCATGGAATTATTTCTATATTTTACAGATAAATGTCCCTTGTGTTACAACCAGTCATAGGTGGTGATTCTGGTTATTCAAAAAAATACACAACTGTTAAGAAACCTGACACCAATTTGTGATAGTGGTTTCTTTCTTCCATTTTGCTTTGTGCAGCTGGAAAATTAGGCTACTTTTCTTTTTTTTAAAGAATGAAATAAACTCTAGCAGTTGAGGGAGTTTAGTGACATGTTCCTCATGCCATCATTAGTGATTTCCAGAGCCTGATCTTGGATAACTACTTTATTAGCCTCCAACACTATGAACAAAGATTTATTTAGCATCAATAGTTGATAGTTTGCCACTGCCAGATTTAGATGCTGCTATAATATTACATGGCCAAGAAAAGTACGAGATAGGAAGAAAATATGAGAAAGTATGTTTGAGCCTAGCAAAGTAATAGGGTAGATAGAAAACTCCTCTAAAGAGACTTCAGAAATTTTGAGCTTTTCAGCCTATCCAATTACATGGAGCATTTAAAGGTGAGGAATGTGGAGAGAAGCTGAATGGAAATTATTTCAGACATGTGAGGCTGTATGCAGGAGTTGGGAGTGAGAGAAAAAAATGAAGGGAGTGAAGATTAAGTAGAGGAAGGAGACACGTAAAGTGTGCTGAGTTGGGTGGGGAAGAGCCTAGACACCGAGAGTGTCCTGCGCGTTATGTATGAACTGTGAGCTTTTTAGTGAATGGCAGCTGACACTGTAGCAGAAAAACTGACAAAGTGCTTAGAATTTAGAGTCTGGAGCTGATGTAATACTTAGAAAGCTGTGACGCATGTGATCCAATCCCTAAGCCGTGTCACTTTACAAAAGTACAGTAGAAACAGGCAATCCAAGCTTTAATATAGTTCTCAAAAATATCTGAGGAAGCGCAAGTATGTGACCCAGAACATATTTTACTAAAGTCTTTTCTAACCTGCAGTCCCCAATTCCCAGACGGTTATGTGTGCAGGGCTATTGACTCATCTGTCTTTATTGAGCAAATTGCCTAATAAATGAGAATAGCATCTGGTTTCCAATATTATTAGCAGGTTTTTAAGAAAGGCATTGGTATAAATATTGTTCAAATAGCTTCTGGATTACAGAAGGCTTTCTGCTGGCTATCCTTTTCTTTGCATCAAACCAAGTTTAAGGGGAAAATGAGCCACCTATGTGTCTTGACCTTCCCACAAATAGTC
Source organism: Stenella coeruleoalba (assembly GCF_951394435.1). Classification (NCBI taxonomy): domain Eukaryota; kingdom Metazoa; phylum Chordata; class Mammalia; order Artiodactyla; family Delphinidae; genus Stenella; species Stenella coeruleoalba. The sequence goes on along the minus strand of NC_137164.1, from coordinate 22,462,013 downwards.
AGAATTCCATTGGTTGCCACAGCATAGCCTGTGTCTTTGTGATAGAAGCTTTACTGGAGTGATAACCGTGGTTACTGAGAGAACCATGACGCTCCAAGTCCTTCTCCTTGAGTTATTATCTGCCCAGGAAGGATGCTGAGTGGAGGATTTAAAGAAAAAACAATGCTTTTTTGAATGATCCACAAATCCCTGTTGTGTATGCCCATGTGAACGCCAATCCAATGGAAGAAATTTACCATGTTGCCCTTTTTAGCAATAAGAGCCTTTGTGAAGTGTTAACTGAATGATTAAAATCTGTACTAAAAGTGTATGATTAGAAAAATTCCTCTAAAAATCAGTACATCTGAAACAAACCAATTGACTTAGTAATTCAGCCTAAGGAAATTTTATCTTGATAAGTTAAAATTGTGAGAAAAGTTCAAATTTGTTTATCACAATACACTAAAGGGCAGATCCATTTCATTTTTATATTAAAGAATATTTTCCCAAACCCAGTCCATTAAGTCATGTATAATTAAAACATAAAATATGGCTGAAAAGTCTACAACAAAAATTATCCTTTGTTTTTTCACCCTTGAGAAATCCTAGAGTAGATTTGTAACTCTTTATAAAATCAAATCAGAAGAATAAATAGTCAGTGAGCACATATGATGGGTCAGGCTTTGCCTTAAATCCTATGGGAGAAACAAAGAAAGTTCCTGTCTTCTAAAAATCTGGTAGAAGAATATCGTTAAGAACTGAAAGTTTAAATAACATCATAATATATAAGTAATACTTTAAGACAACAATGGAATAGCACATACAAGGCTAACTGTGAATACAAGTCAGATGTTAAAATTCCTCTGGGAATCAGTAGTTCAGCTCTTTGGCTAAAGAATAGAGTTTCTAAAATGGTAGAGGAGACAAGCCCAGAAAGTAAAATTGTGTTAAAATTATGGGCCTTAGATGCCATGCTAAGATTTTAGAACTTGATTTTGTAGGGAAACCACTGAAAGATTTTAATTCTAAACTTAAATGGAGAAGTGACAAAATCAGAGCAGCACGTTGGAGCAGTGACTCTTTCAGCCGTGTGCAGATGGGACAGAGAAACTTCAGACACCAAGATGACTTAGAAGGTACTGCCATTGGGACTTCCCTTGTGGTCCAGTCGTTAAGACTCTGCGCTCCCAATGCAGGGGGCCCGGGTCCAATCTCTGGTCAGGGAACTAGATCCTGCATGCCGCAACTAAGACCCTTTGCAGAAGGAAGGAAGGAAGGAAGGGAGGGAGGCAGAGAGGGAGGAAGGAAGGAACTGCCATTTCCCAGGTTGCTTAGGTCCCTCTGTGGAAATGGGATGGACCTGCCACCACCACAAGTTTAGTTCAGGGTCTAGACTGATGATGCCACACACACACTATGAGAGCCTGAGCAGCTTTATTACTCACATGAGACTTTTTTTTTTTTTGCGGTACGCGGGCCTCTCACCGCTGTGGCCTCTCCCATTGCGGAGCACAGGCTCTGGACGCGCAGACCCAGCGGCCACGGCTCACAGGCCCAGCCGCTCTGCGGCACGTGGGATCCTCCCGGACCAGGGCACGAACCCGCGTCCCCTGCATCGGCAGGCGGACTCCCAACCACTGCGCCACCAGGGAAGCCCCATAATGAGACTTTTAAAGGAGAGCAGGACAAACTTCCAAGCAGGTCCAAAGGCTTGGGGGATCCGGAAAGGGTGACTGGGTTGGCTTTTTACGGTGGTTAGAGTGTAGGGATGGAGTGAGTGTCCCCTCACATGTGCTAAGGCTTGTGTAACCTGAATTTCCTGCTGGTACCAAAGGAGGGAGCACCCAGGCTTCTTATCGTCTGGCTGCGGGGCAGCAGGAGAAGAGGAACGATGTGGCTGGAAAGTTGTCAGCAGACATGAAAAACGGAGTCCGATTCTTTGTAACACACATATAGGGTGGAAAGAGTGATACAGCGTCAAGTGAGGGTGCTCTGTCAATATTACACATGAGCTATAAGTCTCCACCTGATAGAAACTGCACTGTGGGAGGGCAGGTCTCTGAAAGAATGGATTTCCACGTGCATGTGGTTATATGACATTCAATTTACAGGCCTATCGAGGGCCTTTGGAATGTCAAAGAGGAGGTCTCTAGGGCTTTGAAATAAATATCCCAGGAACTCTTGACCTTTTGTTCATTGCATTTCTTTTTTTTAAAAAAAAAATCTAATATATTGCTTATGTTTGGAGAAAGATTTTTTGAAAGATGCAAAGCTGAATGGGATTGTTTGCATCTGAGATCAGTCGTAGATTCTGTTGTTCAATAAATCAGTCTGGTTTGGTTTGAGCACCAGTTCCATGCTGTCAATCTATATGGACAGGAATAACTATCTAGAAAACTTGTTTTAAACGTCTATTTCTGCTCTCAACCCCAGGGATTCTGGATGAGAGGTTTTCCGTGGATCTCAGGAATGAGCCTCATGACAAGTGTTGCTGATACAGGGGTTTACAGGCCTCGAGTCACACAACCACTAAGTGGTAAAGCCAGGTTTCAAACCTAATTTTGTCTAAATCAAACTTGTGTTATAAACCATAACACTCTGTTTACTGTCAGGAGCCCGGGTCTAGCTTTGCAGTCTCACCTGAGTGATGACGGTGGGGGGTGTCCCGTGGCACTCAGAGCAGGGGGAATATTAGGCAGTTGCCTGCTTAGTTTTCTCATAAATTGACAGTAGAATAATAGGTGTTGGTTTGGTGTCCTAAGGGTCTCTGTCTCCCAGGGTAGAACCTTCCTCATTGACTGGCACATCAGCCCTTTCGTGAACTTCTGGAAGACTTGAATTTTGTAGGTTGCTGCCCTGTAAGCACAGGTTGTCTGGTTTAGAAGAGCACTTTTTGGACCACTTGCAAGAGTCTGAGAGGAACTAGGGTGGCTACAGGACAGTGAGTGAGGGAAAGGGTGATGGGATTTGGGGCTAAGGAGGTATACAGGGCACAGATCAGACAGAGTTTGGAGGTCATGGTCAGAAATTTGGTTTTCAGTCTAAGTATGGTGAGGAACGCATGGAATGTTTCACACAGGGGATTTAGTTCTCTGATTTTATGTCTTAAAAAATAGCCTTCTGGTTGAGATGTAGAGAATGGATGAGAGGGAACAAGAGTTGAAGTGGGAAGATGGGTAAGGAGGTTGTTTTACCTTTTTGAAAAATTTTTATTTATTTAATTAATTTATTTTTGGCTCCGTTGGGTCTTCATTGCTGAGCACAGGCTTTCTCTAGTTGTGGTGCGCAGGCTCTAGGCACACGGGCTTCAGTAGTTGTGGCTCTAGAGCGCAGGCTCAGTAGTTGTGGCTCACAGGCTTAGTTGCTCTGAGGCATGTGGGATCTTCCCGGACCAGGGCTCAAACTTGTGGAGCACAGGCTCCGGACTCACAGGCTCAGTGGCCATGGCTCACAGGCCCAGCCGCTCCGCGGCATGTGGGATCCTCCCAGACCGGGGCACGAACCCGTGTCCCCTGCATCGGCAGGCGGACTCAACCACTGCACCACCAGGGAAGCCCAGCAGGTGGATTCTTAACCACTGTGCAACCAGGGAAGCCCACCCTCTGACTAATTTAAGTGTGGAAAAGTTCCTCATGAAGGAAAAGCCAATAAAGAAAGAAAACTGATAGTTCTAGGATTAATGCGGCAGGAGCAGAGTAGAACTCTGATAGAAATTTTTAGAGGCTCCCCCACCTCCTCCCCAAAGTAATTTTGGAGAAAAGGTAAGAGGGATAGAGAATCAGAACTTGAACATTTCAGATTTCATTTTTTTTTCCTTTTTATCCTTCTAAAATCCACCCCCGCCCCCCAAATATTTTTCTCCTCAACTTTAGCAGTGTTGACTCTGAAAGCCTACGTGTCAGGCAGGTGTCTAAGATGATGATAATCTCTGTAGGAAATTACATATGTAAATATTCTTTCCTTGGAGAATTGAAGAAAAATAGGTTTCTTGATGGTGGATAAGAACCCAGCTCTGGAGTCATTCTCCATCACACAAATTACTCTTGTAGTAGCTTGAAGGTGGTACACTCGGTGTCACAAGACAAGTATCTCCTTGTGCAAGAAACATGACTCAAACTGCCATGAGACCAGAACAGAGTGGTGGTTTCATAGATGCTGTGCTGTTTCCACACATACTACATAGAACTCCTTTGATAGCAAGCTATAGAAACCCAACTTGAATTACCTTAATGAAACAGGGTATTTATTGTAAGCGCAGAAACATGTCTCCTGGAAACCAAGGTCAGAAAGATGGCTGGGCTTCTGGAACAACTGGATTAGGCTCCTGAAAACCCTGATTCCTCACATTCTTTTTGTTTTTTAACAGTTTTATCTACCTGAGAGGAAGATAGCTGCTGAAAGCCCTCAGCACTTTAGCCACTTAGACAGAGAGAGAGAATGTGATGCTCTCAGTCCCAAGCCTAAAACTCCTGAAAAAAGAGCTTGCTGGCTCTGCTTGAGTTAGGGTCTCACCCCTGTGAATGAGTGTCAGAGGAGGGTAACACTGGGCTCACAGAGTGGACTCTACAGCATCCATGGAGGTGGACAGGAGGGAACAGCTCTTCGAGGAGAGTTGAAGAAACACGTTTTCTTCAGAGGTCTCCAACGATAGATAGAAAGGTACTAGGTAAAAAGCCCCATACGTATCCACTGCACAAGAAAGTCTGTGTATGTGAATGTTGATGGAACTAGTTCTCTTAATTAAATTAATGACCGACCTAAACTAGCAAAAAGCAGAACACTCAATCCAAAGAGATATCTAAACATCACGAAAATAGAATGAATAACAAATAAAGGCTGGCATTGTATTTTTCTGTGAACTGTCATCTGGGAAAGCCATTTCAGAGAAGGACTGACCTCTTTGCCTTCTCTAATTAAATGGTATCTTAATCTCCACAAGCTGGATTTTCCTACAATGAGGTAAATACTTGTTTACAAAGTGTTTATAAAGTTTATGAGGGCAAAGTCCCTCTTAACCTCTCCCCGATCTTCCCAATCTGATGGGTGAAGACATTTACCTCTGTTAACATATAAATATATGGATAATCTACATAAATAAATCATGGACATTTTTACATTTCAATAAACATAAATCCTACGTTTTTAAAAAATAATTTACCTTGAAATAATTTCAAACTTAAAGAATACCATATCCCCCCATCCAGATTCCCCTTTATTAGCATTTTACCACATTTATTCCTTCATTTTCTGTCTTTATATAGATATAGAGCTAGATATACCCATCATTATTAGTTTTTTTCTGAGTCATATGAGGGAAAATTGCAAACATGATGCTCTGTCATATTTAGATCCTTCAGTGTATATTTTTCTACATCATGTCCCCAAACAAGGACACTTTCCTACCTTTCACCATACAAATTTTCCAATCAGGAAATTAGCCCTGACACAACTGATGACACTACTCCCCAAAGCACAATCCACAGATGCCTTTCACATCTCCACAGTGGTCCCCAAAATGTCTCCCTTTCTCATTCAGGACCCAATCCAGAATCATGAGTCGCAGTTAGTTGTCATATCTCTTTAATTTCTTTTATTTAGAGTAGTTCCTCATTCTTTCCCTGTCTTCCATGGCCTTGGCATTTTAAATTCTGTATCTGTATTTCATTCTATATTCATTCTGTATAATGTCCTTCAACCTGTGTCTGTGCAATGATTCCTCAGGTTCAAACAAGAATGTCCATGCATTCTTGACAGCAAAACCCCCAGAAATGCTATTTATGCTCTTCTCAGGGCACCACACAGGAGAAAATATGATGTTGACCCATCCCATCATGGGGATGTAAACCTTGATCACCCTCCCACCCATGTTAAGAATCACTTCTATAGGGGCCGGGATGGCTGATGCAAGTGTGCTGCTAACTTCATTTTTGTTGTGCTGTGGAGGCGTGGCAAGAGGGACAAGGACTCTTCATTTAGATTTTAATGTTGAACAGACCTTCTGGAAGAATCTAAACAGCAGGAACTCAAGATAAGGGCTTCAAGAAACACAGAGAATGGTCACAAGAGTGTCAAAAACTTACAAAACTAGAATTATCCTGTACGTTTAACAACTGCTCATAGAATTATAGAACAAACTAAAATTTTAGAGCTGGAAGAGACGGTCAAAAACATTTAAAACAGATCTCTAGCCCATCAATTGTTATGAATTACTGACTGATTTTGTTAATGGGCTTCTTCAATGCTCCTCTCACCTCTTTTTCCTGGTACTGCCAGTGGGGAAGTTCCCAGTGAACCGCTGCTTTAGAGACTGGGAGGGTACAGAGATGCACCTGCCTCCTTTGGCCAGGCCTGAAGGGAAGGGTAGATCCAAAAGATAAAAACACTGGGGACACAAGGACAGTCCATCCCCATTCTTAAGGTCATTTATTCAGGGTTTTTTTTTTTGTTTTTTTTTTTGTGGTACGCGGGCCTCTCACTGTTGTGGCCTCTCCCGTTGCAGAGCATAGGCTCCGGACGCGCAGGCTCAGCAGCCATGGCTCACGGGCCCAGCCACTCCGCGGCATGTGGGATCTTCCCGGACCGGGGAACGAACCCACGTCCCCTACACCGGCAGGCGGACTCTCAACCACTGCGCCACCAGGGAAGCCCTATTCATGTTTTTTATCGTTTGTTTCATTCCAAAAATTATTTAAGATTCTACCTGAAAACATATATACAATGCTACAGGGTAACTGAAGGAAACTAAAATAAAACCAGAGACAAAATTAACACACAAAATCCTTGAAATACATTGCCTGAAGAGGTTCCAGATTTGGTTCTGAGCTTCCTAGCTGCCAAACAAAATGAAACATGATTGATTACAATGTTTAGAGTGTCTAAAAATGAAAAATCCCTTTTTTTCAGAGATGCACAGCTCTTCCTGATATTGAGAACTGAGAGAAACATCTCCTGTGATTGATTTCCCAAGGAGAACGACATCCTCAACAATAATTTCTGTGATAAATAAAATGGCAAGTGTAGAATGACTTCTTCTTCTTACCTCCCTGGATGCAGGTCAAAGAGGCCCAATGCCAAAGCATAGCTAGTGTACAAGGGACCAAAGCAATGAAATCAAAAGCAATATTTTTCTTCCTTAGCTCTTTTAGATTCAAGAGGAAGGAGTGGATTCCTATAGCCTTATGGTAATCTTCCATGAATGACATTTCTTAAAACTAAGCTTTTTATTTAAAAAAAGTTCCACAGAGAACTTCACAGTATATTGTCTATTTACCTAACCTCCAGGTTACTGACAAAGGGAAGTGCCCTACATATATTTTAAGAATAAACTGAGAGAAAGGCAGGTTTGACATCTCCTTATGACATTTTATGAATAATATGGGGTCTAACCAGGGGCCAGCCCCAGCTTCACACAGGGGTTGGGTAGAGGATGTACCCTTAGGCAGGGCCAACATCTCCTTATGACATTTTATGAATAATATGGGGTCTAACCAGGGGCCAGCCCCAGCTTCACACAGGGGTTGGGTAGAGGATGTACCCTTAGGCAGGGCCAAGATCTTCCCCAGAAAGTAATTAATTGTTTAACTTGAACACACAGACAACTCAGGCCTAGAAGCATTATGGGTTAATACATGTTCACAAAATTTTCACTGGAAAATATTGCCATTAAGTGACATGCATCACCTAAAGTGTCCATTAAAAAAAAAACCCACCTCAAAGACATAGTTTAATTTAAAGAACTAATGTAAAATACTATTTAATACAAACTAATTAAAATTTAGAATCTCTGAGCTCAGAATGATAGGATTCTGGAATGGTCGATGTTCATTTGTTCTTTCTGGTTATAGAAAGCTGTTCAGGAACAGCTGTCCAGTTTATGACACCAAACTATGTCATCAATTTCCAGCTATGATGGAATACCTGTGTTCCTGCTGGAAAACAAAGAGCCATTAAAAAAAAAAAAGTCTTGCTGCAGCCCTGCCAAAGCAGTCAGGACCTAAGGACCTAAGAAAAGGGAACAGCAGAGAGGCGTTTTCTGATTCTTGTTCTAGAGCAAGACATGAGACTCTGGGCAGAGAACTGCTACAAGGCAGATGATTAACCAGCTAAAAACATTAACTCTTATAAAGAGATAATTAAGTGAAGAAAAAGTAAAACAGAGGCATATAAAAGTCACTAATTATATATATGATATAATTATATACCAATGTCCAGCCACTGGAGCAACATGTATGCCCAACTAGGGGGCAGGGAAATCAATCTCCCCTTCCCACAAGTGACCCCCAAGGGACTGTGCCCTCTGCACCCCAAAGTACACAGTACCTGGATCAGGGGTGGGTGAGAGGCTCACCCCCCCGCCCAGAGTCACCTGCCTAACACACTGTGGTACAGCCAGCCCAGGATGCCACCCTGGAGTGCACATCCTGTCCCAAGATGGTGTGGAGCACATCAGTTCTACTTTACTTCTTCTGGTGGGAAGGGGCAGGAAGGGGAGGCTGGGCATGTCCTGAGGCAGCAGGGAATGAGAGGGTGGGTGGTTGAGAGCCTGTGTGAGGGAGGGCAGTTGAGATGGGCCCTCCTGTGGGCCAAGTCTCCAAGCCATTAGTACATGCTCCACTGGCTCACTTCTTTTAAAAACATAAGTCAAAGATAAAATTAAGAATTTCAAGACAACACCATTAACCCCAAGCACAAGACCCTTGTGAGCATGAGGCTCTGTAACTGCATTGGTGGCATCCTTGGGAAGCAGGCCTTGGTTGGAAGTGTTTTCTTCAAGGTTATGGAGCCTGGTCATCATGTTACTTGAGTCCTCTTCCTGTGCTAAGTTCTTTCCTGCTTCAGCCTTTGGTTTTCGATGTTTTGTGCGTCGTTTTAAAACACATCGTTCTTTTTCTTGCTAGTAATTAGTTTTACCAATTCCCCATGTCTGAAACCTTCTGATAGAAAAATAATAGAATAGAAAAGTAGAAAAAGTTGAATGAATGTACTGCTAATTTTCAGGGATAGTGCGTCAATATTCTTAATTTAAATAAAAAAATACGTCTTAATGGATTTTAACGGGGTTGGGTTAAATTTTGTCTCTGTGATTCCCCATTCTTTATTTTGATCATCAAAGTCACTATTTAATTCTCCGAGGGACCTCTTCTAACGTACTAGTTTTCATGGTTTAAGTGGAAAATTAGAATATCACACTGGTTTGCAAATCTGGGTCTGATGAATGAGAATATTGTAAATGGAAACTCTACTTGGAAAAATACATTTCAAACTCCCAAAGAGGTAGATATGATTTTTTTTGTTGGTTGTTTTTATTTTGTCTTCAAGATTTCTGATAAAGAGTGAAGCCCAAAGCCAGATAATCATACTAAAAATACTTTGGGCTAAGATTGACTAATGCCCGTAAAGCCCCTCTTCTAGAAACTTGTATGAGATTCTCACAGGGGCAACCAAGACAGGATCTTGAAATTATAACTTCTCATGGCACAGCTGACACTCTTTGTTTCCTGGCTCCAAAGAAAAGTATAATCTTAACATGTATCCAATACCTCTTAAAATACACTCTGACTCATCTCTCAAACTCCAGGCCCTATATTCCTGCTGTAAATTTGATATTTAAATACACATTGAAGCCTCAGGGGATGTGAGCTTGGTTAGCAGGGAGCCCTATTTATAATCTGCAAAGTCCATTTGTTTTTCTTATCTTTCTTAGATTTCTGGCTCAGTCAACAAAGCTGAGCTGGAAACTTTAGTCAAGAACTCAGCAGCTTAGGCAATGTAATGAGGAAAAGAGGCCTTCAAGGAGGGAAGGTTATAGAATGCAAGTCCCTGCGCCCCACACAAAGTGAGGCCAAACAATAACAAAACACCAGAGTTTGGAGCAGGGAGAGGTTTATTGCAGGGCCGTTTCAGGAGATGCGTGGCTCACGCCTTAAATACCCTGAACTTCCCAAAAGCTTTCAAGCAAAGCCCTTTTATTGGAAAGGTGAGGGACGGGCGTGGTTAGTTGTTGCACACTTCTTGGTATTAGATCCTTTGTTCTTGAGGTCAGGTCATGGTCAGGTCATGATGTTCCTGTAAACCTCCACCAAAACAGATGTTATTCTCAGTTCTGACAAGAAAGGGCAAGGTCCCAAGGCTCAACTTTAGCCCTCCAAGGTCCAGGACCTGGCCGAGAGGATGGGGTCCCTTCGCGGGCTGGTAACCCTGCCCAGGAGCGCTCGTCCAGCACCCAGTCTGGGTCCTCCCGCCAGTGTCCAGGCCCAGAAGAGGAGGCAGATCTCAGCTGGCGGCACCCTCAGGGCCAGGCCCCCAGGCCCTGCCCAGCCGATGTCACTGAGGGAGCCAGGCCCCCAGGACCCGGCCGGTCCTCAGGCTTTTCATTTAAACTGGAGAGAACCATTTGTATAGGATCAATAGGAATACACGTTGTAGCAAATCAGGTTAATTCCCAGCTCGCGACTGCTGCCCTTCTTTGACAATAGCCCCAACCGTAGAGGTGGACCTGAAGTAATGACATGCAATGTCCCTGCAACTTAGCCCTGCCCTCCGGCCACCTCCGAGGGGTAGACAGTTGATCCAAGCTGGACCAATTTTTGAGACTTGGGCAGAAAGACTGAAGCTTGTTGAAGCTGTTACCTTAATGGCAGTGTCCGCATACTGCAGCTGCTGAGGCCTCCATGGACCACGACCCACGGAGACAGACCCCGCCATTAAGTCACGGAGGTGGGGATGGGGGAGACGTTTGCTGCTGCTTCAAGGCCTGGGCCCGGACAGTGGGCGGCTGTGGCGAGGGCTCTGGAGCTCTGCGGGACACAGCGCTGTCTGTCCCGGGGCTCCCTAGCTCACCCGAGGCCAGAGGGCCTGAAGGGCCCCGGGGAGAAGGCACGATGCATCTCTCACCACACTCTGCCGCAGGGACCACTGGGAGCCGACTGTTGGCGGAGCAGAACCTCTAACCACTGCACTCAGGATCTCGTCCTAATGGTCTCGCGCGAATGGCTTCACTCAGGGTCTCCCGCTGACAACCGTGCACCCACCCCGCCCCTATTACAGGAATGGACACTTTGAGGGCCAGCAAGACCGGCCATGAAGCGTGGACAGCTGGACAGGGCAGTTAGAAGTCATTCTCTAATGCCCCCTGACTTCTCTTGCTCAGACCTCCGAAGAATACTTTGTTTTACCTGTCTAGCGCATGGGAGGGGTGGCAATAACTGAAATACTGTGGTATTGGGAGGTCGTGGTGACAGGACGAGAACGGGAGTTTCCAGAAGCTTGGCTGGGATGCCGCGATTCAGTGTTACGCTGGAGAAGGTTGTACTGGCTTAAGAGACTTGACCGTTAAATATTCTGGTAGCTTGAAAATGGCCACGGGAATTGGTATATACTATAAATCAAAGTCCCCCCACCCAACCATCCACTGGCCCAGGATTTGGTTTACCAATACTGCAGTGTCTGATTTTAAGCGTATACTATTTTCTAGAAATGTTCTCTGGCTCCCTCTGATTGCCTGTGCCTCTTCCTTTGTGGCGTTCTGAGACCCTTTTCTCCATTTATCTCCGTTATTTATGCACCTGCTTCTATTCCTGGCCGTATAGGCCATAACGTCTAGCACATAATAGATGCTTAACAAATGTCTCTTGTATCAGTGGACCCATGAAATGCATATTTTCAGACTCACATTAAAACTAAGAAAAGATAGATCTTTACTAGCAGCATTTTTTTCATTCCTTTTTTTCATATAGGTAACATTTAGTGAGCGCCTATCATGTAACAATGTACCAGGTCCTGAGGATTTACCACAGAGTAAAGCATGTTTCTTTTCTTCAAGAAGCTCAGTTTTTTGAGGAAGACATATATAAATAACCACACTACACTTACATCTATGTATTGATAATAAAATAAGAACAGTCACGTTCAATTTTAAGAATGAGTGTGTTAGAGTATGAGTGTGTTTTTATAAGAAGTGTGCTAAGAATCACTTTTAACAACATGAAACTTGAAACATTATAAGTATCCATCAGTAAGGGACTGGTTAATTAAATTATGAACTGCCAGGAAAATGGAACGGTATGCAGCCACTAGAATCAGGTACAGTTATGGATGCTGACATGGAAAGAATCTCAAAGATGTATTTTTCAAAGGAAAGAACAGCACAGTGAAAAGTTGCATGTATATAATGACCCTTTTTTTTTTTACTAAAAGGATATATACATAAATATATTTGCATGTAAGAATGCTATTATATGCATGCAAAAAATTTTTAAAGGAAATACAAGGTGGTTATCTTTAGAAGAGATTGTAGAGAGGTATATTTTTTTTTCCTTTTTAGTTTTAATATTTACATATTTCAATTCTCTATTATAAATTTCAGTGGAGACTATGAGACTGTTTAGTTTTCTTCTTCGTACTTTTATATAATAAATAACTCTAAATGTTCTTTAGAAAACAGTGAGGGACGCCATTAGTATGTTTAAGTTTTATATAACCATTTGGTAATACTTATCAAAAATTTAGAAGTGCCTACCTTTCATTCCAGTGTTTTTACTGCCAGGTATGTATCCTACCAAACAAGAGCACAGAGGTAGATGTACAAGGATGTTTGGCCCATCACCTAAATGGGTGAAAATCAGGAGTGAAATACCCATGAAAAAGAGACAGGTTGAATGAATTATTACAGTGCATCTAAGCAATAGCATATCAGGTAGTGGTTAAAATAGATAAAGTCTTGAAAAAAATGCTCCTGGTTGCAAAACAGTGTATTACACCCTCATTATAACAGTGAAAATATTATATTCATATAGATAATAGAGTCACATCCAATGAGGGGATTCGGTCTTCAAGCAAATTCATCAGCTGAGAATCAACTACAATCAAACCTGCATCTACAGGCACTAGGACCACACTCAGCTGTGAGATGTTCACCCTCCACAGGCCTGGAAGCAGCTGTCCTTAGGGTCAGCGGAGTCCCAGGCTCTCTCAAGTCTCTGTGCTCCACGGAGTAGAATAAATAGCCTGAACTTCTATTTACGCTGCTTTCTCTTTGCAATGTTCTCTCTTTCTATATATTTTTATTATATGTGCATTAGTTGGTTTGGTAGGTTATAATGCAACTCCAAAGATAAAGATTTATATAGAGTAAAATATCTGAAGGGCTACATGGAAAAGCATAACAGTTTACTTCTGAGAAAGAGGTGGAGATAGAAAAAGAGAAAATATTTTTTCTTTGTGCCTTTTATATTGTTTGAGTGTGTATTATTTTATACATGCTAAAATATATATTTTATACTTAGTATTTTATACTAAAAAGAAATTTTAAAAATTGATACAGCTAACAAATTTAAGGAAGTGTGGAGGGGTATGAGACGAAGGTGTGTTGGGAGATTGAATTTGATTCTGTAGATAATGAGAATCACATGGAGATTTTTAACCTCTAAGGGCGATGATATTTCAATTGATAATTTTGGAAGATAACGTATAGGATTGAAAATTATAGGTGGCACTGGTGAGAGGTAGACTGAGTTTATGAATTAGTTATCTTTTGGTTTTTATCTAAATAATGAAGATATTCCTCTACCTAGTTTTGCACTGGAAGTTCCTAGGGTACAGTATTTAAGTCCCTATGTGGCTATAAGAGTAGACAGACGGTCAGACATTCAGTCCCCAATTCTTTCATCTCTACTTTCATCCTCATCTTGTGTCCTGGCATCCATTAAGTGTTTATAGGTGTCTTGGCAAGAGGGAAATTCAGGCTCCTTCTGAGTCATACGAGTGGACCAACGGTGATGCAGGGAAGAAAGCTCCCAATAGAGGTCAGCCTTGCTGGAAATGCAGAGATGGACAATCCCTGTTCCTAGAGTGGTCAAGGGTGTCAGGGTGCAGCTTGAAAGTTGTCATTGGAGGGTGACCTGGGTTGTACTCAGTGGCACTGACTCCCGGCTAATGGCCCAGGGCTCTTTGAGTTATAGTGATTTCAGTTCCTTCCCCTGGTGACTTTCAGAGGGTGCTAATCTCCTCCAGGGCAGGTTCAAATGAAAATCCCTGTGTGAATGTTAGGTGAATGAGAGTTCAATGGGGTACCGATCATTGGATTTGAAATACTTCATGTTGGGTGAGGTGGCCCAGAAACCCTCCAGCAGAAGAAGAGGCAGGAAGGGAGGTTATGCAGCATCTGAGTATTGATTTGACTCCAGAATGTTATCTACTCTTGTTGGCAAATACTGCATGTGCTGTCCAGGAACATGGCTGTGAGGCTGGGTGAAGTCCTCTGCTTTGGCAGAGCCCTATCCTAACCCCGAAAAGCTTTTGCGGGAAGGTCACTTCCTGTCCCTTGCTCAGATCAGATAGCTTTCGTCTATAACAAGTCTGAGGCCCATGTTGATACCATTTATAGAGAATGTTTCTTTCATTATATACCTAGCCAGATCCTAAGACAGGCCTTCCGAGGAAGGATGGATCAAGACCATGTCTAGTGTCTGTCACATCATAGAAATTAAACAACTATACCCTTTTCAGTTTCTAACTCAAATCCAGTCTACTGGCCCCATTTCTTTCTACCTTTGTGGTAAACTTATTGGATTTTGTTATCCTCTTTGCCACTTAACCTTGATTGGTAACACCGTAAATAGATCTTTCCAACTCATTCATTCATTCGTGTCTTCATTCATTTATGTTTTTGACAAGTACTGTGTTTGTTGAGTGCTTGTGTGGGTCAGACTGTGTGAGGCATTAGGAATATAATGAGGAACAAAGAGAGTCTCGGTCCTTACCCTCATGTTGCTTAAAGCCTAGAGCAGGACTGAAGTATGAAACAAAGAATAACAGTAAAACACAAAGCCACAACTGTGAGAAGGCAATGATGGAGTGGTACAAGGTGAGATTACATAAAAGGAGAATCATCTGGTGAGGAAAGTCAGAGAACGCTTTGCTGGGGAGGTGACTCTGCTGAGCTCTTTTTTCAGAAAAGCCTGGCTTTTGGCCAAGTTGATCAACTTCCTACCAGAAAGTGAAGCAACATTTCCAAAGTCACTCTAAAAGGATGAGAAATAAATGTCAATGGTGCTTACTTGGCCATATTCACAGAACTAAGGGCCATTCAAGTGACTCTGAAGGACACACAAAAAACCAAGAACAAAACAAAACTAAAGAAAGCAAACAGGTACCCTGCTCTATTTATTAAAATGTTGCTTAATATTGATATAATAACGCTGAAGGATATAGTCCCTTCCTGACACCTGAATCTGTAGGTTAAAAAGACAACCATTTTCCACTTACTTTGGACACTTTTTCCCTCTGAATGTTCTGTTCTGTCAGCAGCCTATTAAAGCCCATTTCCAATCATTTTTTCAAGGTCCTTTGGGATTTTGATGAGTAGGTATTTCTCTCTCCTCACAAAGAGACCTGCTTTAAGTTGTCTATGACTAGAACGGATTGAGTTATCATGCTGAAGAAACTTTGAGAGGTAAATACAAGTGTCAGCAACACATTCTGTTTTCTGGAATCGCAGGATGGAATTTCCAGCCATAAGCAAGGGTGTTAGTTAGCATTTCTGGTTGGAGAGTCTGACTAACAAGCTCTTTTCTCAGGAAACAGGAGTACCAGTCACCTGGTTATTAGCAGTTGTAAAACCAGGCCCCACCGGTGATGTGTTACAGACCTCTCTTCAGAATTCCCCCATCTAAGAGAAGACTCATGAGTCAGAATTTTGGGAACTGCACAGTAGCCATCTTGAAATTTCAGGGAAATTTGTCTGGCTTACAAATCATAAAAATAAATAGATGCTATATATTTTGAAAGAGACACAAGGCTGTCTAAGTATGGGGGAGATTGAAATGGGTACAAACATACATATACTAACTTCCTCTTCACCAATGAGATCCTGAAAGATCACGGCTTCCAGGGCAAATGGATGAAAATGATCACAGTTAGTTTGAAGTGTTTAAGTCATTAGATGCTATACAAGTCACAATGCAGTGGACTCACAAATTAAGCAGGATTGATTGGTAGTAAAATAAAAAATTAAGCAATATATGGACATGTTCAACTGTTAAGAAACTGACCAACGCTAACATGTAGCAGTAATTAAAATAATTCCAAAATAATAAAGCTCATTAATGTTGAAAACAGGGAGAAACAGTTCATTTAAAGTACATATATTTTGTACTTAAACGGTGTATTTATTTTTTCACATCCATTATTCCCTGTGAGCATTATTACAATCCCTTTTTTACATGCTGATATGAGTTTATTTCTCATTTCTGATTATAAACAAAACACGTTTTTCATGAATAATTCAAAGAGATAGAAGAAGAGATATAAAGTTAAAAGCAAAATTCACAGGAAATCCCAACTGAGATCACTATTGTTAAGAATTTTGTCAACATCCTTGCAGATGCTTCTATGTATATATACAGTAGATACCCGGGTAATAATTTTGCATTTGCTACCAGGTTGATACTTTGTAGTATACACACCGTCAATAAATATTTTCTTCCTACTCCCTGGGAAGGAAATTTTGTTCACTTATTATTCAGATTATGGTAATTACTACTTATTATTCTCTACCTCTCCCTACCTTATTATTCAGATTATGGTAATTACTACTAAAGGAAGAGGCAAGAGGGACAGGAAGAGAAGGGGATGATCAATTTGGGAGCAAAGTTTGTGGATGAGACTGGAAAACCTGTTGAGGAGAGAGAGGCTTCAGGAAGGAGCTATAATATTACAGTGTGAAAGAGAACAGGATGAAAAAGGTGGGTTGCAAAAGATATTTTAAGATATGGTACTGTGAGTTAGCAGCTGTATGTCCTTTAATGTTTTCTGAAAGTTGAGAGCAAAGGCTGAAATTGCTTCGTAAAGCCTTTTGTTAGCTGGGCTGTTTCTGTGAAGGTCATGGTGCTGAGACTGGATCTCAGAGGGATATGGGATTTATTTGATTTATATACAAATGGGATTTTGTCAACTACGCTGCTTTGAAATTCCTTTTCTCTCAAAAATACGTCATGGCGCTCCTTCTCAAGTCAACAAATATAAATTTCCATGATTCCCTTTAGTGGCTTCTCTGGTGGGAATACACCATATCTTTATAAATGGGCCCATGTTGGTGGGTGTTTAGGTTGTTTCTAACGGTGATGAGCATCTTTGTGCATCTTTACATGTTTATGTGACTATCTCATTGGAATAGACTATTTATGAGATATAACATTTTACATTTTAAATTTTATTATATAACGCCAACAAAAAGTCATGCTAATCTATACCCTCACCGAGTGTAAAAGTTCCATAGCCGCCCAGACTCATTCTTATCATCTTATTTTTTTGGAGAGGATTACCACAATTTGGACAATATATCTAGAGCATACATCTTTTTTTTTTTTTCAGTACACGGGCCTCTCACTGTTGTGGCCTCTCCCGTTGCAGAGCACAGGCTCCGGACGCGCAGGCTCAGCGGCCATGGCTCACGGGCCCAGCCGCTCCACAGCATGTGGGATCTTCCCGGACCGGGGCACGAACCCGTGTCCCCTGCATCGGCAGGCGGACTCTCAACCACTGTGCCACCAGGGAAGCCCTAGAGCATACATCTTAAGAAGCTGAAGCACAGGAAGACTGAGGGACTCTCATCTAAGATATTAGAACTGAGTAGTTCTAGTCTGGTGACCTCTCTATAGGTGTCTTGGGCCTGGAAAAGCCAAATGACAATGACGTCTGTTAGGCCACACGGAGACTAATGCCACCCAGAAGGTAAAGAAAGATAGTGAAAAGTGGTGAATGAAGCTATTTTCAGTTCAACTCATCTGTGTAACCGGGGTGCAAGCCATAGTGATGAGATGATGTGTATAAAAGTACTTTGTACATCACTAGACGTTGAGGTACCGCTTGGGAAAACAATTGCCCCCTTTGTCTGTACAGTTAGGACTGTGTGTGTTTAGCAAATTGAAAAATTATAAGCATTGTGGTTTGACCTTGCATCTCAGTGTCATTTTTATCTTCTGCAACCTGATAGCCAAATTCCCAGTAAAAGAAGCATTTGATATTACAAAAAAGTGCTGACAGGGTCATTGCCAATCTGGACCATGTTTCCTTGTGATATCCTCATGATTCAAAGCCAGAACGTCCGACGTTGTGCTGTCTTGTAGTGAATGTACTATAGATAGTATCTTTCTCTCTCAATTTGTGTCCCCGCGTTGCCTCTGACCTTGGCCTATATGGATTCTATACTTATTTATATTCATTTTGTCTCTAGAAAAGTGGGTCCAGACAGCCCTCTCTGAGTTTATTTTATCAGCTCAGGTCTTGCCTGACTCTTAAGGATTCCAGTCACCAGAGCAGCTGTGTTTAACCTCGTCTGTTCGTCCCTGCCCAAGAAACCCATCCGAATTGGCAATACTTCTGAAAACACAAGCGAGACTAAATTACAAATGGAGAAAGCGTCTGGGTTAAAATAAACAGTCACCAGACAAAAGCTATCTCCTTCCATGTTCTTTTTTCTGTAGGAAAAACAAGGCACTAGATCTGATCTTATTCTTAGGTGAGATTTGTTGTTCTATTTAAAAGCACTTATCTCAGAATTTCTGAGTAGCAATAAGAAGTGGCAGTGGGAGGGGTGGTTTGCAGTGCAGTTGTCTGCTTGTAGTAATAAAGATTCAAATCTAGTTTCTGCAGTTCTGCCTTTGGTATCTTTATTTTGAACCAGAATAGCACAGAAAAAAATGGATTGAGGACCTTGTAATTGGAGCATGTCTTATGTTTCCTAGTTACAGGGACCTTCAGGAGATTAGATTTTTCAGGATACTTAAAAGCACAGAAAAGCAAAAAAAAAAAAAAAAAAACCTCCTACCTGGCTGGTAATTCCTGTGTGAGGACAGGACAACCTCTAAGGTTGGAAACCTAGGTGAGGGGAGAAAATCATTTCTGTTAGCAGAGGATAATAAATAGTAATTATTTTTAACTATGTCTGCCCCTACGAGATAGTCTCACCATCCCAGGGACATGGTCAATGGGAAGTGGTCTCATTCAGTATGATGAATTGCATTCTGCTTTAATTCTGGGGACCCTCAGATAAGTACACACTGGCCTGCTTATCTTCAAAAGTTGCCCGTGCAATCTGCAAGTTAAGAGAAGAGGGCTGGGGAGACCTTCAAGATGGCGGAGGAGTAAGACGTGGAGATCACCTTCCTCCCAACAAATACATCAGAAATACATCTACATGTGGAACAACTCCTACAGAACACCTACTGAACGCTGGTAGAAGACCTCAACCTTCCCAAAAGGCAAGAAACTGCCCACGTACCTGGGTAGGGCAAAAGAAAAAAGGAAAAACAGAGACAAAAGAATAGGGATGGGACCTGCATATCTGGGAGGGAGCTGTGAAGAGGCAAAGTTTCCATACACTAGGAAGGCCCTTCACTGGTGGAGACGGGGGTGGGGTGCACGGGGGAAGCTTCGGAGCCACGGAGGAGAGCACAACAACAGGGGTACAGAGGGCAAAGTGGAGAGATTCGCACACAGAGGATCGGTGCCAACCAACACTCACCAGCCCAAGAGGCTTGTCTGCTCACCCGCCGGGATGGGCGGGGGCTGGGAGCTGAAGCTCGGGCTTCCATTGGATCGCAGGGGGAAGACTGGGGTTGGCGGCGTGAACACAGCCTGAAGGGGGCTAGTGCACCACGGCTAGCCGGGAGGGATTCCAGGAAAAGGTCTGGAGCTGCCGAAGAGGCAAGAGACCATTGTTTCATGGTGTGTGAGGAGAGGGGTTTCAGAGCACCTGCAGAGCCTGCCACTGCCAGGGTCCCTTGATCCAGGGACAACTTCCCCGGGAGAACTCACGGCGCGCCTCAGGCTGGTACAACGTCACGCCGGCCTCTGATGCCGCAGGCTCGCCCCACATCCGTACCCCTCCCTCCCCCGCGGCCTGAGTGAGCCAGAGCCCCTGAATCAGCTGCTCCTTTAACCCCCTCCTGTCTGAGCGAAGAACAGATGCTCTCAGGCGACCTACACGTAGAGGCGGGGCCAATCCAAAGTTGAACCCCAGGAGCTGTGGGAACAAAGAAGAGAAAGGGAAATCTCTCCCAGCAGCCTCAGGAGCAGCGGATTAAAGCTCCACAATCAACCTGATGTACCCTGCATCTGTGGAAAACCTGAATAGACAATGAGTCATCCCAAAATTGAAGTGGTGGACTTTGGGAGCAACGATATATGTATTTTTTTCCTTTTGCTCTTTTTGTGAGTGTGTATATGTGCGCTTCTTTGTGTGACTTTCTCCATATAGCTTTGGTTTTACCATTTGTCCTAGGGTTCTGCCTGTACATGGTTTTTTGTTGCTGTTGTTGTTGCTTTTTATTTTTTCTTTTATTTTTCTTTATTTTTTTAGTATAGTTTTTAGCGCTTGTTATCATTGGTGGATATGTTTTTTGGTTTGGTTCTCCTTTCTTTTTTTCTTATTGTTTTTCCTTTTTTATTATTTTTAATTTCTTTTATTTTTAATAATTATTTTTTACTTTAATAACGTTATTTTATTTTATTTCCTTTTTTTCCCCCTTTTCTTCTGAGCTGTGTGGCTGACAGGGTCTTGGTGCTCCAGCCGGGTGTCAGGCCTGTGCCTCTGAGGTGGGAGAGCCAAGTTAAGGACATTGGTCCACCAGAGACCTCATGGCTCCATGTAATATCAAACAGCAAAAGCTCTACCAGAGATCTCCAAATCTACGATAAGACCCAGCTCCACTCAATGACCAGCAAGCTACAGTGCTGGACACTCTATGCCAAACAATTAGCAAGACAGGAACACAACGCCACCCATTAGCAGAGAGGCTGCCTAAAATCATACTAAGATCATAAACACCCCAAAACACACAACCAGACATGGACCTTCCTACCAGAAAGACAAGATCCAGCCTCATCACCAGAACACAAGCACCAGTCCCCTCCACCAGGAAGCCTACACAACCCACTGAACCAACCTTAGCCACTGGGGACAGAAACCAAAAAAAAAGGGAACTATGAACCTGCAGCCTGCAAAAAGGAGACCCCCAAACACAGTAAGTTAAGCAAAATGAGAAGACAGGAAAACACACAGCAGATGAAGGAAAAAGGTAAAAACCCATCAGAGCAAACAAATGAACAGGATATAGGCAGTCTACCTGAAAAATAATTCAGAGTAATGATAGTAAAGATGATCCAAAATCTTGGAAATAAAATGGAGAGTATACAAGAAAAGTTTAACAAGGACCTAGAAGAACTAAAGGGAAAATAAACAATGATGAACAACACAATAAATAAAATTAAAAATTCTCCAGAAGGAATCAACAGCAGAATAACTGAGGCACAAAAACAGATAAGTGACCTGGAAAATAAAATAGTGGAAATAATTACCACAGAGCAGAATAAAGAAAAATGAATGAAAAGAATTGAGGACAGTCTCAGAGACATCTGGGACAACATTAAACACACTAACATTGAATTATAGTGGTCCCAGAAGAAGAAGAGAAAAAGAAATGGACTGAGAAAATATTTGAATGGATTATAGTTGGAAAATTACCTAATATGGGAAAGGAAATAGTCAAGTCCAGGAAGCGCAGAGAGTCCCATACAGCATAAATCCAAGGAGAAACGTGCCAAGACACATATTAATCAAACTATTCAAAATAAAATACAAAGAAAACATATTAAAAGGAGCAAGGGAAAAGCAAGAAATAACATACAAGGGAATCCCCATAAGGTTAACAGCTGATCTTTCAGTAGAAACTCTACAAGCCAGAAAGGAGTGGCAGGACATATTTAAAGTGATGAAGGGGAAAAACCTACAACCAAGATTACTCTACCCAGCAAGGATCTCATTCAGATTCGACGGAGAAATTAAAACCTTTACAGGTAAGCAAAAGCTAAGAAAATTCAGCATCACAAAACCAGTTTTACAAAAAATGCTAAAGGAACTTCTCTAGGCAGGAAACACAAGAAAAGGAAAAGACATACAATAAAAAACCCAAAACAATTAAGAAAATCATAATAGGAATATACATATCAATAATTACCTTAAATGTAAATGGATTAAATGCTCCAACCAGAGACATAGACTGGCTGAATGGATACTAAAAGAAGACACGTATATATGCTGTCTACAAGAGACCCACTTCATACGTAGGAACACATACAGACTGAAAGTGAGGGAATGGAAAAAGATATTCCATGCAAATGGAACTCAAAAGAAAGCTTGAGTAGCAATTCTCATATCAGACCAAATAGACTTTAAAATAAAGACTATTAAAAGAGACAAAGAAGGACACTACATAATGATCAAGGGATCAATCCAAGAAGAAGATATAACAATTCTAAATATTTATGAACCCAACATAGGAGCACCTCAATACATAAGGCAAATGCTAACAGCCATAAAAGGGGAAATCGACAGTAACACAATCATAGTAGGGGACTTTAACACCGCACTTTCACCAATGTACAGATCATCCAAAATGAAAATAAATAAGGAAACACAAACTTTAAATGATACATTAAACAAGAGGGACTTAATTGATATTTATAGGACATTCCATCCCCAAACAACAAAATACACTTTCTTCTCAAGTGCTAATGGAACATTCTCCAGGATAGATCATATCTTGGGTCACAAATCAAGCCTTGGTAAATTTAAGAAAATTGAAATCATATCAGCTAACTTTTCTGACCACAATGCTATGAAACTACATATCAATTACAGGAAAATATTTGTAACAAATACAAACACATGGAGGCTAAACAATACACTACCTAATAACCAAGAGATCACTGAAGAAATCAAAGAGGAAATCAAAAAATACCTAGAAGCAAATGACAATGAAAACACAATGACCCAAAACTTATGGGATGCAGCAAAAGCAGTTCTAAGAGAGAAGTTTATAGCAATACAATCCTACCATATGAAACAAGAAACATCTCAAATAAACAATCTAACCTTACACCTAAAGCAATTAGAGAAAGAATAATAAAAAAAAAAAACAATGTTAGCAGAAGGAAAGAAATCATAAAGATCAGATCAGAAATAAATGAAGGAAACAAAGATCAATAAAACTAAAAGCTGGTTCTTTGAGAAGATAAACAAAATTAAGAAACTGTTAGCGAGATTCATCCAGAAAAAAAGGGAGAAGACTCAAATCAATAGAATTAGAAATGAAAAAGGAGAAGTAACATCCAACACTGCAGGAACACAAAGGATCATGAGAGATTACTACAAGCAACTATATGCCAATAAAATGGACAACCTGGAAGAAATGGACAAATTCTTAGAAAAGCACAACCCTCCAAGCCTGAACCAGGAAGAAATAGAAAATATAAAGACCAATCACAAGTACTGAAATTGAGAATGTAATTAAAAATCTTCCAACAAACAAAAGCCCAGGACCAGAAGGCTGCACAGGTGAATTCTATCAAACATTTAGAGAGGAGCTAATACCTTTCCTTCTCAAACTCTTCCAAAATATAGCAGAGGGAGGAACACTCCCAAACTCATTCTACAAGGCCACCATCACCCTGATGCCAAAACAGACAGATGTCATGAAGAAATCTACAGGCCAATATCACTGATGACATACATGCAAAAATCCTCAACAAAATACTAGCCAACAGAATCCAATAGCACATGAAAAGGATCATACACCATGATCACGTGGGGTTTATCCCACGAATGCAAGGATTCTTCAATATATGCAAATCATTCAGTGTGATACACCATATTAACAAATTGAAGGATGAAAACCATATGATCATCTCAATAGACACAGAAAAAGCTTTCGACAAAATTCAACACCCATTTATGATAAAAACCCTCCAGAGAGTAGGCGTAGAGGGAACTTACCTCGACATAATAAAGGCCATATATGACAAACCCACATCCAACATCGTTCTCAATGGTGCAAAACTGAAACCATTTCCACTAAGATCAGGAAGAAGACAAGTTTGCCCAGTCTCACCACTATTATTCAACATAGTTTTGGAACTTTTAACCACAGCAGTCATGAAGAAAAAGAAATAAAATGAATCCAAATTGGAAAAAAAGAAGTAAAGCTGTCACTGTTTGCAGTTGACATGATACTATACATACAGAATCTTAAATATGCTACCTGAAAACTACTAGAGCTAATCAATGAATTTGGTAGAGTAGCAGGATACAAAATTAATGAACAGAAATCTCTTGCATTCCTATACACTAATGATGAAAAATCTGAAAGAGAAATTAAGGAAACACTCCCATTTACCATTGCAACAAAAAGAATAAAATACCTAGGAATAAACCTACCTAAGGAGACGAAAGACCTGTAAGCAGAAAACTATAAGACAGTCGTGAAAGAAATTAAAGATGAGAGATATACAGATGGAGAGATATACCATGTTCTTGGATTGGAAGAATCAACATTGCAAAAGTGACTCTACTACGCAAAGCAATCTACAGATTCAGTGCAATCCCTATCAAATTACCAATGGCATTTTTCACAGAACTACAACTAAAAATTTCACAATTTGTATGGAAACATAAAGGACTGTGAATAGCCAAAGCAATCTTGAGAAAAATGATGGAGCTGGAGGAATTAGGCTCCCTGACTTCAGATTATACTACAAAGCTACAGTAATCAAGACAGTATGGTACTGGTGCAATAACAGAACTATAGATCAATGGAATAGGACAGAAAGCCCAGAGATACACCCATGCACATATGGTCACCTTTTTTTTGATAAAAGAGGCAAGAATATACAATGGAGAAAAGACAGCCTCTTCAATAAGTTGTGCTGGGAAAACTGGACAGCTACATGTAAAAGAATGAAATTAGAACACTCCCTAACACCATACACAAAAATAAACTCAAAATGGATTAAAGACCTAAATATAAGGCCAGACACTATAAAACTCTTAGAGGAAAATGTAGGCAGAACACTCTATGACATAAATCACAGCATGATCGTTTTTGACCCACCTCCTACAGAAATGGAAATAAAAACAAAAATAAACAAATGGGACATAATGAAACCTAAAAGCTTTTACACAGCAACGGAAACCACAAACAAGATGAAAAGACAATCCTCAGAATGGGAGAAAATATTTTCAAATGAAGCAAGTGACAATGGATTAATCTCCAAAATTTACAAGCAGTTCATGTAGCTCAATATCAAAAAACAAACAACCCAATCTAAAAATAGGCAGAAGACCTAAATAGACATTTCTCCACAGAAGATGTACAGATTGCCAACAAACACATGAAAGGATGCTCAACATCACTAATCATTAGAGAAATGCAAATTAAAACTACAATGAGGTATTACCTCACACTAGTCAGAATGGCCATCATCATAAAATCTACAAATGATAAATGCTGGAGAGGGTGTAGAGAATAGGGAACCCTCTTGCACTGTTGGTGGGAATGTAAATTGATACAGCCCCTATGGAGAACAGTATGGAGGTTCCTTAAAAAACTAAAACTAGAACTACCATATGACCCAGCAATCCCACTACTGGGCATATACCCTGAGAAAACCATAATTCAAAAAGAGTCATGTACCAAAATGTTCATTGCAGCTCTATTTGCAATAGCCAGGACATGTGTGTCGATGTGTCCATCGACAGATAAATGGATAAAGAAGATATGGCACATATATGCAATGGAATATTACTCAGCCATAAAAAGAAATGAAACTGAGATATTAGTAGTGAGGTGGATGGAGCTAGAGTCTGTCATACAGAGTGAAGTAAGTCAGTAAGAGAAAAATAAATACTGTATGCTAACACATATATATGGATTCTAAAAAAAAAAAAAACGTTATGAAGAACCTTGGAGCAGGATAAGAATAAAGACGCAGAGGTAGAGAATGGACTTACGGGCACGAGGCGGGGGGAAAGGTAAGCTGGGACGAAGTGAGAGAGTGCATGGACTTATATATACTACCAAATGTAAAATAGAAAGCTAGTGGGAAGAAGCCGCATAGTACAGGGAGATCCGCTCGGTGTTTTGTGACCACCTAGACGGGTGGGATAAGGAGGGTGGGAGGGAGACGCAAGAGGGAGGAGATATGGGGATATATGTATATGTATAGCTGATTCACTTTGTTATAAAGCAGAAACTAACACATCATTGTAAAGCAATTATACTCCAATAAAGATGTTAAAAAAAAGTAAATAAACATCACAAAAAAAAAGAAAAAAGAGAAGAGGGCCTTCTAATTCACTGGTCTTGATAAAAGTAGAATAGAAGCAGGCTTTCAAGTATCCCTACGGAGGGCGCTATAGGATTTGTGTTAGAAATGGATGTAAAGACGGAGAAATTAGTAGGTGAGAGATGTAGACAGGCTGATCCTCTTCCATCAGCTAATTTAGAGCTAAGCTTCTGCCAAATGATGATTTTAGCTCAGCATCATCATTGCCCCTTTCTGTATTCTCTCCTGCATCACAGGAGGGAAATCTAGAATGTCATTTTCCTGAATTTCTTTCCAGTAGAATTCTGGGTTAAATCTGCCAATGATAGGAACTTCGGTGAGATTAGGAAGGAGAAGAGGAGAAGGTGTTTTTCTCTTGTGACAGCCATGGGTAGGGAGCTAAGATCATTGCTAATGGCTTCCGTAGGCTACGGGCAGGGGGTGGGGGGGGACTTCCCTTTAGAGAGGACTTCCCTTTAGACAGGCAGCTGAAGTCATCGGCAGTGGATTCCCAGCCATCACTGCATCTCCAGATCTTCTAGAGTGGACTCTTGACCTTTGCTCCCTCAACTCTTCCAATTCTTTCTAATTTTCTATATTAAATATCTCTCCACTCAAAATGCATAGTCAATATTTTTCCTCCCTGCATAATCCTGAATGACATAAAGGTACAGAAACAAAGGCCCAATACTTTGGTCATCGATATTAATAAACCTGAATTTTGATTATCACCAAATTATAGACCAATATATGGCTTACAAACATAAAAAAACACATACGGTATAATTTCATTTTTATAATGTTCAAAAGCAAAGTATTTGGTTGGCCAATAAGTTCTTTCAGGTTTTTCCATGAGATCTTATGGAAAACGAACTTTTTGGCCAACCCAATAATTTGTGGTGTTAGAAGTAAGGACAGAGGTTATGTTTGGGGAGGGCCAAGAGGGTCATGGTTGGGTAAGCCATGAGGAGGGCTTTGAATGCTGGTAACGTTTGATTTCTTCATCAAGGTGGTTCTTAGATAGCTGAGTTCTTTTTGTGATAATTCTTTCAAGCAAGAGAACTATAATTTATGACTTTTCTTTAAAGATGTTCAACTTTAATAAAATATTTATTAAAAAATCCCGAGTTTTACTAATGGAGGGCTAGTTGCTGGGGAGCTGTGGATTCATAGTTAACAAAAGATAAAAAGGTTCTTTTTGCAGAGTTCTCTCTTGCCAACTCCCCCAACCCCGCCAACACTTGTAGGATTGAAATCTTAACATATTCTAGGACGTTCTTGGTTCGTTACAACACATATATGGTTTTGAAATCTTTTAGCCCATGACTTTCAGAAATCAGCAATAGTGTGAGCTTTTGAGCTCCTTGGCTTTTTCTGAACTTGCATCCAAAATAATTCAGAAAAGACTACTAGACTACTTCTTACCATCTATTTATTCAACTTCCACTATATGCCTGGCAGTGTGCTTGATGCTGAGGTCATATGATGAATAAGATATCGTCTCTGTCCCCAGCAAGCTCTTGATTGGTTGCAGAACAGTCATGTAAAATAATAGTTTAGTTATAGGAATGATTTTTTGAGCTGGTTAAAGCATATCATATAAGTCCTAACGATGACTTTTAAAATCTGTTTTCCTGACGGCTCTGTGCTGGTGACCTTCCAATATAAGGCTAACATCTATTTTGGATAAAAGGACTTTTTGGAGAATTCATCCTGCTTGACTTCATTTAAATGTACTAAATCTGGGCATAGTCTGGGAGCATCCCAAGTTCAGAAGGATATACATGTAAGAATTGGGCTGGGACTTCTTGCTTGAAACTGATCCTAATTAAAAGTCCTAGGAGTAGGGAATTTTACGGCAAGAAGCTCCTATAATGCTGACTTGTAAACTAAGATTGAGAAGGTTCTGAAAGCCATAGTTGTTGTATTGAAAGAAAGGTCAAAGATACTGTCCAGTATGTTTAATTGTCACCTGTCCATCATCAGACAATACTTCAGGGATAATAGCTCGGAATATGGAAATTAAGGTAGTGTCTCTAGTCTTGGAGTTTCTATATCTTTCCAGAGCAGAGACATTCTATTCCAAATCAAGAGATACCTACTTGCAATTATTCTTGATTTTTTAGTCTGGGAGATAAATTATATGCCAAATTTGATCAGAGATTTAAACCAGAAAAATTATCAGTCACTCGAGATTTTTTAAACTAATATTTATTGCCCTTGGGTTCAGATGAATCCGAATTTGGTTAAAAACCCTACTGCAGGACTTTCCTTCAATCCTGATGGAAAGATTTGATGATGAATATCAAAAAGATCAGGAATCACAGGTCATGTGACTTCGGCTGGATGATGGGAGTGGAGAGAACTGGGTGGAAGCTGGGGGTTCCCACCTTGAGTAAAGAAGAAACCTCTGTTTGGCTGTGACTAATCACTGCATCTAGGACTACAGGTCTAGTGAGTTCAAGAGAACCTACTTTCAATAGAAGCTGCATATGTCCTTGGGTTTTCCTAATTTTTAATTGTTGTCAATGAATTAAAAAACTAGAAAAAGGTGAAAGGAAAAGACTTTTGCTTCTAGCTGGGATCTGGAGGCATATGAAAGCCCTTTTCTTCCATGGTAACAAAAAGAAAAATCCATACAAAATTTAAATCATACTTTTCCATGGGGCAGGCAAAGAGCAGTGGACACAAGGAAGCCTTGATGAACAGAACTGGCTCAGTAATTCTCCCTCCAAAGCAAATTTTGCTGAGAAGGCAAGAGTAAGGAAGAAGGATGGTAAGTAGAGAGGAAATAACAGAAAACTTATGTTCCTATGGTAACTGAATTCCAGCACCCTGACTGAGTTGAATCTAAAGGTGAGCCAAAATTACCTGCAAACTTTCTTGTAGCTCACATACTGACAAAATCAAAAAGGCGGTGGCAAGGAAGGTTGGGTTGTGCTCGACATCAATTTTCATCAGAGAAATGCAAATTAAAACCACAATGAGATGCAATTTCAGACCCACTAGAATGACTAAAATTAAAAGTATGACATCAAATGTTGGCAAGGAGGTGAAGCCATGGGAACTCTTACACACCGCTGGTGGGAGTGTAACTACTTTGGAGCACTCATTGGCAGTTTCCTGTAGTGTTATGTATACCTATCCATGACAAAGTAATTCTATTCCTATGCATATACCTAAGAGACATAAAGAAGTTTGTCCACCAAAAGATTGTACAATAATGTTCTTTACAGCATCTTTATTCATAGTAGCTGAACATACTTCTGAAAATATAAGCTTATTAAAAATATAAGTGCCTGGGGCTCCAGGCACACTTTCAGAATCAGAAATGGCATTGAGGAGCATTGTACATAGAACAAACACCTGGTGATTGCTCTCATCAAGGGACCACTGAATTCAGTAACTACCTTCTGTAGTGGATGTGTTTACCTTCCTAAAGAAAAGCACCAGGAATCTTTGCACTTAAAATAACCAGGCACTTAGGGGGTCAAGGGGTGGATTTTGCTTCCATTGGTTGACATCTGGGTCATGCAAATGGCATTTTCTTGCAGAGTTCTCTTTAATAAATGGCAAATGTGTTCCTCCTGGCAATCAGCACTGGACAGTAGTCTGCTTTCTAGCTTGCATGGATCTGGGGTTAAAATAAGTTTGAAGTCCTCCTCTACAAAAACAAGTTTAGCAAACATCAATCCTTTCAGAAAATCACTGAGATTTAAGTGGCACCTTAATAGTATTCTTCCATCTTCCAAACAGTTGGGCTGGAAGATTTTTGTGGGAATGCAAATCTGAAACCCAGGGGTAGGGGCTGGGGTGGGGAGACGATTTCGCAGGGTCTGGAAGGTAAGAGTTGTCATGCCAACCCACATTTGCAGTGTTTCTTCCTATTCACTGAGGTTAAGCTAGAAAAAAAGTATTTTTTCTCCAAACATTTCTCCCAATCACTCTTATGTGACCGGCACCGTTTCATCTTGTGCAGAAAGTCTGAGCCCAAAGAACAGACTTCATTTCTGTGCTATTGATTGAAAGAGAAAAAAAAAAAAAAAAAAGAAAGAGAAAAGGTGTGCTGAGTGCCATAGGAACTTCCGTCTAAGGAAGTTCTTTTATTTCTGCTGAAGAAATAAAAAAGCAAGAGAGAGGGCTTCCCTGGTGGCGCAGTGGTTGGGAGTCCGCCTGTCGATGCAGGGAGCACGGGTTCGTGCCCCGGTCCGGGAGGATCCCACGTGCCGTGGAGCGGCTGGGCCCGTGAGCCATGGCCTCTGAGCCTGCGCGTCCGGAGCCTGTGCTCACAACGGGAGGGGCCGCAGCAGTGAGAGGCCCGCGTACCGCAAAAAAAAATAAATAAATAAGCAAGAGAGATAGGTAAAATGGATTGTTTTCTAAGCCTACCTTGTGAGCGCACGTGTGCACGTGTGTGCCTTCATGTGCACGCATGTACAATCACAGACATGAACCAAGCTGAGGTTAGCACCCTCCAGATTACAGTGGGAGGCCTGGAGCATTCCCTATGGACTCTGGCAAATGAGTGTGTAAGGATGCAGGGCAATGGCTGACAGATCACTGTCTATTCTTTTCTCTGATAGTAGCCTGGCTGGTGTGCCGAGGCCCTGGGGAAGTGCTGCCTCAGGTACCGACGTCTAGCCAGTGAAGCTTGTCAGGCTGATGGATGGGAGTGAATCTCAAAAGTCCATCAACACTGCCACCTCGCCTTCAAATGGACGACACACCAGGCTGACTCAACAAATAGCTCAGCATCACCCAGCAGCTGGAAAGGCAGCTGGAGGAAGTGAAGGAAGATGGAAGGGGTGAAAGAGTGCTGGTTTACATGGGAAGAAACTGATGACTTGTTAAGTCTGACTTATTTTGACAATCAAGGCAGTTTGTCCTGGTGTCATCTTAATTACCTTCTGTGCAAAGGCGAAAAAAGGCAGTAGGTGGCAACTGTTAATTTGCACTGTCAAATGATTATTATTTTTTCTTTCTAGGAATTCTTCTGATGCACAAAGCATATTCTATAACTTTCCTCTAGAGATGAATTCTATTAGATTCAGTCATTTCTGTCTCCTCAGAAAAGGTACTAACATTGCCAGCACTGAGCATCTGTGTGTGTGGGTATGTGGGTGTGTGAGGATGTGTGTGTGCGTGTGTGTGTGGGGGGGATATTTGGTGGTTTTATTTTGCACACAGGTAAGTTTTGTGTTCCTTAAGGGAACCCTTAAAATTTCTCTTGCTTTCTGGTCTCCAAACTCCAATAGCCATTCGGACTTAAGACCAAATGCTCTGCAGAAACCAGAATTAAAACTTATTTTACTCTGGGGGCTTAGAAGGAAAGAGAACTTTTCTCAAGGAGATGATGAGGAATTCACACAAGTCAATGCTTCAGAGGAGATGTGAGTTCTCGCCTGAATTGGCACCATCCTTACAAGGCACATCACTTATCCACTCCGTTTTGACTTTTCTAAGAAAATAGAGAAAGCGGTGCATCCTACCTCTTTTTGGAAAAAAGAAGAAAAGAGCAAGAAAGAACACAATCATCGCTGCTTTTCTACTTTCTGATTTCTCCTTTTTGCTTATTTCACACTGTCTAATAAAGGACCAATGGGAATATTTTATACATTTATTTAGTATTTATTTACTTATCCATTTATTTAACATTTATCCATTGACTCAGCAGTTTCCGCTAATGTCTGGGTAGGAAATGTATCTGCACAGGTGTGGTTGGGAGCAGTGGACCTGCCCAGGGAGGACCCGGCTTACAGCGGTCTGCTCAGAGACCACCATCATGAGTAAGCAATGTCTGAAGTCAGGAGAGGAGGGTGCCTGTTTGGAACGTGATATATTAAGTGCCTTATAACTGACTTCTTTAAACTCCCTTCCCACTCAGTCCTTTGGTTTTGGCCCCTAAGGACACTGAGCCCTCTGGTTTTCTACACATGCTTGAACCAAAGAACTCCCAGACCAGGGCAGGCAGCAGAGGAGTTGCGTGGTCTCCACGCACGTAGTTTTACTCCCAGTAAAACCTAGCATCCTGTCCTGTGCAGAGTAAGGACTGAGCTGTTTGTTGGGTCAGTGAGAAAGTGGATGAAAAAGGAGATTCACTTGTTCATGGCGCCTCTGCTCTCCTGCTTTTAGTCTGAGTGAAAATGAGACAAGAGAACATTCTCTGACAGAGATGAAAGCCAGCAGGCGTCTGTTTTATGCCCTAGAGAACAAGCAAGGAGCTTTGAGGCAAAGCCCTCATGCGGAGCCCTGAGCTCCCAGGGCTGCTGATAATGATGTGGTTTCGAGGTAAGGTCAGTGGACCAGAACCCTGAGAAAGGATCCCAAAGGCCTTGGGATCCCGGACTGTCTGCTCCACTAGCCGGGACATCCTTAACGGAGCATTAGTGGGGAAGACGGCAGCTGTCAAAGGAGAAGAAATTCTCAGCTCCACTCAGGATTTGGCAATGCGGTTTATGGAAGAGACAACTTTAAACAGCAAATGATAAAGAAGGGTTGTCACTCTGCATTTACAGGAAAATTCTGTGGGCTCAATCTAAGAAGTGGATTTGTGCTCTGACTGTAGAGAGAGCAGTGCCAGGGCTGAAGGGAGGTTTCATGCCCAGAAACACGAATTCAAGTTGTGTAAGAGCACACAGGGTTCTTCTAATGTCTAACCTTTGGACGCTGTAATGTGGCTCTTCCCTGACCTGCTATGGACTTGCTGATGGTAGGAACCTTCAAGAATCATCTCTGTAGTAGCTCCTTGCTTACTTACAAACTTCCATGGACACCAAGTTGCTTCTGTGATTCTTGTAAAAAATAGATAAGCCACAAGACGATTAGCAACCCATCGTTCTTTAGAGATCAGCAATGTGGAAATATTATCTATCGTTTTTATCATTTGAGTCCTAAGAGACATCTGAGAATCTATAATACGCTACACTAAATGTATCACAAGAGCAGTTAGTCTTTCAAGGAGATATCTGCTTATCAACTTTCCAGAGAGGCTGTGGGAAAGGCTACCTGTTTGGGATTATTCCCTTTTCCAGCCAAGCAAAGTTTTGTACGCCCACGACAGCTCACCTCCTTGGGCTCGTGTCATTCTGCTCCTAGCATACCCTCTTCTCACCGAGCCGCTCTCTTCATGCCTTTAAATGTTAACATTTAAATCATGTCCTCAAGCTTTCGGCCTCCTGGAAGACTTTTCAGAAAACCCCTCTCTAAACTCTTCACTTTGGTTGGCTCAGCCAGCACTGGTTTGCAGCCATAATACGCTGTATCTGGGATTTCTGTTTATTATTTGCACACTGTCATGTCTTTGCATTTAAGTTAGACTTTGTATCTGTCCCAGGTGGGCAAGGAAGGTCTTTGATTTTGCCATGATCTTGAGATGCATGTTATGGGGTCTAACTGATCAACGAAATGGGGGCTCAGATTGAACCTGGCAGAGAGGAAATGAGACATGAAGCCCTGAGGGTGGCTGAAGAAAAGGCAGAGTTATCCCAATGGACTATGTTCCATTGAAAGGTTCCTGTTGAAATATAATAGAGAACAGCAGGAATTCAATGCACCAGCATTTACCATCTGATGGACATTTGGTTGTTTATTGCTTGGGTCTCTCCGTCCAGCTCCTGGAAGACATATGTCCTGCAGACTGCAAGTTCCAATTAGCGGGGAATTACATCTTTAAAAAATACAGTTTCCAGAAATATAACATAACTAAATAAAATCTAGTACTGAAGGCAGGAAGAAACACCTGTCTCCTAATGCTTAGCTGGAATAGCTTTTCCTCCAGCACATGGGACACATTTTGTTCAGTTCCTTCACTGAAGACAAATTGGAAAAATGAGAAGCAGTTGAGTTTGGGAAATTAATTATTGTATCTTTGTGTCAAATGTCGTAATGCTTTAAATGTAGGATTAGAGGGACATCATATGGGGACTAGGAACTGAGAGACACCATAAGATAAATGAAGAAAACAAAAGCAAAGTATTTTTGAGTCAGTCATTTAATCGTCCTCCTGGACAAAAGGTAACCTTGTGTTATAAGCGTTCAGGCTATAGAGTGAAAGATGCATTTTACGCTCTCATGTAAAGGCATAATCTGTAAGGGCATAATCTGACCCAGGTGTAACCCAATCTGTGAATTAAAAAGGTGCTTTATAACAGGATTTAATTGTACTTGTTGGAATTTTGCCCCTCATTCCAGTTGTGGGATTTAATTAATCGTTACCCAGAGGTCAGTCACCTCAAGGCAAATGCCATAAAAGGACTAAAAAATTATCTTAATGTGGGTTAGGATTAGATGCAGACAGTTTCCATGTTATTACTATTATCAATTGTTTAAAGAGCTTTGCTGAATGATCTCATTGTACGTGTGCCTCGAGGCTTTCTAGAGCAATTTGGAAAATACATTATAGAACAAACCACAGGATTATTAAAATGACTTTAAACAGTATGAGTCCAAGTTCCAAAGGAGGTTACAATACTCATATTTCGTCTCCTTATATAAATATTCTCACTCCATATTTTGAGAATAAAATTTATAAGAATGTGTCCCCACCTAATTATCTCACCCCCCTCTTTCCTCTTTTATTTCT
Source organism: Stenella coeruleoalba (assembly GCF_951394435.1). Taxonomy (NCBI): domain Eukaryota; kingdom Metazoa; phylum Chordata; class Mammalia; order Artiodactyla; family Delphinidae; genus Stenella; species Stenella coeruleoalba. The sequence continues at coordinate 22,427,293 of NC_137164.1, read as the reverse complement.
GTTCTTTTTATTCTATGAAGCAACTTTCTGGCTTCTAGCAAGAGCTCACAGGGGGATTTAAGAACGAAAGGCTGAGTGATCTAGATGAAAACACCAGAATCCCTCCTTCATGTGCTTTCCTTTCAATATATCTAATTTTTTCCCCATCAAGGAATACCTTTTGAACAAAATAAAGTGGGTTTGTCCTCACCACTGTCGGCAAAGGATTAAATACATGGTTTCTTCCTGCAGCTCTTTTATTGCCTGTTTCTGCCCCCGTGTTCCCTGAAGTGTTAGAAGTTGGGCTAGAACCTCTGCTAGCTGCCACTGAGCAAGATTAAAAAGAGGGTGGAGTAAGGAACAGGTGCCCCAAGGACATCTGCTAGTGGGTCCAACTTACTGTGACCCCAGGGAGCTACAGGAGCAGATTTGATGTGATTTGCCTGAAGAGGTTGCCTCCTGGTAACCTGTTTCAGACCAAACATACCAAAGTATTAAACATGAAACTTGAAAGAAAAGGACATTCTAAATAAAGACCACCTGTTCTTCACTTCATAAATATATTTTCTTCTCCTTTTCTAATTCATCTTTTTTGTTTCTCTCCCATATTATCATAGGTATATTTCAAATCAAGATCTCTATCACAATCCCTCTTTTATATCTAGATAAAATGTTGGATGTGGAAGGATGATTTGTCATAAAAATATGAAATAACTTGCCTGTCTACATTGCTAAGATAGAAAGAGTGCTGGATTCCATCTTCAAGTGTTCAAGTTACAGTGATGCTATTAACTACTGCAAATAACCACACAGTGCCTCCGTTTACTCAGTTGTAAAGTAGTATAATATGATACTTTAAATCTCTTTCTATTTCACAAAGACTGGGGGAGGCTGAAGTGAGATAGATATTGCATAAAACTTAAAATGTAAAATACATACTACAGAAATATAAAGTATAGTGCATGGTAAAGAGCAGTGTCATAACTTGATCTTGTCTTTTGTTTCTTGGTTTTTTACTTGTTTCTTGCATTATGCCAAGCAAATAATAATAGCCAATATTTATGTTTCAAGCACTGTGCTAAGTGGTTTGCATATATTATTTGTTTATATAATTATTGGGTACTATTACCATCTCCACTTTACATACGAGGAAACGAAGGCACAGAGAGGCAAAGCACGTTGCCCAAGGTCACACAGCTGGTAATGGGGATCTGTAGTAGGTTGAATTTTGTCCCTCAAAAAGATACATCCGGGCTTCCCTGGTGGCGCAGTGGTTGAGAATCTGCCTGCTAATGCAGGGGACACGGGTTCGAGCCCTGGTCTGGGAGGATCCCACATGCCGTGGAGCAACTGGGCCCATGAGCCACAGCTACTGAGCCTGTGCATTTGAAGCCTGTGCTCCGCAACAAGAGAGGCCGCCATAGTGAGAGGTCCGCGCACCGCGATGAAGAGTGGCCCCTGCTTGCCACAACTAGAGAAAGCCCTTGCACAGAAACGAAGACACAACACAGCAAAAATAAATAAATTAATTAATAAACTCCTACTCCCAACATCTTCTTTAAAAAAAAAAAAAGATACATCCAAGTCCTATCCCCTGGTACTTGTGCAAGTGACATTATTTGAAAAAGGGTCTTCCTGTATGTAATCAAATGGACGATCTTGAGATGAGGTAATCCTGGATGAGGATGGGCCCTGCATGTAATGTGAGTGTCCTTATAAGAGACAGATGGACACACAGACTCAGAGGGAAAACAACCATGTGAAGATGGAGGCACGGATGGAGAAATGCTGCCACAGGACTGGAGATGTCTGGGGCCACCAGAAACTAGGAAGAGACAAGGAAAGATTCTTCCCTAAAGCCTTCAGAGGGAGTATGGCCCCGCTGACAGCTTGATTTAGGAACTTGAAGTGTCGAGAACTGTGAGAAAGTATATTTCTGTCATCTTAAGCCACCCAGTTTGTGGTAATATGTTACAGCAGCTGTAGGAAACCACTATAAGGCCCCAGGATTCAGAGGGAGTTTGACTCCAGAATGTAAACACTTGGCTGTTTTCTTTTAATTTACTGTTTTATTTGAAGTACAAGTAAATCCGGGAGAGAAGGATATTATCAACTGAATGTGGTATGATTGTTTCGGCGAAATGAAATGGTTAAATTGTGGGAGCGTGCTCTTACGTAAGCTAAGACTTCAAAACCATTGTTCTGTGAGGATGGGGCTGTTGGAACTCTAAGTTTTTCAAAATATTTGGTCCAGAAGTAGTACAATCATTTAGTTTTAAAAGATTAAAAATCCTTTTGGAAAGAGAAAATAGTACATTAACACTCAGCAAAGATAAACAAACTCACTAACAAGTAAACCCAATAAGAGCAGAACACAAGAACATGCTAGCTGACGAGCTGAGATCTGTGCTATTATTATCAATAACAATGACAATGTCAGTTTGGGATCAATACATGTTGTCTTGTGTACTTACAGAAAAAAAACCAATTTCTTAGAGATATTGGGTTTCTTGGGCAGACTAAAACGTCTCTGAACAATCTAGCATTTCCTAGCCTGGCTAATATATTTTACTCATGAATAAATTTTTGTTCCATAAAATATTCTGTCCACTTCCACTGATTTATAAGTACACCATTCAAAAGCCGTTATAAATGTAATTCTTTGGAGGTTGAGAAAAGCTCTGGTCAAGCCTACCTCCTCTCTTGCCTGGGCTCTTGGACATCAGCTTTGCATGATGACAACTCAGCTAGATGACTCAGGAGCCACACTCATCCTTCACCTTCCTCTGAGAGACACGGAGGACCAATGAGCCTCAGGAAAAGAGGAAGTGAGCGCCACAGCCAGGATCCCAGTCTACCTCTGGAAGCATCAGGAGCTGCTACTAAGCTTGGTCTTTTTATGTCCAGTAAAATTTACGTCTGCCTGAGCTAATTCCCTAACTCCGTCCCTGAGGTCTCTGCTAAGCTCTAATTCCATGTTTGTGACGGTTTTTTACAACCCTCCCCTCAGTTTTCCGTCTAGTCCATCAGATTCAAATGTCCTTGTTGTAGCCCTTCTTTTCCCCTCCTAATCCGATCTCAACCTGGGGCTTCTCTGAGTTACTCATGCTTTTAAGGGCAACACCATTTTCCCTGGAATCAAGCTTTGCCATCATCTTTCATCCTGAGTCCCCATTATTTGTGCCTCCAATCATTTATCAAGAGCTGTTAAGTATCCTCCATAAATGTCTTTCACGTCGAAACCGTCCTCTCCATTCCCACTGTCATTACCTGCCAAGGTCAAGTTATAACACTTCTTTTATTGCATTTCCACAGCTTGCAAAACCAGTTCTCCCCTCTCTGCATGCCTGAATTTTACTCCACACAAGCCCCTCTCAGATTCTACTTCTTCCAGGATTCCAGCACTCCCACCTGAAATAGAGGTAAAGTACTGCGTACCAGAAACACAGAGAAAAAAAGACCCCCTCTTCAAGGTTTTACAAGAGTGCGGAAGTAGATAAGTAAACAGAAAACCAAATCTGGGGCTATATGATATTAGGGTACTTGATTTGCATAGAAACAAGATCAGGGCTCCAAAAAGGGCAGATATTCAACTGGTTCATACGGTGCGTGTGTAGCGGTTTGTGAACTACTGAAGTAGTTTTGTCTTGATTGTTAAGTAGCTGCTCTGATGCCCCGGCTGCCTGGGCCCAATTCTGGTATCTCCCCAGGATCCAGCCAGACAGAAAGCCTCCAGTATCTGCGCCAAAGCTCTGGCCCACATCTGTTCCGGTTCGTCAGACCTTGCTGTCTTATTTATTAAATATTTTAAGTATCTCCACGGCCTGTCTCACTAACTACAGGTGAAAGCTTGGGATTGACAGAGATGGTGAGGGAAAGAATCAAACCCACTTGACCAGGGCATCACCCAACTCTTCCCAACTTGGTTACTCTTCCAGGTGATGCCACTGTCACCTGGAGTCAGAGCTCTGAGATCACGGAAAACCCGTCTTGTGTCTTTTTCCCTTAGAATGTTTCTCATTCATAATTTCCCATTATTCTGCTATTTTCAACATTTCTGCATTTCTTTTTTTTTTTTTGCTGTACGCAGGCTTCTCACTGTTGTGGCCTCTCCCGTTGCGGAGCACAGGCTCTGGACGCGCAGGCTCAGCGGCCATGGCTCACGGGCCCAGCCACTCCATGGCATGTGGGATCTTCCCGGACCGGGGCATGAACCCGTGTCCCCTGCATCGGCAGGCGGACTCTCAACCACTGCGCCACCAGGGAAGCCCAACATTTCTGCATTTCTTCTTCTTTCTTATGCATTCAGGACCCTGCTCTAGGCTTCACATTTTTGGATGTATGATCGACAAAGGTAGCGAAGTATTTGAATCTTACAGATTTAACCTGTGACTTAATTATGTCTTTAGCAGGAAGGCACTCACCCACAGATGCCCCTTTCCTTCTAGAAAGGAGAATTTCTCTCTGATGACATGTCTTGCCCCAATTATTGCCCTTCCTCCTCTGTGTCCTCTCTGCCAACGCTGGACTCTTGACATCCAAGTAAGTCAAGAGACCTCGCTGGAATCACTAAAAGAGTTACTGTTTGACTTGACAGTCTCGCTATTGTCCGCCGAAATTTTACCAGTAAGTTCAAGTGACAGCTGGGGAACATAGCAGAGAAAAGGTTCCCATTATCAGAGGCCTTAGTGAGACGTGCTCATGATCAAGGTTCAGAGGGGCTGGAAACTCAAAGAGGCTGAGTCTCGGGGAGGTCAAACATCAACTGACTCTCAGTGCATTGTCGATGCTACGGGCTTGCCAGGTTTCTTGTATAAAATGCTGCTGTTTTCTCTGAAGCAGTTTATGTGCTCAGTGGTAAAGCTAAGGTGTGCTCACTGTTTGTTTGTGCCTTATTTGGGGACCAGGGCTTAACCTGCAGAGGCCTGGATTAATAGTCCTTTCACTGGGTAAAGCTCTAGGTGTCTTGCAGGTTGGACCAGTTCCTGGCCCCTCGGCTGACTTGTGGCCTCTAGTAACCAGCTCCGCTAGTCATTATTTCCCACTGGCTTCTCCCCTTCCCCTGCCCAATTCTGGAATGAGAATGCAGGGCTGGTACCGCTGTCCTCTAGCCTATTGGTACCCTGTCCTTTTCCAGAGCATTTTCTGATAGCCAACAACAAGCACAACAAAACAATTGCAACATCAATACTCAAGGAAGCATAGGATAAAATGACGTATCTGTGTAATCAATACTTAGCTCTTAAGTGTGTTGCAAATTGAGCTCCTATCCTATTTTCATGTTATTTTTGAAGCCCTCGTGCTCCAATCTGTATTCTTCTTGTTCTGCTCCCTCCTTTAGATTGGAGCTTAAGCTCCCAGTTCTGACAGGTAGCTCTCCCAGAGATGTTTCTCTTACATAATCTATCTATCTATCTATCTATCTATCTATCTTTCTATCTATCTATCTATCTATCTATCTATCTTTCTATCTATCTATCTATCTATCTATTGATCTTCTCTATCTATTTTTATCCTTTGCTTATCTTCGGAATTCTCTTATAGATCTCTTAGCACTATGCCTTACTTTACTTCTGCATAACTGGTGTTTATTACAAATAAATCACCAACATTTTTTATGATAGTAGGATCATCTCTTCCCCTTTATTTGCAATCACAGCTAAAAGTAGCACCCAATATATTAAATAGCTCTAGCAGAATAGCTTGCTTTCACATCATTTGGTCAAAACTACTCGCCTTGAGTGAGGTAATCATGGTGGATTTTTGTAGATCACCTATTTGTTGTTGCTTGTTTCTTTGAAGCAATTTTTTTGGGGGGGGGGGTACGCGGGCCTCTCACTGTTGTGGCCCCTCCCGTTGCAGAGCACAGGCTCCGGACACGCAGGCTTAGTGGCCATGGCTCATGGGCCCAGCCGCTCCAAGGCATGTGGGATCCTCCCGGACCGGGGCACGAACCCACGTCCCCTGCATCGGCAGGCGGACTCTCAACCACTGCACCACCAGGGAAGCCCTGAAGCAATTTTCTTCTTGATCTTTTGATATCAAAACACTTTATTTAAGAATTTGACCTATCCTAATATATTTAAAACACTTCTTTTCTGGAATATTTTCCTGAATTAAAAGTTTCACTGAATATAATTGACATATAACTTTATATTAGTTTCAGGTGTACAGCGTATTTGATTCAATACTTGTATACCTTGCACAATACGTCTAGTTAATATCCATCACCGTACATAGTTATACATTTTTTTCTTGTGATGAAAACTTCTAAGACCTACTCTCTCAGTAACTTTCAGATATGCAATGCAATATTGTTAACTATGGTCACCATGCTGTACATTGCATTCCCATGACTTACTTATTTTGTAACTGGAAGTTGGTACATTTGATCCCTTTCACCTGTTTTGCCCATAATCTGTATTTTAAAAATTCCAAACCAGACTGGGTTTGAACTGACGGCTTCATGCCTGCACAGGTGTCTCTTTGCCTGACGCTTATCCCGTATGTCTCAGCCTGAACCAAACTAGAAACTTCAGTGTTATTCCCAACTATTCCCTTTTTCTTTAACCCACTACGTTCCATTTGTGGTCAGTATTGCAGATTTTGCTTTAGACAATATCTCCACATAGGTCCCCTTTTTCCGCGTCCAGTGGTCCTGCCTTGGTCTAGGTCCCCATCACGGTTCACCTGCATGAGTCACCTTCTCTTGGCACCATTGCAACCGGTCGGTCTGATCACCCCACTCCACTCCTTTCTCCTCCCTGCTCTGGTTGTGTTCATTTATCATTATTCTGTGCCTTTACTTCCTGCTGTTTTCTCTGCCCTCAAAGCGTTTCTCAGCTGGGAACATCCCAGTTCAAAATTGCTTTAAATCCTTTTTGGAACGTGGTACAATATGCAAACAAAATAAAACGAACAGCACAAACAACCCAAGAACAAAAGTCTACTGGTTCTTTAGAATTGGGTTCCGAGGCTGTGTTCTCAGAGCCCTTCCTCAGCAGATGCCCCTCAGCCGGGCAGACAGTGTCTTCCTGGTGTCCCCACTGGACTGTGGTCAGACACTGGCTGCTTCCCTCACGGGCTTAGAAGTTGGTCGACTGTGGAGGTCAGGGACCATGTCTTACCCACCCTTCTTTCCTTTTTCCAATTAGTGTTTAACAAGCCCACGTTGGATGGGTCCTGCTGCACCCAGGGTGGTCTCCATTTGACTCTGCAACCCCTCCCCGTGCTCCTGAGGCTTCCCCTGAAACTCAGTGCATGGAAGAGAGAAGTATTTTTCCTCTGTGAGCCCCAGGTTCTTCCTCACTGGCTTCAAGCCATGCACTTTCTGTTGCCATCTTCTTTTTTCACTGAAAATGATCATGATTCTTGACTAAAACACCTGTATTTTCTCCAGAATCTGGACTGTGTCCGATATGAGTATAGATTCTTGCTTTCTCTCTGGTATTGTGATTTGTAAACTTTCTGGGTGAGCTTGTCAAAAATGCATATTTCTTTGGCTTGTTCCCCCAACGTTGTGATTAATACCCCAGCAAACTGTAATATGTTTTCCCATTCATGTCTGGGGTCAAGAAAGGGCTTCCTTTGCTTCGCCAGAAACCCCACATCATTAGTTCTTCTCTGATTGGCAATGCTCACCCCCAAACCAATTCACTGGCCAGGGTGATATGTGGAATACAGCTACCCATGCTATTTTTTTTAAACATCTTTATTGGAGTATAATTGCTTTACACTGGTGTGTTAGTTTCTGCTGTATAACAAAGTGAATCAGCTATACATATACATATATCCCCATATGCCCTCCCTCTTGTGTCTCCCTCCCACCCTCCCTATCCCACCCCTCTAGGTGGTCACAAAGCACCGAGCTGATTCCCCTATGCTATGCGGCTGCTTCCCACTAGCTATCTACCTTACGTTTGGTAGTGTATATATGTCCATGCCTCTCTCTCGCTTTGTCACAGCTTACCCTTCCCCCTCCCCATATCCTCAAGTCCATTCTCTAGTAGGTCTGTGTCTTTATTCCCGTCTTGCCCCTAGGTTCTTCATGACCTTTTTTTTTTTTCCTTGGATTCCATATATATGTGTTAGCATACAGTATTTGTTTTTCTCTTTCTGACTTACTTCACTCTGTATGACAGACTCTAGGTCCATCCACCTCACTACAAATAACTCAATTTCATTTCCTTTTACGGCTGAGTAATATTCCATTGTATGTATGTGCCACATCTTCTTTATCCATTCATCCGATGATGGGCACTTAGGTTGCACCCATGCTATTGATTGTCTGCATGACTCAGAGCAAAGAGCTTAACATCTTTAATCAAACTGACAGACTTTAATTTAGTTTTGTGATCCATAAGCCCCAGTTTTGCAGACAAGAGTGGGAGGTGTTTGAAGCCAAGGGATTTGAAAAAGAGCAAGGTTTTCAGAAGAGAATCATTGGTGTTCATTGTTATTCACTATGCCTTCTCATTCATCTTTATGTCTAACCACTAGCAGATGTTTGCTACATGGTTAAATCTCATCATGTGTCTGTCGAGTGAATGGAAAAATAAGTGAATATATCTTTATTGTAAGTACTTGAGATGTGTTGTAGTAAATTCATCTGGGCCTCTAGTGTTTCATTTACTTTAAATTCCATAACGTTTTGTGTTGATGTATTCTGTCCTATGCTGAACATCTTTATGGTTGTATAATCACAATCCTCTCCAGGTAATCTAATGTTCTAGAAAAATCAAAACATTAAAATAGTCCATCACAGAGCGACACAAAACTGAAGGCAAAAATGTCAAAGGTAACAATGGTAAGACTCCCACATGAAGAATAATATCATTTGAATTGACCATTAGTGCTATGCTTTTGTTATTAATGTTACTGTTTTCGATTTTAAACATGCAGAATACTGATCTAACACAGCTTGTTGCAAAACACCAACATCAAGTTTATGTTTGCTGCAAAATACCCCATCTCTTAAACTAAATCTGCTTTCTTACATTTTGAAATTGATACGAATTAGGGAGAAATTACTTTTAATCCTCAAATTGCCACCTATAGCCTGTGGCAAGTTGATGGTATCAGTTAGATACTGCTGCTTAATAATCCACTCTAAAATTCACTCGCTTAAAACAACAATAATTTATTTTGATCATGAATCTGCGATCTGTCAGGGCTCAGCAGGGACAGCTTGTTTGCTTAGCTGGGGGTCAGTTGGGGTAGCTTGACCAGGTTCATGTGCTGCTTGGACTTCCTGATAGCATGGTGGTTGGTCCTCAAATGTGAGAATCCCAAGAGAGAGGAAATGAAAACCCAGTGTCTTTACCAGTGTATGAAAACTAGAATAGTGTCTTTACCTCTGAATTCTATTAGTCAAGCAGTCATAAAGCCCAGATTTATGGAAAGGACATATTTATGGCAATGCTTATAAATGTCACAGTGATCTCAGTCTCGGTTCTTGCCCATATAAATGAAGTTTCACTGAAATATTGAATTGTTATAACATCAATTTTTTAAGATTATCAGAACTACTTCAACTTCTTAGAATATTAGACATCTCCTTTTGATTCCAGAAATCTGGCTCCAGTTCTTCGATGAAACAGTTCCTAAGATGCACAGATTCCCCTTGGAACCTGTGATAACTAACTCTCGTAGGTCAAGGTGGCCCTGGTCGCTGCACTCAGCTGGAATTTAGCTCTTAGCTATGGTACCCTTCCCTGCAGCTAGAGAAGTGAGAGGTGAGCTTGCTGAAAAGACCTGTCAGCCAAGTGATGCCTACTCTTCTTGTGTGAAAAGTAGCCCCTAGCTTGGAACACTTCAATTCTCGCCAGAAAATTGTCCAAAACAATTCAAATGTGAACTCTTTACAGTACCTCTTTGCCTGAGTTAGTTGGAGGTGTGGCTGGTGAAACACAAAGTGAGCACATAAACAGCTTCCGGAGAAAACAGAGATGCTATTCAGTGCATCCCCAGGAAACACAACTCTTTTTGAATGGTTGGATCTCCTCCTGAGAAAAGACACAATCAGAGATCACACAATCTATGTTCCCCTGCCAGGGAATTATGCCAAGTATGGAGTACATGGGGGAGGGGGGTGGACATGGGGGATGTGGACATGGGGGTGGAGAGAATGGGGTGGATTTCTTTGTAATGACCAGAAAAGTTTAACATGTCTCCCTGGTATGTGCATCTTCATCTACAGCGCAAGGCTGTACAATGGATTTGGGAAATCCTCTCTGGGGACCCAGCATGATCTAGGATATAACAGAAAGAAGCGTACCTTTTAATTTTACTCTCCTTGCTGTTTCTCTGCTGCTAAGATGACTGCTGAGGGCTTCCTCACGAAATGACAGAAAGCAGTGCCAGTCAATGTGTTTGTTTAATACACGGCATCCAGTCCCTTGAAGTACTTGGGGCCCTAGAGGGAGGCAGAAACGGGGATAAAGAACAGTGGATATTGCCACTGGCCTTTGTCTACACCAAGACTTATATGACTTGGGAGGGGTAAAATCCTGGAGACTCTCCTTTTCCTAAAAGGAACCTTCATTTGTCAAAGATGTACATAGTATTCTGGACATTGCGTAGGAAAAGTTTTTAATGTGTAAGCGCAGGGAAGCACTCTCAGTATTTGAAAAATGCCATTCCCCCAGATTTGGCCAAGATCAGGTAATGCAGATTTTTATCTCTTACCTACCCTTTTCTCGTGGTTTGACACTCCCCTGGGATGTTCTATTCTTTGAGCACAAATTTATGCCAACATTAGCAGAAAACAACCTGTTTGCTTCCTTGTGTGATGGTGGAAGAATGTCAGGCAGAACACAACTTGGTTATATTTCCCTTTCAAGAAAGACCCACAGTGAATTTGTCAAGGGAGCTGGAAAGAAATCCAGGTTGAGATGATTGTTAATTGGCTTTTAATTAATAATTCTGAAAAACCTCTATTTATGAACAACTGGTTCTTGGAGTCATACCAAGTTTATTCAAAAACAAGAAGCAAATATTCTTATTACCTTTGAAATATATTGTCCCTGTATCTTCAAACTTGAATATGCTTTGAATCTACCTCCAAAGAATTCTCACATAAATAAATTTATTTATTTATTTAATAAATTTATTAAATATCAGATTTCAAAATGCAGCATATAAAGAAGAGCTACGCAGTTCATTATTATTATTATTTTTTACAAGCTAAGAATGTAATCTGCCTACAATACCTGCTGTCTTGGTGATTGGGTTTTCTTTTTCTCTGTGTTTGGTGTGGACCCGTAAGGCCCAGAAGTTGCATCTTCAGTTCAGTTAGGCAGAGAAGGCCGTTTCTCTGCCACTGGGACATAAAATTCTACATTTTATTTATTTTGTTTCTTGTTTCAAATACCTGTCCTATGCTTCCAGGTTTTAGACTTATTTTTCAATTTTCTCTAGAAGACACCGACAATTTTGTTTTCCAAATCTTCTTTTATATTTTGTCTATAACGTGGAATGAGAGTTCCATCTTCTTCATGGCTAGTCTCTCCACGTCCTTCGCTTTCTTTTCTTTTTCCTGATTGTCTTGTGTTTACTTTTACTGACTTCCTAAACTGGATTATCCAGGCCAACCCCTTTATTTATGAATCCTGAGGTAGTGTTCTCTTGCTCTCTATCAGTGAGGAGCTGTTGAGTGACTTGTAGACATGGAACTAGAATGCAGCTCTATACATATATTAAAAAGTGGACTGACAGGATTAGAAGATGTGGGATAAACTGAATTAAACCACAGGAACTATTTATCAGACAAATGTGAATTATTTCCAGGAAATTTGCTTGTAATGTCTGTAGAGAGAGGGGATGCTGAGGTTAAGGGCCCAATGATGAAGATGTCAGATGAACACCTACAAAGGCTGAAAGAAAAGGACTGCATCTCTATGGTTATGAAAATGTAGAGGGGAAAAGACTAGTCATCAAAGAAGGAAAGAACTTGAACTGAGGTGGAGGGCAGGGGTGAGTCTAGGTCACAGGGTTCCAATCGTAAAACCCAGAAGATGGAGCAAATTGGTATCAATGATACAGAAAGGGATTAACATTAAACTCAAACTAAGGAGAGTGTATCTGATGTCCCACAGATATACTCTGGAACAGGGGAGTATCTCCAGAACAGGGGCAAGAAGCAGTTTGAAAATGGAAAAAGCCAAACTTGGGCGTGTGTTCTGCAGACTTAGCAACTGGCTGAATACCTACGATTTAGGCCTTGGGTAGAGTTCATCACCTGAAATAGCAAGACCTCCAAGACAGAGTAGAGTAACAAAGTACAGGGATTGATGTTTGAAGATGAGTTTTGAGCCCTGACTATATGTTCTTAACACCTGGGTGGTCTCTGCAGAAAAGGGAATTTGGGGAGCTCGGTGTTTCAAGGGATCCTAGGCAGATACTTTTCATTATTCTTCTTTAATTTCTTCTTCATTTTGCTGCATCTATACTCTGAGTCACCTAGAGTAATTAGAGGAATTCCTGCATCTTTCTCCTTTATTCTATCTCCCACTCGTCAGGAATGGGGACATTGTAAAGATGAAATGAGACGCGGTATTTAGAAGCACTGCATGGGCAGAGGAGCATAAGAGTTGGCAGTGGCCCATCTAAATTGGGGTTGGTTTTCTGGGATGCTCTGGTACCCTTAATTCTCACCCTCTGAGTGTAGCATCCTAAGATTTTCAGATGATATGTTTTTCAACAAACATTTATTTAGCCTGCACTAAGTATTTGTATCTGGTGTCAACAAAGGAGCTACCAGATGAAGACCTGGGGCTGCTACCTAGGTCTGCAGGGGAGGCCAGGGGCAGCCAGGTTTATAAAGCCTAAAGTTTAGGTGACCTGCAGGGCTCTCTCTAAGAAAAAAAAATACCAACTTACAAATATAAATTGAAGTATAAAAGAGAAATTTTATTTATTTAGAGTGAGAAAAAATTCCAACAAATTTAAATTTTAAAAATCAGACCAATAACACAGATATAAAATCCAGGCGGGAAAAAAGACATAGTATTCTTGTTAACTAACTCCATAGCAAACTTCTAGTACTTTTTTCCCTGTCGTTTTTGACCATATAATCTTTGATCTCCTCTACATATGACAGTGATTTTTTTACAATTATTTTGCATAAAAAGACAGAAATGTAATTCAGTCTTTCCTGTAACTTAGTCCAGTGAAATTTGTTTTTTATTATTGATCTTTTTGACTAGGTGTGATTAAAGGCTGAATCACTCACTTAACAATTTTATATTTTGAAAGACTAGAAGACAGTTTGGTACGTCTCGTTTCACTTAACCGCCCTCATGGTCTGTGCCCAGCATAGCGGGCTGCTCTTGCTATGGTGCAGCCTCTGGCCTCACTCCTGAGTGTCATGTTACAGGGTGAGTAACAGGGTGAGTCAGCCCTGCGGGCAGGTTGGGGATTCCTGGAAGCCATTCCTACACTGGCACAGCCAGTGTCACTTAACTATACATGGAAGTGTTTAGGAACCACATAAATACGCCTGATGAAATCCAAATAAATGTCTCTCTAGCTCAACTCTCTCCAGACTGGATCCCCCCAATGTCCTCAGCCTTTCCAAGCTACCCAGCACGAGGAGACATATGTAAATTGGGGTAGGAGCAGTCAGAGTGGGAAAGAGACAGCGGACTTAACTCATCACAGTTCAAATAGTTTATATATGCAAAGTTTACAAAGATCTATGACCTTATGAACGCATGAGGCCCAGGGCCTCCGCGAACGAAGTGCCCTGATGCTTGAGTGTTATTAACCTCCATGTAAGTCCACCTGTGGGGAGGCAGGTAGGCGACCTGAGTGAACAAAGACGTCACAGTGGTATTGAACTTGGAGCCAAGTCTTGAAAGATAAGGAGACATTTTTCAGCAGGTCACTGGGAATGGCCAGGCCTCGTGGGAGGCGCTAGTAAAAGAGACAGAGGAGGAACGGTAAGAATGAAAGAAGGAGAATCAGATGAGAATGGTGCCTTTGGAGAGTTTTAGAGCAAATTTCAGTAAGGGATGGTTAAGTGCAGTGCCACGTCCAAGCAGTGAGAACCTAAAGGGGCCTATTTGATTCGGCAACTAGGAAGCCACGTGGTGACCTTCGCCGCCGCAGTCTCAGTGCTGTAGCGGGCGTCAAGGCTGCCTTCAACGGGCCGAGGAGGGAATGGACCACAAGGAAGCTGACACTTTGATTCTCTTCCTGGAAAGAGAATTGTGCCTGGGAAGGTGAGAAGGGGCAGAGTGCTGTACCTTTAAGAAAGCATCGGGATGAGGGACTCTTCCTTAGTGCTGTTTTTTTATTAAAGAGGAGCGTGACCAAGCACGCTAAGGGTGCCCCATAAGGGCAGTTGGTAAAGACAGAGAAGGTTCCCTGGTCTGAGCAGAGGGCATGTGGGCGCCATCTGCTCGTAGTGCTGCTCACCTGCTTCTCACGACTCGCAAGGTCTCTAGGATGGCTTGCTAACACCAACCAGCTGAGCAAGTGTGCAGGTCCTCAGAAGAGTCTCTACGTGCTCATCCCAACATCCCAGGTGGTGGTCGCAGCTCAGTCCTGCTCTCTCATCCCACATATTGAAAGTACTGAGTTCACATTCGGTTCTCCTCCAGTTTCTCATGTTCTCCTCTCACCCCTTCTCCCAACCCTCTGCCTCTGTCCTGTATCTCTCTCCACCCCCTTTCTTTTCCTTTTCTGATATGGAATGTTTCTCATGCCATTACTATTCTTATAGCTATAACTCTTAAATGGCTGCATAATATTCTGTAACATGGATTAGCCATTACTTAGTCTAAATCTCTTGTTGGACATTTGATCTGTTTCAAGATGATTGTTCAGTTATCTAAATTTTTATGTATAGAAGTTGCTTATTCCTTGAGGATCAATTTCAAAAAAATTTTTCAAGAAATAGAATCACTTATACAAAGATATGCATGTTTATATGGCTTTTGACATATATCACCAAATTGCTTTCCTGGTCTCTCAAATGTTTGATGATAACGAAGCACTGAGAGATCATAGGCATTTTCATTTGGTGAAACACATTTGAATAACACGATGAAATGGAAAATCTGAAGTAATCATCTGACACATTTGGGTAAAATCTGGATTTGATTTTCTTTTTTTTTTATTTGCGGTACGCGCGCCTCTCACTGTGTGGCCTCTCCCGTTGTGGAGCAACAGGCTCCGGACGCGCAGGCTCAGCGGCCATGGCTCACGGGCGCAGCCGCTCGGCGGCATGTGGGATCTTCCCGGACGGGGGCACGAACCCGTGTCCCCTGCATCGGCAGGCGGACTCTCAACCACTGCGCCACCAGGGAAGCCCTGGATTTGGTTGTTTTTGTCCATATTTTGAATCGACTAAGTAAAGGAGAACTGGCCTCCACATTTTCTTATTGTCAAAATTTATTAAAATAAATTAAATTGCTTCAGACTTGCAGTTGGATCTTCCTGGTTCTTAGACTGTGGTTACTGCCCTGACTGGTCAGGCTGGGGTGAAAAACACTTCCTGGCAGTCAGCAGGCTCTATTCTGGGATATAGAAACATGAGAACCAACGGGAGGAAAGTTAATCCACCAAATAAACAAACAGGCACGGTGGACTCGTAAAGGGCAGCCAGCCCAGGACAGTAAACTCACCTCAGGCAGAGAGGCTGAAAGACCCATCTCCTACCTTGCACCCCAGGGGTTCCTGAATCCTGACCCCTGCTGTGAGAACTGAGGATGCTTGCCACCTTTCTGTCCCCTTCCTTGGTCCCCAGGTTCTAGGATCTTGCTGAATAGCCTGAGGACAATTGAGATGCTAAAAACAGAAGGAGAGCTTTTCAGAGGCTTCCTCTCAGAAGATTTTGCCAAATTTCTGGGAATACATAAGAAGTCTGGGCCACGAAAGCCTGGGTGATCCGTGAATATAAACATCACTAGGGGAAATCCAGCTTTATATTTTTTAACAAAAGCCCTTTATAAAAAATCTTGGATTTCAAAATGCTACCCTGTCCAAATTATAACCATACAGTGGCATCAAACAAGAAAGCTCTTTGATAAAACCCTGCCTATTTTGGGAAGGGTAGAGATGAGAAAGATGTGGGTGGGAGCCGTGCTTGGTCACAGCTTAGGAAGCTGGACTTTGATCATTTGGTAGAGAAGGGGCAAGACCATTATGCCTCCAACTCACAGCCTCAAACCGAAACTCGTTAATAAGTCATGTCTCACCCACTCCATTAATGATCAGCAAATGACTGGAACTCTGGCCGAGAGGCCCAGACTTCAGGACAGAGTGTCAAATAACAACTGACACCATTAATTAAAAATAGTACTTTGGATTTAAATGGGTGATTCAGACTTGATTTCCTACCTTTGCCTGGGATAGTACTGTACACAGGAGGGCTGTTTTCAAATGTTTCCCTTTTATGTGAAAGGAAGGTTTTATTGCAACCATCTGGGAAGTGAGCTCAGACTCAGCTCTGTGGGAGTCGGATGCACCCACATGTCCACCTCCAAGGCTGAGGGCACTTGGCACTGCTGGCCTCCTGGGCACATGTGCGCACTTGACTCTCCAGACCAGGTCACCAAGAACAAGAGGATGGTTCAGGAAGTTATGTCAAAGTTTTACACCATTTCCAGAAACTCCTCCCTTTGTACTCTTCGCATCATTCTCCTTCTTCATAAGATGAGAACAATTTAAAAGGCTAACTAGTCAATGATGAATGACACAAGCGAAACAACCTAAGATACTCTTTGGCAGAGGTGATAAACTGAAGAACCAAATTTATCTTTCCAGAATATGCCCATATACATAATGACTTTAAGTGTTTTGACCAAATTGACCAGATAGATAATTTAAAAATAAAGTCTACAATAAAACATACATTTGTTGTTCATAGGATATGATTTTTTTCATCGAATTTGTTCATATTGGCTAATCGGATTGGTCAGTGTGCTTTTCTGAATTTCAGTCAGTACCACTATACGTCAGGCCAATGAAGGATGTCTAAGCTGTGCATTCTCAAGATTTTGGCCACTATGAAATGCATGCCCCTTGAATGTAGATGAATTTCTGTTTTGTGTACAAGTTCTCCTCCCCTTGGATATTTTCCCACCACACAGCCAGTTACCAGATCCCATCATATTTAGGGACATACAATGTGTCTACACTCCCTGCCTGGTCATTGGTGTCTTGGGCACCTCCTACTCATGAGAACAGAGAATGGAGCCTGGAGAAAATTATGTGAGTCAGTTTTCTACAGGGATTGCAGACCAGTAGTATGTGTTCAGAACCCAATGACCAGTTCCAAACGGGACAGCACAGGAAGGGGCTTTCACACTGTGGTAGAAACTAGAGCAGAAGATGAGAGGAACCCACATGTGATGACGTCAGAGTTTAGACCACGAGGCTTCAGGAGAATTCCCCGAGCCAGGAATTCACAGCAGCTTTACAGCAGCTTCTTAGTCCTCAGGCACAGGTGCGGGAGGAACACTTAGACAGTGGCTGCGTGGCAGATGTAGCCAGTGGGAGGCGCTAGACTTCGAATTCTGAGCGCCTAACAAAATCTCACTGAGTTTCCAACCTATAGACCCCAGTCCAAATACACTGGACTCTTCACACAGATGTGCAAAGAGTACCGTGGGCCTAAGTGTTTTAAGAATGTACTAGAAATGTCAATAGCACCATCAGCTCATGGTCTCACTGTGAGACTGAGGCTAGACAGGCCCGTGAACTGTGAAAGGCCGTCTGCGGTGGCCCAGGGCCCCAACAGTGGCCCCAGTGGCCGGGGGAGGAGTGGGAAAACCCCTCCAACCTTATTTCTGCCCAAACCCTGATCTCTTCTCTTCTCTCACCCTCACCCCTTTCCCTTCTCCATCAGGTCTCAGAACTGTCATCAGATTCCTAAATCCCAATGTTAAGACCCGTAGAAACCCCTCAGGTGTGTCTGCTGAGTGGTCAGTCTCTGCAGGTGGACACTTCGGCTGGTCTGATGGGACTGGGACCACTCTACGCTGTCTTTCCTTACGAGGATCCACGTGAAGACCCCACCACTGATGCCATCTTGTTCCAATGATGGTTTTGGATCCTTGCTAAGAGAGCTAGAGCTTGTGCCGCATGCAGGGAGCATAGCTCCTCCCTGGAGATGCCTCTTCCTCGCCAAAGGAAGAAGAGCGGGCGGTTGTACAAACAGGAATGGAGAACATGTTACATGCTCCAGGAAGGTCTGTCCCCTAAGAGGGAGAAATGACACTCACTGGTCAAGAGAGATCAGCCGTGCTTCTACTGGCTCTTTCTCCATCTGTCTAAAGGCAGGCTGGGTAATGGCTTCTCAGGAGAGAGACGGGAGGGAAGGGGAGGGAGAGAGAGGGAGAGATGGGCACCACAGGGGGTAACCCCTCATCTTGTTATTGTAGAAGAAGTGCTACGGAAAATAACAATGCCTGAGGAAAAGTAAATAAGGCAGCCTGTACCCTACAACTCAAGCCAGCCTTGCAGTGAACGATAGGACTCTCTTGTAAAATCTGAATGGTGCCAGTGGAAACTAGTGCTGAGTTATGCAGGCTTGTAAGTTGCGCAATCT
This sequence comes from Stenella coeruleoalba, assembly GCF_951394435.1. Lineage (NCBI taxonomy): Eukaryota > Metazoa > Chordata > Mammalia > Artiodactyla > Delphinidae > Stenella > Stenella coeruleoalba. The sequence goes on along the minus strand of NC_137164.1, from coordinate 22,408,758 downwards.
TTCAACAGGTTGGAGGGTGGACAGGTTACTTTCAGGCATTTCACTCATTCCTTGAATTCTTTTCTGAGTGGATCTGTGATAAACAACTGAATTGTAGTGCCAGACAGGAGCTGCAGAGCAGCCAAAGATGATAAACAAATGTGAGGGAAGACCCAGGAAAGGATCTGAGTGTTCTGGCGCCCAAAGGAGAGCCTGCAACCTAGATCCTATTACTCTGCCGGTGTTTGCAAAACCATGGCTACCTTGTCTAGTTGACACCTTGGAATTGCACTTCATTAGAAACGTTTGAATAATTCTAGTGTAAAATGAAATCAATTCCTGATTTGTTAGACGCATTACAGAAATACTGATGGTACTCAGAGTTCTGGAAGACACATACAATAATATTATGAAGGTCTAAAAGTGCCTTGGCAAACTCTAGTAAAAATTATGTTTCTCTTAGAAAAAAGTATGATCCTCATGTGAGGTTTTCTATTTTGGAGATGGATTTAACAGCCCTTTGACACTGATTAGATAAGGAGGAGGATGGTAATTATGAAATTTTAATACACAAATGGCCAAGGAAGTAGAATTTTCACTAATGGAAATAGGAAAGTCCCCAGAAATGACTGGCGTGAGAGAAAGCTGATGTATTTCACAGGAAGTGAGATGTGGGTAAGACACCAAGTTAAAAACAGCACCTTGGAAGTGGGTATAAACTTGGAGGAAGTTTTGGTAATTAGTCACATCGCAGAAGCCAAGGAAGTAGATGTGATTGAAAAGGGAGGGATGGTGAGGAGGCAGAGGAGGAAGATCAAAGAGCATGTGGAGAACCCAACTCCAAGGGCATCAGCTGAGGACAAGTTTCCTGGGGGAGGAAGAAACTAAAGAGAGAGCCAGCACAAAGCATTTATGGAGGCCAAGGGGGAATGCGAGCAGCAGGGCTCACAAGGTCCAAGATGGCCTGAGGTCTAACAGCTCTTTGACTTGTCTTCTATGACCCTCCTCGTAACTTTCTCCTTTCCTGTGCGCTGGCTTCCTTGCTATTCCTTGAACATGCAGACAGGTCCCACCTTAGAGTGTTAACACTGCCCACCCTCTCTGCCTGGAGTACCCTTCCTCAGCTGCCTCTCACCTCCTTCAAGTCTCTGCTTGATTGTTACCTTCTCAGTGATGTCTACCTGCTCTCCCTTTTCTGTTTTCCCTAGGACCACTTACTATACTAGATAATTTACTTGCTCGTTTGTGTATGTAATAACAATTGGTTATTTATGTGGTTTGATCTCTGCCCCCTAATCAAATATACACTTCATGAGGGCACCTTTCTTGAGTACCTACAACAGTGCTTGGTAGGGAGGAATACCGGAAGACTATTTGTTGAAGGAAAGAATGAACAATGTTGGACAGAGCTGAGAAGACAAGGAGGCAGGCACAGGAGAATGGGCAAGGTCATCAGATGGACCTTGGAAAGTCCTTGGCAATCTAGGGAGAGTTGTTTGGGGACAGTAATTGGGGGCTGGGTAAGTGGAATTGGGGCAGGGTAGAGGAAGTGGAAGCAGCAAGGTCACAGAGCTAACTTGTAGAGCAAATCAACGTTTGGGTATAATATTTAAAACTCCAGAACTGTAAGCAACTGGATCAGCTCTTCATCATGCTGGTTTTGGAAGACAAATGAAAGGCACACACTGGGTTGGCAATCACAATGGGCTGGCCTGTGTGGAGTTGCAATTTAGAGGGCGGGATGTGACCCGCAGTGTCTCCAAATCCATGTGACATTGAGCTGTTCTACAAAGGAGGTACACAGCCTGTTCAAGCACCACCTATTTTAAGACAATGCAATTTTCTGCAAAATCCAAACCTACAAGTCGCATGAGTCAAGGGTGATGGATTTCAGATGGAGATAAGAGAGAAAGGGGAAGTGGGAAACCGAGAATGCAGCTAGGGCTCCACAAAAAGCACAGGAAGAGACAGCGGGGAGAAGACACCCCCTGCTGAGGAAAGGCGACAGTCTGGGCCTGCCCCAGAGAAAACAACTGTGTCCAAGGGCCACAGGGGAGGAAAGGGCGCAGGGAGGAGACTGTTCTCGGAAGTGAAGACAGCCAGAGGAGAACAACAAGCTCAATTATAGAAAGATCCTCAGGAAGAGGATCTGCTGGAGGAGGGAGTAATTGGAATTTGAGACAGTGAGTAGCCAGAAATCAAGGAGTCAAAGAGGAGAGGGAAAGAGAAAACCCTGAGGGCAGCCAAAGGAGGAGTTAAATCCATTTCAAGAACAGGCTCCGAGAATAGGAGAATAGGCAAAGCCACAGAGAGGGCTGAAGGAGGAACTTGAGAAACAAAATAAAAAGCAAACGGAAGAGGGGAATGGAAAATCTGAGGGTACCTTTTGTACGAGAAACTGGGGAGCGTTCAAGTGTGTGTAGAATTTGTCTGATGTTAAGTCATTAATTCATTCCGCTGTGCCATGTGTTTGCATATGTGACACATCAGCACCTTGGGAGGGACAAATGCAATGCAGAGAAGTGGGGCCCAGGAGTGGGAAAGGGTGTCCGAGCCACAGCCACGTGATGTTCACGTAGGATTCAGTAGTGTTTGATCCTAGAGAACCTGGAAGGTGGGCTCACTAAGGGTCCATTATCTGGTGGACATTGGAGCCACTTGGGAAAAATTCACAACCCTTTCTGTCTGGGATATAAGGCTTGATCAATGAGCTAGAAAATATTTCCTTTGGTTGACACCAGCAGTAGGCAGCTCTGGAGGCTCCAGCAATTGTTGGGTGGTGGCCTCACTGTGCCTTAGGCGTTGGCAGGGGTAGGGGCTTTTCTTAACCATGATCACACCAGAGCAACAATGGTTAACATTTATTGGGGGGGGTGTGTCTATGTCATGTGCTGTGCTAAGCTTTTTGTGGAATTCCATATTTGCCTACTTGCTAGAGTATTCGTGACTCCAAAATCAATACTCACAGAGCTTTTGCGGTCATTCAGGGACAAGGGCAGAACAGAGAAAAATTTGAGTCCCCTGACATGTGTGTTCCCAGCTGAGGTCAAACAGGGTGACATTCTCTTCTTGTTTCAACTTTCATACTGTAAACAAGGGTCCTTTTTGTAGTCTATGTAGTACCATGTTTTTTTTTCATTTTTGTGCTTTTTGTTGGTGATTTCACCGTTTGAAATGGCCCCCGAGTGTAATGCTAAAGTACCTTCTTGTATTGCTAAGCACAAGAAGGCTGTGATCTGTTTTAGAGAAAAAAAGTATACATTAGATAAGCTTTGTTTTAGCATGAGTTATAATGCTATTGGCCATGAGTTTAACATTAATGAATCAACACTATATATTAAACAAGTTATCTTTAAACAGAAACACATATAAGACAAGATTATGTATTGATTACTTGACAAAAATGTGACTAGAGGCTCTCAGGAGCCTAACTCTGTATTTCTTCTCCTAACGACAGTTCAGTATTTACTAATTCAGTGTTTGTGGTGACTCTATAGACTCTAATTGTCGCGAATAATGAGAATTGACTGTACGTTATTTCACTTAAGTCATAGTTCCAGAAAGTAATTCTACAAAGGTCCCATTTTACAAAAATTTAGGCCTAGATAAATATTAGGCCTAGAGAGGTTAAATATTGTATTCAAAGCTATAATCCTGGCAAGGAAGTGGAACCCAGTTCTGACTCTGGATCTCCAGCTTGTGATGTTGGTGCTACCGTGGTGTGAAGGTGGATGCAGAGAAACGGTGGATTCTCCAAAATGTAGGGAGGATCTTATTCGTGAACAAACATAAGTTTGCCTGAGGAAACTCCTCAAAATTATATGATAGGAATTTAAAATAGAACTGGAATTTCTAAAATCACAGGTAGAGAAATAACCAAGAAAATACTGTTTGTTGTTTCTGCTATGACCTTAGTTTATATTCCGGAATGGGATGGCCTGGGGAGACTTAGGTCTACAAGAGGTTGTGACCATGCTTTGAAGAGAATAAAACACTATAAAAATATGTGATTCATTAGGAAAACGCTGAGCTGGGAGCAGGAAGTTCTATTCTAGTCCTAATTCTGCCAGTAACTGCTGTCAGGCTTTGAGAAAGTCATCTTCACAGCTCTATACCTTTGCTGCTCCACCTGTAAAATGAAAGTATTGGTGGCTGATTCCCTCTGCTCTAAGTTTTTAGGCTCTGAAAACTGTATAGGTCTACCTGGTTTCTAACTGGCTGGCTGTAGGTCTTATTTTGCCTGGAAGAGACTTAGTTTACACCTTTTGTCTTGGCATAATTATTAATAGCATCTTTTACTCTCAAGAGCGCGTCACTTTGGACAATAAATTATAAGATTGTCCTGTTCTCAACCAATATTTGTTCCGTAATAAATATAAGATTGTCCTGTTCTTAACCAATATTTGTTCCATGTATTTTCTTGCCTAGCTCAGATACAAGAAAGCCTTTACCCTGTCTTAGGAATGGAGACCAGCTGGATTACTTCTTCCAGATACAGTGGGTTCCTGGTGTCAGGTCACTGAGCTACCTGGTTCCTACCTGTTACCAGGTTCCTGGTCTATCCAAACTGGCTCTTGCCTCACATCTTGGGTCTCTATACCAGGTGCCCTGATGCTTAACCTGGGAAAAAATTCTGTTTTGGTTTTTGATTCCCTAAAAGAAAATTGTATCCGAAGGACTGTAAAAAGAAGAAAGTCTTTAATACAGAGAAAAACTAGTTTGATATAGCACTGCTGATTCAAGGAAACAGTATGACTCAATAAAGTCATTCCTAGTTATATTAGGTGTGATTTTTTTTTCATCAAATTACCTACAATCATAATATAATTCTATCGATACTGATTGAATATAACAAAACTTAATTTTCAAATATAGAAATAAAAAAGCTAGACTGAGACGTGAAATGTTGAAACAAAACTTCTGGCAGTCTTTTGAGTCTTCCTAAATGTACTGTTTGTCTTTCTAAACACTGTTTCATCCTCTTTTTGTCATGTAAGAAAGTTACATGAATCACTATTCCAAAAAATAAGTAAATAAATAAATAAAACCTTCACAATTGAACAAAATATTATCTTTTCCTTCACTCATTCAAATTTTATAGAAATAAAGCACAAAAAAGAAAATAGTTATACCCTATTCTTTTTGGTAGGTTAAAATGCACTAGATAATTTTATTACACTGTTAATTTGCTTAGCAAAGCATTTCTTCCCAGATAGTGAAATACAAACTTTAACACAGGCCAGATTAAATAATTCTAAACGTTTTGAATGTAGTTTGGAAAATGAAATGATCAATTAATCTAATTCTCTAATCTGTGTTTCTGGTTCCCACTCTCCTTTCCTATCTTTCTGGGTAACCTCCAGCTATTCAATCCGGAAAATGTAATATGTTAATGATTGAACCAACATCACCAGACTGGCATCTTAATTGAAATCCTTCTTCTACATGCTGCTCACAGGTTAGGAGTGAACAATTTCTCAGTAGCAATTGCTTGATTCCTGGAAAGAGCTCTGGTTCAGCAAGGAGAGCTGGGGGAGAATTTGTACTTGGTGCAAAATTGATTGACTGACTTGTGTCTATTATTACAACTCTTTGGGACAATATTGAAATGGATTATTGGCTAAAAGATCAGATTCCTTGGAACTTGCCAGCCAGAAACTCAAATGGAAGACTGCACCCTGGATGGTCTGAAACAAAGATGCCAAAGTAGCCCTGGATCCCTCTCTCCACGGGGCTTGCTCTGTGGTCAGGAAATTACCCAGGGAAGGCCAAGGCCTGGCATGGACTCTGCTGGTCTACTCCCTGAAGAGGAAGAAACCACCAGTAACTTTTATTTGGTTCAGTTCGGAGTTTAAAATATCATCCCCTGTCGTTGCCCAAAAGGGGCAATCTGATCTTCTGAGCAAACAGCAAAAGTAATGCATAATGTTGGTTTCTTACAGTTTCCACAATTATCTTAATTTGAAATGTTAGATGTTGTTAGGACATTTTTACTTTGTTCCTGATACGTGTTAAGTAAAATCTCTCATGATGTTGGGCGTTTATACTTAATCTGTTTTCTGTTAATAATCCTTCTCACTTGATTATGAAAACAACGAAACAAATGTTGTCTCTTTTCTTGGTGTCTGGTTCAAAATATTTGACTTTTAAATGTTGGCCCAAGGAAGGAGAATGTGGTTGCTATTTGCTGAGCCTGGATCAAGGAATCTGCTATGTGTTAGTTGAACTCATTGGTACTGCTGCTTACCTGCTACCCAGTTTCCTCCCCAGCCACTTTATCATTCTTTAAATGTTCCACTGATATGTACCTCATGTTTGGGCATGACTGCATGCACAGTTTCATCTTCCTCTTTTATCCAACATTCGGGGTAAAATAAAAGTTATGTGGTAACCAGTTCACATCTTGAACTATCAGCAAAGATTGACCAGGCCAGGCCCAGAGACACAGATCATATTTAAGACCAAGACACAGAGGCAAGGTAGGTGAAGATGCAGGCTCAGAGCCGAGAGGCCACGGGCTTGAGATGGTGACGTGAAGGATCACCAATACCCCACAGACTCTGCTCTGGAGTCAGAGCTGTTCCTTCATCCTCTTCTAGATTTTCTACTATGAACAGGTGTCTTCGGGCCCATCTCAGGTGAGCAAACCTCCTGGGAGTGGGAGACCGGAGGTGTTCTCTGCCACTGATTGGAGGTACCAGGTGCAATTTCTAGGAATCTTAGCGAGTTTTTTCCTTCATAACTTTTATTTTCTCATGGTTAGAAACAAAACTAAACAATGTAAGTAATTCTGTTTAATGGAAATCAGGAAAGAAAAAAAAGGTAACTAGGAAGTGTTTCATACCGTGCATGGACCGTAACATTCATATAAACCAGAGAGGACGCTGGGAACTGAGAACACTCCGTGCAAGGGAATAATAGAAGCAAGACCTCCAAAACATTCTGATGAACCCAAATATATTTAAAGTAACGAAAATAGGAAGAGTGCCCTTTTGCAGTCAGAAATTTGACAGGTTATCTAAAGGACTGGCTCGACGCTTACTGTACGGCGTTGTCAAAGGGGGACCGCTGAGACAGTTCATCAGATGAGTTTAGTGAGTCAAAGAGGACTTTTTCCTGGTTGGAAGGAAGCTATCAAGGGGGAGAAGCCCAGGAGAAAAGAGACATATTTTGACCAGGTTTCTTTTTTTTGCCCCCATGGTCTGGCCTTGAAAAGACAGATCACAGAATGTGAAAAAAAAAAAAAATTTTGAAGCTTCCCAAGAGATGGGTAAATATCAGTAGCTCTTTTTCAGAAAAGGAGTTGTTATTCCTGAGCCTCAACAGGTGAAAAAATGAAACCTCTGTAGGTTTCTAGGAGGAGGGGCAGGAGGAGAAACAAGAGGGAATTTCATCCCCAGCTACTGTAGGTCCCACAGACAGGATAAGGATCTGGGACCTGAGTATGACCTGTGGGTACGTGTGATGAATCAAAAGTGCCCTGGGAGGGGAAAAGAAAGACATGGTCTTTCTGCAGTGGCTGTCAATCATTGAAATGTGACAAACGGATTGATAAAGAGATCACATATTTAAGTGTATTCCTTCAAGTTTTATGCTGTAATATATTGTGCCATATGTATATAAAATAGCTTAATCTGAAAATGAAATTGCTTTTGATAATTTTCTTTAATTAAAAAAATCCTAATTAGCTGTTTTCCTGTTTCTGCCAGTTTTTTCTAATTAAGGAAAGCCATCTGCAGACCTTCTGCCCCCGTAGGAGACACCAGAGTTTACATGATGCCAAATAATTACAGATTTAGTGCACAAATAATCAGGCCCCATACGACTGGTCTTGAGCATCTATACTTATTAAGTGATGGCAAATGTTAAACCCTAGGTACAACAAATGCTCACTTAGATCATCATATGGGACAAAAATGCAAGCTTTGGAGCCAGAGTGATATGGATTCAAACGCTAACTGCATAGTAACCAGCTGTGTCATCTGTAACCTCTGAGATCTTAGTTTCTCATCTGTACAGCTATAATTTCTAATAAGCTGTACTGTTGTAGGAATTAGCTATAATATATGCCAAGGGCTAACACAGTGCCCCCAGAGCTTTAGGGCCTCAGTAAGAGCTCATTACTGTTATTACAGGAGACTGTGAGACCATCCGTATTTTTAATTTTAATTATTCTGATATCTTTATTGGAGTATAATTGCTTTACAATGTTGTGTTAGTTTCTGCTGTATAACAAAATGAATCAACTATATGCATACATATATCCCCATATCTCCTCCCTCTTGTGTCTCCCTCCCACCCTCCCTATCCCACCCCTCTAGGTGGTCACAAAGCACCAAGCTGATCTCCCTGTGCTATGCGGCTTCTTCCCACTAGCTATCTATTTTATGTTTGGTAGTGTATATATGTCCATGCCACTCTCTCACTTCGTCCCAGCTTACCCTTCTGCCTCCCCATGTCCTCAAGTCCATCCTCTACGTCTGTGTCTTTATTCCTGTCCTGCCCCTAGGTTCTTCAGAACCATTTATTTTTCTGGATTCCATATATATGTGTTAGCGTATGGTATTTGTTTTTCTTTTTCTGACTTACTTCACTCTGTATGACAGACTCTAGCTCCATCCACCTCACTATAAATAACTCAGTTTCGTTTCTTTTTATGGCTGAGTAATATTCCATTGTATATATGTGCCACATCTTCTTTATCCATTCATCTGTCAGTGGACACTTAGGTTGCTTCCATGATCTGGCAATTGTAAGTAAAGCTGAAATGAACGTTGTGGTACATGACTCTTTTTGAATTATTGTTTTCTCAAGGTATATGCCCAGTAGTGGGATTGCTGGGTCGTATGGTAGTTCTATTTTTAATTTTTTAAGGAACCTCCATACTGTTTACCATAGTGGCTGTATCAATTTACATTCCCACCAACAGTGCAAGAGGGTTCCCTATTCTCTACACCCTCTCCAACATTTATTGTTTGTAGATTTTTTGATGATGGCCATTCTGAGGGGTGTGAGGTGATACCTGATTGGAGTTTTGATTTGCATTTCTCTAATGATTAGTGATGTTGAGTATCCTTTCATGAGTTTGTTGGCAATCTGTATATCTTCTTTGGAGAAATGTCTATTTAGGTCTTCTGCCCATTTTTAGATTGGTTTGTTTGTTTTTTTGATATTGAGCTACATGAGCTGCTTGTAAATTTTGGAGATTAATCCATTGTCAGTTGCTTCATTTGCAAATATTTTCTCCCATTCTGAGGGCTGTCTTTTCATCTAGTTTATGGTTTCCTTTGCTGTGTAAAAGCTTTGAAGTTTCATTAGGTCCCATTTGTTCATTTTTGTTTTTATTTCCATTTCTCTAGGAGGTGGGTCAAAAAGGATCTTGCTGTGATTTATGTCATAGAGTGTTCTGCCTATGTTTTCCTTTAAGAGTTTTATAGTGTCTGGCCTTATATTTAGGTCTTTAATCTGTTTTAAGTTTATTTTTGTGTATGGTATTAGGTGGTGTTCTAATTTCATTCTTTTATATGCAGCTTTCCAGTTTTCCCAGAATCACTTACTGAAGAGGCTGTCTTTTCTCCATTGTATATTCTTGCCTCCTTTATCAAAAATAAGATGGCCATATGTGTGTGGGATTATCTCTGGGCTTTCTATCCTGTTCCATTGATCTATATTTCTGTTTTTATGCCACTACCATACTGTCTTGCTTACTGTAGCTTTGCAGTATAGTCTGAAGTCCGGGAGACTCATTCCTTCAGATCCGTTTTCCTGTCTCCATCTTTCTTTGGCTATTCAGGGTCTTTTGTGTTTCCATACAAATTGTGAAGTTTTTGTTCTAGTTCTGGAAAAATGCCATTGGTAGTTTGATAGGGATTGCATTGAATCTGCAGACTGCTTTGGGTAGTATAGTCATTTTCACAATGTTGATTCTTCCAATCCAAGAATATGACATATCTCTCCATCTGTTTGAATTATTTTTAATTTCTTTCATCAGTGTCTTATAGTTTTCTCAGTACAAGTCTTTCATCTCCTTAGGTAGGTTTATTCCTAGGTATTTTATTATTTTTGTTGCAATGGTAAATGCGAGTGTTTCCTTAATTTCTATTTCAGATTTTTCATCATTAGTGTTTAGGAGTGCAAGAGATTTCTGTGCATTAATTTTGTATCCTGCTACTTTACCAGATTCATTGATTAGCTCTAGCAGTTTTCTGGTAGCATCTTTAGGATTCTCTATGTATAGTATCATGTCATCTGCCAACAGTGAGAGCTTTATTTCTTCTTTTCTGATTTGGATTCCTTTTAGTTCTTTTTCTTCTCTGATTGCTGTGGCTAAAACTTCCAAAACTGTGTTGAATAACAGTGGTGAGAGTGGAAAACCTTGTCTTGTTCCTGATCTTAGAGGAAATGGTTTCAATTCTTCACTCTTGAGAACGATGTTGGCTGTGGGTTTGTCATATATGGCCTTTATTATGTTGAGGTAAGTTCCCTCTATGCCTATTTTCTGGAGGGTTTTTATCATAAATGGGTGTTGAATTTTTTTGAAAGCTTTTTCTGCATCTATTGAGATGATCATATCGTTTTTCTCCTTGAATTTGTTAATATGGTGTGTTACATTGACTGATTTGCTTATATTGAAGAATCCTTGCATTCCTGGGATAAACCCCAGGTGATCATGATGTATGATCCTTTTAATGCGCTGATGAATTCTGTTTACTAGTATTCTGTTGAGGATGTTTGCATCTATGTTCATCAGTGATATTGGCCTGTAGTCTTCTTTCTTTGTGACATCTTTGTCTGGTTTTGGTATCAGGGTGATGGTGGCCACGTAGAATGAGTTTAGGAGTGTTCCTCCCTCTGCTATATTTTGGAAGAGTTTGAGAAGGATAGGTGTTAGTTCTTCTCTAAATGTTTGATAGAAATCTCCTGGGAAGCCATCTGGTCCTGGGCATTTTTTTGGTGGAAGATTTTTAATCACAGTTTCAATTTCAGCACTTGTGATTGGTCTGTTTATAGTTTCTAATTCTTCCTGGTTCTGTCTTGGAAGGTTGTGCTTTTCTAACAATTTGTCCATTTCTTCCAGGTTGTCCGTTTTATTGGCATAGAGTTGCTTCTAGTAATCTCTCTTGATCCTTTGTATTTCTGCAGTGTCAGTTGTTACTTCTCTTTTTTCATTTCTAATTCTGTTGATTTGAGTCTTCTCCCTTTTTTTCTTGATGAGTCTAGCAAATGGTTTATCAATTTTGTTTATCTTCTCAAAGAACAAGCCTTTAGTTTTATTGATCTTTGCTATTGTTTCCTACATTTCTTTTTCATTTATTTCTGTTCTGATCTTTATGATTTCTTTCCTTCTGCTAACTTTGGGGTTTTTTTGTTCTTCTTTCTCTAATTGCTTTAGGTGTAAGGTTAGATTGTTTATTTGAGATGTTTCTTGTTTCTTGAGTTAGGATTGTATTGCTATAAACTTCCGTCTTAGAACTGCTTTTGCTGCATCCCATAGGTTTTGGGTTATCGTGTTTTCATTGTCATTTGTTTCTAGGTATTTTTTGATTTCCTCTTTGATTTCTTCAGTGATCTCTTGGTTATTTAGTAGTGTATTGTTTAGCTTCCATGTGTTTGTATTTTTTACAGATTTTTCCTTGTAACTGATATCTAGTCTCGTAGCATTGTGATCAGAAAAGTTACTTGATATGATTTCAATTTTCTTAAATTTACCAAGGTTTGATTTGTTACCCAAGATATGATCTATCCTGTAGAATGTTCCATGAGCACTTGAGAAGAAGGCGTATTCTGTTGTTTTTGGATGGAATGTCCTATAAATATCAATTAAGTCCAGTTTGTTTAATGTATAATTTAAAGCTTGTGTTTCCTTATTTATTTTCATTTTGGAATATCTGTCCATTGGTGAAAGTAGGGTGTTATAGGCCCTTACAATGATTGTGTTACTATTGAGTTCCCCATTTATGGCTGTTAGCATTTGCCTTATGTATTGAGGTGCTCCTATTTTGGGTGCATAAATATTTACTATTGTTATATCTTCTTCTTGGATTGATCCCTTGATCATTATGTAGTGTCCTTCCTTGTCTGTTGTAATAGTCTTTAATTTAAAGTCTATTTTGTTGGATATGAGAATTCCTACTCCAGCTTTCTTTTGATTTCCATTTTTATGGAATATCTTTTTCCATCCTCTCACTTTCAGTCTGTGTGTGTCCCTACGTCTGAAGTGGGTCTCTTGAAGACAGCATATATACATGTCTTGTTTTAGTATCCATTCAGCCAGTCTATGTCTTTTGGTTGGAGTATTTAATCCATTTACATTTAAGGTAGTTATTGACATGTATGTTCCTATTACCATTTTCTTTTTCTTTCTTCTTCTTATTTTTTTTTGTGGTACGCGGACCTCTCACTGTTGTGGCCTCTCCCGTTGCAGAGCACAGGCTCTGGAAGCACAGGCTCATCGGCCATGGCTCATGGGCCCAGCCACTCCACAGCATGTGGGATCTTCCCAGACTGGGGCACGAACCCGTGTCCCCTGAATCGGCAGGTGGACTCTGAACCACTGCGCCACAAGGGAAGCCCACCATTTTCTTAACTGTTCTGAGTTTGCTATTGTAGGTCTTTTCCTTCTCTTGTGTTTCCTGTCTAGAAAAGTTCCTTTAGCATTTGTTGTAAAGCTCGTTTGGTTGTGCTGAATTCTCTTAACTTTTGCTTGTCTGTAAAGGTTTTAATGTCTTCGTCGAATCTGAATGAGATCCTTGCTGGGTAGTTTAATCTTGGTTGTAGGTTCTTCCCTTTCATCACTTTAAATATGTCCTGCTACTGCCTACTGCCTTCTGGCTTGCAGAACTTCTGCTGAAAGATCAGCTGTTAACCTTATGGGGATTCCCTTGTATGTTTTTTGTTGTTTTTCCCTTGCTGATTTTAATATTTTTTCTTTGTATTTATTTTTTGATAGTTTGATTTATATGTGTCTCGGTGTGTTTCTCCTTGGATTTATCCTCTCTGTGCTTCCTGGACTTGATTATTTCCTTACCCATGTTAGGGAAGTTTTCACCTATAATCTCTTCAAATATTTTCTCAGTCCCTTTCTTTTTCTCTTCTTCTTCTGGGACACCTATAATTCGAATGTTGTTGCCTTTAATGTTGTTCCAGATGTCTCTGAGACTGTCCTCCATTCTTTTAGTTCTAGTAAATTACATGGCTCAGCTCTGGAGATGTTTATTGCCATAATAATATAAACACTGAATCCATATGTAATCACAAACTGTTTTAAACTGCATTGGGAGGATGAATGAGGGGAAAGTCTGTGTCTGGAGGGTGGGACAGGAGAAGTAAATTCTAATCTTTCAATTTAAGAATTCAATATATAATATCTAAGTGTGAGAAAACATCCAGAAATAGATACATATTATCAAAATGGACATAAACAATTAAAAAGATTTAATAGTAGTTGCCCCTGGGAGGCAGGAACCTGGAAAGAAACTGCTGCTTTTTTCATTATTGTTGTTTTGAGTCTTGTAGTAATATTTGACTTTTTAAACTGTACACATAAATTAAGGATTATAAAAATTATATTTAAAGTGTATTCAGAATGTAGAGAAAAACATACCTCACTATGATGACTGATGGGGAAATCCAGAAAATTCCTAACAGATAAGCATTATATGTTCACTTTACATGAGAAGAAATTGAAGCCCAGAGAGACTGTACAAGTTGACATAGTTACTAAGTAGCAGAGCCAGTGATCAAACCCAGTCTTTCTGATTTCCTCTTTCAGGCTTCCTCACAATACCTTCCTGTCTCTCGTTATCTTTTACCTTAAATTTGTCATATTGCTATAAATAATATCACCCACACAGTAGCAACTAAAAAAGTCTGAATATAGGAAATGACATCCTTCATTAGTCGTGTCTGAGCTAACTGAGCAGAATCTAATGTCGCCGTCGCATCCTTGGTATGGAACAGAGATGAGCATTCAGGTGGACAGTAGGTACAGCTTTGGGGTCTAAAGATTTTCCTAGTGGATAAATGTTTCTCTCTAGAGCAGCCCAAGGCACAAGAAACTAATCTCACTGCTTAACAAATCTTCTCAACTGGATTAAATGTACCTGGGAAATAACATTTCTATTTGCTCTCAAGACATGATTGCATTAAACCTAAATGATGTACCTGACATGGGAGTTAGACAAGAATATTTTAATTGAGTGTTAACTATACTACTGGTGTACTCTTCTACATTTATTTTTCAAAAAGTTATAAGCTTTGGGGCTTCCCTGGTGGCGCAGTGGTTAGGAATCCACCTGCCAATGCAGGGGACACGGGTTCGAGCCCTGGTCTGGGAGGATCCCACATGCCACGGGGCAACTGAGCCTGTGAGCCACAACTACTGACCCTGCACGTCTGGAGCCTGTGCTCCGCAACAAGAGAGGCTGCGACAGTGAGAGGCCTGCGCACCACAATGAAGAGTGGCCCCTGCTCGCCGCAACTAGAGAAAGCCCTCGCACAGAAACTAAGACCCAACACAGCCAAAAATAAATAGAAATAAATTTATTTTTAAAAAAAAGCTATAAGCTTTGATGAGCTCTCAATTCTCATCTATTAGTTTGAGATAGCCCCTGATTAATGTCACCTCCCTTCCACAAGCACAAGGCATCACCAGCCTTCTCCTTGGTAACCAGATATTTTTTGCATCCTTTGGTACTAGTTTCTGAAAGTATCGTTATGATGTCTGCAATTTGCAGAATTCAATGGCAGCTCCAGTAAAATAAACAAAATCTAATTACATCAAGATTGGACTTGGCCTGAAGTAGGACGATTTGTTTTCATTCTTTATAATGTGTGAATACCTGCAAAAGTGGTAAATGTCCAGATGTTTCTTAGAAAACTTTATGAAGAGAATTATAGGGGAAATTTAGACTGAGTTGCTAAATATCCTATCAATTTGACCTTTCTAGTCTAAGTTCTTGGGTTTTAGATTTATGAACCCTTGGAATTTTATGGAAAATGGTGCATTTATGTGCATTTATTTTTTTACTTTGAAAAAAAGATGGTCCATAACTTTTATCAAATTAGATGAAAAGAGAGGTTCATAACCCCCAAAACATAAAGAATCATTGCTCTACATAAAGAAATGAAGTCCATGTGGAACTCTTTAATTAGATTCTTCTTAGTGGAAACATAAGGATTATTCCAAAGGGTATTAGTAAATTTCCAAGAGATAGAAAGTATTAAATATGTCCTCTATCATTACTATTCAATTCTTTTTCTATTTTTGGAGCCATGAATCTCAAAGTTCATCTAAGACAAACTTCATTTCCCCTCCCACCCCATCCCCTAAATTTCCTTTTTTTTCTAGCTTTTGAGGGTTCATATGAGATTATCAATGGACAGTACTTTTCACTGTGGCTTCCAAGTTGAGTTGAAGTTTCTATTTCTTTCTCTGCACAGTATACTGAACATACTTAATAGAAAAATGAAAATCTAAAGCATTATATTATTCAGTGATGCCAGTGGTGTAACACTGCTCATCTTTTCCCTTGTTCTTTCATTGATCAGAAGCAGCTTTTGTGCCATCTCTGCTAGAGCTCTCAAAAGCCGTTTTCCTCTAAGCAATTGTAGAGAAAATAAAGGGTCAACTCAATGATAGGTGTGTGGCCTGGATTTCTGAAACTTTTTATGAGACTTCATCATTGTTAAATTTAATCTCTAGCAACCTGGAAGCAATGCATAAAACTTCCAGGAAAGACATTTAATTGATTATTCTGGTTAAGAAACATTTTTATTTAATATTTTAAAGATCAACTATAGAATAGTTTAGATGACAAAAAAACAGGACACATACTCTCAAAAGCTTAATAATCTACTGAGAACAGCCTATGAAAAAGAGAAATAATATGTAGATCAAGTCAGGTCTTCAGGTAAAGTGATGATAGCAGATGAGTCACCACATTATGGAATCACTTTCTTACCTTTTCACATAAAGAAAATAAATTTTAACAGTGCATCTAGGCTTATTAGTTTCTTACATAACAAGTCATGCTAACCAAATCAATGAAACACTAAAGTGTAAATCAGATGTACCTGTATTTATCTGTGGGAAGCAGAGTATATCTCTCAATGTTGATTATAATTGTTTCTTTTACTTTCAATATCCACTTCTTGGAATCTGGGGGGAAAAAAACAACTAACAGTTGAAAGCTGAGCGTAGAATTGTAACAGAGAAAACTGACTATGGGAAAATTCCTAATAAACAATCTTGACTTCAAAAACACAGCTCTCAGGCATGAGTGGTTTTATAACTGCCTGGTGACCCTTGGGCCAGGTTTCCTTCATTTGTAAATTGAATCTGACACTTTCTTGCAGTGACCCATTGGTTGAGACAATTAGCCTTTCTGAGCCTCATAGAAATAACAGTATCTACCTCCTAAGGTTGTTATAATTTTGACTGAGATAATTTGTGTAAAGAGCTTAGCATTGTGTTGGCACATAGTTAATAAATTAGATCCACAGATCCTTTGTTGAATTTCTTTTTCACTTTTACCCTTGTATGTTTTCCTTTTCCTTCTTCCTCTCATTCTTAAAAAACTACATCAATTTTTCCCTTAAAAAATGAGATGAACATCTAAGAAATGCTTCGTGTTATTTTATGTGTATGGTTTTAAAACTTTACATAAATGACATTGTGCTCTAATCTCATTCCGTGTCATTCCTTTTTCACGTTACTATATGAGAATCTACTTCATTGGTTCTGTTACATAGTATCCTGCTATGTCTATGAGACATGTTTTATTTTTCTGCTCACTTAGTGATGAACACAGGTGGCTTGCATCTCTTTGCTTCTCCCAAACAACTCTGTGATCAACAGACAGGTGCATAGTTCCTTGTGAAGGTACAAGATTTTCTCGGGATATATTTTCAGGGGCAAAATTGGTGGGTCATAAATGCCTGGGCTTCCATATGATGGACCTGGAAGGACAGCTCATACTTTTACATATTTTTCCAGTAGAGCAGGGAGGGGAATGGGATTGGAAATGGGAGATGAAGAGGAAAGTAATAAAACAAGTCAAGGACCTTCCTCAGATGGATGTGGACTAATGAGTATGATCACCTCAGTCTTAGGCACCTGAGGTCCTTCAAACTGTAGTAAAAAAGAATATGACTTAATGCATTAACCATATAAATACAATGCTTACTACAACGGCTTAGCATTGCCATCTGTGCTCCAGAGCCAGGATGTCAGCCTCCCATTACACTATCAAGATGCTGCAGAAAATCACTAGATGATGTCTGTGAGGTCCATAAAACTCTTGAGACTTAGCTTCTATACGAACAATGCAAAATGTTAACTCTGAAAAGATAGCTCTCGAAATTCTAATTATAGACCTCTTTGTGAATCAGCACTGGAGATAGCCATGACTTAAATGGTTTCTTTAAGCCTGACTGTTTCTGATTCCCAATTAGCCTATAAGAATGTCTTATAAGTGGACACTTGTGACCATTTCATCTAATCAAAGAATGCAAGGTCTCACAGTAAGGTCACATATAATTTAGACACATATATGAGCAAGAGGTATAGAATCAGGAGTTTTGAAGTAAGCAGTCAGTGCAAAAAGAAATGTCAAACAGGGTTCAAGAGTCAGTTTAAATTTACACTCGTAAATGGATATGCCTTTAAAACAAAAGAATAAAATATCACTCAAACTGTTTGTCTATGTCAAAAGATTGAAATGACTAAACCTTTTATTTTCAATAGCACTTTTTGCTTTTTTGTAGGTCTAGTGCCAAACAACAAGTATGACAGTTTTTCCTGCTTATTTCTTCAGGAACTAAGGAGAGACAGACCTGAAAAAGGGGTCGCAATGATTTTCTTCAGAAGTAATAAGGGAACTAATGTGAAAGTTAGGAATCTTTGAGAAATGTCCACGGGCAGCTCAGTCCTTTAATTCAGAGCAGGATTATTTTACTTTTTTTTTTTTTTTTTTTTTTTTTTTTTTTTTTTTTTGCGGTACGCGGGCTTCTCACTGCTGTGGCCTCTCCCGTTGCGGAGCACAGGCTCCGGACGCGCAGGCTCAGCGGCCATGGCTCACGGGCCCAGCCGCTCGGCGGCATGTGGGATCCTCCCGGACCGGGGCACGAACCCGTGTCCCCTGCATCGCCAGGCGGACTCTCAACCACTGCACCACCAGGGGAGCCCTACTTTACTTTTTAATAGTTTAGGATGTAATGGATAAATTAATTAAATTAGTTGATTTTGCTCAAACTATTATATTAATCCACTGTTATTTTTGGTAAAGCAGGTCACTATAATTCTAATACTATTTAGAAGCCAGGAATACATAATGGAAGAGGACATTTAGAGGTAAACATCACCACTAAATTTTAAAAACCTTTCCAATTTATGAAATTGAGTTTTATTTAAAATTTTTGCTCTCCTTTTATCTTTGTCAATATTTGTCTAATATATTTGCATCCCTCAAATCTGATCTGTATATGTTCTGTTTATAATATTTAAATATACACATTTTATGTTAGTAGTCTATACAATAATTTCCCATGTATTCTAGATAAAAGACATTGAAAATGTAGGTTACAAAGGATTAATTTTATGTATAAACATCGTTCTTATTATTCTCTTTATCTAAGAGAAACAGTTCTTCATTTGTAAAACCTTTAGGAGAGTTCACTGTAAATATACCAGAGCTGAAGGAGGGGATTTGGGACAATAATTTGTGATTAAATCCAATCTTTTAACTCCGGCTGTTGGGAGTTTCCCGTGAAACCCCTGTCCTCAGAGATTTGCCCCTTTTAACTCTAATTAGTTGCATGTTTATTGATTTAGGGAACAGGAAAATTCACCTCCTCAAATAGGGCATTTTCTGAATTGAAATGCTTTTGAAGGGGTGTTTGATGTGTCAAATAGCTGTGACCCTTTTAGAATTAAGTTACTGCTGGTATAAAAACACCAGTTAAAACTCATATTCACCTCTGTTCTACATATAGAATGTGTTTACATACCTGATATTGTATATCTGTAGTATAGCCTAATTTTCCAAATCTAATCTAGATTGATCCCATTTTCTGGGGTAAGAAAAACAACTTGTAATATAATCTTTTTGTCATAACCCTCAAGAAGTATCTTCTGGGCTTGAAAGCATGCTGGAGGTTCTATGTGTTGGCTCACACCTCAAGAGGAAGTCCACACCCAACTCGCCTCTCTGGTCCCTCCATCACACCAGGAACTACAGCCTGGAACATTCACCAGATTGTCTTAGTTCACCAGCCTCCTGCCTTGTGTCACTCAACTCTAATGGAAGAACTTGAACTGTTTATAACAGAGATACTTTAATTCTAGAATTAAAAGATTGGAATTTGCCACACACACAAAATCTACTTTTTCTAGCTCTAAGAGTTCTGGTGAACATTAAGGAACAGTTTTGACATTTTTTGTTTTTAATATGAGCCAGCAATTTTGTACCATCTTCTTTACAAAGCAAAGCATTGACAATCACCCACTTGCTGACCCCTTCTCTGCCTTGGGTCATCTGAAGTCAATTACTGCCGTCCTGGGAGGATGGTGGAAAATGCCAGTGAAATCGTGCACTAATTCAATGACATGTCCATTGTTCCACTCATTTAAGAAAGCAGTTTTCTGAACAGCAAAGCATTTCACATGTTCCTGTCTGTACTAAATTAACTCGAAAAATGTAAGGATTAGACCCTAGGCTGTTTATCTCTAGTTCTCAGCTGTCATCCTGGGTTGCAAGACTCCAGAGTCTTCTTGCTCATGAGAGGACTTGTGAGCATTCAGAAAAGCCTAAATGGACTCTCGTTACGTCACAGGGACTTGGAGGTAAGAGCATATTCTGTGGCACTTGTGGTTCTGCCTTGTAGAATTGATATCCTTAATTATAGGCAGCAGATGGAGCTGTGAGTGAATGCATGACCTTTTAAGCTCCGTTCCCCAAGTAGACTTAGTGCTGTCACAGCTCAGAGGCAATCACTGTCAATCAGTGCCAGGTCAGCCTGTGATGGGGCCAGGGGCCTGGGCTATCGGAAGGACGCTGGCTAGGGTTGAACGACTAATTTCCCTACTCCCGTACACAGATACACAAAAGAGGGGCTCATTGCTTTCTAGAGCTTTAAGTTCTTAGGTGCTGATAGAAGCTCCTGGATTTGGTGCATCTGGGAAAGAAAGGTAACTCTGGGGTATAAGATATTGAAATTCAGCAGCTGATGAGGATAAGAAAGGCCAAATCACCGGAAGACAAACACTGTGCGATTCTACTTATAAAATAGTCAAATTCATGGAATCAAGGAGAGGAATGAATGGTGGTTGCCAGGGGTGGAGGCAGGAGGAAATGGGGAGTTATTCATCAACGGGCTTAAAGTTTCAGTTATACGAGAGGAATAAGTTCTAGAGATCTGTCCAACATCGTACCTGTAGTCAACATGCTGTATTGTACACTTAAACATTTGTGAACAGGGTACATCTCCCATTAAGCGTTCTTACCATATTACAGAAAATTTAAAGAAATTTAAAGAAAAAAGACCAGCAGAGCCAGATTTGTTAATACTTGTTTAGCAGATTACAGGAGCCAAGAATCTGTATCAGTGACAGTGTAACGCATGACTCAGGCCAGAGGGAACAGACAATAAAAAGAAAAACCTTTCTCTTTTCAGAATAAGAATTCTCTGTCTTCAGAGAACACTGGATGCCTCTTTACCACGCATCCCTACAGCAAAATGCTTTTCTCATGTACAAAACACTGTGGTTGACAGTTTACCTGAAGCTTGTTATTGTTCCTCTACCTAGTAACCCACATTCACGATTTCTTCTACAAGAGCCACATAGATGAAGATGGAGTATAACACCTGAAATAATAGAATTTTACAGGAAATAATGTAAATGAAGCCGTTTGCCCTTAATGACCCATAATAAGATGCTCTTGTTACCAAGCTCTGCTGGCGCACCCAGTGCAGGTTGCCATGGTAATGTGCAGCTGCGCCTCCACACTGTTGCTTAATCATGTGTGATGTCAGGCCCTTGAGATAACACAAGCTTAGAAAATCTTTACAGCCACAGTGACAGTCCACTTGGGACTTCAGTTATGTATGGATGAGGGCCTCTGTGTCCAGGTATAATTAAAATACACTCAGACTTATGATTGGAAATGATTTCAGCAGAGAATTAGGTCATCTTTTTAATTCTCCATTCACTTCCATTTCTCCACATGACTGCCCAGTCAGAAGTGAGCCAGAAATGGGGCAGCCCCAGCGCATCACTGAGGATGATGCTTCCACACCTGTGCAGGGCTCCCCCTTTGCATGGGTGGGATAAGTGGCTGGTCTACCCTAGCCCACATCTAAAAAAGACACGACGAAGACCTTCTGTCCCCTCTTCCCACGTTCCCTGCGTCTACCTTCCGCCATGACTGAGCCTGAAATTCTCACTATGACTCTTTACTCAATTTAGACAAAAAAGTCGGGACATTTTACCCAGAGTACAATTTTCAAAATTTACTTATTATCTCGGAGGAAAAAACAGGCTCTGTGGAATCTGTCCTTTTCCTTCTCTTTTTTTAATTCCTTTTTTCCTTCCCTCCACCTTTTTGTTCTGTCTTAAAAGTGTTTATTAGGTACCATTATCTGTCAGGCAATTACCAGGACATGAGGATGAATAAGGCTCATTTACTCTAAGGAGCCCACAGGTTATCAAGGGGGATGCGGCGTGTAAGCAAATGTGCAAGCTAAAGAGACAGAGACATGCACAAGGCCCACGTGGAGAAATTCTACCTGAGGGAGAGCAGGACAGGCTTGGAGAGGCGGTCATACTTGGGATGCCTCTCAAAAGGAAATTAGTGGGATTGGGGGAGGGTGATAGAGGGGACAATGTGAGTAAAGACTGAAGGCATGGAATGATCTTGAATGTTTGGGGAATTGCAAGCGATTCAGAATGGCTAGGGCTACGGCCTTGAGAGCAGTCTGGGGGAGAAATAAGACAGATGTAGGTAGGTCCAGATTGTAATGAGTTTTGGCTTTATTTTGCAGGCAAATAGGAGCTACTTAAGGTTTCAAGGAGGGAAGGCAGAGAATTTATAATTGCTCTTTAGGAAGACTATTCTAGCAAAGAAAAGCATGAACTGGAGAAAACATGGGGCAATTAGGAAGCTATTGAAACAGGGTGGCTATAGAAGACATTTAACGTGTTTTGTTTTGTTTTGGTCTGTCTGGCATCTGCTTTTTGAGAGAGAATTGCCCTGTTATGAACCCCTGGCCCACCCTCACACTAATGGACATAAGACCCAAACCCAGCCCATTATAGTACCCTAGCCCTGGTTCACTGTGATTGGTCCAGGCTTAGGCACATAATCCAAGCAGCACCAATCAGACTTCTCTCATGAAACTTCACATGTGGACTCCTGGATGTACGATTCTTTCTTGCTCTCTTCTTTCCTACCTTCCTTCCTTCCTTCCTTCCTTCCTTCCTTCCTTCCTTCCTTCCTTCCTTCCTTCTTTCCTTCCTCCCTCCCTCCCTTTCTTCGTTCTTTCCTCCCTTGCTTTCTTTTCTTTCAGGTGAAAGGATGTAGCCTTTGGTTTCCAGAAACCACCTCTCCTGCGATAGAGAGAGGGCGCTTTGATCATTAAGCCACTTAGAGGAAAATACACTAAAAGATGGGGAAACAGGGATTTATTGATATTGTTTGAGCCCCCTAGAATCTAGGACCTAGATCCAGCTGTGTTGAAACCAGTATGCCGGTGGACTTTCCAGTTACATACACCAAAAGATTCCTTTTTGCTTGAGCAAACTTGAGTTAGCTTTTTGTCACTTGCAGCTGAATGTTTCCTGAATAAGATACCAGGTAAAAACGGTGAGACCTTGAGTTGAGGCTATAGATGATGGTTTCAGTGACATTAATGAAGCTACTCAGGGCTCAGAGAAGTGAGCTGAGGGAAAAGCACTAACAGAGGCACCTACTAAGTACTGGAGGGACACAGAGGTTGGACCCACCAGCCATGAGCCTCCAACTCCTGCACAAGCAGGAGTTGAGAAGTTTCTGCTTTGGCAAGTGGATTGGTGAAGAGCATTTCTTCTTCTGATGGAGACTCTCTCTCCTTTGGAGTGACCAGATTCGTAGGAGTTTAATTTTATGTTGAATTGATTCTGTCTTCATGTCTCACTGGCCCTGATTCTATTCTTCAGATTCCTACAGAATATATTTAGTCTTTCTCTTACAGAAAATCCCTTCTACATTTTAATAAAGCATTTGCATATCTCTTTCATCTTCCCCTTTCCAATCTAAACATCGTTTCTCTAGTTCCCTTCCAATGTGCTTCACAGGACATGGTTTGGATGACTTTTAAAGTAGTACTTACCAGTATGTAAGGTTATCTTTTCAACTATTTGTTTATCTTCTGTTTTCATTAAATCAGTCACCTCTGTGTGAACAGGCACCTTGAATGTTTCGTCCACCATTTGTACCCAGCACCAGAATCAGTGACTGAAACAAAGTAGGCACTCAATAAACATTTGCTGGTGAGTAGTTTCTAGTTTCTAGTCCATCACCATCTCAGTGGATCTCTTGTTTGTCTATAGCCCACTAATATGCGGTATCCAGTGCAGGACACTCTGGTATCAGTAGAACCATCACAGAATAGAAGGGGTAGTTGCCAATTTTTTCTGGATCTTTATATGATGTGCCCCAACACTGCATTGGCTTCTGGGGGAGTTACATCACATTGTCATTCTATATCGCTCACCTCAAACCATTAAGTCTTTTTCATGAAGCAGTTGTTAAGCCTTGTCTTCCCATTCTGTAACGGCCTTGCTAGGTTCTTATATTTTTTGATCCTTAGTCCAGAATTTCACATATACCCCTGCTAAATTTAGCCCAATGAAGGTCGCATGGCTTTTGCTTGTGATGATGTCTTCCAATCTTTAGTTCTCCCAGCTTTCTACCAACAGCATAATCAGAGTCTGACTAGTTTTCTGGAGGTCAGGCTTTCTGCATCACCCTTCTCCCCAAATCCTGGCACGTGGCCTGGTGTCTAGAGCATACTCAGTTAAATGTTTATTGGACCAACTTCAAAGGCATACCTTCTATATTTTTCAAGTTTTGATTAAAATGTAAAAATGGACAGAATATTTTAGCTTTCTTCCAGAAACATCCTTCTTTTGGGATCTCTCTCTCAATGTGTATTAATCCAAAAGTATTTGGATTCAGCTCATTTTTCTCCTTCATCTTTGTCATAAGGAAGGTTTGGGGATATTTTGCTGTTATCAAGATACAATGTACTTACACTATAGAAACAATTTCTATGAAAGCTGAGTTTAGATTGACATAACTTGATATTAAGGAACATATACTGGCTCCCAGTGATTACCAGTTCCTCTTCTACAGGTTCCAGAGCCTCCCTTTGTGGGCAGAAGGCTCCATGAGCCTACTTGTAGACATTCTGGTGGGAGACAGAATTTCTAAGAGTCAACTGTAAAACTACGTTGCCCTTTCAGGTTGCTGCAGCAGATCAGGATGTATGGGGAGAAGTTAGAGGAGAGAAACAGCTACCAAAACCCCAGGGGGTATATTTTTGGACTAGATAAATTCTCATTTTGTTTAGAAAAGCATCACATATCCATATATAATCAAAACATATCCACTGATGATTATAATTAGGGACGTTCAAGGTGGTGTCTCTATCCCCTGTTTAAGCAAGAGGACGATTTCTGGCAGACCGCTCATCCTAGGTTTGGTCCAAGAGGATGCTGAGTGGAAGAGGCAGGAAGCAGGAGTTGGAGATTACTCTGCTCCACATCCCTGGCTAAGGCCATCTGAGTTGACTATGTTGGTTACATCAGCACTACTTTTTCCTCAGTGCTATAGTAATGACTTGGAACACTCTGAGGGACCTTCCTTAGATTTCAATGTCCTTTAAAACCAAAGAGCACATGTTAACAGACCAAGCCAACAGCCCCTTTCAACATAAATTGGCATGATCCTTCTCTCTTGAGTGGATTCCTCCAGAATCCATGGCATAAAGAGCCACATTTCCTTGAAATGTACAGGACATTTAGTAACAACCACAGTATCTCCTACATGATTTATGGCTGCCTCTTCTCTGTGGATTTTGGTAGGAAGAAGGGAATTCAGATTTGACTATATGTGGGGGCAGTTCAACAGGCTTGTAGCATCATTTTGTTCAAGTTATTTGAGGAGGCTGCCACTTCCTTCCAATCTGTGCCAGTTAGTATGATTACTATCACATCTCTACTATCACATCTCTGCTCTCCATAGCCAGCAAATTAGGAATGGAGAAAAATGCAGACAGTTCACAGAGATGTTATTTTTTCTCATCTTTTTCCTCTTTCAGGCACTCTTAAATGGCTTACTGAAAAATGCTGCCAAACCTTATTTTTTGCCTCATAAGGCATAAAAGAGTTTCTCCACCCCACCTACCCCTGCCATCCCCCTTTTCTCCCCCTCTTTTTTTTTCTCTCTTTAGAAAATGCTCAGAAAAGCATGAGCATCTTAGGGTCAGACTATCATTACAAAGTAAATTACTACTAAAATGAGCTAAGTGGTAACTTCAGTGTCTTAAAGAGTCTCTGCCTTGTCCTATGTGTTGAACTGATTGCTGGAAAATACTACACTGTCGGGGAGCTTTTAAATGTGTAATAAGGACTTGGCCCAGTCCTTCCTGGGCCAAGGACTGAGTTTGGCTAATTTGAAGTGTATTGAGCTTAATGGTACCAAGCACCTCCCTCAATGAGTACTATTTGAATAAAAATAATGCATAATAATAACAGCTCCATAAACATTTGCTGACTGATGCTTTTATGGATTCAGTGAAGAAACTCTCCATTCATTACTTAATTTCACTGCTTCCCTATTTCTCCACCAGATGGCAGAAGAAGGGCCAGGTTATTGAGTTTGAGATAATTTTGATTCTTAGATATTAAATATGAGATGGTATCAAAGGTAGGAAATAAACTGTGAAATATATTGCTATGATTTTATTTTTATCATATGTTCTACATGGAAATATCTTGAAATAAAGAAAGGGTTGTGGAGAATTTAGGTGAATCTTAGAATTTAGGTTGGAGATTACAAATTAAGCCAGGGATTATAGACCAAGGGATATATTAATCCTCTTTCTGGTATCCTGATGAAATGGGCAATGGGTATGGGGAAAGGACTCAAAGGGTGTTTTTCACCCATCGTCCCTTTGCATTTGGAAATATAATAGGAAAGACACGTGGATATGAGAAACGCTCTTTTATTCCAGTACTGCAACAGATCCAGGCCTTTCAGGAATTATATCCTCTACTCCTATTTAGTGTTACTTTTGAGGCTAAACCCTTAAAATCCATCCTACTGGGTAGTTAAAATGTATGAGGAAATAACAAGGGTCAGTCAAGGACCTGAGGGCCATCAGCCAACAAAAAGAAGAGCTTGCATTCTTACAGCCGGTAAATGTTTAACATCTTGGCACTGTCAAGTGTTGCCCAAGTTTATTTATCAAGTTCTTAAACAAACTGGGAAAAATATCTTATTATTCTTGTATAAATAGATTTAAAGGGGGAGATATGAAAAAGACAGTGTGTTTCAGTCAGAAAACAACTCCATTCCCCTTCATTCTCATTGCCGTTTCTCATCCATACCAAAAACCCAAAGCATTTTTCATGATTTACATAGTCTGTCTTTTGAGATAAAAAGCCATTAGATTACAGTTGGGAGAGAAAGGGAGTGAATTGTAAGAGGTTGTTTTGACAATAGTCTTTTCAGATAATAACCTGCATGGTAGAAATGGAAAATTAATTTTAAGACAGTGGATCAAAGACTTTTTCATCCATATTTGAGAAGAATATTTTAAGAAGCATACACATATTTATGATATTTTATTGCACAGCCACTCTGTTTTTTGAGACTTTGGCTTTAACCTTTTCTAGTCACCACGGCAACGAGGACACAAATACAGCATCCATCCTAAGAGCTGAATATGTGAGGTGGAACTTCCACTGATACACATATATGTATATTTGACCTAAGCATTACAAAAAGAAATTAATGTAACTTTAAACACAGTAAATTGTCTGAGTCGTAAAATGGAAATAGTGTATGTGACTAGGAAAATGTAATCTCATAAATGATTGGAGGGAAAATAGTGTTGGATTCCCCTTCTCTCTAGAAGCTCCATCTTGCATTCTCCCTTCTCCCTTCCTTCCTGATGTAAAGAACATCATGGGAAACTTGAAGAAAATCATTCTAAGACTTTACTTTTCTTCTTTCTAAAGTCTAAGCCTAAAATAAATGACTTATTTTTAGGCAAATCGTAAACCTGTAATCTGAGACACTGGTCTTACAAAAACACTTCAGCACTTCCAATTATTGGCTGTAAATTGCTTTCATAAAAACTCTTCTAAATGTTCACTCTGCATTCTGAAAGAAGAAAACAGATGCTAAAATTTCATCCCTATAAACTCCAGCTACTAACTAGGTTGCTTCTCACACAGAATCCTGTGAAAGCAGGGGGAATGCGTAGATTCTACAGTGGCATAAAGCCTAGATCCATGCCCAAAGTTCTGTCCTGGACTTTGAATAACATCTTGGAAGGAACCAAAAAGAGAGCCTGCTCTGGCTGTGACAAGGGTAACACCAGATGTGAGATGCATGTGCATTGGGGAGTTTTTTGGGCAGGGGTGAAGAGCCACAGAAGAGAAGCAGGGAAGTGTGAACAACAGAGACACAAAGAGAAGCCCCTGCAGGGAGCCTCACACAGATTCTTAATAAATGCTTTTGGATATGACTGAGTGATCAAAGGGTGGTGTTAGCAACAGGCAGTCTTAGTACCGTCGCCTATGGATGCCTTTGGCAATCCAGATCCTGGGTTATCTGGGGCAGTTGGACTGCCAAAGGGATGCCGTGCCCTTGGGCTTGTTATGAATGGGCAGCCATTCCTCTTGCTTGAGTCACACTCCTCTGTTGTTGGAAGACTGTACTGAGCACTTTCCCTATGAAGAGCCGTCTTGGGTGTATTTTTCAGACTCTGTGGGAGTTGGTGCAACCCAGCTCCTCAGTTTTCTCATGTCTAAAATGAGATACAAATCCACTAATAATAAGTAATAAATTTATGTACAAAATCTAACTCATAATACTGCGTGATGCTAAAGAAAAAAATTAGGCAGCTGTTGTAAAAACTTAAGGTCCTTTTCATCAGAATGTTCTTCTGCTAGCATCCGTCAGGGAGGTGGTATAGCAGAGTGGGCAGAATGTTGGCCTGAGAGGCCAGAGAAGCAAACTTAAGTTCCAGATGGGTGGCGACCTGCTGTGAGATCTGACAAAACCTCACAGCCTCTCTGGCGTCCAGTTTTCTCATTGGCAAAAGTAAGATGCCGGTCTAGAAGATCTTCTATCAAATATTTTATTATTCTAGAGAGAATTAAGTAAGGAATTGAGAGCCTAGTGTCCCTGGGAAGGTCAATTTTACTTCTGACTCCCTCAGATAATCCTCTAGGCACCTGGAAAAGGGGGAGAGACATTTATATTCAAATTTTCCAGTTGGGTTTGGGAAATCAGAATAAAAGCCAACATATCCTCCATGCTAGAAACATGGTCCTAGGGTGGGAAAGAGAGAAAGGCAACCGCTATCTCCTTCTCCTCAGTCCTCACCTGGGTTTCTCTTATGGATCATCTATCCATAAAATTGAAGTTCTCTTGGCCATACGTTTATATAAGGCAGCTCACAATTAATTATTGACAGCTGTGAATGAGTTTATCGTAGTCTCTGGGCTCTGACAAAAGAGACAGATAACTCGCTATGAACCACTAAGTATCTGAAAAGGGCATGGGGAATGTTAGGAGGAAAAATTATGTGAGTGAGAAGAGCATGGAGGGAAGAAAAGAGAGAGAAGGGGTTGAAGAAAACTCTACAGTATCATATGGAGTCTAACAGGACAGGATCCAAATTGTAGATCCTTCATTTAATGCTTTTTTGTATACTTGAACCAGTTATTTAATCTCTACGATCCTTAGGTTATTCAGCTGTAAAAAGAATACATCACTGGATCGTTTTGAGAATTCTGTTAAATTGTAAGATAAGTATAAAGCATATAGTACAATTCCATTAAAAATAATTGTTATTTTCATTAATAACAATTAAAATTGTTAACAAGTCAACAATTTTAGTTGGCGATTTAAATACTCCTCCCTCGGTAATTGACAGAACTAGAAAGATCAGTAAGAAAGATTTGAACAACATGAACCAAATTGGCCTAGTTGACATATATAATGCACTCCACCACCAACAGCAGAATGCACATTCTTTTCAAGTATATATGGAAAATTTCCAGTATAGATATTATGACAACTCCATAAAACAAATAGTGATAAATTTAATAGGTTTAAAATTATACAAAGTAATTCTCTGATTACAATGAAACTAAATTAAAAACCAATCACAAAAAGAAATCTGAGAATGCAAATATTTGGAAATTAAAGAGCACAGTTCTAAATAACTCATGGGTCAAAAAAGAAATCACAAAAGCAATTAGAAAATATTGTGAACTAATTAAAAATGAGAACAAATCATATCAAAATTTATGAGACACAGCTAAAATAGTGGTTAGAGGGAAATTATAGTGATAAATACTTATATAGTATTAAAAAGAAAGAAAGAGATAAAATCACTAATCTAGGTTTCCATCATAAGAAACTAGGAAAAGAAGAGCCAAACCAAATCCAAAGGGAGTAGAAGGAAATAATAAAGATCTGAATGGAAATCAGTAAATTAGAAAGCAGAAAAGCAATAGAGAATTTCAATCACACTAAATTTTGGTTCTTTGAAAACATTAAAAAAATTGATAAACCTTTACTTAGTCTGATCAAGGAAAGATGGAAGTAGACATAAATTACCAAAATCAGGAACAAAAGAGACACATTAACACAAACCATGAAGAAATTAAAATAGTTATAAGGGGATATTATGAATAACTTTATTCTAACAAATTAGACAATTTAAATGAAATGGATAAATTCCTAGAAAGACACAAATTACTAAAACTGACTATAAAAGAAATAATAAATCTGAATAGATCTACATCAAGCAAAGAAATTGAATTAGAATTAAAACTCTTTCCACATAGAAAAGCTGAGGCCCAAATGACTTTACTAGTAAGATCTGTGAAGTCATTTCTTTTAAGGAAGAAATAACACCAGTTCTACACACACTCAGAAAATAGTTATTTAATGAGGCCAGTATTACCTTGATGTCAAAGCAAGAGAGTTATCATAAGAAAAGTGAATAAATAAAACTATGGAATAATAACCCTCATTCACTAATAATAGCTATGGAATAAAAACAAAAATTATTAACAAAACATCAGAAGATCGTATCCATCCATGTAAAAAAGAATTATAAATGATGAAAAGCTGGGATTTGCAAGAGTAGTTTGAAGTTCAAAAATCAATGTAATGTACAGTATAAAGAGGATAAAGGGCAAAAACCATATAAACATCTCAATAAATGTAGAAAAAGAATTGGAAAAAAATACAACACCCATTTATGTTAAAAACTCCCAAGAAGCAAGCAGGAAAAGAGAACTTCCTTAATTTAATAAAGAACATCTATAAAAAACCTACAGTTGGGACTTCCCTGGCAGTCCAGTGGTTAACACTTTGCCTTCCGATGCAGGGGGTGGAGGTTTGATCCCTGGTAAGGCAACTAAGATCCCACATACCTCAGGGTCAAAAAACCAAAACATAAAACAGAAGCAATATTGTAACAAGTTCAATAAACACTTTAAAAATGTTCCACAACAAAAAAAAAAATCTTAAAGAAAAAGACGTACAGTTGATATCATACTTACTGGTGAAAGACTAAATTCTCTCTCCCTTAGACTGGGGAAATTCACTGTATATTGGATACTCTATCCAGAGAAGCAAGGCAAGGAGAAAACCTAAAGGCATATAGATTAGAAAGGAAGATGTAAAATGTTTTGTTCACAGATGAAATGATCTGTGTGTAAAAAATCCTAAGGAATCTAAGAAAAAGACTTAGAACTAATGATAAGAGTTTAGCAAGGTAACAGGAAGATGAATATACAGACAGTAATGTATTCCTATATACTAGCAACAAACAATGTAAAAATATAATTAATAAAAAATTCCATTCACAATAATATCAAAAAGAACAAAATACTTAGGAATAATTTATATTTCTTTAAAAAGATAAGACCTCTACATTGAAAATTATAATACATTGCTGAAAGAAATTAAAGAAGACCGAAATAAGTGAGAAATATATCATGTTTGTGGATTATAAAACTTGATATTAAGATGTCAACTTTCCACAAACTGATCTACAGATTCAAAGTGATCCCTACAGAATTCTGGCTGGCTCTTTTTTATTAGATTCAATTAGTCGATCCTAGGAAGCATATGTAAGTGCAAAGGACATAGAATAGTCAAAGCAATTTTGAAAAAGAGGTGCGAAGTTGAAGGACTTACACTACCTGATTTCAAAGCTCAACACAAAATAATAGTAGGCAGGACAGTGTGATGTTGGCATAATGGTAGACATAAAGGTCAATGGTGCAGAATAGTCCAGAACTAAGCTCACATGTATATGGTCAATTTATTTTCAACAAGTGAGCCAGGGTAATTCAATGGGGAAAAACAGTCTTTTCAACAAATGGAGCTGAGAAATTAACTTTAAATTGATCACAGACTTGAATGTGAGAGCTGAAACTCTAAGATATGTCGAAGAGAACACAGGAGAAAAATGTTTGTGATTTTAGGTTAGTAAATATTTCTTAGATATGGCATCAGAAGCACACATCTATTAAAAATGTGATAAATAGGACTTCATCAAAATCACAACTTTTGGTCTTCACAAGATACTACTAAGAAAATGAAAAGATAAGACAGAGGCTGGGAGAAAATATTTGCAAAACAACTGATAAAATAATTTTGTATAAATAAATAACTCTTACAATTCAATAATAAAACAACCAAATTAAAAATAAGAAATGATTTGAATAGAAATTTCTCCAAAGAAGATTTACAAATGAGTGCCACTAGTCATCAAGGAATGCAAATTAAAACTACAGGAAACCACTACACACTCACTAGAGTAGCTTAATTAAAAAAGACTGAAAATTCTACGTGTTGGTGAGGATGTGGAAGAAGTGGAACCCTCATACACTGCTGGCAGGAGTAAAATGATACAACCACTTTGAGAAATACTTTGATAGTTTGTTTTTTTTTTCGGTACGCGGGCCTCTCACTGTTGTGGCCTCTCCCGTTGCGGAGCACAGGCTCAGCGGCCATGGCTCAGGGGCCCAGCCAGTCCGCGGCATGTGGGATCTTCCCGGACAGGGGCACGAACCCATGTCCCCTGCATCGGCAGGTGGACTCTCAACCACTGCGCCACCAGGGAAGCCCCTTTGATAGCTTTTTTTAAAGTTAAATATAAACTTATCAAAGAGACCAGCAAGTTTACTCCTAGATATCTACCCTCCAAAAATGAGAACATATATCTATACAAAAACTTGTATGTGAATGGTCATAGTAGCATTACTTGTAATAGCCAAAAAATGACAACGTCCATCAAATGATGGATGTATAAACAAAATGTAGTAAATTCTTGTAATGAAATATTACACAGCAATTAAAAGGAATGGATTACAGATACATGCAACAACATAGATGAACCTCGTAAATGTAATGCTAAGTGAAAGAAGCCAAATGCATTAGACTATAATGATTACATTTAAAATAATTTCTATAAAAGGCAAAACTTCCTGGGGCTGGGGAGAGAGCAGGGATTAAAGGAAAATAGTTCAAGGGAATTTTTCCATTGATGGACATGTGCTAAAACTGGATTGTTTCTGAATGTTTATAGCATCTTTTTTTCATAATCACTAAAAACTGGAAGCAACCAAGATATTCTTTAAGAGATAAAATGGATAAATGAACTACAGTACAGTCATATGATGGAATATTATTCAGCCATAATAAGAAATGTATTATCAAGACACAAAAAGACATGGATGCATCTTAACTGCATACAGCTATGTACAAGGAGCCAGTCTGAAAGAGCTATGTACTGTATGATTCCAATTATGTATATAACATTCTGGAAGAGTCAATGTTATAAAGATAGTAAAATTCTCAGTGGTTGCCAAGGGTTCAAGGGTGTGGTGGGGGTGAGTATAGAATATGTGAAGCACAAAGGATATTTTAAAGTGGTGAAAACTA
Organism: Stenella coeruleoalba; assembly: GCF_951394435.1. Lineage (NCBI taxonomy): Eukaryota > Metazoa > Chordata > Mammalia > Artiodactyla > Delphinidae > Stenella > Stenella coeruleoalba. The sequence goes on along the minus strand of NC_137164.1, from coordinate 22,375,534 downwards.
TTCTGTATGATACTGAAAGTGTGGATACACAGCACTAGGCATTTTGTCCAAACCCACTGAACTTTAAAAGACAAAGAATGAAACTCGGTTTATGTAAACTTTTAATAAATCATTTAAGGTGTCAGGGGATACCAAGGAGGAGTGTAAGTTATGACAAGAGACTCTAACGGTATTACAGTGTGTGAAACAACCTCACTAAGGCAGGTAGGGAGAAAAGGTGCTGATCTAAGTGATTTAGGAAATGAGTGGAGTCTGTAAGAATTAAAGGAAAAAGAACTTGCACGTAAGCACTGCACTCTGATTGGTAAAGTTGCTTCCAGTAGGGATATGGGTTAATGATTCTGAAACTACTATACGTGTATATTGGAATTGAACAATCAAGTAAATGGATGACAGAAGATGAGAGTCAGATTTCTCACTGTTAGAGTGGATGTTTACAGATAAGCAAGGGGAGGAGGCCACAATGAACCGTGTGATAACGGATTAGGTTTGGAGAGATCAGTATGAACTCATGTTTAGCTTAATATAGATATAGATGGCTATAAAACAAAAGGTTTTTAGATATGTGTAAATACATAGGTTAGTATACACACATATATTTCTTTGCTCTGTCAGCTGAGAGGACCCAGAAGCACCAACACCGCAGTAGCAATAAACACACCTCGTATCCAGATCTTGGTTTCTAATACCATTCCCAATGAAAGGAACTATGACTCCTTGGAGAAAAGGCTGATTCTAAGGCTGGGTCAGGAAATAGACGAGATGATACATCTTACAGTCCAGAAAGTAAGGAAGTGTCCAAAAAACAAAAGCAAAACAGACAAACCCCATAATAAGGGAGATATTCCCAAGGGATATAGGAGCCAACTGAAAGAGTTCCCAAAGTCCAAAGCTGGAACAATATGGGAAAAAAATCAAATAAAGTAGTATTGGATTATAATTCAAAGTATGAAATAAACATCCATGAGCACATATTGATATAAAGAATTGAATAGATAAATAAATGGGGTAGAAGGTAAATATCTCCCATGCAGAAGAATTCCAAATAATTTATATAGATGCTCCACCCTCAAAAAGTGGGACACATATCCCCACACCTTAAGTGTGGCCGTGTAGCCAGCACACAATATCTTCCTTTAGAAGAGTATGAAAAGAGGGAATAAAAGAATAACCTTGCAGCGCAGAAACCTGCTAAACACGACCTCAGCCAGGTGATCACGATTAACAACAACAGCGATGTCATGTGGGTAGTACGCACCCTTAATATAATGTGATGAAAAAGGGTACTTTAAGTCTGTGGTCTTCCTCTCCAAAACCCACAATCCCAGTTTAACCATGAGAGAAAAATCAGATAAATTCCAACTAAGGGTCATTCTACAAAATATGTGGCAAATACTCCTCAAAACTGTCAAGTCATCTAAAACAAGGAAGGTCTAAAAAACTGTCACAGCTAAGAACCTTAAGGAGACATGACATCTAAATGTAATGTGGTGTCCCAGATGAGATTCTGTAACAGAAAAAAGAAATTAGGTGAAAACTAATTAAATTACGGACTTTACTTAATAATAATGTTTCAACATTGGCTCATTAATTGCAGCAAATATACCATACTAATATTAGAGGCTAACAGAGGAAAGTAGGTGTGGGGTATATGGGAACTCTGTGAACCATCTTCACAAATTTTTAAATTTAAAATTGTTCTCAAAAATAAATTTTAAATTTTAAATTGTTCTAAAAAATAAAGTTTATTTTCAAAAGAGGAAATTATTCTCTTTCCTGTGATATTACAAAACAGATCAGGGAAGATCTATATAAAAAAGTCTGAGATAAAATGATATCACACGGATAAGTTCCAGAAAAACGTGTTCCATTTGGCTCTGTGCTGGCTTAGCGCTGAAGTGGCAGCCAGAAGAAGTTCAGAGCTAGGATTATTATTATTACATATTTGGCAGAAATTTCCATTATTGACAGCTGAAAAAACATGACATGGGACCCTTGAACAGAACTGAACAGGGAAATACAAACTCTCTCAACTTTGTTTTCTGTATGCAGCTGACATCTCCTGTGGAACAAATGGCTGGACTTCAGAGCCTGCAAGATATTTCTTTTAGAAAACTCTTGCTTTACTAACTGTAGAATGCTGTCCAATGCTCAATGACCCCTTAACTCACTTGATGCCTAAAGGACTTTGTGAAGTGGGTTTTGCTGTTACTTAGAGGAAGAAACAGGTTCAGGGAGGGTAAGTAATTTGCACCAAATATACATCTAAAAAGTAGTGGAATTGGAATTTAAACCCAGGTCTTGCAAATTAACACCAAATACCCTTTCTACAACTAAATTTGTTTCAAGAAAGCCTTTGTCCTGTTCTTTGGCACATGTTAGAAAATACCAGGCATCTAGAACAAGGTGTCATCTGTTGAGTGAGAACACCACAGGTGAGCTTTGGCCTTCTAAGTGGGCATGGGTACAAACAAACCTCAAAATTCTTCTGCCCATCATTAAGTCTCAATTCCAGTCATTTAATTTCTTCTTTCAACCTGTCCCCCAAATGCTTTCACTGTCTCTGCTTCTTGTATGAGTCTGATTAGAACTTTAGGTCTCTCATTCCTGCTCAGCTGGTAAGCAGTCACTCTGTATCTTACTTGATCCTGCTTCCACACCATAATTCAGCTTTCTTTAAAAATTTTTATTTCTCTTTCTTTTTTTTTCATGATAACATTTAAATTCTCTTCTAGCAAATGTCAATTATACAGTATATTGTTATCAACTACAGTCACCATCTTTTACACTAGATCCTCAGACCTTATTCATTTTACAGTAGAAAATTCAGCCTTAAATTCCTCACCCACTTGCCTGACGCTGAGAACCTGGTCCCTATGCCTGTTTTTCCTTGGTTCTGACCAAAAGTGACACATGACGAAGCGCATCAGACTGCTAGAGACGACCCAAATGCTGTCTTAAATAGGTTCTCTGTACTATTTTTAAAAGCTCACTGAAAAATGAAGTACTTGAGAAGTCACAGAGTTATTATGAATATCTAATTCTACCTCATCTCTCTTCTCAGTCTTAATATGTGTCACTTCTATTGAAGAAGATGAGGAATTGGGTCATTATCTTCAATTTCACAGTAATATTTCACTGACCTCTAAAAATACTTACTATTAAAATGATATAGAAACTAATTCTTTAGCTGAATCAGTCTTTAATAGAACAGAAAAATAATACTGTACATTAGAAGAGCAAGCTTTTCTTTAGCAAGGGACCTTGGGTTTTAACAATCTAACCTGTTCAGGTACAGGACACCTGTTCAGGTACAGATGTATTTAGCTCCTATCCTTGTACAGGTTACTGTGGAAGAGATTCACATATCACATGATGGTGTGGAGGGCCTCGGGAAACAGAATCGAAGACTTTTGAAGTCAGTCTTTTAAATCTATGTATCAAATGAGATTTCATATTGGTTCACTCCAGTCCATTAAAACTCATCTCATTTGTGTTACCAGAGTGATACTTTCCCTGCACTGTGCTTTATCAATTCTCATTGCTTTTGGCTCATAATTCTGAATTTGAGTCTACATGCTCCTAGGGAGATTGAGAGCCTTATACTTCTAAAGATTGCAGAGCCAGTGGCTTTGTCTCCATGTGACCAGGCACTGAATGGCCATGTTCTCTTGCCCCCTGAGGCTGCCAGGTAGGCTGGGGAAGAACATCCTTGGAGAGACAAAGACTTAGAATAAGGGAGCAGGGAGAGGGATCCAGCTACAGGTGCTGAGAAGTATAGTCCAGCAGAGAGAACGCTGCCTCAGAGGGTATGGAAATAAGCCACAGGTATGGGGGAGGGACATTGGAAGTAAGAAGACTGTCCTGTGAAGTAGGTCAAAGCGAAAGAGCAGGGAAATTATGAGAGACAGGCCGAAGAAGGCCGTGAAGGCTGAGGTATGAAGGGATACTCAGAAGTGCAGGCAGGCAGAAAATATAAAAAATTGTTAGCAAGTAGCAGGGCTTCACCTCTTATGTCAAAGTTCAAAAGCAAGACTCTAGTCCCTTACTCGTCCTTGTGGCTTGGGAACAAAGAGGTGGGCAGGCAAGAGCAAGACAAGGCTCAGTATAAGAGACAATGGCCAGCAAGTAGAATACAGGGGCCATGGGGAGGAGGGGAATGGGGAGTTAGTGTTTCGTGGGTACAGAGTTTCAGTTGGGGATGACGAAAAAGTTCTGGAGATAGATAGTGGTGATGGTTGCATGACAATGTATAATGTGAAAATACTGTGCATTTAAAAATGGTTAAAATGGTAGATTATATGTTATGTTACCGTAATAAAAATTTTTTAAAAGAAGAAAAAAACTTTTTAAAACAGAGAGCATCAGGTTTCCAATGCAGGAACTCAGACACTGGGGACAAGGAAGAAGCCAAATTCTCAGAACTGGCACCTGAGGTGGAGACTAGCTCTTGGGGCTAAGACAGAAGGGCCTGTGTACAAGGGCAGAGCTGGACTGGGGGCACACATGACTTTGTGCAGAGACTCAGGGTGTGATCTGGAACTTCTTGTTGCTGTTTCAGCCTCGGAAGGTTGAGCCTGAAACTGGGCTTAAGTAGCCTCAGCTATGGAGGGAGAAGAAGCCTGAAGAGGCTGGATATTGGGCAAGACTAATCCATGTTGGTTTCCTGTGACCTCATTTTCCTCACCCAGAACTCATGTTGGAGGTGACAAGAAGAAAGTCAGCCCTGAGGAAAACCAGAGCCCCCACTGAAGGAAATAATTTGAGAATGAACAGAGTAGAAAGAGGATATGGAGTTTCTAATATTTTAGGCCAACTCACTAACGGGTAGACAATTCTTCCTTTTGAAGAACTCTATGCCTTTTCACTAATGAATTCATGTCCCCATAGAGCCATAAAGGATGAGAATTTGGCCCAAATGCATACTTAAACTGGATCGCCTTGTAAGGATGCTTTAAAAAAATAAAAGGCAGCACCTGTGACCTATTAAGACTGTTAATGTGCTCCCTGACATAATACCTGAAGGGTTTCTACAACAGCTGGAACACGGCTCAAATATCTTTTGTGTCTGCTTTTTAATGTACTTCCAAAGTGACTTCATGAAACTGTAACCACTACTACCAGTGGGACTGAGGTTTTGATTAACTCCCTGAGTCCATCTTCCAACACTATTGATATTTAGTGATTATTAATATTGCCTACTCTAAATGTCTTGAATATAAAAATCAAACCCCACGTAAGTTACCAATTGAGAGACAAGGCTTGAAAGACTTAGGCAATCCAAACCCACATGTCCTTGGCCACAACTCTCACAAAATGGCATTTTTTCTAGCTCTGCCCTCACACAATCTGTAGAAACTTCAGCCCCCTCAAATTCTTCCCATGAGGGTCTTAGTAAGGCCCAGATTCTTCCCATATGGCATCTCCCAAGGGTTCAAACAACTAACCTTCTTGGCACTCATGGGACCCCAGGGTGTCTGAACTTCCATGGTGCTGCATCTGCCTCTGCTGTGCCTGAGGGGAGAGGCTGGCTTTCAATGCCCACCAGAGAGGCCAACTGTTCCAAATGTCCACCCTGAGGCTGATGGCGATCAAGGTAAAGTGAACCAATATCTGGGCCACTGCATTTAGTCATGACAGACTCCGTACTGTCATCAAAGCCAACTGGCCACTCCACTTCCATCCCACTGTCCTTGAGCTTTGTTCAGTCATTACGTATTCTTTCAGTCCACAAATGTTTATTGAACATCTCTTATTTACAGAGCAATAAAGTGGGCTTATGGTGTACAGTTATGTAGGAAAGAAGCATCATGGAGCTTAGATTCCCTTGTGTAGACTGACAGTCAACAAGCGAACAAGTTAGTAGATGGACAATTACCTACATGAAGTGCCGAGAAGGAAACAGTCAAGGTGTTGTGATAAGGAACGAGAGTTAATGGAATTGTCAGGAGGTAGCCTCATTCAGGAAATGACATTTAGATTGAGAGCCAAAACAGGGGAAGAAAACAACCCATTAAGGATCTGGGTGAAGATTTTTCCAGGCAAAGGGAACAGCAAAGTCCATAAGGAATAAAGAAGCATGGTATATTTGAAGACCTAGGATAAATCTGGAGTGAGTGTGGCTAGAAGAGAGACAGAGTCAGTGACAGAGAGGCAGAGTGGCAGGAGGTGGGACTGGAGCCGTAAGGAGTAGCCATGCTATGTTTGGGTTTGTGGGTTGTACTGGGGTGGTAGCCATTAAAGAGCAGAGCACTGGAATAATTTTCTTTACATTTTGCAAAGATCATCTTGACTCTATGTGGGGAATTAGCAGTCAGAGTCTAATTAGCAATTAGAGGGGAATAAGGGTGCTAGTAAGGAGAGGTGTAAGGATGCAAGTTGCAGCCAACTGAGTAAGAGGTGATGGTGGCTTGAAGGACAGTGACACCGGAGATGGTTATAAGTAAATGGAAGATGTATTCTAGAACCAGAAGGATTTGCAGATAGAATCAACATAGAGGTATGGTCAGGAGAAGAATCAAGATCAACTACCAAGATTCTACCTTGGATGGATGCTGACGCATTTACTAAGATGAGAAAGATGAAAAACTTTGAGGGGAAATCAAAAGCTTACAACATATGCAGGTTGATGAGTTACTGAAGTGGGGCACTGAGGCATTTGCGTATAAACATCTGTTGATTTAACAATATTTGTGAATCTCTACTGTACACTGGAACTGGGCTGGATTCTGGGGGTAAAGCCATAAACAAAACAGAGGTGGTCTTAGCCTTATGGAATTTATAAGCAAGTAGGACAGACATTGAACAAGCAACTAACATGATGTAGGTTAGTTACTTCCCTTAGGGAGGGAAGAACAAGAGGAGATGACAATCTGGGTGGCTCCAGCGAAGGTTTCCTAGAGAAGTGATATTTAGACTCAGCTCTGAAATATAAATGAAATAGATGGAGAAAGAGTTTCAGGCAAAACATGTGTGCAGAGCATGTGTAGAGGCCTGGAGGCAGGAGAGATTAGTCTTTCCAGGAACGAGTCTTGTAGTATTAATTCTCTCCCCAGAGATTCTCAGTCTTCACAAAAACAGCTTGCAGTGGGCTGGCTCCACCAGTCCTCCAGACATGTTGACCATGGGGTCAACAGTTCACATTCCAGCCAGGACTCCTGCTACACTGCGTTTAAAAGATCTAAGTTCAGGCTTTCAATCCACAGTTTCTTGAGCACCTAACCATGAATTATGGTACTCTAGATGAACTTCTTGCCTTTAAGAAAGAACTTGTCACTTAGTAGAGGAGTAAAAAGTATGATATTAAAATTATGTATAAAGAACAATGGGAAGATTGAACAAGGAGTGGCTGACTCACCCTGGTGGCCACAGAGAAGACATCACGGACGGAAAGGAGGGAGAGAGAAAGAAGACCTAACACTGACATCAGGATGAGCACACAGAAAGCATGTGTGAAGGAAAGAATTGTGTGCTTAGGAAATGACAAGCAATTGGTGAAACAAACCATTCTTATGAACTTGATTTATACAATGAACATAAATAATTTCCTCTCAAATACATTTTCTTCCCTAGTGCTGACTTCTCTGCATTTAGCAATAGCTGTGATTTTGTAACTGGTGAGTTTCTCCAAGGAGATAGAATTGAAGGCTAAGGAAATAAATGATCCAGTTCCAGTGGTCATATGAGTAAAAGAGGGAGGAATCCCCCAGCAGCCAAGCTGAGACCAGAAAGCTTTACTCCCCCTCAACACACTTCAGCTGACTTCACAGGTAGTCAGGGAGTATGGGATATAGATCCTCTCCTTACCAGGAAAGAAGTCATTCACCTAGCAGTTGCTCTGTCCCCATCCCCACAGAAAGACCCCCAGCCCTTTGGTAGCGCTCTATATTCCCTACCCCACCCCCTATATTAGAGCATCTGCTATTTGAAAACTTTCAAGCACAGCTTTTACCCGTGACTGATGGGAAAAAAAATCCATTTGCTTGTGGCCATTTCTTAATTAAAGTGGCATTACATAAAAACATATTTAGAAATTTCAATAACTCAGACCTGTTAGAAAATGAAGACAAGGGAAAAAAGTGGGAGTAGGGAGAATCCTAGAAAGAGGAAATGAATCTATGTGAGAAACTATTTCCCAATGAGCCCCCATATTAATCACAGCTTTCAGGCAGCAGCCTTGGAGACCACAGCTGGGTGATAATTAAGAACCAAGCAATCATTCTGAAAGGAGTACAAGATGGAACATTATTAGGTGATGTGGTTTTTTTTTTCTTTTTTAACCCAGAAATGTGCTCCAGTTCCTTAATAGCTTTGAAAAGCAAGAACATTAAACATGAAGGCAATGTGTCAGGAGCAGTGGGAAACTAAAGCATGGGCTTTCCTGTGTCTGTCCTAGGAAGAGTCTAGTCACCTAGTCACATTAAATTAAAACACTCCAGCAGTTGCCAGGGGTTGGGAAGAAGGAGAGGGATGAATAGGTGGGGCACAGGGAATTTTTAGGGTGGTGAAACTATTAGGTATGATATTCTAATGGTAGATACATGACACTGCATATTTGCAAAACCCATAGAAACGTACCACACAAAAACTGAACCCTAGTGTACAGACTTTAGTTAACAATAATGTGTTAATACTGGTGCATCAATTGTAACAAATGTACCACATCAGTGCAAAGGGTTAATAATAGGGGAAACTGGAAAGGAAATATATGGGAACTCTGTACTTTCTATGCAATTTTTCTGTAAACCTAAATAAAGTCTTTTAATTAAAATAATAAATAAAGTCTTTTAATAAATAAAGACTTTAATAAATAAAGTCTTTTAATTAAAAAAATAGTAAGATAAATAAAGTCTTTTAATTAAAAAAATAGTAAGATACTCCAAAGGTTAATTGCTGAATTTGATCTCTTTTACTCTATTGAATATTCCAGGACATCTATGGAATTTCTACTACATGTTATTTCCTATTTTAGGCGCTCAGGACTCAGCATTTAGTGAGACAATATCCCTGCCTTCCTGGAGTTTTATTCTAGTTGGGAGACAGATAATAAACACATAAAAACACAAATAATGTCAGGCAGTAAATGCTATGGAGGAAAATGAATCAGTATAATGCACAGGCAGGGAAGGTGGCAGCAGTGCTGTGTCAGATGTGGTGGTCAGGGAGGTGCTCTCTCAGAAGGGACATGTGATGGAAGCCTTGAGAGAGGAAGTGAGGGAGGGACCCTGCGGACCACTCAGAGAGGAGTCCTGGAGCCCTGGAGAGAGAGGAGACAGCCCGCTGTGATGGAAGCCTGTGTGGCTGGGGAGCAGTGAGGAGAAGCTTAATAGGCAAAAAGGCCAAAGTGATGGCTAGGGGTCAGATCATATAGGGCCTTTTGAGCCATATAAGGACTGCAGATTTTATTCCAAGCATGACAAAAAGCCATGGGAGAAGCAGCCCAAGTGTCCACAGACAGATGAATGGATAAACAAAATGTGGTTACATTATAGACAAAGGAACATTCTTCAGTTTTTAAAAGGAAGGAAATTCTAGCACATGCTACAACATGGATAAACCTTGATGATATTATCATCGTCATTGGCTAAGTGAAATAAGCCAATCACAAAAAGATAAGAACAGTGATTCCACTTATTTGAGGTCCCCAGAGTAGTCAAATTCATAGACAGAAAGTAGAAGGGTGGTAGCCCAAGGCTGGGAGGAGGGGCCAATGGGAGTGGTGGTTCAATAGATGTATAGTTTCAGTTTTGTGGGATGAGAAGTGTTCTGGAGAATTGGTTGTACAACAATGTGAATGTACTTACACTACTGAACTATTCCCACTAGATCACAACTTCCCTGTGGCTGACAGCAATTCTAAGATGCCATGATGATTAGATGCATCCGATCTCAAAGATGTTAAAATGTAGAGAAAACAGTGTTATCTGTATTTGTTTCCTATGGCTACTGTAATACATTGCCACAAACTTGGTGGCTTAAAAACATCACAAATTTGTGACTTAAAACATCACAAATTTATACTCTTACAGCGCTGGAGGCCAGAAGTCCAAACGGTCTCACGGGGTTGAAATCAAAGCCACACTCCTTCAGAGGCTCTAGGGGAGAACTCATCTCCTTGCCTTTTCCAGTGCTTAGAGCTGTGATCCTTAAATTCCTCGGCTTGAAGCCCCTTCCTCCATCTTCAGTTACATAGCATGTTGCTTCGGTATCACATTAACTTCTGTGTCTACAGTCAAATCTCCCTTGCCTCCATCTTCTAGGGACATTTGCCATCTTATAGAGGTGATGTAATCACATTTGTGATTACATTTAGGGCCCACCTGAATACCCTGGGCAATCTTCCTACAAGAAGATCCTAAACATAACCAGATTTGCAAAATCCTTTTTTGCCGTATAAAGTAACATTTACAGATTTCAAGGATTAGAACCTGGATATCTTTGGGGGCTATTATTCAGCCTATCACAGAATCTTAGACTTGATGAAATATGTAGAGGTCACTTAAAGCCATAGTCTGGATGAGATCATAAGGGAGTGAATATGGACAAAGAGGAGTCTGATGACTTGCCCCTGTGCATTCCAACGTTCATAAATCAAGAAAAGGAAAGGGGCGACCTTCAAGATGGCGGAAGAGTAAGACGCGGAGATCACCTTCCTCCCCACAAACACATCAGAAATACATCTACATGTGGAACAACTCCTACAGAACACCTACTGAACGCCGGCAGAAGACCTCAGCCTTCCCAAAAGGCAAGAAACTCCCCACGTACCTGGGTAGGGCAAAAGCAAAAAGAAAAAACAGAGACAAAAGAATAGGGACGGGACCTGCGCCAGTGGGAGGGAGCTGTGAAGGAGGAAAAGTTTCCACACACAAGGAAGCCTCTTCACTGGCAGAGACGGGAGTTGGCAGGGGGAAGCTTCAGAGCCACGGAGAAGGGCGCAGCAACAGGGTGCGGAGGGCAAAGCAGAGAGATTCCCACACAGAGGATCGGTGCCGACCGTCACTCACCAGCCCAAGAGGCTTGTCTGCTCACCCGCCGGGGCGGGCGGGGCTGGGAGCTGAGGCTCAGGCTTCGGTCGGAGCGCGGGGAGAGGACTGGGGTTGGCTGCGTGAACACAGCCTGAAGGGGGCTAGTGCGCCACGGCTAGCCGGGAGGGAGTCCGGGAAAAGTCTGGAGCTGCCTAAGAGGCAAGAGACCATTGTTTAGGGGTGCGCGAGGAGAGGGGATTCAGAGCACCGCCTAAAGGAGCTCCAGAGATAGGCGTGAGCCGCGTCTATCAGTGCGGACCCCAGAGACGGGCATGAAACGCTAAGGCTGCTGCTGCCGCCACCAAGAAGCCTGTGTGCAACCACAGGTCACCGTCCACACCTCTCCTCCCAGGAGCGTGTGCAGCCCGCCACTGCCAGGGTCCTGTGATCCAGGGACAACTTCCCTAGGAGAACGCACAGCGCCTCAGGCTGGTGCAAAGTCACGCTGGCCTCTGCAGCCGCAGGCTCGCACCGCATTCCGTGCCCCTCCCTCCCCCCGGCCTGAGTGAGCGAGAGCCCCCGAATCAGTGGCTCCTTTAACCCCGTCCTGTCTGAGCGGGAACAGACGCCCTCAGGCGACCTACACGCAGAGGCGGGTCCAAACCCAAAGCTGAACCCCATGAGCTGTGCAAACAAAGAAGAGAAAGGGAAATCTCTCCCAGCAGACTCAGGAGCAGCGATTAAATCTCCACAATCAACTTGATGTACCCTGCATCTGTGGAATACATGAATAGACAACGAATCATCGCAAAATTGAGGCAGTGGGCTTCGGGAGCAACGATATATATATTTTTTTCCTTTTTCTTGTTTTGTGAGTGTGTATGTGTGTGCTTTTGTGTGTGATTTTCTCTGTATAGCTTTGCATTTACCATTTGTCCTAGGGTTCTGCCTGTTCTTTTTTTTTTTTTAATATAGTTTTTAGCACTTATTATCATCGGTGGATGTGATTTTGGTTTGATTACTCTCTTCTTTCTTTCTTTTTTTAAATTACTTTTTAATTTTTTTATTCTAAATAATTATTTGTTATTTTTTATTTTAATATCTTTACTATATTTCCTCCCTTCCTTCCTTCCTTCCTTCCTTTCTTTCTTTCTTTCTTTCTTTCTTTCTTTCTTTCTTTCTTTCTTTCTTTCTTTCTTTCTTTCTTTCTCCCATTTCTTCTGAGTCGTGTGGCTGAGAGGGTCTTGGTGCACCAGCTGGGTGTCAGGCCTGTGCCTCTGAGGTGGGAGAGCTGAATTCAAGACATTGGTCCACCAGAGACCTCCCAGCTCCACGTAATATCAAACAGCAAAAGCTCTCCCAGATATCTAGATGTCAACGCTAAGACCCAGCTGCACTCAATGACCAGCAAACTACAGTGCTGGACTCTCTATGCCAAACAATTAGCAAGACAGGAACACAACCCCATCCATTACCAGAGAGGCTGCCTAAAATCATAATAAGGTCACAGACACCCCAAAACACACCACTGGGCGTGGACCTGTCCACCAGAAAGACAAGATCCAGCCTCATCCACCAGAAAACAGCCCCCTGTATTAGTCCCCATCCACAAGGAAGCCTACATAACACACTGAACCAACCTTACCCACTGGGGGCAGACAACAAAAACAACTGGAACTACGAACCTGCAGCCTGTGTAAAGGAGACCACAAACACAATAAGTTAAGCAAAGTGAGAAGACAGAGAAACACACAGCATATGAAGGAGCAAGGTAAAAATCCACAAGACCAAACAAATGAAGAGGAAATAGGCAATCTACCAGAAAAAGAATTCAGAGTAATGATAGTAAAGATATCCAAAATCTTGGAAATAGAATGGAGAAAATACAAGAAATGTTTAACAAGGACCTAGAAGAATTAAGAGCAAACAAACAAGGATGAACAACACAATAAATGAAATTAAAAATTCTCCAGAAGGAATCAACAGCAGAATAACTGAGGGAGAAGAACGGATAAGTGACGTGGAAGATAAAATAGTGGAAATAACTACTGCCGAGCAGAATAAAGAAAAAAGAATGAAAAGAATTGAGGACAGTCTCAGAGACTTCTGGGACAACATTAAAAGCACGAACATTCAAATTATATGGGTCCCAGAAGAAGAAGAGAAAAAGAAAGGGACTGAGAAAATATTTGAAGAGATTATAGTTGAAAAATTCCCTAATATGGGAAAGGAAATAGTCAATCAAGTCCAGGAAGCACAGAGAGTCCCATACAGGATAAATGCAAGGAGAAACATGCCAAGACACATATTAATCAAACTATCAAAAATTAAATACAAAGAAATAATATTACAAGCTGCAAGGGAAAAACAACAAATAACATATAAAGGAATCCCCATAAGGTTAACAGCCGATCTTTCAGCAGAAACTCTGCAAACCAGAAGGAAGTGGCTGGACATATTTAAAATGATGAAAGGGAAAACCGTACAACCAAGATTTACCCTACCCAGCAAGGATCTCATTCAGATTCGACAGAGAAATTAAAACCTTTACAGACAAGCAAAAGTTAAGAGGATTCAGCACCACTAAATGAGCTTTACAACAAATGCTAAAGGAACTTCTCTAGGCAGGAAACACAAGAGAAGGAAAAGACCTACAATAACAAACCCAAAACAATTAAGAAAATGGTAATAAGAACATACATATCGATAATTACCTTAAATGTAAATGGATTAAATGCTCCAACCAGAAGACATGGACTGACTGGCTGAATGGATAAAAAAACAAGGTCTGAATATATGCTGTCTACAAGAGACCCACTTCAGACCTGGTGAAACATAGAGACTGAAAGTGAGGTGATGGAAAAAGATATTCCATGCAAATGGAAATCAAAAGAAAGCTAGAGTTGCAATTCTCATATCAGATAAAATAGACTTTAAAATAAAGACCATTACAAGGGACAAAGAGGAACACTACATAATGATCAAGGGATCAATCCAGGAAGAAGATATAACAATTGTAAATATTTATTCACCAAATATAGGAGCACCTCAATACATAAGGCAAATGCTAACAGCCACAAAAGGGGAAATCGACAGTAACACAATCATAGTAGGGGACTTTAACACCCCACTTTCACCAATGGACAGATAATCCAAAATGAAAATAGATAAGGAAATACAAGCTTTAAATGATACATTAAACAAGATGGACTTAATTGATATTTATAGGACAGTCCATCCAAAAACAACAGAATACACTTTCTTCTCAAGTGCTCATGGAACATTCTCCAGGATAGCTCATATCTTGGGTCACAAATCAAGCCTTGGTAAATTTAAGAAAATTGAAATCGTATCGAGTATCTTTTCCCACCACAATGCTATGAGACTAGATATCAATTACAGGAAAAAATCTGTAAAAAATACAAACACATGGAAGCTAAACAATACACTACTAAATAACGAAGAGAGCACTGAAGTATTCAAAGAGGAAATAAAAAACACCTAGAAACAAATGACAATGAAAACATATGACCCAAAACCTATGGGAAGCAGCAAAATCAGTTCTAAGAGGGAAGTTTATAGCAATACAATCCTACCTCAAGAAACTGGAAACGTCTCGAATAAACAACCTAACCAAACACCTAAAGCAATTAGCAAAAGAAGAACAAGAAAACCCCAAATTTAGCAGAAGGGAAGAAATCATAAAGATCAGATCAGAAATAAATGAAAAAGAAATGAAGGAAACTTTAGCAAAGATCAATAAAACTAAAAGCTTGTTCTTTGAGAAGATGAACAAAATTGATAAACCATTAGCCAGACTCATCAAGAAAAAGAGGGAGAAGACTCAAATCAATAGAATTAGAAATGAGAAAGTAGAAGTAACAACTGACACTGCAGAAATAAAAAGGATCATGAGAGATTATTACAAGCAACTCTATGCCAATAAAATGGACAACCTGGAAGAAATGGACAAATTCTTAGAAAAGCACAACCCTCCGAGACTGAACCAGGAAGAAATAGAAAATAGAAACAGACCAACCACAAGCACTGAAATTGAGACTGTGATTAAAAATCTTCCAACGGGCAAAAGCCCAGGACCAGATGGCTTCACAGGGGAATTCTATCAAACATTTGGAGAAGAGCTAACATCTATCCTTCTCAAACTCTTCCAAAATATAGCAGAGGGAGGAACACATCCAAACTCATTCTACGAGACCACCATCACCCTGACACCAAAACCAAACAAGGATGTCACAAATAAATAAAACTACAGGCCAATGTCACTGATGAACATAGATGCAAATTCCTCAACAAAATACTAACAAACAGAATCCAACAGCACACTAAAAGGATCATACACCATGATCACGTGGGGTTTATCCCAGGAATGCAAGGATTCTTCAATATACACAAATCAATCAATGTGATAAACCATATTAACAAATTGAAGGAGAAAAACCATATGATCATCTCAATAGATGCAGAAAAAGCTTTTGACAAAATTTGACACCAATTTATGATAAAAACTCTCTAGAACGTAGGAATAGAGGGAATTTACCTCAACATAGTAGAGGCCATATATGACAAACCCACAGCCAACGTCCTTCTCAATTGTGAAAAACTGAAATTATTTCCACTAAGACCCGGAATAAGACAAGGTTGCCCAATCTCACCACTGTTATTCAACATAGTTTTGGAAGTGTTAGCCACAGCAATCAGAGAAGAAAAAGAAATAAAAGGAATCCAAATCAGAAAAGATGTAAAGCTGTCACTGTTTGCAGATGACATGATACTAAACATAGAAAATTCTAAAGATGCTACCAGAAAACTACTAGAGGTAATCAGCGAATTTGGTAGAGTAGAAGGATACAAAATTAATGCACAGAAATCTCTTGTATTCCTATACACTGATGATGAAAAATCTGAAAGAGAAATTAAGGAAACACTCCTATTTACCACTGCAATAAAAAGAATAAAATACCTAGGAATAAACCTACCTAAGGAGACAAAACACCTGTAAGCAGAAATTATAAGACACTCATGAAAGAAATTAAAGATAATACAAACAGATGGAGAGATATAGCATGTTCTTGGATTGGAAGAATCAACATTGTGAAAATGACTATACTACCCAAAGCAATCTACAGATTCAGTGCAATCCCTATCAAACTGCCAATGACATTTTTCACAGAGCTAGAACAAAAAATTTCACAATTTGTATAGAAGCACAAAAGACCCCGAATAGCCAAAGCAATCTTGGGAAAGAAAAACGGAGCTGCAGGAATCAGGCTCCCTGACTTCAGACTATACTACAAAGCTACAGTAATCGAGACACTATGGTACTGGCACAAAAACAGAAATATAGATCAATGGAACAGGATAGAAAACCCAGAGACAAACCCACGCACATATGGTCAACTTATTTTTGATAAAGGAGGCAACAATATACAATGGAGAAAAGACAGCCTCTTCAATAAGTGGTGCTGGGAAAACTGGACAGCTGCATGTAAAAGAATGAAATTAGAACACTCCCTAACACCATACACAAAAATAATCTCAAAATGGATTAAGGACCTAAATGTAAGGCCAGACACTATCAAACTCTTAGAGGAAAACATAGGCAGAACACTCTATGACACAAATACAGCCAGATCCTTTTTAACCCACCTCCTAGAGTAATGGAAATAAAAACAAAAATAAACAAATGTGACCTAATGTAACTTAAAAGCTTTTGCACAGCAAGGGAGACCATAAACAAGATGAAAAGACAACCCTCAGGATGGGAGAAAATGTTTGCAAATGAAGCAACTGACAAAAGTTTAATCTCCAAAATTTACAAGCAGCTCATACAGCTCAGTATCAAAAACAAACAAACAAACAAAAAAAAAACCCAATCCAAAAATGGGCAGAAGAGCTATATAGACATTTCTGCAAAGAAGATATACAGATTTTTAACAAACACATGACAGAATGCTCAACTTCATTAATCATTAGAGAAATGCAAATCAAAACTGCAATGAGGTATCACTTCACACCAGTCAGAATGGCCATCATCAAAAAATCTACAAACAATAAATGCTGGAGGGGTTGTGGAGAAAATGGAACCCTCTTGCACTGTTGGTGGGAATGTAAATTGATACAGCCACTATGGAGAACAGTATGGAGGTTCGTTAAAACACGAAAAATAGAACTACCATACTACCCAGCAATCCCACTACTGAGCCAATACCCTGAGAAAACCATAATTCAAAAAGAGTCATGTACCACAGTGTTCATTGCAACCCTATTTACAATAGCCAAGACATGGAAGCAACCTAAGTGTCCATCAACAGATGAAGGGATAAAGATGTGGCACATATATACAATGGAAATATACTGAGGCATAAGAAGTAACGATATTGAATTATTTGTAGTGAGGTGGGTGGACCTAGGGACTGTCAGAAGAGACTGTCACAGAGTGAAGTAAGTCAGAAAGAGAAAAACAAATACCGTATGCTAATATATATATATGGAATCTAAAAAAAAAAAGTTATGATGAACCTGGGGGCAGGGCAGGAATGAAGACACAGATGTTGAGATGTACTTGAGGACATGGGGAGGGGGTAGGGTAAGCTGGGACAAAGTGAGAGAGTGGCATGGACTTAGGTATACTACCAAATGTAAAATAGATAGCTAGTGGGAAGTAGCCACATAGCACATGGAGATCAGCTCAGTGCTTTGTGACCACCTACAGGGGTGGGTAAGGAGGGTGGGAGGGAGACCCTAGGGGGAGGAGATATGGGGATATATGTATATGTATAGCTGATTAACTTTGTTATAAAGGAGAAACTAACACACTCTTATAAAGTAATTATACTCCAATAATGTTGTTTAAAAAAAAAAAAGGAAAGCACCCATCAGAGGAAACTGCAGAGTAGCAGCTTCTGAAGTCTGAGACAAACTAAGCAATTATGTGTCTTTGTAGCCAATTAGAGAAGGTGTTTTCAAAAATTAGGAAATTATCACTTGTATTAAATGCTGCTGAGTAAGATGACAATGTGGAATTTACTATGTACTAGATTTGATGTCTTTGATAAAAACAATTTAAGAGGAGTGGTGAGTATAGTAGCCTGATTTTGTGGGTTTAAGAGAGAATGGGTGGAGAGGGAGTGGAGAGAACCAGCAGAGAAAAGTAGAGTTTTTCTATAAATAGAAGTGGGCTGAGGGTGAGAAAGTTGGTGTTTTGCCAGGCCTTCAAAATGAAAGGGGAAGGGGCAAAAACATCGAGTGGGAGACAGGGATATTCTAATTATGGGTTGTGGATTTAAACAGAGTGACGTATGTTGAGGACAGTGGTTGTAAGTAAATACAGCAGAGGTTCTTGTTTATGAATAATCGTTAAAGTTGTGATACCAGAAAAATCATGCTGATCCGTGTCCAGGTCATTGTGCCACAAATTAATTTTGTGTTTCTAATCATGATGACAAAGAACTAAGCCTACATTGAAGTCTCATTGCATTCAAATGATAACTGGAATACAAATCATAATTACAAAGGCCACACTGAATTTGATTTCCTTTTTTCTCAACCTTATAATGTTAGTTTCATTTCCCCATGAGAAATTACTAATAGCTCTTGGGACGATTATTATGAATTCTTTTAATGAAAGCATTTTCTCCCTCTTTGCTGATTTCACATGACTCTTCTAATATAAAAATTAAAAGTTCATTCTGAAAGAATCTCTAAGGCAAATTGTCTTCCACGTAAATGATTACATGACAATAAGTAACTCGCTATACATTATTATCCTGGAGGTTTGAGAAAGCGATAACAAGAATACCGATTATTTATTGAGACCCTATTTATGTCCATCATTTTGCTAGGAAATTTCTAACCTGTGCAACAGCATTGCAAGGTAGGCATTATTATCCTCTTTTTACAAATGGAGAAGCAGAGACTCAGGCAACATGACTAAGACCACATGGTTAAGAAGTGTCAGAACCTGGGAATCTGAACCCTAGTTACGATGACTCTGAGACCCCTTCTCACTCCTTCACTCTTCCTTTGTTTCTTCCGTACGCTCTGGTATCATCTGCTTGGTGAATTATAGCATCACTCTCTAGTGGTTTAGTGTCTTTGTTGTGGGAGGGCAGGTTAGTGCTTTGCTGTAGGTTGATAACCCAAGTAAAGAGTCTAGTGGTTGTGGTTGCTCATTATTCACTTGTTTCACATAACCACTTTTTAAAGATTATGCACAGAATAGCACTTTTCCACCAATGCTACCATGTTGTGCTGTCTCTCATGTAACTGATGCATGGGTGAATTTTCAATAGCTGAGGAAAAGGGGCTACTCAATTCTGCCACCTTATTTTCAAGATTTCAGCAGGAAATGATTAATATCACCTGTCTCTCAATCAGTGTACCAAGTTACACTGAAAGATCATAGTGCTACTAGATAAATGATCATATTTTTAGAATGAAATAATAGCCCACTTATTTTCTAAAAATAAGTGAGCTATTAATGGTTCTCTTCCTCTTACACACACCCACACTGACATTGCAGAACTTGTTTTCCAGTACCTTTCTCTTTGGTTTCAACTAACATCTTGCTGGTAATATGATCTCATGGTTTATTTTTTTCCTCCTATCACTTGGTTTCCAGCATAACTACAGTGTAGTCATCTATTAAAAATGTGGTTGTCAAGTAATCGGTTTCCTCACTTCAAGTTGTTATTTTATTTGGCAGAGGAAATATAACACTTCTTTGATATTTAAATATTTTTTCATCAAAATGATATTTAGAAGTAAAAGAAATTCAAAAGTTCAAGTCATCTACATTTTTAAGAATCATAGGGTACCTTGTATATCAAATCAACTCCCTCTCTGATAACATCAATGAACACTGAACAAATACTGAAATGTAGCAATTTGAAAGCATTAGAGAATAATCAAGGGGGAAAGGAGTGAGGGGACAAATATTCTGGAAAGAAGGAAAATATAGTGAGACAAGCTGACACTTTGTTGCTTTTCACTTTGAGACATTTTACCACTGATAAGCTGTGCAAGGTGAAAAGACAAGGAGAAAAACACAATGAAACACATAAGAAATTAAAAACTCTAGCAAACTTTTGTTGATATCATGGTACTGGGAAGACACAAATTGGAGCTTGAATCCCAACCAAGGATGAGAGGCAATGGTCAACATTCTATTCTTTGAATTGAGACCCATGAATAACTAACTACATGCTGAGACTAAAGGCAAACTTGAAATAGACAAGCCCTCACAAAAATGGAAATTCAACCTGATTCCTCCCAGTCCCCCACTGAATCAAGGTTACAGGGTCCTACTCTAACTGCCTTCCAAAAGAAAAATAAATCTTTTATGGAAATAGATAATAACACCAAAGTCTCTACAATTTTTCACGGGTAATACCCATTATTCAATTGAAAATTACTACCATGCCTGGAGACAGGACCAAATGACTGAAAATCAAGAAACAGAAAGAAAATAATAGAAATAGATCCAAAGGCAATGCAGTTATTAGAGTTATCAGAAAAAACTTAAAATTAAGTATAGTCAATATTTCTGAGAAAACTGATGAGTAGCTGAAGAATAGGATACTGGTATCTTCCAAATAAAAAATCAAATAGAAATTTTTGAATTGAAAAATACACTATTTTAGATTAATAACTCAATAAATGAGTTTAACAAAATTAGAGCAGAAGAGAGAAATATTGAACTAGAAGATGAGTAAGTGAATAAAAATCCAGATTGAACCATAGAGAGAGAAGAGGATGAAAAATACAGAAAGACTGTAGAATATATGAAATACAAAAAAAAAAAGAAAAAAGAAAAAGACCTAATAATTGTGATTGGATTTACAGAAATAGAGAAGAGGGAAATAGGACAGGAACAATATTAACAGAGATAATGACTGATCATTTCCAAAACCTGATGGAACATACCAATCCATATTCAAGAAGCTCTAAGAACTCAAAAAGACTAAACACAACAGCACCAACAAAAACCCCAAAACCCATCCCCAGACACAATGTAGTCAAACTGCTGTAAACTAAAAACAAAAACAAAGGCAATTTAAAAGTAGCTGGAGAAAAAGACTCATCACTTTCAAAGTAACAATTACAGATTGATTGCTTCTCAACAGAGATAACAGAAGTCAAAAGACAATGGGGTCACATCTATAAAAAGCTGAAATAAAATAACTCTCAACCTTAAACTCTATACTGAGTGAAAATATTCTTCAAAAATGAAGGGGAAATCTATTTCTCCTTGTATGTTTTCATACAAACAAAGTCTTAGAGCATTAAGTACCAGCAAAACTACTAATAAATATTTAAAATACGGTTTTCTCTGGGTATACGCCCAGTAGTGGGATTGCTGGGTCATATGGTAATTCTATTTTTAGTTTTTTAAGGAACCTCCATACTGTTCTCCATAGTGGCTGTATTAATTTACATTCCCACCAATAGTGCAGGAGGGTTCCCTTTTCTCCACACCCTCTCCAGCATTTGTTGTTTGTAGATTTTCTCATGATGCCCATTCTAACTGGTGTGAGGTCATCCCTCACAAAATGCAGTTTTGATATGCATTTCTCTAATAATTAGTGATGGTGAGCAGCTTTTCATGTGCTTCTTGGCCATCTGTATATCTTCTTTGGAGAAATGTCTATTTAGGTCCTCTGCCCAGTTCATTGCAGCACTATTTACAATAGTCAGGTCATGGAAGCAAGTTAAATTCCCATCAACAGATGAATGGATAAAGAAGATGTGGTACATATATACAGTGGAATATTACTCAGCCATAAAAAGGAACAAAATTGGGTCATTCGTAGAGACGTGGATGGACCTAGAGACTGTCATACAGAGTGAAGTAAGTCAGAAAGAGGAAAACAAATATCATATATTAACGCATATTTGTGGAATCTAGAAAAATGGTACAGATGAACCAGTTTGCAAGGCAGAAATAGAGACACAGATGTAGAGAACAAATATATGGACACAAGGGGGAAAGGGCGGGTGTGATGAATTGGGAGATTGGGACTAACATATATACACTAATATATAGAATAGATAAATAGTGAGAACCTTCTGTATAGCACAGGGAATTCTGCTTCACTTTGCAGTACAGTAGAAACTAACACAACATTGTAAAAAACTATACCCCAATAAAAAAATAACTAAATATTTAAAATAATTTTTCAGGAAGAAGAAACAGCCGATAGAAGTCAAAAGAGAAATAAACATACTCACAATTGTATGAGTTGGAGACTTTGACTCATTTCTCTCCCTAACTGGTAGAAATAAACTAGATAGAAAATCTTTAAAAACATATAAGACTGAACAACACTATCATCCAAGTGACATAACTGACATCTGTAGAACTTCCACCCAATAACGGAAAACATATTCTTTTCAACACAGGACAATCACTAAGACCACACTGACTGCCATAAAACAAATCTCATTATTTGTAAAATAGTTTAAGTCATACAAAGTATGTTCTCTGTCCACAGTGAATTAAAGTAGAAATCAATACCAAAGATATCTGGGAGTTCCCCTGGAATTGAAGATTAAACAACACACTAATGATTGATGAAATCATGAAGTCTTATGGTATTGGCCAGGCACCCATCATCTTCTAATACGAAGTATAAATTACTCTTGTTCTTTTCCTGGATAAACTGTAGCCACATTGGCCTCCTTGCTTTTACTCAAATAAGCTACACATTTTTTTCTGCCTGAGGCCTTTGCACTGGCTGTTCCCTCTTTCTAGAAAGCTTGTCTTCTCCCATAAATTTGCATGGCTCATTCCCTTGCATCCTATAGGTCCTTATTCTAATATCACCTTCCCTGAGAAGGTGGCAAGTGAAACCTTCCCCGAGCCATGATTTCCCTGATTAATTTTTCTACCTAGCACCTCCCAGCTAAGTTTTTCTATGTAGCTCATATTTATTTTCCCACCCCCACTAAAGTATAAGCTCTATGAGGGCAAGAATTTTGCCTAATTTGCTCACACTGTATTCCTGGAATAATGCCTGGCACATAATGGGGCCAAGCTACATTTGCATACATTATTCCTGCCACCTGGAAGGCTCCTTCTTACCGCTCAGTGTTTTAGGTTAAATACCACCTCCTCAGAGAAGTCTTCCCTGACTACATTATTTAAAGTACCCCCATTCCATCCTACTTGTTCTTTCCACCTTTAAGATTTCTTCATGTGCTCATACTTCTCTGAAATTATCTTACTATTTGTTTATTTCTTTGTTGTCAACTTCTTGCTGTTGTAATGCACTACACTGTACACCTTGTTCACAGCTGATCCCAGAACCTGAAACAGAACACTGCCTGCCGCATAGTAGGTGCTCAATAAATATTGGATGAATGAATGAATGGGCTTGAGTCCTTTGTGTTTTTCATTACCTTTGCTGGAATGTTCATATTAACCAACCTCCAAATCTTACTTTATGACTTTTTGCTCTGAATAATGTGACCTGTAGTTTCTATATAAAATATAACCTCGTGTGGTGACCCAGTGTCTTACAGTTTGGTAAAACACTCCAGTCTTAACATAAACAACAAAAACCGTAATAGCAAAATCCTAATTTGAGAATTTTATTCAATTACCCTGGGGTTAATAAAGGTGAGTTCCTCCTGTTCAGTCTCCTATTGTTCCTCCTAAAGTCATTCTGCTTCTGAATCTGTCACCTTTCTAAACTGAATGTCCTCAGCAGCAAAAAGTGAAATCCTTTAATCTTCCATTTTGGAGCCTGTGTTTGAAATGGATTAAAGAGTCAAACAAAATTAGTCTCCAAGTCTTCAATTTTCCAGGCCTACAGGCACTCTCCCTCTCACTCAGAAATGAAGGTGGCTTTGAGCCATCTGTTACTTCCTGTGGAACATTTCCCTCAGCTGTCACTGCTGATTGTTCTACTTCTCTTTTTATATAGGAGAAAAAGAAATTTTAAAAGAGAAGGACCTCCCCCCCCCAAAAAAAAGACATCTCCTGGCCACCTATATGCACAGCTTTGCTTACTGGTCCTCTAGTTTTCTTGGGAGACCTTGCCAACAAGAAGCTCCATTTAGCTGACAACAGCCATTTCTCATTAAACCCCCAATTTAAGCATGACCCAGAGTGGAAAATTGCAAAACAGGAAGCATGCAAATTGCATCAGAGTAATGTTGTTAGACGTTGGTGTAAAAGACCCTCTGTGATGCTGGCTTTGGGATGAGACCTAAATTCTACAGGAGGAGTTTAGGGCTTTGTGTGCAGGGCTCCTGTGGAAACTGGTTCCTCTTCATTGAGTTACATATATCATGGAGAAACATGTGCCCACAGGCAGTAACCCAGGTTCCTTTGGGAACGCTGACTAAAGGTAGAGTAACCATGTACTCTGATATGCCAGCAGGGACAGTCTCATTCTATGCCTGTTGTCCCAGGGTAATCATTAGGAGTACCTCCTTTCTCTCTCAAAACGTTCCCTGTTTGTCAGAAACAGTCTCACAGACATAGAGAACAGACTTGTGGTTGCCAAGGGGGGAGGAAAGGTAGGGGAGGGAAGGACTGGGAGTTTGGAATTAGTAGATGCAAACTATTATATATAGGATGGATAAACAGCAAGGTCCTACTGTGCAGCACAGGGAACTACATTCAATATCCTATGATAAACCATAATGGAAAAGAATATGAAAAAGAATATATATAGGTATAACTGAGTCACTTTGCTGTACAGCAGAAATTAACACAACATTGTAAATCAACTATATTTCAATAACATTTTTTTAAAAGTATTCCTGTTTGAATAATCGATTCTATCTATGGGCATCCTAACTAAAGATTAATGTGGCTGATGAAACAATAAAAAAAAAATCCTGTTCACATCTGTGGCAAATTGCAAACTTGTTTGGATGGCAAAAAGAAATCCTGCCAAGTTTCAACAGTGTTCAAGCAAGTGCATCCACTGACTGACTTTGGCTGGCTGGAATCTTGGACGACCCATTTCAGACTGTTTGAATCCAGGCTTCCCAGCTTTGGTGTCTAAAAACTGAAGACAATTAATTCCAGAGAAGCATTTACAATTTG
Organism: Stenella coeruleoalba; assembly: GCF_951394435.1. Lineage (NCBI taxonomy): Eukaryota > Metazoa > Chordata > Mammalia > Artiodactyla > Delphinidae > Stenella > Stenella coeruleoalba. The sequence continues at coordinate 22,350,487 of NC_137164.1, read as the reverse complement.
CCTCGTGAGCCATCCAGAGAACTGAACTTCATCTTTCTCTTATTTGGCTTGTTCTAGAGCTCTGTGCTGTCTGATGTGGTGGCCACTGGCCATAGATGACTCTCGAGCATTTGAAATGGGCTGGTTCAAACTGAGATGGTTCTAAGGATAAGACGCACAGATGAATTTGAAGACTGTTCCAAAAAGGGGGAAAATATCTCTTTAATAATTTTAATATTGATTACATATTGAAATAGTGATATTTTAGATATATTGAGTTAAGTAAAATATATTACTAACATTAATTTTACTCGTTTTATTTTCACTTTTTTAACATAGCTCCTAGAAATTTAACATGATCTATGTGGCTTGCACTGTTTTTCTATTAGACACCACTGATCTGACCATTTTCATTTTTATCCAAGGAGACCCACTGAATTGGAACCAAGCAAAAGATCTGGCTTTATTTCAGCCTGCTGTTTGGCAATCTTTCTTTTCCTTGGGTCAGGTATTTACAAACACTTCCAGACTTAAATTAGATAACAAATATTCATCATGCATTTCCATGGGGGAGGAACTCAATACATGATAATGAAGTTCTGCTTCCCTAGAGTGACTGATTTAATCTCTCTTAAACAATTATGGGTTTTGCCACAGAAAGAACACTCCTCCTATTGAATCAATCAGGAAAAGACTGCTTCACGTGAATTCATCTTGTCCATCATTTTTCCATATTCCCTTACTTAAGTGGATATTACTAACAGCTTTTTAAGGCGATTTGTCTTATTTGCACCTATATTTATATGGGTGGAATGTGACCTACACATATGTTCTATTGGTAAAAGTTGTTGAAATTATCAGGTTGGGTAAGCTGTGAGTGTGAACTATGATTCACAGTCAGGGATTTAGGTGGCATTCAGTGAACTGAAGAGCATAAATAAATAAAAATCTATCTGTGCTGTTTTAAAAATTGGAGACAATTTTTCTAACTTGTTAGAAATCTTTCAGACCAAGAGTGTTAGTGGATTTTTGAACACATTTTTTAAAAATGTAAGAAGTGCAGCACCTTCCATGTTACGGGAAAAATGGATTGATAACAGGGAAGGGCAATGTAAACATTTGGAGGAACACCCTGTAAGGCTGATAAGGGTCTCTGCAGACCTAGGGAATTATTTCTGCTCTTTGGGTCCTAAGACTGTCCCTCCTCCCTACTGGTCATCCAGATTGTCCAGTTCATTTCTTAAATATGAGATAATAAGGAAGGTGTGTATAATGCAGGGTGGCCTACAATTATTTTATGCCAAAGAGAACTTCAATTAATAAATAAAAGTCAAATCTATAAATGTCTCCTTATATTTGCATTTAAAAAACCTGTAGCTGTCATTGTCTTTCTATTTGTAAACCTGTTACTGATTCTAACCTGATGTGAGAATTAGTACGCACAATTCTTTCAACTCAGTCCCAAAGCAGCAAGAGTGCTCAGATTCAGTGATAGCAATTTTCATAGCCAGTTAACATCAACATTCTTCTAAAGAACTTTTATTTACTTGGCCATCTCTCCTTTTCCAGAAATACATTAAATAAAAACAATAAATCTCTGCATAAACAAAGCTGGTGTTAATTCTATCTTTCTGTTAAGTTCTGAGGATCATCTTCGAACACTGGTTGTAAATTGCTCCAGCCTTTTCAAGCAAAAATGCTCATTTTGCTGTGACGTTTTTAGTGTGCAATTAAGCAAGGACACCTGGAACATTATTTCTTTAATTCAATGCACTTCATTTGGATGAGTGGACATCTATTTCTCATCTCTTTATTTTACAGATGGAAAAACAGAAGTACTCTGGTATTGAAGAATGTATCCAAGGCTCACAATGAATGGATAACAGATTTCTCTAATGGAATCCGGTTGCTATGCTATTCACGCTTCTCTCGTGTATAATACCTTCCACCTCCTATATTTTAGCAGCTAGTATTTGTAATACATTGTTTTATTTAATTGCTTTTTAAATTTAACTTCTCTATAAAAGATGGACTATTGGTTTAGAATGCAGGAATAACAAAAGTCAGCAATGGTCGGCTGCTGTCTCTATAAATAATGGCCATTTTGATAACCTTGATTCAAGATGTGACAAATTTTATCATGAAAGTTTTGCTAGGTTAATTATACTTCATGCTGCAAGCATTGAAAATTAGATTGCTTATTTACAGTCATTTATTACAGTCAGGAAGTACTGTCATCAAACTTGATTCAGATGGGTTTTCTTGGGTGGGAGGGAGTGGGTTTAATTGAAAAAGTTTCTATTTTAAAACACACTAGAGTTTTCTATTCTCTGGTTTTGAACATGAAAGGGCTATATCTGCTGCTCCTCCAATATTTCCTGCATGTACCTGACTTAATTACATTGAGTAATGAAACATGTAACCAGAACAGAAATTTCAAATTAGAAAGGTACAAGAACATCACAGTTAATGGAAGAAACATAATTGTAGCAGTTATATATCAACACATCCTCAGACAGTATAATCTTCTACATTAAGTGAATTCATATCTTTGAGCCAATGCTCTTAAACAGTCTCAAAGGAATCAAAAGATCACTTTTGTATTAGAAGGACTAAGATCTTGATTTCATGAAAGTGTGTGAAGCCATATTGCTTCATTGCACACTGAGTATACAGCTCCCTATTTCCATCAGTAAGTATTTGTTCAACACAATGTGCCTGCAAGTGTACTGGGTACTGTACAGAATGTACTGGAGATTAGAAGTGGTCAATTTAATCTGAGCATCAGTTTTATCTGATGAAGAAGGCTCATTTAAGTGACATCAAAGAAATCAGAAACAGACTCAATCCAATACAAAACTAGCTACAAAGATTTCTCTACTTCATATTTATTTTTCAAAGAGATGTGCTTTTTTGTGAGATCAAAGGTCCTGCTTAATCTGAGCATCCTGTTACTCCAGTGTTCTCCCTCATGGTGTCTTACTTCAAAACCTATGTTCCTGCTGTAATGCTTTCTCAGTCATGCCATGCTTCACCACACATCTGAATCTCTACTTATAACAGACTTTTAGGTGGGAATTTCTATTACTCTTCCTTCTCTAACTCTGCCTGGTAAATGCCTACTCAACCTACAACCCAACCTTCAGATAATCCATGAAGGCTTTTGTAAAATACCTTTACTTCCCACAACTCAAAGAGAATTTACCACTCCCTCTGTATCAGTTTGTTAGGGCTGCCATGACAAAGTACCACAGATGGGGTGGTTTAAACAACATAAGTTGATTGTCTCACAGTTCTGGAGGCTAGAAGTCTGAAATCAAGGTGTTGGCAGTGTTGGTTCTCTCTGAGGGCTATAAGGGATAGATTTGTCCCAGACCTCACTCCTTGGTCTCTAAATGGTTATGTTTTTCCCTTCTCTTCACACTGCCTCCCTCCATGCATGTCTGTGTCCAAGTTTCTTCTGCACAGAAAGATAACAGTCATATTGGATTAGGGCCTGCCCTAATGACCTCACTTTAGCTTGATTACCTCTGTAAGGAACCTATCTCCAAATCAGGTCACATTTTGACGTGCTTGGGGTTAAGATTTCACCAAAATTCATTTTTCGTGTACACAGTTCAACCTATAATGCCCTCTTTTATTCCTTTCCCCCTATTTGTATTGTAATAATTTCTTGCACTAGTATATATTTTTTTCTGCCTGACATCTTCCATTAGTTCATAATCCTTTACATAGAGGGAACCATATTTGATATTTCTCTGTAGCCTTGACTTAGTATAATTCCTAGCACAAGAGGATGCTTATTAAAGTCAGTTGGTTGGTTTGTTGATGGAATGATGAATAAACATAGGCCCCAAATGATAGTTGTAAAGCCTCTCCCTTTTATTTATGGAAAGAACTATAGAAATCAGTGTCTGAAATTCCACATTTACCTTTTTTATAGGTCCACCTTTCTCACCAGACTATGAATTTTTTGAGGACAAAAACCATGTTTCATTCTTGATTGTGATAGAAATCATTAATTAGTGGTTTCTTTAATATCCACCCTACTCCTTCTTTTTGAAAATAGAAACTAAATTTTGTTGGGGGAGGTGAGGTGTCTCAGGCTATCTTGCAGATACATGAGGTTATGTGATGAAGTTTTGGCCAATGAGATATAGGTGGATGTGTACATGGGACTTCCAGGAAAAAAGGAACAGACTCAGCTGGCATGGTTTTCTGCCCTTGCTGTTTCCCTTTTTCCTACCCAGAATGCAGAGGCAATCCTCAGAGGTGAAGCAACCATTCTGTGACAAGGCAAGTAGCATATTGTAAGGATGGCTAAGCAAAAGGATTGAACATATCTTTACTTCACCTCAATTTTGAAAGAATTTTTCTTAGTATCAGATTCTAAATTGACATTTATATTCCCTCAGCATGAAGAAATTGATGCCATTGTTGCTTTTGAGAAGTTAGCCACAATGATAATTGCTTTTTGTTTGTAGTGTCTTCTTGCTGACTGTTTCTTTAAAATCTCTTTTGTGTGTATTTTGTTTCACTGTGATATGTTTAGATATAAATTTCTCTTGTTTATCATACTTGTGGACTCATTGACATTCTTGAAAAACAGCATTAGTCTTTCAACAGTTAGGGAAAATTCTCAACCATCATCTCTTCAAATATTGCCTTTTTCCCACTATCATGATTGTTGTCCTCTAAAACTTTAATTAATGTCTGTAAGATAATCCTACTTTATCCTCTATGTCTTTAACATCTCTTTCATATTTTCTGTCTCTTGATCTCTCTGGAATGTATTCTGTATAACTTCTTTAGCTATATCTTCCAATTGACTAATTCTCTCCTTTGCTGTGTCTGTCTTATCTGTTGTTTGTATTGTCTTATTACTTTGAGTTTGTCTATTTATTACTTCTAGAATTCTAGAAATTCTCTAGTGGTTCTTTTACAAATATATTTGCTTCTTCTTTTTCAATTCCTTATTCTTATTTATATCCTCAAACTTTTCCTTTATGTCTCAAAACATTAAATATAGTTTATATTTAGTGTCTGATAATTTCAATATATGAAGTCTTTGCAAGTCTGATTCTCCTGTTTATTATTTTTGATGGTTTTCATTCATGATGTCTTGGTTCTTTATGTGTTTTGTGAATTTTGGCTGTAGGCTGATCATTTTTCTTATCACATTATCAGTGGGAATTCTTTGAGGACTGAGTTGAAATCCCTCTAAAAAGAATCAGATTTGTTTTACTTACATAATATGCTTAAAGGCACCACTAACTTGGGTCCACTTTATATTCTTTACTTGATGTTTTGTGAAACACAAAGACATCACATGAAATAGATTGCAAACCCACGTGAAGCCAGGCTTATTGTTTTGAATTTTCAGGAGAGATTACTCTCATCTTCTACCCAGCACCCAGACTGAAACAAGTATATTTATTTATTTTCCTGTCTGGATAGTGGTTTTGCTTCTTGTTTACTGTTACATTGAAGGTATAGTCCTTTGGATGCCAGCTTTATGCTGGGTGTTTTCTATTGGCTTCAGCTTCTTGTATGGTTGTGACTTTTTACTTCCTGGCTCCTGCATCTCAGCAAGCAGTAGCTCCTGCATCTCACCAAGCAGTAGCTCAAGTTTTCCTGGGTTCAATAGAAAACCTCAAAAGGAAAGACAACTTTGTCAGTCTCTTGTTCCACCAGGTCTCTGCATTCTCTTTGCTTTTGACCTCTGAGGATTCTTTCTTTGTGCACCAGTTGATACACTCTATGTTTGCTCCAGCATTCTGGATGTTTCGATTCAAAGCTGTCTATCTGCCATACTACCAGAAACAGAAATAAAAGTAATTGTTTACATTGGTGAAAAATTCTAAAATAAGCTGAATATCTACCACTAAAAAATTGGGGGTACATATACACTATAAATGTCATGAAGCCATTAAAATTAATATGGTAGATGCACATATACTGACATAGAAATATCTCTAAGAAATACTTTGAAATGAAAAAAGCTAGTTGCTCAACAGTATGCATAATATAATTCCATTTTATTTAAATAATAAGAAATGTACATGTTTTCTAAGTCCCCATTTTTAATGTAAACGCACAGAAAAATATTTAGATATTTACATACAAAAATTAAAGAATTTTCTATGTATTTTTTTGACTTTTTTGTGATAAAAATGTATTTTTGCACTACTTGGGTTTATTTGAAAATAATCGCAAGGGGGGGGGCGCCTTCAAGATGGTGGAGAAGTAAGAGGTGGAGATCACCTTCCTCCCCACAAATACATCAGAAATACATCTACATGTGGAACCACTCCTACAGAACACATACTGAATGCTGGCAGAAGACCTCAGACTTCCCAAAAGGCAAGAAACTCCTCAAGTACCTGTGTTGGGCAAAAGGAAAAACAGAGACAAAAGAATAAGGACGGGACCTGCACCTCTGAGAGGGAGCTGTGAAAGAGGAAATGTTTCCAAACATTAGGAAGCCCCTTCACTGGCGGGGATGAGGGGTGGGCAGGGGGGAAGCTTTGGAGCCATGGAGGAGAGCACAGCAACAGGGGTGCAGAGGGCAAAGTGGAGAGATTCCCACACAGAGGATTGGTGCCGACCAGCACTCACCAGCCCAAAAGGTTTGTCTGATCACCCACTGGAGTGGGTGGAAGCTGGGAGCTGAGGCTCAGGCTTCGGAGTTCAGATCCCAGGGAGAGGATTGGGGTTGGCTGCGTGAACACAGCCGGAAGGGGGCTAGTGCGCCCCAGCTAGCCGGGAAGGAGTCCGGGAAAAACTCTGGACCTTCCTAAGAGGCAAGAGACCATTGTTTCAGAGTGCGCGAGGGGTAGGGATTCAGAACACCACCTAAATGAACTCCAGAGAAGGGCGTGAGCCACACCTATCAGCACGGACACCAGTGACCGGCATGAAGTGCTAAGGCTGCTGCTACAGCCACCAAGAAGCCTGTGTGTAAGCACTATGCACACCTCCCCTCCCAGGAGCCTGTGCAGCCCACCACTGCCAGGGTCCCATGATCCAGGGACAACTTCCTTGGGAGAACACACGGTGGGCCTCAGGCTGTTGTAACGTCACACTGGCCTCTGCCTCTGCAGGCTCGCCTCACATTCCATACCCTTCCATGTCCCTGGTCTGAGTGAGCCAGAACACCCTAATCAGCTGCTCCGTTAACCCCGTCCTGTCTGGAAGGGCAACAGATGCCCTCAGGCGACCTACACACAGAGGTGGGGCCAAATCCAAAGCTGAGCCCCGGGAGCTGTGAGAACAAAGAAGAGAAAGGGAAATCTCTCCCAGCAGCCTCAGGAGCAGCAGATTAAATCTCCACAATCAACTTGAAGTACCCTGTATCTGTGGAATACCTGAATAGACAACGAATCATCCCAAAATTGAGGCGGTGGATTTTGGGAACAACTGTAGACTTGGGGTTTGCTTTCTGCAAATAATATGTTTCTGGTTTTATGTTTATCTTAGTTTAGTATTTAGAGCTTATTATCATTGGTAGATTTGTTTATTGATTTAGTTGTTCTCTTCCTTTTTTATTTATATATATATATATATTTTCCTTTTTCTCTTTTTGTGAGTGTGTATGTGTATGCTTCTTTGTGTGATTTTGTCTGTATAGCTTTGCTTTTTCCATTTGTCCTAGGGTTCTGATTGTCCTTTTTCTTTTTAGTATACTTTTTAACACTTGTTATCATTGCAGGATTTGCTTTTTGGCTTGGTTGCTCTCTTCTTTCTTTTTATCTCTTTTTCTAGTTACCTTTTATTGTTTTATTTTTAATAATTTTTTCTATTTTAATAACTTTATTTTACTTATTTTTGCTTCCTTTCCTTTTCTCCCTTTTCTTCTGAGCCGTGTGGCTGACAGGGTCTTGGTGCTCTGGCCGGGTGTCAGGCCTGAGCCTCTGAGGTGGGAGAGCTGAGTTCAGGACATTGGTCCACCAGAGAATTCCCAGCCCCATGTAATACCAAATGATGAAAGCTCTCCCAGAGATCTCCATCTCAACCCTAAGACCCAGCTCCACTCAATTAAAGCAAGCTACAGTGCTGGACACCCTATGCCAAACAATGAGCAAGACAGGAGCACAAACCCATCCATTACTAGAGAGGCTGCCTAAAATCATAATAAGTTCACAGACACCCCAAAACACACCAATGGACATGGTCCTGCCCACCAGAAAGACAAGATCCAGCCTCATCCACCAGAACACAGGCACCAGTCCCCTCCACCAGGAAGCCTACACAACCCACTGAACCAACATTACCCACTGGGGAGAGACACCAAAAACAACGGGAACTACGAACATGCAGCCTGCAAAACGGAGACCCCAAACACAGTAAGTTAAGCAAAATGCGAAGACAGAGAAATACACAGCAGATGAAGGAGCAAAGTAAAAACCCACCAGACCAAATAAATGGAGAGGAAATAGGCAGTCTACCTGAAAAAGAATTCTGAGTAATGATAGTAAAATTGATCTAAAATATTGGAAATAGAATGGAGAAAATACAGGAAACATTAAGCAAGGACCTAGAAGAGCTAAAGAGCAAACAAACAACCATGAACAACACAATAAATGAAATTAAAAATTCTCTAGAAGGAATCAATAGCAGAATAACTGAGGCAGAAGAATGGATAAGTGACCTGGAAGATAAAATAGTGAAAATAACTGCAGCAGAGTAGAAGAAAAAAAAAAAAACATGAAAAGAATTAAGAACAATTTCAGAGACCTCTGGGACAACATAAAATGCACCAACATTCAAATTATAGGTGTCCCAGAGGAAGAAGAGGAAAAAAAAGGGACTGAGAAAATATTCGAAGAGATTACAGTTGAAAACTTCCCTAATATGGGTAAGGAAATAGTCAATAAAGTCCAGGAAGTGCAGAGAGTCCCATACAGGATAAATGCAAGGAGAAACACGCCAAGACACATTTTAGTCAAACTATCAAAAATTAAATACAAAGAAAATATATTAAAAGCAACAAGGGAAAAGCAACAATTAAGATACAAGGGAATCCCCTTAAGGTTAACAGCTGATCTTTCAGCAGAAACTCTGCAAACCAGAAGGAAGTGGCAGGACATATTTAAAGTGATGAAAGGGAAAAACCTACAACCAAGATTACTCTACACAGCAAGGATGTCTTTCAGATTCGATGGAGAAATTAAAATCTTTACAGATAAGCAAAAGCTAAGAGAATTCACCACCACCAAACCAGCTTTACAACAAATACTAAAGGAACTCCTCTAGGCAGGAAACACAAGAGAAGGAAAAGACCTACAAAAACAAGCCCAAAACAATTAAGAAAATGGTAATAGGAACATACATATCAATAACTACCTTAAATGTAAATGGATTAAATGCTCCAACCAGAAGACATAGACTCGCTGAATGGATACAAAAACAAGATCCGTACATATGCTGTCTACAAGAGACACACTTCAGACCTAGGGAAACATACAGATTGAAAGTGAGGGGATGGAAAAAGACATTCCATGCAAATGGAAATCAAAAGAAAGCTGGAGTAACAATTCTCATATCAGACAAAATAGACTTTAAAGACTATTACAAGGAACAAAGAAGGACACTACATAATGATCAAGGATCAGTCCAAGAAGAAGATGGTAAAATTTTAGGTACCCAACATAGGAGCACCTCAATACATAAGGCAAATGCTAACAGCCATAAAAGGGGAAATCTACAGTAACACAATAATAGTAGGGGACTTTAAGAGCCCAGTTTCACCAATGGACAGATCATCCAAAATGAAAATGAATAAGGAAACACAAGCTTTAAATGACACATTAAATAAAATGGACTAATTTTTCTTTATAGAACATTCCATCCAAAAAGAGCAGATTAAACTTTCTTCTCAAGTGCTCATGGAACTTTCTCCAGGAAAGATCCTATCTTGGGTCACAAATCAAGCCTTGGTAAATTTAAGAAAATTGAAATCGTGTCACATATCTTTTCTGACCACAGTGCTATAAGACCAGATACCAATTACAGGAAAAAATCTGTAAAAAATACAAACACATGGAGGCTAAATGATACGCTACTAAATAACCAAGAGATCAGTGAAGAAATCAAAGAGGAAATCAAAAAATACCTAGATGCTCATTGCAACTCTGTTTACAATAGCCAGGACATGGAAGCACTCTAAGTGTCTGACAGATGTATAGATAAAGAAGATGTGGCACATATGTACAATGGAATATTACTCATCCATAAAAAGAAATGAAATTGAGTTATTTTTAGTGAGGTGGATGGACTTAGAGTCTGTCATACAGAGTGAAGTAATTCAGAAAGAGAAAAACAAATACTGCATGCTAACACAAATATATGGAATCTAAAACAAAAAACAGTTATGAAGAACATAGGGGCAGGATAGGAATAAAGATGCAGACATAGAGAATGGACTTGAGGACATGGGGAGGGGGAATGGTAAGTTGGGATGAAGTGAGAGAGTGGCATGGACATATATACACTACCAAATGTAAAATACATAGCTAGTGGCAAGTAGCTATGCAGCACAGGTAGATCAGCTCAGTGCTTTGTGACCACCTAGAGAGGTGGGATAGGGAGAGTGGGAGGGAGACACAAGAGGGAGGATGTATGGGGATATATGTATAGCTGATTCACTTTGTTATAAAGGAGAAACTAACACACCATTGTAAAGCAATTATACTCCAATAATGATGTTTAAAAAAAAAGAAAATAAACACAAGTTTAAAGGAATAAATTAAATAAGACATATAAAGCACTTACTATAGTACCTGACACATCATAAAAACTTAATAAATTTTCACTTAAAAGTAAATTTATTGATGGGGTATAGCAGGATACGATGGTGATTTGTGATTTATTACAAATCAGTTGCAGACCTTGAGTTGGAAACTTTATCTTTTAAATAAAAGTACTGATCTACTCTCAAACTATAATTTATAGATCAGTTGCTTCACTTACAGCTTCCAGATATTCCAAAAAATGAGTGTTAAAATGTGCTCTGTGATCAAATGCATTTTAAAAGTTCTGGGTTATACAAAGTATAATAGTTTAGTTTTGTTTTTTAACAGAATGAGTTGTCAGAGCTGGAAAATCCTATTATGCATTGTGAATTTCAAAGAGGGAATTCCTGTACGAAACACTTCCCAATTTTACTGAACTCCAGAATCCCTTCTCTGAAGCACCTCCAAGGGCTTCTTTTCTGTGAAATGCCGTTTAGGAAATACTTCACTAGCCCATAACACAGATAAGAAATATCACAATATCCATTTACTGACTCTGAACAAATTGTGAGGTTTTACAGCCAGTTTGTCATGGTGTTTAATGGATAGTGCAGTCTCTTTGTGCTTTAATTTGTCTAGAACAGATTCCAAGAATAAACACTAACTTGTTTTGTAAGGGAAGGAAAGAGACCTTCCCTGTCTATGCCCCGTTCTTCTTCGGATTAGCGTTGGTTAATGGATGGAAAATATGATGCATCAGAGCCATTACTCGGCATCAAATTACCTAAGGCAAAAACAAAGAGCGGCCATGGAAAATAAGAGAGAAGAACAAGACCCCTGATGTCCTTGTTTCTGTTGACTGTTACCACAACCAAGGACCCTGCTGATGGGGAAAACTACAGTGCCATCTATAACTGGATGAGAAAGTATTTGTTGCACATGCTTGGACTGCATAAAGGAAAACTGCACAAAGTCAGAAGATATAAAAACAAAATATGCAATTGCTTAGCTGTAAACTATTAATAATGAGTGTAAACATGCTAAATATCTCCTTTCTCCACCTTTCACGTCTGCCAATTGCATCACATTGGCAAACAGCTATTGTCTTGGCATTCTTCATCCCTTTGAAAATGTGCCCTACAATTTGTAAACTTGTTCTCACAGCACCAGCTAATCAAAGGACAGGCATGGAAGAGGGAAGAGAACAAGAGCCCTGCTGTCCTTGTCCCTGCTGACAGTTAGCACCTTCAGATACAGCCATCCCCAGGGCACAAAAATTTTGAAGAGAGACAGATTACAAGCTGGATATGCAGAGTAGGGACTTGTGATTTAGACAGAACGGAACTCCTTCCACTTGTAATATCAGGGGTTAGCATGGTTTTGCTCCTACAGTGTGCTAACTGGGCTTGACTTAGATTATTCCAGACTGTGGCAAGCAGAGACCCCTTACCTCTATGAGATGTCTGCAAACCAGAGAACCCTCCGTGAGACATAATATTTTAAAAAGGCTTCTAGAAGGAGAAGATCTTTCGGTGACATCAAAAGTGCTTCCTTCTTCTAATCCATGAAGAAGTTGAATCGAATAGAAGCTTTTCCACTGGATGAAATTATACCATGACTTTTCCTTCTCGGTTATAAAAAAGCAGTAACTTGATGACGTGGATTTTTTAACTCTTTAAGCATGGAAGTGCTAACAAAACAGTGTTTCCTGACCTTTGCTTCTGAGTGGGTGTGATGTAACAAGGGCACTGGTAAGGACGTATATGGGTACTGTCTGTGTCCAGGAAATTCTTGGTTCTGGTAAAGCTGAATTTGATCATTCAATTATTAACAAGTGACAAAGCCTGGAATATGTCTTCAACTGGCCATATTTGTTAAAATTTTTCATCTCTGTTCTCTTGCTACTTGTGAAAGTGACAGTGAAAAATAGCTGTCCATTAACATGAAAGCAAAATGTTATGCAGTAATGATGCTTGAAGCTTCCTGCAGTGCTGGAATTTTTAGAAATCATTAATAATAAATTACCAGCAATGACATGGGCAACTGATAGGTCTTCTCTTTGGTAGGTAAAACTCTCCATTATAAAATGATAATACACTAGGTCAATATGTCACAGCCTTCAGCAATTTTCTTAAAGTTACTTTAACACCAGTGTCACCAACGTTAAATTCATTTTACATATAGAAAAACTGAGGCTATTCTATCAAATGATTGTTCAGAATGAATCAGAGTATTTCAACTAAGATCACCAGCTCAGCTCCAGATTTAATTAAGGACTCTGGCATATTTACTGATATGACAGGCACAAGTCAAAGTCATTGGTTAATGAGTTGGGGTTGGAGTGGAGATGGGGTTCCATTGATCACAAACTCTGGGTCATTGTTTCATCCATCAAATTCAAGAACAAGCAACATGATAAATTATTAAAAGGTAGACTTCACCCATATTTCTCAATATGTGATTGGGAACCACATGGGGAGTAAGCAAGTGTTATCTTAGAGGAAAGGAAGTAAACACAAAGTTGGAGAATGTGAAAGCAAAACATTCTAGCCCAAGGTCCTTGCTTACCAGCTCAAGAGCTTCATACTCCGTGTGCGGAAGCGGTCCAAAGCAAGGGGCAAGTTCAGACATGCGCTGAGATGCTTCCCTCGTCTCATTTCCCTCAGTTCCACTCAGCCACAAGAACCTGGTGGCTTCCTCCTAATTACAGCGTCTGCAGGAATCCAAAATGGAAATAAAATGGCCCGAGCACATCCAAAGCCCAGAACCCATCGAGAGGGACCTCAGGTAGGATAGTTCTTCCCAGTGCTATCATTTGAGGCTTCCTCTTTGTAATATTTCAAATCATGCCCTTAGAATAAAGACTAGCTCAAGTGCGTGGTTCTTTGAATAAAATTCACAAGAAGATGAATTCTGAGATACTAATCACGTGACTTTTACCAGGTCACTTCCCCTCTGGGTCTTTGTTTACCTATGGGTAATGAGAGGTGGGGAGTATTAAAACCAGGATCCCAAATCACAGCCCTCCAGAGAGCTCTGGACGACCTGACGGCTTAAGATCCTCCCACTTCAAAATTCTGTGGTGTTTTGCATTAGGCAGCATTGGTATTAAGCAAAGTCATGGCTCTTTGGCCCAGTTCTAGGCTACATATATATAACCTTTTATTTTATAATTTCCTAAGATGATAATCTTCAAACAAATCAGAAATACGGAAAATCACATAAAAGAACAAGTTCCTGAATATCTACCGCCTGAACATCTACCACCTTTCCTCCTTTGACAATTGAATTATGTTCATAGCTTGTGAAACAGCTATAAATCTTCTACCTCCTCCTTCATACATTTACAAAACTCAAGGTTCTATTACAAGTAAGGAATTGCCAACTACTGAAACTGTAGGCAAACTCAATGCTTGGAGCAAAATTTTTAAAATTTAAGCTGTCAAAGAACAACACATAATTTAATCGTCATAAAGTCTACATACCTCATTCCAATCAGATACCATAACCAAATTTCTTATCAGATATCAATAGATAGAAAGCCAATTTCTTCTTTTAAGTCCCAGCAGAACTAAAGGATATATGCAAGCAGAAGAAAGAAAAAAAATGTGTTGAAAAAAGGCCTAATACATCCTCGTAATACTACTGGTCAATGAGAGAGAGAGAGAGAGAGAGAGTCATGACTACATATTCCCTTTCTCTGGATGTGAACTGACTTTGCACAGGCTGTCATATTCACTGTGTGCTTTCTCATGGAAAGGATTTCAAGACAACTTGCCACCAAGATCTCAACCACCCTGGAGCAAGGGAAATGGCACCTCCCATCTCAGAGCTCTAACAGGAAATTGCTTTGAAAGAGTTGATTGGCTTCTTTCACATGACACATGATTCATATCCTTGACAGATTAAACTTTCAATGAAGGGAGAGCTCATTAGTGTTTCTCTGAAATGGCTCTGTGTACTAGAGCCAATTCTTCTAAACTTGGCTTGCTCATCCTTGCACCGCATCTTCAAGAAAAGCAATCCTGGCACATTAGGTGGCCTTTGTTAGCCAGAGCCAGGAAAGTTCCCTGACACATTTGGACTCTAACTGGGGTCAGTGTCTGACATCCTGCAAGCACTCCTGGGGAATCTTCACAAATTTTCCATCTTCTCTCTTCTTTGCATTACTCTCCAGGAAGGTTCAAATTAGGCAAGCACCAATATTTGGATGCAGTGACATGATAAATAACTACAGTCTGAGCTTGTGATTGTATTTTTGAAGTGTTAGACTGGAGGAGGTAAGAAAAATAAATAAACCAAACCAAACACCACAAAGAATAATCAAGGATATGGAAAAGACATTCTATAGAACAAACTCTTAAAGAAAAAATCCTCCATCTAAATATGTCCAAAACTGAATTTATAATTTTCCCTCTAAAACCTGGCCTTCTATCTGTGTTTCTTGTCTCAGAGAACATCATCACTGTCAGACCCACTTGTACAAATAAGAACCTGAAAAGATACCCTTGATGTCTCCCTTGCCCTCAGTCACCATGTAAAATCCTTCTCCAAGTCCTGTTGATTTCTATTTTTAACTTTCCATTTGAATTTTATTTATTTATTTATTATATACAGCAGGTTCTTATTACTTATCTATTTTATACATATTAGTGTATACATGTCAATCCCAATCTCCCAGTTCATCCCACCACCACCACCACACCCCCGACGCTTTCCCCCCTTGGTGCCCATACATTTGTTCTCTACATCTGTGTCTCTATTTCTGCCTTGCACACTGGTTCATCTGTACCATTTTTCTAGATTCCACATATATGCGTTAATATACAACATTTGTTTTTCTCTTTCTGACTTACTTCACTCTGTATGACAGTCTCTAGGTCCATCCACGTCTCTACAAATGACCCAATTTTGTTCCTTTTTATAGCTGAGCAATATTCCATTGTATATATGTACCACATCTTGTTTATCCATTCGTCTCTCGATGGACATTTAGGTTGCTTCCATGACCTGGTTATTGTAAATAGTGCTGCAATGAACATTGGGGTGCATGTGTCTTTTTGAATTATGGTTTTCAAACCATATTGGGTATATGCCCAATAGTGGGATTGCTGGGTCACATGGTAATTCTATTTTTAGTTTTTTAAGGAACCTCCATACTGTTCTCCATAGTGGCTGTATCAATTTACATTCCCAAGAACAGTGCAAGAGGGTTCCCTTTTCTCCACATCCTCTCCAGAATTAACTGTTTGTAGGTTTTCTGATGATGCCCATTTTAACTGGTGTGAATTGTACATTTGATATGCATTTCTCTAATAATTAGTGATGTTGAGAATTTTTTCATGTACCTTTTGGCCATCTGAATGTCTTCTTTGGAGAAATGTCTATATAGGTCTTCTGCCCATTTTTTGATTGGGTTGTTTGTTTTTTTAATATTGAGCTGCATGAGCTGTTTATATATTTTGGAGATTAATCCTTTATCCATTGATTCATTTGCAAATATTTTCTCCTATTCTGAGGGTTGTCTTCTTGTCTTGTTTATGGTTTCCTTTGCTGTGCAAAAGCTTTTAAGTTTCATTAGGTCACATTTGTTTATTTTTGTTTTTATTCCCATTACTGTAGGAGGTAGGTCAAAAAAGATCTTGCTCTGATTTATGTCAAAGAGTGTCCTTCCAAGGTTTTCCTCCAAGAGTTTTACATTGTCCGGTCTTACATTTAGGTCTTTAATCCATTTTGAATTTATTTTTGTGTATGGTGTTAGGGAGTGTTCTAATTTCTTTCTTTTACATGTAGCTGTCCAGTTTTCCCAGCACCACTTATTGAAGAGACTGTCTTTTCTCTATTGTATATGCTTGCCTCCTTTCTCATAGATTAGTTGACCATAGGTGTGTGCGTTTATCACTGGGTTTTCTGTCCTGTATTTCTGTTTTTGTGCCAGTACCATATTGATGACTGTAGCTTTGTATAATAGTCTGAAGTCAGGGAGTCTGATTCCTCCAGCTCCGTTTTTATCCCTCAAGATTGCTTTGGCTATTTGGGGTCTTTTGTGTCTCCATACAAATTTTAAGATTTTTTGTTCTAGTTCTGTAAAAAATGTCACTGGTAATTTGATAGGGATTGCATTGAATCTTTAGATTGCTTTGCGTAGTACAGTCATTTTCACAATATTGATTCTTCCAATCCAAGAACATGGTATATCTCTCCATCTGTTTGTGTCAACTTTGATTTCTTTCATCAGTGTCTTATAGTTTTCTGAGTCTTTTACCTCCTTAGGTAGATTTATTCCTAGGTATTTTATTCTTTTTGTAGCAATGGTGAATGTGTTTCCTTAATTTCTCTTTCTGATATTTTGTTGTTAGTGTATATGGATGCAAGAGATTTCTGTGCATTAATTTTGTATCCTGCAAGTTTACCAAATTCATTGATTAGCTCTAGTAGATTGCTGGTGGCATCTTTTGGATTCTCTATGTGTAGTATCATGTCATCTGCAAACAGTGACAGTTTTACTTCTTCTTTTCCAATTTGTATTCCTTTTATTTCCTTTTCTACTCTGATTGCCATGCTAGGACTTCCAAAACTATGTTGAATAATAGTGGTCAGAGTGGACATCCTTGTCTTGTTTCTCATCTTAGAGGAAATGGTTTCAGTTTTTCACCATTGAGAATGATGTTTGCTGTGGGTTTGTCACATATAGCCTTTATTATGTTGAGGCAGGTTCCCTCTATGCCCACTAACTGGAGAGTTTTTATCATAAATGGGTGTTGAATTTTGTTGAAATTTCTTCTGCATCGATTGAGATGATCATATGGTTTTTATTCTTCAATTTGTTAACATGGTGTATCACATTGATTGATTTGTGTATATTGAATCCTTCCATCCCCGGGATAAATCCCACTTGGTCATGGTTTATGATCCTTTTAATGTGTTGTTGGATTCTCTTTGCTAGCATTTTGTTGAGGATTTGTGCATTTTATTCATCAGTGATATTGGTCTGTAATTTTCTTTTTTTGTAGTATCCTTGTCTGGTTTTGGTATGAGGGTGATGGTGGCCTCATAGAATGAGTTTGGGAGTGTTCCTTCCTCTGCAATTTTTTGGAAGAGTTTGAGAAGGATGTGTATTAAGTCGTCTCTAAATGTTTCATAGAATTCACCTGTGAAGCCATCTGGTCCTGGACTTTTGTTCACTGGGAGATTTTTAATCACAGTTTCAATTTCATTACTTGTGTTTGGTCTGTTCATATTTTCTATTTCTTCCTGGTTCAGTCTTGGAAGGTTATACCTTTCTAAGAATTTGTCCATTTCTTCCAGGTTGTCCATTTTATTGGCATAGACTTGCTTGTAGTAGTCTCTTAGGATACTTTGCATTTCTGCCATGTCCATTGTAACTTCTCCTTTTTCATTTCTAGTTTTATTGATTTGAGTGCTCTCCCTCTTTTTCTTGATGAGTCTAGCTAAATGTTTATTAATTTTGTTTGTCTTCTCAAAGAACCAGCTTTTAGTTTTATTGATCTTTGCTGTTGTTTTCTTTGTTTCTATTTCATTATGATTTCTTTCCTTCTGCTAACTTTGGGTTTTGTTTTTTCTTCTTTCTCTAGTTCCTTTAGGTGTAAGGTTAAGTTGTTTATTTGAGATTTTTCTTGTTTCTTGTGGTAGGATTGTATTGCTATAAACTTCCCTCTTAGAACTCCTTTTGCTGCATCCCAAAAGTTTTGGATCATCGTGTTTTCATTGTCATTTGTTTCTAGGTATTTTTTGATTTCCTCTTTGATTTCTTCAGTGTTCTCTTGGTTATTTAGTAATGTATTGTTTAACCTCCATGTGTTTGTGTTTTTTACGTTTTTTTCCCCTGTAATTTATTTCTAATCTCATAACGTTGTGGTCAGAAAAGATGCTTGATATGATTTCAGTTTTCTTAAAATTACTGAGGCTTGATTTGTGACCCAAGATGTGATCTATCCTGGAGAATGTTCTGTGTGCACTTGAGAAGAAAGTGTAATCTGCTCTTTTCAGATGGAATGTCCTATAAATATCAGTTAAATTTATCTTGTCTACTGTGTCATTTAAAGCTTGTGTTTCATTATTAATTTTCTGTCTGTTTGATCTGTCCATTTGTGTAAGTGAGGTGTTAAAGTCCCCCACTATTATTGTGTTACTGTCAATTTTCTCTTATTACAGCTGTTAGGGTTTGCCTTATGTATTGAGGTTGGGTGCATAAATATTTACAATTGTTATATCTTCTTCTTGGATTGATCCCTTGATCATTATGTAGTGTTTTCCCTTGTCTCTTGTAAGTTTCTTTATTTTAAAGTCTATTTCATCTGATATGAGTATTGCTACTCCAGCTTTCTTTTGATTTCCATTTGCATGGAATATCTTTTTCCATCCCTTCACTTTCAGTCTGTATGTGTTCCTAGGTCTGAAGTGGGTATCTTGTATACAGCATATCGATGGGTCTTATTTTTGAATCCATTCAGTGAGCCTGTGTCTTTTGGTTGTTGCATTTAACCCATTCACATTTATGGTAATTGTTGATATGTATGTTCCTATTACCATTTTCTTAATTGTTATGGGTTTGTTTTTGTTGGTCCTTTTCTTCTCTTGTGTTTCCCACTTAGAGAAGTTCCTTTAGCATTTGTTGTAAAGCTGGTTTGGTGATGCTGAATTTTCTTAGCTTTTGCTTGTCTGTAAAGCTTTTGTTTTCTCCATCAAATCTGAATGAGATCCTTGCTGAGCAGAGTAATCTTGGTTGTAGATTCTTCCCTTTCATCACTTTAAATATGTCCAGCCACTTCCTTCTGGTTTGTAGAGTTTCTGCTGAGAAAGCAGCTGTTAACCTTATGGGAGTTCCCTTGTATGTTATTTGTCTTTTTTCCCTTTTTGCTTTAATAATTTTTCTTTTTCTTTAATTTTTGTCAGTTTGATTACTACTTGTCTTGGCATGTTTCTCCTTGGGTTTATCCTGCCTGGGACTCTCTGTGCTTCCTGGACTTGGGTGGCTATTTCCTTTCCCATGTTAGGGATATTTTCAACTATAATCTCTTCAAATATTTTCTCAGGTCCTTTCTCTTTCTCTTCTCCTTCTGGGAACCCTATAATGCAAATGTTGGTGCATTTAATGTTGTCCCAGAGGTCTCTTAGGCTGTCTTCATTTCTTTTCATTCTTTTTTCTTTATTCTGTTCCGTGGCACTGTATTCCACCATTCTGTCTTCCAGGTCACTTTTCTGTTCTTCTGCCTCAGTTATTCTGCTATTGATTCCTTCTAGTGTATTTTTCATTTCAGTGATTGTATTGTTCATCTCTGTTTGTTTGCTCTTTAATTCTTCTAGGTGTTTGTTCTTTAATTCTTCTAGGTCTTTGTTAAACATTTCTTGCATCTTCTCGATCTTTGCCTCCATTCTTTTTCCAAGGTCCTGGATCATCTTCACTATCATTATTCTGAATTCTTTTTCTGGAAGGTTGCCTATCTCCACTTCATTTAGTTGTTTTTCTGCGGTTTTATCTTGTTCCTTCATCTGGTACATAGCACTCTGCCTTTTCAATTTGTCTATCTTTCTGTGAATGTGGTTTTCATTCCATAGGCTTCAGGATTGTAGTCCTTTTTGCTTGTACTGTCTGCCCTCTGGTGGATCAGTCCTGTTGATTTTAACATGATCTTCAGTGTCTCTTGAATCTGACTCCTCTCCGTCTCTACTGTCTTCACCACCAACCCTGCTCTGGTAAAAAGCTGCTGGGTTGTTTAGGTTCCTCTGACTCTACCTTCTCCAGTCCATTCTCATGCCACAGCTAGGATAATCTTTTCCAAACATAAATCCAATAACAATATAAACCTGCTTTAACACTCTTTTCTTTGTTTTTTATTGAAGTATAGTTGATTTACAGTGTTCGGGGTGTACAACAAAGTGATTGTTTACATATATATATATATATATATTCTTTTTTGGATCTTTTTCATTATAGGTTGTTACAAGATATTGAATATAGTTCCCTGTGCTATACAGTAGGTCCTTGTTGTTTATCTATTTTATATACAATAGTGTGTATCTGTTGATCTCAAATTCCTAATTTATCCCACCCACCTTTCCCCTTTGGTAACCATAGGTTTGTTTTCTATGTATGTGAGTCTATTTCTGTTTTGTAAATAAGTTCATTTGTATGATTTTTTATATTTCATGTATAAATGATATCATATGATATTTGTCTTTGTCTGACTTATTTCAGTTAGTATGATAATCTCTAGGTCCATCCATGTTGCTGCAAATGGCATTATTCCATTCTTTTTTTATGACTGAGTAATATTTCCTTATATATATACCACATCTTCTTTATCCATTCATCTGTTGATGGACACTTAGGGTGCATCCATGTCTTGGCTAATGTAAATAGTGCTGCTTTGAACACTAGGGTGCATGTGTCTCTGCAAATTAGGTTTCATCTTTTCCAGATATGTGCCCAGGAGTAGACTGCTGGATCATATGGTAACTCTATTTTTAGTTTTTTAAGCAACTTCCATACTGTTTTTCATAGTGGCTGCACTAGTTTCCATTCCTACCAACAGTGCAGGAGGGTTCCCTTTTCTCCACACCCTGCTTCACTCTTGATTGCCTCTCTGGATAAATCCCAAGATCCTTAACACAATCCAGAAAGTTCTCAATGTTCTGGCTTTGCCCTCTTCTCCAGCTTGATCTGAACTATTTTCCTTCATACACTGTGCTTTGGTCACTCTGACCTCCTTCCAGTTCCTCAAACTCCAGTTTCCTCCTACTGCAGGATCTTTGAAGATGCCATGAAGCCCAATGTATAGTGCTCTTTGCTCTATGTTTCCACTCCCACTCTTTTAATTAACCTTATTGTCTTTCAGATCTGAGATCTTTCAGGTCTGAGATCAAGTTTCACTTTCTCAGAAAATCCTTTCTTGATTCCCTCAACCAGGGTCATCTTCATGGTCATAAAACTGTCTTCCTTCCCTTCAGAACACTCAGCTAACTTGCAATTTTATTTTCATTCATGTGCTTATTTGATTATTATCTGTTTCCTTTACTCTAATACAAGTTCAATATAGGCTGAGACCATGTCTGATTTTTCTCACTATTGCATTTTTTGTTCTATCAGTTTCAGTGAGAAATATGTTTAAAGCTTCCACTGTGACTGTGGATTTGCCTATTTCTCCTTTAATTCTATCACTTTTCCTTCATATATTCTGAAGCTACACTATTAAACACTACAAATGTAAATCCTAGTGGATTGACCTTTTTCATTTTTACAGGGTCCCTTTTTGTCTTACAATTTCCTTTTTTGATACTAATATAACTATGCCAGCTTCCTTATGATTATGGTTTGTATGGTGTATCTTTCTTCATTCTTTTGGTTTTATTCTTTCTGTATCCTTCTATTTAATATGCTTCTCTTATAAGCGTTGTACTATTGGGTCTTGATATTTTAATACAGTCTGACAATATAAATTTTAACAATTGTTTACATTTAAGATAATTGCTGAAACACTTAGGTTTAGATTTTCGATCTTACTATGATTTTTTTCAGTTTATCCCATTCATTCTATGTCCCTTATTTTTTCTCCTTATCGTCTTTTGGTTCAGTCAAGTAGGTTTTACAACTCCACTTTTTCACATATTGGCAATTATGTAATCTTTTGGCATTCTTTCAGAGTCTATTTAGCGATTCAACATGAATCTTGGATTTATTAAAGTATAATATAAAGTAGTATTTTTAAAATCATTTCCTGTGCAATGAAAGGAAAGTTAAATGCTTTGACTTTACTTATTATCTTCTTTCTAACTTTCATGTTATCACTGTCATGTATTTTAATTCTCAATATATTTGAAACCCCATACATTATTCATATTGTTTTATAGATTCAATATTATTTAGATTTACATATATATATCTTTTCATTACTACTTATTCTATATTGTAATTATTTTTTTACTGTCACTTAACATCACTTTTCTTCTGCCTAAAGACCTCCCTTGTGTATTTCCTCCCTGCAGGTATTGGTGACAAATTCTTCCAGAAAATACAATGTTCAAGTCTCTGGATCCAGCTAAAAATCTTTAAGAAAAACAGAGAAGAGAGGGACTTATTGAGCTGTACAATAATTATGAGATTAATAGAATCCAGGCTTTGGGAAATTCTATAGGTCTGGGGTCTCCAACCCCCAGGACATGGGCTGGTACCAGTCCACATCCTGTTAGGAACCAGGCCACACAGCAGGAGGTGAGTGGCAGGTGAGCAAGTGAAGCTTCATCTGCCTCTCCCCATTGCTCTCCATCACTTGTATTGCCATCTGAAGTATCGTTCACTTTACTGCCTGAAACTTCCCCACCCCCATCCATGGAAAAACTGTCTTCCATGAAACTGGTACCTGGTGCCAAAAAGGTTGGGGACCGCTGCTATGGCTCAAACAGCCCTCTTCAACAGATAAAGTTCCTATAGAAGAAAGGAATGGAGGAGCTCCACCGGATAAAAAGAGACTTATGTGCCACATCAAACATTTTTTTAGTGGGCCAGAATAAACTAAACTGTCTAGGGAGGTATATTTGGATAATAAAATTATAAACCCAAGAACAAGACAACAATAAAAGTATGATAAAAGGGTAAGTGTTGCTCTCAGGGAAGGCAGTGCATAGTGATTGGGACAGCACACAAGGAGAGGTTTTTGAGTGGCGGGCAAAATTTTATTTATTTACAGTGGTTGTAAAGGTATTAGCCTTAAAATAACTTATAAAACTATACCTTTGTTTTATGTAATTTCTGTATCTATATTTTATGTTATAATTAAAAGATACAAAATAGAAATATATTTAAAATTAGTAAATTTTATCTTCAATATTGAAAGACAATTTTTATAATCCTAGTTTGGAATGGGCATTTTTCACCTTAGGATGATATACCAATGTCTTTGGCTTTCATAAATTTTCTCAAGAATTCAGCTGTCAGCCTTATTGTTCTCCTTGAAAATAATGGGTCTTTTTTTCCTATAGCTGTTGTTTTTTTGGCCATGCCACGTAGCATGTGGGGTGGGATCTTAGTTCCCCAATCAGGGATCGAACCTACGCCCCCTGCAGTGGAAACGTGGAGTCTTAACCTCTGCACTGCCAGAGAAGTAACTGTTTTTAACATTTTAATTTTTGTCTTCAGTTTTAAGCAGTATTTTTTTAAACATCTTTATTGGAGTATAATTGCTTTACAATGGTGTGTTAGTTTCTGCTTTATAACAAAGTGAATCAGTTATACATATACATATATCCCCATATGTCTTCCCTCTTGCATCTCCCTCCCTCCCACTCTCCTTATCCCACCCCTCTAGGTGGTCACAAAACACGGAGCTGATCTCCCTA
Organism: Stenella coeruleoalba; assembly: GCF_951394435.1. NCBI lineage: Eukaryota > Metazoa > Chordata > Mammalia > Artiodactyla > Delphinidae > Stenella > Stenella coeruleoalba. The sequence goes on along the minus strand of NC_137164.1, from coordinate 22,326,419 downwards.
TGCTATGCAGCTGCTTCCCACTAGCTATCTATTTTACATTTGGTAGTGTATATATGTCCATGCCACTCTCTCACTTTGTCCCAGCTTACCCTTCCCCCTCCCCGCATCCTCAAGTCCATTCTCTAGTAGGTCTAAGTCTTTATTCCCATCTTGCCCCTAGATTCTTCATGACTTTTTTTTGTTTGGTTTTCAGATTCCATATATATGTGTTAGCATACGGTATTTGTTTTTCTCTTTCTGACTTACTGCACTCTGTATGACAGACTCTAGGTCCAACCACCTCACTACAAATAACTCAATTTCGTTTCTTTTTATGGCTGAGAAATATTGCATTGTCTATATGTGCCACATCTTCTTTATCTATTCATATGTTGATGGACACTTAGGTTGCTTCCATGTCCTGGCTATTGTAAATAGAGCTGCGATGTACATTGTGGAACATGACTCTTTTTGAATTGGTTTTCTCAGGGTATATATCCAGTAGTGGGATTGTGGGGTCATATGATAGTTCTTTTTTAGTTTTTTAAGGAACCTCTATACTGTTCTCATTCGTGGCTGTATCAATTTACATTCCCACCAACAGTGCAAGAGGGTTCCCTTTTCTCCACACCCTCTTATTGTTTGTAGATTTTATGATGATGGCCATTCTGACCAGTGTGAGATGATATCTCATTGTAGTTTTGATTTGCATTTCTCTAATGATTAGTGATGTTGAGCATCCTTTCATGTGTTTGTTGGCAATCTGTATACCTTCTTTGGAGAAATGTCTATTTAGGTCTTCTGCCCATTTTTGGATTGGGTTGTTTGTTTTTTGATATTGAGATGCATGAGCTGCTTGTATATTTTAGAGACTAATCCTTTGTCAGTTGCTTCATTTGCAAATATTTTCTCCCACTCTGAGGGTTGTCTTTTCGTCTTGTTTATGGTTTCCTTGCTGTGCAAAAGCTTTTAAGTTTCATTAGGTCACATTTGTTTATTTTTGTTTTTATTTCCATTTCTCTAGGAGGTGGGTCAAAAAGGATCTTGCTGTGATTTATGTCATAGAGTGTTCTGCCTATGTTTTCCTGTAAGAGTTTTATAGTGTCTGGCCTTATATTTAGGTCTTTAATCCATTTTGAGTTTATTTTTGTGTATGGTGTTACAGAGTTTCTAATTTCATTCTTTTACATGTAGCTGTTGAGTTTTCCCAGCACCACTTATTGAAGAGGCTGTCTTTTCTCCACTGTATATTCTTGCCTCCTTTATCAAAGATAAGGTGACCATATATGTTAGGGTTTATCTCTGGGATTTCTATCCTGTTCCATTGATCTATATTTCTGTTTTTGTGCCAGTATCATACTGTAGCTTTGTAGTGTAGTCTGAAGTGAGGGAGCCTGCTTCCTCCAGCTCCGTTTTTCTTTCCCAAGATTGCTTTGGCTACTCAGGGTCTTTTGTGTTTCCATACAAATTGTGTACTTTTTTGTTCTAGTTCTGTGAAAAATGCCAGGGGTAGTTCTATAGGGATTGCCTTGAATCTGTAGATTCCTTTGGGTAGTAGAGTCATTTTCACAATGTTAATTCTTCCAATCCAAGAACATGGTATATCTCTCCATCCGCTTATATCATCTTTAATTTCTTTCATCAGTGCCTTATAATTTTCTGCATACAGGTCTTTTGTCTCCTTAGGTAGGTTTATTCCTAGATATTTTATTCCTTTTGTTGCAATGGTAAATGAGAGTGTTTTCTTAATTTCTCTTTCAGATTTTTCATCATTATGTATAGGAATGCAAGAGACTTCTGTGCATTAATTTTGTATCCTTCTACTTTACCAAATTCATTGATTAGCTCTAGTAGTTTTCTGGTAGCATCTTTAGGATTCTATATATATAGTATCATATCATTTGCAAACAGTGACAGCTTTACTTCTTTTCCAATTTGGTTTCCTTTTATTTATTTTTCTTCTCTGATTGCTGTGTCTAAAACTTCCAAAACGATGTTGAATAATAGTGGTGAGGGTGGGCAACCTTTTCTTGTTCCTGATCTTAGTGGAAATGGTTTCAATTATTCACCATTGAGGATGATGTTGGCTGTGTTTGTCATATATGGCATTTATTATGTTGAGGTGAGTTCCCTCTATGCCTACTTTCTAGAGGGTTTTTATCATAAATGGGTATTGAATTTTTTTGAAAGCTTTCTCTGCATCTACTGAGATGATCATGTTTTTTCTCCTTCAGTTTTTTAATATGGTATAGCACATTGATTGATCTGCAAATATTGAAGAGTCCTTGCATTCCTGGGATAAACCCCACATGATCATGGTGTATGATCCTTTTAATGTGCTGTTGGATTCTGTTTGCCAGTATTTTGTTGAGGATTTTTGCGTCTATGTTCATCAGTGATATTGGCCTGTAGTTTCTTTCTTTGTGATGATGGTGGCCTCATAGAATGAATTTGGGAGTGTTCCTCCCTCTGCTAAATTTTGGAAGAGTTTCAGAATGATAGGTGTTAGCTCTTCTCTAAATGTTTGATAGAATTCGCCTGTGAAGCCATTTGGTCCTTAGCTTTTGTTTGTTGTAAGATTTTTAATCACACTGTCAATTTCAGTGCTTGTGATTTGTCTGTTCATATTTTCTCTTTCTTCCTGGTTCATTCTTGGAGGGTTGTGCATTTCTAAGAATTTCTCCATTTCTTCCAGGTTGTCCATTTTACTGGCATAGAGTTGCTTGTAATGTCTCATGATCCTTTGTATTTCTGCAGTGTCAGTTGTTACTTCTCCTTTTCCATTTCTAATTCTATTGATTTGATTCTTCTCCCTTTTTTTTCCTAAGTAGTCTGGCTAATGATTTATCAATTTTGTTTATGTTCTCAAAAACAAGGTTTTAGTTTTATTGATCTTTGCTATTGTTTCCTTCATATCTTTTTCTTTTATTTCTGATCTGATTTTTATGGTTTTTTTCCTTCTGCTATCTTTGGGTCTTCTTTCTCTAATTGCTTTAGGTATAAGGTTAGGTTTTTTATTTAAGATTTTTCTTGTTTCTTAAGGTAGGATTGTATTGCTATAAACTTCCCTCTTAGAGGTGTTTTAGCTGCATCCCATAGGTTTGGGGTCGTGGTGTTTTCATTGTCATTTGTTTCTATGTTTTGTTTGATTTCCTCTTTGATTTCTTCAGTGATCTCTTGGTTATTAAGTAGTGTATTGTTTAGTCTCTGCAGCGGGAGAGACCATGGCAGTGAGAGGCCCACATACTGCAAAAAAATAAATTAATTTAAAAAAACCTGAATCTGTCCTAATTACAAAGTAATGTCTGTCTTTAAATAACTACTATTTATTGATCATTTACTCAGAAGCCCTATTATTTTCTCACAGCACTCTGAGTTTTCCCTTTGTAGAATTCTCCACAATTTTTAATTAATTATTTTTATGTTTTCTTGTTTGACATCCGTCTCCCCCACTAGATTGTAAATGCAATGAGCCAGGAGGAATCACAACTGTTTTGATCACCTTGGTATCTAGCTTATATTAGGCACTCAACAACTATTTTCAGGGAATGAATGCAGGCTTTTGGGCTAAGAATTTTAAGTACATTATGCCATCTTCATCATAACCATGTAAGGCAGGTATTGTTATGTCTGATTCAGAGAAGAGATAAAAGAAAATTAAAGAAGTGAGCAGCTTCCCAAGGTTAAACGTTCTGTAAAACTCCTCTTCTTGGACACTTACTCATTATGCTTTTGAAACCTGTACATGCAGCCAGCTTTTTATTTTTCAATATGCAGGGTATTAAAGCATCTTTACTTCCTTCTCTTCACTGTCCCCTTCCTTCTTTTTCATATTCCATGTCTTAATTTTGAGGGTCTCAATGCTCATAAACATTTCATTAGGGAGTAAACTGGAAAAATAAAAGACTATGACACTCAACAGCTGAGGAGGTGTCTGTGCTCCAACACATCAAAAGAAGGGCACATCCTCCCCTCCCTTCATGCCTCAGAGGACAGCTTTGGGATCTGGGCTCATTCATTTAAATTTTTTTAAAGTGATTTTATTTTATTAAATAGGCTTTACTTTTTACAATAGTTTTAGTTTCCAAGCAAAATTGAGCAGAAAGTACAGAGCTCCTACCTACCACCGCCTACACACACACACACACACACACACACACACACACACACACACACACAGCGGTACGTTTGTTATCCATGAACCCACATCAACTCATTCATTTTTATCCTGCTGTGTGAAACCATCTGGGATTGTGCGTTTGCCCAATTTCAGCCATCATGTGTTAAAAGTTAAAAGAGGTTTTGACCTACAGTTAAAATAAAAAACCTCTGTCTCTTTGTCAGCATTTATTCTGTTCTCAACATGCTGCAGTAAAGTTCACTTACCCCTGAACTTTGGCCCTTCCAGTGCATTTCAGTGTTTGCATGCTCAAAGCCAGACAATTAACTTTGATATTGTCTTCTTAAAGGAAATCAGGTATAATCTCTAAAAGCCATAAATGATCACACTGTCAGGGTGAGTCTGGAATCTTTGAGATGCTACCCACACTCACAGTGCTCTGTCGTCCTGCCCACCCCACCAAGGTCTGGCTCTGCTCCTACCACATCTGTGAAGCCTGTCTTCACAAGCTCCATTCCACAATTCTTTTCTTCTCTTTGGCACCGTATCCGGCATCAAACTATCCTTGAGAAAGTCATCAACCCCTCCTGAGTTTCAGTTCCGTCATTGGAAAGTGTGAATCAAAATACCTCCATACAAGTTTGTAGGTAAATTTAAATGTATCCAAATGTATTCATGCCCGACGTACAGTAGATACGCAGTAAACATCAGTAATCTCTCTCCCTCTCTCTCCTTACCTGCTCAGGTGTGTTTGGAGGACAGGTGCACAATGGGAGAGACAAAACTATATAAAAACCTGCTTGGACATAGGTTGTAGCAGAGAGCAATGTCTCAGGGATATTACGTTTTTCCTGGGTTTGTGAAGGAGGAGGACTGTGAAATAGCCAGAGCAGAGAAGCTGAAGTATAGTGGAGCTGCCAGGGAAACGTCAAAGGGAAAGTGGGGCCTGGAGGCACCATTTTGCCCAGGGATATCATATTACCTCCAAAGGGCAAAGGGAAACGGAGCACAGAATGATTGCTCACCAAGATAGATGACAACATGCATATCTTTTTTTTTTTTTTTTTTTTTGCGGTATGCGGGCCTCTCACTGTTGTGGCCTCTCCCGTTGCGGAGCACAGGCTCCAGACGCGCAGGCTCAGCGGCCACAGCTCACGGGCCCAGCCGCTCCGCGGCATGTGGAATCTTCCCGGACGGGGGCACGAACCTGTGTCCCCTGCATCGGCAGGCGGACTCTCAACCACTGTGCCACCAGGGAAGCCCGCACGTGCATATCTTGGTGGAGGCTGTGCTTCCAGCTCAGAGGACACGGGTAATATTTATACACACATCAAGGAGGAGGGGAAGGATTTCTGAGAGGGGGATGCAGAGGGAACCATAACTCTAGGCACCAAGTAAAGCTATTCCAGGACTATCATAAGACAACGAGTAGACCCATTTGGCAGCAGTGGGGTCCCTGGAAAGTCAGGAGGAACCTAACAGTAAAGCATCTTGAATGTCCATTGAGGAGGATGGAATTTATCCTGCAATCACTAGGAGCTACTAGGAAACTAGCTGGACTACAATGTAATGACTGAGGTACTCGGGCAGCACAGACTGCAGGGGAAAGAGGCTGGAGGCTGGGAAACAAAAGGCCTTATATCCAGCGGCCTCAGTGGGAAGAGAAGGGAAGGATTTGTGTTCAAGCACTGTTTTCTAAAATATTCCTGTGGCCTCTTGTTTTGGATTTTCCCCCTCTCACCATTATATGACAGACTATAGGTGTTTAAATATGCTTTTTTCACTTGATGAACATTTAAAGTCTATTTAAAAGTAGAAGAAAATAATAACGTGGACTTGATTCTGAGAGCTTCTTTTTAAAATATTGTAAGGGAATGAATTAGCAAACCCTCCTCTGCCACCCACCATCAAAGAGAGATCCATAATATAATATAATTAATTATAAATAATGAAATATAATCCAACCTGGTGCTATTTCACTCAGGAAGCAAAGAGCATAACTATGACAACCATTGTGATTTGTGTTATAAAGTAGACAGACTCAGCACAGGCAGAAACAAAGGCTTCTTAACGTTAGTGAGTGTTCCAAAATGGGTAAAGCGAAAGTCATGGTGGTGGAGAAATAGAGTGACCTGGAATGGCTCTCTCAGGGGAGGGGGAGACAGAAATGAAGCTGGGAGACCTTCACGCTCACCCTTGATCCTGTAACCATAGCCCAGCCCTCACCGCCCTGCCCTCGGTATACATTGACTGAACAGGGGTGTGTCCATGCACATCCAACCGAAGAGCTTAAGGAGGAATACGTGGCCGTGTTTCAAGGGGCAGAAAGGGATTAAAAAGTGAATCATCCACTTTTGGAAAAAGGTAGAAATTTCTGAGAGCAAGGGTTTGGGTGACTGCACTTAGAGACTTGAAAGGGGGCTGTGTGTGGTGAGGGGAACCGGAAACAGGAGGGTCACATCGGGAGTGCAGGAAGCACGGCTACCATTGGCTGAGACCCTATCTGTGCCAAGCCCGAGTCCTCTTCTGCTGCCATGTCACCTAATTCTCCCTTCCAGAGTAGATTGGGGGACACTCTCAGCCCTATTTTGTACATAATAGTGGTGAAGCTCAGAGACCTGCAGGAGGTCATCCACAGTCCTGCTTGGTAGAGTCAGGAGTGAAATCCAGGAACACCTCCCTCCAAGGATCTATCTGTCTGCCCTTGTTATGCCCTGCTATGACATTTGATATTATGAAACAGAATGCTTACCGAGGGGGGAAATGACTCCTTCATGCAGTGCCTGTGTTTTGTGTATTGTTAACCTCATCTGAGTCATGTTTTTTGGTCCAAAACCTAACACTCCTCCCCCTGCAAAGCTGCCTCTACCTGGCCCATGCCTTCTTGGGAAAAGCTCTTTACTACAGCTGGCAGGCCTTTGGAACTACATGTTTCTGGTAAAAAAAAAAAAAAAATCTGAGTGAAGAATCAGTCTCCCTTTGGACTCAGCTCTTTGGCTTGAACAGAGAGAAGGAAGTCCAAGTGTGAAACCTAGAGAGGGAAGTTTCTGCACGCCAATGCGGCTACTCAACAAGGAACACCTTTACTGAGGCAGAGGATGGAATCTCTACCCCTCTGCTGAAGCTGCCCGCTTCACTGAGAGCATCATCTCCCCACTCTGCGCCGGCTCGTCCTGCTAAGCGGTCAGGAAGTCCCAAATGAGGGGTTGCCTCTCCAGGCCCCTCCCCTCCCCACCTCCCAACTGGACCCAGGGCCCCTCCCTGTGATCCCACCACACCGGTGCTTCCCCTGTCATCACACTTGCTCTTTATGTGACCTCTTCCCTACTGAACTGTGAGTTACTTAAGGTCAGGTCTCATTCCTCTAAGAATCCCTAGAGCTTTAAAGCCTTAATGACTGTTTACATGAGTAAATACATGAATGAAAATGGCTAGTCTAAGGCTTTGTGGGGAGTATAAAAGTAGGAGTCAGATGTGAATTACAGAGAAGGCCAGACACCTCCCACCCCAGATTCCAGAAACTTCTCCCCTCCTTTCTTCATCCTTCAGAGTGTGATTCTTTCCGATCCATTCCCAAGTGGGAGGACACAAAGGAGCTGAATGTGTGATCTGTGTCCATGCTTCACTCTTCATTTTCTTTTTTAAGAAACATGATGGTCCCATGCTTGAGATATGTTCAATTAGCTCCAGATATAGCCTCCTCTACCTTCTTTTATTCTTCAAATATTTAGTCCTTGTCTTCCCAGCAGGGAGGAATAAGAGTGCTGCTTCAGAATCCTACTTGATTATATTTATTTCAGGCAGTTATGGTGAAGGGTGCTCATGGGTGGGAAACAAGAATAGAGGATGCCCCCTTTCCACTCTATAGGGTCTCAATCAGCGTGACCTCCTTGACTTAGCGCCAGTGTTTCAGAAGCCCAGATTAGAGGTGGAGGGAACTTGCCAGCCCTGACTGACACAGCACAGGGTGAGAAGACAGAGCTGGGGAAGAAAGCTCCTCTCCCTGCAAAAGTACGACAAGGCAGAGGGTAAATGGGTGTGTGGGGGGCTGCCTGCCAGCTGTTCCCTGTTCAACTTTCTGCCAAGTGTCTCCTGTGTGCCGTCCCCAGGGCTTGGACGGAGGCCAGGAGCTGCTGCCACCACGAAGGGGGGTTATTTGCCCACTTGGATTCTGTCCTTTATGAATCTTCACCTACGGGCTGCACAGCTGGCTCAGGGCAAGGTAGAGCCTCCTATACAGAGTTCCAGGTACCTGTGCAGTGCTATCACCCTGGGCTTCCTTCCTTCTCCCTCCATGTGCTCTCCCTGTGTCCTCTTTACCAAGGATTCACTAAACAGTACAGGAAGCAATTGCGAGGGGGGTTGGTGGCCAGACTCAAGGTTGAAGTGACTGGTCTTGCATTTAGGCAACGTACTTTTTCTCTCTGGCTCTATTTTTTTCCCCCTCATCTATCAAATGAAGCTAAATATCTCTACGTTGCACACTGTCATGATCATTAAAGCTGTGTTTCTCAATTTAGGCTGCACATTAGAATTCTCCGGGAAGCCTTAAAATGCCAATGCCTGGGCTTCCCACAAATCAATGAAATCAGAGCCTTTGGAGTGTGGGCCCAGGCATTGGCATTTTAAAGCTCCCCAGGTGACTCGCATGGGCACCCAGGTTGTGATCACTAGATTAGAGGTGATGTATATAACCTGAACAACATAGAACCTTCCAAATATAATAATAATTAATAAAAGATACCAATAATACTATTCTTACTCTTTTATTATTCCTGCCCTTAATCTTACTTCTGCCAAGAAAAGAAGTCTGGTTATATTGAAATTGTAAATAACAGAACACTCACAAGTGATTATCACTAGCCTCTAAGCTGCTCAGTGAGAATGAAAGTGACTTGAAATAGCCAGTCAGCTGTGAAGACCTCGTTCTTTAAAATATGCACATGTGGGGCTTCCCTGGTGGCGTAGTGGTTGAGAGTCCGCCTGCCGATGCAGGGGATGCGGATTCGTGCCCCGGTCCAGGAAGATCCCACGTGCCGTGGAGCGGCTGGGCCCGTGAGCCATGGCCGCTGAGCCTGCGCGTCCGGAGCCTGTGCTCCGCAACGGGAGAGGCCGCAACAGTGAGAGGCCCACGTACCGCAAAAAAAAAAAAAAAAATGCACGTGTGTTCCCTCACGTCCCATGGCATCACTTCTCACCCAACACGCTTCATCCAGCCTGGGCCTGTGCCAATGGAAACACTTCCAGTTGAAGAGCCCACTGCCCTCATTTCCAGGTGCGGATGGCAGGCAGCTGTCTACTTTTACAGCCCAAGTTACCTTTGCTCTGCAGTAAACAGATGAGTCACAGTTGGTCCCAGCAGGTCAACTAACAAGCAGCTCTGGGCCATCCTGTCTGGTGACTTAGGCTGTTGAGACAATGCCCTTGGTACCTATGAGGGCGTCATAAAGTTGGGTTTGACACTCTTTAAACTTATCTTTGCTTGCTGATTGTTTGGTTAGAGGGACTCGTGTTGAGTTATTCCTGGCGTCTATGGGCCCTGGATGATAAGCATAATTAGGGTGAAAGGCAGGCAGGCAGCTCTTCATTAGCTGTAGCAATGGGTCAAGTAGATTAGCACAGACAATTGACATGGGTAGACAACCCCCTAGCTCCACTTTGGTTACGTTTTCCATATTTCTCCAGACTAAATATGTTTTGGGTGTCCTTAGCAGAAGAGCAGGTTGAAGGTTAAGGTTTCTGCCTGTCCCATCCCTATCTGGATGGCGGGGTGGGGTTAGCTTTAGTTTTAAGCCTACTGTTTACATTTCTCTCAAATCTACCCATTTCTTTGCCTCCAAACCACCGAAGTGTGGGCCAGAATCATCAAGAGACGATGCATTAATGCTTCTTACCAGGATCCTACATTCCCTCTTGCCTCACAGAGCAGTCAGAATGATGCTTCCTAGTCTCAGATGGGATCATTTCCCTTCCCTACTTGAAACACTCTGGTGATTTCCCCGTCATTCTCAGGATCAAGCCTCACCCTTTGAAATGCCTCCAAGCCTATATCAGAATCTGGCCACCATCCCACCTTTCCATCTCTTCTTGCTACCAGCTCTTTTCCTTCCAGGTCTCGGAACCACAACCTTTCACCTGCCTGCAGCACTTTCTCAAGTGCAGCTAATACCTAGAATCCTTCACTTCCCAGCTTAAACTTCATTTCCTTAGGGAAACATTTCCTTCTTCCTCCTGTGAGCTCCTGACACATAACTCTCTCACACTCTGAGTCTCCAACTCTAACACTTCTCAGGCTTTGTTGTTACCTGTCGTCTAACTAGAATTTAAGTTCCGTGAAGGAGGGACCCCATCCACACTCTTGTCTGCACCTCCTCCCTCTCTATTCTTAACATCTAGTGGGTGTATGCATTTCAAATGAACCCTGTAAAGACTTGCCAAAGCCTTTGTTATCCCTTCAACGGGTCCACTGGGAAAGGTCAAAGCAGTGGAAATGTCAAAGGAGCAGAATATCATTCAGAGAAGCAACACATGTTATCATTCTATATAGCAGTCAAAGAGCCAATAGTTGCCTATATTGTGTGAGATCCCTACAACATGTAAAGAACAAAGTTAGATTTTTTAAAAACAGCTTTGTTGAAATATAATTGATATACAAAAAAAACACCCCAAATCACAATGATATATATATCACCTCATACCAGTTAGAATAGCTATTATATAAAAAAAAAAAAAAAGACAAGTGTTGTCAAGGATGTGGAGAACTTGGGGCCCTTGTGCCCTTTGGGTGGGAATGTAAAATGGTGCTGCCACTGTGGAAAACAGTGTGGAGGTTCCTCAAAAAATTATAAGTAGAACCACTATGTGATCCAGCAATTCTACTTCTGGGTATACATCCAAAATAATGTTAGATATTTTATCTTTATGAAATATGCACTTAACTGGTCATCGTAATTGTCTTCAAAGAATTCTTTGCTAGACTATCAAGAGGTGAGACCATTGTTAATTACTGAGAAGAATGGGCATAATAGCTGACAAATATTTAGTACCTACAGTGTGCCAGGCACAACTACGCTATGAGGTAGGCACTGTTATGACTCCCATTTTGTGGATGAGGAAACCGAGAAGCACAGGGAATGAAGTCATTGCCCAGTGCCATAGAGCTGGTACATTGAGACCATATTTGAAACCAGACACTGCTGTTCCAGGGCAGACAGCAGTTATACTGTCTCCCTGTGGAACTGCCTGCCCACTACCTTCCAGAACTTAGAGTCTCCCACGTTGGCAAGAAAATATCACAGGCTGAGGATGTGCAATAGATGTTGCATCCCCCTTTCAAGAGCTAGAGCAATTGCTAACAGCTCAGAACATAAGAGGCGAGGCTTCACTTCTCACCTCCATGAATTATTTCTGAGGAATTTATTGTATTCTCAGTGACTAAGGAACTGAGGCCATGAGGAGATATAAAGTTATATCATTATAGATGGTGTAATCTTTAACTTTATTTAAAGGACCTGGAACTCTGTGGCTTCCCACCCATTTTGTGACCCAGAATTGTGCTTGTCTGAAGGTGCTGTGTGACTTTGGGGAAGTGATTATCAATCGACATAGCTGCAAGTCCTCTTGCAGGATCCAAGGAGGCCCACAGTGTCTGGCTGTTTCCACGCCAGCCTCCTGGTCTGGAGAATTTGCACAATGCTTTGCCTCTCCAGTTTAAGTCAAGAGCACAGTGGAACCACTATTACAGGCCTTTCCACTATAATTAAATTTCCTGCAAGGGGCACCTGCTAGTTTTTTCTAGTTTTGCTGGTACCGCTTGTATGGTTAGTGGAGATCCACTACCCCTGAGCAGGGTTATTTGCCTACTAATTATTAAAGGAATGTAGGTGCTCTGAGGACTCAGCTGCTGTCAACCTTGTGATTATTACTATTTACTCATTAGGTGTCCTCTTCCCCATGCTTTATAGGCCTCGATATAGGCGTCACATTGACTTCCACTAATAAAATCACTTGCTCTATCACTAAGCCTGGTGACAAATCCTGTTGTGATCAACTCTTTCCTATTTCTTGAACCTGAGAAATACATTATTCTACTACAAGGAGCTCCACAATGTTAGATATATCCTCCTTTTGATAATAGCACATTTTTCTGAAGAGTTAGATACTTTATAGACACTTTCTCATTTCACTTTTACAACATCCTTGTGTGTACTTTCTGTTATTGTGTCCGTGGTATAGATGAGAATACTGAACACACAGGGTTTGCTTGTCTGTTTTTAAGTGACCTATCAAATGTCACACAATCAGTAAGTAGCAAAACTGGGATATAAACGCATGCAACTGATTTTGAGAGCCTACAGACTTAACCACTGTGCTGTGCTATTCTATCTTACTTCCCTGTACTGTTTTTGAGTCATTTTATCCATTAGAGTCGTAGCCATGAATACTTGATTGTTTGATCATCAAAAATATTGTCCTGAGCATCATTTAATTTCTGTTATGCACATTCTTTCCCCACCCCCAGCACACACAAAACTATGCCCACATATACCCCCCAAATTCAGGCATATAAACCTTGACGCATTTTCCGTTTCATAGAATCAAATTGTTCTTTCTCATACACAATCACCTTACCAATTCTTCCAAGGTGATCTAGAACCTATACCTTGTAAGCCTTTTTGGAAGTTAGGGTGACCTTTTTGAAAAGGGAGAAGTTTCCCTGAAAACAATATGAAATTCCTGGGAAAGTATACACAGGGTCTAGAGGGATGGTCAGACAGTGCTTGTCTCTTCATATAGGTTGAAATAATGTCTGAAACCTCCTAGGATTGGTTTCATTTCACCTTGGAAACTAACCACAGGACAAACTGGGTTGGATAAACACATCCTTGGCATCTCTTGAAGCAGAAGAAGTGCAAATTTCCTCCTGTGACGATAACCAGGCGGTTGCAGGCAACATGACAAGCAAGAGACCTGAGCCAAGCCTCGGCTTTGCTTCTTTCCAGTTTTGTGACCCCCAGCACATCACAACCTCTTGGAGTCTTGGTTTTTATTTCTTTGACGTGAGCCTGACAATACTTGTTCTCCCGCCAGACTCTTCAAAGGGTTCAATGAAATAACATGAGAAAGCCACCTAGCATGGTGGGTAGCACAGAGTAGGCCCTCATGAAAAGTGAAATCTTAACCTAATGTATTAGTGAGGCTCCTTGATATTCCAGGAAGTGTCTAAACATTCTCCCTGTAAGATAATTTGTTAAAATGAGCACACTGCTGGGTCTCAGATCCCCAGATTTCTAGAGGTATACTAGAAGTGAAGTTTCAGTCACTTTACAATGAAACAGCAAAGAACAACATGGGAAAATAAGTGATTTGAAGACTGTCAAAGCAACATTTTTTTAAAGTTAATTTAGTTAACTTTTTTACAGTTGGACAACTTAAGGTTAGGAGGAATGAGGATAGACAAAGGCTAATGATCATTTGACGACAAGACAGAAAGTGTAAATCATACTAACTATAACAGAATAAAATCTATTTTCTTCACTCAGGACAGTGTGACTACTTTATGGACAGAACCCAGAGAAAACACTTTGTTTGCTGAACAGAATTCCTGTAACTAAATCAAAAACATTATTATCATGGGTCAGCTACCAGGGCAGAGAAATAATTTTGTTATTACAGGCTCAACTTTCTGGAGATGATTTTGCGAGAGGATTTTGTGAATGGTCCCTTTTGTATTTTAAAAATAGATGTCGATAAATACACTGAGGAATCAACTTCAGAGCATATGTGAAGCTCAGACTCAGCACGTACATGATCTGTGTCTTTTTCCCCTGAGAAATGGGAACCCCTCCGATGTGTCTGTGCTGTTGTAATGAAACAACGTTTTCCTTTCTGTCAAGCCGGGTAGTAGTTTGAGGGGCAGACCCCATTCCATCATGTTTGGTCTTCCAGCCCTTTGCCTTCTTCCTCTCTGTGGAACCACTGAGGCTCCTGCAGAAACCCATCAACAGAACCCCTTCTCCCATTCTTCTGGACTTGCAAAGGGGTTATTTTGTTGTTAGTGGTTAACAATTTACTAGAAGAAGGTGAAAGATGATTCTATACCTTCGCAGCTATTTATCTTCTTGAGAATTGTTTATGAAATAAAGCAAGACTGCAAGGGGATGCTCTGTGACAGTGAAAGAAGCCCAGGCTCAGTTACGTTAACTGGTAGTAGCAATGGTGACTGCCACCGCATGCAGCCACTTGAGACCATGACAACGTATCTGTGTCACTGTCTGTCTAAATGTCGTGGTAGATGCTGGATTGTGGGTAGGGTGTCATTTTGCCTTTAGAAAAAAAGGAAAGAAAAGAGTACCTAAAATATCTCTGCTAGTATTCATTCATTCATTCATGAAGTATTAATTGAGTGCCTATCAATGAGCAAAGGTCTGTGCTAGTTGCTATGGTGATCAGAGTCAGGACCCAGGGAAAGGTAAGTGAGGCACTGGCCTGAAGCATAACATTTAGTGGTGCCAAAAAACTCAGGAATCAAGATAAATAACACATTAGTGCAATTTTTTAAAAAAATCAAAATTAATGCAAAAATCTATAATGAATGACATATTAAAATTTCCAAAAAAGACATAATCATTAACAGTACTGGGCCATACTGGAGCCTGAGGCAAAAGGGAAAATCTGAAAGAAAAAATAAAAGAGAAAATAAAAGGAAAAATACTGATCCGGTCTTCATTGAAAAATTTGATATTTTGTTCCTCATGGATTTTTTTACACTAATGTTTATTTTTTAAACTGTCATGTTATGATGCTATTTATTGTGACTGGGTTTTGGGGGGGAGGCCTTACATTTTGCATCTGAGGCCAATGCCTCAATCATCTCACATGGTCCTAGCCTGTTGGGGATTTGAAGATCCCTTATCACTTTAAAAAGTGATACATGCAGGTAGAAAGGTTATGGAGAAACGTCAGGAGCTAAGAGGAAGGAGAGCTTATTTCCACAATGGGGGTCAGTGAAGGCTTTGGACGAGCTTGTGTTTAAACAGGACCTTACCATGCTATGGCATGAGGCAGCATTAATAGGGAGAAGATCCCAGAAACCCAATCACACTTTTCAATGAAGGAAGGAGCATTACTAGGTCAGAGTAAGGGAAGGGAATTCTCAGGCTATAAATGGAGGAGGTGTGCCAGGTGGTGAAAATGTATATTTACACAGCACAGAGTGCATCTGGGAGTCCTTCCCATGGCAAGGGAGGAGGCCTTGCAGGGACAGATTCAGCTTATAATGCCTTTATGTAATCAAGACCTCTTTTTCCAGCTCTGTGGCTGGAGACAGAAGCCAGTGTGTGGAAACGAGTGAATAAATCATGCTTGTGAATGGTCAAGGAGATGCCTTGCACCTAAAAGGTATCTTCATTCAGCAAGTGAATTCTCACCCCAAGGGCTGGTTTCTGACTCAGCAAGCAGAATTCTGTTGTGGTCAATATCTGGGTGAACGTCCACGCCAATGAGAAAAATCCTGATATGGAAAACCAAACCGTTATAAGCCACAAAAACATAGAGGAGAAAGCATGAATTTAAAATCGTCTAAAAATTAAATTAAAATTATGTCTGAGAAAGAAGGGCTTGATTCTGAATCCCGTAATTCATTCAGCCTCCACCCTCCTTTACTGACTACTCACCAGGTTCAGAAACAGAGATTTCAGAAGGTTGTTTTGACTCAGTTCTCTTTTTTCAATGAGGAGAGTCATTTGTGAATCTATACCGACCCAACCCAGAAGGGGCAGACTGCTGGCAGAGAGAAGGCACTTGATATTCAAAATGAAAGGGAGTGTTTCAAATAATTATTAGAAGTCACCTAATGCACAAAAATTCTAACCTGGACTGTTTGGGCACAAACAGTGGTACGGGTTACCATAAGAAATTCTTTGTTGAATTAATAAACGAACAGCACACGACCTACAGGTTGTGCTGCAGGTCACAATCCTATAATATTTAAATTAGCTCACAATCCTATAATATTTAATTGAGAGTGGGAGAATAAAGCCCACTGTTTTTTTTTCATCTTTCACCTGAAGATGAAATCTATGGCATTTGATGCCCTTAAAAGGTGTTCACTTTCCTCTTCCAAAAGGAGTCATAGGTTTTGCCTTCAACTTGGTGGGTTTAACACTCAGGTCATTAAAGCTTTTACCTCACCCAGAGGCCCTACTTTCTCAGAAAACTAAATGATAAAAAGTGACTAACCAGCAAAACAATCTATTTTAAGAATGAAAAAATTGTGGCCTAAAGTGTATTAGTTTACTTACTTTCAACAGAGCGATGGAAATAGGTTTCCATAGACTTCAAGGATGTGAGCGCTGAAAGGGCATGTGGGCAACACTTTGTCCAATGGCTTTCAGATGCTGTATAGTGGTATAGTGCTGTATAGTGCTTTCTCCCAGGGAGGTCTACCTGTTCCCACAGCATATAAAACAGACCAAGGGGAGCTGCCCTGACCAAAGTGGGGCAAGGGTCTAGAAACCTCAAACCGAGGCTTCCCCTAACACCAAATGAAGCCAGGTTTAAAAAAAAAAAAAAATCCCTGAAGGAAAAAAAATCCTGGAGGAAACAGAAGCCCAGAAAGTTCAGATGATTTGTTCAAAGTCACACAGCTGTAAGGGATGGGTTTGGGATGCAGCTTCTGACTCCACGTTCCTGCTTTTCCTGTTGTGCCCACAGATAGAATGCCAAATCCAAACAGAGCCATTTCCCATTGCGGCGCACGTGCACCCATGTTTGTGGTTTGGCCCTAATTTGACTAGGTCAGTGCCCCCTAACTTTGTTTATAACAGGACCCACATACAGTGTCTGTGAGGCACACTGGGCAAACAGTCAGACCACTGGCCCAGGGGTTTGGGTGGTTCCAAGCCTGGCCCTGCCACCCTGAGGAGTGAGAGGAATCTCTCTCCATATATCTGTAACCCATCGCTGTGACAACGCAGGCTGGGAAGCTCAAGGCTCTGCAGCCCAGCTAACTGCTTCTCCAGAGAAAATTAAGACAGGAAAAGACTTTGGCCTGATCATGTTCTAACTCTGCCCCCAGAGCCTATGATGTATCGTTTTCTAGCACTTGTTCAGTAGCAAGATGTATGCATCCTGAGCAGGGCTGTGTGCTCAACAAAGTCAGCAGATATGCAGCCATATTATTTCTGTGCCACAAAGTTTTCTTAGCATCTATTTGGCCAAATCTCCATGCTAAAAGCTGTGGTGAAAATGAAATTGAATGAGGTCATGAAATAAGTGTCTGATGAATGCCGTCAAAGGCAGATCAGCCAGGTGTTTTCAGAGTGGGTGGAGGCTTCAAGGAGAAGGGATAACTGGACTGTCCTGAAGAAGAGTAGGGTTTCAACAAGCAGAGAAAGGAAAAAGGCCATCCAGGTGAAAGCGACAGAGTGGAGAGTGACAGAATTCCCCTATCAAAGTGGGAAAATTCAAGCCTTCTTAGGGGAAAGGTTTGCTTTGTGATTTGTAAAGGAACAGGGGCCATGGAAAGGCACACTGGAGAAGTGGGGCAGGTCAAGACTGTGGAAGGCCTGGAGTGCTGTACCAAGGAGACTGGATGTTATCCTACACAGGCAGACCTTGGAGATATTGTAGGTTCAGTTCTAGACCACCCAAAGGAGCAAATATTGCAATAAAGTGAGTTTCACAAAATTTTTGGTTTCCCAGTGCATATAAAAGTTATGTTTATATTACAGTGTAGTCTGTTAAGTGTGCAATAGCATTATGTCTCAGAAAACAATGTACATACCTCAATTAAAATATACTTTATTGCTGAAAAATGCTAGCTGTCATCTGACCCTTCAGTGAGTCATAACATTTTTGCAATAGTAACATCAAGGATCACTGATCACAGATCACCATAACAAATATACAATAATGAAAAAGTTTGAACTATTGCAAGAATTACCAAAATGTGACACAGAGACACAAAGTGAGCAAATGGCATTGGAAAAATGCCGCTGATAGACTTGTTCAATGCAGCATTGCCGCAAACCTTCAATTTGTAAAAAACGCAACATCTGCAAAGTGTAATAGAATGAGGTATGCCTGTATTCATTCTAAGACAAGATGTTAGACTCTCACTGGGTGCTAGGTACTATGGTAGGTGTTGGGGATGCAAAAGTAAATTATAGTCTTAGAAGTAGGAGAGCGATCTAAAGAAGTAAAGTGTCATAAGTACTATGATTGAAAGCTGTATCAGAAATAATAGGTAAAAAGCGAGGGTGGTCAACTCTATATGGAGCTTAGGAACCCCTCCAGGGATGAGGTGGGAGGGGGCATTGAAGTTTTTTTTTTTTTTTTTAGTGATGGTGTATTTTATTTTATTTTATTTTTTAACATCTCTATTGGAGTATAATTGCTTTACAATGGTGTGTTAGTTGCTGCTGTATAACATAGTGAATCAGCTATACATACACATGTATCCTCATAGCTCCTCCCTCTTACGTTTCCCTCCCTCCCACTCTCCCTATCCCACCCCTCTAGGTAAGATTTAAGAAAACAGGACTGCTGGGCCAGGGATATGATTAGAGCTGCACTTTAGCAAGATCGCCCTCACCGGGTCATGTGGGATGGTTTGGAGAGAGGGGCAACTGGAGACAAGGATCCTGGCTGGAGGTCACTGTGTGGTCCAGGAAAGAGACAATGAGGGTAATGGCAGCACTGATGGAAAGGAAGACACTGGTGGATCTGGCTGGTCCAAGTGTCAAATCAGATCATGCATTGCTTAGCAACAACCTACAACAAAGTCTAATTCATATAATGAAACTATGAGAGCAAAGTTATGTCTATTTCTCTTCCAGCTATGTAGGAGTGCCTCCAAGGACTGATACAATCAGATAGTCCAACTAATAGAACGTTCCCCATCCCTGTAATGTAAAAATAAATCCTAAATAAATGACTCCTCTTTCTAAATATATCCCTTTTAAACCCATCTCCTGGTATTTATACTAAGAATCTTTACCTATCCCTCCACTCAGTTTCCAAAGTAAATAAATCTTTCGAAAGAAGATTTATGGGGAACTAGGATCTTTATCTTCACATATTTGAAGATTTAATCATGAGGTTTAGACCCTTTTTTTTTTTTTTTTTTTTTTTTTTTTTTGTGGTACGCAGGCCTCTCACTGTTGTGGCCTCTCCCATTGCGGAGCACAGGCTCCGGACGCGCAGGCTCAGCGGCCATGGCTCACGGGCCCAGCCGCTCCGCGGCACGTGGGATCTTCCTGGACCGGGGCACGAACCCGTGTCCCCTGCATCGGCAGGCGGACTCTCAACCACTGCGCCACCAGGGAAGCCCTAGATCCATTTTTGTGTGTAAATGGAAGAACAAATCTTTCTTCCTCTGACCCCCCAGGGGTTTGCTATACATAATGGTAGTAAATCCAATAAATCCCTCAGCAAGCCTATAGACACCCCCCCATATATATTATAGCTCAGAGATGAGCGGACAAAGATACTTTCAAAGAAATTAACCGGGAGAGCAGGCCCTCAAATCTTAGAGAAGCTGCTAAGACTGGGTGGACTCAGAAGCAGCCTTTTTCCTCCTCAATATGTGAGAAGAAGGTCCCTGATGGTGGGTCATGGGCAGGGCAGGCATATGGGCTGTATTTGGATCAGTGAATGTGCTTTGTGCCTAAAATTGTATAATTTGTACATAGTAGTCACTCAATAAATATTTATGGAACTGAATTTTTCAAAGATTTCAGATGAATATAGGGAAAAACTTTCCAACAATTAAAGCTGTTTAACCATGATGACTGGAGAAACAAGAAAGCTCTCTACCATCTTCTTCTCCCCTCTTCTTCCTCCCCCTCCTTCTTCTTTTTCTTCTTAACAACACTATGATTGCAAATACCACTTCATGAGAAAGACCATACTGGAACTACAGGGAATACAAAGTCCCAACTGTGTTTGTGTGTGTGTGTGTGTGTGTGTGTGTGTGTGTGTGTAGTTGGGGGGCAAGAGACCAGAGAATTAGAGATAATAATATACAGAAATGGCTGCTCATTTTATGACAGAAGAGTTCAAAGGAAGAATGATTACATCGGATTGAGAGAACCTAGAGAGGCTTTTTGGAGAAGGATGAATAGAATCTAGAAGGACGGTTAGCATTTTCATAGAGTGAGGGTGGATGAGCAAAGAGAAACACAGGCACCCGTTATCTATTATACTTTGGCTGGGGCACAGGGTACAGAGAGTAGAAGGTAAGATTGGAAAACTCGTTGGGATCATAAGGCAAAGTTTATTAGGGGCTAAGGGGAGGAGTTTGCGTCGATTTCCCCTTTTATGGCTGTTAGCATTTGCCTTATGTATTGAGGTTTGCACTGGATCTGGGTAGCTATTTAGGGTTTCGTTACAATAAAATGATTTAAAAGGATTTAAACTGCATTTTGAGGAGACCTATCTGGCAGCAATGAAATAAAAAGAATATAAGAGAAAGAGGAAAGAGGCAGGGAAACAAGTGAACAGACAATGGCCCAGAAGTAAGATAATGATTACCTGAACTAAGGATGGAGAAAAGGGAACAGGTGTGAGAGAAATAGTGAAGTATGAGGAGGCACTAAAATGGCCCTGAGCTGCTAAGTCTGGATAACTCTAGGTAAGTTAGCTCTATAGATGGAAATAGAACACAGAAGGGATCCTCGCAAAAAAGAAAGGATTCAAAAGAGAGGAAAATGAAGAATTGTTCCTTTGGAAATGTGTTGACATATATACCCACCATGCCTGCTTCATTTTGATTTTAAACATCAGAGTATCACTTCTTTTGTATCTTGCCTATAGTTCATTGCAAATAATGGTGGCAGTGCTGAAATTAGCAAATGATGTACTATTTTATATAAATGAGTATGGACTCAAAGTTATGGTTCTAATAACCAGAGTATTCACTTGCATTCTGATAGGCCTTCTGAAGTGAAAGAGACAAGAGTGTAGATGCAGCAAATTTATCACAGCCCTGAGTATACCCGTGGGAGTGCGTCATTCATTAGAACAAAACACGCCATTTATTTCACACAGGAAAAGTGAGATAAGCACTGGTTTAAGAGATTAGAGCCTGTGAATGTCCCTGAATACTGTCAGAGTGTTTAGTGAACAAGTAAGAAATAAGCTCTTCTGTGCCTGTTTCCTCCAAAAAGAGGATGAGATACCACCCTCAGAAGATGGTGGTGGGGATTGGAGGGATGATGGATGCCAAGTGTCTAGCATGGCACTGACAGTAGGAGCTCAACAAGGAAGGATTCTCTCCGACCTCTCAGCCCATCCCCCAGAACTGGGATCATATCAGGCTCTAAGCCGCAAGGGGGACGTGAAAGCTCGCCTCCAGTAAACCAGGCTCGCCCAGACTGAGAAAAAGGGACTTTTACTCTAGACATAGCTTTGAGGAGGAAAACTGTTTCTCTTTCAACTAATATGAATATATTTAATATTTGAGACATTAGCTAAATCTACTTTTAATACTGTTTTAAAAAATTTAAGCAACTGCAGACCAGACATTGAGAAATGAAGACTTCTGCAGACATGCTAGCTCAGCCGCACTACTGATCCCGTGGACTTTCTGCTTAGAGATTAACTGTAATGGTTTCATTTCACACTTTCCCATTTAAAATGGTGTGTGGCTAGCCTAATGCACTGAACATAGCTATTTCCTGTTTGGTTTTCCATTTCTATAAATACTATATAAGATATTGTACTATTCACTGTGTGAGCTATAATCAGTCATTATAATTTTACTGTGTAAATTTGTATAACAAACGACCCACAAAGACATGCTTCTAACCAGTTGTGTGACCTTAGCAAATTTACTTCTCTTCCTTGGTCTCAAGTCTTCAGCTGAGACAATAGCTTTAATAACGTCCCATTGTTATGAAAATTAATTGTTGGGAGGATTGAGATAGGTACATAAATTTCCTAGCATAATCCTCTTCCCGACTTCCTGTGACAAGGCAAGATGACAATAATTCAGGTTCTGAATATGCCAGAACTCTTCTAAGTGCTTTCTGCACTAACTCAGTGTTCTCAAGGACCTTATGAGTTAGGAACTATGATTATCCCCATTTTATAGAAGAGGAAACTGAGGCACAGGGAGGTTAAGGAACTCGCATAAGGTCACTTACAAGTAAGCATGGTCAAGTCCAGATCATTGGTACCAGAGTTTGGATTCATGGGCTCTGTGGCTCTTGCCACATCTGGGTTCATGACTTTAACATTTTTGGTGATTTCATGTCTGTGATCCATAAGTTTTGATGAAGGAAGGTCGGGATCTCTATTAAAAATAGAGTCAAAATGCTGGATAGACGTTTACATTTCTTTTGGTTTGATCTCTTTTTCCAGGTCACACTAGTAGAACTAAATCAAGCCAGTAAACGGCTGCCCAGCCCTCTCCCCCCACTTGATAAATGTGCTCTTAATTTAACCAAGGCTTCAGAAAAAAACCAAACTCTGCCCTTTGAGTCTCAGATGAATCACCTCACATTCCCATCTGAGGGGCCTTACACCCCTTTTGCCTCCTGGATTCTGGACGCATGAGGAAGGTGTGCCTTTTGATATTGCTGGTCAAGTTGCACTTCCTCCCACTGAAACACTGACTCTGAGTATCTATGTGTACATCATCTCATTGTGCCCTTGGGGCTTTCTCTAACAAGGGGGTATAGATGTAGAAAACCCAGAACAGTCCCTTGATTTTCACACACACACACACACACACACACACACACACACACACATTGTCTTATATGTATTTGATATAATTTATAAATACTTTATGCTCTTTTACTGAAGACTTAGATAAATAGAGGGGTTTACATCATACCCATGCAAACAAATAAATTAATATTTATATGATATAAATATTTTTTCCATCAACTGAGACTGACTACTACAATATTCTCCCCTACCTCTTACCCCCACCCTCACTAATAAAAAATATTATACTTTCATTTTTTTAATACAGAATTCAGCCCTCTCCTTGTTCTCTTTTCTTTCCATAACTCACCTGGGGCCGAACTTTTCTGCTCAACTCTTCACATCAGGCTGGCTCATCAAGGTAGGAGAAATTCTGAGGCCAGGTGCTAAGATAGTCTATTCCCATTCTGTTCCATTAAGCTTGTCCACAGCCTTAGTGAGGAATGCATCTCTGTGAACAACCAACCTTGATAATTAGGTGGCAAGTGCTAACATCTCACCTCATATCTCCTTCTTTTGCCTCTTGTCCTATGTGCAGAAGCCCAGAGTGTGGGATCCATCCAGCCGGACATAATATTCCATCCCAGAGACTGCTTCTTGGTGAAGAAGCTGTTTTTAATGTTCCCCCACTCCAGAGGCGATTGGCTGGAGGAGAAGAGATTGGAACTGAGGCAAGAGAAGTGTCACCGTGGAGGGCTCTTTGCACCACGGGGTGGGAAAGAAAGGTGCTGATGGAAGGACGAATGAGCAGAGTTTAGGGGGCACCACCAGGGGAGAATCAGAGAAGGGATTATGGCAGAGAAAGACCCGGAAGCTTCAGTTGACTGAGAGCCCTACAAAAATAAGTTGGAGACTGAGAATCAGGTCCGGGTCTACTGGATGGTCACTCCTGTCTTATCCTTTGCTCCTGGGCAGCAAGCTTCCATTTTTCTCTCCCCTCCTCTATGTCTTTTACCTCATGGTCAGCATTTCCAATTAACATTTATTTAACACCAAGGATGGGGTAGATATTTGGAGAACAGACTAAGAAGAAAAGCCTGGATCCTGCCCTGGAAAGCTTTTGGGGTCTTTCCCAAAGATGACACCTGATTCTTCTAGAGCTGCTGTACCAGGTAACTTGAGAGCAAGTGGGAAACCCATTTCGCCCAGATTTACTCCCAGCTATCTTCAAACCAGGATAATAAAGAACACAATATGAATTAGTAAAGTTTCCAATTATGCCAAATACATGGACTTTGGCACACAAAAGTCAAAAATGTCTCGAGAAGGTATACACTTCCTAAGCAGAAAGCTGTTCAGCGCCAGAACAGCCAACCCCTGGGAGTGTGGACATTCTGGCCTCTGAAGGAGGGTGAGTGGTTGCTGTAAAGTCTTCCAGCAACACTTCAGAGTCAACACCATCAGCCAGTTTGTCTTCATGGAAACCATTTTGCCATCAAAGAAAAATTCTATTTTCCCCTCATTTAATTACCTGGAGTTTGCTAAATTAAAAGCACTAAGAGACAGGGAGCCAACACCTACAAATGGGAAGTCTCAGTCTCCTCTGTTTTCTGCAGATCCGTGCTTCCTTGAAAACAGACACTGGGCAATGGAAAATATGGCAAAAGTTTTAACATTTGTGCTAAAAGGAAAAACACCTTTCCTTTCCTTTACATTGGCCAGCCACACCTGGCAAGGCAAAGACCAGCTGAGTGAAGAGTCACTTGTGCAAAATCCAGCTGAGCTGTCAGTTGAGCTCAGCAAGCAGTGACTTGGAAAAAAAAAATCAGGGGAAACAATCTTCAGCTTAAGATATATTGCAGTTCTGGTGTTACAACATATATATTGGGTTGGCTGAGAAGTTCGTTCGGGTTTTCCGAAAGATGTTACAGAAAAACCTGAAAGAACTTCTTGGCCAACCCGGTATTATATATGTTTAATTATATGTATTATGTACATAATATATAATCAACTTTTTTGAATTGACAAGAAGTTGGTCATTCACCTTCAAAGAAATGTTTTCAAGAAAATATCCCAAAGTATCCAATTTTATTTTATATTGTATTAATGCCTAGCACACAATACAAGAAAACTAAAAGCAGTGAAAAGAATTCTCTGTAAAGCAGAAAATATTTGCTCTAAAATTTCCAATGAGATGCCAGTCCTTTGTGAAGCTAAGTAGAGGAGGAGACAGGAGATAGGGGCACCTTAATAATCCCTTTAAGTCTTCTCTCTAATTTGGCCAGAAAGGAATTTACATCTTTGCTTGATCTAAAACATGTGTTCCCAGGTGGGAAAAAGAAGTCTGGCTGTGGGGAGAGGAGGTAATGCTACTCTTTGCTTTTCCACATGGCTTTAGTCAAAACCTGCTTAACTTTTTTGGAAAGAGTTTCTCTGTTTGAAAAATAGAAACACAGATGCTTCCTAACAGACCCTGATTGTCACATGTCTTGAGATTGAGGTGAGGAAAGTGGAAATGTTTTTACCTGTTCTGGAATGAGTGGGGTGGTAGCACAGAGCCGTGCCCCAGCACACTCTCCTCCCCATCCTAATGCCCAGACCAACCTGACATTCTTTGGAGTCTGTACATGGCATTAACGAAAGCTGAAAAAGCTTTCCCTAACATTCAATTCCTTAGTCAACTTCTGGGCCCCTTTAAACTGTGAACAAGACGACCCTTGTTCTGGAAAATATATCACCTCTTGCCAACACACACACATATACAAAAACACAACTGTTGGGCAAATAAATCTTTCCAGAGAAAATAGATTCCTTTCCAATTCAGTCAACTGTACTGAGCTGGAAAGAGAGAAATGTTATTTTTCCAGGATGAAGGGAAAACAAGATCTCTCCTATTTACCCTGTCTAGCCCGTTTCAAAAGAAGGTCAGTTTAGTGCCTTCGTAAAAAAAAAAAAAAAACTCAAGTGTTGTTTATCAGAAGACACTTGGTTCCTTTCAGACTGGGAATCACACGTTGGAGCTCTATACTTTTTCTCTTTGACCTAAGATACACATGGCAGGGCTGAATTCCCTGCTGCTCTGGAGAAGTCACCAGTGTTGGGAATGGGAAAGACAGAGGGTGGGGACAGATTCTGATGATGTGGGATTCTTTGATATGGGCCACCCTCTCCGTCGCCAGCCTGTGTCTCACCCAAATCACTGAGCATGAAATATTGAGCTTATCAATTGATCTCCACTTCATTCAAGGCTGCACACATATTCTATGCTTACTTTTACCTATATTCTCCATGCTTTGTGGACCTGACTCATCACCTAGGAGAGTGAGAAACATGGAGTAATGAAGTGCCTGGCTGAGGAGTATGGGTAGAATTTAAACTGGACATAAGGCTGTACATTCCCCGGCATGTTCTCTAAAGCTTACTAGAGTGAGTCTCAAGGAAGTCCCATCCATGGCTCTGCTAACCTGAGACTGAAGATCCCAGTTTTCTAGCTCCCCAACAGGAAGATAGGCTTCATGTTGTATGGCAGAGAGAATATAACTGTTACTCATTTAAAGTCTGGTGGAAAAAATCAAATTTGTTTTTTTGTGATGAATTTGGGAGACTAAACTTTAAAAAATCTTATTAAAAAATGTTCCCACAACAAGAATGAACCTTGAGGACATTATGCTAAGTGAAATAAATCAGTCACAAGAAGACAAATACTGTTCAATTCCATTTATATGCGACGTCTAAAGTAGTCAAACTCTTAGGAAGTAGAATGGTGGTTAGTGGGGGCTGGGGGGAGAGGGGAAAAGGGAGTTGCTGTTTAATGTGTATAAAGTTTCAGATTTACAAGATGAAAAAGTTCTGGAGATCTGTTTCATAACGATGTAAATATACTCAAAACTACTAAACTGTACACTTAAAAATAGTAAAGTTCATGGTATGTGTTTTTATCACACAAGCCAAAACAAAAAAATCTGTTGTCTACATAATTATTTTAGAAACTAGAGAATAACAGACTTGAAATGGATTTGAGAGAAGTCATCTTGTCACCCTCCCACCCAACGCAGGATATTGTATTAGATTTGGCAGAGAAAGGAAATAATTTCAACCTTTTTCATTTGTTTCAAGTATTGTTAATACTTGTCTTGCCCAATTTGTGGTTACCATAAGCTTATGCAATATGTGTTTCTTTCCTCTCTGTTTCATTCCAAACCAATTCCAAGCAGAATAAATGATCTGCTTGATTGCATTGGAACGTGAGTGGGCCCCAAAAGGAAAAAGTTGTCTCCTCCCTTCCCATTTGTTTAATGGCTGCTGTGGTTTGGATCTTCCCAGGTCTGGGAGGAAATAAGATTTGTTTAAGAATTCAAATTCTGGCCTCTTTCGTATAAGCACAAGATGTAATAAATAGCCAATTAAGAAACAAAAAAGAATTCATATTCTGAACCCGAGGAGAAGAGTCAGAAAACCTGCAGTTCCTCAAGATGCAGCCAAAACTGCTGCATGGACTCCTGGTTCAAGAGATCATTCCAAGACCCCGTTTCAGCCTGGCTCCAGAGGTTGGAGAGAAAGGAGGGAGCATTTGCAAAGACCTTCTTTCCAGAAGCACTAAACGCCTAAAGACCGTTCCAAAGAAACCTCCATTTCCAATGACTGAGGTGGGGAAAAAAATGCTGTGTTGTTTCTTAGACAAACTCTTATCATCTGAGAATGATAGAGAGGAACTTGATTTTAAAAAGAACGTTTAAATAATGCAGGATTTAAAACGTTGTGTCTAGACCTGTGCTATTCAATGCCACAGCCACTAGTGCTTACTTGTGGTTAGTAAGCACTTGACATGGCTCATCTGAATTGAGATGTGTTCTAAGTATAAAATATACTGTATTTTGAAACAATAAAAAGATATAAATATCTTGTTAATAACTTTTATATTGCTCACATGTTGAAATTATATTTTGTATATATTGGGTTAAATAAAGTCTATTATTAAAATCAATTTAGCCTGTTCTTTTTATTTTCTTAACATGGCTACTAAACATTTTAAGTAACAAATGTGACTTGTATTATATTCTTTTTTTTTTTTTTTTTTATTAACATCTTTATTGGGGTATAATTACTTTACAATGGTGTGTTAGTTTCTGCTTTATAACAAAGTGAATCAGTTATACATATACATAAGTTCCCATATCTCTTCCCTCTTGCGTCTCCCTCCCTCCCACCCTCCCTATCCCACCCCTCCAGGCTGTCACAGAGCACCGAGCCAATATCCCCGTGCCATGCGGCTGCTTCCCTCTAGCTATCTACCTTACTACGTTTGTTAGTGTGTATATGTCCATGACTCTCTCTCGCCCCGTCACAGCTCACCCTTCCCCCTCCCCATAACCTCAAGTCCGTTCTCTAGGAGGTCTGCGTCTTTATTCCTGCCTTACCCCTAGGTTCTTCATGACATTTTTTTTTTTCTTAAATTCCATATATATGTGTTAGCATACTGTATTTGTCTTTTTCGTTCTGACTTACTTCACTGTGTATGACAGACTCTAGGTCTATCCACCTCATTACAAATAGCTCAATTTCGTTTCTTTTTATGGCTGAGTAATATTCCATTGTATATATGTGCCACATCTTCTTTATCCATTCATCCGATGATGGGCACTTAGGTTGTTTCCATCTCCGGGCTATTGTAAATAGAGCTGCGATGAACATTTTGGTACATGACTCTTTTTGAATTTCGGTTTTCTCAGGGTATATGCCCAGTAGTGGGATTGCTGGGTCATATGGTAGTTCTATTTGTAGTTTTTTAAGGAACCTCCATACTGTTCTCCATAGTGGCTGAACCAATTCACATTCCCACCAGCAGTGCAAGAGGGTTCCCTTTTCTCCACACCCTCTCCAGCATTTATTGTTTCTAGATTTATTGATGATGGCCATTCTGACTGGTGTGAGATGATATCTCATTGTAGTTTTGATTTGCATTTCTCTAATGATTAATGATGTTGAGCATTCTTTCATGTGTTTGTTGGCAGTCTGTATATCTTCTTTGGAGAAATGTCTATTTAGGTCTTCTGCCCATTTTTGGATTGGGTTGTTTGTTTTTTTGTTGTTGAGCTGCATGAGCTGCTTGTAAATTTTGGAGATTAATCCTTTGTCAGTTGCTTCATTTGCAAATATTTTCTCCCATTCTGAGGGTTGTCTTTTGGTCTTGTTTATGGTTTCCTTTGCTGTGCAAAAGCTTTGAAGTTTCATTAGGTCCCATTTGTTTATTTTTGTTTTTATTTCCATTACTCTAGGGGGTGGGTCAGAAAGAATCTTGCTGTGATTTATGTCATAGAGTGTTCTGCCTATGTTTTCCTCTAATAGTTTGATAGTTTCTGGCCTTATATTTAGGTCTTTAATCCATTTTGAGCTTATTTTTGTGTATGGTGTTAGGGAGTGTTCTAATTTCATTCTTTTACATGTACCTGTCCAGTTTTCCCAGCACCATTTATTGAAGAGGCTGTCCTTTTTCCACTGTACATTCCTGCCACCTTTATCAAAGATAAGGTGTCCATATGTGCATGGGTTTATCTCTGGGCTTTCTATCCTGTTCCATTGATCTATCTTTCTGTTTTTGTGCCAGTACCATACTGTCTTGATAACTGTAGCTTTGTAGTATAGTCTAAAGTCAGGGAGCCTGATTCCTCCAGTTCCTTTTTTTGTTCTCAAGATTGCTTTGGCTATTCAGGGTCTTTTGTGTTTCCATACAAATTGCGAAATTTTTTGTTCTAGTTCTGTGAAAAATGCCAGTGGTAGTTTGATAGGGATTGCATTGAATCTATAGATTGCTTTGGGTAGTAGAGTCATTTTCACAATGTTGATTCTTCCAATCCAAGAACATGGTATATGTCTCCATCTATTTGTATCATCTTTAATTTCTTTCATCAGTGTCTTATAGTTTTCTGCATACAGGTCTTTTGTCTCCTTAGGTAGGTTTATTCCTAGATATTTTATTCTTTTTGTTGCAATGGTAAATGGGAGTGTTTTCTTGATTTCACTTTCAGATTTTTCATCATTAGTATATAGGAATGCCAGAGATTTCTGTGCATTAATTTTGTATCCTGCTACTTTACCAAATTCATTGATTAGCTCTAGTAGTTTTCTGGTAGCATCTTTAGGCTTCTCTATGTATAGGATCATGTCATCTGCAAACAGTGACAGCTTTACTTCTTCTTTTCCGATTTGTATTCCTTTTATTTCCTTCTCTTCTCTGATTGCTGTGGCTAAAACTTCCAAAACTATGTTGAATAAGAGTGGTGAGAGTGGGCACCCTTGTCTTGTTCCTGATCTTAGTGGAAATGCTTTCAGTTTTTCACCATTGAGGATGATGTTTGCTGTGGGCTTGTCGTATATGGCCTTTATTATGTTGAGGAAAGTTCCCTCTATGCCTACTTTCTGCAGGGTTTTTATCATAAATGGGTGTTGAATTTTGTCAAAAGCTTTCTCTGCATCTATTGAGATGATCATATGGTTTTTCTCCTTCAGTTTGTTAATATGGTTTATCACATTGATAGATTTGCGTATATTGAAGAATCCTTGCATTCCTGGAACAAACCCCACCTGATCATGGTGTATGATCCTTTTAATGTGCTGTTGGATTCTGTTTGCTAGTATTTTGTTGAGGATTTTTGCATCTATGTTCATCAGTGATATTGGTCTGTAGTTTTCTTTCTTTGTGACATCCTTGCCTGGTTTTGGTATCAAGGTGATGGTGGCCTCGTAGAATGAGTTTGGGAGTGTTCCTCCCTCTGCTATATTTTGGAAGAGTTTGAGAAGGATAGGTGTTAGCTCTTCTCTAAATGTTTGATAGAATTCGCCTGTGAAGCCATCTGGTCCTGGGCTTTTCTTTGTTGGAAGATTTTTAATCACAGTTTCAATTTCAGTGCTTGTGATTGGTCTGTTCATATTTTCTATTTCTTCCTGATTCAGTCTTGGCAGGTTGTGCATTTCTAAGAATTTGTCCATTTCTTCCAGATTGTCCATTTTATTGGCATAGAGTTGCTTGTAGTAATCTCTCATGATCTCTTTTATTTCTGCAGTGTCAGTTGTTACCTCTCCTTTTTCATTTCTAATTCTATTGATTTGAGTCTTCTCCCTTTTTTTCTTGATAAGTCTGGCTAGTGGTTTATCTATTTTGTTTATCTTCTCAAAGAACCAGCTTTTAGTTTCATTGATCTTTGCTATTGTTTCCTTCATTTCTTTTTCATTTATTTCTGATCTGATTTTTATGATTTCTTTCCTTCTGCTAGCTTTGGGGTTTTTTTGTTCTTCTTTCTCTAATTGCTTGAGGTGCAAGGTTAGGTTGTTTATTCTAGATGTCTCCTGCTTCTTAAGGTGGGCTTGTATTGCTATAAACTTCCCCCTTAGAACTGCTTTTGCTGCATCCCACAGGTTTTGGGTCGTTGTGTCTCCATTGTCATTTGTTTCTAGGTATTTTTTGATTTCCTCTTTGATTTCTTCAGTGATCACTTCATTATTAAGTAGTGTATTGTTTAGCCTCCATGTGTTTGTATTTTTTACAGATCTTTTCCTGTAATTGATATCTAGTCTCATGGCGTTGTGGTCAGAAAAGATACTTGATACAATTTCAATTTTCTTAAATTTGCCAAGGCTTGATTTGTGACCCAAGATATGATCTATCCTGGAGAATGTTCCGTGAGCACTTGAGAAAAATGTGTATTCTGTTGTTTTTGGATGGAGTGTCCTATAAATATCAATTAAGTCCATCTTGTTTAATGTATCATTTAAAGCTTGTGTTTCCTTATTTATTTTCATTTTGGATGATCTGTCCATGGGTGAAAGTGGGGTGTTTAAGTCCCCTACTATGAATGTGTTACTGTCAATTTCCCCTTTTATGGCTGTTAGTATTTGCCTTATGTATTGAGGTGCTCCTATGTTGGGTGCATAAATATTTACAATTGTTATATCTTCTTCTTGGATCGATCCCTTGATCATTATGTAGTGTCCTTCTTTGTCTCTTTTAATAGTCCTTATTTTAAAGTCTATTTTGTCTGATATGAGAATTGCTACTCCAGCTTTCTTTTGGTTTCCATTTGCATGGAATATCTTTTTCCATCCCCTTACTTTTAGTCTGTATGTGTCTCTAGGTCTGAAGTGGGTCTCTTGTAGACAGCATATGTAAGGGTCTTGTTTTTGTATCCATTCAGCTAATCTGTGTCTTTTGGTGGGAGCATTTAGTCCATTTACATTTAAGGTAATTATCGATATGTATGTTCCTATTCCCATTTTCTATATTGTTTTGGGTTCGTTATTATAGGTCTTTTCCTTCTCTTGTGTTTCTTGCCTAGAGAAGATCCTTTAGCATTTGTTGTAAAGCTGGTTTGGTGGTGCTGAACTCTCTCAGCTTTTGCTTGTCTGTAAAGGTTTTTATTTCTCCATCAAATCTGAATGAGATCCTTGCTGGGTAGAGTAGTCTTGGTTGCAGGTTTTTCTCCTTCATCACTTTCAGTATGTCCTGCCACTCCCTTCTGGCTTGTAGGGTTTCTGCTGAAAGATCAGCAGTTAACCTTATGGGGATTCCCTTATGTGTTATTTGTTGTTTTTCCCTTGCTGCTTTTAATATGCTTTCTTTGTATTTAATTTTTGACAGTTTGATTAATATGTGTCTTGGCGTATTTCTCCTTGTATTTATCCTGTATGGGACTCTCTGTGCTTCCTGGACTTGATTAACTATTTCCTTTCCCATATTAGGGAAGTTTTCAACTATAATCTCTTCAAATATTTTCTCAGTCCCTTTCTTTTTCTCTTCTTCTTCTGGAACCCCTATAATTCGAATGTTGGTGCGTTTAATGTTGTCCCAGAGGTCTCTGAGACTGTCCTCAGTTCTTTTCATTCTTTTTTCTTTATTCTGCTCTGCAGTAGTTATTTCCACTATTTTATCTTCCAGGTCACTTATCCGTTCTTCTGCCTCAGTTATTCTGCTATTGATCCCATCTAGAGTATTTTTAATTTCATTTATTGTGTTGTTCATCATTGCTTGTTTCATCTTTAGTTCTTCTAGGTCCTTGTTAACTGATTCTTGCATTTTGTCCATTCTATTGTCCATTCTATCTCCAAGATTTCGGATCAACCTTACTATCATTATTCTGAATTCTTTTTCAGGTAGACTGCCTATTTCCTCTTCATTTGTTAGGTCTGGTGCATTTTTATCTTGCTCCTTTATCTGCTGTGTGTTTTTCTGTTTTC
This sequence comes from Stenella coeruleoalba, assembly GCF_951394435.1. Lineage (NCBI taxonomy): Eukaryota > Metazoa > Chordata > Mammalia > Artiodactyla > Delphinidae > Stenella > Stenella coeruleoalba. The sequence continues at coordinate 22,293,436 of NC_137164.1, read as the reverse complement.
TCATTTTGCTTATCTTACTGTGTTTGGGGTCTCCTTTTTGCAGGCTGCAGGTTCGTAGTTCCTCCTGTTTTTGATGTCTGTCTCCAGTGGCTAAGGTTGGTTCAGTGGGTTGTGTAGGCTTCCTGGTGAAGGGGACTAGTGCCTGTGTTGTGGTGGAAGGGGCTGGATCTTGTCTCTCTAGTGGGCAGGTTCACGTCTGGTGGTGTGTTTTGGGGTGTCTGTGGCCTTATTATGATTTTAGGCAGCCTCTCTGCTAATGGGTGGGGTTGTGTTCCTGTTTTGCTAGTTGTTTGGTACAGGTTGTCCAGCACTGTGGCTTGCTTGTCGTTGAGTGAAGCTGGGTGCTGGTGTTAAGATGGAGGTCTCTGGGAGATTTTCGCCGTTTGATATTATCTGGAGCTGGGAGGTCTCTTGTGAACCAGTGTCTTGAAGTTGGCTCTCCTACCTCAGAGGGAGAGCCCTGCCTCCTGGCTGGAGCACCAAGAGCCTTTCATCCACACGGCTCAGAATAAAAGGGAGAAAAAGTAGAGGGAATTAGTAGACGTATGAGGAAAGAAAGAAGGAAAGGAGGGAAGGAAGGAGGGAAGGAAGGAAGGAAGGAAGGAAGAAAGAAAGAAAGAAGCAAAGAAGGAAAGAAGGCAAGAAGGAACGAAAGGAGGGAGGGAGGGAGGGAGGAAGGAAGGAGGGAAAGAAGTAAAAACAAAAAGAAAGAAGATACAGTAAAAATAAAATAAAGTATAATAAAGTTATTGAATTAAAAAATTCTTAATTAGAAAAAAAAAAAAAGGACGGATAGAACCTTAGGACAAATGTTGGAAGCAAAGCTGTACAGACAAAGTCTTACACAGAAGCGTACACATACACCCTCACAAAAAGAGGTAAAGGGGGAAAAATCATAAATCTTGCTGTCAGAGACCACCTCCTCAATTTGGGATAATTCGTTGTCTAAAGGAGGGAAGGAAGGAGGGAAGGAAGGAAGGAAGGAAGGAAGAAAGAAAGAAGCAAGGAAGGAAAGAAGGCAAGAAGGAATGAAAGGAGGGAGGGAGGAAGGAAGGAAGGAGGGAAAGAAGGGAAAACAGAAAGAAGATACAGTAAAAATAAAATAGAGTATAATAAAGTTATTGAATTAAAAAATTCTTAATTAGAAAAAAAAAAAAAAAAAGGACGGATAGAACCTTAGGACAAATGTTGGAAGCAAAGCTGTACAGACAAAGTCTTACACAGAAGCGTACACATACACCCTCACAAAAAGAGGTAAAGGGGGAAAAATCATAAATCTTGCTGTCCGAGACCACCTCCTCAATTTGGGATAATTCGTTGTCTAAAGGAGGGAAGGAAGGAGGGAAGGAAGGAAGGAAGGAAGGAAGAAAGAAAGAAGCAAGGAAGGAAAGAAGGCAAGAAGGAACGAAAGGAGGGAGGGAGGAAGGAAGGGAGGAGGGAAAGAAGGGAAAACAGAAAGAAGATACAGTAAAAATAAAATAGAGTATAATAAAGTTATTGAATTAAAAAATTCTTAATTAGAAAAAAAAAAAAAAAAAAGGGACAGATAGAACCTTAGGACAAATGTTGGAAGCAAAGCTATACAGACAAAGTCTTACACAGAAGCGTACACATACACCCTCACAAAAAGAGGTAAAGGGGGAAAAATCATAAATCTTGCTGTCAGAGACCACCTCCTCAATTTGGGATGATTCGTTGTCTAAAGGAGGGAAGGAAGGAAGGAAAGAAAGAAAGAAAGAAAGGACGAAGGTAAAGTATAATAACGTTCTTAAAATTAAAATTGATTATTAAGAAAAAAAATTTTAAGAAAAAACCATGGACGGATAGAACCTAGGACAAATGGTGGAAGCAAGACTATACAGACAAGATCTCACACAGAAGCATACACATACACATTCACAAAAAGAGGAATAGGGAGAAAAATCATAGATCTTGCTCCCAAAGTCCACCTCCTTAATTTGGGATGATTGGCTGTCTATTCATGTATTCCACAGATGCAGGGTACATCAAGTTGATTGTGGAGCTTTAATCCGCTGCTTCTGAGGCTGCTGGGAGAGATTTCCCTTTCTCTTCTTTGTTCTCACAGCTCCCAGGGGCTCAGCTTTGGATTTGGCCCTGCCTCTGCGTGTAGGTCGCTGGAGGGCGTCTGTTTTTTGCTCAGACAGGACGGGGTTAAAGGAGCCGCTGATTCGGGGGTTCTGGCGTACGGAGGCCGGCGGCGGGGAGGGAGGGGCACGGAATGCGGGGCGGGCCTGCGGCGGCAAAGTCCGGCGTGACTCTGCACCAGCCCGAGGCCCGCCGTGCGCTCTCCCGGGGAAGTCGTCTCCGGATCCCGGGAACCCGGCAGTGGCGGGCTGCACAGGCTCCGCGGAAGAGGGGAGTGGAGAGCGACCTGCGCTCGCGCACAGGCCCCTTGGTGGCGGCAGCAGCAGCCCCAACGTCTCCCGCCTGCCTTGGGGTCCACGCCTCCAGCCGCGGCTTGCGCCCGTCTCTGGAGTCAGCGCCCTCAGCCGCGGCTCACGCCCGTCTCTGGGGTCCGCGCCCTCAGCCGCGGCTCGCGCCCGTCTCTGGGGTCCGCGCCCTCAGCCGCGGCTCGCGCCCGTCTCTGGGGTCCGCGCCCTCAGCCGCGGCTCGCGCCCGTCTCTGGGGTCCGCGCTTTCAGCCGCGGCTCGCGCCCGTCTCTGGAGTCCGCGCTTTCAGCCGCGGCTCGCGCCCGTCTCTGGGGTCCGCGCTTTCAGCCGCGGCTCGCGCCCGTCACTGGGGTTCGCGCTTTTAGCCGCGGCTCGCACCCGTCTCTGGAGTTCCTTTAAGCAGCGTTCTTAAACCCCTCTCCTCACGCACCAGGAAACAAAGAGGGAAGAAAAAGTCTCTTGCCTCTTCGGCAGGTGCCGGCTTTTCCCCGGACTCCCTCCCGGCTAGCTGTGGTGCACTAACCCCTTCAGGCTATGTTCAAGCCGCCAACCCCAGTCCTCTCCCTGCGCTCCGTCCGAAACCGAAACCCTAGCCTCAGAGCCTCAGCTCGCAGCCCCGCCCGTCCCGGCGGGTGAGCAAACAAGCCTCTCGGGCTGGTGAGTGCCGGTCGGCACCGATCCTCTGTGCGGGAATCTCCCCGCTTTGCCCTCCGCACCCGTTGCTGTGCACTCCTCCGCGGCTTCGAAGCTCCCCCCTCCGCCTCCCGCAGTCTCCGCCCGCGAAGGGGCTTCCTAGTGTGTGGAAACTTTTCCTCCTTCACAGCTCCCTCCCACTGGTGCAGGTGCCGTCCCTATTCTTTTGTCTCTGTTTATTCTTTTTTCCTTTTGCCCTACCCAGGTACGTGGGGAGTTTCTTGCCTTTTGGGAGGTCTGAGGTCTTCTGCCAGCCTTCAGTAGGTGTTCTGCAGGAGTTGTTCCACGTGTAGATGTATTTCTGGTGTATCTGTGGAGAGGAAGGTGATCTCCGCGTCTTACTCTTCCGCCATCTTCCCTTCCTTGTATTATATTCTTATTGGACAGGCTGATGTAGACTACTCTGTGTAGAATTAATAAAAGAAGAATGGAAGGTAAGGGTCTATGATGATATGATAATAATATTAATGATAATAATAGACAGCCTTTATGATACATCTACTGTGTCCAAAGCTTAACCTCTATGATTTTATTTAATCCTAATAACAATCCTGAAAAGTAATTATTATTATTCCACTTATTGAAAGGTTGAGCATCTCGCTCAAAATTGCAGTTTTCTAGTGGTAGAGCTGGTATTTAAATTCAGGTTTTCTGGCACCAAAATACATGACCTTCCAGTTTGAAATGATGTCTCTTGGACTGTCATGTTTTGTTGTCATTTGTCTCTACATATTTTTTTATTTCCTCTTTGATTTCTTCAGTAACCCGTTGGTTGTTTAGTAACATATTGTTTAGTCTCCATGTATTTTTCTTTTTGCAGTTTTTTTCCTGTAATTGATTTCTAATCCCATAGCGTTGTGGTCAGAAAAGATGCTTGGTATGATTTCAATTTTCTTAAATTTACTGAGGCTTGATTCGTGCCCAAGATGTGATCTATCCTAGAGAGTGCTCCATGTGCCCTCGAGAAGAAAGTGCATTCGGCTGTTTTTGGATGGAATGTTCTATAAATATCAATTAAGTCCACTTGGTCTAATGTGTCACTTAAGGCCTATGTTTCCTTACTGATTTTCTGTCTGGGTGATCTGTCCATTTATGAGAGTGGGGTACAGTAAGTTCCCTACATACAAACCTTCAAGTTGCAAACTTTCAAAATGCAAATGTATGTTCGCATGTCCAATCATGTAAGTTAGTTCACGTGTCTGGTGTACATTGTCATATGCATGCATCGTCTACAAGTGGTTGTGCTTTTGTGCACTTTACTGTACAGTACTGTATAGAGTACAGTAGTACAGTATCTTTATTTCAAGCCCAGGATGTCCAGAAGCAAGTTTAAAAGCAGTGGTGATGTAGCTGGTACTGTGAAGAAGCAGCAAGCAATAATGGAAACAAAAGTGAAAATAATTGAGAGTAGAAGGAGAAGAAAAGATGGTAGACGTTGCTTGCTCTTATAACATGAACTGTTCAACCATCAGCACAATTCTAAAGAACAAGACAAGATCATGGAACATGTGAAGTCTGCTGTGCTGCTGATGTTGACAATAATATTGAAGAAGCATGGAAACGGGATGGAGGAGATGGAGAAACTTCTCAGCGTGCAGATGAAGGATCAGCATCAGCGTTGAGTCCCGCTCAGCTTAATGCTGATTCAAGAGAAAGCTAAAATCCCTTATGAAGATGTGAAGAAGAATCATGACAAAGAATCAGAGGGTGCATCTTTTAATTCCAGCCATGGCTGGTTTCATTGGTTCAAGGCTAGAGCCAGCCTTCACAATGTAAAAGTAAGTGGCGAGACAGTAGGTGCCCGGGAATCTCCTGAAACACTTCGAGAAATTATTGATGAAGGCACGTATTTACCTGAGCAGGTTTTTAAGGTGGATGAGACAGGACTGTACTGGAAGAGGATGCCAGACCAAGCTTACATCAGTAAGGAGGAAAAGTTGATGCCAGGCAATAAAGCAGCAAAGGATAGGCTAACTCTGTTGTTTGATGGCAGTGCTTCTGGCAATATGAAGCTGAAGCCTCTGTTAGTTTATCATTCACAGAACCCAAGCGCCCTTAATAACATAGCTAAGGGCTCCCTTCCTGTTTTGTGGAAGAGTAACCCCAAAGCCTGGGTTACACAGGCCATTTTCCAGGACTGGTTTTCCACCACTTTATCCCAGAGGTAGAGAAATACTGCTTGGAGATGTACATCCCATTCAGTGTTTTTTTGCTGCTCGACAGTGCTCCAGGCCAACCCCATTCATGGACAACTTTCATCCCAATGTCAAAGTAGTGCATCTTCCACTGAATACTATGCCACTCATCCAACCTATGGACCAGGAAGTTATAATGGCTTTCAAGAAATATTATTTATGTCACACTTTTTGTCAGGCAGTAAAGGCAACTGACTAATCAGGAACACCCTTGCAACAATTTTGGAAGGACTATAACATCTACAAGGCCATAAAAAACATTGACTTTGCTTGGCATGAAGTTATGGCCATCACCATGAATGGAGTTTGGAAGAACTTTTGCCCAAAGTTTGTTCACGATTTTCATGGATTTGAGAAGATGGATAAGGAGTCCAAAGAGGTATTCGGCAACTTAGTGACCCTCAGCAAGAAGCTGGAGCTAGATTTGCAAGAGGATGACTTCTCTGAACCCCTTGCTGTGCAACATGAGGAGCTTACTGATGAAGACCTGACAGAATTGAAGGGCCAGAGAAAGGACAAAGAGAGACAAGAGGAAGAAGTAACTGAAGAACCAAAGAGATTCATGACACAGGAAATGGCAAGGAGGCACTGTTAGGTTTTGGGGCACAGGACCTGAATGTAGAATGGTACATGAAGGTTGCAGCAGCCATTCAGAATGCAATCCAGTGCTACCATGTCATCTATGATGAGAAGAAAAGAGCTATGACCCAGATATCACTGGATCATTTTTTCAAGAGGGTAGATAGAATTGAATCCAGCAAGGAACCAGTACCTGTGCCACCATCGTCAGGCATGAGTGAAATTGCAGCTTGCCCTCCATCTCCTATTGCTGACAATCCTTCAGCTCTACCATCCCCTACCTCCTCTTGCCTGTTTACTTGATGCCAGCCCCTGCATGCCAGCTGTTGTACTGTACCACTGTACTTTTCAAGATACTGTACTGTAAGATTAAAAATGTTTTCTTTATTTTTTGTTTGTTTTTTATGTATTATTTGTGTAAAAAGTATTATAAACCTATTACAGTATAGTACTACATAGTCGATTGTGTTAGCTGGGCACCTAGGCTAACTTTGTTGGACTTACGAACAAATTGGACTTATGAACATGCTCTCGGAATGGAACTCGTTTGTATGTAGGGGACTTACTGTATTAAAGTCCCCCACTATTATTGTATTACTGTCGATTTCTCCTTTTATGGCTGTTAGTGTTTACCTTATACATTGAGGTGCTCCTATGTTGGGTGCATATATATAATTGTTATATCTCTTTTCTCGGATTGATTGCTTGATCATTATGTAGTGTACACCTTTGTCTCTTGTAACATTCTTTATTTTAAAGTCTATTTTTTCTCGTATGAGTATTGCTACTCCAGCTTTCTTTTGATTTCCATTTGCATGGGATACCTTTTTCCATCCCCTCACTTTCAGTTTGTGTGTGTCCCTAGATGTGAACTGGGTCTCTTGCAGACAGCATATATATGGGTCTTGTTTTTGTATCCACTCAGCCAGTCTATGTCTTCTGCTTGGAGCATTTAATCCATTTACATTTAAAGTAAGTATAGATATGAATGTTCTTTTTGCCATTTTGTTAGCTATTTTGGATTTGCTTTTGAAGGTCTTTTTTCTTCCCTTCCTCTTTTGTTTTCTTCTCTTGTGATTTGATGTCTACCTTTAGTGATGTGTTTGGATTGCTTTTTTCTTTTTTGTGTCTGTATCTATTGTAGATGGTTTGTGGTTCCCATGAGGTTTTTGGAATGATGTCTCTTAAGCATTCCTTACCTCACTTTAAAAAATATGCCCAAGAATGTCGACATTTGGTGACTTGGAAAAAGCAGGGATATCTTCTCACTTAGTTCCTAACTATAGCTTAAAAGTTTTGATGATCTAAAAAAATCAGCATTATCTATTCATTCTTTTATTATTGAGAAGGGGTTAATAGAAACATTGGTCCTTCAAATACAAAAATTAACAGTATTTAAGTTAAAGAAAATTGCAAATTAAGATTCAATCTTTCTTAAACACAGAAGGAAAAGGAAATTTATTTGATGGGGGAGAAGTTAATATTAATTGAGTACCTACTAATTCCATCAGGGTGCCCCATAAGTTCATAATTCTTAAAAGGTCCAAAATGGAAAACATCATCTTTATCCTCAAAGAAGCTCCTCCTCTTTCTTCATTCTCTATCCTGGGCACTGTCACCTGAATCTACTCAGTCAATGATTAAGCCAGAAGCCTTGTTGTTTTCTCTACTCCTCTCATTTCCTTACCATCCTTTTAGTCTTGCCATTTTATATGACACAGATTTACTCACTTCCTGAACAGTACAGATTGTGCTTCCCAATGACTGTGCCCATCCTTACTCCTACCAGCAGGACTTATCCCCATATCCAGCCAACACAGGGCATAATTTAGCTTTCTAATTTTTTCCAGTCAAATAAGTATAAAATTATATCTCACTGTTATGTTGTCAGCGAGTTACTTATGACTTGTTAGTTTTTTGAATTTATTTTCTGTAAATTGCCTGCTGATATCCTTTGCCCATTTTTCTATTGAAGTTACTGTCTTTTTTCTTGTTAATTTGTATGATTTGATTTCTCATTGATTTGATTTGATTTCTTGTTTGATTTGTGTTCTTCTACATTCTAGATGGGAATCCTTTGTCCATTTGAAACATTTTAAAGGCTCTTCACCCATGTTTCTAACATTATCCATGTGTAACTTTTTTTTTTTTGCAGTATGCAGGCCTCTCGCTGTTGTGGCCTCTCCCGTTGCGGAGCACAGGGTCCGGACGCACAGGCTCAGCAGCCATGGCTCACGGGCCCAGCCGCTCCACGGCATGTGGGATCCTCCAGGACCGGGGCACGAACCCGTGCCCCCTGCATCGGCAGGTGGACTCTCAACCACTGCGCCACTAGGGAAGCCCTAAAATATTTTTAAAAAGAGGATAGAGTTTTCTTTTTAATATACTGTGTTCATCTGATTATACCAATATGAAATGAGCCTGGCAGCTTTGTGTTTGTCCCTTCTGGAGTAACTTGGAAACTTATTATTCCTTAAGAGTCTAGTAAAACTCACCTGAAAAACCATTTAAGCCTACAATTTTCTGAGCGTGGAGGTTGTTAAGTGCAATGTAATCTCTTGAAAACTTATTGGTCTATTCAAGTTCCCTGTATCTAATGCCAATTTTGGCATTTAATATTTTTCCATTTTGTCTAGGTTTTTGATCTTTTTAGTTCATAAATCTTTTAATGTTTTTTGAAAATGATAGTTGCTCTTGGAGAGTTCAATCAATACAGAAAAATTTAAAGAAGAAATTGAAAATCCCACCCCAAATCCTAGCCCTAGAAGTAATCATAATATAAACATCTCTATATATGTACATAGTTATATTTTTATGGCAGGCATTTCTTAGTATGCATAATTATAATATTATTAATAATAATAGCAAACACATATAGTACTTTATATTATTACATAAGATACAGGTAGAAGAATTACATACATATGCAGATAGAAGAATAGATGCCTGGATAGTAAAATGATGGATAGATAGATAGATAGATAACCCTGCATATATTTTTAGTATAATACCCCCCAAAATATTTATTTTGCATTTATTGATTACAAATACATCCCCCATAGGATTCTGCACACAATGAGAATGGGAACCCTATTTTTCATGTCACTACAACTAGCCTGGTTTCTGGCAACTCTTCCAAGCTTATCAAATGTTTATCAAGTGCATGATTGAGGAAATGAATGAATGTGCAATGCTCTGTGCAAACATTGTTCTAGGAGCTTCACACATTTTGTTTATATGATCTTCCTCAGACCCTTGCAAGGAAGATAGTACCATCCTTATTCTACAGTTGAGGAAACTGAACCTGGAGGGAAATAACTTGCCCACGGTTCAACAAGTGACAAGTGATTAGCAGGATTCTGACACCACATCTGTCTAACTCTGATACCTGCTTGTTTTCCACTGTACCCCACTGACACGAGAACAAATACCCCAGAATAAAGGCAAGAAAATATGCAAAAGGACCAAAAGAAATACCAAGAATCTGCAGTTCTTTCTTTGAACAAGTGTTTAGTAAACTCCTCCTAGACACCAAGTGTTGGGAGATGAACTGGGTTTCAATGTTTCATAAACAGGGCTCTCACCTTTAATCCCTACAAAGCAAACAGTGAAACATGGTGACTTGGGGTTAAGCTCTGCTCTGGAGTTGGGGTGGAATGAAAGGGAGACATGAAAGAAAGAAGAGTGTTCTTAAAGGCTTCCTACGTAAAAACAGGGAAAAAAGAAGGTAGGCAACTGGAGGAGGGAGGGACCGTGATCTACATCAACAGTGATGAGCAGAAGAAGGGACCCCCATGGGGGACAGAAGCAGGGCTGCATCCCGGCTAGTCCTCTCTCTAAAACAGTACCCGTTTGGATCCACCAATCAGGAAAAAATGCGCTTTCTGGGCTGGCCAATTAGAAGAAGTTTCCCCTTCTTCCTACTGCATGCACCACATCGGGAGCTGAGCAAGAACAGATTCCAGCTGCTCTTTGCATCGGCTTGACTGGGTGCCCTTGTCACCACCGCCCTGCCTCCTGGGGAGAAGCTCCTGGTAAGGATGTCCTCAGCATTGCTCACTTTACTTAAAGTCACTTTAACAAGGCTTCAGAACAGATCACAGTTGGCTTTGTGATATCTGTCATTTAAGATGAACAAATATGTCAATAAAAAGAATTATTACCCAACTGGGGGTTGCAGGGCTGGCAGGATAGCTTATTTTCTGGTGATCTGCATATTCCCAGAAACCCCAATTAAGAATTTCAGATTTCTTAACATTATTTAAAAATATCGCCAGTTCTCTAAGAAGAAATGTATTCTGGTGGAGGGTGTATTAAAAAGAAAACATGTTGGGATCCTGTCTTCATGGTTTTTTTTTTTTAATTCTGAATTTTTGTTGAAGTATAACATATACACAGAAAAGTGAACAAATTATAAGTGTACAGCTCAAAAAATTTTCACAAAATGACTACATCCAAGTAGCCAGCACCCAAGTCAATAAACAGACTTCGTACTAGTACCCCAGGAACCCCTTCATGTCTTCTAGTCACTCCTCGCCATCCACAGACAACCACTGCTCTGACTTCTAATGCCTCAAGCTCGCTTTGGCTGTTCGTGAACTCTGTGTAAGTGGAATCATTCAGTGTGCACTCTCTTCTCTCTGGCTTCTTTCTCTCAACCTTATTTTCATGAGTTTGATCCAGGTTGTTGCCAGTAGCAATAGCGCATTCATTCTTAATGCTGTATAGTATGTCCTTGTAGAAATCTACCACAAATAACTTAATTCATTCTCCTATTGATGGACATTTGGGTCACTTCCAGTTTGGAGCTAATGTGAATGGTTGCCAGCCATTTTTAATGTTTGACTGTTGTTAACATACTCCTGCCAAAAGCCACACCAAATGTGAATGTGAAATTCAAGTGCTGATAAACTGTTGTGGTTGTAGGAAGCAAAAATAACTGTGAAAGATCGTTTTTCTTGCTTGGAAAATTTAAAGGTATGGTTACTGTAGAAGGCAGTTCTATGCAAATCACTGCATAAGGCTCATAAGTCATCAGCCAGTGAGAAGCAAACAAGATTGATGAATTTGCAGGTAAAGAATATGAGTCTCTGTGATCCTAGCAACAGCTGGTTATTTTTACCCTCTGTTTTTAGCAAAACTTGGTAACTTTTTCATGATACGATTACGTGACACTCCTAGGATTTAACATATACACTGCGTTGAGCAACTTAAAACTCTGTGAGGTAAATGACAAGTGGCATGGCTCCTATGTTCCAGAAAAGGGAGTTTAGGCAAAACCACTTCGCCTCCCTCTTGTCCTGTTCATGATAGCGAGTCGATATCAACTTCAGACTGAGCTGAGAGCTGTCTCCAGCAGTCCCCCAGCCCCCCGAACACAGTCAGCCTGGCAGGTGCCCAAGATGTTGCTGCAAAGATCTCGTGGGAAGAACCACAGCCTTGAGGTGGGAGGAATTCTATTAATACCTTAGACTTTTATAGTTCTCTGCCTGTAGAGGACTTTGAGCGTCTTTTCAGAAGAGCTGGCCAAAGCTTGTGACTCATATGCCAGCATTAGGAGAAACGTCGCTTTGGAGATGGGCCTTCATATGGCTCTTGCGGTGACTTCCAGGCTCCTTATATGGGCTGATTTGTCATCTCCAGCTATTGTGTTCACGGTTCAAAAATATGACGAACTAGTCAAGGGGTAATTCTCCCCTAACATCACTCACAGCATCTCAGCTTTCTGTATGTCTCCAAACAGGCATGTAGTAATGTATTTGCTTCCTTATTGACATATAACAAGATCTAGAGGTGGGGAAACAACATAATTTCAAAGTAATCATGGGTATTCACAATATTTGAAGATCTCTGGGACAAATCTAATGTGATATTAAAATATTTTTCCTTCTATTGGTGACAAAGCCACAGATACTAATACTTCTGTGGTTTGCAGCCTATATTTATAGTTAAAAGGAATTTTAAATTTCCATTAAAGGATAATGAAAACTTAAGATGTATCCCCCTTTTCCATCTAAATTCATAGCTCCCCTGAATTCCATCACAATCCCCTGAAATCCATTCTCACTTCAATGCCTCAAGGATGGCCCTTATCTGGACACACACATACACACCTTGAAATAGCATTAGCTGTCTAGAACCCACTGGCCTCTCTTCCAGAAAGCTGGATTCCAGGCCAGTCCTCTCTGTCAGAGAATAACCAACTTCAAGCTTGTGACTATGATTCTCAGACTTTGCTAGTACATCCAGACAAGAATTGACCTTGAATTTAATCCTTGCCTTCTCTTGTCAGTTCCAGAATGACTCCCTGTGACAGGCTGAGAAACAGGCTTTCTTTTTTTTTTTTTTAAAGTCCTTTATTTCCCACTACATACTTCCCTTTTTTAAAAAATTCTCTATCTATATATTTTTTATATAGCAGGTTCTTATTAGTCATCAATTTAATACACATCAGTGTGTATATGTCAATCTCAATCACCCAATTCAACACACCACCCCCCCGCCGCTTTCCCCACTTGGTGTCCATATGTTTGTTCTCTACATCTGTGTCTCAATTTATGCCCTGCAAACCAGTTCATCTGTACCATTTTTCTAGGTTCCACATATATGCGTTAATATACGATATTTGTTTTTCTATTTCTGACTTACTTCACTCTGTAGGACAGTCTCTAGATTCACCCACGACTCAACAAATGACCCAATTTCATTCTCTTTTATGGCTGAGTAATATATTCCATTGCATATATGTACCACATCTTCTTTATCCATTCGTCTGTTGATGGGCATTTAGGTTGCTTCCATGACCTGGCTATTGTAAATAGTGCTGCAATGAACATTGGGGTACATGTGTCTTTTTGAATTACGGTTTTCTCTGGGTATATGTCCAATAGTGGGATTGTTGGGTCATATGGTAATTCTATTTTTAGTTTTTTAAGGAACCTCCATACCGTTCTCCATAGTGTCTGTATCAATTTACATTCCCACCAACAGTGCAAGAGGGTTCCCTTTTCTCCACACCCTCTCCAGCATTTGTTGTTTGTAGATTTTCTGATGATGCCCATTCTAACTGGTGTGAGGTGATCCCTCATTGTAGTTTTGATTTGCATTTCTCTAATAATTAGTGATGTTGAGCAGCTTTTCATGTGCTACTTGGTCATCTGTATGTCTTCTTTGGAGAAATGTCTATTTAGGTCTTCTGCCCATGTTTGGATTGGGTTGTTTGTTTCTTTAATATGGAGCTGCATGAGCTGTTTATATATTTTGGAGATTAATCCTTTGTCCATTGATTCATTTGCAAATATTTTCTCCCATTCTGAGGGTTGTCTTTTCATCTTCTTTATGGTTTCCTTTGCTATGCAAAAGCTTTTAAGTTTCATTAGGTCCCATTTGTTTACTTTTGTTTTCATTTCCATTACTCTAGGAGGTGGATCAAAAAAGATCTTGCTGTGATTTATGTCAAAGAGTGTTCTTCCTATGTTTTCCTCTAAGAGTTTTACAGTCTCCAGTCTTACATTTAGGTCTTTAATCCATTTTGAGTTTATTTTTGTGTATGGTGTTAAGGAGTGTTCTAATTTCATTCTTTTACATGTAGCTGTCCAGTTTTCCCAGCACCATTCATTGAAGAGACTGTCTTTTCTCCATTGTATATCCTTGCCTCCTTTGTCATAGATTAGTTGACCATAGGTGCGTGGGTTTACCTCTGGGCTTTCTATCTTGTTACATTGATCTATGTTTCTGTTTTTGTGCCAGTACCATATTGTCTTGACAACTGTAGCTTTGTGTAATAGGCTGAAGTCAGGGAGTCTGATTCCTCCAACTCCATTTTTTTCCCTCAAGACTACTTTGACTCTTCAGGGTCTTTTGTGTCTCCATACAAATTTTAAGATTTTTTTTCTAGTTCTGTAAAAAATGCCAATGGTAGTTTGATAGGGATTGCACTGAATCTGTAGATTTATTTGGGTAGTATAGTCATTTTCACAATGTTGATTCTTCCAATCCAAGAACATGGTATATCTTTCCATCTGTTGGTATCATCTTTAATTTCTTTCATCAGTGTCTTATAGTTTTCTGCATACACGTCTTTTGTCTCCCTAGGTAGATTTATTCCTAGATATTTTATTCTTTTTGTTGCAATGGTAAATGGGAGTGTTTCCTTAATTTCTTTTTCAGATTTTTCATCATTAGTGTTTAGGAATGCAAGAGATTTCTGTGCATTAATTTTGCATCCTGCAACTTTACGAAATTCAATGATTAGCTCTAGTAGTTTGCTGGTGGCATTTTTAGGATTCTCTGTGTATAGTATCATGTCATCTGCAAACAGTGACAGTTTTACTTCTTCTTTTCCAATTTGTATTCCTTTTTCTTCTCTGATTGCCATGCTAGGACTTCCAAAACTATGTTGAATAATAGTGGTGAGAGTGGACATCCTTGTCTTGTTCCTGATCTTAGAGGAAATGCTTTCAGTTTTTCACCATTGAGAATGAAGTTTGCTGTGGGTTTGTTGTATATGGCCTTTATTATGTTGAGGTAGGTTCCCTCTATGCCCACTTTCTGGAGAGTTTTTATCATAAATAGGTGTTGAATTTTGTCAGAAGCTTTTTCTGCATCTATTGAGGTGATCATATGGTTTTTATTCTTCAATTTGTTAATATGGTGCATCACATTGATTGATTTGCGTATATTGAAGAATCCTTGCATCCCAGGGATAAATCCCACATAATCATGGTGTATGATCCTTTTAATGTGTTGTTGGATTCTGTTTGCTAGTATTTTGTTGAGGATTTGTTCATCTATATTCATCAGTGATATTGGTCTGTAATTTTCTTTTTTTGTAGTATCTTTGTCTGGTTTTGGTATCAGGGTGATGGTGGCCTCATAGAATGAGTTTGGGAGTGCTCCTTCCTCCGCAATTTTTTGGAAGAGTTTGAGAAGTTGGGTGTTAGCTCTTCTGTAAATGTTTGATAGAATTCTTCTGTGGAGCCATCTGGTCCTGGACTTTGTTTGTTGGAAGATTTTTAATCACAGTTTCAATTTCATTGCTTGTGATTGGTCTGTTCATATTTTCTATTTCTTCCTGGTTCAGTCTTGGAAGCTTATACCTTTCTAAGAATTTGTCCATTTCTTCCAGGTTGTCCATTTTCTTGGCATAGAGTTGCTTGTAGTAGTCTCTTAGGATGCTTTGTATTTCTGCGGTGTCTGTTGTTACTCCTCCTTTTTCATTTCTAATTTTATTGATTTGAGTCCTCTCCCTCTTTTTCTTGATGAGTCTGGCTAATGGTTTATCAATTTTGCTTATCTTCTCAAAGAACCAGCTTTTAGTTTTATTGATCTTTGCTATTGCTTTCTTTGTTTCTATTTCATTTATTTCTGCTCTGATCTTTATGATTTCTTTCCTTCTGCTAGCTTTGGGTCTTGTTTGTTCTTCTTTCTCTAGTTCCTTTAGATGTAAGGTTAGATTGTTTATTTGAGATTTTTCTTGTTCCTTGAGGTAGGCTTGTATAGCTACAAACTTCTCTCTTAGAACTGCTTTTGCTGCATCCCATAGGT
This sequence comes from Stenella coeruleoalba, assembly GCF_951394435.1. NCBI lineage: Eukaryota > Metazoa > Chordata > Mammalia > Artiodactyla > Delphinidae > Stenella > Stenella coeruleoalba. The sequence goes on along the minus strand of NC_137164.1, from coordinate 22,278,012 downwards.
TTTGGATCGTCGTGTTTTCATTGTCATTCGTCTCTAGGTATTTTTTGATTTTCTCAGTGATCTCTTGGTTATTTAGTAACGTATTATTTAGCCTCCATGTGTTTGTGTTTTTTACCTTTTTTTCCCTGTAATTCATTTCTAATCTCACAGCTTTGTGGTCAGAAAAGATGCTTCATATGACTTCAATTTTCTTAAATTTACTGAGGCTTGATTTGTGACCCAAGATGTGATCTATCCTGGAGATTGTTCTGTGCACACTTGAGAAGAAAGTGTAATCTAAGAAAGTGTAATCTGCTGTTTTTGGATGGAATGTCCTATAAATATTAATTAAATGTATCTGGTCTATTGTGTCATTTAAAGCTTCTGTTTCCTTATTTATTTTCATTTTGGATGATCTGTCCCTTGGTTTAAGTGAGGTGTTAAAGTCTCCCAGTATTATTGTGTTACTGTCGATTTCCTCTTTTATAGCTGTTAGCAGTTGCCTTACGAATTGTGGTGCTCCTACATTGGGTGCATATATATTTATAATTGTTATATCTTCTTCTTGGATTGATCACCTGATCATTATGTAGTGTCCTTCCTTGTCTCTTGTAACATTCTTTATTTTAAAGTCTATTTTACCTGATATGAGTATCGTTACTCCAGCTTTCTTTTGATTTCCATTTGCATGGAATATCTTTTTCCATCCTCTCACTTTCAGTCTGAATGTGCCCCTAGGTCTGAAGTGGGTCTCTTGTAGACAGCATATATATGGGTCTCGTTTTTGTATCCATTCAGCAAGCCAAACAGGCCCACTTTTATTTATTTTTTTTGCTGTACGTGGGCCTTTCACTGTTGTGGCCTCTCCCATTGCGGAGCACAGGCTCCAGACGCGCAGGCTCAGCGGCCATGGCTCACGGGCCCAGCTGCTCCGCGGCATGTGGGATCTTCCCGGACCGGGGCACGAACCCATGTCCCCTGCATCGGCAGGCGGACTCTCAACCACTGCGCCACCAGGGAAGCCCAGGCCCTCCTTTAAATGATGTTCTTGCTCTTTGAAAAAATCAGGGAAGTTTAGATGATATCCAGGAATTATTTTTAATTTTAATTTGATGTTAATCAGGTTAATGAATGCACATGATTATGAAGGGAAATGTCCAAATTTTTTAGAGATGCATTCTTAAGTATATAGAAGTAAATAACATATTTGGGATTTGTGATTAAAATTTTTTAATTACTGTGGGTAAAAAAGGGAATTAATGAAACAACAGTAGTGAAAATTTGAAAATTCTGGACTGTGGGTGATGATTATATAGAGATAAAACTGTTTATTCAACTTTAGACTATGTTTAACTTTTTTTATTATTAAAAACCTTAAAAATAATTTTTGCAACAGGAAGTTAGGTAGAGAACGCTTTTTAATAGTGCTGGTGTGCTTCTTTATAGTAATTATTATTTAATTTACTTCCATGCACAATATGACTCGATTGTATTTTCTCTCTTATAGTAAATACACAAGTTTTAAAAATTAATTTCATTCATACCTTTTGCCAAGTATGGTCTTGCCCTCCAGGACTTTATATTCAAGTTGGGAAGAGATGATGCATATAGATGAAACCGCAGTTGGGAAACAACATAAGACAGAGTATGGTATAAATGTCAAAAAGTAATAAAGATGGGGCATGTGATAGGAGTTCAGGAAAGGGAGAGATCAGGGAGGACTGGAGGCAGGGCTGGTAGCTTGGAGTTGGACAATGCTGCCTATCAGTCTCTGGGTTCATTGCCTCTGGCTAATTTATGCTTCTTTCTTTGCACTCACTTCTTCACCATGGAATTACCTCCGGATTCTTTTTTTTTTGCGGTACGCGGGCGTCTCACTGTTGTGGCCTCTCCCGTTGCGGAGCACAGGCTCCGGACGCGCAAGCTCAGCGGCCATGGCTCACGGGCTCCGGATTCTTAAAGCTCATAAGCAACAGCATTCTTGCTCCCAATATTTCCCTGTCCCCTTTCCCTTGGAGGCTGTGTTCGATACATCCTGAGCCTCCGTGGATGTGTGCCCCCTATTCTGCTCAGGGCTGCTCTGCTTCATCTTTCTGTCCCGGATGGCAAACAACAGCCCAGATGCTAAGTACTACCATAAACATTCTTGCTCATGCATCCAACCCAGTGTGATCCCTGGCCTTGGGTGACGGTGGTAATGCTTGCCAGGCAGGCTGCCAGTGGACCACTGTGCCTGACCCCAGTGTTGCCTCAGAGGAGAGCCTCTCCCTGCCGAGTGCTGGGAAACAAAGCAGTAGAGCTTCACAGAGATCTGCCACCAGGGCACAATGAAAGCGAAGGGGTGGGTGCTTAAGCATGACTGTGGAACCTTACTGGCAACAGTTGCTGGAGCCAATTCATAGCCCTTGGAATGAACTAGAATGATCCCTCAGAGCAGGAGAAAAAAAAAATTCCTAGAAGCCGTTCAAGAAGACCCACCTCCCAGATGATCTAATTTAAAAAAATTGTTTTACATTGCTTAGGTCATTGAAACCGAAGCAGGTTTTCCTTTTTTTCTCTTCATTAATTCTCATTTTGAGTTACCTGAGGAATTGTGAGCAGGTTACCTGGCCAGGCTGAAGTTGGCAAACAGATAAAGTCAGTGTGGGAGGGACAAGCGTACACCTGTACTGCCATTCATGCCAAAGCTGGAGGCTGTTGTCAGTACAGCAACTTTTTGATCCTTTCGTGGCTTCAAATCACAAGTTTGAAATACAAGAGAAAACATCAAATCCATAGTGCTTAAGAGTGGAAGGATTCAAGGAATCTGTCCAGGACACATCCCTCACAGATATGCAGAACTTCAACCCAAGTATCCATCCCTCTCTGAGACCTGCCTCCCCTAGCCACCATCTCTGTCCCACCTCCTTGGATAAGGGGACTCCATCAGAGACCGAGGTCTACAAGATTTCATTTTCTTCCACCTCTCATGTTTAAGGGCATGAAAACAAAATGCTTCAACAACAACAACAACAAAAATAACTGCTGCTGTTCTGTGTCTGGGGAGAAGCTTTTCAAAGGAAAAGGCATCAGGGTGTGGCCTTGATTCATGAAAGTGACGTAGAGAGTGACCTGGTCTGACCTAGAGAGGCCGGGACAGAGAAGCACCAAACTTCTCTTAATAAAGTAACCAGAAATCTGAGTTTCCTCAGGAAAGCAAAGTGACATCGTAGGATCTGAGTCTCCAAAATCAAGCAGTGGTCTCTGGAGACATGACAGAAGGTAGCAGGCCTTGAGGCTCAACGAGGGCCATGAAAAATTTCTTGGGGCAAGAATGGCTACAGCATTTTACAGAACAGTGGCATTTTTATTTCCTGTTTTAAATAGTTTCTCTTCTTCATTACCTTGTGACCCCTTCCATAACCTCTAACCACTCTGTAAATCTGTTACACACAACAGCTTTGATTGAGGGAGCTTTGGGGATGAACAGAGATGCTATCCAGTGTGAGGGGAAGGAGGGATAGGTCAGCAATTGCAGGAGCTGTGAGTGGCCATTAGGAACAGGCTACAGTGGAGAGAAGGCTGGAGCATGGGCCACCCCACCTCGTGAAGGGACGTGAGATGACTCCCTTTCACTCAAAATACACTAGAAGTAGGTGAACTTGATAGGAAGGCAGGAAAGAAGCTAGTTCCTACTGGGGAAAGGGCCGTACTCACAGGAAACACTTGGATACTTGGTTTACATATGAAAAAACCCCCCACATTTCTCTGGTTTGGATGACAACCTCCTACACACACACACACACACACACACACACACACACGCACACAATCATTCCTATTTCTTGGTTTCCTTAAAGTTCTATTTATCTTCTATCAGAGCAATTATCCCATTACACTATATTATTTCTGGTATACTCATATGTTTTTATAATTATACTTGTGAACTTTTTCTTTGTATCTTTTACCTGTCAAGCACCTGGCATGTGTTAAGAAGTGTTTGTTGAATGAATATTTGAATAATTGGCTACTACACATATTTGTTAACAAGATGGAACCCTGAGTCCCTCAGCAGAATCAAGCCTCATTTGTCATCAAGGAGCTGATGCCAGTTTTGTTCTTACCTTTCTGCTCATCCCTGAGGCATGCAGATGAACCCTGGACTTCAGGAAGCATTAGTTCCGTGATGACCCACACTGGAATCTGCAGCACTCCTCCACGTCCTGTGGCTTCTGGCTGAGGAGGAGGTGTGGACAGGCTGGTGTGGGCATGTCACTGTCACTGGGCCTGGCAGAGCTGGCCCAACTGCACTGCCCAATACAGGGGTCAGCTTATCTCCAAGAGCAGCAATGGCCTGTGAGGAAGAAGAGTGGGCGTTTGAGCACACATGGCATTTGAGTCATTTGACAAGTGCCTGGAAGGCTCTCATCACACAGCTCCCCTCACTGAGCTTTTCATTTCCTGTCATAATACCCAAAATTCTGTCACTGTTATCTATTCATGCTTTGAGTATTTCAGAGATTCCAATTATTGAGTGATTTCTTTACTTGGTATCTGTGTAGGATTCTGGAATAGGGGGAGGTGGGAATAGGTAAGGAAGACAGAAAAAGAAATGGGACGGAGATATAAACAGACTTTGTCTCTCTTCTAGTGGTTCCCAGTGCAGGGCAATACTTTCCAGAATACCCTTAGCCCTTCCAAAGTTGCCCAGACAATATTGAGAAGCCCAGCAGGCCAGGACTCATAACACATATTCTTTTTTTTTTAATATTTATTTATTTGGTTGCATCAGCTCTTAGTCGCAGCAGGTGGGTTCCTTAGTTGTGGCTTTCCGGCTCCTTAGTTGTGGCATGAGAACTCTTAGTTGCGGCATGCATGTGGGATCTAGTTCCTGGACCAGGGGCTGAACCCGGGCCCCCTGCATCGGAAGTATGGAGTCTTAACCACTGAGCCACCAGGGAAGTCCTTCATCACACATATTCTTCAATACATGCTTTCTCTCCCAGCCACACAGCACCTGAAAACTCAAGCACTAAAGAAATAAGAGAGAAGAAGAACATCAAAACATGTATGTTGCTTGAGATGGTACTGTCACCTTGGTATGCCCCAGGCCCACATTTCCAGGCTCCCTTCTCCATCCAGATAAGACCTAGAATCTGAAGAAGAATCCTTTTCTAGATGAAGACTAAGAATAAAAGGAAACACAGGACTGAATTTCCTAATCCCAAACTGGAATGTTGGTTCAGACATATATGTAAGTTTTTTCTGTGAAGTCTTAAAGAAGGAAAATAAATTGCCTTTAGTTTACACATAATAAATCTCCTTTATTAATGGATTTAACTTTATTAACTCCTGTCCTGGAGAAGGCTGTTAATCAGTTGTCCACTGTGCCGAGACCACTTCTGGAACTGCTTCTCTTAACCACCCAGACCGTGGCCATAAGCACAGGCCCTGGAATCTGCATTCCATTTACCTTCCGTGACCAGCTCAAACCAGTGATTTGTTGTGCTTTCTCTTCTCATTGTAAATAAATATTCACTCTTGTACCTAATTTTGCACCTGTGGTTTTGTGTTCCTTTTCATCAAGAGGGCCCCCATGTTCTATAAGTTTCAGCACCCACAAAGTTGGATCTGCCCTTTCATACCTCTACTCATATAGTGCACATGCTCAGAGTGCATAATTACATAGGAAATCTCAATTAACAAGGGTCCTGATAACTGATTCTTAATTAACCAAAATGTTCTCTGCATAATGCCCTCAGATGCAAGTAATGAAACTGGAAGAAAAAAGGCAATTTCTAATCTTAGAAATGTGGCAAGTGTTCTACCTGGTCCCAAATCTTTTCTCCCTCTGCATGCACAGAAATACATGATAACAGCTAACACTTACATAATATTTACTGTGAGCTGGGCTCCTTTCAGTCCTCACAAGTACCTCCTTGAGGTGGGTACTCTAACTGTACTCATTTTATAGATAAGGAAACTGAGGCATAATTTCGCAAAGTTACACCTAATATACAGGCCATCTGCGTCCAGGATCTAGGGTCTCCACCTCTAAGCTACGTCACCTGTGTAGGATCATTGTTTATGTTAGAAATGATGACCCAGTAACACAGAAACAAAATGTTTACTTTGTTTTCAATTGACAAATTGAAGCCCCTATTTCTCTCAGCATTCTGGTTAAAAAAGTTGTGGTTACTTCACTTTCGATTTCCTCTTTTCCTCAATTAGAAATGAGAAACATCCCTAGAAAACCAGGGTAGCCTGACACACGGTAAGGGATTACAATGGGCTGCGTGGTGCCCCCAAAGGTATCAGTCCTAACCCTTAGAACCTGTGAATGTTATTTTATATGGTAGTTTTAACAGATGTGACTAAATTAAGGAGTTTGAGATGAGATTATCCTGAATTATCTGGGTGGCTTCTTAATACCACCAAAAGCGTCTTTTCAAGAGATGAGACACACACAGAGGAGAAGGCGATGTGAAGACAGAGGCAGAGATTAGAGGGATGCAGCCACAAACCAAGGAATGCTGGAGTCACCAGAAGCTAGAAAAGGCAGAGAACTGATTCTCCTCTGGAGCCTGTGCAGGGAGTGTGGCCCTGCTGAACACCTTGATTTCAGATTTCTGGCCTCCAGAACTGTGAAAGAATAAACTTCTGTTGTTTTTAAGCCATCAAAGTTGTGTTAGTTTGTTACAGCAGCAATAGGAAACGAATCCAAGGTTCAATACATGGCAGTCAATAGTTAGAGCATAATAATAATCATAGCTGCTGCCAGGTACTGCATCCTTATAATGTATTGGTTATGCACTCTGTGACATTTATTCCCCATAAGGTAAATGAAGAAAGTGAGGTCACACAGCTGCTAAGTGGCAGAGCAAGGATTTAAACCCGGGTCTAACTCCAAAGGCTATGAACAGAAACAACATATGGAATATACTGTCAATCCTAACACCTGACATGGAAATTACTAACCAAAATGAGAGCCAAACTCCAACAGTTCTTAATGACTTTTCTGAGACTAGATTTCCTAAATAAACGTTCACTCTTTGCCCATACACCCTCTCACATTTGGTTGTTTGTTGGTTCTTCTTAGTGCCACTTAAAAATGAGGTACAAACTACCGTTAGCCTATTTTCCAAATGAAGAAACTGAGACACGGAGAAGTTATTTGCTGGAAGTCATCCCCCAGAGCCTGGCCTGGAAATGTTTGCCCTCATCACTCCTTTATCTATCCCTGCAGAATCTTGGTCTGGGTGTGTAACAAAGAGCTGGCAACTTTCAATTTTTTAAGTGCCTTTTAGTTTCAGTAGGTGTATCAGCTCTGTGCACAAAGGTTAATTAAACCACTACAAAATGCAGAAGCAGCCAGGTCTTTGTCTCCGAGGTAATAAAATTACAAATGATTCCTCTTCAAAATGAAGCTGTAATAATCTGTTGCCAGTGGGTTGTGTGCATTTTTTCTGTTTTAACAGCAAGTACTTCTCTCTTCATCAGAAACATTAGGTCACAAGAGCCAATCTCATCTACATCTTTACAATGTTGTTTATCATCTTTCTGCATGCAGGAGATAGAACTAGTAATGAAGCAGCCAGATTGGATTCTAGGGAGGATTGGTCCTGACTTAGAATACGTTCAGAATCCATTCAAAATGCTTCTGATTTATCATTAAGCCCTCTGAAGCCATTTATTTGGAGCCAGCTTTTCAGGGATAGGACATCAATTGTGTCCAGTTATAGGGAATTATAAGACAGCTGATGAAGTGTGACAACACAGAGTCCACTGGATTTGCAGGAGATTATAGGAGGGCGCTATAGAAGTCAGCAGCTATTCCATGGAAAATGTTTCTGAGCAGAAAGAGAGAGCATGAAATAAGGAAACAGATTCTATCCTGTCGCCTGACACCTCTCCTGTGGTCTCTGCGTTGAGCTTATGTGGGTTTCCACTCCCACAATTCCTTTTACCTGCCCTGTACTTTGTTTGCATCTTCTCCGGCCCACTCCCTCTCTCCCTCAAGCAGGTACCATACAAAACTAGAAGCAGGGATAGAAGGCGGATTGATGCTTGTGGCTAAGCAAGGGTGGGTAGTATGCTTAGCCACATCATGGACACAGTTATATTCTGAAAAGGGCAGGTGGCATGTTATCTAATGAGATTTTAGCTGAACCATAAGATCCAAAATACTTCACAAACCATGAATCATAGTCTTGTACTCCAGCTGCATCTACGTGAAGGTATTCTAGGTCAGCCTGCCCCCTTCCCACACTACACATACTAGGCTCTGGAGAAGCTCGTGGGAAGGGCAGTGGTGAAGTGTTTCAACCTTGTTGGCAATATCGTCTAGAATTACCAGTATACATACTTTGTGATCCAAACATTACATTTTTGTGATCCCATCCTAAGAGGAAAGAAAAAAATGACCTAGTATGTACAGATTTATGTGGAAAGGTGTTTGTTGCCTAAAAATCTAGGGTACAGACAATCTGCATTTCCTACAATAGAAAATGGTTGAAGAAAGCATGAAAATATATATATATATATATATATATATATATATATATATATAATGGAGTATTATACAGCTATGAAAAAGAATGAGTTAGATCTATATGCATGAATTTGGAAGTATGCCCATATAGGTTATTAAGTGAAAAAAGTCAGTTGCAGTATAACGGACACAATACTGTAGGATCCAGCTTTAAATTATTAGGGCTTGGTGTCTACAGAAAGAGTATCATCATATCAATATCATCTGTAGGTCTGAGGAAGGCTCATCAGCTTATCCATAATGCAAAAAAGTTTGACTCCTAAATTAGGCTGGTTTCAATCCAATTAAGTTTGGATAGACTTAATAATAGTAATGCATACATGCCCTGCCCAAGCTTATACTATGCTGTAATCCTCATGAAGTAAAAGTACCTTCTACCCTCTAGAGAAGTCCCGTAAAGTTGAGATTCTGTTGGGGAGTTAGGTTGAGTGGTAGGATGAAAGAAAGCAGTTTAGAGCTGCCTTTTCAAAATACAATGACTATGTCTTACCCCAGACCAAATGAGTCTGAATTTCCAGAAGGTTGGGGATGGGAGATGGAGAAGGGGGCCAGAACGTGTATAAGAGCCCCAGTTGATCTAGTCTCTCTTTCCTCTCTCTTTTCTTTCCTCCCTTTTGTGATCCATTTGAAAATAACTGTCTTAATGTACGTGCCCTACTTCAATTATCAAGAGGCAGCTGTAATAATGATAGACAGTAGCATTTATAATGTGCCAGACACTGACCTAAAGGTATGAGCATAAACTGATTCATTTAATTCTCACAACAACCTACAAGGGAGGCGTTAATTATTATCATCCCCATTTTACAGATGAGAATAGACAAAGAGGTTAAGAATCATACTCATGATTACAGAGTTAGCTAGTGGTAGAGCTGGGGTTTAAAACCCAGGAAGTCTAGCTTCAGACTGTATGGAGAGATGTGAGCCAGAGCAGATGAAATAGGGCAGGTTCACAAGCTCAATAAAGCATTTTTATGCCTACGTTTCTCATAGATCTTGTCCCTTGGGTGAGACCTAAAGAACTGTTCTATCAGTACTTCTCAGTGCTCACCCATTGCCACACTCATCAGTGAATTGCCCTGGTCCTTTGAGTTGTTCACTGTATCTGAAGAAATGATTCTGAGAAAACATGCTCTACTGTTTCTCTCCTTCCTCCCTCAGTCCCTCCCTTGCCATGGAAACAGGCTCCTTTCATAAGCAGAGAACTGTACTGTCTCCCATTAAAAGTCTGTTAAAAAAAAGGGCTGGGACTTCCCTGGTGGCGCAGTGGTTGAGAGTCCGCCTGCCGATGCAGGGTACGCGGGTTTGTGCCCCGGTCCGGGAAGATCCCACATGTCGCGGAGCGGCTGGGCCCGTGAGCCATGGCCGCTGAGCCTGCGCGTCCGGAGCCTGTGCTCCGCAATGGGAGAGGCCACAACAGTGAGAGGCCCGCGTACCGCAAAAAAAAAAAAAGAGGGCTGAAATCCCATGACGTCTAGTTCTTCCCTACCGTGTTCCTAACAGCCATCACTTTCCAGAAGTGTCTTGAAAATTAGGCTGAGTACTGGCTTGCCTTGAAATCCTTTGCTTAGGGGAGGAGGAGGTGGCGAAGGAGACAGGCATAGAAATGTCCTTTTCTCTAAAGATGGCTTCTTCTCAGCCTACAGCATGGAAATTCAGTCTTTCTTGACTTCAAGAATTATGATGTTGTGGGAAGAAAAATATCCTAAGAGTTAAGGGCCAGTTCTGTCACTTTGTAACAATATGTCTTCAACCAAGTCACTTAACTTTCTGAATTTCAATTTTATAATTTGTAAAATGGGACAATTAATTGCTGCTCTACTTACTTTACAAGGCGGTTGTGCTGACCCAAACAAGAACCCAGATCTTCTGACTTTATGTCCATGGTGCCCAAACATCTATCCATCCATCATCCTTTTATTTCTTCACTCTTCAATATGTATGGTATTTTCCAAGACTTAGTGAAATGAAAAGTACATGTATGTTGGGAGGTTGGGGGAAGGAAAGAAGAGAGGCACCCCAGATTGAGAAAGGGCATTGAAGGCAGAGAAAATGAGGTGATTAAGAGCATGGTGTGATCAGGGACTTACAGCAGCCCATGACCCCACGTTCTATTTTACATGCTATTCCAATTCCTTTGAGGGCAACACTGTATGTAGCACAAAAAAAGAACTACTTTTTAAGGTTTCCTTAAGACGGAGCCATTTTTAGTTCATCCAGCCAGCACTCTCTAGTTAACATCTTCTATCTCACCTTCTCTCTAGGCCCTTCTACTAAAACATACAATAACTGGTGAACAGAAGTGGGCAAGGCTTACAAGTCAGATGGGCATCTCAGATCCAGCCATAGGGAAAGGAATCTGCGAGGTGCTTTAAATCTATGTCAGATATAAAAATAAACCTTAGGTATGACATATAGTATATAAAGTGCAGGTTCTACATGGCCCATTTTTAAGGTGTACACGCTGATGTAAGGGGCATATAGCAATAATACTTTGAATTTGTAAAGTGCTTCTCCATGTATTACTAGATTTACCTTTGAAGTATCCTGAAAAGGTAAAAATATAAGAGAACAGGAAATGTTACTTCACCAGCTCTATATTATAAACAAAGGAACAGAGACTGGAAGCAACCTGTGATAGATTGCACAGTAAAATCAGCAGCTGAGCAAGAACTAGCCTTTAGGTTTTCTGGACTCCAGGGTGGAGCTGACTTCCCATCTGAGGCGATTACTGAGAATTCATTGTCAGATTATGGAGGACATCTTCTATTCTGATAATATTGCTGATAATTCTAGAATTAACTCATTGATCACGTACTCATCTCACAAACTCTTAACTGAGGAAAGGGAGTGGAAGGTGTCTAGAGACGGGGCTGGGGCAGTAATCAGAGGCCAGAGCCTCATGGCCGTGAATGCCAAGTTCAGCGTTAGGCCTGCATCTGAGGGTCATGGGGAATCCCTTGAGTTTTATGTAGATGCATGTCCCGAGCATTTAGCAGCAGTCACTCTGAGCTACGGTGGGCCCGACAGGAATGGGCAAATCTTAGAGCAGGAAACCAGTCAGAACGATGGCAACAAAGCATGTGAGAGATGGTGGTGGCAGCCTAAAAAGCGAAGTGAACGGATCACATCCAAATATGAGAACCAAGGTGTCATTCTTTCCTCGAATCCCACTGTTAATGAATTTCTCCTTCTAGGACGACTGCAAATGTGTTTCTGGTAGGAAAACAGTCCCTGCTCTCTGCCTCCCCTTGTTCCCCATCGGTCCCCGCCCCTGGAACAGTGAGGAATGAGACAGGAAACAGAAGGCCGGGACCCCCGGGGTCTTGATTACAGAGATCAATTGTCCCGACGCCCACATTCCAGAGCCCAGGCTCGCTGAGGCCATTTGCAGCACGTCGTGACTTCGCCAGCAGCCTGCTCTTCTCGCTAACGAGGTTTCGCCAGCCTCTTTACATTAAGGCCAGGCATCTCGGCGCCCGCGGCAAGCGCTCTGGCATTTGCTAAAGTCCCACAGGCCGCCTGGCTCAGGAATCTCTCATGACTGATCCGAGAACGGTCAGGCACGCAGCCGTTCCCTTTCCCACAAGGCGTAGCACGGCTGAGGGGTAACCCCGCCCCTGCCGCCTCCCGCAGCCCTATTGGCCAATGCTCCTGCCACTCATCCAAGCGCCCTCCCGGAAGCGGCGGTCTTCTCCCCGCGTTAGCGTCTTTTTGGTTCGTTCTTCCAAGTGCTTCTTCGCTCCTGGAGTAGGATTCTGACTGTCCCTTCGCGGCCTACAGCCGGCCTCATAAACACTTTCTCTTTGGAGTCTAACCCTGTGAGATGGACCCCGGAGGCATATTCCAGTTTTACAGGCGGGAGAAATAAGGGTCACAGAGGTTGAGTGACTTTCCATAGAACCACGTGCTGGGTTTTTAAAACGAGATTTTAATAGTGGTTCCAGACCCGCGTTTTTGGCTCCATAGCATTGACTCAGTGGTTAATCTGAATTTGTTTCTTCATCTGTGAAATTAGGAAAATAAGAGCCACCTTGCGGAACTGGTGTGAAGAATACATAAAGTAACAGGAGAAGAATCGGGTATGAGGACTGGCCCGTGAAGGCTGTTAATGAATAGTAAGTAGGTAGCTACAGAACCCCCCAGGTCTTCTGGCTTCTAGTCTGGGACTCGTTTTGCAAAACCTGTGATACTCAGAAGTCTAGAGAGCTCAAGATGGTCCAGGGACATACTGCAAGGGCTTCAGTGAGATCTTACACAGGAGACACACTGCCGGAAAACATACTCCTCTAAGACAGATGCTAAACATTATCTACTACCAATAATATAACAGTATATTTTTTGTCAACTTTTTCCCAGGTATTGATTTAAGTGCTTTATATACATTGAGTCATTTAATCTTCCCAGTGACCTCTGAGGTACATCCTATTATAATTCCTGTTTTGCAGATGAGGAAATTGAGGCACAGAGAGGTTAAATAACCTCTCCTTGTTTAAAAAGCTATAAGTTGTTGGAGCGGAAATTTATACCCAGGCAATCTAGCTCTTGGAGTCACACACATTAATATTTGTACTATATACAAGAGCTCTCTTTGATAATGAATACTTTTGTCACTATCTCCAAGAAGCTTTTAACATTTTAAAACTCCCAAAGGCAGGAGGTAAAAAGCAAAAACAATGCAGCGAGAGGAACCTACGTCCTGAATTGTGGAGAGGCTACGTGCAGACTGATTATTAGAAACCCATGTGTGGGTGCTGTGTTTGGAATTGCATTTTAGCTGAGTCCTCTGGACTCTCACATCCTTCAGTGTCTCTGTGGACGTGCCCACTGTGGAAAAATGGCTAAATGACATGATTGGGATGGAATGCAGTGGTCATCTTAACTGACCACACAGATACCTGCCAGAAGAGGAATGCCTCACTTCCTCGTGATATCTTTGAAGACTTTCTGAGAAGGTGATAATATCATCCAGTTACCTCACAATCACAAGTCGTACTGCAGTGACTGCAAATCCTGTGTGTCTCCTTCAACAGGTGTCACAGAGCAAGGAAGGAGGTGGGAACTGGTAGACCTGAGGGGACCAAGGACTCAAACTGAAGGTTAAATGCTGTAAGATGGGAGCAGAGATTTATATTCCTGGCAGACAAAAAGGGATAATATCTACAGGGAAAAGGTGGAGGCAGTTCTCTCTGGGAGCCAGGTCAGAGTTCCTGCTAAAGTGACTTTGGCCTCTGTAGCTCTGGTGGCCTTGAACTATACAGAACACTTCCATACACAACCTCTGTTTATCCAGAGCAGTCCTGATTCTTGATCAAGAAAAATACCCAGGTTCTTCGGCTTCAGCCTTCTCTTCTGCCTTCTCTTCCTCCACCTTTCCAGGTAAGCTTGGGAAACATGGAGTATGAGGAGGGAGTAGGGATAGTGCTGGGGGTTAGGACCCAAGTGTTCCCTCAACATCCAGAGGTGATATTTTGAGTGACCAGAGAAAATGCAGCCTCCATCAAAGAGGGAAATACAGGGCAATTTTGGTAGAGAAATATTAGTCGTGAGATTCTAGTGGTGAACATACAGACCTAGATGGGAGATGAGGCTGGGAGCCAATGATGCCATTTGCTTGGGAAATGGAGTAAAGCATGGTATGAGCAATAAAGTCTTAGGCAGAGGCTGTGGTTAGATGTTTCAGAGGATAGCTTGGTTCTGTGGGTGTTAGCCACATGGGACAGGGGCAGGGCAGTGGAGTTAAAGGCCCAGGAACAAATAGCAAAAAGTGTGGCTCTCGCTCCAGAAAAGAAGGGGCTTCACCAAAACCATTATCCCTCAATCCCTGCATCCCAGCCACCTGGAGAGTCTCATCATGATATGAGTAATGTCCACTGTGCCGCTTAGTATTCATTCAGAGACATTTATTGTACATACACTTTGTGTTGGGCTTTTGCTAATTGCCTGTGAATGCTGACCTTTCATAAATGATGCTAAAAAAGATTATTTCTGCACCGTGCTCCAAACATTTCTGATTTCAGGGAAAATGGAAGAAGCAGTGGGCTTAGCAGATACTCCTGAATAGCTTTGGAGACATAGGCCAGGGAGAAGATCCAGAATGAGATAAGGAAAACAGTCCTCTCTTTTGGAATCTGAAACATTTAAATGTAGACTTTGATGTTCACCTTGGCACCGTCATTAATGAGCGGATAAGCATTAGGTTGGCCATGTGAAGTACCGGTATTCAATTGTTTTTGATGCACAGAGATGGTAGCTTCATATGACTGAATCTTACAGAATCCTGAGATAAATAAGATATACTAGGGGATGTTTAACTTACTTGATTACAGGGGAAGAAATACTGAGGAATTTTGTCTGGGTCTTTATAGGAGTGAGTACCGCTAACTGTAAACAATCCATTAAAAATAGTCTTGCAACAGTTCGATGACACAATTTCATTAATGTGATGCAGAAAGATATCACATTTTAATTGGATAAATGCTTGGATGTAAAGTAGAGCTAAAAGTTGTAAAATTGTTTTTCAGTTATTTTGGTTGAGAAATTAAAGATGTTGCATAGTAAAAAAAAATAGTCTTGCACTATCTCTAGCTAAAAACACGAGTTTTATTAATTTATTTGTTCATTGTAAAAACAACAAAAATCATTGAGCATCTCCTATATCTCAGTCACTGTGCTAGAGACAGAATGAAATGATGGTCCCTGCCCTGCGGGCACACACAGAATAGGAGTAAAGGAGGGAGGATGATGCAGTGGGTGGTTTATGGGGACCAGTCCTGGGAGAATAGCAAAGCAGTGCAGAGAAGGAGCAATGAAGATTCCGGGGAAGGAGCGGTGTGATCTTAATCAAAGGGTTTGCTGTAGGAGAGAGAAATAATGATGAACCAAATGGTTAAGACAGGAAAGAACATTCCAGACAGAACTGGGGAGAGATGACCACATGATTTAAAGAAACAGGATGTGCTTAGAGTGAATTAAAATTTAGTAAATCTACAGAGAGACATTTCTCAAAGGGCTTTAAGCATCAGAGAGTCAGAGAGTCTGTCATATTCTTGTTCCTGTACCCAGTGTTGAGTCCAAGGTAGTGCCTAGCACACAGTAGGTGCTCAGGAGATGTTGAACTAAACTGACCTGGAAAAAAGCCTGAAATTGAAATTGATCACATACTCAAAAGAACCTATCTTCTCCCCTATTCTTCTTAGTCCAAACTGATGGAAATTCAATGTGTTGCTTGAAATGTTATGCAAGACAACATGCACTTCAGCCTACCTCTGGAAAGAGATGTAGTTATGTAACCCGTTAATCTGTGCGTAAAGTAGATGTCAAAAGAAGTCTTGCCTTGGAAACTTTTTCAGTTCCTTGTTTTAAATATGTATTATATACTCTGTATAGGCAAGGTGATATGCCAGGCTCAGGAACACAGTGGTGAATAAGACTATTAGCCCCTGCCTTCAAGGAACTTAATATTTAATAGATAAAACAGTTATTAAATTAATATTTTCTAATAATAATTGGGGTAAATAAAATGGAAAGCCAATATTCAGATGCCATGGGAACATATAACTGGGGGCCTAGCCTAGACTGATGGGGGTTGGAAGGGTGCTCAGTATAAGCTTCTTTAAAGAATACACACTTAAGCTGAAATCATATGACAGGGAAGGAAGAGTGTTCCAAGAAGATGGAACAGCACATGTGAGGACCATGAAGAAGGGGAGACTGGCCTTCTAACAGGTATGACTATGTGACTATAACTATAAATTGATAAAAACATCTCCTATGATCCTTCTAAAGAGTAATTGTTTCGTCTGCCATTTTAATCCAGAAGACCCTAGTTCATAAGGAGGAAAACCACTTCATTCATTTATTCAGCGTATGTTAAATAATTTCCATGTACCTGAAACTGTGCCAGGTACTGAAAATTAAGGAGAGAAAAACCTCAGGGACCTCTAGACACTCACAGTCTTGTGAGGAAACAGATGAGCCCACACACCATTACAGTGCAGCGTGGTCGTTTCTGTGCTTGAGGTGTCACCTGCAGGACACAGGAGAGGTATGGTTATATTTGCCTTGGCGAGGCAGGGAGGGGTCTCAGACAAAGTAGCTTCTGAAGGATGAGGGCATTCCAGGAAGCAAGAGAGGCATTGGAGGAGACAGCACGATGTACTCAGGGAAGAGCAAGTCGTGAGCCATACACAGGGCTGCTGGGAAGAAGAAGGAAGTGTGAAAGGAGGTAAAGTTAGAAAGGTGGGCAGGGGTTAGATGTTGAAGCATCTTGGAAAGGACTTTTTATTTTATCCAGTAGTCAATGGGGAGAATTTTGAATAAGGAACCGGCACGATCGGTGGACTGGAATAGTTGCGACTAGAGGTAGGAGACCAGTAAGGTGGCAGTTGTCAATCAAGAGTCCAAGAAGAGATAAATGCCCAGGCCCCCTACCAGAGCCGTGATCAGGACCAGAGAGGAGGCGACAAAGGCGACAGAAGTGGGATGCTCGAGAGATACAACTGATGGGCTTTGAGAGTGACTGGAGCTGGGCACAGGAGAATAGGAGAGATGGGGGAATCTAGATCGACTCCAAGGCTTATAACTCAGGAAGCTAGGTGATAGGAGGCATCCAGAGAGACGAGGAGACTCCTTATTGTTCAGACCGCAGCACAGAATCACCAACAGAGCTGACTTATGAATAAGATGTTCGGGTTCCTGAATCACCAAATGTTTTGGAGTTTTAGGATTTTACATAGAGATTTTGCAAAGAGAGCTCTGCAAAGACTAAAAAAAAAAAAGTCTCAAGAGGAATGAAGTCTTTATTTCTTAAGTCCCAACCTCTCAAACACCTCCTGCTATCTCACTCCCTCCAGCTGTATAGCTGAAGCAACAATAGCCCCGGTGCATTGTGCCATTACCACGTATAGCCAAACAACTACATAACCACCAGAGAGCAATGAATGTGGCCATAAAGGCACAGAGTAGTAATTATTTTCCCATTAGCACCAGCCACACTAATATCAGCACAGAACAATTAACATTCCTAACCTCACGGTTAGGCTATAACCTCCACATGTCTTGCAGGAATAGGTTGATGAATGGCTTAGGAGGAATAAGCACCAATAAGGCAGCTGTGCAGTGAGACCTCTGCATCCTGGCCATGCCTGTGGGAGATCAGCCATGCCATCAGGTGGAAAGGCAGTGGGAGAACTCGGTTTTGATTGCCACTGATCTAGCCAGTCCCCAGACAGAAAACGTCTAATTCAGCTGCCCTTTCTTTGGGTCCCCAGGAAGGAAGCATTTGAGTGGGAGAAAAGCTATAGCAGTAATGACACAGCAGACAGAGCCCTTTGCATTTATATTTCCTTATTCTGTCCATCACTAGGCAACTATTCTTTGTGTTTAAAACTACACATCATTCTACATTGTAACACCTTATTCTCTGAAGTAACTGCCTTGGTTTGCAGCGTGCTAGGGGATATCCATTCTATTTATTTCTGTTTAGGTCAATCACAATGAAGACCAAGTCATTTTGAACCAATAGCCTGATTTAGGAATCTCTTCTCTGTGTTCTTGTAGTATCATGTTATAGTGGATCATAAGCTCCATCGCAATTGCATATTTGTCCATTTTTCCCTCCAGACTACGACATCCTGGAGGGTAGGTACTACGTCTTGTCTATGTTTGTAGCCACATCCCCAGCACCTAACACAGCTCTCAGCTACATGGACACTACTCCATAATTGTTGATTGGATGGATGGATGGATGGACAGATGAGTGAATGTCTTCCCTGAAATTCAAGCTTTAGTGTTTGAAAGTGTGATTATTTAGTTTAAAGAACAGGCAAGGCTAATTGAATAGACTTGGCCAGGAAGAATTAGGTAAAATGTAAGCTAAAGAGGACTCACCGCACCAGCCTAGAGAGGTCTGATACGGATGAGCCAGGCGCCAGCTGCAGCGGCAAGGCCATTTTCCTCTTCTGGCTAGGAACAGCGTGTGGCAGAGACTCACCCGGGGATCTGAATAGCAGGATCACATGAGTGCAGTGGCTCATCACTGCACAGGCAAAGAAGGGGCACGCTCTCCAAGTAAATGTTTATGTCTTAAGTTGGGTTCCCTAGAAGCAGAGCCTGAGACAAGGATTCTTGTCCAAGTGATTTTTTTACATAGCATTTACAGAGCATGAGAGGGCATGCTCTCAGGAGAAAGGGAGCGAGAGAAGCAGAAGAGGGCAGGGGAAATGCCAGTATGTGAGCTCAGCTGGAGACTAGCTGCAGCTTTATCACCATGAGCTTTGGGGTTGGTCCCACCTTAAGGCAAGGAGGCTAACGCTTTGTCTCTCTATATGGGTCAGTCATTGGCTGTGGGCTATCCCTTGAAGGCAGGGAACCGTATCTGCCTAGTGAGCAAAGATCTTGTTTTAGTGGAGGGTGATTCTCTCCATGGGCAGCTGTGGGTCATTGGCGCTCAATGCCCAGAGCTGGTAGTTTTACCATACATGCCATGGCTGGTAAAAGTAGTCTGGGCATGACACCAACAGCATCTACTGGAAATGGATAGCATGAAATAACGTGGATTATAGTAATCTCTCTCAGTTATTGAGCACCTACTATACGCCAAGTGCTGTGCTAAATGCTATATATATATATATTATAAAATATAACTATATACATATGCTCATATAATCCTTGGAATATAGCTATTAGATAGGTAATATACTACCACTTCCACTGGACTGTTGAGGAAACTCAGAAAACACCATACTTCATGCTTAGAATATTGCCTTTCTGTGTCTGCATTTTTATGGATAGAATCAGGATATTGCACATCCAACTGGCCTGAATTCCATGCATTCATTCAATTCATGAATTTCGCCAATGCTTTGGAGCACCTATTACGTGCCATGACTAGACTAGGCCCTAGAGACATATCAGTGAACTGATGGCCTTGAGCCCTGCTCTCAAAGGGTAGGACTAAGCCTCAGGCCCAGTTCCAATACCCATGTGACACAACTAACAAATATTTTTGGACACCTGTTGTGTACATTCTGCTCCATTAGGCCTTAATCAAGAAAGAATCTCGACCCCAGGCCTCTATAACAATCCTCTTGAATTCCTCACATACAACATTGCTACTAGATTAGAAAAATCAGTTTTCAAGATTATGTACAAACCAAGCATCCCTGTGCATGGAAGAGATTGAACGTGGTGAGCTCTAAATCCCCCTCAGGCTCTCACATCCTGGGATTCCTTCTTCTGATGACCCACCCGATTATGGTTACATCCTTTGTAAGGGACTGTGATGGTCAGCTTGACGTGTCAACTTGGCCAGGCTATAGCCCAGTTATTCAAACACTAATCTAGGTGTCACTGGGGAGGTATTTTGTATATCTAATTAACATTTACTTAAATTGATTTTAAGTAAATGTTATCTTTGATAATCTGGGTGGCCTTCGTCCAGTCAGTTGAAAGGCCTTTAGAGCAAAACTGAAGTTTCCCTGAGGAAGAAGCAATTCCGTCTGTGGACTGTAGCATCAGCTCCTGTCTGAGAGTTTCCAACCTGCTGCTGGCCTGCCTTACAGATTCCAGACTTGCCAGCTGCCCCCATAATCACTTAAGCCAGTTCCTTGAAATAATTCTACATGTGTGTGTGTGTGTATGTGTCTCTGTCTCTGTACACATACACACACACATACATATACAATCCACTGGTTGTTTCTCTTGAGAACCCTAAATGACACAGGGACCCACCATGTCCTTTATTTTCTTGTAATATTGTCTGGTGTGTATGGTCTTGTATCTTGCGTGTATAGTTATGGACCCCATTTAGATTACTAGTAGGCAGATGAAGCCTGTGCTTAAAGAACCAGTAAAATAAGACCACAAAAACACGAGAAAAGTTCATCTTGAATTCACTTAACTTGTCCAGAATTTTGCAATCAGAAAATCCAGAACTTTTACACACATGTAAGCTCTGTGTTTTACACTATAGGTTTGTTTTTTTATTTTGACCTGTAAACGGGTGGGAGGGATCGCATCTTTTCATGTTAGAGCCTCTAAAGGTATTCATGCAGCTCTGTATGTTCCCAAGTAGAATGTAAACTCCACGAGGCCAGAGGCCAAGTCCTAGTTTTTTTGTGACCCTGTAGTACCTGTATGGTGCTTAACAGAGACTCACATATACAGGAGGTGTTGAATCAATCTATTTATTTTCCTTTTGTTTCATTTCTCCAGAATATGTTACCTTTGGGAAATGAGAAACAGGCTCAGAGAAATGTCGGTTGGTTGGTTGGTTTTGAGGCAAATCGATTTACCATCTCCAAGGGAGAGGCTGCTTCCTCAGTATAGTTGGAGATTTATGATCTGAAGAGCATTCCAGAGACTAGCCCTTCTCTTGTTTCTGTGTCGTTGGTAGGGAGCTGGGGGTCCAGATGACTGATGTGCATCAGGCTTTGTGAGCATTTTACAGAGATTGGTTTTCACAACAGCACAGGGGAAGGCTGCCCCAAGCCCGCAGCAAGCGCTGTTGGCAGCGGGAGGGATTACAAGGGACTTTTGCTGAGACTCAGAGTCTAGACTCTTTCTTGGACACGATCTGGAATAGCTGTGTGATGTGTAAACAGCAAGCATCCAATAAATCTTTGATCATAGGTTGGCTGACTCTTGACCCTTGAATTATTTACACTTTTGGTGGAGAAAGTGAGGAGAGGTGCAGGTTCAGGGCAGAGCTCTTTTCAAGGCCACCTAGAGAGTACTTTCATTTATCACCTTTCACAGTAATGATCTGAAAACAACCATGGCAATTACCCCAGAGGCAGATGTTTCCGTGTATGGAGTCTGAGGATGCTGAGTCATCAGAGTTACACCAAGCAAATGAGCAGTTCTCTGGAGAAGGACAGACATTCACCCTTAGCCCGAGGTTGGTGAGTTCAGCACCAGGTGGAGGCTGCTGATTGCTACGAACGCCTGGCCTGAACCTTCGTCAATGGCCTGAACCTTCCTTGGGCTGTTAAACAATATTCAGACTCTTCCTTGAACACATCCTGGAATAGTGATGATTCAATAAATCTGTGTTCATAAACTGGCTGAGACCTGACCCCTGGATTACTAACACCCCTGATAGAGAAAGTAGGGAAAGATCCAAGTCCTCACACAGATAACTAGCTTCAGCTGAGAATTTATGATCTTGAAAAGAGAAAACATAAATTAATTATCTAGATCATAAAGGAAGGACTTCAAGTTGAGTCCAACCCATGATGTGAAACTTCCATTAACCGGAATGTGCGCTCTGGGGTCTCTCACCCCAATCCAAGGACAGAAAATATTGTGCACCTGGACACTGCAGTAATAGAGGCAGTTCTCAGGGCCCAAGAAAAATGTGGGGAAAGACTTCCAGAATAAGCAGATTAAGACAGTCAAATTATAAAACAGCTGTGTGTAGTAATGCCCCAAAAAGCACTGAAAAGAGAAAAGAAAGAAACGTGAGGGTGGAATAGACCGCATCTCATGTGTCTCTGAAAGCGTCTCTTCCAGCCCCATTAATTCCACCACTTCCTCACTTGTCTCTGCTTCTTGCCTTCCCGCTTCCATCCACTCCCCTCCACACTGGCCAGTGACTCTCTTCCTGTGCTCTCCCCTCTTAAAGCCTTCAGTGTAAAAGCCCACATCCTTCACAGGACACTCAGAAGCTTCCCGAACTAGCCCCGGCCTCTCTCCAGCCACATCTGTCACTCCGCCTCCCTCCCCCTATTCTTTGTTCACACAACTATTGCACATTCCTTTAACTGCTCCCCGCTCCTCCGGCTTCCAGGCCTGAAATGCCCTCAGCAAACCTTTCAGGAGCTCACCGACCTCGCCAGGTCCACTCAAATCTGGGTCCTGTCTCCTCAGGCTGAGTCCATCCATCCTTACCTGATGCTCCCCAGTAATTCCCACTCTCCATGTGCCACTGTACTCTAATTACTTATCTAGTTTATACTTTAATTCTCTCTAGAGTACGAACTCCTCAAAGCCACAGGCAGAGGTTTATTCTTTTCTTTAAATTCTCGGTGCCTCATTCGGTACCTGTTACTTAATAGGTCCTCAATACGTGGAGCTGGACAAATGAATTAAGTAATCGGTTGAGCCACTTAGATCTCTAGGCCTGACGTCCAGCTTGCACTCAGGTATTTCTCTCACGCATTCTCTACGTGCAGCTGCTCTGAGAATCTGTGCTCATTGCTATGTCCAGCTCACACCACTGCCTCATAGTTCCACGTATTCCATATATTCACGGTGACTTCTGTGCATAATCTGTACTCATGTTGTAGGAAGTAAGCTTCCCAAAGACTGTAAAGCACCAAGCAATGATATGGGATGGCGAATAAATACTATTGAATTATGTCAGCAATTTGTCCTATTTTCCTGCCATTCAGTTCTGTGCTTTGAAAAGAGAGAGACTCACACGCAGGGTCCAAGGCTGGTCTGAATTCCAGGGAAATCCACTTGTTAGTGGGGTCGGGACCTGCATGCACTTACTGCCTTCCTTCGGTTATTCTCCATCCGCTGCCAGATCGTGGCCCCCAGATACACAAGGACCCTCCTTCCAGGCCCCGTTTGGAGAGGGGCTGATTAGTGATCTCCTGGAAATCAGATACAGCCTTTGGGCCAAGAGAGAAGCCTTGTTGGGGCCAGTGTGGGGCGGGGAGCTGCTCTTCAGGATAGAATCGTGCCTAAACTGAGGCATAATTTGGCTTAATTCAGAAGCGTTCCGAACAAACAACGACAAATGAGAGCTTCTCGCTGTCGCTGTAGCTCTGTGAGCAAGCTGAACGAAGCAATTAGAGAATGGTGATTGTCTACAATCAGAAGGGGAGAAGTGTCAGAACGAGGCCAGCAGAAGCAGTGACACGATAGATAATTTATTAGATGTTGAATGGCTGTTTTTCTCTCTCCAGGCCTTTGTGAGAGAAACATCCAAATGCCACAAGTACATACCCAGGGAGGCTCAGGGTGGCAGGAGCCCAGGCTGTGGGCACATAATTGCCTTTTATCTGCTCTGATTTGGGCTTTATCAAATCATCTGGCTTCCAGGGCATTCTGTAGCAGAAGCGCTCGTGGTGTTCCAGCACTGGGCCCACTTCTGCTGGAACTACCAGGGGCCCGAGAACCTGAGGGACCGCAGGCTTCCAGCCCATGCTCTTCCTCCCAGGCCTTGGGGCCTGTGCTGGCCACTCTTCTGATAAACCCTGATCTGGCTTCTTGCTGAGTTCTTTGGGGGCTCCTGCCTTGTCTCTTTTCATACCAGACTGGTTTTGATCTGGGCTCTGTGCCCATCGGAGACTTGCAAGGTTAATAATAAACAAGTAGTCGCGGTAAATATGACTTTTGCCCCCTTAGGGAAGAGTGGTGGGGCTTAAAGGCTTTTGTAGGACTCAGCATCCACTTGTCCATCTGTCCATCCATCCATCCTTCCAGTAAAGCTCTGTTGCATTCGGTCTGCTCAGAGAACAGCGAGATTTTGCCCTGAGGTAGCTCACAGCAGAGAGGAAATTAGACCAGACACCAAATAAGCACCATGAGGTGCTTAGAAGGTCAGAGATCATACCTCTCTACCGTTAGCTTGGAGGCCCTAAGGAGGCATGGAGACACCCCACACTCCCCAGTGACCAAGCAACAGCTGGTCCATGGGGTTTCAGCTTCCCAGGAAGATTTGAATAAGTGACACCTACTGTTGCCAGTGGTTGGTCATATAGAAGACACTCTGAAATCTTTGGTGACCAGCAAAAGCTGGTGGTTGTCAGAGACATTCAGGGCTCTCTATCCTGCCCCTGCCTTCCCTCAACCCCCCACCCTTCTCTCTCTCTCTCTCTCTCACACACACACACACACAAACACACACACACACCCCTTCCATTTGCCCCAGCCATATGCAGCTATTGCTGCTCTCTGACACACTAGGCTGTTTCATCCCTTTGTCCTCACGTTCTATCTTCCAAGTGGTCTGCCTGGTGAGACCTCCTGGGTAGCCTCAGGACCTGCATATATAGACACCTCTGCAGAAACCCCTGGGCGGTGTCAACCATCCCCATCACTGCACCCTGTCCACATCTACTCCAATGTGTGTGTGTGATCACAGGCTGACCAGTGAATACACATGTGGAACGCTCACTCATCCTTGCATCCTTGGGACCCAGAAGGAATGCCATGAAATGCGTTGAAAAGGAATCAGTGTTGAATATTCAGTTATCTTCTTGTTAAAATCTTCTTTGTATCCCTTATATTCATTCATTCCCTGATTCAATTTCAGACATTTGTTGAGCACCTACTGTGTGCCAGGCATTTGGTTCAACCCAACTGTCATGGTCTCTTCCTTTAAGAATCTTCTACGTATTCTTAAATTAACCTTGAGCCTTGTGCAAATAGTGTGTGTTCAAGTCTTGAAGTGAGTTGGAGAAAAAAAATACCATCTTATATTTACACAAGTGATTTAGTATATCATGAAGCATTTGAAAGTCCTTTGATGAAGACCTCTCACGGTTGAGTAAGGAGGTTCACACCCATCCCTACTCCAGGGGACTGTGGGAGGCAGCATGGTTCTAATATCTGAGCTGTGTGTTTTCTGTGGAGCTAGCACATGCATTCAGCAGCTCCTGGTGCCACTTTGAAGCAGAGATGGGTGACAGATGGCATCGATGCCACTCAAAGGCTTGTGGGTGGCACTCAGCCACTCCTCTGCATCACTATTATTTTGTGGACTCATTTTCTTCCTTTCCCGTCTTTCTCTCTCCCATTTCTCTCCTGCTCTCTGTCCCTTTCTCTCCCCTTTCCCTCTGTCTTGAAAAACACGTTTTTAAATTTTTTTATACAATTTTTAAAGGTTACTTTCCATTGGCAGTTACTACAAAATATTGGCTATACTCCCTGTGTTGTACAATATATCCTTGTAGCCTATCTGATGACTTTATCATCCCGTACATACATACCCTTAGGCATTGCTTAGTATCTGACACTTGGCGCTAAAAAGGCTTACTTCCCTTCACTCCCAAGCCGAATCAAACCCCAACTCCTAGACGTGGCCTGGGGAGATTGGGGGCGGGTGGACAGAAATGGCCCAGCCTCTGTGTTCCTTCGGCTGTCGAGGACTCTGCTCCATACCAGACCCCCTGAGGTGAATGAACTCAGCCAGCAGCTCAGCCTGGGCTACAAACTAGGAAAAACCCAGGCAAGGGACGGCATTACGGCATTACTTTGTCTGGTTTAAGCGAAAGAACTTGGAAGATACGCTCAGCTTTGTGCAGGTCAGACAAGGGCCTGGAAAGGGAACCTGGGCTCTTTGCTTAGGGTTTCACAGCGTTGCAAAGCCAGGCAACAGGGGCAGAATGACAATGCTTGCTTTTCACCCAGTGCTTGCAGAAAAGCCCCCTTACCCCAGCATCAGCTTCCTCAAGCCCTGCCAAGCGCACAGTGAACCTTGCCTGGCGCTGATTTATTACAGGAGAAGAGGAAAAGAAACAGCAGGCCCTAAATGTCAAGGTTAGGAGGAGGGTAGCCTGCCCAGACAGGGAATGTCGAGTGTTCTCTGGGGTGTAGCACGTGACTGGGATCTCAGGCCTGGAGGGACCAGGAGCCAATTCAAGTGGGAGGTGTCGGGAATGCAAAGTCGGCTGTAGACTCAGCACATTAAAAATGTCAAGAACAAGGCAGGGAATAACACAAGGAGAAGAGTACCTTCTGTTTTGTGGGAGGCGGGTTACAAAATGTCAGAAGCGCACGTTTGCTTTCATGTGTCTGCTTGGTTGCAAGTCGAATCTGCTGTCTGTTGGAACCCAGGAGGACTGAAGGGCAGGTGGCATCCAGGAACCTGCTCCAGCCTCGGGGAGCCCTGGCTCTGCCTTCCCGTGCTCCCAAGATTCCGCGGCTGCATTAAGAGGAATTTAGAGAGCAAGACGATGCAGGCCTCCCCCAGGAAAGGGAGCATTGATGGTGCCGCTCACCAGGGCTTAAGGGAGTGAAGGATAGCTGAGGCCACACCTGCACAGAGTCCATGTCGTTGGCAAAACAGAAGATAAAACAGCAAAAAAATCCTCCAGGCTTACTTCAACTTGGCATCGTTTTTAAAGGCACTGAGCTTAGTTCTCTGTTTCTTACCCATGCAGCCCTGATGCGGGGCCTCCCCTGGATACATAGGAAAAAAGATTCTTCCAGCATGTAGAACTCCATCAGTATTTGTACCAGAGCCACAGGCTTCCCGTCCGATGGCTGAAAAGGAGCAGTGCTCACCAGGAAATGCACACTTGCCACTCTCAGCAGGAACCTGGCTGTGTTGAAAGCCCACCACGTACAAGGTGCTCCTGGGAGGCAGGAGTTAGTTAGGAAGCCACTGTCTTAGTTTTCATGCCTGAAACAGAAATCTGGTTGCACAGAGCTTATGGGGGAGGCAATCCCAAGAAACGCAGTGAGGGATTGTGGAAGCAAGACAGAAGAGGGGAAAGCAAAAAGGGGGATGTTATGAGCAGGCTGCTGCTGGGAGCATTGGGGTTCACTCCCACTGGGGTCCCTGTCAAAGACCCCATAGAAAACACCTCAGTTGTCTTATCGAGGGGCAAGGAGCCTGAGACATTTATGCCCAGCTCCATCCCTCATTGGTCTTAACCAATGCCAGAGGACCATTAGCTCTGGGGCTCTTCTGGGCCGCCTCAGCCCCACCCAGGGGCTCAGCAAATTCCCGTGGCCAGAGAAAGCCTTTAGGATGCAGAAGCTTGAAGTAAGAAGCCACAGTGCATCCGGAAGCTGCAGATGACCTCGAAGGGGATCTGCTCCATCCACCTTCAACAGCCATTGTGGCAGATGGTAGTTACGGCTGTTCACCTGTGATCCCAGGCTTGTGTGTGTGTGACTGTGTGTGTGTGTGTGTGTGAGTGTACATACACAAGTGCACACACAGATACTTGCACCATTGCTCCACTCCCGTCCCTCTCAGCTGCATTCCCCTCACTACAGCCTCATAAGCAGCGAGCCCCCAAATGGTCTCAGCCCTGCCAAGCCACGCAGCCTCACCTTGCTGTACAAGCAAGTGGAAACAGTGCCTGCAGCCTCCTGGGCCCCAGACACGCCAGTGGAAACCCATGCCAGCTTCCAGCTCCTGCCCAGCTGGAAGGGCTAGCACTTGCATTTGATGTTTTGCATAAGCCCTGCTGAAGTGCAGCATGGAGTAATGGAAAAAACTGGAACAGATGTCAGGAATTTGAGGTTTCTCGTCTCAAGTCCACCAGTAACTTACTTAGTTGACTCTAAGGAAGTTAACTAAACTTTCTGGAACTTAGTTTCCCCATTGGTAAAATTGGAGTAATAACACCTGCCCTGTTTACCTCCAAGAATTGTGGTCGGACTCAAAGGAGACCACTGTCTTAGTTTTCGTACCTGAATCAGGGGTTGTACCTGGAAGCACCTTCAAACTTCAGATTGCTCTTACTCAGGCTTGGCCTGATTACTTGACCCCCCTAAAGCAGGGGTCTTGCTGGGTGACTCGCTTGGTCCAGGCAGACCAAGTCCAGGATGCGTTCACTCCCAGAGCCACCCTCCCCTGTCTAGGGACAGGCTTGCTTGCCGCCTGCATGGGGCCTGACCCCTCCTGTCTCTAAGTTTAGTTCCATGTCCAACAGCAGATTCCTGAATCACTATACAAAGTGACAGATGGGGCAACGCAACCTCCCCAAACCACGATGGGGACGAGGGAGAAGAGCAGCTACTGTCCTTAGCATGTATCATTAAGTCTGACGCAACGACAACAGAGAAGCAAATGTCAGTTGGACCTGACCCCTCCAGCTAAACCTGGGAGTGCTTGTCAGTCGCTCAGGGAGGGCTGCCCCATGGGGTGAACACCACGCCAGGGCTGGAGAAACCAACAATTCGGGAAGAAGTCTTAAGGTTTATCTCACAAATATTGGGGACGAGCCTTGGGGCTGTAATGATGGTAACAAAGCACTTTGCACTGTTCAGTGTGGGCCCCGCCAACATGCTGGGGCAGTAATGGTGCATGTGGAGAGAGCGTGCTGAGCCCTCCTACCCGGGCTCCGGAGGAAAAGCTCGTATCATCCTCCAGTTACACACAATGAAAGCAGAGCAACTCTGCGACAGAAACATGTTGTTGGCGGTGGGGGGAGACTTGTGGGAGACTGTAAACAGTTCCCAGAATAAATCCCCACATAAATCCAAAGAATGCTCATGTGGAGAAGCTACCGCTCCCACCCTCTTTAAGCCAAATGATATCCTCCTGCCGGAGCAGAGTTGTTCTTGGCACTTGGGAGTACATGTGAGGAGGGAATCAAAACACGACACCTGAGAAAGGAATCCATAAGGAATCTGCGGCCAGAGGCATGGTGAGAAGTAACAAAGAAAGATGAGTTGGTGGCAGGAACGAAGATTAACTGTACCAGGGAGATGGCATCTTGGCTCCTAGAGCAGGGACTGGGGTGGCCAGCACTCGGAGGCACGGCTGGGCCAGCGAGCTGCAGAGACACGCGTGCCCTTCCTGCCCTCTGCCTCTGCTCTGAGGGCTCAGAGGAGGGTTCCTGCCCAGCTGCGTGGCAGCCCCAGGTCAGGCTTCTGGAAGCTGAGGCCCCAGGCCCTGCTGCCTCCTTGTACCAATTCTGGAAGGACATTCCATACTATAATCAGTGAGGCTTCACCATGTGACGCACAGGATCAGCAGAGAAAGTAGTGAGACCTGGTGGAGAAAGTCCTCCCTTCCCTCCACCTTCAGTGACACAGAAACTGCCTCCGGGGACTTTGGCAAGTTTGACAAATGGCAGAAGAATCTGGAAGAATTTCTCTGCTGGCCAAGAGGAGTTGATGACTGGGCATAAACGTGCTGCCGTAGTTCTTTGTACAGTGGACCTCTGCATGGCAGGGCACAAGTGCCAGGTTCCTTTCAACTCTTTTCCCATCTGATCCCCGCACACTCCTCACGTTGATAGCACTCTAGTAAAGATGAAGTTCTCTGCCATCGCAAGAACAAATTCATCACCAACACTGTACGTTCCAACTAAAGGCATTACTGTGTCCACATGAATCATCAGGCAGAGACGGCTACACTTGCCCGACTTGGAAACTCTTGACTCGTGGGGCACTCGTAGCGGCTAATGCCCACTAGTTACGCAAGCACCTTCTCCAAGTGGCTCGAAGCAGTTTACAAGCTGCTGGCTCATTCTGCATCCTGTCGCTTGGAGGGAAAACACAGCTGGGGAAAGAGGAAGGGTCGACATGATCATCTGCGTTGTATACGGAGAAACTGAGACTCAAACAAGCCCTCCAGTGAAACGCCTA
This sequence comes from Stenella coeruleoalba, assembly GCF_951394435.1. Taxonomy (NCBI): domain Eukaryota; kingdom Metazoa; phylum Chordata; class Mammalia; order Artiodactyla; family Delphinidae; genus Stenella; species Stenella coeruleoalba. The sequence goes on along the minus strand of NC_137164.1, from coordinate 22,248,215 downwards.
GACATGTATGAGTCAGACACTGCCCCTGGAGGAGACGAGATGAGCTGTTCTGAATCCTAAGTGGAATATTTTCCTGCCCAACAATGTCATGCAGCTGTTCTGACACAGCCTCAAGACAGGCGAGCCAAAATGCAGGCTCACAGGATTTTGTGTGTTACCAATTCCCCACCCGTCACTCCATCTCTGAGTCTTGCTCTGTCTCTACTGGATCGACATTAGAGGCCTCCCAGCCTCCTCTCCTCCCGACCTGCCCCCGGTTCTTAGGACACCTTATTCCTGACATTTATTCCGTCCTTAACTGTTACCTGATCCCTGGTATATCTCTTCCATGTTGAACCTCTACCATACCTTTCCCCGATCCACACACCTTGACGCCCAGAGGTAGGATTAGGATTGGCAATAGGACAAAGCTCGGGGCTAGGGTGAAACTCAAAGGTGGGGTATAAAGTGCCCATTTTATTCATCATTTAATTAAAATTCTCTTTTATTGAAGTATAGTTGTCTTACAGTGTTATATTAGTTTCAGGTATACAAACACAGTGATTCAATATTTTTATAGATTATACTCCATTGAAAGTTATTATAAAACATTGGCTATATTCCCTGGGCCGAAAAACTAACACTTATCAGCTTAATTTTTAAGCCAAATCGAAATATCCTTATGTCTAAATAGCCACACAAAAAAGTGGCTCTATTGAAATAGCTGCATCCAACGAACTGGGAGTCTGGATGTCACCTGCTTCTGGCACCTGACTTTGGTCCTTTTCTGTGCAGCTTTGCCTTCTGTTCCGCTGTATGCCAAGGTGTGGTTAATCAGAAGAGGAGCGAGCGCCAGGGCCTCTTTTAATCCTCTTGTTCCAAGTGAGGACTCTGTACGTGTCATAGATGAAACTCATCCGAAAGCCGAACAGGATGCTAGTGGCATGGCCAAGTGTCTCCCCCTCCCCGTGAGGCAGCCTGGCTGGCATCAGTCCTCTCCCCAACCTCTTTCCTGCCCCCATTCACCCATGAGCTCTTGTTGGGTCAGAAATGCAATTCTTTGATGGTGCCAGACAGCCAGATGATGCTGGAACAAAGGGAAAAAAAAGCAAAAGCAGATTTCTAAATTAAGCACAAGCCTCGTTTATAAAAATAAATAGCCACAGCCTAGCAACATGCTCACAGCTCAGCTTCCCTCTGTGATGAAGCCTCTGTGGCTAGAGCCAGGGGTGACACAGCCTTCAGGGGGCCCCAGGCCTGGCCCCGTCCCATGCATAGTACTCATCTGGAAAGTGCTGACAGTGGCACGTTGAGGGCCTGGCCCAACCAAGGGCCAGGCTCCAAAGGAGCAGTGAGGATCCAGAGCTTCCAAACCTTAATGAGGTCCCTAAACACCTACAGACTCTTGGCAGTAAGAAGCATACCCGAAATAATAGCAGGTGAAGTTCCTTGGGCTGCTCTATTGAAACAGAAGCTGCTCCTTGAGATAGCGTCTTCTGTGTTCACCACTGAATGCACAGCGCCCAGCTTAGCACATGGCGCACAGTGGGCAGTCAGACGCTGTGTAAGGGAAGACTGGATGGAGGTGTGAATGGATGGACGGAGGGATGCCGCCATCCCCTCATCCCTGCTTCCCAAGCGCTCCACCCTCAATGGAGTGGAGTGAGAATCTGAAGAGAACCGTAATCTCCTGATTATGACATGCACCAAAGAGGCAATGTTCCCTGGGCTGGATGTTTAAAGCTGAGTCAACAGCTGGGGTGAGCAAGTGGGAGGTGATTAAAGGGTGCAGGCTTTTACTGCCCCAAGTGCAGGTGGTGTGGCCATCACACATGCGGAGGGGCAGAGGATGTGAGAAGTGCCCTTGGTAACAACTGTCAGTGTTCCTGCACCTTCTCTTATTTTTAAGCAGCATCAGCACCAAAGGTGAGGTATTGCTAAACAGAGAAGCCACGGGACAAAATAGTACATGAGTTTCCGGCCTTAGTCCTTTGGGAACAGAAAAGTAGAGCTCACGTTGCCCTTTGAGGCTCCACAGGCCAACACATCAGAAATGGACCACAGCACAAAGATTTAATCCCATCACCAACGCTCCCAAGTCATGAGATGATTAAGTAAAGCTGGGGTGATCCTGACACCGTCCTCTGAATACTGAAAATTAAGTAATCCTCTGAATCCCACGAGGATCCTGGTGAGGTTGCAGGGGACAACCTTGACTCTTGGAGCCGTTGCTTCTGCATACTCCCTAGTGACCAGAGAGTGGTTGAAGACAGCATGTCAAAGTCATAAATCTCTGTCTCAGAACAGGGGCCTTGGGTTTAAAAGATCAGGGAAATTGGCCCACAATTCAGAAATCTGTCTTCTAACATCTTTGTCTGGCCTGGCCAGAAACAGTAAAACCACGTTCATGTCAGTGAGAAAAAGGTTCTTAATTAAATTCAGATGTACAAGAATACATTACAGGTCTACTCGTGGAATAATAATCTGTAGTGGACGGGCCATCTAAACAGCATCAAAAGGGGTACCGTAGCATCCCGCTTCACTCGACAGCACGCAGCAGAGAAGCATGAGTCCTCACAGACTCCTAGATCATTTCAGTCCCACAGCCTCCCAGAACCCCAAAGCCATGGTCCTGGAACAATCAGGATGAGGGAGTCCAGCAGTGACCAGATTGGAGATGTGACCACAAGGACACAACCCCAGCAGAGAGTAAGGACACAGACTGGTCAGGCTACCCTTGAATCTAGTGTATCTCTGGTGACCCGACAGTCATGGCATTCACAACCACAGGCCTGTGCTCCATCCTGTGTTCCAGGGGTCCTGAAGGCTCCACACCCAGGGCTCCTACTTCTGAGATGGCTGCTCAGTGGTAAGACCCCACTGACCCCCGTTCTCTGTAGAGGTTACAGAGATTCATGGGAACAGAGTCCAAGACTCAGCTCTGTGACCTTAACTACTTGCAGACTTAGTTTTCTCATCTATAGAATGGAGAGAATAGAAACTCTGATGCCTGCCTCCCAAGATTGTGTGAGGATCAAATGCAACACTATTGTGTTCAAATGCTTCTCAGTCTGCAAGCTATTGTTCTACGTGAAAATGTTTTCTCAACTGTGAAAGTCCATTATGAGAAGTTTGCTTCTGATGTGGGGAGTGAGACTTCCTTTGTTACAAACTTTCACAGAGCTGCCTGGATCTCAGTGTCCTAGGGCTTGATTCATCCTAGTCATAATCCTAATTTTTTGAAGGGATCTCTGACCTGTCCTCTTGGCTTCATATACCAAAGACTTCTAACGTGTGTGTGTTTGTGTATGTGCACGCACATGTATTTGTAACTGCTTTTCTCCCCTTACAGTCCTTCAAAAAGCGCTAGAATTCTAGAACACACGAGGGACCTTAGGGGCTTCTGTAATCCATCCCTTCATTTTGCAAAGGGAGACATCAGGGCACAGAAAGGTTAAGTGCTTGTCCAAGGTCATGTTGTTACACTTGCCCCGTCCTTGGCCCCTCTCACAGCCATACAGCACCTACAGTCCAGTGGATCTTTGAGGGCCATATATCAAATCAGGTACTTCCCTCCCTCTGCTATAGCCACTTTTCCCCCATTTTTAAGTTACTATTACGTAAGCCAGGTGTGTTCTTTAGGATGTGGGGACGGGGGGCAGGAGCGTGGTAGCCAGTTGAGGGCATGTCATTACTAAAGAATGGCAGTTACAGGAACAGGTACATCTAATGATCTAGATGATGCCTCAGTGTAATAGATTATGTATTTTGCACTTGCCTTTTATTTTTGAAAAATAAATATAGAATCATTTCCCTTTTTTAGTTGTTCATATTAATTTGCATTCAGGAAATGACCAATTACATCCAGGCAAAGCATAGATGCACCTAACATAAGTTGCTGTTGTTTTAGAAGCACATGGTATGAAGGGAACTAGGCTTCATTGAATGACACTTCCTCTACCATCTGCTCCCCTTTCTCTCAGCAGATGACCTTACACCTATGTAGTAAAAAATTAAGGTTATTTTGTGTGAAACCCTCCCCTGTCCCCTGTCTTCTCCATACCTACCCACCCATATGAAGAAGAGTCTTTCATTCTCTCTGTGACAACAGCTCTACCTGTTAGCTAGGCCTAGGGGGACCAACCATCCTAGTTAGCCCAGGACTGAGGGTCCCTGGGACATTCAGTGCTAAAACTGGAAATGTCCCAGGAAGACCAAGACAGAATGATTGCTCTCTTAGGCCTCACACCCCTTCCCCAGGGACCTTTCCAAACACATAACAAATCATTATTGAATGAATTGATAGCAAATAGTACCAAATTGCTGTGTAAAATTGAAAGTCAGGAAGAGAACTAAAATGAATGAATAAGTGAATGAAATTATTTGTTTTTAATGAAAAGATCCATGAATAATGAGCAGGGTAAGAACCAGGAGGAGGATGTCCTACCATCCAGGTGAGCAGAAGAGGAAAGTTTCATTAAAAGATTCATATAAAAATGTAGATCCCATTCATTAAAAGGAAAAAAGCTGATGGTAAGTTAGGGCAACATATTACATGAGAAATAGGCCACAACAGTACTTCCCAACTGTTTTAACTTCATGGCACACATTTTTTAAAAATTATAATATTTGCAACATGGGGTAAACTGAAAAGAGGAGCTACTTGTGGCTAGAGGTGACCATCTAAGGGACCTCTAGACCACAGAAACTCCCCAGTCCCCTGAGGGCTGAGAGGGTCAGTATCACAGCTTTCACTGACCTCTTTGAACGGGATCAGTGGCACTCTGGTCTAAACACACAGGTCTAGACTATTCCATTGCAAATCTGAAATCCACATTTTCCCTAGGTTTCTGGTGAAACTAGCAAAGCCTGGGTGGACAAACTCCCTCTGATGACCCAATGCTACAAAGCTTCCACAAAGGGTATTTCCTGCAATGGGACAAGTTCCTGTTTATATTTCTACTTCCTTGGTGCAGGTTTCCCCAGCATGTGCACAGGGTTGCAGGTTGAGCAGTGACCTAATGACTTTGGGCAGGAAGTAATCCTAGATCACATTCGGTGTGCATCCAATTGCTGACCTGAGTCTTATGAAAACATTAAAAAAAAAAGCAAAGATATTTCCAATGATTTAAAAATTCAGAAATTTCTCATTGATAAATTCAGATAAACTTCTTGAAAAATGGAAAGGTCTGACAGCTGAGGGCCACAATTCCCACCATGGTCACAATTATCTGAAAACCGAGGGCCTAGGTAGTGCAGTGGATAGAAATGTTGGTGTCCAGAGTTCAAATCCCATCGCTGCTACTTACAAGTACCCAAATTCACGAACTTAACCTCTCAAGTCTTGGTTTCTCATCTTTAAAGCAATGTTAAACTAATAGCAATTATTTCTATGTACCAAAAATGCTTAAAACAGTGGCTAGCACATAATAATCTTTTTTTTCTTTTATAACCACCTTTATTATATATGTATTTTTATGCAACACTTCTCTACATGCATTACAAAATGACTATCACATCCATTGTCTTCTTTTTCCCATTATACATTTTTTGTTTTGATATAAACAGATTTTGAAACAATGAGGGCATGATAAATTATTTAATAAATTATATAGGAACATCTAGTTTTTCTTACTTTTTTGAATTTTATTTAATTTATTTTTTTATTTAGCAGGTTCTTATTAGTCATCCATTTTATACATATTAGTGTATACATGTCAATCCCAATCGCCCAATTCATTACACCACCCGCCGCCCCCCTGCCGCTTTCCCCCATTGGTGTCCATACATTTGTTCTCTATATCTCTGTCTCAATTTCTGCCCTGCAAACCAGTTCATATGTACCATTCTTCTAGGTTCCACATATATGCATTAATATACGATATTTGTTTTTCTCTTTCTGACTTACTTCACTCTGTATGACAGTCTCTAGATCCAGCCACGTCTCTACAAATGACCCAGTTTCGTTCCTTTTTTATGGCTGAGTAATATTCCAGTGTATATATGTACCACAACTTCTTTATCCATTCATCTGTCGATGGGCATTTAGGTTGCTTCCATGACCTGGCTATTGTAAATAGTGCTGCAATGAATATTGGGGTGCATGTGTCTTTTTGAATCATCGTTGTCTCTGGGTATATGCCCAGTAGTGGGATTTCTGGGTCATATGGTAATTTTTTTTAGTTTTTTAAGGAACCTGCATACTGTTCTCCATAGTGACTGTATCAATTTACATTCCCACCAACAGTGCAAGAGGGTTCCCTTTTCTCCATACCCTCTCCAACATTTGTTGTTTGTAGATTTTCCGATGATGCCCATTCTAACTGGTGTGAGGTGATCCCTCATTGTAGTTTTGATATGCATTTCAATAACAATTAGTGATGTTGATCAGCTTTTCATGTGCTTCTTGGCCATCTGTATGTCTTCTTTGGAGAAATGTCTATTTAGGTCTTCTGCCCATTTTTGGATTGGGTTGTTTGTTTTTTTAATATTGAGCTGCATGAGCTGTTTATGTATTTTGGAGATTAATCCTTTGTCCATTGATTCATTTGCAAATATTTTCTCCCATTCTGAGGGTTGTCTTTTCTTCTTGTTAATGGTTTCCTTTGCTGTGCAAAAACTTTGAAGTTTCATTAGGTCCCATTTGTTTTTATTTCCATTACTCTAGGAGGTGGATCAGAAAAGAACTTGCTGTGATTTATGTCAAAGAGTGTTTGTCCTATGTTTTCCTCTAAGAGTTTTATAGTCTCCGGTCTTACATGTGGGTCTTTAACCCATTTTGACTTTAGTTTTGTGTATGGTGTTAGGGAGTGTTTCATTCTTTTACATGTAGCTGACCAGTTTTCCCAGAAAAACTTATTGAAGAGACTGTCTTTTCTCCACTGTATATCATTGCCTCTTTTGTCATAGATTAGTTGACCATAGGTGCATGGGTTTATCTCTGGGCTTACTATCTTGTTCCATTGATCTATATTTCTGTTTTTGTGCCAGTACCATATTGTCTTGATTACTGTAGCTTTGTAGTATAGTCTGAAGTCAGGGAGTCTGATTCCTCCAGCTCCGTTTTTTTCCCTCAAGAGTGCTTTGGCTCTTCAGGGTCTTTTTTGTCTCCATACAAATTTGAAGACTTTTTTTGTTCTAGTTCTGTGAAAAATGCCATTGGTAATTTGATAGTGACTGCATTGAATCTGTAGATTGCTTTGGGTAGTATAGTCATTTTCACAATATTGATTCTTCCAATCCAAGAACATGGTATATCTCTCCATCTGTTTGTATCTTTACTTTCTTTCATAAATGTCTTATAGATTTCTGCATACAGTTCTTTTGTCTCCCTAGGTAGATTTATTCCTAGGTATTTTATTCGTTTTGTTGCAATGGTAAATGTGAGTGTTTCCTTAAATTCTCTTTCAGATTTTTCATCCTTAGTATATAGGAATGCAAGAGATTTCTGTGCATTAATTTTGTATCCTGCTACTCTACCAAATTCATTGATTAGCTCTAGTAGTTTTCTGGTGGCACCTTTAGGATTCTTTATGTATAGTATCATGTCATTTGCAAACAGTGACAGTTTTATTTCTTCTTTTCCAATTTGTATTCCTTTTATTTCTTTTTCTTCTCTGATTGCCGTGGCTAGGACTTCCAAAACTATGTGGAATAATAATGGTGAGAGTGGACATCCTTGTCTTTTCCTGATCTTAGAGGAAATGCTTTCCGTTTTTCACCATTGAGAATGATATTTGCTATGGGTTTGTCATATATGGCCTTTATTATGTTGAGGTAGTTTCCCTCTATGCCTACTTTCTGGAGAGTTTTTATCATAAATGGGTGTTGAATTTGTCAAAAGCTTTTTCTGCATCTATTGAGATGATCATATGGTTTTTATTCTTCAATTTGTTAATATGGTGTATCATATTGATTAATTTCCATATATTGAAGAATCCTTGCATCCCTGGGATAAGTCCCCCTTGATGATGGTGTATGATCCTTTTAATATGTTGTTGGATTCTGTTCGCTAGTATTTTGTTGAGGATTTGTTCATCTATATTCATCAGTGATATTTGTCTGTAATTTTCTTTTTTTGTAGTATCTTAGTCTGGTTTTGGTATGAGGGTGATGGTGGCCTCATAGAATGAGTTTGGGAGTTCTCCTTCCTCTGCAATTTTTTGGAAGAGTTTGAGAAGGATGGGTGTTAGTTCTTCTGTAAATGTTTGATAGAATTCACCTGTGAAGCCATCTGGTCCTGGACTTTTGTTCGTTGGAAGATTTTTAATCACAGTTTCAATTTCATTACTTGTGATTGGTCTGTTCATATTTTCTATTTCTTCCTGGTTCAGTCTTGGATGGTTATAGCTTTCTAAGAATTTGTCCATTTCTTCCAGGTTGTCCATTTTATTGGCCTAGTTGCTTGTAGTAGTCTCAGGATGCTTTGTATTTCTGCGGTGTCTGTTGTAACTTCTCCTTTTTCATTTCTAATTTTATTGATTTGAGTCCTCTCCCTCTTTTTCTTGATGAGTCTGGCTAATGGTTTATCAATTTTGCTTATCTTCTCAAAGAACCAGCTTTTAGTTTTATTGATCTTTGCTATTGTTTTCTTTGTTTCTATTTCAGTTATTTCTACTCTGATCTTTATGATTTCTTTCCTTCTGCTAACTTTCGGTTTTGTTCATTCTTCTTTCTCTTGTTCCTTTAGGTGTAAGTTTAGATTGTTTATTTGAGATTTTTCTTGTTTCTTGAGGTAGGCTTGTATAGCTATAAACTTCCCTCTTAGAACTGCTTTTGCTGCATCCCGTAGGTTTTGGGTCATCGTGTCTTCATTGTCATTTGTCTCTAGGTATTTTTTGATTTCCTCTTTGATTTCTTCAGTGTTTTCTTGGTTATTTAGTAATGTATTGTTTAGCCTCCCTGTGTTTGTGTAGTTTACATTTTTTTTCCCTGTAATTGATTTCTAATATCATAGCATTGTGGTCAGAAAAGATGCTTGATATGATTTCAATTTTCTTAAATTTACCGAGGCTTGATTTGTGACCCAAGATGTGATCTATCCTGGAGAATGTTCCATGCACACTTGAGAAGAATGTAGCGCATAATAATCATTCAATAAATGTCAATGATTCTCCTTCCCACCCTTCTTACATAGGTAGCTTTACTAGTTTCCCTACCATCCTGGCCCCATAATCATTACTGTTAGTCTAAAAAATTCAGTAAAATGAGTTTGGCATCTGTGGTGCTTCAGTTCACTATGTAACAACTCAAGTCTATATCCTTTCCAGAGATGATTGTCCTCATCCCCAGTTTGACACCTGTCCCTTCTCCGTCCCTGAGCTTCTCCCTCGTCTTGCTTGAGGTCACATGAAACCCCACAGCTGGGCAGGGGACACACAGCTGCTCTGAGTCCTCCAACTTTCTAGACAGAAGAAACATGGTCCACCTAGTTGCTTCAAGGCATCTAGTCTTGTTTCTAATATTGAGTCTTTCCCAGCCGTTTTGCTCTCCAGGTCCCCCCCAGCACATATAAGGAGAAAATCTTCTGAGCAATTCAGTTAGCAATTCAATCAACCAGAAGACACGAATGCATAGGAAAATGAGGGAGTGATTTCCTCACAGACAGTTGTTTTTAATAAACCAATGTCTACTGCTAAGCAACCTTAATCATGCCTCTTCCACAAGTACAGCTAAATAGAATACTTTCTTATTACCATGGATTAAGTTGATGCTCTCATGAGTCAGAGGGAGGTACCAGAGAAAGTTTTACTCAGGCTGCAGATGAGTGTAAAACACTTCCTAAGAAGCAAAATAGGAGTGGCATGACTGGACTGTGTTATTTAAGGCACGTAGTTATTTTACTCACACTTTGGGTTTGACGCTTACTTGGGGAGTTAGCTGTAAAGAGCTGGATTGTTCATTCAAAGCTGAGTGGATGGAGTCATGGTGTGGGAGACAGTCTCCCTGGTTCTCTCAAGAAGACTAATAATTAAGGTTGCGGTTAGATCTTACAGCAGACTAAGGGAGGTCCTGTGGAAGTCCCTGGACGTGAGGAGAGCCTTTGAGGCAGATTAGATGTTGCAACTGTCAAATCCCACAGCACAGGCATTATGCCAAGGGTATGAGGTGAACTGCGAGGCAGCCAATAAGAGCAGCAGGAGAATGGTACCATTTCCAACTGCTCCCGTCTCCTGACTCTGTTTGCAGAGGTAGGGCATTGGCGAAGCCAGCTGCACAGTTCCTTCTGAAAAATTTAACACACTGGGTGGCTACCCCTCCCACTGCCCAAAGCATGGAAAAATCCTTTGGTGTAACTTCCTAAGCCTCTAAATATATATGTCCTTTAATACCTAAATGTGGCTATTTCCACAAAGCCAATCAGTTAAGGTAAAGAGCAACATTTGGAGGGAGGAATGTCTGGAGTGGAGAAGGAGGATTTCCCAGAAAATTCAGTATCTTCTTTACAACTTCTTCATCATCATCTTTTTGATACTGCAAAGAGTCAAACTAAATTTTCCTTTTGCCTCCAGTTAAATGAAACTATTAAGCTGCTGAAGGTGACACTGCAGGAAGTGTGCAGATAACTACAAGAAGTGTGAAGAACTACTGCTTTGACTAATTTTTTTGTGTCCATCTTTGACCCTTTGCTCCCTCTTTCTTGTTCCTAATCTCTAAAAACATGACCAAGACCTGAGGCTTCTCACACCAGATCTCCCTGTGTCTCTTCCTACTGCTGTGTCTCCTTCCAGCTCACTGTTTCCTCATACTCGGACCATGGAATAGCCTCTCGAGTTGAGGTGCGAAAAATTGAGAGGCTTGAAGAGAGAACTGCCTTAGGAACTCCACCATACTCTCCTTCCTGCTGGAGGGAGAAAACAAAAACAAAAACAAACATGGCACAAACTGGGTCATATAATTCTGAGTTAGCGTCAGAGTCATTGCAGGAAGTCATTTAACTTCACTTAGCTTTGAGGTTTCCATATATAAAAGCAAAGCATATAACTTGCTCCCTACTCATTACCCAGGACTGTACTAGGAAGATTTATGAGCAAACGTTTGGAAAGCTCCTGAAGGAGGGAAGAAATCTGATCACTGTGTGTGTTCATCGTGAGGAAAGATCATTTGAAACTAGTAAGCCAACAACACACTGTTGGAAAGGAAAAGATGGAAACAGCCACCACCCGGGAAAATGAAAGAACTCACCTCCAATCTGATGAAAACTGTGTGCAGTGAGGACCAGCAGAGGAAAGATACAGTGGACGCCAAGGGAAGCTGCAAGAAGCAGTGGAGATGAGAAAAGGATCAAAGCAGGCACTGGGATCCAGGAGTTGACAAGCTATCTTGGGAAACCAAGCACACTATTGGGGAAAGCCAAAAATCCAAGATCTTCCCACATAATGCCTGCTTTGGAGATGTTGTATATCTTGTTGGTTACATAAGTATATATCGTTTTGAATATTCATCAAACTCTACACCTAATATACAGTATATGTAAATTTTATCTTACTTTAAAAATCTGTCTATCTAAGCCCATTCAAATCAATGAGTTCCCTGCTGCGCCCACGAGCAGCTATACTGCAATTACCAATTTTTATAACAACAGTTCTCATAATTATATTAAACAAGATGAATGTATGCAAATATGGATATTCATGTATATCATAATAGATACAGTTAGATTAAAACTGACTTTGTCATTCTCTAGTAACTGTTATTTCGGCACATTTGTAACACACTGCTAATCATTCAAATGCCAAATGCCTTTGGAATGACCAAAAATAAAATTAGATTGTGTGCAGCAGACTTTTGGTGTTAAATATGTTTTACTGATTTCTAATTCATTAAAAATTGGTGAAGCATGTGTGGAATATGAAAATTCTATTTATCAGAATATTGGTTTGCCCAAATGATACTATACTCTTACAAAACCTAATAATAGAGTTTACTATACGTATGATTTAGACTTTGGGGAAAAAAATACGTAACAACAGTTATACCTGAATTCATGAATTAGCTGTTGTTTGGTTTGCAGTTCTAACACAAAAGATAAATGTTGCTTAACCCAGACTAGTGACTTACTGAGAATAATCAGTGTCTGAAAGGAGCCTGAAGCTGGGTTCTTGCTAAAGAAGTATCACACTTTTGTAAATCACACATACTTGTGAAATTCAAGTTTGTGTATTTTCTTTCGAATAGAAACTTCAGATAAACAAAGAAAGAACTTATTTGAGAATAGGCAATAAATATAAGCCAATCAATTAATTTGCCGCCATTTCTTGTCAATATCAGCACAAGCTTGATCTTTAACAGCAGTGAGGTGCGATCACCACGTCATCTTCCTCATCATCATTACAGCATGGGTCCTCTGAGACTCTGAGATCTGCGTGCAGCAAATTTATCCAGGACTGCCTTAGGGCGTAACACCTGTAGGACAGCAGAAGAAACATGACTAGAAGGAAAAGTTGAACCCCACTGCAATGGCGACAAATATCTAAGCTGATCTCAGGAGAGACTCTAAAGGTGAAAGGGGACTCTACTGATGACCCTTCTGGGGCAAAGAGGACCAGAGCCTGTACTCTCACATCAACCCATCATTGAATATGGGACGCCCCAGAAAAGGGACATGACCTTGAGCAAGAGAGCTTCCTTTGGCTTACGGAGCTATTGGCAGCCAGGAAAATGAATGTGTCGGACCTGGGGGGAAGCTGGTGTTGTATCACAGCATCAACTACAATCTTCATGTTATAAGTCTTTAATAAATGGCTGGCCATGTGCTAAGCTTTTTACACACATTTTCTAATTCTCACTATAGTCCTGTGAGGGAGATAAATTATCACCTCTTTTTACAGTGGGGGAAACCAAGGCTTAGGAAAGCTAAGTAACTTGCCCCAAGATCACCCGCCAACTGCTTAGCAGTACAACCTGTGTTCAAACACAGGCTACATGTCTCCAAAGTACTTGCACTTGACCAAAACCCTGGATGTAGAGTCAGGAGGCCAGGATCCCCTCAGTGACAAGCTGTGTAGGTTTGACCAAATGCAGCTCTGAATCTCTTCTTAACCTGCAGAGGGTAGACATCTTTCTGAAACGTTCGGGGACCCTCTAAGGCACCAGAAGGTGGGGAGCAAGGGGCAGATTGGTCAGGGCTAGCGGAATAACTCTCCTGTGCATGTGCCCTCCAGGGCTCGTGGTGTCCAACCATCGATTTGGAGGTATCTACAGGGGACGGTGAACTTGAGTGCCATTAAGGCCAGTTTCAGTATCCAAGGAGCTTTGGGGCAGTAGTGGTGCCTGCAGTCAGAGGGGTGGGAGGGCTGTAGTTCTGGGTTGTCCATTCACCTAGAAGCAGGACTCTAGGAAGTGGACAGGGGACAGGGAATTCAGCAACAGCGGAAAGATGTCACACGTCTCAGCTGACAGGCGCTGTTAGACTCCAGTCCGGCTGAACCAGTAATCCTTTATCACGGCTTCCAAGGCCATGATGATGTTTATTGCAGACATACTTCTCCCTCCACATCCATCTTTTTCTCCCACCTCCTGCTCTGCCCCCAGTTACAATGAGTTGCGTACTTTTTCTACAGCACGTACTGTGTGCCTTCTCAGCTTCAGGTTTCTGCCTGGAAGACCATTCTCCCTGGTTCCCTTTCTTTACCTGGCTAACTCCTACTCATCCCCCATGTGTCTACCAGGACTCTTCCAGGAAGCCTTCCTTGATCTCCCAAGACTGAGTAGGTGACCCCCCTGTGTTCTCCCAGAGCAGCCTGTGTTGGGAGGATTATATAATGACCGGCACATAACAGCACTCTGCAAACAGTGGCCATTATTATTACTCTTCCTTGATGGTACCTATCATTCTGAACTGGAGACTGTGCATGCTTTGCCTGGGCCTAGGCCTTTACTCTGTCTCTACCATCTGCCATATTGCAGAGCATACAATAAATGCCTGATAAATATTTGTTGAAACAATAAAAACCTCAGTTACACAACCGGGTAAACATGGACAGGACAGCATGGGGGAGGGGGAAGGGAGGGAGGTGGCTACGGCTCTCTTGCAATCTCCCAGAGGCTGGCCCACAAAGCCAGTGCCAGTCTCTGCCAGGAAGTAGGTCTGAGCTTCCATCTGCATTGGCTGTTGTGCTCAGGGTTGTGTAAGCAACGGGGAGGAATTCCTTTCTGGCTTCAGAGCCTGTAACTGAGAGGGCAGACAGGGATGGTCACGTGGGCAGGATCACTGTTCACAGTGTGATTCCACCTTTTTTGTTTAAGAGACAGTGCAGCATATGGAATATACGTGGAATCTTGGGTCAGACACACCTGCGTTCAAATCCCTGTTCCTTTACCTATGGCTATGAGGCAGCTTTAGGTAAGGGCAGACTCTTTGGGGCAAGACTTCCTGGATTTGAATTCTAGCTCCTCCACTTCCTCACTGTGTGACATTAGACATGTTACGTCACCTCTCTGTGCCTTGGTTTTCCTCATCTGTAAAATGGAAATAATAATTTCTCCTTCACAGGGTTATTATGAGGATTGAATGAGTTCACAACTGTAAAATTCTTAGAACAGGGCTTGGCGTATAGTAAGTACAATGTAAAGGTTTACCTGATCATTCTGAGCCTCAATTTTCTCATCAGAAAAAAATGGATATATGTAGAACACTTGGTTCAGTGCCTGACATATGGCATACTCCCAGTAACCATTATTATTATTGCTATTACTATCACTTCCTTTGTAAGTGGAAGATACTTTCTTAGGGTGAGCTAAATTAAATAATAGAAACTTTCTTCTGGTGGATACTATTGGTCTCTACTGATGATTGAGCTATTTCTGTGTGGTTCTGAGCCAGCGTCTTCCCCGTGCCTTGTCTTCTTTCCCTAACGCTCTGAACACCTTCCTCATAGACCCAAACACTCAAATGCATACCTACTTCTCTGATCAATGAGCAAAGCAGGGGTGTATTAATTTTCTTGGGCTGCCATACAAGGTACCACAAACTTCGTGGCTTAACACAACAGAAATTTATTCTCTCACAGCTCTGGAATCAGAAGTCTGAAACCAAGGTATTGGCAGGGCCACCTCCCTCTGAAAGCTCTGGTGGAGAATTCCTTGCCTCTTCCAGCTTCGGTGGCTCCAGGCATTCCTTGGCTTGTGGTGGCATCACTCCAATCTCTATATTTGTCCTCACATGGCCTTCTCCCTCTGTGCATCTCTGTCAAAATCTTCCTCTGCCTATCTCTATTAAGGACACCTGTCATTGGATTTAGGGTTCACCCTAAATTCTGGAAGACCTCATCTTGAGATCCTTAATTATATCTGCAAAGACAATTTTTCCAAGTAGGCTCACATTCACATGAGTTGGGAGGTGAACATATCTTTGGGGGCCACCTATTCAACCCACTAGGAGGAATAAAAGGGCCCTAACTGGTTCCAAATAGAATCCATCCCTTTACCTTGATTGAACCTACATATATTTCCTTTTCCCGTTTCCTTTCCCCTGCACACCTGTTCCAGTCTCGTCCATACTTCTTTTATGGGATGTTCACAGCTAGAGGGGCAAGTAAGACATCCTGACCAACTAATCTGCTGCTTCCTGGCTCCACTCTGGTCCACGTCTGTACCTGCTTCCTACCTCAGGATTCGCTGTCAGCCCGTTGTATACTTGAGCCCATGAAAGCTTATTCTGGTTGGCCCACTCAGTTGCCTTGCAGATAGCCAGGAGAGTTGGATGTCACCCTGGGACCTTGCAGTACCAGCTTGCCCCACCTGGCTCTTCACCAGGGTTGCCTTAGTCACACATCAGATTTCATAGATGAGGCCAAAGCAGGAGACCCTGGTGAGCTGGAACAAGTAGGGGCAGTGGATCTGGGTCAGTGCAGGAATTATGTTTGCACTTGGACCAGGCAGATAGGCTCAGAGAAGGAATCTGGGTCAAAAGCTTGGCAGACTAGTAGGAAACATGAAGCCTGATACACAAATTAAATTGGAGACTAGCTCTTCATCTGCACAGTCCAGTTCTTGGTTCTCCAAAGTCTGATTGAGGTGGGTCTGTGACATGTGGCATATCATATGTTGTAAGGGCCAACTAAATTTAATGTGTATTCATCGAGCATTTGCTATCATGCCAGGATCTAGGGATACAGAGTTAGAACATAGCAGGCAACACATACACATAAAAAACTAACGTCATAAAATGTGATAACTATGTGCCAGTGTTATAAGACGTCCGGTTCTGCCTTGGGTTAGGGAATGGGTCATGATGAGGGCACAGAGGAGGGAATATTTGAGTGGGCTCTTAAAGAATTCAGGAAGGAGAGTGTGAAAGGACAGCCCAGAAAGTATACTATCCACTGACCAAGCGGGTGCCTCTTCCTCTCCTCTTGCTTTGTGTTGATCTCATCCAAAGCCTAGACCTTGCATAAAAAGAACCATTTTTTGCACAAGATCTATTTCTGATCGGCAATCTAAAGACAGATATCAAACGTGTTCTACAAATGGGTCGTGGCCCAGAGAAACAACCAACCAGAAGGGCCTCCAGTTGTGAGGAACTGGTTTGGTGGGTACTGGCTGGATAGCAGAGGCCCCACCTCCACACCTACTACTATCCACGCAGTGGGAAACTTTAGTGTATCAGCGTGTTTCAGTGATACATCAATATTGAGATTATCACGTGGCCTGTTTGGATGTCTTTCTTATGAAAATTTTTTTCTATTTATTTTACATGTAGAATATGTTGTCTCTCAAACCCCAAGAAGGCATTTCTGATCGCAGTCTCTGATAAAAGGGAAGGAGGCTATTGTTCATTACTCCCTGTCCCATATTTTTTCAGAATTTAATGAATATCTCTTTGAACTTTCTTGGGGGTCTCTTGTAACCCAACATCTTTATAATTAAGTGATATTTTAAAATTAGGAAATGGGGCATCTTCATGGAATATTAATTTTATCTAATTATTATTAAGTCACCTAATTGGGTACATAGGTTTAAATGTTTCCCAATATTAAAACAAACATGGATATATTATTTAGCATTTAAAAAAAATATATATATATATATGTTATATATGTATATATCATATATATCAGCATTGAATATAAAATTCAAATAAATTTTAGAAGCTAAATGTTGACCTCAAAATAATGAGAGAAGCCAGACATGTGAATCCATTTATATGACATTCTGAAAAAGGCAAGATTATAGGGATAAAATTCATCTCAGTGCTTGCCAGGGGCTGGGAGTGGAAGAAGGAAATTGCAGAGGAACACAAGGAACTTTGGAGATGATGAAAAATGTTCTATATCTTGATTGTGATGGTGGTTACATGACTGTGTATACGTACCAAAATTTAATTAACTATACAATTTAAAAGGGTGAATTTTACTTTATGTAAATTGTATCTCAATAAACCTGACTTTTTAGAAAAACAATCAGGTTACTCCAGGCTCCCTTTTCAGGCTAATTCACTGCTGCATCTACTCTTTCTTACTTGCTTTTGGGAATACCCAGATAGAAGAGTCTGAGAATTACCCATTTAACATCTCTTCTCTTTAAAAGAAAGAGTTTTGAGTAAGATTCTGAGTAAGATGGATCCCAAGATCTTGAACAATTTAAACATGAACAAGCATTTCAGGAGTAGGAAGTATAGGGCAACTTCAAATGTATATAAAATACCAACATACATACACACAATGTTTTAGAGATATGTAATCATTTATCTCAGTCTTCCTAAACTTCTTTACTTGTGAAATGTTCACTTGCTGCTCTATATCAATAAGGCAAGTCTATCAGTTTCTTGTAGTGCAAAGTACCACAGATTAGGTGACTAAAACAAGGGAAATTTATTTTCTCACAGTTCTGGACGCTAGAAGTCTGAGACCAAGGTGTCAGTGGAATTGGCTCCTTTGAAGGCCTCTCATCTTGGCTTGTAGAGGACCGTCTTCTCTTCCTTGTGTCTTCACATTGCTTTCCTTCTCTGTGTGTCTGTGTCCTAATCTCCTCTTCTTATAAGGACACCAGTCATATTGGGTTAGGGCCCACCCTAAGGACCTCATTTTAACTTGATTAACTCTTTAAAGACCCTATCTCCAAATACGGTCACCTTCTCAGGGGTTAGGTCTGCAATATATGACTCTGGGGGGTGGACACAATTCAGTCCAGAACAGCATGCTTCCCACTCCTTACCTTTCCAGCCATATGACGTCTCCCAAGATGTATCTTCCTCCTTTATTTTTTTTCACTTTGGTTTCCTCCCTGCTCTGTCAACATTTGCAAAAGGTGGCAGGAAGCCCAAACACTCTGACACGCTAAGGTGCTCTAACACCGATGCAGGCCCAGATGCGCCATTTAATGTGTTTGCTTTCGTTTGGGTGCATTCCTACAAATCCTTTCCTCAAAAGGTTTCGTGGAGCAACTTTGAACTCTCAAACCACATCCAGAATGCATCAGACATGTCGAACAGAAACTTAAGTACTTCCTACGGTGCACATAGCCTTGAACTTGTTGCCGCCACACATATAAATGGCGAGAAATGCTTGAATAGCAAATCTGCAGTAAGGCAACAACAGTGCAGTTTTTAACCCCAGCTTCTGCTGCTAGTGTGGATAATTAATGGTCAGACAAGAGTCAGATCCAAAAGTAATTAATCTCTGAGCAGTACAGTCATTTCAAGCTGAAAAGGTTCCTCTTCTCACTGAAAGGCAGGGAGACTTATTGAACTTCTGGCAGAAGGAGCATCAGTTCTGGCTCTGCTTCCTCTACCACAAGACGATATTCCCAGGCAGCTCTTGGAGAGCTGGGAGCAAGCCCAGTGGTCTTTGCATGGTCTCATAGAGCAGCAAATGGAAACATAAGTAGCTCAGACTCTCTGTATAAAAGCAGTTGATGCAAACTCTGTACTCTTAGGTTCAACTTTTATGCAAATAAAATACTGACAACTCTTTACAGTTAATACTGGGACTAAGAAGTGATGAGCCCGCAAGGTTCTGTGTGACACATGGATAAAGATCAGTGAATGACACAAGATCAGGAAGATAAAACGCGAAGTGGGGAGCTTCCCTGGTGGCGCAGTGGTTGAGAGTCCGCCTGCCGATGCGGGGGACGCGGGTTCATGCCCCGGTCCAGGAAGATCCCACGTGCCGCGGAGTGGCTGGGCCCGTGAGCCATGGCCGCTGAGTCTGCGCGTCCGGAGCCTGTGCTCCGCAACGGGAGAGGCCCCAACAGTGAGAGGCCCGTGTACCGCAAAAAACAAAAACAAAAAAAAACAAAAAACCGCAAAGGGGACCTATAGATACGAAAAAAGGCAGAAACAATTCAGGTTATAACATCATACGTCATAAGGGAGGAAACTGAGTGATAGTCATGTATTGGCTGCCCTTTATTGAGTGGCTCTTATTGTGCAAGGCCTGTGCTAGGTGCTCTGCGTGGGCTCAGGCCTAGAACAGCACTGCCTTTGCCTCTTAAGATCCCTCGTTCGCAGATGAAGATAGAGAAGCTCTGTAACATGCAGTGAACTAGAACCCAAGCACCAAGTTCCCCCGATGCTCAAGCCCATTCTCTTCTGCCGTCCACTGTAACAGCCACTTACTCGTTAGTAGTTCATCGTACTGAGTAAACAGAACACGGAACGTACTTTTTTCCTGAGTGTGGTTTCAATTCTCAAGTGCTTGTTTCATTTCTCTTCATAAAGCTCAAAGAAGCCATATACCAGCAGATTCTGCTAAGAGGGTGATGCTTCAAACAGGGGAACGCAGCTGAGTTTTGCCTTCAAGGCTCTGATGTCCAGAGAGGGCCAGCGTTATTAAAGAGAGTAGTTCATTTACTTGAAGGGGTGAAGTGTGTCCCTTTCTGCTCAATTCACAGCAGTTGGGACGGTGTGGTCCCTCCACGGATGAGGTTGCTGTCCAGTGGAAGACAGGACAGGCTGGACAAGAAGTGCACAGATACATTGGATTACAATATCCGCGGAGTGATGAGGCTGTAATGCTTGGTGCAAATTAGCAAGGTTGATAGGAGCGACTGGGAAGCATCCAGAAGGGAAGACACCTGAGGAAAGAAAGCGAGTAGAAGAGAAGAGAGAGCATTGGGTGATGGCAGTAGTGGTTTAAGTGCTGTTTGGCCCAAACACTTAACAGAGCACCTAAGCATGGATGGGTAGAGCTAGGAAGGCTTTACTCCCTGGGTTGGAGTCCGAAACTTCCAGCCACATCTGCCCTAACTCTGGTGCCTTGGCTTTTGAGTTTCCACAGGCTGTGACGCAAACCTGGTGTTTTCTTGGGTGGGGAAGGGGTAGAACAAATGACTAGGTCAGCAGGGGAAAAGGGATGACTGACAACCATTATCCCTGCAACCCTGGAGAAGGGGATCCTGCCTGGCTGGCCTGACTTCTGCTCTGACTCATGCTGTGGCTGTCACAGTGCCTCTGACTCACCCAGGCTAGAAGCCCAAGAACCAACGTTGACACCTCTGACTCCCTCAGGCATCATATGTGGTCTCCAACACGGAGGGATTTTACCCCCAGACTATGTTTAGAACCCATTCCCTTGCTCCATCCCTTGCTTTGGGCCAGGCCCTCATCCTCCTAAACTGGTCTTCCTGCCTCTAGCCTACTCACTGGAATCCATTCTCTGAACTCCCACGTGTGTGATCTTTTCTGAGAAAGAAAACAATCCGATCATGTTCCTGTTTCCTTTTGCCAGAGTTGTGGTTCTCAGCTGGAGGTGCCTCTGAACTCCACAGACCCAGGAGCAAATTTACACATGTATGACACACGGCACAGGTTGTTAATGATGAACAAATGCTACATCTCTGCATATTCTACCGTCCCCTGTAGTTAGATTGGGGCATGTGACTAGTTTTGTCCAATGACTTGTGAGCAAAAGTGACAAGGTCCCTTCCAGGCTGAGATAGGGTGCCTCCTCCTTCCCTGATGCAGGGACCTTGGAAGATAATGTTCTCAGTGGCTTTACCGTAACATGATGGGGGGCTACTGTATAGTGTAGACATAACTTTTATATGCACTGGACCTGACTTGAGCAAGAATAAACCTTCATGTCTTAAACCATTGGGATTTGGGGGGTTTGTCTAAGGCAGCAGTTAATGTTCTATATCCTTTCTCCGCAATTTAATAACATGCTTTATCTCATGCTTATCCATTGCAAGTTATGGAGGTTGGATGACTTTTTTGAAATGGGAAACAAATTACTTCTTAATAATTGCAGGACTGGGGGAGGTTAAAAAGAAATCTATAAAGACACGATCCACTGGAAAGAAAGTATAAAAAGTGAGTCCTCAAGAGTGAATATTAGGGACAGCTGGCCTACAGAATAAAGCCCAAACATGAAGCTCACGTCAAAGCAGAGAAGACATGAAAGTCTTTGTAGTTTTGTTGTCAATGGCTTCTTGTTGCCCTGTGTTGTGATCAGCTTGGACTTCATTGTTCCGCCACTGCACGTTGCCCTCCCATGTGACCTTGCCCTTGCAAACACTAGTGTGTCATCTTCAGCCTTCACAACTCCGCCTCATCCTTCAAGACCCAACTGAAATGTCACCTTCTGCCCTGACCTCCCAGCTCCCTCAGCCGTGACCTCAGTCACAGCATCCCTTTCAAGATATTGGGGTTTTATCTATGCACGTCTGCCTCTTCACTAAAACACGAACTTCTCCTGCGCAAGTCGTGGTTCGTTTTCATCTCTGTGTCCCTGAACCCCTAGAATAGTGCCTGGCACACAAGAGGTGTTCACCAACTGCTTTGGGGTA
Organism: Stenella coeruleoalba; assembly: GCF_951394435.1. Taxonomy (NCBI): domain Eukaryota; kingdom Metazoa; phylum Chordata; class Mammalia; order Artiodactyla; family Delphinidae; genus Stenella; species Stenella coeruleoalba. The sequence continues at coordinate 22,226,507 of NC_137164.1, read as the reverse complement.
CCATCCTAGACACTTCAAATGGGTTGGCCACATGTGGCAATGAAGAAACTACATCGTTTTATTAAACTTCATAGATACTACGTTTTTTACGAACTGAGGGTTTGTGGCAACCCTGCATGGGGCAAGTCCGTTGGTGCCGTTTTCCAATAGCACTCACTTCGTTTCTGTGTGTCACACTTTGGTAATTCTCACAATATTTAAACATTTTTCATTATTATGACATTTGTTATGGAATCTGTGATTGGTGATCTCTGATGTTACTACTATGTCTCACTGAAGTCTCAGATGATGGTTAGCATTTTTTTAGCAATAAAGTAAATTAATTTAAATTATGATTTTAATTTAATGTATGTACATTGTTTTATAGACATAATGCTCTTGCACACTTAACAGACTACAGTCTAGCATAGAGATAACTTTTATATGCACCGGGAGACCAAAAAATTCACGTGACTTGCTTTATCACGATATCTGCTTTATTGCGGTCATCTGCTTATCTCTGAGGTCTGCCTGTAGTGAAATTGTCTAGACCTTCACTTGTAAAAGAATTCTATAGTTAAGAATAATCAGTGCCTCAGCACCAAGTTCTTGGCACATGTTCAAGGACTATAAGCCCTAAATTATATATGCTAGTGTGTAAACTGCCAATCAAACACCACCTTCCACAATGGAGGGACAAACATAATGAAACCCGAGTTTGGTAGAACCTAACAAAACTGCTCATGTTACTTCTTCATCTCTCCTTAACATGGAAAACTGTCACCTTTTCTATATGTTCTATGCACATTTCAGCTTCTGCCCTCAGACAGTCAGGAGTACAGTTTCTTAAACAAATTAGGAGATTTGATAGCCTGACATAAGGTTGTCTAATGCAGACCCAGGTACCACCAGTCCCCTCGCCTGCAGCCACGGCAGACGATCTCAAGGACCACAAGGTCCCAACCATGAGTCTGGAGCCCACCTCACAGCCCCACACCGTCCCGAGAGCTTCTGCTGGCCAGTTGGAGCTGGTACTTGAAATGAATGATTCATATTCTAGGTTTCAGTTGTAGAAGGTCAGGACCCCAATGCATAAACTGTCCTAAATCTTGTGTCTATCTCTGGGTCATTTATTTCTGGATGAAAGACAGTTGCCTGTCTTGCAGGATTTGTGTTCTTTATCTCTCTTTCTTTCTTTTTTTTTTTCTCTAAACATACAAGGCAGAATACAAAATTCAACCATTATTTCTCAGTGAACTGAACATTAAACTACTATAAATTTTCAAGGCCGCCATGATCTGGTATCTCTCCCTCTCTCTTTTCCTGTTAAACAAAGCCAGGCTGTGTATGGCGTCGTCCCCTCAAGCTGTTTCCTCAATCTATAGGATTGTGCAAGATGCAACGTTTTGGTGAGTCACTAGGTGGCATCTATGGGAGGCACTTGGTGAAGTCTCCCCGAAAATGCTTTTTTAGGGCACTCCACTGTTCTCCACGTTGTCTGCCGTTGTCTGGTGGGCGTGTTGGAGTTAATCCATTGCCATCTGTCTTTATTTTGCTAACTTACTCAGTCGGACGCCACACAATTGAGCTCCGCAAAGGTCGGCTCTCCAGTACAGCAATGACCAAGTCTTTCTAAACAATATCACCACACAGCATTCTTCCTGCCTTGAAGCATTCGGGCTTATTTTGCCTTGCTTTGTTTATAGGGCTTTTCATCTTCAAAGAGTGAGAAAAACTGATCTGAACTCAAAGCCACAACAAGGCATGGCTCCTCTTTCCAAGCTGAGAACATGCCAATCGACCTGTTCCTATTACATAAAAACCCCAGGCAGCGCAGCAGAGGACGTGGGCTGTGTCCGTACAGCCCACACCGGCACCACCACATCCTCCAGGATGCAGGTACTCAGAGTGGTTGTTGATGATGTTATTTTTGTGGTTGTTGATGATGTTATTTTCATATTTGAGGGGCTGGTAGGAGGGGTGAGGAGTGAAGCAGAAAGAAAGAAGGAAAGACAAGGGAGGGGAGAGTGAGTTGATATTTGAATGACATTCTTCCATTGCTATTCCAAAAGAAGGATGAATTAATCATTTCAATGGCCTAGAAGTGGTATTTGTCCTTCCGTTGCTTGTTTACTCATTCATTCATTCATAATGTATTGAAGACCTACTGTCTGTGTCAGGCACTGTACTAGATGCTCCAGATATAGATGGGATCAACTCACCAAGAGTCACTGCCCTGTTGGGGCTTACAATTTGTAGGGAGACAGATATTCATCAAGTAACCACAAGGGCGAGTGAGACAGCCGAGGTGTTGTAAGTGCACGTAATAGTGGCCCTTACCTAGACCGGGGTCAGAGTCATCTCTGAGACAGATGAAGATGAAGAGGGTTTTAAAATATCATTCTTCTTTCTATGCTCCCATGTGCTAAGTACTCTGCTTAGCAATTAGCACATGCTAGATTAGTATTTGGTGACCATGTGGCAAGTTTTTACTGGGCATGGAGAGAGGAAGGTCCAGCAGAATGAGAACCACAGTAAGAACACAGCCCAGTCCCTGATGAAGAGGCAAGAGCTTCTCTTACACAAGCAGAGATTTCAGCTCTCCCTGTTCTGTTTACCAACCCCTGGATTTGGCTTGTTTTTCCTCACAAATTACTTCCTCCATAACCACTTGCTTTCGCCCTATTTCTGCACCGAAATTATATTAAAATCTTCTTCCGTCTTCTATCTTTATTGAAGTCCATTTTGTTCAAAGTTTTAAAGTCCTGATCAAGCAAAAGTGAATTAAACATTAACCTGGTAGTTTACCCTGCTATCTTAGGGTAGTTCTTCAGGTTTGATTCACACTCCGAGTTTTAAAAAATACAAAACAAAGAAGAGGCAGGAAAAAAGGAAATCTCCTACCATGTTTATCTGTCTTCTCCATTGTACTGTACTTTCAGGAGAAAGTACTATTTTATTCCACTCTACAGGGTTTCACCTATAAAGAAAGCAAAGGGGGCCCATATCCTGACACACTGGCATATGAATCAAGCAAACGCAGGGCTACTAATCTGTAGATTTTAGGAACTGCAAGCTCCCTGGGTTTTGTTATAGGTGCTGGAATAGATGGACCTTTGTTGGAGTTTCATGTGGCCTCCCTGCTTACCAGTGCATTTGTGAATGACCCAGTCTAAAAGGACTTTATCTTGACAACCATACTTGTTTGTCATTAAATATTTGAGGTCTGAGTCCTTTCAGGTCACCTCTGGGAGAATTGCACCAACAGGTAGTTCGCAGACCAGTCCCAGCTGCAGCAATAACACAGGAAGACTTTGTTATGCTTTGTCTTGGTTTTACCAAATTCCTCCTGGATGCTGACTCCAGGTTGGCAGGGAGCTGCCCTTCATGATGGCGGGGTTCTCCTGCGTGAACGCCAACCATAACCATCAGAAAATTCGGGTGGGTGGGGCTGTCCTGGGCGAGTGGCTTGGTCTGTGGAGCGGCCACGAGTACAGCCACGTGCCCTTCTGCTCCCACTTCACTGGGATCTGCATACCCCGTGGACCTGGTGGGGTGGTGGGTGCAGAGGGCAGTGGGAACTCCAGGGGGAGAAGAAACATTTCTGGAGCTGTGGGCAGACATTGGAGAGCCAGCCCTTTACAGTGGCCGCAGCAGTTACCATGGAGAACTCTGAGGAGGTTGCTGAAGGCCTCTGGAAGCAGCCCTTGCAATGTTCTTCCTTTACTGACCTCTCATTACAGGCCACATAAGTGAGTATTCATTCTTAAGCTTTCCCTTCTTCAGCTTATGCGACATGAACCCTGTTGTTTTTGCTCCTTTTACCCTGAGTAACCTCTGTTGGCCTCCTCTGTAGACACCTGTTTTCCTCTCTCCATTTACTCATTAACCATGGTCATAAAAGCCGTGGTTACAACTCCTGCCTTCCTTTTCCTCTTTTCTGAGATGTTCCTCCATTTTCTTGGTTTGAGCTACAAGTTGTCTAGAGAAGATACAACTGGGATTCAGCAAAGGCAGAGAGAAAGCTAGCGTGTGTTGATATGTTGAGTTTTGCTATGACCTCGAAGGCCCTGGTGCCAGGCATATATGGTGCCTCAGTCCATCCTACAGTAACCCTGCAAGGGAAGTGTGTCATTACCCTTTGTTCTTTTGTACATTCGTTCCTTTTGTCTGAAGATCTTTTTCTTCCTCCCTCCTCTCATCTTCCAAATTTCTACTCATTTTCAAAACCCAGTTCAATTACCATTTCCTCTGCGGCATCTCTCTTCACTCCCCAGGCCCCTTTAATCTCTTTGTCTGAATTCCATGGCCCTAACGTCATCCTTCTGTTAGATCAGTTATCACATTACATGCACAGCACGGTTTTCAAACTTCCCTACTCCCCAAAGTTGTCTTTGGGGTGCTAGAGAACAAGATGGGGTCCTGTCTGGCTCGATATCCTAATATCACGATACCTAACACATAGGCAGGTGCTTAAGAAATATTCATTTATCGTCTGCTAGCTAGCCTTTGTCAGCTCCATGCATCATCTCAAGCAGCCCTCACAGTAACCCTGTGAGGTAGGTCATTATCCCCACTTCACAGATGAGGGGAGTGAGGTTTAGTGAAGTTGAGTAAGTTGCTAAGATCCACGCAGGCAGAATCGGGACATGAACCAATGGGAACTGAAGCCAGGGTCCACGCTCTGCCACGCAGTCACTCCCTGGCTGTGGTGACACCTGCAGCTGTCGCTTGACGGTGAAGAGAGAGGAACGCTCATCAAGGGCACTGGCACAACCCAATGCTGAATGAAGCATGCACGAGTTTATGAATTAATGGACAACGGAGCAAATGAATGAGTCCATGCCTATCAGTCTTTCATGTGGTCCAGCCTAAGTCCTGCTCATCCAACCTCCCCCGTCGCTCTGCCCTTTCTTCCCATAAATGAGCCTTCCTCTCCTCCCTGCCCGGTTTCATGCTGACTACCTACAACACCTTCTTGGTGAGTCCCTCAGCCCACAGCCTCCTTCCTCCTCTGCCCTGACCCCAGCCATTCTACATACAACTTCTGAAAAGTAATTCTCAAGCCTTGTTGTTGGATTCACACTCAAGGATTGATTTCAGCTTCTGACCCACTGTTAAGTAAAACCGAGGTCCTCAAGGCTGACTATAAGCGTCATTTCCCTTCATGTATCCATCATTTCAAAAATTACATTTTATTTTATTGAAGTATAGTCGATTTACAACATATCCATCATTTTAAACCAAGCAATTTTGTTTACTGCCCCTGGTCCACAATGTGCCTGCTTCGCTTCCAGAGCTTTGCCCGAGCCATACTTCTGGGAATACAGAGATTAAAGCTTCAGTCCCTGAAGTTCACAGATTAGTGGAAAGACGGCTGAAAGAGCAATTACAAGGCACTATAATTGTGGGAGGCCGTTCAGAGGAAAGCCCGGTTGCTATGGAAGCACATAGGACGTCCTCCCGCCACATCTGCAGTAATCTCATCTCTCAGCTCCCTCACCGGCTCCACTCACCTCTCGCAGGGCGCTTGCTATGCCTGCCCTTTCACTTGGTCCCTACAGGTCCTCTTCCTCTCATTTGCAATCGGATTGTTCTACTTTTTTCTGTACTTTTATTTTTAAAGATTGTTTTGATGTGGGCCATTTTTAAGTCTTTACTGAATTTGTTACAATATTGCTTCTGTTTTATGTTTCGGTTTTTTGGCTGCAAGGCATGTGGCATCTTAGCTCCCCGACCAAGGATCAAACCCACACCCCCTGCATTGGAAGGCGAAGTCTTAACCACTGGACCGCCAGGGGAGTCCCTATCTGTACTTTTTGATTCATCTGCAATATATATATATATATATATTTTTTTTCTTTGAACTTTGCCTCCTCAGCTGATGAACTATAATGAGAGAGGTGAGGATAAAAGAAGGCAAGCCACAGGAAGGGTGGCTGCCTGCTCAAGGAGAACATCTCCCAGTGATGAAGAACAATGTAAGTGAAAGGCATAGATGAGTTCTGCTGCACTCACCCCAGCCGTCTCCTTTGGTGGTAGGGGGTGTGCCCTGAAGTGAAAGGGTCAAGATGTAACTCAACCCTGATCTACTAGACTTCCAACAACCTTTTGGTTGTTGGAAGCTCACAGATGACAGACTGCTGTTTCCATACAGCTGAACTGATCTTGGAGGATATAAGACACGCCCTTGGAACTCTCAGAGAGGCTTGAGGGGTGAGGACTGAAAGAAACCCCAAGGCCCCATGGGGGACACAGCTGAGCAAACAAAATTTGATCCTAGAGGTTGACAGCCTCATTTGTGTCCAAGGCTAATGAACCTGGGGAACATTCACACATACTCCAGTCGTGGCTCTGTAATGATTTACCAATCGACTAAGGGGAAACGGGCTCTCCTCGAGACGATCCCAGGAAAAACAGAACAGCCAGCAAGGCTCAGCCTGGCCTGGCTGGTGCCACAAGCTTCCCCACCATCCTGCCAGGAAAACTCTGGCATTCCAGCATCTGGATCCGAAACACTTGGTTGACATGGAAACATGTCAACAACATCTACGGGAGTTCCCTGGTGATCCAGCGGTTAGGGCTCCGTGCTTGCCCTGTGGGGGGCACAGGTTCGATCCCTGGTCGGGGCACTAAGATCCCGCAAGCTGCGCGGCGTGACGGAAAAAAAAAATCTACGTTTCAGCTTTCTCACTCTCAGGTCTGGCGTGTTCCTCTCTGGCTCCAATCCCCTTTGCCTCCAGCCTTCCAAAATCACGTTTCTCCACTTCAGTCACCTGTCCTTTGAACCAGCCAGGAAGTCTCTGCTTCCCTCACAGTCCTGAGGAGTGGGTGCTGGGAGTTGGGCTGTGGTGGGTGCCTCGCCCGGCTCTGCCATCCTAGGGGCTCAACGCCATCAGGCTTGGGAGCCTGGCGAAGCTCCCTTGCCACAGGGGATTTCATTTTATGTCAGCATTTTCACCGGCTGAGGGGGTGGCAGAGAGAAGAGAACCATGGAAAGAAAAGAACACACCACAAATCACTGAACTCAACAAAGCTTTGAAGTAAAGATGCAGAGATTTGGTAAAAAGCCAGAAATCTAAATACTGGCCTGTGCTTATGAAGTTTGCTTATGCGTAGACTTAAGCAAACAGATCCCCCATCTCCCTGACAACCAGAACACAAGCATGTTTTACCTGCATTATCTACTCTCTTTGACGAAGCCAGGGCATAATTAATGGAGAAAGAAAACCCAGAAGCATAGGTGCTGGGTGAAAGAGTTCACGTCTCTTAGACAATGTTTATCTCTCATTCCTCTCTGCTGGGAGTTCACCTACACAAACTTATTAACATCTCACCTGTCGAATTGGTCAGCCATGCCTTCTACTTGCTGGTGGAAAGCTAATATACCTTCGCCTTTCCCTATCAGTCAACATTATTTAGGAGACGGATAAGAAAATTTGCTTGAAAGGTTGTTCTGGAAAGTTCTATTTATAGAGACACACCTAGGTGGCCACGGACACTATAAATAGCCTCCTTTGTGTGGGAGGGGTAGGGCCATGTTGTCACCATCCTGAACAAAGAAGAGAGGCCTTCCTCCTCCTTGGAAGGACGGACCCCACACACGTTTGCTCTCGTGGTATGCAAGACAAGCCATGTCAGTTCCAGGGTGTTTGATGTGAGCCGGACCCAGGGATTTGCCATCTCAAGGGTATGGGTGGCAACAGCCTCTAAATGCTTCAGGGTTCCAGGGGCACAGTCTCACGACAACCAAGATAAAGCAGTTAGCCCTGGGAAGATGGGATCTCAGCCCTCGCATCTGGAATGCTCATTTCCCCGTGACTGTCCTCCCCAGCACAGTCCCGAGGCCAGCGGGGAGGAAGGTCAGGGCAGCAGGACAATGTCCTGACTTCCTCCCGACTGGACATGAAGGGCCCTAAAGGTGGCGTTTAGAGCAAGTCATCACCATGAGCACAGCACACGCTCACACATCTAGGCCTTATCTACGCAGCTGGAGTCTTCTCGGGATGGAGGCCGCAAGGACAGGAGCCCAGTGGGCAGAGAGGGAGGGAATAAATGTGAGTATAGGGTCCCCACTGTTGAAAACAAGTTTACAGCAAACACGATGAAAGGATGAAAGTGGATTGCTTTTCCTCCTTCTCTCCCTAGGCCAGGTCGTTTCAGGATAAGTTGGGAATCTGTGCGAAGAAGGGGAGGGGTTTGTGAACACCTGTATGTGAACACAGGGTGTGTGCACCACCCCACGTGGATCTGTATTAGCGTGAGTGCTGGTGCCTCTGGGCATGCACGTGGAAACTCATGTGATGCTGCAAACGATACAGGCACTACACATGTCAGCCTAACCACAGAACAGTTGCCAAACCCAGCTCTGGTGGGAAAAGCCATTATTTTCCAAGAGTCGACAAGTACCCTGTTCTCATTCCAGTTCACCCTCAGGGAATCACTTAGCATCAGTGGGGGAAGGAGAAGCATGAAGTAATGAGATGGAGTGAGCCAAGGAGGAGATCTACCAATTATCAGATTCAGCATCCTAATGGGAAGGTCACTCAGTGTGGGAAAAAATAGGATCCATTAGGGGTGAGTTCCCAGGTGGCCCTCAGAAAAGTGTTCTGCGGGCTTATGCCGAGAAGCAGGAAGGGACAATGGAGGGCGGGCTGCGTGGCCTGCCTCCAGCCCCGCTGGGGTGGCTTCAAGTGCCGTGCAGGTGGATTCGCTGATGGATGTTTCTTGGAACCAGTAGCAGATTTATGGAAACTGATTACACAATCATAGCTGGCCTGGACAGAGCTCTTGTGCAATTACTGGAACCCTGCACTACTACTCCTAATTCACATAACAAACATTTTCCACCTTCTTAATGAGAAGAGCTAATGTTTATTGAAAAGCAAGCGTTGTTCTGAACTCTTCATATCTATTACCTTAATCTGTACAGACCCCTGCAAAGTGGGTGCCATTGTCACCATTTCCATTTTACAGAAGAGGAAACTGAGGCATAGTGAGCGTAAATAACTTCCCCAAATTCTCTCAATGTATGCAAGTGGCAGGATTTGAACATAGAAAGCTTTATTCCAAATAAACGTATCTGCTTCCTACATTACTTTTGCACGAAGCACTACACAAGGCATCTGAAAGAGGCTCACAGAAATGGCATGGTCCCTACCTTAAAGGAGTTTATGGTCTGGGGGAGAGAGACAATGACATTGCCTTCTGACTTAAGCAAACTTGGCGATTTGGAAAACATCAGTTTCTTTTGGTAACTATTGGTAACCTCTTACGGTTAGAGGCACATGGGAGTTATAAATCCCCTCTCCCACAACCTCAGAAATGTTGGACTGAACCCCATCAGACAAACAAGCATGCACTGGCAAGCAAAAACGCAAAAACAAGCATTCAAACTCACTCCGTGGTTTAGGAGAAGACCCACGATGGCCCTGGCAGGCGAGCGAGCATCGTGCACGAAAGGCTGGCACTGGAGCAGACACGGTGATGCTCTTAGCAGAGCACTGGACAGTTCTGGTTCAGATCAGGCAACAGGGTCCCCCTTGAAGGAGAGGACAGAGGACCGAGTGGCTGATGTCAGGCCTACATCTGCCAGTTTCCTATGTCTTGTTCATAAAAGGGCGGGGGACGAGTGGGGCCTGTACAGTATTCCTAACCAACCACCAGTGTTGACACTCTTCATTGTACCAAAGAAAAGATTTCACTAAAGATATGGTGAGTGCTCGATAACCCCTCTGCACACGCTGACTCGTGACCGGGCACGTCATGTGCCGGTTCACCATCCTAGAATGTTGCTTCCTGATTTCACAGATTATGTCCAGTGACCTCTGTGTCCAAAACCAGCATCCATTGAGTCATTTTGATCTAAGTCAGGATCTCTCAAATGGTACTGTGCTGTTCAAAAATAAAATAACCAAGAGAACATCCCATAATACAGGAAACATTGTAAGGACTTGAACACAAGGCAAAGCTCTTATATCAAAGCGTGATTTGGGGGGGAATGTGCCTTATATTTATTTATTGTCATATAAAAATCATGTACTGTGTGCATGACACGTAGCAGATGCTCAATAACTGTGTTTCCCTCCCTCACTATCTCATCTAATTCTCATAAAAAACGCTATCGGGAAGTTAAATTTTTGTTTTATAGATGATGAAACAAAAGATCAAAGAGTTTAAGTAACACGACTACAGGTGGCCACGCTGGGTTCACACTACAAAACCGATGCATTCATGGTATCAATACTGCCTCTCCAACACATACAACTGAGCTTTGCAGAATATTGTATTTACAAAGCACTTTCACGTGCCCTATTTCACTGGATCTTCAGAACACTCATGTGACATGAGAATTATTATTTTCTTCACTTCTAAGTGGAGGAAACAGGTAGTGGAATTACAGCAATTTCCCCAGGTTTTCTAAGGTGAATGAGTCCGCAGAATTTAAACCCGTGTCTTATGACGCCCGAACCTTTGCTCTGGGCTCCATACCATGTGACATCTCAGCGCCGAGCCCAAAGCTGGCCAAAGGGCTGAATGTGAGCTGAACACCAGCGTGCTCCATTCATGGGCTCCCAGGATCCAGCTGGCTCGTTGGTGCTCCAGAACTGCCCTCAAATCCCATCTCAGCAGCATGGAGGCACCACTTGTGATGAGAGTGATACCCAACATTTTTGTGGCATTTTATAGTTTATAAAGTACCTATCTCATATGTCCTAATTGTGAAGGAGCCACTCTAAAGACAGAACAGCAAGGTGACCATATTTCTCAGGCTGGTAGGTAGGACCAACCCCAATGTTATTCTTGGACGCCAGAATCAATTCCCACATCCCATAGAGGCCACTTTCCTAAGTGACACTCCGCATTCTTATTGCTTCACTTAATCTCCTTGAGGCTACCTTGATCTTCTAGGTATACTTTTCTCAGGATCCTTTTTTTTTTTTTTAGGATTCTTTTAAAATAGATTTGCTATGTTAATATTATAAAAATAGTATGTGATTTTTGTCACTAGTTTAGACTAGTATAAAGGAGCAAATTAGCATTAACAAGTAACCCACTAACCAAGATATGCTAATTTTACTATCTTTAGACATGTATATAATATATATTTATATGTATATATATTCCATTATATCTACCTGTATGTATGTACCAGTATTTATATATTAATGAACATTTGCTATTTGGATTGTCTTCAATGTCTACACGACATTTCAGTGAAAATTCTTGAATATCCATCTATGAATACTTGTCTAATTTTCTAGAAATGGAATTGCTGTTCATAAGAATGTACTTTTTAAAGGGTTTTAGTACATATTGACAAATGACCCTCAAGAGAACTGAACCAATTTATACTCTCACCAACAGAACATAAGATGCACCTTTCCCACGCCTCTGCCCACAGTGAGAATTAGCAAAATTTATTCTTTAACAAGCTGATAGGGGAAAACAATAACTTGGTTTTTCACTTTTCTTTCACTATTTGTGAAGGTGAACGCCTTTTTAGCGGTTTATCAGTGAGATGATCATATAACTTACTGTGCAGTTTAGAGTGTTTTGAGTGGAAAGGGGTGCTAACCAGAAGGGAAGCAAATGAAACTCATGTCACACTACTTACTGGCCATTGCATTTCTTAGTTTGAGAATCGCTTGCTTATAACTTTTGCTTATTTTTCTATTATGCTGTCTGTTCTTAATGATTACCTGAAGATCATGTTACAATAATAACATTAACGCTTTGCAATTTATGTTAAATATATTTTCCTGGTACGTTGTTTATTTTTAATTATAAATTCAATAATATATGAACATTGTTTTAGTTTGTTTCACATTTCTTTTTAATTGAAGTATGGTTTTTTCAGTTTTACAGTTGTAGATTCACATGCAATTCTAAGAAGTAATATAGAGAAATACCCTTTACCCTTTACCCAGGTTTTCAGGTTTTACAGTTGTAGATTCACATGCAATTCTAAGAAGTAATATAGAGAAATACCCTTTACCCTTTACCCAGTTTCCTCCAATCATAGTACAATATCACAACCAGGACATTTGGCATCGAGACAGTCAAGATACAGAACATTTCCATTATCACAAGGATCCCTCATGTTGCCCTTTTATAGCTGCATCCCTCCCACCCTCCCCATAATCCCTTGCAACTGCTAATCTATTCTACATTTCTGTAATTTTGTCGTTTCAAAAGTATTACATAAGTGGAATCACACAGTATATAATCTTTGGGGACTGGCTTTTTTCATTCAGCATAATTTTCTGGTGATTCGTCCAGATTCTTGTGTGTATCGATAGATTGTTCTCTCTTATTGCTGCTGGTGTTCCCAGGTATGGATGCATCACCGCTTGTTTAATCATTCACCCATTTAAGTACACCTGGGTTGCTTCCTATTTTGGGCTGTCACAAATAAAGCTGCGATAAATATTCATGTACCGCTTTTTGCGTAAACATAAGTCTTCATCGCTCTAGGATAAATTCCTAGAGATGCAATTCGTGCATCATTTGATGGTTGCGTGTTTAGTTTTTTAAGAAATTGACAAACCGTTTTCCATGGCTGTACCATTTTACATTTCCACAGCAATGTATGAGTCATCCAGTTTCTCTACATTCTTGCCGCCATTTGGTGTTGTCACTATTTTTTATTTTAGCCATTCTCATAGGTGAGTAGAAATAGCTCATCACAGTTATAATTTTCATTTTCCATATGACTAATGATGCTGAAACTTTTTTCATGTGCCTATTGATATTTGTATATTCTCCATGGTGAAATGTCTCTGCATATGTTTTGCCCATTTTCTAACTGGATTGTTTGTTTTGTTCATTTTTGGGTTTTGAGCATTCTTTGTATATACTAGCTATTAGTCCTTTGTCAGATATGAGGTTTGTAAATATTTTCTCCCAATATGTACCTTGCCTTTTCTTCCTCTTGAGTCTTTCACAGATCAAATTTTTAAAATTTCTAATTTATCAATTTTTCCTTTTATACATTGTACTTTTATTGTCAAGTCTAATAACTCTTTGCCCTAGATCCTGAAAATATTCTATTGTTTTTTCTAGCAGTTTTTTTTTAAGTTTCACTTAATATACAATTGAATTTTTAAATTCATTTTTATTTTTGGCTGTGTTGGGTCTTCGTTTCTGTGCTAGGGCTTTCTCTAGTTGTGGCAAGCGGGGGCCACTCTTCATCGCGGTGCGCGGGCCTCTCACTGTCGCGGCCTCTCTTGTTGCGGAGCACAGGCTCCAGACACGCAGGCTCAGTAGTTGTGGCTCACGGGCCTAGTTGCTCCGCAGCATGTGGGATCCTCCCAGACCAGGGCTCGAACCCGTGTCCCCTGCATTAGCAGGCAGATTCTCAACCACTGCGCCACCAGGGAAGCCCCTCTAGCAGTTTTATAGTTATGCATTTTAGATGTTCATGATCCATTTTGAGTTAATTTTGTATGAAATGTGAGACTTAGGTTGAGTTTCATGTATTTGCCTATAGGTGTCCAATTACTCCAGAACCACAATCCTTCCTTTTTCTTTTATTTTCTTTCCTTTTTTTGGGGGGGGGGGCACTTTTTGTCAAAAACCAGTAGTGCATATTTGTGTGAGTCTATTTCTAGGCTCTCTGTTGTGTTCTATTGATCCATGTGTCTGTTCCCCCACCAATATCACACAATCTTGATTTCTATAGCTATATATCATCTTGAAATCCAGTAGACTGATTTCTTTCATTTCATTCTTATTTTTCAAAATTGTTTTAGCTATTCTAAATTCTTTTCCTTTCTGTATAATTTTAGAATAATCTTGTCTATGTCTACAGAAAATCTTGCTGAGATTTTTGATAGAATTGATCTAAATCTTAGAGTGGGTCAAATGGTATTTCCCCCAAAAGATATGTCCATGCCATGATCCCTGGAATGAATCAATGTGACCTTATTTGGGAAAAGGTTCTTTGCGGATGTAATGAAGGTAAGGATCTTGAGATGAGGAGACCATCCTGGATTATCCAGGTGGGACCTAAATTTAATGACAAGTGTCTTTGTAAGAGACACACAGAGGAGATAGATAGAAAAGGAGGATGCAGTGTAATCACAGAGAAAGAGATTGGAGTGGCTACAAGTCGAAGAATGCCAACTACCACAAGACTCTCGAAGAGGCAAAAAAACAGATCTTCCCTAAGGCCTCCAGAAGGAGAGCTGCCCTGCCAGCACCTTTCTTTCTAACTTCTGGCCTTCAGAAATGTGAGAGAATACATTTCTGTTTTTTAAATCACAAAGTTTGTGGTAATTTTTTGCTGCAGACACAGGAAACCGATAGAAAGCTGTATATCAAAGTATGTCACAAAATTCTGGATCTTATTTAAACCTTCTGTTTTTAAGTGGCTTTTTCTGATACTGCTGTGGCAGGAGGTTGGGGTAGGGGAGAGAATGGACCACTCGTGTAACTGCCGGGAGGAGGACAAATCCAGGTTGCTGATGAATGGAAATAATCAGTAAACAATCTATCATAGGAATAGAAAAGTTTTATTCAAGCCGAATTGAGGACTATAGCCCAGGAAACACAGATTCAAGAAGCACTCGAATTGTGTTTCACTGTATTACAAAATGCGGGAGGCTTATGTAGGCAAAATCTGCAAGGTTACAGTTAGTTACATGAGTTGTTTATCAAGGATTGTAATTGGAACTGCAAGAAGTAAGGGTGCTGTTAAACAGTAAGAATTGGTTGGGGTCCGAAATGGTTGCATAGTTACAAAGGGAGACCTAGAGACCATGAGATTGCAGCTGGCAGCTGCTAGCAGATATTGTTTTGAGAACAATATCTCAAGGTGGTGTCCTTGAGTTTGATATAGTTGGAAAATTCAAGTTCTCAATGATGCAGGAACATGTCTGAAACAGCATCCACAATGGCCACCCGGCTCCATTTTGAATGCTCAAACCACAGTTACCCCATTTTGATTTTTTTTTTTTTTTTTTTTTTTTTGCGGTACGCAGGCCTCTCACTGTTGCGGCCTGTCCCGTTGCGGAGCACAGTCTCCGGACGCGCAGGCTCAGCGGCCATGGCTCACGGGCCCAGCCGCTCTGCGGCATGTGGGATCTTCCTGGACCGGGGCACGAACCCGTGTCCCCTGCATCGGCAGGCGGACTCTCAACCACTGCGCCACCAGGGAAGCCCACCCCATTTTGATTTTTAATACATTCTTTTCTTTAATGGTTAAAGCAACTGTACAATGCATGTTTGACAGGAGAAAAGACAGGCTGTTCTGGCTAGCATATAAGCCAGAACAACTCCTCATACCTCAATATGTGAACATTTCTTTCATCACTGGCTTCTTCAGCTCCAAATCTTGGCTGTATGAGGTAAAAAGGGAACTCAGGGAACTCATGACCATATCATTTCTCAGGTCCCCAGGTGCCTAGCTGGTCTGTCTTCTCTCTATCTTTCAGTAACATCTAATGTTTGTTTTAAATATAATGTCCAGGGATTTTAGTTGTCCTTGGTGAAGAAATAGGGAAAAGTACATCTACTCCATCTTGCTGGAAGCAGAAGTTTGTTTTATTTTATTTTGTTTTTGTTTTTGTTTTTGCGGTACGCGGGCCTCTCACTGTTGTGGCCTCTCCCGTTGCGGAACACAGGCTCCGGACGCGTAGGCTCAGTGGCCATGGCTCACGGGCCCAGCCGCTCCGCGGCATGTGGGATCTTCCCGGACCGGGGCACGGACCCATGTCCCCTGCATCGGCAGGCGGACTCTCAACCACTGCGCCACCAGGGAAGCCCAGAAGTTTGTTTTATTTTAAATAGTAACTAACAGGACCTAAACAAAACATCTAAGCCTCTCACTCCTCATGCCTTACCCTCACTCCATTCTCCATAAATAACTAGTGGTTCTCCAAGTATCTCCCTAGTAATGATACATTTCAAAATAGAAGGCTCACACCCCCTCCCCACTTTAAATTTTAATTTCAAGTAAGTATTTTTAATACTTATAGAAGTAAATACTTCTATATTTACTTAGATCTCATTTAAAATATTCAAAAGGCATTTAGTGAAAAATCTCCCTCCCATCCCATTCCTCAGACACCCAGGTCTCTTCCTCCAGAAGTAACCAATGTTATCATTATTCTGAATATGCTTCCAGAGATATTTTAGTTGTATGTTATCAAATACATTATGCCTCTTGGAATCAAATGTATTATAATTCCCAATTACTGATTATTGATGTCCTTTTTCCCAGTAGGAGAATTATTCATCTCTGCCCTTTTGTGGAAGAAAAATACCTACCTACCCTAAACAGACTCAGCCATGTCCTTGCTTTAACCAATGAAATGTGAGCAGCAGTCACGTATTCCAGTTCTAAGCAGACGGTTTAATGCCCTTGTGAGCTTCCACTCCCCTTTGGCTCTTCTCTGCCATGAGAACAGATGTTCCAGGGGCTACTCATTCCTCCTGAGTCTCATCGTGAGACGTTTTGCGGTGCAGAGACTCAGCAAACCGACAGCCACTGTATTAGTTATCTACTGCTGCATAACAAATTATCCTAAATTTCAGGAGTTATACATCATTACTTCTCTAGTATTATATTGGTCACATAGACCAATTCTTGGTGCCATGTGGGAGGGGACTACACAGAGTGTGCAATCCAAGAGGCAAGGACCATCGGAAGCCATCTTGGAGACTGGCAGCCACAGCCATGAGATGCAAGCAGAACACGAACCATTGTTTTAGTTTTTAGCTGATACACTTACATGTCTTTATTTATAAACTTTTAACAGTTTTTTTCTTTTTACTTCCTATTCTAAAAGAAGAGTGAATACCTCTTCACTCTCTTTGCCTTTCTTACACTACTTCCCATTTCTTGAGTTTGGTTAGTTTTATTACTCTTTTTTAAGTTTTTCTGTTGATTATGTGTATAACTCTAAATTATGTACTTGTGTCTTATTCCACCAGCTTTCAACAGCACTGGCTTACTCCCCACTATATACGATTAAGAAATTAGTGCTTTGGGACTTCCCTGGTGGTCCAGGGTTTGAGTCCGCCTTCCAATGCAGGGGGCTCAGGTTTGATCCCTGGACGGGGAACTAAGATCCCACATGCCTCGGGGCAACTAAGCCCACACATCACAGCTACTGAGCTCGCGTGCCTCAGTGAGAGAGCCCTCGTGCTGCAACTACAGAGCCCATGTGCTCTGGAGCCCATGTGCCACAACTAGAGAGAAGTCCGCAGGCTGCAACGAAGAGCTCACGCGCTGCAACAAAAAGATCCCACATGCCTCAACGAAGATCCCACGTGTCACAACTAAGACCCAACGTGGGCAAAAAGAAAAAAAAAAAAAGAAAAAAGAAAGAAAATCAACCTTATAAAAAAAAAAAAGAAATTGGTTCTTTTACATTCTTCTAACATCACCTCCCTCCAAACTTCTGTCAGTGATATCATCATTTTTATATTTTCAAGTTTCTCTTTGCCTCCTCAGATCTTTCTCTTCAAGCTGTGTTGTTATCCTAAGAATTTACTAAGCTCCACCTCCTCAGATCACAGGACCAATGAAAGGTCCCCGTATTCATCAGGAAAGCATAAAAATGATGGGCACTGAGGAGAGCAGTGGATTTGATCCTCTAAGGCTTGACTCTGAGGTGGAGGACTGATTGGAATCTAGAGAAACCCTGGCCTAAGGTCACACGTAATTTCTTTCAGATCCTTAACCAAGGCAGGCAGCATTCTGCCTCTGGGGCTGAATTCCCAAAGCCACACAGTCCAGGGACATCAATCTTGGTGTTCATTCAAGGAGTGTCCCTGATCCAAAGAGGAGAGTTGAAGAGAGGGGAGGTGATAGAGCTTTTTGACAACGGAAGTCCTTTGTGTCCTTCAGCACTGTCCTCATGATTTTTCCTGAATCTATCCAACCTCCCAGGGTGTAGTTAATTTCTCTTCCCCAAGAGGTCAGTGTGGAGTATCCTGCTGAGTTCTGCCCTTGGTCCCTTGCGATTTGGGGGTGACAGGGGTAGGGTCTCCAAATACGATACAGGACAATCAGTTCAATTTCAATCTCAGATAAACGATGGATTTTTAAAAAATATAAGTACATTGCAAATATTGCACAGGACATCCTTATACTAAACAATTATTTACCGTTTATTTGAAATTCAAATTTAACTGAGCATTCTGCGGTCTGACTTCTAAATCTTAAGACCTTCCACGGGTGGAGCTGAGCTCCTTCTTATCAGCGGGAACAGAAGCAGAGCCAAGAGCTGCACACGGAAGCCTTGACCAAACCCACATGACCGCGAAGAACCCCAAAAGCCTGGCCATGCTAAGAGATATGTCCTATAGAGAGGCGTCCATGTGGAAGTTTCTCAGAGTCTCCCTGGATAGCTTTATCTGCTGGCCCACAAATTACCTCATCTCCACACCACTCCACACCTATTTCTCAGCCTGTATATAGCTTGCATTCAATGTATTTGTACTTGTTTATACTTTTGTACATGCTCTCTCTTCCTCTAACAGATCCAAATTTGGTATTTACTGAATGCCAGCTCTGGGACGGCACATCATGTTAGGTGCTTTCTCAGATTCCATCCCCTTATCTTCACGACAACCCCATGAGGGGAGCATCATTTGTTATTATCATTGTTCCCATTTTCCAGATGTGGAAACAGATTCATAGGGTCCAGGCCAGCTGAGAGACTCAACAAGAAGGTGTCACCTGAGGCTCCAGGACTAATAAGTGCCACGGCTAAGACTTAAACTCCTTCCTAAAGACAAACTGCTCCCTGAATGTCCCGGAGGCCTCCCCGATTTTCCAGCTTCACCCAAGTCCCCTACCACTCAATACTCCCATCAATGGTCGAGTACCATCACCCCACCCCCACTGGAACCCTGAAGAAAACAGAATCCCAGTAAAAGGAGAGAGGAGGGGACGCTCTCTCCAGCAGGGTGGTGACATAAAGCTTCTGGAATTTACTATCAGGACCATGGAGATCAATAAGTTAGTCCATAGAAACAATGTTACAAAAGGTGGACAAATCCTACGGTTGTCTGAAGAAGCAAATGGGCTGTGATTTGCCAGCCCAAGAACTTATTCAGCCTTTAGGGTATAATTTATATTGGCAAATGCAATCTGAATTCAAGCCATTGATTTAGACATGAACTTGCACACCCATGTACACCTTGGAGACTGTGCTATCTACTGGGGGTGTGTGCATGTGTGTGCCTGGGGGTGCCCTGCTCTTGCGTTCCTGTAATTTCAGTGGGGGCAGAGATCACGTCTTTGGTGACCCAGTGTTTCCCTGCGGCACTGGAGCACGGCTTTGGCCAGAGTTGAGCTTAATCTGTGCTTTTCACCAGTGGGGAAAGCATTGAAACCCTCATTTATTTGTTTGTAGCGTTAGTGCAACTCAAGAGATTTGCAATCACTTACAATCATGATTAACTACTAGCTAACTGCAACCATTATTTTTCTTAATGGCATAAACGCCTATTAGCTTTCAGTTTTCCCTGTTGAGAAAACACGGAGAAAACAGCCTCCCGATTCTCTGAAAGAGTCCAGAAAAGTGTGAAGAAAAGAAAACCATTTGGTAGTTACCAGCCCAGGGCCTAAAAATGTCAGCTGGCTTGGGTCAAGCTTCAGGACTTAGCTTCTGCTGTGAATTACAGAAATAACAGCAGTATTGTACCCCTTGGACTGAGGCAATATTCAGTTTCAATCTGGTGGTTAGGAAAGAGGAACATCTTAGTCTGAAATCCTACCCATGAAAAGACCGAAGAGACGTTCCTTCAAAACAAAATATGTATTGTTTAGGCAAGTGTTATGGCCAGATGACATTTCGATTCGAGTCCTCCCCGCTTAATGCCTTCATTTCCTAGTCTGGAGGACGAAATCAGCGCTCCCATCCCACAGGTTCAGAAGAAAGCTCCCCTTTGCAGGCTGAGATGCCATGTTCGGCTTTGGAAGGGAAACAAATCACGTTATTGTCAAGGCTTGCCCAGCTGGGACCTTCCCCACGCCTACCCCAATTCTACTCCCAATTCAAATTCCCCAGAATTTGTTCCAGGAACAAGTTAAAATTCCTGCTACTTTCAGACCTACAAACAATGCAAATCTTTTCTTTCCTTTTCTCTCTTTAAGAAAAGAAATTCTGGTTGCTGGAAGATCTGGTTGCTGGAAGATCCAGCTCCAGAGGCAAAGGCCCCGAGGAGAAATGGGAAATGGAATGATCAGTTTGTGGGACTGGAGCGTGTACATGAAGCATACGCCACTGAGCAAATGCCTAAGTGCCTTCCAGGGCACAGAGGCCCTAGGGCCCTGTGCTTGGCGCTGACACCTGTCACCACTGCTGAGTGGACACAAGGGAGTTGGTCTACTCCATAAAGGCATTAGGGTCCTACCTGTTAATCTCTTGCCTTAGGGCCTGTGCATAGGCCCCTTATCCATTATACTATCAACTCCTGCCCCTCTGAGGCAGAATAGGATTGCAGTCTGTATATTACTTACACGTGGAATCTAAAAAAATACAACGAACTAGTGAATATAACATAACAGAAGCAGACTCACAGATACTGTGTAGAGAACAAACTAGTGGTTACCAGTGGGAAAGCGGGGAGGGGAAGTATAGAGATGGGGGAGTTGGAGGTACAAACTACTGGGTATAAGACAGGTTCAAGGATGTAATGTACAATATAGGGAATATAGCCGATGTTTTGTAATAAGTGTAAATGGAAAGTAACCTTTAAAAATTGTATAAAATTTAAAAAAGATTTAAAGAATAGGATTGCAGTGGTTGTCCTGAGGAATTGGGAAAATACAAAGAATAATGTATTCCCTAAAATAGTGTTATTTAAGAGTCCATTGGATTGAGGGGAGGGTGGGGAGGGGAAATGTTCTGGCACCTTTCGTTACTTTTGTTTTGAATGTGTGTGTGTGTGTTTAAGTGTGGAGGTTGAAGAGGAAGAGACTGTTTTTTCCTTTCTGGAGTTTTTTATTATTAAAATTTTTCTTGTGAAAGTACCATTGGCTGGAACATTCTTTCTAGAAACCTCTAAAATAAAATACGAGTCAGTACAGGGTAAGAGAGACTTTTTAAAAAGCAATACCTTTGGAGGCCGAAATAAGGCCTTCAGGCTTGCTCAGACTTGGTGTGTGTGATTTGAGGCAAGTGAGTTCTCATCTCTGAGACTTTCTTTCCGACCCACCTCTGGAAAATGGGTATTTTGTAATAAAGCCAATTTGACTGCATGGTTGTGAGCATAAAATAAAATAGAATATATACAGTGCACAGCACAGTTTTACATACCAGTTACTGTCATCTGTGCTTTACCTAAAAGATGCATTTATTCCTCACTACTACCCTGAGAGGCAGATCCTAAAATAGTCCCCACCATATGGAGAAGTGAGGCTTAGAAGGGCTCCGCTGGTCAAGTGGCAGAGACAGGATTTGAGCCCCGCCCAGCTCTTATCCGCTGCCCCCTGTGCAGAGGCTGCAAGCTGAGTCCCAGGAGCCAGATCTAGCCTATGGGTGCGTTTAGTTTGGCTTATAGTATTTATAGAAGAATAGTTAGCTTAGTTGTCCACACTTAAAAATTGGGAGGTTTCACCATTCTGGATCCCCAGGTTCTCTTTCAAAATCTGCATCTCTGGCCATTCTGCCCCTGTGTTCCCACATAACCATGTACGGTGCTGGCTGTCACTGGGGATGGTTCTGAGCTCTCGATGGTCCCCACCACAACTCATCCTCACACATTCTGGCACCTGGAAGCATCTGAGGGTGTGTCCTCTTCCCCTGCCACCTTTTCTGTCCATCACCCTCACTATAGCCGTCGAGTTGCTAGGCTACAGCCTGACAGCTGTATGTGGTTCCTTTGTGGAGTAAGTGCCCCTGTTCACTCTGGTCTCCGTTGAGCTCTAGCCATTCCCGCCTACTGCAGCTCCCAGGACAATGTCAATGACACATGAGTGTTCCAGATTCCTCCAGGGCTCCCCGACGCCTCTCCCTGCTCTAAGTCTGGAAAGACCCTGCAGCATCCCTGCCTCTGAGCACACATCACCTCCTGGATTTGCCTTTTTCTTCCCTTAGCACTGCCATGAAACCACCCTAGCCCACGGTCTCTTCACCTCTGCCTTCCTGGGTTATTGCAGTAGTCCCTTACCTTGTGCCCCTGACTACCCTCCTACCCATTTGGCTCATTTCACAAAACAACGTCGTATCCATTTTCAGCACATCTTTCTATTGTGATCAGGGTCGGCTTCATGCAATTAACTACACAGGAGCCCACACTTGGTTTAATGCTCTTCTGTGGCTGTCTTGAAATTCTTCATGATTCTTGAATCAGAGGCCTGCATTTTCGTTTTGCACTGGGGCCCACAAATTATGTAGATAGTCCTATTCATGTTTCAATTTCAGGAAGCTTTAGTGACTCCTAACCTTAGCAGTATTTGCCAGCCTTTTTTAATCCATGGTACACAAAGAACGTACTAATATATGGATGCTGTAGTGGGCTGCTCTGAAGCCCCAGGTCCCAACCAGCCCTTCTGGGGAGAACAGACGTCATGGCAAACTGTAATCCTTTCTCAGCACACAAAGATGCTGAGTTCACCTGCTGGGAAAATTCAGTCCTGCGGGAGAAGTTTCTAGTAGTTTGCCTTAGTGCTCACCCGGCTTTATTTTCGGAACCCCAGCCTGCGATTAGGTCAATCGCTACTGCCTTCATGAGACTTTGCAAGTCAGGAAGGCAAACAAGTATTGATAAAAAGGCCACTTTGAAGCACTGTGATAAGAGGTCTCATGGAAGAAGGCGGGGGATGCCTTGGTTTCCTGCGGCTGCTGAAACAAATTGACACAAACTTGGTGGCCTAGCAACAGAAGTTTCTTTTCTCACAGTTCTGGAGGCTAGAAGTCTGAAATCATGGTGTCCGCAGAGCCGTGCTTCCTCTGAAGGCTCCGGGGGAGAATCCTGTCTTGCCTCTTCCAGCTTCTAGCGGCTCTAGGTGTTCCTCGGCTTGCGGCTGCGTCACTCCAACCTTTGTCTCCTTCCTCACATGGCCTTTTCCTCTTTTCTCTGTGTCTCTTATAAAGACATGTGTCATTGTATTTAAGGTCTACCTGGATAATCCAGAATCATCTCATCTCAAGATCCTTAAGTACATCTGCAAAGAGACACTTATTTTTCTGATGAAAGTATAACATTCACAGGTTCTGGGAATTAGGATGTGAGGGGCCATCATTCATCCCACTACAGAGGGTATATGACAAGGGCAGCTAACCCCACCCTGGGGAATTGGGGTGAGCTGCCTTGAAAAAAATAACGTTTAAGCTGAATAAGCCAGGAAAAGAGGAAAAGAAGGGGGTGACGGTGGTGAAAGTGCTTCTGGAAATAGCATGTACAAAGATCCCAGTACAAAGGTAAGCCTGCTGGATTCCTAGCACTAAATGGAGCTCAGTGTATTTGCAGAGGAATGTACAAGGAGAATGGGTAGGAGAAGCAGCTGGAGAAGTAATCGAGACCAAATCAAGATGAGCCTTGTGGGCTTCCCTGGTGGCGCAGTGGTTGAGAGTCCGCCTGCCGATGCAGGGGACACAGGTTCGTGCCCCGGCCCGGGAAGATCCCACATGCCGCGGAGCGGCTCGGCCCGTGAGCCATGGCCGCTGGGCCTGCGTGTCCGGAGCCTGTGCTCCAACGGTGAGAGGCCTGCGTACCTCAAAAAAAAAAAAAAAAAAAAAAAAAAAAAGATGAGCCTTGTAACTGCAGAAAGTCATTTGGACCAGTGTAATGAGGAGGCCCTGAAAGGTTTTAAGCAATGGAAGGACATGATCAGATTTCAAGAGATGGCTATGGCTGTAATGTGGAGCATGGTTTGGAGGCAGCCAAGACTGGACCAAGGGGAATGGTTAGGAAATGGTTACATAATTCAGGCGGTGAGTGAATAGCTAGGACAGTGCAGAAGGGAAGGCAGATAAGTCAACAAATTCAAGAGGTTATTTGGGAGGCAGAATCAATAGATATTTGGTGGCTGGTGGGATTTCAGTACAGAAGTCAAGGATGACACCCAGGCTTCTGGCTTCTTGTTCAGAAAGTGTCGCCATTGTTGATGTCGGGACCTGAGAAGGAGGGGCAGTTTGGGTGGGCACGGTTGGGGTGAATTTTCAGTGTCTGTGGGACAGCGCTATTAGAGCTTATTAGTGGAAATTGAGTGGTCTGAAGCACAGCAGAGAGCCTGGGACTAGAAACAGAGACTTGGGAACTGTCAGAATGTGGATCGTATGTGAAGTCAGGGAGGGAATGCTCGCACTCAAGGGAAGGTGTAAAGTGAAAAGAAAATAGGGCCCAAGACAGAGCTCTCAGGAGCACTGATACTTACTCTGTGTGTTACCGACCAGGGTTCTTGGCCTCCCTTAATCAGTAGAAATTGATAAGAGGCCAGACAAGAAATTCAGGTAAGGCTTTATTGGGGCCCCTGCTGCAGCAGAGGGGGAAGCAAGAACAAGCCACAGGTTCCCTTGCTCGCTCGCTCCCGGGGGGTGGAGGGTGGAGGGCGCACGAGCTTGTTCCTTATATGACGTGAGGGTAGGGGTGTGTCTAGGGGTCGGGCCGGAGGCGTGGCCTAGGTATTTTGCCCATCCCTTTGGTGGTGTTGAGTGCAGGGGGCATGTGCAGTACCCTTTTTTTGCTCCTGGCTCTTCAGAAGTGGCAGTTGGGCTTTTTTGGTCTTTTTGTATCTTGTTATCCATAATTTGCCCCAACCGTACATGCACACAGTTATTTTTTTGTCCCTTGTAGTTTCTTTGTATTCTGTTGCTTGAGGAGAGGAGACATTTGTCCAGGTGCAAGCATTGCAGCAAAGGGTCCCAGGTCCCAGGCTGTCTCATATGGGCTGAGGACAAGGGCCTGTGGCAAATGGCAGACGACTCAGAGGGCAGTGACTGCCAATATTTAGTTATGTGTGGTTTCTACAATATAATTCGAAATGTGCTGTCAGTTGTCTTCTTATGTCACTCATTTTATATTTTGCTGAACAATTCAAGCACAATATTGTTCTCCTTTCTCCTGTCTTGGTCCTAACCATTTCACATACCCAGGAACCAAGCTAAAGGCCCATGTGGGAATAAGCCCCGAATGATTGGCTGGTTATTATCTGTCCAAGGCTGACTCACAAAACAAGAGGAGGGAATATTTCCCATCTCCTCTGATGCTTCACCAAAACCCATCATCCACAGAGCATTCTAAAAACATTTCTCTTAGATTATAAGCAATTTCCACTAAGTTCAGGAGTATATTTTTTTGGCTCAAGTTATTTCCTTTCCCCTCCCCTGGGCTCCTTCCCAGCTAGTGAAATCCTATGTAACAGCACTGCTCAATAGAAATTTCTGCAACAGTGGAGACATTCTATGTCTGTGTTTTATAATATGGTAGCCACTTGCTGAAGGTGGCTATGGAGTACTGGAATGTAGTCAGTGTGACGGAGGAGCTGAACTTCTAATTTTATTTAATTTAAGCCATTTAAATGTAAATACCCACATGTGGCTAGTGGCTACCATATTGGGCAGAATAACTCTACAAACTTTAGTGAACTCAAAATTCACTTCCTCAAGAGGCATTCCCTGAATACCCCACCCATAGCCAGGCCTATCTCCCTACTATATGCTGTTTAGAAACTTGTACTTTCATAAAGCTAATGGAGATTATAATTTTGAATAATCATGTGTGTATTTGCTGGTCTGAAGTGTCTCCCAGGATAGAACAGGGTCTAGAAGGGCAGGGACTATGTCTATCTCATTTACTACTGTTATTTCCAGCACCTAACAGAGTGTACAGTACTTGCTATTTTCATATAAATATATATGAAAAGAATTAATTAATGGGACTTCCCTGGTGGCAGAGTGGTTAAGAATCCACCTGCCAATGCGGGGGACACGGTTCAAGCCCTGTTCCGGGAAGATCCCATATGCCGCGGAGCAGCTAAGCTCGTGAGCCACAACTACTAAGCCAGCGCTCTAGAGCCCGCGAGCCACAGCTGCTGAGCCCACTCACCACAACTACTGAAGCCTGCGCACCAGGAACCCATGTTCTGCAACAGGAGAAGCCACTGCAATGAGAAGCCCGGGCACCGCAATAAAGAGTAACCTCCACTCGCCGCAACTAGAGAAAGCCCACGCGCAGCAAAGAAGACCCAATGCAGCCAGAAATAAATAAAAAATAAATTGAAAAAAAGAATAAATTAATGATCAAATGATTCACTACAACATGTTATGGGATTATGTGCCAAATATATGTATAGTAAACAATTGGGGAGATTGATTCAAGATGGCGGAGTAGAAGGACATGTACTCACTCCCTCTTGTGAGAGCACCGGAATCACAACTAACTGCTGAACAGTCATCGACTGGAACTCACAAAAAAAGATATCCCATATCCAAAGACAAAGGAGAAGCCACAATGAGACAGTAGGAGGGGTGCAATCACAATAAAATCAAATCCTATAACTGCTGGGTGGGTAACTCACAAACTGGAGAACACTTATACCACAGAAGGCCACCCACTGGTGAAGGTTCTGAGCCCCACGTCAGGCTTCCCAAACTGGGGGTCTGGCAGCGGGAGGAGGAATTCCTAGAGAATCAGACTTTGAAGGCTAGAGGGATTTGATTGCAGGACTTCAACAGGACTGGGGAAAACAGAGACTCCACTCTTGGAGGGCACACACAAAGTAGTCTGCACATTGGGACCCAGGGGAAGGAGCAGTGACCCCATAGGAGACTGAACCAGACCTACCTGCTAGTGTTGGAGGGTCTCCTGCAGAGGTGAGGGGTGGCTGTGTCTCACCGTGAGGGCAAGGACACTGGCAGCAGAAGTTCTGGGAAGTACTCCTTGGAGCGAGCCCTCCCAGAGTCCGCCATTAGCCCCACCAAAGAGCCTGGGTAGGCTCCAGTGTTGGGTCGCCTCAGGCCAAACAACCAACAGGGAGGGAACCCAGCCCCACCCATCAACAGACAAGAGGATTAAAGTTTTACTGAGCTCTGCCCACGAGAGCCACAGCCAGCTCTACCCACCACTAATCGTCTCCCATCAGGAAACTTGCACAAGCCTCTTAGATAGCCTAATCCACCAGAGGGCAGACAGCAGAATGAAGAAGAACTACAATCCTGCAGCCTGTGGGACAAAAAGCACATTCACAGAAAGATAGATAAGATGAAAAGGCAGAGAGCTATGTACCAGATGAAGGAACAAGATAAAACCTCAGAAAAACAACTAAATGAAGTGGAGATAGGCAACCTTCCAGAAAAAGAATTCAGAATAATGATAGTGAAGATGATCCAGGACCTCGGAAAAGAATGGAGGCAAAGATCAAGAAGATGCAAGAAATGTTTAACAAAGACCTAGAAGAAATAAAGAACACCTAGAAGAATTAAAGAACAAACAAACAGAGATGAACAGTACAATAACTGAAATGAAAAATACACTAGAAGGAATCAATTGCAGAATAACTAGAGCAGAAGAACGGATAAGTGACCTGGAAGACAGGATGGTGGAATTCACTGCCGTGGAACAGAATAAAGAAAAAAGAATGAAAAGAAATGAAGACAGCCTAAGAGACCTCTGGGACAACATTAAATGCAAAAACATTCGTATTATAGGGGTCCCAGAAGGAGAAGAGAAAGAGCAAGGACCCAAGAAAATATTTGAAGAGATTGTAGTTGAAAACTTCACTGACATGGGAAAGGAAATAGCCACCCAAGTCCAGGAAGTGCAGAGAGTCCCAGGCAGGATAAACCCAAGGAGAAACATGCCAAGACACATAGTAATCAAATTGACAAAAATTAAAGACAAAGAAAAATTATTGAAAGCAACAAGGGAAAAAGGACAAATCACATACGAGGGAACTCCCATAAGGTTAACAGCTGATTTCTCAGAAGAAACTCTACAAGCCAGAAGGGAGTGGCATGATATATTTAAAGGGATGAAAGGGAAGAACCTACAACCAAGATTACTCTAGCAGGGAAGGTTCTCATTCAGATTCGATGGAGAAATCAAAAGCTTTACAGACAAGCAAAAGCTAAGAGAACTCAGCACCACCAAACCAGCTCTACAACAAATACTAAAGGAAATTCTCTAAGTGGGAAACACAAGAGAAGAAAAGGACCTACAAAAACAAACCCAAAACAATTAAGAAAATGGTCATAGGAACATACATATCAATAATTACCGTAAACGTGAATGGATTGAATGCTCCAACCAAAAGACACAGGCTCACTGAATGGATACAAAACCAAGATCCATATATATGCTGTCTACAAGAGACCCACTTCAGACCTAGGGACACATACAGACTGAAATTGAGGGGATGGAAAATGATATTCCATGCAAATGGAAATCAAAAGAAAGCTGGAGTAGCAATACTCATATCAGATAAAATAGACTTTAAAATAAAGAATGTTACAAGAGACAAGGAAGGACACTACATAATGATCAAGGGATCAATCCAAGAATAAGATATAACAACTATAAATATATATGCACCCAACATAGGAACACATCAATACATAAGGCAACTGCTAACAGCTATAAAAGAAGAAATTGACAGTAAGACAATAATAGTGGGGGACTTTAACACCTCACTTACACCAATGGACAGATCATCCAGTCAGAAAATTAATAAGGAAACACAAGCTTTAGATGACACAATAGACCAGAGAGATTTAATTGATATTTACAGGACATGCCATCCAAAACCAGCAGATTACACTTTCTTCTCAAGTGCCCATGGAACATTCTCCAGGATAGGTCACATCTTGGGTCACAAATCAAGCCTCAGTAAATTTAAGAAAATTGAAATCAGATCAAGCATCTTTTCAGACCACAACACTATGAGATTAGAAATCAATTACAGGGAAAAAAACGTAAAAAATACAAACACATGGAGGCTAAACAACGCACTACTTAATAACCAAGAGATCACTGAAGAAATCAAAGAGGAAATCAAAAAATACCTTAGAGACAAATGAGAATGAAAACACAGTGATCCAAAACCTATGGGATGCAGCAAAAGCAGTTCTAAGAGGAACGTTTATAGCAATACAAGCCTACCTCCAGAAACAAGAAAAATCTCAAATAAACAATCTAACCTTACACCTAAAGGAACTAGAGAAAGAAGAGCAAACAAAACCCAAAGTTAGCAGAAGGAAAGAAATCATAAAGATCAGAGTAGAAATAAATGAAATAGAAACAAAGAAAACAGTAGCAAAGATCAATAAAACTAAAAGCTGGTTCTTTGAGAAGATAAACAAAATTGATAAACCATTAGCCAGACTCATCGAGAAAAAGAGGGAGAGGACGCATTAAAATTAGAAATGAAAAAGGAGAAGTTACAACTGACAGTGCAGAAATACAAAGCATCCTAAGAGACCACTAAAAGCAACTCTATGCCAATAAATGGACAACCTGGAAGAAATGGACAAATTCTTAGAAAGGTATAACCTTCCAAGACTGAACCAGAAAGAAATAGAAAATATGAACAGACCAATCACAAGTAATGAAATTGAAACTGTGATTCAAAATCTTCCAAAAAACAGAAGTCCTGGACCAGATGGCTTCACAGCCAAATTCTGTCAAACATTTAGAGAAGAGCTAATACCAATCCTTCTCAAACTCGTCCAAAATATAGCAGAGGGATGAACACTCCCAAACTCATTCTATGAGGCCACCATCACCCTGATACCAAAACCAGACAAAGATACTACAAAAAAAAAATAATTACAGACCAATATCACTGATGAATATAGATGCAAAAATCCTCAACAAAATAGTAGCAAACAGAATCCAACAACACATTAAAAGGATCATACACCATCATCAAGGGGGATTTATCCCAGGGATGCAAGGATTCTTCAATATACGCAAATCAATCAATGTGATACACCATATTAACAAACTGAAGGAGAAAAACCATATGATCATCTCAATAGATGCAGAGAAAGCTTCTGACAAAATTCAACACCTATTTATGATAAAAACTCTCCAGAAAGTGGCCATAGAGGGAACCTACCTCAACATAAAAAAGGCCATATATGACAAACCCACAACAAACATCATTCTCAATGGTGAAAAACTGAAAGCATTTCCTCTAAGATCAGGAACAAGACAAGGATGTCCACTCTCACCACTATTATTCAACATAATTTTGGAAGTCCTAGCCATGGCAATCAGTGAAGAAAAAGAAATAAAGGCATACAAGGAAAAGAAGAAGTAAAGCTGTCACTGTTTGCAGATGACATGATACTATGCATAGAGAATCCTTGAGATGCATGGGGGGGGGGTGGTGGAATGAATTGGGAGACTGGGATTGACATATATACATAATATGTATAAAATGGGTAACTGATAAGAACCTGCTGTATAAATAAATAAATAAAATAAAATTTAAAAAAAAACAATTGGCTACAAATTACAATGATATATTAAATCATTCAAACTATATAATAGATAATTCTAGCAGACTAATAGCTCTGATCAACAGATATTGGGACCATTAAGGGAAGGACAAATTTGACACGCTCAGTTCAGTGTATTTAAAATTTGAGGTACTGGATCTTGTGTTTTATATTCCCTTATCTTACTGGTCATTAAAAACCCTGAAGGCTCTTCAACTCATGACAGTATGCCGTATCTCCTCTCTCTTGCACCATGCAGTTAATAGAAAATCCATTCACACTTCTCACTAACATTTCTCAGTTTTCTCCGAATCTTATAACACTGCTCAGCCCCTCAAAGTTGCTCTCAATCCAGAGTTTGTCACAGTGCACTGGTCTCCACTCCCAGCTTTGCATTCTCTGTGTTTATTTAACATATTCCCAAAGCTCCTCATCCAGTTAATTTTTAAACAGGGACTATGACAGGCACTGTGGCACCCCACCGAAGACCTCCCTCCAGACACCAAAATGCACGAGTCAGCGCTCTTTGGATACATCCTTTCAATAGTTAGGTAGCCCCTGCCTGGGACGGAGCTTGAGCCAGGTCAGAAGCTCTGGTGCCCTGGGAGCATCTGGGAGCTCCCTAGCAAGCTCCTTAATCATCTTCAGCTCTGGCTCCCTCAGCACAGTTGCTTCCACCTTCTAACAAATAAGTGGAATCTGGAAGGTTCTGTAGGCCCAGCTGAATCCAGTTCCTAGATCCTGGGCAGACATAGGACCAGGGCCCTTGCCCAGTTTCAGTGCAAATCCATGAAGGGCAGTGTGTTAAAGGCATTCTATGTCAGAGCCAAGGGAAACGCTGAGACTCACTTGTCGGTAGAGTTGGGGTTCGGCAGAGCAGAAGAAGACAAATGAAGCTGAGATGGGGAAGCCAAAGGGAGGGGACATTAAAAGGGATGGTTGGGAGGGAGACTTTGGCAGTTCTTGATTTCTGCTGCCGTTATGACGGGCTTCTGGAAGGACCTATAAGGGATGTGCTATGATAAAGAGGAGCGCTGAGGAGGTGGCCCCCAGTGTATGGATTTGATCCAGAATAGAGAAAAGAGCGTTAATCTTTACTTCAAAACCATCTTATCAAATGCAGCAAGTGTGCTCTGCATAAAGATGAAAGGAATGGGTTTCAGCCTAGATCACAGGGTCCCAGGCAGTGGACAGACAGCTCCCTGTCCACCCCAAGGCCTGGTCAGGCAGCTCTTTGGGAAGAAGTGACACCAGCACAGAGAGAAGTTGCACCACTAGCAGCCGCTGCCCTCCCTGGCTCACCTCCCTGGATCCTTCCCAGGCTTCCGGGAATGGCAAACAGTCCTCCAATGCCGAAAGGCCACTGACCCCCGCTGCTCCTCTTGATAGAAAAGCTATTCACATATTAATGTGCCTCATTTTCCCTACATGTTACATCAGTGCCACTTTCTTTACTTTCTTCATAACCCTAAAAGCTACTAACAGATAGGAAATGAATAGCTTTCTGTTGGCCAATCCACAAGCAGCCTAATTTATTGTGAACTGGAGACAAATGGGAGAGTGTGCTCATCTCTCAAGGGTCTTGGTAGCAGATCAAGAGAGAGCAGAGCAGGCAGAAGGGGTGGGACGTGCAGCATCTGATGACGTCAGTGGGTTCAGATCGGCTGGTGCTGAGCGGCAAGGGAGGATTTGAAGTCCACGTGTAACGCCTGCACGGGTCTAGGACCGCCCGCAGCCCGTGCTGTCCTGTCGTGACACTTACAATTTCAGGAGTCATTCAGCTCAGGGGTCAGCACCCAACCCGTGTGGTCTCCTCACAGCCCACTGCCTAGGTTTACTCTGCCCAGTTTCACCTCAGAGGAAAACATTGATGTAACAGCTATCAAACCTCAGGCCACTGAGAGACATAGGCAGCCAGGTTCTGAGGCCTCTGGGAAGCGTCTGCAATGCCAAGTCGCCAAATGGTCCCAAAGGCTGAGTTTCAGCGATAAGCCCTTTTACCACTTACCGACAGCATACCAGGCGCCGTCACAGAAACTGCTTCACTTAATCCTGTCTCCAAAATCTCCTTCCCTCCTCTCCCATCGTCACGGGCACCTGCTCTCATTCAAGTCCTCACGATTCCTGGCTTTCAGATTCTCTAACAGTCCCTGACCTGGTTTCCCTGCCTCATCTACACAGAAGCAACCTCGTAAATGTATGACTCTCATCAAGTCATTCCCCTTCTTAAGGACTTCCTGGGTCCCCGGTGTCTCGGGGTAAGGTCTGCTCTCGGGGTTAACGTTCAAGGGCCTGCACTGCTGCCCCTGGCCCCCCACCTTTCCCATCCAGAGTGGGCACACTGCCTCACCCCGCCTTGTGACAAAAGCCGCAGGGACCACCTTTCTCCATGGCTGCCGGGCAGTCCTGATTCGTCCTTTGTGATCTCCAGCACCTCCCTTACTCCCTGAAGTCTTCCCTGACAACACCAGTCACAGGTGGTCTCCTCCATCCATGGGTGGGTGCTGGGGGCACTCTACAGCCGGTACCTTTTCCTCCTACTGCACTCGTCACGCTCGCCTGTAATCATGTGTTTCCTTCATGGTCAATGGAGGGGATATTCCCCCCAGGGGGTGAGTTCTTGGAGCCGGGGGGTTGGGGGGTTGGAAAAATCATATTCTTTGTATTATGAAGCACAGATATGCATACATATTTATACAGTATATCTGTGGTATTAACATTTCATGGTGGGAGAGTTAGGAACAATGAGGGTAAGAAGGCCCTTTAGAGGCCAATAATGAAAAATCGGTTGAGAAGTACGGAACTGATTTGGTCATACGTTTTTCTTACCAACTGGACTATGAATCTTTTGTGGGTCCCTGGAGCTGATGGAATGGTTGACACTCTATAGTGTTGGGAATAAATGCTGAATGTTGAAAACTGAATGCATGTATGCAAGAATGAATCCTCCCAATAATCTTGTGGGGTGGCATTACTGTCCCATTGGGGGAGGATACGGAAACAGGTGCTAAGTTTCCCTCCCCAACCCCACTACCAAAGTTCCAGAGTGTTAAAGTAAAAACATTTTAAATTCAAGACTTCTAAAGTCCAAAGTTCTCTTACCTCACTTTAGTATAATTGATAGAATTTACACAAAAGCAGGAGAGTATGTTTTCTAATTTGCCTCCAACATTCAAGAATGTTCTGGTTGGAATATCCTAAACCAATCCAAGTGCCCACGAATAACCTCAGAAAATGAAGCCCGTGATCTTGCAGACTGGAGCAAAGATGCCTCCGCACCCGGCTGGGTTTTGGTGGGAATGGTGACCTTTTCACTCAATTTCACAACAAGGAGAATTTGAAGCATAACCAGGTATAGCCAAGCCCACCCACTTAGCTTGTAACCCTGAACCTTGCAGTTAATTCAATTCAATTAAAATGTTTTGGGGGAGTCCAGCCTCAAGCCTCTCCTGTGTATCGAACTGAGCAGGGATGCTGGAATAAGAAAAGAATACACACAATTATAAGTGCAAGATAGAACAAGATCATAGTCATGGGAGAGACTTAGGCAATTCCAAGCCAGGAGATGAACTACAATGGGGAGATAATGAGGATGTGAATATTATTAATAAAAATGCTTTCCTTGTTGAAAGCAAAGCAACATCTATGAAATGGTTTTATGAGTAAACTTGTTGAAGCAGGAGGAGCTGAGTAGCTCACACCGGCTTATCCTTTTCAAGGTCAAGATGAGGTTTAAAATCAGATTTATGGGTCTGTTTATTCAATCAGACTTTCCTCATTTTCCACCCCTAAGCTTATGAGCAGTGAGTAAAAATCCCTGATGAATGACAGTTCATCCTCCTAGGACAAAACCTTCTGCTTTTAAACATAAATACTTCTTAAAAACAGAAAAAATATACTAATCGTAAGTATACAGTTCAGTGAATTGGCACAAAAAGAACAAAGCCTTGTAACTACCATCCAGACGAAGAAATAGAACATCATAGCATCCTGAAAGCCCTCCTGGTTACTATAGATTAGTTTTGCCTCTTTCTGAACTTTCAAGAAATGCAATTATAGAATATATCCTTTTTGTATATGACTTCGTCTGCTCAATAATATGTTCGTGAGATTCATTCAGATGGCTGCATGTAGCAATAGTTTGCTCATTCTCGTTGCTGAAAGAACGCCACTGTATACACATTTATCTACCCATTCTACTGTTGATGGACACTTGGGCTGTTTGGTGATTATGCACAGAGCTTATTATGACTCTTCTTCCTACATGTCTTTTGATGAGCATATATACTAATACATATACATAGGATGGAAGTGCTGGATCATGTGCTATCTATACTCTCAGATTTAGTAGATCCTGCTAAATAGATTTGAAAAGTGGTTGTATAATAACAGCATGCAAGAGTTCTGAATAGTCCAAATCCTCTCCAACACTTGGTATTGAATGTTGTTTTCATTTTAGCCTCTCTGGTCTCTGTGCTTTTTTAAGCACATGTATTTATCTTGTATTTTCCTGATGACTAATGAAGGTAGGCATCTTTTCATGTTTATTAGCCATTTGGATTTCCTCTTTTGTAAACTACCTCTTTAGGTCTTTTGCACATTTTTCTGTTGAGATGTCCATCTTTTTTCTTATTAATTTGTAGGAGATCTTTACATATTTTGGATATAAGTCCTTTGTCAGATATATAATTTGCTGCTATTTTCTTCCAACCCATGGCTTAATTTTTCCCTCTTTTAATGGTATATTGGATAAACAGAAATTCTCATTTTTACTGTCATCTAACTTATCAATTTATTTTTAGTATGTCATAAAATTCATAAATGCTATTTATGAAATCTTTGCCTTTCTCATGCTCATGAAAATATTCTTCTGCATTAAAATATTTAGGCTTCCAATCCATGAGCATGGTCTATACCTTCTTTTATTTAGGTCTTTAATTTATCTTAGTAATGATCCATAGTTTTCAGTCTAAAGATTTTGCTCATCTTTTCTTAGATTCACGTTCAACTTTGAGCAGATCTCAAGTACCTATGTTTCAAGTTGCAAGAGATATAAGAAAGTAAGTCTGAAATATGTGCCCTGACTTCAAAATACTTTGGTACAGTTGTGGGACACAACTGCAGAAAAATAAATGGCTGAATATTAATGAAGTAGTAATTGTATGTTAGAGCAATGAGAAAATAGAGAGGCAAGCAACCAAAGTGGGCTGAAATTGTTGGCAGGGGTGCCTCACACAGGATGTAAGAAGATTTGAGATGAGCTTGGGAAGTGAATGGCAGATGTAGAATGGAGTGGAAGGAAGCATTCCAAGAGGGAAACTGGAATGAATGAAATCTTGAGCTTTCCATGAACACAACACCTTAAGGGGCTAAGAGGATGCTGGCTGACAGAAATGCTACACTCTGATTCATGAGCATTGGGAGACAGGATGAAGTCTTGTGCTGCAAAGCCCCACAAACAAAAGAGGGAAGGGCCTCAGGTCCATTTTGGTGATGAAGTTTGGCATCCTGGCCCCTGGAAGTTAACTCAGCAAGTACTGAAACTTGTCTAACTGGCAACCATATGGCTGTCTTTAATTAAGAACTTCCTGAAAGGAACTCCCATACTCTCACACTTGAACCAGATTACCTATCCAAGAAGGCCTCTAATCTAGAAATGAACTACCTCTTACAGAATGTATAATCCAAGGAGACTTTCATAGGAACCTAGAGCCCAGCCAAAAGGCTTAGATTCAGCACCTACCACCAAGCACTTCTGAGAGGACTGCAGCTGTGAGACCAAGTAGGATAACTACTCAGTGCATAAACTCAGCAGCAACAGCTGGACTTCCTAGAAGAAATGGGACTGGAAGTGGGTATCACTGGTTGGGTTTCTGATGCTCTATTTCCATCCTAACTGAGGCAAAGTTAAAACTAGCAGGCCCAGGGCAGCTCCAGAACACATGGAGTCAGGTCCTCAGGCCTCCTGGGAGCTACTGGAATGAGTAGGGCACGGAGTAGCCAGCACTGAGTTCAAATGATAAAATTTCTAATGGAACATGTGTATGCATTTTGCCAAGATTTATTCTAATTTTGGAAGTCGATTGGAAACTTCTGGACTTCATGTTCCATTTAGCTCTGGCACAGCCCATCTCTGCATTGCTCTGTGTTTATTTTTTCCTTCAAGATCAGAGCATAATTTACTCATAGCTAGATTTTTGTGTTTAGTACAAACCTCCATTTAGATAGAAAAACAAGCTGATTTCTTTTTCTTATACGTCCCTAGGGGAGGAAAAAAGATGTACACAATGGAGAAAGTTTCCACTGAAAAAACATGCATACCAAATATAGAAAATTTACGCAAACAGAAGCACCCAGAGGAGAAATATTTTATCAAGCCTGAAGTATGATGAGTCTTCAAATCCTCGGGAGTCTCCTACATTTAGGCAGGGCGGCATCTTTCCTAGTACCTCCCCCTTGTGAAAATTTCTTACCATATTTAAAAAAATATTTCGAGAAGAAATACTGTAACTTCCCTTGGCACTATGTCCTCAAACACCTACAATGAGAGTGTATCCCTATCGGTACCCATTCCCCATCTTTATCTCATTTTTCATTTACTCTCAAATGAACTTCTTGGTCTTTACTGGTACAAAACTGAATTCCCCAGTGTACTGGGGCCTACAATAAAACAAAAATTGAAAAGAGCTGGGGATAAGGTTATATTAATCAGGACTCTTTCAGAAACTCAACATGAAATAAGATCAGCCAAAAGGTGATATATTGGCTCATGTAATAAAGAGGCTTCTTACCTCTTGGTAAGAAAGGTCTCAGGGAAGAACTCTGATTGGCCCAGCTGAATCACCAGCCTAAGTCTGGACGAATTGCTGACACTTGATTGGGCTTGACATAGCCAAGTGGCACGTGGTCATGGGAAGTGCATTTATTTCCAGAAGAAAGAAGGATTGTAGAAAGTCACTTAGGGAACATTATAAACTGACGAATGTGAAAGGAGCAAAAAAATGTTTTTACAGTGCCTCAGATCTAGTACATTAGGATTTTGGAGAAAGCATTATCTCTTTAAAAAAAAGACAAATATATCAACAGAAGGGGATGCTGTCACCATTACCCATGAAACCCTCTCTAGAATTCATAGCTACTTTTCACTGGGGATATCTTACGGGTATCAAGAAGGTAGTATAGCTTAATGGCTAAGAGTATGAACTTTGGATTCTAACTGACTCAAGTTCAAATCCTCACAGTGTCAATTGTTAGCTTTGGTATTTGGGCAAGTTACTAAAAGCAAAATTGGTATAATAATGGAATTATTATAATGGAATTATCCTTAAGCAAAATTGGTATAATAATGGAATTTACCTCTTGGGTTACTGTGAGGATTAAATGAAATGATAATGTGCTTGGTACAGTATCCAGCCCTTAGTTATAAAAATCACTAAATGTTTACTAGAGTTATTATTATTTTCAGTACAAACTTCATAATAATTATTAACAAGAGTGCCCAGAAGTTTCAAGGTTAGAGAGTTTTAGGATAGTTGATAGTCATAACGTTCCATTCTATGATTCTGAAGTAAGAAATATCTCACTATACATACTCTCCATTGGTATCCAACCTCATCCTTTGCCTTAAGTCTGTTTAAAATCTCCCTCTTTCACCTTCCATAATTTCTCTCCTTATGCACTGAGGCACGAAACACTAAGGTACCTGGATAGAAAAAGCAAGAAAATGGTGCCCTTGATACTTGTTTTAACCTTTCCAAAGGAGACTTCACAGGTAATTGAACTCCAAGAAACTGCAATCTTAGGAAGAATCTGTGGTAACAAAAGATAACTCCTTGGAGAGATATCAAAACAGATGACCAACTTCTGAAACCAGTTGGCAAAGTAATGAATAACCCCACTAGACTATGTTGCAAAGGAAGGGACTGTGAGGCCCTCTAGGAGAAATTGGAGTCTTTAAGATTGTCCCTCTACCTTCTTATGAATTCTATTATATCTTACTTTTCATAAAACTTTCCATTGAAGGCTCCAGAAAGGTGGACATCTCAACAGAGACTGGTTCCTTCCCTTCCACTGCAGCTGTAGTCTGTAGATTTAAGACAGAGTATTTTCAACCAAGGAGAAGAGTCTGAGACAGGGAAATAGGTTATTACCCTTTGAGTTTGACTTCCGTGCTCTAGTGAATGTCTATGGTAGCAATTAATCAGGATTCAAAGTCTTCTTTTTTTTTAATTAAAGGTTTCATAATATTTTTTCTTGCTAGTTATGACAGCAGAGAGAACAACACCTTATATTTACATAGGACTGGTCCTTGGAAAGTGCTACAAATAATGTCATTCTCTCTCCCACCAGAATTCCTGGTGGAAGCAACATATTTTCCTCACACCACTTTTATAGATTATACAGTCTGTCAGAAGCACTGTGGAGGCCAACACTCAGGTTTTCTTTGGAGTTGAAATGTAGTATTGGGTTTCCTTTCTATTAGAAAAACAACATTTCTCCACAAAAATGGGTTTTTATGCATGGTGCCTGGGGTAATCGTCCTGGGAAAGAGCTCAGTTAAAATTTCTTACTTTTTGACACAGTAAAATCATCATTTTTCCATTTTCCTACAAACTTTTTATAGCCATAATGATAGCTTTTTATAGCTTTAATGATGGTGCAGTATCCCAACTATATTAAAGCTATTTGCTCATAGTAATGGTAAGTATTGCTCTGTGAAACTCTTACGTGTGTCCTGGACCACGATGTATTTTTGCCTGTGAGTTGCAGTCTTAAGTGTTTGGAAGACACGTGTCTAGTCCAACATTACCTTATGTTCAGATGAGAAAAAACTAAGGCTCAGAGAAGTTGAGTGCTTTACGTGGAGTCACACAGCTCATTAGCAGCATTGGAGAGACAGAAAGCTTGTGGTTTTTAGTTGCTTTTGTTTTTGTTTTTTTGCTTATGGCATTATTCTAGTTGGACTGTTTAGAGTACCAAAGAAGCCCCTAACTGTGCAGCCGTGGCTTTAACACAATAAACATTTATTTTACTCACAGGACAGTACAACATGGGTTTTCCTGGTCAGCGGGTGACGGATATTCTCCATGCAGAGGTTCAGGGATTCCGGCCTCTTTCATTTTGTGGCCTCACCATCCTCTAGGGTAGTGGTTTTCAGCCAGAAGTGATTTTTGCCCCCGGAGGACATTTGGCAATATCTGGAGATATTTTTGATTGTCACTTCTGCGGGGGGATACTACTGGCATCAGTGAGTAGAGGCCAGGAATTCTCTTAAACATTCTACGAGGCACAGGACAGATCCTGCAACAAAGAATTTTCTGGTCCAAAATGTCAATAGTGCCAAGGTTGAGAAATACTGCCCAAGAGACATATAATCTTTTGTAACTGGCCAGCTAAACAGGGAAGAGAAAGACTCAATTAGATACAGCGGCTCACTGTTCTGTGACTCTGTTTCCTTGACCTGGAAACATTAATCACTGATTTCTTCCTAAATGTAAGAGGGGCAAAGAAATGAGTCCTGGTGGGCAGCTGCTTCCAGCAACAACTCTTCTTTGTTCATTTTTTTTTTCCGAGTTGATAATTTATTTATTTTTTACATCTGTATTGGAGCATAATTGCTTTACAATTGTGTGTTGGTTTCTGCTTTATAACAAAGTGAATCAGTTATACATATACATATGTTCCCCTATCTCTTCCCCCTTGCGTCTCCCTCCCTCCCACCCTCCCTATCCCACCCTTCCAGGTGGTCACAAAGCACTGAGCTGATCTCCCTGTGCTATGCGGCTGCTTCCCACTAGCTATCTACCTTATGTTTGGTAGTGTATATATGTCCATTTTTGATGAACAACTGTCAACTTGTCACAGGTGGCAAATGGCAAGATCTGAACTGTACGTTTGCCTGCCTGCTCGCAACATTGTTGAAGAATCAATAGAAGCTAATAAAACCAATAATATATAAATCCAGCCCCACCTTCTCCTTGGGCTCCATGTTTTCCATTCGTTGTCCTAGTCAACGTATCATTAGCTATCGCAAGCACAACACAGCGAGATTTTCCCACTAAAATTCTTTCTCTCTCGTCCTCCCTTTTTCAGCAGTTGATGAAACCATCCCCCTCCTCACTTTCGTATATCCCCTTCCAATTGTTTAGCAAGGCTTCTCAGCTCTACCTCCAAGATATGTGCCTGCAAGTATTACTGTAACAGAGGAGAACAAACCTGACTCCATATTGAATCTATTCCTTTAGCTCTAACCTTTGTGCTATGCTGCCTGCGCATAGTCATGTAGGCTCTGCACTATTTGTAGAAGAATATTTGCCATAGCCTGAAATATTACAGATAGCCCACTCTCAAGGCTCTGACCTTTAAAGGTATGACACCTTCCCATTCATATAGAGATAAAAAGTTGCAGAACAGAGGATAACATTTGCTTTGTTGGAGGTTTATAGGAACATCGTGACCAGACCTAGTGGACAGCCGCAAGAATGAAGTTAGCAACAAGCAGCCACACTCCCTCCCCTTTTAGTATAAAAGAAGCCTGAATACTAACTCGGGTAAGATGGTTCTTTGGGACACGAGTCCACCATCTTCTCGGCCTGCTGGTTTTCCAAATAGAGTTGCTATTCCTTGTCCCAACAACCCATCTCGATTTACTGGTTGTGTGGCAAGCAATAGGAGCTCAGGCTCTGTAACATTACCATGGGCCGGAACTACCACAAAAATCCCACTTTAATTGGCTTCTCTGCTACCTCTCTTATCTCACTATAGCCTGTGTATTCAAAGTAGTCTTTTTAAACTGTGAAGGTGATTTCTGCACACCTGGTGTCAGCTCACTCTCTTGGGTACCTTGAAGCAGGCCCTACTGAGGGTCACGTGAAACCCATTTACTCCGCCATCATTGTTCCCCTGGGGTCCACAGACCCCGCTCATCACTCTCATAGTTCCCTGAGCCCACTCCTGGCCCTGGTCTGGTGGCCTTTACATTCACCATAGTCGTTTTCTACATACCCTTCTAGGCTCATGGGGTAGAATTGTACAATGGGAGTCCGTTTGTCTGAATGGATAGGCTAATTTGTACAAATCCACGACCCTAACCATAGGCTACAAAGCTCATCACCACCTGGGCCATTTCCCCCGATCTCATCCCCTGCCTTTCTCCACCTCCTCACTGTGGATACACGGGTGTACTCTCTGTCCCTCTAATGTGCCAGCTCCTCTTGGTCTTGGGGGCCTTCATGACTGGTGTTCCCTTTCCTTTCAGAACTCTTTTCCAAGATGCTTGCATACCTGCCTCCTTCTCACCATTCCAGTGCCGGGTGTCACCTCTTCAAAAGTGAGCACACACCCGACACTGCCATTGTCTCCCCCACATACACACTCCCCTCTAAACCCATATCCCATCCTCCTGTTTCATTTTCTCAAGACTTATTTCTACTGGAGCTGATATATAATATTCATTGGCTTATATACCATTTGTCCCCACACTAGAATGGAAGCTCCGTGAGGGCAGGGATTTCACCCGTCTTGTCCTCCACTGTATCCCCAGTTCTAGAAAAGTACCTGGCATGTAAGGCTATCAGTATATAGTCAATACACAGTCATCGACCCAACTAATGAACAGGAGAATACTGAAGCCCTAGAAAACTAGAAGCTGGAGAACAGGAGGTTTTGCTCCAGCTCTGCGATGGGTCTTATCCATTTCACGAGAGTCTCACAAGTCACGCTCCCTCCCCCATAAAACTGTTTTCTTATCCATAAAAAGAACCAACCACAGAGGCCTCCTAGAAACACAGACAGGAAAGTCCTCAGACTCAGCAAAGGATTCTCTCCAGGGCCAGCAGACCACTGTCATTTGTGAGTCACTTCTGAAAGCTTCCTGTACCCACAAGTGACCTCTGACATACTCTCCTTCCAGGCTACACACAGAATTGCCATTGCTAGGAAGAAGAGTTGGAGGACTCATGAGGAAAATTCCTTTATCATCATTATTTTTTGTCCTTCCTTCCCCACTCCCTTCCTAATCTCTCTTCCCTTTTTCTCTGGCACATTCAGGATGTCTTCTCACCTTCAGCAACAGCCAAGACTTCTCTGTGCTTTTGGAAACTCTCATGGTCCAGAAGCCAGATCCCCGGCCTAGAGCATCCCTTGAAGGTTCCCGGAGCATCCCAGGCTGGCCACCTGGCTGCTTCCCTGGACCCATGTCAGGCTGACATGCTGCTCAGTACCTGCATGGCTGCCAGCAACCTCACACTTCATGTCCTCTTTCCTCTTTTTTCACTGTGTTTTCAAGATTCATTTCTCCACTTCTCAATTAAGAGCTATGTATTCAGCACTGAACTGAGCTTTGAAATGGATACAAGCAGAGGCAGATTGACTGTGATGTTAATGAAGCCACAAGGTTCACAGTCACAGGAGTTCTGTAAAATTTGCAAAAGTAAAATATTTTAACTGAAATCAATTAAGACTATTTCTTCTGCTTCACCACACTCACTCTTGTGCGGGTTGGCTTGGAGTGGCCGCAGCATTTGGGAATTCTGCTGAGGCAAAGGTGAGCTGGAGATAAATTTGGTTTGGATTTAACGGGATATGTTTTTATGGTTCCCAGTCACCTCTGCGTATTATGATTAAGTTATTGCAAGTTACTGTGGTGTAGGAATTTCTTCTATAAATACTCCTGGAACCTATTGTACCGACTCATCCATCATCGTGTTGCTAAGGCATACAGCCAGGTGTTATATCATGATACAA
The DNA here is from genome assembly GCF_951394435.1 of Stenella coeruleoalba. Classification (NCBI taxonomy): domain Eukaryota; kingdom Metazoa; phylum Chordata; class Mammalia; order Artiodactyla; family Delphinidae; genus Stenella; species Stenella coeruleoalba. Next base: position 22,183,380 of record NC_137164.1, on the reverse strand, counting down.
ATGTGCCGTGCAGAGTCTTGCCTGTGAATCTATGGAAAATGGAGAGTCACGGAGGTTTGAGATTATGGGAGCAGACGCAGGTCTGTGGGAATTCTACCAATCATCAAACATGTAAAATTGTAAGCAGAGATTTCAGTTCTCATGGATGTCTCATCCAAAGGGAAGTTCTCGCTGTGTCTGTAGGGCACAAACTTCTAGTAGTCCTATAAATAGGAAGCGTGTCTCTCCCCGTGTGAGTTGATACGTTGTTTATACGTCCCAACTATTTAATTTAAAGTTGAAAAAAAACGTTTTTGATCAACCGTGTTAGAGGAAAGACTGAATTATCCTCCTATTGTTTTTCTATAAAATTATTGTTATGTGAAGAGATGATCAAAGAGTATGTAGGCAAAAAAAGGGTGGGGAAAACAGTATTATAGAGGTATGCCAGGCAGTTAGTTAATAAAAACAGCATGGGATTTTTGTCAGTGTTTGTGGTATTTGTATTTTTTAAATTATCATTTATTTTTATTTCTATCCTGATTCTGAATATTCAGTTTTCTTCAGTGAGGCCCCCAGAGTTGCTAAGCTTCAAGCCCCAGGAAACTGGGTCAGCTCTTAGGTACAGATGATGTGCTTCTGCTTATTCAAGAGCTTACGACAGACATTAAATGAGTCCCACGTAGAAAAAAAGTAGGGAAAGAGGTGAAGAAATGATTAGAACACATTTGACACTCCCTCCATCTACTGATCCCCCCACGCCCCTCTTCGATCCAAAAAATAATCTCCAACAAATTGGACTCTTGACAATTATGCTCTTGAGGGAAGTGAAGGGGCTGAGTTGTGATGAAGAGCTGTAGATCAAATTCCATAGCTCTCTGCCTGCCCCTTTGCCATCACCGTAACAAAGAAAGCCAGCAAGCATGACGGGTGCTCAGCGTGACTCGACCACGGTGCCGTCTCAGGAATAGTGCCGACAGGTCCTAAGAGGGGACCGCTGATCTTCCTGGGTCCTTTGCTCCAAGGGCTGGGGAGAGCGAGTTGGGGGCTGGAGGGTCCTGAGTGCAGCCCGGTGTGGCGTGCATGAAGATTCTCTCTGGAAACCCTGCATCCTTCCTTCCTGCTCTGCTCAGACCGCAGTGATTATTCAACTTGTTTCCAACCTTTCAGTGAACCTTAGACTTGGGTGAAACAATTTACACCAAAATCTGAACTACAAATTGGGTCCCATGCCGCGCACGCCCACCCTTCAATCCTACACAGCGCTGTTTGCAAAGGATGCATCAAACAGGAACAGCTCACCAGCTGACCATCGACTGCGGTTACCATCCCCTAAAACAAAATGAATCACATCCTGGTTTTCCTACAGAAATTAACCAGAAATGTAAAGGAATTAGAATCGGAGCAGTATGTTCAGCAGCCAGCAATTAATCATTTACTACAGGGTGGGTGACCTTTTCATTGAAGGTAACAGATATAATTAAACAACCTCTTGCAGAGAGATGTTGAAACTGAAATTCTCTAGGCCTGACTCATGGCTGTTCCAACCTGGTTCCTGGCCACGCCCAACCTGGTGGGGAGAGCAGGTTGCCTCTCATAACAAATTCTGGGAAATCCCTGCTTCAGGCCTGCCTCGGAACCTGCTGCCGGAGTTTTCCTTTGTCACTTATTGTTTGCATGTTGGGCCAGGGAAGCCTGCAAGCAGGTACTTGAACTGGATGGAAAGAAAGCTGTAGGGATCAAATACTACCCTCGACCCCAGGGGCGGGGCAGAGGCCTAAAAAAAAAAAAAAAGGTGGCTGCAGCGCTCTCTAAAGCTGTCATTACGGTCTTGCTGGAACCCCTGGAATCTTGTTTCTTTCCTGTTTCAAATTTCTGGAGGTGCACCACCCAGGACAGCTATTAAGGGCCATAATGTCACAGTGAGGTGGGCCAGCCTTATGTTTTCTGTTTCATTTGGACTGCACCATCTTCAATATCATAAAGTCCACAGCAAGTTTGGCTTTGCAAATGCCTTTTTCACATAGATATCTTCAGAGTCCCTGCTTTGGGGAGCCCCTGCCCCTACATCTCCCTATTCCCAGGTTTCCCCGGTGAAACGAGAGACTAAAAGATGATCAAGTTAATGACTCAGCTTAATTCAGACCCAATGTTTCTCTTAAGTCTAAACTCCTTTGAATCTGATGGGAGAGGAGAAGGAAGTGAAATGGGATAGTCTAAATAATTTGTAGTCAAAGGCAAGATTTATGTGGGGAATTACTACACAGAGCTTGGTTTTGAATGTCTTTGAATCCTGGGAGCTAAATTCTCCCCCGACTGCACACATGTGTCTCACATCGCTGTGTGGGCACCCGGCCTCCTAGGGTGCAGGGAAACCAAGTATACAAGGTCCCATGGGACGGGGGCCTTGGCCCTGAGAGCCAGAGGAGCGTGAGACTGTTGGCATACAAGGGAACTAGCACATGGCTCTTCACCGTCAAAAGAAAGACTTCGTGATGGCGGGGGAAGAAGCAAAATGAGAGGAAGCAGAACAGGGACCGCAGGTTCTGATAACACCTCCAGAGAGGTCAGGCCTGGGGGACTCCAGGGTGGGCCTCAGACCCTTGTGTCTTGTCTGGCCCCTCCCTTTGCCAAACAGGCAGCCTGTAGAGTGGGACCATTTGGGGAGCCACAAGTAAGAATTAGATTTTACTTAGGTCCAGCCCGGCTAAAATTAATTCTGAGAAGTTCAAAGATGGGAGCAAGAGAAAATTGAAATTCTAGCGTCCTTTGCCACACACACATACATACCACACACACGCAAAGAGGCAAATACACACACACACACAGACTGCTTTATGGAGCCAGGGGCAAACTGAATTCATGGAACACACCGGTAACAGTACCTGCCACATAGGAGATGCTATAGAAGCGCTGTTTGATTCCCTACTTTAACTATAAACACTTATTATTATTGCATCTTGACTTTGTTTTCGAAGAGCTGATTTGAACATTAAAAAGTAGCTAAGAAAATCACAGTCATATTCTTGTTTTTCTCAGTTACCACACCTGAGTAGGCAAAGCAATGAGCTAAAGGAGACCACCATGTACCTGAGGTTAGACCCTGGTGGGCGGGGCGGGGGTGTGGTCTGCGGGGAGGGTAGCTGCAGACAGGGCAGCGGGAGGCATGCCGAAGACAGGAACAAGCCTGGTTGACTGCTCCTATCCGAGGATTGCTGTTTGACTGATTCTCCACTGAAGGGGAAAGAGCCAGAGAGATCTGAGACCCAGATCTGCACCACTCACCTGTGAACTACCTCACTGTGAAAATTACTGAGTACCTCCAAGCCACTCTTTCCTGTTTACAAATGGATATGATGTAACCGCCTCCCGGGAAGAAAGAGAAGGCTAAGTGACTATGTGCTGGTCAGCTGGCTTCTGCTTCTCACGATATTGGAAGTGTTCCATTAACTGGAGTTTCTAATGAAGCAAAAGAGATTAGGAAAGAAAGCCAAATCCATCCCGTGGAATGACATCCTACCGATCTACTCACAGTTAACTTGAGCATAAATGAACACATATATAATCAGTCACAATTAAGATTCATACCTAACTAGAGACTAGATGGTCCTGCTGGCCTTTCTGACCCCTTCCCAGTGAGGGATCTCAGGAGAATTTTATCCAGGTGGACCTAACCCAGAGAAACACCTGCCCCGGTGCTTTCTCTGCCCTCGTCCTTTTAGGACCCTCTTCTATCTTCATCACGTGGCTATTTTAGTCTCTCGTCCTTCCTCATGTGCCCCACCACTGTCCAGCCCGCACTCGTCTGCCTGGAACCATCTAAGACAAGTTTCCAACTGCAGCCAATTCTTAATGCTTTTAGTTCAGAGATTAAGAATCATCACCTTCATCTCTATTACAATTGCTGGTCCCAAATCCATTTTCTCTCAGTAAAATGAGAATAATCTCATAGTGTTGTTAGAAAATACTTATTTTTACTCAGCAAATTCTTGCCACCTATATAGTAAAAATATTTTTAATGTTAGCTATCATCATCATCATCTTTATAATCCAATCGTGCTATTCTAAATTGGCCCCCAGAAGATGCCCTTCAAAATCACCTGCTGCAGGTTCTCTGTACATCAGAAGATGGGTCCTCTGAATCATCCTGGCTTTTGGCAGGGAGAAGACAACTTTCAAGTGAGGTTTACAAACAAACAAAACAAAACAAAAATGAATTCCCTGATGATGCAAAAGTCATTTATTTTACGACTACTTCCTCAGTCCCACTTGAAACCTGTCCAAGTGTAGTTTTGTTGTTTGCTTATTCAGTGCTACTCAGGTAGGAGCTTCTAGGGAGTTAATTTACCTCCAAGGGGCCAGCTTGGCATCTTTATCCTACATTCCTGATGGAACCAACGCAATCTCATTTTAACATGTTAACATGCTGCTTCTCTTTGGAATTACTTAAGTGCTAAGTTTAGGCAGCACATAGAGGGCCAGATTCAGTTTGTCCTTGGAAATGGAAACTGGTGGAAATCAGCAGGGCTTCTATGGATAGGGCATCCTCAGAGTTGGTTTGTAAATAAACTGCTGCCGGGATTGTGATGTTTGCGATCAAATCCCAGACCTGATTGCAACAATGTAAAGAAAGGGACACCCCCCTCGGGTGTAATGTCACTGGCCTGGCATGAGGTGGTGGGAGTGACTCCATGCACAGGACAGAGCCTCTGTGCTCAGCAGGTAGGGGCTCCACCCACCAGAAAGAAGGGCATTAAGGACAAGGAGGACCGTTTCCCGGATTCTGCGTTAGTCTGGTCAAGGTCTCCCCTGAGATTTTGCAGTTAGCTTGGTTTTGATTCTGTGCTCCCTGAGAAACCTTCTGACTTTAGTCACCCCAGGCACCTTAATACCCAAAGGGGTGCCCTGGTTCATGGAACTGAATTACTGGAATGGTAGCGCCTGTCACTGTAGAGGCATACATGTGTTTTTGCAGCATAGAAATCAATGATCCATGAGTTCACCATGATTCAGTCCCTCCAGGTCTGGTAAGGTCTGGGTAGACTTGAAAAACAGAGGTTCTGTATCAGAACGCTGAGAAGCAGACTCTCAACGTTTTCTTAAATGCTGCTGTGCCTCAGTTTCCTCAGCTGTAAAGCAGGGGGAAATAACAGTACTTGCTATGGTTGCTGTGAGGCTTCGTGATGTAACAGATGTAAATTATATGCGTGTATGTATATGAAATGACTTAACATATGGAAGTACTGAGAATGGTGCCTGCTAGTCAGGGTGTCCCCAGAAGACCTCCCCCACTTACAGCACGCTGCTAAAGGCAGCCAGCTGACGCCTCTCTGTCATAGACTTTCTTACGTGGTCTTCAAAGTACTTGTCTCTTCCAGTCACTCCACTCAGAAAACTGGCAATTTCAAATAAAACGACACAGGCTCCACGGGTGTGTTACCTGTGTAGTTATACAGGAGGGCCTGTGCTTGACTGTTACCATCGTGAAGTTCTTAATAATTTTTCAGAACAGGACTTCACATTTTAATTTTGCACCGGGCCCTGCAAATTACGTAGCTGATCTTAGCTCCAGGTGACCGAGGACGAGCCAAGTGGCCTGCGTGAGCCTCTTCCCTTTCAAGTAACCTTATCCTCGTCCTATGGATGTTACGGAGATGATAGTGAGCGAGGTAGGATGAATACAGACACAGACCCAGCCTTGACAGTGAGCGGGGTGGTCACTGTCAGAGAGGTCAAGTGTGTAGTGACGTGTCAAGTCAAGTGTGTAGTGACGTGTCCAGGCTACAGGCAACGGGTCCTCTCTCGGGGGTCTCAGGAGGCTCAAGGAGAACTAAAAGAGACTCTGGGAGTGCATCCCACCCCCATCACCACCACCCCCCAAAAAAATAACAAATGCACTTCGTAATTCATTGTGAGATGACTTGAGTTACTCAGAGAGACAGAGGAATCAACCTGGCTTTCAGCACAGAGGGTACCCCCAGAGCAGCTGGCCACTGCTGGGAAAGTGGGGACATGATCATTTTGGCGGGGGCCTCCCAATGGAGACTACTAAGGTGGGGCGGGGTGGGGAGGTGATGTCGTGTCAACCACAGGAAGCCCAGGGATACCCCCCAGTGAACCAGGAGCCGGCTGAGTGTCCCTACAAGATTCTCCCAGGAACTGCCTACTTGGGTGGGATTTTCACTAAATTCAGTAATGGGAGTTAGAGGCAGAGTCTTTTAAGGCAGTATTGGAAACCGTCCCTCCTCTGAGTTTCTAAGATGGAGCTGTTCAAGGAAAAATGGAGTCTGCAAATAGTCCCATTTTTCTCATACTTGTGGAATCTGTTCATGCAGTGAGTCTGACTTTGACACTGGAGGACAGGACCTGGTAGCCATGAAATCACTTCTCCATTCCCAGGTCAGTTCCTATCGTCTTCTGGTTTCCCTACCCGTGGCTCTGAAGGGCCATGTGATTTACCAACAGTCACCAGCAGCACAGATGGGTGGACAAACTTTCTGAAATGCTGCCTCAAATCCCCTTGCAGAGAAATCCATCTAAATGTTCCCGTGCTCAATAAGTTCTTTGAACACTGTGGCTCACTTCGTTCTGATTTTAGAATCTAGAAATGCAGCGCAAGACATTTCTAAGCTGGGAATCTTCCATCCTGGGGCAGGAGAGCAGCAGCTGCCCCAGAGAAAATAATTTTCAAGACTGCAGAGAAAACAATGGCTGGAAATATGTTTGTTTATTGCCAACTCTTCCCATAGCCACCTTACATAAGAGCTCGTGCTGAGACAGGCTGTCCTGCCCAGACTCAGGATCAGGAATTATGCTCCTTGGGACGATGACAGAAACAACGTGGGAACCACAGGGCTACGGCCAGTGACGCAGTCCAGGAAGGGAAAACTGAGTGGTACGTGGTGATTAGTCTACTCACAATGCCGGGATGGTTTCCTTGGGTGTTTTCAAGCTTGCGGGTGGTGGCACAGTCTGCAGGAGGGGAAAGGCTCTGTGAGCAAGATATGGCCAAAGAATAGTTCCTCGTTTTCCCATTTTGAAGATAAAACAATGGACAGAACAGTGTGTGAGCTGAAGGGCAGAGTCAAAAGTTCAGGTGTCTTCTGACCTATCAGACCCATTCGGACTTTCTGAAAGCTACGTAAATAAACACTGCTTCCAAATCTGGGAGCACTTAAGAAGTTTGGACAACACTGTGTACATTTTGTTCAACTGTTTACTGCAAAAAAAAAGTATATATAAAAAATATATATAAAGCCATTCTTGACAAAGTAAACATGGAAAACCAACTCTGCCAGAAAAAAAAAATGCAAAAGCCTTAGATTATGTTTCAGAGTCCAAAGGGACAAATTGCCCTCCCCCACGGTGATACTGAAAAGCAGATGTGAGGGCCAAGTTGCAGACCTATAATCAAGCCTGAGAAGCGGTCATGAGGCAGTCTAAACTATCCTCAATAGCCTCCCTCTGAGGGAGACGCCACGGCCTCTTTGTATAGACCGTTACAGGCTTTAAATATATATCCAAAAAAATTTTTTTCCATATGTTTTAACTTAATGTGTAGTTTAACATGGGCCCTTTCATCCTTGTTCCTTCCTTAATAGCCTTCATGAGTAATCGTCCACTTTGCTGCCTGCCATTCCTACCTGAGTGTGCATTTTTCTTCTACCAGACACACCTAATTCTTAGCGTCTGTCATCACGAATAAGGTTTCTGCTTGGTGCTTTGGAATGACAAGTTGAAACGAGCACAGACCAACACTCATAGGAGATATTCAGTCAGCATCTTGTTGGTGGAGTCATGTTTCTTTCTCCTTTACTGCTAGACTTTTCTCTTGCTTCCCTCCCCTTTCCCTTGGGCTTAACAGTGAATCTACTGGGTACTCTCTAAAGCTCTGATTTACACCAAACAAATAGTACCATTTCCATAAAGTAGAAAAATACTCCCTTTGGGAACCCAAGGTTGGCTTGAATCCATGTGAGTTTAGGGCTATGATTTATTTTAAGCAAGTGTAGGTCCAAAAGGACCAAAGGGTGAGGGACCCCATGAATCACTCATGGATTCCATCTCACTGGCTTCACACAAGAGCCTTTATTTCTCACCTGCATGATTTTCCACTCTTTCTTTCTACTCGTTCTTCCCCAAACCCTCATGGACAGGTTGGACTCTGAGACGAATCATTTCTGATCTTTAGTTTACTTTTCAGAGTCTCTAAAAAACAGGAAAACTGGGAAAAGTCCCAAATGATTTAGGACTCATGGGTTACAGATGGAAGAAACACATCTTGAGCCAGTTTAAGCCTAAAAGAGAAATTTATTTGTTCATATAACCAAACCATAAAAAAGGATTGTTGGATTGAGGGACCTGAAAACACCCTGAGGATACTCACTCTCTCTTCTTTTCACTCCTGGATGATGCCATTTTCCCAGATGAGCTTCTCTAGGAGGTGGGGATGTGGCCATGGGCAAATCTCACCTCCTCACAGCTCAGGATCTGAGCAGATGGGCATTTCCTCCCCCTCCTCCCATGGATTAGAAAACAATCCCCGAGTGATGATGCTGATTGGTCCAGCCATAATGACTAAGCAAGTGAGGTGTGTGATTGGCTCTCCTGGGTCATGTGTCCCATGTGACCAGGAGACAGGGTCTGTTACCAAAAGAGGTGGGGGAAGGGTGCTAGGCAGCTTAAACAACAGCCACTACAGCATATGAGGACAAGAGAGCTCTGTGAAACCAAATCCACCGGCAGATGACTCCTCCCTGGGCTCTTTCTCCCTTCCTCACAGTCCCATCAGTGAAGGTTAAATACTACATGTGGTCTAGGGAGGTGTCAGACTCTCCATGTGAAGGTAGAACAACAGTCAAAATCCTACCACCCTGATAGAGAAAAGATCAGGAGGGGTAGTTTGCCAGATTTTCCCACCAACTCCAAGAATTAATTAGAAATAAAAGTTGAGGGTCACAGAAAATCATAAGCACAGAAAGTTGGAGAATACCTAAGGGAATCTAGAGGATTTGCTACCTCTGGCCAGAGCTCCACAAAGCAGGGTATTGGTGGGTGGTCAAAGGTCTTACAGAGGACTTTGCATTAGGTGTGAGGTCAGACAAGGAACTTCTTAAGCCCCTTTGTTTCCACTCTGAGAGGCCAGGAGTCTATGAAAACATCCTGAACCAAAATTCGTTGATTCCGGCCTTAAATTGTCCAAGACATTCCCTTCCTTGCTCTACTCTTTTTTTTTTTTTTTTTTTACAGTACATGGGCCTCTCACTGCTGTGGCCTCTCCCGTTGCGGAGCACAGGCTCCGGACGCACGGGCTCAGCGGCCATGGCTCACGGGCCCAGGCGCTCCACGGCATGTGGGATCTTCCCAGACCGGGGCACGAACCCGTGTCCCCTGCATCGGCAGGCGGACTCTCAACCACTGCGCCACCAGGGAAGCCCCCTTGCTCTACTCTTACTTACTGATTTTAATGACCAACAGGCCTTGAAGTCAGGGATTCCATCTACATGTCTCATGTAAACTCCCTCCTCTGGTAAACTAAGCCCACACCCTTGAAGCCTAGAAATTCTCAGGCCCTTAGAAACTAAAGAGGTCTTCCCTTGGTTCTCATCCCATTTTCGCCAACATTTGGAGGCTTCTTTTCTATAAATTTTGGCATTTTCCTTTCCTTTGTGTCTTGACCATTAACCAGATCACGGCTCAGAAGAGAAGCCTAATCTAAGATATCTTCAAACTAACTTTTTCTGGTCACAGAGAATTAGAGAAATTAAGAAAACACGACCGAGAGTTGGCCTTCATTCTCATTTCTCTGTTCCTTTCCTGGGGTTGGCAGAATAAGGACCTCCCCCAAAGATGTTCACCTCCTAATCCAGGGAACGTGAGAATATCTTGCTTTACATGGCAAAGAGGTATTAAGGTTGCTATTAAACTGAACTTAGGATAGGAAGAGTATCCCGGTGGGGCCACTGTAACCACAGGGGTCCTTAATAGTGGAAGAGGGAGGCAGGAGAGGAGGCGGGAGTGATGCAGCGTGAGAAAGACTCAACACACCGTTGCTGGCTTGAAAGATGGATAAAAGGGGCCATGAGCCAAGGAATGCAGGCCACCTGTAGAAACTGGGAAAAGCAAGAAAACAGATTCTCCTTTGGAGCCTCCAGAAAGGAATGAAACCGTGCAAACACTTGGATTTTAGCAGTGAGACTGCTAAACCCATGTCAGACTTCTGACCTACGGAACTGTAAGATAATAAATTTGTGTTGTCTAAGCCACTAAATGTGCGGTTCTTTGTTAAAGCCGTAATAAGAAACCAATGCATTTCCTATTTCTTTCATGTGTGTCCTGAAATGGCAGGTTCTTTAGGATTCCAACTGCCGGACTCTATAGAGACAGGTTAGTTTAGTGGACAAGGAGAACAGATTTGACTCTGTTATGACTTCACCTAGTGGCTTTGGGTAAACCAGTTCCCCTGGTCCTCAGTTTCCACATCTGGAAGATGAGGTAGTTTTACTAAACGATCACAGAAGCCTTTCTCCCGTTAAGTTCAGAGATTTGATATAATTGTGCTTCTCTTAATAGTGTAAAATGCTCTGGAAGCACCTGCCAACACCTGAGCTGTCCCCCAACCTGGGGTCTCATGTACAGTGAGTGAGGGCAGCAGTGGTCATAGCAGGCACAGCAGCTGGCCAGTTTGCAATCTGCCCTCAGGCAGGAAGTACGTAGTGCCAGGGAAGCACCATTGGGGCTTAGGTGCTGGAATTCTCAAAACCCAAGTGGCCTCAGAAGTCCTGCTAATGGAGGGGAGACTTGTGTTGGTTTCGAAGGAGAGATGGGCTTTGGCTAAGGCTAGTCCATGCCCCAGTAGTGGTGAGAGGAAAGGCCCAGAGTGAGCTGGGCATGGTGAATAGACCAGGCTGGTGGAGGGGAAAGTTTCATAGTTGACATAAAGTCAGAAAGACATGTCAAAACCAAGCAGTGGGGGCCTTGAAATATTCCAGGACAAGGACACGAAGACTGAGAGACCTCCTTGAGGCCCTATTGCACTTTGTACCACGCTGTATTCACAAAGTTTAGTACAGTATTGGGCTCAACGCAACAGGTGCTCAATGTTTGTTGCATGAATGAATGAAGCATCAGCACTGTCTGAGCAGGACACTGCTATAACCCAAGATGAATTTAAGGAAGATAAGTAGGACCTCACTATGCAAAACAGTTTGGAGGAGATAGAGATGGAATGTCTGGATACCAGCCGAGAGTCTGCCAAACCGATTCACACATAAGGGCCAAACTGGGCTGTTGGGTGGTGTGAACTGAAAGAAGGAGATCCATGGGCCATTAGGACTTTCCCTAAACCATTGCAGCTGGGAGGATGTCATTTTCATTCACGTACATCTCCACAGAAGAAGCCCCACCACCTCATGAATAAGAACAATGGAACAGCCCAGACGGGCCAGCACGCTTCAATTTAAGCATCACTAACCCACATCATATTTTCAGTGGAACTGACCACTAATCTCCTCACAATTATCCTCCCTGTAATTAAAGCTGGTTCTTAGTATACCCTTGCCTTCCCTAGACTCAACAACTCTAATTCCGCTAACTGCTTTCAGAGGTCCATTCACCGGATCTTCTAATTATTTATATTTTTCTCCTCTGAGTCCTCTCCAATTTCCCTCCCCCTGAAGCCATTTACCTGAATCTTGCTTGAGTCTCACTCATCTGATGGGCCTGCTTTTCCTCTAAGTAGTTGACAGGAGGGAGACTTGCTCTCATGGGAGCATCACAGTTCAGTTCCAAGTCCAACCAGCCAAGGACTCAGACTGTCCTTGCTTGGAGGCTTCCCCACAGGAATCAGCAAGGATCGCACCTCCAGACAGTGTCTGGCCTCAGATCCCAGGGCGGGGTGGGATCTCCCTATCCTCTTCCTCTCCATCATCCTCCCTAAGCTTCCCTATCTTTGTATTAGCCAGAGTCCATGCTGGCAGGGACAGAAGTGTAATTGATGGCATTGAAGGATATCAAAGTGCCATTGAGCAAACCCACAGCTCGACAGCCGCGCAGGTGCTTCCTGCAGCAGGGAGGGAAAGAAGTGTCTTTAGAGAGCCCTAAATAACTCTAGGCACGGATGTCAACTTGACAAATGACTCTTAAGAAACAGCCCCGTTGTTCTCTGTTGTGTGATTCATCCCAGGCGGTGCCGGGGTGGGCGGTGAGGCCCAGCCATGAGTCCCACGTTGGCACCGGGGGGCCACTCTTCGGCTCACTTCTCAGGAGGGATAGGAAGGCACTTGTATCGGTTCTCTTGGCCTCGGTCACTTTCACCTTGTTTTCCAGGGGTTTTATTTAGTGAATCCCGGATTTGTGCTCATTTGGTTTGAGGCGCATTCAGTGGAGAATGGGAACTGTGGGGATGCTCTCTCTCAGCTTCCGGCCATCTCTCTCCCTTTGATGTTGGGACCCAGCGCTTCTTGCAATCAGAGTATCAGAGACCACAGCCTCCTCAGGACAAGACTCCCTTTTGTTTCCAAATCCTCAGTTCCTCAAAGAACTGGCCTGAGTGCTTGTCAAACGTTGCATGGATGAGTGAAAAGATCCCAAGACCAAAAGGCATGATAGGTGGTAGATTCTGGTCTTGACTCTAAGAATATGTAGCTGGGACCTTGGCCATGTGCTCAAGGTCTCTGAGCCTTCATATCCTCATCTGTAAAATGAGAAGGCAAGCTCTTAGTTACCCTCAAACTCAGACCTGCAGAGGCTGACTGGGGCTTGCACTTGGCTCAGGGGAACAAAGACGAGGCAAACATGAAGTAACGACAATTGTTTTGCACACCCAGCAGCAAGAGTAAACAACAGCATGTTGAAATCCAGGTAAAATGTGCATAATAATTTCAGTTCGTAGGTAGGCCTGGAGGGCCTCTCCAATGATACTAAATGCAGGTATTGTAAGTAGCAAGTGGGCTGGTGTGTGGCCTTGGGCCTTTGCCCAACAAAACACAGCGTGATCAGCCCCCCTGAATGTATTGTGTGCTCTTTACCAAGGTGTCCCAGCCACCAGACTATGACATGTACATCAATTCTTCGGCTTATGGTGTTTCTTCTGTGAAACCGCACAGCAAACCCATTGTCTGGGGAAGGATGTCCCACCAACAGAGGTAATTTTGTGCATGTGAGTTGTGCAGAGGAGCCGACACAAGATGGGGTGGGTGGTTTGTAATGAGATCCTGGGTGTGCCCTAAGGAGACTGGCCAGTGTGTCCCAACACAGAGCCTGTTTCTCAAAGCGGTTATCATCTGATTGATTTCCCCAGGCCAGTAGTTGTGCTCTGGGTTTTAATGCCCTCGGTTTCCAACAATGACAGCTTTGTTAGTATTAACAGAAAGCAAGACAAATTCGTTTGAAATCAAGGACTCCTAGACGCCTGAATGTTCTTCTCTGAGTTGAAAATGGTTACAACCTTGAGAAAGAAGAGTTGAGTGAAATTGGCTTACCTATGGAAAGGCATTTTAGCAACTGGAATTCATGATCACAAAAGTTTTCAGAAGTTTTAACAACCCCAGTTTCCCCCGGGAGTCATTTTTAGTTCTTATATACAGATTACCGATGCCCCTGACCACCGAGGTGCTTGGGGCTGGTAGAAGTTGGTTAGTTAGGGTCCTGGCTTACCCTTCATCTTGCCCTTCCTCTGTGTAAAGCATCTAGTTACTCTCACACCTCGGCTTGGCTAGGCTCAGGCAGGGGCTATGCTCTGAATGTGTCCCTGCCAGAATTCATATGTTGAAATCCTAAATCCCAAGGATGATGATATTAGGAGGTAGGGCTTCGGGGAGGTGCTTAGGTCACAAGGGTGGAGCCCTCGTGAATGGGATTAGCGTTCTTATAAAAGAGACCCCACAGCACTCCTGAGTCCCCTCCACCGCGTGAGGATGCAATGAGAAGTCTGCGACCCAGAAGAGAGCCCTCACGGGAACCTGCCCACGCTGGCACCTGATCTCAGATGTCCAGCCTCCAGAACCGTGAGCCATAAATGTCTGTTGTTTATAGCCACTCAATCTGTGGTATTTTGTCATAGCAGCCCGAACAGACTCAGACAGCAGGTCGGACAGGAAGGGGCTTTGTTTCAGCTGTGGATCTCTGCCAGAGTCTGGTATCCTCTGGGGGATAGACAGACCTTCCTGGAGAATTGAGAAAAATACAAGGAGAAAGAGATGCTCTTACACCAAGACGTCAACACCTGCACACACCTGCACAAATACATAGACACACACAAGTGCACGCACGGGTGTGTCTCCATCACTTATTAGCTGGTGAGCCTGCTTAAGTTAATTAACCTTCTCTGAGCCTTGGTTTTCTTGTTTATGAAATGAGGAAAATAAAAGGACCAAATCATAGTGTCGCTGTTAGGATTAATAGAAATAATATCTGTAAAGCACTTAGCACAACGCCTGGAATATTCTAAGTGCTCAATAACTGATCGATAACAGTAATACTACTACTAATAAAAATCTCCTCTTTCCTAACAAAAAATCTTCAGCCCCTCAGCATCCTGTAGAAAGTCAGAGGTGATTTCGTTTGGGGTTTTCTGTAGGGTTCACTATGAAACAGAAGAGCAATGTAAGTTAGAAGCTATTATTAAGTTAAGTTAAGTTAAGTTAGAAGCAATGTAAGTTAGAAGCTATCTATTGTTGCAAATAAGAATTCCTGGAATAGAAACCATCTACAGCTACCTAAGTTTGAGGGGATTTGCCTTCTCATTTTATAGATGAGGATATGGGGGCAGGGACATGGAGTCCCTGCCCTAAGTTTCTAAGACCCAAAACTAGCTATCATGACTCTTGGACTTGGGATCTTTTCACTTATCCATTCATCATTTGGCAAGCACTTAAATAAGCCAGTTCTCTGAGAAACCGGGCATAGGAAGAGGAAAGGCACCTCTGCCCTCAGGAGCCCACCGTCTTTGTTGCTATGACTGCAAGAAGCGTGGGGAGCTGACATCAAAGGGAGAGAGACCTCCAGATGCTTAGAGAGAGCATCCCCGTGGTTCCCATTCTCAGCTGAATGCAGCTTAGACCAAATCAGCACAAATCCAGAAAATGAACCTGCACCGTGCCTAGGACTGAACCAAGGCGTTCACACTGAGAGCTCGGCTTCAGGCCTTCGTCCCTTCTGGATCTCTCTCTGTCTCTCTGATTATAATGAAGCTTTTGCTCTATGGGGCAAAGAGTCTTAATTAGCAAGGGGCCAGGAGTTTCATAATCCTAAAAAAGAGCCAATAT
The DNA here is from genome assembly GCF_951394435.1 of Stenella coeruleoalba. Taxonomy (NCBI): domain Eukaryota; kingdom Metazoa; phylum Chordata; class Mammalia; order Artiodactyla; family Delphinidae; genus Stenella; species Stenella coeruleoalba. The sequence continues at coordinate 22,168,135 of NC_137164.1, read as the reverse complement.
TTCTCAAACACCCTCTCACTCATACCTGTTTGAGGGGAAACAAGAGAGACGTCAATATCTGTTACTCTGGAACTCACAGTGTAAAATCAGTTTACTAAAACAAACTCCCACCACAAAGATCCAGCCACCGGTCTGGAGGTGTGAATTTTCACACCTGGGGCTTCCGAAGGTAAGGATGTCCCGCTGGACATGAGAGCTGCAGTTCGGGAGTCGCCCCCTGTCTCAAACACCAGCTCCCTGGGCGCAGGGATCTGCATTGGGTTCGTTCACTGCTGCACGTCCAGTGCCTAGAAGAGTGGCCGGGCTTTGTAGTGAATAAATAGTTATTGAACAAATTTATTGAAAGTATAAATATCTATTGAATGAGTTTGGGTGACTTACTTGCCTCCTCTGTGCCCAGGTCTTCATCTTGAAAAGGATATAGAATTGTTGTGAGAATGATTGGTTTCATCGTGTAAACCTCTTGAAAACAGTGCTGATTAATCTTAAATATTTCTGGGCATACGTCTTCCCATCAATGGTGCTTTTCCTATGTCCTCATAGAGGACTGTCAGATATTCAGCAATTTAAAAGCTTTATCTTATAATTATTTCAGTCAAATGATGCTATCAGAAAAGTCCTGAAAGGTTGGGGTTGTTGGTGTTTGTTTATTGTTTGGCTTGATTTTTTTTTTTTGTTAAAAAGTCAGATATGCACAGGGTGCCTTGGTTTTAACCCCGTTATTTTACATGAAGTATGATGTTCGTGTTCAGATTGAGTTGTGATACCAAAGGAGCTAGTTACATTTGGACACTTGATCCCCTTCATACAAGACAAGGACATGCCACCTCCTAGACACTAATGATTCCCTAGAAGCCAGCACTTCATGGAAAGAAGGCCTCCAAGAGCTTTCCAGATGGTGAGCTGATCATACCGATCTCCTGAGGTCATAGGTCAGGCCTCTCACCTACACGGCTCCAAAAACTTCAGCTCAGACACAAATGAAGTAAATATGGTCTAACTTTAATCAAAAACAAGCAAACAAATATACCTGAAACTAACAAACATTGTAAATCCACTATACTTCAATAAAAAATTAAATTAAAAAAGAAAACAAACAAGCAAAACAACTAGCAAAATGTGTGAATACCTTAAAACTAAGAGATTGGAGCAACTTATGGACATGAACCCGTCAAGTCTTACAAAATCGTGTAAAGGTAAGTGGCATCACATTTATTTTATCAAAAAGAAGAATAGAAAAAGTAATTGAGAACCAGAAACGGAATGCAGGCCCTGGCTCCTGGATCCCTGGCTGGGGTAACAGCACACCCACCCAAAGTTTCCTATAAGAACCCAATCCCTTGAGGAAATAGTCATTCCCATACCCTACTGCTGAAGAGTCATTCCCATACCCTATGGCTTGAGACATTGTATTAATAATAATAAATATTTGCACATAGAGAAGTAAGCAGAAATAGTGTGGATTTTGGAGCCTGAAAGACTTAAATGTAAATACCAGCGGTGTGGTCTTTGACAAATCACTTATGCAACCTGAGCAGCAGTTGTGTCCTCTGTAAAATAAGGTCGAGGGCCTTTAAATGGTCCAAACGGAATATTCCCATCTAAAACAGGGCTTTCCTTTCCCACCAGCTTGAGACCACAGACACACACATACACACACACACACACACCCCAGCAATTCATTTCTCATTTTGGTTTGGGACGGAGCCAGTTGGTAAAAGGGTTCGGAGCATGTTTCTTGCCTCTTCGTTCTCAGGCATTTGCTGGGGCTTCCTGGCAGCTCTTGGGTCTGCAGCAAGGAGCAAAGCCCTCCAGGATTGCAAAACCAAGACAAATCCTGGACTCCGACCATTGCCTGGGGCTGGTGTAGAGCAGCCGAAAGCCTGTCCCCTCCCACCCCAAGCTCCTGCCCAGAACTCTGAGCAAACGCAGGGCAGGGGCGGAGCATTTGGCCTCCTAGGGCTTGTTCTTACTGGTGTTGTTTTGTAGACGGCTGTGCTGCCTCTCGCCCCACCCCACGCAGGACCTTTCCCCTTGATACTGACTGGGAAAGACTGCGGAGCCTTGGTTGCCTGGTCTCCAACAAGCGGTTCTTTGGGGGAATGCGCTTGTGTGTGTGTGTGTGTTTGTGTGTGAAGCCCCTCATACTTGGTCTTCAATAATGACACGTCTGATTATAGACACTGCAGATGTCCTGGTTCTGGGAGGCCCATGGGTCTCTTTCCAAATAGATGACCTGAGCACCAGTCCAGCCCCCAGGCCTGATCTACTAAGGAGTCTTACTCCAAGCCTGGAGGTGAAAAAAAATATGTTCAGCGCAGGCTGAGCCACCCTTCCCCAGCCCTCCCCACCCCCTGCCAGCATTGTACCCTTGAACGCATGTGGTGATGGATGTGTTAAAAGGCAATAAATACAACCCAGTGGTCCACAGCTTCACCTTTAGCCTTTAGCCGACAAGGTCCAAATCTGGCTTTGCCATTTTGGGGAGCCCTCATGGGAAACCTCGCTTTGCCCCAGTTTCCTCAAACGTAAAGTAAGGATACGAACGCCTACTTTGCAGTGCTGATATGAAGATTAAATGAGATAGCAGGTGTAGAACCTGATTGTAGAATGCTGATTCTCTGCTCTCCTTCTGCACACACCCAGTGGCGGGGGTTTGTCTCAGTGAGCTCCCAGCAACTCCCCCAAGAGTTCAGATGTAACAAGAGTGAATTAATATGGGTTTTTCTGTGGGACTTGTGATGCCACTGGTACATTTCCAGCTTTGAGCATGGTGAGATTGATCCAATAATTAATCCGTTAAAAACTGTATCCTAAATGCCAGGCATTGTTGAGGTGTTAGGTCTACCGAAATGAAAGTTGTAGACACAGGACGGGAGAGAGGGAGATAGGTGTCTGGGTGTGGACAGCATTCAGGGTGATTGGAGCTGGAGAGGTAAAGTGGCTGAAGCATCTGAGAAGGGGTGACCTTGGAGAAGGGGCTTGAAGAATGAGGAGGGACTTACCCAGAAGAGCAAATGAGGAAGGGATTCTAGACGGAGTGAATACGCAAAGGTGCGAAAGACAGCCAAGCAGACGCCATGTTTGGAGACGTGTAACTAGTTCTCTGTGTTTGGAACACAATGGGGAGGAATTCTTCTGGAAAGACGGGATGGTGGTTGATCTATTCTGCTGCTGTGGCCGTCTGGCCTCAGCCACTCAGCGAGCTACCAATGAGATGGTCCACTTGGCGTGTCACCCACCCTCAAAGCCTCCCTCACCCCCAGCTCCAGAGGCAAGAAGACAGTCATGGGGCAATGGTCAAGTCTTAACTCGATGTAAATGGTCCTCTCAGCTCCTGTTCTGCTACGTAAACTTCGAGTTCAGTTTCTTTATCTAAAAATGAAATTGAGGTGTGTTGGTGTGTTGGTGTTGCAAGAACTTCATGCAAATCTCAGTTTCTCATCACCCACTGGTGGTGAGAAAAATATTTGTGGGCATTGTTTAGCTAAGCGGCTGTTTAACCTACCCTTCTAGAAGACCATGTAAAGCCATTTGGTAGAAATCAATTCGACTTTTCACACGTGGTAATGAACATCTTGAATGGATTTTTCCCACTTTCCTCGTGGCCCCATGTGATTTTTCCGTGTCACACTCTGCTCCCTCCTGTAGGCTGATGAGCTACCAAATGTGAACGATTGCTTCCACTTCTGATTCCTCCGAGAAGGGATCTTGCATTACAGCTCAGCCCAGCCCTCGTCCCCCGTCCTTCTCTCCCGAACCCCACCAAAAAACAGAAACAAAAAAGAAGAACAGCAGCTGAAATCTATCAGAGCCTTCAGTGAAGAGTTGACGGAGCTATTACATCATCTGACCCATCAACGAGAGTGGCCTGACACAGGTGGCTTCTCTCCATTCTGGTCCTAGAAGGGCATTATCTATATTCGGTGAGCAGTGAAATTCCCTGAGTGCCCAATCTGATCTCTGCACCTTCCGAAATCACATCTCGACTTCCTGAAGTCTTAGTAGCCCAGCAGTGTTTCTTACACAAGCTGGCTGAAAATTGCCCATGAGAAAGTCTTCAGGGCATTGAGGAATCCATGGAATTGAAATGACAATTCCACTCTTCACATAAGGAAACTGAGCCACAGTAAATACGCAGACATGTTTCAGGCCCAAAGACACTCCCCAGCAGAAAAGAAAAAAACATTTAGTGCCCTTATTTATGGCCCAAGATCCTGGAGCTTCTTTCTCCAAGGCAGCCTCAGAAACGCAGCACACGTAGAGTCTGCAAAGAATCCTGGTAAGTGGGTAGGTGGTGGGAAAAGATAAGTTCCAGGAAAATATTTTGAACGACATATACAAGTATTTTTATCATCAAAGTGCCACTGACACCATGACAGTTTCACACCGAAACCTAGTCCTTCCACCAAGATAACAGTAAGAACATTTTTCACATGAGAACGTGAAAGGTGCAGGGAGAAAATGCCTTTTTAAACACTGAGCAGCCGAGAGAGGTTTTTCTGCCTCCGATTCTCCAAACTTTCGCAAAAGTTCTCCTGTATTTGAGTGGTTGCTTCCTGACTCATGATTGCCCTCCCTTTTATTTAAGTAATTTATTAAACACCCACCCTGCTCTGGGAACCCACCATCCCATAAACAATGACATAGACAGCTCTTTAGAAAACAGACTCAGCTTGTCCTAAAGCGGAAAACGCAATGAAAAGAATTCATTCTGACTAAACTGTTATAGAAACAATGGTGCAACCAGTTTGCTTTCTTCCATGGAATTTTCCTTGGCTTTGATGTCAGTGGACCCGACTCTAAACTCACCTCTGAGTAAAATGCACACACCTGGAGCCCGGGAAGGTTGGTGGAAAGAAAAGAAAGTCTCTGAGATCCACATCTGGGTCAACTGCAGGGAAACGGTGGACAGCGCCCACAGGCAGCGATGTGGTCCTGCCGCTGACACGGAGCTGCAAGCCAGAGGTGACCATGAGAACACACACCTCCTTCTAATACGAAGACATCCTGGAGACAACCTTGGGAGTACCAAGAAACGGAGACTTGAACCAATTCTACCTGGTTCTTAAAAATAAGGAGTAGGAAACCCAATGCTCTGGGTTACACATAAGGCTGAGTCAACGACTGTGTCCCATGTCCCTCCTCCTGGAAATCCAGGGTGGGCCCTGAGGCAGACACTGCGGACGGACCCCCAGGAGCCCTGTCCCCTCCCCTGCCCCCTCGCTGCCTTCCACTGCAGAGGCCACAGCTTACGGTTCCCTCTCCTTTGTAGCTAGGCAGCCAGAGCACGCCGTTCTGGCCCATAGAATGAAGGAGAAGATTCCTGGATGCGGCTTCCAGAATCGGTTTTCCTTTCCTGAGCGGAAGGAACAGTCTTGGCCAGCAGGAGCCCGCCGTTCTGCCTTCTTTCTGCCTTGAACCTGCCTCTTGAAGTGTGGGTGAGGGGAGCAGTCTGGTAAGACAGAGTCCTTGACTTGCGGGGTCTGACGCTCTCTCCAGGTCCATAGTGCCGGGACTGAGTTGAATTGTATGACCCCCAGCTGGTGTCTGAGAACGGCTTGGTATGGGGAAAAACATCCCACTCTTTGGAACTGGGTAGAGAATTAGATTCTCATTTTCCTCATTTGTGAGAACAAGCCTGGGAAACCTCTTTTGTCCCTTCCAGTGTTCAGATCGTTATGAGTCTATAATATGGCCACACTCCTGCCCTCCTGCTAAGCCACACTTATTTCCGAAGCCCTGCTGAACCTATCTGCATCTCCGACCCCATGGAGGTAGCAAGCTGGTGACCCAAAACATCGGCCTCTCCATCCTCCTTTCTGCCGGACAACGCCTTCCCGACACACCGGGAGCTTGAGTCCCAGCATCTTAGGGAGGCCTGGGGAGAACTCCCAACCACTAGGGAAACAGCTTGAGGGTGTGGTGGGATTTGTTTCCAAAGACAAGAAGTTTGAGTCCTTCCCCGACGACAAGTCATTTAGCTGCCCCGAGTCCAGGGTTCCTCTGTAAAAACGGGGACAACACTAAAATCTCCCCTATCCTACTTCCGGCCAAGGTGACGGAAATCATTGAGATAGGGTACCAGGAAATCACTTGTAAAATGGTAAACTTCTCATTATCTAGGGCTCAGCAATGCTCAGAGAGGCCTAAGTAAGCAGCTGATTCTATGCCTGGCATGTCAAAAATTCACATGCAACTCATCACATGCAATGCAGAGACTCATTTCAAGGCAGGCCTATGCTACTCCACTATCTAAACTTTCTGGCCCATCCTTGTGCGGGCTCATCCTTTATTCAAACAAGTAAACAAAATCCAAAGTCAACAAAACCACAACCGAGGGGCCAGGGGATGTGCAGGGGAATTTACCTCCTCCAAGTGCAGTTGTTTCAACACCTGCATGTTCCCTACCCACCACCTTCCGGCCAACCTCACAGACTCCGGTGCGATAGCATTTAAAAAGAAAAAGAAAGAAAGAAAAATGCTGTGTTCTCATCAATTACCTTTCCAGTGTGGTTTGTGGTTCATCTGTTTCTTTAAATGGAGTGTATATCAATACAGACACTGATGTTTGCATTCCCATCCAAGAATCAAATTGAAATTGCTTAAACTTAGGACTGCCCGCAGAGCCGTGTCCCATTCACTGTCCCATTCTGATCTCCTCTCTCCCTTGTCTGGCTGGGATCTCAGACTAAAAGGTGCTTTAGCTCCTGAGCCCCCCAGGGCACCTACTGTTTGGATGTTGCAGCCTATGTCTGTCGGTTGGAATCGTTCAATGCAACTGAGTAGTCCTTTGAGAAGCCAAAGGAAAGCTGGCCACTTCCTCCTATAAAACACTGCTCTGTCTTCTTTCCATTGGAAAAGCTATGCCCAGGGAGAATATCAAAACGATCTCATGCTGCTGGGTTCCAATACTGAGCTTTTCACCTGGAAAATAGTCTAACAGTTGGAGGCAGGAAACGTGTATCCCACCTCTCCGAGGGCAGGCTCCTCGCATAGGGAGCCGGGAGCTGTAACCACACTGAGGCTGGCTAAGCTTACAGTGGTGGAAGGAAACCCTTCTGTGGGATATAGCTTGACGTGTAGTGTGGGGCGTCACTGCCCCCCACTCCCTCACGTGACCCTGCTCTCCTGCTGTGCCCCCTTCTCAGACAGGACTCAGCCCCTGCCCCACAGAGGAACCCACCGTTCTCCACCCACACGCCTGTGCTTATTCAGGTTGCCCCTTGTTGAATGTCTGTTGCCTAATAGGAAACTTTGGTCCTAGCTGATTATGAACCCATTTCCAGGAGGGGCACATCGTGAGTAGGAGAAAATACACACGGTGGTCAGTGCCCAGGCTCTACACCAACTGCCTGGATTCGATCTTAATTCTGCCTCTCACTATCTCTGGAATCTTAGACAAATTTACTTTTCTTGTTCATTGCTTCAGCTCTTAATGCACATGCTGTTAGTACAGACCTCATTGGGCTGTTGTGAGGGTTAGATGAGTTAATTTGTATTAAGCACTTAGAGCTGTGCCAGGCATATAGGAAGCCCTCAGTAAATGTCAGCTATTATTATTTTTTAAATGTGGAGAAAAGAGAAAACTATCATTTTTTGAGCCCCTCTCTAGGTCGGGCATAGCGCTAAGCACTTGACATTCGTAATTTAATCCTCATAGCTACTCAAGGAGATACAAATTATTATGTGCATTTTTACTGAGTAAGGAGGTTAAGAAACTCACCCAGGGCACAACTCAAGTGAGTAGTACCCCTGGGGTAGGATTTGAACCCAGGTCTGTCTGATGTGAAATCCTATGTGTAGGCCTGTGTGAAGAAGGCAGTATTGTTTCGAGAGGATTGTAGTTGAAGAATTCCTGCGGTGACCAGCAGCAAAGCAAACGGCAGAGGAGGGTACTTACGTGAGGAGCATCGGCTGGGGGTTGTAAGAAGGCAGCTCAGTAACTCATGTAAGACAGGTAGCCCTTTTCTCAAATATACCCGAGGAAAGCATGGCAGACATCATACATTGGCCATCCCAGTTGCCCTTTCAGTCCGCTTCCCCTGTCTCACAGAATCTCAATTTTACTAGAATGACAATGCATCCATCCCTAGGAAATGAATCATGGCCCTCTCATTCTCCTTTGCTAGATACTCACATTCCCGTTCTTCCTTATAGCCAGCTACCCAGTTCAGACCATGGGGATATAAGAAAACTTTTCTTCGGGGCTATAGGAAAAACTTTTCTTTCTAGAGCCTAATAAAGAGAAGGCCTTTTGCCCTTGCTGCTTCCTTTAAGCTTGGGATGCTCATGTGTTATCTGGACTGCGGCAGCCATCTTAAGGCCATGAGGCAGGAGACCAAGAAGCCATAAACACTGAGGATGGCAAAGAAGGATGGAAAAAGCATGGAAGGATAACCAAGTAACTAAACAAAGTCTGAGACCAGCTCCAGACTTCTTAAGTAAATAATAAATGTAATTATGAGTTCATTCACTCATAATATTTAATCGAGTATTCTGTTCCTAAGTGAAACAGACGGTAGCCTTGAAGGAAAGAAGCTAAAGCTTCGTCTGATCAGAATTAAAACGCCCCCATCTGCCCTCTCACGACACGTGGTCTTTACCTCACTCTGCCTGATGTTTTCAAGCCTAGTGGCTTGCATAATCGGCCTCTTCCCCTTTTCATAACCACTCCCACCCCAATATCACCCATGATGAAGCTATCTGAAGGCAAGAAGTTTGAATAATTTTTTTATCCACTTCCTGCCCCGACCCTTACACCACTCTGTCCTGAATTGTCATGTCCATTGCAGGCAGAAAGACCAAAACACACACACACACACACACACACACACACACATGCACACATGCTCACACATGTGTACACGCACATACACAGATCCATACACGTTCATTGATCTGAAGCAGGAATCAGTGGGCTACCAGTGCTGAACCCTTATTCAAGGTCTAAACATGCCAGAAAGAAGAGGGAGACATGAAATTAAGTGGAAAGAGACCAAATGAAAGAAACTCAGAAGCAAAAGAAGTGGAAGAGAGAGCAAAGAAACCGACACAGTAGCTCAAGGGCTTGACATCAGTGAGATTTACTACACTAATATGCCAAGCTGCCTGCTGTAATTAGTTTCTGTAAAGCCATAGCTCCTAGCTCAGATTCAATTAAATCATACAGTGTTTATTTGAGAGCTTTCTTATTACGTGATGGGAGGGCTGGCAGGGCCCCAAGCTCAGCTAACCCTCCTGTCCTTTGCCTGGCGCAATTTATGTGCCGGTCAAATGGTTTTCAGGTGGTCAGGCAGTGAGGGGACAAAGGGGTGAGTGTTTGTGCTGACAGAGATACAGAAAGATGCCACAGGAGACAGGTATGGCGCTGAATGATGTCATGCCCTTCATGACTTGAAAGGAAAACACGCACCAGAAATAGTTAACCCAGTGTTTGATCCTAACACTGGTTATTTTTAAATCCTTTTGTGTGGAGGAGGCAAAACCAGAGTGATGGTTTGTTTCTTAAAAATCATTTGTAAGAACAGGCTCTCGGTTTGTTAGAGAAGATGCTAATGGTATTGAAAAGAAAAGCATCCTATTCAGGAAACTCGTCTATTTCCTGGTCACTGTACAGAGGTGCTTTTGATGGAATGCACTTAATATGCCCCTCTCCATAGGCTTCGAATGAATGAGCAACCCTTCAAAATGCTCTCAGTGTAAGACACGTGCATGTGGGGAGGCTACTGGGAGGAGCGGAGAGTGTTGGTCAGAATGAGAAAACAGTGACTTCTGCATGACAGCACGCTCAGCTGCAAGGGCAATTTCTTCCTCCCAAAACTGAAATCAATATTAAATTAAATCTGTGTGCTTCATCTCCACGGGTAACTTCCCAGCCTCCTTTCTCGGCCAATCACGATCCTTCATCAATCCGCTCGTGTGGCTTTTCTTTTTCCCTGTGTTTTCTGCCAGCAAAGTGCATGTTCCCCTAGGAGAGAAACAGCATCATGCATCAGCTGCTCCCTGTTACTAAAGAATTAGCAAGAAAATCATCTTTGAAAGCTGAGATCTGCGGGGAAGGAGAGTAAATGATAATATTTTAACTCTTAAACCATGCATCTCCTGCTAGCCAGTTCTGTTGCCCGGGGCAGGACTGTTGAGCGCATCTTGACCTCAGGCAGAATTTGCTCTGAAATATTACTCTGAGCTTGTGAGGATGCTTCTCTCTCCTTGTTCTTGTTCTGATGACTGATTACTTGCTATTGTCTTGATCTTCCAATTCCCTAATTTCACTTGCTTGAATCTTTCTAGGAGACAGTGATATTTTGTGGCGCTTGTCTTTGAGACCATGACATAAAATAACAATTTTAAAAGCCCTCCAAGACTTGAAACAATGGAATGAAATTCAGTGCAATTTTCCCCCCAGGATTTTCTTTTTTTTCTTTTTAAATCATTGTTATTTTTCCGCCAATGGGCGATCCTTACATTTCCAAAACTATCCTGAAACCCCAGCTTTGCTTCTCCCGTGGTTTAACTTCTGTTTCTTTACCCAGAAGCACGAATGCATCTCAGTTATAAAAAGACTCACAGTCAAAGGCAAACAAACAACCCACTGAAGAAATATGACATCACTTACACTCTAGCAGAAGAATTTTGTTAAGTAAAAATGCACAACCTAGAGCACCCGAGGGAAAAACCCTTAACATTATTGAGCCCCAACTAGAAGGCAGACACCTTAAATTAACCCAGACAACAACCTGCAATGCAGTTGTTATACTTTCTAAGGGAAGAAGCTGGGATTGGGGAAGGTGAAGTCATTTGTCCAAAGTGACCCAGTGACAAGCCAAGACTGAACCCTCGTCAATGTAACTCCCGGATCTGACACATAGACATATTGTGGGCCATCCAACCAGAGCAACAGCTGATGATAAGAGCCCTGGGAGGGACTGACATGAATCAATGTCGAGATGTAGATTTCAACAGCACAGGACCGGAAGTCTAGGCCGTGGACACCCAGCACAACGAACATCCTTGATGACTATTGAATGTCACCCAGAAGAAGGAGGGGAGATTACCACCCCTAGGGGATAGACCAGCGCTTACTATTTAATACTAAAATGGCATCTCGCTTCATGTGGTCCTGTCCAATGGCACCGAAAGGTCTCAGGAGACTTAATAGTCCTAGTCTTTTGAGTCTGTGATCCTAGGTCCAGAAACCTTTGGCCTATATTCTCCTAGAAAACAAGAAATTGGGACTATGGCTAGAATAAGTCTGTCTACTTCATTATTTGACTTTGGAAGAAGCAGAAAATTCAAGTCTATGCCTGGTTCTCAGTTTGAGAAACACCCATATGTCAATTACACTTTGATTTTTCTCAAAATCAGCCTCACGTGTCATTCCAGTGCTGACCAGGGCACAGTCGATGTGTTCCAGCACACTTAGCCCAGGGGAGGGTGACTCTTGCCCATCTCCTGATTATGGTGTTCTCTATTCCATCCCAAAGGGTGGTGCTGATTAAGAGCACAGACTCGAGCCAGACACCTGGGTTCCATTCCTGACTGTGGTGCCTCTGGCTGTGTGACTTTGCACGATCATGTAATATCTCTGTACTCTGGCTGTGAAATGAAGAAGAGATAAGAATGCCTTATCCTATGGGCTTCCCTGGTGGCGCAGTGGTTGAGAGTCCGCCTGCCGATGCAGGGGACACGGGTTCGTGCCCTGGTCCGGGAAGGTCCCACGTGCCGTGGAGCGGCTGGGCCCGTGAGCCACGGCCACTGAGCCTGCGCATCCGGAGCCTGTGCTCCGCAACGGGAGAGGCCACAACAGTGAGAGGCCCACGTACGGCAAAAAAAAAAAAAAAAAAAAAATGCCTTATCCTAGGTTGTTGTGAGGGTTCAATGAGGTACTATCTGTGAACTTCTTAGAACAGTTAGTCAAGGCCCTATATATGATAGCTATTTCTAATCTAATTGTTAACATTGCTCCTGATGAGATTTGGAAAAGGCAGCCTCCAGAAATCCTTCCTTAAACCCACCCAGCCCTTAAAAAGGCAGAAAGGATTGAGGAAGTCAAGACCCTAGGGCAGTTGCTCTGGAAGTCTAGGCTGTGCAGAAGAAAATGAGGAGCCCTGGACTGGACATCATCACCTGAGAACAATTCCCTCCATCACAGAACCTCCCTAGACCTCTGCTTTCACACCTGCTATGGGCTAAATTGTGTCCCGCTAAAATCCGTATGATAAAGCCCTAACCCCCAAAGTGATGGTCTATGGACATAAGACTTTTGGGAGGTAATCAAGGTTAGATGAGGTCATGAGAGTGGGGCCCTCATGATAGGATTAGTGTCCTTGTAACAAGAGGCACTAGAGATCTCTCTGTCTCTCTCCCTTCCATGTGAAAATACAACCAGAAGATAGCCATCTACAAGCCAGGAAGAGAGTTCTCACTAGAAACCAAACATGCTGGCACCTTGATCTTGGACTTCTAGCCTCCAGAAGTGTGAGAAAGTAAATTTCTGTCGTTCAAGACCCCCAGTCTGTGGTATTTTGTTATGGCAGCTGAGCAGACTAAGACAGACACCACCTGAATCTGAAAGCAGCAGGTTTACAGCTCAGTTCCTTCCTCACATGCTGGCAGAGAGACGGGTTTCCACATAAGGTGAGGCCCCTGCGTAAGATTCCATTGCAGAAAGGGTTCCAAGGCTGATAATTATTTTCAAGCCACCACAATATATGATTGCAAATATCCCTGCCGCACTAGCAGTGTTTCTGTGAAATCCATATATAAGAACTCTTAATTCCACTGGTCTTATAACAGGAAGTAGTTCTTATCACGTAGAATTACACATAGTAGTTCACATAACTTAATTTTCCACAAAACCGATGTTTTTCCCTTTCTTATTTTATCATTTGGTAGTAGATCTTCCTGAAACACACTACATACTTCACCTCCTTAAAAAACATATGTGTCGGGCTTCCCTGGTGGCGCAGTGGTTGAGAGTCTGCCTGCCGATTCAGGGGACACGAGTTCGTGCCCCGGTCCGGGAAGATCCCACATGCCACGGAGCAGCTGGGCCCGTGAGCCATGGCCACTGTGCTCCGCAACGGGAGAGGCCACAGCAGTGAGAGGCCTGCATGCCACAAAAAAAACAAAACAAAACAAAAAACAAACAAAAAAAACCATATGTGTCTGTGTACATATATATTTAGCTTTTCTTGATGATGTACTGGTGTCATTCTGAACACCAATAGAACAAGATCTTTGGTGGCTTCCAAGAGATGCAATATTCTTTGCCTCCAGTATCACTTGGGGGTGGTAAATGACCCCAAGCTACGGGTATTTCTCAAACTGAGAACACAGGCACAGACTTGAAGTTTCTGTTTCTTCCAGTTTCCTATTAGATGTTATTCTCTGTGTTGAATGTGATCCGTTGCCCCAGAATCCTGCACATTGCTTTAGTTCACATGGTTTTCAGGGAGAAGCCCTCAGAATGGCTTCACGTCTGTTACATAGAATAAAATGCACAGGCCCTGGGAGACTAGCTGTCTGTCCCCAGTGGCTTTTAAACCTGTCCTTGGCACTAGTCTTGTACCTGGAGGGTTCCCGTCCCCGCCATAATGGGATGCTGGCTGTCTAACTGCAAGCTATGGGCACTACTGCAGATGGACCTGCTCAGAGGGCCCACAGCACTCAGAGATCTCACAACTGATGACACAGTGAGTAAGAAGCAGCTCATCATCCACACTCTAAACATGAAACACTTGTGATGGACGTGACCGGGGTGAACCCTGGGGAGTGTGATGCCTAAATGTGGGAGCCCAGTGCAAAGGAGGGTCCTGACAATCAGAGCGGTCGGAAACATCTCTGTTGAAGTCACACATCGAGGGCACGTAAAGAGCAATAAACAAATGTATTCTGAGGAGATGGAGAGATGAAAGGATGACCCGAGGAGGCTCTGGGAAGCCTTGTGACAACACGCCGTGGCCGCTACCCAAGCAGTGACGCAGCGCTCCTGGCCGGGACCCTTCCCGCACCAAAGAGAATACTGCTGTGAATCCTTTTCGCCCACTTAACAAGGCCCTGTTCAGAAGAACCGTCTAAACGGTGGTCTCCATGACAACGAGCTGACTCGCAGAACGCCAGAGTCAGGAGGCAACAACCACGCCGGAAACAAACCTGTAATTTGTTCCTCATGCACACGAAATGAGGCGCCCCAGGCAGGACAGCAAAGGAGAGGCGGGGGGCAATCCTTCAGAGCAGCTCTGCTCCCCCGCAGCCCTCTGCAGGGAAATCCGTCACCGTATTCCTTCACACACCTCCCGGGGCTGATGGCGTTTCGCAGTTGGCCTTGGAGATGGCTTATACTTAGGGTTCCGACTTGATGTTTCTTCCCTGCTGTAAACGTCAGAAAAATGGCCCTGCTGTGTCTCCACAGAGTCGAACGCTCATAAAATGTCCATTGTTTCACCATCTCCTTCTCGGCCTCCAAGAGAACATTATGAATAGGGAAACTACCTTATCTCCTTTTATTTTCATTTTGATTCCTATACTTCTTTTTGGGGAAAAAAATTTTTTTAAGTGACTTTCGGTTGGAACAGCGAATTCATTCGGCGAGACTCTGTCTCAATTTCTCTCCTTCTCTCTCTAAAATTATTCACTTTGTTGCCCCGGAGACATAAAATTCACAGCTCTCTCGTGGCAGCGTTTCTTTTTTTCCTCTCTGTGGGCAAAATTGCATGGGGTTTTTAAAACTTTAAACATTGAGAAAATGACCATTTCTTAAATCCAATATTTTGTCATTCATCTTCTGTTTACTCAGCCTAGAGCCTCAAGGTCAGGTTAAAATTAAAATCGCACTAAATTGCTCTGGTTTGTTTTCCCAGTGCCAGGAATATCTTCTTAGTCAGCCCTTCATCAGGATGTGATTTTGAAAATACATTAAAACCAATCATTTATTTATCTGTTCATTTAGTACATCCTATTGAGGGTCTTCCACTTGCAGACAGTGTGCTGGGTGCTACATGCAGAGATGAACAGACACCATCTTTGCCCTTTCGGGGATCAAAATAAGGGGGCTGACCGAGAAAGCGATTATAGTACCTGAAAAATGCTGTGATATTTGCAACAGGTTCTGAGGGAGCAGAGGAGAAGCCCCGAATTCAGGGCTGGGAGGAAAGGGAGAAAGGGATGTAAAAGGGAGAGGGAATAATCCAGGTAGTCCCCCAAGAGATGGAATTGTACGGCAAGCCAAGACTTAAGGGACAAATGGGACTTAGAGCAGTTTGGTACCCAGAGAAGTGCTCGCCTAGTTCAGTGAATGTTATACTGAGTCAAGGACTGTGAGTACAAAGTATTCTAAGAAGGAATAATATACACAGAGGCACAGAGGCATGACAGAGCACAGAACGTTTAAATCCTCGAGCCATAATGATGAGGGAGAACTTAGGCAGAGCTGCCCGCAAGGTCACGGTTAGACCCTCCACCTAAGAGGCCTGGGAGGGGCCGCAGTGCCAGACAAAGGAGCAGGTCATAGCCACAGCCACGGCCGAGAACTGTCCTTGAGGCAGACTCGTCACCCAGACTCCCAAAAAGCTGTCTTTCAGCTGCCTACATTTTGAGAGGGCGCTTGCATCTGATACCAGTCAAAATCCAAGGAGTATAAGTTGAGAAACATCCACTAGAGAAACTTCTGTACTTTGCTGGTCTGACAGATGGCGACCCCCCAGGGCTGCTGTTTTTGGACATGGGGCCAAGTTGCCTGAGGGCAGTGGGAAAGGGACGATGTGGTGTAACTGCTGAGTGCAGCGCAGAAGCTGTCCGTACACACGGCGGGGGGTGGGGGGTGGGGGGCTCCCAGGTAAGGAGCTGCAGTTCAAGTTTGAGCTTCAAGATAGTCACATAAATTAGAACCCAGTATAAGGAAGAAGGCGTTTTCTCTATGTCACATGAAAGAGCACCGTTCAAGGCAATGTCAGTAGAAGGTGAGGGCCACTTGGGAGGGGGGGCGGCTCACACCCTTGGTCCACGTGTCCAAGGATGCTTTGAACTATCACCCACTGTATTTTCCCAGTGACTGTTTGTTGCACCCAACTCCACAGCTCATCTGCCATTAAAACTGAACCATGCTGTTCAGACAGACATCCCAGGAAGGGGATATGCCAACTGGAGTAAAGACACCGTTGCTTCTGCTGTGAATTTCAAACTGTATTTCACTCTAAAGGCAACAGAATTTGTAAGACTGTTAAGAAAAAATGGTTTTATCAGGACTCTCAGAGTTTTTTGTTTTTTTGTGTTTTTTTCTATTGGTTTCTTTTTTTTTTTTGCGTTACGCGGGCCTCTCACTGTTGTGGCTTCTCCCGTTGCGGAGCACAGTCTCCGGACGCGCAGGCTCAGCGGCCATGGCTCACGGGCCCAGCCGCTCTGCGGCATGTGGGATCTTCCCAGACCAGGGCACGAACCCATGTCCCCTGCATCGGCAGGCGGACTCTCAACCACTGTGCCACCAGGGAAGGCCTTCTCTCTTTTTCTTTTTAACATACAAAGAACCAAAAGCTTTGTGAGCTGGCCATACATAGAAAGGCATGAAAGAGGGAAGAGTGTGATATAAGGGTGATTCCAACCGCACAGGAAGAAGAGGAGTCCAGATGGGACTAAGGCTTCCCTCCCCCAGAACCTCCCATCCTCCCACACCAGACCTGTGGGCTCAGAACCATGTCAGGGGGGGTTGGACCGAAACTGCAGACCAGTCAACCTGGCTCAACAGTGGACTCATGCTGCCCACGGAGGGGTCCATGAAGGGGGCCTCCCAGGGCCCTGCATTCCCCTGCAGGGGGCCGCCAAGCCCTCCGAGGAGAGCACAATCATCTGGGGTGCTGAGGGAAGCCCATCCCGGAGAAGGCAGGTAATGGGTAATACTTGAATAGATGAATAAATGGACAGATGGATGGATGGATGAATAAATGGATAGATGGATAGACGGATGGACAGATGGACAGATGGCTTTGCATCAGAGTCAGAAACACAAGTCCAAAGAGAAAGCTGGGTCAGAAATAAAAGGTAATTGCGAGGTACTAAGGAGGAAAAGGTTGTCAGATGACTTTCATTCAATGCTTGGTTCATTGCTGAGACCTAGAGTTATTGAAGCAGAAGATGGCCCTATGGTAGCTCCCCTTGGAGAGGCAGGGGAGTGGGGAAGGGGTGGTCTAAAGGCATCTAACAAAGGAAGCTTCTAGTCACTTGACCGTTATTCTCTCCTAGTGAGGATAAAATTAATAGAGTATAAATGTATCTTTTTTTTTTTTTTTTTTTTTTGTGGTACGCGGGCCTCTCACTGTTGTGGCCTCTCCCATTGCGGAGCACAGGCTCCGGACGCGCAGGCTCAGCGGCCATGGCTCACGGGCCCAGCCGCTCTGCGGCATGTGGGATCTTCCCGGAGCAGGGCATGAACCCATGTCCCCTGCATCGGCAGGCAGACTCTCAACCACTGCACCATCAGGGAAGCCCAAATGTATCTATTTTTATGTGACCCTCTGCCGTAATAACCATGGGTTGAGAAGACCATGAGTGGTATCATCTTCCGACCCAGAAGGCAGTGTTACCTGGAAAGGACCCAAACATGAAGTTCTTTTTAAAAACGCTATTGTTGCCGTATCCTCCAAACCCTTACCTGTTATGACCTTTTGGGTGTTTACCTAAAAACAAATACTCTATTTACATCCACCCAGGAATTCCCAACTGTAAAGGTTGTAGTAATGCTCTCCAAATCCCTAGTCAGATTTCATTTAAGTGGAATGATCCGAATGACACCATCCTCTCTGTGTTTACCCCACACACTCTGCCAACTTTCAGTATTCTCGCCAGGAGGCTAATAGACTGTTTTTGCGATTTCATCCTGAGGTTCTCATGGCATGCCTCATATTCCAGTGTTTCCAAAGGACAGCCCCACACACCAAACCAGATTTGCTTAAAG
This sequence comes from Stenella coeruleoalba, assembly GCF_951394435.1. Lineage (NCBI taxonomy): Eukaryota > Metazoa > Chordata > Mammalia > Artiodactyla > Delphinidae > Stenella > Stenella coeruleoalba. The sequence continues at coordinate 22,150,185 of NC_137164.1, read as the reverse complement.
AGTAGCACAGGAAAAAATTGGCCTCGTCCACTTCAAGATGGCCTCAGTTACCCAAAGTCATTTATTGAAGTAAAATCCAGAGTCACCAAAATTGTGCTCAGAAGAGAATTGCTGAGTACGGCTGAAATGAGACCAACAAGGCTTGCCCAGACATCCCTTTTTTCTCAGTACGCATAAAATTTTGTCCTAAAAAAATAAAAATACAAAAATTAAAATAGCTTATCTCTTAATAGCCACCAAGAATATGCACATTTTTTTTAAATACTCCTCCCTTTTCTTTCTTTTTTTTTTCTTTTAAGATGTTGGGGGTAGGAATTTATTTATTTATTTATTTTTGCTGTGTTGGGTCTTCGTTTCTGTGCGAGGGCTTTCTCTACTTGTGGCAAGTGGGGGCCGCTCTTCATCGCGGTGCACGGGCCTCTCACTATCGCGGCCTCTCCCGTTGCGGAGCACAGGCTCCAGACGTGCAGGCTCAGTAGTTGTGGCTCACGGGGCCAGCTGCTCTGCGGCGTGTGGGATCCTCCCAGACCAGGGCTCGAACCTGTGTCCCCTGCACTGGCAGGCGGACTCTCAACCACTGCGCCACCAGGGAAGCCCCAAGAATATGCACATTTGACCTTCCCTTGATGATTTAGAGTCTTGCTGGACAAGCACGTTGAGCACCCATGAGCACTGTCCAGTAACAACATCCCATCTGGTCAGTTACGAGTCAAGGTCGACTGATAGAAGAGTGTGGTTGCCAAGAGCGTACATTCTGAAGCCAGATAGCTTGGTTCACTCCTGGATTTCCCCCTCACTAGCTATGTGATCATGAGCATCTCTCTACCTCAGTTTTTTAATCTGTAAAATGGAAGATGAAGAGCAGTGCCCACCTCCCAAAGCTGTTACGAGGATTAAATGAGTTGATGAATGCAACATGCTTAACACAGTACCTGGTTACCTGGTTTGCCATTGTCATGACCTCTAGGGGTTTCAGGGATTCCCTGTGAGAGGGAGATAAGGGACACTTCCACCCTTGGCGCAGGTGAATCCCAGTCTTCTCCACATCCCTTCACCCTGAGCTCTGAAGCTTGGCTGTCAGCTTTCCTCTTGCTCCACCCCCAGCTCTCCAAGCCCCTACAGTCCTGAAGATGTAGATGCTGGAACCGGGACTGGATATCACTTGACCTCATAGCAAGCCCTGAAAACTGCATTTCTAAAATAAATCCTGCCAACCAAGTAACCAAGGGTAGGTTTGCAAACATATTCTGCTACCCGAGAAATATCACGTGTATTTATTTGCCTTCAACCCAATTCTAAGCAATAATTCCAAAATTTAATCTCAGTAGCTATCAGGGCTTCCGAATCTACCACCATCATACAAAGAGTGAACATGGTCTCTTGAAGTCCTAGGGACTGGTATTTCCTCGCCTGTGCTGGGGCTGAGCGAGCCAATTGCTGCTGGGGCCAGGAGCCCCATTTCCTGGGCTTTAGTCCCCTGGGAACTCTACGCAACCATTTCTGTCCAAGGTGTCAATGATGATCTGGGGTGTGGGCAGAGAAGGGGTGATGTAGCAGACCCAGCAATCTCCACCAGCTCCCCAGTCTCGGGATAGCTCCCCTTTCCTCTCACATTCACACACCCCACAGATCTTCACCTCTCTCTTCTGCCCTGGGAGCTCACAATCAAGTGACCCTAAAAGACCTGTCTCTCTTCTCAGAATGACAAAGGTGGGATAAAATGAATAAAACACAGCAGTGTCCCATTTAACTGCATTCTTCCATCCCAGCACAAACAAAGCACAAATTTATACCTTCACACCTTACCCTGACACACAGGCTTTGTGCGTTGCTTGCCAATCTTTCTCATGAATACTAAATGCAGCGACGTAATTCCGGTGAATTGAGGGTCCTGGTTAGCAAGGTTCTACTAATCGTGATTTCCAGTGCTCTGTGCACAGGTAAGAACACCAACTGCTTATATGCTTTGGCCGGTGGAGAAAGCTGATCTTCTTCATTAAAGGACGATAAACATCATCGATGTCCAATCTGGGGGCAGATATACCAGAAATGTACGCGTTTGTTTGTACACCTGGATGCAGCTCCCCCAGATGTGCAATTTAATCAGAGCAGCTTTCGCTGACCTCTCCCCTCCTGTCCTAGTAGCAGACTGCGAAGAATCCAGCCCCCCTGGGTCATTGCTCAGCAAGGACAGGGGCCGCTCTGCCGGCATTCAGAGTCAGAGGGGCTCTTGCCCCCTGCCCTGACACTACACACACACACACACACACACACACACACACATACGTACATATGTCCTGAGTCGATGGTGGGGAGACCAAGGCAGAGAGGAGGAGAACAGTGAACATGAGCAGAGAGAGATCTGGATGTGCTCATCCCACCTTAGCTAATAATATTAGGGCTCCAGTTCACAGACCTTAATAACCATCCAAACATTCATGTGTATTTTGATCCACCTAATGACCCTGGGAAAGAGAACTGAGTTTCCTGACAGGCGAGGAATCCACAAAGGCCAAGTGATTTCCTTCCCCCAGATCACTCAGATAGAAAGTGAGAGCACCGCCCAGGAGCATGGCTGTCTCAGCTCCCAGGTCCAGATGACTGTTTCCACTATGCTTCTCCTGCATAGAAACTTTCCACTGTTTCCATTTGTGCTTCTCCTGCATAGAACTCATCCCAGTTGAGAAACCACATCCCTATCTGTTACATCATCTAAACTTCTGCCCAAAACCTAGAAGAAAGCAGTATTATCACTTCCTGGGTAACAAAATGCCGAACTGGTGATTTGCCCAAGGTAATAGAAACAGTAAACAAAAGAAACATCTTTGGTCTTCAAACCCTTTGCTCCTTGCTCTTTTCATGAGGCTTTGGCTCTATTCTTTTGTCATTTGGCAGCCGAAAGCATCATCCCGCAGAATCAGCATGACCGCTTAGCATCAAATGTCGGTTTACTATGTGCCAGGCCCTGTGCGCACACTGAGAATACAAACGTCAACCAGAGATGGTCCACGCTGGGGTTCTGGAACCGGCGGGGGAAACGGACTCACGAACCAATAATACACTACAAGCAATGGGTGCTGTAATAGAGGCGTGCACGGGTGCCCTGGGTAGTCAAGGTGGAAGAGATTCATTCTACCTGCCCAGGAAGAGGGCGGAGGTGATACTGAAGCTCTCCACGGTATTATGCAAACACGTGAAGCAACGTACACACAGCATAAAAGCTGAAAGGACAAAACCAGTTTGACCTCCAGCAGTTCATTGAGAGTAATGAACATTGTAAGGGTAGAAAAGAAAAAAGAGAGACAGATAAGCTAGACTGCTGATTTTTTTTCTATTCTTGACACTTTAATTGAAATTGTCCTGAGTCACGCTATAACCCTTGACATTTCTTGGTCCCGTGACAGGTAAAAATCCTCCACCGCCACGTTGTTTATCTAAATACATCCCAGAATTTGTGCCTTGGTTGCCACTGTATCCTGTGCAAAGAAAATGAAAAGGCCAAATTTAGTAGCAGATGACAAGCATGAGGTCCAGGCGTTTCCGAGAAGCTTATGAAATCCTCTCTCTTGTTTATTCTAACTCTAAATCTCCCTTCCCAAAGCCCGTCTTTCTCACGAGGCTGAGATGTGTGCTCGTCCTGGGGCTGCTACTTCCTGCAGCTTTGAAAGGAGGAAATCAGACGTGCCTGCCTCGGGGTGCCCACTGGGAGGCTGCACAGCCCAGGGCGGCTTGAAAGGCTGGCAGCATCACTTCCCCGAACTGAGTTCCCAAAACAACACAGTGATGAGAAAAGAAAACCAAAAACGGCATAAGCATTACGTGTTTACACAGCACCCTGGTCTTCCCCGGTAGGTGGCCTTCTGCATAAAGACCAGAGACAGATGCCTACAAGGTCACGGAACAGCCCCTTTCTAAAGGCCAGGTGCATTTTCCAAACAGGACACCACATGCCTAGAGACAGTAATCTCAGGAGAATGGCTGAATGCTTCCCAGCCCAGGAAGAAAGACTAGCAAAAAAATATTACAAAATTAAAAAACAAAAAAGATTAGAAAGCAGCCTCCAGATCGTTACTTCCCAAACGTGTCCAGATATTAATGTTTTTAAGCATAAGGCTGGTAATCTTTTTGATACTCATCTATTAATAAAATATTTTTCCTATGACACCTGAAAATCCTTTGCATTTTGAATTTTTTTTAAAGATATGGATTTTTGGGGTAATATTCTTTTGTAGCATTTGCTGAGCTGGGACCCAGGCAGCAACATTTTCTCCCCCACTCTCTAGAAGTGGTCACTCCCTTTTTCTCACCCTTTTACTGGCCTCCACAGGGTTATACCCACACAGACCAGCAATCCAATATCCATCTTGTCAACCCCCAGGAGCTATTTTGGGTTTGGCCTTCTTTTAATCCACTTTTCCTGCCAATGCGGGCTCAGGCCCTCGACTCCCCTGGGACTCTTCTCTAAGGAAACTTTTGAAAAATACAGACTTCCCATAGGGCAGGAGTGAGTGCCCATCTCAGCTCAGGGGGCTCCCAGGAGGTGCTAAGTGCCATCCTAGTGTCTCTGGGGAGAGACAGGAAAGGCAGAGCTGGCTTCCTCATCTTAACCTCTCACTGCTCTCCACTCCCTCCCGTCTCTTCCCCCAGCCTTTGGCCCAATCCTGCAATATCTTGAGTGCATGAAGCTGTAGCTTATCTTTTGCTGGAACTCATCTGCATTTGTCTAATTCCTGCAGGTCCTTCCAGCCTCTTCCTCATTCCCCAAGATGGCTCAGGTTCTCCTCTTTGATGCTGGATAGACTCCACCCCAGCAGGCCCATTCCCCAGCAAGCAGGGCTGGCCTCTCTACTTGTCTGTCCTCCACCCCCTCGGGCCAGACTATGAACCCCTTGAGGGTAACCACTGTGCTGTCAACCGCTTCAGCCCAAGTGGCAGGCACATGGTTGATGTGCCTTTGCTGAACTGAATTTCATTGAGCTAGAAAACAAACATGCTGGCAGAGCAAGAGAAGGGACCTGGGAGAAGGATTAGAGGAAAAGAAAAAGAAGCACTGGTTGGAAGGTGAGAAGGCACCTCCAGACACCGCCTCAATGATCGTGCTTGACTTTGGACATGGACAAACGCCAAGCTGATAATGAATCAGATGGAAACGATGATGGTACCTCTCACCTCTGCTGCCCAGACATGGGGTTCCCAAGTCCAGTGCCTCCAGGGACCAAGTGAGGTACCATCAAAGTGAGGAAGCGGGCCAGGTATTCAACAGCAGGCAGCGATGGAGCCGCGGGAGCACTGTGACGAGAGCCTCACGGGACCAAACCCTCAAATCCAAATACCATAAGCCAGACAGAGAAAGACAAATATCATATGATGTCGCATATATATGGAATCTTTAAAAAATGAAACAAAGGAACTTCTTATATATAAAGCATAAATAGACCCACAGGCATAGAAAACAAACTTATGGTTACCGAAGGGGAGGGATAAATTAGGAGTTTGCAATTAACATATACAGACTATATATAAAATAGATAAACAACAAGGACCTACTGTATAGCACAGAGATTTTATAATAGCCTATAAGGGAAAAACCTACTGTATAGCACAGAGATTTTATAATAGCCTATAAGGGAAAAGAATCTAAAACAGTTATATATATATAATATATATATGAATATATATATATTCACATATATTCATATATATTGTATATATGAATATATATTCACATATATATTCATATATAATATATATGAATATATATATTCACATATATATTCACATATATATATAACATATATATATGAATATATGTTATATATACATGAATCACTTTGCTGTATACCTGAAACTAACACAACATCGTCAATCAATTATACTTCGATTTAAAATAAAATTGGTAAAAAAAAAAAAAAAAAAAGACTCCAAGTACATGGGCCAAGCAGAGTCAACCTACAGGTCTGATCTGGGCTCAGATGGCCAGAGCAAGAAGCCCAGTGCTCTGCATTGCAAAGGACCCGTAACCAAGAAACAGGACCTATCCCCCCGCTTTTCTCGGTATTTTACTTGTTTAAATTAAAATCCACTTGAAGTTGTTATTTCTAACACTATCCTAACTACATAGAACTACCAGTTAACATGTTGCCTCTGTAGAAATTGTATTTCAAGTTCTAACTCTGAATGTCAGGAATGTCCTAGCATCCTATCTTTCGTGATGACAGCGTGCATGGTATCAACATCGGAGGTATGGAACTCCATCGGGGAGGCAAGGAGCGAACTGCTGGGCGCAGGAAGCTTGTGTTCTCTGCATATCTCCGTATTTATCTATTTCCCCTCACACTCGACACTCCACATATGCCAAAATCTCTACAGGAGCCCCGTTATCCCCATCTCTTTGCCCACTGTGTGTCATTCTCTGCTCTTTGCCTCACCTTCACCTGGCTACCTCCTTTTCATCTTTGGGGCCTCCACTTTCCTGGACCCCTCCCCAGCTAGGTTAACTGAGAACATACATCAATGAAAGAACTGATTCATGAAACCAAGTGGATAAAGCAACTTTCCAGCTAAATCTCTGGTCAGGTATTCTTAAAGGAATCACATACCACATTGTCCTATTAAGGGACAGAGACAAATCTTGACTCTGAATTTCTCAAACCAGTAATCTTCCATGCATATTTCTTCTTCACAATAACCTCCATAGTTATTGACGTGATCATATTTCTTTTACAAAAAAAGTAAATAGAAGATCAGAGATATTGAACAGCTGGTCCAACATCACAGAGCCGGTAAGTGGCTGAGCCCCAAACTCCATCCCATGTCCATGGAGTGTAACACCTGTGCTCTCCCAGCACATCAGGCCCCCCAGAGGGTTGGAGCTCACTGATACCTGAGGATAAGTGTGGGGCTGCCACCACGCCTGGCTTTGGGGCTCCAGGCTCACATGGCTGAGCTCTTAGAAAACATCAACTCCCAGATCAGATTTTGGGTCACAGCTGTTCTGATGAGCCGAGTTGGTCTTTAACCTCAGGTGGAAGCTTCGCATCACTAGGCTGGGATCCCTGGGAGCACTAAGCGTTCCCTCCCCCAGCTGCTCCACACCTGCCTCTCGCATTCCCCGTTCTCATTGAGCACTTGTAAAACCATTCAAGGACAACAGCAAGCCTCATGCCCAAATCGTCCCAGTGAAAATATTAGAGGAATATTTGGAATCATATTTGTTAAATATAAGTATGAATGAGAGAGAGACAGAAAGAAACAGAAAGCAGAGTTATACACAGCAGGCTCTTAAGACATGCTACTTGGAATAATAATGACGCACATCGCCAAAGAAGAGAACAAGTTGGATGGAACTCTCTGGCGTCTGTGTACCTTATAAAAATACTATTGATTAAAACAATCCTTAAAGTTGCGTAGCATTAAGTGACAAGTTGTTTAACTACAATACTGTGAGTCAACTACCGCATATTCTGTTCTATTTTAACATTGAAAACTAAGATGATTCAGGCTGACCATGTCATTTTCCAAACGGATTTAAAATCAAATCTTCACGTAGGAAAAGAGAGAGAATCATTAGACTGCAACTCAAAATGGCAACCAGACTTTACGAGATTCCGTCTCAGGGTCTATAAAACCCCGAGGCAGCTGCGTGGAAAGGACCCAGGACTGCTCTCACTGACTGATGTGGTCTTTGACAATGTTCCAGCAAGAGAGAGAAACCAGACCTTTTATAGAACTCAGCAGTTCTGCACAGCGACATACGAAATGAACGAGGGCTGTCCTGTTGAATTTGCAAATGTGACCTTTACCGCACTTGTGAGAACAGTTCCGGGTACAGCGTATGCCACTTCCCAGTTCATCAAGTTTGTTCTGGAGAAGAAACAATTTTGTGTTGACCCGATATCAGGCAGAAGGCTCACAGTGAAGCAAGTAGCATAAATGCCAAATTCGGTGGTGTTTTCATGGAAGCAATGGCATCACAGCAGTGGGAAAGAGAGGGATTGTCTCTACCAACCTGTCCACAAAGACATAAACTGTAAACCGTGGGTTTCCAGATACAGTACCATGGCTCAAAACAAGAAGTCTTTTGTAAGAGAAATATTTACACCTGCGAAGCCACGGTCCCAGAAAGAAATGTCTTAAATGAAACTTTATGCCTTTTTCGTCTTGCCGTTTCAGAGTCCCCAAATACTCCATCACTGTTTTCTTTATTTTTCTCTCTCTCCCATGAACTCACCAACCCTTTGCAAGTTTAGGGGAAATTGAATTGCTGCCCATTCTGCAGCTGCTAAGGAAAATACCCCACGCTGAGTGAAAGAAGCCGGCCACAACAGGCCACATGTGGTATGATTCCATCTATATGAAATGTCCAGGATAGGCAGATCCGTTGAGACAGAAGAGCTGAGGTGGAGGGGATGAGGGTAGGAGGGTGACAGCTAAAGGGTCTGGGTTTTCTTTTTGGAGTGATGAAAATGCGCTAAAATAAATTGTGGTGATGGTTACTCAGCTCTGTGAACATACTAAAAACCACTGAGTTTTATGCTTTTAATAGGTGAATTGTATGGTATGTGAATTATAAAGCTGTTGAAAGGAAGGGAGGGAGGGAGGGAGGGAGAGGGAGGGGAAAAAACAGCAGCCCCAGGCAGGAGTGGTATACACTGTGGAATGCAGTAAGGCATGGTACCCCGTTGCCTCTGCTTGGCCTGGAGTATAAGCCTCTTCCAAATCTATAGCCGGCACCCTCATTCTCCTACAACACACGTATACACACACCAAAACATACACTCCAGCCATCCCAAACAACTTACATTTCCACCCAAACTCCTTGAAGCTTTGAGCTTTCTCACAACCTCTTCTCTACCTTGAATGCTCACTCACCCCCGTGGAACTTTCCCACCAAAGGAACTCCCAGTCATCCTTCAAGAGGGGTTTCAGCGTCATGCCCTCTGATGTCGCCCCTGACCTCCCCTGGTGGTCAGGGGGCTTCTCCTCTTCGCCTCTGGAGGGCTAGTATAAAGTATGGCATTTCTATTATATGGTAGGGCATTTGTCACAATGCACTGCAACCTATGTGTTTATTTATTTTTTAACATCTTTATTGGAGTATAATTGCTTTACAATGGTGTGTTAGTTTCTGCTGCATAACAAAGTGAATCAACTATACATAAACATATATCCCCATATCTCCTCCCTCTTGCGTCTCCCTCCCACCCTCCCTATCCCACCCCTCTAGGCGGTCACAAAGCACCGAGCTGATCTCCCTGTGCTGTGCGGCTGCTTCCCACTAGCTATCTATTTTACATTTGTTAGTATATATAAGTCCATGTCACTCTCTCACTTCGTCCCAGTTTACCCTTCCCCCTCCCCGTGTCCTCAAGTCCATTCTCTACAACTGCATCTTTATTCCTGTCCTGTCCCTAGGTTCTTCAGAACCATTTTTCTTTTTTTTAGATTCCATATATATGTGTTAGCATACGGTATTTATTTTTCTCTTTCTGGCTTGCTTCACTCTGTATGACAGTCTCTAGGTCTATCCACCTCACTACAAATAACTCAATTTCGTTTCTTTTTATGGCTGAGTAATATTCCATTGTATATATGTGCCACATCTTCTTTACCCATTCATCTGTCAGTGGACACTTAGGTTGCTTCCATGTCCTGGCTACTGTAAATAGAGCTGCAGTGAACATTGTGGTACATGAGTCTTTTTGAATTATGGTTTTCTCAGGGTATATGCCCAGTAGTGGGATTGCTGGATTGTATGGTAGTTCTATTTTTAGTTTTTTAAGGAACTTCCATACTGTTCTCCATAGTGGCTGTATCAATTTACATTCCCACAGTGCAAGAGGGTTCCCTTTTCTCCACACCCTCTCCAGCATTTATTGTTTGTAGATTTTTTGATGATGCCCATTCTGACTGGTGTGAGATGATATCTCATTGTAGTTTTGATTTGCATTTCTCTAGTGATTAGTGATGTTGAGCATTCTTTCATGTGTTTGTTGGCAGTCTGTATATCTTCTTTGGAGAAATGTCTATTTAGGTCTTCTGCCCATTTTTGGTTTGGGTTGTTTGTTTTTTTGATACTGAGCTGCATGAGCTGCTTGTAAATTTTGGAGATTAATCCTTTGTCAGTTGTCTCATTTGCAAATATTTTCTCCCATTCTGAAGGTTGTCTTTTCACCTTGTTTATGGTTTCCTTTGCTGTGCAAAAACTTTGAAGTTTCATTAGGTCCCATTTGTTTATTTTAGTTTTTATTTCCATTTCTCTAGGAGGTGGGTCAAAAAGGAGCTTGCTGTGATTTATGTCATAGAATGTTCTGCCTGTGTTTTCCTCTAAGAGTTTTATAGTGTCTGGCCTTACATTTTGAGGTCTTTATCCATTTTGAGTTTATTTTTGTGTATGGTGTTAGGAAGTGTTCTAATTTCATTCTTTTACATGTAGCTGTCCAGTTGTCCAAGCACTGCTTATTGAACAGGCTGTCTTTTCTCCATTGTATATCCTTGCCTCCTTTATCAAAGATAAAGTGACCATATGTGTGTGGGTTTATCTCTGGGCTTTCCATCCTGTTCCATGGATCTATATTTCTGGTTTTGTGCTGCAACTTATTTAGTTGCACATGGCATCCCGAGTGAGACCACCAGCTCATGAAGGACAAATACTACTTATTCATCTTGGCATGGACAAAACCTGGAGCGGTGACTGTCATATAGAAGGAATCTGGTAAATATTTGTCAAGTGAATGAATAACATGGAGACCTCCGTGATGCAGGTCATGGAAAGTTAACCAGAAGTAGCTCCTAACTCCTGTTGACAGCAGAAACATTCATGGTTTCTCAAAGAAAGCATCTGGGTGCCCAAGTCCTCTCCTAAGTGGGAATCCATTTTCAACTTGGCTTTGGCTCAGGAAGTGACTCCCTGTCCAGAGAACCCCTCCTACTGTCGGACAGGGTCTGCATCTCAAGGGAGAGAGCAAAGGTGGGGCCGAGTGTGTCTGGATAGAGAGAGACGGGGAGAGCTGTGAAAGCAAGAAGAACGCAAAGCACGTCTTGGGGGAATCGGCACAGCAAGAAAGCAACAGTTTGCAGTCCTAGGGAAGCCAAACTGCTTGATGAGAACAGTGCTTGAGGTGAAATCTGAGCCTGCACTAACGTTAAGTCTCGAAGTTTCTGTACATAAAACAAGCATCTTGAATAAAAGGAGCAGCTAAACCTAGCTTCCGACGAGAAAGGACAAGAAGGGTGTGGAACAGAGAAGACAGTCAACTAAGCCTGAGAGAAGAGGCTAGGCAATCAGAGCCCCCGGGTTCTTTGTGGACACAAACTGGAAGCTACCAATTATATTCTAGAGTTGTGTGTATCGATGTTGGAGATAATGGGTAGAACTCCTAAACACAAGTTAGTCCATCCTCAATAAGTCACCGTATTGACCTCATAAAGTCCTGAGTTAGACCTCCCTCTAGGTCTGATCAAACACAAGTAGGGCCAGTTGACCTTCCATGTAACGGGCTTCTCACGCCAGGAGCTGTGGGAGCTTCTACAGAGAAGAAAGCATCTTGGACCCTAAGGGTTAACTTAAGCTTCTTATAAATTAACCTTTTTATACAGCTATTTAGAAATATACCAACATTAGCACAGATATAAACACTTTATGGTTAGAGCTCAAATATAACTGAAAAGCAACAGAAGTTTACAAATTAAATGGAAACAAAACCTCAGAGGTCGACAAAATGAAAATGAACCACATTACATTCATGGCACCAGTAATGTTTTGCTGAAACTGATTCACAGCACAAATACGAGGGTGGTGTTGTCATGATATTGGCATTTTTGAGTGTGGCAGGCCCGTGCTGTGGGATGACTCAATTCTCCCACCCCTTTCCTCAGTTTAATTTGGTGCTACACGTCCATGCGTGCCAAGCTTCAAGATGTCACTTGCCCTTCCCTGGAGTGATGACAAAATCCTAAATGTGGGTCCTGGAATGACGCCAGCAAACTAGTGAGAAGTTGAGCGTCCTGATGCTCCAACTATTCAATTAAATGTATAATTTTAAATTATTTTTATATCATAAAAGTTAGACTACGATAAATTATAAAATTTGCATAGAGAACCTATGGATTCTGGTTTGAGAAACATTCTGTTAGATCAACCACCAACCCAGGCGACATTTCCCTATCTGTCCGACCAGTCTGATCACACTTTGTGTCCAAGGAAAGATAAACCCACCCCAGTCTCCAGGAATCTTGATGAGATAGCAGTTCCCTGCCCAGGACATTGTCACTCTTTAGAGTAAAACACAGAGATTGGAGGCGGATACCTTCACACTGAGTTCTCCTCCGGAAGTTATGGATGGAGGGAAGAACTCCCAGGAAGGCAAAGGGCAGAGAACATTCATTTCAACTCTCTCCTCAAAAAATCCTCCCCCGGGGCAGCTTCCCTCCCAGCTGAGATCGTCACCTCTTTTGACCCCATTCCCTGGCTAGCCACACGTGGCTGCGTCTCCAGGAAGTTCAAGCAACCAGCTAACAAAGCTCCGTTGTTATACAATGGGCTTATCTTGCCTTATTTTTGTTCGTTTCTTCTGTTGTTGTTGTTTTATTTGTGGTAAAATACACATAACAAAGTCGAGCATCTTAACCATTTTTCGGTCTACCGTTCAGATGTGTTAAGTACCTTCATATCGTTGAGCAACGTCTCCAGAATCTCATCTTGCAGAACTGAAACTCTGCTCCCATTAAACAACTTTCCATCTCCCCCTCCTCCCAGCCTCTGGCGACCACTGTTCTACTTTCTGTCTCTGAGTTTGACTACACTCGGTACCTCACATAAGTGGGCTCATATGCATTTGTCCTTTTGTGATTGGCTTGTTTCACGTAGCATAACGTCTTCAAGGTTCATCCACATTGTAGTATATGTCGTAATGTCCTTCCTTTTCATAGTTGAATAATATATATACACAGTACATTTTGTTTATCTATTCATTCATGTCCACGGGTGGGCATTTGAGTGGCTTCCACCTTTTGGCTAGTGTGCAAGTGTGAATTTGTGAATAGTACTGCCCCGAACATGGCTGTGCCTTGTTTTGTTTTTTTTACTGCATTGGCTGGGCCTTTTGGGTCTACCATACTGACCTCTAAGTTGTTTCGATTTCCCAATCTCCTCTGGAGCCTGAAGAGAATGCGCCTCTGAGATTTGGTGCTGTTTTTCCTCCAGTGTACAATTTCATATGCTTTCTGCTTCCAGGCATGGACACAAAGCTTCATGGATGACAGATTGTAATGGGCGGGACGCCAGAACATCCTCTGCAAGAACGTGTAAACATGTGCGGAGACAATGATGTTTGATTCAGCTCCCGGAGGAGAATTAGGTGGGCTGGGTCCTAACGTGTCATTCTCAGCAGTCAGCCACAGGACTTCACTTTACTGTGGAAATATCCTGGTGTGACCTCAGGAGGACCCCGCCATGGAGCTGCGGCTCTTTCCTCACCAGCCTCCCAGTTCAGGGATTTCACAGAGACTTCAGTGGAAGCTACCTCCCTTGTAAGTGACCAAGTCACCCCAAAGTTAGCTGAAATTGCAGGAGGATATGTCTTCCCATCACGACATCTTTCCTGTGCGTGACACAGGAAATGTGCTATCACTTATGGACGATCACTTAGAGCGCTACCCCCCAATAGCTGCCTGAGTGGGGACACACACACACATACACATATAAACACACACACACACACACACACACACACACACAAGCACGCACCCCACAGAAATCTGGCAGGTAGTGTCTACAGCCTGCTGACCTTCTGAAATCCATCACCCCAGACTCAGAGGCCAGGCAGAAGCTCACCTTAATAGGGACCTACGTTCTATTGGCCACATTTGTGGGGCATATTCATTACCCCCAAGCGGTCTCATGAGAAGATCGGGTGTGTCTCTCCCACATCACATGAGGACTTATGTTTCACAAGAGGGGAAAACTTCCGAGGCGGCTTCTTCCCTCGGGGTCAACAGCTGCCCAAGGAGGCCTGGGCTTTTCCCTGGTGCCGAGCGAGGTCACGTCTCCATGCAGACCTGGTACCAAGTGGAAGAAAGAACTCATAGGAGGCTGAAGGGTGAAAGCTAGAGGAGTCGGCTCCCTTAGCAAACATCTTAGATGCTACCTACCTGCTGAGAGGAGAAAGCAAAGGGCAGAGGATTGAGCCCTGGGCTGAGAGCCCTAACAGAAGCCCCAGATTCCAGGACGGGCTGCTTCCTCCTTTGACCTATATTGTGAAACTGATGTGAGGGCCACACACGATTTGTGAAAATATTTTGTAATTGGTAAAATGCTTTACGAGGAGAAGGCATCATCACTTTATTAAAAAAAATAAATTCAACAGAAAATAATTTGCTGCTTTGAAGCATTTTGTTCACCATTTTAATGGCCGCAAGGTAGGATTTGATTTTAGGAATTAACACATGATTACCCAAACCACCAGCTACATCCCCCCTGGCCTGAATGATGTCTGGGACCAAAGGGCTGCTTTAAGACCAAAAGGCTCTGCAATCCAGAAGCCAAGCCCGGCTCTGCCTCCCCTGGTGATCCCGGAGAGGCCCAGCTCCACCAAACAGCGAGTATTCCCTCCTCATTGTTCCCCAGCGAGCCTGGTCTCCATTTTTATTTCCTTCCAAATCCGGGAAGCAACCAATGCACACAGCACTCCCGGTAAAATGTCAGGAGGAAGGAGGGCAGACAGATGACCTGGTGGGCACAGAAGGGCATGCTCTTTGCCTCCTACATGTCTCTCAAAATGGTGAATGGAAATCTCAGGAACAGGAAATCTCTCTTCTAGAAGGAAATACAAGTGCGCCTTTCCTGTTTTGTCCTGAACCTCTAATGACAAAAATTCTCCTAAAAATAAGTTCGCCTAGGATCTCTGACTGTAAGACATTTCCAGCCCTTCCTCCACCACAGCGGTCCCTTCTTCTCTCGGGAAAATGAAAATCTTAGTACTTTCTTCCAATTATTCATTCGTTTCCCATCTGCTAAGTCGTACCTTCTCCTCCTTTGCAGATTATAAACCACTAACATTCACTTGACAATTGAATTCTACCCCACTACTGAATCAGGAAGCGTAGCAACAATCCAGAAACCTCCACTCTGAAGAACACCAGTCCCAAGTTTCTGGAACCCCAGAGGAGGCTTGTACCTTTTACAGATGCATCCACTTCAAGGGTGCTTCTGCTCTCTGGTAAGCACCCCGACTCCCCTTCTAAGCCTCTTTCCAGGCTTTTGAAGTCCCTGACAGCTGCTCCAAGCCACCATCCCCCGGTCTGCTCTGTGCCACGGACCCTGGTCACATCCAGACTGCAGAGCTCTGGCACCGGCCGCCATACCAAGGCCGTTTTGTTCTCAGGATGCTGGAGGCAGGCTGAGATGTACCTGACCAGGAAGAGCTCCCTTGCCCAGGCCAGGTGACCCTGACTCGGGAGCTCAAAAACCAGTCTGACCCAAATGCCTAACCGGAACCTAACCACGAGGAAACAATCAGGAAAATCCACGTTGAGGATCTGTAAAGCACCAGGCCTGGACCCTTCAAAAATCTCCACGTGATGGAAAACCATAAAAGATTCGGGAAACTGTTCGAGACTAAATGGGACCAAAGAGACATGACAACCAAAGCCAATGGATGGTCCTGCATTAGGTCCTAGGATTTAAAAAAGGATGAAAAAGCCATAAAAGACCTTAGCAGGACCATTGAGGAAATTTGACTGTGAGCTACATATTATATAATAGTGTTGTATGAACTTTAAATTTCTGAATGTGAAGGTTGTATTGTACTTACAAAGAACGATAAGTATTTGGAGACGAAAGTTCATGATGCCTACAACTAACTCTCAAGTGGTTTAGCAAAAAATAAAACACCTGTGTATGCTACACAGAGAGAGAGAGAGAGAGAGAGAGAGAGGGAGGGAGAGAGAGAGAGGAAGTGTTACACTAATATTAGTGAATCTAAGTGAAGGGCAGGTATATGGCGCACCATTCTTGAAACTTTTTGGCGATTTCAAATTGCTCATAATAACAAATTGAGGTTTAGAATACCAAGCAGAGGAGACAGACATTGTTGCATTTCTCTACCATTCATATATCTCTCATCGCTCTCTAAGAAGTGCACACACTAAACTTCCTCCATTACCTTTCAGAGGGAAAAAGAACCTCACACAAAACAATTCAGGAATCAGATATGGGGGGTGGGGTGTTGGCTGGTCAATAAGCCATTTATTCTGCAGATAAACAAACTCTGAATTCCAAGTTGAACATAACTAAGACCCTACCACACTGGTAAAGAATGGAATTCATTCATTGTCTCCATTTAGGTGTGTCTTCATTGATTGACACAGGGTGAAAAAGGATGATGCTGTACAAATTACCAGAACCCGGGAGTCCAAAAGAGAACCCAGGGCCCAAACATATCTTCTCTAAAGACTGTGGCCAGTCCATGCTTGCTGCAGGACGCAATTTATTCTTCCACTGGGGCCAACCCTTTTCTTGGTGGCTCTGGGGTGACACAATATTCAAAGAAAACAACTTTTAGTATAGGTAGAGCTGAGATTTCCCAAGTCCACTCTCAGGGATTAACTCAAATTCCTCTTTCTGCATAAATTTCTTCTTACTCTGCACTTTATTATTTTTCAGTTGAACTATAGTTGCTGTACAATATTACGTAAGTTACAGGTGTACCATATAGTGTTTCACCATTTTTAAAGGTTTTGCTCCATTTATAGTTATTATAAAATATTGGCTACATTCCCCGTGTTGTACAATATATCCTTGCAGCTTATTTGATACGTAATAGCTTGTACATTTTACTCCCCTACCCCTATATTTCCCCTCCCCCCTTCCCTGTCCTCACTGGTAACCGCTAGTTTGTTCTCTGTATCTGGGAGTCTGCTTCTTTTTTGTTGTATTCACTAGTTTGTTGTATTTTTTAGATTCCACATATAAGTGATATCATACAGTGTTTGTCATTCTCTGTCTGACTTAGCATAATGCCCTCCAAGTCCTTCCACGTTACTGCAAGTGGCAGCATTTTGTTCTTCTTTATGGCTGCTTAATCTGCTCTTTAAAAGCACTTCTGGGCTTCCCTGGTGGCGCAGTGGTTGAGAGTCCGCCTGCCGATGCGGGGGACGCGGGTTCATGCCCCGGTCCGGGAAGATCCCACGTGTCACGGAGCGGCTGGGCCCGTGAGCCGTGGCCGCTGAGCCTGCGCGTCCGGAGCCTGTGCTCCGCAATAGGAGAGGCCACAACAGTGAGAGGCCCACATACCGCAAAAAAAAAAAAAAAAAAAAAAGCACTTCTGTTTGTACCTCTATTATTACAACTAAGGCAACTGGACTTCTGACACAACTCTCCTTCAAAATCTGTGTCTGTGGTCAGACCTCGATGAGACCACATGGTCCCACATTTGACCTGGAAAATGCAGTCGCTGTAATGGCAGGAATTATTACATGGTTCCTTGTATTCTAGTTATTTGTGTACAAGTCTTATCTCCCCCAGTAGAATGTAGAGTCCCTCCGGGGAAAGGGAAATGTGCTGGTCTTCTTTCTAGTTCCGGTTTTTCTCTTCACGGGTGATTCCAGTCACCGTCACAGCGGCCTTTCTCACCCATATGGTGATGATGCTCACGGGTCACTCCACCTCTCTTAGGAGTTTCAGATTATATGGCCAACTCCCTTTTTCAGGCCCTCGAAGCCCTCCATATTCAAGCCATCACAGCTGAACTCACAGCCTTCCCGCACTTCCTCGAAATATTCTCTTCTCCCTATTGTATTCCCAGTCCCAGCCCCTCAAAGCCTCAGGCACCCATTCAGCCCAGCCTCAACCTAATTCACCAGGCCTCCTCCTTTATCTCTCCCACTTTAGCCAATCCATCACTGAACCCAATAGCTTCTTTTGTTTCCTAAATGGCCCTTAGACTTCTCCCCTCCTCCCACCTCATCTACCACCCTTTTCCTAGCTCGGGAGCTTAGCATCTCTTGCCTGGACTATTGAACAAGACTCCTAACTGGCTCCCTGCTCCCAGTCCTGAAACCTCTTGCCTGGATCCATCTTCTATTCTGC
Source organism: Stenella coeruleoalba (assembly GCF_951394435.1). NCBI lineage: Eukaryota > Metazoa > Chordata > Mammalia > Artiodactyla > Delphinidae > Stenella > Stenella coeruleoalba. The sequence continues at coordinate 22,132,097 of NC_137164.1, read as the reverse complement.
AGTTCAACATCCAACCACGTCGCTTGCAACATGAAACCACCCTATGGCTTCCCAACGTGACAGGATAAAGTTCTTTGCTTGGCCTACTGGGTCCCGTATGAACCAGCCTCTACCCTCCTATTTCCTCTTCTGCTTCCCCCTGTCTCACACTTTATGCTCTAATTGTGCTAAAGCACTTGTATCTCCTAATATGCGTTCTGTTGTTTCAAGTTTCTGTGCTGTTGCTCTTTCCTCAGCCTGGAATTTTTGGTCCATCATTGTTTTTGGCATAACTACCCTTTACTCACTTTTCAACACTCATCTTAGCCTCAACCACTTCTTGAAGCCTTCCCAGAAGCTCCAGATTGGGCAAAGGGCTCCCTTGGCCATGACTATAGTATGTGAAAATCCATGTTTAAGTCTGACTCCCCAACAAAAATTGCAAGCTCTTCATGGAAGGGACTGTGCCCTATTTTTTTTGCCTTCGAAGCAGCTAGCGCGGTGCTTGGAAAACAGTAAATGTTTTTCAAAAAGCACTAGCTACTCCCCTCCCCATGGTGACTAGCGTGAAAGCAGGTTGCAACAGATACCCAGGGGATGTTTTTAGGACTTGATTCCTGGGATGGAAGGCGAGGGGGAGCACAGTAGACTTTTCATCAGAGTCCTAGCTGGTAAGAGAGGTATGAAGCCTGGTTGCATCTTCTAAACACTTTTTTCAAATGTGACTCCATTCCAAGAATCATGACATGGTAGTGGATAAGTCTGTGGCAAACAGACATTAAGGAGACAGTGCCAAACACCTGATCGGAATATCAGGGACCAGGCTGTGAGGTGTGAAACAAAGTTAGCTCAAGCAAGAACCCGCTAAAGAAAAAAGCAAGGACCCTTTTTCCTTTGCTGTCTGCCAAACTGTCCCGTTCACCACTAGCCTGGCCTTTCTCCTTCTCAGTCCTCTGAAGTGAGAACCTGCCACGCGTATGTATTTTGAGATCTCACCATTTTGTTTGCCCATCCTCTCTTTTGCCATAGGGCCTGCGATTCCCTGTTCCTCACTCTCCAGATTCAGATTCCCTACAATTAACAGCATTGTATTTCTACCCTTTTTGAAGTATCTATGAAACTTTTTCTCATCACGTGTTTGTTAGAATGCCCACACCCTCTTCGTGTTTCACCATCCTAGGACCCCAAATCATTGCACATTTAATATACGCTTTGTTCACCTGTCTGTGTCTCCTACTGAGACTATAAACTCCTTGAGGCCAAGACCTATGGTTCACGTGTGCCTTTGTGTCAACAGGCCTAGCCCAGTGTCTGGTTTTATACATGGTTTATACAGCTGACTGATGGAATGTTCTCACATAAAGAAAGCAGGGTCCTGAGAGAGAAGGGATGATACACTGATGGTGGCGGAGGGGAATTAATTGGGAGCCAAGTGGATGGATGGAGCCTTCTGTGGCTAGCAGCAGTATCAGGGCACTGGGGTCAGCTGGAGGTGGGTAGGAAGAGAGAATGGGATTAATAATTTCCACTAGACTCTGAAAAATACTTTTCAGTGGTGGTTCCTATGCCCCAGGCCCTGCACCTGCCAGCTCAGGAATCTTTCTGGGAGTTCCAGAAAATTCTAAAAGCTAGAGGAATCACATATGCAAATGTTATATTTGTGTTTGGACCTCTCAGTTTGGTCTCCCCCATTATACTGGAAACCCCACACCAGCTAAGATCACAGTTTTCATTTGCCTTTAATTCCGGCAGCCCCTCCAGAATGCTGCCTTACCTACAGCAGGTGGCCAGAGAATATTTGGTGGTTTGCAGACCTTGTTCTTTGGCATTGAAATAGTTTTTAACCTTGGGAGTGGCTTCAAATGAGTTTTGACTAAGTCTCACGCAAACAGTCCTGGTCAGATTTTATTCATTGAATTTTTAATTCACATTCTGCCACCCCCAGGAATGTCACGACCTCTTACTGGACGGGCTTCTAAAAGTCAGGAGCACATGCATGTGAGAAAGAGCCCTGAGTGAGCCGTGGTGAGTACCAGGCTGTCAAAAGTGTCCCAGTGGCGCTTCCCAACAGGGGGCTTGTTTTTCATCCTAATTCGTTGCACAATGTAAATCCAACTCTTTTCACACTCACAACTATCACTTCCTCATTCTTAAATCAGTTGGGGATCAAGCTAATTAATACAACAGAACTGCAGTCTTCTCATCTAAAACAAACACCCTAAATGAACCAAGAAAGCTGAAGTAAGAGAGTCCAGACTTGCCCAGAGGAGCTCATATGCTCAACGGTAAAAAGCAAAGGAACCTGTAAGAGATATACAGATGCGAAGATATATTTCTAGCACATATAACATGATAGCCAACATTTGTTGAATATCTGTTAGGTGCCAGGCCCTTTTTAGACATTATCTCATTCAATCATATATAACCCTACAAGATAAACATGATTAACCCCATTTCACAAATAAGAAAATTGGACTCTCAAAGAAGCCAAGTATTTTGGCCAAGATGTCTCAGCTGGAAAGTAAAGGAGCCAGGATGTGAAACTAAGTCTTTCTGGTTTCAATTCAATGCTGGGTCGGCTGTACCAACCCTTTCCTACACATACAGCAAACCGTGAAACCCACAAAGAGTGCTGTATCCCGCAGGTACAGTCAGAAAACAGAAACTTCACCAGTGATTTTAACAGAGGGAATTTAATATGGAGAATTGGTGAAACAGGTATTGAGGAACTAGAAAGGCAAACAGGGAACCCTAAGTAACAGAAGCTTGTAAATGTAGGTAGTAGCAAAGGAAACATCTAGGGCTAGAGGAACAGAGAGGAGGTTGGAGTCCTCAGACCCTAGAAGCTTGCAGAAGGGGCCCTGGGAGCTATGACTCAGGCTTCTGAGGAGGGAGCACTGCCCCACTGGTGCTGGTACCTCAGAACACAAGTGCCGGGGCTGCTTCCAGAAGTACTGAAAGAGGCTGGAAACAGCAACCAATTGGAACCAAACCTGCTTCCGGTTGAAAGGTCACTGCTGGGGCAATACTGACAGAAAAAGGGAGCAAACACAAAGAGCAAGTCCTTCTCCCCTCCTTGCAACACCAGATCTCCCTGTAGTGTCACTAATTGGCAGAGGAGACGTGTGGTTAGCAGAGGCCCAGACCCAGCCCAACACAGCAGAGGACAGGAGAGTGTGTTTGGAGCTGAGAGAGAATGGCATCCTAACCAGCCTAAGCGGGTTATGTGTCAGCACCAGTGCAAGAGGTTTGGAGTAAGGAAGATATTCATCACTATAACAATGTCAGTTGCCATTACTGAGCATCTACTATAGGACATCCCCTGTGTTCCATCCTTTCCACACATTGATCCTCTTTCTCCCCACAACCTATCAGGTAGATACTATTGCCTTACCAATTTCACAGGTGCTGAAGCTATATTTAGAGAAGGGCCTTTCAAAAGGTCAGGAAGAGGAGGGACCACAATTCTGCCTCGATGCTAAGACCCTGCCATGACCACCCGTGTTTGTTTGCTGGCGCTGCCGTAACAGATGGCCACAAACTCGGCGGCTTACAACAAAAAACTTCATTCCCTTGTAGCTCTGGAGGCCAGAAGACCAAAATCAAGAGCACACTCCCTCTGAAATCTTGCAGAGAAAATCCTTCCTTGCCTCTTCCAGCTTCTGATGGCTCCAGGCGTTCATCAGCTTGTGGCTGCATCACTCCGATCTCTGCTTCCATCTTCACGAGGACTTCTTCCCTCTGTGTGTCTGCGTCTTCTCTTTTGTCTCTTATGAGGACAATTGTCACTGGATTTAGGGCCCACGCAGGTAATCTAGGATAAACTCATTGAAAGATCTTTAACTTAATTAAACATCTGCAAAGATGCTTTTTCCAAATCAGTTCACATCCACAGGTTCCGGGTACTAGGATGTGGACATATCTTTTTTGGAGGGACCACAATTCAACCACTCTACCATGTAAAATTACTTTTGAAAATCATGTCAGCAAATCCATTTAAAATGAAATCTGTATTCTTGTAGTATTTTCAGATTTATTTATTTATTTATCTATTTATTTATTTATTTATCTATTTATTTTTTGGCTGTACAACACGACATATGGGATCTTAGTTCCCTGACCAGGGGTCGAACCTGCACCGCCTGCAGTGGAAGCATGGAATCTTAACCACTGGACTGCTAGGGAAGTCCTCAGATTTTAAAACAATGTTCTGTGTTGCATGTAGTACTTTTAATACTTGGTGTTCCTGCCCCTCTAAGCTTTCTCTCTTCCTAAAGACAAACATGCGGTGACATCTTCTGCAGCTCCTGTCATCTGGAACAGCCATCCTGACTGTCTTCACCACATCAACTCATGATCTCATTTCAAGTCTCATCTGGAAATATCCTCTCTCCTCTCGTTTCTCCTTGACCGCTGTCTTTGACTTGACTCCCATTAGCACTCACACTGTGCAATCCCAGAATTCAGCACATCTGGCCAAAGGAGTATTATCTCAGCTGAGGGGGTTTCATCAATCACAGAGTGGAAGACTCCCAAAGCTCCCATCACTTGTCCCAACAGAAGCCCACCCTCCTTCCCCATCCAGGTCTGCCTCAATGCTAAGATCCAGCCTTGGGAATGGAACTTTCCAATGACAATTTCTCTTCTGGGTTGGAAGGACTGACTGGTCGATTTTGCAATTCACCTGGTTGAAAACATAGTCTGGAAATTTATGTACCTTGGAGATGTGCTTCTTAGGTGTGCATGAAGGGCAAAAAGATTTCTCAAAGCAAACAGACGTTAGGAGAGAAAGGTGTATTGTGCCTTTTTGCTAAATAAAATATGTGAGCTGAGGGCCCCCTAATGCATCAGGTTTAATGAAATGCATTTCACGTGCCCGATTTGAAAGAATAGAAAAGACGTGATGTTTTTCCCATGGAAATATGTCAGACCAATCTATGTTAGGGTCTGACATATTTGCCAGTGAATATTTCCAGCACACCAAGTACTATATCCTTTGAATTTAATTCTGAAGTTCATCAATGTTTCCTTCCTAGAAGAAAAGGAGATGAATATTAGAAAACAAAATTTTGAAACTCATAAGAGTTTTCTGTGTTCAAGTGTCTCAATATCAACCTCATCACTATCTGTTCGAAATTTAATTTTCAAAAAATATTTCCTGTCTCCACAGACATGGATAATGACATTACTGCATTGCTCCTTCCTCTTTCCTCACAAAATTCTTGGGAATATTTCTTCTTCAGGTGGAGTGTGTTTTGGGCATTCATCAGGATAATGCCTCAGCATTTCATTTGTTTTCCTCAAGCTCTTCCTTATCTGTAGGTTAATATTTTGCTTTTTGTAAAGGCAGTAGATGGAAAAAATGAATTATTTCAGACATACCACCTCTCTCCTTCCTTTTAACCAAGAAAGGACCAAACTCTGTCCCATCCCTCATTCTTCTTCTTGGTATATTGATGGAAAATCATTATGCCTTCAGTTCCTCTTCTCAAGTCATTTGGGATAATAAGAATACATAATACTTACCAGGTATGTCTGCCTGGTGGTGTTACTCTATAACTGCGTCTATTTTGGGTTGGGGTAGGGAGGGAAGATGAAGGTTTATATACAAGAAAGTCACAAAGAAGAGGCCTTCATAAGGAATCCTAGCCCAACAGGTGACCACGGCTCCAAATAGTTCCCTGCTTCATCACGCAAAGCTAGAACACATCCCAAGCTCCGTCAATATATTCACCTGAGATGTTAATTCATAAAGTAAGCCATGAGCTCTACAGTTTGTTAAAAGTAGGGGAAGGATATTCTTCTAGTTCCGTTTTTTAGAGATCATAGACCACGGGGGCATCGGGTCCTCTTACAAGGACCTCAGATCCTGTATGAAGTAGCAGTTGGCCAGATAAGAACTTCTGCTCTCAACTTACCCCCAAACGAAGCAAAGTCTAGAGCAGAACTAAAGTTCCCAATCGAAGTTACATTCAGTCTTACTTTTTTCAAAGACAGAAACTATCCAAGATTTCATAGTCCTCATATAGTTCATTCAAGAGGCAATTTCCCAGACTGAAGGTAGAAATTCTAGGTCTTCTCTGTTAACCGTCCCTGTTTCCTGCTCACAGCCTAACCGCCTCTTCCACAGGAAGTGTCTTGTCTACAGTTCCAGCCGAACCAACCTGGCACTTCTGGAGCTGAGGACAAGTTGTACGATGTACAGTTTGTGAACTCTGTGGCTTGGTGGTACAAGGAAAGTGAAAAATATGAAAGAAAAGAGAGAGGGAAAATACTCTGTCTTCCTCACCTGGATCAAACTTCTATTCCTTATGGTTTTGCCGCCTGAAATGCCTCTCTGTCTTCTCCACCTGGGAAAATCTTACCACCCCTTCAAGGCTGTCCAACAAACTCCTGTTGACAGAATTAATGATGGCAAGATGTGTAAGCCCCAAGTTTTTAGAAAACATCGAAGGTTTGTGAGAAAAGGCAGGAGGGTGTGGGTGTATAGCTGTTGGCAGGAAAGTAGGACAGGGTGGTACAAAAATACATTTTATTTAGGCTTTTGCTGTGTATGAAGGATTCCAATGTTTCATACAGGCATCTTTGATCAGACACACACAGATAAAAAGGTCTTGTGAAGGTGTAGACAGAGATCGGAGTGATGCAGCCACAAGTCAAGGAACACCAAGGATTGCCAGGAGCCACCAGAAGTCAGGAGAGCGGCACAGAAGAGATTCTCCCTCAGACCCTCCAGGAGGAACCAACCTTGCCTTGATTTCAGACTTCTAGCCTCCAGAACTGTGAGAGAGTAAGTTTCTGTTATTTTAAGCCATGAAGTGTGTGGTTATTTATTATGGAAGCCCTAGGAATCTAATACAGATTTTTGCCTAGAGGGTAAAGTGTGTCTGGTATAATGAGTTTCAAGGAAGGTGAATTTATCATGATCTCTAATGGATTTAAGAAAAATTTTTGGCAAAAATTTATAGAACACTAATTGTGTGCAGGTCCCTGTTCTCTTGCGGTTTTTAGGCCCGTGGAAGCCATAAACCAATGCTAATGAATGCCTAGTTACAAAATAGATGAGTTCTCTGAAAGAAAGAGCAGGTTCTATGAGAATATAGAAGGAGACCAACCTCTAGAGAGGAGTCAGCAAGAATTCTTTGAGGACGTGACTCAATGAGCAGGACTCAGGGAGGATAGTCCCATGGCCCTTTGCTTCCTGCTAAACATTGCATATGGCGCTGGGGGGTTTTCCAGTCAATGTGAATGTACCTCTCCATGCTTTAAATAATGTTTTGTGAGCTTCCTGATACCTTGAAGGTTTACTAAATGGAGTTTGGGATCTACTAATTTGAGCAACAGACAATGAAAGAGGGCGCATACGTTCTTTTAGGCAGTAGATTCGTCTTCTCCTGTATCTTCATCTTCCTTCAATGCTAAGCGCTTTCCTGGGATACTAAGAGATGTGTTGGGCACAGGGGGTGGAGAGATGGGGTTCCCCACTCCAGTAAATTTTAGAAGAACTCTATTAAATGAAAAGAAATGAATTTCTTTTCTGAAAGGCTTTTTGTAAGCTTTAATATGCCAATTTGAATTGTGAAGCTCCACGTGGGTGATATAATATGCCACATCCCTGAAATCTTTTTTTTTTTTTAATTAATTTATTTATTTTTGCTGTGTTGGGTCTTCGTTTCTGTGTGAGGGCTTTCTCTAGTTGCGGCGAGCCGGGGCCACTCTTCATCGCGGTGCGCGGGCCTCTCACTATCGCGGCCTCTCTTGTTGCGGAGCACAGGCTCCAGACGCGCAGGCTCAGGAGTTGTGGCTCACGGGCCTAGTTGCTCCGCGGCATGTGGGATCCTCCCAGACCAGGGCTCGAACCCGTGTCCCCTGCATTAGCAGGCAGATTCTCAACCACTGCGCCACCAGGGAAGCGCCCCCTGAAATCTTTGAATCAGAATCCTTTTATCACAGAGCAGCTCACGGAACTAGTGTTTGTGTAACCCATTTTGAAGAACGCTGCCTCAGGGCAACTATCACTTGCTCTGATTGATTTCCATTTTCCTTCTCTTCTCTTTCTTCCAAGGTGCCTTCCAACAACTCCCAGAACAGAACTGGGCACCCCACACCTAGAAGACCCTGTCCAGGACCACTAGACCCCCAGGTCTGTCCTCACTGCAACATGAGGGAATGTGGCTATATCCACAAATGAAAGACATCACCTAAGTGGTAAATGTAAAAGGAAAAGTCCAGGAAAGACCTTGGTTGAAAGACTCCCCCTGCCTCTTTCTGACTGCTCGCTCCTCCACACACCCTGAACCATGTAGAGACTCTTGTAAGTAGAACATCAACAAAGGTATTAGTAGAAACATGGGTAACAGATAGGGTCTGATGACCGGACACTCCCTTTGCGCAAGACAAACCAACCTCCAAGCAGAATGGCCTGTGATTGACACTTGTGTTCTATGTGGTCCACAGTCTTCTGGCATTATTTTGTTGCATTCTGGAATACACAATTAAAAGCACTGAGGCGGAAGAAGCAAAAAGCATTAAATACTTCCATAACTTAGCAATAGATACACACAATGACGTGTCACAGATCCATTTCAGTTCCCCGAACAGTCTCCTGAATGTCCTCATTTCCATATACACTCCATCAGCGACTTGCTCTCTTAGGCTCTCGAACAAGTCATATAACTTCCTGGTGCTGCAGTTCTCCATTTTCAACTGAGAGAAATAACTTCACTGCTGTTGTATGTTCAAGGCACAGATGGTAAAGTGCTGTGAAATACTCGTGTAAATGGAACGTCTACCAACCGGGCCAAACCAAAGACAGCATTAGTCAGAAGTCCACCTGAAGAGTGGACATTGTTGCGACTTCTTGCATTAAAGCTCAGACAATGCAGGCCTCCTCAGAGAGAACACGTTACCTGTTTAAGAGTAATTTGACTTTGCAGGAAAGAAGTGGACTTTAGGTTTGAATCTCGGATGCTCGCACAAAGCCAGGTGACTCTGGGCAACTCACTCTTCTTTAAAATGGGAATAAAGACATGTACCTTGCAGAGTATTTGCAAGGAGTAGAGATAAACATGCAGAATCCTTGGAACATAGTAGACGGCCAATAAATAGAGGCTGTTATACTTCCCCTGTATTTACTGCATCCTATTTGAAAGCGAATCCCACCCTCCACTACACCCCCCTCCTCCATTAACTCAAGGCTTTATACCTATGGGAAAGCCATCACAGAAGCCAGCCAGGGTCACCAGAAGCTGACTGTTGGCCTTTACCTTCTGTGTGCTTTGTACATTCATTCATTCCGCAAGTATTTCTTGAGCACCTACTACATGCCAAGCACTAGATCTTGTCCCCTCTTGCTTTCCAGCGTCACCGATGTCCACTGTTAACCAGACCTGCTTGACCCCTCAGATTCTCCTTTGTTCATCGTTCCCAGGTACATGCTCAACCCTGAACCTCCCTCAGGCCACCTGGGACAGTCGTGCAGACTGTGCTCTACACAAGCCTTGCGGCAGCCTGGTTCTTCCTTCCTGCTTATCCTCCCTGCCTACATGCACCTAGGGGATCTTTCTGAGCTTATGATAATATGCAAAACTAATACAGTAAGATCCTAGAACCAGACTGGAGACCACAGTGAGGGGAGAAAATGTTCCTCCTCAGCTCAGCTCTGCCCCTCGAGCAGGACAACATTCTGCCTGCGGGGCAACATTATTAATCACTATAGTGCCGATATGTTTGTCTTTTCCTTTAATGCTCAAGGGAAACTTGTGGAAAACGTTATCATTTCCATTTTATCAATAAAGAAAGAGAGACAGAGGAATTAAATAATTTGCCCAAGGTCACAGAGCCAATGAATGGCTGCGTTAGGACCAAAACTCAGTTCTCTTGACTCCCATGCCTGTTTCCCCGTGAGGCAGGTGGTCCAGCAGCACTGTCTAATAGAACCTTCTATGATGATGGAAATGTTCCATATCTGCAGTGTCTAATATGGTAGCTTCCAGCTAAAGTGGCTATTGAGCACATGAAATGTGGCTAGTGCAACTGAGGACCTAGATTTGATTTGATTTGATTTGATTTTAATTAATTTAAATTTAAATAGCTATGTGTGACTAGTGGCTACCATATGGCACAATGCAGGTAGGGCCTTAGTGCTAAACCCGAGCTGCACAGAGAGGAGTTCCGAGTCGCCCTTGTCTTTCCATAGGCACCATGCCCTAGAGCCTTCCTTCTCCGTTCCAAGCCCCAGACCCAAGTGAACCTACTCATAAAGAATCATGGAGTGTCCCCAGAACCCTTGAAGAGGGTGCTGACCCTAGACATGGTCAGAGCCCACAGACTTCCCAAATGGTCTGATGAGAGCTGGGACAAAAAGGGCCCACCTACGGATCACTTGCACCTCCCATGAAGCCTCAATTTTCCCCATCAGTTTCAGTACCTCCAGATCATGCCTTTGAAGACGAAAGGAAATTGATTGCTATTAAGCCATTATCACCCTTGGAAATTAATTAGTTGAGCAGTAACCTCCCAGGATCGAGAGACAGGCTTAGAGAGAGGAAGAAAAAGGAACGTGGCATCACCTAGGACAGAAGCGCAGATGAGAGGCTCCCAGTGGAATCCAGTCTAAACTCTTGTTTTATTTTGGCCAATGTAAACTGTAACACAAAAGGTTAAATTAACTGGATTTCCAATATTTAAACATAATAAAATTTCAGATGAAAACTGGTTATCCCATACTCCTGGAACCTTGGGCCATCTTGCGATGCCCTGTTTCATTAGTATGACTAGCTTCAGTCACCTGAAGCAGTAGCTGCCCTGTTGAGATGGACAAGAAGCTGGCCAGTTTTCTGCAGCCCCTACCACTGGCTCCCCACGACATCTTTCTTACTCACTAGGTTGATCTGGCTGATATCTGTAGGCATTTGCGGTTTGATCCCAAAGTAGGTGTGCAGGCCTGGGCAAGGTGCCTCTGCAAAGGGCTGGGATAACACAACAGTGCTCGCTTGGTGTCTGGAGGCCCAGGGGGTGCATGTTGGGAGAGGACATAGAAAAGGGGCCCCCAGAAGGAGGGAGGGAGGGAGCTGGAGCACACGCAAATGAAACACCACCACCTCTGCACTCCGCCTCCTACCCCACCTGCATTGCTTTGTGCCAGACGTTTCCTGGAACGTCTTGATCTCCAGCCCCCAGAGCTTTTCACTTCTACTTTCTTCCAGTACCTAGAACAATGCCAACCACGCAGAAAGAACTCAAGAAATGTGAGTCATTCACAATAAAATGCACTCAATTCAGATGCCTCTGTCAGACTCCCCCGTTATTGCTGCAACCTGTCATTCCCCCCGCGGAGTGCTTCTGTATACTCTCTCCTTCTTAAACTCACGCTGAATATCTGTAGTTAATCCCCACTGAGGTGGGTTTCTTCATTCCAGACCTCCACCCACATGACTGGCCCAACCAAGTAATGGCACAACAGAAGATGCAATTCCCTCGTGTCTCTTGACATGGTCCTGGAAGCTGGGTCAAAAATGAGTACCTGAGCTGTGACCCATTATATGACTTGAACACTTTTTCGCTTTCTCCTTTTGTCATTCAGTCTGTTCGCTCGAGATTTTCTCCAGATAGAGAGGAAGGAATCTGGAAATGTCACTAGCCCACAAGCTCTGTGGAAACAGGAGCTATGCGTTTTCATTGTACTCCTAACGCTAGAGGAGTCTATGGCACAGAATAGGGGTTCTCCAGATAAAGTTCTGAGTTAGCACAAGTGTGAACAGAAAAATAAGGAAACCCAAGACTAGGGAGGGATCAAGGACACAGGCTCAAAATACTGCTGTACCTTTTTCCACCTATGTTAGCTAATTCACATAATCTACCTGAGCTTCTCTTTCCTGATCTATGAAAAATAACTAGTAATATATAACCTGTTGTTGACTGGTATAATCCTTAGTCAGTCAGAATGTCACTTAGCAGCAAAAAGCATACAAATTTTTAAGAATATTGACTCAGTGATTCTGATCCTAGGAGCTCATTTTAAGGAATGAATTCAGCAGAAACAACACTTATGTTTATTAGGAATTATAGTCAGTAATGAAATATTTAATGTTACCTAACTATTCACACTAAGGAAATGATCACCCACGTATAGTATTAAAACATGACAGATGATTTTTCATCAATAAAAATTAATGTTTGTGAAGACTATTTAAACATACAGAATCTATCATCCTTAATGCCATTAGAGTATTCCTTTAAACATAAAATCTCTTCATATTGCTACCCTGCTTAAAATGATTCAATGGTTAAAAACTCAGGGGTGGGACTGCTTAGTTAATGTTTATGTATATAAGAAACGGCCAGACCATTTTCCAAAGCGGATGGACCATTTTATTTTCACGTCAGCAGCGTCTGAGAGGTCCAGTTCCTCCACATCTTCGTCAGCACTTGTTATGGTCAGTCTTTTAATTTTAGGCAAGCTAACAGGTATTTACTAGTATCCTGTTGTGGTTTTAATTTACATTTCTTTATGATTAATGACGCTAAACATCTTTTCATGTGCTTATCATATATTTGTATGGTTATTTACCCAAGAGAACTAGAATCTCATGTCTACAAAAAGATTTGTACATGAATGATTATAGCAACCTTACAATAGTTCAAAACCGGAAACCCAAATACCTGTCAACAGATGAATGGATAAACAAATTGTGATATACTCATACAATGGAATACTACCTAGCAATAAAAAGGAAGGAACTTTTGATACACCCAAGAACATGGATGAATTTCAAAGACATACTGAGATAAAAGAGAGCATACTGTAGGATTCTATCAATATGACATTTTAGCATAGGCAGAATTAATCTATTATGACTGAAAACAGATAAGTGGCTACCTCGAGCTGGGAATGGAGGAGGGCACTGCAGAGGAGCACAGGAAGCTTTTGGGGTAGATGGAAAAATGTACTATTATCTTTATTGGGGCAGTAGTTACACAGGTATATATGTCTGTCAAAACTCACCAAACTACACACTTAAAATGGGTGTATTTTAGAAAGGGAAAAACCTGCAACCAAGGATGCTCTACTCAGCAAGGCTTTCATTCAGATCTGATGGAGCGACCAAAAGGTTTACAGACAAGCAAAAGATAAAAGAGCTCAGCACCACCACTTTACAAGAAATGTTAAAGGGACTTCTCTAAGCGAAAAGAAAAGGCCACAAATAGAAACGTGAAAATTACAAAAGGAAAAAGCTCAATGGTAAAGGCAAATATACAGTTAAGTAGTGAATCAACCATGTTTAAAGCTAGTAGGAAGGTTACAAGACAAAAGTAGTAAAATCATCTACATCCACAGTAAGTAGTTAAGGGATACACAAAACAAAAAGATGGAAAATATGTCAGAAACCGTAAATGTGGAGTGGGAGCAGGGGTATAAAAATGCAGGATTATCAAAAGGTGTTTGAACTTAAGAGATCAGCAACTTAAAATAATCATATATATGGCTATACATAAACCTTACAGTAACCACGAACCAAAAATCTGTAGTAGATATACACACAGAATAAAGAAAGGAATCCAAACATAACACTAAAGGCAGTCTTCAAATCACAAGGGAAGAGAACAAAAGAAGAAAATCATCCCCCAAACAATTAACAAAATGGCAATAAGTACATACCTATCAATAATTCCTTTAAATGTAAATGGCCTATATGCTCCAATCAAAAGACACAGAGTGGCTGAATGGATACAAAAGCGAGACCCATATACATGCTGCCAACAAGACACTCATTTCAGATCTAAAGACACACAGCCTGAAAGTAAGAGGATGGAAAAAGCTATTCCATGCAAATAGAAATTAAAAGAAAACCAGGTTAGCAATACTTATGTCAGACAAAATAGACTTTAAAACAAAGACTGTAAGGAGAGACAAAGACATTACATAATGATTAAAGGATCAATCCAGAAAGAAGGTATAACAATTGTAAACATACAAGCACCCAACATAGGAGCACCTAAACACATAAAACAAATATGAACAGACATAAAGGGAGAAACTGACAGTAATACGATAATAGTAGGGGTCTTTAACACCCCACTTACATCAATGGATAGGTCATCCAGACAGAAAAGCAACAAAGAAACACAGGACTTAAATGACACATTAAAACAAAATGGCTTAATATTAATAGAACGTTCTATCCTAAAGTAACAGAATACACATTCTTTTCAAATATACATGGAACATTCTCCAGGATAGATCACACACTAGGCCAAATGCCCATCAATAGATGAATGGATAAAGATATATAATGAAATATTATATAAAAAGAATGAAATCTTGCCATTTGTGACATGAATGAACCTAGAAGGTATTATGCTAGGTAAAGTAAGTCAGACAGAGAAAGACAAATACTGTATGGTTTCACTTATCTGTGGAATCTAAAAAACAAATGAACAAGCATAACAAAACAAAAACAGAGTTATAGATACAGAATACAAACAGATGGTTGCCAGAAGGGAGGGGGTTAGGGGGAGGAAAGAAATAGGTGAGGGAGATTAAGAGGTAGAAACTTCCAGGTGCACAATAAATGAGTCACGCGTATGAAATGTACAGTGTGGGGAATATGGTCAATAACCATGTAATATCTTTGTATGGTGACATATTGTAACTAGACTTATTGTGCTGATCATTTTGAAATGTGTAGAAATGCCAAATCACTGTGCTGCGTAAAAGGAAGTAACATAGTGTTATAGGTCAATTATGCTTCAGAAACAAACAAACAAACAAACTCATTGAAAAAGACATCAGGGAGTTCCCTGGTGGCCTAGTGGTTAGGATTCTGGGCTTTCACTGCCATGGCCCAGGGTTCAATCTCTAGTCAGAAAACTGAGATCCCATAAGCCAGGTGGCCAAAAATAAATAAATTAATTAATTTAATTAAATTAAAAATAAAAAAGAGAGGTCAGATTTGTGGTTACCAGAGGTGGGGATGGTGGGAGGGGGGATTGGATGAAGGCAGTCAAAAGGTACAAACTTCCAGTTCTAAGATAAATAAGTACTAGGGATGTAATGTACAACATGATGAATATAATGAACACTGTTGTATGTTATATATGAACATTGTGAAGAGGGTAAACCCTAAGGGTTCTCATAACAGGGAAAACTTTTTTATTTCTGTTTCTTTAATTTGGTAACTATATGAGATGATGGATGTTCACTAAATTTATTGTGATAATCATTTTCTGATGTATGTAAGTCAAATCATTATGCTATACACCTCAAATTTTTACAGTGCTGCGTGTCAATTGTATCTCAATAAAACGGAAGAAAAAAATAAAATGGGTGTGTCTTATTGTATTTTAAATGTACCTTAATAAAGTTCATTTAAAAAGAAAAACATATTCAATTGCTCCTCGTTACTTAGGAATAAAGTAAAAAAAAAATTAGTATTATACACAAGGTCTTTGATGATATGACCCCTTTCTATTTCTCCAACTTTATTTCCTACTAGAATCTCACCAATTTTATTCCTGTCATACTGAAATACCTGTTGCTTCCCTGTCACTGTATTTTCTTCATGCCTCTGTATCTTTTTTTTTTTTTTTTTTTTGCAGTACGCGGGTCTCTCACTGCCGTGGCCTCTCCCATTGCGGAGCACAGGCTCCGGACGTGCAGGCTCAGCGGCCATGGCTCACGGTCCCAGCCACTCCGCGGCATGTGGGATCTTCCCGGACCGGGGCATGAACCCGTGTCCCCTGCATCGGCAGGCGGACTCTCAACCACTGCGCCACCAGGGAAGCCCATGCCTCTATATCTTTATAAATGTTATTCCCATTTCCTGGA
Source organism: Stenella coeruleoalba (assembly GCF_951394435.1). NCBI lineage: Eukaryota > Metazoa > Chordata > Mammalia > Artiodactyla > Delphinidae > Stenella > Stenella coeruleoalba. The sequence continues at coordinate 22,116,289 of NC_137164.1, read as the reverse complement.
ATCCAAACCCCACCCCCTGCCACCTTGTAATTTGACTCACTCCTATTCATCCTTCAAGATCAACTCAAGCCTGCCTGAATTTCTCTCCAAGGCTGAATCCAGTACCTGTCTGATGTGTTCTCATAGCGTCCTACGTGTACCTCTAGACCCATGTTTTCACACTGTGGTATCATGGCTAATATTCTTACTATGCTCTGAGCATCTTAAAGCCTGGGTCTGTCTTATTACATTCTTAATCCCTAACACAGAGCTGGACACATGTTGCTTAGTAAATGTTGAATGAATGAATGAACAACGCCCTGCCTACCCTCAAAAGGACCCAGTGAGGATCAAGTGAGATAAGGGGTGTGGCTTTCTGTACTCCATTATATGGGTGTCTGGCCCCATAATACAATTGTGCCTTCTGAGAACTTCCACCTCCATCCCAGGGTACAGCCAGTAAAGAGAACTTGCCCGTTCCTGTCTTGTGATCAGGGTGAGAAACCCCCCAAGATGGCATGAGTTTCCGAGCTCCTCAAGAAGCAGTCTAAAGAAGTTTGATTCCACTGACTGACTGAGTTGACAGGCGGTAGGTAGCTGCTACCCCCGTCTGTGGGGTAGCATACCCCAAACCACAGCTGTTCATTCCTACAACATTTTTCTCTGTTCTATATAATAATCGTTAATTGATTTATGTAACTAAATTGGATGTGCACTTCTAAGAACAGCTGTTTTAGCTTAACGTACACTCTTTAATTCCTGAAGGGTCTGACAAGCGGTGTCACCAATACCTGCCCAGGCAGACGCGAGGACCTCATTCTCCGAGACTCCCTTGGCTATCCACCTGATGACATGGAGTTGGAGCAGCTCCTTTCCATGACTGTGATTTATTTTCTTCCCCTTTGCCAGAGCCAGAACTCCGCCAAACCCCTCCCCCTTTCACCACCTTGCTGTTTCCCCAACATCTCGCCAGCACCCAGACCATTCCGTCAACATGACCTCCAGCACACACACCTGGCTGATGAAGAGTGACAGCCAACCTAGATGTCATTTTCTCCAATGAAGGGAATGAAGATATTTTTATACCATCATTCCTTGACCTTTTCCTCCTACTTTTGTTTCAAAAGCCTTCCAGCTAGAATTCATCGGAAAGTCATTCAGCCTCTGGTCCTGGACAATGGTCACTGGTGGTCTTTTTCACTGTCTGACACTGAAGGTCAATCTGGCCAAGTAAATACTGGTGAGTGACTTCACCAAGTCAGTGCTCAAAAGCAAGGGGGTGAACCTCCAGAGGGGAGAGTAGGGAGAAGGTTGATGAGAGGGGAAAATACCATTAAATATAGAGTTGGGTTTTCAAATTATGAGGAAGGATTCCTTTGTTCATTCCTTCATTCATGCATTCATTTGTTCTTTCAATCTGGCTAGATCTCCCAGAAAAAGGCCAAGTGTGGCCTTATCTCTAACGTGGGCCCAGGGCTCTGGTTCTGTCGGGGGCTCCAAAGTCCCCCAACCTCACTTCCAGGCTCACCCTGGAGAGTGATGTTTTGTGGACATTCAAATCCACAGAGCACTTACACATGGTTCTTTTGGGAGGTGGGAGGTGGAACGGCCATTATCAGCAATCTCTTCTCAGCCACAAGAACAGACAACCTAAGCCTCACATAGCGTCGGGCAGGGAATTCGGGGACTGGAATGTTTGCTCGTATTTTCCTAAAATATCCAGTGAACCATGAACCTAAACTCCACACCTGAGGCAAACTGGGAATTGCTATTTTAACAAAGCACAGTTTAGAAAACAAGCTGCACACGATCTGCGATTTGGGCCGGCCCCAGAGAGACTTCCGGCAGCATTTCACGGGTGACTAACACTCAAGTTAAAAATCAACACGGGTTTTCCAAGCACAGCCTCTCTGAGGGTAAAAGGTAGACTTTTCCCGTGTCTGCTAGAGCTTGCTTCAATGTGCTTTGTCACATGGGTTCTGGAAGGAAGCGTTTCCTGGACATACAAAAGAGCTTTTGAGGTGTTTGTGAGTACTGCTGTCTAATCTAGGTAGGCTCTCTCCTCTCGGTCTCTTGGCATATCTCTGGCAGAGAAGGACAAGAGAGAGCACGTGTAACGTGAGACAGGAAATGCGCTAATTTCACAAACAGGTGTAGAGCTCCTCCCTCCCATGGGGCCACGGGGGAATACCACGATGACTAAGCTGCCTTCGAATGAAGGCAGATAGGAAAACAAAACAATGCAGCCAAGTGCTGAATAAGGTTTGTACCAAGGGCCGTGGAACACAGAGAAGGAATAATTAATTTTGTCAGAGGCAGTTAAGGAAGGTTGTGTAGCTGGTACCTTGACAAGTGAGTTGGAATGTCCAGGTGAGCCAGGAGAAGAAAGGCTTTCCAGGGGAGGGAACAGCAGACACAAAGCATGGAGGTAGGGGCGGGGTCAAGATGGCAAGCTAGGAGGACATGGAATTTGCGTCTCCTCACAACTAGGGCACCTACCAGGTACCGGTGGGGGACCATGGACATCTAAGGGGACGGGAGGAACCCCCAGCCACCAGGTAGGACGGTAGGGTGTGGGGAAGTGAAGGGGGAGGACAAGTGGAGGTGGAACGGGACTGGCGCCCCTGAGGGGTGGCTGGGGGATGGGAGAAGTTCCTACAGCCAGCAGGACCCACCCACGGTTAGGGGTCCAGCGGCGACGGGGGAGACCCTGGGGGAGATGGGGGGAGGGGAGCAAAGGAATGGAAGGGAACAGGGCCAGCGCTTTCCCTGTCCACTTAGGCACCGGAGAGCCTGTTGGGCTCATAGGCCTAATCCTCTGCCCTCGGAGCCTCCCTCCTGCCGTGCAGAGCCCAAGCCCCGCCCCTAACGCCCCCTTAGGGCCCCACCTCTACACTCAGAGACCCCCTCTGAAACCCCCTCCAAGGCGCTGGGCCTAAGCCCCACCCACACACCCTCAGGCAGGGCCTTACCCCCAGACTCCCGAACTCCACACTGGAGAGGCGCTCCTTTCCACGTGCTGCCTCTCCCCTTCCCCACTCAGGTCCTAAGCAGAGGCCCGCACCACGCTTGAACGTCACCCCACCTAGGCCCCGCCCCACACTCAAACATCACGCCCCCACCAGCCTAGGTCCCGCCCCACCCAAAACCCCACCCCTAAGTTCCACCCCCCTAAACTCCACCCCCATAGCCAAGACTTTTTTTTCCTCTTTTCTTTTTTCCTCTTTTACACTTTTTTTTTTTTTTTTTTTGCGGTGCGCGGTCCTCTCACTGCCGTGGCCTCTCCCGTTGCGGAGCACAGGCTCCGGACGCACAGGCTCAGCGGCCATGGCTCACGGACCCAGCCGCTCAGCGGCATGTGGGATCCTCCCAGACCGGGGCATGAACCCGTGTCCCCTGCATCAGCAGGCAGACTCTCAACTACTGCGCCACCAGGGAAGCCCTTTATTCCTCTTTTAGATTGGGGTTCTGTTTTACCTTGTAGATTCATTATTGTTGATTTTTTAATATTTTTATTTTTCCTAATAAATCTTTTATTTTTCTAATTTTATTTTATTCTTTATACTTTCTTATTGTTCTATCCTTTTGGGTTGTTCCCCCCCACACACTTTTTTTTTTCTTTTTTTCTGTGGTGGTTTTATTTTACGTTGTTGCAGTTGTTTCAATTATAGTTTTATTTTTCCTAATATATTTTTTATCTTTCTAATTTTATTTTGTTTTTTATTCTTTGATATTGTACTGCTCTTTTTTTTCTTTCTTTCTTCCTTTTTTGTTTTTTCCTTTACCATGCCAGAAAGCTTGCGGGATCTTGCTTCCCAGGCTGGAGGTTGGGCATAAGCTCCTGTGGTGGGAGCTCTGAGTCCAAACGTCCGGACTAACAGAGAACCTCAGGCCCCAGGGAATAAGTGGAGTGAGGCCTCCCGGAGGTCCTCTTCTGAGCACCAAGACCCAGCTCTATCCAACTGCCTGCAAACTCCACTCCTGCAAACGTCTCACACCAAACAACCAATAAGACAGGAATACAGCACCACCCATCAAAAAAAAAAAAAAAAAAAAAATGAAACGACAAAAAAATACGTTACAGACAAAGGAGCAAAGTAAAAACCTACAAGACCAAATAAATGAAGATTAAATAGGCAACCTACCTGAAAAAGAATTCAGAATGATGATAGCAAAGGTGATCCAAAATGTTGGAAACAGAAAGGAGAAAATACAAGACACTTTAACAAGGATATAGAAGAACTAAAGAGCAAACAAACAGTGATGAACAACACAATTACTGAAATTAAATTTACTCCAGAAGGAATCAATAACAGAATAACTGAGACAAAAGAACGGATAAGTGAGCTGGAAGATAAAATGGTGTAAATAACTACCAAGGAGCAGAGTAAAGAAAAAAGAATGAAAAGAATTGAGGACAGTCTCAGAGACCTCTGGGACAACATTAAATGCACCAACATTCGAATTATAAGGGTCCCAGAAGAAAAAGAGAAAAAGAAAGCATCTGAGAAAATATTTGAAGAGATTAGAGTCAAAAACTTTCCTAACATGGGAAAGGAAATAGTCAGTCAAGTCCAGGAAGCACAGAGTGTCCCATACAGGACAAACCCAAAGAGAAACATGCTGAGACATATTAATCAAACTATCAAAAATTAAATACAAAGAAAAAATATTAAAAGCAACAAGGGAAAAGCAACAAATAACATACAACGGAATCCCCATAAGGTTAACAGATGATGGTTCAGCAGACACTGCAAGCCAGAAGGGAGTGGCAGGACCTATTTAAAATGATGAAAGGGAAAAACCTACAACCAAGATTACTCTATCCAACAAGGATCTCATTCAGATTCGATGGACAAATTAAAACCTTTACAGATAGGCGAAAGTTAAGAGAATTCAGAACCACCAAACCAGCTTTACAACAAATGCTAAAGGAACTTCTCTAGGCAGGAAACACAGAGAAGGAAAAGACCTACAACAACAAACCCAAAACAATTAAGAAAATGGTAATAGGAACATATATATCGATAATTACCTTAAATATAAATGGATTAAATACTCCAGACAAAAGACATAGACTGGCTGAGTGGATACAAAAACAAGAGCTGTACATATGCTGTCTACAAGACACCCACTTCAGACCTAGGGACACATACAGACTGAAGTGAGGGGTTGGAAAAAGATATTCCATGCAAATGGAAATCAAAGGAAACCTGGAGTAGCAATTCTCATATCAGACAAAATAGACGTTAAAATAAAGACTATTACAAGAGACAAAGAAGGACACTACATAATGATCAAGGGATCGATCCAAGAAGAAGATATAACAATTGTAAATATTTATGAACCCAACAAAGGAGCACCTCAATACATAAGGCAAATGCTAACAGCCATAAAAGGGGAAATCCACAGGAACAAAATAATAGTAGGGGACTTTAACACCCCACTTTAACCAATGGACAGATCATCCAAAATGAAAATAAATAAGGAAACACAGGCTTTAAATGACACATTAAACAAGATGGACTTAATTGATATTTATAGGACATTCCATCCAAAAACAGCAGATTACACTTTCTTCTCAAGTGTTCATGGAACATGCTCCAGGATACACCATATATTGGGTCACAAATCAAGCCTTGGTAAATTTAAGAAAATTGAAATCATATCAAGTATCTTTTCCGACCACAACACTGTGAGACTAAATTTCAATTACAGGAAAAAAACTTTAAAAAATACAAACACATGGAGGCTAAACAATACGCTACTAAATAACCAAGAGATCACTGAAGAAATCAAAGAGGAAATCAAAAAATACCTAGAAAAAAATGACAATGAAAACACGATGACCCAAAACCTATGGGATGAAGCAAAAGCAGTTCTAAGAGGGAAGTTTATAGCAATACAATCCTACCTCAAGAAACAAGAAACATCTCAAATAAACAACCAAACCTTACACCTAAAGCAATTAGAGAAAGAAGAACAAAAAAACCCCCCAAACTTAGTAGAAGGAAAGGAATCATAAAGATCAGATCAGAAATAAATGAAAAAGAAATGAAGGAGACAGTAGCAAAGATCAATAAAACTAAAAGCTGGTTCTTTGAGAAGATAAGCAAAATTGATAAACCATTAGCCAGACTCATCAAGGAAAAAAAGGGAGAAGACTCAAATCAATAGAATTAGAAATGAAAAAGGAGAAGTAACAATTGACTGAAGAAACACAAAGGATCATGAGAGATTACTACAAGCAACTATATGCCAATAAAATGGACAACCTGGAAGAAATGGACAAATTCTTAGAAAAGCACAACCTTCCAAGACTGAATCAGGAAGAAATAGAAAATATAAACAGACCAATCACAAGCACTGAAATTGAGACTGTGATTAAAAATCTTCTAACAAACAAAAGGCCAGGACCAGAGGGCATCACAGGCGAATTCTATCAAACATTTAGAGAAGAGCTAACACCTATCCTTCTCAAACTCTGCCAAAATATAGCAGAGGGAGGAACACTCCCAAACTCATTCTATGAGGCCACCATCACCCTGGTACCAAAACCAGACAAAGATGTCACAAGGAAAGAAAACTACAGGCCAATATCACTGAGGAACATATATACAAAAATCCTCCACAAAATACTAGCAAACAGAATCCAGCAGCACATTAAAGGATTATACACCATGATCAAGTGGAATTTATCCCAAGAATGCAAGGATTCTTCAATATACACAAATCAATCAATGTGATAAACCATATTAACAAATCAAAGGAGAAAAACCATATGATCATCTCAATAGATGCAGAAAAAGCTTTCAACAAAATTCAACACCCATATATGATAAAAACCCTCCAGAAAGTAGGCATAGAGGGAACTTACCTCAACATGATAAAGGCCATATATAACAAACCCACTGTCAACATTGTTCTCAATGGTGAAAAACCGAAAGCATTTCCTCTAAGATCAGGAACAAGACAAGGTTGTTCACTCTCACCAACATAGTTTTGGAAGTTTTAGCCACAGCAATCAGAGAAGAAAAAGAAATAAAAGAAATCCAAATGGGAAAAGAAGTAAAGCTGTCACTGTTTGCAGATGACATGATACTAAACATAGAGAATCCTAAAGATGCTACCAGAAAACTACTAGAGCTATCAATGAATTTGGTAGAGTAGCAGGATACAAAATTAATGCACAGAAATCTCTTGCATTCCTATACACTAATGATGAAAAATCTGAAAGAGAAATTAAGGAAACACTCCCATTTACCACTGCAACAAAAAGAATAAAATACCTAGGAATAAACCTACCTAAGGAGACAAAAAAACCTATATGCAGAAAACTATAAGACACTGATGAAAGAAATTAAATATGATACAAACAGATGGAAAGATATACCATGTTCTTGGATTGGAAGAATCAAAATTGTGAAAATGACTACAGTACCCAAAGCAATCTACAGATTCAGTGCAATCCCCATCAAACTGCCAGTGGCAGTTTTCACAGAATCAGAACAAAAAAATGCACAATGTGTATGGAAACACAAAAGACCCCAAATAGCCAAAGTAATCTTGAAAAAGAAAAACGGAGCTGGAGTAACCAGGCACCTGGACTTCAGGCTATACTACAAAGCTACAGTAATCAAGACAGTATGGTACTGGCACAAAAACAGAAATATAGATCAATGGAACAGGATAGAAAGCCCAGAGATAAACCCACGCACATATGGTCACCTTATCTTTGATAAAGGAGGCAAGAGTATACAATGGAGAAAAGACAGACTCTTCAATAAGTGGTGCTGGGAAAACCAGACAGCTACATGTAAAACAATGAAATTAGAACAATTCCTAACACCATACACAAAAATAAACTCAAAATGGATTAAAGACCTAAATGTAAGGCCAGACACTATCAAACTCTTAGAGGAAAACACAGGCAGAACACTCTATGACATAAATCACAGCAAGAACCTTTTTAACCCACCTCCTAGAGAAATGGACATAAAAACAAAAATAAACAAATGGGACCTAATGAAACTTCAAAGCTTTTGCACAGGAAAGGAAATCATAAACAAGGTGAAAAGACAACCCTCAGAATGGGAGAAAATATTTGCAAACAAAGCAACTGACAAAGGATTAATCTCTAAAATATACAAGCAGCTCATGCAGCTCAATATCAAAAAAAACAAACAACCCAATCCAAAAATGGGCAGACGACCTAAATAGACATTTCTCCAAAGAGGATATACAGATTGCCAACAAACACATGAAAAGATGCTCAACACCACTAATCATTAGAGAAATGCAAATCAAAACTACAATGAGGTATCACCTCACACCAGTCAGAATGGCCATCATCAAAAAATCTACAAACAATAAATGCTGGAGAGGGTGTGGAGAAAAGGGAACCCTCTTACACTGTTGGTGGGAATGTAAATTGATACAGACACTATGGAGAACAGTATGGAGGTTCCTTAAAAAACTAAAAATAGAACTACCATATGACCCAGAAATCCCACTACTGGGCATATATCCAGAGAAAACCATAATTCAAAAAGACACATGCACCCCAATGTTCATTGCAGCACTATTTACAATAGCCAGGTCACGGAGGTAACCTAAATGCCCATCAACAGACGAATGGATAAAGAAGATGCGATACATATATACAATGGAACATTACTGAGCCATAAAACGGAACGAAATTGGGTCATTTGTAGAGACGTGGGTGGATCTAGAGACTGTCCTACAGAGTGAAGTAAGTCAGAAAGAGAAAAATATCATATATTAATGCATATATGTGGAACCTAGAAAAATGGTACAGATGAACAGGTTTGCAGGGCAGAAATAGAGACACAGATGTAGAGAACAAATGTATGGACACCAAGGGGGGAAAGTGGCGGTGGGGTGGTGGTGGTGGGATAAACTGGGAGATTGGGATTGACATGTATACACTAATATGTATAAAATAGATAACTAATAAGGCTGCAGAATTGTAGTTCTTGCTTCTGCTGTCTGCCCCCTTGTGGATGAGGCTACCTAACCTTACGGTTTTTAACTTGGATAAAGTCAGAAAGGGATGCTAATGTGGAAACGAAGAATTTATTTTCAGAGCCCTTTACCCTTCAGGTTTGATTTCCAGGTGGAAACACCCAACAGATGCTCGGCAAAGTGAGCCAGAGCCTCCAGGGGCATTAGAGTCAAGACCATACCAAACCCAGCACCTCAGTATGCCAGCACAGCGGTGTGGCAGGGCCAGATCATCCCAGCGTGGGAGAGGCAGTGCGTAAATTTCCTGAAATTTTGCAAACTGGCAGTGAATACAGCCATCATTAAAAATTGAGTCACAAAAACTTACACGTAAATAATTTTAAAAACAAGCATAGGGCTTCCCTGGTGGCGCAGTGGTTGAGAGTCCACCTGCCGATGCAGGGGACACGGGTTCGTGCCCTGGTCCGGGAAGATTCCACATGCCGAGAAGCGGCTGCGCCCGTGAGCCATGGCGGCTGAGCCTGCGCATCCGGAGCCTGTGCTCCGCAATGGGAGAGGCCACAGCAGTGAGAGGCCCGCGTCCCGCAAAAAACAAAACAAAAACAAAACAAAAACAAAAAAAAACAAGCATAATAAATTCTCAAAGCTCTCCACTTCCTAATTACTTTACTATAGTTTACTATTATCTGTGCTTTTGAGGTGATTTATATCTATTTTATAAGCCTGGTGGAAAAATCATATAAAGGTGTCCTAGGTGCGTCTCTGCCCAGCTCCTGTTGACATCAGCCGTATTGTTGGCTTGAAATCAGCCATGGGGAGGAGTGTTTACATCGTGAAAACTGATATCGCAAAAACTATAAATTCAGACTACCCCCATCCCCAGAGAGCCAGCACACCACTACCTGAAACTGTATCATGTTCCGTACAGAAAAGTCTTTGTGTGAGTATGGGTCCGGAGTCTCATTAAGGTAAAGCAAAGAGAATAAGGCAGAAACTAAGACTCCACAAATGAGGGGAAGAAATTAATTGTAAAAACAGTTTCTAATAGTGACGGATAGTTCCCCAATCACAAGCTTTTTGCACTACTCAGGTCCTCTGGGGTAGCTGCTCTTTGAAATTAAACCTTTTTCATTCAGCTCCATGAATAAGAAACTTCTAGCCAGAGAAGACATATTTTATATGCACACATAAAAATGCTCTGTGTGTATATAGCACTTTCCTTTTAAGGAGCTCACAGCAATTACACATGTGCTGATTAGTGTGTGTGTGTGTCAGAAACAAAGGCGAAGAGAGAAACAGAGACAGAGAAAGGAGAGAGGCAATGATTTACTGAAGCTGTGAGAATTCCTGAACACAAGAATTATTTTCTTTGGAGGGGTTTTGTTTTTGAGTCAGAATTTTATTGTTTGTTTGTAACTGGTGGGAGGGCAGATTTATAAGATAAATCTTCCTGACGGGGAGCCCTGGGCTCCACCCAAGCCAGACCACGTGTCGCAGTGTCCTCTTAACAGCTGCCTCTGGAGGCAGCCCTGAGTGGGGCTGTGGGGAGACCTTTGGCTGGAGAACACTGTCTCTGAGAGCATTTGTCCCTGGCCAGATATATCTGGATCTTCAGATGGTCGGGACCCGGTCAAGTGTGAAAGAGACTCCCTCAGATTCCCAACCAGGGCTTCCTACTGGCCCCAAGGACGGCAGCGGGTCTCCCGCTGGCGCCCTGCTGGGTTCCTCTTCTCACCAAGGAGTGGGCTTCTGAAGAGCTTCCTGAGGCAGGAGGGCCCTCAGACCCAGCTTGAGTGGCCAACCAGGCACACAGCAGAAACAAGCCAGTTAAGCAGCTCTAGCGTGAGGGGCCGGAGACAGGTTTTCATCTTCCCGGTTCCATCACAGCTTCTATGGAGCGAGTCTGCTCCTCTGAGATGTCAGGGTGTGAGCAGTTGCAGTCCTCGATTCAACAGTCATTTCCTGAGACCCTGCTGGATGTCAGGGACAGCCTTGGGTTATAGAAACACAAAGCGAAACAGCCCGCATGGACCCGGGCATCAACAGGCTTATAAGATACACCCTCCAAGGCCCTTTCCCATCCAACAGTCTCTAAATATTTTCTTAGTGGCCAGAGGGCTTCCTTCTATCTCCCAAGCTAAAGAATTCAGCCCCTACTAAGTAAAAGGAATCATGTTTTTCTTGTCTAGTTGTTTACATTTGCGTTCCCAGACTTAACCACTTGGCACTCAGTGTCAGAGCTGGTCATGGAACCTCGCCAGAGCCCCTGGGGAGAGGTGAGTGTGGCAACGTCTGCCACACCCAGAAACACTCATTAGGCTCCGGTGTGCTTGGGGCGTCTTGTGCTCTAAGTCAAAGGGGCACAGCCCAGCTGTCCAGACGCTTCTAGAAACCCTGGAGCTTGCCCATAGAAAGGACAAACAACAGAGCAAACTCTGATAAGATGGTGCTGTCAGACCAACGAAGGGAATGCAAATGCAGAACTGGTGAAAGTGGAGGGAGAGAGGGGCTTACAGAACATGCAACAGGGTGGGGAAGTCTCTAGCTGTGTTTTTGTTAGTCCAGGGTTGCCAGGTTTCCCCCCCACCTCCCCTGGCACACAGCATCTTAGTTTCCCAGCCAGGGATCAGACCCATGACCCCTGCATCGGGAGCACAGAGTCTTAACCACTGGACCACCAGGGAAGTCCCAGGATTGCCAGGTCCTTTGGAATGGTGGAGAAAAGAAGGGTAGCGAGAACCGAGATGGGGACCCAGGACCCAGGACAAGGGCCCTCTATGACTGCCCCCCAAAGGCTTGAGACATCAGTGCAAAGTCAGAACGCTGAGATAAAACCCCTCCAGCTCTTCCCTCCAACATGACGGCCTCCTTCCACGCTCCCTCCAGGGCCCTCCTTACCCCTTCTGACATCTTACATAAGAGCCTCCTATTGTGTTAATATCAGGGGGAAAAGTGACTAAGGGTGAGTGTGTGACTAAAGGGAAAGAAAACTAGGAAAGGAGTCTCAAATGCTTGCCCCCATCGCCAGGTTATCTTGGCTCGTACCCTGATTCCGTCAGTTCACAGGCTCTGACATAAAAGGCAGGAAGTTACACACACTAAACAAAGCTCCTTAGATGTCAGGAAATTAACCTGGGAAATCGGAGCCAGGAACGATTAAAGGCATTGCACTCTGAGTTCAAAAACCACGATGGCGCTAGATCAAAAGCTGTTTGCTGGGCACCCCAGGCTTGTCTCTGCCGAACTGCACATCCCCATCCCGGGAAACCCCGGCCACAGGGCCTGCATGCCTGTGTGCTGTGCGTTTTTTTCCTGCCATGCGACTTAATCCTCACTCAGATCTATAGCTTTTGAGTCTTCTTGCCGTCGGAGTTTGAATGCCCACCCTTGGCAAGTCTGCCCCCAGAAGAGCAGCTGGTCTGTGCAGGCTTCCTGATTAGGGAAGATCACACACCTGACCTTAGAAGGGGTCCAACAAGTGGCCCTGGAGGAAACAAAGAAAGCCCTTAAAAGGGGAAGGAGGGAAGGCAGCCTGGGGATCCTAACCTTCCCAGCTATGAAAACAAATGCCTCGTGGAGGGTGGAAAAGTTGGACCAGAACAAGCCCAGAATTATGAGGGTGATTCTTTATGTTCACAGCAATAATAACATCTCTTTGAGCCTCGGTTTCATACTCTTTACAATTAAGGGGTTGGACTAAGTGTTCTTTATGATACCTTCTAGCTAGGATATCCTGGAATCCTTAAACGTTGTACATCATAATGAAATTGTCAAGGGGGTTTGCGCCACAGCACCTCATTGTATCTCCGGCGGTGGTTATTAACCCCATTTTACAGAGGAGTAAACTGAGGCCCCATGAGGAGAAGTAGCTTGCCTAATGCCACAGGGCTGGTAGATAGCAGAGCCTGTAACAAATCCTCATCCAGCACCTCCTGGTCCAGTGCTCTGGAAGGGCAATCGTGGACAATAGCCTTGTCTCCAGAACGACAAAAGTACATTTACAATCACAAGCTCAGAGTGTTGCTATGCCTTTTTTTTTTTTGTATTGGGAAGCAATACAAAAGGGGTAAGGGGGAACCATGTAACATGTCAGGCTTCTGAGAAGTGGAATGCTCAGAGATGTCAACCCCAAGATGACCTCATAATAGTGTAAAACCCTCTTCCTCCGTCTACAGAGGTGAGGTTAGTTGCATTCGCAGGAGAGGAAAACAATGAGAGAAACGTTATTCATTCAAGAATAACAGCACCTTCAAGCACCTGCTGTGTCCATACTCTGAATGCCCGGGGTCTCTGACCCACACACCCCTCCTCCAGAGCTGATTGGACCAGCGAGAGTCACCACTGAGAGTAAGTCAGAGGTGCTCTCCCACAGGACTGGATTTGACACATAGAAAGGACAATTAGGGGCTTCCCTGGTGGCGCAGTGGTTGAGAGTCCGCCTGCCGATGCAGGGGACACGGGATCGTGCCCCTGTCCGGGAAGATCCCACATGCCGTGGAGCGGCTGGGCCCGTGAGCCATGGCTGCTGAGCCTGCGCGTTCGGAGCCTGTGCTCCGCAACGGGAGAGGCCACAGCAGTGAGAGGCCCGCGTACCGCAAAAAAAAATAAAAGGAAAAAAAAGAAAGGACAATGAAAGCATCTGTGAGCTTGCAGCTGTACAATCACTGCATTGGTCAGGGTGCTCCGAGAAAACAGAACCAATGGGACTCAGACAGATATAGAAAGAAATTTATTATAGGGAATTGGCTCCCGCAGTTATGGAGGCCAGCAAGCCCCAAGATCGACAAGGTGATTAGGCAAGTCTGGCAGGCTTGACACCCAGGAAGAGCCAATGTCTCAATCTGAGGGCTGTCAGGCAGGAGGAATTCTCTGTTACTCAGGGGAGGGTCAAGGTTTTTTGTTCCATTCAGGCCTTCAACTGATTGGATGAGGCCCACCCACACTGGGGAAGGGGAGCTGCTTCACTCAATCTACCAATTTAAATATTAATCTCCTCCAAAATCACCTTCACAGAAATGCCCAGAATAACGTTTGACCAAATATCTGGGGTCCAGTCAAGTTGGGAAATGGGGTGCCCAGATGTTTGATCAAGCATTATTCATAAAATTATACCAGTTTTCTTAGAGTCATAAAATTAACCATTACATAGAGAAGGGCCAGAACCCAGGCAAGACTGAATGAGGAAACCCAAGGCTGTAAGAGAGGAAACTGGGCATTTTCAGCGAGGAATCAAGATGATGAGTGGAGAAGGTACCGCCTGGAGGACTTGCGGAGCCCATGAGACGCCCCTGAATCCCTCCAATCCCCGTCCTTCGCTCAGCTGGCTTGAGCGGGTTTCTCTTTCTGGGAACCCAACCTCCTCTGATTATAACAAACACATTGTGGCTTTCACTAAGTTGCCCCATTCTCTAAGCCATTTACCAAGTGATAAACATATTGGGTATCAAGTACTGCCATGTAACATACCATGTATACTCGGCTCTTGAATGATTTACTTTTAAAATTTTGACTACATACAAGTAACCACATGCAACTAAAATAAAATATTTCCATGAGATTTGGTACTTTGATCTATAGCGCTTCGATGCAAAAGAAATGAGTGACTCAACGACTGAGTTATCTCACACAGCTGCCCAGCACCATCATGGTGCACTATTGCTGTTCTCAACTCTGTTCTGCAAGCATTTTCTGAGGAAAATCATCTGTTAAGAGGTTTTCTTACACTACCAAGTGTAAGATAGATAGCTAGCGGGAAGCAGCCGCATAGCACAGGGAGATCAGCTCGGTGCTTTGTGACCACCTAGAGGGGTGGGATAGGGAGGGTGGGAGGGAGACGCAAGAGGGAGGGGATATGGGGACATATGTATACGTATAGCTGATTCACTTTGTGATACAGCAGGAACTAACACAGCATTGTAAGGCAATTATACTCCAATAAAGATGTTAAATAAAAAATTTTAAAAAGTATAAAAAAAGAGGTTTTCTTGAATTGGGGGATTTGTGGCCGCCCAGGCTGAATCCCTTACAAACGCTGTAGGTCTACTACACATTGTTACTAACGTTTTTTAGAAACCTCTGTCTCTTCTACTATGAGCTCTTTGGAGGATGAGCTCCCTGCCTTACGCACCTTTGTCACTCTTCTACCCAGAACACAGTACCTGGTACCCGGTAAGCACACGTACATTTCTGAGTTAATTCTCTCATTGGATTCTCGCAAGAAGCCCGACCGATATATCATATTATTCTCAATTGTATTAATCAGCTTAAGCTAAGTTACGCTGCAATAACATACAACCTGGCGATCTCAGTGTTTACTGTGGCACAGATTTGATTCTCACCAATGTCACCATCACACATGCGCTATGGGTCAGCTATGGCCCATCTTCATGTCTTCTTCATTCCAGGCCCCAAAGACAGAGAGAAAGAGAGGTGGCAGACCACACAATGGCCCTTAAGGTATCTCTACAATAGTGACACAATTATTCATACTCGCTTTTGCCAGCCAAGGCAAATCCCATAGTCGAGCCTGATGTCAACAGGGCAGGGATGCCTACTCTTCGACACGATGGATGGGTGCCAAGAATCACATGGCCACGCCTGGCACCATGGGACCAGGATACAAAAATCCTCCACCAGAGAGAGAGACAGCAAAATTACAAACACTAATACTATGTATCACACGGTCGCACAAAGAAACGAAGGTGAAGCAACCGCCTGACCCAGTATCTTGTTACTCAGTATTTGAAGGAAGTCTTCAGACCCCAGGTGGAGGATGCGGTCCCCTGCAGCACAGCTGTTTCCGCGTCTTCCTCTGGGAGAGATGCACCTCCAGGACCTGATCTGTACCTCATGCCACTCTCCAGTAGCGTTCACATCAAGTTTGTAATGTTCACATCAATAACGTTCACTACAGCCTTTGGCCCTTGAATGCTTTATTCATCAGGATCATATGTCTACGGGAATCCAAGTGAGCCAAAGCAGACGAAATTAACAAGTGCCAATCAAGAAATATAGACAGGGGCTTCCCTGATGGCGCAGTGGTTGAGAATCTGCCTGCCAATGCATGGGACACGGGTTCGAGCCCTGGTCTGGGAGGATCCCACATGCCGCGGAGCAACTGGGCCCGTGCACCACAACTACTGAGCCTGCGCGTCTGGAGCCTGTGCTCCGCAACAAGAGAGGCCACGACAGTGAGAGTCTCGCGCACCGCGATGAAGAGTGGCCCCCGCTCGCCGCAACTAGAGAAAGCCCTCGCATAGAAAAGAAGACCCAACACAGCCAAAAATAAATAAATAAATAAATAAATTTTTAAAAATGAAATATAGACTGAGCCAACACTTTAAATCTCAATAAATGGAGTCATTTTAAAATTTTCTGGGCTTAACCAGACTGAAGATAGAAAGGAGTGGTGGCCCCTGAGAAGGACAAGAAGTTGTCACCCTCTAGGGTGCCGTCCGTTCTCATCACTTCCGGATGGCGTCAGCTGGGTCCCTCCGGCCATTGGTTGATTGCATCCTGCAGTAGCTGGACTGAGGGCTCTGGGAAGCACAGGGACTGATGCCTGGGAAGAGCCTGGCATCAATAATTTACAAAAGGCCTTAACTGTGACCTGGTCAGCATCTCCAGAGTTAATTATTCCCAGGACCACAAACAGCACCTATCCCAAATGGGCATCCTGGTCGCCCGTGGTTAATGATCTCTCTGGCCAGTGAGTAATTTTGCTCAAGGAAAGAACCTGACTGAATGCAGGTCTCCAAGTATAGAAAACAAGTCAGAATTCACTGGGGTTTTTTTTTCTGGATTATTTCATTTCCTTTGTTACATAGGTAACATGTTTGGTGTTCGGAGGGTGCAGGTTATGAAAAGTTCAGCACTCCCACACTTAGCAACAGAAGCTCTATGGAGTACCTGTTCCCCAGCTCTGCCAATAACATTTTTAAGGAGATTGGGCTTGATTAAAAAACACATGGTAAGCCATGAATCCAACCTGTCCAGGACGTATCATGTTGCACGGTGTTATGAAACACACACCATCCTGGACGTTCTTCCAAAAGAATGTGTACAGAAAAGGCTGCCCTTCTGCTAGAATAAAAGCTCCTCCCCAGCCCCCGTGGCTCTCCACCTTCAGTCCAAACACCCAACAAGCTGGAGCGTGCAGGCAACCTTGACTGAGCCCTGTACTGCCTTGAGATGCTCTATACCATCTCTCCTGTGTTCTCCTGCATGTGTGAGAGCAGTGCCAACACGAGGGGGCTTTGAAGGACAAAAGTAAGAAGGCTCCATGCAACAACTTCCACAGCATCTCACTGCTCCGTTCTGCTGGTAAGCGATCAGCAGAACTTCCTATAGAAAATTCTAGAAAATTGGAAGGCAGGCTCAGAATTGCAGCCTGGCTGCAGACCACAGTGTAACGGATATTATGTATTGATGGGCATGTCAAAAACAGCATGTGTATGCTCAATTCATAGGACCAACGTGGGTCTGTGAAATTGAACACTGAAAGCATGTGTGAAAGCATCCTCCAAAAAACACCCAAGGTTGCAATTCCAAAGTTACTGTAATTTCACTACTTTGCTGTTCATGCTAATAGCACACAGGCAAAAGGATATTAAAAAGATGATATTAACGTTCAGGGGGGTGGGATTATGAAGGACTTTGCAGAGCTATGGTCTGATGATAAACCAAGAGCATTTAGCAGCCAACCCAGAGAAAATGGATTTACAGCTGAAGTTCTTTCCTAATCTGGGCAGCAACAGCGTTCTCTGAACACTCGTTTTACACACACTTGTTGTGAACCCCATGTGCCAGCCACCATGCTGGGGTCAACGTAATACAGAGCTGGATGAGCCGTGATTCCTGACAGGCTAGTAGGTGAGATAGGACCACACACCAGCGAGTGAAACGACACCCATTAAGTGGAAAGTGCTACAAAAGAGGTGCAGATGAAGTGTTTCAGAAAGTGCGAAGAGAGAGATTACTCCTACGGTGGAGAGACCATGGCTTTATGGAGGACAGGCATTCAGCTAAGTCTTTCAAAGGGGTAAGGATCCAGGCATGCGGCGTTGGGGAGGACGAGAATTCATCAGCTGCTTCCACGGATGTAACGGAGGTGCTGAGGTCTCGCTCGGATCCCCTCAGCGGGTAGGGCAGCTGGGGCTTCTGTTGCTCATGGCTCCAAGCTGTTCCCCAGCTCTGAGGTTTGCCGTTGGCTGACCACAGCACCCCAGCGGAGAGAGAGCCACTCCTGCCTCTCAGGATGGCTGACAGCCAGGGACAGACTGATACAGGGGCACAAAAGGCCAGCCCCCCCCCCCCCGCCTCAGCATGGGGACAATTCTGCACCCCATGCCCCAGAGGATCAGCCTAAGGCTACTCTCTGCTAGGTTCGTTCCCCTTTCCTAACCTGCTTCCTGGCTCTCTGGGGTATTTTTCCTGAGAACACCTCTTCAGCAAGTCAGAGGCGCGCACGTCTCTGTCTCACGCTTTGCTTCCAGGGAACCAGCATAAGCCTCTGCCTTTTCTTCTTGCAGCTGCACAGATGCACTGAGGAATCCCTGGGGTAGCCTTCCAGTTCCCAGCACGCCACCTGCTCCACCCCCATTCCTTAGCTTCCTCTGTTCCAGCCAGAACTGCGCCCCCTCTATTTCCACACCGCATGTCTTATTGTTCTTTCTCCTGCTAAGACAGCTTCCTCTCTACTTATTCCTTTCTTTCGAGACCTAACTCAAGTTTTACTTACGCCAAGCTTTGCCAACCAGACTCTGCCCATACCCCTCATGTGTGTATTTTCTAGCACTTAAGTGATACGTCAAAACCTGTACCTACTTTTATTTTTTAGACAATTACATCAGAACTTAATCATCGAATAGATGTGGTCACTTTTCAAAGTACTCATCTTGGGCGATTAATCACTTCCTCCAGTAAGGCCACTCCCCATCCTAACTTGGGGACTCTTCTTTTGGGTTTGACATACACCACTGAACACAATAAACAGCCTACAGCAATTCTCTATCCTTTGAGGTTTTAGGGAATCATTCAGGTGATTGATTGATTGATAAAACCCTTTCTCCCACAAGGACTGCCCTAAAGCCAACCAATCCCAGTGACGGCAAATATTTGTCCTGTGAAAGTGATTTCCTTTCCTCTTTGAGACATTTGAATCCACACCTGATGAGTAATGTCGGTATTGATTCATTCTTTCAACAAATATTTGTTGAGTGCTTTCCACACGCCAAGGATTGTGCTACAAGTGAAGCTGCAAAATCAAATAAAACATAGCTTTTACTCACATGGGGCTTAGAGCCTATTAGAGAAAAGTTACAAGTAAATTGGCTTTATAGAATAGTGCCGTAAATGCTGTGATGGGGACAGGCATGGGGGTCTCTGGGAGGAAGAGGAGTACAGTTAGATTGGAGGGTCAGAGAAACTTCTAGAAGATGTTTTGAAGGATGATTAGGAGTTTGCTAGATGAAGAAGGTTGATGAGGGCATGGTGGGAGGAGCTGCTTGAAGGAAAGCATAGGTAGAATTCTGAAACAACAGACACATTCAAGACACTCCCTGTGAAGAGTGAATTGGGAGAACGAACACAGAGATGAGAGAGGCACTCAGGCTGCTGGGAAGTCTCGGAGGGCTTATCCTGAGAGCATTGGGAAGCCACTGATGGCTCAGGCTGAGATAGAAACCAACAAAACCAACAAACCAAAACCATATTGTGTGACTAAAAACTCATGAAATGATTTTAATGTGTGTGCTCAGTACTTCTTCACATGTGCTAACCTGGTTCATCCTCTAACAACTCTGTGAGGGACACATTGTTATGCTCACTTTACAGGTGAGGACACAGAGACCAGAGAGGTTAAGTAACTTGCCCAGGGTCACACAGCTAGTAAGTGGCAGAACTGGAATTCAAACTCTCTACCTGTCTCAAATCCAAAGCCCAAAAGGACCCCCTAAAAGAAACCCAGCAAAGGATATGAACAGATACATCACTTCAAAGGAAACTTTGAATTCTAAATATATTTAGAATGTTCAACCTGGGCACAAGTCAAAGCATCAAAAAGTAAAACAATAACATTGAACCATTTTATACCCATTTAACTAGCAAAACATTACTAACCATGCACGATGCCATCTGTTTTGTATCACTCAATGGACATCAGTACATTTGTAACAGAGAAGAACCAACATGACTCCATATTGGATCTATTCCTTTAGCTTTAACCTTTGTGCTCTGTTGCCTGTGCTTAGTCATGCTGGCTCTGTACCTCTTATAAAAGACTGTTGCCTATAGCCTGAAATATACAGGATAGCCCATTCTCAAAGCACTGACCTTTAAATGTATAGCACTTTTCCATTTGTATAGAGATAAAAAGTTGCAGAATAGAGAATGCCATTTGTCTTGTTGGAGGCTTATAGGAACATTGTGACCAGACCTAGTGGAGAGCTGCAAGAACAAAGGAGTTAGCAACAAGCAGCCACACCCCCTCCCCTTTTAGTACAGAAGAAGCCTGAATTCTAACTCAGGTAAGACGGTTCTTCGGGACACGAGTCCACCATCTTCTAGGTCTGCTGGCTTTCCAAATGAAGTCTCTGTTCCTTGCCTCCACAACTCATCTCTCGACTATTGGCCTGTTGTGTGGTGAGCAGTATGAGCTTGGACTCGGTAACACTTTGATGGTCATATTGTAAATTTATGTAAATTTTTTGGAAAACAATGTAATAATTTATCCAAAGAAAATATTTCAAAAATAGACTCAAAGTTCGTCATTGCAACATTAACAGTGCAAAACTGAGAACAAACTGAATGTGGAGTGACAGGACAATGGTTTGTTAAACAATCATACAACAACTCAATGGAATATTGTGTGGTCATTCAACACGATCTTTTTGAGGATTATGTAACACCATGGGAAAATATTTATAGGAAGTAAACTGTCACGTGAAAAGGTAGACTAGAGTACACTATTGACATTCGTGAGGAATATAGCCTAATATATTTGCAAAGTCCTAGATAAGTGAAAAACATTGTAGCATACAACTGCCCCCTTTAAAATGCAATAACTAAAAATGTGAAGGAACCCTCTGAGACTCTTAATGAATCTATGAGCTAAGGATTTGCTTATAACGCCATAAAAATAAATTATGCCAATAAAATAAATTCTAGATTGCATTATATCACATCATTAGTGTACTTACTAAATTTACCTAAATCCGCAAAGAAACGACATCTTTATCACTTTACGAGAGTTCCTTACAAGCTCATAGGCAAGCACAAAAGCAAGCTGTATTGAAACGCTGCTCCCAGCAATGGTGGGCGGGCTTGTTCACCATATGTGATCTCTTCCTTTCTTGCACACCAGCTTTTAAACCCAGCCATTTCAAAGTCAATCCCCTGCAAAATTGCAAACTATTGGGACCTTTGATGTCCCAGGCAAACAACTGAAAGTGAGAATGTCAAATTCAAGAATGTGAACAGTCTACTATTATTCATAATATATAAAATTATATTACATGTGTATACATATTATATATACACACGCATTACATATATTATATATAATATTACATATACATTATGATTATAACTATTTGAAAATGTAGACATATGGCTAATGCTGCCTAGAAATACAAAATAAAGACAGTAGTGTTGAGCAAAGGAATTCTAAGTAACATTTTCCTTTTAAAATATTAAGTATTATATTGTCATTTTATAATAAAGTTCACACAAACGATTTACTACTCTACCGCCACGTTCTTATAGGTTGAACTCGATTGCCTTTAGCCCATTGGTTTTATAGTTTTTAATGTGTGTGCAGGGCTTTTGGGTTGCAATAAATGGGTGAAACCTGGGGAATTAAGCAGGAACTCGGTACGGAGCTAACCACATCATACTTTCTACGGCATTCAACTAGACACGCCAAAATCAGTATGTCTTTCTATCCATATACACTGGGAAACTACACCAGGACTTGGGCTTCAAAGTGGGGCTGACAGTCACTCAGATAAGGAGATTTGCCTCTGATTTCTGAAACCCCACTGACTGATTTGACAGGAACTACAACTTACATCCAGGGGCTCAGTCCACGTGACACCAGGAGAGGGGGAGGAAGGAAGGGAAGGAAGAAAGAGGGGAAGAATCACGTATTCATGCTAACAAACATTGCCAATTATTTTCTTTTTTTCTTTACTTATAGCTCCTGTGTTGACCCCCAGGGGTCATTCTATCTGTCACACGCATGTCATCAGAGATGGGGGGTGGGGCAGACGGAGCAGAAGAGAGCAGCTCAGCCTGTACATGAGTATGTGAAGCAGTCAGAGCCGGGGCACCCTGATAGTCCTCCAGGGGACTGGGGCATCCAGAAACATTTCACTGAGAAAGTGGATGCCCTCTGCCTTTGCAGGAGGGGACCAGGGAGAGAAGAGCCGCGAATGTTAAGGCCCATGAATTTTACAATTTGTAAAACTCATTGTCTTTTCACTTAGTATAAATAAAAACTGAGTAATAACAAAAAGCAAGAAATTCTGTTGTTCAAGGCTAAACTGAAACAGCCTGAGAGAAACACCAGTAACAAAGACCAGCAGAGTGGAGGAGAACAGCAAAAATTACAGTTTAGCTTGGATGTTGAAAACTGTGAATTTTCTGTGAAATCTCATTTCCACCTTTTAAATAATGAAACTTCATAACATCTTAAAACTCTGGGTGTATGCACGTTTCTCATCAACTAGAGAAATTCAAGGGACTTCTCTGGTGGCACAGTGGTTAAGAATCTGCCTGCCAACGCAGGGGACGTGGGTTCAAGCCCTGGTCTGGGAAGATCGCACATGCCGCGGAGCAACTAAGCCCACGCACCACAACTACTGAGCCCGCGTGCCACAGCTACTGAAGCCCGCGCACCTAGGGTCCGTGCTCCACAGCAAGAGAAGCCACCGCAATGAGAAGCCCGTGCACCGCAACAAAGAGTAGCCCCCGCTCGCCGCAACTAGGGAAAGCCCATGCTCAGCAACAGAGACCCAACGTAGCCAAAAATAAATTAATTAATTAACTAATTAAAAAAAAATTAGATAGAGAAGTAGGATGACGGCCCAGGACAAGAAGAGAGGAGAAAACTCAAGTATGCAGGGTGAATACGTTCTGGAGATCTAATGTACAGCACGTGATGACAGCTAATAATACAGTGTCATATACTTGAAATTTGCTAGGAGGCTAGATCTTAAATCTTCTCAATACACGTGTGAATGCACACACACACAGTAACTGTGTAGAGGTGATTGATGTTAACTATGTTGACTGTGGTGATCTTTTAACAATGTATATGTATATCAAAACATTGCCTTAAATATATACAATTTTTATATGTTGATAATGTCTCAATAAAGCTGTTTTTTTTTAAAAAAAAAAAGGAGAAAAAATTGTTTTTTAATTTTAGGACTATTGGCACCTCATTCTTTTTTTTTTCTTTTTTTTTTTTTTTTTTGCGGTACGCGGGCCGCTCACTATTGTGGCCTCTCCTGTTGTGGAGCACAGGCTCCGGACGCGCAGGTTCAGCGGCCATGGCTCACGGGCCCAGCCGCTCCGTGGCATGTGGGATCTTCCCGGACCGGGGCACGAACCCGTGTGCCCTGCATCGGCAGGCGGACTCTCAACCACTCTGCCACCAGGGAAGCCCAGCACCTCATTCTTTATCAAACTATCCCTCTACTGCTGCTGGAGTGACTGAATGTCCCCATTGACCAGGCACATCCAACCTTCATCCCATTGAATCCTCCCTCAGCTCCACCCTCTTACAGACAGAGAAATGGCAATGCAAGCAAGTTAGGTAACTGAGAGAAGAGAGCAGTGGACCTCGTGGTTGACTCCCTGATGTCCACGCCTCCACGCCACTGTAAACGAATCAGACCATCCCCACCAAGGAACTAGCTCAGGAATGATCCTGGGACACTTTTCTGCTGGAAGTCTTCTGAGGAAAGCTTCCCTCTCCTGAGACAGTGTCCTAGATGGGGTGCTCTCTCTTCCTCCTCAGATAAGGCTGTGATGCATCCCTTTCCCCAGCAAAGATCACTCCAAGGATGGCAGAGGAGCAAGAGGAAAAGCCAGCAAGGGTCCTGGGTGGCATCACTGAGCAGCCAACCCCACCCACCCCACAGCCAGGGCAACCTCTGGACTCCAAGTTACACAAGCTAGTAAATTTCCTAAGTGTCTACCTCAGGATGAATCAGATTCTACTTCCCTTTCATCAGAAGCAGCCTGGCTGATGCAAAAAGTGGAATCCAAACTCAGGTCTGTCTGATGATCAAGTACCTATTCATCCCAAGAGTTTTCTAGTCTGAGAGTCTGTCTCCCTGGGCATAAAGTCTTGAAGGGTTTCCAACTCGACAGCTGCACTGGCCCTCAAGTCAGACTTGGATAAAATCCCAGCTCTGCCACCGATTATCTGTATGATCGCGGGCAAATCTCCTCCCTTCTTTACTCCTATTGCCTCCTCTGAAAAATGGGAATAGTATTAGTGCTGGCTGCAAAGGATGTTTGAAGACTCAAGTACATTTCCACACAGTAAGTGACCACTTCCCACTAGCTCCCACAAGAGAGTCGCATGACTTTTAGTGCCTAGATTGTTTTCGGAAACCTTGTGATGTTTTGAATAAAGTGATTTTATTTTCTCCTGGTATATCAAATCTATGTCAAAATTAAAATGTGGTGTTTCTTTCATGTTTGCCCTTACCTGAGCTTTTGAATTAGTGACCGTCCTAATTCTTTTTTGAAAAAACACAACATCATTAAACAAACTACTTAAAATGTCACCCTTAGTATCACACTACCTAATTAAACTATTTTCATTCTTTGATATTACCTCTTGCATGTAATATTTCCATATCCACAATTACAGTGAGCATTCTATTTTGTTTACTGTTATTTTTACTTAAATTATAGCACTTTCCTCCATATTTCTACATGTTCTTTATAATTATTCACTTTAAGAGTCTTACAATATTGATACAGCATAATTGACTAAACATTCTCCTAGCATTGATATTTTTACATAAATGTTTCTTTATTTTTTATCTTAAAGATGATGCAGCAGTGAACATTTTTGTTGACACATTCTTTCGTTTCCGTGCATTATTTCCTTAAGAAAAATACCTAGGGGTAGAATTACTGGGTCTAGAGGCATTTATTATCTTTCTGTCTCCTACTACATATAAAACTCTTTCCCAAAGGATTATTCCCATTTGCAATTGTAAATTTTATCTTAACTAGTCAAGACTGAAATTGAGTTTCTCTAAGCAGTTACTTTTGAAATACCACAAAGGTCTTTTACTTTGGGGAAATCAGTATTTTGATTGCCTTATCATGGGTTTCAAGATTTATAAGTCAAGTTCTGCTTTCTTGCTTTGAAAGTTCCCCCTCAAACCAGTCAGTCTTATCTTTCATAGACCGTGAACTTTTAAAAGGCTGTCTGCTTTTATCTCCTTGTCTCTCTTCATGAATCTGATTGGATTGATGTAGACCCCCAAGGATGCATAAACGGCTCAAGAACACCATTTTAATTGGATGATCAAGCCCAACTTTATACTTCCTGCAAGAGGCGCATTTTTAGTCTGGGAGAAAAGTGGTACAATCATTCCATCCAGATGGAGTAATACTGGTTTCCCCTGGCAAAAGGCCAGGTCCTTGGAAACCTACTGACCACTTCATGAATATCTGGAAACTTTGTAGGTCCAGTAACTAAGAAAAATGCACCCCATGCAAAGTTTAATGTAGACCCCCCTTACACTCCTCCATATAGGAAAAATAACTACCTGCCTTTTCCATATAGCAAAAACTACTACCTTCCTTTTCCCTTGGAGCTGGGAAAGCGTGTTTGGCTATGCCAGGATGAGTCTCTTGCAGGTAGAGAAAGCTTGTGTATTTCTCTCTGGCTCTGAGTTGACTTGTGGGTAGATGTCTCTAAGTCACAGGCAAAGTGGTTAGAACAGCCCTGGATGCTCCTAAAGGGAGTTTGTCTAGCCTGCTGTGAGGTCTTTCCACCTCCTCATGTTTCTAACAACCATAAACCCAGATCCAACTGCTGGCACTAAAACACAAGGCACTGCGATCAGGTTCTGGAGAAGCCGTGTGGAAGACACAGAGCGTGCTCATGTTCACTTTAACTCCAGATTATCATAGACATGAAACACGACCTTTAAAAGTTCCTGTATAGGGCTTCCCTGGTGGCGCAGTGGTTAAGAATCCTCCTGCCAGTGCAGGGGACACGGGTTCGAGCCTGATCCGGGAAGATCCCACATGCCGCGGAGCAACTAAGCCCATGCGCCACAACTACTGAGCCTGTGCTCTAGAGCCCGCGAGCCACAACTGCTGAAGCCCGCGTGCCTAGAGCCCGTGCTCTGCAACAAGAGAAGCCACCGCAGTGAGAAGCCCGCGCACCGCAACGAAGAGTAGCCCCAGCTCGCCACAACTAGAGAAAGCCCACACACGGCAATGAAGACCCAATGCAGCCAAAAATAAAGAAAAAAAAAAAAATATATATATATATATATATATATATTTATTTATTTATTTAAGTTCTGGTATAATTCTAGAAGTATGTCTACAGATCCTACTGGAGTGACAAACTCCAGATGAAGAAACACATTGAGGTCAAGGGTCTAGAGGTTTTTTCTGTAAAAGGCCAGATAATGAAGATTTTAGGCTTTGTGGGCCGTAGGGTCTTTGTCACAATTATTCAACTCTTCCAGCACAAATGCAGCCACAGACAATTTTTAAACAATTGGATATGGTCGTGTTTCAATAAAATTTTATTAACAAAAAGTAGTAATAGATTTGCTCCAAGGGCCACAGTTTGCCAAGCCCTGATGTAGTGTGTGAACGGTAAAATGGAAGACCCCCTAAACTGTCAGCTCTGTACTCTCACTGTCTGCAACTTGTGCTTGCAAGCGCTTATGTTCATTTCATTCGTGTCTGGATTTATGATGTCATGAGATTTAGGATATGGAGGGTTGGTTCATTCATTCTAACATAAAAGTTTTGGGGGGTGCATACTGTATGCTGCCTACACTACAGTTCTGTTGTTAATTCGCCTTGTCTCTGTTAATATGACCCAAGACTTCATTTTTTGGTGATGTAGATAGAATCGGTTAAGAAAATTAAAAGTTGGATAGTAGCAGGCAGTATAAATCACTGTTCCAGAACTTCTACTGAGCAATGGGATTGAGCCTATTTTTTGAGTCCAGGACAGGCTGTTTTGAATGGCTTCTCTAGGGATCAGTGAAGCGTTGAATGGCTTCTCTAGGAATCAGTGAAGCGTTGAATGCAGGGAGCTGCTTGATGAAGGAGAGCCGCTGAGCTCTGAGCTAATACTGGTCCTGCAAATATTTAGCTGTGTGACCTCTCCTTGGGCAAGTCGTTTCATTTCTCCAAGACTCGGTTTCGCCCTCTATAAAGCAAGAGATTTGGATGAGATGAATTGGGTTAGAGGAGGCCTAAATCTCCTCGGGTTTTGAATATTTCAAGTTTTCTGTCAACCGACCTATGCTGAGAGGTTTCCGTTATGTCAGAAAGCAAGCAATTTGATTTCTGCTTCTTGTGCAGCTCAAGTATATATCCTATGAAGGTCCCTCACTTTGCTTTCCCCCTAAATTAGGACATTTCATTCGTATTGGGGACCGCAAAGATTATGAAAATGTATCTGGCTTAAAAGTTTTCCACACAGTGTGGAAACCGGGCAACTGCTAACTGTAACCCAAGGCAGGGTGAAATCACAGAGATAAACTGTGAGATTGTGGGGAGAGGAGGTACTAATTCTTACAAGAAGAGGAAGCATCTGAATCAGCCCTGTGGATTGAACAGATTTTAATAAACATTGAAGGGGGTGCCGTGCAGGGAGGTATTAGAATGCTTTGCTAACAGGGGGTAATGGAAATGGAGAAATATGGTGGAAGAATGGAGGCCTCATCCCAGAGTCATCATTCAGAGTAATATCACTTTGTGAGTAAACGTTTTCATTGGATCCTGTTCCTGTTTGTACCGATCTCCAATGGTTCATCAACAGTATTACAGCAAATACGCAATGAGGATTTTTCATTAAATACTAACTCTTTAAACTTGGAGTAAGGCATCTTGATTTA
This sequence comes from Stenella coeruleoalba, assembly GCF_951394435.1. NCBI lineage: Eukaryota > Metazoa > Chordata > Mammalia > Artiodactyla > Delphinidae > Stenella > Stenella coeruleoalba. The sequence continues at coordinate 22,088,201 of NC_137164.1, read as the reverse complement.
CACCTTTCAATTGGTTTGTCCTTCACAACCATGGATGCATGGTTTAAAATAAGGTCAGGGGGCTTCCGTGGTGGCGCAGTGGTTGAGAGTCCGCCTGCCGATGCAGGGGACACGGGTTCGTGCCCCGGTCCGGGAAGATCCCACGTGCCGCGGAGCGGCTGGGCCCGTGAGCCATGGCCACTGAGCCTGCGTGTCTGGAGCCTGTTGCTCCGCAACGGGAGAGGCCACAACAGTGAGAGGCCCACGTACCGCAAAATAAATAAATAAATAAATAAATAAATAAATAAATAAATAAATAAAATAAGGTCAGGTTAAAATGGGAGAGTGGTGACTATGATAAATACTGTGACTCAAACTAATAAAAGGAATTATGTTGACAAGTATGAAAAATGTAGATACATGGGTCTACTAGTAAGCCCAATATTAGCAATTTACTTTCAGCAAAACATCAGCTAACATACCAAACAAATATTATTAATTTAAAAGTTATCAATATTTTTGTCTTGTTTATATTTAATTAGTAGATTTTCAATGATTGTGGAATGAATATAAGCATATAGAATATTTGTACAGGGACTTCTCTGGTGACACAGTGGTTAAGAATCTGCCTGCCCACTATTTACAATAGCCAGGTCATGGAAACCACCTACATGCCCATCGACAGACGAATGGATAAAGAAGATGTGGTACATATATACAATGGAATATTACTCAGCCAGAAAAAGGAACGAAATCGGGTCATTTGTAGAGACATGGATGGATCTAGAGACTATCATTCAGAGTGAAGTCAGAAAGAGAAAAACAAATATCGTATATTAATGCATATACGTGGAATCTAGAAAAGTGATACAGATGAACCGGTTTGCAAGGCAGAAATAGAGACACAGATGTAGAGGACAAATGTATGGACACCAAGGGGGAAAGCGGGGGGAGAAGGGGCTGATGGTGGGCTGAATTGGAAGATTGGGATTGACATATATACACTAATATGTATAAAACAGATAACTAAGAAGAACCTGTTGCATAAAAAAATAAAATAAAATAAAATTCCAAAAATAAATAAATAAAAAATAAAATGGTACTGGACCCAAAAAAAAAAAGAATCCGCCTGCCAGTGCAGGGGACATGGGTTCGAACACTGCTCCAGGAAGATCCCACACACCACAGAGCAACTAAGCCCATGTGCCACAACTACTGAGCCTGCATGCCACAACTACTGAAGCCTGAGTGTGCCTAGAGCCTGTGCTCCACGACAAGATAAGCCACCACAATGAGAAGCCCGTACACCACAACAAAGAGTAGCCCCCGCTCACCGCAACTAGAGAAAGCCTGCACGCAGCAATGAAGACCCAACGCAACCAAAAATAAATAAATAAATAAATAAACAAATTTAAAAAAATAATAATATTTGTACATGTTTATATAACTCTATAGAAAAATAATTTGTCAACACTTAGAGTCTATGAGAACTTTATTTAAAGATATTCATTACTCAAGTTTTCTAAACATCACATTCAATGAACTTGAAGTTTATTTCTTCATATATCAAATGAAGATGATAATTGTTTATTTTGCAGGGTTATTTAAGAGGGTGAAATGAGATAACAGTTGAAAGAGGTCTGGAAGACATAAAGTGCTACGTAAGATCAAGGAGATAAAACAGTATTTATTATAAAACAGACACAAGGAAAAGGCAAAACAGCGGCCCGATATCTACCTCTGGGCCTCCACACCCAGGGCTCTTGGCAGAACTGTTCTTATAGGTAAAGAGCAATGACTCACAACTTAGATGTGTTCCTTGGGGATCCCTATACACACAGCAGAACTCCACCCGCCTGACTGCGTCATTATCTCTGTAAATAGGTGAACACTCAAGTTTACCCAGGGTTCCTCTCGTTTCCATGCAACAAAACTCAGCCCAGAGTAAATGCAGCTGCCGATTAATGAAGCTGAGCTTCGCAGAACGGTTTGCAAGCAGCTGACGACGGAACACATCTTGAAATACAAGCTGGAAAGTCTTTGGACTGAGGCAGATGGGCAAGAGTTTCTATAATATGTTCTTTAGCATCAGGGGATCCAAATGGTATGCATCTCATAAAACACTCAACCCAGCCTGGGTTCAGGGAGGTGGGTGCAGGCAGGACTCACTAGGCAATTGTCTTTCCAGCTCAAAGAGTGGAGGACAGTGATGGGGAATCAGAATTTCTGCATGAAGCTGCTTACTGATACCTAGGCATTGGTATTTACCAAAGAGAGGGTGGGTCACCTCCACCCGTGAAAATTAAATTTGAATAAGCTAAATTACATTAACTAGTAATTTCAGGAGTTTAAATTTTGATCTCTAGTACCAGTTTTTCAATTCTTTATTCAAAGTGAGTCAATTCAACTTATATACAAATGAGAAACAGGCTCACAGACTTCGAAACAAACTTATGGTTACCAAAGGGGAAAGGTTGGGGGAGGGATAAATAAGAAGCTTGGAATTAACATATACACACTACTATATAGAAAATAGATAATCAACAAGGACCTACTTTATAGCACAGGGAACTCTACTCAATCTGTAATAAGCTATATGAGAAAAGAATCTGAAAAAAATGGATATAGGTATATGCATAACTGAATCACTTTGCTGTACACCTGAAACTAACACGGCATTGTAAATCCACTCTAATATAAAATAAAAATTAATTTTTTAAAAAAGTGAGTCAATTCATATTCCTTGGGCATCCAGAGGATGCCTAGATATTGAAGTTCTTAACTTTCAGTTGCATTATTTCAATGACAGTGACATTTTCCTGGATGATAAAAGTTCTTATAGCCTCCAAGAAATTTTTTGAACTTCACGATAAGATTGTATTATGATTTTTGACATAGATACCTCTGAACCATTGTGCTGAGGATTTTACTCAAAGTCACTGATCAAAATCAGTCCTTATAATGACTCTCCTTCTCTTCTCAAATGCCCGACAAATTGCTCTAGTCGATGCATTCTCTTCAAACAATGTACGCTCCCAATTCACCGCTGGTGAGAGTTTAAGCAACTGGACCACCACATTGTGTGAGGCGCTCTCTGTGCTCCAGCTCTCACTAATGATGGAGTCCTCTTCACTGGGTGGATGGCAAGTGATGCAGCTTCAAAACTCCATCCTAGGGGCTTCACCTTTCCTGGTGGCGCAGTGGTTGAGAGTCCGCCTGCCGATGCAGGGGACACGGGTTCGTGCCCCGGTCCGGGAAGACCCCACGTGCCGCGGAGCGGCTGTGCCTGTGAGCCATGGCCGCTGAGCCTGCGAGTCTGGAGCCTGTGCTCCGCAACGGGAGAGGCCACAGCAGTGAGAGGCCCGCGTACCGCTAAAGAAAAAAAAAAAACTCCATCTTATTGCCTGGACGCCTCTCAGCACCAATTGTTGCAGGTTGGTAGTGATTCTGGTTTCTCTAGAAGCAGACTCTGAGATGGAGTTTGGCATACAGGATATTAATTAGGGATCAACAGCTGTGGAAGAGAGGGGGAGGGGGTAGGATTGGCCAGAGAGAAAAGTCAAACCAATACAGGCACAAGAAAACCTTGTCCAATCCCACAGTGAGCTCAGGAGCATATGCGACCCATAAGGGTTGTCCCCCACGGGGCTGAAATGGTTAGAGTTTTATACCCACCACAATCAGGAAATTTAATTTATAGCTCCCTACCCTGCATCTGTTTTCAGGTTCATGGCCGTTACTCAGCATCTCTGTCTTCTGCCATCTCTATTTGATTGATTCCTCTTATCTTCAGCCACCACATCTGCTGGCCCTAGTGGCTTACCTAGGGTCATGACCCAGACTAGCTTCTCTAAGGAGTATGAGTCCCTGACCACCATGACCTTTTCAGGCCAGGATGTGTGTAAGTGGAGGGAAGCGGAAGGGAGAAAGGAGAATCCATTTGCTATTTCTCTTCCACCCCTTAGAAGGTCCATCCCACTTTAGTTGGTAAAATTAAAAGGAATGTATTGAACACCTTCCATAAGACATTATTATGCTAAGTCCTCTGAGGAAACAAAAAGTTATAATATATAGATCTTGCCTCTGAGGAGCCTGGAAACAAACCAGTACAGAAAAGTTAAAGCCTCCAGTGGTCCTGGACAGCGCTTCACAAGCATTGATATTTGTGAGAATCTTGCAGAGATCTTATTAAAAGGCAGCTCCGATTCAGTCGGTCGGGGTGGAACCTGAGGTTCTGCGTTTCTAACCAGTTTCCAGGTCACACAGTGCTGGTGGTCGGTGGGCTACATTGTGAATACTGATGGTCTCGAGGCTGAGAGAAGGGAGTGCTGTGGAAGTGCATGTGGAAGATCCCACATGCTGCGGAGCGGCTGGGCCCGCGAGCCATGGCCGCTGAGCCTGCGCGTCCGGAGCCTGTGCTCTGCAACGGGAGAGGCCACAGCAGTGAGAGGCCCGCGTACCGCAAAAAAAAAAAAAAAAAAAAAAAAAGTGAAGTCCTTCAGCAAAGGCTTGGAGAAGGGTCAGACCAAGAGCGTTTTGGGAGCAGGAAGCCGCGTTAGAAAGTCCTGTGGCCTGAGGAAGGGGAGACGTTGGACAGGGCAGCTAGGCCTGTCAGGGGGACAGCTGGGTGATGACTTGGTCCCTGTGATGAGGGGCAGCTGTGGACGGTTTTTGTCGTGAGTGCGGTTGCCATTGGTGATAAAAAAGCAGATTGGCATGGCAGCGTCAAGCAAGGCGCCTTTGAGCAGGAGAGACGGAAACAGGCTGTGTTAGGCGTCGTGAAGGAAGAGGGTGACACAAACATGGAACTCAGGAGTTATTCTGGAGGGCGGTTAGTAAAAGGGGCTTACACCTGTGCTGCAGAGGACTCTTCCCTTCAGTTGAGAATATATATTTTAAACTCCAAAATTCAAATATTCCACGATGGTGACACGCGAAAGAACACAGGCAGGCCCTACGCCCTCTCTTTGAGTTGGGCCCTCTTGGAATAAAAATTTGGGAGCTGAAAGGTGCTTTGGGATAATCTAATCCAACAACTTCATTTCACAGCTAGGTCCTGGGGTCCAAGAAGTGGAACACAGAACAGACTTTCTGCAGGATAGAGTGCACATCGATGTTGAGGTGAGGGCAAGATCTGGGGTCTCTCAACTTTGAATGTAGCAGGTCTAACTCTTCTTTTTGCCTTTTAGGTCTCTTAAAGTCTCTAATCACTGAGGGATTGTTAGTATGTGCTTTGCAGACTTCCTGTCTTTACCAGCCCATCCGTCTCCCATCCTGGCCAGGAGGCTGAGGCCCTTTGGAGGAAGGTTCTGGTGTGCTGGGGACATCTGCCTCCATGGCCTCTGGTGCAGTGGCCCTGCCCCTGCTGTTGCCGGCAGCATGCTTGACTTGGTTTCCCCGTGGATCAGAAGCAGATTAGCAAAGCTGGCGTGTAGGCCAGCCGCGTCCTGGTTGGCTGCGTCGGAGCTGGGCAGCCCTATTCTGGATCTCACACAAACCCCACCTCCGCCACTCCAAGCTGCTGGCAGTGCCGGCAGAACAGACTCCCTGCCACCTGCCCAGGGCTACTCCTACCTGCTCTTCACCACTGGGAGTCCTCACATCATGAGAGGTTTCCCCCAGCTGTTACTAGCCTTGGGCCCCGGGCCATCTTCCCTAACTTGTGCATTGGGTTTGTGATTGCAGCTACTGTAAGAAGCAGGGCTCCTTCTCACACGTCTCTCCCTGTGGCCAGTGACTTTACCACGTATTGAACACCTGTATTTGGGTATCCAACCGACTTGTCCCCATTACCTGGGACTATCCTCGTTTTAAAACTGTGAGTCCCACACCCCTGGAATCCCTCTGTCCTGGGGAAACCAGGACAGCTTGTCACCCTACCTACATGCTTTCTGTGTAATTTCAGGCCCTTACATGCATTTTCACAAACTCTCACAACCTATGAGGTTGGTTCTATCATTGTCCCTATTGAACAGATGAGAAAAATGATGCTCCTGGGGAATAATAACTTATCCAAGCTCACACAGCTTGCACCTCTCAGTCATGATTCAAACCCCCAAATCCGCTCCCCGCCAATCGCGGCTCCAAAGAGGTGCACAGGCTGGGCGCCTGGCTTCTTGAGGCTTGTGGCCCCCAAAACAACCTCTTGCATTAGGGATCCAGAGTCAGGATTCTCTTGATCCACTTGGTTGGACTCGTTGCCCACGAGCCCTCCCAGCGAGAGTGCAGAGCCCTGGGAAGATAGAGGGCAAAGCCTGGCCGGCCATTCGAAGAGGAAACTCAAAACTCTGCTCCACTGTGGAGACGCTCTCCTCTCAGGCTTTTACTGCAAGCATTTACACTTAGCCATCACATCATACTTTCCTAAGTGAGATTCCAGTTTTTAAATCCTGTTAAAAAAAAAAATCATCTGTTAAGGCAGCATCCTTCCCTTGAAGACTTTCAAAGTCCTTTCGTAGTTCTATAGGTGTGAGGACTCGGCACTCTCCTCTAAGGGTTTATTCCCTGGCAGCCTCAGACCCTTTCTTCCCACCTAGGGGTCAGAGGACAAAAGGAGACCCAGCCGAATAGGACAAATACAGTTATCACTCTGGGGAACTGGAGAAACAAAAAGCTACCTACACAGAAACTCAAAAGAGACCGTGTAGAGAAAGCTCCCTTACCATGAAAAAGTCTCATTCATTTTAGTATTGGAATAATATCACATTAGAAAGATATATGTGAACAGTTCTTTACTATTTTTTAAATGCTTTCTAGAGCATTATTATCTCCTAGAGGCCTCTCAAACAGCTCTTTGGGGTAGATGTCATTATTTTGTCTGTTTGTCAGAAAAAGAAACTGAAGTTCAGAGTGGTTCAGTCACGTTTGCGTGACCAGCGTGTGAAGGGAGTCTGAATACAGAGGTCTTAAAATCCTCTGGTGATGGATAGTGTCCAGCAGAGAAATCTCCTTTTGTGGTCTCCCCACCTGCCCCGCTTCAGGACTGGGGTTTCATTGATCGCCTCATCAAACTGGATTCGCCTCTTGGTGGGTATCGAGCCAAAAGACACAACCAAGCCAAAGACTGGGAGAAGGAAGGATTTATTACTTACAGCGAGGAAGGAGAACACTTGGGGATCTTTCCCAAAACACTCTCTCCCCGAATAGTAAAACTGAGGAAGTTTTAAGCTAAGGGTACATGCATATTCCCGAGGGGGCTTGAACAGAGGAGAATTCAGCACAGAACTGGGGCAAAGGTTGACAGAGTCCAAACTTTAGTCGATTGAAGTCCTGAGGGTCAGAAAAGGTCAACATCATCATTCCATCTTCCACCTGGATAGGGGCCTTAGTTCCTGCAGAACTCAAGATATACTGTCTGGCCAGGCTTAGATCACAAAATGGCTTAGGGTAAAAATGGCTTCTCTTATGTCAAGAAAGCCACGCCTGGTTCTCTTTCTCTGGTTCCCCTGGTTCCCCTACCCTGTCTGCTTACAAGTGCAGTGGAACTAAGTCCACCTCCTTCGTTAGAGGCTAGACAAGCCCTGACAGCAGATGTGGGAACGCTCAGAGGTTCCCACATTTCTGCAGAGGTCCTGGCTAGGGGTCTAATGTGGGCCTGCTCGGTCATATCCACAGGACCACTGGAGGATAATCTCCTTTTCTAAGACCCCTCCTAAGTCTCCCTGGAGCCTAGTTTCCTCAGATGTCTCAAGCCTTTGCCTTTAGGCTTGGCCTGTTAAATTGCAAATTCCCCTGGGGAGAGGTCTAGTTAAAGTTCTCCTCAGCCTTTTCACTTTAACATAAACACATTTCAGAATCTTTCCTGGGGGTAGTTTTGTTGGGAAAATGCATGGCAATTGGAGCTTGCACACTCCCTAGGAATGGAGAAACATGTCCAAAAGGAAAGGGGAGTGGAGAGGAGAAAACAGAGCAGGGGGTCTCCCATTCATTGAGTGCGGATCCTCACTCCTGTTTGCTGAAGGTTTGGAATTATCTCTAGGAGGGCAGAGCTGTCAGATTTCTTGGTTTGCAAGTAACAGAAAGCTACCCAGCTAAGCTCAGCAGGGAAGGTGTATTGGAAAGGCTTTTGGGGGGAAGACCGGAGGATAGTTAGTCTGGGGAGCTGAGTACACAGACAAGAAGCGCAGCTATGCAGGGTCACAGGAAGCCCTCAGAACCCTGAACACATCCCTCCCCCACTGCTGCCTCCACCCGGGACAGGGTGCCGGGGAGAATTCTCCCCAAGGAGGATGGCGTGCTGTGTCAGTCAGTCTCCCAGTGGCAAAGGCCCATTGAGAGAAGCAGCTTCACTGGAAAAACGTTTCGCCCTTCAACCAGATCGGATGGATTCTAACCTCCCAACTCCAGGATGAGGCAGAGATGCTGTATATTTGGAATCAGGCAGACCTGAGCTCCAATCTTGGCTTGGCCACTTGCTGGCTGCATGACCTTAGGCAAATGATTTCACCAGTCACGGCCTCAGTTTTCTCATCCATGAAATGGGGGTGACATTTTGTCTTTCACAAAATGGTTTGGGGGAGTTTTAAGGAAGTACAAACATAAAATAGCTGGCCCAGAGCAGGAGTTCAATAACTGCTCTTTTCCTCTCTCCTTCCATCCCAGGTTTCTGAATGTCCTTGACCCATCACATCTCCAGCTTGGAGCCCCGTGAGCGCTGGCCACGGTGGCGGGAATGTCTTTGTTCGAGGGCGGCTGAGACCACATCAGCATTTCTGCAGCAAGGGAGCACTGGGAGCTTAGATTTGGGCCCAAACAACACACGAGTGGACGGTGTGACAGCCCAGCACACACACATAGCCCAGCAGCCTGCTGGAGCCAGAAACACCGCGCTCCTGGCTGACTCTGCCCACCTGAACTGAGGGGACGCCAGGCCAAGGGCCGTGGCTTTGTGGAGCTGACCACGTGAAGCTGACAGTATGAGAGCAAAAAAAACAGAAGCAAGAAAGGGCAAGAGACTTTTCCCAGGCCAGCATTTCTAACTGTTTAAACCAAACCAAATATTTATTTGAGTTTGTAATACAGAAAATGTATTCTCTTCCAAATGCAAAAAAATCAGGGCATCTTAGAAAAAGAAAAAAGGCTCCCTTTCACATTTTCTTGATAGGATTAAAGTCAGAACATTAGCAAACCTGGTAAATACAACCCCGAATAAGCCCCTCAAAATCTTTCCCAGGTGGAGCATGTTTGGAGATAAAATTGTGTCCAAGACCGTCTTCTACTTGCCTCAAGTTTGAGAACATGGGGGTTGAACACCAGCACCGGAGTTGGACAAAATATTTATACCTCTGCAGTTTTGAACAACAGACGTGATTTCAAATATCCCATGCCGTTGCCCCCCAAACAAATACTTGCCCAGGTTATAAATTTGAATTTAGAAAGATGCGGCTGGGCAGACACAGGTCCACTGTGTTAAGAGGCCCCATCAGTACTGGGTTTGACGGCTGGGCCTGGAAAGAGCCTTGTAGAGCCTTAGAGTGTGTCCTGGAGGCGCTAACAGGAAGCCAACACTTGCCTTGAAGGATGTCACTGGACGTCGCTTTCTTTGCGGAGGTCTAAGCCCAGGCCTTTTTAAAAAGACACACATGCTGTCCATGGGAATGCCAGTAGTTATGAGGTCCCTGGAAAATGTTTCCAGCAGAGTCTCTTGGAACATTTAGTAGCAGTTTTCCCCTTGGTTTTGATATTTTGTTTTGTTTTTCAATTCCCATTGAAAAACAAAAAACAGCCTGATGGGGCCTGTCATGGAAGCGAGAGTGAGACAGCAAGAGTATATTGTAGCCATATATTGGAGCAGCATGGAAACCCCCCTGTACACTCTGAGAAACAGAGGTTCAAACGTTCAAATCCCAGCAGGGCTGACGGTGTTCGATCCCCTCAGGGCTGATGAGGGTCAGCCTTTGGGGCAGCCTACTGCCTGAAGCGATCCCTTACCAGGTTTCATTACCTTCACGGCAATACCATTGCACATTTCTATGAGAAACCGGTCCTTTAGCAAAACTTCACACACAAGTATAAATGACTCAATTTTTAAACTCAAAAGTTTACTCAGTTCCCCTTCATTAAGAACTATTTCCTTAACTCTTGTACTTACTTTTCATTTGAAATATCATTTAGATATTTAGATATATCATTTCTTTAAGTATTTGACAAGGATGCTGCCTTCAGTTGTGTTGACCAGCAATAAGAAAAAGCCAAATATAGGGAGGGTGGGAGGGAGGCGCAAGAGGGAGGGGATATGGGGATATATGTATATGTATAGCTGATTCACTTTGTTATACAGCAGCAACTAACGCACCATTGCAAAGCAATTATACTCCAATAAAGATGAAAAAAAGAAAAAGAAAGAAAGAAAGAAGGAAGGAAAGAAAGGAAGGAAGAAAGCCAAATAAAGTGAAGAACAGTTCTTTCACTGGAGCCTAAAGCTCCCTCTCCCCAGGCCTCAAATTTTGTTTTGTTTTGTTTTGTTTTTTTAACCTTTTATTTTATATTGGAGTATAGTTGGTTAACAATGTTGTGTTCAGTTTCAGGTGTACAGCAAAGTGATTCAGTTATACATATACATGTATCTATTCTTTTTCAAATTCTTTTCCCAATTAGGTTGTCACAGAATATTGAGCAGAGTTTTTATTTTGAAGTATTTTTATCATCCTGGCCGCAAGTGGTTGCTTAGCAACTGTTCTTATCAACGATTCATGTTTTCTCCTGATTGCCCAGTAAGAGGATAGTACCTTTGGTACCTTCTATTTCTTCTCTTCCAGATGTAATAAGAAACGATTTTTATAAAAGGTAACCCACAAGAAACATAGTTTCCTTTATAAGCACAGCATCTTACCATCATGCAACTTCATAATTAGCGCTGTGCTTTCAACAGTGGTTCTTAAACATTGATCTGCATCAGAATCTCATGGGGAACTTCCTAAAAGTACAAAGATCCAGGCCCTGTCCTATTTCAAAGAGCTAGAGGCTCTATATTCTTTTGGGACACACCAATGTTGGAGAATCACTACCAGACCCTGTATCCACTTGTAACAGAATAACCAACCAAAGCCCTGGTTCCCAAGTGTCCACCTGCTGGTGCCCATCAAAATCAGATCAATGCTTGACTTTTCACAGGGGTACTAAGGAGATTTCTCCAATGCTTAATTACAACAGTGGACCAGAGCAAACAAGCTCTTAGAGTTTCTGCATCAGCTCATGCATCTGCGTGCTGTGCACTCAGAGGGGCTCAGGGATAATGTTTGGGTCATGGCTCCCAAGAGACGCAATCTACAAGAAGATCAGAGAGAGAAAGGCAAGGCACACCAAGGGGAAAACAAAGTCCAAGTCTGGCTTTCTCCGAAGCGGAGATTTCTGTTAGCTAGTAAAACTCACTCTGCAATCGCAGTGCTGTGAGACACTGAAATTCATTGCAAAAAATGCTGTTGGCATTTCCTTTTCTGGAGACTTCAGGAGTTCATTAAGCCCTCTCTCTGGAGGAGTTTAAAGAGCGGCTCTGGCTACACATATGTGACTTGAAATTCTGTGACCTTCAGAGAGAATCAGGCTGTTTCCTGGAAGGGCTTAGAACATTTTCTCCATCCTACAGCACTGGGTCAAACAGGCTGGTACAATTGAAATGCAACTTCTCCAGACACAAGCAAAAAGAAATAGAAAATGTGGAGAAAGACCGTGAAGGCAGAAATACTCTGGACCTTGACAGAATTTCTGCTCCCAAGTTAATTCCCCCCACACCCTGACATAAAGAACAAACTGATAAACTTTTTTGCTTTAAAAAAAAAAAAAAAAGACATTTACTAGTGGTTACGAGTGGGGAGACCCAAGTGGGGAGGAGCAAAATGGGGATGGGGATTAAGAGGTACAAACTAGGGCTTCCCTGGTTTTGCAGTGGTTGAGAGTCCGCCTGCCGATGCAGGGGACACGGGTTCGTGTCCCGGTCTGGGAAGATCCCACATGCCACGGAGCGGCTGGGCCCGTGAGCCATGGCCGCTGAGCCTGCGCGTCCGGAGCCTGTGCTCTGCAACGGGAGAGGCCACAACAGTGAGAGGCCCACGTACCGCAAAAAAAAAAAAAAAAAAAACTAAAATAACTAAAAGTAGAGTTACCATATGATCCAGCAATCCCATTCCTGGGCATATATCTGGACAAAACTATAATTCAGAAAGATACATGCACCCCAAAGTTCATAGCAGCACTATTTACAATACCCAGGAGATGGAAACAACCTAAATGTCCATTTCCAGATGAATGGATAAAGAAGATGTGGTATATATACACAATGGAATATTACTCATCCATAAAAAGAATGAAATAATGCCATTTGCAGCAACAAGGGTGGACCTGGAGATTCTCATACTAAGTGAAGTAAGTCAGACAGAGAAAGACAAATATGATATGATATCGTTTATATGTGGAATCTTTGAAAAAATTATACAAATGAACGTATTTACAAAACAGAACAGACTCACAGGCTTAGAAAACAAACTTATGGTTACCGAAGCGGAGGAGTAGAGGGATAAATGGGGAGTTTGGGATTGACATATACGCACCACTATATTTAAAATAGATAACCAACAAGGACCTACTGTAGAGCACAGGGAACTATACTCAATATTCTATAATAACCTAAATGGGAAAGGAATTTGAAAAAGAATAAATATATGTATAACTGAATCATTTTGTTGTGCAACTGAAATTAATACAACACTATAAATCAACGATGCTCCAATATAAAATAAAATTTTTTAAAAATTGTACAAGTACACCGAAATTAAAATAATTACTTATTTTTTTTCAAGTTTGATAAACAATAGCTTTAAATGACGTGCTTAGAAAACACGTGTCATTCTTCCCTCAGTTGGAAAGACCTGTGGAGCGGACACTGATCGCAAGGCTTATGTCCCTGGTAGCAACATTTCTCAACCTCACTGGCATGTTTACACATCACAGGAAGCAGAGTTCTCTAGAGTAGACCAGAAAGGATGCTGGAGCTCCTGGCAAGTCAGAGAAGATCTACTCTAGACTTCATTTCCTCATGTCCAGAAGCCCCTTGGCTACACACCCATCCTGAAGTCATAGCAAGAACTGGAGTCTGGAGGTTTATATTTTGCACAACAAAAATTAAGCTTTACAGTAAAGTCTAAAAGCAGTCATCTTGTGCAAGTAACACTTTTCTAAGCACTATTGTTTGCTGTTTCATGATTAAAGAAGAAAGGATGACTGACAAATGGAAGGCTGGCCATCAAAAGGTAGAAGGAATGGACTCTGGGTTCCACCCACCTTTCAGCTGTGTGGCCTCAGGAACAGTTGCTTAACTTGTCCTGACCTTAGTTTCCTCATCTGTAAAATGAGGAGAGTAAATGTAACCCCCTCATCGGGTTGCTGGGAGGATTAAATTCAATGAGATGGTGCTTGGAGCACAGCAGCCCCACAAAGAAAGTGCTCAGAAAGTGTCAGCTGTCATTTTGCATCTGGAAGGAAACAAGATCACTCTACACTTGAAGAAGCAAAATTCTCAAGTCATTGGAAGGTTGGGCACTGTAAGAAAGAAAATGGAGGCATGGAAGATGGTGGAAGTATCCTGCCTGTTCTCTCTTCTAAAAATAAAGTGCACAGGGAACTTAATCAATTATTTATTGAACAACTGAACTACAAGCCCAGGACTGTCCTTGGCATTATTGGGGGTATCAAATAGGGCCCCTCCCCTAGAAGAGGCTGTGGTCAAATTGTATAGACAAACCATACGGTTGTCTAACAGTATAGACAAAGAAAAACTAAGTACAAACCCAAATGCTATCTTCTGTGAAGAAATTGAGAGGTATGAGATTAGTGCAAGCTTGGGAAAGGTTTTTGGAAGGTCCCTGACGTCTCTGTTTACATCAGTCACCAAAGGGAAACCCCAGCCTCCCAGACCAGGTCCCGTCCCCTGAACAGCTCTGCATCCTTCTATGCAGACCAAATCTCACTCTCTTCCTAACCTACCTCACCCTTCCCCATACCCTCTGATCCTCTTTCTCTAAGAGCTCTTGTCACCTTCCTGCCTTAACTACCCCTGGCTCCACGGGAAAGAAGCTGATTCTCATGCAGCCCCTTCAAACAGCAGTGCTTTTGAACACATACCCCCCAGCGACCCGCGGCCAGTCTCCTCATTTCTCCTCCAGCCTCTCCTTCCAAACTCCAGCGACCCTCACGCACATACTCTCAGACCAGAACTCCTGGTGGGTGTCTCCTACACACATCCTGGGCACATCCCCGCTCTTGGAAGTTTTCAGCACTGGGATGATGGCTAATCTCTTCAACATTTCTCCTGTGATGGACAGAATAATGCCTGCCCCCTACCCCACCCTACCCCCCAAAAAAAGATGTCTGTGTCCCAATCCCTGGAACCTGTGAATATGTGACATGGTGATATGGAATGAATTGCATCTCACCAACATTTGTATATTAAACCTCCAACCCCTAGCACCTCAGCATCCGGCTGCATTTGCAGACAGGGCCTTTAAAGAGGTGACTCAGTTAAAATGAGGCCCTTAAGTTAGGCTCTAATCCAAACCGATGGAAGTCTTTATAAGAAAAGGAAATTTGGACACACAGAGACATCAGGGATGCACACGCTGAAGAAAGACCACGTGAGGGCGCAGTGAGAAGGCAGCTGTCTTCAAGGCAAGGAGAGAGTCCTCAGGAGAAACCAAACCTGCCAACACTTGGTCTTGGACTTTTAGCCCAAGAGGCAGAGGTCAAAGTGATATGGTGAGAGAAGGACTTGACCCACTGTTGCTGGCTTTGAAGTCGGAGGAAGGGGCCACAATCCAAGGAATGCAGGCAGCCTCTAGAAGCTGGAAAGGACAAGGAAACAGATTCTCCTCTGGAGCCTCCAGAAAGGAACACAGCCCTGCCGACACCTGGATTTTAGCCCATGAGACTTGTGTTGTTCTTCTACCCAACAGAAAAGTAAGATAATCGACTTGTGTTGCTTAAACCGCTAAATTTGTGTCATTTGTTACAGCAACAATAGAAACGAATACAACTCTTGTCATAAGCCTTGGTGACTTTAACATTGCATGGGGTAGACAGTCCATCCAATACCCTCCAATCCCTCAGTTCCTTGAGTTTCCCTCCTCCAAAGGCCCCATTCCCGTGATCTTGTCTTTTCCTCAAACCATAGCCTTTCCGTAATCTCACTCTCAAGTATCCCCCTCTCCAATCTCCACTCCTCTTAGTTTTCCACCTCACTCCCTTAAGTCCAGACCTCAAACTCCAAAAGTCCTCCAGTTTCATTTTCTCTTACCCTCATTCTCTTCCCAGTTCTGGTGTCATTGTCCATAAATACAGTCATTCCTTACATGCACCCTTAAATCTTTATTCCTCTTTCCCTTCATCGTACTCATTGGAAAAACCAAGCCCTGGAAAATTCAACCCCCACCTACTCTGTACCTGTACCCAAGCATCTGAACTGGGCTGGAGGAAAACATTCTGTCAGGCTCCTCAGTCTCAGTTTAAATTCATGAACAATAAACTCAAAAAGACCCTCAGTGCTGCCAGGCAATCCTATCGCATCCCTCTCCATTCATTCTCTCATTCTCCTGGATGCGTATTTCATACCTGAACACTGGCCTTGAGGTGTCACCTCTTACAGGAAGCCCTCCTGACTTCTCCCCTAGCCACCCCAGGACTGGGTGAGGAGCCTCTTCTCAGGACTCTTAAAATATTTTGTGCATATTATTGCACTTACCACCTTGGATTGTAATTATCTGTACACCTACTGGATGATGAGATGCCAGAGGGCAGAAACCAGGTGCTTTTCCGTGCCCTGCAGTAATCCAGCACAGAGCAGGCACTCAGTACATGCTTGATGAACGGATAAAGAAATGAATGAATGAACTGACAAATGAAGTAGAAGGAAAAAGGTGTAAAAGCCAGATGACTCACAATGTTATATGGTGGGGTTTTTTTAGCCTCTGAATCACTTTTTCCCAAAAATATAGAAACCAGAGTGGCTGACTGACCACCCAAGGCCATTAGTGCACTGGGCAAACATCCTGAGACAGCCGTTGGAAAGCGGGTTGGATATATTTGTTAAAATTAGGATAGATTTCATTTGGAGACGTTCTCTACTGTGGAGTCATGGAATCTTAAAAGAGGATGGGTCCTGTGAGGTTATTTCATTTGATGCTCTGAACTTATCCAGCCCAACCTGACAAGTTACCTTGGCTTCAGAGCAATATTGTTTGCCATTTTGGTGGATATGTTACTATATTAATTATTTTGAACCCAAGTTGTTTAGAAGATGAAAAAGACTCTAGAAAAGGAAAATAATCCCTTAAAAAGAGGCCAAGTAAAATTGGCCTCTTTTGTACATTTTTTGGATTTGAAAAATTAAGACAGAACCAGAGGGAACGGAGACACGTTTCAACCAAAGTCAGGAAATGAAGAGCTGCAGGCTCCCATGTGTACCTGTGTAAATCACCAGACCTTGCTGAGTTTGCATCCCAGACAACGGAGGTTATTGTACCTCCATTCCCCTCCCCAGACCTGCCTGCATTAGGTAATGCCTGTAACTACATTGTGCTCTCTGGAGAGAGGGTATGAGCAAAAATCATACTGTTATAAATATTCCAACAACAGTGAGAAACTAACAGTTCTTTTCTGTAATTTTTGAAAATCGTAAACTGCATGATTTGACCCAGCCAAGTGGTGAGAAATGTCCCTTATGATTTGACACAGCCAAGTGGTGAGAAATGCAGTTGATCATCCTTTGATTTATGGGATAACAAATGGAAACTTGAGGATTTGGGGCTGCTTTTTTTTTTTTAATTGAAGTATAGTTGATTTACAATGTTGTGTTAGTTTCAGGTATACAGCAAAGTGATTCAGTTTTATATATATATATATATATGTTCTTTTTCAGACTCTTTTCCATTACAGGTTATTACAAGATATTGAATATAGCTCTCTGTGCTATACAGTAGGTCCTTCTTGATTATCTATTTTATATATGGTAGTGTGTACCTGTTAATCCCAAACTCCTAATTTATCCCTTCCCCCCTTTGCCCTTTAGTAACCATAAATTTGTTTTCTATGTCTGTGAGTCTATTTCTGTTTTGTAAATAAGTTCATTTGTATCATGTTTTTAGATTCCACATGTAGTGATATCATATGATATTTGTCTTTCTCTTTCTGACTTATTTCACTTGGTAGGATAATCTCTAGGTCCATCCATGTTGCTGTAAGTGACATCATTTCATTCTTTTTTTGTGTCTGAGTAATATTGTGTGTGTGTATATTGTGTGCATGGGTTTATGTATTTTATATATATATATATATATATATATACACACATATATCTCACATCTTTATTCATTCATCTGATAATGGTTAGGTTGCTTCCATGCCTTAGCTATTGTAAATAGTGCTGCTATGCACCCTGGGATACCTGTATCTTTTTGGTTTGTTTTTTTTTTAACATCTTTATTGGAGTATAATTGCTTTACAATGGTGTGTTAGTTTCTGCTGTATAACAAAGTGAATCAGCTATACATAAACATATATCCTCATATGTCCTCTGTCTTGCGTCTCCCTCCCACCCTCCCTATCCCACCCCTCTAGGTGGTCACAAAGCACCGAGCTGATCTCCCTGTGCTATGCAGCTGCTTCCCACTAGCTATCTATTTTACATTTGGTAGTGTACATATGTCCATGCCACTCTCTCACTTAGTCCCAGCTTACCCTTCCCCTTCCCCGTGTCCTCAAGTCCATTCTCTATGTCTGCATCTTTATTGGGGCTGCTTTTCACTAGGAAGAAAATAAAATGCAAAAATGCAGAAAGCACAGTTTCTCTGAACCACACCTGTGAGCTTTCCATAAAGAACATATATTTTTGTTTTAAAACAAAACATTTATTCAGCACCTACTACATGCCAGGTGCAGTGCTGGGCTAGGCCAAGATAAATCAAGATGATGAATTGTGATACTTTCGAGAGAGACACTCATATGTGATGGGGTGGGGGAGACACACATATAAACAAACCAC
Source organism: Stenella coeruleoalba (assembly GCF_951394435.1). NCBI lineage: Eukaryota > Metazoa > Chordata > Mammalia > Artiodactyla > Delphinidae > Stenella > Stenella coeruleoalba. The sequence continues at coordinate 22,070,197 of NC_137164.1, read as the reverse complement.
CACAAGCCTGACAAGCAGTCCTAAAGAGGGTCTATGGTAACTGGGACGCCATCCACCGATATTTCTAGTTACCCTTCCAGGCAGGGGCGAGTTGCTCTAGTCAATAAATGTCAGAGAAAATGATATGGGCAGAAGCATTTAGCTGCCAGTGTGAGACTCCACAGAGGTTTCATCTGGCGTCTTAGTGACTGTGGAAGGATGAGTTGCCATCAAGTGCAACGCTAAGTCAACACATGAGGTCGGCGACCCAAGAGAGGCCCCCAAACCACAACCAACTCTGCATCAACTAGAAGTACATCGCGGTTCTTCTAGACCTGTAAGATGTAGGGAGTGTTTGTTATCCACCTCTCCTGACTAATTCAGGTGTCTACTAAGTTCACTGAGAGTAGAGAGGGAATTTGATGAAATGAAGGAAACATTCGTAGTGGAAGCGTCATTTGAGCCAAGTGAAAGGGCCTGGGGAGTGGAATGTGGTCTGGTGTATGTGTACATATACGATGTCTACACCCAGAGGGTGTATATACACAATGTGAGGAGTTTTAATTTTTAAAGAGATTTAGGCTACAGAGCATTAGAGGTCCTGGTAAGGAGTTTGAACTGATTCCTATGAACTAGTTTTTTTCAAAAGGTACTGAGGATCAGCGTGCTTATGCCAAGGGTCTTTGGGTGGTTCTCCAACAGGGAAAAATAATATATAATCGCATAGTGAAAAACATTATTCTCTTAGACTTTTTCTTTTAAAACTTCTAATTCCATCAAGTGTGATGCTCTTCACCTCACTAGAAATAACAGCCCAAGTCCTTTTGATGGGCTGCAAGACCTACGACAACTTGAGCCATGAGCCCTCTTCCCTCATGTGCTCTCCTGGAGCCACACAAGCCTCCTTGCTACTCCTTGTACCCCAGGACCTTTGCACTTTCCATTCTCTCTGCCTGGAATGCTCTTCCCAGGATAACTTGTGTCTCACTCTCTCACTTCCTTCAAGTCTTTGTTCACATTTTATCTTCCCAATGGTGCCCTCCAGACAGCAGTTATAAAAATTATAACCCCTTGGGACTTCCCTGACGGCACAGTGGTTAAGAGTCCACACGCCAGTGGAGGGGACAAGGGTTCGATCCCTGTTCCGGGAAGATCCCACATGCCACGGAGCAACTGAGCCTGTGTGCCACAGCTACTGAGCCCGCGCCCCACAACTACTGAAGTCCACACGCCCTAGGGCCCGTGCTCCGCAACAAGAGAAGCCACCGCAGTGAGAAGCCCGAGCACCGCAACGAAGAGCAGCCCCCGCTCGCCGCAGCTAGAGAGAGCCCGTGTGCAGCAAGGAAGACCCAACTCAGCCAAAAAAAAAAAAAATTATTACCCCTTTACAATCTCTTCCCTGATTTGTTTTTTTCAATAGCTCTTATCACCAACTAATAAACTATACAATTTTAAACTTATTTTGTTTAGTATCTGTCTATCCCCACTAGGATGTAAGCCCATCGGTGGAAGGGGTTCTTGACACTTTATTCACTACTAAATTCTCAGCTCTTAAGAAGAACAGCAGGTTTCAAAATTTTTTTTTAAATTTATAGTTTGGGCTCTTATATTTCGATTTATGGTGTACTTTGAGTTAATTTTTGTGTATAGTGTGAGGTAAGGGTCTAAATATTTTATTGTTGTTGCTGTGCGTGTTTGTTTTTGCGAATAGATACCCGATTTTTCCAGCACTGTTATTGAAAAGACTATCCTTTCACCTTTTGCCCCCCTTTTCAAAAATCAATTGACCACAAATGTATACGTTTATTTCTGGAATCAAGTCTCTACCATTGACCTATATGTCTACCCTTATGCAAACACCACATGTATTTCATTGCTGTAGCTTTATAATAGGTTGAAATCAGGTAGTGTCGGTCCTCCAACTTTATTCTTTCACAAAACTGTTTTGGCAATTTATGTCCTTTGCATTTCCAAATATGTTTAAGGAAGAGCAAACAATTTTTTTTTTTTTTAGCTTATGGAAACTGTTTGTTTTTATCTTATGGAAACAATTCTGTATTTCTTCCTTTTTTTTTTTTTTTTTCCTGAAAGGTCAGAATTCAATCTGACAAACAACAAAGATTGTTAATAGTTTAAAGCACATACAGTTATGCCTGGGGTATAATAAGCAGTAAAGAATGATTAGTTTTCCTCTCCCTTCTGCACCCCAGCTCACATCTCCCCTAGGAGCTTGGAGTCAGAACAACATAGGCTTAGACTCTGCCTCTGTAATGCACAAAGTGGGTGATCTTAGGCAAATTATTTAACTTCACTGAGCTTCATTTCTGTATCGAGATAATAACATCTACCTCATAGGGTTGTTCAACTATTAAATATTATGTGCCTGGTACAAAAAAAGATTTTATGAATATTTCATGGATGAATGAATAAATAAATGAAGAGTTGAGGATTATTCAAGCTTTATGACAGAATGAACCAATAACATTCCGTGGCTTCATGATTAAAGAAACATTTGGGAGAGAAGAATTCATCTCCTGGTTTCCCACAGACATTCCTGGTAGGAAATTAACCTCTCTGATTCTGCCTACCTCTGCAATAGCTAGAAAGGATATTTAACATTCCTCCCACAGGAGTCTTGGCTAAGATTTTCAGAATTCAGGGATCTGCTTGTCTCTTTTCACTGTTCCATATAAAACTCTTGGAGCCCAGGACTGCATTTAGTCCTGGGCAAGAAAGAGCGTCTTCTTTGCCCTGAGGGTTGCCAGATTTAGCAAATAAAAATACTGGATGCTCAGCTACCTTGGAATTTCAGATAAACAATGAACAATTTTTTAGTATAAGTATGGAATTGTACTAAATCAGTATATATCCGTACATGTAGGATATCTTAGTATATCCTATGCAATTGGGGTGTACGCTTACACTAAAGAATTAGTCCTAGTTTATCTGAAGTCAAGCTTAATTGCGTCTCGTGCATTTTATTTGTCCCTGCTTTAGAGGACCTACATAACACAAACAGTCAAGAAATGTAGTAAAGAAATACATGGGGACTTCCCTGGTGGTGCAGTGGTTAAGAATCCGCCTGCCAATGCAGGGGACACGGGTTCGAGCCCTGGTGGGAAGATCCCACATGCCGCGGACCAACTAAGCCCGTGCACCACAACTACTGAGCCTGCACTCTAGAGCCTGCGAGCCACAACTACTGAGCCTGCATGCTGCAACTACTGAAGCCCGTGAGCCTAGAGCCCATGCTCCGCAACAAAAGAAGCCACCGCAGTGAGAAGCCCGTGCACCGCAACAAAGAGTGGCCCCCGCCCGCCGCAACCAGAGAAAGCCCGCGTGCAGCAACGAAAACCCAACGCAGCCAAAATTAAATAAATAAATAAATAAATTTATAAAAAAAAAAAAAAGAAATACATGGGCACCTCTGTCATTTGTTACTAAGATCTGGCTTTCATCGGTGGCACAGCATAACCTGTAACCATAAACATTCCCTCTGATAATGAAACCATTCTCACAGCAAGCACCATTCAGGCCCCAGGGAATCACCTGTCCACTCCTCTTGCTCTCCTGTCCTTGAAACAATAGACAACTGTATCTAAATGCTGTGAAGGTTTGTGGGTTGAGTCACTGTCAAGGTCAGTGGTGAACACTGGGAACGTTTGAATGACAGAAGCATGAAGGTAAAGACAAATTAATTAACTTGCCAGGACCTTCCTTTCAGATGGCCTGGAAGACACAGACCCTTGCAAAATTAAATACTGTTTCACAGTAGTGCCGGGTAACTCATTTGTGCTCCAGGGCATGGTTCTGCAGATACTCTCAGATTAGCGGGGCATCACAACATGATGACAGAACCATTCTGCAGTATTCAGCAACTCATATTACTCTTAAAATTGTGTATTTATAACTATACATGTGATCATGTATAAATGACATGTGATCATGTTGGCAACTAAAGAGACATTTAACGCTAGAAAGAAAAATAGATTTATTTTTGTAAAATATTTGATAGGAATATCAAAAATATTTGATAGGATGCTGGAGGCAACATCAAGCCAGATGGGGAGGCCACAGAATCGCAAGGATGGAGACCGGGGGGTGCTGGGATTCAAGGGGCAGCCTTGGCTGGGGCCTGGGAACACTCGCGGAACAAGGTAGAGGGACACATGCACTCGGCACACTGGACAGTAAGGTCCAGCACATCAGGGGTCCTGGCGCAGGACGAGTCCAAGGCCGGGCGAGGGCACGTGATGGGAAGGACAGAAGCAAGTCTGCGAGAAATCGCTTCAGATAGGTCCCTGACTGTAGAAAAGGGCAGACTCGAGAGTGATCAAGGTCCACAAGAGGTTTGCTCTACGTAGCTGACTGGGTAGCCGTCGTCTGGCTCCGTATTACCTGATGAGGGCGAACCACGACAACCTCCGCGGTCCCTCGCTCTCCCTGCTAACAGCTGCCGATAGCCTTTCCTCCAGTGCTGACTGGCCCTTTGTCTCCAGCAGGAAGCCCATGCAGCGGGTCTGGCCCTGCCTGGCCTGCATTCCCATCTCCTCAGCTTCATCTCCCCTCCCCTACCCCGTCCTGTGTCCCACGAAACTCTGAGCGACACCAGAGGGCTTGCGGGCGCTCCCCATGCTGTTTCACACTCGCCTGCAGTTCTCCTCCTGGTCGTCCCCCTTCTGTTTCCGGGGGACCCCACACACCTTCAAGACCCAGCATGGTGCTGCCTCCCACGTGCTGTCCTTCCAGAGTGATGCCCATGGCCTTCCTTGGGCTCCTGTCACACAGAACAGATGTGGGCATCCACGGGCGTCCCTTAGGATGGAACAGGTCTCTTGTTGAAGGGTCTGTCCCCACTACCTGGGAGTGCTTGAAGCTCAGCGGCCCTTTCATCTTTCGTTCCCGGCAACTGGCACAGCTCCTGGCACATAACCAATACTCAATGTTTGTTGCCGAATGGAACATAATCCCTCTTGAATTCACAGCACCCAGGAGAAGTGGACATATTATCATCTCATTTATATAGGTGAAAACAAAGGCTTAAAGTAATTAAGTTCCGTGGCCAAAGATCTCAGTGTTAAGTCTTCCGGCTTCAAAGGTCACACACAGGACTTTCTACTACGTTGTGAGCATTAAATTAAATGGCTTTTTTTTTTTTTTTTAAATTTAAGGAGGTTTCTGTAGCTGTGAGTTCTGTTTGAAGAACAAGGGAACAAGTGGTTCTCCCCTCTGAAGCTGTGGAGCAATACTTATACACTTGGGAATGGTCCTTGGCCAATGAGGCTTGTTTTTGAACCTTTCCTTTGCATAAAGTCAAGCTGGTATCATTAGTTGGGAAATAATTACAGAGCACTCAGCCCTCAAGAGTATTTGTTTTTTTTTAATCAGCCTTTTACAGGAAGCTGGTTTTCACCCAGATAACTGCTGTAAAATATTTACCCACAAAAGAGAAACAGTCCTTAGCCAATCGAAGGCATCTCTGTTGTGTGATTTCAACTACCTCATTACCCTTTACTACACCGGCCATGTAATTATCATCAGTATGGACCACATACTGTTTCCGCTTGCTCAAGTGCTCCAACTGACATTTTCTCTGACTTTCCAGAGCTGTGCTGGGAAGTCTCAGTCAGACAGTTAAAGAGGAGGCCTGACTGGCTAAGCCCCAAACCTCTGCCTTCCTAGCCTGTTGGGATGCAGCCAAACGTAAAGCCTTACCTGAAGGTAGACACACGCTTCACCTGGGGAGGTCCCTTGGTCCTGGAAGGAGACAGCTGCTGAAGGAGCAGGTGGTTCCAATCAGGGCACAGGAAATAACGCCCTGGGGTTCACACATGTGCATGTCCTCCGGGTGATCCTGGCTCACCTCTCCCCAAGAACACACCTGAAAACCAGTAACAACTGGCCAGAACATTGAGGTGGAGCCTGAACACTGACGGTCACCGCAAATCCCTGATAAGCTTATCTTCTATCCTTTGGTACAGCATCACGAGTAGGAGCGGGTTAGGCGTTCTAAAGGGCCAGCATCTAGCAATCCTTGGCACTCTTTAGGCTGTGGGTGCGTCACTATAACCTTTGCTTCTATCTTCACATGCGGTTCTCCTTATGTGTCTGTGTGTCTGTGTATCTAAAAATCTCCCTCTCGCTCATAAAGACACCAGTCATTGGATTTAGGACCTACTGAAACCCAGAATGATCTAATCTAAAATATATTACATCTGCAAAGACTGTATTTCCAAACAAGGTCACGTTCATAGATGCCAGGGGTTAGAACTTGAACATATCTTGTTGGAGGGCACAGTTCAACCAACAGTGGTCTGCTCTCTGGTCCCCCCAAATTCACGTCCTTCTCACCTGCAAAATGCATTCACCCACTCCTAACATTCCCAAAAGTCTTATCTCGTTCCGACATCAACAATAAATCCAAAATCTCATCTAAATATGATAAACTCAAGAAGTCCCAGGTCTCATCTTCTAATTCATCTAAATCAGGTATAGGTGAGATTCTGAGTATGGCCCAACCTGGGGCAAATTTCTCTCCAGGGCAAACTTCTCATCTTTAACAATATGGATAGGCTGAGGAGTTTCCAAATCATCAGTTTCTGGTTCCTATTAGTTTAACAGTTCCTTCCTCACTTTATCTCATCTCTTTCATTCTATCATAAGCACCAAAGAGAAGCTAGGCCATACCTTCAACCCTTTGCTTAGATACCTTCTTACCTAAATATCCAAATTCAGCACTTTACAAGTGCTATTTTCCACCCAGCGTTAGAACACAATTCAGCCAAGTTTTCCGTCACTTTATAACAGAAAGGAGGTGAGTGGCGGTGAGCAAGCAAAGCTTCATCTGCCGCTCCCCATCGCTCACATTACCGCCTGAGCCATCCTCCCCCACCCCCAGTCCATGGAAAAATTGTCTTCCACGAAACCTGTCCCTGGTGCCAAGAGGTTGGGGACCACTGCTTTATAACAAGGGTCATCTTTTTTTTTTCCAGTGTCCAATAACACTTTTCTAATTTGTGTCTGAGAAACTCACCAAAAGCACTTATAATACTCATATGCTTTAAGTAACCTGGTTTGTGGTAAGTTATACAGCAGCCCTAGGAAATGAATACATACCCCTTTAAAATCCATTCTTCTCCCTACCTCCAGCCCTTGCCAACCACAGATCTGTTTTCTGCAGCTATAGTTTTGTCTCTTTCCCAAATGTCACACATAGAATCCTACAGTATGTAACCTTTTGAGTCTGACTGCTTTCACTACACAAAAAACTGTACCCAAATGTCCCTCAATTGGTGAATATATAAACAATCTCTGGTACATCTGCACAACTGAATTCTACTCAGTATAAGAAGGAATGAGCTCCTGATACACATAACAACATGGATGAATCTCAAATGCATTGTCCAACCTGCTGGCAATGAATAATTTTTCAAGAAATGCAATAGGAGGACATCCTAATTTATACTGTTATGTTTGATATTGTTTCATAATTTTTTATGGTTTTCCATAGTTTCGATAATTATTTTATGAGGAGCTTCAGAATATTATTTTATTTATTCAAATTTACCAACTCATTTCTACTATTTTGGATAAAAAATAATTAAGTAGAAATAAGACATTAAGAAGTGTTCTCTTAGTTGAAATTAAAGATTGTACTACAATGAAAATCCTCCATCAAATATTATTTTGCTTTTTAAAAATTATATTATTAACTAATGGTTAGAATTACTACTCATTCAGTAGTATGCCCATGTTTATGGTTCATGCTATCTACCTACTGTCATATTGCTTTCCGAAAGATTGTCAACTATAATAGCATTAGCACGAGAAATTATATCCACTGATTGCAAACTGTATATGTACTTCATAACAGGTTTTTAAGAAAAGATTTTATATAATTTAGTGTGATTAAAGTTGTAATTTAACTCCATTATTTGATTCCTGAAGAGAATGAACACTTCTCATCTGTTTCTTTACTTTTTCTTCTACAAATCTTTTTCAGAATAGGGTAGGATAAAAATAAAAGGACATACATGAACCAAACTAGATAAATAAATAAAGGGTCAGCATCAAACCCCAGCTCTGCCTCTTTGTAGCGGCATGTCCTGGAGCAGGTTATTCAACTCACCCAGCTCGCTTCACTATTTGTCATGTGTATTTTGTAATTTGTATTTGAGGATAATAGTATTTACCTCACAGCTATTGTGAAGATTAAATAATACAGGGGTGTAAAGCACAGAGCCTAAATGTCTGGCACAGAACTGGCCCGTCACTAAATATTACTTCTCTTCCTTGTTTATCCTCTGTCCGTGGAAGCTGTAGACAGGGATTCTAAGGGCCTGCTCAGAGAACAATAGCTTAATCATCGTGAAGGAACCATGAAGACTGCCAATCACAAGAGCAGAAGCTGCGAATTCAGATTCCTCCCAAGGCCAGGCAGGAGATGTAAATAAGTACATCCCATGTGTGGGCACGGGGGCCGTGACAAATAAAAAAGGCATACTCATCGAGAGGGCCTCTTGGGATTATCTCAAATACATAGGAATCTGGCCCCGTGTTACCAGAGCTTCAATTTTTTTTTTTAAGAGAAGCAAGAAACCAAGATATTTATTTGAGAGTTCCCAGTTTTTAAAAGTCGAGTCAAATTAAAATAAATCAGAGAGTTATTACCAGAAACAGCTGACATCTAATGAGCCCTTACCATGCATTACCTCATCTAATCCTAACAACCCTCTAGGGTAGGTGTTAAGATCACCATTTTGCAGATGAGAAGAATGAAACTTTGAGATGCTTCCCCCAATCATCTATTTGTTGAGGTGGAGCTGAGATCAGCTAATAAGTCCTCCAAGTCCCAGTTTCCTTAACGCTACACAAGGTCTAATGCGTAAGTGGATTTGAAGAGTTCAAGGACAGAGGCCCAGGGAGGATCCTATTACCTGCATGTCTAGTCGGCATAGATTCTTTTTTTACTTTTTGGCCGCACCTCGTGGCATGCGGGATCTTAGTTCCCTGACCAGGGGTGGAACCCATGCCCCCTGCAGTGGACACCCAGAGTCTTAACCACTGGATCTCCAGGGAAGTCCCAAGTTGGCATAGATTCTTAAGAAACATCGCTTTTATCTGGAAGCAGGACATTTTCTTCCAGGGGCCTTTGTCTGGAGGCGTTTTCTACTCCACACGCTTATCAGGAAGATTGGTTCCTAAATGTACCCAACCAATAAACCCAGAGAAACCTACACTTAAGAAAATTGGGGTCAATATTTTTTATGGCCTTGCAGTCCTGCAGACTAACAGGATGTGGGCAAAGAGGTAGTCATCAGCCTCAGGACATGACACATCTCCCACACACATTGCTGGCCACACCCTGGCCTGCCCACCACCTCTCTGTCTGCTGCAAACTCTCAGGTGAGAATAGAGGGTAGATGCCTGATAATCCCTGGGAGGCCGAGTCTTTTGGGACTGTGGGCACAGGCCATTCGGATGAGCCTTAGAGCTTGTAGGAACTAAAACCTCACCAGTAAATTAAAACAACGGTTACCATTTCCCACTCATTGGATTTGCAAAATTCAAAAAGTTGGATGATACCAAGTGTTATTGAAGATATGGGGGAAATGGGAATTCTCACACTCGGCTGGTAGGAGTAGAAACCAATTCAAACATTGGAGGACATTTTGTAATATGGAAAATGCACACGGCCTATGGCCCGGCTAATCCACTCTAGGTGTACGTCCTAGAGGGAATGCCCGTTGTGTGCAGAAGGGGGTCGACTATAACATTCTATATGATAGCCAAAAATAGGGGAATTAATAGATTTTGTGGTATATTCACACCATGGAACAGTACGGAACAGAAATTGAAATGAATGAACTGGATTCATAGAAATCAACATGGTGACATCTTAGGAACATAATGTGAAGGGAACAAAGAAAGTCATAGGATGATAAATAGAACATGACACCATCTCTGCCAATGTTTTAAAAATATACTATTATGTTAAGTAGGGAAAGCAAAGAGACACACTAAATTCATGACGGCGGCGACTGATGTCTAGGGAAGGAGGGAATGGAACGGGACTGGGAAAGGGAACAGAAGGGACTTCGGCTTTCTCTGAAGCAAGTATGGTAAAAACGTGTGCATCTGTTCCTCCTGGCTAGTGGGCACAGGGTGTTTGTTATATTCTCTGTTGTTTCTGACTTACAAACTTTCCGTCCAAAATGAAAATGGTACCATGGAAAGCACTGCCCCAGGAAGCTGTCCGCCTCCACCCCTTGGCTACGCCATCCGGGCGTCTCATCACCATCACATCTCTGGCGTGGCTTCCTCTCCGTCGAGGGCAGCAAGGGCAGCACGTGCAGCCCGTCTGCAGGAAGAGGCCTGAGCAAGTTGGTCTCTTGGCTCTAGTCTAATTATGGGGGCAGGCATCACGTGCTAGTCAGATGTGACTCATGATTTTAAAAGGGGGATGGGGATTTCCCTGGCGGGCCAATGGTTAAGACCCCCACCCCCCACCCTGCCACCGCTTCCACTGCAGGGCGAGTAGTTTCCCTGGTCGAGGAACTAAGATCCCACATGCCCTGCCATGAGGCCAAAACAACAACAAAGAAAATAAATAAAATAAAACAAAAGGAGGATCGTCTAGGGGTACACACAATATCGCCAGCCAAACGTTTTCTAGCCTTAAATACAGTCCGAGAAAAAGTGAAACTTCCTGACAGGTCAATGTACAATAAAACCCAATGTGGCATAACAGGCTTGGGAATCAGGCAGACCTGGCTGGAAATTCCAGGATCATTATTTACTGGTTCTGAATCATTTGGAAGTGTCACCTATCTGCATCTTGGTTTTCTCATCTGTGCAAGTGTCAAAAAGAATACTTTTCTCATGGGTCTGTTGAGGGAACTAAATGAATAAAGAAGACATGTCCTTCTTCATTCCTCAGGCACAATAGACACTCATAGTAGCTGTGTGTGAATCAAGATGTATCATAATTAGGCTACTTTTATTGTGTAACATTATTAGGCTATTTCCAAATATATATTGCCAAACCTAAAGGAAAGTACTAGTAAGAACTTAGCTCATTCTAATCCATCATCTTAGCCTCCTTAGGAAAAAACAATAGGGCTCCCTCCCGGCCCTAGGAGGTTGTATCCCTAAAATCAATCAGCATAACCTTCAATGTGCTTTCTGTTTCTCCTGCAGGGGTGCCAGGAGGAGAGACGAGCAGCTCAGAAGAAAGTCTTAAGTGCACAGTAACAGCTGTAAACAAGCCCCAAGCTCATCTTTTTAATAAGCAACAGAAATATTTGCTGAGCATTTTTGATAAGGGGAAATGTGGGAATTTTGAAGTATAAAAAAAAATTGTGATAGGGAAATAAGGTGGAAATCCTGGGGAAATGTATAAAATAAGAACACATATTATAGTTTATATTTTTCAAAGATTTTTCACCTATTTTATTTTAGGGGATCGTCACAACCACTCCACGAATTAAGAGAATAAATATTATTATATTATTCTTGTTTTACAAATCAGACCTGGGAATGAGGCCTGGGAATAAGTAGTGTGTTGAGATCACATAGCTAGAGGAAATAGGAGAGGAATCCAAATGTTCGAATTCTCAATCTTACTTTGCTTCTTTTAAAAAAAAGTTTTAATTTTTAACTATGTTTTTAAATTGAAGTATAGTTAATCCACAATGTTGTGTTAGTTTCAGGTGAACAGCAAAGTGACTCAGCTATGTGTGTGTGTGTGTGTGTGTGTGTGTGTATCCATTCTCTTTCAGACTCTTCTCCCTTAATTGTTACTACAAGAGACCGAATATAGTTCCCTGTGCTATACAGCGGGTCCTTGTTGTTTATTTTATATATAGTAGTGTGTATATGTTAATCCCATCCTCCTAATTTATCCCTCCCTCCCACCTTTCCCCTTTGGTAGCCATAAGTTTGTTCTCTATGTCTGTGAGTCTGTTTCTGTTTTGTAAATAAATTCATTTGTATCATATTTTAGGTTCCACATATAGGTGATATCATATGATACTTGTCTTTCTTTGTCAATCTAACTTTCTTCTCAGAGTGACCCAGAAGAAGTCACTTTACAAAGCTTTTTGTGTGTGTGTGTGTGTGTTACGCGGGCCTCTCACTGTTGTGGCCTCTCCCGTTGCGGAGCCCAGGCTCCGGACACGCAGGCCCAGTGGCCATGGCTCACGGGCCCAGCCGCTCCGCGGCATGTGGGATCTTCCCAGACCGGGGCACGAACCCGTGTCCCCTGCATCGGCAGGCGGACTCTCAACCACTGCGCCACCCAGGGAAGCCCTTTACAAAGCTTTTATTCTGTGGTCTGTTACAGTGAGCTCTAGTGCCAGATGATTTATTAGATTTCTTGCTCTTCTGATCACTCTTTCAAACTATTTCATAAACAACAGCAACTGAGTTACTATCCTTTCCTTTCATTCCAACTATGAAACCATACAATCATTTTTTAAAAAATATTTGACAATTTGTCGTGCCAGCAGAAGCCAATGTATTCACTGTCATCCTATCCCAGCCTGGCAATTTTCCCGTGTCTTCTGGCATATTCTGATAAAATTACTGCTCAACTTATGGTGTACTTCCTCACAGCCCTGAGTGAATTCCCCTGCCCCATTAATCTGTACTTGCATCTATCCAAGATGTCAACCTGATGTCTTATTTTCCATCCTGCCTAACTCACGAGTAACACAATCTGGGAAACAACACATCAAAATGGAAATTGCTCCTAGAAAAATGCAGCCATAAACACGTGTGAAGTTTATCAGATGGCAGAAATTTTTTTTAATACAGTTCAGATAGGATTAGGATATACAAAATCAAGAATGCATCTGTGTTTTTATTTTCAAACCCAGAAAGTGAGATCTCAGAGTTCTTCAAAGTGTGCTTTTGATCTTCAGAAAGTTTGTTGTTACGGCCCATTGCTGATCAATCATCCACTCTTTCCATGTTCTGGAATGACACAAGAAGATTAATTTGTATTCTATGGAAACTCTAGCCAAAACAGTTGGTTAATAATCATATTCTCTGAGAGCAAAGGACAATTGTCTCCAGCTGAACCTACGTATGTTTGAAATAGCACGTGCTGTTGATGACTTGGACCTAGAGCACGATGTGGGGACCAGAGTCAAGGATAACTATGAGACTATAAACATGGGTAACTAAGAACGGAGCCCTTCACCAGCAGCGGTAGACCTAAACAGAAGGCAAGGTTTGGGGGGATCACTTGGGTTGCAATTATATATTCCATTTTAGGCATTAGAGATATAAGTGATGATAAACTATCCAAGTGGAAACACCTTGCCAACTGGGGGGACAAAAAGATAAGAACAAAATGTAAAACTAAGGCTAAGACCGGAATTTACCTGCATTCAGTAATCACAACTCTTTATGACCACATAATAATCATTGTCATCCACATGGTGCCTACCACGCGTCTGCAATCATATTAACTGAAGTCTTAGAACAAGCGTGCAAGGTGGGTATCATAAACATCCCCATTTTTCAGATCAGGAATCTGAGACGGAGTTAAGTGATGTGGCCAAGGTAATAACGCTGAACCAGGTTCAAACCCAGGTAAGCTGGTCCCCAAGGCCACATCCCTAACCACATTAACACCTCCCTACGTAGCTTTACAGATCAAAATGCACTTGGACATCCTAGCCCATGCTTAACCTCCATGGCAAACCTGCAGAGGAAGCATACTGTTATGCTTATTTTTATGGATGAGAACGCCAAGGCCTTTCCCAGTCATAGATTTCCAGAACTCAACCCCACGTCTTCCGGTTCCAAATGCTGCATTCTTTCTGCTGCACCACAGCTGCCCCTGAAAGCTCGTGAGCCGGTGCTTCAGGCAGCAGAGACCACGGATAGGAGAAAGGAAACTCCCACAGGTGTTGAGGAGAAAAGAAGGGGAGGTGAAGGTAAAAGACGAGAAGTCAGAAAAACAGAAACAAAAAAAGTCCAGAGAGCCCAGACCAGAGATTTTCCCTTCTGGGAACAGTCTCACCAAATTATGATGGATCCCCTTCTGTGAGCAAAGTGCTATGTTTGGTGTTTAATAAAAGCTAGCCCAAGGGCAGGTGCAATGGTAAACACCTCAGAGAAGACCTGATTCTTGTCCTTGATGAACTGACAATCTTATTGGGGACAAAATCAGACATTAAACGCAGACAATGGATGGTCTCCATCAGATGAATGACTCAGAGAAGCGCAGGAGCATTGCAGAGAAAGCAAAGGGTACGGGTCAAGTTGTCAGAAAATGCTTCCTGAGGGAAGGTTGGGCCTGAATGTTCTGCTAGGAGAACCGTTTTGCATCTGTTCTTCTTTTTATCTTTAGGCACATCTGCACATTTACTTTGATCCTCTGGACCAAGACAGAAGAAAACTAATTCAAATCCTTTCCTCCTTCCTCTCTCTCTCTCTCCAAAAAATAGAAAATGATGACAACTGCTCTAACCAAAACATTGAGATGGTCTAGAGTGGCCTGCTTCAGTTCTAGTAGCCATCCTGCCCCGGCCACAAGCATATATGTTATCTACACTCCCAAAGGCATTTGAAAGTGCTCTGAATGTGCCCAAGGGCCCACCCTCCAGCTGTTAACTATGTCCTCAAAAGTCCCTGGAAGAAATAATCTTCCTTTTAGAAATCAGCAAGCCCTGCCTATAGTAAAAGAAGCCTAGCCCGTGTGATTCCTGTTTCCTAGAAGCAACTAACCCAGCGCGAGCATTTGTAAAAATGGGTCCCTTATCACCATAGAGGAATCTCAAAAATTTGCTCTATAACCATGACCCCAGAGTTGTAAATCTCTGTAAGTCTGGCCATGTCAAAATAGAAGCCTGAAATAGACTAGAAGTTTAACAAGTCCCTTTCCTCTTGACGTGGCATCCCATCTCTGCTGTTGAATGAGAGTTATAGACACTGAGTCAATTAAAGGGAATTATATGAGGCACATAGAATAGGCAGATTTATAAAGACAGGAAGCAGACTGGGGGTTACCAGAGGCTGGAGGAGGGGCAAATGGGGAATTAGTGTTTAATGGGTATGTATGGAGTTTCAGTTTGGGATGATGTGAATGTTCTGCAGATGAATAGTGATGATGGTCACACAACAGTGTGAATTTACTTAAGGCCACAGAACTGTGCACTTAAAAATGGTTTAAATGGGAGGCTTCCCTGGTGGTGCAGTGGTTAAGAATCCTCCTGCCAATGCAGGGGACACAGGTTCGAGCCCTGGTCCGGGAAGATCCCACATGCCTTGGAGCAACTAAGCCCGTGTGCCACAACTACTGAAGCCTGCATGCCTAGAGCCCGTGCTCTGCAACAAGAGAAGCCACCGCAATGAGAAGCACATTCACTGCAACAAAGAGTAGCCCCACTGGTTGCAACTAGAGAAAGCCCGTGTCCAGCAACAAAGACCCAACGACCCAATACAGCCAAAATAAATAATAATAAAATAAAATTTTTTAAAAATGGTTAAAATGGTAAATTTTATGTTATGTATATTTTATCACAATTTGAAAAAAGAAATATAGGGAACTTGTTTCAAAAACATTATTGTCGGGCTTCCCTGGTGGTGCCGTGGTTGAGAGTCCGCCTGCCGATGCAGGGGACACGGGTTCGTGCCCCGGTCTGGGAAGATCCCACATGCCGCGGAGCGGCTGGGCCCGTGAGTCATGGCCGCTGAGCCTGCGCGTCCGGAGCCTGGGCTCCGCAACGGGAGAGGCCACAACAGTGAGAGGCCCGCGTAACTCAAGAAACAACAACAACAAAAAACATTATTGTCATTTGCAGCAACATGGATGGACCTAGAGATTATCATACTAAGCAAAGTAAGTCAGACAAAGACAAATATCATATGACATCACCTATTTGTGGAATCTAAAATATGATACAAATGAACTTATTTACAAAACAGAAACAGACTCACAGACATAGAAAACAAACTTATGGTTACCAAAGGGGAAGGGGAGAGGGATAAATTAGGAGTTTGGGATTAGCAGATACAAACTACTACATATAAAATAGATAAACAACAAGGTCTTACTGTATAGCACAGGAAACTATATTCAATATCTTGTAATAACCTATAATGGAAAATAATCTAAAAAAGAATATATATACGTGTGTGTGTGTGTGTGTGTGTGTGTAACTGAATCATTTTGCTGTACATCAGAAACTAACACAACATTGTAAATCAACTATACTTCAATTTTTAAAAATTTTCTTAAAAAGAAATCTAAATCCATTATTAGAATCCATTATTAGAATCATCTAGGGGCAGTAACCAGGGCAATTGTCACCTTTTAATGACAAACCAGTTTTTTGCAAACTATTTGAAAAGTACCATGAATGAAGGGAAAGGAGAAAATAAGGATTTGAAGAGCATTATACGAAGGAAAGTCAAACTGTTTGCTAAGAGCCATAGGATGAGTAATTCAGGTAAAATGTGGTTGTTTCCTGGATTATTTAAGGAAAGATTCAGTCCACCAGATGGTTCGTTCCACAATCTGATAGAAGTACACTGGGGCTTTGAGCCAGCTGTTATCCGTTTAAGGACGCTAAGACTTCAAAACTGTATTTCAATACCTAAAAGAGGCAAATTTATAGAGACAGAAATAGAATAGAGGTTACCATGGGCTGGAGAAAGGGGGGGATGCTTTAGTGGGTATAGAGTTTCTGTTTGGGTTCATGAGAAAATTCTAGAAACTGGTGATGTTTAATGCCACGAAACTGTACACTTTAAAAGGGTTAAATTTTATGTTATGCGTCTTTTGCCACACATACACACACACAAAGGTAGAACATCTCAGCCACTTGAAGTAACAGTGAAACGAAGATATTTTCCAGGAGAAAAAAAAAAAAAAGGCGAATCCTAAGGAAAAGGTTAATAACTGGTAGACACTAGAAATGGGGAAGGAGGGGAATAACGCTGTATTTCACCAAAAGGGCTATTATGGTCACAAGGCAGCATTTAGCCAGTCGACTCTGCGTACATCTATCCTGGATCCTTGGCTGGTAAGGTCTTATCCAGCCAGAAGTTTTCCAAATGGCCCGTTCCTCTTTCTCTGGCCTCCTGTCCCCTTCCTCTCCCTCCTTCTAAACTATTCAGAGCTCTAACTGGTCATTTTCTTTCTTTTATATTGGCAACCTCCCACGTTGGATAAACACAATACACAGGATGGAGGGGGTGGGTCAGGCGGAAGCACATTTCAGAGTTAAGAAAACAAATAGCCAGTGAAGGAGGAGAGACCACAATTTGACTGAGACAAGTTCAGCTGTGGCAAGAAGTGTCAGAGGACACAATTGTTTCCAGATCTCAGCAGGCCGGGGATGGAGAGAGCACACCGCACCATTTACGGGAGTGAGTTCACGTGGTGTGCAAAGTCAAGGGAATGGAGGGAGAGTGAAGGTCCCTTTTCATTAAGTTGTCACTGAGAAAGCCAAGTCTGTAATAAAGCTTGTTGGGTACTGATTAGGCTCTGTGGGTTTGGACAGGAGAGGAAAAAAGGATAAAATACCAGTCATGACATGACACCTTCTCCTTGACTCTCACTGGGGTTGTACAGAAAGAGTTGGACCGAACCAAGCACAGAGCCACCCGGTTCCCATGGGCCACCCGGGTTTGAGCATCTCGAGAAGGACGAAGGAAGCAGGGGGAGATAGGGATCATGGGAAGGTGAACTGGCTCCTGCTTGGTACTCATGGCCGTCGGGAGACAGAGAGAGACCCAGATGGACCTGGTCTTTCTGTGAGCTCTTCACAAAGTCAGAAGCACAAAGGCAACTAGAACCTTAAAAAAAATCTGTTGTCTGCTATAGTTGAAGTTCATTAAGGCCCTGTTTTCTCAGATTAGGAGAGCTGCAGAATGAGCCGGATAAATTGTTTGCAAGTCGAGGGCTTCCCTTTTGGGAGATAACAGTATAAATATTCAGCGCTTTCCTGTTGTGCGGAGTCAAAATGTCGAATGTGCATTCAGGCGATACCATATTTAATATAGGACGACTTTGCCCGTCCAAAGTCCGTGGGCCTGGATGTCAGTGCCTTTGGCATGGCGACTGTGCAGTAGAGCAGCGTGGAAGCACTGAACGGAAGGTGACCAGAGAAAAAGAAAACAGATCGTGCAAATATGAACCAAGTGAACACACTCATGGAATATCAGTTATGACAAAGGAGTAATGCAGAAAAGGAGCGCCACGCCACTAAACGAAAAACAACGTCTAGATGGAATCAATCAGGGGAGCGTCCCAGAGAATGGCTTGCCAGTAAATAGGGAACTTTTGTTATTAAAACAGCAATGCTTACACTAACCCGAATGAATCTGAAAGAAGAATGTGTCTGTTCTTTCAGAGCAAAGAAACAAAAAACCCTCAGTGGAACCAGTCATATTTCCGTTCCTTCTAGACTTTGATCCTTTAACTGCCAAAGTCTGTTTATGGCTTTTACTTGTGAATGATAATTAGCTGCGTTAAAATGAAGAAATGTATTTTAACTACATGTCCTACATATTACCGAAACGATAGAGAAAGCAAAAAAAGTGAGCCCCCCCCTTTCTACACACTCACACACAGATTCGTTGAGAACAGTTTTTGCATATGAAAATGATCACTCTCAGTTACCAAGCAACCGTCATGAATTTTCCTGCATCACCTTTAAATGAGGAGTTGGACTGAATAGCTTCCAAGGTCCTTTTCAACCCTGAAGTCCCATGACTCTGTTCAGGAGGTGGGCTCAGGGATGGTTAAATGGGGAGCCCTGGCAAAGAGCAGAGGGGCTAGCAACCTGAACCCTCACCGAGTGCCACCACTGGTATATATGTGACAACCCCCCGGCAAAGTCACATCTGTCACTGTGGGCCGTGGTGGTGCCGAAGAGACAGTGCCAGGCATAGAGGCTGGGTATGCTTGAGGTTCTCTTAATTTGATATAGAATGCTATGCAAACATAACTTCAAGACACATTCCTATAATTTAAAAGATACATGCACCCCTATTCACAATAGCCAAGACAGGGAAACAACCTAAATGTCCATTGACAGATGAATGGATA
Source organism: Stenella coeruleoalba (assembly GCF_951394435.1). Taxonomy (NCBI): domain Eukaryota; kingdom Metazoa; phylum Chordata; class Mammalia; order Artiodactyla; family Delphinidae; genus Stenella; species Stenella coeruleoalba. The sequence continues at coordinate 22,051,149 of NC_137164.1, read as the reverse complement.
AAGAAGATGTAGTACATATATATGATGGAATACTACTCAGCCATAAAAAAGGATGAAATAATGCCATTTGCAGCCACATGGATTGACCTGGAGATTATCATACTAAGTGAAGAAAGTCAGACAGAGAAAGACAAACATATGATATCACTTATATGTGGAATCTAAAATATGACCCAAATGAACATATCTGTGAAACAGAAACAGACTCACAGACATAGAGAACAGACTTGTTGCCAAGTGGGAGAGAGGGGCAGGGGAGGGATGGGTTGGGAGTTTGGGATTAGCAGATGCAAACTACCGATATTATCTATAGAATGGATAAACAATAAGGTCCTGCTGTATAGCACAGGGAACTTTATTCTATATCCTGTGACAGACCATAATGGAAAAGACTATGAAAAAGAATGTATTATATATGTATAACTGAATCCCTTCACTGTACAGCAGAAATTAACACAACATTGTAAATGAACTATACTTCAATAAAATAAATTTTTTTAAAAAAAGGACACATTCCTACCACTGTTCACTCCATCCCCTTTCTAACCAGATTGTTGGCCCTTGGGTCCTCCTTTTGGGGAATTCTGTCACAGTCATCATCTGCATGCTAGTTGCTCAGCTGTAAACCTGGGATAATAATAACATTGACCTATCTACCTCCCAGTAGTGGTGTGGGGATTGGCTAATCAAGCCCTGTAAATGTCTTGGAATATGGACAAACGAACACTCTCTGCCTATCTCTCAGAAAGAACTCACAACATTTCCGTGGGCCTGACCCACAGTGGATGCTGCAACACTTGTCACTCTTTGCCGGTATTTTGTCACTCTTGGACAAAGGTCTCTGGGGTAAAAGGGCGGCTTAAATCACACACCCTCCCGACATCATGCTCAGAGGAATTTCTGGGAATCAATTTATTGCCGACGATTGCCAGCTGCTCTAAATCACTTCCTTTCCTCCCATAGACTGGCTCTTTCCTGATTTCTGCTTCTAGATGAAATGCGTGTGTATGTGGGTATGAGAGAGGGACCATGGCTCTAGTCCCAGGCTTATATTTCCATGTGACATGGGGGTCTAATGTTTCTATGGTGACCGGAAGGGACTCCCTTCAAAGCTTCCTCTTCTCCTTCCCTCACCTATTTTTCCTCATCCAGGCTCAGATTTCATTGTGATATTGAACAACCTTAGGGCAGCCCCCGCCTGGTACACAATTCCACCCAGATGAATGTGGGAAACCCAAATGGCCCAGAGCTTTCCACATACAAAGTCACACAGGGATGTTGTGTGATTCAAGAGCTACTGCGGTTTCGGTGAAAACAGTTTCGTGCAAGTGTCTGAGCTTTCTGCAGATGGTTTACTAATCCGTACATATCATTGCCAATAAGCTCTTTATGAAATCCTTTTAAAGTACATTAGATGTGACAAGTTTCCAGAAGCTGGGATCATCGGTTTAATGTGCTGACATTCAGAAAGGCCAATAGCATTCTTGATCATCCACAAAGCTCCTTTGTGATGATGTTATTGAAAGGACTGGATTTTTTAAAAATTTGACGTGACAGAGATAAAAATAACAACTATAATTAGGAATAAGTGAATCAGATCAGTAAAACATGTATGTTATTTAAAACGGTGATGTAACTTTGAATTTAAATCAAAGGAAACTAACATAGGCAATGACAAACTATATAAAACACTAAATAGATATTTATTGTCGTTAATATCCAAATCCCCCAAATCCTTTCAGTTTTCCCTATTCTTTCATTCACTATTCACTTAATACCTAACACATGTCATCAGACGGCCTCTGGGGATACCATAAAGAACATCCAAGGTCTGTATCTTGAAGGAGCTGACGATCTACTGAAAGCAATTTCTGTACAGTAAGGATTGTTCATAAATATAACTCCTCTTTCTCTAAATTGTTCAGAGCTCTATACTAGATATAAATGTCTTGCGACAGCAAAGAACAATATTATTTATTTTTTTAAGTTTAAATTTTTGAGAATTCCCTATTATTAGAAAAGTAGACTCTAAGGAAATCCAGAAATGGTCAGGAATATTGCCTATCTGTCCATTTTCTCCTCTGGTCCCTATTGTGACTCACAGACCAAGGAAAGAACTAACCTTGATTAAGGAGACAACAAAGCTAATTGACTACTTAGTGGACAAATTCATGACCTTGGCCTCATTATAGCACTCAGTCTCACTAGGAAAGACTATAAAGAAACAAAAGGAAGGAATGCTACTCGCCCAGGAAGTGCTTGTCCAATGCCATGTAACTAAGAAAAAATAGCCTGAACCCACTCATATACATTATGGAGGGAGTATATAAATTGATACAACATCTCTGGAGGATAATTTAGCAATATCCATACACTTTTACACACATAACTTTTGGCCCAGTAATTACACTTCTAGGAAGTCCTCCAATAAATATATGCATGCATTTTTGCAAAAATATATATGCATGGCTCTTCATTGATTTTTGTAGCAATAAACTGGAAACCATCTAAATGTCTAGCAAGAGGGGATTGGCTAAGTCAGTTATGGTATAGCCATACACAAAATACCATGCAGCCCTTTTAAAAGAATGAAATAGATTTAGATATAATGATATGGATCAATCTCCAATCTCGAAAAAAAAACAAATCTCCAATCTCGGAAAAAAAACAAAATAAGGTACAATTCATGTTGAATAATGGGAAACTATCTGAGATTTTTAAAGGGGAATTAAAAGAATTTTGTAAAGCGCTTATTTAAATATATTATACATAAATAAGCATGTATACTATATGTCCACATATAAAAATGTATTATGCATACATGCTTGAATATCCGTAGAAAGACAGGTAGGGGTTGTTTTGAACTCATTGGGGTCTGAGATGAGAAAGACTGACTTTTCTCTACATCCCTTTGGTATGGTTAATGCATGAATTTTTTTTCAGATTTTTAAAATAATTTAAAAGAAAAAAATGACCTGGAAAGATTGTCCACATGTTCTGTCTCTCAGTGCAATGGCTCCTTGAGTTCATCTGGGCTTAAAATGTTCGGCAGTGTTTAAGTACCTCGAGTAGACTCCAAACTACTTGAGGGCAATGACCATGGCTCATCGTCTTGACCTTCCTTGGGCAAGATACTTAACTTCTATAAACCAATTTCCTCAGTGGTCTATGGAGATAATAGTAGGGGCCGACATTTACTAAGTAATGACCAGGGATCCATGCTCTGTGTTTAGTGTTTTTAACATGAATAATTTCATCTAATCTCAAAACAACTCTGTCTATTAAGCATTATCACTATAGCCTCACTTTATAGATGGGGAGAGAGACTTATCACCCAGCTAATAAGTGGAGGGGCTGGAATCTGTTTCCAGAATCCATGTACTTAGAGGGTTGTATAAGAAGTGAGAAAGTGCAGGCAAAACATTTATCAATGTCTGGCCCTCAGGAAGTGCTTAGGAAATGTTAGATATTATTACTGATGTTATTTCTTCCCTACCAGGAAACTCTTCCAGCCATTAAAAACATGCACCCAACTGAACAGAAACAAGGTGGCTTTGTCCTGAAAGCACGGTTGAAATGTTAGCAGAGGCATGGTCAGGAGTGTGATACACAGCTTGAGTTCAAACACGAGGAAACACCTCGCATCTCTTTAGCCGTGAGTGCATTGCCATGGGAGGTCATTAGGGAAAGCACTGTGACGGGGGATGATTCTTTAACCTTCCTCGGGATATGATGGTTTTACTGCTATTAATAACAGCTGTGGCCAGGCAATTACAGACTGGAGATGGGTAATCACATCTTGCATTTTAAAGCTTAGTCTGATCACCTCTAGGGTCAGGGAATACCATGCTTACCAAAACGGTTAAAGTCTGTCTTGTGCCACCATTTATGGACCAAAGTTCAAGGCTTGGATGTCTGGAACATAGTTTATCTTTCTTCTGCAGTATGCATGTGTGTGTGCACGTTTGTGTGTGTGTGATTTATTTTCTGTGCATGTAGAGGCTGCTCCAAATCTCCCAAAGCTGCACCCTGGCTCCCACTCAAGTTTACCTAGTAAATGTTTCTTTTGAGGAAACAGGAAGCCAAGAGGTCTCAATCCTGCTTTCAGCTCTGCTACAACTCCCTTTGCAATTCCAAGGCTTTTGCTCATTTGTGAAATGAGGGCAGTCTCCCAACGTTTACTCCTTTGTCACAACCAGGAGCTTTCTAAAGGCAGAAACTCATATCAATCACTGAATTCTCAGTGTCTAAAACAGTGTCTGGCATATAGTAGACACTCAATAAACGTGAAAGGAATGACTGAGTTTCATTCCAGTTACAATGTGACATGATTCTGTAAAGTCATAACTGAATGCCTTGAGTTGATTCTAACGCGTGCAGCAGGTAACGCTGGCTGTGAGCTCTCTTATTTTTCTCTACCTACAGTTGAGACATCGTCATGAACGTGTCCACTGGAACATAATATGTGCAAAAGAGATGATCTACCAAATTTGCCTCTTCTCCAGCAGTATTGGAAATGGTTTGGATGAAGAAGAAACTGAAAATATTAATTTGAAGTGTCAGTGATCTCTTGGTTTTACTTTTGTAGAGTGTACCTGTCAATCAGTCTCATTCATAATCAATAACTGGCCACCACAGCTCCTGTCATCAAGGCCTCTACACTCAGGTCCCCTTGATGAATTAGGCTGAAGAGAGGCCACTAGCTGACAATGTCTGAAAACTTTCAAGTGAGATGGTCATCATTCCAGCTCTGGAAAGGGAAATGACCAAGGAGGACATTCTGGGTTTTTGTCTGTTTTCATGTACATTAATCAGTGTTCTTGGTTGTGAACAAGACATATAAACTCTGGCCAAGAGAAGCAGGAGAATAATTTTTTTTAATATAAATTTATATATTTATTTTTGGGGCTGCGTTGGGTCTTCGTTGCTGCGCGCGGGCTTTGTCTAGTTGCGGTGAACGGGGGCTACTCTTCGTTGTGGGGTGCAGGCTTCTCATTGAGGTGGCTTCTCCTGTTCCGGAGCACGGGCTCTAGGCGCGTGGGCTTCAGTAGCTGTGGCACGTGGGCTCTAGAGTGCAGGCTCAGTAGCTGTGGAGCACGGGCTTAGTTGCTCAGCGGCATGTGGGCTCTTCCCAGACCAGGGCGCGAGTCTGTGTCCCCTGCATTGGCAGGTGGATTCTTAACCACTGCGCAACCAGGGAAGTCCAAAGCAGGAGAATTTATTGTAAGGATTGCCGGTACTACATAATAAGTGAGACACCACCACCGGGTCCACCACTACCACCTCCACTAGTAGATACTGCCGGTGTCTTAAAGACCCCACCACCAGGGTGAAGTTTAACCTGTCCCTTTATCCTTGCACTGCCTGCTCAAGCTTCAAAGTTCCAAACAGGAGCATCTGACCGGCCAATCTGGGTCACACACCCCGGCCCTAGATGCCAGGGTTTGGGAGACCAAGTCCCCAGTGAGCTCCCATAGTGGGAGAAACGGTCCTGAGACTCACACAGTGCAGGAGTCCCCCCAAAAGAAGTGAGGTCTGCATGCTGGTCAGCCACAGAAAAATGACAGGTGTCCACTACATCACAGCTCAATAGAGTCACATCTGTAAGCTTCGATTATACATCATTTATAAAGATGGGTGAAACTCAGTCCCTGTAGTCATAAACCCAGGGTCCTAAATGGAGCAGACTTATGATTAATGGACACAGGCTTGTTATGAATTCCTGCTCTAAAAGCTGACAAACTTTCCAGCCTAGATTAAGTTTTCATCAGTTAGCAGGTTCCTGCTTCTTTAGCCAAGGCAATTTTAGAAGTTGCGGTTGAGCACTGCACGCTAAAGGTATGTCAAAATTTCTGCCGCCAGCACGATTAACCCAAAGGAACTTTCTAGTCTTGATCAAGTTTCCATTCCCCTCCTCAAGCCTCCCACCTCAACAAAGCAAGATGATGCCAGGCATTGCTACTTCTTAGCCCAGCTGTTACTCTTGAACTCTAGGGACACAGCTTCAGACCTTGGACCCCGGTTCCCTGCAGAAGGACTTCTGGGATGAGCCCGGTCAACCTCTGGTTTATGGCGGGCAGGGGAGCTAAGGAGAGGAAGGGCCAAGACCCATACTGGAAGGGAAAGCTCTTCTTAGTAAATAATGGTGACCCTCCAGGCAATATACAGGTTTGAGACTTGCAGAGGGCAAAGTGGGGTATGGGTGGGTAAAGTGGAGGTCACAGCAGGAGACTGCCTCACCCCAAACAGAAGCAGTAACTCCACGGAAGCCATGAAAAAGTACAGCACATTCACCTCCTGCAATCTATTCCACATATATAGCTGCAAAGTACGTAAACATATATGTACGGGAATGTTCACTAAAGCATTGTCGGCAAACACACACACACACACCAAAAACTGTCCACCTATAGTTCAATATATTACTATATAACCATACTATGGAGTACTATGTGCCTATTAAAAAAAGAAGTGATATATAAGTAGATGCAATCATTTTGTAATAAATTGAGAAAAGCAAGTGGCAGAACGGTTGGCACAGTACGATGATTCTGTTTGTTTTTAAAAAAGGGACACATAAGTAGGCTTATATAGGAGTAAAAACGACTGCAAGGGTAACCTAGAAACAGTGGGAATTAGTGGGAGGGGGCAGGGAATGAGACCTTTCCTTTTCACTTTATACCCTATTTCTGTTTAAATGTTTACTGTGAGTTCACAGTCTATAAATAAAACAAACTAATTTAAAATGTTGTAAAAGGGGAGCGTAGCAAGAAAAAAAGAGTAAAATTGGCCAGTATCAAGCAGGAGTCAGAGCTCAGAAAATAATTTTTTCCTCAACAAGGCAGCACGCCTAAGCCTGAGGGAAGGCAGGCATCTGACCCCGAAGAACATTTCTCTGCTTGCAGGCCCAAATGGAAAACCATCTCTGTCTGTATCTTTTCCTTAATGTTCCTCAGAGCCAGGTCTGTGCTCAGCTCAGGCGGGTTCCTACCTTCTGCCACTTCTCCAGAAATCTGGATGAGCTCTTAGGAAGCTGAGTCATGGAGAGGCACGCCCTGGGCCTCACACCACAGCCAGATTCAGCAAGCGTAACTGAGGGAGGGATGGCCCTCTCTCCCTTCCCCACCAAGAACTCAAGGGTTATAAAAGCACCACACTAGTTGGGCCTGCTTGGTTTGTGGTCCTGTAATTACGGGGTGGTGCTGGTGGTAATGCTTAAGCCGATGGAAACTAGTTTGGAAATGACTGATCTTTAGAAGAGAAAAAGAATGACCAGACTTTACTAATGATGCTAAGTAGCTTCTGTGTTACCAAAAGCAGCCCCGAAACAGTCCATATTGCAGTTTGCATGACAAGGAATGGGGAGGGGCATGAGGATGAGCTTAGTAAAGGGCCCCCCAAAGAAAGAAGGAGCTCTCTCTCACCCTCCACAAAACCTGGTAGAAACGTAGCCACGGATGCCCAAAGGGGAAGGATTGGGGTGCATTAGCTAAAGCTGGTCTAACTCACAGCTCTTCTTCCCACCACTTCCCAAAGCCCCAGATCTTCCAGGCTGAATTCTCCCCTCTTCTTCTCAACTCTTCTGGTCTTCTAAGAGCTAACTCCAATCCCTTCAGCACGGAAAAGTGAGGGACTGAACCACTTTCCCCCTTCACCCCGCCCCCCTCCCCAACACTAGACAATGGGTAGGGCCTGGTACCAATGTTTGTGAGTCAGGAAAACGTCCATTTTTATCCCGGTACCGCAGGGAAACTCCCAGTTCAGACTCCCAGGGACAAGGGTGGCTGGAGGAGATCCAAGCTGCGCCAGGGGGTCAAAGTGACCCACCTCCAGTCGGCAATCACCAAATCCCGCCTGGGCGGCAGGCCTAAGGTCTTCCTCCACTTTTCACTCAGATGTGGCACCGGCCCGTCTTCCGTGTAACCCACGCAATCACCCAGGCAGGAAGGCCTGTCCCAACTCCATCCCCACACCCCCTTTATCCCCATCCCCGGGGAGATCCGGCCCTTTTCGCAGCACTTGAGAAAGCTCCTGCAGTGGTCTTCCCTCGCGCAGGCCCTTCCCCAGACCCCTTAAGGGGAGGCTCCTTCGGACTGTCCCCCAACAGCGCGGGCCCAGCCCTGTCCTTGTTCAACTTGTCTTTTGAGGACCCCGGGCCGCCACCTCCAGCCCAGCCCTCGGCGAGGGGGCAGCGGTGCGGGGAAAACATCGCGACCCTGCTCGGAGCACGGCCGCCCCATTCTCTTCCCCGGGACCCAGTGGGTCCCAGCCCGAGGAGCCCCCGGCCGCTATGAGCGCACAAAGCCCGCGGCCGCCGGAACCTTCGGCCCCGCCGCGTTCGACCGCTGGCTCCTGACACCCCTGGGGCCCCGGGGCCCGAGCCGCTCGGCGCGCTGCGCTCCGGCCACCAGGTGCGGAGAGGACGCGCCGCAGCGCCCGCCTCGGGGCCGCGCTGGTTAGGTAGCTGGGGGGACCGGAAGGATGGCGAGGAAGTAGGAGAGGGTTTCCTGAGATGAAAGATTACTTCCGTCCGGGCTCTGGCCTCTTTCTGGAGCCGACTCGTTGGGGGCTGGGGAGCGGGGTGCGCGGGGCTCGGGGGCCGCGCGTTGCCACCTGCAGCGCCCGGGGCCGGCGGGACGCGCTTGGCCCTGTCGGGGGCTCACGTGGGGGGGGATCCTTGCAGGTGGGAGTCGAGAGCATTTCCTAGCGCCCGAGCCATGGTGGCCAAACAGCGCATCCGGATGGCTAACGAGAAGCACAGCAAAAACATCACCCAGAGAGGGAATGTAGCCAAAACCCTGGTAAGGCGGGGGCGGCGCTGACCGGGCGGCGTGGGGCCGGGCCCGGGCTGGGCGGGCGCGGGGCCAACCTCCCCCTCCTCAGCGCCCCGGGCTGCCCCTCCCGCGGGGTCCCGCACGGTGGGCGCTGAGGGCCGGGCTCCCCGCGGCGCGGACTTGTGCTCCCTTGAGCGGATAGGGCCCTGGTTGGCCGTGGCCCCTCTGGGAGCGTCTGCTGGGGCTCCCGCGGAGGCGCAGAAGGCCCTCCCCAGAAGAGAACTGGGCCTTTGTCTCCGGGAAAGACGAAAGTCACATCCTTCAGGGAACAGTTAAACCAACTGCTTGACGCCGGGGCCTGGAACCTAGTTGGTGCTAGCTCGGTTTTGTTGAATGAATGAATGAATGAATGAATGAATGAGTAAAGGGAGGCCCTTTGCCACGTCTCCCTCCTAGGCTTCATCCCCTGCCCTCCATCCCCAACAAACACACCAAGATAAGGTTTTCTTTCCTGCCCCTTTGTAATGGTCTCCGTGTATAAATTGGGGATTAGGGATGCTATTCAGCCCGTATTTCCCTCCATCCTCCTCTTTGGCCTCTCCTCCAGTGAGGCCCCGCACCACTCGGCGAAAGTTTAAAAGCAACATTCCCCTTTTTCACCTCGTCAATTCCGGCTCATCCTGATAGTATGTTCCAGAACTTTAGAGACTAGCTTGTTGCCAGGCATTCTGCACATCCAAAACCATAGACTAAAGCTTTATAACAATGCTTACGTAAAATCTCTGCCTTAAGTACAGGGTTGTGTGTGTGTGTGTGTGTGTGTGTGTGTGTGTGTGTTGTTTGTTTGTTTTTAGGAAAGCAAATGATCTTCAACAGACATTGCCAGGCCCGTGGTCCTGGACATTCAGAGGCAGCCCTCGGATGAGTTGTTGAGTCGTGCTGGTCTCCAAGTGTATGAGCAAAGGCGCATGGAATCTATTATCCCAGACACTTCAGTGGAAGTTCAGCTGAAACTTGAGGTTTGGCTGGAAGAGCTTGCAGACTTGATGAGGCAGTTGCCTTTAGCCAAAGGCATGAAGCTGGTTTGCTTAACTGAGCACAAAGCTGGATCTGCAATCTCTACTGCAGAATTCTTGCAGAACCAAGCAGTTCTATGGAAGAGAAACAGCATCAAATTTAGGTCTTTACAGGCAGCTACAAGCTTAAGTTGTGCTGGAAGTTCTCTCATTTGGGAGTTAGATCATTTAGTTGTTCTTGGGCAGCAAAACGCCAATATGCCATTGAATTGGAACTATTTTTCACGTAGAGCTCTGTTTTCCCTATTTTTACTCAGAAAAAAAAAAAAAAAACTTGCTGTCCAAATTGACATTGAAAAACAATTTTTAATGGATGTTAAAGTATTCGGGGATTATATCCCTAGGAGATCACTTCTTCCCAGGATATCATACAGACTAGCTGATTTACTGAAAATTTCTAGTTGTGTGGTTCCTTTTAGTGAACTGAAAAAACAGAGGTCACTTAATTCTCCTCAGTTGACAACTGATCTGACTGCAGAAGTAACGACAAAACAGAAACCGCTTTGCAGAGCTGTTTTACCCATTAGGCTTGATAAAGTCAGTGTCTGCCACTTCTAGCTTCTCAAGACCACTAGAAAATGTTTGGTACCTGAAACAAAAATGATTGGCTCCAAACTAAGAAAAGAAAATGGAAAAATTGGAGGAAAAGCTGTTTAAATATCTAGGAAATGTAGTCAACTTGACTGCAGTTCAACTTAACTTTCAGGGATATTTTCAAATTATGTTTAATGTATGGTCTGAATGGATTTTTAATAGGTTCTGATATACCATGGAGTGGACCCTTCAGACGTGCCTGGCGCCTATGAGTGTTTCTAAATGGTCCTACTAACTTTGTAATGAAAGGTTTCCAAACCAAGCCACAATGTATGTTTATTTTCCCTTGGTTAGAAAGGCTTTTTGGTTAACTTTATTGTAAATGGATCAGTCTCCAAAAAGAAAAATGAAATTCTCTTTCAAAAAGAAACACTTTAAATCTTAAATCTCATTTTCCTAATTAGAGATCAAACATGATTATACTTTGAAGGAAGTAACTTGTAAGGGGTAACTTGTTCAGAATGAAATTCAATAAATGCAGACACATGAACAGATTCTAACAGAAAATTCAGACGAATTGTTCAGAAATAAACTCCTTTAATTGTATATAGATGCTTGGGTATTTCATTATCAGCTTGCAGCTATGGAGTGAATCAGTACTGTTCTCCCAGATAACAGAAATGGAATAATCATTGCATGATTATACAGTAGTAAAATCTTCAGAATGAAAGGGCAATTTAAATGTCAGAGTTCCGAGTTACCCTGCTGGTATCTTATCACAGGGAAAGCCACCCTCTGCATTTTGGAGCCCAGGGAGTGACAAATTCCTGTGGGAAACGAACCATGTCATTTGCAGGATCCTACTGCTTTTCTTACCTTTCCCAGCAATAGATTCAGGCTTAGGTGAATTGTCCCAACAGATCTGTGCTGGGCACTGCTTCCCCAAAAAAGTAACTCAAAGCTCTCCAAAAACGATATATTGGTATCATGACCAGCCAACGAGTTCTTGAGCTCTGAAAGTCCACAAAGAATATTGATTCACTGTGGAATGTCATCAAAAAGGATTTTGTGTTATCAGGATGCAAGCTCTGTATCCTGATAATTTGAGTTTTTCTGCAAAGGAAAAACTAAATGACTCCGTATGGTATCTGCATGAGACCAGAAATCCATCTACAGGCTCCTGGATTCACTTATTGACTCTGCTGGAGATGGAACTAGATGAATTTTTTCGTTTAGCGTCAGTGGGATGACCGCAACAGCATTTGTTTCCGGGTCAACTCTCACAAGTGATTAGGAAGTTGGCGAAGGGGCAGAGGGGTGAATGTCACACGCTGTTCAGGTAACTTTATTTAATACCTCTATTATTTACTTGCTCTGATCTTGACCTGGTCATAGTGCCAAAGAATGACACAGTACAAATGCTGATTAAGGTTATCCTATGCAATTACTTAAGACTGAGTTTGTCTTTCTTCTAGTCAATAGAAACCATCTATTCCCTTGCAGTGAGATCTGCCACCGTACAAGAGTGTTGGTAGATACAAGTGGTCAAGGTTGGAGAAGTGAGTGGTCTTAATCCTTAGATTCTACCTGCCGCTGACAGTAATCCGTACTTCTCTAGTTAGAGAAATGCTGGAATAACCCTGTCACCCATTGGGGAGTATTAAAAGAGCCAATATCCTTCCTAGACCCTTTCTTTACTCTAGCAGACCTAAGACATGGTATTTAGTGGGGCTTGTATGCTTAGTCATTCTTCGAAGAACATTTATTAAGCATCTATTGTGTTTAAGTTCTGGGCCAGACGTTGCTATACATTGATCTATGAAAGAGACACAGTGCCTGCCCTTGCAGGGCTTACAGTCTGTGGAAAGACAGACATCAAACACAGTATTACAGGAATAAACATCGAGATACAAACTGTGATACATGCTGTCTAAAAAAAGTACTTGGTGATTTAAGTGCCAAGTGAACTCCACTGAGGTAGAAGAGAACGGAACAGGTAAGCTGAGAACCGAAGAACTGTTGCCTTGTCTATGATGAAATAAGTTCTTTAACCTATGTTGGCCACAGCCTATTTGGGGCTCATGTCAGTGAGGGAATATTTAGTGAGTTCTTCATTTTTCTTCACTCTACCTTCTCCCTTTTCACTTGAGAAATTCCCCACATTTTCAGATGCCTTTCTCAGAAAATCATGGTTTTCCATTGATTGATTTGCTTGTAAGGACCAAGCCTTACCTGCACACAGACCCAGAGGAGGTGCAGAGGCACCTTCCTCTGACGTCTGTGCTTTCGGCTTGAGAAGAGCAGGCGGTACGCAGGGCGGGTCCGTGTGGGAACCACAGTCCCCTTATGCTTCCCGGGGATGCCGAGATTTCTCCCAAGCATAAGCGTCACTGAGAATTAGGACGTTTATTACAAAACGCCGCTCGCCTCATCTCCATACACAGCTGCTGCGGTGCGTCTACTGTTCCCAGGGTTTCCACGGCAGGGGCTTCCCAGGTTTTTAGCGCTTAGAAAGTTTTGAGAAAATGGCTGTGCTCTGTAACCCTGCTTGGGAACCACGGATGCAGGAATTCAAGATGAATCTGTTGGAGGAAAATCCCCTGGCTCCGTAAAGAGGGAGACCTAAACGTGAATCCCAGCTGTTGTCCCAGTTAGCAAACCTTGAGCCTCAGGTGGAGGCCCCTTGATGGAGATGATAATACTGGCCTTGCGTGGAGTTGTGAGTGCTAGAGATCGCGGTTGCTCGCTGCTTTCTAGAGGGCCTGGCATGAAGTGTGCTTTCAGCCGACAGAAGCAATGATTAGTAATATCATTTTTGGCTTCCCAAATCACTGTATGGGTTTGTGTATTTATACCTCATCGGTCCCCAGAATATTTAAGAACCACCCAGTTCATTGAATTACAGGGGTGTAAGTAAGGTTATTGATGAGTTTTTCCAAACCCATCTTGATCCCTTAAAATTGACTTTGTTCGTCTAGATCTGCCCGCTGGCATTGAGACCGGATCTGTCTCATTCACAGAGGTGTCTAGTGACTAGCCATACTCAGTAAATGCTTCTTGAATGAATGAAGCTAATCTTACTTTCTCCCATTCCCTTTCAGAGGCCGCAAGAAGAGAAATATCCTGTGGGACCATGGCTGTTGGCACTGTTTGTTTTTGTTGTCTGCGGCTCAGGTATGGGTTTCTCGCTGCCCTTATATCCCATGGTCTCCTTTGTCCTATAAAAACACATGTTTTCTTCTTAAGGTAAATAGACAAAAACTATATTGGTCTGGGATTCAAGTTAATTGCTGCCCGAAGCCTTCATCTTAATAGGTTTTGATTTCATTGCCATCCCAGCAAACAGAGTAGAGACAGAACTGATGTGCTATCATATCATAATCATAAAATGATTACAGTGAGCAATGAAGTTGGCTGGCCACACTTCAGAGTTCAGTTAAAGCTTTCTCTGAAGACCTAACCTAAAAAGGGCATTTGGAACAGAAAGCGGAGCACCTGTCTGCCTGAGATAATCCACATTCCAGAGAGAAGGAGAGGCCTTATGCCTTAAGGGAAGCTCTGCGGAGGTGCTGGGTGAAACAGAGCCGTTGACCTAAGCCTCAAGGTGCAGTCACCTGATGCTGGAAGGTGGCAAGTTAAGAGAGCTTTACACACACACACACACACACACACACACACACACACACACACACACACACACACACACACACACACAGTGCAGACTTGACCAGAAGGATCATGCAGTCGTTTCTAGTCGACTTCTGTAATTGGGAGCCTTGACTTAATTCCTGGTCCCCATGGGTTGGGTCTCTGAAGTACTGGTGAGTGGAGGTCACTTCTATCAACAAGGTAGGTCTTTAGATGTTCCCATCCTCCATCTCCTCACTGTTGCTGAGGGCAGGGAAGGTGAGGAGTACACATCTTCCTGCAAAGATCTAAAACTCCCAGGAAGACGTCATTCCTCCCCAATGGCAAGAGACGCCCATGACTAATGGTGCCTCTGACCTTTAGGAGACCACTCTTCCGAGGAAATGAAAGCTCTTAGGAGGAAGGAGGGATCCGATGGTCTTGGCACTATTGCCAAACAAGCCTTTGTGTTAGGCTCAGTTTTTTGTTTTTTGCGGTACGTGGGTCTCTCACTGTTGTGGCCTCTCCCATTGCGGAGCACAGGCTGCGGACGCACAGGCTCAGCGGCCATGGCTCACGGGCCCAGCCGCTCCGCGGCATGTGGGATCTTCCCGGACCGGGGCACGAACCCGTGTCCCCTGCATTGGCAGGTGGACTCTCAACCACTGTGCCACCAGGGAAGCCCCAAAGCTCAATTTTTTAAAGTTGATTCCAAGATGAGAGAAGATCTTCCACTCCAAGAAACAAAAGTGTACACCATCCCTAAAGATGTGTCCTCAAAGGGAGTCTTTTGTCCAATACAGAGATCCCTCATCTTTAATAGAGTTTACCCAGCCACTGCTGGAATACTTCAGGAGCGCTCACTCCTTCAAAAAGCCTATCCCAGGGCTTCCCTGGTGGCGCAGTGGTTGAGAGTCCGCCTGCCGATGCAGGGGACACGGGTTCGTGCCCCAGTCCGGGAAGATCCCACATGCCGCAGAGAGGCTAGGCCCGTGAGCCATGGCCGCTGAGCCTGCGCGTCCGGAGCCTGTGCTCCGCAACGGGAGAGGCCACAACAGTGAGAGGCCCGCGTACCGAAAAAATAAAAAAAAAGCCTATCCCATTTCTGTGCAGCTCTGATTCTATTGGAAACATCTCCCCTCCTTTGAACCACACTGTGCTGTCTTCTCGGTAGTTCAGGTGTGGACGCCGAAAATCACACAGCTTAGACTCTTCTGCTTCTGAACGTCTTGACTCTTCGGATATTTTCAAGATGACTGCCTAGTGACTCCTTCTACAAACTCAACTTCCCTAGTTCTCTCAACCTTGTCCTCATAAGATGTAGTTTCTAGACCCTTCTGTACATGCCATGACTCTCTTAAAGTATTGCACTTGCAACTGCAGAAGTTGGTCTAGAAATGGTGCAACTGCTACAGAGATAGTAGGTCTGTCCCTGCTTTTTGTCTCATAACCCTGCTTTTATTAATATGCCCCAAACAGTTTATTTATTTAACATCTTTATTGGAGTATAATTGCTTTACAATCTATGTTAGTTTCTGCCGTATAACAATGTGAATCAGCTATATGTATACATATATCCCCATATCCCCTCCCTCTTGCATCTCCCTCCCACCCTCCCTATCCCACCCCTCTAGGTGGTCACAAAGCACCGAGCTGATCTCCCTGTTCTGTGCGGCTGCTTCCCACTAGCTATCTATTTTACATTTGGTAGTATATATAAACCCATGCCACTCTCTCATTTTGTCCCAGCTTACCCTTCCCCCTCCCCGTGTCCTCAAGTCCATTCTCTACGTCTGTCTTTATTCCTATCCTGCCCCTAGGTTCTTCAGAACCAATTTTTTTTTTGGATTCCATATATATGTGTTAGCATACGGTATTTGTTTTTCTCTTTCTGACTTACTTCACTCTGTATGACAGACTCTAGGTCCACCCACTTCACTACAAATAACTCAATTTCGTTTCTTTTTATGGCTGAGTAATATTCCATTGTATATATGTGCCACATCTTCTTTATCCATTCATCCGATGATGGACACTTAGATTGTTTCCATCTTCTGGCTATTGTAAATAGAGCTGCAATGAACATTTTGGTACATGACTCTTTTTGAATTATGGTTTTCTCAGGGTGTATGCCCAGTAGTGGGATTGCTGGGTCGTATGGTAGTTCTATTTTTAGTTTTCTAAGGAACCTCCATACTGTTCTCCATAGTGACTGTATCAATTTACATTCCCACCAACAGTGCAAGAGGGTTCCCTTTTCTCCACACCCTCTCCAGCATTTATTGCTTATAGATTTTTTGATGATGGTCATTCTGACTAGTGTGAGGTGATACCTCATTGCAGTTTTGATTTGCATTTCTCTAATGATTAGTGATGTTGAGCATCCTTTCATGTGTTTGTTGGCCATCTGTATATCTTCTTTGGAGAAATGTCTGTTTAGGTCTTCTGCCCATTTTGGGATTGCGTTGTTGTTTTGATACTGAGCTGCATGAGCTGCTTGTATATTTTGGAGATTAATCCTTTGTCTTACAGTTTATTTTTAATAATCACAGCACCTCCTAGACTTACAGAGAGCTAATGGCCAGCCAGGCCCCACCAAGCTCTTCTTCACGTCAACTTCCTGCAAGCTTCAGAGATGCATGTCCGTACCCTCCCATCTAAAGTTGTCCCCTATCTGCATCACACATTATTTTATTTTATTCCTGGCCCTCATCGACATTTGAAATTATTTAATTTGCTTACTTATTATCCATTTCTCTCTACTAGGATATAAGCTTAGGGAAGACAGTATTTAACTTCCACTAAATTTTTAGATACTAGTACAGTTTTTAGCACATAAGGAGTGGTTAATCTCGTTGGCTAGATGGATGGATGGATGGATGGATAAAACCAAATATTCCCCATGCTGTAGATATTAAATAGACTTTTTTTTAGACCTAATATAAAGCTCCGTGAACATTTCTATTTTAATTTCATTGTTGGTTGTTAAGCTGCTTTTCTACAGAGTAGCCATAAAGTATGGAAATGTAGAAGAACATAAATAATAAATGGCTTACTGATACTGCATAATAATGTACAGTATGGTTAGTGATGTTACATGATGCAGTCAGTGTATTGCCCTGCATTAGCAGTGCATAGTTCAGAGCACTGTGAAAAATTGCAATGGGGCTTCCCTGGTGGCGCAGTGGTTGAGAGTCCGCCTGCCGATGCAGGGGACATGGGTTCGTGCCCCGGTCTGGGAAGATCCCACATGCCGCAGAGTGGCTGGGCCCGTGAGCCATGGCCGCTGGGCCTGCGTGTCCGAAGCCTGTGCTCCGCAACGGGAGAGACCACAGCAGTGAGAGGCCCGCGTAACGCAAAAAAAAAAAAAAGAAACGAAATTGAGTCATTTGTAGTGAGGTGGATGGACCTAGAGACTGTCATACACAGTGAAGTAAGTCAGAAAGAGAAAAACAAATACTGTATCTTAACACATATATATGGAATCTAAAAAAAAAAAAAAAAAAGGGTTCTGAAGAACCTAGGGGCAGGACAGGAATAAAGACACAGACTTAGAGAATGGACTTGAGGACACAGGGAGGGGCAAGGGTAAGCTGGGACAAAGTGAGAGAGTGGCATGGACATATATACACTACCAAATGTAAAATAGATAGCTAGTGGGAAGCAGCCGCATAGCACAGGGAGATCAGCTCCGTACTTTGCAATCACCTAGAAGGGTGGGATAAGGAGGGTAGGAGGGAGACGCAAGAGGGAAGGGATATGGGGATATACAGGGATATACGTATGCATATAGCTGATTCACTTTGTTATACAGCAGAAACTAACACAACACTGTAATTCAATTTTCTCCAATAAAGATGTTAAAAAAAAAAAAGTTATCTACGTTTTCAGGCTTTATGGCCAAACTGTAGATTGTTAGATCTTGAACCTTGAGCCTTTCATCTAATTATCTCTCTCTCCCAGCTTTATGGTTTCTTGAAAGTATATTATTCGTCCAAGGCACTGATAAAAGTCTAGATTTGGAGAAGTCCACAGAAAACAATTAGAGACAACTCCCCTCAGGTTGACTTTGAACCTCTCAGCAAAACTCCTGCAAGCAGCCCTCGTGTCTTGAGGGTCGCTGGTGTGCATGGCGCTGTGCAGGCTTTGGAGATACAAACTCCTTCAGGGGGCAGCTGGCACTGGGGAGACAGATAAGGAACATGTCGTTGCTCCCAGGAAAAGAACACTTTGACAGCAGAGCACCCGGAGGGTTTGGCAAGCGTGGACAAGGGACCGTCTTAGTGCGTTCGGGCTGCTATAACAAACTACCATAGACTGGGTGGCTTGAAACAGCAGAAATTTATTGCTCACAGTTCTGGAGCCTGGAAGTCACATTGGGGTACCAGTGTGGTCGGTTGGGGACCCCTTTCCCAATCTCAGACTTCTCCTTGTATCCTCAGGTGGCATCCACACGTGGTAGAAGGGGCTAGGGAGCTCAGTAGGGTCTCTCTTATAAGAGCAGTAATCCAACTCATGAGGCCTCCGCCCTCAGGACCTAATCACCTCCCAAAGGCCCCGCCTTTCTACCACCATCGCATTGGGCATTAGGATTCCAACATGTGGAGCTCAGAAAACACAGTCAGACTATATCAGGGCCTTCTAACTCATACTGAGCAGAAGAGAAAGTTTCCCAGAGAAGGCGCCATTTGAGCTGAGTTTTGAAGGACAAACAGCCAGACAAAGGGAAGGTTATTCCACATGAGGGAACACAGCATGACAAAGGCACAGAGGCCTGAGATAGTAGGACAGGCTCAAGACTGGCCAAAGCCCAGTCACAGGGATCTGTGAGCCTCGGTCATCACGTAGCCCTTGTTGTCAGGAACTAAATAGATACAGAGCTGGTGGGGTTTTTTTGTTTTTTTTCTTTTTGGGCTTCAAGATACACAGTAACTGGGGCCCTCTCCGGTCTGTGCCCTTAGGTAGCATATAGGAGAGGGGGAAAAGCCAATAAGTCATTTAGTCTGGCTTGTTTTTCTCCAACCTGTTCTAGTTCTCAATATCCATCCTTTCCAAAGGGATTAAAAACCTTCCCTAAATTACATCTTAATTAAAATTTTGCCAGGCTTATTGGTTCACATAGTAGGAACTGTATCTTTCCCCCCGTTTGGGTAAATTGGGACATTTGCTGACAACAATCTTTTGGAATCTTCCCAGTCTCCATTAGTTTTTTCAGGGATCGAGTACATTGTCTCTGCTATCCTCTCTGTTGGTTTGTCCAGGGGCGTGAGATGGGAGCCTGCAGGGCCTGGAGATGTGGACTTAAAGTGGCCAAAAGGACACACCCCTTACTGGCATACTACGTCCCCTGCCTGCATGTCTGGTGCTCTTCTAAAGACGCTTCTTTAAATCTAGTTTTAAGACCACTAGCTTCTATGGAAAGGCTAGACATCAAACGGGGAGTTGGGTCCTCTTAACTTTATCCTCTGTTAACATGCCACCATGATCCCCAAGAAATGGACCTCCTCCTTTTTAAAATCATATCTAAAAATAATCCACCACCAGCTCCCTTTTTGTCTTATTTTCTTTCCTTTCCTTTTTTTTTTGCCAACTTTAGCATTTTTTTTGCAAGCTTCAGCTCAGGCCAAGCTCTGTTCTCACAGAAATGTGTCACTCTTCTCAGTTCGTCCTTGGTACTGTGCCCTTCCTTCTATCTTTGTCCGTGTCCTTTTCTAAACCAAACACGTCACGAAAAACACAATAGCTCCTTTAGATTCATACCCGTTGCCACGTCCCTGGGATTAGTCAAGATTCAGTTCTTGCAGCTCCTACTCTCCCTCCTGAGTTCCTCCCTTTTCAGAGTCGCAGACCATAGGCTCCTACCTATCTTTTTTATTTAATTTATTTTATTGAAGTATAGTTGATTTACGGTGTTGTGTTAATTTCTGCTGTACAGCTAAGTGATTCAGCTATCTGCCTATCTCTTCTCTTCGTTTAAAAGAATGCGATTATGACCACCTAGAGGGGTGGGATAGGGAGGGTGGGAGGGAGACGCAAGAGGGAGGAGATATGGGGATATATGTATATGTATAGCTGATTCGCTTTGTTATACAGCAGAAACTAACACACCACTGTAAAGCATTTATACTGCAATAAAGATGTTTAAAAAAAATGCGATTTCCTCAAATCAAACTCTTCCCTTTATCAGTTCCTCTGCTTTACGTAATGAGCCTCTCGGTGCCTGGATGATTGATCCCCTTACCACTGCTCTCTCTCGCTTCTGTTCCACTTTTGTAGCACAAAGTAGGAGAGACCCGCCCCATCTAGCGTCCTGCCATCATCTGCAGTGTGCACAACAGCACCTTCACCCCTGCCCTTGCCTGTCACGCTCGCACAAAATGCACTGGAGTCTGTGGTGGGATTTCCATACCTCTGCAGACATACCCCTTCCTGTCCCTGTCCAGCGAGTCCCTTTCCTTTGAACAGGATATACCCGTGTGCCAGGCTTAAGTTCCATTTCACCAAGTCCCTGGGATCCCTCTGAGGTCATTCGCCCTCTCTGAGTTCATGTGCTTAGTTATTCATACTTTGTAGATCTTTATACAGACAGGAAAAATATGAAATCTTCTAATAGTAGTGAAGATGTTGATCACTGATCTGATTCTCTTGCTTTCGTGACCTCACTCTATTAAACCCACTTTTCTAATCGACGGTGGGCTGGGCAAAGTGTTCTTTTTTAGAAATAGTGTCACATAGAAAACAAACTTATGGTTACCAAAGCGGAGTGGGGAGAGGCGGAAGGCATAAATTAGGAGTTGGGGATTAACAGATACACACTACTGTGTATAAGAAGGATAAACAACGAGGACCTACTGTATAGCACAGGGAACTATATTCAGTATCTTCTAATAACCTATAAAGGAAGAGAATCTGAAAAAGAATATATATATATATATGTATATATATACTGAATCATTTTGCTGTACACACCTGAAACATTGTAAATCAACTACACTTCAGTTTAAAAAATTATAGAGGGCTCCCCTGGTGGTGCAGTGGTTAAGAATCCGCCTGCCAATGCAGGGGACACGGGTTCAAGCCCTGGTCCAGGAAGATCCCACATGCCGCGGAGCAACTAAGCCCGTGCGCCACAACTACTGAGCCTGCGCTCTAGAGCCCGCGAGCCACAACTACTGAGCCCACGTGCTGCAACCGCTAAAGCCCGCACGCCTAGAGCCCGTGCTCCCCAACAAGAGAAGCCACCGCCGCAATGAGAAGCCCGTGCACCGCAACGAAGAGTAGCCCCCGCTCGCCGCAACTAGAGAAAGCCTGCGCGCAGCAACGGAGACCCGATGCAGCCAAGAATTAATTAATTAATTAATTTTAAAAAATAAAAATTATAGAAATACTGTCAGTGTACCTAGGGTAAATAAATTTTCAGGTGAGGCAAGTCACAAGGAATGCAGGTTTTATCTGTTTTCCTAGTATCTTCGGGGAAAAAATGCAGAATGGTAAAAATGTTGACCTTTAAGTATAGTTTCACTTATGGGTCACCCTTACTCCATTTTACGTGGCAAAACAAGTTAACAAACCTCCAAGAGGTTACGGGACCCCATTATTATGGGGAGTGATGTGTCACAGCAGACTCTTGACCCCTTCCTTCTCGGCTTCTTTCCTCGGCCTTCCTTGTTCTCCACACATGCCTTTTGTGCCAGCAGTGGTGGTGCTGATAAGAGCCAGATAACGAAAAGGAAGGAAGAGGAACCAGGGCAGCAGTGAGAGCCCAGCACACAGGCACCCAGAGCCCCCTGGCACAAAAACACATGTCCAGGGAATGCCCACCCCTCACCAGGGAGACCCCCCGAGATCCCAGTCCAGCCCAAGTCCATGGTTGTAACCAGTCAGAGGACATTATCTAAATACTAAATACACCCCCCTTCAGAGGAAGGAAATTCCCACTTTCCAGGATTGCAAAAGGTCTCTTAGGCAAGACGCTTCTTTGAAAACTGACCAACTGGCAGAAAATGGATAAGAGGCTTCAGAGGGGAGGATAGTTTGGGGCTCCGCCAGATGTGGGTTCAAAGCCTGGATTCGCTAGGTTTCTGCTGAATAACCTTGGACAAGTTCATTACTCTCTCTGTATTGATTTCCTTATCCATCCAACGGGGATAGGGGGAGCCCCTCCAGAGGTTGTCCTGATACTGGATAGTTCCAGGGACGTAAGTGCTGGCCCACAGCACGCTTGAAACCTGCAGCTTCAGTCACCACCATCTCTGTCCCCATCGCCCTCACGTAAAGTAGTGGCACCATGAATGGGACTGGTGTGTCATGGACGCTTTAAGCTCCCATTGCCTTCCATCCTCCCAGGCCACGCTTTCACCTGGCAGGCTCAGCCACTCACGTTGGTCTTGACCTTCCAGAGAGCTGCAGACCCCGCCTCTTCACTCCCAGGAGAAGTGTGAGCAATTTCAGTGATAACACTCCCAGTGGGTGAGACCATGTTCCCATGATAAATCATCAGAATCTTTCAGACCGACCCAGGCAGGAAAAAGGAAGCGCCCAGAGGTACACTAAAATCAATGAATAGGGGTTTGTACTTTAAGTTGAATATGAGAAATAAACTAAGTTTTATTCGCTTAAAGCAACCCAAATACACCACCATTTTGCTATTTAAAAAAAAAAAAAGTTTTCTTTGTGAGATGCAAAAGCTTTTGAGACATGGAATTGTCCAGATAGGACATCTCAGGGCCATATCTTGCTTCGTCTGGTTTAATTTGGAAACTAGCCTTATTGTTGTTAGCATTATATACATTTCATCAGAAATCTAAAACCTGTTTCTTAGTCAGATACCTCTTCTGGGTCCCCTCAGATGATTATTGCAAACAGGCCAGAAACTTTTCTTGTTCAGATCCCGACCCAGGACTTTTGCTTGGGCCTTTTTAACTGGTTGCATTTGTCTTTATTTGATCTCCTAGGACCCCAGATTCACACTGAAGCCCCAAGGGTTTAGACACCCCCCTCTTAGAGACTTGGCCGTTTTTATAAAAATATTATCTTCCACTTCTGCAGGCGGTGGGGCCTCTTTCCAGATAAGCAGCTCGTCCTGACTCTCAGTCCCCGGTTTCAAAGCCTGCCTCTTTAGAGAACTGTTTGATAGCTTCTGAAGAGTACTTGTTTTTATCTTGAGACTCAGAGACAAGCGTGACCCGGAATGTCCGTCTGAGGCGGCAGAGATGCCGTCGCACAGATACGCCAACTGCTATCTGCGCGAGACACTTGCTGTCTACGTGTGCTTCCCCGGACCGTGGATGAAGCCCGTCCTGCTGGTTGTGCCCACAGCCCTCGGCCCTGGGTTTCCCTCTCCCTTTTGTCCTCATCTCTTTCAGGAGCCTTGTGGAGAAGGGTTCGGAGGCCTCCCCAGAGCTCTGTGATGAGTATGTCGCTGTGCATCAGTAATGTCTGACCCGAACACGGCAGTGACAGCAGGGTCCCAACGCTGGCCTACCCATCTTATAGTGTCAGTGCCACAGTGTTCACAGGACAACTGTCTTCAGCATTTTTGACTTTCCTCTCGGACTAGAAGTTTCACCTGGACTCAGTGACAGTAGGTCTTTCCCTTCACATGCAGTTGACCAGACAGTATGTTAGCGCTTACATGTGTCTCGTGATCCTGTTGCATCATTCACCTCTCCTGAGCCCAGGTGTGTCCCTGAGTGTGGACAGGAGGCAGCAAGCTGAGAGCCGTCTTCTCTGTCCTCGCCCCTCACTGAGGTTCCAACCGGGGTCAATGGAACCACCATTTAATCCCCATGATGCTGTGATTCTCAGAGGGAAACGCTTACACACCAGCCACACCCCAACTCCCTCCCTCAGACTACTTCTCCCTCATCCGTCCCTCATTTCAATTGCATTTCTCGCTCTCTGGCCGAACCTGATACTCACTTCCTAATTAGAGATTATGTGAATTTTAGTCATTCTTGAAGTCTGGCTTTTCTTGAAACTGATGAGCTTATATTCCCCATCAAAGGGAAACCTCTAGGGGAAAAGGATTAACCAGTGACTTATTTCCTTCCTAATTTTCTATAGTTTCCAATTTTGCCAATAAGCATATATTACTTGTATAATCAGAAAAAAATAAGTGTATTTTGAGAGCAAAATTGCTAAACTCTTGGTTTTAGCCTTTTCTTTTTTTTTTCTTCAAAGCAGTAGACTTTTCTTTCTTTCTTTTTTTTTTTTTTAGAGTAGTAGACCTCTTTGTTCAAATCTTAGAGGGAAACAAAAGAAAAGCTGTTCTGCTTGAAGCAGGATCTCTCATGTGTCTGTGTTTATGTCTGTGTCTGTGTGTGTCTTTGTATGATGTCTGTGTGTGTTTGTGTATGTGTATGTTTGTGTGTATCTGTGTGTGTGTTCATGTGTCTCTGTTTGCATGTGTGTGTCTGTGTGTATTTTTGTATGTGTGTTTGTGTGTGTGTGTGTGTATAGGGATGCCTCCTGTGTTGCTGGATATACTGATTTTTTATCATCCCCAGAAGGGAATACACATCTGGACCCTCTTTGCCCATCAAATAGGAAACTGTGTCCGGCCCGGCGCTGGCCTCTGTGATTCCAGAGTTAAGGCCTTTCCCAAAGAGCCTACTAGATTCATTTGGCACCATCAGTTGTGAGTAGCTGCACTGTTTCTGGGCAGGGACGTTCCCTTTGTCTGGCAGTTAACAGACTGTACTCTTCTCCTGTATCTGGTAGGCATTCTGCCTGCCGGGGCAGGACTGGGGAGAGATAACGTGTCACAGCCTGGACCGTTTTTCAGGACAACCTATTCAGAACAGATAAGGAAAGTGATTCCCTGAGACGTTCTAAGCTGGGCCTGAATGCCTCCTGTCCTCCCGGCCTCCTGTTTCGGGTGGTCCAGTGGTCTCCCTTTACGTCTGCACTGGAGGCCTCTCCGTTTCTGGAAGAGCCCACAGCCCCACCCTCCCTAGGACTGGCTGTTTTGTTAAGGATGCTGTGGAGGAGGGACAGGACTAGGTGCTGTGTGAACCAGCTCCAGGGACAGCCTCCTTGGGTTGGAAACCCGGCTCTGCCACCTACTAGCCGTGCAGCCTGGTCCAAGCTACTCACCCACACGCCCACTCCAAGCCTCAGTGTCGTCCATTCTTAAAAGGGATACGATCCTACCTGAAAACTCCTAGGATCCTCATGAAAATCAATCCTGAGGATGAAATGAGACAACGCATGCCACACGTTTAGTGGAGTCCTGGTAATAGTTTTACAAATGTTTGTCGTTATTGTCATTATGTTGACGGCCCTTAGTTGCACTGTCTCCTTGCCTCTCAACCCCCCTGGCGAGGTGCCGACCAAGATTCTGAATGCTTGCAAGGAAAGAAAGCTAACATTTTGTCCTTTGTGATGGGGAGAAAACTTGGGGAGCAGAGCTCTGAGATACTGGGGAAGCTGCAGGAACCCCAGCTCCCACCTGGACAGGGAGAGGGCAGGGTTTGCCGGCCAGAGGTCAGTGGTGTCACCTCTGCAGGGACAGCTAGAGCTGGAGCCTCTTCTCTCCTTCTAGAAAGAACTCTTTAAAAACTAGCCAATGGGGGCGAGCAGAATCTATTCATACAACTATTTTGGCTACCGTTTCTTGAGTACTTATTCTAATGCCAGGTCCTACACTTCTATTTTCTTTTCTCATCACACAGTCCCTACAAAGAAGCTATGGTACTCATTTTTCCAAATCACAAAACAGAGGTTCAAAGAGGAAATCAACCAGCATCCCGTAGCTAAAAAGAGAGCTAATACCCAAACCTAAACTCCAAACCCATCTGCCTTCTATTATCCTATTATCCTTCTCTCTTACCATTTCCCCCAAAATACCATGGAGCAGATTTTCCACCAACTTCAGGCCTCTAGCATATGACTGTGTATTGAAAAGAACTCATGTTAAAACATCTCCTACTTTCCCTGCCAGAAAATGTGCGTTGTCCAGAGATTCCAGCTGGACGGCCATTCTCGGTCTGCTCCCAGGTGGACAAAACCCTGACCCAGCCATGGGCTGCTTCTTGACTGGGCCACCGGGGTACTCCATCACCTTGCTCTGTCCTGGACACTTGCTCCAGGACAAATTTGAATTCACCGTGTTTGCAGGTCGACCACATAAGCACTGGCCTTTCCTGGAGACTGCCTGAACTATCTTGAAATTGTGACACCCAGAGGGAGTCACAGCCCCAAGATGCAAGTCTGAGGAACTCAGCAGCCCTGGAGCAACCTTTCCGTTCCACCACAAAGGAAAGCTTGAGGACATGCGTCTGCTCTGGAACTCCCGCCTCAGGATCTGAGATGCACGGTCTGGAAAAGATGTCTCATCAGCCATTGGCTCCCTCAAGGTGACCTGCGGCCTCGCTTGTCATGTGCTTCCCTCTGCCCTGGGGCCCTGCGCCCCTGGGGCCCTTTGGGTCTGTGTATGGTTTCCTTCTCGGAAGAGTGCTCTGCTGTCTGCCATCTTAATGTGGAGAGAGCATCCCATTCTTTGCTAATACGATCTCTCTTTTCACAGCGCCCTGCTGCCCTCACCTATCCCTGGCTTCCCTCTCTTTACCCTCTTCTCCATCTCTGGAGAAGCCATGGGGGAGTGACATCTTGCTTTGACTATCTTTGTGCTAATTCTTTCAGGGAGCTTAATGACCCACCTTGGCGATGTCTTGTCTCCTAACATCTCTGCTTTTTTTTCTCAAGGCCCAGACTTTTCTTACCAATGCTTTCATTTTTTAAATTTTTTAAATGAAAAATAATCAAAGTTGTGTGAATCCTAGAGTTGGCTTATCCTCCTAAAGGATGTTCCTCTGGCCTGTCTTGATCTCTCTTCTCAGCAACTCCCTTGATCTCGCTTATCGTCCACCATTTACTTTCAATAAAGGTGGTTTTCGGAAGGCCCCATTGTCTGGCAGGGTTCCAGCTTTCTGACAGTCTCCTAGGGGATCCGCTTGTGTCATCTCTGTGTCCTTTGGGCACTCTCAGTTAGCTGGGGTGGGGCAGTCCCCAGGGAAGCGTGGATTGGGCTGGCCCAGCTCCCGGCCTTAAGGGGTTTCTGTTCTCGACTTGTGACTGGACTTCCCCTCAAGAACTGAGCTCTTGGAGCAATTGAATCTCAAGGTCGCCATTTGATGCTGATTCTTTAGGTCTGAAGAGTCATCAGTTGAGGTTTTTAAAGTGTATTTTCCTCCACACTGTTTGCAATTTTTCACCGTTCAGTCCTTCAGTAAATTTTTACTGAGGACCTGCTATGTGCCCAGTGCTGAGCTTAGGCCCAGGGGTAGAGCTGGGGGCAAAATCATCCCTGCCCTCCTGGAGCTTGTGGTCTCGTGGGGAAGAAAGATGAGTCAAACAAATAATTGTGCTGCAACAGGTAAAATTTCAGGCATGAAAATGTTTGAAGGAGAGGAACATAGGGCTGCGAAAGCATAGACAGGCCAAGCTTGGAAACATTGCAGGTTCGGGTCCAGACCACTGCAATGAAGCTAATATCACGATAAAGCAAGTCACGTGAGTTTTCGGTTTCCCGGTGCCCATAAAAGTTCTGTTTACATTATACTGTAGTCTATTAAGCATGCAATAAATAGCGTTATGTCTAAAAAAAAAGGTATACATACCTTAATTTAAAAATGCTTTATTGCTGAAAAACGCTAACCATCATCTGAGCCTTTCAGTGAGTCCTAATCTTTTTGTAACAGTAACATCGAAGATCACTGATCCCAGATCGCTGTAACAAATATAAAAATAATGAAAACGTTTGAAATATTGTGAGAATTACCAGAATGTGACACAGAGGCACGAAGTGAGCAAATGCTGGTGGAAAAAGTGTTGCCCGTAGACTTGTTACACACAGGGTTGCCACAAACCTTCAATTTGTAAAAAAAAAAAAAAAACAAAAAAAACAAAATGCAATATCGGCAAAGCGCAATAAAACAAGGTGTGCCTGTAATGCAAAGGGCTGGTGTGCTCTAGGGAAGTGGTTCTCAAAGTGTGGTCCCTGGACCAGCAGCCTCAGCATCAACTATGAACTTGTTAGAAATATACATTCTCAGTTCCCACCCCAGACCCACTGGATTAGAAACTCTAGGGATGGGGCCCAGTGCCTGTTTTCAAACATTTTCAGGGGATTGTGAGACATAAGTTTGAGAACTCCTGCTTCAGATGGTCAAAGACGGCTTCTCTGAAGAAATAACTTCTGAATTTTGAAGTAAAACTAGGCGATAGGGTAGGGTGGGGAAAGTATTTCAGAAAGAAAGAATGGCGTGTGTAAAAGCCCAGTAGTAAGAGCAGGGAGCTTTTAAAAACAGGAGGGCTTCCCGTAAGAGAGGAGGAGAGTGGAGAAGGTGAATCTGGACAGGTTGCCAGGGGCCAGGAGATGCAGGTCATGGAGGTGAACAAGGATTGGGCAATAGAATGCTTCTGGTGTGTTAGAAACTCAAGGAGGGCACGATCTCACTTGTTTTTATTTAAAGAATAATTCTAGCTACAGTATGGAGAAAGGATTGAAGGCGTAGCAAGAGTAGACCAGTGGAGGTCACCGCAGGAACCAGGGGAAAGATGACGGTAACTTGGACTAGGGTGGTTTCGGGAAGGATGGAGCAAAAGACACACAATCACGAGATTATTAGGTAACGCCCACAGGTCTTGGTCATCCATCAGAGGTATCAAGGATGACTCTGGCATTTTTGGTGTACGTGCAAGATGGAGGAGGACGATGCCAAGCTTGGCAACGGGAAGAGATCATGAGAAGGTCCTGTTGCATTTGACGTGCCTTTGAGCCACTTGTGTGTAGGTATCAATTAGGTGGTGGAAGGTGTAGGTCTGGAGCTCCGAGGAGAGGTCGGGGCTGGCAACACACATTGGTGAGTCATCAAGAGCTAAGTGGCAACTGAAATTGTGGGCCGGGATGAGATCGCCTGGGAAAAGGAATGTAATGAAGAGAAGAAAGCCAGCCATGCTCACTGCAGAACTTCAACATTCTTGTTTACTGGTCAGGAGGAGTTAGGATGACCCCATAAACCACGTTTAGTGTAAAGAACCAAAGAGAAGACGGAAAACTAGAAACTAGGAGAGTGGTGTGTCCCAGAGGCCAAGGGAAGAGAGTTTCCAGGAGGGAGCGCTCAGCGAGGGTAAGTAGGGGTTCATGACAAGAGGCAGCGTCCTTCAGGACGCTAGTTGGATTAAGTGACATGGAAGGTCATTTGTATCTTTAGCAAGAGCTATTTCGCTGGAGTGAAGAGAGAAGCTAGAATGCAGTGGAATTGCAGTGGAATGAGGTGGAACCCAAAGGTAAGGGAATGGAGAAAGTGAGGACGTAGACAGCGTTTTTGGAAATGGCTATAAAGAGGAAGAGGACACCTGTGGATGGGAGACATGGAGTCAGGAGGGTTGTTCTGGTTGATTTTTGAGTTGCAAGTGCTTCTTGCATGTTAAACCCTAAGAATTTCATTGAAAGGGAATGGCTGAATAAAAGAGAGATGTGATCGTCTCAGGTTACCAAGGACCAGGATCCTGTACAGGTGGGAGAGTGCGGAAGCTCCCAGATTCTGTAGTTCCCACTCTAGCCTGGATTTTCCTGAACCCCTGACCTGCCCAAGGCCAGATCCCCTGACCTTGAATGCCTGCCCTCCTTCCCTTTCTTGGCATCCGTCCTCCCTGCTGACTCGCCTGCCCACAGCCCCTTTCCTGCAGCCCGCTCGGCTGTTTTCTCTGCTTTGTTCACCCTCTGTTAAGTTATTAACTTGTCAGGGTCCAGACTCCCCGCTTCCTTTCCCACTTTGAACCCACTCTTGGCTGCCTTCCCGTTCGCCGCCTCAGAAAGTCAGCATCAGGGAGGCCAGGGTTGTAGGGCTGGTCATTACTGGCGGGCACATAGAAGTACAGTTAATATAATTGGTATAGGATGGTGAAGGCTTCTTAAAGACACTGACATTGATATAAGCCTTCTTAAAGACAGGGATACAATTCTTAAAGACATTGAAAAAGGAATCATAAAACACAACCATCTCTCCATTATCTTAGAGGTGGAGGCAAATGGTGAACTTAAAATAGACTTCATTCAAAGTAATTTCTCCAAGAGGGTTCAATTTTAAAGGGTCGCCTGTACACATGTTAAAGACCATCAGATTTTTACCTGTTAATTCATGGATTCAATTAGGGTCAGGAATGATCTTTCATTAGTTTTTAAAGCAGACTCAGAAATAGGTACGTTGTTTTAATATGTGTTGCTACTCTGAGGCCAGCAAACTTTGTCTAAGATTCTTAAGAGAAATTTGCAGCAGTTCCTTAAAAAGAATTGAGTGATTTTATCGTTACCCAGCACTTTTGAAGTCATGAATTAACTTAATAGGGTCTGATGGACTAAGGGACAGCCTGTTTCGTACCCATTAACCTATATCCTGCTGATAATGATTCCTTGTCTACGAATAAATCTCAGAGAAATAACATTTTGGAGCATCTATTATGGGCAGATATTTTACCTATTATCTACAGTTTTATAAATAGAGAAATCAGGGCTCAGAACTATTTAGTGAATTCCGAAAATTCACACCTCTAGAGGGTGGCAGGTAGCACCTGAGCTCTGGTATTCATGCTCATACAGGGAGGCAGCAGCCATCCTTGTAGTAATAGGAACAGTAATAATAGCAATGACTCCCACGCACCGAAACCTTGACGTGGGAGGGGCCTCATGTATGTCAGATCATTTAATCCCTGTATTAGCACTGCGAGCAGCGTGGTCCTCACTTCACAGCGGAGGAGACAGAATTGAAGAGGTTGAATTGTTCATGCAGTCACACAGCTATTCAGTGAAGAGATGGGGTTCAAACCCAGTTCCCTCTGACCCTAACATTCCCCTCTAAAGTAAGCCTGTTTGTCCAAATTAGGGATGTTTTCCTGATCCGAAGAACAAAGCCTGAGGCACGGTAGATGTAAATATTTTTTTCCTAATGTGCTTGAATATACAGTTGTCTTCCAGCACTCCTGTGGAGCCGGAACACAGGAATGTTTATTTAATTTTTATTCCTTGTTAGCTTTGGTAGAAGAGGGTGGAAACATCCGTGTTCCGGCAAGCGTATACCTTTGGGTAAGGTACGTTCTCATCCATCTAGCAACTTCTCCCGTTAAGAGCCACCCCCCAGATGAGAAGAAGACAAGAAAACCTCTGAGCACAACCAGAGTTAAATATCACAACTTGTTGAATTAACTCCTTTATCTAGAGAAGACTCTTTCCGACCTTCGCACACAACTGGTTGACTCTTAATTTTATACATGGTTCTAACAGTCTTTGTTTTGGGCTTAGTCTACAGTAGCATAATAATAGAAGAGGGCCCACTGCAGACTGGTGTAGTAGCACCAGAGATGTGACCAGAGCTAAGAGTCATTGAGACCAAATAACTGCTAAGAAGCAGAAATGAGAGCCCAAGAAGTACAGCCAACCGGAGCTATTTTGGGATCACATCAAACACTGTGCATCCTCTGTAACCCTATTACAGCAGAGTCTTAGCAGTTATCACTTTTTACTATGGTCACACTGAACATTCATGAAACCTTAATATATTAAATCACGTTGGGTGTATATCCAATTTAGGAAAGTCGTGATGATGCCCACAGTGATTTTTTTAGTTTATGAAAAACCAACTATATTAGTGCGTTATCTACCCTTCAAATCTAACTGTCCAAGAAAGAGTCCCCGGGGCCCTCGGTCTGAATTATCTCTGGATCCCCAAAGCACAATGCCTGACACGTAGTACGTGCTCACTAACGTTAGTTGATAAAATATCAAACGCTTTGTTTCTCGAGGGTTCTGGGTAGCGTACTTCACTATGGTTACTTAGGAAGCAGCATTCCTGGGTATATTCCAGGATGACTTTATGAAGGAGAGAAGGGGTAAGCCCCCTGAATGTTCTGTGCTTGTTCTGTTTGTGCACTTGATTACATGATACCCAGCTGCCCCTCAAAAAAAAAAAAAAAATCATTCTATATGTGTTCATTGCTATTATTATCATGATTGTCTCCATCACGATTGACCAATATTGTATATGTCCCATCTGGAGAGGATGTGAAAAAGAAGTTGGACCTTCCTCTCCTGGAACATATTTAAACCCTATAAACAAAACCAGGCTGGGTGCTATCCAACCAGCTCTTACCAGAATAAGGGGAGGGAGTCCCAGGAATTGTCTGTGGACGTTCAGGCTACCCACCCCTTCATGAAGGAGTTCGGTCCACTTAGTGAAGACGGTGCCCTGAATAAATCAGTGCTGCTCTCGGTGCATTTCAAGTCGAATTTCAGAAAGTTCCAGGCCGCCTGAAGATGCACTTGTATCAAAGGTTGTTGTCAGCAGCCGGGGGCCCAGCTCCACGTGTCTGCTCCCAGCACCTGGCCTTCCTTCCAGTTCAAGGGCAGCTTCTTTTCCAGGTCACAGCCATTTTGAAGAGGCAGCGTCGGCTGACCTGTTAAATGAGTGCCCTGCGTGCACGAAAGCGCTGTCCGCCGCTGCCCGGGAGCATCAGAACGTTCTGGGGAAGAGGGCCAAACCTCTCAGTGCCTGAGGGATTTCTGGCCTTCACTCCTGGTGGAATTAGCAGAAGTTATCCATAAATCCCTGAGGCATCCATCAGCAGACAGAGCAAGGCTGCCTTTTTAAAGAAGTTCACTGACCTCTTGTTAACTTAACTCCTTGTTAGGAAATATCTAATCAGCTGTGTGCTAACAGGTCCGGGGCCCGGGGTCAGCAGAAGCAGGGCTCGCAGTGGGGCTGGGTTTCCAGCTGTGCGCTGTCTGGTGTCTGAGCCGTCTGTTTTGTTTTCCTCCTTCAGCTATCTTCCAGATCATTCAGAGCATAAGGATGGGCATGTGAGCAGGCTGGGCTTTGACACGGCCCCCTGCCGCTGGAGGGTGGAGGACCGCTTCAGCTCTTAGCCGGGTATCTGTGGGAAGCCTACAAGCCACCCAGAAGAGAAAAAAAAGGCTCCCTCAACTGTTCCCTGATCGCTTCATCATGGATGTCAGACCAAATTCCTTTCTCACAGGACATCTCGGTACATCCGTGCTCTCAAGCGGAAAGGACATTTTGCTTTGCAGTTGGCAGGATTGGTAGCTCTCCGGGTGTCTGCAGCAGAGCTGTCTGTCTGCTTTTGCCCTGGGTTTCGCTGATGTCTGCATGCGGGCTTCTGAATGATCACCGCTTTACTTTCTATGGATACGATCTCTGCTCCATTGGGAATTGCTTTTACAAATAAATGTCTTTGTTCAACCTTATACACTGTGTGGGTTCCAGTGAGAAAAACCAAAGTGAAGATGATGTCAGGAAAGCTCCGGAGGGATGGGTAGGGTAGGGGACTTGATTATGTAACTGGGGAAGATCAGGGAATCTGTGGCCCGGGAACCAGGGCTAAGTCTGCCCAGCCGGGCGCTGGCCACCCTCAAGGTCTTTGCCTGAAATGAAGCCCTGGGCAGCTCTAAGGACCTTGGGTTTTTCACACATTTGACAAAGTGTGGATCTTCTGGGGTTCTTTCTTTTTTTGGTTCGCTTTTTGTTGTTCTTTTTTTTCAATCCAGAAAAGGTACCTACAATGTGTGTTAAAGTCCAATTAGCCATTATCTCTTCTGCGGGCTGCATCAGGGCTTCGTGCGTCACAGAGGCCTCTTTGGAAAAACCATCCAACCTCAGGCCCAGCCCTGCCCTAACGTGGAGCACCGGGCAGGCAGGAGTCCTGCCGGCTGGGTGGGTGAGGTTCAAGTGTGGTGGGTGAGACCCTCCTCTCCCCAGCCAGCCTTCCCCACAGCGTCTCAAAGCGTGGACGGCCTGCATCCCGTCTCCGTGTGTGGGGGGGCGTAGGAGGATGCATCTCAAAATGCAGATTCTGGGTTCCACCTCAAGTCTGCTAACTCCAAATCCCCACCACTGGGGCTAAGAACGAGTGTCTGGTACCAGCTCCCAGGGTGAGGCTCGTGTCCGCTACGCCGAGATCCTGAAAGAGCCCCGCTGAGGAGCGAATGAAGTTCTGTCCCGTTCCGAGCAGCAAAGGCAGCCGCGCTTGCTCTTAAGCAAAGCCTCTCCTGGCAGGGACTGCGTGACATTTGGCCTGCCCCCTGCTTGGGACTTCTCATCTTGCCTAAGGAAGTCCTAGGGACAGCCACTCAGATGACCTGCAGGATTAAAGATGCTCACCGTGCAACTTCAAACAGGCCTTCACTATTTTTTTAAAAAATTCCATCTTTACATCCTTAACCGTTTTTTTCCAGCCCTTAACACTGTGAGAGCTTTAAAAACAGAAGCGGCAGAAGGGGCAGGACCTCTTGCCACCGTGTCAGGGGATTTGTTGTAAGTGGCCCTTTGGAATGGGGGGGGGGGGACGCTTTTTGTCCCCGAGAGTCTTTCACCCCAGACCTTTTAGTGATATTCTTGAAAGCTTTCTTTTCTCCCATACTCTGAGTTCCCCTCCTTCCCCTTTCTTTCCCACTGAGAAGAGGGTGACAGAGCTGTTCTGAAATTAGCTGCCCCAGGGACAGGCTACCATCCTTAGGCTTCCCCACTCCCCCTTCCAACCCCAAACCTCTCCTGAGACGGCAGAAGATATTCCCCACCACCTGAGGGCTGCACTGAGCAGATGCTTCGTGAGCTGGTCTGCTCATCGTCCTGGCTCTGTCTGGCCGTCCTTTTCTTGGGGACTAAGATCCGTGTGAGATCAGACCCCACTGCTGCTTGCCAATAAGCCAGCATAAGGAAGCCCCCTTGATATAAATGTTCCCTGGTCTGTGCTCCCACAAACACCCTCTCTGACACCCACGGGGCCTGGACTTGATCTAAGGGCCTTCCCCTTCCTTTCCTAATGCCAATGACAGTACACCTACCAGACCGTCGTGAAAAGCCATCACTGGGCCTGAGCTTTGAAATTCATCCTTTATTGGAGAGAGTCTTTTCCCTCCCTAATTTGGTCTTTCCCACAACAGTAATAGCCAATGGGGTGACATCCCCATTTCAAGCAAAAGGACACTGAAATTTGGCCTCCAGATAAACCCAGCTGTCGCCAGGTGACAGGTGTGGTGGGCTGAGTCGCTCGTCATCCGTAAAACTTCGCATGATGGATTTATCTCCCCAGAAGATGCAATCATCCACAAATTGGTTTTCTATTAGTTTCCAGGTAGCCTCCCTGGAAGCACTTGTATAGGACAGTCTGCCCACCCTGGTGACTTCTGTCAGCCCTCTGCAAGCGGAGATGGGAGCTGCCCTGAGTGAATTAGGTTCATGGAGGATTTATACTGTACAGTGGAGACTTTTTGCCATGACACATAGTAAGAAACACATGGCAGCCCGCTGCACAGCACACCCACCAAAGCAACTATAACAGAACAACACATCCTTAACACATGTGATGCGCCCTGATTTTTTTTTCCCCTAGTCTTTTTTTTTTTTTTTTTTTAATGCCGGTTGCACCCTCCTTAAATGACTTTATAACCCACGAGTAGATTGCAACCTACAGTGTGAAAACACTGCTCTTTCTGGAGAAAACTCAAGCCCTTCATGGGAGACAGATAAGCAGGGCTCACAAGGTAAGAAAGTCTGAATCCCACACTGAGTTCTGATGAGAACCAGACCTCACATCTCAATCACAGTCAGTACCTCCAGGGGCACATTAAGCCGCTTCTTTGGGGACTCAAGGTGCAGATCCTGCAGAGAAAGAACGAGCACCTCCTGAATCCTTTGAAACGTTGTGAGATAAACACCAGATTCCGTTTGTCAGCGTTCACTTGCTGTGCGTCACAGTTACTGGGGGGGATGGGGGTTTTTAAAAGCAGGAATCCACCCCAGGCCTATTGAAAATCAAACTCACCGAGGAAGACGTTCATGCATATTTTTTTTAATATGCAGGTGATTTCAATGTTGCCCATCCACTAATTAGTCTTTGGGAACAAGTTCACCAGCAGACTTGCTTTAATTAAATGAAACAGGGACCCAGAGGTAATACCCCTAAATCTAACACTGCATCAACCCAGATGCACAAGAGTTCCTCCCTCCTCTGACATGTTAAGCACCGGCGGTGCTCTGCAGAGCTCAGCGAACATGAGACACCGTGTCTTGTTTTGCTCCGGCTCTTGTGTGTCTTTGTCAAGAACAGCACAGACCGGGGCACAGAGTGCTGAATACTTGGCCCTCAAAAGCTCCGTAAGAGGAAAGCCATCTGCAGTGGGAAGGCAGAGAGCTCTTTCCAGGTCCTCGCCCTCCAGGGCATCATTACAGATCAAACACTCTTTCTGAGAAGGCTGTGCACAGGGAGTGTGCTCGCCGCTTCAGAAGGGAGGGAACGCACACACAGATATGCAGACACTTTGCTGTAAGACAATTCTCATCCCATCCAGACATGAGAACATCCTGACGTAACATCCCTGCAGTTACTCCACACTTGGTCCCCACACGTGGTCACATTTGCTTTGGAGGCAAAATATCATTTGGGTGATATCCTTTATCGTACACAAGTCAGCATCAGGCTTCAGCTGCAAATCGTGAACACGTAGCGATGGCTCTCAGTCATGGGCCCCTTTCTTTGAAAATCTTTAAATCCTCAGGCTTCCATCTGCTGGCTGTGGGTCTACCTTCCACCCTGGCGATCAGCAGACTTTCTCAGTAGAGGCCAGAGAGTAAATATTTTAGGCTTGGTGGACCATAGCGCCTTGAGACGACTCAGCGTAGCTTGGAAACAACCCTAGGTAGTACATACACAAGCGGACAGGCTTTGTTCCGATAAAACTTTATTTAACAGGGCTTCCCTGGTGGCGCAGTGGTTGAGAGTCCGCCTGCCGATGCAGGGGACGCGGGTTCGTGCCCCGGTCTGGGAAGATCCCACATGCCGTGGAGTGGCTGGGCCCGTGAGCCATGGCCGCTAAGCCTGCGCGTCCGGAGCCTGTGCTCCACAATGGGAGAGGCCACAACAGTGAGAGGCCCACGTACCGCAAAAAACAAAAAAACAAAACAACTTTATTTAACAAACAAGCAGGCCCTGCAAAGTCCTAGCTCTTGAGTGGCAGTTCTCAGATTGTGACTCACAAGCCCTCACTCAAGAAGCACTGGATTAAGTTGGAAGGTTCTGCACATCCACCAGCCCCTTGTTCATGACAGAAGGCAGACTCTACTAAGAAGGAACTTAGAATTTAAATAATAGAAGTGAAACAGACAATGATCTGCCTTGGCAGAGCTGTGAGGAAATCTTTCAGGATGAATACAAAGGATTTTAATTCTATCGGTGCCAAGGTATGTGTGGGAAGTCGGGGTGGGAGGCTGGGACCTTGAAGGCAAAGCAAACTTGAAGGTTGGGCTGGGAAGTCAAGCTCTTTCTGAGAAGTAACTGGAGAGTGTCAGCCTTGAATGTTCAAAACAGAAGCACAGACTGTTGCATCATGAAAGCCCCCAAGACACAAGCCTGTACACAGAGACGTCTATTTTATCTCACTGTGACAGATACAAACTTTAAATATTGCATTAGGAACACAGAGAGATCTGAGCAAAGTTGCACAGAGCTCTGGAAGAGAAGTCCAATTGAATAGTTTAAAAATTGGCCCTGAGGGCTTCCCTGGTGGTGCAGTGGTTAAGAATCTGCCTGCCAACGCAGGGGACACGGGTTCGAGCCCTGGTCCGGGAAGATCCCACATGCTGCAGAGCAACTAAGCCCGTGCGCCACAGCTACTGAGCCTGCGCTCTAGAGCCCATGAGCCACAACTACTGAAGCCCGTGCACCTAGAGCCTGTGCTCCACAACAAGAGAAGCCACCACAATGAGAAGGCCGCGCACCGCGACAATGAGTACCCCCAACTTCCAGCACCTAGAGAAAGCCCACGCACAGCAACGAAGACCCAGAGCAGCCAAAAATTTAAAAAAAAAAAAAAAAAGTGGCCCTGAGACGTTTATAACTCATCCATTACTTCTTGGTGGGAGCAAGATGGAGGTCGTGTATGAGGGAGAGAAAATACGTTACTACTTAAGAAAAAAGGG
The DNA here is from genome assembly GCF_951394435.1 of Stenella coeruleoalba. Classification (NCBI taxonomy): domain Eukaryota; kingdom Metazoa; phylum Chordata; class Mammalia; order Artiodactyla; family Delphinidae; genus Stenella; species Stenella coeruleoalba. The sequence goes on along the minus strand of NC_137164.1, from coordinate 22,013,145 downwards.
CCAGAAAGAAATCAGCATTTGGAGTCATCACCCCAAATTTGCTTCAAAGCATTCTTAAGCATTTAACAAGCTTGCGCACACATTTGTTGTTTTTTATTTCAGTCTCCGCATAAGGTAGGTTAGACTCACTACTAACACTTATGGCAGGCTTGCTCTGGGCCAGATCCTATTCTAGTACCTATGAGCATCTGCTCATTGAAGCCTCATAAAATGCCCCTCGGTGGGGGGCCATAATTTCCTCTGTCTTACCGATGAGGAAACAGGCCAGAGGGTTTGAAATGCCAGAGGTCATGCTGCAAGTAGACAGATGAGCTGGGCTGCAGACCCAAGCAGGCTGGCCCTGCATCTGTGCTTTTCCACACTGCACTGACCTTAGCCAGCGCCTGATCCTACGCTACGGGAAGGGCTGATTTTGTTTTGATTTTGTTTTGGTTTTCGCTGCTATGCCTCCAAGACCTAGAACAGTGCCTGGAGCTCAATACCTATTCATGAAATGAATGAACAAATGAGTCAGCAAACAATAACCTCTTGGTGAAGACATAGCTTCGGCAAGGCTGGAAGGCAGAACTGAATCATAGAAACAGCTCCGCACCAGAAGCCAGGCCCCTGGGTTCCTGGCCTCTGCTCATCAGTTTGTTCTCTGGTTTGATTTCCTCCTTCATCCCTTTGAAGATAACCTGCCCTTCCACATCACAGGGCTGTTGTGGGAAGCAAGTGAGATGATGTATGTGACATCGCTTTGAAAAAATTGTAGAATGCTATACAAATTACATATATAATTCTATATAGGTACACAACTATATGTGGAATTATTGTTGGCAATCATACAATAATATAATAGTAATTGCTACTCAGGACAGGTGAGGACTACACAGAGAACTGTTGCTATGTATTCAAAATCCTACCTCTGCCAGGGCCCTATCTTAGAACAACATGTTCTCAAGAGCAAGAATGCCCAGAAGGGAAAATGTGGTTGGATCAACACAGTCCATCCCAGATGATGAAGAAAGAATTCAAAATGTACACACTACTGTCAGTGCCATGGTTTTCTCTATCGTTACTGTTCCTTGTAGTAATTCCTGAAGGTGGAGTTTTAGGCAAGATTCTAAATTAATCTGGGCTAGGGAAGGCAACTGGTATCTGTGAAGAGGCTGACCTATGGCTAGTTTCATTCTGATTATGTGTTTGTTATCTTCAAACCTCCAAATATGTTAGAATGGAGATAGGACATGCAGTCAGTTCCCACAGCACTGGAGAACTGGAATTCCAAGCAGATGGGGAAAGGCGGGAGACAAGGGGGTGGGTAGATGGAGGGAGGGAGAGAAGGAGGAAAGAAGGAAGGAAAGAAGGGAGGAAGGAAGAAGGAAATGGAGGGAGGAAAGGGATCTTCTGTCATTTTAGTGATTCGCCTTATCATTCACACGAAGTCACCGGATCTGCTGTGCCTAGGCCAGGTGACAGGGTCCTGCATGTGACCCCTCCCACACTCCCAATCTCCGCTCTCAGAATCACATCCCACAAGGGGATCTGTTTTAGGAGGGATGCTAGAAATTGGTCCAATTCCAAGACCTGTATTACTTTTATATGAGAAAAGCGTTCAGTTTTTTCCTGTTTTTCATCTGACTAGTGTTATTTTGATAAACCATCTTCAGACCAGATAGCTGGGGGTGGCAGGGGATGGAGAGTAGAATAAAGATACATTTCCAGTGACAAGGTGTGAATAGGATAGTCAGGGAGCAAGACACACACAGGAGAAGCGCCCTTGGTCCCGTGGACCGGGTATGTCTTAGGAGCCCAGGAGGAGCAGAGAGCAGGGTGGGTTGGGGGCTGCCAGCCCCTTCCTGGGCTCCCAGCTTCCTAAAGGCTCAGGGGGCGTTCTCGGCACCCTTCCTTTCACACGGGGGCTTGATGCACAATCTAATTTTCCTCTGGGGATGCAAGGTGGCTGCCGGAACACGCCAACGTCCACTATGACAGTGACACAGAAAGTATCTGTATATTGGAGATACGTCCACAAAACTGGCGTTTGCGCTCTCTTCTGGAAGGTAATTTGGGGAAATAAAAGAAAGATGAAAGGTGGATGCCATTGTTCTGTGCTCTGCATGTGGGAAAATGTGAGCTCTTTACACAATAGGAAAACATTTCATTTGTTCCCTGCCTTTAGGGCAGGAGATCCTGGCTGGGTGTTTCTAGTTTACGGCAAATACTGCAAATTTGCAAAGATGGCAAAGAAGCAGGACGTTCCCCCTGTGAATTAAGGCCACTTACTGTCAGAAGTCACCAAACCTGTATTTCAAGGGCCATATCTGCAGCTCTCCGCAGCCCAGATTGGCCCACAGCCCTGAAACAGACTGAGCTTGGCTCCCATCCCTTTCCATCTGAGTGAAACCCATAAGACATCTCTCCCTGTTTTCTAATATCAGCGCTGCTACCTGAGATCATCATGTATTTGTGTTGGAAAAGGTTCCTGCTGCTTTCCAACCTGGCTGGGCTCCCCAGGGGCCGAGGAGGGGAGAAGTCGTTGATGTAATAACCCAGCTTGGGTTTTGCTGCCAGTGGCAACGGAGACCTGGGGGAAGCCGGCGCATAACCTTGCTGCCCAGCATTGCTGCACAGGGAGGCTGGGCACGGCCCTCTGAGGACCAGCCTTTAAAATAGCCTTGAGTCTTCTCAGGGAGGGCTCAGACTTTTCCCTAGGAAGCTACCCTCAACAACACATCCCTAGGGGATGTCGGGCTGCCTCCTTACGCCTTGCTGTCTGTGTGTCTCTCAAAGGACCAGCAATTTCTACTCTGTATCTAACAAAAACGGCATACTCTATGCACTGGCTTTGGGACGTTTCATAGCATCGCCTCTTCACGCTTCTCTAGCTGTGCCCCCATGTCCTGTCCTCAGTCCTGCCCTGGGCTGCACACCTCCTTCCCCTGGCCAGGCCAGCCCTTTCATTCTCTCACCAGAGAAGCCCCTTCCCTTTTCCCTCTCCCTGGCTGCAGCCCAGTGATGTCTGCCCACCGGCTGAGAGGGTGTGGGCAAATGGAAATAACCATTGGGTCTGCCTCTGCTCTTTTCTTGGTGCAAAGGTGAAGGAGAAGGCCGGGTCCATGGACAGAGCCCAGCCTGCCAGCCCTGGGAGGGAACTCTCCTGCAGGCTTCTTGTCAGTCTCCATGGAGAAACAAAATGACTTCTTTTAAACGTGAACCAAAAAAAGTCCCCCTGTGATGACCTGGATTGTAAATCAACGTAGACATCCTGGGGGTCCCACCAGCCTTGTCTGCTCTAAGCCATTCACAAGGGAGTGGGTGCTTTCAAGTCGCAGGTGGGAGATGGTCTCAGCAGAGTTGCACTGGAAAAGCCTTCCCAGGGCTTGGAGGGACCCAGGACCTATCCCAATCCAGGGCCTGGAGGCTGTGGGACCCACCTTTAATCCTACACACCCGGGAAGCAATTTCTTCCTGACAAAGGTGGGTTGAAGCCCAAACAGTTTGTGGAGGGGAGGGGCAGGCAGGCAGTGAGGGCTGAGGCCCAGGGGTGTTCTTACAGCCCAGGGAGCTGGGGACCAGGGCTGTGATGGACCCCACCGCCCTGTCCCCTCCACCTCCATGCTTGCTGCCAGGGAGGTGAGCACAGCCAGCGTTATGGGAGAACAACCGGGCAAGGGAGCGTTGACCGGATTCTACCTTTTGTTAGATTTCAAGGACCTGTCCTTCCTCCATGCCTCCCACCTTCCCTTCCGCTCCCCGCCTCCCTCCCTCCCTCTCTCTCTCTCTCTCTCTCTCTCTCTGGCCTTCTGCGATAATGAAAATCACCCACAGAGCCCTTGCTGTTCACCAGGTCCTGTTCCAAGTGCTTTTCAGATCATTTAACCCTATGAGGGAGGTTCTGATTCTCAGCTGAGCTACCTCTGCCAGGGTGGCCCTGAGGTGCCTTGGTGCGGAGACCCCCTCCCTGAACTTGATTAAAGCACTTGGGAGAGGAAAGCTCACCTCCCTGCATATGGGGGCCCTGCTCACTCCATGTTGGATTGCCCAACCCGGCAGGGGACCAGGGCCAAGGCTGGGTCTAGTGAGGGGTCTGTCCTTTCTTCTGTGCTTGGCACGGCCCTGCCCTTTGAAGTGAGGGACAGAGTCAGGCAGAGGGCGAGGGAGAAAGCAACAGAAGACAATTGCCTTTCCTGGCAAAGGCCATGGTGGCAGTAGCTCTGAACAGAGAACAGGAGAGCGTGGAGTTGGATCCTGGCCAAGCCACTAACTGCACCTGGATGCCTGGCCGGTCACTTCCCCTCTGTGGGTTTCCACTTCTCCCACAGGAAGTTGATTTCTACCCGTTTTTATTTTAGGGGCAGTGCCCTCCCTTCAAACAAAATCAGAGAAGCCCGATATATTAAAATACATGCTCAGTCCAACCCACCCTTCGCCCTCCTCCCGGCAGCAGCCCTGTCCAGATTTGGGCATTTAATAAATCCTTCTGGAGGCAAGCTGTGTGCTTTCCATGGCCTCAGGGTGCGGGAATGTTGAATACAGACTCCCAGCCACCAGGAACCTACAGTCCAAAGAGGAGAGGGACGAGAACATCGATGAGGAAGCGCTGGTGCATAATTACCAGGGGCCACCTGCAAAGAAAAGTAGATCGACTCAAGGGGAAAAATGTTCTCAAATGGTGGATCCAGTCTGGGTATATGCCCAGAAGAAATGAAAGCAGGGACTGGAAGAGATCTCTGCTCACCTATGTTGAAGGCAGCATTATTCACCACAGCCAAGAGGTGGCTAAACAAGCCAGTGTCCATGGATGGGTGAATGGATAGATAAAATGTGGTCTATAGGGGCTTCCCTGGTGGCGCAGTGGTTGAGAGTCCGCCTGCTGATGCAGGGGACACAGGTTCGTGCCCCGGTCCGGGAAGATCCCACATGCCGCGGAGCGGCTGGGCCTGTGAGCCATGGCCGCTGAGCCTGCGCGTCCGGAGCCTGTGCTCCACAATGGGAGAGGCCACAACAGTGAGAGGCCTGCGTGCCTAAAAAAAAAAAAAATGTGGTCTATACGTACAACAGAATGTTATTCAGCCTTTAAAAAGGAAGGCTGATATATGCTATGACATGGATGAAACTTGAGGACAAGCTCATGGTCAAATGGTCAAATTCCTAGAGACGGAAAGTAGAGCAGTGGTTCCCAGGGGCTGGGCAGTGGGGCACAGATGAGAATGGAGCATTGCTGAATGGATATAGAGTTTCAGTTTTGCAAGATGAAAAGAGTTCTAGAGATGGATGGTGGTGATGGTAGCACACTGTGAATATACTTAATGCCACTAAACTTTACACTTACACATGGTTAGGAGGGTATATTTTGTGTTATGTATAATTTACCATAATTAAAAATAATTTTTAAAAATCCTTGAGTCTAGGCGTTAAAATAGTGGCCAAGGTTTGGTGCGGTCTAGGGTGCAGAAACTTTCCCCCTAAATATTTCCTTGGCTCAAATCCACTCGGCTCTCTCCTCAGCTGTCACCTCCTCAAAGAGCCCTCACTGACACCACTAACTAAAATGATGCTCCCACGTGCACACACACACACACACACACACACTCACCGCCTGGCACGTGCCTTAGCTGTGCCCTCGCTTACCACCATTGCCTGTGCTGTATCTGCATCTTGGTTTATTTGTTCCTTTTCTGATTCCCCCACCAGGACATCAGCTTCACCAGGACAAGGACTCTGTTCACTGTTCTCTCCCTTGTGCCTGACATGTCATAGGCGCTGATAGGAATTTTTGGAAAAACTGACGATGAGAAAACAAATGAACAACAGCTCACCTGTACAGCAGGCCAAACCTCCACTCTGGAGCCATCTGGGTTTGTCGTCTTTGCATTTTTCTCTCTCAAGAAACTTGCAGGGAGGCAATGGCCGGTGGAAGATGGGGTTTAAGGATTTGATTCCAAATCACAGCTAACTAACATCTCTTACCATCTTCTACCCTTCCAAGTTGGCTTCAGACACCAGGAGAATGACAGACGGTGAATTGGGAGGGGAGAGTCAATTTTAGAGAACATAAAAATCAGTTTTTAAAATAGAATCATACAATTTTTGAGGTAGAGAGGACCACAGACTTGGGCTGAATTTGAAACGGGGAGAAAATATCCAGTTGCAAGTAGATGGCAAGGCCTACCATCTGGTGACACCAGCCCCTGGTGACACGGACTGGCCAGCAGTGTCGTCTTGGTCAAGCTTTACATATAACCAGGGCACTAAGACGTACTTTTGCTGAGGCAGAGACAGAGCTGCTGACGGCAGCGGGTCGCGGAAGAGAGGCCCAGGGATCCGCAGGCAGACACACAAGATTAGCCTTCCTGTTCACTTTGCTCTGAATTCCCAGGCCTGTGATGCCCACACTGACTTTTATGAACCCGATGCTTAAAATTGCTCACATGTATCGGTGTGTTTTTTTGTTCTTGTTTTTTGTTTTTGCAGTATGCGGGCCTCTCACCGTTGTGGCCTCTCCTGTTGCGGAGCACAGGCTCTGGACGCGCAGGCTCAGTGGCCATGGCTCACGGGCCCAGCCGCTCCACGGCATGTGAGATCTTCCTGGACCGGGGCACGAACCCGTGTCCCCTGCATCGGCAGGCGGACTCTCAACCACTGCGCCCCCAGGGAAGCCCCATCGGTGTGTTTTAAGAACTCTCATCTACCCCTTCCTCCAAATTAGTCTAAACCTAAAAAGGCCAACTTTGAGTAAGAGTTCTATGGAAAACGGAAGATAGAATGGCAATTTTGTTTGATTTTTCAAGGCAATGAAGGCAACTCCCACTCAATGCATCATCCCTGTGACGCTATCACATTGTCACTCGTTGTGCGTTAGAATTCTCCACTGGAATCCCAGACTCTCCAGCGGGGAGGAAACGTGAAAGGTCGCTGGGCTGGAGCTTCTTAAGCCGTGGTTGCAACCATTTGGGGGGGCATAAGACAATTTAACAGACCAAAATGAGAATTTGAACTTGAAACAGAGCACAACTAAATACAAAATACCACAGTGCGTTGCAAATAGTAAAATTAAGCATTGCTTCACCAAACTCCTCACTCAGTTATATATAAATATGTATGTGTCTACTGCACTGCAACTTGAGCTGGGTTTCTTACTATGAGTCTTGACCAAAAACTATTTGAAGCCTATTGCCCTGGTCCATTTTCCATACAGAGCTCAACACTCCTAGATGCAGCTGATGCTCAGTCATTCTTAATTCCTGCATTTATTAAGTGCCCGTGGTGTGGAAGGCTCAGTGCTGGGTCCTGGGGAAACAAAGATGAATAGAGGACTGGGTCAGGCAGGGTCTGGCTGGAACCAGGTGGCACGCTCTAATTGGGTAATACGAGGAGAGTTTAATAAAGGAGCTATTTATCTGGTGTGGAAAAGGTACAGGGAAACCTAAAGAGATAGTGCAGAACCCGCGACTGTGAACAGCGGTGCAAGGCGCCAGAGGGACGAATATCTCAGCCTCACTTTCCTCTCTCCCTCTCGTCTCCTCCTGATGAGCCCCGCTGGCCAAACAAGGCCCAGGGGCCCGGTTATGCTGTCCATATGGGCAGGCAGGGGGAAGAGGGTGGAGAGTCAACATGGACGGCAGACAGAAGATGACCAGTACAAACAAAATCCCTGCTCTCCAGGAATTTACGTCTGATGGGTGAGAAGGCATATAACCCAGAAAACCACAGTGATGTAACCCATGCTGGGAGAGAGGCGTTCGTGAGGACTTCTGGATACACCTGGGAAGAAGCACTTGACTCTTCAGGGAAGGTTAGGGAGGGCTTGAAAGAGAGAAGACATAGTGGTGCATCTCCCCAGCATCCTTTCCTTTGGGAACTCCTCTGCTTCCCTCCCTGCGGACGGTTCCCTGGTCCCAGACACTGTGCCCCGCCCCTCTCTGCTGCAGGGACCAATCAGAGTGAGCCCCTATCCCCTGGTCACAGTGATTGGCTCAGGGAAGGTCCAAAGCTCAGCCCCGAGAGTTTTCCCTGGGGATCTTCGTCAAGGGAGGAAAACTGTCTCTTGCCTCTGAATTCAGGATGCTGGGTGGTTGTAACGTTAGAACTATTGGCTGCCATCTCCCCCTTCTCCCCAATTAGTGTAAATATTCAACATAGGGGAAAATAATCAAGTCAGGGTGGAGAATCTTCTTACTGGAAAATATTTTATATTCAGGGTTGCTTTATATTCAGGTATATATTATATTCATCAGGTAATATATTGTTTGTTAGCTGGAGTTGAATTTGTGTTTCAGCTTACCGTGGAGAAACCGTATGTGCAAAAGTGGGAGGTGAGAAAGTGCATGGCGTATTGGAGGACCTGTTGGGCTTGTGGCCTGGCCAGAGCTGAGGGTACTTGTGACGGGGAGGGAATAGGATAAAGCTGGTAACAGTGGGCTTAAGTCAGAGGCTGGATGTATGAGTATTTATTAAGGATTTTCAGCAAGGAGTGGCACGAAATGATGTACATTTGAGAAAGTTCACCCTGAGAGCCCTGCTCAGGCCCAGAAGAAGGGGGCTGCTACAGAGCGTGGGGGAGACACAAGGGGCACCAGAACTCAGCTGGGGACAAGGGGGAACGCAGGGCAGTGCCGGGATCCAAGAGGGATCGAGGGAGGCGAAAGAGTCTAGAATTAGTACCAAGGTTCCCGTTCTTGTGAGTAGGTGAATGAAAGCATAAGTGGAATCTTCCTTCGGTTGTTTCCTACGTCTCATAGCTTTGAGGGTCTTTTCTCTCCTGGTCACCGTTTCCTGGATCTGTTCTGGGTTCGTCCATCTCATTTGGCAGACATGAGCCCAGAACAGAACTTATTACTCCAGATGTGGTTTGACTGACGGAGGAGAGAAGCATCATGCCCTTATGAATGCAGCCCGTGGGTCCTGAGGATTTCCTTGGAAGTCATTTCACAGTGATGACTTGCATAGAATATATTACTGTGTAAAATCCCTGAAGCCTGTTTTTCATGGAGGCTCCGGGTCATTTTTAATGGGACAGTGAATATTTTTACAAACGAGTGATCCTTTCTAAGCCGTCTGAAGTACCAGCCTCTACTATTAAGCGGAGTGTGCCGTCCCTACATCTGAGAACCTTGCTCTCCAGTCCTCTGAATTCAATTTAATTCAACAAGCAAGTATGATGTGAAGATTCTACGACAGATACTGCGGGAAATGTATGAAAAGGAAATGTTCTTACTCTTTTCAGGTAGCTTAGATTCCAGTGAGATATAAAATGAAGCTTCTATATATAACATGATTAAAGATCTTTGGACCAATGTCTACTTGTGAAATGTCAGTGTGGACTCCCCTCTATGACTTTTTCCATGAAGTTCACCACAGCATCTTCACAGCTCAGCGAGTCCGAAAGGTTTCACCATGTGAACTTCTCGTTGCCTGGATAATTCAGATTAGTCACTGGCCTTTCACCTCTGTGACCTTTGCCCTAGAATATGTGCCCTGGGGCTGTGGGTTTGTACCATCCTCTGCCTTCTCTTTTCTGGGGTTGATTTTTTGTTTATTTTCAAAAATCTCACTAACGTCTACAGATCTGCCCTGCAAAGGGTGGTAATAGAAAGCAGGCTTCCTAAAATGTCCTTTGTAGGTTTTCTGTCTCCCCTCTCCTTCCTTCCCTTGCAGGAAACTCCTACCTCAGTTCTCATCACCTGAGATTATTTTCTTTAGTGAGTCCTGCTGGAACCACCACACCATCAGCCTCTTTCCATTTCTCCTAGATGACCACTTACTCAGTCCAACCGGCCAGGCTGTGGGCCATGCAGTGTGTCCCCTGCACCGCATGAGGCCCCCTTTCTGAAGATCCATCGGGGAGCCTGACACAGAGATCTCAGGACCAGAAAAGCTGTGCAACTTTCAGTAGATCCATTCATGCTACTAATAATTACTGAGCAACTACCGCGTGTCCAGCACTCTAGGAGGGAGGGCGGGAGCCGTGGGGAGGAGGTGTGTAACCGGAGAGAAGACAGACCAGCAATTACAGGCAGGAGGTGCAGGATTCTTGGGGAGCAGAGAGCAGCGCTCTCTCACCAGCCTCGGGGTCAGGAAAGTTTCCTAGAGGAAGAGACAGCGAGCAAGGCTGGAAAGAAAGACTATGAGAGCAGGAAAATGGCTAGCCCAAGAAAGGGAGAAGGTGGGCTGCTCTTGGCCATAGAATGTGAGCGGCTGGTGGCAGCAGAGGAAGCTGTGAGATGCTAAAAGGCACCTGGCTTCTATCTAAGGGCAATAGGAGGCCACTGAAAAATTCTCACCAGGAGTGATATGATCAAACTGGTCACATTTTCTGTTTTCTTTGATAGCTTCGAAGCTCAGAACTGAATTTGCAGCCCACTGCTGGCAACTACAGGAGGCCATCCCTGTGCCATTTGGAGATTAATTTACCTTACTTTCATCTTCTTGTCCCTTCGTCCCCACATCCTCATTTATTTACTTCTGTTATACGCTATGCATCTCTGCAAGTCCCATCAAAAATCAAGGAAAAAACCATGCTAGGGCAGTTATTCTCGTAACACCCCTTGAGTGAAACGTTTGTATCCCCATCTTATGGGGAAGCTTGAAGAGATTCAGAAACTTGCCTGTGGTCTTAGCATCATTTCATTCATTATTGGGACTTGTTCACTAGCTCACTTTCCCGACAGATTGTAAATACAACGGAGGCAGAGATGCTGTCTGCTGTGGTCGCTGGAGGGGGTCGGCCTCTAGCCCACACGGGGGCCCCAGGCTGGGCTGCCTCCCCTCCCCTCCGGGGCTGTGGGATCCCCAGACCTCCCTCCCACTGTCCTCTCCCCACCTGCTTTGGTCTCTCACCTACTGTGGACGAAGCCTCCCCCGCCCCACATATACATGAAGATCTACCATGTAACCCTCAAGTACATCAAGTAACTAAAACCAGCCCAATAATTGGTTGCCTTTAGAACTAAACTTTTAGGACTGGAAGAAACCTGAGTGATGACTATGATCTGAGTGACTCATTTTACAGTGAATTAACTCAGATTCAGAAATGGTGGATGACTCCCCAAGGTCCCACCGCTGGTTAAGAGCAAGTTTGGGATCAACCGTGGTTCCCACGTACCTTAAAAATGTCCTGTATGGTATTCACTGTGTCACTTTGTTCTTTCCGAAATATAAAGGGAAGGGTTTAATTTGGCTTGCTCATAACACTAAATGGTTTGATATATTTAGAAGGTCTGATGAGAACTTGTTTTTAAAAGATTTTAAGCCACAGCCCTGTGATCTGTTCTGGCCACCATTCTGAATCAGTGACTCAGAAACAGGGGTGGAATGAGAAAACATCCTACGTGCTCAGGGTCACGGCTGTCCTCAGCCTCACAACTCTCTCTCCCTGGCCATCTCGTCCATTCATAAGGGTTCAACCACCACTTAAAACCTGAGGGGTCCCAAACAGTCCTAAGGACAGTAGCTAACAAGCTTTGGGCACGTCTGTGCGGCGGGCATTGTTCTAAGCCCAACAGGTAGGTTACGTCATCACATCCGCACCACCACTGCATCCAGTGCAGAGGAGGAAGCTGAGGCCCGAGAGGGAAAGGACTTGCCCATGGTCCCAGGTGGTAGCACCAGTGGCCCCCAGCTGCCTGGCTCTGCAGCAGGTCCTGTTTACCAGGACAGGACTGTGCGAAGCGAAGCTCCAGCCCAGGGTCCTCTTCTCTCCCGAGCTCCAAATTCCAGCAAACAGCCGTGCCCAGGCTCCCCACGAAGCATCCCAGAACCCACTCAAAACTGAGCCTAGCTTCCTGCGACCAAACGTGTGGGTAGCCCGGCACAGCGCCAGTAACTGCTGGGCCTCCCTCCCGTGGTTTCCTTCCCCCCTCCCCCTGCCTACTACCAGCCCATTTTATTCCTAGATATTTCTCAGATCGGGCCCCTCCTCCCAGGGTCATCACCACTGCGTGTAGCTGTAGGTTCCCAGATGGTCTCAGGGCCACAGCATCAGTCCCACCCCAGCCCAGCCCTTCACCCCCAACCTGCCTTCCCCATGAATGTCAGCTCAGGATTTCCAAAAGCGAATCTCAGTACATTACCTCGGGCCTCAGCCCTTAGTGGCCCCAAGTGTGACGATGATACTCCCAGCCACTCAGCTGGCCACCTCTGGTGCGAGCAGCCTGTCTCCGGCGACAAGACCTGGTTCTGGGCCAGGCGGTCCTGCTTCACACCTCTCTGCTCTTGCTTCCTTGGAATCCCCTCTTCTCTCCTCCTCGCCCCTCCGGGCAGACCTGGTCATTTCCTCCTTTGCTCCAAGCCAGACCCTTTCACTGACGCTCACCTAGCCCTTTTCTAGATCCCAACCATTGACTTTCCTGTCTCTCTTCCCAGGCATCAGGGGCTGTATTTGGTGCCCATAGCTGTATAGAACATAGAGAAGGTACATACATAGAGAAGATCTCTTTAGATGTAAGTGGATGGATGCATCTGAGGAAGGGGCGAATGGCATAAAGGCTGCCAATCTGCACCGCGTATAAAGCAGCGCCCTCCTTCAGGGCCGCAGCCCGCCCTCTCCACCGCCTCCGCCAACGGACCCTGCACGGGCTACTGGTCACTGGGCCCACATCAATCCCACCAACCCCACCCTCGTCCACCCCGGTGCCCTCTGGCCTCCCAGAGGCCCCCCAGTGAGGCCCCACCAGCCCAGGACGTCGGCCACTCCCCTCAGCTCTCCTCTTCCCCACCCCAAGGGCCTCCCTTAACCAAACTGGGAAGAATGGCTGGAATCTGCCCGGATGGCGGACAGAGGGGCCCCGCGGTCTTGGAGGGAGCACGGATGGTTTGCTCTCGCTCACATGAGCACTCAGTAAATATTTGTGGGTCAAAGGCATGCACGGACTATAAATATTCATTACAATGGAGATGCAATCAATCTCTGAAAGAAAACGTTTGTAAAGACAGAGCCAAGCATCAGGATGTTCAGACATTTGAAGTTAGCAGATTCTAGAAGCGCAGGTTTTCGCCAAAGGGGTGTGTGTTCCTTGCCCGGAGTCATCTGGATCCCTGCCTCTTCTAAGTGACAAGAGGAAGTGAGGGCTCAGGAGTGAGGAGGGGTCCACTGAGCCCGGTGGCCCGTAAGCCCATGAGACACTCGCCACTCCCAGGCCCACGTCCCAGCACGCCTGGCAGTTTGATAGTAACAACACACTGGCTTTTGAGTGGTCGAGGCAGCGTGAACCCTGTCTAACCGCCAGGATTACTGCTTCATGTTGGGGGTCCTCAAGGGGAGGGTCGTGAGGCCAGCTCCCTGCCAGAGAGTCTCGCTTTGGAAGATGAGACCGACAAATGCTTCAGACATTTCCTTTTCCTTTTTTTCCCTTCCCTTCCTTTTCTTTTCTTTTTTTTTTTTAAGTTGACCTCATTGAATTCACACTGCTAGGAGATTTTGAGTTGCACTGTTGTTTCTGCAAGTTCTTTTTGAAACAAATGCAGTGGTCATTAAAATAAACAGGACAAAAAGAATTCATCTATCCCCTGACAGAAAAACAAAAACTTTGTTCTGAGAAGGGCTCACCAGACACCAAAGAGATCCAAGGAGCAAAAAAAGATTCAGAACCCTGGGGGCGGAAGCCAAGATTTGGGTCCTCTGGGTAAATGACATCTTCTGTTTTATAATCCCAGAATTTCAAAAGATGTCCCTAGTAGTGGAAGGGGAGAGGCCCTTCTGAACCTTTTCTCATCACTCTTTTCCATTTATTCATTTATTCAACAGATATTTATCTAGCATCTAAGTGCCAGACAAATTGAAAGAAAAATGGGCCCTGGTAAGAGCATCACTGACCCCGGCAGGTGAGAGGAGGAGGGCCGGGCAGACACGAGGGATCAGGTCTCAGAAAACACAGATTCCAGCTGTTCATTGCTTTGAAATCCACGGAGGCTCCTCCGTAAGGTCGAAATTCCATCGGAATCATTCACGGTTCCCCCAGTATAGCTCTCCTCACCCTATGCCTCTCCACCCACTCTATCAAAATCTTGTTCATTCCTCCAGATCCTACCTCTGCTGCCCCCACCAAGCTGGAGTTAATACCCCTCCCCCAACACTCTCTCATGGATTCCAGCACTGTCACTTTTTATTTGTGTTATTTATGGTCAGCCTCGCCTCCAGGATCCTGGCCCTCAGCGCCGTGTCTGGTGGCTTGCGGTGCAGTGGAGCCGATCCCCGGAGCCAAGAGGTCTGCTTCTGAGCTCTGCCCTCTCCGGTTCTTAGCTGAGTGACGGTGCAACTTACTCCCCGCTCCACTGGCCGATGTGCACTAGCCAGGGCTCCGAGGGGCAAGGCTGTAACACGTGCTACCCCGAGACCTCGCTCTCTGACGTTGCCTCCAAATTCCCCCACCGATCAAAACATGATTTCCAAGGAGAAGCACTTGCTTTTCCAGCCCGAGGGCTGCTTTAGAGCACAGCTTGCTTTCTGACCCGGTGTCCGCTTCCTTTACCGACACATCCTTTCCACTCGTCCACCTCATCTTTTAAGACTGTCAAGTTGCTCCTTTTGGAAGCCTTTCGTGATACTCGTCATCCACCCACTCCAACAACCCAGCCACAAACGGCTCCTCCTTCCTGACCCACTGTAACCTGCACACTTTATTCCAACAGCTGTCTGGGTCTCCTCCCTGGCTAGAAGCTCTTAAAGGCAGGTACCGGGTCGTATTCATATTTGTGACCCCAGCATTTAAAGGCAATACTTATTTGCTGAATGAAGACGTGACTGAAGGAATGAATGGGTGAATGAATGAACGCGCATCCTCTCTTCCTCTCCCACCTCTCACCAACTTTTCCCTTTCCCTCGCAATTGCTTTTGGGTCCAGGGCTGTCTTGGTCACTAACTCTGTGATCATGGAGAAGTGACTTCATGTCCCTGGGACTCAGTCCCCTCTGGAAGAGGAGGGAGGGGGTAGAGCCAGAGGCTGCATAGGAACCCCCTCCCCTGTCTCCTGTGTAAGGTAATTCTGTTGTGTAACTTCGTAGGTGTCAGTACTGCCAGGATAGAAGAACCTCCCACGGCCATGCTCTCTGTCCCAAGCATCCCTCCAGGACCAATGTCCTAACTCTGGTATCTAGTTGGTCATGTCATCCTCTCAGTTCTATAGCTTTCATGTCTTTAAGTCCCCCAACCACCCCCCGCCTTTCCCTTAAACCACTGCTCAAATCCAGACCTGCATTTTCTCTCGTGTTTCTCTCTTTGTCACTGTCCCAAGGACGTCCTGTCTCATCCGAGTCCATCTTCTACACAGCCCCAGACCACCAGTCCCAGAGCCCGGTCCCCAGGCCACCTGATCTGGGGGCAGAGGCTTCTTCAGAGACCACCAGGATCCTGCAAGATCTGGATTTGCTATTGGAACCAAAAGTGGTTCTCACTGACAGCTTCCTGCCACAAATCTGTGTGATTCTACCTTCACTGTTTTTCTCAAACTCCCCGCCGCTGCTGTCTGAACTTTCTGCGCAGACCCCCACTTCCTAATTCACAGGGGACACATTTGGTTAGTAGGAGGGACATTCAGCTTCCCAACACCTGCAGATGCATCTGTATTTGCCTCCACCTTCACTCTCCTGCCCTTTCTCTGAGAAGACCTGATTCCTCCACCTGTGTCGTGCTCCTATAACAGAGGAGAACAATCCTGACTCCATATCGGATCTATCCCTTTAGCTGCCGGCGCTGTACCTTTGTAAAAGATTGTTGCCAACAGCCTGAAATATACAGGAGAGCCCATTCTCAAGGCTCTGACCTTTAAAGGTATGACAGTTTCCCATTCATGCAGGGATAAAAAAGTGGTAGAACAGAGAATAACATTTGTCTTCTTGGAGGTTTATAGGAACGTTGTGACCAGACCTACGTGGACAGCTGCAAGAACGAAGGATACCTGCACCAAGAAGTTAGCAGCAAGCCACCACACCCCCTCCCCTTTTAGTATAAAAGAGGCCTGAATTCTAACTCAGGTAAGATGGTTCTTTGGACACTAGTCCACCATCTCCTCGGCCTGCTGGCTTTCTGAATAAAGTCACTATTCCTTGTCCCAACACCTCATCTCTCGATTCATTGACCTGTGTGGTGAGCAGTACAGGCTTGGACTGGGTAAAAAAATGACACTCAACTCACTTCCTTCAGCTGCGTTACAAACACACCCCCAAATGCCTGGGGCTCTCAGCACAAGCCCAGGTCACTTTTCACTCTCCTCGTGGCTCACTCTGAGTTGGGAGGGTGTGGGGGGACGAGGTGCCCTGCCCCACACGGTCACGCAGGGAGCCCGGCTCCTGCAGTTTGCAGCTCTGCCCTCACCACATCCTCACAGCCCGCCCCCTCAGCTCGGGGATGGACGCCGAGAGAGCGTGGGCAGGACCCTCGGGGCCATGGCTGCTGGTGGCACACATCCCCTCTACTCACCATCCGTGGGCAGGACGTAGTGCACGCTACTGCAGGGAGGCTGGGAAGGTCGTCTGGCTGTGCCCTGGAAGAAGAGAAAAGCATGGACATCATGAACCTGAGAATCTCTGCCAGCTAGCCCAGATCGCCCCCAGTCCCGGAGCCAGAGGCTGGTCTGGCTAGAGGAAATCTCCACTTGGATTCCTTACAGCCCCTCACTCTGCACATTCAAAACTGAACTCTGGGGGCTTCCCTGGTGGCGCAGTGGTTGAGAGTCCGCCTGCCAATGCAGGGGATGTGGGTTCGTGCCCCGGTCCGGGAAGATCCCACATGCCGTGGAGCGGCTGGGCCCGTGAGCCATGGCCGCTGAGCCTGCCCGTCCGGAGCCTGTGCTCCGCAACGGGAGAGGCTGCAACAGTGAGAGGCCCGCGTACCGCAAAACAAACAAACAAACAAACAAAAAAAACCTGAACTCTGTTAGGCTGCCAGACAGGCTCTACCTTCCTATTCCTGCCCTGGGGGTGGCACTATCGCCCACCCACCCAATTCCCTGAGCCAGAGGCTCCCACACTCCTCCCCCGCCCCACCCTGACGAGACTCTACATCCTGGTGTGTTTCTTAGATTCCTCTCTCGCACCTGATCTATTTCAACAGCTCAATAACAGATTTCTCTGTGTACAATCTCACCCCTCCTAAATTCTTCCTAAAATGGACTTTAGAACGTGTTCCTTCCCTGCAATTCCTTAGCGTGATTACAGGGCCCTCCAGGGCCTCCCCTCCCCCTCCTGCCTCATACCCCACCAGCCTGCGCTCCAGTTAGAGGAAACCAGCCTGAAGTTTCCGTTCCTCTCGTTCACAAGATTCCTCCCTCCCCTCTTGGCAATTTACCCTAGAAGGCATAGCTCAAGTATCACGTTCTCAGGGAGCCTTCGAGGACCTTCCCAGATACAGTTGAACACGACCTCCATGGAGATTACATTTGGTCATTTACAGAATGGTCTCAACCATGTGGACCAGTTAAATATGATGTCCTTCATCTACAGTATTAGTAAAAATTTCACACACTAATGGACTCAATTTGAAACCACGGGAGGTGGTTCTCTTTCTTCTTTCTTTCTCTGTCTTTCTTCTTTAGTTCTTTCTTCTTTCCTTCCTTCCTCCCTTCTTTCTTTCTTTCCTTTCATTCTTCCTCTTTCTCTCCCTCTCTCTCTCTCTCCCCCCCTCCCTCCCTTCCTTCCTTTATCATGAGACAGACTTATCACTCCTATAGAACTTTGGGAACTCAAAGTATACAGCAAGAATTATTTCTCCCAAAATTCAAAGTATGCAACAGTAATTATTCCTATAGAAAAAAACCCAAACAAACAGAATTCCAATCTGTTGACAAGGAAACAGAGGAAAGATCTGTGCGAGTTAGGGATCCTCTAGTTCACCAGCCACAGAAAACCTAACTTAAATCAGCTTCGGGGAAAAGAGCCATGTCGGGGGATAGATCTGGCTTCAGATCTAGTTGAAAGCAGGGTTCAAATGATGTCACAAAGGTTCACATCTCAGCCTGGCTTTCTTCAGGCTGCCTCATCTTCAGGACCCACACAACGGCTCCTGCAGGTGCCACGAGCTTTCTGCTCATGGCTGTGGCACTTGTGAGCGTTTCATTTTCAAACTGCCAATCCCAGCAGAGAGAGACCGGGGCAAGATTCTGAGTCCTTTGAAGGCTAAAGTTCATTCTGACTCAACCAGGTTGGGTCGCCGTGGCCGGGGGGAAGGGCAGATGTCAAGCAGGGCCATTTCTGTAGTCACCTTGGGGTTTCCCAAAGGAAGGATGAAAAATGAATTCTGGGCAGCCAACAGCAGACGGTATTCCAACACCTCTTCCCAAAACAAGCATGGAGTGAGACCAAAATATCCTCTCCAAACTGTGTCTCTTCCCACCCTCAGTTACTTCCCAGACAGAATTGATTCTCCCTGCCACTTCGTTCCACGACGCTTCAGTGTGCAATGATTTTGAGAGAGAGAGTCTTTTGCATTATAATAATCCTTTATATGATCTGTCTTTGCTGCTGGACTTGAGCACCTCAAAAGCAGAAGTGTTTCCATTGCTGTACCTACAGGACGTAGGGGGCTCCCTAAGGTTGGTACCTTGTGGGCGCTTAATAAATGCAGTGCGTTTTATGAATGAATGAATAGTTGCGTGCTCTAGAGGATCAGTTCATTCTCCAGTGATGGCTTTTCTGGGTCAAGTGGCGGGGACACTGGTGTGGGAAAGGTAACTGTCTCCTCTATGCTGTGGGTCCATCTGGTGCGATGATGGACAGGAGAAAGTGGAGGTCTACTTGCCCTTGTGCTGTACATTCACCTATGGCTCCTCAATCCATACCTAGTCTTGCCTTTGTGCTGTAAAATTCCCTTTCGAGGACCTAGAATCCCACTGGACCCTGCTAGCCAAGCAGCTTGACACGGCAGGAAGAGTTTGGGGCAGGGTGTTGTGTATTATTGTTTTCTGGAAGAAACAGGATTCACAGGCCAGCCCTGACCTGTGCCACCACATGCACCCCTCTTTGGTGTACACACGGAGGGATGGACAGATTGCCAGCACTGGGGCTGCCACTGGCCCCAGACGTGCTCCACTGGATGAGGCTTCCTGGCTTTGGAAAGGGCCAAAATGGTGGCTAAGGGCACTGACCTTGGTGTCAGTCACAAGTGGTTTGCATGACACTTATCACCTCTTTACACCTGACCTGGCAATTCACTTCTGCTCTCTTCTCCTATAATGTGGGATGACGCCTTCCTCACGGGGCTGGCGCGAAGAATAAATGAGATACTGTATTTCAAGTGCTTAGCACACAGTAAGCTCAAGAACATGTAATAATAATAATAACAAATGAGTTCCATTTTCTTTTCCCCAAAAGGACGCTGCCAGGCTTCATGCTCTGGCCCAGTTCAATCATGTCTCATCCGTGAAGGAAAAAGCACAACTCTTCTCCTTTCCAACAGCTTGGATCAACAAAGCAAAATAAAACCCAAGAGGTAATAGAACAAGTTCTAGTTCTTTTCTTCTTTAAGGGTTCATACCCTGTGAATCTTAAAAACAGGGTTAAGATGAATTAAGCCACCAAAGTTTAGGAATCAGATGTTAGAGTCTGGGTTTGGAACACAACCTCAAATGCCTACCTGGGCCAGGTATGCAACCAGATGAGTGAGGCATGATGGCAACTGACAGCGTGGGCCATCCCAGAGTGGTGCGCTCTGGCGGCTGGAGGCCCACATCCCAGCTAAAGTCAACAGCAGCTCAACTCAGCAGCAGGTGGAGACTGTCATGCAGGAACTGACAGACTCAAGGTCGCCAGAACTTGGAACGATATCCGCGTTTCAGAAGGGATGTCACTAATTCACTTTTTTGCCCCAAACACTATGTAGATACGTGTCTGAGAGCCAGCTCTGGTCAGGAGGCTTGATACAGCCCAGGGACCATCCGATGGTGACCTCTGAGCCTAGCTGACTCCTTTTGCTCTCTGGGAGGAAATCCTTGGCCCATTACTCTCCAAAGCTCCAGGCTCCTGTGTCTGGGAGGTTTCCTTGCCTGGAATCCTCCTTGTGTGAAGTGGGTGCTGGAGAAGGGTGATCTCCTTGGGAGCCGGACAGCTTTAGATGCCCGCTGCCCCCACTTCCAGCTCCTGTCACTTCTAAGGCCTCCTGGTTATTTGAAGGTTTCAGCAACGTTTTGCTGTTGTCCTTGTTATTATTGAAGTCTGGGCTGGCTGGTGTTTTCCTTGGCGATAGCAGTTCCTCAAAAACGTAGCAGGCGGCTTCCCTGGTGGCGCAGTGGTTGAGAGTCCGCCTGCCGATGCAGGGGACACGGGTTCGTGCCCCGGTCCGGGAAGATCCCACATGCCGCGGAGCGGCTGGGCCCGTGAGCCATGGCCGCTGAGCCTGTGCGTCTGGAGCCTGTGCTCCGCAACGGGAGAGGCCACAGCAGTGAGAGGCCCACGTACCACAAAAAAAAAAAAAAAAAAACTTAGCAGGCTTCTCCCTTATTTGTATCCAATCAATTCAATGTGTCAATAGCATGACCAAAAATATTTTTCTGGACAAGATGGTGTCACGATTTAGTACTTGGTCTCGCCCACCTCTATCAGCTGAATGGTCAGCACCCGGAAGCCATTTGAAACCAAAGGCATCTACGGAGAGTCCTTACCCTTTATCCCATATTTGCTGAACGGGTAGATCATCTTGTTTAACTGAAAGGTCCTAATGGGCCTTAATGGCTTTTTAGTCTTATTTCCAACTCTTTGGGCTCTAGAAGCAACGGGCTTTTCCAATACCAGGCCACCCCAAATTTCTTACCTTTTCTCCCCCTTCCTTTCTACTTACAAACTGAGCTCATTCTTTCCTGAGCTCACCTTTTTCTTGAAAGCCTTTGCCAAACACAGCAAAGAACCGGTTACTCACTTTCTGACCCCTTAGAGCTACAGGCTCCCTGGGCACTTGGGCGGCTTCTAAGGCAGCACAGGCAACAGTTTTACAGAACGTGTTGCCGCTTCACAGTTCGGGTCTCAACCTCAAGCCTCCGACAGTCTCATCACCCAGCCATAGTCGACGCCACACATTTTGGTTCTGACGGCAGCACCCCAGTTCCGCGTCTTCATTTCCATGTTAGTTGGAGTCAGTCCCCGAGGCAAGCAGTTTCTCAGATGCCTAAAGGCTGACACACTCCAGAAAATGGCACTGTGCTGGCCAGTCCCAGGTTAGTGGGGTAGGACGCTCCAGTCACACACACACACACACACATACACACACACACACACACACACACTGACAGAGCCTCTGTCACGTCCAAGGGCCCAAGGTCTTTCCCATCAGGTCCGCAGAAGGAGCACAGCAGACTGGGTTTCTTATGGCCAGGTGTTCATCACTGCAGCTCTCAATCCATTGACTAAAACTGAGTCCCATGTCACACCCAACTTCAAGGGGCTGGGAGGTGTGATTCAGCTGTGTGTCCAAGTACAAGAGGAAATGGGATCTAGGGAGACCCATTTGTCCCAATTTGCCTGGGACTTTGCTGGTTTTAGCACTGAAAGTCCCACTTCCCGGAAACGCCCTCAATCCCTGGGCAAACCAGTACAGTGGGTCACCCTAATGTCTCCACCTGTCTCTCCTCTTAAGGAGAGAAACTCAGTCTTCTGTTTTCTTGGTCCCCTAGTCTGCATTGACTATAAACCACTGTCAGGGGATGCTTGAGTGTACTTGATACAATAGGGCAGATTGTTTTCCTGAAATACATGTTATTCCTGGAAATTTGGGGCATGTGCGACATAAGCCTGAAGCACACACATCTGCAAACACCATCTTTGTCCTTAAGTGAGTCAGTTATAAAATGTAGCGGAGGGGTTACACTACCCTAAGGAATTGCTACCAATTTAACAACAGTTCTTAAAAGAACTCCCAGAACTATTTTTGCTGAAGGATTCATCTGAAAAGGAATAGAGGAGGAGTGGTTCAGGTATTATGTCACGTAAGGCAAATTTTGCCAGAAAACAAAGTGCCTCACTTCTCTTACAGGCAATACTTGAGCTGCTCTTCAGGGCAGGGGCTCTATACTACCTTCTAGTAAAATGAACAAGCCACAGAAGGTACTCAGGAAACGTTCTCTGAGTAAATTCACACAGAGCTTACCAGACAGCCTGGGCCCATTTTCTCTACTCAAGAAAGAGGAGGGGGCTTCCCTGGTGGCGCTAGTGGTTGAGAATCTGCCTGCCAATGCAGGGGATATGGGTTCGAGCCCGGGTCTGGGAAGATCCCACATGCTGCGGAGCAACTGGGCCCATTGAGCCACAACTACTGAGCCTGCACGTCTGGGTCGTGTGCTCCGCCACAAAAGAGGCCGCGACAGTGAGAGGCCCGCGCACCGCGATGAAGAGTGGCCCCCACTCGCCGCAACTACAGAAAGCTCTTGCACAGTAAACGAAGACCCAACACAGCCAAAAATAAATTAATTAATTATTAAAAAAAAAAAAAGAAAGAAAAAGGAGGTTTGGTTTTGTTTTATCTTGTGCTGAAGGGATGAGCTGCCATGTAGGGCAGGAGTCTAGTTCTTGAGGCAGATCTAGATAGTAGGGAGCGGAAACTCGCAGCCCGTGGGCCAAATCAGCAGAGTAGCTGTGCTTTTGTTTGGTCTGCACAGTGTCCAAAAGTTGGGAATCTTCAGAGCGAGCCTGGGTTTCTGGATCTTGAAAGATGTGAAGGTCTGGCAACACAGCGCCTGAGCTCCCACACAGCAACAAGTGCATGGAGCTGAGAAGCACAGGCCCCGTGTGTGTGGATGGAGCACACTCTCCAAGGCCACCGTCACTACCACTTCCTATGGTCCCATCTCACTCCACTCAAAGGGCTTCTCTGTCATATCCTACAGACATCTGTGTCCAAAACACCTGGATTAAAGCACAGATGTATATTGTAACAGTGTAGTCATTTTTGCACTCTTTAAAATGGCCACTGAGGGCTTCCCTGGTGGCGCAGTGGTTAAGAATCCGCCTGCCAATGCAGGGGGAGACGGGTTCGAGCCCTGGTCCAGGAAGATCCCACATGCCGCGGAGCAACTGAGCCCGTGCGCCACTGAGCCTGCGCTCTAGAGCCCGAGCCACAACTACTGAGCCCGCGAGCCACAACTACTGAAGCCGGTGTACGTAGAGCCCATGTTCCGCAACAAGAGAAGCCACCTCAATGAGAAGCCCGCGCATCACAACGAAGAGTAGCCCCCGCTCGCCGCAACTAGAGAAAGCCCGCGCGCAGCAACAAAGACCCAACGCAGCCAAAAATAAATAAATAAATAATAAATTAAAATGGCCACTGAACCTTTTAAAACAGCTGTTGATAAAGCCTGATTACTAATCCCAGTGACTTTGGTCTGCCTGGCCTTCCATAGCACTGTTTTACCTAGAACTTTTTTCCATAAGGAAATTAATAATTTAAGATATACATTCCACCTGCAAGTGTGTATTTACTTCTACCAATATGACTTTCAAACATGAACAATTCCCAGTAAATTCTTTCTGACTTATGTAAATCAAATAGTTGCCTTAAGTATTATTTTTCAGATACAGAAGAAATGGTCCATTTCCGTCCATATTCTAAATGGCATTTTTTAATGTGTGTTTTTGTAATAAAATTTTAACAGCCACCACTATTATCCATGCTAAATAAAAGCTATTAGAAAATAAAACTGCCACAACTTTATTCCTGAAAAAAATACAAAATTAAATATATATATATATAAACATAAACAAGAGGATGAATGACTCAAAAATATGAGAAAGGCTAACATTTCTTGAAACTTTGCTCTGAACCCATGTCTCTGTTTATGGCTTTCCAGCATTACACTTACAAAAAACCCTATGGAGATAGCATGCCCCCATTTTAACATGAGGAAACAGACCAGTAAACTGGCAAAGCTAGGATTAAAACCAAATTAATTTTAGCCCAAGAAGTTAAACGAACAAACAAAACAGCACACTCTCCCCAAAAAGTTCCAATGAAATAAAGTCATTGGAAAAAGCAGAGGGCTGTAGCATCTTACGGCAGGACAGAATCTTTGTGATCTGATCCAACTCCGTATTTTATAGATGAGAGAGTGGGTCTGAGGTCCCATTCAAAAGGTCAAAGAGCTAGTTACTGCAGGGCCAGGCCTGGCAGCCAGGAGTCTTCATCCTCGGCTCCGTGGCAGGCAATTTTATCTAAGAAGGAGGAAACTTCATTTTCTCTGCCTCCGTTTCTAATCTTTAGGCCATGACTGCTGTGGGAACGCAAGTTGACGGCTAAACGCAGTCAGGCTCCTGATAGTTTCAACTACTTATTTTACATAAAGTAAGGGCAGAGCAGTATCTGAGGAAATCAAGTTTTCATTTCTAATTTCAGTTATAATGCACTTTTAAACATTTCTTGTGTCAATTAAAATTGACTCTGGCATTATGTATTTATCACATAATGAAAAATAGATGTTTGCTTTTAAACTATGCAAAAAAAAAGGCACAAAATTACTGAGTTATGAGCATTGTTAATTTGAAACAAAAAGCAAATATTCATTAAAATCACGTAAAATTTCTTCTGTCTCTCCTTCCCCGAATGGCGGTCTCTCCTGCTGCAATTGCTGATGTCAGGAACACCCAGTGCTGGACAACATTCTGTCCCCCTTAAAAATCTCTCGCGCTCCACATAAGTATGATATAATCAATTACATAACAACCCACAGGCCAACAAAGGCCTAATCAGGCCTGTAAGCAGATAGTAAAATGCCTTTTAAAATGACCTTAAATATCCTTAAATATAAGTCAATCACTTAAAATGTGTTTAGTAATTACTAAAGTGAACATGTACGGAAAAACATCTTTTGATTCTAATCATTCATTCATATTTCACATACAATATTCAGCCCCCAAAATGTCATGGGAGTCTCACATTTTTAATATAAAGGCCCCAAATTCCTTTAAATAATGAAGAAAGTTCTCCCTTATCTTAATAATACATTGACATGACACTTGTCAAATTTCCTCAATTACCACCTTTGCTCTGGAGGATATTAAAAACCTAAAAGATGAAATGGTTAAAGATTTCGATTCAGTAGTTTTTCTTCTTAAAGGAAATGGAATTACTATATTAATTATCTCTTTATTTAAGTCAAAGTTATATAACCTTCAAACAAATACGACAAAGATTGTTTTAAATCTTCTCCAAATTTCCCAAACCATCTTCATGGCAACCGCCACCTCCCAAGGCAGTCGGCCGTTTACTGCTTCAGCAGGAGATGGGTCGCCCCACCAGTTACTTTGAGCTTCGTAACACATGCACCCAGTCCAGTTCTTTTCGGGGAGCTCTGATGTTCCCTCCATCCACCCATCAATCTCTCAGCAGTTCTACATTAGAGAAGGACTCAGAAGAGTTGAGTCCTGTCCTGCAAGGGCTTCCGTAAGCCTTAGAGCTGGGGAATACCTGACTCCCACGGGGTGGAGTGGCAGATTGCAGAGCTGAAAATCTACCGTTCACCTGCTCACTGGCAGGGCTCCTGCAGCAGAGTGGGACCCCTCAGGCTCACTTCTCAGGGGCCAATTTGCTTTAGGATTCCTTCATGTTTTGAATCTTGACCTATTTTATAGTTTTAAGGAATCAACTGGGAGGGACTCCCTTATCTGGTCCTTCCTTCCTCAAACCCAGAAGAGGAAACCTCTAGAATTATCCTATCTTTTGCTTGGAAATTCCCAGGAGCTGGGAACTCAATCCACACTAGGAAAGACACCCCAACTTAGGGTGACAGAGTTCTTAAAGTGGAAATCAGCTTCTCTAACTCCCATCTTCTGATCCTAGAGCTGCTTGCTGGAATTATACACAGAGTAAGGTTCATTCCCCTAAGCTGGTAAACATTGAGAGATTAAAACTTCCACGGGCTCCTAGAATTCTAAAGCCACAGAGGAACTCAGAGATTCTCTCTTTCAACAATACCCCACATTAGCCCCGAGTGGGGGAAGCCACTTGACTGGGTCACACAACTAGTCTGAAGAGCTAAGCTCTTGCCTCTTTCGTTATGTCTCTTCCCTTACTGCCTGACAGAACGCAACGTCTGATTCGTTTTACTCCTCCAGTCAAACCACTAGCACCACTACTTTGCCCAACCCTTTCATCCCCCTTCAGGATTTTACTAGTCGAATTGTTTTAACTTTGTCTGGAAATAGTTGTGGAAATGACTGCGATTACGTTAACACTATAACATGGAAACACTGGTTTATCAACATTTTATATGCTTTATTGAAAGTTGACAAGTGCAACAGTTAAATACAGTGACACCTTACAACTGTGTAGAGAACATGCACAGAAACATATGCAGGTAACTACTATACAGGTAATATGCAGAAACCCCTACTGGGAAATCCATTTCATTAGCTAGGACTGATCATATTTCAAAGTATTCAACCAGCTCAATCGAAAGACTTCGGTGAACCGGGACTGACTTCAAGATATTCAGCAGCTGGAAGATTTCAGATTACACAAAGTGACCAACTGTGCCAAATTCTTAAAATCTCTTTAGGTAGGTGTGTTTTTCTTCATGTATTATTTTTTACGTAGATCTCTATATAAAAGACAACCCACACCTCTTCAGACAGCCAATGAAACATCTAAATTGCAATCTGTACAACCTAAATAGTACAGTCCTCTATTGTACAAAAGTTACACTACATACACAAATATACAATAAGCAAAACAACCTTCAGGGTAAGATAGCCTAGATCCCAGCTACCTGTCACCGTTCAGTCACGCTAATAGTTTTGTGTCATCCACTGTTTTGGAAAGAGGCACAGTACTATTGGTTTTTATGAGTGTTGGTGACAGTCGTCATTTGTACAATGAACTATGTTTCTCCTCATCTGAGGTGAGACTAAGCTTCACTCTTGACTTTCACCTCCCCTTCCAGTTCCTGGGGGGGGAGAGGAGAGAGAGGAGAGTCCAGTGGTGCTGCACTGCTTCGGAACCCCATGGAGCACGCCACGTGCAAGCAGGAAGAACTCTTGTAAGTGGGGGTGGGGAGCAGGGGAGGGATGGAAAGGCACACAGCTCCTCAGCATGAATGAAACCGTTTCTCACGGATCTGCCAAGCTGCATGAGGTCCCAGTATATCCATGCTAATTCTCTCATTAACCTTTAATTCACCCAACTTAAGAAATTTCTTCAAGCCGAAAGCATATGAGTGTTTAACACTGGAAAAAAGAGATAATGGCATATGTCAGTCTCACGTCTCTTTTGCAGCGAGCAATGAAATGGGTGACGGTGGACGCGGACGCCCCCCAGTCCATCTTCTCTGGTCGGTTCAGTTCAGACAGCAGCAGCCAGTTCCGCGGCGGCACAGGAGGCTACGCGGTTGGTCCTGAGCCCTGGGACGCTGCCTGGGCTGGGGGCTGTGTGGTCCCCTGTGGCTGTGTGCTGGCAGCGGGGGAGCCAGTCTGCAGCTGAGCCTGGAACTGGGCAAGCTGCTCGGGACTGGCCAGTGTCTTCAGCAGATTGTTCTCCTGCTCCAGCTGGGAATTTTTCTCTATTAGTTCTTTGATTTGCTCTTTGAGGACCTCCACTTCCTCTCTAACGGCATACATCAAATGGCTTTTCACCAGATCCTGAAAGGGAGAGAGAGAAGAGGAAAAAAAAGGTTTAACTTTCTCTCTACTGTTCCCCGGACTCTGAATTTCTAAAGCATCATTTTGCGGGGCTCTCCCTAACCATTTACATATCCAGCCTTTAGAGCTCATTTAACAGGCCCTAGGGGAGATCTACGGAATACAACCACAACTGTACAATACTTCACTTTAACGTCTAAGTCATCAAGCCTTTTTAAAGCCTTTGCTTTCCTTGCAGCCATTGGCCAGGAATGCCTACGCTCAAGTTTCCTATTCGAGATGGCAAAATGCACTGGGGCTCTGGGGCTCCGTGCAAAAGCCCGGCCCAGGGATGTCCAGCCCCGGAGCAACGGTAGCCGCGTCCCCGCCCCCAAGTCCCTCCCTCCGCCCGCCAGACCGCCTCCCTCAGCACCGGCTGCAGCCAGTTCCTACAGAGCGTGTTGCCGCATTTTCCTCCCTCCCCCCATCCCCCCCTCTTTCGTGATTAAGCTGACATCACAGAAACCTGGGCAGCCGTTGCAACCAATGGGCGCTCGAGTTATTTATAGCTCCGAATTAAAGGTTCGGAGTTTGCCTAGCAACAGTGGGCAGAGAATCCCGTGAGAAGAGCCACAGGCGCTGCTCCAATAACAAAGAACGGCCAAGGCGGAAATAAAAAATAGGAGAAAACCAGGCGCAGGCTGAGAAGGCGAAACTTTTCTCCGGTTCTTTTTCATTGTGCAGTAGCCTCCATCACTGGGGATCCGTTTGGACCCGGTGTAGGAGGCCCCTTCCGGAGATCCCCACTTCTGTGGCCCTCCCCCCTCCCGGCTCCCCGGTAAACCTTAGGATTCCTAGTAAAGCCACATCACTAGAGAGGAGCCCACGACCTGAGGACACGCCGGGCCAGCGCTTTCCTAGCAATTCCCCAGCAAAAAGGGGGACCTCCGCCAAAATCCCGACGGCTGTGTGAAATCGGTCCCGGAAAGAACATCGAATACCCTCAGGGCCCCTTTCTCTCTCCTGAGCAGCTGTGGTATGTGGCTTCACGCTAGCAGAATGGAGACAGTGCCGGCATTTCTAGATGTATGGAGAGCAATCATCAGTTTAACTGTGGATGCGCTTGTTCCATCCCAAGACACCTCGCTTTTTGTACTGTGCCCACGTTTAGTACAAACGATTTTTAATCAGTACATACCATAGCTTGCTCGATTTTGTTGTCAATAGCTACCACACTTGCACCAGAAGAGCTGAAAAGGAAAAAAAAAAATCGATCAATGGAATCTATCTTAAACATCCAAGACAAAAAGGATTTCCCAATTCCGTGATGTTACTAGCATCATTTTTTCAATATTCTCTAATGCTATGTAATATATCACCCTCCAGAACACACCAGCCACTCTTTTACTAATGAATATCCAGACATTTCCCAATTTTAGTGAGCCACAAAGGCTAAATTACATAATGTGGTAAAAGCCTGTTCTCTGGCCAGACCTGCAAAGAGAAGGCTATTCTGCACATTTCAAAAAGCAACATCCATGTCACCGTAGCCTCTCAGCAATGGACAAAGGAATTCGCCAGGCTATCTTTCACCTGCATTATTACAAGTATCTCACGAGTAAATTTTTAAAAAACTATCCCAGCCGACATTTACCTATTGTCAAGTCTCACAGAGGCGTTTTCAGTCCCGAGCAAGGATGACAAGAAAGAAATAGAAAAATGTCTCAGTTGGTAAACTCCTAGATCCATCGCCACTGGTCTACACCATTGGGATTTCATGCAATTGCAGCCAAAAACACCCTCGCAGGAAAAAAAAAAAAAAAAAGAGGGAATACGAGCAGCCTTGTTTGAGCTAGATAAAAATCTTCTAGCTTTATGTAGCTCAGGGAGAAATAGAAAACAGCAGCCCTAATTGAAAGAAACCCAGCTTCTGGGGCTTGGCGATTCCGGGAAGATGTAGATCCCACTACCGTGCGGAGAAGGCTCCCACGTCGGCAGCCGGGCTCCACCAGGCTCTAGACTAGGACTCCCAGTCTCCGTGCAAAATATATGCAGGGAAGAGCCGCGCCAATTGGCCAGCACGCCGCTGGAACCGCCCCCTTCTCCCTTCCCCGCCCTCCTCCTCTCTTCCCCGCCTTCCTCACCACCCCCACCCCGCCCCCAGCCCGGCGATCCGCTCCTCGGGTGGGCTGGCCCAGGCCGCAGTCTAAGGGGCCGGGGTGCGGGCCGCCAAAGCCTACGTGATCAAGGAAAGATGGAGCAGTGCTCCGGCAGAAAACGCCGAGGGGCTCCGAAAAATGCGATTGGGAACCCGCACGTGCTTACGTTTAAGGGAGCCAGACCCCCGTCTCTGGAGCTGCCTGTTCCCGTGGCTGCCGAACGGCGAAAGCTGCTTATTTGCAACCAGACCCGTCTGAGCTACTGAGCATGCCCAGTCCCACCACTAAAGACTTGCAGGAGCCCGAGTGTCTCGATTTCAATTATCTCGTTCTTACAGGCAGCAGTAACTGGAGGATTTTCTAGGCAGTTTTATTTATAAGGATAACACCATACTGTAATAATACTTTTTTTCCCCTTAGCCAGTGAATTTTAGAGGGAAAAAAATCACATTTCCTTTTTGAGAGACTCTACCTTTCCATGAATTTATCGATTACGTGTAGAAACAAAAAACAGTACATATTCTTTGCTAGGCATATACAAATTGAGGCCAAAAGGAAACCAACAAATGTAATCAGGTGGATCTCAAAATGTCCCTAGAGCCATAAACCTTAAAATTGCACCTCCTTCTTCCATTTATAGCTAGGAAAAAAAAAAAAAAATCAATCCACAGGTTGAATCCTACTCACATGGATCTATTTTCACTAAGTCCGTAAGGCAAGTTTTTGGATGTTAAGTGCAATTCCTATAAGCCTCAATCCTTTGAGCCTTCTTACATCAGAGGAACTGAAATACTGTAGGTATCTATGTCACCCTGATGGCCACACTGACCAAATAATTCCCTTCTCTAAACTAAAATTAAGAGATCTGGGTGTAAAATAGCTTAACCCGTTACATAATTTCTTCTATTAATTTAAAATATTTGCAAGGATGTATCAATTGAGGTTGCAGTTTAATATACTATAAGTCTAAGGCCTTAAATTCACTCGATTATTACAGGTTATAAACACTTTGCAATTCAATACATTTAAGAAGGTACATTTAAACCTCTACAATACTGCCCTCTAATGGTATAATCCTATAAAAACAGAAAACAAAAAAACTACAAATACTAAAGACTAATCCATAAACAAGTTGTATCATCACAAATAATTCCAACATAAAATCTGACCATAGAACATGTATATGTACATATTCGATTTACACACATATACAAACACACAC
This sequence comes from Stenella coeruleoalba, assembly GCF_951394435.1. NCBI lineage: Eukaryota > Metazoa > Chordata > Mammalia > Artiodactyla > Delphinidae > Stenella > Stenella coeruleoalba. The sequence continues at coordinate 21,982,257 of NC_137164.1, read as the reverse complement.
ACATGGAGTCTTTTCTCTCAACCAAGCATTCTCCCTCAAGCAGCATCCTTTAATTTAGGAAATTTTAGTTGCCAGTGGAGCCTCTTAGACATTCTTTGAAGGTGACCCAATGTTGGCAGAGTGCATTTGGCTTTGGAAATTGTCTGAAGTCATTAGGAACCAAATCTGGTGAATGTGGTAGCTAATGAAAGGGCAATTCTCTGTTGGGTTAAAAAAACCAAGGCAGTATCATCCTTTTTCTACTGTAAGGTTCGTATCGTTCTCTAAATTTTAAGGCTTTGCTTTTGAATAACAAGTGATATTCAAACATGTGTTGGCATATTTATAATTTACAAAAATTAAATATATATTATCTCATGATACAAATTTTGGAAAGGCACCCATTTTTAGTAAAAGGAAACAGAGTAAATGGAACCTCAAAAATCATAATTTGGGAAGCAGACACGTGGTCTCCATGTCTATGAATGCTAGGCACAATTATTACTTACTACACGGTAGTTTCTATATTTTGAAAGTTACAGTGATCACTAAAACTGTCTATGTGATTAAGTCGTTTATATGTTTAAACGGAATGCCAACTGCACAGGAAAAATTAAAGCATCGCTTAAGCTGCAATCAAGAGCTTACAAAAACAAAACTCTAAGGTCATATAAAGAAATGAATTTTAAATTCCCACTGAAGTTTAAGAAGATTACTAAATTAACTGGATTTTATTTATTGGAAGAAAAGCAGATGTTGCTGAATTAGCATACGTGCTACCAATATGCAGAAGTGATTGAATTGGAATCCAGGTAAAAAGGCTCTTAGGCAAAACAGAGCAGAATAGAAAAATAAAATCAATAGCAAAGAACCACCCCAATCTCAAATGTCCAGGCTTTTTCCTGTGCTCCAGATTCTTGAAAACAAAGATACAAGTTGGCTATGTTTTCATTTCATTCATTTCAACTGATCATCCAAGTATTAAGCTATAGAAGCCAATATCTGAACCACAGTCTGTTTACACCATATCTCCACAGCAGGACGTTATGGTCATCATCAATACTTTGCTATTTTAGATACACTTGCAGGGAACATCCTTGTACATATATCCTTGAATGTTTGTAATCTATTTCTGGAGAATTTGCTGGGCTAAAAGATATACAAGCAAAAATATGATTAGAAATCTATTTCTCTTCCTATCTTTCACATAAATGGGCTAGATTCCTTTAAGATGGATTTTTATATGAAAACTGAAAAGACATAATTTCAAAAAGAAGGTAAAGAAATTGGAGGAAATCTCTATAGAGGAAAACCCATGGGTCAGAAACGTCTGAGGCCCAAATAGCTAAAATTACTTTCTAGCCATTACAAAAGTTTCTTCCATTTCCAAAATAGAACATCTGTGAGTCTAGTGCCCTGAGCTTAACCAAGACCAGCTGATAGGACAGGATAAATACTCCCATGCCTCTAGGAGAGACCCCTAAAGGCATGGATAATACTGGTCACCTTCAGGCACTGGGCAGAGATCAGGAGGTCTCACTCTGCTGGGGAATCCGGAGTACAGGAAAAAGCCTGGACATTTGAGATCAGGGTGGTTCTTTGAGGTGGATTTTGTTGTTCTATTCTGTTCTGTTTTGCCTAAGAGCCTTTTTACCTGGACTCCAATCCAATCACTTCTGCACATTGGTAGCATGTATGCTGGTTCAGTAACATCTGCTTTTCTTCCAAACTTGATCTGTCTTGGCCAATATAGGTACAGTTGGGGATCCACCACTCAAATAGGATAACCTGTTTCTCCCTGTGTCCAAACTCCTTGCAAATCTAAAGTGACTGCCAGGGAAGAAGCTAAAGCACATCACTGCGAGCCAGACCAAATCACTGCTGCCTAGGGACCCCCTTTCCTGGTTTACTCTTACTAGGCGCTGGGATTAGGGTTACCAGGGTTAGCAAATGAAACTTCAGGACTCCCAGTTAAAGCTGAGTTGCAGATAAGCAACAAATAATGTTTTAGTGTTTGGGTCCCACACACTGTTGGAACAAGAAAGAATGCCAAAGAAATCCAAACAGAAAAATTCAACCATATTTTAAATTTCCTTCATTTCCAAAGAAGAGGTGGAAGATAAAGTTCAGAAAATCTTCCCAAAAGTAGAACAGAAAAGAGATGGAATTGTGAGACACAAGAGACTTAAAAGGATCAATCTAGGAGGTCCGACATCAAAATAGCATGAACTCCAAAAATAGAGAACAGAGGGAAGAAAATTATCAAAGAAATAATTTAAGAATTTTTCCAGAACGGAAGGGCACAAGTCTCCAGATTAAATCAGATGACCAGACGGCTACCACAATCAGTGAAGAGAGCTCTACCCCAAAGCACATCATCACAAGACTGAAGATCACTCAGGACAGAGAAGATCCTAAGAGCGTCCAAACAGAAAAAAACAAGGTACAAACACAGGTACTAGTATCAGACTCTGCTGGCTGCCAGGAAACAATGGAGAAAATGTCTATAAAATTCTAGGAGAGAAAGGTTTTTCACTTGGCCAAATCATTTACGTGTAAATGTAGACTAAGAACATTTTCAGACATTTCAGACACCAGTATGGAGGAGCAAATCAAGGAAAAAGCGTTTACAGCAAGATGAATAAGTTCTAGAGATCTGCTGTACAATCTTGAACCTGAAGTCAACAATACTGTGTTGGTATTTGTTAAACTTTTAGAGGGTGGGTCTCAGGTTAAGTCTTCTTACCACAATAAAATAAAATTTAAAAAATATAAGAAATATTGTATATTCCAAAAGAAAAAAAAAGAAGAAGGGAAACATGAACCAGGGACTCAAATGCTGGAGAGAAGGAAGGGAATTAACAGGATGATGGGGGGAATTCCCTGGTGGTCTAGTCGTTAGGATTCCGTGCTTCCACTGCATGGGGCACAGGTTCGATCCCTGGTTGTGGAAGTAAGATCCCGCATGCTGTGCAGCACAGCCAAAAAAAAAAAAAGCAGGATGATGGGGGAAGGAAATCTGGGGGCGACAGGTGCTAATAAGCAAGCCTTAGCAGCAACAGGTATGTAACCATGTGGGAAGTGGGAACCCTTGGGAGGCAGCACTTTGGTGGGAATAATCAGAGACAGGATCTAATACATTTGAGCATTTGCAGGGGCAGGGGGTGGTACAGCCAGGTATGGGACAGATCTAATGGAGCAACTAGATAAGTTCAAAGACAGTTTTACAGAAAACAGAAAAAGAAAGAAAGAAAAAGTTACGCTCATAAATAAAATTTACACGACTATATTCGTTCTTAACACTTTCTACTTATTTAACTTTAAAAAGTTAAATTAACTTTATCGGGAAGCTGGTGGGAAGAAGAAATGTGTGGAGGGAAGAAAAAAACTGTGGTAAGAATGGTTTAAAAATGCTAAATCCTGGGCTTCCCTGGTGGTGCAGTGGTTGAGAGTCCGCCTGCCGATGCAGGGGACATGGGTTCGTGCCCTGGTCCGGGAAGATCCCACATGCCGCAGAGCGGCTGGGCCCGTGAACCATGGCCGCTAAGCCTGCGCGTCCAGAACCTATGCTCTGCAACGGGAAAGGCCACAACAGTGAGAGGCCCGCGTACTGCAAAATAAATAAATAAATAAATAACTGTTAAATCCTTATCTACCACGGCTTGATTATAAAATATCTACAATTGAAAAAGCAAGAATAACTATATCAATATGACATGGACATCTGTGGGTAAATATGAGAAAGCAAAAAAAAGTGGCTGCCTCAGGAATAGACTGGGAGACGGGAAAAAAGGAAACTGCTAATATATTTTTTTCTATTCACTCTATCTTTAGGTATGTACAATTTTTTAAAGTAAAAGAGAGAGGATGGAGAGGGCAGACAGCAGAAGCAAGAAGAACTACAATCCTGCAGCCTGTGGACCAAAAATCACATTCACAGAAAGACAGACAAGATGAAAAGGCAGAGGGCTATGTACCAGATGAAGGAACAAGATAAAACTCCAGAAAAACAACTAAATGAAGTGGAGATAGGCAACCTTCCAGAAAAAGAATTCAGAATAATGATAGTGAAGATGATCCAGGACCTCAGAAAAAGAATGGAGGCAAAGATCAAGAAGATGCAAGAAATGTTTAACAAAGACCTAGAAGAATTAAAGAACAAACAAACAGAGATGAACAATACAATAACTGAAATGAAAACTACACTAGAAGGAATCAATAGCAGAATAACTGAGGCACAAGAACGGATAAGTGACCTGGATGACAGCATGGTGGAATTCACTGCTGTGGAACAGAATAAAGAAAAAAGAATGAAAAGAAATGAAGACAGCCTAAGAGACCTCTGGGACAACATTAAACGCAACAACAGTCGCATTATAGGGGTCCCAGAAGGAGAAGAGAAAGAGAAAGGACCAGAGAAAATATCTGAAGAGATTAGAGTTGAAAACTTCCCAACCTGGGAAAGGAAATAGCCACCCAAGTCCAGGAAGCGCAGCAAGTCCCATACAGGATAAACCCAAGGAGAAACACGCCGAGACACATAGTAATCAAATTGCCCAAAATTAAAGACAAAGAAACATTATTGAAAGCAGCAAGGGAAAAACAACAATATACAAGGGAACTCCCATAAGGTTAACAGCTGATTTCTCAGCAGAAACTCTACAAGCCAGAAGGGAGTGACATGATATACTTAAAGTGATGAAAGGGAAGAACCTACAACCAAGATTACTCTACCCGAGAAGGATCTCATTCAGATTCGACACAGAAATCAAAAGCTTTACAGACAAGCAAAAGCTAAGAGAATTCAGCACCACCAAACCAGCTCTACAACAAATGCTAAAGGAAATTCTCTAAGTGGGAAACACAAGAGAAGAAAAGGACCTACAAAAACAAACCCAAAACAATTAAGAAAATGGTCATAGGAACATACATATCGATAATTACCTTAAATGTGAATGGATTAAACGCTCCAACTAAAAGAAACAGGCTTGCTGAATGGATACAAAAACAAGACCCACATATATGCTGTCTACAAGAGACCCACTTCAGACCTAGGGATACATACAGACTGAAAGTGAGGGTATGGAAAAAGATATTCCATGCAAATGGAAATCAAAAGAAAGCTGGAGTAGCAATACTCATATCAGATAAAATAGACTTTAAAATAAAGAATGTTACAAGAGACAAGGAAGGACACTACATAATGATCAATGGATCAATCCAAGAAGAAGATATAACGATTATAAATATATATGCACCCTACATAGGAGCACCATGATACATAAGGCAACTGCTAACAGCTATAAAAGAGAAAATCGACAGTAACACAATAATAGTGAGGGACTTTAACACCTCACTTACACCAATGGACAGATCAGCCAAAATGAAAATAAATAAGGCAACAGAAGCTTTAAATGACACAATAGACCAGATAGATTTAACTGATATTTACAGGACATTCCATCCAAAAACAGCAGATTACACTTTCTTCTCAAGTGCGCACAGAACATTCTCCAGGATAGATCACATCTTGGGTCACAAATCAAGCCTCAGTAAATTTAAGGAAATTGAAATCATATCAACTATCTTTTCTGACCACAACTATGAGATTAGAAATGAATTACAGTGAAGAAAACGTAAAAAACAACAAAACATGGAGGCTAAACAATATGTTACTAAATAACCAAGAGATCACTGAAGAAATCAGAGAGGAAATCAAAAAATACCTAGAGACAAATGACAATGAAAACACGACGATCCAAAACCTATAGGAGGCAGCAAAAGCAGTTCTAAGAAGGAAGTTTATAGCTATACAAGCCTACCTCAAGAAACAAGAAAAATCTCAAATAAACAATCTAACCTTACAGCTAAAGGAACTAGAGAAAGAAGAACAAACAAAACCCAAAGTTAGAAAAAGGAAAGAAATCATAAAGATCAGAGCAGAAATAAATGAAATAGAAACAAAGAAAACAATAGCAAAGATCAATAAAACTAAAAGCTGGTTCTTTGAGAAGATAAGCAAAATTGATAAACCATTAGCCAGACTCATCAAGAAAAAGAGGGAGAGGACTCAAATCAATAAAATTAGAAATGAAAAAGGAGAAGTTACAACAGACACTGCAGAAATACAAAGCATCATAAGAGACTACTAGAAGCAACTCTATGCCAATAAAATGGACAACCTGGAAGAAATGGACAAATTCTTAGAAAGGTATAACCTTCCAAGACTGAACCAGGAAGAAATAGAAAATATGAACAGACCAATCACAAGTAATGAAATTGAAACTGTGATAAAAAATCTTCCAACAAACAAAAGTCCAGGACCAGATGGCTTCACAGGTGAATTCTATCAAACATTTAGAGAAGAGCTAACACCCATGCTTCTCAAACTCTTCCAAACAATTGCAGAGGAAGGAACACTCCCAAACTCACTGTATTAGGCCACCATCACCCTGATACCAAAACCAGACAAAGATACTCCAAAAAAAGAAAATTACAGACCAATATCACTGATGAATATAGATGCAAAAATCCTCAACAAAATACTAGCAAACAGAATCCAACAACACATTAAAAGGATCATACACCATGATCAAGTGGGATTTACCCCAGCGATGCAAGGATTCTTCAATATACGCAAATCAATCCATGTGTTACACCATATTAACAAATTGAAGAAGAAAAACCATATGATCATCTCAATAGATGCAGAAAAAGCTTCTGACAAAATTCAACATCCATTTATGATAAAAACTCTCCAGAAAGTGGGCATAGAGGGAACCTACCTCAACATAATAAAGGCCATATACGACAAACCCACAGCAAACATCATTCTCAATGATGAAAAACTGAAAGCATTTCCTCTAAGATCAGGAACAAGACAAGGATGTCCACTCTCACCACTATTATTCAACATAGTTTTGGAAGTCCTAGCCACGGCAATCAGAGAAGAAAAAGAAATAAAGGAATACAAATTGGAAAAGAAGAAGTAAAGCTGTCACTGTTTGCAGATGACATGATACTACACATAGAGAATCCTTAAAATGCCACCAGAAAACTACTAGAGCTAATCAATGAATTTAGTTAAGTTTCAGGATACAAAATTAATGCACAGGAATCTCTGGCATTCCTATACACTAATGATGAAAAATCTGAAAGAGAAATTAAGGAAACACTCCCATTTACTACTACAACAAAAAGAATAAAATATCTAGGAATAAACCTACCTAGGGAGACAAAAGACCTGTATGCAGAAAACTATAAGACACTGCTGAAAGAAATTAAAGATGATACCAACAGATGGAGAGATATACCATATTCTTGGATTGGAAGAATCAACATTGTGAAAATGACTATACTACCCAAAGAAATCTACAGATTCAATGCAATCCCTATCAAATCATTATTGGCATTTTTTACAGAACTAGAACAAAAAATCTTAAAATTTGTATGGAGACACAAAAGACCCCAAATAGCCAAAGCAGTCTTGAGGGAAAAACATGTAGCTGGAGGAATCAGACTCTCTGACTTCAGACTATTATACAAAGCTACAGTAATCAAGACAATATGGTACTGGCACAAAAACAGACACAAAGATCAACGGAAAAAGATAGAAAGCCCAGAGATAAACCCACGCACCTATGGTCAACTAATCTATGCCAAAGGAGGCAAGCATATACAATGGAGAAAAGACAGTCTCTTCAATAAATGGTGCTGGGAAAACTGGACAGCTATATGTAAAAGAATGAAATTAGAACACTCCGTAACACCATACACAAAAATAAACCCCAAATGGATTAGAGACCTAAATGTAAGACCAGACACTATAAAACTCTTAGAGGAAAACACAGGAAGAATACTCTTTGATATAAATCACAGCAAGATCTTTTTTGACCCACCTCCTAGAGTAATGGAAATAAAAACAAAAATAAACAAATGGGACCTAATGAAACTTCAAAGCTTTTGCACAGCAAAGGAAACCATAAACGAGACCAAAAAACAACCCTCAGAATGGGGGAAAATATTTGCAAATGAATCAATGGACAAAGGATTAATCTCCAAAATATATAAACAGCTCATGCAGCTCAATATTAAAGAAACAAACAACCCAATCCAAAAATGGGCAGAAGACCTAAATAGACATTTCTCCAAAGGAGACATATAGATGGCCAAGTAGCACATGAAAAGCTGCTCAACATCACTAATTATTAGAGAAATGCAAATCAAAACTACAATGAGGGATCACCTCACACCAGTTAGAATGGGCATCATCAGAAAATCTACAAGCAACAAATGCTGGAGAGGGTGTGGAGAAAAGGGAACCCTCTTGCACTGCTGGTGGGAGTGTAAATTGATACAGCCACTATGGAGAACAGTACGGAGGTTCCGTAAAAAACTAAAAATAGAATTACCATATGACCCAGAAATCCCACTACTGGGCATATACCCAGAGAAAACCATAATTCAAAAAGACGCATGCACCCCAATGTTCATTGCAGCACTATTTACAATAGCCAGGTCATGGAAGCAACCTAAATGCCCATCGACAGACGAATGGATAAAGAAAATGTGGTACATATATACAATGGAATATTACTCAGCCATAAAGAGGAACGAAATTGTGTCATTTGTTGAGACGTGGATGGATCTAGAGACTCTCCTACAGAGTGAAGTAAGTCAGAAAGAGAAAAACAAATATCGTATATTAAGCATGTATGTGGAAACTAGAAAAATGGTACAGATGAACCGGTTTGCAGGGCAGAAGTTGAGACACAGATGTGGAGAACAAACGTATGGACACCAAGGGGGGAAAGCCACAGGTGGGGGTGGGGATGGTGGTGTGATAAACTGGGTGATTGGGATTGACATGTATACACTGATGTGTACAAAATGGATGACTAATAAGAACCTGCTGTATAAAAAGATAAATAAAATGCAAAAATTAAAACAAAATAACTAATACTAAACATTCTTTGGGTTATTTGTATGGAAATATGTTAATATAAATGTTTCAGACATTACATGAAATTCCTAAAAATCTTATATGTTCTGGTATAATGTTATAAGTCATAATTCTAGTTATTATTTTAAAATGTATATCTCAGAAATAACTACATTTCCTAGTCAACTGCATTATTATGAACTTTCATCAATCTTTAACCGTGGTCATTTTTAAGTCTTTCGTCATTTACAGGCAGTACTGGGTGTACTCTGATGCTTTTGCAAAAATGTTCCTATAAAAGGGTTTCATCTTCAAGGAATTCATGGAAACGACTCTGACAAGTACAGGTTTCTGGTAACTGACTACACTGCTGAACTGAATGAATAAACATTTTCAGAACTCTAATGGAAAACTGATGAATTCATAAAAGTGCTAACAAAAGATCAAGATGAAAAAAAAATTAATTACATGGGACTGAGTGAACTGATGAGAATCATTATAATTTTTGTGACTTTCTGTTTGAAAAAAGATAAAAAAAAGAGAGAGGGTGGGACCTGCAGGGACCGTGCTCCTCTCCTCCCAGGCTTCTGTGGAGCACACGTGAGGAGACTACCCAAGGCTGGGGAAAGAGCCACCCGAAAGAAGCAGGAAGAACAATTTTTGGAAATCACACAGGGCTCGGAATAGTTGGTCTTACCACCAGCCTGGGTTAAAAAAAAAAAAACAAAAACCTTGTAAACGCAGGGCACCAGATATTCAAGGAGGAAAGTCATGAGGAAAAGTTAGTTCTAGACTGAATGGTGTTTTGGTCTTGTGTAAAGCAGTTTAAAAGGAAGCCTTGAAAAGATCAAACTGTTTCCAAGTAACTTATTTTTTTCCCAAAACAAGCCTCGAGGATATTAAATAAAATGCAGCTAGCAACCAATAATTCACAATGTCTGGCATCCAATGAAAAGTAACAGGCATACAAATAAACAGGGAAATATGACTCATAATGAGGAAAATCAATCAATCAAAATGACCCAGATATGACAAAGACGATATAATTTGTAGACAAAGACACTCAAATAATTATTATAACCATATTTTATTTGTTCAAGAAAGTAGAGGTAAACAGCAGCATATTAAATAGAGGTATGAAAGGTATAGAGAAAACCCAAATTAGATTTATGAGGATTAAAAATACAATTTGAGAAGAAAGATATACTGCAGGCGATTAACAGCAGATTAGACAGGGCAGGAGAAATATTAGTGATATATCAGCAATAGAAACTACGCAAAACAAAACAGAGAGGAAAAAAAGCTGAAAAAAAGAACAAAACAAGAAAAGAAGAAAGTATCATTAAACTCTGAAGCAATTTCAAACAACCAAGTAAATCTTTAGTGAAGTCCCTAAAGAAGAGAAGAGGGAAAGGGAGGGGAAAGAATATTTGAAGTGATAACGGCAATTTTCTCCAAATTTTATTTAAAAACAATAAATTCACAGATCCAAGAAGCTAAACAAACTTCAAGCAAGAGAACTGTGAAGAAAATTGCAGCAAGGTGTATCATAATCAAATGGCTTACAACCAGTGATAAAGAGATCATCTTAAAAGCAGCCCAGAGAAAAGAACTAGATCATACACAGAGAAACAAAGATAAGATTGGGAGCAGACTTCTGGTTGACAGAACACGGTGCAGCAATATCTTTCAAGTGCTGAAAGGAAATTCTGAAAAGCCTGTCTACCTATAAGTCTATGCTCAGTGAAAATATCTGTCAAAAATGAAGATGAAATTCTTTTTCAGACACACAAAAGCTACAAGGATTCGGTCACTGGCAGACCTACACTATAAGAAATTGTGAAGTCAGTCTCTCAGGCAGAAGGAAAATGATACCAGATGGAAGTTGAGGTGTACACAGAAGAATGAAGAGCATCAGAAATGGTAACTATGTAGTTAAATACAAAAGATATTTCCCTTAACTATTTAAATCTCTTTTAAAAGATAAATGACTATTTAAAGCAAAAATAATAACAATATATGAGTGAAGAGGGGATATATCATATGTAGAAGTAAAATGTATGACAAAAAACAACACAGGCCAGGACGGGAGAAGGGAAGGATAGTGCTGTAGGTTCTTATATTACTTGCAAGTAGATGCGGTAAGTTAAAAATGTATGCTACAGACTCTAAGGTAATAACTGAAATAACAATACAATGAGTTACAGCTAATAAGCCAATACAGAAGATATCATGGAATCATTAGAAAAAATACAATCTAAAAGAAGTAGAACGGAAGAAAAGAGGAATAAAGAACAAAATAAAAAGTGAATAGTAAGACAGTCATTCAAACCAACTATAGCAATAATCACATTAAATATAAATGTTCTCAATTAAGTACCTTAATTAAAAGGTACAGATTGTCAGATCAAATAAGAAAAAAACCCAAGACACAACCATTGCTGACTTTAAGAAATAATACTTTAGGACTTCCCTGGTGGTGCAGTGGTTAAGAATCCGCCTGCCAATGCAGGGGGACACGGGTTCCGTTCCAGCCCTGGTCCAGGAAGATCCCACATGCCGCGGAGCAACTAAGCCCGCGCGCCACAACTACTGAGCCTGTGCTCTAGAGCCCACGTGCCACAACTACTGAAGCCCGCACGCCTAGAGCCTGTGCTCCACAACAAGAGAAGCCACCGCAATGAGAAGCCTGCGCACCGCAACATAGAGTAGCCCCTGCTCTCCGCAACCAGCGAAAGCCCGGGCGCAGCAACAAAGACCCAACAGAGCCAAAAATAAACAAACAAATAAATAAATAAATTTATTTTAAAAAAAGAAATATAAAGGCATAATTAGGTAAAATAAGAGGATGGAAGAAGATCCTCTATGTTCAAATAATCAGAAGAACACTGAAGTGGCTATATGATTCAGAGAAAGTGGACTGCAGAGCTAAAATCATTTCATAATGAATAAAAGGGTCAATTCATCATGAGGTCATAAAAATCCTAAATGTTTATACCCTGATAACAGAGCTTCAAATTATATGAAGCAACAAACCGATAGAATTATAAGGAGAAACAGAAAAATCCAAAATTAAAGTTAGAGTTTTCAACGATCCTCCCTCAGTAATTGAAAGACAGTAAGCAGAAAATAAGTAAGGGTACTGAATACTGGAATAACTCTGTCAACCACTTGACCTAACTGTTTTTTGTAGAACGTTCCATCCAATAACAGCAGAATACACATTCATTTCAAGGACACCTGGCATTTTTACCATGATAGGCCGTATTCTGAGCCACAAAATAAGTCTCAGTAAATTTAAAAGGGTTCAAATCATACAAAGCATGTTCTATAAGCACAATGGAATTAAATTAGAAATCAATTGCAGAAAATCAATTACAGAAAATTATCTGGAAAATCTCCAAATACTTGGAAATAACACATACCTAAATAACCCACGGGGGTCAAATAAAAGGGAAATTGGGAAGTATTTTGAACTGAGTGAAAAGAAAACATGGCATATCAAATTTATTTCAGTAAATATAACAACTTAGATGTAATGGACAAATTCCTAGAAAAACACAAACTACCAAAACTCACTCAAGGAGAAATAGGTAACTAAAATAGTCCACTTTTAAAATTAATTTGTAATTTAAATCTTCCTACCCCAAAAAACTCAGGCCCAGATGGTTTCACTGGTGAATCCTACTAAATATTTAAGGAAGAAACTATTCCGATTCTACACAAACTCTCTTCGAGAACATTGAAGAGAAAACACTTCCCACCTCATTCTACAAGGCCAGCATAACCCTAATACTAAAATCAGGCAGACATTATTTTAAAAAAAGGGAAAAAAAAATGACAGACCAATAGCCCTAATGAACAGCGACGCAAAAGTTCTTTAAAAATTTTTGGCAACTTGAATCCAACTATATATAATAAGAGTAATAAATATATCAGGACCAAATGGCATTTATCCTGAGAATGCAAGGTAAACATTCAAAAGTCAATGTGATTCACTATATCAACAGACTAAAGAAGAAAAAGTACAGGATCATCTCAATAGTTGCAGAAAAAGCAATCTGACAAAATACAACGTCCATTCATGATAAAAACTCTCAGCAAAACAGGAATCGAAGTTCTTCAACCTGATAAAGGGCATATACAAAAACTATTCAGCTGACATCACACTTAATGGCAAAAGAATGAATGTTTTCCCCCTAAGATTGGAAAAAAGGCAAGAATGTCCACTCTCAGCAATACTGTTCAATATACTGGAGGTAATAGTAATAGGCAGGCAATAAGGCAAAAAAAAAAGAAAGGAAGGAAGGGACAAAAGAAAGGGCATCCAGAGTAGAAAGAAAAAAATAAAACTATCCTATTAACAGATAATGTGATTGCCTACACAGAAAATCCCAAAGAATGCACAAAAAAAACTACAGGAACTAACAATAAGAATGTTTATCAAGGTCACAGGATATAAGTTCAATCAGAAAAATCAATTATATTCCTACGTATTGGCATGAACAATTAAAAGCTGACATCATAAAAATTTATTTATTTATTTATTTTTGGCCGCATTGGGTCTTCGTTGCTGTGCGCGGGCTTTCTCTAGTTGCGGCTAGTGGGGGCTACTCTTCGTTGAGGTGTGTGGCCTTCTCATTGCGGTGGCTTCTCTTGTTGTGGAGCACAGGCTCTAGGCGCGCTGGCTTCAGTAGTTGTGGCACTCTGGCTCAGCAGTTGTGGCTCACAGGTTCTAGAGCGCAAGCTCAGTAGCTGTGGCGCACAGGCTTAGCTGCTCCATGGCATGTGGGATCTTCCCGGACCAGGGATAGAACCTATGTCCCCTGCATTGGCAGGTGGATTCTTAACCACTGCGCCACCAGGGAAGTCCAAAAGCTGACATTTTTTTAAAGTTCCATTTATCTCATAAAAATACATGAAATAGATATAAATTTAACAAAATATGTATGAAATCTGTATGCTGAAAACTATAAAACACTGAAGAAGGAAATCCAAGAGAACCAAATAAATGGTGAGATACACTGTGTTCAATTGAAAGACTCAATATTGTTAATATGTCAATTCCCCCTCCCCCAACTAATGTAAAGATTCAACGTAATCCCAATCAAAATTCCAGCAAGACTTCTTATTAAAAAATGACAAAGTGATTCTAAAATGTGTACATAAAAGTAAAAGAAGTGGAATAAGCAAAACAATTTTAGAAGAATAGAGCTGAAGGGCTCCCACTCAAGACTTTCTGTAAAGTAACTCTCATCAAGATAGTGTGGTATTGGTAAAGGGACAGATGTGTAGGGCAACGGAACAGAATAGAGAGGTAAGAAACAGTCCCACGCATATATGGCAAATTGATTTAACAAAGATGTAAAAGTGATTCAGTACAGAAAGATAAGCTTTTCAACAAATAGTCTTGAAACAGCTAGATAGAATATAGAAAACAAAACCCAATTTGATCCATTCCTCCCACCATATGAAATATTGACTTAAAATGGATCAGACTTATACGTAAAATCCAAAACCATAATTCCTTCAGACCTTGGGTTAGGCAAAGACTCCTTGAATGTGACATGAAAAGCACCAACCATAAAAGAGAAAAAAAAATATCAATAAACTGGACCTTATCAAAATGAAGAATTTCTGTTGTTTGAAAGACACTGTTACAAGAATGAAAACACAAACTATAGACTGTAATTAAATATTGCAAGTCACACATCTGATAAAGGACCTATATCGAGAATATATAAAGAACTCTTAAAACTCAATAGCAAGAAAACAAACAACCCAATTTTTAAAAAAATGGGCAACAGACACTTTACCAAAGAAGATACATGCTTGGTAAATAGCACATGGAAAAATGGTAAACATCATTAATCATTTCAGAAGTGCAAACTAAAACCATAATGAGATACAGCAACACATCTACTAGAGGGGTTAAAATCTTTCATTTAAAGATGAAACCTAAAAATGTCAACTGTTGACAAGATTGCAGAACAGTTGGAATGCTCATATACTGATGGTGGGAATGCAAAATGGTACAACCACTCTGCACAACAGTTTAGCAGCTGCTTATAAAGTTTGACTCTCCATAAAACCCAATGATCCCAGTCTAAGTCAATAACCTAAGTGAAATGAAATTTATGTTCTCACAGAAATATGTACATAAATGTTTGTGGCTTTATCATCATCACTCAAAACTGGAAACAACCCCAATGTCCTTCAACTGGAGAATGGATTAACAAACCGTGGTACACCTATACCATTTCTTTTTCAGCTATAAAAAGAAATGAACTACTGATACACCTAAGAACATGAATGAATCTCAGATATATTATGGTTAAATGAAAGAAGCCAGACTTAGGCTGCAAACGATGATTCCATTTACAGTGACATTCTAGAAAAGGTAAATCTATAGGCACAAAAAGCAGGTCAGAAGTTGCCAGAGCCTTGGGGCAAGGGAGGGGAGGTTTTTGTAGGCGATGGAACTGTTTCATTTCTTGATTCTGGTGGTGGTACAACCACTGTTTGTTTGTCAAAACCTGAAGAACTGTATACTGAACAGAGAAACTTCACTGAGTTACACTTTAAAAAAATGAAAGTGCCTCTAGGTAGCAGGTGAGAGGATAAAAAAAAAAAAAGGAACTGCTAATATTTTTTTCTATTAATTCTTCTTGATCTTTATAAATGCACATGTATTTTCTATTGTGGTAAAACACATATAACCTAAAATTTATCAATTTAACCATTTTAAGTGTACAGCTCAGTAGTGTTAAGTATATGCACCTTGTTGTGAAACAGATCTCTAGAACTTTTTCATCTTGCAAATCTGAAACCATACCTATCAAACAATTCCCCGTACCCCTTCCCCACCTCTAGCCCCAGTAGGCATCATTCTACTTTCTGTTTCTATGAATTTACTACTTTAGATACCTATACATGTATTATTTTGATTAAAAATATTTTAAAGTAAAAGCAAAGAGGAAAAATAAGCTACTAAAAAAGTTATAGGGACCTCCCTGGTGGCACAGTGTCTAAGGGTCCGCCTGCCGATACAGGGAACACGGCTTCGATCCCTGATCCAGGAGGATCCCACATACCGTGTAACAACTAAGCCCGGGCGCCACAGCTACTGAGCCTGTGCTCTAGAGCCCGCGAGCCACAACCACTGAAGCCTGTGTGCCACAACTGCTGAAGCCCACGGGCCTGGAGCCCGTGCTCCGCGACGAGAGAGGCCGCCGCAGCGAGAAAGCCATGCGCTGCAGCGAGGAGTGGCCCCCACTCGCCTCAACTGGAGAGGGCCCGCGCGCAGCAGCGAGGACCCAACGCAGCCAAAAATAAATACGTAAATAAATAAGTAAATGAAAACATAAATAAATAAATAAAAAGAAAAAAAGAAGTTAGTTATAATCTAAGGACTTGAATACTTTAATTGATAAGACCTAAAAATGTCTACTTTAGACTAATTAACTGCTCTATAATCATTTGAAATGTATTTTTGAGTTTGATTTTTTTTTTTTTTCGATACGCGGGCCTCTCATTATTGTGGCCTCTCCCGTTGCGGAGCACAGGCTCCAGATGCGCAGGCTCAGCGGCCATGGCTCACGGGCCCAGCCGCTCCGCAGCATGTGGGATCTTCCCGGACCGGGGCACGAACCCGTGTCCCCTGCATCGGCAGGCGGACTCTCAACCACTGTGCCACCAGGGAAGCCCAAGTTTGAATTTTAAACTATAATTTTGCTTTGTCTTAAAGCTGCCGAATTTGTTGGTAATTAACCTGCAAGAGAACTAACTCAGGTATATTGATACTACAGGTTCCCTAAATCCCACATGAGGATTAAAAGACTTAACAAATTACTTGCTCACGGTGAGAATTTCAAAAATCCTAACAAAATACTAGCAAATTAAAATATAACCTTTTATTTATTTATACACACACACACATATATATAGCATATAAGGCTCTCTGTAAATATATTTTTCCTATATCTTTCTGTAGATTTTCTCTCTAAACATTTACTATTACTTTGAAATTACTTTACAATTCTAGAAACAATCTCTGGTTCTTCCATACTTGTCTGCACATGCCTCTGTTTCTCTGCTTTATTTAACATAACTATAATTCCAGAAGAATGCCCCTGTTCTAAAAGAGTAAACAGGATTCAAAGGGTTAACATTCTCCCTTTTCCTTTATATCTTCGTGAAAATAAGCTCCTCAAAGCCAAGTTTCTTCATAAATCACCGCTTTTGCTAAATCATGGTAGATTCTGAAAATCAGAAGCCACGGGCAAAAGGGCATCATAGATTTTGAAACCAAATGATAGCCTACATAAAACATCTGAAGAAGTGACAAGTCGTCCTGATTATGATTTGCTATTTCAAGAACCTCGTGAAAGTCTATCAGAAATGAATACTATTTCTATTTCACTTTTGCACAGCTACGCAAGACAGATGCCTCAAACTTTTCTTTTGCTTTTGAAAAGTAACGAGTTACTTTAAGCTATTTTTTCACGTTAAATTCCATAAGATAACAACAATGATAACCGACAGAGAAAGAAGAGCCAGTGGGAACTAGATTAACCATTATTCTCTGCACACAGAACCACTTAGGGCCATTAGAGTCGGTCCTTGGTGATCCTCAAACAATAAGATTAAGGTCAACTGTACAGTTTTATTTACAAAGGCGAAGATAAATTCTAGAGGATTACACAGCTCCTGAATTTCTAACGCAGTACAGACTTAGGTAAGCATTAACAAATTGGAAAAGATGACTCTGCGCTAGGAATACTGCATGTTTACCTTCTGCTTTGATCAAGGGACACATTTCCATATTATGGTCTCTCAGAGTCCAGGCTCTGTGACTTTACTGGGGCCCGAGGGTTTCTTTAATTGGTCTGTTCAGAATTTTAGAGCTGAAATCATCTAGTTCTCATTAGAGATCATCTAATTTAGAGATCATCTAGTTCTAATTTCCTTCATCTGTAGGTTTAGAAATTGAAGCTCAAAGACATCGTGTTCTTTTGTACAGCGTTTATCTCATTCACTGTAGGACGGGGCAGAGAACCATCTTCTGATTCAATATGCTGTCCTCTAGACCAGGAATTCCAGATTCATACACAGGGATCTAAACTAAGGAATATTAGTGCGGGAAGAGTAAAGGGGAGATCCCTCCTGCCAATCTCAATGGAACCTCGGTAATCACGTAAAGTTGCCCGTTTTACAGATGAAGAAACTGGCCAGGAGTCTGTGTGGAGACCAAAGCCAGAGCCCCAGGTGGCATATGGGCCCGGCAGCCTGGATGCAGAGTTTCCAGGCATAGTCCTGAGGAGAGATGTTGAACTCTTGCTGAGAGCCGGCCCTCACCCGCTTAGTATTATCACCCACTTAGTAGTATTAGATTATGGCGCTGGAGAGGCTGACGGGCACCCAGGCTAGTCCCAGTGCCAATGAGTTCCACAGTCTGAGGAGGTGCTTTCCAACCTCTGGGAAGAGGTCCCAGGGTGATGGGGGCCGCCGCAGACACACAGACACAGCCTGCTGACAGGCACGTTACTTTGCAAACGTGCCCAAGATTGATTTTCCAACACCTTTTTCATAAGCCCTGGTAGTTCCTTGGAGAGCCCTCAAGAGCTGTGAGAAGGATCAAAAGGAACCCAAGTGGACCGCAGAGAACAATGTACGCTCATAAAGAAGGCAGGCAGGGAATTCCCTGGAGGTTCAGTGGTTAGGACTCGGCGTTCTCACTGCTGGGACCCCGGGTTTGATCCCTGGTTGGGGAACTAAGATCCCGCAAGCCACCTGGAACGGCCAAAAATAAAATAAAGTAAAAAAAATAAAGAAGGCAGGCAGGCTGTGTCCCCAAGGCTTGCGGCTGAGGCCGAGACTGGTAGGAGGAAGCGGCCTTGTCAGCACATCACGCCCAGACCGTCCAGCTTCCCATCACAGTCCCCACGGATCTTTACTCTTTGTGGACATCACCTGGGATGCCCTTCCCATCTCCCTGCCAGAACGTGACTCCGACGCTGCTACATTCTCCTTCACTCACAAGGAAGAGTGAGAAGACAACATAATGAAAATAACAAAGTACTGCGTGGGCTGCCAAGGCCAGTGGAGTGGGAAATATAAATCCGCAGTGATCATTAGGGTCACTTCTTAGTATCTGAACTCAGTGCCAACCACCGTTAAGGAAATGGTTACTACAACACATCTTAGCTAGGATACGAACACATTAGCTCTTCAGGTGTGCCTTTATTCGTTATTCATACTTATTCAGCACTGAGCACCCACGAAAGGCCAGGAACTTTCGGCTTGGTCCTAAAATTATCAAGATGTATAAGGTATAGTCTCTGCTTTCAGTGACCCAGGGGCACCTGGGGGGTGGGGAGAGGAAGATGTGCGATGCCTGGGACCATGTGGGTAGGATGATTAGCAAAAAGAAGCCAGAGGATGTTTCTGAGAGCAGAAGACTCCCTCTGGGCCTTGAAAAGCAAGGGGAAGTGTCCGGTTGGACCACAGGTACAAAGAGAACGAGGACCCTCCATGAACGGGGACAGGGCAGGGAAAGCTTGGGTCTCGGAGCATCACGCCGCGCCCCCCGGCCTCTATCAGTGGTTGACCGCGGCTATGGAGCAGGGAAGTCAGGGTCAGTGGTGGGGCGTAAAGAGAAGCAGAAGAAGGAAAAAAAGGCTGCTCCCAGGCTGGGGCCTCAGAGGCCATGGGGTGGAGACTGGACTTTGGTCCGAAGGCAGCAGGAGTCCCCATAAAAGAGTTGTAAGCAGTCAGGTGATGTGACGGGATTTGTGTCTTAGCGAGACCACCCTGACCGCAGTGTACAAGTCTAAAGGAGATGGGATTTGGAGTAAAAGGAAGGAAATACTGAGGACCAGAACCAAGAAGGGGCGGGGACAGAGAAAAGGGGGAGGGATTCACACGATGTTTTAATCTGCTGATATCTTACTAGTAATGAGGCTGAACATACTTGCTTACTTCTGTTGACCGTTTACTTTTCTCTTCTGTATGATTGCTGTTGATTTATTTTGCCCATTTTTGTAATTTTTTCTGAGTCATTTTCTTATTTGTAGATAGTCTTTGAACCTTACAAATTTTAACATCTTTCTTTTAAACATTTGATCCAGGAATAACTTTTACAATGTAAATATGAACTAGTATAAACTAGTATAAATTAGAATTGAAATGTCTTCGTAATAGATACTGTTCTTGGGGCAAAGATATGCAGTGAATAACTGCTGTACGTGGTGACAGTCCCCCTCCAACAGTTCTTTGGTTTTCTGGAGTTTTATACCATGAATATTATCGTGCTCTTTGTGACTACTTTTAGCATCCAGATTTTTCCGTTTCCTGTGTCTGGTCATTACCTAAAGTGAGTGCTTTACTTGAAATGAGTGGGTATTTGAATTGAGGCAAAAGAGCCTACCAGTGAGTAGTGATTGTATATTTTATTGTTCAGAAAATTAAATCAAATTGCTTCCTCAATCTTAAAAAAAAAAAAGAAGATATTTGGGAGACAGGACTGGCTTACGGGGAGCGAAGGGGGGCTGGAGGACCCCCAGGCTCCTGGGTTACATGAATGGGAGGAGACAATGCCGTTAACCAGGATGATGCTTAAGTCATGGGGGGGAACTGGATCCGGGAAATAATGGTGAGAGGACACCCTAGGCTATGGGAAATGTGGTCTGGGAACTTAGGAGAGATCTGGCTCGAGAGAACGATTTGGAAGTTGTTAGGTAACAGTAAACAGTCGTCGGGGGGCGGATGAGAATGCACACAGTAATGCATGCAGGAAAGGGACGGTGGAGCTGACGGCCGCAAACATCGGGGCAGCCACCCGTCTTGGCAAAGACACCTGGGTTTTCTGTGGGTCTAGGGGACACCACAAAGGCAGCGAGGCTTGAGTCGTTTTGCAAGAACTTTGCCCAGGAGAGCAGCCTACTAGATGCGGAGACCAAGAAGCAAGAGGACGAAGGTGATTTGACTGTGGAGCAGGGGAATGAGGAGATCACGTCAGATCTCCAATGCCAAGGGTTCCCCAAAGAGCTGCCAGATGTGTTTTACGAGAGCCCACATGTGAATGGCTGCCTCACAGAAGAAGCCCGTAGTCCAGACAGGGAGACAGGGAAGCAGCTGCCACTCACACAGAGGAGTGGGCCACTGTCACTGCCTCTGCTCTTTCCACCCACCCGCCCAGCCATGCCGGCCACTGCTTGGGAGACGAGGGGGCAGGGGGCACGCGTGTGAGAGCCAAGCGGTACCCACTCCCCCAACGCGCCAGGATCCAGACTAAGGGTTTTTTTTTTCCTTTGGGGGGTGAGAGTGGGCAGAGTAGAGAGCTTTGATTCCAACATGAAAGTCAGGTTTCGAAATGAGAAAAAGTGAATTTTTAAAAACTGTGACTGCTTCATGGGACTTCCCTGGTGGCGCAGTGGTTAAGAATCCGCCTACCAATGCAGTGGACACAGGTTCGAGCCCTGGTCTGGGAAGATCCCACACGCCGCGGAGTAACTAAGCCCGTAAGCCACAACTACTGAGTCTGCGAGCCACAACTACTGAAGCCCGCGCGCCTAGAGCCCGTGCTCCACAACAAGAGAAGCCACCGCAATGAGAAGCCCGCGCACCACAACGAAGAGCAGCCCCCACTGGTCGGAACTAGAGAAAGCCCGCGTACAGCAACGAAGACCCAACGCAGCCAAAAATTAATTAATTAATTATTTTTAAAAATGCTGCACATTCATACCCCTGAAAAATTAAGACTTCTCAATAAACTGGTTGTACATGCATTTTCTTATGGAATACTTCTAACAACTCTGGGGTGGTAGGTACCGTTATTTTCTTCATTTAAAGAAAAGAAAACGGAGGCTTACAGTGGCCAAACACAGCCCAAGGTAACATAATGCTTAAACACAGCAGAGCCAAGATCCAAACTCAAGCCAGCTGACTCTCACATGCAGCAAGATGCAACCATCCCACAGAACTGAGAGGTGCCGAGCTGTTTCTAGATGTCTCAGAAATGCCCAATTCAATGAACTTAGTGAAAAACTGATGCCTGTCCTTAAAATAGCACCTGTACTTACAGCCATTACGGCTAGATACGCTGGAACAATTTATATCTTAAATCTACTATTAGATTATTAGATATGTGTTTCTAATAAAAAAGAAATATTATTAATTGAATATGCTTTAATTTTAATAGGTTCATAATTGGTTTGAAGGTAGTTAAAACATAAAATGATTAATTTTGTCTAATGTAGAAAATTAAATCATTCTCTCCATTATACAAATACTACATATATTTGAAAATTGAATCTTATTATGTGGACTAAAACAAGACATTATGCTAAAGTCATTAAAATGGTGTCAGTGACAAAGCATAAATCTCACCACCCTTTTACCCCACGTTGGGATAATCCTGCACAAATTATATAAAATTGAATACTTCAAATACATATTGTGGGAAAAAACAGAGCCAATTAAAAACAACTATGACTGCCTTTAATAAATGGGGGGCAGGGATGGGGCCAATTAGGTTATATTAAGGGATTTTCTTAAGTCAAGTGTCTTACCTAATCAGGATAACTAAATTAAATGAATAATTAAGCTGTTTCAGCACTGAAGTATGCTTGAGACAGAAGCGACTTTTTTAATGAAGCATATAAATACGTGTACCATATATGTAAGTTATGAAGAATAACAGTAGAACAAACACCCCCAAACCCACCACTAAACTAAGAAGGTGACCACCACCACTGAAACCCCTGTACACCCCCTCCCTCCTCCCCCAGTCTCCTACCAAGGGCAGCGCTTCCCTGGCCAGAAAGTGTTAAAAGCCATTCCCGTTTATTTAGTTACTACTATATTTATTGTCTGCCTCCCTCAGCTAGAAACGGTTGGGGCGTGGAGTGGAGTGTTAACTGTTATTTACAGGCATGTCCTAAACACCTAGATCTGAGCCTGATATATGGTAAATGCTCAATACGGTGCCACTGAAAGAAGGAAAATGAACAGTAATAATAGTCATAGTGATGACAATAGCAGCAAACACTTAATTACACTTAGTACTTGCCAGTCCCTAGTCTAAGCCTGTTACATATATTTACTCTCAGTAACCTGCTCATCTAGGTACCATTACTATCCTCATTTATGTAGATGAGGAAACCGAGGCACAAACGAGTTATGTGACTGGATCAAGGCCATACTCATCATCACTATGAACAGCAAAAAATATTTCTGCAATCTTAACATAACGGATGCCGTCATATTGTATATTGGTAACCCTAAGTCTGCTGAAAGACTGGTTATGACTAGAATATACTGAAATCGTTGGAAAACTGATGGAAACCCAACGCCTATATATTGAGCACCTGTTCTTTACCACGCACTGAGGATTCAGTAATGAACAAAAAGCCCTGCCCTCGTGGAACCTACCTTCAAGTGGGATTAAAAAACTAAACAAGACAAACATGCAAATACACAGTATGTGAGATAGTGACAATACCGAGGAGACAAAGAATGGAAGCAGGAATATGCAAGATCAGAGGGGATAAAATTTCAGATAAAGTCATCAAGGAAGGCCTCCCTGAAAGTGAATTTTGAGTAAAAACCTGAAAGAAATGAAGGAATCAGTCACGGAAGAGCTTATCAAACAGGGAGAACAGGAAGAAACAATGCTCCTCTGATGGTCAAGAGTCTGTACAAAGTCAAGCCATCATGAAGCATCCCAGGGACACGCAGTAAGCAGTATATGATGTAAGAGATGGCCCTGGCTTTCTTGGTATTTCGAAAGACTCCTCTCTTCTCTGGTAGAGAAGAGTATTTACTGAGATCAGCATTATGACACACAGTGCATTTAAGAAACACTGCTGTGCATTTAACAGCAATAGAGCCACTTGGTATGCTCCTAAACTAGTCTCTTCAAAGATTATTTTGGGGTGCTTTTCACCTTCCAATGAAACTCAAAAATTTTTCCTGCCTGGAAGTATAAACAAGTGATATCCTTTTGTGGAATCACCTGCCTACAAAGTTCAAGCACTAGAAATGCAATGACAGCTCTTTTCTGAATCTTGGTTTGGGCAGTTTCATGAAACCATGAGAATCTCACAGGGTTTATTTTCTTCAGCTACGAAGCTGTTTAAAGCTACTTCTGAGTGAATATGGTAGATTGAATACATTCATTCATATTATCTCTCTTGCTATCTACAGACCACTAAAGAGATAAGAGAATCCAATTTTAAACATCCAAGGATAGAGTAAATGGGAGAGATGTCAATTTCAACAGCCTGGAGAAAAGATGGTAATTCATCAAGCTGAAACCCAAGCAAGCCCTAAAGAAGGTCCAGAAGATAGTTGATATGCATTGAAGAATCCAATACTTCTAAAGCACAGGCTTCTCAAAGTACAAGGTGCAGGCAAAATGAGAGTCTGTAAAAAACAAAACAGACCCTTACCTATCCTTACCAACTGAATAACTGAGCAAGGGCTAACCATTCTCTAATAGAACCATCACCCAGGAAAAAAAGGAACCTGGAGGAAACAGAGACAGTATAGGGGAATGAAGAAACTTTAAAGATCCTAAACGATTACATGGATAAAATAATGAGGATGGGGGGAGTAGACAACAACAAAACACTACAAAAAGCTCTTGGTAATTGAAAAACTGATATTATGAGAGCACAGGTGAAAATTCCCTAGAATGAATGGAAAGTAAAGTTGAAGAAATATCTCAGAACTAGAACAAATACCAAAGAGGGAAAAATAGGAAAGGAGAGAGCAGTTTAGAAGGACGAACATATGCACAACAGAAGCTTGGAAACAGGACAGAGATTATGGAGGAGAAGAAAGTATCATAAAATAATTCAAGAAAATTTCCTAGAACTACAGATCATGCTTTTAGAAATTAAAAGAGCCTATCGAGCACAATCTGTTCTGTTATAAAGCTTGTTGGGAAAACACAAATTTGTTCCAACACAGTCTATATGATAGAGAACAATTAGAGCATAATTCATATTTCACGTTTTGCTTATGCTATGTCTTCAAGAAATACTAGTTGAACACAGGAAACTGCACCCAGCTGAATCAGGCTACCTGGAAAAATACAAACACACACATCTCAAGCATATACCAGCTACTCCGTTCACGTTTGTTATCCTACAAGATTGCTTTGCTATTCTTTTGCAAATGTTAACTTTTCTATATGGAAAAAAGCACTCAATCGAATCCCAAACACATCTAACCACCTGGTTCAAAAATACCAAGCAGGAGTTTGGGATTAACATATACACACTACGATCTATAAAATAGATAAACAAAAGGACCTACTGTAGAGCACAGGGAACGATATTCAATATCCTATAATAACCTATAATGGTAAAGAATCTGAAAAAGAATATATTATATATCTATATCTATATATATATGAATCACTTTGCTGTACACCTGAAACTAACACAACTTTGTAAATCAACTATACTTCAATTAAAAAAAAATACCAAGCAGTGCATAAAAACTTTTAACCATTGAGGAAGAAGCTAAGAATAGGGTGTTTTGAAAAACATGAGAGAACATGTGATATCTCCAGAGCAACAAGCATAAAGGAATCCATGTTGTGGACCACCAAAGATAACACATGAAAATAAAAGAAACCTCTATAGCTAGAGTAACTTCAAGCGCTGTGAAGCCAATAAGAACAAGCTCTTAAGAAACAGAAGGAATGGAAAGATTGATGGATTGAATGGATTGAAGAACAAATAGCAAAACAAAACAAAAAACCGAGAACAATCTGTTTCACAATCAAAGAGAAAGCACTATCTACACACAAAGACCTTAAATGGAAATCTCCAGGTTGTCCTGCATAAGTTGCTTCTTTTAGTGCTAGTAATGACTAGGTTAGTAGCCTCAAAAATCTCTATAATTTCAAAGCTTTCAGCTGTCATTCTCTGTGAAGCAGAGAATGCAGATAAGAAAACTGCTGAAGAATTTCCAGCAATGATATACAAGTTAATTGAAGAAGGAGGTTTTATATATACATTGGATCAAATTTCCAATTCTGATGAAACAGGTATCTATTATAAATGCATGCATTTGGTCTAAGATCTAAGGCTATTGACACTGTTTTATATTATTGGATGGACTTAGAAAACTGAGTTTCCAAGGATTTCAAAGTCTGCTTATATCAAAATGGAAAAGTTCTAGGATCTATTTTCACTTTTCAAATGGATCGGTGAAGACTTTGATTATTTCCAAGTCACTATATTCTATCAAATGTGAGTCTTCTAATGTTTCTCACAAAGATTCTGATAGCAACGAACACTCTCATCCTCTTAATGGCACACAGGATTCTATGTGGCCTAAGGGAGGTAAACCAAAATGATGCTGACATCCTTTTTAATTCCAATTAAAATATCGCTTCTGAACAACCCTTAAAAGCAACTCTGATGTTATTTTAGTCATTTGACTCCAGATATGTTATGGCAAAACTTCAAGTCTGTTTTGTTTTTTGCGGTACGCGGGCCTCTCACTGTTGTGGCCTCTCCCGTTGCGGAGCACAGGCTCAGCGGCCATGGCTCACGGACCCAGACACTCCGCGGTATGTGGGATCTTCTCGGGCCGGGGCACGAACCTGTGTCCCTTGCATCGGCAGGCGGACTCTCAACCACTGCGCCACCAGGGAAGCCCTTAAGTCTGTTTTGCTCCCTGATCAGTAATGACTTTTTAATGCTGCTTTAAAGAGGAAATGTCAGATTTTATGCTTTGGAGTTAGACTTTAATCCAAATTTCCAAAAATCATTTCTTTCTATATAAAATGGGGAGATAACACAAGAAAAGACCTGGCATTTCCCACATCAGTCAGATGAGCAATTAAGGTTATGACCTCGTACTCTGAACTACTTGGTTTCAGCCATACCAGGGGTTAATCAAAAGAGGTTATTAGCGGGCTTCCCTGGTGGCTCAGTGGTTGAGAATCTGCCTGCCAATGCAGAGGACACGGGTTCGAGCCCTAGTCTGGGAAGGTCCCACATGACGCGGAGCAACTAGGCCCATGAGCCACAAGTACTGAGCCTGCGCGTCTGGAGCTTGTGCTCCGCAACAAGAGAGGCCGCGACAGTGAGAGGCCCCTGTACTGCGATGAAGAGTGGCCCCCACTCGCCACAACTAGAGAAGGCCCTAGCACAGAAACATAGACCCAACATAGCCAAAAGTAAATAAACAAATAAATAAATTTTTAAAAGAGGTTATTAGCACATTTCTCCACTTTTTAAAATAGAAAGTTGCCTGAGAATAGCCTAATTAATAAACGGTATTGTTATAGGTTATATCCAAAAGAAATTTTTTCAACTCTGAGAATCCCTAACACATAAAAATTATCCCAAGAACCAATTCATAATAATATCCCAAGAAAGACGTCACTGAGTTGGTGAAAGGGCAATGAAAGTTTTGCTTTAATCTCTTGTGATATGATGAAATAGTTCAGAGGGTGATTCCTAATATTTTTGTTTTATATCTTTAGAGAGAATCCCCTCTTTTTTTCCTCACCTATTTACTTGACGTCCCAAACTACGTTCCAGTCCTGGTCAGCCTCCTTCATAGAGCCCAGAAATAAACCCACCCATATACAGTTAATCAATCTACAATAAAGGAGGCAAGAATATACAATGGGGAAAAGACAATCTCTTCAATAAGTGGTGTTGGGAAGACTGGACAACTACCTGTAAAAGAATGAAACTAGACCATTTTCTCATACTATACACAAAAGTAAACCCAAAATGGATTAAAGACTTAAATGTAAACCTGAAACCATAAAACTCCTAGAAGAAAATATAGGCAGTACACTCTTTGAAATCAGTCTTAGCGGTATTATTTTGGACCTCTCTCCTCAGGCAAGGGCAACAAAAGCAAAAATAAACAGATGAAACTACATCAAACTCAAAAACTTTTGCACAGCAAAGAAACTATCAACAAAATGAAAAGGCAACCTACTTGAGAAGACATTTGCAAATGACACATCCAATAAGGGGTTAATATCCAAAATATACAAAGAATTCATACAATTCAATATCAAAAAAAAAATAACCCAATTTAAAAATGGGAAGAGGACTTAAATGGGCATTTTTCCAAAGAAAACGTACAGATGGCCAACAGGCACACGGCAAGAAGCTCAACATCACTAAGCATCAGAGAAATGCAAATCAAAACCACAATGAGGTGATCACCTCACACCTGTCAGAATGGCCATCATCAAAAGGACAAGAAATAACAAGTGGCAAAGATTTGGAGAAAAGGGAACCCTAGTACACAGTTGGTGGGAACGTAAATGGGTAGAGCCACTATGGAAAATGGTACGAAGTTTCCTCAAAAAATTCGAAATAGAACTACCGTACAACCCAGCATACCATCTGGTATTTATCTGGGTTGTGTGTATTAGTGTTTTCATTTTCGGGAAGAAAATGAAAACACTAATTCAAAAAGAAATATGCACCCTACTGTTCACAGTAGCATCATTTACGACGGCCAAGATACGGGAGCAATCTAAGTGCCCACTGAGAGATAAACAGATAAAGAAGATGTGATACACACACACACACACACACACACGCACACACATATACACACACAGGAATATTACTCAGCCATAAAAAAAACAATGAAATCTTGCCATTTGCAACAACATGGATGGATGCGGAGGGTATTAAGCTTAGTGAAATAAGTCAGACAGAAAGACAAATACTGTATGTTTTCACTTACATGTGGAATCTAAAAAACAAAACAAATGAACAAATATAACAAAATAGATTTACATATACAGAGAACAAACTAGTGGTTACAGGGAGAGGGGGTGGTGAAGGGGTAGGGATGGGCAAAATAGGAGAAAGGGATTAAAAGGTACAAAATACCAGTTAAAAAATAAGTCACAGGGTTGTAATGTACAGCACAGGGAATATAATCAACAATACTATAATAACTTTGTATGGTATGTAATCTGTAAAAATAATCAAATCACTATAGTATACACTAAAAACGAATGTAATATTATAAGTCAACTATATTTCAATTTAAAAAAAGATGGTGAATGTGTCTGGAAATATTTAATATTTAAATATTTAAAATACTCTGAAAAGTAAAGCTTATGTTAACATAATACATAAAAATTAAGTTAATGTACATAATTATAAACAAGATTTTAGATGTATGTTACACTTATTGAAGGCTTAAGAAATTTGGAAAATAATTCAAATCACGCCACTCTTCAATAAAAAGGATCCACTTCACAATTTTAGTCCTTATCCCTGCTAATCCTAATTCTGAAAAAACAAAACTAAAATTGATCATAAAAAAATATTATACATAAGTTTCTCAAGTGTTTGATCAAAGGGATCAATTTTACTTGACAAAGTAATAAAAATAGACATAATCATCTATGTATAAACATAAGGAAAAAGGTATAAATAGATATAAAAACTACATATATGTGATTTCCTAAAATTATGGAATGTCAGTTTAAAAGTCCATTGAAATTTCTTTGAAGTGCAGTAATAACCTAACATCTGTAAATCGCATTCAACTCATTTGACACGTTCACAAACTTCTCACGTACCTGTATTAACCTTCAGTCTACCCAGAATTACAGAAACAGTAGCTTTGGCTAAACTGCAGCTCAGTGACTGGCTGCACTCTTGACTCTGAACTAGAAGTTAAGGTAACACACTATGGGTAACACGCAACGGGTTAGCCCATGGGTAACACACTATGCACTTGAAGTCAGAGATGGGTCAGTGGGAATAAATTCAGATTAACTATTGAATTTCATAAGGAAGTTTATATAAAGAGAATAGTTCTCTCTTTGAAGATGGCTTTTTGAAAGAAATGTCTAAATCCTTAAATCCTTAAATGTCTAAATCCTTAAATTCAAGGATTTCATTAAAAACTTATATTTGCAAATTTATATTCATTTGCTCTTAAGATATACTAAAAGAGAAAAAGTTTAAAAGAATCCTTACCTGCAATCCAATCACAGTAATTGTCAAAGAACAACGCCAGGAAAGTAGATCAAACCATGAAAGAAAAAAGAAAAGAAAAATCAGTCATTTTCCTAATGTTTACCGTATCCATAATTCAGTTATTTATAGTGGCAAATTTTAAAGGCTTAGCTGTGTCCATAGAGGGTTCTCAATGCCTGCTGAATTGAATTTTAGAGAAAATTAAGTATAACTATTACATTTTATAATCTCATGTTTAGAAACAAAAGAAACTAGGGAGTTATAGACACCAAAAATAATAGAAACTAAGTATGAAAATACTTCTATGTTAAGAGAATAAAAAGATGTAGACTATACCCAGCCTATGGTGACAGCCATCAACATGAATGCACAGATGTGGTACCCGGCCTTCAAGATGGCCTCCAGTGACCCTCCCCTATTCACACTCTTGTACAGACCCCTTCCACAGTGAAGAGTGCTGACCTGGGGAAAAAGTGCTGCACAAATGATGGTGTGTGACTTCTAAGACTATTTGATCACTCCCTCTGGGAGAAGCCAGCTGTCATGTCATGAAGAGCCTCATGTGGCCCTATGGAGAAGAGGCCCACATGGCAAGGAACTAAGTGGCATGCTGCCAACACCCAACATCAACTTTCCAACCATGTGCACGAGTCATCTTGGAAGTGGATCCTCCAGCCTAGCGTCGAGCCTTCAGGTGACTGTAGCCCTGGCTGACATCTTGACCATAACCTCCTGAGAGACCCTGCGCTAGAACCATGCAGCAAAGCCACTCCTGACCCTCAGAAGCTGAGCAAGATAATAAATGTTTGTTGTTATTTTAAGCCACTACAATTTAGGGTAATTTGTTACAGCAATAGAGAACTGATAGAATGTATATTTCAAAAGGCCATGTAATAATAATAATAATAATAATAGTACTGGAGTATGATTGCAGTAGAAGAGCAGGAATGATTTCTTCCTCTGCTTTCTAAGCTTTCTGTAAGGTTATGTCACTTTCACTGTTCCATTTTCTGAAAGTAGACATTCAATGGGCCTACCTCTAATTGCTCCCACCACTTTCATTAGAGAAGTTCTAAGTCATTCATTCATTCCGCAAATGCCTCCTAGGATGGATGGGAAGTCAAAACAGTCACAGTCCCTGACCTCAGGGAGCTCACATTCTAGAGGGAAAGAGGGGCCTTAATCAACTCATGTCACAAGTTAGTCCGGGATTACAAAGTATGATACAGTCTTTTTTTGCTATCCCATGTGTTTCCGGAAGGCAAATTAATTCCGAAGTGATTAGTAAATGGAAAAATGATGTCAGTCTAACACAAAAGTTGTGTTTATTCACAAGGGGTTTTCCTACACAAGAGGAGCCAGAACAGCCAGTGAATTACAACCTTTGGCAAGAAAAGAGACAGCGCTAGGCTCTGCTGCTGTAGCAGCAGGAGGAGGCCTTTCATGTGTATTTAACAAAACCTGAAAGCAAGCGCTTCCCCAGGAGTGCCCACTCTGCAGCTTCAGCTTCTGCCAGGGGTGCTGCTTCCTCCTCCCAGCCTCAGGCAGCCCCCCTGGCTTGGAGCTCCATTTCCTTCTGCCTTGTCTTAGCACCTGCCGCCTCTGCTCTAATTAAAATGTTGCCGGCATTTCACTCTACTTTTCTGTGTGTATTTTTAGTATCAACCGTGAGAGCTTCCAGCTCTATATGGAGCTAGTACCAATTTTTTTTGTTTTCTTGGTGCTCTGGTTACAAAAGCTGCCTAAGGGTTGAGTGATCGGCCCCAACTCTGTTTTCTCCATAAGCTGTCTTAGTTTTTGCATGCAATTTTGAAAAAATGCAAAGGTCTTTAGAAACATATGTATCGTGGTACAGAAGAAATGCCGGCACTATGAAGGACAGTTTTTACAGTTCTAGAAGACCTTGATCGAATATGGGAATGGCATGTGTGAAGGTCTAAAGCACAGAGACAGGAATACAAGGAGAGTCCATCCGGAAAAACACAGGCTTCGGAAAGCTTTCCCTTTATCACCTCAAATTCTCTGCCAGTCTAGGAGAGCTATGTTCACTTCAGATGGTTGAAGCATTCGCTCGTCCAACAGAACTGCAGCCGGGCGGGGTCGATGAGACAGACTAATTCAGGGCTTCTCAACCTCAGCTGAACCTTAGATTCAACTGGGGAAGCTTTTCACAAATCCAGATGATCAGATCCATCCTGATTTAATTGCTCTTGTGCAAGTCCTGAGCATCGGTAGGTTTTATAAGTTCCCCAGGTGACTTCAAAGTGAGGTCAGGGCTTAAGAACCACTAGGCCAGAGCAAGACACCAGCAACAATCAGAGGATTGGAGAAAGGGTCTTAGGAGGAATTTTTAAGAAACAAAAACCAAAACCTGATATTATTTATGCATTAAAAAAAAACTTTGCAGTTGTAATTAGTCAATAAGACTGTATATTCATTTTCCCCAACAAAGTTTATAAGGCTATTTCTGAGGGCACAGGTAGGGCTGGAAATAGGCAGAGTTGAAACGTGAGGGCCCAGATCAGGGAGCTCTAATCTAGGCTTCCAGGTGAAGCAGCATGTAGGTCTGGCACCTAAGGGCTAGGATCCTCAATTCCACTGGGTGACCAAGGGGAGAGGAATGGGGGTGGGGAAGGTTTGAAGGAATTTCCAGAGGGATTTAGATAAGCTATTCAAAAGGAGTTCCTGACCTAGCGCATTAAAACTACTGCACATACCATTTAAAAACATGGCCATCCTAGGAATGTCAAAATAAAGGGAAAAAAACGGATAGAGAGGTTTAAATACAGTCCCATTATACATAGGTAGAAAAGCAGGTTTCAACAAAAGTTTTCAAACTTGGTGATCAGAGCTGCAAGAAGGGATATTTTTAAATATACAGATTTCTGAGCCCAGTGTCAAAGGTATGCATTAGAATCTCCAGAGGTAAGAAATGACAAATTACTAACAATAGTGGCTGCCATTTTTTCAGCATTTACAATGTATCGGGCAATCTTCTAAGCACTTTCTATGTATCATCGGATTTAGTGCCCATAACAACCCTAATAGTCAACTGGGACACAGAGAAGATAAGTAACTTGCCCATGGTAAACAGTGGATACAGCCTTCAAACCTGTAGACCTGCATACAGCCTGTGCTCTTAACCATGACATTCTGCATTCTTCAAAACACCCTCCCCCTCCCCAAGAAACCAAGTGATTTTGAGGCTGCTAGCATTTTGAGAACCACCGGACTATGATCTTTCAAAGTCAATTGTAGCATATCATTCTGTGAAATCACTCAGTATCAGCACTGTCTTCCATTATTGGGCTTTATATCAAGTAGCAATATCTCCTTTATTATGAAGAATCTGCAATATGCTAAATGTACAGAAATCATTTTCCTATAGAAGATGGGCTTGTGTCTAAGACTTGCCTGACAAAAACAGAAATTTTATACAACGTACCTTTTTCTTAACTGCACTTAGCAATTTGCTGTCTTGTCAACTCCTCCCTGCTAATACCTCTGCCTTTAATTCTTTTTCTATTTCTATCACCAACACCCTAATCCAGACCCATATCATAAGACTTCTGGATTATTGCCGAATTATCCCCACTGGTCAATCTGGCTCTAATCTCTATCCAGCTGGATCCAAGCAAATCCATCTTGTATACTGCCTCCAGGCCAATAGTCTTAACTTTCTTGCCTGTCACTCATTCAATCACAAGTCTTTTAATGATTACACACGACCTGTAGGATAAAACCCCAATCTTCAGCTTAACATTCAAAGTCTGTAACTAACGGCCCTTTACCCATCGTTCACTTTTTTAAAAAATTCAACTACAATGTATTTTTAATCCAAAATTCCTTCATCGAAACAAGAATTAAATATATCTTAAAACTACATTTAAAATGAGAAAAATACTTACATTGTGGGCTAACACTTTTAATGAGATTCTATCTTGGGGTTAAATGTTCAAACGTGGTACTACTTCAAATGAGCTGCTTTTATTCACAGTTCTTAAATTTTTTGCAGAACGTGCAGGAGGAGGTTCTTAACACAGCTAACCTCTGGCATCTCACCTTTCAGGTAATCTCAAAGTTACAGTTAATTTCGTTTCAGAGTGTACAGTTACACAAAAACTGCCCCCAGGCAACAGGGAGAGTTCGAGCTGTTTCTTAAGGCATGAATCTTTTAAATAATCCACAAAACCCATCTGCAAATCTTGAAGAAGATCACTTTTACTTAAAAACATATAATACCTTGCCAGGAGGAAAGTGTACACATCCTTAAATGACAAGCTAGGGAAGTTTATCCATGTATTTCAGTTATGAAATGCTTACCTCCTCATCTACTGTAAGTTAAAAAAAAAAAAGTACCACTGAGGAGAACCAAGAAGACAGGATCAAGTGTCTAGGCTCTGATATCCATTTCAGATGGAGCTAACTTAGCAATCATTTCCTGGGGCTTCTCTGGAGCCCTTACAAAGTTCTCTAATTACGCCAGAAGGGCTGAATGAAAGATGAGGGGAAAAAACCAAACCCGCCATAAGTTGATGATCACTAGGGAGAGTAGGGAAGTGGCAGGCAGGTAGAGGAACATTCCAGAGAGCCAGAGGAACACAGGGGTGCTGCTGGAAGCCACGTCCTCTTCCTCTCCCCTTCATCAACTTTACCCGTGCTTATGGGAGGCTAAATGGATTCCTTCTGAAATTTGGTCCAATGAATTCTATACATGATATCTTTTCAAAGATTAGAAAAATATGCAAATAATTAATGAAGGAAACAAATCCAGAAGAAAACCTATCTTTAGTCCAAAACTATTCTGTAACAGGTTCACAGAACAACTCGAGCTGGAAGTGTACAGGAGGGGAAAGAAAGGTTCTGGCAGAAATGCAGCCTCCAAGAGACTGAAGATTTTACCCAACGCTTGTTGTATCGCCAATAAAGACACAGACTGCCTTGAAACAGCTCTCCCGTGACCAGGACAGGAAAACAGAGTCACCATGGAAATACATCCATCCCTAAATACGTCTTTTATAATCAATATTATCTCTTTCATACAAAGTATGTACAACTCAGAGTCTAAAATATTATCATAGGAAACGTTTCTGAAAGTTGCTCCACAAGCAGCTACATTAGTTTCTAATAACACTCATAGCTACAGAACGCTAGTCCTCAAGGTCTGGGGCTGCCTTTACCAGAGCGGCCTTTGATGAAGACTTTCTAAAGCCTCATAGTTTATTTTCCTTCCCCCCCCACCCCCCGCCGGGAGAAGGCAATGACTGCCTTCATTTGCTGTTTAATTTTGCAGAAAGCAATTATGTTCTACCACACCGGAGTCTGGCACTTGACATGACTCACTTCACCTTACTAGGAAAAAATGTAGATAAGCAAAAGGCAAGCTAACGCAAACACACGTTTTAAGAGCACAAGTTCTAGAGTCTCTGCTGGGACCAGTCCTCATTCCTCGCACACCATCTTTATCTCTCACTTCATCTTAACCTCGATCCAATATCTGGTATTCAAATGGCTTATTGTAAAGGTTGAGTTATATGTTTCTGCTTAAGAGTTCAGGAAAGTATGGAATGTACTTTAGAAGGTTTTCCATCAGAAAAGTTAAAATTTAAAAGTTCGGGTATACAAAACGCTTAACAGTTAACCACATGGAAAACTTTGATTTTAGATAACCAAGAATTTTCAGTACATCAAAGCAAAAAGGATCTACAAAAATACAATCCTGCCACCTTGTGGTACCTATTCAAAAGCCCTTCACCACTTCCTACTTTAAAACAAATTCTGAGTTTTAAAAATGTGCTTATGTAAAAAAAAATTCATCAATATAAGACTTATTTTTAAATCTTAAATACTGATTTTAATGATCATAAAATTTGTAAAAATTTATTAAATCGTCAATGTTTAGCTTAAATGAAACTGTTTCTAAGGTAAAAACTAAAATTGTCTCTTCGAATATAAGATGTAGAAATGCAACTGTGAGCACCTGGAGCTCTCAATAAATTCTTCACATCGATTATGGATCATGCTTTCCTTTCTGGTAATTAAATAACCATCTGGTTAAATAAATGGAGCTGCAAAATTTTTATTGCCCACTAGATAGCATTGCTTGATCAACTTTAAATGATGAAGTAGGCATAAAGGAAGTACAGTAAATTTCTGTAGTACCTTGACTTACATACATTCGATAATTCTTAAATTGTTCAGACTCCTTGATGAATCTAAATAATAAATTACGAAATTTCTAAACATCATGTTGACATAAAAAGACTAGTTTTAAAATAGTGGATAAAAATACAGGAGCACGGACATTTTCAGAGCACCATCTGTATTAATTCGTTTTAAGAATATTATTCAATGAGGACTAAGTCTCTTTTGACATATAAAGGATTGGACGTTTATTCTGTGAAAATATGAACACCAATTACAGAAAAATATGATGACGGCAAGATTAGGTTGAAGCATATGAAATTCTATTTATGTAGGTCAAAAATCGTTGAATATTGCTCAACTGTAATTTAGTTTATTGTAATAAGTAACATTTATTGAGTTTCCTATAAATCTGTGCTATGTACTTCACCTGCTCTAGCTCATTTAATAATCCTCATGTTAACCTTGTGAAGGAGTAACCACTCTTATCCCCAAGTTACCAAGAAGGTCGTTGAGGCTTAGAGGTCAAATAACCTGTCCTAAGTGACAGAGCCTGTCTGCTTCTAGTTTCCAGGCGCCCTGACCAACAGACTAGATATTTACATAGATAAAAGTAGAACATCTGCTTAAAATGTATCTGAAAAGATAATGCACTAGATCTTTTTGTTTTCTGTCTTTATGTTAATGATGACTCTGAAGAGCACTTATGTTTCCTTCTAACTACTGAAACTTTCAGGAGAGAGGGCAAAGAGAGACTGTTGCATTTTTCTGTCCTACAGCATCATTGGAATTTTTTTTTTTTTTAAGAGGATTTTTTTTTTTTGGCTGCGTTGGGTCTTCATTGCTGCGCGCAGGCTTTCTCTAGTTGCGGCGAGCAGGGGCTACCTTTCATCGCGGTGCGTGGGCTTCTCATAGCAGTGGCTTCTCTTGTTGCAGAGCACAGGCTCTAGGCACGTGGGCTTCAGTAGTTGTGGCACGTGGGCTCAGTAGTTGTGGCTCGTGGGCTCAGTAGTTGTGGCTCGTGGGCTCTAGAGCACAGGCTAAGTAGTTGTGGCGTACGGGCTTAGTTGCTCCGCGGCATGTGTGATCTTCCCAGACCAGGGCTCGAACCTCGTGTCCCCTGCACTGCCAGGAAGATTCTTAACCACTGCGCCACCAGGGAAGCCCCTGGAATTTACTTCTTTAACAACAGCCGGCCATCTCTTTTATCTCACAGCCCAGGAACTATGCCTTCTCTTTTTTCATAAAACCTAGCAGTTTTTACCTTGCATACTGGTATCAGTCCCTCAGATACTTAAAACCACTGGCATATCTGATTTCTCTCTCCCCTCTCACCCAATCATCCACCCAACAAATACCTGAGAACCTGCTATGTGTACCAGGTACTGAGGACAAAAACATGAAAAAGCATAGTCTTTACTATTAAAAATTTATCTTTTAGTAGGAGAGGCAATGAGACAGTAATGATACGTTTTTCAAGACAAGTATGAAGAGAGTATAATGGAATTGGGGAAGAATGGTAGCTAATTTTGTTCTGAGGTATCTATTTTTGTCCATTCCTTCCTCGTTCAAAGTCATTCTCCAAATAAGCTTCACATTTAATTGTACAGCTTTGCTAAGTGTTTCTTTTTATAGTAGAAAGTCTCATACTATGTTAATAGAAAAAAGTGCAAAACGAAAAGTTTTATCAGGGATTATGATTATGAAATAAATGTTTTCACAATCTTTTTATCTTTTCTGTCGATAAGTTACAATGTCCAAAGAACCCACTGAATGGCTACAGGAGAAACAAGGACACCAGCATTACCTATAAATTCCATAAGTAAACACATAAAACAAACAGCTTTTCTTAACTTTCTTCCTAAATGTCCCTAAAATTGGACATAAATTCCTCTAGAAACACTTCTTCGCTCACACCAGATCAACTTTTTTTTTTTTTTTGTGGTACGCGGGCCTCTCACTGTTGTGGCCTCTCCCGTTGCGGAGCACAGGCTCCGGACGCGCAGGCTCAGCGGCCATGGCTCACGGGCCCAGCCGCTCCGCAGCATGTGGGATCTTCCCGGACCGGGGCACGAACCCACGTCCCCTGCATCGGCAGGCGGACTCTCAACCACTGCGCCACCAGGGAAGCCCACAACTAACAGATTTTAAATTGCCAATAAAATATCAGTTAAATACATGTACCTATGTAAGTGTATATACACACATATGTATATATACACACACACCATAATATACACTATAATTATATATTCTTACTGTACATAGATATATAATTATACTTTTATATGTCACAATCACATACAAATGATATCTGTGAGACAATCTTATCTCTCATCAAATGCAATGTCGATGAATTTGAAGATGGCTCTTCCCTTCCAATTTCTTGTATCTTCCAAATTTCTTAAAGTAATTTCTAAGTAAATCATGAATAAGTACAATATATATTGCTTTATGATAAAAATTATTTATCATAAAAATCACTCAACAAATCTTTATTAAGCATACTTTACATGTACTACTACATATATATAAAAAGTACCAACTCAGGAGCTGAAAGACTGGGACTTAGTCTGACTACTTATGCTTCCATAAGTAGCAATCTCTTGACTGCAGTTTCTTCACTTGTAAAATAAGGATGAGGGTAGTTGCCTTACCTCCCTCACAAGTTATTCTAAAGATCCAAATGAGACAATACATGCGAAAGCACTTATAAAGTATTAAATAAGCTACTTCTAAAGCCAGTAATCAGAGAAGCAAGTCATTAAAAACAGCTGGGCAAATAAGATCACTTAATGCTGTAATTGAGATGAAAGTTATCCTATATATCCAAAATATTTTCAATTAACCATGAATTTCAGTGAGCTATTCATTTGTAAATCATAAGTTCTATTTGGTTTAACAAAAGTGTGTCTTTTTTAAAATCATCACAAGCCAGTTCCTAAAAAATCATATCATAAACTGGTGGTTGTCTATTTAAGCAATAACTAAAGTTATTCTAAGTTACTTCAGTGATTTTTTAAAAAACAATTTTTCCACCTGTATCTATATTGTTATGAAAACAATGGCAATCAGGTACTGAGCATTGACAATTAGCAGTCAGATACTAAATGATCTCTTAGTTCCCTCACGACTTTAAAATTATGGGACTATTTTATTACAAAGTTTACAAACACCTCAGGAATCCATAAATCAAACATAAATTAGAATTTTAAAAAACAGATTCATTAGTTTTTCACTAAAAATAACTACAAAATTTTGCTATCGTATGCAAGAGTTAATTTAGGCAAAAAGCTTGTTTCTCCTTTAAGATTCAAGACATTTATGCTAAGCAGAAAAATTCCCATTTGCAGTTTCAGCTCTAATGTATAACTTTTCTTCAAACTGTTAGTATTGATGAAATCTACAGATTTAATTTTAAAAGACTTAAGAGTTTATTTGTCCATTATCTTTTTGGTTCACCTCTCTTTAAATAAAACTATCGGGCAGCGTGAACACAGCCTGACGGGGCTGGTGCGCCACGGCTAGCCGGGAGGGAGTCCGGTGAAAAGTCTGCAGCTGCCAAAGAAGCAACAGACTTTTTCTTCCCTCTTTGTTTCCTGGTGCGCGAGGAGAGGGGATTAAGAGCGCTGCTTAAAGGAGCCCCAGAGACGGGCGCGAGCCGCGGCTAAAAGCGCGGACCCCAGAGACGGGCATGAGACGCTAAGGCTGCTGCTGCCGCTTCCAAGAAGCCTGTGTGCGAGCACAGGTCACTACCCACACCTCCTTTCCAGGGAGCCTGTGCACCCACCACTGCCAGGGTCCCGGGATGCAGGGACAACTTCCCCGGGAGACCGCACGGCGGGCCTCAGGCTGATGCTCGCCCCGCACTCCGTGCCCCTCCCTCCCCCCCCACCCCGCCTGAGTGAGCCAGAGCCCCCGAATCAGCGGCTCCTTTAACCCCGTCCTGTCTGAGCGGAGAACCTCCGGCAACCGACACGCAGAGGCGGGGCCAAATCCAAAGCTGAGCCCCAGGAGCTCTGCGAACAAAGAAGAGAAAGGGAAATCTCTCCCAGCAGCCTCAGGAGCAGCAGATTAAATCTCCACAATCAACTTGATGTACCTGCATCCGTGGAATACGTGAATAGACACGAATCATCCCAAATTGAGGACGTGGACTTTGAGAGCAAGATTTATGATTTTTCCCCTTTTCCTCTTTTTGTGAGTGTGTATGTGTATGCTTCTGGGTGAGATCTTGTCTGTATAGCTTTGCTATCACCATTTGTCCTAGGGTTCTATCCATCCGTTTTTGTTTTTACTTTTTAAAAAAAATTTTTTTAATAATTATTTTTTATTTTAATAACTTTATTTTATTTTATCTTACTTTATTTTATCCTCTTTCTTTCTTTCTACTTTTTCTCCCTTTTATTCTGAGCCGTGTGGATGAAAGGCTCTTGGTGCTACAGCCAGGAGTCAGTGCTGTGCCTCTGAGGTGGGAGAGCCAACTTCAGGACACTGGTCCACAAGAGACCTCCCAGCTCCACGTAATATCAAACGGCGAAAATCTCCCAGGGATCTCCATCTCAACACCAACACCCAGCTTCACTCAACGACCAGCAAGCTACAGTGCTGGACACCCTATGCCAAACAACTAGCAAGACAGGAACACAACCCCATGCATTAGCAGAGAGGCTGCCTAAAATCATAATAAGTCCACAGATACCCCAAAACACACCACCAGACGTGGACCTGCCTACCAGAAAGACAAGATCCAGCCTCATCCACCAAAACACAGGCACTAGTCCCCTCCACCAGGAAGCCTACACAACCCACTGAAACATCTTTAGCCACTGGGGACAGACACCAAAAACAACGGGAACTACCAACCTGCAGCCTGCAAAAAGGAGACACCAAACACAGTAAGATAAGCAAAATGAGAAGACAGAAAAACACACAGCAGATGAAGGAGCAAGATAAAAACCCACCAGACCTAACAAATGAAGAGGAAATAGGCAGTCTACCTGAAAAAGAATTCAGAATAATGATAGTAAAGATGATCCAAAATCTTGGAAATAGAAAGAGAAAATGCAAGAAACATTTAACAAGGACCTAGAAGAACTAAAGATGAAACAAGCAACGATGAACAACACAATAAATGAAATTAAAAACACTCTAGAAGGGATCAATAGCAGAATAACTGAGGCAGAAGAACGGATAAGTGACCTGGAAGATAAGATAGTGGAAATAACTACTGCAGAGCAGAATAAAGAAAAAGACTGAAAAGAACTGAGGACAGTCTCAGAGACCTCTGGGACAACATTAAATGCACCAACATTCGAATCATAGGGGTTCCAGAAGAAGAAGAGAAAAAGAAAGGGACTGAGAAAATATTTGAAGAGATTATAGTTGAAAACTTCCCTAATATGGGAAAGGAAATAGTTAGTCAAGTCCAGGAAGCACAGAGAGTCCCATACAGGGTAAATCCAAGGAGAAACATGCCAAGACACATATTAATCAAACTGTCAAAAATTAAATACAAAGAAAACATATTAAAAGCAGCAAGGGAAAAACAACAAAAACACACAAGGGAATCCCCATAAGGTTAACAGCTGATCTTTCAGCAGAATCTCTGCAAGCCAGAAGGGACTGGCAGGACATATTTAAAGTGATGAAGGAGAAAAACCTACAACCAAGATTACTCTACCCAGCAAGGATCTCATTCAGATTTGATGGAGAAATTAAAACCTTTACAGACAAGCAAAAGCTGAGAGAGTCCAGCACCACCAAACCAGCTTTACAACAAATGCTAAAGGACCTTCTCTAGGCAAGAAACACAAGAAAAGGAAAAGACCTACAATAACAAACCCAAAACAATTAAGAAAATGGGAATAGGAACATACATATCAATAATTACCTTAAATGTAAATGGATTAAATGCTCCCACCAAAAGACACAGACTGGCTGAATGGATACAAAAGCAAGACCCATATATATGCTGTCTACAAGAGACCCATTTCAGACCTACAGACACATACAGACTGAAAATGAGGGGATGGAAAAAGATATTCCATGCAAATGGAAACCAAAAGAAAGCTGGAGTAGCAATTCTCATATCAGACAAAATAGACTTTAAAATAAAGACTATTAGAAGAGACAAAGAAGGACACTATATAAAGATCAAGGGATTGATCCAAGAAGAAGATATAACAATTGTAAATATTTATGCACCCAACATAGGAGCACCTCAATACATACTTAAATACTAACATCCATAAAAGGGGAAATCGACAGTAACACATTCATAGTAGGGGACTTTAACACCCCACTTTCACCAATGAACAGATCATCCAAAATGAAAATAAATAACGAAACACAAGCTTTATATGCTACATTAAACAAGATGGACTTAATTGATATTTATAGGACATTCCATCCAAAAACAACAGAATACACATTTTTTTCAAGTGCTCATGGAACATTCTCCAGGATAGATCATATCTTGCGTCACAAATCAAGCCTTGGTAAATTTAAGAAAATTGAAATTGTATCAAGTATCTTTTCCGACCACAATGCTATGAGACTAGATATCAATTACAGGAAGAGGTCTGTAAAATATACAAACACATGGAGGCTAAAAAATACACTACTTAATAACGAAGTGATCACTGAAGAAATCAAAGAGGAAATTAAAAAATACCTAGAAACAAATGACAATGGAGACACAATGACCCAAAACCTATGGGATGCAGCAAAAGCAGTTCTAAGAGGGAAGTTTATAGCAATACAATCCTACCTTAAGAAACAGGAAACATCTCGAATAAACAACCTAACCTTGCACCTAAAGCAATTAGAGAA
This sequence comes from Stenella coeruleoalba, assembly GCF_951394435.1. Taxonomy (NCBI): domain Eukaryota; kingdom Metazoa; phylum Chordata; class Mammalia; order Artiodactyla; family Delphinidae; genus Stenella; species Stenella coeruleoalba. The sequence goes on along the minus strand of NC_137164.1, from coordinate 21,939,360 downwards.
AGAAGAACAAAAAAACCCCAAAGTTAGCAGAAGGAAAGAAATCATAAAGATCAGATCAGAAATAAATGAAAAAGAAATGAAGGAAACGACAGCAAAGATCAATAAAACTAAAAGCTGATTCTTTGAGAAGATAAACAAAATTGATAAACCATTAGCCAGACTCATCAAGAAAAAAAGGGAGAAGACTCAAATCAATAGAATTAGAAATGAAAAAGGAGAAGTAACAACTGACACTGCAGAAATACAAAAGATCATGAGAGATTACTACAAGCAACTCTATGCCAATAAAATGGACAACCTGAAAGAAATGGACAAATTCTTAGAAATGCACAACCTGCCAAGACTGAATCAGGAAGAAATAGAAAATATGAACAGACCAATCACAAGCACAGAAATTGAAACTGTGATTAAAAATCTTCCAACAAACAAAAGCCCAGGACCAGATGGCTTCACAGGCGAATTCTATCAAACATTTAGAGAAGAGCTAACACACATCCTTCTCAAACTCTTCCAAAATATAGCAGAGGGAGGAACACTCCCAAACTCATTCTACGAGGCCACCATCACCCTGATACCAAAACCAGACAAGGATGTCACAAAGAAAGAAAACTGCAGGCCAATATCACTGATGAACATAGATGCAAAAATCCTCAACAAAATACTTGCAAGCAGAATCCAGCAGCACATTAAGAGGATCATACACCATGATCAGGTGGGGTTTATTCCAGGAATGCAAGGATTCTTCAATATATGCAATTCAATCAATGTGTTACACCATATTAACAAATTGAAGGAGAAAAGCAATATGGTCATCTCAATAGATGCAGAGAAAGCTTTCGACAAAATTCAACACCATTTATGATAAAAACCTTCAAGAAAGTAGGCATAGAGGGAACTTTCCTCAACATAATAAAGGCCATATATGACAAACCCATAGCCAACATCGTCCTCAATGGTGAAACACTGAAACCATTTCCACTAAGATCGGTAACAAGACAAGGTTGCCCACTCTCACCACTCTTATTCAACATAGTTTTGGAAGTTTTAGCCACAGCAATCAGAGAAGAAAAGGAAATAAAAGGAATCCAAATCGGAAAAGAAGAAGTAAAGCTGTCACTGTTTGCAGATGACATGATACTATACATAGAGAATCCTAAAGATGCTGCCAGAAAACTACTAGAGCTCATCAATGAATTTGGTAAAGTAGCAGGATACAAAATTAATGCACAGAAATCTCTGGCATTCCTATACACTAATGATGAAAAATCTGAAAGTGAAATCAAGAAAACACTCCCATTTACCACTGCAACAAAAAGAATAAAATATCTAGGAATAAACCTACCTAAGGAGACAAAGGACCTGTATGCAGAAAAGTATAAGACACTGATGAAAGAAATTAAAGATGATACAAATAGATGGAGCGATATACCATGTTCTTGGATAGGAAGAATCAACATTGTGAAAATGACTCTACTACCCAAGGCAATCTACAGATTCAATGCAATCCCTATCAAACTACCACTGGCATTTTTCACAGAACTAGAACAAAAAAATTTCACAATTTGTATGGAAACACAAAAGACCCCGAATAGCCAAAGCAATCTTGAGAACGAAAAACGGAGCTGGAGGAATCAGGCTCCTTGACTTCAGACTACACTACAAAGCTACAGTAATCAAGACAGTATGGTACTGGCACAAAAACAGAAATATAGATCAGTGGAACAGGATAGAAAGCCCAGAGATAAACCCACGCAAATATGGTCACCTTATATTTGATAAAGGAAGCAGGAATGTACAGTGGAGAAAGGACAGCCTCTTCAGTAAGTGGTGCTGGGAAAACTGGACAGGTACATGTAAAAGTATGAGATTAGAACATTGCCTAACACCATACACAAAAATAAGCTCAAAATGGATTAAAGACTTAAATGTAAGGCCAGACACTATCAAACTCTTAGAGGAAAACATAGGCAGAACACTCTATGACATAAATCACAGCAAGATCTTTTTGACCCACCTCCTAGAGAAATGGAAATGAAAACAAAAATAAACAAATGGGACCTAATGAAACTTCAAAGCTTTTGCACAGCAAAGGAACCATAAACAAGACCAAAAGACAACCCTCAGAATGGGAGAAAATATTTGCAAATGAAGCAACTGACAAAGGATTAATCTCCAAAATTTACAAGCAGCTCATGCAGCTCAATAACAAAAAAACAAACAACCCAATCCAAAAATAGGCAGAAGACCTAAATAGACATTTCTCCAAAGAAGATATACAGAGTGCCAACAAACACATGAAAGAATGCTCAACATCATTAATCATTAGAGAAATGCAAATCAAATCTACAATGAGATATCATCTCACACCGGTTAGAATGGCCATCATCACAAAATCTAGAAACAATAAATGCTGGAGAGGGTTTGGAGAAAAGGGAACACTCTTACACTGCTGGTGGGAATGTGAATTGGTACAGCCACTATGGAGAACAGTATGGAGGTTCCTTAAAAAACTACAAATAGAACTACCATATGACCCAGCAATCCCACTACTGGGCATATACCCTGAGAAAACCATAATTCAAAAAGAGTCATATACCAAAATGTTCATTGCAGCTCTATTTACAATAGCCAGAAGATGGAAACAATCTAAGTGTCCATCATCGGATGAATGGATAAAGAAGATGTGGCACATATATACAATGGAATATTACTCAGCCATAAAAAGAAACGAAATTGAGTTATTTGTAGTAAGGTGGATGGACCTAGAGTCTGTCATACAGAATGAAGTCAGAAAGAGAAAGACAAATACCGTATGCTAACACATATATATGGAATCTAAGGGAAAAAAAAAGTCATGAAGAACCTAGGGGTAAGACAGGAATAAAGACACAGACCTACTAGAGAATGGACTTGAGGATATGGGGAGGGGGAAGGGTAAGATGTGACAAAGCGAGAGAGTGGCATGGACATACATACACTACCAAACGTAAGGTAGATAGCTAGTGGGAAGCAGTCGCATAGCACAGGGAGATCAGCTCGGTGCTTTGTGACCACCTAGAGGGGTGGGATAGGGAGGGTGGGAGGGAGGGAGACGCAAGAGGTAAGAGATATGGGAACATATATATATGTATAACTGATTCACTTTGTTACAAAGCAGAAACTAACACACCATTGTAAAGCAATTATACGCCAATAAAGATGTAAAAATAATAAAAAATAATAAAAAAACTATTGATATAATCTGTCTTTTTATAGTAAGCCAACTGCAAAATTCCTATAATTATTTTCTCTAATTTTAAGCTAGTGAACAAAACTCTTTTTTGAAACTTAAATGGTTTTAAAATTGTAATTCTTATTTTTAAGAGTTAATACCAACTACTCTGAAGTACTTTAAATTTATGTGGAACTATACAATTGGATGAGCACTTTTCCCAGCATTCAAATCAGCTTAAGTTACAGAAACAGTAATATATATACTGTTATAAAATATACATAACATTATATTTAAATTAAGCTAGGATCCACCAGCTCTTAAGATGCATTCACAAAAATTTTGAACAATTCAAAAGAACCATGCAACTGATGCTTTACCTATGAATCTAAAGACCTCTATTTTGAAAATATACTATAAAGTACAGCCAGCATCATTTTCAAGTATGGACAAATGAAGGCCATATTTTCTGATAGAAAAGCTCAACATAAAATTCTAAGTCATCTACAATTTTAAGTCAATTCACAATAGTTCCACCTGGGGAATCAAAGAAATTAGAAAGCTGTTACACAACTAAGTTTTTAAAGCTCTTAAACTAAAAAAGGACTTTATACAATTCATCTCAGTAAACAAGGAAAAACTTCTTCCCTTGATAATCTCCAAATAATCCTCCAAGTGGTTTAAAAAAATATCTTCCAATTAGGGGGAAAAAAAAAGGCTGACCTGAACCTTATTTCCCGCTCCAAGACGAGTATTTAGAAGCCAACTGCCTTTCAAGGTAATAAGCAATGTATAGGACCACTGAGGGGCAATTCTTTCCACAGTTAACTGAATTACAGTTAAGTACTCACAGATCTCTACCAGACTACAGAAAAAGTTGCACGGTACACACACCAGTGTGGCTTTCCTAGGGCCTCTCTTCCCACCCAGGCCCAACTGACACTCCCGGTGGACCAAGGGCTTCCGGAAGCATCCCAAGTTCTGTCCCTCCGCCAGGGCCGTTTCTATTTAAAGGGGCAGTGACCCAATTTCTTTATGATGGCTGCCTTCAGAGAGAACAAAAACACTATCAATTCAGTGACTTGCTCTGTTTCAAGGATTTTTAAAAGGGCATACGAGATTTCCTTTAGGTTTTCTTAGAAGGTAACAAGTCAATGTCATATGGCTCCCATGGATCTCCTTGATCCCAAACTCAGGAGGATCTAACGGGGAAATTTTCCAACTTTTGAAACATACTTGTGTATTGCGCGTGAGGGGAGTTTGGGGGCAGACGATGAGGATTTAAGAATGGAAGGAAGATTCGAAGAAGGGAAAAGATGAAGGAAGGGATGAAGAGAGGAAAGAAGGGGGTGGGGAGGAAGGGAGAGAGGCAGGGAGGGAGAGGCAGGGAGAAAGGGAGAGAAAGAAGGAACAAAGGAGGGAAGGAAGGAGAGAGCGAGGGAAGAGAGGAAAAATCAAGAGGCCAAGCAAAGCAAAGCTGAAACCAGCAGACATGGAGGTCTCAGAGAGAGATGGAGAAACCTACTGCCCAGCAGCTTTTCCATTCCCAAGAGGCCCCATAGTACTTCCTGCACTTTGCCGCCAAGATACTCTACTCTAGTCCTATAAATATCCCACTTTACTGGAGCAGAGGTGGGGATGGGATGGGAAATAAAGAGAAACACATAGTTCTTCATTTGTTTTTCTCCTACACAGTCTGCAATGCTACTCCAGAAAGTAGAAAAAGACTGATAAAATCAACCAAAGTGAAAGGAACTAACATCAGCAACAGCGGGATGGATTTCTGTTTTTATCGATTAAAAAAGAGAAAAGAACCCAGTAAATGTCCAAGTTGGAGATTTTTAAAAAAATAGATTAAACTTTAGAAAGTCAAGGAAAATTTGTAATAGAAAAATATAATGCAAAGGGATCAACATCACAGATTTTCTATTCAGTTATGAGATTAAAATGAATAACAAATCATCAAAATTGTAGGATGCAACTAAAGTAACGGGAAATGTATAGTCTTGAACGTAAGAATAAAGGCTAAAGATTAGTGGGATAAGGCTTTATCAAGAAAACTGGGGGGAAACCCAGCAAAATAAAAGAAAGGAGATAAAGATAACAGCAAAAGCGATTAAAATGGAAAACATACATGAGATCAACAAAGCCAAAAATTGGCTCTGTGAAAAAGACTGTAAAATAAACTGTCAAACCCCCAGGACGATTAATTAAGAAAAAAGAGAAGGCAGAAATAAGCAATATCAGGAATGAAAAAGGAATATAACAATAATTTTTAAAATATATATTAAATGGGCAAATCGTTAGAAAAATATATTTTACTGAAACAGACTGATGAAGAGATATGAGATCTGAACAGTCCTATATTGCCACTAAATAAACTTAAATCAATAGTGAAAAATCTTTTCACAAAGATTTTTGTAACCAGACAGCTTCACCAGCGAGTCCTAGAAATCATTCAGTGACCCAGCCCTGGGAGGTCCCCGAAACGGCCAAGAAAAGGATCAGCAACAAAAACCACCAAAAGAGGCACTGCCTCGTGATCAGGACAGAACATTAGTGGGTGGCCCGAAGAGATGGAGAAAGTTAAAAGGAATGCCATGTGGCTGACACTAGATAAGGCACATGAGCCCATGTGAGATACTCTGTTGGACACTAAAACACACTTGGAGGTGGGGCATCAGCAGGTGAAGGCATAGATTGTACAAACATCACAAACTATGATTCTAACAAGACATGCTGAAGTCCTAAGAGATATGGAGTTTCTAAAAGTTAGCTGAAATGGCATTGCTGACAGAACATGTAAATTAGGTATCACTCAAAGTCTGTTCAACTTTCTACTTTAACAGTTACATAAACTACAAACTACAGAACAACTTGTGCAATTTATTTCTGGGAATATAAGTACAGAAAAAATACACTGGAATTATTATAAAACAGAATGGTTAGTTCTAAATCAGTCCAAAAAAATCAATTATTTGTAACTTGAAATAAACTTAGAATAATTGATGAAGTGATTCTCCTCCTTTTTTTGATTATCATCTAATAAATGGTGCAATTTACAAAAACAGGGATAATGTGCTCTATTTTTAAAAAAGAAAGTGATGAAAATTATTCATTAACTACATGATCTGACCCCGACATTATCAAGAATAAATATCTTATACTTGAAATAATCTTTAATATTAAAAGCATTGAATCAAATTTTGATTGTTTTCAATATTTAATGTAATTACAATTTACATTAAAAATCTTTTTTTTACATTTTCTTAAACATATTTTATTAAGAAAAGAATAGTTATTGATTAAATAACCATAGTTATTGATGAAAATAAAAGTTTTAGGACTGTTAAACGGATCTTCCTAGATAGAATACATTTAACAGTAAAATACCATAACTGCAAAAAAATAAGAATTCATTAATTTTTTAAAAATACACATTCTTCATATATAATGGTTCCCTTCCATCTCAGGGCACTTAATCAACCATCTCTGCCTGAAATGCATGCCCCGCCATGTCCACTCTGTTCCTAGTTAATGACACTGATCAGTCTCTGGACTTCATCTCAAGCTCCTTCCTAAAGGGAGTCTTTCCTGAACCCTTAGACCAGGTGAAGTCTCCCTGTCAGATGCTCTCATGGATCTGAATACCACTGCTTCAAAGAATTTAATCACCTGTATAACAGAATGTAAGACAGTCTGAGGCCCCTGTATGCTCCATGTATAGAGGACAGGGAACACGTGTGCTTTTCTCACTGTTGTACCCCGCCGGTGCCTAACACTGGCTGGAGGTCAGATGTGTGTGAAGGAGAGAAAAGAGGGGACCATGGAGAATAGAGCAAGTACTGCACCTATTTTTAAATAAAGTCCTTATGTAAGAGGTAAAAGAATTTCACGAGATTCTTTGTGGAAGCTGGGACAGAACTTAAAATTTGAACTACTTTTAGTTTGCTTAAATAGTTAAATCACAACATTCTCTTGGAGATGCCGGAAGATTCCAGAAGTCTTAAGTTTGAAAAAATTTTTAAATTTACCTGAAAAATTACATTTCAAATGCTTGCCACAGGAAAAATAATATAGAAAGAATAACTGTATTACCACTATTGAGTGACTAGCATCCACACACTATTCTAAGTACTTTACATATATAGTATAATCCCCATAATGACTATTTTACAGGCAGGAAAACTGAGTCACAGAAAGGCTAAGAAACATGCCCAAGTTCATAGGCATAAGTGAATGATTTCTGAGTTAGGCTTAGAATCTGGCAGCCTGATGCCAGAATGTACAGCCCTATTGCCTCTACAAAGAACAAATATGACAGTTTAAAATTTGAAAAAAAATAAAATAATGGGGTATGGAAATTTTTTCCCTATTTTTAATACATAGCAATTCTTTATATAATTAAAATAAGGCAATGATAGTAAATTCACATCACATCCCAAAACATAAGCTAGCATCAAACTACTTATGGAAAACTCACACTCAGCTTGTTTCCCACATTCTGTCGGAGTATCTAGTCTTTACTGCCATGCCCATCACCCAGCAAGAAAGCCCAGTACGCACACACGAACACTGATCTTTATAAAATACAGCACTAGGAGGGGGACTCCGGCCGTGAAATAACAGCAACAAGGTTAATGAATACATGCTATGAGTGTATTAAACACAAACACACACATGTACTGTGTGTATGTGTGCAAGTGTTTGTGTATATAGACTTCCACTCAGGCCCTCCATCACCCAAGATTCAAGCCCTCTGAATATTACTGAAAGAAAAGAAATTAAGCCTCTTGCTCTGTCCCAAATGGCTCTATGAGCAGATGCAATGAAATAAACTATCCAAGACTGACTGATTACATTTCAGAAAACACCAGAACTAGGTGAACCATAAATGAACGGGAGGTGCACCCAGGTATCTAGAATCAGCAACCCTAACTAACCTTCAGTACACAGTCTAGAAACTCAAAGAACAAAGACTAACTGAACAATGGAAGAAGCTCCTGTAAAGCCACTACACCAAAGAAATACGCTCTGTTCCTTAGATCCTGTTTGAGAATTACTGAGTCCTGTTCATCATACAATTCTTAAAACCTGATTATCAGGCTCCCTGGGCCTCAGGAGATTAAAAACAACCACATGAAAAGGGCAAACTGTTACCAGTCACACAGAGTCTCAAGAAGAGATCACTTTTCTGTCTTATTAGGCTGAGAGCTTAGTAGTAGCCTCCATACAGACAAGTCATCAGCCTGGAGCTGAACCTGAGGCATCATCAAACCTGTAACCATCTCAGAAGGTTAAAATAAGGTTAGGAATTTAAAAGTTTGTTTCAGTGAGCCCCATACTTCTCTTAACTAAACACTAGAACCACTGGAAAAACTACGTAAATAAGTTGTAACCATTTAGAATCTGGAACACACCATCCTCTCTTACGCTATTTATTTAGGACTGAAATGGAAAAAGTCTACCCCTCCAAGAGTGGCCCTGAAAGGATAATGCGAACAGTTTATTTCAAAAATGACAACAAACGGAGGGTACAGTATGCATTTAACAAAAATGTAACTATCAAACCACCATTTGAGAGCATCCAAGGAACAAAAATAGTACTGAGAAATATTATTAAACAAGAAAAATTGGATTAATGACATAAGACTGAAGCAATTAGAAGTGTACGAGTTCCAAAATGTATCGATGGCATATAAAAAACTCTCTTGAAAATTGAGAAACTACAAAAGAAAACAACATTTCACTTTAATATAACAAGTTAACGTTCTTTAATATAACATTTTTTCAAATGAAGAGCAGAAGACCTATCGTTTTATAGTACTTTGGTATTTTTTAGTATAATAGGGTGATGCTATTCATTCCTTGGGGTCTAGGGATTGTTGCTAAATTTATTTCTACATATAAAAATATTATCATATAAAATTATGACAGGTACTTGGGACATATTCTAGTGAAAGAAAAAGACATTAATCAAAAAAACATAATATAACGGAGTAAATTGCATCGTAAATGAAAGATACTAAGGCAGTAGTTATCCCAGGACTGGCTTGTTACGTAAGATAAGAGAGAAGCAGCAGAGTTTAGGGTGATTAAGGGTTTGGCTCTGATAGAGCGCACGCCTTGGTACTGTTAACTGGCACAACACAGGAGGAGCAGACTGTCTGAAAGGAATGATAAATGAGGAACCCAGCTTGGATGGGACATGCAAGGAGATAGGTTCACAGGGAAACTGAGGCCACTCAAGGGCAGCTCCAGAATTTCCACAGAGGAGCAGTTCAGGGGCAGAAAGGGTTAGAGATACTTCTTGAGGCTGAGTTTCCATAACAAACGTACCACTTCTGCATGATTTTGTGTTTCTCAGTTGTTTGTTTTACACAGATTGTGTTTACTCAGGGAAGCTTTTGTGTGTTGACAGGTGATGGAAGTTATGAGGGGCTAAAGCCCATGCCCTCTGCCCCTGCACTACCAGGGTGAACCTAGGGTCCCACAGATATCATCTCATCTAGGCAGGGTCTCTGCAGTGCAAAGAAAACCTGTAGAGTGAAGAAGGGGAGGCCAACGATATAACCTAAGGAAACATCAACAGTTTAGAGGACTGGGGGAGGAAAAATAAACCAGTAAATGAGACTAAAAAACAGCAGGTCGAGAGACGAAAACTAGGAGAGCTTGGCGCACTGAAGCTGAGGGAGGAGGGCATCAGGCAACGACATCAAAGACAGAGATCAAAGGAGGTTAAGACCGAAAAGCGTTCCTCCGACTTGAGACTGGACAGTTAGGAAGTCACTGGTCGTATCTGCGAAAGAACAATTTCAGGAGCTTGGGTTGCAGGGGGGTGAGGAAGAGGGAACAGCCACCCCGCAGCCCCATTGATGGATGGGGAGTGAGGAAGACGGGGTCTGGGGTGGGGGCACTGGGGGCTTGCTGGTCCACACAAGCTGCCAGTAAAGAGGAAAAGATGAAAGAGATGATGCAGTATCCTGATGAGGTAAAGACCCAGAGGACACGGAGGGTGGGGGGGCCGCAGGGAATTAGCTCTTTATACTTAGAAGCAGAAATTTAAAGTAGCATGTAATAAGAACACTGGTTTCAGCTGGTGTTAATACCGTGATGCAGAGGCTTTCATTTGCTTGTTCATGGATTTACAAGCGTGTACCATGTTCCGTGTTGATCAGTTACTACCACGTACAACCCCTACCCAATCTTGAAGCCTTGGTCCATAATGCTGGTAGATAACATGTAATCGGGAAATATTTCTATCAGTCCATGAGTGGATTTTATCTTCTTTATGTCCTCCTAGGATACCCAAGGGGTCACAATTACTAAAATGATGATGATGATGATGGTGATGGTGATGAGGGAGGGGGGAAGTAAGCTGGGTCCAGTATATAAAGTATTCCTCCTTTGAATTCCTAAAAACTATTTCTTATATAATTTATTTAACAATCATGTACAAATATTACATTACTCAAATTAAAAAAAAAACCTTCCTATATTTAGATCCTATCTCCACAATTATACTCCTCCAAGATGTAACAATTTCTTTGTATCCTCTCAAATTCCATGTCGTTCAAACATAAAGATACTTAATATCTTCTTATTTTAGCATGAGTAACATAAAGCAAAATTATAGAAATATGTGCATGTTAGTAAACTTGTAGTATGTTGTTACTGAAAGAGAGAATTAACATTTATGTTGTTAGTCTACAAAATGCCAAGAATAATGGCTCTATACATACACTGTATCATTTAATCCTCCAAAAACTCCACTTTTCCGATGAAGAAACTGAGCTTTAGAGAGGTTAAATCATTTACGGCAAGTCACACTGCTAGTAACTGACAGATCCAGGACCAGAGACCCAAAAGGCCTTGTACTTTCCACCTACCATACAACATCCTCCACTCTAAATGATGCGCAGAAACAAACATAAACATTTTGAACATTTATATTCTTAAGCTACAATTTTATTCAAACATTATGGGTTTTTAAAAAGGTATTAGTGACTAAGATAAAAATATATTTATTAAAACATTATATTCACTTTGAATATATAAACAGTGATCAAAATATTAATGACAAATAATGATAACGTTTTTTGCGATAACTAACATTTATTGAGTGTTTATTACTATGTGCCAGAAGCTATGCTAAGTGCTTTAGAAGGAATGTTTTATTTATGCTCTATAATAGTCCCAAGAGGTAGGTACTATTATTGTATTCTCATTTACAAATGAGAAAACTGAGGCTTATGTCTCAAGGTTAATGTCTCAAGATCACAAGTGGTAAAGTGAATAGCATTATATGAACCTATTTTTGTAATGTCCTTTCCATTAACAAATTAAGCTCCAAGAAATTTAATATATTATTTAGACACAGGTTTTCCTTTAAATTACAAATACACTCAATACTGTGCTATTCAGATTTGGACAATTCAATTAATTAAATAACAAGCAACATATGGAAAATAGTTTTCCACGGACAGTCTTTCAACTACAAAGGGGACATTCAATTTAAATCCCAATTTTAACCCACCAGTCTTTTTATAGCAATGGTCAATCAATCAGCAAATTTTAAAACAAGGATGCTATATGGAAAACTAGAATAATCAGCTAGCTTTATTTTAAAATCCTGCACTGTCAAGAATATTAAAGGAAATTCACCACTGCTACTTCGACAAGATTTATGAAGCAAGATCCCCAAAAACTGCCCAACTGTAAACATAGATTGGGTATCATTTGAATGTCCCAAAACACCCAGACTTTACAGAGTTGTCAACTAAGTGAGAATACCCAGAGTAATACACAGGACTTAATAGGGGCTGGGAAAAAAATCCAAGTGTACACAAAGACGTGATTATTGTTACTCAACAGTAGATGGCGCTAACACATCATATCCTATTTAAAAAAAAATACCTGTCCATTTCCCTCTAGAAGAATATTTTTATGTACACAACCCAGGCTATATTAAATAGTTTTACTCATATAAGGTTGTATATAATTTGATATCTAACCTAGTTTTTTAAAGCTGAACACACAGGCATCTAATACACAAATCTGGACCATTATTTTTTTAATGTATTGCTTAAATACACAATTAAAAGCTACAAAATTTGTTAACAAATTTCATAGACATACTGTCACAAAATTTGAAAAACTGAGAAAAAAAGAACAGATAAAAGAAACTCAAAAATAGTACATGAATGATTTGAGGTTAGAGTAGCCATAAAGTTTGAAAGTATTTCTATAGTCAACCATAGGAATGTTCAAACAACCCTCTAAAACCCCTAGTATTTACAATAATGGATTTCCCTATCTTTCTATGAAATCCTTTAAGACTATGCAGAATATTCCAATTTCTTCAACAGGTAAAGGAACACAGTCCTTCCCCCTTCCCATACTAGTCCATTTTTATACATTATAAATAATAGTGCCAACCCAGTAGTAAATAATGTCTCTGAATGTTGGGCTTTAAGGATGTAATAAGTTATTTTAATTAGTCTGGAAGAGAAAAGACACACAGTTATTTATTATTACCTGTCATGTTAATCTAGGATGGGAGCTGGGGTAGGAGAAGGCAGGGAGTGACAGAAATTATAAGTACAAATGATACTCATTATAAACATATTTAATGATTTGGGGCATAAGATAGCTATGTCAAATCCTACAAGTAAATCTAACTGTACACCTTGAAGCAACACAAAATAACCGTACAGCACTCCTTTTAGTTGAAGTGCTCTTCTGCATGTCTAACACCAAGCTACACAGGTGGTTATCCAGTCCACCTACCGATCTGCATTAAGAGGATTGCTTACCATAGGATATCTTAACTTAAATGAGACCAGAATTGTAGAAAATAGCTGAGTATTTGTGTTTTGACTCCTAGTCCCAACACATATATTATGAAACCTCAGGAAGTCACTTAGATAACTTTCAAACTCAATTTCCTCATTTATAAAATGGAAGTAAGGTGGGATTACAGTGAGAGCTAAAAAGACACGTAGAGTATATAGCTTGAGTGATATACAAACATTCAGTGAATGTAAGACTACATTTCCTTTATCATATTATAGAAGTAGCAAGGAGTAGACAGAAATAATAGTAAATCCACTTAAGGCAATAGTTAAGAAAATAGGTTTTAAAAACTGAAATGCAGACAGCCTGCCCTCTTATCACCAAGAACTAAAAATGAGTTTCTGAAAAATGGGTGCTTAGTATAAGCAAATAAAAACTTAAGATCATAAACAATATTAGTATAAATAGTGACCCTAGCTACAAACCTAAGGGCAATCACCACACATATGTGTACAGAAATTTCTATTAGTCATATTTTAATCTTTAAATGTATAGCTATTCTGCCAGTAACCTAATACAAACTCTTTACAAGGTTATTAAGAGGCTTCTTAGTAAGATTATTTTTATTGAGCCCACACATAATAAATATTAGATTTTTGATTACATTTTTCATTAGAAAGACGTTTCAAAAATGTCCTGCTATTGCGGAAAGAACAAATGACAAGGATAACCCTCAACCTAGAACTGGTTACCCAAGACCTTTCAAGACCTAGAGTTAAATAAAGACCTTTTCAGATAAATATAAAATAAAAATTTATCACCATTTAACATTCACAAAAAAAACTCCCCAAAAATATTCTTTAGGAAGAAGAAAAATGCCCCCTTAAAAAGGTCTGAGTTAAGGGCTTCCCTGGTGACGCCGTGGTTGAGAGTCCGCCTGCCGATGCAGGGGACACGGGTTCGTGCCCCGGTCCGGGAAGATCCCACATGCCGCGGAGCGGCTGGGCCCGTGAGCCATGGCCGCTGAGCCTGCGCGTCCAGAGCCTGTGCTCCGCAATGGGAGAGGCCACAACAGTGAGAGGCCCGCGTACCACAAAAAAAAAAAGGTCTGAGTTACAAGAAAGACTAGTAAGCAAAGAAACTGGTAAACATGTACATAAAGCTAAACAAACATTGTCTATAGAAAAATAATAACATCAAATTTATGGGACTTTTTAAAAATGAAGTTAAAATGGTCAATAACGGTATTATGTAATTTGTGGGGAATGGTGCAGTTAGTAATCAGTGTTAAAATATAAGACTTGTATTTTTTCTAGAGGGAGTGGGTTTTAAGATATTGATTAACTTTGTTGACTATACATAGAAAAAAAAACACAAAAACTCTCCCTACACACAGTAAAATCCTACAATATATAGTATTTACAAGAGACACACTAAAATATAAGGGCACAGAAATACTAAAAAAGACGGAAAGTGGAAAAAAGATATCACTGGCAATACGAACTAAAAGAAGCTGGAATGACCTTGGTAAAGTAAGACAAAATAGATCTAAGCCAAAGGCATCATTAGAGATAGAGAGTCAAGACGTAACAGCTTCAATGCACCAGAAATATATACGAATTCTCAACTTGTGTTCACTGAATATACATAAAGCAAGTTTGACAGAATTATAAGGGAGAAAGTGTCAAATCACCTTTCTCTACTATTGTTAGATCAAGCAGACAAAATCAGCTGGGATATTAAAGATCTAAACAAAGCAATTAAAAAATTTTACTAAATGGACACAAAGAGAATTCCCGATTTCAAAATTAAAGAATACACATCCTCTACAAGCATGCATGGAACATCTACATAAACTATTCATGTGCTAAACCATAATTAAAAGACTAAACAAAGTTCAGAGAGTCGATATCACACAACCGAGTTGGTAGACCACTATGCAAATCGTTTATACATAATTTGCTAACAAAATGATAAAAATGTAAAAACACCTACATTTGATCATTTTAAAACACACTTCTAAAACCTTTCTGGGTCAAAAATAAAATCACAGTGAAAATTTAAAAGACTTAAAATGAAAAGAAAATGCAGACTTGTAAGATATGCTGCCAAAGTAATAACTTGGAAGAAATTTTAATAGCCTTAAATGCTTACAATGTTAAAGAAGAAAACTTGAAAATTAACGAGCTAAAATTTCAACTTAATATGATAGAATAGGAACTAGAATAAACCTAAAATGCAGAGGGAAAGAGACAATGAATATAAAGCAAAAATGAATGAAATTTTAAAACAAGATTCAATTTTTACATGTTTGGTTCTTTGAAAAGTCTAATAAAATAGGTAGAACTCTGAAAAGATTAATGAAAATGGGATGCAAATATAAAGAGCATCAGGAGTAAATAAAAGGGGGAGATAATCATATATACAGCAGAAATTAAAACATATTAGAGTACTATGAAATTTAAGGCAACACTTAGAAACATCAGACCTAGAACCTACTACATGTAAATTTTTATCAAACAGCCAAGTAACAGAAGATGACATTCTTATAAAATAAATCTAGTAGTGAATAAAAAGACATCATGTCCAAGTTGAGTTTATTCCAGCAATACAAAACTGGTTTATCCTTAGAAAATCTTAAAGTTTTACTTATCACCTTAACAAATTAAAGGAAAAAGAAAAGATCATCTCAAGAGATTAAAAAATTGACAAAATTCAATATAAGTTTCTTATTAATAATAAAACTTAGTAACTAAAAATATAAGAAAGCCTCTTTAACCACATAAAAGATAGCTACCCAAACCTACAGACCATATCCTTCTTAACGGTGAAATGTCAGAAGCATTTGTTTCAAAGTTAGGAGCAAGATAAGTCTGCCCAGTATCAGCACTCTAGTAGAAATTCTAGTCCTATATTGACTAATATAGTAGCCACTATGAGCAGTTATGAGCATGTGGCTCTGAGCACTTGAAATATGGCTAGTCCAAAGTGAGATGTGCTGTAAAGGTTAAATGCACACTAGCTTTTGAAGATTTAGTACCAAAAAAAGTTAAATATCTCATTAATAATTTTATATTGATTACATGCTGAAATAACAATATTGGGTTAAATAAAGCATATTATTCCAATTAATTGCACCTGTTTCTTTATATGTTTTAAATGTGACTACTACAAAACCTACGTACCTCATACCTGTTAGAATGGCTATTAGCAAAAAGACAAGAAATAACGTGTTGGCAAAGATGTGTAGAAAAGGGATGTGTAGATGTGTAGAAAATGCAACCCTTGTGCATTGTTGGTGAGAATGTAAATCGGTGTAGCCACTGTGCCAAATACTGTAGAGGTTACTCAAAAAATTGAAAATAGAACTACCATATGACCCAGCCATTCCACTTCTGGGTATTTATCTGAAGGAAATGAAAACACTAACTCAAAAAAGATATCTGCACCCCTATGTTATTTGCATCATTATTTACAATAGCCAAGACATGGAAACAACCTAAGCATCTACCAATGGATGAATAAAGAAAATGTGGTATACATATACAATGAAATATTGTTCAGCTATGAAAATGAAGAAAATCTTGCCATTTACAACAACGTGGATGGACCCTGAAGACATTATACTAAGTGAAATAAGTAGACAGAGAAAGACAAATACCGTATGATCTCACTTATATACATGGATTCTTAAAAAGCAAACAAACTCAGAGATACAGAGAACAGATTAGTGGTTGTCAATCTACTGGACAAAATGAGTGAAGGAGGTCAAATGGTACATACTTAAAAGTCACTGGACGTAATGTACAGCACAGTGACTATAAATAATAATACTGTATATTCGGAAGTTGCTAAGAGAGTTGTTCTTAAAAGTTCGCATCACAAGAAAAAAAAATTTTAACTATGTGTGGTGATGGATGTTAACTAGACTAATTGTGATCATTTTATAGTATTATATATATAGAATCATGTAGTACACCTGAAACTAAAATAATGTTATAGGTCAATAACACCTCAATAAAAAATTCTGAATAAAAATCATAATCAAAAAAAGAACAGAATGCAGAAATGGAGATATATATATATATATATATATATATATATATATATATATGAGTTTAAGACAAAGACAGCATGACAAAGAAGGGAAAAGGATGGTCTTTTCAAATATTAGTGCTGAGCCAATTAATTAGCTGCCCCCAGATGGAAAAAATTACTCTTGATCTCTACCTCATACCATATTAAAAATAAATAAATAAGATGGATTGTAGCTCTAAATGTAAATGGTAAAACAGTTTCTAGAAAATAACATAGGAGAATATCTTGAGGATAGGCAAAGATTTCTTAAACAGAACACAAAAGCATTAACTTTAAAGGAAAAAATGAACAAACTTGACCTACATCAAAACTGGAAATTTATGTTCATTAAAAGATAGCAGTAAAAGAATGAAAAGATAAATCACATTGTGAGAGGAGATGTTTATAATACATCAAAGAGCTTATTTAAGGAATATTTAAAGAACTCCTAGAATCAATAAGAAAAAGACAGACAACTGAATAGAAAAATAGGCAAGAGACTTGAACTGGTATTTTACAAAATAATATATCCCAATAGCAGGTCTGTCTGCTTTTCTATCTATCTATGCTCAGTCTCATTGTTAACAAGGGAAATGTAATTTAAAACCACAATGAAGTAACACTACACACCCACCGAGATGGCTAAAATAAGAAAGACTGACGAGTAGATTTAAATGTAAGTGATGGATGGAATTTGGAGCAAATGGAACACTGATACATAGCTGGCAGGTGTGAAAATAGGTACAACCACTTTGGGAAACTGGTAATATCTACTAAAGATGAACATACACAAACCAACCAGCAGTTTTATTCCTAGGACTACCCTCAACAGAAATGCAAACATTTGTGCACCAAAAGGATATACATAAGAATGTTTATAGTTGAATATTACAGTCTCCAAATGAAAACAACCTAAATGTCTATCGATAGAAAAATAGAATGCCATATACTCATGCAATGAAATACTACATAGCTATGAAAATGAGCGAACTTCCATTAAACTCAACATGGATGAATCTCACAAATACAACCAGAAATAAAAGCCTACGTAGCATATAATCTCATTTATATAAAGTTCTAAATGGGCAAAAGTAACTGACACTGTTAGAAATCTATACACTAGGCGTCTTTGGGGAGAAGAATGAGGGTATAATTAGGAGGTGGTTTGAAAGGGGATTCTAGAATGCTAGTAACGTTCTATTTTTCTTTAATCTGGATGGAGGTTACTCATCCATTATTTTGTGCTAATTCATCAAGTAATACAATATTTACACTTTCTCTCTGTATGCTACACTTCATTTAAAAGATTAATTCTTGGCGGTTAAAGATGTAAATGTGCAAAACGAAACTTTTATACTTTAGAAGAAATTATAGGAAATTGTCTTGATGACCTTGAGGTAATAAAAGACTCCTTAAACCCAAAAATCACAAACCGTAAAAAATATATATATAAATTTGAATACATTAAGAACTTCTGTTCAAAGGACTTCATAAAGTGAAAAGGCATACTACAAACTAGGCAATAATATTGATAATATACATAGCCAATAAAAGATTAGTATGCAGAGTTCATAAAAAGCTCCAACAAATAAGTATAATACAAACAATCCAATGGAAAAATGGTAAAGGGAATTTTATAGAAGTGGTAATACGTATGACTAATAAACGTATCAAAGAGTACTCAGCTTCAAATTAAAACCACAATGAACTAACATTTACACGCACTCTAGTAGAAAAACTGAAGCAGTATGTAATATCAAATGATGACAAAAATACCGATCAGTGAGATTTTTTACATGCTGCTGGTGGGAGGGCAAATTGGAACAACTGTTGTGGAAAGTCATGGTACATCAACTTGTAAAGTTGAACATGTGTCTCTTCCATGATTCGGCCATTCCACTCCAGTGGAAATACTATACATGTCCTGTGCACATGTATAAAAATGTCCACAGTAGCACTGTTCATGCTGGCAAAAAAAAAAAAAAAATACCTGGGAACAAACCTAAATGCCTCTCGAGAGGAGACTAGGTAAACTGTAGGGCTTCACACGTCTAAATTTTATGCATTCATGAAAATGAACAACAGTTATACACAGAACATGGATACTCTTAAAACAACACTGAGTGAAAAAACATAATCCAGACAAGACTCCCTACAGGATTCCATTTTTATAAAGTTCGTAGACTAACAAAACTAACAACACATTGTTTAGGAAAACGTACATATCTAGATAAGCTGATGTGGGATCTGTTTTGTTTTAAAATACAGGAATATAAGCCCCACCTCTCACCCCGCCAAAAAAAAAATCACTATAGTAATTACCTCTGAGGGTAAGATGGGGAAGGTGGAGGCTGGGACTGGGGGGATACAAAACAGTTTCAAAGATACTCCAATGTTTTATTTTTAAGTTGGCTAGTAGATTCACAGGTGTCTATTTTGTTTCATAATTTGCTTAAATGTTATATAATGCTTTTACATGAATCCCATAACAAATGACCAAAAAAACTTCTTAAAATATACGAGTTCTAACATTTCCCTTGCAAACTGCTCAAGAGATACTCTCTCCCTGGGGAGCTATCTACATCTGATAACTCTCAAATCCCACTTTCTCTTTAGCTCAGACCCCCTTCACCTCTCCCATCAAAGGTATTCCTCCAAAAGCCACCTAGGGAGTGACAGCAGCAAATATGTGCCCCAAGGGCACATCCCTCCAGAGAAACATGTTCCAAAATGAGCAAAACTGTCAGAATCAACTTTGTCAGAATTCCGGAGAAGAGTCAAAGGTTTATAAGCAACAAAGCAAAGAGTGAATCAAAAAAGAGGAAACGGGAAGATGGTAGGTCAACTTTGCAGCTTTTTTACTTGTCCACCCAACTCTCTGGCTCTGCCGTCATCTTGGTGACGACAGCCCTCATTCCCAGTGTGGGCCTCCAGTCCCTGGCTGCGTAGGGAGCAGAGCACACCTTGTTCTCAAAGAATCGTGTTTGTGTTGACCTATCTGGGGACAAGCTGAAGGACTGACTCAGACTCACTCACTCAGGGTGGAAAAGCAGCTAAGTAGAGGACATTCCTAGAAAACAATGAAAGGCTTATGAACAACCCGCTGTCACCTGAGGCAAAAGATGACAGGTAAGGTGCACAAAAGATATGCTGGAAGTCTGGCGAGAGAGATTCTTTGGAAAACTAGTATAGTGGAAAGCTACCGTATATACCGGGGAATTTAGAAAGCCAAAGTGCACACCCAGGACAGGATGTGAGAAGACCCCGAAATGTCCCCCGGGCTGATCTTCAGGTTCAGTGCAATGAGGAAGTGAAGGCTAAGGGAGACTGTAAGTAGGCTAGCTCGGCTTTAAAGGAATGTCCTAATACAGGGCCACTCTACAAAGACTGGGAGATTTGGGGTTATTTGGTGGAGGAGAAGGTGGGGTCCAGGTATTCAAGGCAACCTCTGTCCAAGTACTAGCTGACCCCAAGCTGAAGTAACAGACACTTCAGAGATCAACCACGACAAAGATACGGAAAGGAGACCCACACGACTCTGGCCAACTGATTTTAGAAAGGGATGCCAAGACCATTGAACAGGGGAAGAACAAGTATCTTCAACAAATGGTGCTGGCCCACTGGATACCGACATGCAAATGAATAAAGCTGGACTCGACTCACACCATCTACAAACTCAAAATAGACCAATGGTCAAAATACAAGAGCTAAAACTAAAACATTCTTAGAGCAAAATATAGAATAAAATTTCATGATCTTGGATTTGGCAATAGATTCTTAGATATAACACCAAAAGCACAACCCACCACCACCACCACAACAAAAAACAGGTAAGTTGGACTTCATGAAAATTAAAACTTTTGTGAATCAAAGGACATCATCAAGAAAGTGAAAAGATAACCTACAGAGTGGGAGAAAATATTTGTGAATCATACACCTGATAAGGGTCTAGTATATACTGAACAGACCTTTGGGGTATGTAACTAGGAGTGGAATTACAAACGGCTAACAAGCCCGTGAAAGATGTTTCACATCTTTAGGCATTAAGGAACGCAAATCAAAACCATGGTAAGCTATCTCTTCACACCCTCTAGGATGGCTGTAATTAAAAGTACAGAAAATAAGTGTTAGTGAGGATGTAGAGATATTAGAACCCTCGTACCTTGCTGGTGGGAATGTAAAATGGTATAGCAACTGTGGAAAATGGTTTGGTGGTTTCTCAGAAAGTTAAAGAAATACCACATGACCCAGCAATTCTACTCTTAGGTATACATCCAAAAAAATTGAAAACAGGTACTCAAACAAATACCTATACATGAATGTTCTTATCAGCACTCTTCACAATAACCAAAAGGTGGAAACATTCAAATGTCCACGAACACACGAATAAAAAAAATGGGGTACATACACCCAAGGAACATTATTCAGCCATGAAAATAAATGAAGTACTGATTCATGCTATAACATGGATCAACCTCGGAGTCATCATGCTAAGTAGCCAGACATCAGAGGTCACATGTTGTATGATGCCATTCATATGAAATATTAGGAATGGGTACACCCACAGAAACAGAAAGCAGATTGGTGGTTGCCAGGGCCTGAGGGCAGGGGAAAATGGGAATAGCTGCTTAATGGGTGTGGAGTTTTCTCTTGGGGTGATACGAATGTTTTGAAATTTGACAAATTACACAACACCGTAAATATACTTAATACCATATTTCAGTCGTAGTTTATTGACTTTAAAATAATTGTATGTTGTTTATGTTAAATTGAATTTCACCTCAACCTGAAAACAAACCAAAAACCCGTGGCCACAAATTATCTTCAACCCCTTTTCTCCATCATCGCTCACACCCCATCTGGCACTGACTCAAAGCAGATGCTACCTCCCCTTTGGAATGTGACCCTCTTCTCCTCCTTTCCTCACCACTGTCCCTGCCTTAATTCAGGACTATCACTTCTCACCACTAATTACAAAGTGTCCCAGATAATCTCACTGCCAACAGCACTGTTCTCCATAGCTAATCTCTAAATTGCTGCCAGATCCCTCTTTCCAAAATGCAAATCTAATCATATAATTTTTCTACTCAAAATCCTCCCGTGTTTCCCTATAGTTTTTAGGACAAAGTGAAAGTCCTTATCCTAGCACAAAAGGTCTTCCCTATTCTAGCCTCTTCCTATCCCTCTGGCCTCATCTCCTGCCATTCCTTGTCTTTTCCCCAATATACAAAGGGTATACTCTTCCTATTTTAAAGACCTATGCTGCTTAAGGGGTGTTCTTTCTCTAAGCGGGAAATCCTTTCCCAAGTGAGTAACTTCCCTCAAAATTCAACTAAATGTCTCATCCTCTAGAAAGGGTTATATTCCCCAGCTCCCAATTCACTACTTTCACAGCACACCAAGCATTTATCAGAGCACTTATGACTTCCCACTTAATTGGCTGACTTTCCCATAGACTAGATAACACCCTAGGGCAGGGGCCATGACTTTATCATATTTATTTCCCTGGTATCTCGCTCAGCAAATGTTCATCTATTCAGCCCTTTACTCAGTCAGGCAAACATAAAATAATTCACAGATCTGCTCACCCTTTGCTACTTGATTGTTAGGTCTTCATGGCTGGCCAATATCTGAGAAAATAATTAGCAACTTGTTTATGCAACGTTTCTGCCTAGTAATCCCTCCACAGACTAATTAAAACAAGAGCTTCTGACTTGATTAATGCATTTAATACATGAAGGAATATTTTCTAATCCTTCTTATTAAAAAAAACTGCTCTAAGTCAATCTAAGGAAATGTAAATCTTTTTCTTATTAAATAAGGCCACCATCGAGGTAAAATCCCTTAATTAGCTTTGAGATGAACAAGGTAAATATAAAAATTTAACTAATGGTTCTCTCCCTCACTGGAAACAACAACTCGGTTTTGGCCTGTGGAGTTGGATATCGGTTATGCTTACTCTTGCACCACTAGCTACCAACTCCCCGGGCACACTGCCGTGTTCTTAGCCTCACCAAAATCACCTGGATGCCATTAGATACTATGCTAGAAACTAGATTCTTTCAGAATATTTTTCAAAGGAAGTATTCTCTACTCTTGTCTTTTACTTGTGTCTGCTGAAAACACTTGACATCTAAGAATGTTACGACAATCTGCATTTGAAGGTACCCAGGGAAGCCCAAGATAAGCAGGGATATACCTCTAGACTGCCTTGATGATTAGGGGTAAACTGATATTTGGAAACTTACTTCCCATAAAACAGTACTTGAATGACAAACTATAGTTACGTGTTTTCACTGGTAATGGGGTTTAGTTTTACTCTATGTGTTCTAATCCAATCGAATTCTGCCCACTTAACAACATCTACAGATTTCCAACACTTGAAAGAATGACACAATGCTATTAACGGACTTATTTTCTTACAGTCAAGACTGATTTTTCCTAAAGCTATTTCTGCTGACCCAAAACATGTTCCCCATTTTCATTAGTTTATAAATTCCCAGAAAAGACGTCAGACAAATATTTTCTCAATGCCAACAAGTCTTGTGTTTTGCTTAATTAATTCATTTGTTTTACATCATACAGAGCTGGAATTAGCAATTACTATTTCCATCTTCACATGGGCAGCTAGAAAGCCCACAGCTAATTGATGGCCCACTTCTAGGCTTCCTTATATGTTGCCTGGGTAATATTTTCATTCTGAGCCCCATCTTATCCTTTTTAATGTATATACTTTTGACATATACTTAATTTTATTTTGTCATGCTGGACATATTTTTGTAAGCTTCCTTTAACTCCTTCTGGAATATACTCCTAGAAAAACTTTATATACACACTTGACTAATTATTAGCCAGTCTGCTTCCCAAATGATACAGGAGCCAGACCTAATCAGTCTTATTCCAAAGCTGTTCAGCAATCCACGTATACATTCTTGTTTGACTATATATCCATTCCCCATATAAACCATTCTATACCTTGTTTTTCATTCTCTTGGAGCCACTGCAATTTATCTCACTGTCAACAAGCAACATTTCTACCTAAATTTCAGAGATGAGGGCTTCCCTGGTGGCGCAGTGGTTGAGAGTCCGCCTGCCGATGCAGGGGACATGGGTTCGTGCCCCAGTCCGGGAAGATCCCACATGCCGTGGAGCGGCTGGGCCCGTGAGCCATGGCCGCTGAGCCTGCGCGTCCAGAGCCTGTGCTCCGCAACGGGAGAGGCCACAGCAGTGAGAGACCCGCATACCCCCCCCAAAAAAAAAAAAAAAAAAATTTTCAGAGATGATAAAGTCTCGATCAATTAAATTCCCTCTCTCTCCTCCCCACACTGCATCTTAAAATTTCTAAATTATAATCTCAACCAAAAGAAAGAAAGGGCTTCCCTCTGGGTTCTTAATGCTAAAACTTGCTCAGTTCTTTCCTATAGCCTTACTTTATCTCATATATTTAATGGTGTCTCCTCTGCTGGCTTCTTTCTTTGCCAGAAGTTTTATTAAAGAACATCTCACCCTCTGCCACTGTCATTTTTCAGGCAGTACCAGTGGTTCCTGCAGTAGGAACCTGGAAGGGATAAGGATTTGGAACTAGAAACTGGGGGGTGGGGAACCAACAGTGGGCAGTGATGGAAAATTTAGCAGGGATAAAACAGATAAAACCCTGAGAGGCAAAGGTAATAATAAGGCAGGAGGTTAGTCTCAGGGAGTTTCAGCATCAATTAACAGATGCCCCAACTGATGGGACACTGCAAATGTTATACATCAGAGAAAGTCCGCCTCTGAGTTTCATGAATAGGCCTAGAGTTATCAAAGGACTCTGCAAAGCGAAATAAAAGTAGCCCAGGTACACAAATTGGGGCACAAGGTGGGGAGCTGATCATAGGAACAAAGCCGTACACCAATTATACATACTACTAAACAACAAAGCATCAAGTTAGCAACAAGTATCCCAACTGCTCAATCTGCCAGTATTGAACTGGACCTCTTTAAATCTGCCCTAAGGTCAGACTCAGTTCCAGAGGCTGGAATGAGGAAGGAGTGGGCATACTAGTCAGGGTTCAAATGGAACAGATGAAAGAAAATGATCACAGGTGTGACAGGCAGGATAAAATGCAGGGAAAAGGGACTCTGAATGTGAAATGATGAGTCTAGCATAGTAAAAAACAACAAACTTCTTAATAAGCACGTTAAGCGTATCAAAGCCATAGGAATTTACAAATATATTGAAACTGTGTGTGTGCCTGGGGGGGGGGAGAGAAAGAGGGAGAGGGAGAGGGAGAGGGAGAGGGAGAGAGCGTGAGCTCTAACACATGCACGGTGGGGTGAACTCCATTGAAATGACTCCCAGTGTCACCAATGATCTTTATACTCAGCAGCCAACTGTTAGTACTTAACTTACCTAAAGTTTTGCTCCCACAGCCCTGTAGATCAAATGAAACAAATGTCTCTCCAATTTGCCTTTATATGCAACAAAAACTAGATATGTAACCACCCAAGAAAAGGTGTGTCAATTTATCTTTCTGGCATATGGTTAATTTCCATTTACCATCTCTTGCTCACTAAAAACTTTGCTCTCTCATAGTTTCAATATGATATTTATAAATTTATGTAACTTTGATACAGGTAAATGCTTATTAAGAAGCATTTTTTTTCCCTATGTACAACCCTCCTTTCAAATGCTCCATGCTTTTCTGACTGATGACTAAGTTGCTGATTTTCCAAGTCCCATCTCAGTCCCACAGACACAAGTAACTGGATACTTGTTTGAGATGGAAAACACTTTCAGATAACCTTTAACTTCTCTCAGGCTGAAAAACCCTCTACCTCTAATTAAATCCTCTCTTTTTTTCAGAGTCTAACAACAGTAATAATTAACACTTTCAAGCCCTGTTCCACATGATTTATTTCTCATTTAATCCTCAACCAGGGTTCCTTATTGGAACCACTACACACGGAAAATTGTCTGAGGCCTGTTTTCTCAAATCTCCCAAGGATGGTTCGTAACTAGTGCCATTCCAGATGTGTAGGAGAGAAGTCAAGTCAATATAGAAATAGATGCCTGAGGTCATCAGGGCTGAATTTTCTCAAGAAACCCTTGTTTAGAAAGGCCACAAGTCAACAATCCCAGTAGGTAAGTTTTATTACCCCCATTTGACAGATGAGAAAACTGAGGCAGAAATTGCATTACTTGACCAAAGTCACATTGCTAGTTAAGTAGTGGAACCAGGATTCAAATCCAGGCAGTCAAGCTCCAGAGTCCTCACTACTGCAGTAAGTCCAACCCAGTCGCTCTGAATCCACTTAGCTCTTCCTTCCTATGTAAGCAATACTTTATGACCTAATCCTTAATGATTTACTATTTTTATAATTATTTCACACACATACATACTTTTCACAACAAAACTGCAAGCTGTTTAAAATAAGGACCACAGTGAACTCCCCTTGTATTCCCACAGCCCTAGGCTCACAAAAAAAAAAATTCAGAATGTTTAACCGATCATTACAACTAAGTGTAGCAATAAGAAATCAAGAAACAAGGAGTGAATTCAAATAGTCGAGACTAACTTACTTGACACAAGATTTGCTTGAGCCAAAGTATAGTCATCAGTCGTTAGAGACACGCTAATATGTGCATATTGAACATAACGAAATTTGAAGATAAAAATATAGAAAAAATGCACACAGCACAGACATATCTACAATCAATAATTTTTAAATTATCATAGAATTACTAATATGAAGGTTGTTTTTTCAGCAATTTTACTTCCTAGCTCCTTTGGAGAGTTTCTAATGGACCCACACAAGATACCTTAAAGTACACAGGAAAAACAGAGGGCAGCGAGGTGATATGATAAAAGGTGAAAGTCTCTAGAAATCTGCTGGGGCTCTATCTTGTTATATATGAATCTAGACTAGAGTTAACATGGCAGAAGAAAAAGGAAAATAAATGATTTCCAACAAACTCCAGGATGCCACACATTAATACCTTTAAATTTTCATATTGCCATTGCAACTAAGTTTGTAAAACAACTATTTTCCCAAGAATTTTCATCAATTGGGGGGGGGGGGAGAGGTGAAATCCAGAATGTAAAAATCTTTCAGTATTTACAACTCTAAAGCAGAGAGAGAAGAGTTTACAGCATAAACTCTCAGTGTTTCAACACTAACTAAGGTTATAAAGACAAATGAGACAGAAACAGAGGGTAAGACTTGGCAAGTGGATGAGGCCACTCTACAGTTGATGAATATTTCATTACAATTACCTGATACCTTTCCTCCTTTTACTTAAATACTGATCCATTACAAAACCTAGTTTTATAGATTCTTAAATATATCTATGTTTTTGACTAGAAATACTTATAACACTTTAACATTAAAAATTTTAAATAAGTTCATAACAAAATTAGGAGACATTAACTGAATAAATCTCACAGCATATTAACATTAAAAGATGGAAATTTAGTTTTTTACTCTATTAAATATGTAAGATAATATACCTAGATTTTATTATAAATAATGATTAGTTCATGGGAATTTGAGCCCCTGGGTTCACTGGCATTGCAAGTGGTTCTCTGGCTGATGCTTCAAGGTCCTGTAAAATCTACACAGAAAAAAAAGCTGCTTTACCTGATCATCACCAAATATTTTAAAGTGAGGAAAATAACTTTACTTTCTTGGGGCATTTAGCCAGGTTTCTATTTACTGGTGAAAATGCAATTTTTCTTCTCTGGAGCCAGAAAAATTAAGCCCATACTTAATGGATAGTTCTTCCCTTTTTCCCATCAGAACCAAACATTACTCTGTAGTTTACCTGTGGTCTCGTTTTAGAGCTACTTTAAGTTCCTATTAAAAGTCTCAAGCAGATTGATAAAATTTCAATGAAATGTCCAATGATAATGTTTCTTTAAAACCCTATAAATAATACTACCTGGTATGATTTCAAATATTTAAGCCTGAAACATTGTTACCACAATTCACAATTATCATACAAGACCAACAGCAAATATTAGTCCTGGATATCTCTTATTCAATTCAATACTCAAAAACACTATTTAAAAAAAAATTTTTTTTAAAAACACTATTAAATGTATCTTGAAAAAGTCAAATGCATACATAAGTTAAAATCCCAGGATGGAGCCTAAAACTAGTGTTCTTGAAAGAAAATTATACGTAAGCGACTAGATCTACTCTGGGGTGCTTTCACTTAGAAGGCTGTCTCTATTGCACGCAAATTGTTGTCCAACATGATTCTTAGTTGTTGTTGTTGCTTTTTAATTTAAAACACTAAAGCTTATGTTTTAAGAGTTTTAGTGTTCAAAGGTTCACCATTTCATCATTTTTGTGTGATTCTGTTTAGAATATATTTTTTTTAAGTACAGTTGGGTTTTTTTCCAAACCATGTAATTAAACAAGGAAACAGTATACTTTACTACTAAATTATTCCAAAAAAACTCTGTGACCGCACATTATGACTGTTGAAACTCCCCTGTACAAGTTTAAACAATCTTATTTCAAAACCCAAAGTAGCTGTTATTGGACAACTGGATTTTTCAATAAATTTCCATTTCATTCAGTAAATAACTTATTAAATGCCTACTAAGTATAAGGTAACTTGATAGATTCTGTGGGGCATTCCAAATAGGAATAAGATATCCCCTACCCTTAGGGAGCTTATGGAACAGGATAAATCTTTTTTAAACATGTGATAATAGCAAACATCTATATTGTACTAGGCCGTGTTTTAAACATATAGTAATAAGTCGCTTATTCCTCACAACAACCCTGTGAGCTAGGTACTATTACTGCTCACAATTTACAGATGAGAAAAATGAGGCTCAGAGAGGTTAAGTAATCAGCTCAAGGTGTAGAACTTGTAAGAGGTGGAACTGGGATGAGAAGGCAGGCAATGTAGGTCCAGAGTCCATTCTTTTAACCATTCTGCCTGTGATGACTCAAAAAAATGATCAAGGCAGGGTGTGGATGAGTGGCAGTTTTCTTTAAAGTATAAAATACACACACACACATACATGGATTGAGTTTCCAAAAGATCACATCCAATTGGGTAGAATTTGAAATGTGGTCCCAGGATAGGTAAGCTTCAGGGAAGAGTGAAGTGGGAATTCTAGGTAAAGAGGATGCATAAGAATATGCAGGGGGTTATGTGAAGGTAGGTAGCATTTTTAAAATATGAGTAAGTAGTCAGCTAGAAGAAAACAGTAGGAAGCCACTAAAGATTTCTGAACTGGGTTGAGAGGGAGTGTTTTAGTAAGATTAATCTTACGACTGGGAAGGAGGCAGGTAGGCTTGGAGGCTACGTAGTCAATAAGGTATCTCCCACGAATAGTCCAAAGAGCTAGTAACAGCCTGGACTACGGTGGTGACAATGGGGGTGGAAGGAAAAAGAACAAAAAAGCAAGACATATTACAGAATCAGAGATTACAGAACTGGATAACCCAGAGCGTCTGCTATGAACCAGGCATTGCAGACTCAGGGGCAAGCAGGTGGGGGGCATGAGAAAGGGGAGTCAAAGTGAGTAAGCTTTGGGAGCCTAGATGATGGGAACATCAGGACCATCATTAATAGAAGCTCCAAGCTCAGGAGAAGGAGCCCATGCAGAACACGAGGCAGTCAGTCAGCCACACAGGACGGGGCAAAGGGAAAGAGGCCAAGGCTGGAGATAAAGATTTGGAGTCGTCGGCAGAGTTTAGAGTTTAAGGACTGTGGCAAATGCTCCAGTAGTTAAGTTGACAGAAAGGAACAGAACTAAGGAGAAAACTTCTACGTACCTATACATAGCTCACGGGAGGAGCGGTAAATAGCCAAGAAATAAGATAAAAAGAGCAGAAGTAAGGAGTAAACCAGAGTAGTGCAGTGTCAAAATAAGGCAGGCTCAAAAAGGAGTGAAAGACCAAGCTTAGAGAGGCCTAAAAAGGCAACGACTCAGACTAATGTTATACTGAAGAACTAAGGATCTGAACTCCTTTCAAAATTTTACACTCAAAGTAAATATCTCATGTAGTGGTAGGGGATTAAGAGGTACAAACTACTATGTATAAAATAAATAAGCTACAAGGATATATTGTACAACACGGAGAATATAGCCAGTATTTTATAATAACTATAAATGGAACATAATCTTTAAAAATTGTGAATCACTATGTTGTACACCTGAAGCTTATATAATACTGTACAACTCTACCTCAAAAAAAAGCGAAAAGTAAGTATCTTATATTAAATTATTTTTTAACGCTTACAAAGTCTAATCATGTAGGTATTGATGTTATTCCCCTAAAGCCAAGATAGGAAACTTCAAGTTCACGAAATACTATAGAACTGTAACTCCTCACACTGGAGAAGATAATAGTATGCTGAAAACAGAGGAAGTCATAGCTCCCTGTGATGTCAATCTCACTCGGTGCTCGGTAATTTAAAATACTATTTCATATAACAAAACTGTATTATGGAGTGAAATAAGACTTCACGGAAATTTCACACTTGCCTCGAGTTCATTCAGGTTTGTTTCTCCAATTCCCCCATTTGCCTTCATTCTCCCTTATCTTTATCTTTGTCCTCAAAGAGCCTTATAACTCAGTATAAGAAATGCTTAACATAGGGGAAGGCAAAAGATGCTACAAAAGCATGTAAGAGGGGCCTTCTCCCAGTCTTGGGGAATCAGAAGCAACGACACAGAGGAATCACACGACCTTTTATCTGGGACACCAAAATAATAAATGCCAAAAACGTGCATAAAACTCTCAAGTTTCACCTATGCCCTAAAGTTATAATGGATTTGGAAGGAATTAAACTAAAAGCATGATGTTGACAAAACAGTGCCTGCAGTCAGGAGAAACTGACAAATGTTTTGTTTTTTATTTCAGTACTTTTAATGACTGCATGTCCTACGTCCTATTCTTCACGTGTAAAATAGGCATATGAATTACCTTTCTGAATTCACTAACTCCTACATAATTAAAGTTCATTTAACCTCATTGGGATGTTCAAAGACAGTTGACAGTGAACTTTGGAGATTCACAGGCAAACTATATTTAGCCTGGGGTTAGCTAGCTTGGTTAAAGTATGATATTAATGAACCCATTGTTCTGAGGTTTATACATTCTGATAAGTCTCACTTTTCCATGGAGTAAACCTGGCAAGTTATTTTCAGTTGTGCTGCAGATGGTCACAACGTGGATTTAGTTAAAAAGAAGAGAGAGAGATTGAGAAAAAGGAAATAAATCAAGATAACAGTGCCGCCTGGATTAGACATCCAGCGTCCCAACACATGTCCCTGCTTCTACTCTTCTTCTAGAATCCATTTTTCCCCATCCAGTAGCCAGTGTTATCTTTCAAAAAACACACATAAGACTATGTTGCTCACTGCAGTAGGAACCTAACTCCCATGGGCCCCACAGCATCTGGCCCCTGCGACTTCATCGCACACCAACGCCCCCTTGCCCCTCATACCCAGCCACCAGGCCTCCCTTCCATTCCTTGAGCAAATCAAGCTCCTTTTCCAGCAGAGCCTTTGTACTTCCTGTGCCCTCTGCCAATACAGAGAGAAAGAGATAAACACACAGCCCCCATGCTCAAGGAGCAAAGTGTCTCGTTGAAAAGAACAAACCATAGAACTATCTCATGAGGCCCCATGTGATGAGCATAAGTTGGCAGACGAGCACCAGTCTTAGCAGAACAAATTAAGTTTAGGGAAAACTGAAATTAACGCTAATAAGCCATATTCATTGAGGGACTCTAAATTATTAGTAACAACCTAAGACCCAATGTAAACTAGAAATCTCAGCTTCTGCACATAGCATGCTTCTACATCCATAGAAGCCAGCAAATCTCCACAAAGTTATTACAAAAATGGGAACCAGGGGCTTCCCTGGTGGCGCAGTGGTTGAGAGTCCACCTGCCGATGCAGGGGACATGGGTTCGTGCCCCGGTCCGGGAAGATCCCACATGCTGCGGAGCGGCTGGGCCCGTGAGCCACGGCCGCTGAGCCTGCGCATCCGGAGCCTGTTCTCCACAATGGGAGAGGCCACAACAGTGAGAGGCCGGCGTACCGCAAAAAAAAGAAAAAAAAGAAAAAAAAATAGTGACCAAAAGAATGGTTCACTAACAATAAGAATGCTACACGCAATCCCAGTGAAATTTTAAAGCCAACATTACTACGCTAGCAGAGTTGTAAAAATGACCAAGAGGGTAGGATGACAGTGTTTCACAACAATATGAGTGTACTTAATGCTACTGTACACTTAAAAATGGTTAAGGTGGTAAATTTTATGTTATGCGTAGTTTACCACAATTTCAAAGTGGGGGCAGGAGTAGGAAAGTGTCAGTACATCTTTAACGCTAAAAAACCTGGACATCCTTGCCCTGGCAAATCATAAAAGCTAAGAGGGTTATGCTCTAAGTTTATTAACTCATGATAGAGTAAGAATTTGCAAATGCTCATTGAATTAATTACTAGAACTAAAAGAGGAAAAAAAGAAGATACTCAAAAGAACATAATTGTACTTTTAATATGTTTATCTTCATTAATAATCAAAGCACACATTAAAACAAATCAAATTAGAAAATTAGCAAAAAAAGGTAAACAATAATAATCTGAGGGAAATGAATACACTCACACACTGCTAGTGAAAGTAGAGTCAAGGCCCTTTTGCCTCCAGTAACCTAAAAACACAGCCTAGGGCTTCCCCGGTGGCACAGTGGTTAAGAATCTCCCTGCCAATGCTGGGGACACGGGTTCGAGCCCAGGTCCGGGAAGATGCCACATGCCGCGGAGCAACTAAGTCCGTGCGCCACAACTACTGAGCCTGCGCTCTAGAGCCTGCGAGCCGCAAATACTGAGCCCATGTGCTACAACTACTGAAGCCTGCACGCCTGGAGCCTGTGCTCTGCAACAAGAGAAGCCACCACGGTGAGAAGTCCGCGCACTGCAATGAAGAGTAGCCCCCGCTCTCTGCAACTAGAGAAAGCCCGCGCGCAGCAATGAAGACCCAACACAGCCAAAAATAAAAATAAATTAAAAAAAAATAAAAACAACCTAGAATTACACTGTCTGAGCTACCATGCTCCCTTCTAGTCAAGAGATCAATTAAGTGTTTATACACACGTATACACGTGTTCATGTGTTTGTGTGCTAACACAAATACATGTATATGTATAACATATAAATATAATTAGATCCAGACTGTATGTGTGTAAAATACACACTACACACACACACACACACACACACACACACACATACACACACATACCTTTCAGTCATTAGAGGTAACAACTGAAATGGAAGCTAATTTTCAAAACTTAATTCATCATGTGCTATGGCCCATTTCACAAACTAATATTTATTTTCTTACACAGTGTGCACTTATCTATGACCATTACATCCAAAAAACAGGAGAGCAATCGTAATGTCATTGTTACTGTAACAAAAATTAAATTATTTCATACTCACTAAAATATTAAGGAAAAATTGAAGAAAATGAACAGTGAGCATAAATCAGAAGGTTTCCTGGAAGAACTTATTAAACCCTATAATTTCTAAGACACATCAATAACAGAAAATAAGCATTAAATTTTACACTGAAAATGTGCAGGAACATTAAATCTATTTTAAGTGTGCAGGATCTATCAAAACCTGAGCGTTTTAAAGTATTTTCCAGCCTAATGCTGTTATTTTCTTTAAGTGTCTACAAATTAAATCAATCTCATGAATATGTCAACATATTCAAAAGTAGTTTTGACAAAGAATGAAGTTAAATATCCCAGAAGAAAACGAACATCCTGCTCCAAAGTGGAGGTAAACAAATTATATGTTAATTCACAGAGTATTTCTAATTAAACAAATTGTCTCTTCCCCCTCAAAAGGGCAAAGTTAAAAACATTGCTTATTTAATTCATGGACAGTCCTAACTGTAACATCTAGCTATCAAAGTATCAAGGTTTCATCAAACCTTGCTTTAATATTTATCTAAGACCCTACAATGGTCTAATTCAGAAAGAGTTCAATAACCTCGGAAATGAAAAACTTTGAGGGAAATAAGGTGATGGAAAAAATCGTGAACTGTTAAATGAGGCTGACATTTATTTTAATTGACATGCAAATTATTTTAATCTTGAAGGACCATGAGAGAGAAAAACCCAATTTTTAAAACCATATTTTAAAATAGTGAACTCCATAATAGAGTATGAAAGATAATCTACTGATATCTGGTATAGGAAGAAAATATATTTAAAAAAATTTTTAATCTTA
Source organism: Stenella coeruleoalba (assembly GCF_951394435.1). Lineage (NCBI taxonomy): Eukaryota > Metazoa > Chordata > Mammalia > Artiodactyla > Delphinidae > Stenella > Stenella coeruleoalba. The sequence continues at coordinate 21,905,019 of NC_137164.1, read as the reverse complement.
AAAAGTTAAGTAAGACACTGAGCTGTGGTGATATTTAATATTTAAGTTGACACTGGCGCCCTCGATCTATCCCTTGGTCAGATGGTCTCATCAATTAGTGCTCAAGCTGTGTTCCATTTAAGGTTTCCTCAGTGGTAGTTCCACAAAAGTAGAGGAATTTTTAGTAGCACTTTTACTTGATCACTTTTAATGTTTTAAATTTTACCGCAGTTTATGGGCATCTGATTAAGTGAGTTTTATTAACTAAATAACACACACCAAATGGAGAAATGGCTTTAAAATATTCCTGGCAAAGGAATATAGGATTAGGATGATATTAATAACACAAACACAAGCAAATAAAAGGAAAATGGCATAGGTGAATACTTCTTCTAGCATGAACACCCTATCAACCACAAGTTGACAAGTGCACGATGATAATCAGATCTACAAAAAAAGAAGCCCCACAAAACTATCAAGAATTCATCTGAAATCTGTATGCCCACCACCAAACAGGCAATCACAGTCCTAAATATATATTGTGCTTTGATAATTGAGTATGAAGCCATCACTGTTAGCAAGATATCTAAAAGTTGAACACCCAGAACATAAAATATCTATATTTTTTAACGACATGTTTTAAGCCATGCAATACTCAATCCAGTTCGCTCAACATTTTACAACACGCACAAAATATTCCTAACAGATAGTCATGTCACATTAGGAAAATACTTTGCTCTTCCTCCTATGGCAAACATGAGTAAATATTAAAAAAAACAAAACAGCATAGTAACAAATTAAAATGCAATCCTTTATCAGTAAAACACTGCCAGAATTATAGGAAAGATTGCTTAATGTTTGAAGAAAGAAGTACTGGAGCAAATGATGTAGTCCAAAAGGTTGGATATAAGATTAAAAGACACATTTTCTTACACGTCTCAGCCTATGCTATTTGCTAGATTCTGTTTCCAATATAAAACATTGTGTTTTTGTGTGTATGAAGAATTAAAGAAAAGTTTTACTGGAGAAGATGTACTCTCCACAGCAAATTTCTTCTTTTATAAATTGTATGTGTAACTTCTGACGGAACAGCTGCTTTCACTAGAAAAGGGACTGTCAGATAAATCAGATAGCAACTCATGTGAAAATCAATGAGTCATTCCGTACGGGCAAGTTATTGCAGCAAAGGAGTTGAAATAAGAAGTGTGCACTAGTATCATCAATGTGGTTAATTTTATTTTTTTTTAAAAAATCCTTAAAAGTAGAATAATCATTAGGGTATTTTTAATGAGATAGGGAACAGCTAAAAATTCTTTTTCCTCTATTAGGCTTGCTAGCTATCTACTGTACAGAACGTTAAAGAATTGTTGAACTTAAAAGATGGGCTATAATAGACGTAGAGTCTGTCATACAGTGTGAAATCAGTCAGAAAGAGAAAGACAAATACCGTATGCTAACACATATATATGGAATTTAAAAAAAAAAATGTCATGAAGAACCTAGGGGTAAGACAGGAATAAAGACACAGACCTACTGGAGAACGGACTTGAGGATATGGGGAGGGGGAAGGGTGAGCTGTGACAGGGCGAGAGAGAGGCATGGACATATATACACTAACAAACGTAAGGTAGATAGCTAGTGGGAAGCAGCCGCGTGGCACAGGGATATTGGCTGGGTGCTTTGTGACCGCCTGGAGGGATGGGATAGGGAGGGTGGGAGGGAGGGAGACGCAGAGGGAAGAGATATGGGAACATATGTATATGTATAACTGATTCACTTTGTTATAAAGCAGAAACTAACACACCATCGTAAAGCAATTATACCCCAATAAGGATGTTAAAAAAAAAAAGGATGGGCTACGGATTTTTTCTTTTACAAAAGGAAAAGCGTTCACAATTTGCTGAGCTTTTCTGTGATGACAAGAGGTTAAGCCACCAAGCACAATCTTCTAAACACACTGAACTTGTACCTTCGATGTAAAGGGAATGTTTCAACAGTTCATGAGAGAAAGACTGCTTTTTGGGAGTAACTTCTATGGGAATTTTTGAAGATGGATGTTTCAAAACAGCTCCATCATTTTGTGATTGGTACTAAAAATGTTGAGAGAGCAATTTTTAAAAACCTCTCATTTAAAAGCCTGGAACACCCAAAAGCTTGGAAACAGAATTTTCAACCCGTTTCAAAATCTTCCAGAAGCAGCACATAAGGTTTCTAATCCATTTCTTAAAATGATGGAAATTAAAATCCCTCCCATTAGGTGCAAGGTCAGACTATTAGGGGCCAGCCAAATATCACCAAAGCCTCTGTGTAACTGCTGGATGGTATTAAAATCTTAGTATCATGATTTAGGAATCATTGCCATTTGAATCTATGTATCTTTGTGAACCAACCCTGACAGCCATTTAAAAAGTATCAAAATAAACTGACCATGGAATCCGATTCATATTGCTGTCAAAGAGATTAATCAAGATTTTTAAAAATTATGAAGCATGTTACAGATGTTTAGAAACATCCTCACCATTTTGTAATTTGTACTGAAATGTTGAGAGTGATCTAAAAAACCTCTCATATCTGCACACTCAAAATACATACTTATATTAGGGGTGAGCTTAAAAAAACTTCTGATTTATAGAGGTGAACAATAAAAAACTAATTTATGTAACAGATTTGATCCCCCATTTCCTATCAAGTAAAACTTGAATAGAAAATAAAATGAAGCCCAATTGACATATATATACACTAATATGTATAAAATAGATAATAAGAACCTGCTGTATAAAACAATAAATTCAAAAAAAAAGAAAATGAAGCTCAAAAGCAGAGCCAGTAAGTAGTATCCAATTTTTCACTGAAAAATTATCAAGATAGAATTTACATATAGATATCTCCATTCCTAGTGGAGTCTTCATGTCACAATTGAACACATTTCCAAGAATGTAAATGAGGTGTTAAATCCTTTAGGATAACTTCCTCTTCATTTTAGGTAACCTGACATATTTAGTAGACTAATGAAAAAGGTAATCTAAATTTGGCAATACCGATATAGACCTATTAAGAAACTGTATTATAGGAAGATGAATATATCTAAACAAAGGTTTCGGAATTTAGACTACTTAATTAGAAAACATGCATAAAATGTATGTTCATTCGAATAGTCCTACATCCACCACCAATACCAAGAGTTCAGAGAACAAAGAAGGTAACTGGGAGGAGGTGATTACTGGTTTGTTTTTGTCTTTAAATGCTCTTTAATTGTGCAACTAAAACAGCAAAGCTCTGGTTCATGTGAAAAGTGGAAGCAAAGCTGATCATTGTTAAAAACGTGATAGCCATTACAAGATCGTTTTTAATGACTTTTTAAAGACGATATTGAAAAATACAAGAGTTCATTATTAAGTCATGTTTTCCACGAAGAAAAGGCTTATATTTAGAATAGTAGAAAGCCACCAACTTAAAAATTGGACGACATATTTAAAATGTTTTAAATTACTTATGAAAAAAATGACTGAGCCCTTATAGTTCAAACCAGAAATTTTAGGAAGTATTTTATAAGCTATTTCATACAGATATATTTTAATTAATGTGATAATAGTGACTGACTTTTAAATATGAAGATTATTCTCTGCTTTCAAAGGACTATTATAAATTTAATTTTGAAAATAAAGAAATGCAGTACCATTCTTAGCGAAGAAATTTGTTTATAAGTTTTTAAGATGCCCAAGGTAATCAGTTCCCTATCATTTCAGACATATTCATTTCCTCCAACTTATCAGTACCTCAGCAAGAAAAAAAAGTTCTATACCTCGGTGTACTTTCTGCTCTACAAAGAGACAACCTGACTGGAAGGGAATAAACAGCTGTTGTCCCACAGTGTCCTTTGGCATCACTCAATTTTCCAAATAAAAATGTACGCTAAGCTCACAAGTGGCACGGAGCTATTCTAAAGCATCTTGGGCAATTCAAGCAAGAAAAACAAAAAGAATATAATGTGCATTATCTCAAAACAATGACTCACAGTTAATGAGTATTTTAAGTGATTGCAAAAGGCTGAAGGGATTAGTTTATTCCAACCACCAAATGCCAGGCTACCAGGAGTGTTTTTATTACTCAGAATCTAGAAAAACAGGCCTTAAAACTACAAAAAGGTTTTTTTGATAGATTTTTAAAGTTTCCTTTGAGAAACATACGATGTTAAATGGCAAACTGAGTTTTTCCATTCTAAATTTCTCTAACGCAAAGCGTAAACCGAGTCAAGGCAAAAATTAAGTCTTAGAGAAACGACCCCTTGGGCCCACTATAGGAACGGTGCAGAGAACCTCGTGAACTGAGGAATGGAAACAGAAACGCTGACAGTGCGTATCTTCCTCTAAGAACGAAAGTATGAGAGAAGAAGAGTAAATTAATGAAAGGAGGAGCTAGACAAACAAGATTCACTTCACATCACCGTAAATTTTTTTTTTTAAGTATTGTTCTTAAACTCAAATTCTCACTAAATATCCCTTTCCCAGAGGTGATCACAAGTCAGCATCACTTGGGAGTTCAGGAAGTTATCAAACATGCATTTAAAGACAAATCAAAACTAGCTTGAATATTTTATTTCCAAAGTTAGAAACAAATCTAATTTCTCCGTTTCGGAAGCCCTGAATAATGGAACCATGATTAAGTGCCAATTATTTTCGGACAGTATCAGAGTCTAGAAATAAACTCTAGGCTATTTTTCTCAAATTACATTCTTTTATCATCCAAGAAAGGCAGGGGGCTGGGAGAAAATATAACAGTTCAAGTTAATTCAGCTTTTACAGAAAATTCTTTCAGTAACATTATTGTGAGCTTATCTTCCATTGATTACTTTCCTTCCTTTTTTTTAATTCCTTAGTAGAAGAAAAATAAAGGTGGCATCTTAAGAGCTGATGAAATGAAGGGTACAAGCTACTTACTGTGCGAAGTACTGGCAAATGGTAAGCAAAAGCAAACAAGATCCTTGGTCTCGTAAGGACTTTTAGCTAGAGGGAGAGATGGCACACCAAAATGTAAAACTGTAAGCACGGATACAAGAGGTACATGGCACTATGAGAGCAAACAGGCGGTGATCTGACCTGTTCAAGCACATCCGAGGTGTTCCTGAGGTAAGGAAATGACCACCCAGCTAAGGCAAAAAGGATGAGGGAGAGACAGAGTAAAAACAATAAGAAGTGACCAAGGATGAGAGCAGAGAGGTAAATAAGAACTTAGTCTTTCTGGGTTTCACAAATGATATTAAGGATTTTTGTCTCTATTCTACCCGTGGATTCTAAGAGCAACAGGAAGCAGCTGATTGTTTTAATTAAAAGTATAATATATATAAAGGTATAATGTCAATCAAACTCGTATCTTGAGACACATCACTCTGGCTGTACTGCGGAGAATGAATTTGATTAGCACAAGGATGTACATGAGGAGACCAATTAGAACTCTTACGGTTCAAGTTAGGAAATAATAGACGAAGCCAGGACACTGGCAACAGAGAAGTAGGTTACTGAGATTTCAGACACAAAAATCAACAGGACTGGATGACAGATGGGGTAAAGGAGGTGTGAGGGGGCTTCCCTGGTGGCGCAGTGGTTGGGAATCTGCCTGCCAATGCAGGGGACACAGGTTCGAGCCCTGTCTGGGAAGAGCCCACATGCCACGGAGCAACTAGGCCTGTGAGCCACAACTACTGAGCCTGCACGTCTGGAGCCTGTGCTCCGCAACAAGAGAGGCCGCGATAGTGAGAGGCCCATGCGCCGCGATGAAGAGCGGCCCCCGCTTGCCACAACTAGAGAAAGCCCTCGTACAGAAACGAAGACCCAACACAGCAAAAATAAATAAATTAATTAAAAAAAAAAAAAAAGGAGGTGTGAGGAATACACATATGCAGAATGTTACCTAGGATCCCAGCATGCATAACTTGGATGCAGGGGGTGATAGTCACTAAACTGGGGAATGCTAAAGGAAGACCACATTTGAGGGGGCAAAGATCATAAATTCATACAACATGTTTGAAGTGCCCTTGGGACACACAGAAAGGAAAAGAGATGCCAAGTAGGTCGTTCGATCTCTAAAGTTAGACCAGTATTATTGAACTTGAGTCATCAGTATAAAGGTAATTAGTCTTAAGAGTATGGCTAGAGACGCAAAGAACTAAGAGGTAACGACTGAGGAAACAGCCTTAGAAACTCCAATACGTAAAGTAAAGCCTGGGTAAAGAATGGGTCTGCAATACAGACTAAGAACCAGCCAGAGAGATATGAGGAAATCAGAGGAGTGAAGACTCAGAGTCCGAAAGGTCAGAGGAGGAGAATTCCATCGATCACGCTGAATGCTGAGAGCACACGTATGACAAGGTATGAAAACGGTCTGTTTGAGTCAGTGGTAAAGTCACCGATCACCTCAATAGTATTATTTCAATGAAGTTAATTTAAGAGGTAGAAACAAACTTGGAGTAGACTGAGAAGTGAGTGGCACTGAAAGAAACAGAGAGAATGTTATACAGAATGTTAAGTTTGCATACATACAGGAAGAGGTGGGGCAGTGCCTACAGTTAGATACCATTTTTTTTAAATTGGAGACACTTTAACATGTTTTTGTGCATATGAGAAAGATCTAGTTGAAAGGAAGAATTATGAAAAGGAATAAAAAAATCATCTGAGATTTTTTTTAGACATCTGAGAAAGCAGAGGTAATGTAACGTACAGCACAGGTAGAGGATAAAAAGGATGGGTGCTGCAAAGGTAAGATTCATGTCTGGCATCAGAATGAAGTCTTTCTCTTTAAAGTAGGAAGGGAGGTATCTGTTGAGAAAGCTGCATATTACTCAAGGTAAGTGTATTCTAAAACAATAAAATTTTAGTTAAATGACGGAAACACTTTTACGTTTATTTCAGTATCTGGCACATGGAAAAATGCTTTGTATAGTCTATTTAATCCTCATAACAACCCTGTGCAGTACGTATGTTTATTAGCTCCTTCACAAATGAGGAAACTGATGCGCACAGAGGTTAAACAACTTGCCCAGGGTGAATGGCAGCACTGAGTACTCAAAACCAAACACTGACTCTCTAGCCAAAGCTCAATCAGTACGCTGGACCATCTCTTGGTGGGCTTGAGACTGTCCCTGAAGCACCCATACTGTCAGTACAGATTGATGGTTTCTGGAACACTTAATATCCTAAGTCTCGTACTGCGTGGATGAAAGTTACGTTGACCCCATTATTAAATAATATGACCTTTATTTATGGCCTAGGCAGTAAGGCTTCATAAATAAGCCTAGGTAGTAAGACTTCATAAATTGACCTCTGTAATCACTACTTCACACTACTGAGAAAGAATCCCACAGGTTTGTTCTGTTTTTAGTCTTCTATTGCTTACTCTCCAGGGCTACGACAACCATGCAGCAGCATTAAAGCGGCACTGCAATTCGCCTATTTATGTGTGGATCCCCCTCACTAGATTTGGGCATCGCAAACGCTGCCTACGTCTTCCTCACTGAAATATTTGTTCAGTGCCTACTGTGTGACAGCTACTCTGCCAGGTGCAAAGAAACAGTATAAACAAGACAGACGTGATCCCTGGTCTCAGGAAGTCAGGCAATAAATCGATAAACAACATATGCTTTTAAATTGAGAAAAATACTAGGAAGGAATCAGTATCAGAGAATGGAGGTCAAGATGTAGGACTGCATGTTTAGCTACAGTGACTAGGGAAGGCATCTCTGAAAAGGAAACATTTAAGCTGAGACCTAAAAGCAGAGGAAGGGGCATTCCAGTCACTGGGAATCCCCTAAGATAGGGGATAAACAATTTAGAGACTAAATGAAATAAACCCAAGGCTGGCTGGAGAGCAGGAGTAAGGGTAAAGCTGGAGGTGAGATCATGGGCCATGATAAAGAATTTGGATTTTATAGTTTTTACAAAGAAGAGCACTGAGTATTCAGCAGGAAACAGTTACGATTTTATTTATACTTTAAAATCATTATAAATCCTATTCTATGAAGAACATAGAAGTCACGAGGTAAAACAAGGAGACCAGCGAGGCCTACTGCAACAGTTCAGGCGAGGGATGACGGCAGCCTGGAACAGAAGTTGGTAGATGGAAATGGTGAGACGTTGGACAGGTCTGAGAGAGATTTAGGAGGTAGATCTGATCTTTGAAAAAAAGAGTAAAGGCAATTCAAAGGTGAAAGGACAGTCTTTTCAAAAAACGGTGTTAGAATAAACATCCACATTGGGAAAAAGATATAATCAATCTAAACACTGGCCTTATCTCAACACAGAAGAGGAGATAGAGACGGAAAATAAGCATATGAAAAGATGCTCAATAGCATGCCATTAGGGGACTGCAAATTAAAACAGTGAGATACCACCACACAGCTATCAAAGTGGCTACAATTCAAAACACTGGCAACACCAAACGCTGGCAAGGATGTAGAACAGGAATTCTCATTTACTGCTGGTGGGAATGCAAAATGGGACAGCCACTTCGGAATACAGTTCGGTGGTTTCTTAGAAATCTAAGCATAGGCTTACCGTTTAAGATCCAGCAGTTGCACTACTAGGTATTTTCCCAAATGCACTGAAAACGTACGCCCTCAAAACACCTGCACACAAATGTTTACAGTAGCTTTCTTTACTCATAAGTGCCAAAAAGTGGAAGCCACCAAGACGTCCTTCAATAGGTGAAGGACAAACTGGCAGATCTATACCGTAATAAAAAGAAATGTGCTATCAAGCCACACAAAGATAAGGACAATCCTTAACCGCATATTGCTAAGTGAAAGAAACCAGCAGAAAAGGCTACATACTGCATGATTCCAACTATATGACATCCTGAGACGGACAAAACTACAGAGACAGTAAAAACATCAGTAGGTGCCAGGGACTGAGGTGGTGGTAAAATACCCTAATGGTGGATACATGAAATTACACATTTAGCAAAACCCATAGAACTGTTGACACAAAGAGTGAACCCGAATGTAAACTATTTAACGTATCAAAACTGGTTCAACTACAACAAACGTACCAAACTAATGCAAGATGGTAGCAAGGGAAACAAGGGAAGGGGAATTAATATAGAAACTCTCTGTACTTTCTGGTCAATTTTTCTGTAAACCTAAAACTGCTGTAAACAATAGTAACAATGTTAAAAAAAAAAAAAAGTCCCAAAACAAACAACTGGACTAACGAAAAACACATAGATTGTATATGGGAGGTGAGGAAGAGACCACTCCATGGTTTTTCACATGAGATGAACATCATGATTCTGCACTGAGATGAAGAGAAAAATAGTCCAAGGTTGGACATGTTTTTTAATTTAAGTAGTTTAATTAAACCACTTGATATCCAAGTGGATATCAAGACGAGCTTTGAGGAGGCGGCTGGGCAGGGGATAAAAATTGGGGGAGTTAAAAAAAGAAAAAGTATTAAGCCATGGGAATGGATAAAATCATCTAAGTGCAAAGGAAGAAGAGGTGAGAGGAAAAACTCAAGGACTGAGAAGGGCATTTCAGAAGGTGGGAGTGTTCAAGTACACTGAATTCTGCTAAGAGGTCAGAAGGCACAGGTAAGCATCCAGGGGATCTGGCAACAGGGAGGACCTGGGCAACTTTGATAAGAGCAGTCACAGTGGTCTGAGATGCAAAAGCCACATCGGGATAGACTGAGAAGTAAATAAAATTTGAGAAATTGTAACAATATGAGTAGACAATTCTTGGTAATAAATGTGAGTAGAGACTGCAGTAGAAGTTAGAGGGTGAAGAAAAGGTCAAGTTGGCTTCCTTTTTTTTTTTCTCTTTTTTTTCCTCTTTTGGCCACACCGCATGGCATGCGGGATCTTAGTTCCCCAACCAGGGATCGAACCCACATCCCCTGCATTGGAAGTGCAGAGTCTTAACCACGGGACTGCCATAAAGTCCCGCTTCCTTTTCTTAAGATAACATATGACAGCATAATTAGATGGTGATGGGAATGATCCAGTAGAGAGGGAAATTTGCTCACAGAAAATACTAAAGCCACAAAATCCTTGACAAGATACAACAGATAGATCCAGGCTCTAGACAACAATGGGGAAAAGCCTTTGAAAAGAAGGGTATGGGGGTAGAAGCATCTCAATATCTCCAATGCTTGGGAGATGCATGAAATTTGGTAAGTGGATGCTCAAGAGAATTAAATGAATCAAATTAAAGTAGTGAAATGCTTTTAGAAGGCATCTAGCAAAGCACCACTACGTGTAAATGTTAGGACTCAAACTAAATTGGAATTATACTTAATATCAAAGAAGACAGAAATAGTGTATAAGGCAAAATAAATTTTAAAAGGACAAAGCCAAAGAACAGAAAAGTTACAAACAAGATAGATATAAATCTAACTACATCAATATTGCTTTAAATGTAAATGGTTGAAATATACCAATTACAAGACAGAGGCTGTCAAATGGATTAAAAAAAAGAAAGACCTAACTGTATGTTGTCTATAAAAAACCCACATTAAATACAAAGATACAGGTAGATTAAAAGTAAAGGGATAAGAAAGATACTGTGATAATACTAATTAAAAGAAAGCTAGTATAGGGCTTCTCTGGTGGCGCAGTGGTTGGGAGTCTGCCTGCCGATGCAGGGGACGCAGGTCCGGGAAGATCCCACATGCCGCGGAGCGGCTGGGCCCGTGAGCCGTGGCCGCTGAGCCTGCGCGTCCGGAGCCTGTGCTCCACAACAGGAGAGGCCATGGCAGTGAGAGGCCCGCGTACCAAAAAAAAAAAAAAAAGAAAGCTAGAATAACCACATTAATTTCAGGAAAACCAGACTTCAGAACAAGGAAAAGTTATCAGGGATAAAGAGAGGCATATTACGAAACAATGAAGGAGTCAAGTCTCCATGAAGATGTAACAATCCTTAATATATGTTTGCTTAACAACAGAGCATCAATATATGTGAGCCAAAAACTGACAGAACTGAAACGAGAAACTGATGAATCCACTATAATACTTAAAAGACTTCAACACCGCTCCACCAGTAACTGATGGATCCAGCAGGCAGAAAATCTATAAAGACAGTTGAACTGAACAGCACCATCAATCAACTGGATCTGACATCTAAAGATTACTTCATCCAACAACAACAAAATATACCTTCTCAAGCTCACATGGAGAATTCACCAAGATTAAGGGCCATAAAAGACACCACAAAATTTTAAAAGAATAGAAAGCATACTAAAAGTACGCTCTCAGACACAAGGGAATTAAACTAAAATTAGTAAGATACCAAGTATTTACAGATAAATGAAAAACCCCTAATAGTTAGAAATTAAACAACACTTCTAAATGATACATTGGTTTCAAAAGTCTCAAAAGAAACTTTTAAATATTTCAAACTAAAAGAATATGAAAAAAGAATTTATCAAAATTCTGGGATACAGCAAAAACAGTGCTTAGAAGAGCGACATAAACCTAAGGCAAGTAGAAGAAAAGAAATAAAAATTAGAGAAGTCAATGAAACTGAAAACAGTAAAACAGAGAAAAATCAACAAAACCAAAGTCTGGTTATTTTATCAATAAAATTGATAAATCTCTAGCTGGGCTAACAAATAAAATGAAGGAAGACACAAACCACTAATATCACAAAGGAAAGAGGAGCCACTACTACTGATCCCATGGATATTAAAAGGACAGTAAGGAGTATTATGAACAACTCTATCTCCACAAATTTGACAACTTCGATGAAATGAACCAATTCCTTAAAAGATATAATCTACCAAAAGTTAGACAAGAAACAAACTGAAAAGGCTTATATCTATTAAAGAAACTGAATTGACAATTAATAACCTTCCCAAGCAGAAAATACAAAGCCCAGATGGTTTCACTGATGAATTCTACCAAATGTTGAATAAAATGACACCAGTTGTATACAATCTCTTTCATACTCATTCTATGAGGCAAGTCTAATATCAAAATCAGACAAGACATTACAAGAAAGGACAATTACAGACCAGTGTCTCATTAACCTTGATACAAAAATCCTTGACAAAATATCAACAAATTGAATGCAATAACATGTAAAAAGAATTATACACGGGCTTCCCTGGTGGCGCAGTGGTTAAGAATCCACCTGCCAATACAGGGGACACAGGTTCGAGCCCTGGGCCGGGAATATCCCACATGCCGCAGAGCAACTAAGCCCGTGCGCCACAAGTACTGAGCCTGCTCTCTAGAGCCCGGGTGACACAACTACTGAGCTCACGTGCCACAACTACTGAAGCCTGTGCGCCTAGAGCCCATGCTCCGCAACAAGAGAAGCCACCGCTATGAGAAGCCTGCACACCACAACGAAGAGTAGCCCCTGCTCACCGCAACCAGAAAGCCTGCGTGCAGCAACAAAGACCCAACACAGCCAAAAAAGTAATTTAATTAATTAATTTAAAAAGAAAAAAAGAATTATACACCATGGCCAAGTTCCATTTATTCTACATATGTAAAGCTGATTTAGTATTCAAAAATCAATTAGAAACATTAACAACTAAAGAAAAAACATGATCATATCAATACGTACAGAAAAAGCATTTGACAAAAGTCAACACCAATTCATGATTTAAAAAAAACCACACAAACAAAAAACCTTTGAGGAACCAGAACTAGAGGGGAACTTCCTTAATGTGATAAAGAATATCTACAAAAAACCTACAGCTAACATCATACGTATTGGTGAGAAACTAGATGCTTTCCACCCAATATCATGAACAAGACAAGCAAGTCCCCTCTTACCATTCTTATTCAACATTGTTGTGGGAAGTCCTAGCCAATGCAATAAGCAAAGGAAGTGAAAGGTATAAAGACTGAGAAGGAAAACATAAAACTGTCTTTGTTTCCAGAAGACATGACCGTGTATACGAAAGTCCCTAAAGCAAGGAAAAAATACCTGCAATTAGTAGGCAACTATAGCAAGGTTGCAAGATATAGGTAAAGTTAATTGTTTTCCTATATATCAGCAACAAACAACTGGAATTTAAAATACACCATTTGCACTAGCACCAAAAAAAAAAAAAAAATACTTAGGTATAAATCTAAGAAAATGTGTCTCTGTGAGGAAAAAGTACAAAATGCTGATGAGAAATCAAAAAGATCTAAATAAATGGAGAGTAACTGCATGTTCATAGATAGGAAGACTAAATATGGTTAGATGTCGGTTCTTCCCAACTTGGTCTTTAGATCCAATGCAATCCCAATAAAAACCCCAGCAAGTCATTTGTAGACAAACTGATTCTAAAGTCTATATGAAAAGGTAGAAGAGCTAGAATAGTAGGTACAATACTGAAGAACAAAGTTAGAAGTTTGACACCCAATTTTAAGACATACCGAAAAACTATAGTATTCAACACAGTGTAGTATCAGCAAAAGAACAGACCAATAGAATGGAATAAAGAACCCAGAAATAGATACATACAAATATAGTCAATTGATCTTTGAAAACGGAGCAAAGAAAATTCAAAGGAAAAAGGACAGTCTTTTCCTAAACACTGGCCTTTCACAAAAGTTAACTCAATGGATCACAGGCCTAAAGGTAAAACTCAAAACTGTGAAACTTCCTGAAGATAACATAGGAGAAAATTTAGGTCACCATGGGTTTGACAATGAGTTCTTAGATACTCCACTAAAAGCACAAAATAGAAAAAAGAAAAAAAATTGATGAAGTTGGCTTCATTAAAATTTAAAACTTCTGCTCTCTAAGAGACACTGTTAAGAGAATGAAGACAAGCCACAGACTAGGGGAAAATACTTGCAAAACACTTATCTGGTATAGGACTGATATCAAAAACATTCAAAAAACATTTAAAACTCAACAGAAAGAAAACTGATTTTTTAAATGGGCAAAAGATCTGAAAAGACACCTCCCTGAAGAGAATATACAGATGGAAAATAGTATCATTAGAGAACTGCAAATAAAACAGTAAGATGCAACTATACACCTATCAGTGGGACTACAATCCAAAACACTGACACCACCATACGCCTGCACGGAGATAGGACAACAGGAACTCTGGTTCATTGCTGGTGGGAAGGCAAAATAGTCCAACCACTTTGGAAGACAGCTGGGCAGTTGCTCACAAAGCTAGGCATAGGCTTTACCGTAAGATCCAGCAATTTCACTACTAGGTATTTTTCCCAATGAGTTGAAATCTGTCCTCCAAACACCTACATATAAATGTTTATAGCAACTTTGTTCATAAGTGCCAAAAATTGGAAGCAATCAAGATGTCCTTCAAAGATGAATGGCTAAACAAACTGTGGTAAAACTATATGATGGAATCCCATTCAGTAATGAAAAGAAATATGTTATCAAGTCACAAAAAGACACTGTATATCGCTAAATGAAGGAAACCAGCCTGAGAAGGCTAAAAACAAAACTACAGATTGCCGGAGGTGGGGAGGGGCGGGAAGGGAAGGATGAGTAGAGGTGGAACACCATTTGTAGGCAGGTGAAACTATTCTGTATGACACTGTAATTATGATACATGACATTATGTATATGGCAAAACCTGTAGAACTGTATGACACGAGTGAACCCTAAAGTAAACTATGGATTTCAACTAATAATGATGCATCAGTATTAGTTCATTAATTGTAACAAAATACACCACACAAGATGTCAACAATAGAGCAAACTATGGTAAGGAAAATTGTATAAATGGGGGGGGGGCAGGGGGAGGACTGCACTTTCTGGTCGATTTTTCTGTAAAACTACTCTCAAAAAATGCATATTAAATCAAAAATCCCTTTTATCTACTTTAAACACTGAGGTTCTATGTGAAATTTTCCTGAGAATATGCATTCTTTTTGGCAAAGATATTTGACAATCAATGGTGTGATACAATTCTTTAGATTTTGATAAATCTTTTAAACCCCATTTTCATTGCTTGATTATGTGCCCTTGGGCAGGCGTTGTAACCTCTGAGTTTCAGCATCTTTGTGTGTAAAATAAAAAATTACCTTTCTCATAGGTCAACCGGATCTAATGAGATAAATATATGTAAAGCACTTAGCAAAAGCTGCACAGAGTAGGCATGTAAATGGTTGTTCTTTTCCTTCTCCCTCATTTGTCCCCAAATTCTAACTCCGGTAAGGTAGAACACAACCTGTCTCAAACCAGTATTTCTCAAAGGTACGCATACCCTAAAAGTACATGCAACCATTAAATAAACACCTTGTGTCTTCCTGGAGCTCAATTTAAAATCTGGGGGGGAAAAGCTATTTAACTGGTAACTTAAAACACTGTTATACCAAAACAACGTTGCTTGAGTATTTGCACTATATTTCAAGAAGCAACATAAGACTGTGCTTTCATTAGAATTTTGGTCACACTCTCAGACTTCCAGGGCCACTGCTCCACCATCTTCAGCTGTTTGGGGTGTATCTCAAACTTCTCCACTGAAGCACTGACTTTCCTTTCTAGTTTTAATTATGTTACTAAACACAAGTTCATTTTCTTCTCAATGTCAGTGCCGTGTCAACAGTTTAGCTCCAAAGGGCCTGGCTCCTCTTAAATTACTAAGGACAACCTGAAAAATAACATTTTACATTACACAAGCCATTTAATATGGAATTTATAGTTATATGAGTCAAAATTAAGCAATAATTGAAATGAAGATGGTACTTCTTTGATTGCTTTCTCAAGGTCTTAGCTATTACCTTGAGTGAATTTTTTTCTCTTCCTCTGAACTGTGCACATTAGTCTGTACCGGCCTAATTTTTTGAAACAAAATTTTTTGTATATCACTATGTAACTCTTTTGTCCAAGAGAATCTCGTAAAATTAAGCACCTGACTGGCTAAATACGTAAGGATAAACAAAATGGTATGAGTCACAGGGCTAAACACAAGCTGAGCGTGTACTGTGTTGGTTCAGTGTCACACGTTAAGAAGAATAAACTGAAGCATGTTCAGAGACTGACAAAACTCTTAAGGATTTCAAAACCATGCTACATGAATAAGAGCAAAAAAAAAATGGAGGTGTGCTTACTCTGTTGGGGGGGCGGGAAACTTGCGCTTGGAATTGATGGAGTATAACAGCCATCTTAAGATACCTGAAGACTATCATATGTGAAGGGCATCGACTCGCTCTACGTTGCCCAGCCCAGAACTAGGACTAACATGATGAGGCAATACTCTACGTTGCCCAGAACTAGGACTAACATGATGAGGCAATAAAGTACAGTTCAGTACAGATCTCTGAGCCTGGAGTCAAGAGACTTGAATCCTACAGCAGACCTTTAATAAACTATGTGATATTAGAAATACATGTATTGTTCCCAGATATCAATTATCTTGTATGTAAAATTTTACATACTTTATTTTACAGATAAGGATGCTAATCTAGCTAATTTCTAAGGTAATTTTCAAATAAAAAATGACATGGAAGCATATTCTGGGTCAACTTCTTACCATCAGAGCATCCCTGAACATGGAATCAGCTACCTCACTGATGTAGTGAGTGCTGTCACTAGATCACAGCAATATGATCATTTGCTCTGCATAAAGGCAAATGCAGAACAGACAGCAAACTATCTTAAATAAAAGCCAAATGTCCACGAGCTGATGTCCTTATAAAAAGAATCAAAAAGATAGGATGGAAGGTTACTCTGTTTTCTATACTGCCATCTATTGAGTAAATTATACTAGTAATTCTAGAAAAAAATTCTAAATCATTTTTTTAGCTCACCTGTACTGAATACTGCATTTTCCTTTGTTTCTAGATATACTACATATTATGCTAACACTTGATTCTTTGAACCTATTTAATATACCTTACAGAACAACAGTATAACTTTCTTGTCTGAACAACTTTATATACTAGCCAACAATATTATTTCTTAATCCTTAATATAACAGATTCCCGAATTACAGTGTAAGTGAATGTTTATAAAACTCTAATTTCTCAAACCGAAGTTAAAATTCCTCAGTACAGCTACTGTTTTCTAAATTCTAGGTTTCATTGAACAAAAACAGGCAGACACAGCAAACATGAAGCCAGGCAATAACCTCAAGGAATCTGTACTCAACTTTCCATTCGAAGTACAATATTTTAACAGTTCTCAGGGCTTAAGAAATACTAAATTAAACATTACGAGAGCAAGGGTAGGAGATGCCATGGGATATATTCAGGCCAGGTACCAAAAGGGTACAACGTCTGCAGATATTTGTTTCTAAATGCACTCCAAAGTCATGCAAAAACAAATCTGTGGTTTATCCATTGCTCTTCTCTGAGATTCTTAAGAAAAATTATCTTCCTAATTCTACATCTGTCTGAAAATCAAAGGATATCTGTTGTAGTTTACTTTATCATCAGACATTGCACTGAACACATTTTGAACACTTTTTCTACCTATGCCATACCTTACCTCTTGAGTAGAGATCCCTTTGATCGTAATTCCTGAAAACTCCGATGCGCCCTTCATAGTTCCCTAGCGTTTTTTTACTGCAGTGATCTTATTACCTTAGATGTACATTTAGTGGGAAAAAACTTTAAAGAGCACCTATGTGCTTATTTTGGAAACACAAATCTTTCACATTTCAGGACTGCGTTAATGTGAATTTTTTTAAATGGGAAATAAAAATACCTGAATTTTAAAAAATCAAGAAATCACTTAGACATCTAGGCACTGACATTTTGCTCAATTGTTTCAATACAGCAAATACAGTAAGATCTGTGCACATATTTAACAATAAGCTACAAGGTCAGTACTTTGCAGTCACACTGCTTACGTTACCGTTACCTTTTTTAAAACAGAAGCTATGTTAAAATAAAACTGTTTCCTCACTAAAGAACAAAACAAAACTTTTTCCTATAGCTAATCCCATGAATCATGGTGAAACAATAAGCCTACGTTCTTACACCTCGGAGATAAAGCCATGTTCAACATTCTGTAATGTTTTTATTTTGAAGCTATTGACAGTGTAGGGAAAAGTCCCTGTAATGAAAATTATTTAAAACTCTCATTTCACCATTATTTTTACAATATGTTTGAAATTTCCAGTGCAAGATTTTTATTTAACCCCCCAACCCTACCCTTCTATACACATATAGGTAAGACTTATAAATTTTTTTGTATTCAAGGAAAATACAGCCTTCCATCTTCCATAGAAATACATTATGTCTGTAAACCTTTTAATAGCTTTAAATCTAAAAGCAAAATTTTATCCACACAATCTTTACTCATCTTTCCCAAACTTACCAGACTAATAAAGCCAAGAATTTTAGCTCCTCTCCCGCCACCACCCCCCACAAATATAGTAGCTATTCTAAATCATAATTTCCTTTTATAATTCTCATTTTTCAGAGCATAATTTCTTCAGGGAGCCAAATTCTTTCATTTTAATCCGCAAATTGTCATTAATCAAACTTTTATTTCTTGCCTAGGACCCTATCATAATGTTCATTTTTAATTTTAGGAGTCCACTTCTTATGAGTTTTCTTCAAATCAAAAGGGAAATCTCCTCTTGCTTCTAGCAGACTCTGCATAGGAAAGGTAAATTGTTCCAGTGGCTTTGATTAAGTTTATGTAGATATAAAGACAAGAATCATTAAAACCCAATGTTATCCTTTTCCATGTTGTTTTGATAAGGTTAAAAGCAAGAGACTCTAAGATTTCCCCTCCTACAATTATTTGTTCAAGGAGAACATTAAAATATAAAACATTTTCTTCTCCTATTAACAGCACCCACAAATTGGGTAGCTCTCCAATCAGCCGTTATTTTCAAATATTCTTTTTCTGAATAGAGGAACTGTCTTTTGTATGCTATTTTGTGAGGGTCTTTGTTTATCAAGATCTCACTTTAAAAGATGTGACCATATTACTCCTGGTATTTATGATATTAGCTCAAGAGTTTTAATGGTTTGCAAAACTGGCATATAAAAACGGCATCTAAAACAATCCAATTCTGGAAACAAAGCTAAGATGAAGCTAATCAGGAAAATGCAAAAATAGACTAAATAAATCACCTATTTCCTACATTTGGCACTGGGTGACCCAAGGAGAATCATTTTAATTCAACAGTTTAAAATAATTTTTTTTCTCAAAAGAGTTCAACATATACAAGGATAGGATATATACTCAGAAATACTTAGAAGAAGACACATAAAATTAAAATACACTTAAAAATACTGTTGTAGTTTCCATTTTCTACTCCTGAAAGAAAAATAAGCCATTTATCAGTAAGTGCATTTTTTTATGGAGAAAATATTTATTAGTTTTTCAAATGATCACATAATACAAATATTACACAATTAGTCATTCTAGAAAAAAAATTAGCTTATAGTAATATCCATAAAATAAACACTGAAAAATATAGGATTGCATATTGTGACACGAAATATTTAAAAATCTGAAAGGAAAATGTATCAAAATAAAAGTTTAAACACATCAGTTCACATTAATATACATCAAGTTTCACTTTTAAATAGTTTTTAGTGGCATGAGATGAATAGAAATGCACTTCATTTCTTTTGCACACTTTAAGGAACAAAGCTAAAATTTAATCAAAGCATGAGATTAATGGGATTAAGAGTTTAAATCACTTCTTCAAAACTGAAACAAAAGGCTAATAACCTCACAGGCCATAAACTCGTTTGTACTGTGGTTCAAAGAGTTCAACTAAATTTCCAAGCGAATCTCACTTTCAGTTCCCTGAGTTCTTTCTAAAATGTTGAGTAGTTGTTTTTTAATTTATATGTGTTTGTAACAACTATCGTACTAACTTTTAACAGAAACAAATCAAGAGTAAAAAGCTGTAATTGTTTATGGGAATTCAGAGCTCTCTAGGGAAATTTTAGTTCAAATTGATCTTTTAAACTTACTTTTAAGTACTGTACATACAAAAGTTTATTTATAATAAATGAGGGGAAAACAGGCCTCACAAATAGCCGAGAAGACTGAAGGCCAGGTTATAATCTAGCAAATGTGGGTTTCCAAAACCTTTAAGATTCCTAAGACATTTAGATGCTTCCATATTATTATCTCTAGAATTTCTATTCTTAAAATTTATACCAAATAAAACAAACTGGCAGCATTGCATAACTTTTAAAAACTTCTTTAACAGCTTTCGACTGACCAGTTAAATAGATACCAAAAAGAGAAATAAAACATTTTGATCACTACCGCCATCAATTTATCGATAAGTTTGGATAACTATCTTGCAACACTTATTCACACATAGAGGCTTATCCTACTACTACTAATCGCTTTTGCTCTATAAAATACCTCTTTTTTTTCAGTTATCATTCAACTTTAGAACGCCTGCAATGCAGAACGATACCTCAAGTTTAACAGGTATTTACTACTTTAGAAGACTGAACTCAAAGACGTCTCTACTCCTATGCTGGAATCTTTGTTGATTTGACAAATAAGAATAAGGTCCAAGACTAGAAAAAGTTTAAAAAGTGCATCCTAATATTAAAAGTAATTTGGGAATAATTAAGAAGTTCACCCTTTATATTTCCTAGTTCCTTTCAGTGTCAGGCAACAAAAGACAGTTTCATTACGATTTTTGGATCTCCCAGACTACTAAAAAATAAAAAGTCTGCCTGCTTCATTAAGGTGATTTTCAATCCCACAAATCTTTTAAGTGAAACAGATACAGAGAGCTGCTTTTTAAAGAAAGGTGTCTCTCATGCTTCCTCTATTTCAGTCTTCTGAATAAAAAGGAATTATTTTCATGGCCATGTAAAATTCCAATCTGAAAAAATTACGTCATTATTTGAGCCTTTCCGTTTCCAGACCAAGAGTACACCAGAGTAAATCTTAAAGTTTATCAATGGCAAGATCAGGTGGCTCTCTCATCCTTGTGTCTTCTAGATATAATGCGTGGCTCCGTTCACCACTGCCTTCCAAACTGCAGCTGCTGCATGTGTGACAGATATCATCCATGAAGGCTCTGCTAGAAGAGTTCCTTTTGCTGAAGTATGATGTTTACCAGTTGAAAGAAATCTGGGCAATTAGAGAACAAATAAACCGGTCTCCCATTATCAAGATACCTGGAGTCACAGAAGGGATCCACCAAGGAGAAATGAAAACCTGCCAAAGGCACCAACTTCACGTTCTACCCACTGCAGGTGATAAGAACTTCCTGGAATCAAATCCTACCCTTGGCATCAAAGAAACTAAGAGAAAACCATCTTAATGCCATGGGGAAAATCTAGGAAAAGGCTCTTTTGCCTTGTTATATCCTGAAACTCATATTCATTCGTATGTATCTTATTAAAGAATGAAGCCTAGACTTGACAGTAAAACCGTAATGGTACTATCATTGCATCTTGTTTAAAGATCTACTTAATTTGAAGTCCTGAAGTTTGAGGTAGGAAAAAGACCAAAAAGTTCTCACTAACATGGTAGGATAACACCTGGACATCAGACTGTGTAAATTAGGAGAATTCAGATGCCCAGCTTGCCCAAAGACGAAATAAAGAAACTTCTTAAATACTGGAATATAAAAGAGCACTTAGTACACTAATACCAGTAAAGGCTAAAATGGGCAAATATTTCCTTTTAAAAATTCCTGTGGACTACACAGGCATTCACCAAATCAAGTACCCCCAAATCACCCACTGCTTTAGTTATCTGGAGAGAAAATTAAAATAAATTTTAGGTCTCTTTTCTGGAACGGGCACTAGTTAGCATTCTTAGAAAAACAAACAGATTGCAGCCCCACTTGGTTCTTCTATGAACCCAAGGAGTTTAACAGTAGAATTAAATGGGCAATGGAAGGACACTCCAGTCTATAAATAAACCCAAGTAAATAATGGAAAGCACCCACTTGTTTATTATCCTTTCCCAACTCTCTCCAGAAGCTGGATATTCTGCCTCCAAGGGTTCAGTGGAGAAAGTGGACCCCTGACGTCAAAAGCTCTCCGTGGTCTTGGCTGTATCTGTGGTTCTAGGATCACTCCTTGCACCTCTGGTAGGAGAGAAGCACTGAAATAGAGAGCTGAATATAGATTTAAGAAAAAATTCTTATTAAGAAATTACATTCTCTGGTCATTTGAGCTTGTAATGACTTATCCTCAGGATAAAAAGGAGCTACATTTGGGCATACTTTCCTTAGTGCCTTCTTAATTTGAATTTTAGAAGTCTGTCACCACAAATGATTCATTCCTCAGTCACTATTAAGAAGGGACCTATCTTGGTCTAAGCCGTAACATGTTCTGGGACAAACCACCCAACTTCAAGTGGAAGACCAAATCCAAAAATGATCAATTAGGACTGGAAAACAAGATCAGTTGTCTTAAAGGGACAGGGAAAGGCACTCGACCTCAGATATATCAAGGAAGTCCCAATTAACTCTTCTGTCAAAGAGAAGAAGACGGATTGCAAAGTAGAAACAGAATAATCAAGCATATTAACGGGAATACCACTAAACCTTGGGAATTGTCTAAGAAGCTGGATTTGTTCTCAGTTTTTAAGTTTTCAGTAATTTAAAGAGTTAATCAGACTACAGTCCCATATTATAGCAATATAAAACGAAACCTGAATTTTATCAAGCTATGACTACTGTCACTGAAAAAGATTTATTCTTCAAGCACTCATATTTAAAAGCGGGAGGGCAGAATTGCGGATACAGGCAATACAGACTAAAAATCTTTTTTCAAACACATGATCATTTGGTTTGGGGTCAAGAAGGACCAGGAAATAATCATTAATGGCTACAATGCAGAAATTTAAGCAGTAAGATATACCCAAATAACAGATGATGATAAAGATACTGGAAAATAGTTTACTTTATTATAGAGATTAGGTAACTAAGAGAAGGAAGTTCAAAGGACACAGCATCTCAGCAAGGAAAAGCTGAAAGGAGAATAAGACAGACAGATAGGTATTTAAAGTTACAGGGACTGCAGGATAAATTTTAACCGTAGAAAACAGATCAATTATACTTTGTGGTACAGAGTGATACATGAGTATTAAATTTCAGATCTCACTCTAAACAGAAGGGTGCTGCGTATTCCTGCTGGATGGAACACAGGCAGTCACACTATGCGACTTCAGGGACATGTTATATTTGGGGATAAATTAAGAAAAAATGCTATCAAATAATGTCTCTCTCACACCAACTGGTCATCACAAGGGTTCCTTACCTGTTAGTGGAACGAGGATTGTGCTCTCCTGTTCTCTATCAATCAACCAACAAAGGTTATAGTCTCAGCACTAAGAAGGTGGCAACCAACCAAAGTTAGTTTTTAATGCCTCCATTTCCTCCTGGCTCTGCCGGCCAGTTTGGAAATATGCCAGCAGCTGAAAAGGAATGGTTATTCCATTACCTAACAACAGTTAGACTAAATGTTGTTTTTTTTTTTAAAGCCTGAAGATGAAGGAATGAGCTAATAACCCTTCCGTACTTTAGGAATATATTCAAGTCTCTACAAGTGAATAATGTAAACAGTTTGGACTAAGAAAAGAAAACCTACAAATTTAACCATCAAATCTGTAATTTCCAGAATTTAAGCAAAGAAATGAAAAAACAAATCTAAAGAAGGCAAGGGGGTGAAACTGCCATCCAACATGAGGTACCAAACAAATAACTACAAAAGCTATGAGCCTACGTGGAGCTATTTTCCACTGTAAGTTTCCAACAGATTTTAAATCCTGAAGTCTTTAAACAGTATTCTGCAGTAGAATCACATTGAGTAGGAACATGAGGGACGGCAAGAGGAAAGGAGCACAAAAAAGAAAAAGATCTGAATACTGAATGTCTCAAGAAATACAATCGAACTAGGTACTTGCAAGGGTCCCAAACTCACAAATCGAAGAGCAGAGTATTCCACAGCTGGAGTTCTTAAGAGGTGGCTTTTTAACAGATGAGCTTAAAATTGATACATCAGAGCTATTTTACTTATTTTCATTGGACCTATACAGTGGAAACAGGTGCTACAAAAGTGCTTTTAAAATTATTAAACAATCATCCTCCAGCCTTTTCTAATCAATTTTCTTGACAAATCATTCTTTTTCATATCTAATAATATTGCAATATAAACCGTGAAAATTATTAAAGACTCCCAAATGAACGAGATCTAAGTAAAACTTAACTACTTTGATTAAGATACAGTTTAAAATATATTCAGAAACTATAAACAAGATATGATTTTCCAAATTTCCCAGTTTTCCTTCATTTCTTAAACACTAATTAGTAACAACATATCTGATTGAAAATACAGGCAAAAGGGGAGCATTCCATTATGGAACAGAATTATTTGGTAATTTAAGTTCAGAAGCCCACTTCACTTTGAAAATGAAAAACAACTCCCAAGAAATCGTATCTTGCTCAGATTAATAATGGTCTAAGTTTACAATTTCTCCTTCAGTAGGAGCTCCAAACCCTTGACTTATTTACCAGACCCCACAGAGTATATAAATTAAAAATGCAACAAACTTAGATTTAAAAAAAAAAAAAAAGTCCTTAGGTTAGGTTATAGGGTAAGTTAAATATGAGAGTTGGCTGAAGAAATAATAGATCCACTTATAAACTTCTCCCAAGTCAGATTACTTTCAGGATATAACTTCTCTGCTCTGCCTGAAGTATGCCAAAACTTGTGGATTCAACATATTCATACTCAAAAAAAAAATTAAACAAATTTCCCTAAATAGAAATTATTTTGAATCATTGAGGACAGCTGCATCTCTCTTGCTTCAGGAGTTAATAATCTATGAAGACTGTGGATTAGATAGTGTATCATATCACTTATGTAGAAAAATGTAAAGGCACTTTCAAAATGAGATCATTATTCAAACAAGAAAGGACAGCCTTTGCAAGACTACTACTGATGGAGGCTCACAAGAATGACATAGTAGGACCTACCCTAATTCTGTTTCAGTATACAGCATTCTTCTATGTGATGTTTCAAGAGGGAAAAAAGAAATTACTCCACTGCAGGGCTTGCATTTCAACCACTAAAGAAGAAATTCCAAACCAAAGCTAATAAAATCAGCAATGCTGAAATGCCACAAAGGAACTCAAACAAGGTGTTAGAAGGTCTATTCATCTACGATTTTAATATTTTCCATTAATACTTAAAAGTTTAAAGATTCTTACTGAAAATCAAGTCACATTCAAATCAGAAACAATCTAAGTATTTTATATATAAATACCACTCTGAGAAATTCTCCCAAAATGTACAAACTAGACTATTTGCAATATTTGTTCTCAATACTAAATTACTAAATGAGCATATACTGTTTATTACTTTTAAGCGTTTCTAATATCAATGAAAGAGGGAAAGCTACACCTGATCATTTTTAAGCAATGAAATTGAAGGTAACACATTTCTACAAAGACTATGATTTCTATTCACTTGTGTTATAGAAGACCAATCTGAAGTCGGAATTATTAAGTTATAGATTTACAGATTATTTATAAAACAAAACATTCTACTACTCTAAACTGGGAGCAGGACACAGTAATATCTTTTTCTTATTCACCTTTTATCATTCACTGTTACTAGTTGTAAGGCACTTCTAAAAAGAATAAGAATTTCCCACAAATCCCTCCCAGTGTCCAGATCAGCCCCAGATGGCATTAAGAAGAAAATGAAAGAACATCCTTAAGAGAAGCAGTGAGTCTTTGCATCTCCAGCCCCTACACTATACACCGAATTAAATAAATTCAGTAAACATTTTACAAATGAACGAAGTCTACCGGTCAAGAAACAAAAAGTAAGCAGAATTTTGTCAAGTGGCTGGTATCTAAAGTTAAACTTTCTTATCCTAAAGGAAATAAAAACTATTGAAAGTGTATTAGTTCCCTGGATTCTCTTTTGGGGCTCATCAGCTTCTAGGATTAATTTCTAAATATGATCAGCAGAAACGTCAAAGGTATTATCCTGAGGTGACACAAATTTTAGCTAAATTACAACACCCGTTATAGATTTTCTAATGTTCTTTTCCAGACCTAAAATTAGTAAAAAAAAACAAAACAAAAAACCAAACCGGATATTGCCAGAACACCCAATTTCAATTTTTCAATTTTAAAAAGTGAGAGATCGTGTCAAAAAGCAGACAGACAAACAAAGCCCAGCTTGCTCAGAATTAGTTAGCCACGGTATTGTACTGACTCTGGAGGAAAAGGCTCTATCTAAACCAGAACCTTGTATATATTGTCAAATGGGATACACCTTATAAACACTAAAATAAGGAAGAAAGCCTGGAACTTTAAGGAATGCACAGCATGGAAAGCAATTACCTAACAGAGAAGAAAGTTGTAATGAAAGTGAAAAACCCTATTAGATTGTTTTAAGAAATCAATATCTAACCAAATTCCAAGATTTACCAATATATTTTCTCTTCATCCTTTTGGAAAAGATACTATCCCGAAATGTTATTGGGATTCAAGTTACTCCACTAGGTTTAAATGTCAAGTGTTTGTTCAAAGATAGAAAAGAAAAAAATAGCTAATCCTGGGCTTCCCTGGTGGCACAGTGGTTGAGAGTCTGCCTGCCGATGCAGGGGACACGGGTTCGTGCCCCAGTCCGGGAAGATCCCACACGCCGCGGAGCGGCTGTACCCGTGAGCCATGGCCGCTGAGCCTGCGCATCCGGAGCCTGTGCTCCGCAAGGGGAGAGGCCACAACAGTGAGAGGCCACAACAGTGAGAGGCCCGCATACCACAAAAAAAAAAAAAAAAAATAGCTAATCCAATTATGTCCTCATGTTCCACTGACTATAAGATGAGGAAGTAAAACAGGTAATAAAAAGAAAATGCACAATACATTTTTAGAGTAGTTAATGCTCTATAGAATAAAAGATAAAAGGCAATCATAAAAATATATACCGACTATAAAAAGAATTCAGAATCAAGTTGCCTTTAAAAAGGCAACTTCAGGGTCAAGATGACTAAACACAGAAACATTTAAATTGACCACTGCCTCCTTTGAATGAAAAAGGCTCTGTTCTTTGAAACAAAGAAAACCTTAGTGAACATAATTTTATGTTAAAATTAGTGGAAGTATTTTGAGAAACAGTATTTACATAGTCTTAAAATATCTCCCCAAAGACACTTATCATTTACAAAGGGAAAAAGAGTAAATCAACAGTGTAGACACCTGGCAGTCACCTCCTTAACCAAATCATCTTTTATCGCCACCAGTAATGGGACAAATCGATATCATGTAACTCCTGATATAATGTACTGACACAGACATAACATCATTTCAGTGGAATCTTTTTCCAAAAATATATAATTCTCAATCTGACCAAGAGAGAACATCAGACACACAAGTTCAGCAATATTCAAACTAGCTAGTACTCTTCAAAATTGTCAAGGTTACAAAAGGCAAAGAGAATGAAGAACTAGCCCAGATTGAAGGAGACTAAAGAGACATGACAATTAAGTACACTGTAAAATTCTAGATAGGATCCTGGACCAAAAAAGGGTGATTTAATGGACAATGGTCAAAATGCAAATAAGCTTACAGATTGGTTAGTATTAATGTTAACTCCTGATTTCTATATTTCTTCTATGAATATTAGGAAAAGTTGGGTGAAGGTATACGGGGACTCTATGTACTATTTTCGCAACGTTAAGTCTAAATTTATTTTAAAATAAAGTTAAAAATATAAAACAAAAGGTTCTGAATATGTGACATACCTATGGAATGTTCACTGAGAAGAAATATAAATCTACAATTTTTATTGATAGAAAGTTCACTCCGATCTTTCTTTAAAAACTAATTCTAGTGGAAATGACAGCATTATGTTCTGTACTAATATCAGAAAAGTAATCAGATGGTGACAGTCTTGCTTATGCTTTTGTTTTTGCGGTACGCGGGCCTCTCACTGTTGTGGCCTCTCCTGTTGCGGAGCACAGGCTCCGGACACGCAGGCTCAGCGGTCATGGCTCACGGGCCCAGCCGCTCCGCGGCATGTGGAATCTTCCCGGACCGGGGCACGAACCCGTGTCCCCTGCATCGGCAGGCGGACTCTCAACCACTGCGCCACCAGGGAAGCCCTTGCTTATGCTTTTTAATTTCTTTGATAAATAGTTCTCTATACAGAGAACTTTGATTCAGAAGAAAGTATGAGAGATCAAAAAATATCTTCTCTCCTACAAAGAGAAAAACTGAATTATGTTTATGTTAAACTAGAGTGGAAATTAACTTTAGACTAAAGCAAACATATAATAGAGTAAGTAGCTTAAAAAGTCTTCAAATTTAAATTACCATGTATGTATACACACTACTATGTGCAAAATAGCTAGCTAGTGGGAACCTGCTGTATAGCACAGGGAGCTCAGCTCAGTGCTCCGTGGTGACCTAGATGGGGGGGATTGGCGGGGTTGGGAGGGGTCGGGGGTCCAACAGGGAGGGGATAGATGTGTACATATAGCTGATTCACACTGCTGTACAGCAGAAACTAACACACCATTGTAAAGCAACTATACTCCAATAAAAAAATAAAAATAAATTACCATGTATGAATTTTTATTCCTGCATAATAAAAATGGAAGGAATAAAATTTTCTGCTCATTTTCCCTAAAAACTTCCATAAGAAACAACGTATAGCACCATGAATATCCCTCTAACATTTTTTTGCTAAAAGTCAAATTATAAAACTCCCAAATAATATACCTTCACTTATAAAATCAGTTACAATATTCATACATAAACTTTTGTTTAATTTTGTTAACATTTATCGAGAGCTTAGCATACAGCAATATATTATGCATTATATATATATATATAAAATATATATTGCTTCATTTGATCCTCACAATAACTCAATGACATACACAGTACAATCATCACAGTTTTACCGATAAGGAAACTAAGGCACATAGTAAAGTAACTCGGCTAAGATCACACACCTAGTAGGCTGTAGAGCAGGAAACTGAAAAACCAGTTTGTCTCCAAGATCCTCAGTTTTCACTAATTTTATACTTTTCCAAATCATATTATTTTGATTAACAATTATTTTCTTTCAAAATACTTAGTATATGATAAAATGCTAGATTAAATGTTTTAAGTAGAATTCTGAAATTCTCTCCTTCTATTTCATTTAAACATAGATCAGTTGACAGTTATTTGCTTTGCCATTTCTATCAACCCAGGAAAGTTTGACAAGGCAATAAGAGTTAGAAATAAAATACAGCAAAACTCAATATCAACAACATAAATATCTAGGAACAACAGATGTTTCTACTGATACTAAAAGACCTGTATCTAAAACTTTGTTGAAAAGGTAATCCAAAATTCCTCTCATCTTTAAAGTATCTACAAAAAAGCAAAATGCAGAATTTTAATTTCTAGTTTATATGTCACATATCTATTGACCTGCCTAACAAATAAATATATAGGATACTCTCTTACATGTATAAAAACCTCAAAGAGTTTAATGAGTTCAATTACCTTAATGTACTTTAAAAATTATATAAAGTACATTATATAATTCTATAATTTAAGTCATCATTTGTTACAAGCATGATTAGAATAATGATCTAGCAATAACAAATTGCATTTTATTCTCTACTAATTCAGAGCTCAATTCTGCTACCCAGAGAACAGTCTTTAGTTTGTCACTGAGTGTATAATATTCAGTATGGACGTTGTAGTTGTCCTCAATTTTAATATATTTTAAATATTACTTACAGATAGCTTTCACTATATCTACTCAAATTCTTCTGTACACAAAGACAAAATCAAAGGAAGGTCACTCCCTTCCTCGTCCCAACCTGAGTCTAATAAAAATCAATATAAATACACTCATCTCAATGGAAGTATGGTATCAGAAGCACTCAGCACTTTATACAAGAACAGGATGCTTTCAAATTCTTTATCAATAAAATGGGGTAGGCTTTTGAAAAGACAGGACAAATATCTAATTACAAATAACACCTTTAATCTACCCTATTCTAAGTTATATAACTTGTCTGGCCATTGAGCCTGCAGTGACAAAAAGAAAGGCATAAGGCCAACACATCCATAAGTCTTAGACAGAGGGCATCCTGAACTTCAGGGCCCAGGTCAGTAAACCATCAGAAACTAAGAAAGCCTGTGTTTGTCAAATACTCATCAGGTAGTTAATATCTACACAGTAATGAAACTACAAACCAGAAAAATAAAAAATGCCTAACCTGATATGCTATATACTAAATTTAAATCCTGGAACAAACCTTTAATCCTGGTATTTTACCAACCATTCACAGCTTTCACAGCCGATTCTACTTTCCAAACATTTTGTAAGTAAGATTTTACAGTCACAATCCAGGTCTTGGAAAGGAAAATACTGCCAAAAAGAATATGGTGAAAAGGTACGAAGGGAAAAGAATATCACCACCATCAATAATCAACAATTTAAGAAATATGATTTGATATAAAACAGATACATGAAGTTTAGTTAACACTGTATGGGCTATCAACACAACTTTGCAAAGCCATCACAGATCTTGGGTTAAGGCCTTGAAAGTGCCACTGCTACCAGAACTCAAGTTTTCAGTTCAGCAAGTGAGAAAACGACAAATGTGGACATACCTCCTCGAAGAAATGAAATTCATGTATATTCCTTCACAGGTTTTAATAAGGCACTCCTTTAAATTTTACTCAGAATACCAGATTACAGTATTTCTGAGTAGGAAAAAAACCTTTTTCCGTTCTTCCTTCAAAACTTGAATCAAATCTCTGATACTGCCGAATGCAGCTAGTATTAATACTCTGAAAGTTCTGACTTCCTGCAGTTTTATGGCGGTCTATCTTCAAAGACATTCCCAAAAGAGCCAAAAAGACCTTAATCTACTAATACATCTTCAGGAACATCTCCAATACCCATTCTTTTCACTCCTTTGATAAATCCTTTTAGTTCCCAGAAGACTTCAATTTTTCTCAGAATTTGACATCCCTTTCGGTACTCCTTTCTTATTCCATTGCTCAAATAAGTGTAACGTGGGAAATGGATAAATGGGAGATGAGACTGTTTAATTGGCTCCTTTGTTAGCAATGTCAAGCTTTAACTCTAAAGCATAAGAAAAACAAAGTTAGTAAAATTTCTATATTTTACTAATGAAAGCATAGAACCAATTCTGATTAGCTTCCCTATCTTTGAATGTTTATGGAGTTAACTAGATTTCCCCCAGGAATATAGTAAACTCGTATGAAGGCCATCCCTAAGATCTGCAAACCATTCACAATGACAGGGCCAATTAAATGAGGCTGCAAATATGTCAGTGCTATACTTCTCAAAATATGTTCTTAAACTTCTGCCAGATGGTATATACTTGGTATATACTTTCACATGACAATTATATTTTTATTTCTAAAATAAATCAAATACTTACAGAAAAGAGGGTGGTAGAGCAGAAAAAGAACTGTTCACGTAGAATAATAAATGTAGAGATGGGATCCAGTTGAGGCCTGCCATCACTTAGCTATATGACCCAGAATATTCTCACATATAAAATGAAGCAGATCAATATTTCCCGAAGTGTATTCCAAAACACACCGGGTCTATAGGACATTAACAGGTGCTGTATGTTCAAAGGAGTTGGAGTCAATAAGTAAAACTGTCTCCCTTCTGCAGAATTTCTCAATCTTCAATAAACTAAAATGCAATGTCCATCTCTAAGATGTGTAAGTCAAAAAGCATTCCCCCAAATTCTTGGGCTCTAGAACTTTTTTTTTTTTTACTTGAAGAACTAGTATTCCCAAAACACTAGTTTTGAAACTTTTAAACTAGATTTCAAAATCCAGTTCAATGAATCTTTGAAACTTAAAAAACAGGTACTGACTCATTATCTTATTTAAAATAAACTGATTAACTCCATTCATTCTAAGGATGTAAGTGTTCAGTCCCATATGGGACCGAGCATGGAACAGATGGTCTTCAGGGCATTATGCCTGTCTAAAACAATCTTTACAATGAAAGAGTTTCAGAATCATTTGATTAGGGAAATGGTTGTATTCTGGAGTATCAACAAACTGCTACATGACACTACATTCCTTCTACATATTCCCTGCCCCCATTAAGAAAGAGGAAAGTGTGCTTTGTAACAACTTTTATTTCCGTAACTTTCAGAAGTTTGAAGCACTTCTCCAATAGTCAGATATAGTACTAGCATCCTGGGATTCAGCAAAAGAATTAATCCCTGATGCTTCCATTATATGTAATACATTCACTACGCTTCCATTATATGTAATACATTCACTACTCACCTTATGCATCTGGAATGGTGATACTATACAC
Organism: Stenella coeruleoalba; assembly: GCF_951394435.1. Taxonomy (NCBI): domain Eukaryota; kingdom Metazoa; phylum Chordata; class Mammalia; order Artiodactyla; family Delphinidae; genus Stenella; species Stenella coeruleoalba. Next base: position 21,872,826 of record NC_137164.1, on the reverse strand, counting down.
ATTATTCTTAAGAGAAATGAGAAAGTAGTCACTCTTTTCCTGTAGGCATTAATTCTCTTATGGAGCCCAAGGTGAGACAGGCTACAACCAAAAATGTCACAAAGGCGCAGAATCACTTGTCTCGAAAGCTATAGTAGGGAGACAGTCTCTCAATATGTAGACAAGCTTTTAGTTTTAATTTACAGTGGGTAAGAAAGGAATGGAATCATTCTTATCCGGCACAATAAGAGCAGCCACCGTTTACAAAACTAAGAACTGAGCCAGGTGCATTACTTACTTCATCTCCTTTAATCCTCCCAACAACAGTGTAAGGATAGCTATTACTCCCATTTAACAGGTAAGGAAACTGGGCTTACACGTACATTTACAAAGGTCATACAATGAAGAGGTAGCATAAACAAGATCAGACGCCACATCTGATGCCAAGGCTAATGCTCATTAAACGCTACCTCATTATGCTCTATGCTCATTAGTCTACAGCCTAGATTAATCAACTTGTGTGAATAAAAAAGCTGTCATGCACATCACACACAGAACTAAGCATAATATAACTTGGGATAATTCGGAAGATATATCAAGATCTTAGGATATTTCTTCAGGGTACTAGATAAAACTCTTTAAAACCAAAATCATGACTTTTTTTCTTTGCATCCTTAGTACCTTTGCTCAGTGTTAACATACATAACAAGCATTTAATAAATATTTCTTAAATAAATAAACCAACACAATACCAAGAAAGAACAGAAATACTGTAAATGTAAAAAGTCTCCTGGGCTAACAGACAATGGCTTAACTAGTTTAGGTAATTTTTCTAAAATGCTTTATATAGCTAGATTTACAGATGGAGGCAACAAAACTGTTTAATAAATTATGACTATCACCAGATCCTCCTCCTTCCCTACCATCCCCTTTAATGGTCTTCTACTACCTTTCTATTTCTGTTTTTTTCTCCCCTATTCATGTTTTGAGCCTCTAACTCAGACCATTGGTATCAATGGCATTTAGGTCACATATTCATAAGCCCAAATATAGCACAACTAGGTTTTTGTTAGGCCAATGTGTCTACTTGTTTTTGCTTTTGCATATTGGATCGATTTCTTAAAAAGCTAACTGAAGCTACTGGTAGATCCTCATGGACTAAGAATCTGAATATAACTGGAAACATAACTAAACCTTTACATAAAGAAAAATCCCAAAGTGAGTCTGTTAGTTTGCCTATCCATTTCACAATGGTAACCTCACTTTCAAACACTCTCTCTTCAATGTGACCGGCCTCATGGATTGGGAAGAGTGGCAGATTTTTTTTAGGCTGTTGAAAGCATGTCAATAAGTAAAATGTCTAGAAATGCAATCAACTGTACAAGATGTGAAAATTACTGACTTTCAGCAGCTTTTCGCTATTTCATCTTACTGGAAAGTAAAATTATGGAACATGTGAGTAAGATTTATACTACATTACTATTAAATGATTAATTAAGCTACTATATCCTTTAAGATAAATCTTTACTGTTAACTACAATTCAAAAAAAATTCCAATTGCTTCTTTCTATAGTTCCAATGTTTGTAAATCAGGAAAAATATAATAGAAATTAAGGAAAGTAGCTTTATAAAAACTTTGAATTAATACGTAATACAATTGTCTTAGATTTTAAAAAAAATACACTTCCCCTTCTAGGTTAATGAGCGAAAAGACTAGATAAATCCTGTTTTTCAACTTAATATAAAAACCTTCATGTAAATTAGCATTTTCTTGTTCCAATAATAAGCATGTGATGTGAATCTAAGCTGTAACTGTACAGAATTAAAGATCTGAGTCACAATGTGCTATTATGATTGAAGTGATTAAAGTGAGTTTTCTACTTTAAAAAGTACTGTAATGTAATTTGATCACATGAAACAAAAAAAATAACATAAGTATCAACAGCTTGTAACACTTAAAGCTCACTGAGACCAATGGAAGGCTACCAGTCTGATTTATTGAAATGTTCATGTCATAAAACTTTATCTCTATATCAATTTATTATTCAGAAATTGATGCCACTTAAGCAGATTTCCCAAATTAAAAGTTTATTCTTCAGCAAAAACTTGGAAAGTTTAATCATTTTGAATAGAGAACGTATCGAGAAAAAAATAACTAAATTCAGATTGCGAGGATCATCAACGGGAGCACCAAGCCGCTGCACCACAGTGAGGAACCAACGAGAAGTGTCTAAGGCCAAATGGCTCCATGCTTGCAGGCTAACGACTGTTGTTTACAGTTGTCCACTGTCACCTCTTGCTGCTTATCAGTGGGCCATGGCAACCTCCAAAATGCTTCAGAATACAGTCACTGCTCGGTATCCACGGGGAAATCGGTTCCAGGACCACCTGTGGATACCAAATCCACAGCAGTATCAATACTACTGGCCCTTCCCATCTGTGGATTCCGCATCCTCAGATTCAACCGACCAGAGAATGGTTGAATCCATGGACGCAGAACCCACGGATACAGAGAGCCGAGTGGTACAAGCTTTGGAATCAAATCACCTAGTAGAATACTAGCTCCATCACTTAGTAGTCACGTGACCAAGCTACTTGACAATATTTCACCCACAGTAATATATCAGCCAGTAATACACTGAAAGAAATCTTAGAATCATCTGTCGTATAATCCTCAGGCTCCCAATGAATTTATCATCAATTTTATACAAATTTACAAAAAAGAAGAGTTAAAGAGGTTGCTAATCCAAATATTATTTACCTGCAATAAGCATTAAATATACTTGTTCCTAAAAGGATTGGGATGCAGTTTCGTGGTTTATTATTATGGGATTCACAAATGGAGGCAGAAAACTAGTTACGATACCTAGTTTGGACTTACCCTACCCTCCTCATTCTGGATCCACCCTTCTTCCCCGGAACCTCAAAATAGGTAAAATTCCTCATAATAAAATATATCCAGTGTACAAACATATAAATCCTGATGTCATATCAGAGAATAACTGGCAAATAATGTTTGGTAGATCCCCAAAGAGGAGAATAACACAATGAAGATAAAGAACAGCTTAGGAATCAGTCCAATCCCTTATTTCAAAATTCTGTGATATTATGGAACCTCCACCAAAGACAAGACACGGCACCATGCTTGACTCTGAAAGAGAAGTTAAGACAAACTGTACAGTGATCAAGCCTTTTAAAACAGGAAGAGAAGGAACGACCCAGACATGTGATGGCTCATTAGCACATGATCAGTGGACAGCACTATAGCCAAAACCAGGCATTCACTCAATTCGCCTCACCACGCTGCACCCAAAACAATACACTTGAAGAAACAAAAACCAAGCAAAAACGGTAACTACAAAGCAGCATTTCTTCCAAAATAAATTGGCTAATATAAGTTTCACTGAATACCATCTTTCAAAAGTAATTTTTAAAACATGAGAGTATGTCCCTCAATAGAAAGAGAATCCTTGTCATTGTTGAAAATACCAAAACAAAACTGTCTAAAAGGTCACAACCAAGCAAACAAAACTATATTAAGCATAAACAAAAACTTCCTTATGAAAGAGAGTAAGTGGTTTGGGTTATCCATTTCTAAAAAAAGAGATTAAAAACATCTGAAATGAGAAATCAGCTTTCCTAGATACAATTATTTGATTTACTGTGTTGAAAAACGTAATAAAGATATTTCAAAGGAAAAACTCAGGGGGGATAATATTATAGCAAAATAACTAATAAGTAGGTATCTATACAATACCTCATACAGAACAGGTAACTATATGTCACTTATTCATCAGTAATTTCACTAAAACTACAAATCATTAATAATAATTACTTCAATCTTAGCATCTATTAGGGACTTTTAATTTTACTACTGGAAATATTCTCTCTAATTTCTATCTGTAAAGGTCTAACATTTATTTATAAGACATTATGAATTTCATACAGAATAATCTTACCAGCCTGAAAGCTAGGAAAACATGAAACACTTGCCCTTACTTTAGAATAGGAAAAAAGCAACATGGAGCAGCATATTAATTTGTTGATGGTTAAATGATACAATGGAGGCAGACAACTAAAAATACTGTCTCTTTATACTTATCCATAGCTCAGTAGTTAACACCATTGGGAATGCATTCGTGTTCATGCTTCCTTAAAATAATATACAAAACATAATCTTTCAACTGGTGAACATTCAATACCGTATCAAATTTCTTTGGGGTTTTCTTAAAATTTCTAACTCCTACCTTGCTGTCAGGCTATAAACTGCTACTTTCCCAATGTCACCTTACATGCCTCAGAATCCCCTTTTTTTTCCCTTCTCCTCCCCTCATCTGCTTTAAAATGATAAAGCTAGTAAAATATAAGACTTGAAAAAAAAGTCTAAAAAGGACCAGAAATGCTATGCAAAAACAGTAAGGGAAAAAAACAAAACAAAACATAGCTTTCCTTTGTGACGGCAATTTCAAGCAGTTTTGGAAGCCAGAGCTGTGTCTAAAGGATTAGGTTATCCACTCTGGATAAGCGGAGTGTTACCATGTGTGGACCGCGTCCTTACCTTCTTAGCTTTCTTAATGAGGCCAGGGTCACTGGTTCGAACCACTACCTCAGATTACAACCACAAAGAAAATGTGCCTCTATTTCCACCAGTGACAGAAAAGGAATCACCGAACTTCTCACACCCCATTAAGGAAGGGAGCAACTAGACATCCAAAGTAGGGTCAGCACTTTCCTAAAACACAGCACGGATCAGGCCACTCTACAAAAACAAGAAGCATTCTCCATTCCAAGTCCAATTAAGTCCAAACTTCGCAATCCTGCCTTTAATTAAGGCTTTTCAAAGTTAGCCTTGCCTTCTACATTCCTGTATACAGACACTATCTCTTACCAACTTAGATTATGTCCTGTGTTCTCTTCTATAAATACTCCTCGTACCTTGAACCTTTTTGGTATGTTTTCTCCACTGAAGTGACTTACTAATCCCCATGGCTATCAAACTTCTCTCAAATGTCACCTCCTCAAAAGCATGTGATCGTTACCTTCTGTCTCCCAATACTGCTTTATTAGATCTCTCATGACACACCATATTCTACCTTGCCATACTTTTCCCATTTATTGGCTTTCTATCCCAAGTCATTCCCTAAAATGTTTCAAGAAGCTTACAAAGATAGATATAAATACTCTAAGATACAATAACTTATAAATGAGTGAGAAAACTTGACACAAAGGACCAGAAACAGAAGAGTCATATAAATTGGATCTGTTACCTGTTAGCTTTTCCTTTCATGTATATGTATACGTATATATACACATACACTTATTCTTAAATTCAATGTAGGCTCTCCTTAAGGATATAAAGAGTGCTATGCATATACACAGTCAATAAATTACATCCTTTCAAATACCCAGGAGATTCTGTAATCTAAGGATATTTTCAAAACATCCCTTTAAAAAATTACATTCCTTTGTATGTGTACCCACACATACATGTATGTATTCTCGAATTTTTTAAATGGCAAGCAAAATGAAACAATGCACCAAAATATAAAAGAGTAAGTTTTGTGGCACTTTAAATGTCAGTAAAATAATCAAATTACTCACATTTATTGTCAATGATAGCATTAATGCTTTTCTCATTTAAATAAATCTCTACCATTTCCTTTTGGTAGAGACCTAGGAGTGCTCAGGAGATAGGAAGAAAGAATTCCACCTCTTTCCAATGCCTGGAAGAGACTGGCAATGGAACCTCGTTAGTATGAAAAGAAAGCAGGTAGATCACTAAAGTAAAGAACCAATCCTAAACACTTAGTTCACCTTCACCTGCATTTCTATTCACTACCAAATATTTTGGGGACACATCTGCTTTGGATTATAGACACAGATAAACCCTATGAAAAGATTAAATTGCCAAAAATCCTACCTGAAGGTTATAACCACTTATCCTCAGACCTTTAAAATTGCAGCTATAAATAATAGCTTTCCTGGGAAATTAGGTTATTTTTTTTCTTTTTCAACACAAGAGAAACAAAACATTGCTTCAAAGGAAGAGCAGGTAGGAAGGTGAATACAGTATTTTTATAAACTGAGAAATTTTGCTAACCAAAGCGTTCCTGTACTGAATCATTTTACAATGGAAATCACTGTCCCCCTAATTTCTTTCATTCATTAACAAATAACAGAAAAACATAATTTCCTAAGTTCTCCTCCCTGTTCCAAGCATACCCCCACTCCAATCCAGATTACGGATTCCTTTGATACTAATTTTCCCTGAACATCAGTTAGTTAGCAAGTGTTGAGGGCAAAATCACTCCCCAATTTAATCTTCAGTCACTTCCTTTCACCTCCTTAACTTACTCCATTAAGCCCAACTGTTGCCTTAATTATGCCCAGACTGTTCTCCTTATTTCCTCCCATTTTTATTAACCCTCTCCTGCCTCAAACTTTCTCCTTCAACTCAAGACTTCTGAAAAGTCAGTTCAAACAACACTGCTTTCCTAACCTACCAAAGGTCAATTCTATCCCATCTGTGAACTCTGAATGCAATTTCCTGTGTCATTTTGGAGGCTAGCGTTCCAGGTACAGTCTAAGAAACGTTTTGTAGCACTATGTCAGGAATTCACGTAGCCTCTCTGAACTTGTTCCTCTACCTATAAACCAAAAGTTGAATGGGATCTAGATTTCCAGCTCAAAATTTCTGATTCATTGATTTCGTGTTGTTTAAAAGCGTTATTTAGCTCTTATAATTTCCCCATGTATATGCAGCATACACTGCTTGAGAACAAGAACCATGTTAGATTCCATCTGTGCCCACACCATTACTAGATATAATGATTTACACCTAGTACCTACTCAATAAATATATCCATCTGATAGGCCAGTGAGGGGGAGACAGAGAACTTAATGTAATAGGTACAGTAACATATCCGAGAAGAACTGAACCTTACTCCTATCAAAACTGCTATGCAATAATGGTAACAGGATGGCAAAGTATTTGGCAATAATTATATCCCTTTCCCAGATGATTGTGGGGTAGGTTTTTGCCACACGTCTGCACTCACTTATTCAACAAATATTTCAGAACATACCATGAATCAGGTTATACTGCATGCAGTGGAAATACAGAGGTAAAAACAGATGGGTAACATCCTTACTCGCAAGGAGCTTACATTCTGGAGTACAAGAACAAGAGGAGCGTCCCTACCCGAACTTCCAAGATCAAAACAAGAGTATCTGAGGATATAATGAGTTAAATATCTGCAGCTCCCAGTGCCTTCCAGTGTAGGAAACAACAGTCAGAACACCTTGGTTTTGATCATATCCTACAGAGACGGCAGAGCACAGAAGTCATTAAGAGCACAAAATCTAGACCCAGACTGACTGGATTTAAATCCCAGCTCCCACTTACTAGCTATGTGACCTTGAATAAGTTAATCATTCTATCCCTCAATTTCTTTACCTGCAAAATGCGGATAATAATGGTACTTACACCTCATAAGGTTGTTCTGAGAATTAAACAAGTTGATATATGCAAAGTGCTTAGAACAAGCATATAACGAGTACCATAATTTTCAACTACTCCTACTACAACTGTTACTACTACTATTATTACTAAATTGTTGTAGTCTGTCCATGAAAAGCTAAAAACAGCATACGACACATGGTAGGAGCTCAATATTTAATTAGTGACGGAATAAATGAACCCAAGACTCAGTTTCTTCCTCTGTGAAAATGGAACAAAAGCATCCTGTCCATTTTAGGACATGGGCGTCCCTGTTGGCTCAGTGGTTAAGAATCCGCCTGCCAATGCAGGGGACACGGGTTCAAGCTCTGGTCTGGGAAGATCCCACATGCCGTGGAGCAACTAAGCCCGTGCACCACAACTACTGAGACTGTGCTCTAGAGCCCACGAGCCACAACTACTGAACCTGAGTGCCACAACTACTGAAGCCCGCACGCCTAGAGCCCGTGCTCCGCAGCAAGAGAAGCCACCGCAATGAAAAGCCCGCGCACGACAATGAAGAGTAGCCCCTGCTCGCTGCAACTAGAGAAAGTCTGCAAGCAACAACGAAGACCCAACACAGCCAAAAAAAAAAAGTCCTGAAAAAAAAAAAAAAAATTTAGGACTGCTATGACTCAAGAGTATATAATCTATTTCAGAGTTTTGTTTAACCCCCCCAATCATACAAGAGGCAGGTTTTATCACTATCACCACTAGAAATTTATCACAGCCATGTGTTAGCAAAAAATTAATGCTAGATAGTATTTCAATTGTACGTTTATATGTTCCTAACTAGTCAGTATGCTGTTTGTTACCATATAAATATACACTAACCCTGATAACCAAAGAAATTAGATAACTAGGTGAGCTGGGAGAGAATGAAATCTTATCAACAATGAGTAATTTTATAATCAATCCATCCATCTACAATTTACTCAAAAAAGGAATACTCAGGCATGTACACAGAGTGTCAAGAGTTCCTCAACTTAAGTAGTGACCTGATATTACAAAAATAATCTGGGATGCCTGGGAAAATAAGATGCTATCTCATCTGTCTCATCCCCATGAAGCTCAAGAGCACCCTTTACCCTATGGCTCAGTGAACGAGAAAAGGCAATACCATTCACCATGACCTAAAGTTAATTCTTTAACAAGATCAAGCCACAATCGATCTTCTCCCCAGTCAACACAAATATGGTTTTAAGCCAAACAAGGTTTAACACTGGTATGTCCACGAAAAGAATATGACAACATTTAAAGACTCTCAGAACTAGCCTCTGATGATCACCCCACTACAACATCAGATTCTATATTTTCCCTTCTGTTTTTAATTACCCCAACCTTAAAAGTAAAGGCCTCATATCTTAATACTTTTTACTCCCATTTAATACCCATATATAATCAATTAAAATGATTGCTAATTCTCATCACTGCCAAATCTCTTCCATGGTTCTTTTCCCTTCATAGAATCCATAACTTACTAGTTTAGTAACAATCACTTGTTGTCACTACAACGACCATAAGTAAAACAGATCAGTCAGATCAAGTAATTAACTCAATGCTTACTACACTGTCTAACAAAGAAAACTCCTTTAATACAAACAAGTGGCATTTCACCAGTTAAATGCTTATATTTTAAACAGCTGAAACTGCAAAGAACTTCCAAGGTAATACTTAGATATTTGAGAATCATTTATGCTAAACAGCTGAACCAGTCAAAAGGCGATAAGAATACTGACATTCTAATTTAGAAATAAGTGGGGTTTTTTGTTTGTTTTATTCAAGTTGGAGAACTTCTACTGTCATAAACATATGTAAATACAAAATAAACATACAATGCTTGTTAAAAGCAGCAACTAAGCATTGCTTTTTTGCTCAAAATACAGCAAAAAAGTAATCAATTCTCAATCATCTCTATTAAAGGAGAAAATAGTGATAACACATGATCTATAAAGAACTTATTTAACTTTCAAATATATCATAATAGTGTTTTTAAAAAGAAGCTGAACTTATGCCAATATTAAAAAATTTTTTCTTCAGTTATCCATTAAGCAGATTTTTACTGAGTACCTACTGTAAGGCACTGAAATATACTTTGGATATATAGTAGCAAACCAAACATCTCTGTTCATGAAGCTTAAAATCATCAAACAGATAATCCCCCAAAACAAAAACTAATTATGCAATACAAACTGTACTGGCACTATAAAAGAACAAGGTGATCTTAAACAGTATTAACAAAGAATCTAAGTTTAGGTTGGTATGTCACAGAAGGCCTCTCAAAGTGACAGTGAGGCTTAAGGAGGAATGGAGGGAAGGTGACACAGCGCACGCCAAAGCCTGGAGGAGAGAGCAAGAAAGGATGGCAACCCGAGGAATCGAAAGGAAGCAGCTGGGACACAGAAAGGGAGGGGGAAAGTGGCATGTGAGGCCAGAAGTGAGCAAAAGCAAAATGTAATTACCTTACAAGAAATGGGAAGGCTTCAGGGGTTTGGGGGCAAGTGAGAGACCTGAACAGCCTTCCGTTTTAAGAACATCACTCTGACTACAAGACATAAAATCAGAGAAAGGCAAGAGTGTATGCAGGAAGTTGGTGAGGAAGCTACTGCAGGGCTTTAAGAGCCGACTATGTTACCTTAGACTAGAGTGGTGGCAACACAGATGGGGAAAGAAAAGATAAATTCAAGATATATTTAGAATGTAATGGTCAGAATGCAGAGGGTGGGGGAAAGGAAGCTATCAAGAACGACTCAGGTTTCTTAAGTGAAGAACTAGAGTAAGAAATATTTATTAAAATGAGCACGACTAAAAGAGAAATTTGACAGGGTACGTAATGAAGAGGTTAAGCTTATGATCTGTTGAGACTGAGAGGCTGTGAGAATATAAGCAGAGATAACAGGAAGGCAGAAGACCGTAGCAGTCTAGAGCTAAGAAGGGAAGTGTGGGCTATGATGTGCATTCAGGAGTTGAGAGCATACAGACCACAGAACAGCAGATCACCTAGGGAAAAGGGAAAAGGCAGTAGGTGGGAAGAGGACTCAAATCCAAACAAACTCCAATGTTGAGAGTCTGATAGAGGAGCTGAACTGAAGGAGAATGAAAAGGAGTGGCCAGAAAGGTGGGAAGGAACTAAGCAGGATATCACTGAAAGCAAAAGAGAGTGGGTGTTTCAAGGAAGGAAAACAAAGATCAACTAGACCTATTGAGACTGAAAGGTCAAGTAAGATTTTCAGGTCAAGCTGACTAGTAAGGAAGAAGTGAAGGGTTGGGGAGAGTGGGACATTTGAATATATGTGACACTAGGAAAAAAGTCAACCTGGAATCCAAAACATTATAGATCATTCTTTTCAAATAATGTAAACATCCTTTATCATTTTTTTCCCTCATGTAATTTATTTTAATAAGCCATTAAAGCATATTCTTACCATGATATTAAAACCTAACGACACGGTGACACAGCAAAAACCAACCAGGGTTCTGATATTGTCACACAGGGCATGCTCTGCAGTTTCATATTTTTAAATTGAACTTTCTAAATAAGAAATAAAATCTACATGTTTTGCAATTCTGAAGTCAACGTTACAAAGACAGAATTTAAATTATTAGAAAATTAAAATGGTTTTCCTGAAGAGATAATTTTCATACAACTTCCCCCAAAAATGTTAAAATTAATTCATTTAACATGTCTGTCTACTGTATTCCAGGTACACCACTCTTACGACTTTACCCACTTTTTTCTCACCAAGGGCTCTTACGTAAATGTTGGTATGTTCTATGACAATCCCATTATTTGTACTAATACACAAGTCAATAAAGCCTGCCCTTTTTCGGGTTTTCGGCCACTCTGTTATTACTTATGGGCATCACCCTTACCTCTCTGTTGGCTTTATGAGTAGTAGAAACAGTGCCAGATTTTGAATTGGAAAAATGGCTTTTAAGCCTACTGTTTACTGTTATGTATACAACTTTACTGTTACGTATATAACCTGACACAGCTTACTTGGCTTCTCTAATAAACTAAGTAAGCTTCAGTCTATTCACCAGTAAATTAGAAAAAAACTTAATTCACAAGGATGTTGAGTGGTTAAATGTGACAACAAATATTAACTGAATCTAATCCTAACATTCTTAATCACTTCTGTGAATTGAACTACCAAGTTATATGCCATTATTATTTCTGCTGAATATAAGCCAAGCAATTCCACTCAAAATTTACGTACTAGTTATAGATCAAATCTTGGAGCATGAATTGTTAAAATTAGTAATATTCTTTACATTTAACAGTGCAATATTCTACAACTGAAATAGATGTGTAATGTTAAATGCACATCTATTTTACACTCCTTTCCTAAAAGCCCCACTGAAATGACAGAAAAGGAATTTCTTAAGATATAAAGCCATAAACCCACAAAAACTGAGAGAACGGGTAGAAAAGACAATAGCAACAAAAATTTGGAAGCTGGAAAGCAGATGGTTGAGTGACAAATGACTTATTTAGCAAACACTAGGAAATCAAATCTTTAGCAAACAGTGGGGAAAGCCAAGAACAAACCCAATTTAAACTGTAAAATCCCCAAAAGACTCAGGAATTGGCAGTTACCACATACATCTGAAGTGGGATGTGGGAGAGAGAGAGTGCTTAAAATAAGGAAGATTGTTTAAAAGTCTGTTTAAGAAGCCACCAGCCCTACAAATCCCAACGGCCCCTCCCCAGCCCCAACAAAAAACTGAAAATATATTGTCTGGTGAATATAAAACACAAGATCCCAGGACTGAGGAAATGAGGCACAAAAGTATGCAGGAGAACATACTGAAAACAAGCTGACTGAGTGAAGAGACATATACAGGGATGCTCCACCAGGTGACCATAAAGCAAAGCTAACGAGACTCTCAGAATTTTGAATCAGCATTTTACTCCCCTACTCTCACACACAACCACCATCTAAGGAAAGGCTACAGCACAAAAGATAAAGACCGAACAAATAAAAACTAAGAAAGCTAAAACTGGAGGACACAGATCACACAGGGATCAGACAGCTAAGAGAAAGTACTATTGTTACTAGAACAGGACAGATATTATTTAAAAGGACCAAAGACAAAAGCTCTTGGAAATCAAATACATGATAATAGATGGAAACTCAACAGAAGTAAAGCAAAAAGAAAAAGAGATGGCAAATACGAAAGAAAATGTGCGAAAATTAGAAGACTGGTCAAGAAGGTCCATTATCCCAATAAAAGGAGTTTGAGAAAGAAAAAAGAAATTGGAAAGAAATAATCAACAACCTCATTCAAGAAAAAGTCTCAGAATTAAAAGATGTTTCCAGACTGAAAGGGGACACCAGTACTCAGCACCCTGAATGAAACAAAACCCACATAAGAACCCATCATCATAAAATTTCAGAACACTAAAAACAGATACAATTTTAAAAGCTTTCCGAGATTTAAAAGAAAGAGAGAAGGGATGGAAAGAGAGAATAAACAAGAGTGTAGGGGAAAAAAAGAAAAAACAAAACACATACACACAGGTCACATGTAATATATATAAGGAATCTGAATGGCTTCAAACTTCTCAAAAGCAAAGTGGAAGCTAGAAAGCCATGGAGCAAAATTATAAAATAATACAATTTCCAATCCAGTATTCTTTACCTAACCGAAGAATCAAACAAGTAACAGGGTAAGCTAAAGCCATTTTAAAACATCAAGTGAGCCAAGAATGAATAATGACATGAGTCACTGGAAAATGGAGATCCAACCACAGAAGACAGTGAAAGGAATCCCACAAATATTAATAGTTGCATACCAAGTCTAAAAGGCAATCAGTCCAGAATGAAGCTCAGAGAAATATCAGAGAGACTTCCTCAGGAAGATAAAATTGATAACAGTACCTGATATGTCTGAACATCTCAAGGGACATTTGATGAAATGATGAATCAGTGATTACTACAGAGAAAATTAAGGGGGGGCCAGGTGGGTGGAGACAATGAATTCCAGCCAAATCACCCTATGGTAAAGCTAACAGTCAGCAAGTCACATTGAGAACTTCTTATCAGCTCTTTAGTCTCCTACACTTAAGTACAAGCAGAGGACCTAGAATTGCCAGACATCTGAAGAAAGGCTCTATCATAAAAGGTTAAGCCCAAAACATACAAAAATGGGGAGAAAGGCAACTTGGAGGAAACAGATGATGACAGATGAAACCTTGGGGTGGGGGAACCTGCTAACATTTCTAAATGCTAAATAGTGTAAGAAATATATATATATAAGTGTACCACACATACTAGATGGCTGGGGTGGGAGGAGGGAGGCAAGTACAGGACATTAGACAGGATAGGAAAAGTAATCATATTTTACAAGAACACTGAATAATCAATAGTGATGCAATCGTAACTATTAAGAGAAGGAGGGACCAGGAGGAAGGAGGACCAACTGAGTAGGTCATGACAAAGTTAATCTTCATTTTCTACCCACAAAGTTAATAAAGCCAAAAACAAAAGCAAGGATGGACTTCCCTGGTGGCGCAGTGGCTAAGAATCCACCTGCCAATGCGGGGGACACGGGTTTGAGCCCTGGTCCGGAAAGATCCCACATGCCACGGAGCAACTAAGCCCGTGTGCCACAACTACTGAGCCCGCGCGCCTAAAGCCCGGCTCCGCAACAAGAGAAGCCACGGCGATGAGAAGCCCGAGCACCCCGACTATGGAAAGCCCGCGCACAGCAACAAAGACCCCATGTAGCCAAAAATAAAGAAAGAAGGAAATGTATTTAAAAAAAAAAAGTAAGGAGTATTTTATTTAACACACACACATATATAGGGCATATGAGTTAGAAACAGTTCTAAGGGCTTTGCAAATGCATTGAATTCTTATAACAACCCTATGAGGTAGGTACTATTTTCCTCACTTTTTAAAATGAGCAAACTGAGGCACAGCGAGGTTAAGCAGCTAGTAAACAATAGAGGATGGATCAGACCTAAGCAGTCTACTTCCAGGGTCCATGCTCCTAACCACCTGGCTATGTTGCACATCTAGTAGCAACACAAGCAGTTAGAGACTAGGAGGTAAATATCACAGTCATCATCTAAAAGAGGTGAAAGTGATTGCTTCTGGGAAATGAAGCAGGCAGGAAGCTTCTGTTTGTTTTGATAACCATGTAAACTATTTGGCTCTTTAAACGGTGCAGGTATAACCTAAATAAAAATTAAAACTTATAATTTAGTATTTTACAGTTAAAGTATTTTATCTGATGCTACCATCCTAAGAAGTAGGCAAAATGAGTATTATTCCTACTTGATAAGAAAACTCATTCCTCTTTAGTAAATATGAGGGCCAACTCTACAACAGTCACTGCATTTAAAAGACAGACATCAATTCACCTCAAGGTATGAAAAGGCAAAAGAGGTAGAAAAAGCAAGTATTTTCATTCATTTCTTTTCACTTTGTTGCATTTAACTATATGATCCTACAACCTGAACAGCTGTGCTTAAGGTGAGAGAGAATACAAATATAAATCATGATAGAAAAAGCAGAGAAAGGTCTGCTCATTAATCGGTTCAAAAAAGATTTAGCTCTTGCCCTTGAGGAACTCACAGTCTTGTGGGGAAAATGGGTAAACATAATTCAGACTGAATGTGTGCAATGCCTTGACTAGAGGAACACTAAAAAGGGCTAAGGAAACAACATTCCCTGGGTGAAGAGACTGCTTCAGAGGGAACATCTGAGCTGAGCCTTGAAGGAGGAATAGAAGTTTGACCAATTAATTTCACAGAAGAGGCTGTACTAACAATCACAAAACACTAGACTATACATCAGTGTAAAATACCTGTGTCTTCCCTGTGTTGTAAAAATAAGTTCACATTAAAGGTTAACGTGAGACATTAAGAACTTTTTAATGAGAATGATTTTTAAAAATCTAGATACATAATCTTAATGCCTGATCCATGTTTCTGATCTTCATAGTCTCTACCAGTAGCCAACTGGAAGCATTTTCCACATGTGTTAGAAATATTTTAAAATTTAAAGTGTTAGAATATATTTCAAAAGATGACTAAAGAACAACGAATCTTCATTTGTCCTACCATCCAAAAGTTTTATTGTTAACGTGTTTCCTAAGTCGTAATACTGAAATTACAATGTACTCTTTTCTCCTATGGGAGACTAATAGGTGACCAAGCCCAGAAGACACAAGTGACACAGAAACTAACATGGGAAGAAAAAGTAAAAAACACTTTAAAAAAATAAATAGAAACTCATTATCACTTTTTTCTCTTGCAGATATTCTCAAATTCCCTTCCAAGAACCAATTTAAATGAAACATTTCTTTTTCCGAACTACAGTCGTAAAAGAAATAATCTGCAAGAAAGCACAAAGAAAATAATATACAAATTTACCCTATCTGACCTTTACAGGTATTTTAGGGGTCATTTTGATTTCTCAGAATTTAAAGGATACCTCTGAAAAAAAATTTTCTGGTCTTGACGACTTGACTTTGATGTTAACAAAGGCTCAAATATGTAGCTCACTCAAAACAGGTACAGTCAACTCCAGTTACTTTATACCAATATTTAATCATATGTCTCAGTATCTGTTTTTGTCCCTTTAATTTCAAAGCTTCCTACATAATTTGCCCCTCGTTAATGTTCCTCTCAGTTACTATATGGAAAAATTAATTTTGTAGTAATATCTTAAACGGGGACTCTATCTCTACAGTTAAAAACCGAGCTGTAAAGTCTCCTGACTTTAATCATCTGGAACAGCATGTTGTGGAAAGCTCTATCATGCCCCACCACCAGGAGGAAAACAAAAAAGGAGAGAGTCATGCCAGGAGACCACAAACAGTAATTGGCAAAAATCATGGCAGGTCTGAATTCAAAAATATGTGGTTTGCATTTGTGTATCTGACCCATCTTTTATTTCTCTAAATTTAGCAACCACATAATGGACCCGTGGGCTTTACTCAGATCACACCCTTTAAATTTAGAACTTATTAATATTTGGGGTAAATAATTCTTTAAAATTACAGATAAGTATTAGCATGATTTGATACATTTAAAGGTTTAACAATAATTATAATAGGACTCTTAAAGAAACCACCTCCTAGAAGAGGTCTATCTTTTAATGTACAGTTTTGCACACATGATACTGAATACATTCGGCTAGGTAACGAGATTTTAATTATGACTTAGAAAAGTAATAAAAATCTTGAAAGACAAGACTTTAAATTATTTCAATTAATCATGCCTTTACCTTATATCTTCTAAGTAACTAAAAAAAAAAACAAAAAACATGAAAACCTCACTGAAACATTAGGCCTTTGTTTTTCTAAAACTGCAATTCTTTTGAAATATGCTCAATATTTCCAAAGGGAAAACCACAGATATACATTTTGAATGTAAATGTTCCAACTGGTTTGATAAAAGTTCAATCTCAAAAATCTCCAACTAATACTAAAATAATTAAGTATCTTTCAAGCTTATTCAAAGTTCCACAGTGAAAATGAATAGCCTTTGTCATAACTCCTATATTATTTTGATCAAGGTTAGTCAGACTGGCAAATTTGTGAAAAGAACATTCCTTTAAAAATCAACTTAGTTTAAAGCCATGTAGTAGCATGAGATTTCACAACTTTTCTAGCTAGCCAGCTTCAAAGACACAATTGGATTCAATAAACATGATTATCACATTATTTCCAATCCAATTAAGAAAACGCTGGTTTAATAATGTACTTTAGGCTTTATGTATTTTTTTGGTAAGAGAAGAGGAGAACAGGTGGGGTAGACTGTAGGAGCGCAAAGTCGGTTTCATGTCTCTATAAATTCAACCCTCCAAGACTTTGTTTCTTTACCCTTTAAAATGGCTACCACCTTGATCTACTATGCAAAAGGAAAAATGCACAGCATACTACTATCAACGATAAATCCGGTTATTTTTAAGAGTGTGTGGCCTCCTACCCCACGAAACACTTTTTAAGATTCCCATTCCTTTACTGTTCCAATGAAACGACCATTAGATAAGTACACAAAAGTTGGGCAATTAGTTTGAGGGCAACCTGTATAACCCAGCTTAGGTCATCTTTCCTGTAATATCTGATGAGGAAAAGCAGCTAACGTTATCTTTCACAGACTAAGAGCAAACACAGTAGAACTTTAAAGGGTTGTCCTGTCCAGTAAAGGAGAAACAAATGTGGGAACCACAACCTCCCCTCCCGTCCCCAAGAGATGATCATAATGATTTTAGGAACTCAAAAGAACAGATTAACTATTAGATGGGTCAGCAAAAACTAGTAACTCTAAAAACCATTTTATAAATAACAAAACCACTTGGTGCTCCCAAACCTATTCTTAATGCTCAAAAACTATCCTGTCAAATAGTGTTTACACAATACTTACACCACTTCCTGGCCAACTAGTTTGAGACCACTCCATCACACTCTTGCTCTAGAAAACTTACCAGAAAAATGCAGTTTCACATACAAAAAGGAAGAAATATATAACGCTTTAGACTGATCTTGTGCATATACATAGCTACTAAAATAAATTGACTCTGCATCTGCTGAGTGTCTGCAGAAACATGGCATGACCTTACCTCTCATCCTCGCCATCCACCAGGGGAGTCGTCAGCGGTAGCACCTTCAACGGGAAAAGAGAAGCAGAGGCTCCTAGGCTGCTGCTACTCCCATCGGAAACTGCCGACATGCCCCCACTGTCACCACTGATAGTCTGAGGTAAGCCAACTAAGGAGGGTTCCGCTGGGCGCCTGGCATCTTCAATTTGGCTTCCAATTGCCTGAGCTAATGATTGTGCAGAGAACTGAGTAGAACTTGGTATCTGCTGCGCCAAAGGCAAATTTATATTAGGTGCTGCCATCAAGGGAGGCTGACTAACACTTTGAACCAAATTACCATTTTGAGTGGCAGGGGCTTGTGCTATATTCTGTGATGGAACCAAGTTTGTTGGGACAGAAGGCATTCCAGAAGGCCCAGCTGAACTAACCTGATTCGTAACAGAAATACTGCTAGCAGAGGGCAAAGGACTGACTGCAGGCAACTGCTGCGAAACAACTCCTGGAGCTACTGACTCTACTCCTTGCGGCTGGGGAGGCACAGTTAACAAGGTACTCTGGGGTGCAATGACCAACTGTTGAGGAAGGCTTGAAGCACTAGCTTGAACTCCCTGATGAAGAATCGCAGCCTGAGCGGGTGGAACTACCTGTGAAGACGGAGGAGCACCTTGCGGGATAACTGAAGGTGTGACTTGGGCAGAGGGCTGCTGCGCTGCCGTAGGTAGGTTTGTCTGTTGACCAATATTTGCAATTTGACTGCCAGGAGGTACAGCAGATACTGCCGTCTGCGCCTGGCCAGCGGGTTGGCCAGCTGCCCCGGCGGGCTGCGCCTGGACTGCTGCGGGCTGCACTGGCAGCTGGATGCCCTGTGGCTGAGCCACAGGAATCCCCGAGGTTCCTGCTCCCACCCCCGCAGAAGTGGGCTGTCCAGAGGACACTGCCGTTTGCAGAATCGGCTGCTGCTGAACATACTCGGAAGCAGGATTCGGAGTCACTGACGGGCCATGGCTCGGGGCCACCGACGGCTGCTGTCCATAGTGTAACTGCTGGGGTGATGTGCCTGGCAGGGGTGCTTGCGCCGGAGGGGCCGCCTGAGAATACGGCAGTTGGGGCTGAGCCAGGCTGGAAACGGAAGGCTGCTGACCTAGAGCTGAAGTTACACCCACCACGCTCACAGGTGATGGCTGGATACCAGCTGCAGCACTGAGAGCGGCTTGCAGAGGTACTGGTTGAAGACCCTGCTTCTGCTGATAGCTCAGTTCTTGAGACTGCAACTGCGCTTGCGAGATCTGTGACTGAGAAATACTCTGTGGCATACTAACTGCTGAAATGCCCGCCGGAGCAGCGCTACTGAAGTCCATCTGCGGGAGGGCGACACCTGGAAGAGCGGGCGGCTGCTGCACCACGGCAGCTGGGGCCCCCATCTCTCCGCTTCCCACACTCTCCGTGTAGTGGCTCAGCGTGCTGACACTGCTGCTCACTGAGCTCCCGCTCGTGCTCTCCCTCTCAGAAGTCACTTCTGTCGGGTTTTGTTTTACGCTTTCCACTGCTTTATTTATCACCACCCCTTCGGCGGTGGGGGCAGCGTTTTCTTTCTCATAGAACTCGGTGCAAGTCCATCTACCTTTTTTGAAGGGCTCAGAACTCGAATCTAACTTCACAACTCTGAACCTGGACGTGTTAACTGTTGGCTGTTGCTGCTGACTTGAAACTGATCCTACAGTCATCCCTGCAGCTGCACTGGCAGTGCTGTTAATGAGAACGGAGGACGAAATCGTACCGTTGCCCAGGCCGCTCAAGACAGTCACGTTAACACCGCAGCTCACTCCAGGCCCAACGCTCACACCGGCAGCACTGGGAACGTTGCTCGCACTTAAATTAGCATTAGCAAGCATGCTGCTGGTCACGTTAGGATTAAAACCGCCCACAGCCGTAATGTTAACATTATTCATCGTATTAGTACCTGTAACAGAATTTATACCTATACTGCCGCTTGTACTCGGAGCACGGATACTAGTCATTACAGATGCAGGTGAGCCACTCGATGATACGGCAGAAGTTGGTGCAACTGGCATAACAGTGTCAGAGCTTCCAGTTGTAGACAGTTTTCTGGATACTGGGCTTGCGGGCGGCCCTCCCGGAATGGGTGTACTGGCCACACTGGCATGGGATGGATGGTGGTGCCCGTGATGGAGGTGGTGCCCATGATGAATGTGAGGGTGGTGATGGAGGGAGTGGGGATGAGCATTCCCATTGATTACAACATTCTGTTGTGGAAGGTGAGGCAAATGAGGCTGAGGAAGGGGGGGCTGGTTGGGAGAGACTGCCCCAGGTGTCTCGGCTTCCTGGAAGTTATTGAGAGTTTCTTCTGAGGAGCTGCGTTCAGGCTCCCCTAAGTCGGTAGCCCTGGAAAGTGACACATCAAGGATCTCGGAAGACGACAGATCTTCTGTGTGAGATTCATCCAGATCATCGTAGCTTTCGGTGTCCTCTGCGATGCTGTTGTTAGAGCTGATGCTAGCGGAGATCTGAGCCGGGGTCACGCTCGTTATCTGGAAGCCACTTTTCTTTTTCATTTGAGTTCCGCCTGGCGCAAGAGGCTGTGCCTGCAGCTGAGCCTGCGAAAGGAGGTTCAGGCTTTGTGGAGGCGGAGGCTGTGGTCCCGACAGAGAAGATGCTGCAGGAGGTGGCGGCTGGAGCAGCGACGGAGGCGGAAAATCCTCGGAAGATGGGGCACTACTACCAACGCCGGTACCTGCTGCACTGAGAGCAGAGGCGCTGCCACCACCACTGCCCCTTCGAGGCAACATTGCCGGGTGCGCCATCTTCCTAGCACTAATGTCTGCAGCGGCCGAGGCCGCGGCCGCGGCGGCGGTGGACTCGGGCGGCTGGTGCATTGTGCTGGGTACCGGGGGGCGGAGGAGGCGAGTGCAATTTCCTTCGGCACCGTAATCTTTGTATGCAAGACGCCGAGGAGGAAAACGGGACCTGACGCTCCGCCCGGCGCGATTCCTCCTCCTCCTCCTTCTCAGCCGAAGGCGCTGGCCGCTTCTGCCTTCGAGGGCGAGCTTCGGGAAGGGAGGATGAACGAGGGTGAACAGAACAGCCAGGGACCCGAAGGGGGGACCCCTTCAGTCCTTCGCCATTCACTTTCCCCTCTAGCCTCACACCCCCCTTTATATTCCGCTTCACGTGGGGTGCGGGGAAGGAGGGAGGGGAAGACCAGGGGAGGGGGGAGGCTAGGGGAGGGGGTGGGAAAGCCGAGAAATGCCCACCTTCTCCGGACAACTCCGAAGCCACCTCCACCCCTCCTCCCGCCGCGGCGGCGGCGGCCGCTGCAAAACCCTCCCGGTCGCTCTGCACGAAGGCGGCGGCGCCGAGCGAGTGTCGCCTTCCCCTCGCCACCCCCAGCCCCGCCGCCGCCGGCGAACCCTGAGCTCACTGTGGCTCAAACCTCCCCTCCCGGCCCCGCCGGCCCCGCTCGGCCCTCCCCCCACGCCCTGCGGACCCTTTCAAACCCCCTGGGCTCGAGGCGGCTGCTCCGTGAGGAAACGCTGGCCGCGGCTGAGGCCGGCGCGGCGAGGCTCGAAGCGGGGCGGCGGCGGGGCGCCGGGTACGGTGAGCCCAGCAACGGGGCGCGGGCGGGCGCGCAGAGACGCCGGGTCCTCGCGGAGCACGGCCGGGGCGCGGCGGCGGCGGTGGCAGCGGGAGCCCAGGGACCTCTCCATCACTGGCAGCCATGGAGCCCGAGCATTTTCCTCCCTCTGGGCAGGCGCCTCGGCTCGGCACACGTCCTCGGGGAGGAAGGGGCCGGCGCCCGAGCCTCCCCGGAGGGCGGCGGGACGTGCGCTAGCGCCGACGATGCGAGCCGCTCTAGTCCTCTTCCTCTGCAGCCGGTTCGTCCGCACCCCGCTGCTCCCGCGGTCCGGGCGGGAGGGGGCCGCAGGCGGCGGCGGCGACTCCTTTCTCGGCGGCGTTGGTGGCCAGAGGGGCTGCTGCAGCGACTGCAGCCGACGCCGTTCAAAGGAACGAGAGGTGGGGTTGGTCGGTGTCGGCGAACGGGGCGGGTGAGTGGGTGGGTGCCGAGGGAGGGCGGCGGGCGGAGAGGGGGCTGTGGTGGTTGTTACTAGTGCTTTTCTCCGGCTCCACCGTATCCCCGGGTCTCTCGCGGCATCGGCAGAGGAGGGACCAGCGCCCGAGCGCAGGAGGAGGAGGGGCGACCGCCGGCCAGAGGAGGCGGTGGCGGTGGCGGGGGGAGGGGGCTGGCTGAGGAGAAGGAGGGAAGATGGCGTCTGCGCATGCGCCCCGGCGCCGCAGACATAAAGCCGGGTCTGGCGGAGGAGGAGGCGGCGGGTCTTCGAACCTCGCCGAGCGCCGGGTCTCCTGGCGGAAATTTCCGAAGGCTGGCGGAGGCGCCGACGACGTCGGCGGCGGCGGTGGTGGGGGGTGGGGAATTTCGGCCGGGGGAGCGAAACCGGGTCGGCCGGAGAGAGTCGGCCTGATGGGGGTGGGGCAGGGTGCGGGGCGCGCGCAGGTTAGGTGTGTCCGCTCCTTTTTCACACGCGGCCGGCGCGCGCGCGCAGGCACGCGGCAGGGGAGGGGGCGCCGCAGGGAGGGGCTCGAGGAGGCCGCCGGCGCCCGGGTCTCGGGTGTAAGTGCTCTGGGTAGTGTCCCCCGCCTGCGGAATGGGTAATGAGGCTTTTCTCCGCAGCAACAGCATCACGAGTTTCAGTTCCCAGGAGTCCGCCGCCGCCACGACATGAGTCAGGCTTTCTTCCTCGGCGCGTGGAGGAGCCCTCCTCCTCCTCGCCGCACCTGGGCTCGACCCCGGCCCGCGCGGCCCTCGCCCCCTCGGAGGATGCCCCAGCGCTCGGAGCCGCAGGGTCCGCGGAAGGCCGGTGGCTCTTCGGGATAGACGCTCCCTTTTGTGCGGCGCAGTTGCAGCTGCCATGTGGTCCCCTCGCCTTTCGACGGCCACGGGCTAGCCAGCCCGGCAGATATTGCAGCTGTTTGCAGTTAACTGCCTGAGCTCTTCTCTGGAGAGGGAGCGCTTGCAATCCGTCGTTACCTGGAGGGAAGCAGTAGCCCGGCCTAGTAAAATAACTGACCTCAACAGGTGGAGCTTATCTCCAGCAGGGATAGCATTTCGTTTAATTGTCCAGGCTGTAGCATGCATAGGTTTGACTTAAAAGACAAACTGGCCTAGTCATGGTGGCAACACGATGATCAATGAAGACTACCCTTTAGGGTTAGAAAAGAGAAAGAACCATCTGCAATTCCAGTTTAAAAAATAATAATAAAACCTGCATGGATCTGAGCGTGGTGCTACAGAAGGAATGTTAGGTTTGATGGGAGGCAGTTTACTGGAAGTTGCTTCCCTGGCATTACACGTCAAAACATTCTAGCTCTAAGCATTGTTTACTGCTAGGCGAGAGTGTACTTCTCGCCCAGGAATTAAAAAACAACAAAGTAGAAAACCCTAGGGAGAAATGTGGTTTTATTTCAACTTAGGTTGTTGAGAAACTGAACGTTTATGGTTAGACCTATGCTTCAGTAAGACTCACAGACTTCCAGACCTACAATCCTATTTTGAGCTTATTAAAACATAAATGGCATAATTGTCGATTCAACACGTTACTTTAGGTTTCTCTAGACTTTTCCCCTCATTCTGTCCCCCAAGAGGTTAGGAATATCACCATTTTATTACTGAATAGAAACGCACCCTCAACACCCCCGTATAGCCTGTATCAAAGTTTTGCTATATTGCTTTTTCTGTGGTGTCTCCCACTAAACCCAAAAGGTAGGACTACGTGTTTTTAATGTGGAGTTCCGGAGTAGGTACAAAGTAGGTGCTCACAAATATTGAAAATGACATGGTAGTAAAAATCAAATTCACTTGAAAAGACCGGACTTGGTTTATGTTACTCATGAATTAATACATGAATGACTGGGGTTTTTTTACATAACTATGGCCATTTGTGTATTTTACAAAAATAATTTCTTTTTTAATGTTACAACAGCTTTTGTTGCAAGAAATACATCTGATTAATGGCCGCCATTCATTGTTGAAATGCAACTCTGACATGCTTTTTTCAACAGTTTTTGAACGGAAAATAGGAAGTATCCTAATGAACTGAAACTGCAATAGAATTTAGTAGGGCAAAATGTGTTTGTGAGCTAGTGTGAAAGAAAATGCTCTAGATAGCTCAAAATCTTGCCTTAGGTCAAAATTTTAAATTACCCCAAACAACAGCCCAACACCCCCTGGTGTGTTGAGCTAAATACCTGCCGCCTAAATACCAACTATGATAGGGTTTGAAGCAGAAGAAAACCATGTAATAAAGTCTTCCGGACTTGCTTGGTGGTGCAGTGGTTAAGAATCCGCCTGCCACTGCAGGGAACACGGGTTCGAGCCCTGGTCCGCGAAGATCCCACACGCCGTGGAGTAACTAAGCCCGTGCGCCGCAACTACTGAGCCTGCTCTCTAGAGCCCGGGAGCCACGACTACTGAAGCCCACATGCCTAGAACCTGTCCTCCGCAACAAGAGAAACCACCGCAATGAGAAGCCCGCACACCGCAATGAAGAGTAAACCCCGCTCTCCACAACTAGAGAAAGCCTGCGTGCAACGAAGACCAACTCAGCCAAAAATAAATAATAAATAAATTTATAAAAAATAAAGTCTTCCAGCGTTGACAGAATGAGTCATTGAGATAACCCTGTAAGAGCAGATACTTCTAATAACAGGTAGTAATTAGTATTGTTATTTTGGGCTGTTTTGATGTTGGGGGTTAGTGGGTATATTATTTCTTTTAAAAGAAAGTTGTTATTGTTTTAACTTTTCCAGGATAACATAAGACACAGAAAATACAGCCTTTTGAAATGTGTTTCACTTTTATCTGCCATATCACCTTCAAATTCCTGGTTAGGCTGCATCAAGTCCCACTGAGATATGACGAGCAGCTCTGCAATTACGGCAACCTGCGTTTGAGAAACATCGCGCTCTCTCCCTCCCCTTTCTCCAGTTGCCAACATTTCTATGACCAGCAATACATAAATATAAGTCCATAAAAACAAGCAGAAGCACTTGAACAACCCCATGTTGTTATCATGTTACCACCTTTTAGTCTAAAAGGTCTGGATTTTTTTTACATTAATATCAAATGCACACTGCTATGTGCAATTAAGTCATTAATTCCTTTGAACCCAGTACTTGGAGTTACCCTTTGTCTTTTGAAAGACTGCATTTCACGTGTTTACATTCTAAAGGTATAGTTCTGAATTACTCTCTATTGTGGAAAAGATTAGTCCATAGTGCAGTGTTCACTTAAATCTTGCTATTGTGACATTGCAAACCCCATTGTTACCGAAAGCTCCACCTCTCTGTACACCGGTGCTGAATCAAATCTTGGGGACAGAGTTTGGATGAAGTAGAAGAAGATAGCTTTATTGCTTTGCCAGGCAAAGGAAGACACACTGGGCTTCTGCCTCAGAAAAATGTCTCAGCCCCAGATGATTCGATGAAAGGATTTTGTAACAGGGGTTCAAAGGCGGGGTCTTTGACAAGATTAGGGTGTGAGCAGGGCCTGCACTTCCTCAATCTCCTCTCAGATGCTCGTGTCCTCATCTTGATGAGCTTCTCTGGTCCCTTTAATCTCGCCTCAGGTGGTTTCTTGGTGGCTCCTCCCTTGATTAGCAGCTGTGCGAATCCACCCTTTGGAACTCAAGGAAGGTCACAGAGGTGGAGTCTTGCCTATAAGAAATGGGGACATATATACACTACCAAACGTAAGGTAGATAGCTAGTGGGAAGCAGCCGCATAGCGCAGGGAGATCAGCTCGGTGCTTTGTGGCCACCTGGAGGGGTGGGATAGGGAGGGTGGGAGGGAGGGAGATGCAAGAGGGAAGCGATATGGAGATACATGTATATGTATAGCTGATTCACTTTGTTATAAAGCAGAAATTAACACACCATTGTAAAGCAATTATACTCCAATAAAGATGTAAAAAAAGGAAAAAAGGGGGGGGGGACAAAAAGGGCCTCTGTGCCTGGGAGCCCCACAGGGTGCCTGCTCAGTTTCACTATGTTTAGACTTTTTTCTACCATAAAATAGAAAATTTCCTGACCATTATAACTCAATTTACCTATTTGTGAGAACTGTGAAATAGATCTGTATTTAAAACCAATTAATTCTCCAAAAGTAATGCCCTTAAAGAACAGGAAGGGAATACTCGGACTCAGAATGGCTGTGAGTGCAAAGATAAATACTAAAGAGAAATGGGTGCAGAAAATACACCACTGATCCACTCCAGTAATTTTTCTGGCTAACCAGTGCTTCAGTCCTGCAATAGTACTTATCTGTAACTTTTAAATGTCATCTGAAAAAGAAAAAATCAAATCTTTCAATAATGAGTTAAAAACATGAAAAAAGTCACACATTTTTACCTATGAAATTTATGCACAGGGATATTACAGCATGTTTATAAATCAATTTGCTGCCTAGAAAATTCTTTACATGAGACCAGGAGTCATATGTGCTATTTGACTTTTGTAAATTGCACAAAAATACTTATTTTGAAACTTTTCATTCAAATTTCAATGAGTATAGCTTAGCTTGTAACTGATTAAATTTTGCAGCACTTGTTAAATTTTCAATATAAATGTTTCTGGTCAGCTAAACAATTTTATATCCTCAAAGGAGACACGATTATAAAATGAAAAAAAGTACAGAAATTTGAATTTATGGTTCAGAAGGCACACTGGTATACATTAGCTTGTTAAATTCTACCCTTTGAGGGAGGAGGCATTATCGTTCACATTTTAGAAGTAAGTGATCCCAGAGACGTTAAATAACTCATCCAAGGTTTATGCCTAAATCTGGGTACTCAGGCCCTCTTAATTTCAGATTCTATGCCTCTGTGCTGAGGGATTTTTCTGAAAAAGCAGTCTGACCTCTAGAGACTAGTATTTTTCAAAGCTTTTTTGGAAATTAGGGAGTGTTCTTTTAATGCTTTCGAATGCCAGTGAAGATACACTGCACACACACTGATTGCATATAGAATTTCTTCTACATGAGGAGGATAAAAGACTTCTTCCCTGTTTGAACCAATGTAAATGTTACACATGCTTCCACAGTCGGTCTTTGCTGACTTACGAATGTGTTAATTTGGAGAATTTTCTCGCAACTCAAAAAAAAATCATTTCTAACTTCCGCTACAGAACTGTGAAGTGACATTGAAAAAAGAAATAATTTGTTAATTTAGGGGTTTTTTTAAGTTTATAATCAAATAATCCTCCAGATCTCCCCAAATGATAGCTAATATTTATTTAATGCCTACTCTCAACCACACATTTTCTAACAGCTTTCAGTGTTTTATCTCTAATTCTCACAACTGTATAATGTACAAACTATAATTACCCCATTTTGCAAGTGAGGAAAGTGGGGTACAGAGAGTTTGAGGCCTCACAACAACAAGTAGTAGGGCTAAGACACAAATCCATACCGTGTAACCACCTCTTACTTCACAGCTGCCTCTTGAGACACATTGTTAAATCAGGTTCCTGCCAATTCTAGCTCCCAAGTTAAATTTCTACATAATACTCACGTTTTAATTTTTCCAAAGAATCTAGGAGCACCATTTTCTCCTGATGCAGAGACATTCTAGGAAAGAATGAACATTTTAGAGTCTCTACTGTGGCTGCGTAGGAATTGGACATAAATGAATAGAACAACAGCTTGATAAGTTGGATGATCCTTCACTGATCAAAAACAGATGTCAAATGCTTGGGGAAAAAAAGGCATTAATCACACATAATTGAGGAACACTGTCTATACAGGACAAGATAAATGTTTTCCCATTTTAGCAATTAGTGTTCATTTAACATGAGAGCCTGTAAAATAGGGACAATAATAATCTAGTCTTTCCAACATGTTCTAAGGACCAATTTGTATTTGTACATGTTGTTGAATACTTAAAGTTACCGAAACAAACAAATTTGTTATCCTTCTCTGTATCATAATTCCAAGAAGACCTCTGTCCTTCCACCATACATGAACCAAAACCAGTTAAAGAAGTACAAACAAATCATGGCAGTCAGTATTTCTTTGTATTTAAGGATTAGGTTCACAAACACTTAAGTATATCTCCAGTCTCAAAGTTCAAGGAAAAAAGAATGGCTGTTGAAGTCATTCCTCAGTGTGGAATTTTCCTTTGGTCATTCATTTTTCTCCTTCTACTCTGGGTTATCTTTTAGGAGAAGAAAAACAATAAAATAGTTTTCGGTAACTTACACTTAAATTGACATTCCCAGTTAATTTCATTGTAGAAGAAAAACAAGAAATCAGTAGGCATAAAGGCCAAAATCTTTTCGGATTAATACGTTTGAATAAAATGAAAAGAAAATCTTAGATACATGCAAGCTAAATTAGAGTCAGAAACACAAGATAAAATCCTTTTACTAGGATGACCGTAGGACTTCCCTGGTGGTGCAGTGGTTAAGAGTCCGCCTGCCAATGCAGGGGACACGGGTTCAAGCCCTGGCCTGGGAAGATTCCCCCATGCTGCGGAGCAACTAAGCCCATGTGCCACAACTACTGCGCCTGCCTCTAGAGCCTGTGAGCCACAACTACCGAGCCCGTGTGCTGCAACTGCTCAAGCCCACGTGCCCAGAGCCCGCGCTCCGCAGGAAGGGAAGCCACAGCAATGAGAAGCCCACGCACCACAACGAAGAGTAGCCCCCGCTCGCCACAAGGAGAGAAAAGCCCGCGCACAGTAACGAAGACCCAATGCAGCCATAAATTAATTAATTAATTAATTAATAGGATGACCGTAGATCATTAAATGTACTGTTTGCCTATGGAAGGTGTTTACAAAACCTTCCTATGTGAATGATAAAATTAGAACAATTAAAGGGGAAAGGTTGGAATTTCAGAGAAAAGCGTGAGATGGGATTTAGAAGAAAGAGCCTAACAAAACTGATTTATTACATGCATTATATGCACACTTGTCAAATTCAAGAAAATTAAATGTATAACTGACTCAGCCCCTTCACGAAGTTAAACATAAAGATAATTGCAAAGATGCCAGCAAAGCTTTCCATCAAAAACTGGAAGCAAAGGTCCAGGTGCTTTCTTGCCCCAGTTATTTATAGACAGGAATGGGATCATACCATAATGTCAACTCAGTGGTTTAAGTTTGATGTTTTGAAAGAGTTTCTAAACACCCTATTTATCCAAGTCATAACTGACACACAAAAATGGTTGTTGAATTACACCTCTGTGAATACATATTTTGAATTAAATGGGGTAATAATACTGTATGGTACCCAGTGTTGATCCTAAATTATTTAATAAAGAAAAACAAGCATTTTCAAAGGAATACTTCCAATGAAAAGCATCTTGGAAAGGGAGCTAAGTTCTCTTTATTGTCAAGCATATGATAGTAACTCAATAAGTACTTGTAAAGAATTTCTTAAATCCCACATTACGCAATAATATTGTCAACATAATTTGTCATATGAACTTTCACTACTGAACTTCTCACAAGATGTTTCTGCAGAACATTAGGTTCGGAAATTATGACATTAGGAAACAAGCTCACTATTAAAATTTTGGTCAAGGGCATACAATGGTATTATATTTCCTTCTCCGTTCTTTACTTGATCTCTGTAAAATTCTCCTTGCCCAGCCTAAGCTTATAACAACTTGCTGGTTACTCTTTTTCATGGAACATCATGCCCCAAGCAATTTTTTTTTTTTTTTTTAAGAAGCAAAGTTCAGTGAAAATGGTAAGAAGATACGAGTTGAATCTGCATCCTCTTTTCTGGTAGCTTTGCATTTGTTTAGGGACAGAGCATTATGTTAAATACTGTTTAGAACTGGAGTCCTTAGCCTCTGTGGATTCTGGAAGTGCATTCCTTACATTCTGGCTTCAGGATATGGAGAATTCATGTGCTTCAGTCCACTCAGATGAGCTCCAGAACTATCTTCTAAGAAACTTACTTGGCATGACTAGTCACAGAGCTCATACAAAGACTACAATGAATAATTTCAGATAAAATGATCAGTTTTTAAAGTCTGACTTAGTTAATACATCTAAAAAACTTACTACCTGTTTATTGGTCAAAACTTCCATTTTGAAGTCTTAATACCAAATGAGGGTCTGCTATTATTTTTGCATTTCTCTCCACATGAAACACTTTTTCCTTTTATTAATGATTGTGAAGGGTAGCAAGGCATACCACCCCAAAATATGCCACTTTGGTATATTATTTATTTATTTATTTTGCTGTACGCGGGCCTCTCACCGTTGTGGCCTCTCCCGTTGCGGAGCACAGGCTCCGGACGCACAGGCTCAGCGGCCATGGCTCACGGGCCCAGCCGCTCCGCGGCATGTGGGATCTTCCCGGACCAGGGCACGAACCCGTGTCCCCTGCATCGGCAGGCGGACTCTCAACCACTGCGCCACCAGGGAAGCCCCACTTTGGTATGTTAATATTTTGCGCTGTAGGCACTTGAAAAACAGCAAATGCAGGGAGAGGCTTTCTCTGAACTTCCCTTATCTGCCTAAAGACAGATCCTCCAGAAGGAGCTCAATTGTTATAAATCCCCTCCCCGGGAGTTTCATCAACCAGGGAAGATGGACTCATCACAGGAGAGAGAACTAGAAGTCGGCACCACACTCAGACAAACTTCATCACAAACTACCACACCTCCCATCTGTGCTTCTAAGGGTCCATTCATCTTTCCTAAAAGTCACTAACTCTGCCATAAGAGACCTATATCCCCCCTACCCTATCCTATTAAGACGGTATTTAATTCTGAATTTTAAGCCACCTGGGAGAGTTACTCATTTTTCCTGGGCATCTCCCATGTATGCATAAGGTATACATGCTAATAAACTTCTAGGTTTTTTTTCTCTTAATTTTCAATTCTTGTTTGTAGTTCTCTTAATATTAATCTGTCTTTTATAACAAGGGCCTCATCTAAAAACTCAGAAGGGTAGAGGAAGAATTCTTTTTCCTCCCCTACAATTGTCAGTATAATAAAAAGCAACCTTCTTTCTATAACTAAGGTTAAAATAAAGAAGCTACCTTGTTTATTATTATGGATATGTTTTTAAAATTAAGTACATGGGACTTCCCTGGTGGCGCAGTGGTTAAGAATCCACCTGTCAATGCAGGGAACATGGGTTCGAGCCCTGGTCCAGGAAGATCCCACATGCTGCGGAGCAACTAAGCCTGCGCGCCTAGAGCCTGTGTTCCGCGACAAGAGAAGCCACCGCAATGAGAAGCCTGCGCACCGCAACAAAGAGTAGGCCCTGCTCGCCACAACTAGGGAAAGACCGCATGCAGCAACGAAGACCCAACACAGCCAAAATATATATAAATAAATAAATTTATTTTAAAAAATTAAGTACATAATATTTAGCCCTGTATACAAGTGTTCAATAAATTCTTTTTTAATGTTAATGATTCTGTAGCTGAACCAGTTCTGCATTATTAAAATGTCCAGAGAGAACAGTCTTTGGCACTGTTTCCAGTGACTCTGTTCTAATAAGACATGAGCTTAACATTCATCTTATTACTAGTTGTACCAGACGAGTCACTCTGTTAAGACTCAGGCCTTACTCAGGCCTTAACATATTTTCAAATGGCTTTGATCTACAAGTCAAAAATGTTTTGGAGGCTGAATAGATTTTATAATAGACATCATTCCCCATACCTCTTTCTCTTCCCTTCATGTCCGGTGCTCCAACCTGCCCCTCCCTCCACTCCCATTTCCCTCACCATACCTCAGAAATTGAGATTACAACCATCTTCACTTTAATGAAATCCCCAAATAGTAATATCTCATTTTCTTCCTGGTGACAATTGTGCAGCATCAGTCAACTGATAACACCACTTGCTATTTTGTTCATCCTAAGTACGTGATGAGTTGTACTTCATGAATAAGAAACTGTTGCAAAAACATAAAATATAAAAGCAAGTAAAAGGACATCAACTAATTGGTTTTTTAATTTAACATTCCACAAATACATATTGACAGTCATGGCTGATCTCATCTGAGTTATATTGCAGGTATTTTTCACCTTATTGGGTTAAAATGTTTTTCCCTGGAAAGTAAGTAGAATTAACTCAAAATATATAATAATTTGTGGTCTGCTATACTGGTAAGGATGAGATAATGGGAAGTTCTCCTTAGAAGAACTAGAAATAGGAAAGATAAAATTGACCCAAGTTCAATATCATTAATTGAATACCTACTGCCTGTTCTGTAGGAGACAAAATTGCCTGTTCAATGGTCTTTTATACATCAGTGAGGGCACAAAAGGAGGCAACCTTACCCTGGACCCTCACCCCCAGCTCGAAGGTGTATTTATATAACCTTATTTTAAACAAAGGACAAATGGAAAGCAGCAGGAGAACAATTTGGTTCACGTTTCACCAAAGACATTTTTCCTCCAGGTTGAACCTAACCAGAGACTTCCAAGTCATTGCAAGCACCTCTTAATCCAGCAGTTACCTATAGGCACAATATGGATCTTCAGAAATTAGATGAGAAAAATTTTAATGTGAAACAATAGCAACAATGTAGTTTAGAAACCATGCTGCCTCATTGATGCATATATCTGCTGGGGAACAAGCCTATGGTAGTGCCCGATACAGATGCAAAAAACCCTGCAATTATGGCTCTTTAGTACGATAATTGATTCTGAGTAAGTGTATGAGTTTTGTTGGTTGTCTTAATTTTTTGTTGTTGGGTTTTTGCTTTTGTTCATTTTTTAATGGCAGACATTTGGGAGGAGAAAAGCCTCTGGGTTCCTGGTGTAATTAAATCTAGCAATATTACTAATAAAATACACCAAACTTAACAGAAAGAAGGGGCAATAACAACAGACAAAAGGTTCTTCGAGGCTACTTATCCCCTGACAAATGTCATGATAGCAAACACCCAAGCCTAGGATAAAACTATGTCCGTATCTCATATGTTTAACGTTCACTGATTTTTATTCTATGGCCGCCCACTATCTATATAGTGACAGAATATTCCATAAGGAGGAAGACTAGAAAGGGGATTTTACGTTTAAAGATAAATGACAGTAATAAGTTATCAGCTTCACATTTAAAGCCCTAAAACGAAGTTTTTAAAACAAAAGCTTGAGCTCCATTTTCAACAAGGAAGCTGAGGACCATTTTAAAAGCTTAAACTTCCTGGTCCTGTTCACGAAAGGTCCCTCTCCTACTAACTTGGCAATGGCAGTCCCAGGGCCAGAAAAGCAGAGCCCGAAGTCTATTGCAGAGATTGAAGTGCATTTTAATCAGTATTGCAGGGACAACCATCACCTCATTATCTGCATGTGAATTTCCTGTGGGCGGTTTGCATTCCCAGACCATCTTGAACCTCTCAGTCAACTCCAGTCGGGTCCTCCATTCCCCATTACAGTGTGTGCATGAGGGATGGCAAATCCTTTAGAATTTGGTCTAGATCAAAAGAGAAAAAAAGTCTAGTCTGGTAACACTATTGAGGGGGTCGTCTAAGTCTATTATACTTTATCCAATAAATCCAATAGATACTGGTCTGATGGTGTTCCACACCAATGAGCCAGACCAAGAACTGTCCTCTCACACTTACATAAAGTCAGTCAAGGCCTGTGTGGCATTAGTGAGTGGTCTAGTAAGAGACAGGTCCAAGAGGAACTAGATGAGGTGTCTGGTTATCACAGTACCTCAGAACTGATTGCCACAATTGGAATTAGAATATGATTTTCTAATTCTGATCAAATATCTTTTAATTAGTATTTTATAGACGCATTAAAATTTACCAAGAATAACCTTATTAACACTTTTGAGAACACAGTGATACGTCACTAATTCAGACTACATTAACCACTGTGACTCATGGACTAGAGTAAATTTGCATTGGTATTACCTATTTTTTGAAGAAAGGATATGCTTATAAATTAACCTATAAACCTGACTCCAAAGAGCATTTTTAAGTATTTACCTGTACCATCACCTCTATACAGACAATTATATGTTGGTGGTTACCTCTAAAACTGGCCATAGTAAACATTCAAAAATCAATTGCTGAAAGAAATAAAATTTGAAACTATAGTTACAAAGCAGCTTAATCCATTAATTAAGCAATGAGTCTTCTGTGATCCACTACTAGCCTGTGTATTTTAAATTTATAAAATATGTTTTAGAGAATTGGTCTATAAATCAGGTATTCCTTTACATCTAAATGACTCCAGGAAGTCTGAATTAATAACGCGTCTCTTGATAAAAACAAGGAAAATCTAAGGATAGGACAGTAAGATTCTGTTGGCTATTTCTCAAGTAATCCTAATAGATTTCTCATACCTTTTATGTCTCTTCAAATTGAGATTGTGTGTTTCATCTGGCTAAAGCCTTTTAATCTGTATTTTTTAAACAACTGAGATATCATTTATATGCCAATAAAATCCACCTGTTTCAAGTAGACCATTCAATGAATTTTAGTATATTTACAAGGTTGTACAACCATCGCCTGTATCTAATTTTAGAACATTTCCATCACCCTAAAAGGAAACCTCATGCCCATTTATAGTCAATCACCATTCCCACTCCCAATACATTTAATCTTTCTGTCTCTCTATATTTGCCCTTTTTAAAGATATTTTGTATGATGAGCATAATGCTTTTGAGGGTCATCCATATTGTTAACTTAGATCTTTTACAACCAATATTGTTGTGTATGTTGTCTCCTAGTCATCTTACTACAGTTTCAAGGCAAAATTTCTGCCTTGTTAAATAAAGTCAGTTAAAGAATTATAGAATAAGGTACAAAAGCTCAAGTGGACATTCCTAACGAGGAAAAATCTGTCTTTTTATACAACATTTATTATTAGCCAATTATTAAAATAACAGGCTTAGCATGTTAAAATCGTGAAAATGTGTAACTACAGAAAAGTATAAACGTTTGTCTTAATTTTACTCCAAAATAAAGCTGTTCTTACTATCTCGATTCTTTCTAGGGTTGCATTTACTTTTTTTTTTTTTTTTTTTTGGCTGCATTGGGTCTTTGTTGCTGCGCGCGGGCTTTCTCTAGTTGCGGCGAGCAGGGGCTACTCTTCATTGCCATGCGCGGGCTTCTCATTGTGGTGGCTTCTCTTGTTGCACAGCACAGGCTCTAGGCGCATGGGCTTCAGTAGTTGTGGCTCACAGGCTCTAGAGCGCAGGCTCAGTAGTTGTGGCGCACGGGCTTAGTTGCTCCGCAGCATGTGGGATCTTTCCGGACCAGGGCTCGAACCTGTGTCCCCTGCATTGGCAGGCGGATTCCTAACCACTGCGCCACTAGAGAAGCCCTGTATTTACCTTTAAAAGATTATTTTCTTCAACTTTCAAATCATTTGAAAAATTGCAAGAATAGTAAGATGAACACTTTGTACCCTTCACCTAGATTTACCAATTGTTAACACACACACTCACACACATACACACACACGCACACATATACACGCAAGAGTTATCTGCATGACGCTTCAACTCTAAAGACTTTAGCATGGATCTCCTAAGTACAATAACAGTCTTCTCCATAATCATAATAGTATGATCACATTCGGGAAATATAACGTTGATACAATGCTGTTATCTAATATAAAGTCCATGTTCGAATTTCCTCAGGTACTGTTCTAATATACCTTAAAAAAAAAATCCAAAAGTTAATCGAGGAAAATCCATTGCATCTTCTTTTAATTGGAAGCAATTCTCTAGTCTTTTTCTGTCTTTCCTACCACTGACATTTTTAAAGATTGCAGACCCATCATTTTGCAATATGTCCCACAAGCTAGATTTGTTTGATTATTTCTTCATAATGAGACACAGGTTAAACTTTTTTGGTGGAGTAGGAGGGGTGAGTGCTTGGAATATTACATATGTGTTATTTTGTCTTCTCACTGCATTAAAGTATACCCAATCTTTTTAAAACATAATTATGTATGCATTTTAATGTTTACATAGTAAGTATATTCTATACAAATGTTTATGCCCTGCCTTTAAAAAAAAAGCATTATATCATCATTTTCCCATTATATGAAAATTCTTCAAAATCACTCTTGATGGATACATAGTAGTCCATCATATACTATTACCATTTGTTTGATCAATAAATCCTCTGTTGGGCTTCCCTGGTGGAGCAGTGGTTGAGAGTCCGCCTGCCGATGCAGGGGACACGGGTTCGTGCCCCGGTCCGGGAAGATCCCACATGCCGCGGAGCGGCTGGGCCCGTGAGCCATGGCCGCTGAGCCTGCGCGTCCGGAGCCTGTGCTCCGCAACGGGAGAGGCCACAACAGTGAGAGGCCCGCGTACGCAAAAAGAAAAAAAAAAATCCTCTATTATTACACATTTAAATTATTTCCATATTTTACTATTATAAAAGTGCTATAGTAAACACGCTTGGGCATAATATTTGTCCACATATATGGTTATTCTCTTATAATAAATTGCTAGAACAGTAATTAATATTACTGGACCAAGGGGTAGGTATAAACTTTTAAATATTGACAACTTGCTTTTAAAAAATGTGGTAACCAGCTTTCAAGAGAGCCCCCAGTGGTCCCTGCTTCCTGGTCTTCATACCCTTATGTAGTCCTGATCCATATTTTACCAGCATTGATTTGTGTGACCAAGAGAATACAGCAGAGTGATGACAGGTCACCCGCAAGGTTAGGTTATAAAAGACACTGTGGCTTCTGTCTTGGACGCTCTTTCAGGTCACTGGCCCTGAGAGCCGCCAGCTGCCATGTTTTAGGTATACGCCGGCAGCCAATGGGGAACTCCACATGGCAAGGAACTGAGCTTGTTGGCCAATAGCCATTAGCCGCTGAGGCCAGCCAACAGCCACGTGAGTGAGCCTAAAAGTAGGTTCTCCTCCCCTGCTTGAGCCTGCAATGACCATCCCCAGCTACAGACTGCCCTTCCTGAGTGGCAAGGTAAGCAGTTCCTGGATCCCGACCCACAGAAACTGTGAAATGATAGATGTTCATTGGTGGCCTTGAGCTACTAAGTTTAGTAGTAACATGTTACTCAGCAATGCATAACTAATGTAAGAAAATATGCATCATTTTATATTCTCACCAGCAGGACATGAGGACCTGTTTTACCACATGGAGTTGTATTCCTTTTAAAATCATTTTATTCCAAAGATTTTTGTTTTTAAAAAAACATCTCTTTAAATTTTGCATTTCTTAGAATACTTGTGAGGTTGATCTTTTTTCAAAAATTTAATCAATTCATGTTCTGTAAATGGATTGATCTGTCCATGTCCTTTTCTCACTTTTTCCTGCTAAAAAAAATTTCTTATTTGTACTTATGAACTCATTCCCTTTCTCCAGTTATATTGATGATAAATATTTTCCCCTGTTTTTAAACTTGGCTATTAATTTTGCTTATTATGTTTTTTTGGCATCAAGAAGTTTTACATTTTTTTTTTGGATTGCAATATTTTGTGAATTATTTATTTCATAAAGTTGATATAATATATACAGTAAAAGTGAACATAAGGACCTTTCAGGCATGTCATTTTTAACCATATCAGTTTGATTTGGAAGAAGTGAAGTAGAGTTAGCAAAGACAGAACAGAGCGAACTAATGTGACCTAACTTCTCAGGGAGTGTTGTCAGAGAGTTTGAGATGCTATTTATATGTAATTTTCATTTGGGGAATATATCAAAATAAGTGACCTTGGAAAGTGTTTTAATGTGTATTTTTTTTTAATTATAAAAAGGAAAATGTTTTGTTAAAAAACAGGCTTAGAATTCTTTTCTGGGTAAATCTTAATAGTTGCAGTG
Organism: Stenella coeruleoalba; assembly: GCF_951394435.1. Taxonomy (NCBI): domain Eukaryota; kingdom Metazoa; phylum Chordata; class Mammalia; order Artiodactyla; family Delphinidae; genus Stenella; species Stenella coeruleoalba. Next base: position 21,834,962 of record NC_137164.1, on the reverse strand, counting down.
GGCTTTTTAAAAGAATTTTATTTTTTGTACAATTTTTAAAGGTTACACTCCATTTACAGTTGTTTGTTTTTTAAGTGGTAGCACCGAAGATAGCTCCAGTCATTTTTATTTTTAAAAATTTTAATTTAAAGGGTATACTGTACAGCATAGGTAATTATACCCATTATCTTGTAAAAACCTATAGTGGAATATAATCTGCAAAAATACTGAATCATCATGCTGTACACCTGAAATTAACACAGTATTATAAATCAAGTATACTCCAATAAAAAATTTAAATTTTTAATTTATTTACTTTTAATTTTTATTGCAATATGGTTAATATATCTTATTATGCTAGTTTTAGGTGTACGACATAGTGATTTGACTTTTTAAAAAATTTTTATTGGAGTATATCTGCTTTACAATGTTGTGTTAGTTTCTACTGTACAGCAAAGTGAATCAGCTATATGTATACATATATCCCCTCTTTTTTGGATTTCCTTCCCATTTAGGTCACCACAGAGCATCGAGTAGAGTTCCCTGCACCATATAGTACGTTCTCATTAGTTATCTATTTTATACATAGTATTAATAGTGTATATATGTCCATCCCAATCTCTCAATTCCTTCCACCCACCCCCTTTCCCCCTTGGTATCCATACATTGTTCTCTACATCTGTGTTTCTACTTCAGCTTTGCAAATAAGGTCATCTATACCATTTTTCTAGATTCCATATATATGCATTAATATACAATATTTGTTTTTCTCTTTCTGACTTACTTCACTCCGTATGACAGACTCTAGGTCCATCCGTGTCTCAACAAATGACCTGGTTTCATTCCTTTTTATGGCTATGTAATATTCCATTGTATATATGTACCACATCTTCTTTATCCATTCCTCTGTTGATGGACATTTAGGTTGTTTCCATGTCTTGGCTATTGTAAATAGTGCTGCAATGAACATTGGGGTGCATGTGTCTTTTTGAATTATGGTTTCCTCTGGGTATATGCCCAGTAATGGGATTGCTGGGTCATATGGTAGTTCTATTTTTAGTTTTCTAAGGAACCTCCATACTGTTCTCCATAAGGAAGTTTTACATTTTTAAGTAGTCAAATTTCTCTATTTTTATCTTTGTGATTTCTTCCATTATCTTTATGCCTGGGAAGTACTGGTATGAAGAAATATAGAGCAGAGTTAAAGAATGGCAGGGTGGGCGGGTGTTAGTGTATGCAGGATGGTCCCAAAAGGCCTTACTGATAAGTCAACATTTGAGCAGAGACCTAAAGGAAGAGAAAGAAAAACCACATAAATCATAGAGAAGAACATTTCAAGTGTTGATTTTTAACAAAGTTTTCCTGTATTTATTGATCCTTTTATCTGTTAATATGGTGGATTTTAGACCAACAGGTATTGGGATAAACCTTACTTGGTCACAGTGTTTTTTCTTTGTTTTTAACGGTCTATACTTATCCTAATTTTGATAAGAAACTAAAGAAAAGTAATTTACCCAAGGTTACATAGATAAGTGGTAGAACTGGGACTGGAACCCAGATCATTTCCCTCCAGTGTCTGAGTGTATATATATATATATATATATACACTTTTTGGTATTCTTTTCCATTATGGTTTATTATAGGATATTGAATATGGTTCCCTGTGTGATACAGTAGGACCTTGTTGTTTAACCATCCTATATATAATAGTTTGCATCTGCTAACTCCAAACTCTCTGTCCATCCCTCCCCCACTGCCCCTTCCCCCTTGGCAACCACAATTCTGTTCTCTATGTCTGTGAGTCTGTTTCTGTTTTGTAAATAAGTTCATTTGTGTCATAGTTTAGATTCTACATGTAAGTGATATCATATGATATTTGCCTTTCTCTTTCTGACTTACTTAGTATGATAATCTCTAGGTCCATCCATGTTGCTGCAAAGGCATTATTTCATTCATTTTTATGGCTGAGTAGTATTCCATTTTATATATTCCATTATATATATATATATATATATATATATATATATATATATATATACACATACATCTTCTTTATCCATGGACATTTAGGTTGCTTCCAGGTCTTGCTGGTTTTTTTAAGTTGTGGTAAAAAACACATAACATTAAGTTTACTATCTTAACCATTTTTAAGTGTACAGCTACGAAGTGTTTAGTATATTCACATTGTTGTACAGCAGACCTCTACAACTTTTTCATGTTGCAACTCTCAAACTCTATACCCACTGAACACTAATTCTACTACTGTCCTCACACCAGCTCTTGGTAACCACCTTTCTATTTTCCGATTTTATGGTTTTGACTACTTTAGATACTTCATATGAGTGAAATCATATGGTATCATCTTTTTGTGACTAGCTTATTGCATTTAGCACAGTATTCTCAAGGTTCATCCATGTTGTAGTATGTGATAAGATTTCCTTCCTTTTTTAAGGCTGCATAGTAGTCCATCGTATATATATACCACATTTCCTTTACCCATTCATCTGTTTTTGGACGTTTGAGTTACTTCCACCTCTTGGCTATTGTGAATAGGGCTGAAATGAACATGGGTGTGCAAATATATCTTTGAGATCCTGCTTTGAATTCTTTTGGATATATGCCCAGAAATGGGGTTGCTAGATCATATGGCAATCCTATTTCTAATTTGTGGAGGAACCTCCGTATCGCTTTCCATAATGGCTGCACCTCTGATCACAATGTATTTCTTATACATTTTTGCATGTGATTTGTTAGTATTTAATTTAGAAATTTTGCATGTAAATTCGTGAGATTGGCCCATTACTTTCTTTCCATAAATTGCCTTGTCTGGATTATTTCCAAAAACCAGCCTTTGGTATTGCTGATAATCTATATTTTTATTATTTTTTCTGTTTCTTTAATTTCCATGGTTAATTTCATAATTTTCCTTTTCTACTTTGTTTTTTCCTAGCTTTTTGAATTGCACATGTAGCTCAATCATTTTCAATCTCTTATATTTTAAATAAATTCATCTACATATATGCATTTCATTCCAATTACCATTACCTTTCTAATTACCCACAAGATTTGATACGTTCTTGTACATATAAAAATATTTTATAATTTCTTTCGTGATTTCTCTTGAATCCATGAGTTCTTTTTTTTTTTTTTTTCGGTACGCGGGCCTCTCACTGTTGTGGCCTCTCCCGTTGCAGAGCACAGGCTCCAGACGCGCAGGCCCAGCGGCCATGGCTCATGGGCCCAGCCGCTCCGTGGCATGTGGGATCTTCCCGGACCGGGGCACGAACCCGTGTCCCCTGCATCAGCAGGCAGACTCTCAACTACTGTGCCACCAGGGAAGCCCCAAGTCCAGTGTATTATTAATGAAGTTGAAACAAACAAGAAGAAGCCAGAACCACTGTTGAAATGAACTACAATTCCATGGTCAAAAAAGGGGAAGTAGAAATATGTGAAAACATGAAAGTGAAGTATAAATGACAATAACCAACTTTCATGAAACAACTGTGAGAAACAGATTTTATTACCTATACTATATAAATGTGGAAAGGGAACTGCAGACAGTTTGGGTCACTTGCCCAGGTGACAGAGCTAGAAGTGACAACCTCGGATCGGAATGTAGTTCTGTCAGACTCCACAGCCCATCATCCTAGCAATAAATCGCAGTCTTCTCCAGGTCCCTTAACTGAGCTCTTTCCTCCCAGCTCTAGTCCAGGTCCAGCCCACCCCCGTGGATGTAATTGGGAAGTGAGAGGTGCTCTGAAGCAAAAGGGAGGGGCTGGTAGTATCAGGATCAATCTCCAATGAACACAAAATATTTTGCTAGAGATTAAATATTACCACTTTTTGTTGTATTTTTTGCTCTTGTGAATGATCTTTGGTGGCGTGTGGGGGGAGGAGTTGGACAGTTCTGCCATTAACATACTGCCCACCTCTTTTTCTAAGTCCTCGCAGAACTCATGTAGGGAATCTGTTAGAACCTGCGATGCCATGTTAGGAATATCATACAGTTAATGAGCTCCTTTATGCATAGTTTCTCTAGGCATCTTTTTAAAATGTAGGCATTTCCCTTTTATTATTTAGTAAAACTACATTAACCTCACCAATATAATTTGGTGCTGCACAATAAAAGTTATTTTCTTGGTATTTGTATGTTATGTCTTTGCTAACAACTATCTTTTCGCTATTTTATACGTTTATCAAAGTAGCTTCATTCCTTTTTTACTAGTTTCTAATTTTTTCTTGAACATTTTCCCCCATAACCTTTAGGATTTGAAAATCAGTAATTGGAATGATCATTCTTTCATCTTCAACTTTGAGATTGTTTACTATTTTCTCCTTCGGTTTTGTGGTTTCTCCTTGATCTCTATAATCATTACTTTTTATGGACTAGATGTATGTGGTGATTACAAAGAATGTTTTTATGACATAGAGAAATGTTCACAATATAAAGTTAAGTTTAAAAAAAGTAAAGCAGGACTCAAAATTCCAAGTACAGTGTGAACCCAAATGAATATTTAGATTAAACTTTGTTTTTTACACAATATCAAAATATTGTCAGACATCACTTTGGGTAGTGAGATTTTTTTTTTTTTTTTGGTTGCATTGGATCGTTGTTGCCGTGCTCAGGCTTTCTCTAGTTGCGGTCATCAGGGACTACTCTTCATTGCGGTGCACAGACTTATTGCAGCGTCTTCTCTCGGTGCGGAGCACCGGCTCTAGGTGCGCAGGTTTCAGTAGTTGTGGCACGCATGGGTAGTGAGATTATGAGTGATTTTTTAAAAAAGATTTCTGTGTATTTTTTATATTTTCTACAATGGGTATGTATGTATTATCTGGGTCAGAGCCAAAAGTTGGAACTGAGGTCAAAGGAACAATTTAGGTGAAGGTTTCCTGCTGCTGCCAGCGGTTGTACATCCATAGAAAGACTTCCCTTGACAGACCTGTCTTGAGACAGCTGTTTCTGGTGGGCAGCTGGTAGGTTTGTGTACAGAGCGTGAGTGTGGGAGTGTGTGATCGGGGGGAGCAATCCAGGGGAGAAGTCTGACGGTTTGATTTCTCCAGGGAGAGACCAGAGCTCTCTTAGTCTGTGGTTAAAAGCAGTGCTACTTAGAGTAGAATGGAAATAACATCTGGATCCAGATGGAAGCTATCTGGTGTCTATATTGTCCATTTCACTCCCCATCTTACGTTCATTTCCCCAAACTAGGTTATTTGAGCAAGTTCCGGTCTTTTAATTCAGATTAATAGTGTAATATTCAATATATTTTTCAGCAGCCCTTTGCCTCAATTTTCCCAATCATTAGGGTGAAATAATAATATTCTCCTGCTATCTCATTAAAGTGTCATGAGGATTTAGGAATAAATGTCTCCTATTCACTTCGTATGTAGCTCTTTGTGACAAATTATGTTGCAAAGACACACGTTAGAAAGAAGTGTTGTGTGTGTGTGTGTGTGTGCAACACACTTTCCTTTTCCTTTTAACTCTCCAGATTTTATTCCATTATTCTTCCTTCTGGGAAATGAGACAGAGTAACTGAATTCCTGTCATCCTGAAAGGTTTGCTTAATGACCATCCCATGTGAAAATATGCAGTCTTAGCTGAGAAGCATGACTGATGTGACAATAGGCCCATCAGACTGACTCGTTTATCAAATATTAAAGAGTCGTTTCATAGAATGGCTTTTCCAGTCACTTTTCAGTAGAATTAAAGCCTGAGCAACTATAAGAAAAACAAAGAACCCTTAGGTTTTTTTACTGAAGGGTCATCTAACCATTTGGGAGCCCTGACATAATAACCTCTGTGATTTTTTTCCCCCAAGCTCAATTTTGTCACACAGAGCAAAAATGTGTGAGCAAAAATAAAACCAAAAAAAAAAAAAAAAAAATCCCATGGCAAATAAACATAAAGAAAAGACATTTTAAAGGGGCTATTTTATGAGAGTTAATATCTGGAGCTCAATTCTTGTCCATTGAATCATATTCCATTATATCCAGCCTCAAGCTTCTGATGAGCTTGTAGATTAACAGATGAAAGTTGAGACAATACAGTTCTGATAATATATCACTCGTATATGAACCCCTTGATCATCATGTCTAAACTGGCAATCAATTTAGTTTGGCACAATTTATGACTCCACACACCAATTGCAAGAATATAAATTTAATGTAAGATATTCCATACTTGAGGTGGAGAGAGTAAGGACTGATAAAATAACAAGGTAATAGTTAAGGTCTACAGTGTGCTCTGTTGGTCCTTTTTATTTGTACTCATCACATGTGATGTTCACATTGCAAACAGCACTGTGCCTTTCGTGTGTGTAGCTTGAGGAGGGAGCAATGGATCTGTGCTACTGTAGGCATGTGGGGTTGTCTTCTGATCAACCAAGCTATGACCCAATAAAACCAGCATCCCAAGCAGGATTAGGACTGAGTTCTAATTCAGCCTTCTATCTTGAATCGCTCACCCACCCATACAGAGCTGGTATAACTGGGCTGTTTTGAAAGTCTGGTGTGCTCACCAGATATTGGCAGCAAGCCATTCTCTACGGAGATGTTTGTGTGGTGTTTTAAGCATGCAAAACTTAGCATCTTCGGTAAAGTAGAAGAATAACAGTTTCTTATTCAAAAATGATGATACTTTCCTCACAAAAAACGTCAATAAAAAACTCAGTTTGGAACCACACTTTTTTCCAGTATGAATAAGAGTTCAATTATTTTCTCACTTAAGCTTTGGGATTGCTTCTCTCTTTTTGGACAGTTTTGTATCTCATTTCTAGTACAGATGTCTGTTGCCTTCAAGGCTTTCACAGGGAATTTAATCCTCTGCAGTGAAAAGAAAGAATCCCAGGGGGCCAGTCAGGGGAAGTGGGAGGGACTAGCTAAGTTGAAGGAGTTTGATTTGAATTGAAAAATCCTTTAGTCATGCCAAAGATGTGAAATCATCAAAGACACAAAGATCTTACACAGTAAAAACAGAGCTAAACCTCTGCCTTTCAGGAGACACATTCTCTTTTCATTACTCGAAATTGTGATGTCAATCTTACAGTAGGTTATCCTTGAAAAAGAATATTACTCTCACCTTTTGGAAACCCTCTGCTACTTTACAGTGTGATTATATTTGCTCCTAGAGAGCTGAGATGATTGAACGCTAACTTGCACATTTTTTTCCAGGTTTAAACCAGAATTGTTTGTCCCCAGTACCTACTGTTTTAGGATCTGAAAATATATGCTCAGTGGATCTCACTCCAGATCTTAATTTCCACATTTATTTTCACTTACCTTCTTCCTTGACTCTGTCAGGTAGAGTTCTTTGGCTGCAAGCAACAGTAACTGCCTCTGGTAAACTTAAGTAAGAAAGGAATTTATTGGGCAAATTGGGGAAGCTCAAAGGGTTGAGGAGAGAAGGCTGAAGATCCAGTGTTGGAAAGGACTGAACCGGGCCCCTCACGTGAGTCTCCACGGCATGAACATCTCAACAGCTGCATCTAGAAGGAATGATTCAGATTCCAGGAAGAGAGCATTTGAGTGGTTTAGCTATGGTCAACTCTTCTTTCCTTGGCCCAGGGAAGGCAGCCCCCTTCTGAACAACAGTCCCACCAGATTACATATCCAAAAGGGAGGATGTAATCCCAAAGGGTAAGTGGAGGACGCTACTACTGAAAGAGCGTGGACTGAAAACTGAAAGAAATAACCCCAAAATAACAACAAAAAACCAAATGGGTACCATTCTCTCCCCTTTCCATTTTACTCTGTTTCTTCTCCTTTTGTATATGTTTTCCTCTCTTCTCTTCTCCTTTATCTTCTCTGTCTTTCTTGCCTCTTCCTTTTCCTTGCCCTTTAAAATGTACTTGTTATCTTGGTTGGAACTTTTGTCATTGTGCTAGCTTCTTTACTAGAGACCCTAATATCAAAATTGTATCACCTAGGGCTTCCCTGGTGGTGCAGTGGTTGGGAGTCTGCCTGCCGATGCAGGGGACACGGGTTCGTGCCCTGGTCCAGGAAGATCCCATATGCCGCGGAGCGGCTGGGCCCGTGAGCCATGGCCGCTGGGCCTGTGCGTCCGGAGCCTGTGCTCCGCAACGGGAGAGGCCACAGCAGTGAGAGGCCCGCGTACCGCAAAAAAAAAAAAAAAAAAAAATGGTATCATCTAAACAACTGATCTTTGTGGGCAACTGATGTTAGCTGAGTAGGAAAATGTCTACATGGTTTGATTTTTGATGATATATTCCTGAATGTATCTCTTCTAAACTACTAGCTCATTCAGCTGCCTACATTATATCTAGAATTTAGTGGCTATAAATTAATTTCTTTCATTAAAGCTTCAGGAATTTGCCATTGAAAGGATATTAATCTATTATTTACTATTTCCATCTTTTCATGAAATCAGCCAACCTGTTATCAGAGGAAGCCAGGGAACAGCCCACCCGGTCAACATAAATGTGGCAGAATAAACTGAGCATTTACTATGGAGGCAGAGGTTATAGGTCACACCCCACATCCATATCTGACTGTGTGAACTTGGTGAAATTATTTCTCTTCTTCAAACTTTATCTCATCTGTGAAAAGGAGATAGAATTCTTAACACATTTGCTTGTTATGAAAAGTCAATAAAATTATATTTGCAAAGCGCTTACTGCACTGCCTGGTATATAACAGGTGTTCAGTAAAGGTTAAATTCCTCCTTCTTTCAACAAATATTTAATGAACACCTACTATGCCCTACACACTATGCTAAGGTGCTCTGAATACAATGGGAACAAAACAGACATGCCTTCTACCTTCTTGGAGGTTACATTCTAACGGGAAAGACACACATTGATCAAAATCTATTGGTACCGGGACTTCCCTGGTGGTGCAGTGGTTAAGAATCCGCCTGCCAATGCAGGGGACACGAGTTCGAGCCCTGTCTGGGAAGAACCCACATGCCACGGAGCAACTAAGTCTGTGCACCACAACTACTGAGCCTGTGCTCTAGAGCCTGCGAGCCACAACTACTGAGCCCATGTGCCACAGCTACTGAAGCCCACACACCTAGAGTCCATGCTCTGCAACAAAAGAAGACACTGCAAAGAGAAGCCTGAGCACTGCAACGAAGAGTAGCCTCCCGCTCACCGCAACTAGAGAAAGCCCGCACGCAGCAACGAAGACCCAACACAGCCAAAAATAAATAAATAAATAAATATATATATACGTATATAAAAAAAGAATGAAGCTGAAATAAATATCCAGACAAGCAAAAATTGATAAAATTCGTATTAGCAGATTCACAGTAAAGAAAATGCAAAGGAGATAGATCTAGATTTAGATTTTTTTTGACAGAAAATGATCCCAGATGAAAGCCCAGAGGCCTAGAGATGTAGGACAGAATAAAGAACAATGAGAAGGGTAAATATGTGGATAACATAAATATTGACTGTATAAAATAATAAGTTCTTGTGCAAGTTTCATTAAACATGAAATTAAAATACAACAATAACATATAAGTCAGAAGAAGGATAAATAAAGTTGAAAGGTTCTAAGGCTTCTGTCTGGTAAGAGGGTAAAAATACCAATTAATGTTAGACTTTGGTAAGCTAATATTGTAATCCTGCTGTAAAAGAATAATAAAAGAATGTATAACTTCTAAGCTAATAGAGGGAAGAAATTAGAATACTACTACTAATAAAATAAATCCAAAAGATGACAAGAAATGAGAGAAAACAGAACATAGAACAGAAGAAACAAAAAGAAAGCAAATATTATGATGATAGATATAAAGCAAAATATATCGATAATTATATTAAATGTAAGTGAAATAAATGTTCTAATTAGAGTATAAAAGTTGTCAAACTGGATAAGAAAACAAAACCTAGGGGACTTCCCTGGTGGCGCAGTGGTTAAGAATCCACCTGTCAATGCAGGGCACATGGGTTCGAGCCCTGGTCCAGGAAGATCCCACATGCCGCGGAGCAACTAAGCCCGTGTGCCACAACCACTGAGCCTGCACGCCTAGAGCCCGTGCTCTGCAACAAAGAGAAGCCACCGTAATGAGAAGCCTGCGCACCGCAGTGAAGAGTAGCCCCTGCTCGCCGCAACTAGAGGAAGCCCGCGCGCAGTAATGAAGACCCAACACAGCCAACAATAAATAATAAATAAATAAATATTTTTAAAAAAACACACAAAACCTAATTACATGTTGCTTACAAGAAGTACATCCTTAATATAAGGATACAGAAAGCTTGACAGTAAGATGATGGAAAATGGTATACCATGCAAATATTTTTAAAGAATCATTCTGGCTGTCATGAGGATAATAAATCAGAACTATGGGCAAGAAAGGCAACTTGGACAGAAAGATGAGATTTATTTTAAGTGGGAAGTAACTGAGGTCAAGAGGTTGCAATAGTTTGGAGGCACTGTAAGGTGCACTTAGGTGCACTAAAGCACGATAGAAAGAGTATAAATATAAAAGAAAAGAATGCTAGGTGCAAGAATTAATATCTCCCCTACTATATATCCCCCTTTGTTACCTGTGGGCTATTACTAAAGTTAAACTAAGGACAAAAGAGTCCTGGCAAAAGGACAGAGGACTCCTGAGACTCATAGAAAGGGACCCCATAGGTTGTAAGAAATCCTAGGTTAGAGGCCATCCTACTTCATGTTACTATTCAAACCTCCCATAGACTCTGCACTATTGTAGCAGTGCTCTTGCCAAGCTACTCTAAAAAGTCAAATTTTAACCCAAAGATATTCTTTCTGAAAGACATGTAACTTTTCATTTTCAGGAATATTGGCTTGCCGATCCCTGGAATAATAGGACTGTTCTTTAATACTCACTCTTTCTAATCCCAGCAATATGAATATTGATATCCATAGTGAATGCTTAGCTCTCAATTGCCAACATAGAATGGAGAACATGTTAAGTCATTAATAAAACAGTCATCAAATGATGGAAGATTGAGGGGAAGAATAAAGAAATTCTTTATAAATTCTACCTATTTTTCCAGTCATATTATTAGGAATATCAAATTTGCTAGTGGATGACATCTTTATTAGTGCATTTGTAAAATAATCTCAAAGGGATAATATTTGACATATTCACAGATGTTACAAGCATTGTTCTGCAACTGATGCTGCTTGCTTACCCTCCCTTTCTGAACACCAAATCTTGGCTGCAAAGACATCTGGAGTCAATTAGTTCACATACCTTTCTACCAAACAACATATAAAAGGATTTTTTTTTTTAATTTATTTTTTTTTGGCTGCACTGGGTCTTTGTTGGTGCTTGCAGGCTTTCTCAAGTTGCGGCGAGCGGGGGCTACTCTTCATTGCTGAGCACAGGCTCTAGGCGCACGGGCTTCAGTAGTTGTAGCACGCAGGCTCAGTAGTTGTGGCTCCAGGGCTCCAGAGCACAGGCTCAGTGGTTGTGGCGCACAGGCCCAACTGCTCCGTGGCATGTGGGATCTTTCCAGACCAGGGCTCAAACCCACGTCCCCTGCATTGGCAGGCGGGCTCTCAACCACTGCTCCACCAGGGAACCCCCTATAAAAGGATTCTTGAGTTAGGACTTGAGAAAGATCACTAAGAGTTGAGAAGAGAACCCAAATTGTGGAATAAACTAAGCTCAGTCAACTTAGGTATAAACATACACTATGGAAACCGTACTTAAAATATAGCCAGGCGAGGGAATTCCCTGGCCATTCAGTGGTTAGGACTCAGTGCTTTCATTGCCATAGCCTGGGTTCAATCCCTGATTGGGGAACTAAGATCCCACAAGCCGTGTGGCGTGGCCAAAAATTATAAATATAAATATAAATGCAAATATAAATAGTGCCATGCAAGAGTTTTGGTGAAATAAACAATCTTCCTCATTAATTATATCAATTAGAAAATTCTTGGTTAATAGTTAACAGAAAACTCTGATTTAAACTGGCTTGAACATAGGGAAACATTATTTCACATAAATGGAAGTCCAGAAGTAGGGTAGGATTCAATACTGGCTGATTTAGTAATTCAACAACTTCATCAAATACTGAAGTTCTTTCCATCCACTCTGCCAACTTCTGAGTGTAGGTTTGGTTGAGTATGAAAGCAGAAAATCCATATTTTCCTCTAACTCTTTCATAAGAGTGAGAAAACCTTGCCCAGAAAACCCTCAGCAGATTTTTTCTCATTGGGTCACAAACCCATGCCTAAACTAGGAGCTGGCAAGGCTCCTAGTCCAGTTAGCCTAGACTGATCATCTGGTGGGAGGAAAGGATAGTGACGAGTCGACCGTAATGCACACTATAGCAGGGCATGGCTGACAGAGGAAACTGGTTCTCACCTGGTCTTGCCCACATCCTGTGCTTTCTTTACCACTTGATTCTGTCATTCCTGGTCCTCCATCCATTCCGAACTGGTCCATACTAGAATGTTTTCTTTCTGATGTGATAACTGGAGAACATTCTCATTGTTTTATGTCTTTGTCTGCAGTGAGTAAAATACAAACTTTAGATGAGAGTGTCTTCATCAGTTTGGTTTCTGTACCTTGTTCCTTCTGTTGCTGTTAGTTGTTAAAAAGATTTGTGCAGCAGGACACCTCAAAGAGGGGAACTCTTTTGCCTTCTCTGCAAAAAAAGACCTACAGCATCTGCCTTTAAAATTAAATCTTGGGGCTTCCCTGGTGGCGCAGTGGTTGAGAGTCCGCCTGCCGATGCAGGGGACACGGGTTCATGCCCCGGTCCGGGAAGATCCCACATGCCGCGGAGCGGCTGGGCCCGTGATCCGTAGCGGCTGGGCCCGTGATCCGTGGCCGCTGAGCCTGCGCGTCCGGCGCGTGTGCTCCGCGACGGGAGAGGCCACAACAGTGAGACGCCCGTGAACCAAAAAAAAAAAAAAAAAAAAAAAAAAGTAAAATCTTGCTGTGGAATTTGGAAGAAAGAATAAGTGCTTCCTCAAGGAGCTACTTTATTATCTCTCCAAAAAGTTTTCTAAGATGTTTTCTATATGCTGCTTGCAGATGTACTCTTTGGCCTCAGTAAGTGCAGTCAAAACTAACCAGTGGCTACCTTGTTGAGGTTTTGTTGTTTAACTGTTTTATGTCCACCTAATGGTGTGCATTTTAAAGACAAAATGGTTATATTTTAAATAGTCTCAATAAATTCTAACTATACAGGATTATCAAATTATATGACTTAAGGGCCAGTACGTCAAATTATAATTATTTTTGGCCTAATCATGAATGAATTTTGCCTAAAAATGAAAAATAATAATTTTATTACTTCATAATAAATAAAAATGATTTTTTTGTCTAAGCAAATAAGCTGAAGGTAAACATTTTTCTTATATTTTATATTTTAATTTATATGTGATGTTACACCTATAAGAAATTAAGTAATGATTTTTCTTCTCATATTATGAAATACAATATAATACCTATCAACCTCCTCAAGGAAACAGATTTCCCTAAAAGGCCTACTAGTGTGAACTGAGGTCTGAGGAAAGGCTGCAAAGCTTCTAAATTCAGAAGCAGTCAGGAGAGTTTCTTTTTTACTGTCCCTGTCCACTTTTACTGTCTGAAGTCATTATTGCTTTTTCTTTGTCCCCTTCTGGAAAGCAGAAAAAACAGTGCTTCCTAGTAGCCCCTTAGGGAGACTAGGTTTAATTAAAGTCTGAAAAGCACATTTGAAAATGAGAAATATTAAACCAGAAATAAGTTGTGAAGTGTTTTATCCCAATCTGTATATGACACGCAGTTGAAAAAAGGAAAAAAAAAAGTGGAATAAGAAAATTAAAGAAATTGGGGAAATATTAAACCTAGTGGTCAGTTATCAACCACAGTCAGGAATAGGGTTCCCTGGACACCACTTGGTGGGAAAGGATGTGAGGCCCTGTTAGCCATTAGGCTGTTGTTCTGGAAAATCCAAATTAAACATTCTTATAGACGCTGCTATGGAAAAAGCACATGGTCATCACATGTAATTGAGTGTATCCTGCACGGACAGCAGTAAAACCTTCACGAGCAAAAAGCTTTTGCACCAAAGTCATCTGTATGTGCGAGGTGACATTCCATGCCAGTCAAGGCAAAGTGATGAGGTGGTCATCTTATATCATGTGCCACGTTTCTGGAAATGTCTATTTCTTCTTGTCCTCTTCTATAGGAGAGGCTACAAGGCAGTTCTTTGAAATCTGTATTTTGCGCTATTGTCATTTTCTTTTTGTTTTCTCTTTGATTTTCTCATTGTTTCCCACTCTACACTGAAGTTAAGCCTCAGAATTAATTTATCAAGCGTAATATCCATTAGTGGGATTGCCACTTGAGAACAGCCCAGTTTTTCAATATATTCATCAATCTGTTAATTGAAGAGTTGGCAGCCATAGTGTTTGAAGCCATTGTATTATTGAACCCAAGGAAGATGCCATTATCCAATGAAATTTTTGAACCATAAGAGATTGGTAGTCTCCCTGACTTCAGACTATACTACAAAGCTACAGTAATCAAGACAATATGGTACTGGCACAAAAACAGAAATACAGATCAATGGAACAGGATAGAAAGCCCAGAGATAAACCCACGCACCTATGGTCAACTAATCTATGACAAAGGAGGCAAGGATATACAAGGGAGAAAAAGTCTCTTTAATAAGAGGTGCTGGGAAAACAGGACAGCTACATGTAAAAGAATGAAATTAAAACACTCCCTAACACCATACATAAAAATAAACCCAAAATGGATTAAAGACCTAAATGTAAGGCCAGACACTATAAAATTCTTAGAGGAAAACATAGGCAGAACACTGTATGTCATAAATCACAGCAAGATCCTTTCTGACCCACCTAGAGAAATGGAAATAAAAATAAAAATAAACAAATGGGATCTAATGAAACTTAAAAACTTTTGCACAGCAAAGGAAACTATAAACAAGATGAAAAGACAACCCTCAGAACGGGAGAAAATATTTGCAAACGAATCAATGGACAAAGGATTAATCTCCAAAATATATAAACAGCTCATGCAGCTCAATATTAAAAAAACAAACAACCCAATCAAAAAATGGGCAAAAGACCTAAACAGACATTTCTCCAAAGAAGCCATACAGATGACCAAGAAGCACATGAAAAGCTGCTCAATATCACTAATTATTAGAGAAATGCAAATCAAAACTACAGTGAGGTATCACCTCACACCAGTTAGAATGGGCATCATCAGAAAATCTACAAACAACAAATGCTGGAGAGAGTGTGGAGAAAAGGGAACCCTCTTGCACTGTTGGTGGGAATGTAAATTGATACAGCCACTATGGAGAACAGTATAGAGGTTCCTTAAAAAACTAAAAATAGAATTACCATATGACCCAGCAATCCCACTACTGGGCATATACTCAGAGAAAACCATAATTCAAAAAGACGCATGCACCCCAATGTTCATTGCAGCACTATTTACAATAGCCAGGTCATGGAAGCAACCTAAATGCCCATTGACAGACGAATGGATAAAGAAGATGTGGTACATATATACAATGGAATATTACTTAGCCATATAAAGGAATGAAATTGGGTTATTTGTAGAGACGTGGATGGACCTAGAGGCTGTCATGCAGAGTGAAGTAAGTCAGAAAGAGAAAAACAAATATTGTATATTAATGCATATATGTGGAATCGAGAAAAATGGTACAGATGAACCAGTTTACAGGGCAGAAATAGAGACACAGATGTAGACAACAAACATATGGACACCAAGGGGGGAAAGTGGCGGGGGTGGTGGTGGTGGTGGGATGAACTGGGAGATTGGGATTGACATGTATACACTAATATGTATAAAATAGATAACTAATAAGAACCTGCTGTATAAAAAAATAAAATAAAAATAGATCGGTATTACTTTCATGTTTAATCCTTGGTATCCAGTGCATACTAGAGGGTCCTGGAAACTTGGTTCATGGGTCCTTTTTTGGATTTGACCTTCTTGTTTTAAGAACAGTTCCAACCTGTAGTGGGCAACTTTGCATTGGCAACATATCTTGTCTATTATCTAAGACTTGGTTTCCATGAGATTTAAGCAGGCACATACGTTTAAATTAACAAAGATATTAATAAGCAAGAAAGTAATTAGAAATAAAGGGCAATCATGGGCTAATACTCAGTTTATAAGAAATTATCTAAAATAGAGATTGAACGGTGCTCTATTTGTACCTTGGGTGTCCTAAGCAACAGTATTTGGCTTGGTAGAGAAAGCATAGGAATGGCACAGAGAAGGTGAAACTAAAGTGTACATTTTGGAGGTCTTTGCTCACCCAAATGTCTTCTGCTTTATCCCTCCTTAAAGCTAAGGGAATAAGAGTTTTCAAAACCTAACCTGAGGGTTTCAAATTGTCTATTTTGCATGAAAATATTCTCATCTCTCACTTTCTTACCTAAAAACCTAATACAGCTCGCATGAAACAGCCCTTCACGAATTATTTACCCTGTGAGGAAAGAGAATATTCCTAGTCCATACAAATGTACACCTTATAGCAACCGATTTATCCTTAGTATGCCTTAGGGACATTGATAAAGTGTCAGCAAATTCGAACAAAATAGTGTTGGCGAAGGTAATGAATATGAAATGCTGGTGAATTTGCATAAGATGCTGGACAGTCTATCGGAATTCAACTTACAATGATGGTTAGAAGGAAGATAACATTGTGCCTCTTCTTTAAATCTGCAAAAGAAAGTTTCATAAAATGATTTATGCAATCATAAAATTTGAAATCTTGTGACCATTTAAAGCAATGAAGAGCAATTAACACCATTCCTATATTACTATTTACTTCCTATATACACCAGACACCGAAAGTCTCTAAGAAAGTACTTAAATGTCATCAGAGATAGGTTAGTGAGTCTCATAAAAACACGATTTTCATTTCTGTTCAAGGAACTGTTCTATCTATGACTGTGCATTTGAAAATGATTGTGAAGTTGACGGAAGAATATGATTTGCCAAAGTTAATTAGTTTTATTTTCATTGGATTCATCTTCATTTTTTAGGCTAGAACTTATTTTTATATTGTAATGAAGTCTCTCTTTAATAAAATAATGGGCTCTAACAAATTATACAATTGAAGCCTTTATTTTTAAAAACTATAAGCAAATGGTTACTTTGGGTGGTTTTTTCCATTTAAATTGTGCCACAGGAAAGGGAAAAGAGTATCTCTCTGGTTTACAAAGTAAATTGCTCCCTGGTCTCCAGGAAAACATGAAGTGGAAATATGCAGTGTCAGGGGCAGCCGGGATCGGTTTGTAACTGAGACACATAAATCCTGGCTTATATTTCTAATTACAGTAGTGACCTATCTCACAAGAATCTCACCCTGCCTGTCTTGCTGTCTCAGTCGAATAGGGTTATTTCCACTTGTTCAGATGTAGCGGCATAAGCCTAAGTCCTGGAAGCACCAAACAGGAACCATGGCAACCTTGAGCAATGACAAGATTAACATGTCTTGAACAAAAATGGAACTCCTCCTTTCAGCTTTTAGCCCCTAGAGGAAATATTTACATCTTGAATTTAGATTCAACCGAGGCAGACATCGTCCAGTTATCTACAGGGTGTAACACATTTCATTTCCATTGTTATTTCAACCACAATAGATTGGGGAATAGGAAAACAAACAATTGCACAAGCAACAGCGAGCAAGCAGGAAGGAGTGCAGTGTATTTCAGAAAGAATGAACACTGCCCAGCCAAACTTAGAGTTTATCTAGAAGAGTGAGAGAACTTGAGGTTGGAAGTGCAGATGGGAGAGATGACAAAGAGCCTTTGAACGTCAGCCTGACAATGGCAAAAAAAAAAAAAAAAAAATGAGCGAAAGTTTATACAACACTAAGTGTAGCAAGCATAGTACTTAGACGTCACATGGGTTATTTCATTCATTCTTCACAAGCCAGGGCTGTGAATCAGTCAGTAAGCACCGTTACCATGAGAACTATTATTTATCTCCTTTTCACAGTTTGGAGAACTTAGAAAACTTGCCCAAGGTTACACAGTTGGTAAGTGGCAAAGCTGGTATCGGAACCCAGGACTCTGACTCCGTAAGCTTGACTCTTAGACTGCCAGGAGTTTGGGTTTTATGCTATTTGGGAAGTTTTTTTCTAGTTTTTGTTTTCATTAAAATTGTGTATATACAAGAAGGATCAAACAGTTCTACAAAGCTTATTAGGAAAAACAACAGTCCTCTCCCTGTCTCCACCATTAATTTTTTCCTCCCAGAGATAAGCCCTTTTAACTCTGTTTTTTTGTTGTTGTTGTTAAATCTATTTACCTCTAAATCTATAAATAACATTACTGGACTGCTACTGAAGTAACTACTGTTTCTTGATTTTTCAGTATTTCATATTATCCATTTCTATTTATTAGACAAAATAAAGGTTTACCTCTTTCTCCGCTTCTCTGCCTGCCCCGCAAATATGTTAATTTTATTAAACAATATTTAATATTGACATTATTTTAACTAGGTAAATACTATTTATAATTGAGCCAAGTAGTTCTAACTGACATTATTACTTTTCCTTTCTACAATAACCTTTTGCTTTTCCTGGATTTGATAATTTCTTGGTTTGTTTTTGTTTTTATTGCTTAGTTTTCTATCTCAGAACCGTTCCCAAGTTATGTAACTCTCCTCTTAATATGTTCAAACATGACAGGTGCCCCATCAGTTTCTTATCCTTGGAGACATCTCTCCCAGAATCCTCTGAGCTTATTCAGTTTGGACTGACAGCTCTCTCTCTGTCTAGGGCAGCTGTGTCCTGGATCTCCCCTCAACATTCCGCTGAGTATTCTTTTTCCCGCTCTCTTTCCTTAGATCCGTTGATTCCTGAATTTCATGTCCTCTTCTTTCTTTGTTTACTCCTTTTTTGGGGAGGAATATATCCTTCATTCCTTGCTGAGAAAAAGTGGTTGGGAAGTGAATTTTTGGAGAACTTTCATTTTTGAAAAGATCATTCTTCTACCCTTAAATTTGCTAGGTTGGGTTGGTAATAGAATTATGGGTTAAAATATTACTTTTTTGTTAGAGTTTTGAAGGCGTGTTCCATTGCCCTCTGCTGATGCTGTTAAGAAGTCCGAAGTTGGTCTGATCTTGTGTATGTAAATCATGTGTATGTAATCTGTCCCTCCTCCTCACCCAAGCTTTATTCTTTGTTTTCTTAAATTTCATGATGCGGTGGCTTGGTGTGGATATAGATTTAACCACTAGGCTGGGAACTTGGTAAACCTTTTCTATCTGGAAACTTATGACCTTTAATGTTTGGAAACTTTTCTGAATTATTTCTTTGATAATTTGTCCTCCTCCATTTTCTCTGCTCTCTCTTTCCGAAACCTCATTTAGATGTCAATCCCTCCAAACTGATTTCTCTCTCCCTCGCTTCTTCTTTTTTTTTTTATTGTCTGTTTTCTGTCTCTTTGTCATTTTGTTTCACTTTCTTGGAGATCTCTTCACCTTTATCTTATAACCCTCTTACCAAGTTTTTCATTGATGTTATAATTTTTATAATTTCCAGGAGCTCCTTTTTGTTCTCTGAAGTCTTTTTTTCTCCAATAGTTTCTTGTTTCATGATTGAATTGTCTTCTCTTAACTCCCCCAAAGATATTAATGGTGGTTTGGTTATTTGTTTTTGCTTTTGTTTGTGTTTGTGTTTGTTTTTGTTTCTTCTCCCTGAATTGTTTTTGTTTCCACAAAGTGAGTTTGCTCAGACGTCTGTTGATTCTTGGTTGACTATTATTTCTTTAGCATGGGGCACTTAATAAGAGGACTCGGAGGTCCGTGCCATGGGTGGGCCTTGTTGATGGTGGGCTTTGGTGTTGGGGTGATCTGGTTGGGCAGTTTCTTTGGGGAGTGTGAGGACTGAATTTTATGTGTCAACTTGGCTAGGCTGTGGTGCCTAGTTGTTTGATCAAACACAGCTCTAGACATTGATGTGAGGGTATTTTGTAGATGTGATTAACATCTACAATCAGTCGACTTTAAAGAAGATTAATCTCAATCATGTGGATGGACCTCATCCAATCAGTTGGAGGCCTTAAGAGCAAAAAACAAGGTTTCCCAGAGAAAAGTGATTCTTCCTTAAGACTGTAACAGAGAAATCCTGCCTCAGTTTCCAGGCTTTTGGCCTGCCCCATAGATGTTGGGCTTTCTGGGCCCCATAACTGCATGAGGCGTTTCCTTAAAAGAAATCTGTTCATGTGAATACACATGTATTCTATTGATTCTGTGTTTCTGTGGAGATCCTTGACTGGCACAGGGAGCCCCTGTTGTCTGATATTTAGGCTTTTCCTCTTGGCCTAGTCAGATTTCTTTAAAAAGACTCATGGTCTCTTGACTAAAAAGGCAGCCTGGCTACCAGTGGGATAAAAAGGCTGCAGGGTTTTTCTTAATCCCCTGTTTTAAGTTTTGGTACCTCAAAACTTAAGCTGTGCCTGGTAACTCCTAAATCAAAAACCCTCTGATCTACTCTCTCCAGAGAATAGAAAACCTTGTCCTAAAAAAGTTATGACCTTCATAGGGAGAGAGAAAAGACATTACCTCCTGAACCTCCAAGGCCATTCACTTCCAATGCTACACTTAGAAGTTCTTGAATATATATTTCAACTATCTTTTAGAAATAGATTTCCCTGTAAATTAAATTAAAACTTTCATGAGTTTTGGTAGAATTTCTGTTATAGTTTGGTTGCTCTAAGAAAGTAACCTACCTTCCCTTCATTCTTAACACTCATCATTATAAAAGCAGAAGGCATGAACTGCCCCCCAAACCTCTTTCTGCTTCTTCTTTATTACTTCTCATAAATTCCTAAGATTCTTGCAGTCATTCTCTCCTAAGCACATGGACTCCTCTTTCTTCCTTTTAGTCAATTGGCCAACAAATCCCTTCCTTTCCCCTTTTCCAAAGGTCTTGCTCTTTCTTTTCATTCTCTTTGCCGCAACCATATTTTAGACCTTTAACTTTCTCCCTTTTGGATTTTTGTGTGCCCTCCTGGCTCCGTGACTTGATTTTCTACCCGTCTAATTTGTCCTGCATTTTACAGATGATCTGAACTTCCTAAAATAATGTTTTCACTATGTTGCTGTCCTGGGCAAATACTCTCATAGTAATTTCTGGTTTAAGATGATGGATTGAGTGTACTTTACTTCAATTTCTTTCCCCAACCCCCAAAACGACAGTAAAAGGTTAAAAATAAATAAACTTAAAAGATAGACTTATGCCCATGGAGACAAACATCATCAACATTTTGAAAACTGTAAAGCAGATGGATGAGCCATAACTGACACAGGAGACTTGTGAAAACTGAATCCAAAACCGTCAGTGAGAGAAGTCTAGAAGTGACTTGATTTATGCCATAAAATCTCTGAAATGCTTAGGAATTGGACTCACAGGGACCTTGGGCATTGACGATGAACATGCAGCTGAAAACCAGCCGATTGCTTGAAGGTCCAAGTAAGAAGCCACTGGGACAACAGGTCCCCTCCCCTACTGCCCACAGCAGACAACTCTCCCCTCTTTATTCATCCCAGCAGCCATTCAAGTCTTACCAGGACACTGAAGGACTTTTTCCTCTCATTTCTGTATAGCAGCATCAAAACATAGGATGCTTTCCCACCTTATAACCTGGCTAGTGGTAATAAACGTAGTATTTTTTTGCCAGAGCTTGGCAACGGTTTTAGGAATATGAGGAAAATGCTTTGAGGGAACAACTCAGCAGGGCAGAGCTGGGCCCTGGCCAACTCCAGCCTGGAAGAAAAGTTCCACAGACAAGCCATCATACAAAGACTGGTACCAGCTCAGCCTTCATGCAGGCATGAGCGGCTTCCAAGGCTCACAGTCAGGCAAGGGGAGTGAGTGGACCAACTGGCCAGGGACGCACAGGGAGTGAGTTCTCAAGAGATAAAACTTCAGCCTGTGAAGAGTGACACTTATACCTTTAAGTACCTTAGCACCTGGAGTTGGTCGTAATAAAGCCCTGTTAACAGGAGCCATACTCAGGTGTCTAACGGACTTTCTCTAAGGCCCTTCTTTCGCTTCCATTGCAATCTTACTTTGTGACTCTTGCATCTGGACTTGGCCTTGCTCAGTGAACATGCCATCCTGGCCTGTTGGGACCAAAACATCCTTGGTGCTTTTGTCACAAAGCACGGAGCTGATCTCCCTGTGCTATGCGGCTACTTCCCACTAGCTATCTGTTTTACATTTGGTAGTGTATATATGCCACTCTCTCACTTCATTCCAGCTTACCCTTCCCCCTCTCTATGTCCTCAAGTCCATCCTTTGCTTTCCCAGCTTCTGTCTCCTAAGCTTGTCAACTGTCCAACTGTCCATCCCAAGATAGCCCCGACTTGCCTCCTTTCTCTTTGCCCCTCTTCATCCTTTTTTTTTTTTCTTTTTTTGGCCACACCACGCGTCATGCAGGGTCTTAGTTCTCTGACCAGGGATCGAACCCAGGCCCCCTGTGGTGGAAGTGCACAGTTTTTTATTTTTTTAGAGTTTTTTTTTTTAACTATAATATAATGCTATGAAAACTTTAAATTTGGAATACTTATAAATTTACTTATAAATTTATAAATTTGAAGACTTGCATAAACAATTTACCAAAAGAATATAACTTGCCAGGCTGACTCGCAAATGAATTAAAGATATGATTACACTTACAACTATTATGCATATTTAATCACTATTTAAAAACATATTCTATCCATATATCCTCAAATTACAGACCTAGGCAGTTAAAAATAATTCCACTGATGCTTTAAATATAGATAATCCCAATTTTATGTAAAATGTTCCAAAAATAGAAACAGAGACAAAATTTCTCAACTATTTTAAAAAGGCTATTAGAGAAAAAAAATTATAGATTGCCATTAAGTTGGGTCCACCCAAGTTTTAATACTAGAGAATATACATTAATGTAATTTCTCATGAGAAATTAAAGATGAAAGAAACATAAACACATCAATAGATACAGAAAAATCCAACATATATTAATGTTAAAATAAAACTATAATCAAAATAGGAATAGAAAGAAAATTCCTTAACCTGACAAAGTGATATTCACTAAAACTCTAGTAAATATTATATTTAACAGTGAAACATTAGAAGCTTTTTATTTACTAAGTCAGGATCAAGACAGGAATGCTTACTATCATTACTTCTAATTCATTGCTCAGAGGGACTAGCTAATATAAATAAATAATAAAAAATAAAATATATTTGGATAGAAAAAGGAAATAAAAATCTAATTTTTCAGGGACAATATGATTGTCTGCATAGGAAACCCAAGAAAATTTACAAACTATTAGAATGTATAAGATCATTAAGTAAGTATTCTGGACACAAATTCAATATAAAAGAAGACTTAGAAAATGTAATTGCCCAAATCTTCTTGGTTTTTGTTTTTTTTAATAACACTTTATTGGAGTATAATTGCTTTACAATGGTGTGTTAGTTTCTGCTTTGTAACAAAGTGAATCAGCTATACGTGTACATATATCCCCATATCCCCTCCATCTTGCGTCTCCCTCCCACCCTCCCTATCCCACCCCTCTAGGTGGTCACAAAGCACCGAGCTGATCTCCCTGTGCTATGCGGCTGCTTCCCACTAGCTATGTATTTTACATTTGGTAGTGTATATATGTCACTCTCTCACTTCATTCCAGCTTACACTTCCCCCTCCCTATGTCCTCAAGTCCATTCTCTATGTCTGCGTCTTTATGCCTGTCCTGCCCCTAGGTTCTTCAGAACCTTTTTTCTTTTTTTTAGATTCCATATATATGTGTTAGCATACAGTATTTGTTTTTCTCTTTCTGACTTACTTCACTCTGTATGACAGACTCTAGGTCCATCCACCTCACTACAAATAACTCAATTTCATTTCTTTTTAAGCCTGAGTAATATTCCATCATATATATGTGCCACATCTTCTTTATCCATTCATCTGTTGATGGACACTTAGGTTACAGCAGTTTTAACCAGTCTTTCCCCCTGCAGTGGAAGTGCAGAGTCTTTATTTATTTATTTATTGGCTGCGTTGGGTCTTTGTTCCCGCGTGAGGGCTTTCTCCAGTTGTGGCGAGCAGTGGCTTCTCTTGTTGCTGAGCACAGGCTCTAAATGCACAAGCTTCAGTAGTTGTGTCATGTGAGCTCTAGAGTGCAGGCTCAGTAGTTGTGGCACACAGGCTTTGTTGCTCCGCGGCATGTGGGATCTTCCCGGACCAGGGCTCAAACCCATGCCCCCTGCATTGGCAGGTGGATTCTTAACCACTGCGCCACCAGGGTAGTCCCAGAAACCCAGAGTCTTAACCACAGTCTTTCCCCCTGTAGTGGAAGCACGGAGTCTTAACCGCACCATGGAAGTCCCTCTTCATCCTTTTTTGATGCATGGGCCATGACAGAAGTCCACTGAGGTGACAGGGAGTTGAGGAGGGACTCACTCTTTGCAGCAAAATGGCTAGAGCCTGAGGATTACTGCAAAGGTGTCAACTTACCAGATGTAGTAGAAAGGAAATGAGACAGATTTTAAAACATTGCCAAGCAGTGTAAACATCCAGGCAAAGGTTCTTCATTTATCATCTGGGGAAAGAACTGGAGGAAGCAGATAGAATGATCCAGAAAATCCTGTGTATATGTACAAACATATAAAAAAAAGTCACCAAAAATGTTAATTTTAGATATCTCAGGGATGGGATTTCAGTTTTTTTGCTTTCTTCTTTATACTTTTATGTAGTGTAACTTTTATGTATAGTTTAAAATTTTTAATAGGCAAATATTGTATACAATTAGGAAAATAAGGTATTTCTGCTGAGAGAGAGAAAAAACAAGAGTTTATTAATAGCGGAAGAGGAAGGAAGTGGCCCAAGACTTGCGATAAGCACAATGAGTACTTCAAGACATCAAAGATGCAAAAAAATGAAAATGGGGTGAAGGTAGCATTGGAGTACATTGAACAGGCAATCCAATAATAGCAAAGAGAACTGATGGACTGAAAAATTGGGGGGACTGACTGTCCCAGTCAGGACAGCCACTAAGCTATATAACAGATTTATATAAACTTAAAAAAAGACACCTTTTTCAGCCATCACTCAACTCCTTGGCCTGACACCTTTGTGCAGTGCACGACCTGCATAACTGTACCATATGATACTGGATTCAGTGAGGAAGACAGGAAGTCTAGCAGGAGGATGATAAAGACTGTGGAGAATTAGCTCAATCTGTTGATATAGTTCAAAGAACTAAAATGAAGTTCTGAGAAGCCATTGTTTAAAACTGCTTAGTCTTATGGATGTGAGGGAACCCAAGGATATTCCAGTTATCTTTTGTTGCATAACAAACCATCCTGAAAGTTAGTGGCATAAAACAACAAACTTTTTTTATTATGCTCATGATTTGGTGAGTCAGAGACTTCAGCTGGAGTGGAATAAATGGTTGGAGATGGCTAGGATATCTCTCCTGGGGCTGTATGTCTGGAGTCTCTTTTCAACTCTTTGGGGTGTCTGATGGGAGTGGAAAGTCCAATATGGCTCCTTGACTCATATTCAGTGCCAGGCTGGGGTGGCTAGAACAGTTGAAGTCTGGCCAGCATGCCTTTCTCTCTCTCTCCCCCCACAGGTAGTCTCATGGTTAGTTGCAGTTCTTACACAGTCACTGGTTTCCTCTAAAGAGAGAGAGTTCCATGAGAGAATATGCCTATTAGTATAGGCAGAAGCCACAAGATTTCTCATGACTGAGTTTTGAAAGTCACAGGGTGTCACTTCTGCCATATTCTACTGGTCCAGCAAGTCACTAAAGCCATCCAGATTCAAGGGGAAGGTAGGAAGAGATTCCATCCTTGATGAGGAAATGGTACGAGTGTATATGGATGGAAAGAATTCCCTTTCTTTGGTAACTTGTCTCCAAGATGGTGGCCATCTTGGAGACAAGCTACCAAACTGGCGCTGAAAGGAATTGTCCAGAAGGATAGGAGTGAATTCTAGGAAATGATCCTGAGGGAGTGGTTTACACTCTAAAAAACAAGGCAGGAATTTTAAGTGGCAGGAATTTTAAAAGTAGGAAAGCAGAGAGAGGTTGATAAACCAATGGTTTGAATGTAGCTTTCAAGTCTTCTTAACCTCTCCAGCCCTTTCGCTTCATGCTTCAATCAGGTTAAACCTCTTCTAGCTTCCCAGGTTAGGTTATTTTCCTAATTTATTTAGCCAAGATTAGATTGGGTCCAGATTGGGTCCTTTAAGAAGGAGACTTCAAGAGGGAATTAGATACACAAGAGATTTATTAGGAGAAATAGCTATGACAGATAAAGGGGGGGGGGAGAAAGAATTAACAAGAAGAGCTTTCAGACCATGTTGCAAATCTGGTGCTTGTGAAAAAGAGCGGCAAGGAAGGAGGCTTGGAGAGGAAGACTCTCAGATGCTGGATAATTCTAAGAAAGTTTCAGCCAGGCCAATGGGGAGTCATACTAGATGAAAGAAAGGATGGGAAAGCTGGGATAAAATTGTTGTGTGGGCACAGAAAAGTCTTGATCCATCTCCCTGGCTGGGGACATTAGTGACCTGAATAAAACTGGAATTCTATCTGCAGAAAAGAAGAAGGGAAGAGATATTGGGTGGGTAACTAGGAAGTTACCTTATCTTCAGCAATGGAGTTGCTAGTCTCATTCCTGACCTGTACAAAGGCAGAGGAAGATGTTTGAAGATCTGCATTGTTCCGTCAGTAATTCTTTCTTTCTTTCTTTCTTTTTTTTTTTTTTTTGCGGTATGCGGGCCTCTCACTGTTGTGGACTCTCTCATTGCGGAGCACAGGCTCTGGACGCGCAGGCTCAGCGGCCATGGCTCACGGGGGCAGCCGCTCCACGGCATGTGGGATCTTCCCAGACCGAAGCACGAATCCGTGTCCCCTGCATCAGCAGGCAGACTCAACCACTGCGCCACCAGGGGGGCTCAATAAACAATTCTTGAGTAGGACTATTTTCCTGCACAGTGCTAGGTGCTAGGTTCTGGGAGAAACAACTGCCGATCCCTAGCAGAACTGAAATTGTGTAATTACACAGTGCCTAGCAAAGTGCAAATATTTGTTTTATAATGAATGAACAAAGCAACTCTGAGGCTATCATTATACAAAACAAGGCAAAAGTATTGTAATAAGAACTCAATATTTCCCCTTTTTCATTTAAAAAATAATTTTACATTCTCCATCACAATCTCTCATTTGCCAGAGACTAGAGCAGCAGTGCCCAGCAGGACTTTGCAAAGATGAACATGTTCTGTATTTGCACTGTCCAATATGGTAGCCAATCATCTATTATAGAGCTACTGAGTGTGTCAAATGTGGCTAGTGCAACTGAGAAACTAAATTTAAAATTTTTATTTAATTTCTAATTAATTAAAATTTAAATAGTTGCATCTAGTGGCTACTGGCTGCTGAATCAGACAGTTTTAAAGGGCTTGAGTACATGTTATTAATTCTGTGACGTAGTAAAGGTAAGAATCTATTGTTAATCCGTTTCCTTCACTTCAGTTGCTATTGGAGCCAACTGAGACTACCTTAAATCTTTTTCCTCTAATAGTCTCAACATCTACACGTTATTGCTTTTCAAATGAAGTTGTTTTATCAGATCTTTTCAAGCTTAGAATTAATTATTTACAGGTGCCAAAAGTAGGTATCACAGATCTGATAAGAATCATGGATTTGGTTTATGCATTTTTTTGTTTATTTGAAGTTAACCATAGTTTTTATATGATTAAATCAGATTCCAAATACAGGCTGTTAGTCCCTGTGTGGGAAAGATTATTTTCCATTTGCAATAAGCATACACTCTGCTTCTCGATCAAGAATGATAAGTTCCTCCTGTGTGATGCTTGCTCTCTGCCCTACACGTTAGGCATTTAACCACTTAC
Source organism: Stenella coeruleoalba (assembly GCF_951394435.1). Taxonomy (NCBI): domain Eukaryota; kingdom Metazoa; phylum Chordata; class Mammalia; order Artiodactyla; family Delphinidae; genus Stenella; species Stenella coeruleoalba. The sequence goes on along the minus strand of NC_137164.1, from coordinate 21,807,116 downwards.
TACCCTGTAATATTTCCCAAATAGCTGTTTTGCTTCGCTATCTAAATCTTGTTTATTCATTCTAAATGTATGGATACCTCATCTCCCGGATTTTAGATCTAAAAGCAAGGTACAAGGGCAAGATACAATTCACGTTTTGGTGGAAAGAACCCTGGACTTGGAGTCAGGTTACGGACATTTGGACAACGTTTTTTTGAACCTCAGATTTGTCATCAGTAAAATGGAAATGCTAATACTGATTTCTCTGAGTTCTTGTGGCCATCAAACTGTGCATGTGAAGCTTTTGGTGAATGCTTGAGAACTAAGCCACTGCTAGATACTCCATTTCTTTGTGTCCTTCCCAGCAAGACCATAGTAAATGCTAACTGAATAGTCATTGAATGAGTGAATGAATGGATATTTCAGAAGACTGAAAAATTACAGTTTTCAATGATTTTTTTTTTTTTTTTTTTGCAGTACGCGGGCCTCTCACTGCTGTGGCCTCTCCTGTTGCGGAGCACAGGCTCCGGACGCACAGGCTCAGCGGCCATGGCTCACGGGCCCAGCCACTCCGCGGCATGTGGGATCTTCCCGGACCGGGGCACGAACCCGTGTCCCCTGCATCGGCAGGCGGACTTTCAACCACTGCACCACCAGGGAAGCCCTCCCCTTATTTCTTATTTAATTACCAGTTGGCCTGGGGAAGGGGAATCTACCTTACTGAAGAAAATATTTGGCATATATGCCCAATTAAAATTTCATATTAGCAATTTTGAATTATTTGCATAAGTCATTTACATAATTTGTGCAATTATATAAGAGTAACATTTATAGGATTGGTGTGGTGCCCTTTGCACTACATGCAATTCATAAATCCTTATAAATAATAAAATTAAAGCAGATTTCTCACTGGGAGTCAGTCTCTTTTGGTATAACTATCTTCAATGCAATTAGGTATTGCATGAATTTTTCTAACGTGTCTTCACTCCCAGCTATACACGCAGTGCTACAAATAGAAGGGAAGTAGATTTCTTGGAGAAAAATGGAATTAAAACATGAAAATCTATGCAATATGAACTATTCCACTATTCTTTTCTCTAACGAGCAAAGAAGAAATTTATCTCTTATTTTTAAAGATTTTTCTTGTCAGGGCTTAAAATAACCTTGAAACCAAATCACACCTTTATATAAAGCTATTCACTTGGACTTAAAAATACACAAACCTGGATGTGGATTTTCAGCTGGTCCTCGTTAGGTGACTTTAATTCCTGCCTGGACTCCAGCATCCCTCTGCCACATGCCTTGCCTCCTTTTGACCATCTCTACAGACACCAGGAGTGAAAACTTCAGAAGGAAAATTATTTTTATTCAGTTTGATTTTTTCTGTGGTGGATCCAAAGAAGAGGCTGTTCCCAGGTGGAGGCAGGAGCACATCATTTGTGTTTATGGTCAAGGTGTGGAGAGTGGGGACCTCTTTTCTCCTCTTGGGACAAGCAGAGTACTTCTCATGGCTGCCTTTGCTGCTATGATTTCTAGGGTACCACCTACTCCCCAGAGCCCAGAAGGGAGCCACTGGCCCCAAGGGTGATGATGCCACTTTTGGGTAATGCCTCTGAACTCTGAAAGATTTCCCTCTCCTGTAACAACACCTACATAGCACCATGTGTCTTACAATGAAAGAACCCAACATGCACCTCAATGGCATAAAGATTATTTTAAGCTAAAAACATCTGAACAAACAGCAGACACAGAAAGAAACCTTCTCTAAACTTATTTTGGGGACTTAAGCTGGAACTCCCCCAAAATATAGCCGTCATAAATCCCCTCTCCAGGAGATTTATAGCTGGAATGGGGACTAACCATTATCACTGGGATGAGTAACTGCTCAACAAACTTTATCTGAAACTGTCAGACCTTCCTTTGTTCTTCCACGGAAGATCTTTCTCTTTCCTCTCTCTCCTATTAAGTTGGTGTATAAACCCCTATCTCTCACAGTTCTGGGCCATTTCATCTAAAGACTCCGGTGAATGTAAATAAACTTTGTCTTTTCTCCTGACGAGCTGAGCTCATGTTGGAAGAGGAAGTTTTTCCTCCCAACAGCATCATCTCACTTAACCCTTACAACAGCCCTACTGTATTCCCATTTTCCATGTGAGAAAACTGAGCCTTGGCAAGGTTAAGAAAGTTTCCCAAGGTCACACACTAGTTAAATGGCAGAGATGGGCTTTGAAAGCCGATTACTTGAGAAAAGAAAAACACAGCCAATTTTCTTGACATACTACGTACACCTGCAACACAACGCTGGTGGCCCGGAACAGCTGGGTGATGGGTTCCGTTTTCCCTTTCTCCTAGGATGCCTGGAGCTGTGATGGCAGAGCTGGACAAGTTGGGGGCAGCAGCCTGATCCAAGACAACTCAGTGAAAGGAGGTTTCAGAGGGAACTCATGGGAAATAGGAGTCAACTGAACACTGTGTTGTGTACCTGTGGTCCAACTGCAAGGTGAGAAGAAGGAGGAGAGAAAGATGTCGCACATAAGCATGGTCATGCACCAGCTTAGAGGCCCAGAGGTCTCCCTGAGAGATTGCTCTTGGACCAACGGTTCTCAACCTTACTCTACTCAAATGGCCACCCAAATTGGCAGTTATGCCTCTTTCCCTCTCCATGGTCTGAGCTCTCTGGGCATCTTCTCCCAGCCTTTGTTCCTTTCCACCATTGCAAAGACAAAGCTATTACCTGCTTCCCTAGTCTTGAATATGGAGGACAGATTACAGTCAACAAAATGAAGTTATCAAGCTCCTGATGTATGCCTATGAAACAAAGAGCAGATTGCAATATTCAAGAGGGAAACTTGGGAAAGTCTTAAAATGAGCAACGGCTTTTGTGGCCCTAGGGGTTGCCTCTGAAGAGGCAGTTAATCATCTGTGAGTCCATTTCCATGACCTTTTGCTTCGGTCCTCTTTCTCCTGCTGCCCCTCCTCTCCTACAGGCAAAAAGATGATAATGGGATCATTTCCTTTAGAAAGTAAACACTAATCTAAAGCAAGTGTATAACTATTTGTTATTAAAATGACATCTTCTAGGGAAATTATGTTTAGGTATCAAAACTACCAAATGCTATTTGGTAGTATTTGTAGCTGATAATATCTTCGAGAGTATCGGTTTATCTGATCTACTATAGTTTCTGTTACATTGTCTCACAGAGCATGCGGAATAAATTTCTTCTGGAAGAAGGAAAGTGCTCATTTCTGTATCTTGGATGGGTAGAGGTTGGGCAAAGGATAAGTTAGCTGATTAAACTTTCACAAGTCAGTTCACTGAGCAGAATATCTTGTATCCTCCAGAGCATATTATAGTCATATCTCTATTGACATGTCTGGAAATTGAACTCAAAATACTCAAAACTTGGGTTATTTCCTAAAGTTCTTTGATATCCTTGAAAACCAAAATCAACTCCGTTGTTTCTCAGAGGCATCTGTACCTGCAGGAGAGGCCCACACTCTTGGCCTTCTCAAGTTTCTCTTTGAAGAGACAAGAAACAATCCCTCCCTGAAAAGAAGTGAGAATGTGTTTGCCTCTCAAGTTAAAAGGAGATGGGAGGTGTGGGGCGAGGTCAGGGAGCACTAGGGCAAAGGTTGTGGCTGAACTTGAAACCCATCCAACAGATATGTGTTACTGTCCACTGTGCTTGCAAGACAGAAATCCCAAACCTAGAGGTCCTCACATTTCAGGGAAAATGAAGAGCTTCCCTTCTTTGCCTGCAGCAAATCACTGTTTTGATAAGCAACATGAAACCTTCTTATGACTAAACTTTTCTTGGCCATGAGCAGCCGTGACTGAGCGGATAATTACCTATTTAAACAGGGGCTGGTCATCTGCTTGGTGATCTTTCAGTTGTCTGTCCAGGAAGGCTTCCTTGCGTTTCCAGCAGAGGCTGACCATCCCCTCTCTGAATTCTTGTAGCACTCAGCCCTCACCTCTCAGCTTCACTATGTCATGTGGAGATGATCAGGTCACATGAGGTCAGTTTCAAGGGGGGTAGATCGCTCTGTTGACAGCACAATGGGAAGACAGCAGAGACAAGGAGACCAAGGAGATATAAAGCTCTTATAACAGAGAGATGATGAGGGTCTGAACGAAGGCAGCGGTAATAGATATGGAGAGGAAATGACCAATCAATTTAACAGAAATTTAGAACCTAAAATCCACAGAATGTGGTTACTGGTCGTATGCGCAGACATGAGGGAAAGGAAGTGGGGGTACTTAGATGATAGAGCCACATGCTGAGGCAGCAGATGTAGAGAATATGAAAGGGGAGAGGCCCTTAAGGATTTCAGTGGTCGACATGCTGAGTTTGAGGTTCCATGGAGGTGGGATGGACATGGGAGAGAAGCAGCTGGGGGTAAGGCTGGAGTTCAAAGACAGGTTCGGATGGAAAATGGGGACTGGGGCTTGGCGTTGATTAGGGAGGTGTACTGCTCATGTTTCCCATCAAGAGAACCTGGTGCGAGGAAGTAGGCTAGCAGACAGCCTTCTGCTCCTTCACCTTCAAGTGTGACAGCGCTCACACCCACCACACTCTCCTTGGGGTGCTCCCACCTGGTGACCAAGCATGGCCACGCCTCACGTGCTTCTCTAACACAGGCTTCCTCTGGGCTGTACTGGGAGCTGAGGCTCTCCCTACCCAATGTCCTTCCTTCCTGTTCTTTCATCAATGTCCATCAGCACAAAGGTCTAAGGCTCTCCCTCTCTCCTGTATCCCCTACAGTCATTTCTCCCAACTAATCTCTTGCACATCCAATTCCATTTTGGTGTCTGCTTCTTGGAGATCCTGCACTCACCTAGGAGTCATCAGTATATAGGTGGGTAATCATTGAAAGAATGGGAGTAAATTAGATATATCTGGGAGAACCTATAGGATGAGGGGGAAAAGGATTGAAATGTTAAAATGGATAGAAAAGGTTAAGGAGAAAACTAAACTTTAGGTAGTGATAAGAGGGGCTCTGGGGCTGGGCTATCTGAGTTTGAATCAGGCTCCACTTCTTATTAGTATGTCCCTCTGGGCAGATTGCTTAGCCTTTCTAAGCCTCAGTTTCCTTGTGTATAAAAGGGGGAAATATTAGTACTCGTTAAAGGTTTGTTAAGATTTAAATGCGATAATTTATATAAAGTACTTAGAAAACTACCTTCATATATTGAGGTCTCTGTAAACGTTGGTTATTATCTCTATATTGGAAAAGGATGTGAATAAGAATGAATATATGTATATGTATAACTGAATCACTATGCCGTACACCTGAAACTAACACAACATTGTAAATCAACTCTACTCCAATAAAAGTAAAAAAAAAAAAAAGTTGGTTATTATCATCAGGCATAGAGGATGGGGAGCCCCTAGAGTAGCCAGGAGTGGCCAGGGAAGGAAGAGGAAGACCAGAATCACATACCACAAAGCCAAGGGAGTAGCAGTTTCCAGAAAGAAAACAGTTTCAAAAGTCCTAAAGAGCCGTGAAGAATAAGGTGAAAAATACCCAATAGGCTTGGAAATGAATGATGACTTTGGCAAGAGCTGTCCCCATGGTGTGAGGAAGACAGAAGCCAGAGGATGGGGATTTGAGAAGTGAATGGTGGGTGAGAAAGTGGAGGGAGTGATCCGTCTCCCATCCTTCCAGAAGCTTGGCTTTTTCTTTTTTAAACAGTTAACTTTATTTTATTTATATTTATTTTTATTAATTTTTTTTTTTGGCTGAATTGGATCTTCACTGCTGCACACAGGCTTTCTCTAGTTGCGATGAGCGGGGGCTACTCTTTGTTGCGGTGCACGGGTTTCTCATTGCTGTGGCTTCTCTTGTTGCGGAGCACGGGCTCTAGGTGCGCGGGCTTCAGTAGTTGTGGCATGCGGGCCCTCAGAGCACGCGGGCTTCAGTAGTTGTGGCACACGGGCTTCATTGCTCCACGGGAATGTGGGATCTTCCGGGACCAGGGATCGAACCCATGTTCCCTGAATTGGCAGGGGGATTCTTAACCACTGCGCCACCAGGGAAGTCTCCAAAAGCTTGCCTTTGAAGTCAAGGAGAGAGAGACCCATGGACGGAGGAGCTCAAGAGCCCAAGAGGAGAGTCAAGCCTTGTTAATACACTGAAAGTAAAGTACCCAAGGACAAGAAGAGAAAGAAGTTTTGGATGGCAGGAGGTCTTTTGGAATTGGGAAGGAATGGGCTCCAGAGCACAGAAGGCTGAGTTAATCTGTCCAGAGAAAGGATGGTGATGCTCTGAGACCAAATAAGTAAAGATGAGGACACATTGAGGAGAGGTCAGAAGACAGGAACGTGAAGGCATTCCCAAGCAATGACCTCTATCTATTTTCTAAGGAAGTCTCCAAGGTTGCAGCTCTTAAAGATGAAGAGGGCAGAGGTGAAGAAGGCAACTTGAAGGAAGTGTGAAAAAATACATCTTTTCCTTCTCCCCTAGAAGTGAAGGAAATCCACGTTTACTGAGTACCTCCCCTATGTGTGCCCTGGGCTGGGAATTTTCACGTAGCTGCTGTCCTGAATCCCCACCACCCTGTGAGGTAGGTGTCCCCATTTCACAGATGAGAAAAGCTGAGGCTCAGAGAGATGGAGTCATTGGTCTCAGAGGCAGGTCTAGCAGAATACTCAAAAAATATTTGTTGAATGAATGGGCTGCCCAGACCACGCTCTTTCCGATCTCCCATAGGTTGTAGGCTTGTGTGATGTTTTTGCCAACAGCCTTTTGGCTATTGATAATATCCTTATGTCGTTAAGCCATGGATGAGTCATAACTTCCAAAAGTGTCGCAGTAATGAAAAATGCAAAAAGTGGCTGGGCAAATACATGCCTATGCTTTATTTATCGCCAAACAGAAAAGCTACTTAAAAGATTACGACTGATTGGGAAATGAGATTTGGTTGGGCAAGAACACCTGAAGTTGCAGTTGCTAACATTCCCATCAAGGACCTCCCTGAGAGTCAGAATTGATGTGTGGATTGTTTGTGTTTTGTTGCTAATAATATCTGGATGAAAATGCCTGTCAAAACATTTCACTGGAGGATTTAGGATATACTTTCCAAGTCTACAATTGAAGGGCAGCCGCCGATGTCACGATGCTGGCATTCACCACTTCATCTGGCTGAATGAAAAAAAACCAATTGTGTCTTCAAGAACACTGCGTATTCTTGACACTTTTAAGTCAAAGTCTAATTTGTGTTCCTCTTGTAATTATACTGGTTGGAAAGAGAAGGATACAAATAATCATTTAAGGTAATAAATGAATAGATCACTGGACTCCAAGTTCCTTCGGGAAATGTTTGGGTCTCGCTTAAATTCTCCAAAATTCATTTTAGAGGATTAACACCATGCTTGGCACACAGTGTGAGCTAAATAAATTCTTGCTAAAATAAACTGAACTACATCAACACACCGCAGACAGCAGAGTGGGTGGGGATCAGCGAACCATTTAAATCTGTTTCCGTTTTCTTCTAGAGCAGAGCACAGAACTGTCACACAAAGATGCTGTGTGCGTGAACACTTGAATTCATTATTGAGGTTCAAAATGAATTATTAATCCCTGAGAATAATCCAGAGGCAGGGTTGTCTGTCACTGTAGCCAGAGGAGAAAGTAATCTTCCTAAATTGTGTCCTTTTTTCCCCCTCTTCAAGTCTTTGTTTTTGTAGCTCTTTGGAGCTGTGGTTCTAATTCCCATTCTATCCCTGATTTACTGTTTGACCTTAAAATGAGTCACTTAATCTCAGTTAATAGCTTAAGTTTCCCCTTCAGTGAGAGTCAAAGGGGCCTGGCTATACAGTTAGCAAATATCAAGTCTCAAAAATTGAATGTGTTATTTAGTGCCATCCATCATCTGTGTGAGGCTACCGGAAATGAATCACGAATACAAAGCCCCATTCAAACGCTCTCGACTCCTCCTAAATTAGCCCTTGGAGGTCGTTCACTCACTGTGTAGTGTAGGAAGGGGAGAAAGACAAGGAAGCTGGGACAAGCTGCCCCAAACCCAAAGAAGATACCCTGGCAACAGAGAGCAACAAGAAAATTCAGCTCACTAGTCAGGGTGACTGTAATCTCCTGATCAACAACTTGCCACCCCTGGAAAAGAATGAACTAGTCTCTGCTTTTGAAAATAAGTGAAAAAGACAGCTGTTCACTCCAGCCTCAAGTAAAGTGAAATAAGATGCAAGTTTACAGAATAACTCAATAATGCTATAATTATTCACATTTTTCCAGGATTTGCCACTTGCTTTCTTCAAATCCTAAGTACTCCCCAGAGACTTTAAATAAGATAAACTTTAAAGATTAGATTTATGCACTGTACTTCAATAGCAATATGAGAGAAAGAGAAATGCACATCTTGTCAAAGAGGGGGATGGCTTAAGAAGTGAAGCAGAAAAAGGAGAAGTTACGATTTTTTCCCACAAGGCTGCAGGTGCTCTCCTACATTTCCCAGGGAGGAAACAGATGCACAGAGGTGAAAGTTCAAATCCCTGCGGGAAAGATATAGAAGGGCCCTGGGTGGATGACCCACCTCTGTTACAACAGAACTTAGAGCACTTCATCCAATGGGTGGGCTCATTTGCAGTGGCCATGGTCACCGTGCACCTAACATTCTTCTAAGGACATAGGCCAATCCAAAACCTTGGAGATACTGCACTGCCAAACTCCTCTCTAGAACAGGGGCCCATGCAAATTGAAGGGTCAGACCTTGAATCTGGCTACATCCTCTTCTCCTACTCTGTCACAAGCCCACACGTTGACCTCCACAAGCACCAGGAGAGAATCTTTGGGTCCCCACCCACCTTGCCACTCAGCACACAGCACCATCTGTGCACTTGCTGAGTAACAGATATAATGGATGGACACTTCAATCACATATGAAAACCTCTAAAGCTTCATTTGCAAGAGCTGTAAATCTTATATATAACATTCCTGAACGACTGATGAGATGGGTTCTCCACACAGCATAACGCTTCAGGAATCTTTGTGATAATAGTAGTTTATAAATTTGTTTTCCTGTGACAGTATTTACAAGCTCCATGATTTTACTGTAGAACTCAATAAATATTCAACATGATGAAACCCTGAAATTGGAAGTAATGACTTGCCCATGGATAGAACAGAAACTGCTATTTCTCAATGTGTAGAGGGGAAAAGGGAACCATTAATGACTCTATTTGAAAACATCAATATACTATTTAAAAGAACAGCCCAATCTCACCAGTAACAAAATATTCCAATTGAGTTTTAAGCAATGTTGGGACCAGGATGTCCTCAGTGGATCCCTACCAATGGTACAGATCCCATGAATAGCAATATGATTGCAATTTTTATTTCATTCATATGTCAGGGTCTACTAAGAAGGAGGCAATCTTGGCTTCAGATACAGTTGCAACAAACAGTTCCTTCAAGTTAACTATTTGAGATAATTTCTATCCTCTTAAATTTGTTGAGATTTGTTTTGTGGCCTATCATGTGATCTATACTGGAGACTGTTCCCTGTGCACTTGAAAAGAATGTGTATTCTGCTGTGATGGTGTTATCACCATATCTCTCCAACATAGAGGTATATTTTCCCCTTTAGGACTGATAAGTAATCTATGGGGTGGTGTTTTGAGACCATGTGGCTATCCTGTTACCTTGAACATTTCCCCCAGTGTTGATAGCCTCTATTGATGATTCTTGTCTGAATCAATTATTACATTGGGGATGGCAAAATGACAATGTTCTACTTCTTTCATTTCTTCTGTATTTATAACCTAGCAACGGAAGAAGAGTCCCCATCATTTACACACTCTCTCTCTCTCTAATTTTATTGAGATAAAATTAACACACAATAAATTGCATACATTCAAAATGTATAAACTGATGAGTTTTGACAAATGTTTGTGAAACCATTACCATAATCAAGATAACAAGAATTCCCAACACCCCCCAAAGTTTTTTTCATCCTCTTTCCTCTAACCCCATCCACAGGCAACTAACTACCAATCTGCTTTCTGTCACTGTAGATTAGCTTTCACTTTCTAGATTTCATATAAATGGAATCCTACAGTATGTACTCCTTTTTGTCTGAATTTTTTCACTTGGCTTGATTTTGAGATTCAGCCATGTTGTTTGTGTGTTTCAACAGTTTGTTCCTTATTATTGTTCAGTGGTATTCTATTGTATCTCTTTTTTAAGTCTGCATAAGCTTATTAATTTTTTTAATTCAAAGTGTTATAGTTCCATATTCTTTTTTATACTTTGTGTGTTTTGCACTTAATTAAAAATGTGTTCAGGAAACCCTGAAGTTCATTCCCATGGTACTTTGACATTAACCCCATTAGAGTTTGAGCATTTCTTTGCTTTATGGAACTACAAGATGTTCCATGTTTACCTTAAACCTTTATTGTACCAGACTTGAAATGAGCCATCTCTCAAGAAACCCTCATTCTTTTTATTGGAGAATGGTAAATAGAAAACAAAATCTGAGTGCTAGATATGGTCATTTCTACCGGGCTGTCATTGTTTTTAGGCCCTTTCAGTGGACAAGACAAACTAGGAAATCTCTTTTAAGAGAGAGAGAGAGAGAGAAGGAGGGAGGCACTATTAGTAGCCATTTCATTATTTTTTTAATTCATTCCTTCTATGTTTCATCATGTTTAAAAAAAGCAAATATGATACATATTTTAATTTTTTCTTTATTTTATAGACAAAAGTTAGCACATTATATACACTTTTGTACCTTGCTTCTCTTTTCTCTTAACAATATTATATTGGAAATCACTTCACTCAACCTATAACAATCTTCCTCAGTCTTTTTATGTAGATGTTCCATAAGCTATTCTACCAGTCTCTTAAGGATGGATCATTAGGTTGTTTCCTAATTTTTCTATTACAAAATTTCCACAGTGAAAAACCTTGTACATATGTTGTTTCATATAGATGGAGGTCTATTTTTAGGGTGAATTCCTAGAATTGGCATTGCTGGGTCAAGGGGTAAATGTATATATAGTTTTGTTAGATGTTGCCAAATTCCCTTCCATAAGGATTGCTAAAATGTTTTGGTGCACAATATTCTACCGTGTCTTTTAGAAATTTAATTCTTATTTTATATTCCCCACAATTTTTTGAATGTCCTCAAGGCACAATCTATTTATTTACCCTTGTGTGCTCCACAACACCTAACATAGTGTGTTGTTCATAGAAGGTTATAAATAAGTGCCGAATGAGTAAATGAATGAATAAATGAATGAATGGGCGATTCTTTTCCATGATATCAGCATTGCTAACCCACTTGACAAGAAACTGGGACCTGACTAAGGTAAGAACATTTTTCAAGGCCACTGTACAAGTTAGCATAGAGGACATGAAGGATTGATGAAAATGCAACAAGGAAGAAGAGGTGGGAGGCTAACCTTGAACTTCTGAAATAGCAAGCAAAATACATTTGATTAACCTCTACGGTGTGCCAGGCAAGGTAGATACAAAGTTTATGAAGATATGGTGATGATGTCATGGAGCTCAAGGAGCTTACAACCTAGTTATATCTATAGGAATATGGAGAAAGGGCAGTGGGTCATAAAGATCAAATGGATGGTACAGACATTCTAATGCAACAGGAGTTAAGAGGACGGAAAACAAGATCTATAGTTTGGAATAAGGGAACGGGGACACAGTGAGCAGACTTCATTGGAGTCTTGAGACTTGATTCGGACGAAGCAGGATTCAAATCAGAAGGGCTGAGGAACAAATATGGGAATTTATGGTGTGTTCAAGAAACAGGAAGTAAATCGGTCTGACTGAAGCACGGAAGTTATATAGGAGAACAGTGGGTATTGGAACTCATTGTTTGAGGCCAGATTTAGAGGAAGCCATGAATACACTGTAAAGGAAGATGATAGATCATGGTAGTTATAGTTTTAGTTGGCAGTAAGTTGGCATGCTTTTTCATGACCCTCTTTCTTGTTTCTTCCCCACACTCTGGGGTGATATGGTTCTGTTGAGTCTGTGAAAATGGGGTCAGTACCCTCCCCACCTCCAAAGGGCTGAGCAGTGTCAATCAAAGGACCTCAATGTATAATCACAGATGTTGTTTAGGGATGGACACTTGACCTCAGGCAGAAGCACTCAGAATCATCATGGGATTTGTATATGGACTTGGGGAGAGAGAAGTGTCTTCTTCACTGGATTGCTGAGCTGGGAGGATGTGGTGTCAGGCAGTCAGTAGTGGTACTGCCCACCTCGTGGTGAGAATAAAGCTTAGCAGAGACAGACAGAGTGGAATGCTGAAGGGACAGACAGAGCTCTCACCAACCCTAGAGCTCTTGGGTCCACCCATGCCTGAATCAGCAGTCCCTTTCTGACTCACCAATTATGTGAAATCCAAAATAATTCTCCTTTTGTTTAAACTAGCTTGAGACCGGTTTCTGACACTTTCATTTGAAAGAAGGTTGACTGATATAAGAGGCTTGGATTCCATCCCACAGATCAAAGTCTCCCAGTTTGGTTTCCTTTGATCACTCGTCCTAAAGATCCTTCAAAAATGGCATTTTGTGATAAAGCTAGTTTAGGAATACTGCTTTCCAGAGCCTCCTTTGTAGGGTCATTAGCCCATTAATATATTAAATACTCTATGAATTCCTCCTGTAAAGTAACTGTTCGTGCGGGAGACCTCCCATTTGTCCCCCCTCATCCCCCCATGCACCTGTTCTGTGCCTTGGGAGGCTATCTTGACTTTCTCTATCAATGGACCCCTTTGCCTTTGGCCTTGGCTGGTTTGAACAGGAGGTGGGGAGGCAGGAGAGTGAGGTGGGAGTATTTATTCCCCGGTCTGTGCCCAGACACCACAGGGCTGCTGTAATTCAAGGACACAGGCCATGTTGAACATCCCTCACCAGGTACAGTAACCTTTCTCTCCCCCTCCCTTCAGGCCTAGGGATAGTTAATGGCTCCCCACTGGTACCATCCCTGGGGCACTCACCTCTCCTTTATGGTTTCCTCAAACCCTGCCCAGCCATTTACTAAACCTCCCTTAAATTTGAGTGTGCTGTTTCCCACCAGGACCTGATGACCTGACTGCAATCTTAATGTTAATTATTCATTATTTCCCAATTTATTAAACCCATAACTTTTTTCTAAAGTGGGGAATACTTACCAATGTCTGACAAAGCACAGGTTTCGACCGTATACTTTGGTAAATGCCTTCCTAGGCAGTGGCTTCAGTGTAGGATTCTGGAAACATGAAGGCAGGCTGACAGCTTTTCCACTCTCACCCTGGAGAATTCCCCTACAAAAACCTGGTGTTTCCACCCAACTGGCATGTCTGATGGCTTTCAGTTAGGTCTTGGGCTTTACGACCTCTGTGTACAGCACCTTCTCTCCCTGGGAACCCCTCTCCCTGCTCTTCTTCTATCCAAAGCCCATCCTTTAAAAAAAAAAAACAAACACAGCTCACATCACCATATACCCACAAACCTTCCCCAAAGTGCTGGAGCTCACTTTGTCACTCACGTGGCCATTGCCTTGTGCCGTGGTGCACGGCTACCCACATATGTGTCGGTGAAGGTCATATTTTATTTTATTATTTTTTAAGGTCTTATTGTCAACTTTTGCCTTGATAGTTAACTTTTCTTGAGTTTTATTTGTGTTTCTGGAGCTAGATTTTAAGTTCCTGATGACAGGGAAGATGTCCCTACACATACCAGGACCCCTCCTCCTTCTTGTCTCTACCGACCCAAGGGATACGCCACTTTTTCACAGTCAGTTAAAATCCCATCACAGTATAAAGCATTCCCTGGTCATCCCAGCCAAAGGGGATTTCCTTAAGCTTCTGAAGGGCTAGCGCTAATTATCCACCAAAGAAAGCGCTCATGCACTCTGACATCTAGTGTCACCTGGAACTATTGCTCATGTCCGAATATTAATTACGCTTTTGTGTACTTCTTTCCTGGAGCTTTAACAGGTTTAACAACCCCACTGTTATGGGTTGAATTGTATCCCCCTCGCACCAAGTTCATATGGTGAAGTCTCAATCCCCAGTACCTCTAAATATGAACTTATTTGGAAATAAGGTTGCTGCAGATGAAATTAATGAAGATGACGTTATACCGAAATGGAGGAGGAGCCTATGGTCCTTGTCCCCCATGTCCTCAGCCTGCCTTTTGTCTGTGGAAAAACTTTAGCCAAAGAATAAGTTTAGGGCTTCCCTGGTGGCACAGTGGTTGAGAGTCCGCCTGCTGATGCAGGGGACACGGGTTCGTGCCCTGGTCCAGGAAGATCCCACATACCACGGAGCGGCTGGGCCCGTGAGCCACAACTACTGAGTCTGCGCGTCCAGAGCCTGTGAAAACAGTCCAACAAGACTAAATAATTTAGTCATTAAGCATAGTCAAAGACCTTTAGTTCCTCTCCAGGTGCTGTAGATAATATTCTGAGCCCTATCCTGTGAGCCGTCTTATAGATACTGAAACCCCCATCAGGTGGAAGAAGTTAATTACATGATGACCAGACTGTAGCCATGACATAAGCTTCCACAATTCTGAGAACTGGCCTCAGAGAAATGGGCACAAACCGACCCTGGAACTAAAGACTAACTGTGCTTAAAACAATCAAGATGATGCTGATCAGGCCACCGAATGACCAATTTCAAGATGAGAGTCAGAGCTGCCTGTGCTGTTTCCGCATGGAGCCCCCTCCCTCTGCCTATAAAAGCTCTTGCTCACTGGTTGTCAGTGGGGGAAGATTGGCCTTTGGACAGGAATCTGAAAAATAGAAACTTTCCTTTCCACCAACCTTGTCTCTTTATTGGCTTCAGAGAGGTGAGCATCCGGACCCCACTTTCGGTAACAATACTGGAGTTAGAGTGGACCCCTCATCCAATATGACTAGTATCCTTATAAAAAGGGGAGAATTTAGACACAGACATGCATGCAGGAAGTACACCATATGAAGACTGGAGTTATCCTGCCACAAGCCAAGTAATGCCAAAGACTGACAGAAACCACCAGAAGCTAGGAGAGAGGCATGGAACCATTTCCCTCAGAGCTTCAGAAGAAACCGACCCTGCCAACACCTTGGTGGATCCCAGACTTCTTCTTCCAGATCTGTGAGACAATCAATTTCTGTTTCTTAAGCCAGTCAGTCTGTGTCACTTTCTATGGCAGCCCTAAACCAATGAGTATAAGCACCGTAGGGAAAAGAATTTTATCTCGGAGCCCCATACAATAGGGTTCCAATTCCAGATCCATCACTAGTTCCTTACGTCACTTCTGGCAAGTTAATTTACTTTTCTGAGCCTCCAATTTCTCCCCTGTAATGTGGAGATAGTAATATCTACTTTGGAAAGTTGCTTAAAGAATTAAAGATAATACATTAAAATACCAGGCACAGTGGTTGACACAAAGTGTTCGATATGTACTAGGTCCTACAGTCATAATCTTTTCCTTCTACAAATGGGGAACTGGGACCCAGACATGTAAAATGCCTGTCGAAACCCACACAGTTAAGTAGCAACAAGCTTGCCCCAAAACTCCAAATAGATTTGCTTCAGCTCCCATGTATAGCCTGTCATTGCCTAAGAGAACAATTAGCGTGGTGGCATTAATTTACTGGCATTTTGTGTGTGTGTGTATGTGTTTTGGCTTTTTTGTTTGTTTGCTTTTTGTTTCATTTTGTTTTGTTGTTGTTTCTGCTTACTGCTCTTCTATAGGTGAGGCCTTTGAATTTGAGGAGTGGGACCTCTGAGGTTTTCTCCAACCACAGATAACTAAGCCATACCTTAAAGCAAACCATACCTCCTTTTTTGGTACAAAATTAAATTTCTTTGCTTAAGAATGGTATAAATCACATCATTTATTTGTATGAGAGATTATAATTAAGAGCACTAATTAATGAGCAGAATATATAGGAAGAGGCTAATGGAACACCCCTGCTTTATATGCACAGATATTCTCTGTATGCTGTTAATCAGATGACGCTTGGATTAATTTTAAATCCGTATTCCTCCGAAATGCAGAATCCTCACCTTACGTACATCTCTTGATACCTGCAATCCTGGTTGCAACTTGTTTCCCTCTCATTTTGAAATGACTGAGTGTGAATTCTGCGTCAGAATGCTCGGTTTCTTCCCAGGTTTATCAGAGGAAATACATGCTATTCCTGCCCCATGATCATACTTATTCTGGTGACGTAAATCAAAATT
Organism: Stenella coeruleoalba; assembly: GCF_951394435.1. Lineage (NCBI taxonomy): Eukaryota > Metazoa > Chordata > Mammalia > Artiodactyla > Delphinidae > Stenella > Stenella coeruleoalba. Next base: position 21,790,930 of record NC_137164.1, on the reverse strand, counting down.
GGTGATGTCTGTTAAGCCACGATTTTCTTATATAATCGGTCATCAGTGATCATGCTTTTAATGCATCAACATGTGCTTATCCAACTAGACATCTCTCAACATGTTGAGAAATCAATCACGAGCCAAACAAATGGGGCCCAGGAAAGGTTACATCCACCCTATAAAGAGGTTGAGGACCCTGTTTCAAATGCTGGATGGATCTCGGTGAAACGATCACATTAAAATGGCAGATTACCCATGAAAAGAGTGAAAGGAAAAACCGTGAAAGGGGGAGTGAGTTCTGAGATCTCAACAGATTTTTCTGTTCTCTTCCATCATGCCATGACAACTTGTATCAGAGAAACCTCTTATTTCAAAATTGCAAAGGATATTGAAATCTCTCGAAACAGAAACTTGGAAGTCCTTATTTCTGGGATAAAGCTGCCAGGAAATTAAACTAGAATCCACATTTGACAGGTTAGTTTCCTTTCTTATATTTGAGGACCTAATCCCCCTTCTCCTAGCAACCTTTCCTATGTGTCAGATCCACACACGAGTTTGAAGCTGCAAACAGGGGGAAAGTAATCTTCAAAGAAAGAAAGAAAGAAAAAAGGGCTCCTTGGGCTCAGAATCAGCCCTTGCTACCAACAGATCCTCCAAGGACAGTTAGGAGCTCCCACGGGCCAACAGGGTTGGGTGGAGGCAATCCTGTGTCCTCTCTCTCATCAGTTGGCAATTTCAAAAACACCTGCCTATTTTTCTAGGCTTCAAGAGGGGTCGTCCAGCCAATCCATGCTTGTTTCCCATAATCCCAGGGTAAAGACCACTGTTGACAAGAGCACAAAATATACTGTGCCCTGCCTCCCACGTGTTTTCTGTTTTCAATCTCCAAATGGGTATTGAGGCACTGGTCCTCTGCGTTCTTAAATGCTAGGTGGCAGGGCTTAGGGCAGGAGTGCGAGGGAAGAATTACGGCAGAGCCTCTTAGCTGCAGAAAACCTTTATTTGTCTCCAGTAGAAAATTCCAGGCTTGACTTTCATCAACGTTAGGGGTCTTCATGGGCCTTCAGGGAATTCCTGAATCCCTTGAAATCATATGCGAGATTGTGCATACGTGCAGAAGTGCATTTCTGGGGATGACGTTCCGTAGCTCTCACAGAGTCTGCTACTTTTAAAAAATGAAGACACACTGCCTATTAAAAGGTTTCTTAACTTAAAAAAATATGAATTTAAGGGCTTCCCTGGTGGCGCAGTGGTTGAGAGTCCGCCTGCCGATGCAGGGAACGCGGGTTCGTGGCCCCGTCCGCGAAGATCCCACTTGCCGCGGAGCAGCTGGGCCCGTGAGCCATGGCCGCTGAGCCTGCGCGTCCGGAGTCTGTGCTCCGCAACGGTAGAGGCCACAACAGTGAGAGACCCGCGTACCGGAAAAAAAAAAAAAATGAATTTAAGCCTAAAGTTATAACTCTAAAATAATAACTAATGTGAAAGATTGAATGGGGTAGATTTTAAAAGAACATTTTAGTCACGTGTAACTCTTGGGTATCTGATTATTAAAGAATAAAGTAGAGAAAAAGATATTGCTTTAAATGTTCAGGATAGTGAATCCTTATAATGACTGGGCATGTGAATATAGACATAGAACACTTGGTAGAACACTATCGCTGACCATCTCAAGGGACTTACTTTCTTTGATGGAACAGAATATGCAAATAACTGAGGCAAAAACAAGAGGGCTAATCCTGCTGCATTCTATAGTATGAATTGAAATTGGGAGAGATTGGAGAATTGGGGAGTCCTTTTGGTTTACTTGAGAAATAGTGAGGCTGTGAACTTGTATGGTGGCAAAGAAAATGGAGACAATGGATAAATTACGTGATCTAAAAATAGATTTGTTCATTCATTCATTCTTACTTTAATTCATCTCTTTTGTTGTATCAGGCACTTGTTAGAGATACCAGGCAAAAAAATGAGTAATGTAGAGTTTCTGCCCTCACAAAGCTTTCTGACCAGCCCTGAGTAACTTCTTTAATCTAGCAACTCAAAAACTAGTCCCACCCCCTGAGAGTGATAGCCTCCAGTCTGAACAATTTACCCTGCATCCTTTCAAATTCTGCTTCCTAGCCTGTTCCCAAACCTCCCAATTTCTGAGCACATCTCATTTCCTTGACTATGGTTCCACCTCACTGCCTTGGCAGTACTCCAACCTTCATCTCTAGCTTCGCTTCTTAGGTTCACTTCCTACTTCCTGTTTGGCGTTATGCTGATTTCATGTATTTTGGGTAAAGTCTTGCCTAGTCTAACCAACCCCTACAGTCTTGGCAACTTGGTACAGTCCTCATGGCTGCCTCCCTTCCCCCCAAAATGCTCAGACCCAGACACTCAGAGTCCAGCCATAAAGACAGGTGGGTGTAAATGAATGAACATGCAATGTCATCACACTACTCTTATGGGTTGAGTAATATGCTTTGGGGAGCACAGAGGCAGGAGTGGAACCTGGTGGACTCAACAGGGTTCCACACTAATAGAATTACCTTCTTAAAGGAGCATCCATTGATTTAAACCAGGAAGAATTCCTCCAGATGATTCACTGACCAACTCTCAGAATCATAAAGCATTACAGCAGGAAGGAGCTTTTGAGATCATCAAATTCAGCCTTGTCATTTTTCACTGAGAAGAAATCTGAGGCACATGATCTTAAGACTCACAGGGAGTTTTTGACAGATTCCTACCTGCCCTGTGCATTTTTCCAAACAGTGCACTGCTGCATGACAGTTCAGTTATCAACGGAAAGAAAAAAAAAAGTGTGTCATTTTGTTTCTAAAACTGTCCAGAGGGAACCACATCTTGAACATATCCATTACATGATCTATCAGAGTCCTAGACACTGATGTGCTTCTTTAAGGATTCCCGAGGAAATAGCAACAAGGCCAAGGAGAAATATGGGTTTGAGCAGAAGTGAAGCAGACGAGATAAATCTGAGATGTGCCCACTGTATCAAGCAAGTAAAATGGAGATGACTTTGCATAGCAATCCTGAAGAGAGGAAGTCTAAATTCACATCAGGAAGAGTAAGTATCTAATAGTCTAGATCCTTCTTATGCAAACTGTGGTCTGGGACCATCAGCATCAGAACATCTGGGAGCTTCTTAGAAATGCAGCTTCCCAGGCACCTCCTCAGACCCACTGAATCAGAACTTGTATTTCTAACAAGATCTCCCTGGCGATTTATCAGCACACTAAAGTTTGAGAGGCAAACAGTGAATTAATTGCTTACTTTGGCTCTTTTCCCTGACGATTTTAAATTATACTGAATATTAGACAGCAGAAATTGAAAAGTAGGACAAATGAAATTTGCATGGGTACATGGATGGGGGTATATACAAGAGACAATCAAAGCTACATCGCAGTAAGAGTTTTATTCCTTGAGTGGAGTATATACCTTTAAACAACTATTTTCTTCTGAGCTTTAATTCATTGTTCTGCATTGGTTCACTATGTTGCAAAAGGGCCTGTGTTTGCAATTAAGTGGCTCTGACAGATGGGACAGAATGATTATGTGCTTCTGCTCAAGAGACAAGCAAGTTACCTGTGCCCAAGAGTATATTTCTCCCATATGAGAGGTGAACCCCCCCCCCTTTTTTTAAAGAACACAACAGTGTACTTTGCTTCCTGATGAAATTCCAGGCAAACAGTTCAAACCTTTTTGAAAAATCATTTTAAGGAATAAATGTAAAAATAGGATGGTGAACAAACAAACAAAAGTTGGATGTCAGCCACCATTGTTCAGATTGTATGTTACATGGGTAATTTACACATTTCCAGATTCCAGGGAGGGAATGAAGACAGGAGTTCCAATCCTGGATGTCCCTTTGTAAACCTGTATAGTTTAAAGCTTCTAAATCCCAATTAGGCTGCTTGAACCAACTGAGATGCCACAAATGCAACCTAGTGGCTTTTCCCATGGGAAGTCAGAGAAGTGGAAAATATTTCAAGCAATTTGGGCATGCTTGCATAACCCTTTTGTGGAAATTCCTGCACTAACAATTTGCAATTAAAGTGAAAGTGAGTAAAAATAGAATGACCTCTCACTTCAACAATGACTATATTTTGTAGACTTTGGTGCATGAATGTGCTTTACATCTGACCTATACATAACGACAAAGAAACCAAAAAGCACCAACTTTCTGCATCCCTAGCTGTATAGAGCATATATCAGGAGGCAGGTTGCCGGTATAGCCTTAATGACAATCTTTAGCTAAGACATAAGGCGTGACTGTATAAAACATAAGCAAGTCAACAGTCAAGTGAGGACAGAAAAAACACATTCTCAGTCCAAATTATTGTTGTAAACTTACATTATCTGCAACAAATGTCGTCTCCTGGTTAACCTGATGCCCGAAATTCCCATACTTTTGAGTCACTCCCTAATTTAGCATTAGCGACTTGATACCTGGGATTAGGAATTAATTTATCAACCTAGCCAAAGCTACTCTGGAAGATGGAAAAAAAATAATGTATTATACAACAAAAAAGTGTATTTCTATACTTAATGCTGTAAGTTATTTGTACTATATCCTTCCCTTAGCTTGGACAAATAAGAGTTCAATGTTAACTGGAAAAAGTTTTGCGAATTGCTCTGCTGACATCATTATGCCATTGTTCTATCAAACATTTCTGAGATGCCATCAGGTAGTTATAGGTTTGCTCTAAAATTTTATAAACTCTATGATTAATGCGTAGAGTATTTCTGTCATTTGATGACTAAAAATATCCACCCAAAGAAATTTTCTGAGATTGAATCACCTGCATACGCTAAACAATTCAAGCAGAGCCGGGCTGTTCGGCAGAAGAGAGGCCGTGTGACTGAAAGTGATTGGTTGATGAACTGAACTGCAAACTAAACAGAAACCACATGGCACTCAGCCTGGGTCCCAGGGACATTCGGCAAGGGGTGAGCATCAAAGGATAAATTGTGAAGGATGTGGAATGCTTCACTGATGATTTTTGGCAAAGGACATTTGTCAAAGACTTAAGCAAGGTGGGATTGTGAATTCTCTGTTTTAAAAAGATATCTCTGATAAACAACAAGGTCCTACTTTATAGCACAGGGAACAATATTCAATATCCTGTGATAAACCATACTGGAAAAGAATATGAAAAAGAACGTATATATATTTATAACCGAGTCACTTTGCTGTACAGCAGTAATTAACACAACATTGTAAATCAACCATACTTCAATAAAGAATAAATTTTTTTTAAAAAAGAACGATATCTCTAGCCCAGGAGGGAGGGTGGCTACGAGAGAGACCAGTTTGGAGGTTACAGAAATTGGATGAAACATTGTGAGAGTTTGAACTAAGCATAGTGAAAAGATGGGAAAGAATTAAAATTGATAAAATGTAGAGACAGATGGAATAACAGTTGGGGCAGTAGGAAAAAGCAGGGTCGGTGGTCACTGAATTTTCTGCTTTGGCGGTCCGTGGGTGGGTGATGGTTCCATTCACAGAGCTGGGGAACACAGGAGGAAGGAAGTGAACAAGATGCGGTGGGACATGTGCAGTTTGAAGGCCTTCTGGGTCTGGAGTTAGGGAGGACTTGTTACAGTGGTTCGGGAATTATCAGTTTCTAGATCACGGCTACCGTTGTTAAAGTGCATAAGGTTGCTCAAGGGAGAAAGTAGTATAAAAAGACCGAGAGGCTACCAGGGTACCGGGCATGAGAAAAGGCAGAGAGAGAAACGGGTGTGAGGCAAATCAGTCACAGTGGGAGACACTTCAAGAGCCGAAGTGCATAATGACATGCTGCGGAGAGATGGGAAACAGACTCAGCTCCTGTTAGACGGGACTTTGACCTTTAAGAGAGGAGCTTAGTTTTGATTTGCATTTCTCTAATGATTAGTGATGTTGAGCATTCTTTCATGTGTTTGTTGGCCATCTGTATATCTTCCTTGGAGAAATGTCTATTTAGGTCTTCTGCCCATTTTTGGATTGGGTTGTTTGTTCTTTTGTTATTGAGCTGCATGAGGTGCTTGTAAATTTTGGAGATTAATCCTTTGTCAGTTGCAAATCAAAACTACAATGAGATATCATCTCACACCGGTCAGAATGGCCATCATCAAAAAATCTAGAAACAATAAATGCTGGAGAGGGTGTGGAGAAAAGGGAACACTCTTGCACTGTTGGTGGGAATGTAAATTGATACAGCCACTATGGAGAACAGTATGGAGGTTCCTTAGAAAACTACAAATAGAACTACCATACGACCCAGCAATCCCACTACTGGGCATATACCCTGAGAAAACCATAATTCAAAAAGACTCATGTACCAAAATGTTCATTGCAGCTCTGTTTACAATAGCCAGGACATGGAAGCAACCTAAGTGTCTATCAACAGATGAATGGATAAAGAAGATGTGGCACATATATACAATGGAATATTACTCAGCCATAAAAAGAAACAAAATTGAGTTATTTGTAGTGAGGTGGATGGACCTGGAGTCTGTCATACAGAGTGAAGTAAGTCAGAAAGAGAAAAACAAATACCGTATGCTAACACATATATATGGAATCTAAGAAAAAAAAATGTCATGAAGAGCCTAGGGGTAGGACGGGAATAAAGACACATAACTACTAGAGCATGGACTTGAGGATATGGGGAGGGGGAAGGGTAAGCTGTGACAAAGTGAGAGAGTGGCATGGACATATATACACTACCAAACGTAAGGTAGATAGCTAGTGGGAAGCAGCCACATGGCACAGGGAGATCAGCTCGGTGGTTTGTGACCACCTAGAGGGATGGGATAGGGAGGGTGGGAGGGAGGGAGACACAAGAGGGAAGAGATATGGGAACGTATGTATATATATATAACTGATTCACTTTGTTGTAAAGCAGAAACTAACACACCATTGTAAAGCAATTATACTCCAATAAAGATGTTAAAAAAAAAAAAAAGAGAGGAGCTTAGGTCCTGAGAAATGACTCCGTTAAGTCTCAGCTTATAACCAGGGTTGAGGGTGGGCTGGTCCACTTACTGGGACAAAAGAGAAACTGGAAATACAGGCTGCTGGGGATTGCGGGTTGTGTGGGAAAGCGGGGTGCAGGGTGGAGAGGCAGCTGGCACCTTCGGCCCAGTGGCACCTTCGGCCCAGTGGCACATGGCAGCCACATCGCATGAGCACAGCCTCAGATCTGGGAGACTGACTGATGGAGAGTCAATCTCTCCATCAGTGGGATGGGTGGGCAGGCTGGGCAGGTGTTGCAGTTCGTTTTCTACAGTCCAGAGAAGTTAGTGCTAGCAAGAGCTACCTTTGCTTACGTGCTTTTTATGGGGCTTCACATCATTATCTTATTTAATCTTTAGAACGCCTTTGCAAAGTACAGCTCAATAATGAGGAAACTGAGGCTCAGAGGCCGCGTGATTGCCCCACGTGGGGAGATAGGTTATAACACTGAAGCATTAGGCAAATTAACAGCATCCGAATTACTCCATCGATTTTACAGAAGATGAAACGGATTCCAGGGACGTTAAGGGCTTTTCCCAGTGCCATCCGAGGTCAGCGAGGCAGCAGCTGAACTTAAACACGGATCTTCTGGCCCCAACTCCCCACGGTCCTGCCACACACGCTTCTGCACAATGCAACACTAAATAAATGAAATTGGAAAAGGAAATGATAACGTGAACAAAACAAAAACAAACAAACAAAACCCCTTATCTTCTTCCTTTTAATTCTTGTTCACAGAAAAACAAAATCATATCTATTTGCTAGCTTCAGCGCTTGAATTGTTCCCTTTCTAGTGTGGTACCCACTAGCCTGGAGAACAAATGGGCCGTTACAACAGGGTGAAATTAAAGATGGTGGAAAAGGGACAAGGACTTGATTCAGAGGTAATATCATCACAATATCAATTTCAAATGTTAACACTAAGAACTTTTCAAGAATACACTAAGAGGACTTCCCTGGTGGCGCAGTGGTTGAGAGCCCGCCTGCCGATGCAGGGGACACTGATTCGTGCCCCGGTCCGGGAAGATCCCACGTGCCGCGGAGCGGCTGGGCCCGTGAGCCATGGCAGCTGAGCCTGCGCGTCCGGAGCCTGTGCTCCGCGACGGGAGGGGCCACAACAGTGAGAGGCCCGCGTACCACAAAAAAACAAACAAACAAACAAACAAAAAACCAAAAGAATACACTAAGAAATACTCCATGGAACCAGATACGTGTGGCTTGGAGAAGAGACAGCTCAGGGAAGGTAACAGCACCGTCTACAATTTTTGAAGGGCTGTGTGTGGAAGAGGGGCTAGATTTGTCTGCATGACCTAAGGAAACAGTTAGAAGCAAGTAATGTAAGTAATAAGAACTTGAGTTCAAGATAATGAAGTCTAATCATCTAATAGTCTTGATTCAAAGACAGGATGAGACAGCTTTTCAAGTAGTGAGTTCCCCATCACTGAAGGGTTTCAAGTACAGGCTGGACAATAACTTGGCAAGACTGTTGTAGAGCATCAGTAGGGCAATTTTCTTGGAGCTGGATTTCCCAGTTTGTGAATGAAAGACCCTCCAGGGATCGGGTGGTGAGCAGTGGAGTTATTTTAAGAGTCTGAATCCACAGACACAAGTGTTGCTTTTAGACGGAATGAAAAATATGTCTGGTGAGTACATATACTACTCTTTTTCAAATTTTGCAGATGCTTTTATGATTAATAGAGTACAAATTAATTATGAATATCACTAAATTTATAAAAGTCTTTTGCCATTTTGCATTTTCTCAAAGAACAGATATTAGAAGTACAACTACTAGCGCGTGGAGATCCTTGAAGCCTTTTTTTAAGGTTAAAAGGGGTTCTGATTCTCAAAAAAAGTCAGGAAATACTTCACTAGAGAACTTCTAAAGTCCTTTCCAATGCAAATGAGTACGATTTCACGACTCCTAGAGGTTCTGAGGGCCACGATTGGATCTGGGGGAGATAAATCCCCCCAAGCCCTAGCAGGTGGTTAAATTCAACTCCTGATACTTTAGCACACGCACGCACATTAAAAACACTCTGAAACGCCATCCACAGAACAGAGTCACCAGCTGTGGCTCATCAAAGTAGTGTTTAGAGACCCATCATTTCCTTGTTCCATAAGCTGACACATCTTTGTTTGCTGCTCCAGAGAGCAAGGGTATATTTTTGCCACTGTATGCACTTAAGCAGTCATCCCATTTTTGTCATTTCCAAATATCCTGACACTACTACCCTTTCTACGTTTCTTTCAATCTTTAGATATCTGGTTTATATTCTTTTCGATTGGTTTGCTAGTGAAATGCTTTCTGTTTAGAAAGAGGCGCTCATATTTTCACCGCTATCACCATCATAAGCATCTACTAAAAGGGAACATTTTCTGTTGTCCCAAGTAAGGCAGAAAGGTTGAGTCCCCCGAAATCTGCTCTTTTTAAGAAATTACTATGTCAGAGGGTTGAGAGAAAAATCTGATTTTTTTACACAATTTTCTTCTTTTTAAATTGAAATCTCGCTGACGTACAGAAAATCTGGTTTTTAATTCACAATTTTTCTTTCTTTCCACAGAAATTATAGCCTTTACCCTCTGAAAGTACTTAGTAAAAGAAACTATCGGGGCTCCCTCCAAGGAAAATGGAGGGGCAGATTCAGTTTTTCTTCCGAGTTCCTCACTTCCTCCTCTGGGCATCTCCCCCACCCCTAGACACTTGTGGTGTTTCAAGCTACTCCATGGTAGGGTCCCTCGTGCAGCATCTTTTTGCTCATCCTGTGGATGGGACCATGTCTTGTAAACACTGGTAAAGTAGGCAGACTCAGCTCCATCCATACCGTAAGATTTAAAGTGGCCCAGGTAAGACTCCCTGCTCGGAACTCTTTCATCCAGATGCTCCAAGATCTGAACTCCTTACGTGAAGGGTCCTATCTCTGAATTCTTTCCCCTTATCTTCTTTTCTTCTTTCTTTTTGCGGTATGCGGGCCTCTCACTGTTGTGGCCCCTCCCGTCGTGGAGCACAGGCTCCGGACGCGCAGGCTCAGCGGCCATGGCTCACGGGCCCAGCCGCTCCGCGGCATGTGGGATCTTCCCGGACCGGGGCACGAACCCGCGTCCCCCGCATCGGCAGGCGGACTCTCAACCACTGTGCCACCAGGGAAGCCCTCCCCTTATCTTCTTTAAAACACCTCTAAAAGAATAACTCATTCAAATAAATCTCAAAAAGCTGTTATATATTTAAATATATATTAATAGACTTTCTCCTTCTACTGCAATTACAGTTTTGTGTGATTAGAGTCCAGTAGTTCTTCAGTAACAGAGGTCCTAGACACGATGAAAAAAAAGCTGGCAATATGGTTAAATATTTCCTATCTTGTTTGAGGCTGACATCTGGAGGTGATGGGGACCGGACAAGAAGTATGAGCTAGAGCACCAACATCCTGTACAGCACTGCCTGACGTACAAGTGAACTAAGAGATCCATTGATAGGTCAGCCTAACGTCATAAGAGCAGCCATCCAACATCTCAGTTCCGCAAAAAAGATAGGAAGTGCAGAATTCCTGGTAAAACTGGAAAACAGAAGACTCTCCTAGCAGACAAATGCATAGCAGCCAAATTGATCCTTCCTTAGAAATAGTCACTAAGAGGGACTTCCCTGGCGGTCCAGTGGTTGAGACTTCACCTTCCAGCGCAGGGCGTGCAGGTTCGATCCCTGGTCGGGGGGCTAAGATCCCACATGCCTCGTGGCCAAAAAAACCAGAACATAAAACAGAAGCAATATTGTAACAAATTCAATAAAGACTTTAAAAATGGTCCACATCAAAAAAAATCTTCAAGAATAAAAAGCCCTTCATAGTGTTTCAACAATGAAATAGGTTATTAAAAAAAAAAAAGAGTCACTAAGAACCTTGGTGTTTATAAACAGAATTTGAAATTAAGGATAGAGCCAAGAATCCATGGCCAGTTCAAAACAAATTTATCGAATATGTAGGGTTTAATGCTAAGAACTACGGTATCACATCAAAGCGTCAAAACAAAGAGGAGGGGCTTCCCTGGTGGCGCAGTGGTTGAGAGTCCGCCTGCCGTTGCAGGGGACACGGGTTCGTGCCCCGGTCCGGGAGGATCCCACATGCCGCGGAGCGGCTGGGCCCGTGAGCCATGGCCGCTGAGCCTGCGCGTCCGGAGCCTGTGCTCCGCAACGGGAGAGGCCACAGCAGTGAGAGGCCCACGTACCGCAAAAAAACAAAAAACAACAACAACAGAAAACAAACAAAGAGGAGGTCAAGTAATTGAAGACTGAACAAGTCCTGGAATCTTTGCAATGTTCTTTCTTGGTTCCTTACTGAGGATGGGCAAGCAGGAAGGGGAAGCCATTGTACTGAGGTCTCCAGCAACGGGTGGACCCACTGGGAGCCAGGACCTGCCATGATAAGACCAGGGAAGGACAGAGGACCTAGAGGTGTTTATGACCTTTCACCTTAGGACTGCATCCCATGTCCTTAGAAGGAGTGTCAAGTAAGGGAATTCTTTTATGTTCCACTTTTCATATTGATGAGGAATCTTTGGACTCTGTGATTTTTTTCAGAAATTTCATATATCTGTCATACTTTTTAAACCATCACAATTTCTGCCAATAGAGAAGTAGCATAAAATAGAGATAAACAATATTCTCCTTTTCAGTTAAGCAGAAGAGAAATTTGAGATTGAAAAAACAATTGGATGACTAATCCATCATCTTTTTCCAAACTTCTCCCTTGCCTCCATCACTAGGGGTTTGGAGGGAGTGGTTGTGTGTCATAGTTTTGGCCAAAAATGTGTCAGCAAAAGTCTGCTGGGGGCTTCTGGGAAATTTTGGCTTTCCTGGTTATATCAGTGGATAAGGCTGATGCTGTCCTTATCCCCCTTTTGCTGTCATAAATCTAAGATAGTGACCCTGACATCACAGAGCTGCTGAACCGATACTAGGCCACCTTCCTCCAGGATTCTTGCTATGTGGGAAAAGTAATCCACCATCTGCTAAAGCCACAGTGGGCTGGATTTTCTGTCACTCACAGCCAACTACATTTATAACTGACGCAAGGAGATTTTTATAGGCTTCACAGAAGGGAGATAACTTTGTCCTGAGTTTCTTCTAATAATATATAGCATTTAATTAAAAATAAAATATTTCCTAACCATGAATATCAGTCTGGGAGCAGGCTGACATAATGGTACGTTAAAGCTACCCAGCACTCACTGAAATCCAACGCAAAAGGAAAATAAAATCACTCACTTCACTCCTAAATTATTCCATTTATTGATTTACCACCAAGTAGAATTAAAAGTAATTCAGAGTTTCTAGAGTTATCTATATTGAGTCTTTGGCTGTTAATCTTATAGAAACTTCGTACCAACTAGTGGTATGAAAAATCCCTATAATCCAAAGATCCTTTGGGTCTGGTGAAACTTTCTTTCTCTCCAATTGAAATGAGATGGTTGTAATCTGTTTAATCTGCTTAGTAAGTCTCTGTTCCATTTCATAGAAGCCAAAATGCCATGGTCCCAAGCAAAACACAGTGTTAAGGCAACTTTCCAGTAACTTAGGGCAAACCATGGACAGTTTGCCTACTCTGAGTGGCGTCCCAGAAGAGGGCCGGCAGGCCCTAGACTCAAACTTCTCAAACTGTGGGCCACAAGCCAGGGGGATTGGATGGATCCTGGGAACTTGTGAGAAATGCAATTTCGGGCCCCACACCAGACCTATTGAGTCAGAATCTGCATTTAAGCAAGATCTACAGGGATCTGCATGCACGTCACAGAGCGAGAAGCTCTGCCTAAGTGTTCCTCAGCCCTCTTTTTGTCAGACCATCTGGGAAAGTTGGACAATGACGTCTCTGCATCCAGGGCAGGAGCTGATGGGCTGTGGGTTGGTCCATCCACACATGGGGCAAATGGTGACAAGGGGTGAGGAGGAAAAGAAGGGAAGAAGCCTGGACTTGGGGCTCAGGATGGCCCTTCTGTCCCAACCCAGTGATGCTACTGTTCTATCTCCCAGGGGTCAGCCTGCTACAGAAGCACTCTGTAAGGCAGTATTTCTCAAGCTGTGGGTTGCACGTGTTTCCTTAGGGTCTGGGGTCTTTTTTTTTATTTTTAATATTACATTTTAATTTCAATGATAATCTAAAAAAAATTACTATTACCAGAATCACGCGGAATTCCGAGTATATCCATGCAACACGTGTACTTCCAATGAGGATGCTCTCAGACAAAAATTTTGCAGGAGTTTGAAAAGAGGAAAGTGCTGAGAGAGTTGATTCATTAATCCCATAGTCAAAGTTTTACATTCAAAAGAATCCCCTCTACTGCAGTCAGTACCAAGTTGCAAAAATTCATTAGCAGCAGGCATAATACTAAATATACAGTGAAGCATTTTCCTGCTCCTTATTCAAGCAGTAATTGGTTTTGTTACCCATTTAACACATATTCCAATTACATTGTGACGTTAATTTTATCTTAGAAGGGGACAGTTTTACAGAGCTACTTTTAAGTTTGACATCCATGGAATTCTCACTGATAGTTTTGCTTAGGTATAAGATTGTTTTGAAGTAAAAAAGTTTTGAAAATGTTAATACTGTCTTGGAAAATATACTTAGGTGAATAATTATTAGCAGTAGTATCATTGAAGCCACATTAGTATTACGGAAGTCACAAAACAGGAAACCAAAAAATATATAAATTAGAAAGCTGCACTTGAAATTTAATTTCTGCAAAATGGCATCCTTCATCACATTAAAATTGTGAAATTTTAGTTTTGTAGCTTTGCTGGTATTTAATTAATACATTTGTTTTGGCTTTTAGCTATATAATAACTATATATATAAGGAACTTTTATCTCATTTTATGACTTTACATATTTAGGTAATATTATAATTAAAATGTCAGTAATGAAGGTCTGTGATAATGATTTTCTTTTAAAAGAGAGGCATCTATTATCTAAATTTGAAAAACATCCCTGTGAGAGGGCTGCTTATCTGATTTTGCCTACTCTGGGATCTAGAATCTAGAATCTAGACTGAGGAGTCAGGCAACTTCTACCTAGCACGTGTGTCTGTCTACAAGGTTCCTCCAGAAGGTTCTTTCATGGGGCATTTTATTAAGAGAACAAAATGCATTGGCTAAAATAGCTGAACTCACCCTGTAAAATAAGCACTATTTGTTCATTTATATTCTGCCTTCTTCCAAAAAGGATTTAGGTAGTTTTCAAATATAAGTAAAACATTGCAGGATAAAAATAAAATAGATGAGAGAAGTAAAGCAAAAAAAAAAAAAAAAAAGAGGGTATGAGAGTCAGAGGGAGCCTGAGTGAAGTTGGTTCAGTCCTTCCTCAGTATCCTGGGGATTGCTTCCAGGACCCCACCTTGGATAGCAAAATCTGTGGCTGTGCAAGTCCTTTATGCTGGCCCTTGTGGTCTAGCTGTTAGGGTTCAGTGCCTTCACCACCGCACCCCAGGTTCAATTCCTGTTCAAGGGTCAGAGAACTAAGATCTCCTTTCAGACTGCAGTACCCCCGGACACCCTCTCCCCCAGATCAGTATGAATAAAGTCAGTGCACTAGTAATCACAAAAGAAGTGATATTGGCATGCCTATGTAGCCACTAAGAGTATATGGTATTACCCTATGTCTAACATTAACCAATTAAAATACATGGTCAAATATTACTCTGGAAGTTTCTGTGAGGGTATTTCCGGATGATCTTAGCATTTACGTAGGTGGACTTAAGTAAAGCAGATTACCCTCCATAGTGTAGGTGGGACTCATCCAATTAGTTGAGAGGCTGAATAGAAAAAAGACTGAGTTCCCCCAAGAAAGAGGAATTTGAACTTCAGTATCGGCTCCTGGCCCATCCTTCAGATTTTGCACACACATTTCATTGGTTCTACCATATTTTCTATCTCTTAAAGAAAGAGCATTGGTAGTGGAAGAGAAGGTGGAGAGAGAGAGACAGAGACAGAGACAGAGAGAGAAAGAGAGAGAGAGAGAGAGAGAGGCCAAATGATATTTGAGTCCCTAGGTCCAGCTCTCCTGGACTTTCGCTTTTACATGAGCCAGTAAATTCCCTTTTTGCTTAAGTTAGTTGGAGTTGAGTTTCTGTTATCTGAAAACAGAGTCCAGACTAATACAAATTTCAATTTCTTTTCTCCTCTCTTTCTCTTTCTTCAAATTCAATGGCAAAGGATAAATGTACTGGTTATTTTTGTTCAGAATAAATATCTCTGGAACTTCCATCTAAAAATGAGTCCCAAGCCACAGCCATATGTTCTCCCTATATTTGACATAACACAATACTTTCTTACATTGGCCTTGCATTTTTAACATTCAAAATATTTTTCACGGAACTTCCCTGGTGGTGCAGTGGTTAAGAATCTGCCTACCAATGCAGGGGACACGGGTTCGAGCCCTGGTCCAGGAAGGTCCCACATGCCGTGGAGCAACTAAGCCTATTCGCCACAACTACTGAGCCTGCGCTCTAGAGCCTGAGAGCCACAACTACTGAGCCCATGTGCCACAACTACTGAAGCCCGCATGTCTAGAGCCCGTGCTCCGCAACAAGAGAAGCCACTGCAATGAGAAGCCTGCGCACCGCAACGAAGAGTAGTCCCCACTCACCGCAACTAGAGAAAGCCTGCACACAGCAACGAAGACCCAATACAGCCAAAAATAAATAAATAAATTCATTAAAAAAATATTTTTCACATGTATTTTGTTATTTGACCTTGGAGTTTATTTTTAATGGGCTTTGACCTGTATAAAATAATGCTACCCAGATCCTCCACTAGCTAAAGATGTTGGTGAGTAATCATAACATCAATTGCATCTACCTAGTAAAGTCCATTATACGTGTACATTCAGAATGCCCTGCTTAGAAAGTCCATTTTCCAAAAGTTTAGAAAATTACAGTGAAAGTGAGGCTCAGGACCCACTTTACATTTCAGGTTATAGGACTAACAATAGTTCTTTTCCTTTAATAGTTTAGTTTCTTGTTTTGTGCTAGAAAGAGATCTCAGCTCTTTTCTCCCATGGTTGTTCATTTGTTATTATGAAAAGGTTTATCTTCTCCGTTGCTATGTTCCTGATCTAGCTCTTAAGAGGAATAGATTTCCCTGTATAACATTTCAAGCCACTTGTGTTCATTAACGATGTAGATAATCTTGACATTAGTCAGTTTTGAAGCAAAGCATGCTCTAGAGAGGCCATTGGGGTAAAAAAAAAAGAAAAAAATTTTAATTGCTTATGACTAGTCATTCGGAGCAAAGTCTCAAAGACGGCAACACAGAGCAACCAGAATTACTCTACTTTCATATGGAGAAGGAAAAAGACATATGAGTCTTGTGGTTGTATTCAAAAAGAAGAAACTCAGCTTTGAAAACCCTCTTGGTTCCTCCCCAACTTAAAATTTCTTGTTAATTTTTTTAAATATTTATTTATTTATTTATTTGGCTGCATCAGGTCTTAATTGCGGCACGCCGGATCTTCGTTGCGGCATGCGGGATTCTCTCTAGTTGTGGCGCGCAGGCTCTAGAGCACATGGGCTTAGTTGCCCCGCGGCCTGTGGGATCTTAGTTCCCCGACCAGGGATCGAACCCGTGTCCCCTGCAGTGGAAGGCACTTAACCACTGGACCACCAGGGAAGTCCCTCTTGTTTCTTATATACACATTATAATGCAATTACTTCTGGCGTATTTAGCATTAGCTGTAAAATACATGAAGTTTCCTAAAGCACAACATATTAATACTTATAGTAGAGCAAAAGAGGGTTTCGCCAGGCTTCCCGTGTTGCGAATTATTATTTATTTTATTTATTTTGTTTTGGCTGCGTTGGGTCTTGGTTGCTGCGCACGGGCTTTCTCTAGTTGCGGTGAGTGGGGGCTACTCTTCGTTGCGGTGCGTGGACTTCTCATTGTGGTGGCTTGTCTTGTTGCGGAGCACAGGCTCTAGGGCGCGCAGGCTTCAGTAGTTGTGGCTCGCGGGCTCTAGAGCGCAGGCTCAGTAGTTGTGGCGCACGGGCTTAGTTCCTCCGCGGCATGTGGGATCTTCCCGGACCAGGGCTCGAACCCATTTCCCCTGCATTAGCAGGCGGATTCTTAACCACTGCGCCACCAGGGAAGCCCCACGAATTATTTTGTTTTAATTCTGGTGATCGGTTTTAGGAGTTTGTTTTGCCACATTCTAAAAGAACATCCTATAACAAAATTTGTTGGGAAGATTAAAGTAATATTTTTAACCCCAACATGACTGATCTTGGATTTTAATAATCTGAATTACTTTGATGTATTTTGTTTCCAATTTGAAATCTATGCTGTTCTGACTCATTTTTTTCCAAGAGTTTAGATGGAGGCATTTGGATTATATATACGTGTGTAGAGAATTCGGCTGAAATAGGGTTTTTTTGTGACGTATGTTTTTACAGAGCAGAAAATGGTCATATAGTCAAATTATTACAGTCAGTATTATAGGAAGGCAATTACCACACTATCCACTTCCATTCACCCATCTTTCCTAATCGCATCCTCTTTCTCACCTGTCAATCAGTTTTCTGCAATGTGTACAAAGCCCTCTCCCAGTTAGAAGATGAGTAGTTTATGAGAATAATGTCTACATAATAATTTGATGTCCTTTTTACCCTAGATGGGATTCTCTCCACTCTAAACCTTAAAATTGATACTTTAGCAATTTTACAAGCAATTTCTACAATGGCAGCATCCTCACTCTCGTGCAGGGTGATTAGCAGCCCAGCTCTCATGAATTCTGGCTACTATGCGTTAGAGGTCATGCCACACACATTGTCATGAGCTTTTCTTTTTTTTGTTTTGTTTTGTCATGTCCTCACCCAAAATGTAAAATAATTTTGCATTAAGAGAGAATTGTGACACCATTTTACAGATGAAAGGACTGAAATGTGACCTGAAACTTAGCCAACATCTGAGTTCTATGTAGAGGCAGATATTTTGCAGACAGCCCGGAAAAGAATAAATAAAATAACACGCAAGTTTCATTAACCCTAATGAAAGTTTCTGAATATGGGTGAAAATGAGGAGTCAGGGACACTCACATTTAAGAATTCTGTTGTGCGCACGCGCCTGAGCCTGCGCCCTTGGGCCGCGGCTTGGCGCCAGCTCCGCCTTCCGCTTGCGACGCGAGGTCGGTAGAGCCGGTGTTATGTGCGGCAGTAACATGTCGGCCCCGGTGCCCGCCATCGTGCCCGCCGTCCGGAAGGCCACCGACGCGGTAATTTTCCTTCATGGATTGGGAGACACGGGGCATGGATGGGCAGAAGCCTTTGCAAGTATCAGAAGCGGCCACATCAAACACATCTGCCCGCACGCACCAGTTATGCCTGTAACATTAAATATGAACATGGCCATGCCTTCTTGGTTTGACATTATTGGGCTTTCACTAGATTCCCAGGAAGATGAAACTGGAATTAAACAGGCAGCAGAAAGTGTAAAAGCTTCAATAGAGCAAGAGGTGAAGAATGGCATTCCTTCTAACAGAATGATTTTGGGAGGGTTTTCTCAGGGAGGGGCTTTATTTCTGTACACGGCACTGACCACACGGCAGAAGCTGGCCGGCGTCACCGCTCTCAGCTGCTGGCTGCCCCTGCGGCCTCCTTTCCGCAGGGTCCTATCAGTGGTGTGAATAGAGACATTTCTGTTCTTCAGTGCCATGCAGATTTGGGTCCTTTAGTTCCCCTAATGTTTGGTTCTCTTACTGCTGAAAGGCTAAAAACATTGGTAAATCCAGCCAATGTAACCTTCAAAACCTATGGAGGCATGATGCACAGTTCATGTGAACAGGAAGTGATGGATATCAGGCAGTTCATTGATAAACTCCTACCTCCCATTGATTGATGTCACTAAGAGGCCTTGTGGAGAAGTGCACACCAGCATCATCATCGTAGAGTAAAACTTTTTCCTGTGCCCAATCTTGAAACCTCTAATGTTTGCAGTGTTAAAATGTTTTGCAAATACACAGACTAAATAAATCTCCTCATGGGAAATTTATGATCATTTAAGTTTCTATGTATGTATTTGTATAATATGATCCAGAATATACGAGTATTAAAATAGGTGAAGCAGCTAGCATTTTCTCCCAAAATGTAATTAAGAAAAATAATAAAATATGGCAACCAGACTTTTTATTACATCACTTGGAAATGATTAGTATGCTTAATGAAAACTTGTTCAGGTATAAGCGAGCAGTTAAGACATAAACAGTTTATGCGTGCTGTGACTTAGACGCTGGACTTATTCCCAAATTACTTAGTCACCATGCAGTATCTGTATTTTTATTATATGTGTTCATATGTACTTAATGATTATAAAACATAATAAGAATGAGGTGTTATTACATTATTCCTCATAATAGGATAATGCTTCTAAGTGTCAATAAATAGTAATATTGCTGTCTTCAAAAAAAAAAAAGAATTCTGTTAACTCAGCAGTGGGGCGTTTCCTAACCGTCATGGGTGGACAAAATGACAGCTTATTCAAAGCCAAATGCTACCCTGGAATGCCACCACAGAGCAGCGCGAAGAAATGCAAAGTTTAATTAAAAAGAGCTCCTTGAGAGTGCCAAGATCAACCCTGTTGTTTAATTAAATTGTTGATATTTTGGAGAACTGAATATTCAACTGATCTCATTTCTCAGGCACCCTTTGTCTCATCTTAGACTCTCCAAAATGCAAAGCCAGTGAGATGGCGGATGTCTTGTTTCTCCCCAAGGACACTGCTCGGTGCTCTACAATTCTACCTGCTAGTCCTCTTGCAGGCCTTGAAGAGTGGGAGCGTGGTGACGTTTTCACCCCATGCTCCTCAAGGGGGCTTCGCTCTAGACCGTTTGCACATTTGGAAGTGGCATCACAATCCAGTCTTTAAAAGGCCACAGGAGTCAACCTGTGCCAAGGTGATTCCTGGATGGTTCTGGAGATGCAGAGGGAAGGATAATGGTGGGACTTCAAATCTTTGCTTTTCATGTTTCCTCTTACGTCATGACACTGAGGCAGGCAACCTGTGAAGAGCTAGGTTATCCCTCTGGATTTATCAGAGACCTGAGGATCCTTTCTGCCCTCTGGGAGCTAGAACACAGGGGTGATGTCTGGTGATGACTTTCCTATTATCTTGACTCTCCACCTTCTTCCATGGGAGAAGACCCTTGGATGTTTATTCTTAGACCACTGGGGGCCCGGGGTGGGGAGGGGGGGGCAGGGCAGGGCTCACAACCAGTTAACTGTAGTCTTTCATGTTTCCATCAAATGATCCCCACTGGAATGAGATGTACCCTATGGGCCTGAAGCATAACGCTACTTCATTCGATTGTTCTCACTGACCTGTCCCCAAATTCTTTCCATTTAAATAACTGGTCCTCAGGGACCTCCCTGGCAGTCCAGTGGTTAAGACTCTGTGCTTCCACTGCAGGGGGCACGCGTTTGATCCCTGGTCGGGGAACTAAGATCCCGCAAGCTGCACCAGGTGGTGCGGCCAAAAAGTAAAAAATAAAAAAATGTATCCGGGGCTTCCCTGTGGCGCAGTGGTTAAGAATCCGCCTGCCAATGCAGGGGACACGGGTTCGAGCCCTGGTCCGGGAAGATTCCACGTGCCGTGGAGCAACTAAGCCTGTGCACTACAACTCCTGAGCCTGCACTCTAGAGCCCGTGAGCCACAACTACTGAGCACACGTGCCACAACCACTGAAGCCCGTGCACCTAGAGCCCGTGCCACCGCAATGAGAAGCTGGCACACCACAACGAAGAGTAGCCCCCCCTCGCCACAACTGGAGAAAGCCCGCGCACAGCAACGAAGACCCAAGCAGCCAAAAAAAACCCCCCAAAATTAAATAAATTAAAAAAAATTTTTAAGTATCTGTAATTATAAAAAATAAATAAATAACTGGTCGTCACAGTCCTGACTGTCAATGGATGTCAGTGGAGAGAGTGACTTGAGGGCTACTAGAGTCTGGACTCCCTGAAGTAATATACTCCCATAGGCCTGCCTCAATAGTTACATACAGTCAATATGGAAATAAACCCTTTGGAATAAGGGAAGACAAAATTCCTCAGGGCACCCAAGGTAAACTTCAAAAATGTGACCTGGAAGAGGAAATATATTAGCCCAGTTAATACCCACTAACATTTTACCGAGGTTTGGTTCCTCATATCAGACTGGTTTTGTTGAGTGATGAGGACATTAATGTTCATCTAAACCATGCGTTTTTCACAAGTGGAAAGTGAGACTCAGCATTGAAGTGACCTGCTCAAGGCTTGGAGTGGCACAGAACCGGAATCCAGGTCTTTTACTCTAGTCCAGAGATCTTCCCACACCTGTTTCTTGTGACTTGGGAAAGCTTGGCACAGCTGGAAGAGGCTGGGATCGGCCATCCACAGGGAAGAGGCAGCACTGGGGGACACACTGAGTTCTAGACCATGGGAAGAGGGGGAGCCACGTCCAAGAGTGGGAACCTGCATCCTCACCTGTTAAGGACTGAATTGTTCCCACAATTCCCACAGGCCCTGTGCCTATGGGTGACAGCTGTAGGACAGAATGTGGGTCGCACGCATCTCTGAGGCACAGCCCCCAGGGAACAGGAAGCCTTTCCACATCTTAAGGGAAGAGATTTAGGAAAGGTGGTCCGCATGCAAGACCCTTGCAAAAAACAGGTTCAGGAGATCCACTTGAGTCTGATGAAGTAAGGCTGCAAGTGCCTTACAAAGACATGAAGCAGCTCAAGACCAATTGTTCTCCACATTTTTATCTAGAACGGGGCCTGTCGTATAATAATGACTCAGACTGGTGCTCTCAGGGGCCAAATAAGAGCCATACTGAACCCAGAAGTGGGTAAAACCCCACCCTGATGCTTAACACCTTGAAACTGTGAAGCAAGTTGTGGTCTCTTGGCTCCTCTGTGAGATTTTTCACACAATTTTCCTGTGAAATAGGTCAGCAGTATGGATTTCAAGTTATTTCAAGAAAGGGAAAAAAAAAAAGAGAGAGAGAACAAAGTGGCCAAAACTTGCCCAAGAACATAAAATGCTTGAAGGCTAGCAGTGGTCTGTACTTCAAGTCTTTAAATCCAGAACTTTGTCCATGGCTGAACCATAGTTTCAAGTGGAATTCTGGGAGTTGCAGCAGTCTCTGCTCCTCTGTTATTATATGTGTTACAAAATTAGGTTTTTTAAGTACAAAATTAAGGCACATTTTCTAATTAAAATTCTTTTTTTAAATTGAAGGATAGTTGATTTACAAAGTTGTGTTAGTTTCTGGTGTACAGCAAAGTGATTCAGTTTTATATATATATATATATATATGTTCTTTTCCATTATATGATAAACTATTATAAAATATGATATTCAATATCTTATAATAAAATATTGAATATAGTTCCCTGTGCTATACAGCAGGACCTTGTTGTTTATCTATTTTATATATAGTAGTTTGTATCTGTTAACCCCAAACTCCTAATTTATCCCCCCACTTTCCCCTTTGATAACCCATTTGTATCATATTTTAGATTCCACATATAAGTGTTATCATATGATATTTGTCTTTGTCTGACTTACTTCACTTAGTGTGATAATCTTTAGGTCCATGCATGTTGCTGCAAATGGCATTATTTCATTCTTTTTTATGGCTGAGTAATATTCCATTACACACACACACACACACACACACACACACACACACACCCCACATGTTCTTTACCCATTCATCTGTCATTGGACACCTGTGTTGCTTCCCTGTCTTGGCTATTGTAAATAGTGCTGCTGTGAACATTGGGGTGCATGTATCTTTTCAATAAAATTCTTTCTTTCTTTCTCAGTATTTCTTTAAACATCTGTACTATCTTCCTGCCTCACTAGCTGCTGCTTTACAGTGAGTTTTCCCAGCTCCTTCCTTGTCTTCGGACCTCAAAACATTGCCCTCCAGAGCAATAGATATAGTCTCTCCGTGGGTGATCTCATCCTGTACCACGACTTTACGGATCCACTGTATACGCGGGACCCTCAAATGTAGTTCTCCAGGCCTTAGCCCCTTTCCAAGCCCCACACCCATACCCAGCTCTCCACTCAGCCTCCCCATGCAGATGACTAGTAGGCATTTCAAATTCAACATGTTTAGGAAGGAGCTCTTGGTTTCACAGACCCTTCACTTCCCACACCCAAACCTACTCCTCCCCAGCCTTCTCCATCCTGGTAAGTGTCACCACTATTCACCTATTTGCTCTAAACCTAAAAGTCTTTCTTCTCACGCGCCCATATCCCGCCAAATTCTGTCAGTTCTGTCTTCCAAATACATTCATAATCGTGACCTCTTTCACCACTTCCACCTCTACCATCATCTCCCAACTGCCTGGCCTTTTAGGATCTCCAGGACGCCACTCTTCACCTCAACAATCCTTTTCCCACTCAGCAGGCAGAGTGGCCCAATACTTAAATCAGATCATGTTGCCTCTCTACTCAGACGCCTCCCATAACTTCCCACTGCCTATAACATAGAACCTCAGCTCCCCATGTGGCCTTTCTAGCCCTCATGACCTGGTTCCCACCCACCCGGTCCAGCTCCACTACTAACTTGCGACTTCACTGCGGTCATGCTGGCCTTCTTGCTTTTCTCTAACCTGTGAGTTCTTAGCATTTTCCATGCCATGGATCCCTTCGGCCGTCTGGTAAAGCCTAGGGATCACCCCTCAGAGGAACGTTTTTCAATGCATCAAAGAAACTACATAAGGTTACAAAAGACAATATTATGTTGAAATATGGTCATCAGAATATTAAAGATCAAATTTGTGATAAAGATTATTAAAGATCATATTTGTGCTTCTCCAGCCACATATTAAATAACAGGATGGAGCAGCAGCTCTGATAACTATCATAATTTTGAAGTCATGATGAGCACCCATGACATTTGCAAATATACGTAGCAACTGTAACGTGATATGAAAATGTCCGTGATTTCTATTAGCGACAGGTTCACAGATGCTGTTAATACTCCTGCAGTTTGTTTGCCTGTATTCACTAGCGGAGGAAATGCTACATTTCAGTTAGAAGTTAGTGAAAATAGTGATGTACCTTTTCCCCCATTCGAGCTCAGGGACCCCTGATTCTATCCATGGACCCCCCCCCACCCCCGCCCAATGAAGAACACCTGCTTAACACGCCAAGCTCCTTTCTGCCTCTGGGACTTTATACTTGCTATTTCCTCACCTGGAATGCTCACTCTCACCTCACTCAAACTTCTGTCCAAAGGTGGCTTTCTCAGAGGGTCCCGCCCTCATCCCCCTAGGGAAGACAGTACCCCCAATCTGCCTGTCACACCCCTTCCCCTTGTTCTGCTCCATCTCCTGACCTTACTTACCACTCTTTGAGGTCATGTCACTTTTGTGTCTGTTTGCTTGTTCACTGAGTTCCTGAAGGTAATGTGTTGTTGTCCAAGGCCTCCCAGCATCTAGAACTGGACCTGGTATAAGAGAGCACTTAGCAAATCTCTGTGGGATGAGTAAATGGCTATAAAGGGATGAACATGGTCTAGACTTTTATACACATAAAAGTATGTCTCTCAGGAAGGGATGTTCTGTTCCAAATTCCAATCAAAATGAACATATTTCTACAGGTTTTCCTTTTTTTTCCAATATCAGATTTCTAACAGAGAAAATTATGTTCCATATTTTATAGTCTTATAAATATGGTTCATGACACAGCTGGGGCATGTGCCTGGATCCCTATCCAGAGGATTGACTAGTAGACTACCAGAAGGTTGGTAAACCTTTATCACAATGAGTAATGACTTGGTTTGACTACCTCAATTCAAATATAACAGATTACTTTGAAAAATAGCTATTTTCTTTTAAACTCACTCTTACCATTTTGAATTTGGCTGTCCCTGAAATGGGAATTTCATGGAATTGGTATTATGTTCACTCAAAAGAAAGTAAAATTACAGAGCAAACATGATGGCTTCTCACGTTATGTGGAGGCAAATTAATCCTTTATCAAAAAAAGGGGTTTAATACTGGATACAAGTTTGAGACACTGGAAGACTTCCTGGTGGTAACTCATGAGTCATTAAAAATATAGGTCACTGGACTTCCCTGGTGGCACAATGGTTAAGAATCTGCCTGCCAATGCAGGGGACACAGGTTCGAGCCCTGGTCCAGGAAGATCCCACACGCCACGGAGCAAACAAGCCCGTGCGCCACAACTATTGAGCCTGCTCTCTAGAGCCCATGACGCAAAACTACTGAAGCCCATGTGACTAGCGGCCATGCTCCACAACAAGAGAAGCCACTGCTGTGAGGAGCCTGCACCCCACAATGAAGAGAAGTCCCTGCTTGCCGCAACTAGAGAAAGGCCGTGCGCAGCAACGAAGACCCAATGCAGCCGTAAATAAATAAATTAAAAATATGGGTCTCGAACTCAGGAATGTAGACACGGCCTTAGAGATAAATGGATGTCATTCTTGCACTGTGATGCTGGAGCAATGGCTGTGGGTGGGATTTCCCAGGTAGAATGGGTAGAACAAGAGAAGGAACTCAAATTAGCTCCCAAGGAATCCACAGAAGAGAAAAAAACCAGGAAAGAAAACTTGGGATCAGAAATACGAAGTTGTGGGACTTTCCTGGTGGTGCAGTGGTTAAGAATCCGGCTGCCAATGCAAGGGACATGGGTTTGAGCCCTGGTCTGGGAAGATCTCACATGCCACGGAGCAACTAAGCCCGTGCACCACAACTATTAAGCCTACGCTCTACAGCCTGCGAGCCACAACTACTGAGCCCGTGTGCCACAACTACTGAAGCCAGCATGCCTAGAGACCCTGCAGTGCAATGAGGAGTAGCCCCTACTCGCTGCAACTAGAGAAAGCGCGTGCAGCAACGAAGACACAACACAGCCAAAAATAAAATAAATAGGGAGACCTTCAAGATGGCAGAGGAGTTAAGACGTGGAGATCGCCTTTCTCCCCACAAATATGTCAGAAATACATCTACATGTGGAACAACTCCTACAGAACACCTACTGAATGCTGGCAGAAGACCTCAGACTTCCCAAAAGGCAAGAAACTCCCCACGTACCTGGGTAGGGCAAAAGAATAAAGAAAACACAGAGACAAAAGAATAGGGACGGGACCTGCACCTCTGGGAGGGAGCTGTGAAGGAGGAAAAGTTTCCACACACTAGGAAGGCCTTTCACTGGTGGAGATGGTGGGTGGGCAGGGGGGAAGCTTCAGAGCCATGGAGGAGAGCACAGCAACAGGGGTACGGAGAGCAAAGCAGAGAGATTCCCGCACACAGGACTGGTGCCGACTAACACTCACCAGCCCGAGGGGCTTGTCTGCTCACCCGCCGGGGTGGGCGGAGGCTGGGAGCTGAGGCTCAGGCTTCGGAGGTCAGATCCCAGGGAGAGGACTGGGGTTGGCCACGTGAACAAGCCTGAAGGGGGCTGATGCGCTAGCCGGGAGGGAGTCCAGGAAAAAGGCTGCCACTGCCAAAGAAGCAAGAGACCACTGTTTAGGGGTGCACGAGGAGAGGGAATTCAGAGCACCACCTAAACGAGCTCCAGAGAAGGGCGCGAGCCGTGGCTATCAGCGAGGACCCCAGAGATGGGCGTGAAACGCTAAGGCTGCTGCTGCAGCCACCAAGAAGCCTGTGTGCGAGCACAGGTCGCTCTCCTCACCTCCCCTCCCGGGAGCCTGTGTAGCCCGCCACTGCCAGGGCCCCATGATCCAGGGACAACTTCCCCAGGAGAACACATGGCGTGTCTCAGGCTGGTGCAATGTCATGCCGGCCTCTGCTGCCGCAGGCTCACCCCGCATCCATACCCCTCCCTCCCTCCAGCCTGAGTGAGCCAGAGCCCCCTGATCAGCGGCTCCTTTAACCCCGTCCTGTCTGGGCGAAGAATAGACGCCCTCAGGTGACCTACACGCAGAGGCAGGGCCAAATCCAAAGCTGAACCCCAGGAGCTGTGCGAACAGAGAAAGGGAAATCCCTCCCAGCAGCCTCGGGAGCAGCGGATTAAATCTCCATGATCAACTTGATGTACCCTGCATCTGTGGAATACCTGAATAGACAATGAACCATCCCAAAATTGAGGCGGTGGATTTTGGGAGCAACTGTCGACTTGGGGTTTGCTTTCTGCATCTAATTTGTTTCTGATTTTATGTTTATCTTAGTTTAGTATTTAGAGTTTATTATCATTGGTAGGTTTGTTTAGTGATTTGGTTCTCTTCCTCCTTTTTTTAATATATAAATATATATATATTTTTCCTTTTTCTCTTTTTGTGAGTGTGTATGTGTATGCTTCTTTGAGTGATTTTGTCTGTGTAGCTTTGCTTTTACCATTTGTCCTACGGCTCTGTCTGTCCATTTTTTTTTGTTTTCTTTTTCTTTTTGTTTTTTTTAAGTATAATTTTTAGTGCATGTTATCATTGGTGGATTTTTTGGGGGGGGTTGGCTGCTCTCTTCTTTCTTTCTTTTTGCTTTTTTAAATTACTTTTTAATTTTTGTATTTTTAATAATTTTTTAATTCTTTATTTTAATAACTTTATTATTTTTTATTTCTTTCTTCCTTCCTTCCTTCCTTCCTTCCTTTCTTTCTTTCTTTCTTTCTTTTCCTTTCTTTTTTTCTCCCTTTTCTTCTGAGCTGTGTGACAGACAGGGTCTTGGTGCTCTGGCCGGGTGTCAGGCCCGTGCCTCTGAGGTGGGAGAGCAGAGTTCACACATTGGTCCACCAGAGACCTCCCAGCTCCATGTAATATCAAACGGCAAAAGTTCTCCAGGAGATCTCCATCTCAACACTAAGACCCAGCTCCATTCAACGACCAGCAAGCTATAGTGCTAGGTACCTATGATAAGTATCTAGCAATACAGGAACACAATATTAGCAGAGAGGCTGCCTAAAATCATAGGGTCACAGGCACCCCCAAACACACCACCAGACATGGTCCTGCCCACCAGAAAGATAAGATCCAGCCTCATCCACCAGAACACAGGCACCAGTCCCCTCCACCAGCCAATTGAACCAACCTAACCCACTGGGGGCAGACATCAAAAACAACAGGAACTACGAACATGCAGCCTATGAAAAGGAGACCCCAAACACAATAATTTAAGTAAAATGAGAAGACAGAGAAACACACAGCAGATGAAGGAGCAAGGTAAAAACCCATGAGACCAAACAGATGAAGAGGAAATAGGCAGTCTACCCGAAAAACAATTCAGAGTATTGGTAGTAAAGATGATCCAAAATCTTGGAAGTAGAATGGAGAAAATACAAGAACCATTTAAGAAGGACCTAGAAGAACTAAAGAGCAAACAAACAATGATGAACAACACAACAAATGAAATTAAAAATTCTCTAGAAAGAATTAATAGCAGAATAACTGAGGCAGAAGAACGGATAAGTGACCTGGAAAATGAGATAGTGGAAATAACTACTGCAGAGCAGAATAAAGAAAAAAGAATGAAAAGAATTGAGGACAGTCTCAGAGACTTCTGGGACAACATTAAATGCACCAACATTTGAATTATAGAGGTCCCAGAAGAAGAAGAGCAAAAGAAAGGGACTGGGAAAATATTTGAAGAGATTATAGTTGAAATTTCCCTAACATGGGAAAGAAAATAGTCAATCAAGTCCAGGAAGCGCCGAGTCCCATACAGGATAAATCCAAGGAGAAACATGCTGAGACATAAATTAATCAAACTATCAAAAATTAAATACAAAGAAAAATGTTAAAAACAGCAAGGGAAAAACAACAAATAACATAGAAGGGAAAACCCATAAGGTTAAAAGCTGATCTTTCAGTGGAAACTCTGCAAGCCAGAAGAGAGTGACAGGACATATTTAAAGTGATGAAAGGGAAAAACCTACAGCCAAGATTACTCTACCCAGCAAGGATTTCATTCAGATTCGATGGAGAAACTAAAACCTTTACCAACAAGCAAAAGCTAAGAGAATTCAGTACCACCAAACCAACTTTCCAACAAATGCTAAAGGAACTTCTCTAGGCAGGAAACACAAGAGAAGGAAAAGACCTACAATAACAAACCCAAAACAATTAAGAAAATGGTAATAGGAACATACATATCAATAATTACCTTAAATTTAAATGGATTAAATGCTCCAACTAAAAGACATAGACTGGCTGAATGGATACAAAAACAAGACCTGTATATATGCTGTCTACAAGAGACCAACTGTAGACCTAGGGACACATACACACTGAAAGTGAGGGGGTGGAAAAAGATATTCCGTGCAAATGGAAATCAAAAGAAAGCTGGAGTAGCAATTCTCATATCAGACAAAATAAATTTTAAAATAAATACTATTACAAGAAACAAAGAAGGACACTACATAATGATCAAGTGATTGATCCAAGAAGAAGATATAACAATTATAAATATTTATGCACCCAACATAGGAGCACCTCAATACATAAGGCAAATGTCAACAGCCATAAAAGTGGAAGTCGACAGTAACACAATCATAGTAGGGGACTTTACACCCTACTTTCACCAATGGAAAGATCATCCAAAATGAAAATAAATAGGGAAACACAAGCTTTGAATGACACATTAAACAAGATGGACTTAATTGATATTTATAGGACATTCCATCCAAAAACAGCAGAATACACTTACTTCTCAAGTGCTCATGGAACATTCTCCAGGATAGATCATATCTTGGGGCACAAATCAAGCCTTGGTAAATTTAAGAAAATTGAAATCATATCAAGTATCTTTTCCAGCCACAATGCTATGAGACTGGATATCAATTACAGGAAAAAATCTGTAAAAAATACAAACACATGGAAGCTAAGCAATACATTACTTAATAACGAAGAGATCACTGAAGAAATTAAAGAGGAAATCAAAAAATACCTAGAAACAAATGACAATGAAAACACGATGACCCAAAACCTATGGGATGCAGCAAAAGCAGTTCTAAGAGGGAAGTTTATAGCAATACAATCCTACTTCAAGAAATAAGAAATGGGCTTCCCTGGGGGCACAGTGGTTGAGAGTCCACCTGCTGATGCAGGGGACACGGGTTTGTGCCCCGGTCCGGGAAGATCCCACATGCCGCGGAGCGGCTGGGCCGGTGAGCCATGGCTGCTGAGACTGTGCATCTGGAGCCTGTGCTCCACAACAGACAGGCCACAACAGTGAGAGGCCCGCATACCGCAAAAAAAATAAAAAGAAAATGAAACAAGAAACATCTCAAATAAACAACCTAATCTTACACCTAAAGCAATTAGAGAAAGAAGAATTAAAAAAAACCCAATGTTAGCAGAAGGAAAGAAATCATAAATATCAGATCAGAAATAAATGAAAAAGAAATGAAAGAAACAAAGATCAATAAAACTAAAGGCTGGTTCTTTGAGAAGATAAACAAAATTAAGAAACTGTTTGTGAGATTCATCCAGAAAAAAAGGGAGAAGACTCAAATCAATAGAATTAGAAATGAAAAAGGAGAAGTAACAACTGACACTGCAGAAATATAAAGGATCATGAGAGATTACTACAAGCAACTCTATGCCAATAAAATGGACAACCTGGAAGAAATGGACAAATTCTTAGAAATGCACAACCTGCCAAGACTGAATCAGGAAGAAATAGAAAATATGAACAGACCAATCACAAGCACAGAAATTGAAACTGTGATTAAAAATCTTCCAACAAACAAAAGCCCAGGACCAGATGGCTTCACAGGAGAATTCTATCAAACATTTAGAGAAGAGCAAACACCTATCCTTCTCAAACTCTTCCAAAATATAACAGAGGGAGGAACACTCCCAAACTCATTCTATGAGGCCACCATCACCCTGATACCAAAACCAGACAAAGATGCCACAAAGAAAGAAAACTACAGGCCAATATCACTGATGAACATAGACGCAAAAATCCTCAACAAAATACTAGCAAGCAGAATCCAACAGCACAATAAAAGGATCATACACCATGATCAAGTGGGGTTTATCCCAGGAATGCAAGGATTCTTCAACATACTCAAATCAATCAGTGTGATAAACCATATTAACAAACTGAAGGAGAAAAACCATATAATCATCTCAATAGATGCAGAAAAAGCTTTTGACAAAATTCAACACCCATTTGTGGTAAAAAGCCTCCAGGAAGTAGGCATAGAGGGAACTTACCTCAACATGATAAAGGCCATCTATGACAAACCCACAGCCAAGATCATCCTCAATGGTGAAAAACTGAAACCAGTTCCTCTAACATCAGGAAGAAGACAAGGTTGTTGTCTCTCACCACTATTATTCAAAATAGTTTTGGAAGTTTTAGTCACAGCAGTCAGATATGAAAAAGAAATAAAAGGAATCCAAATTGGAAAAGAAGAAGTAAATCTGTCACTGTTTGCAGATAACATGACACTATACATAGAGAATCCTAAAGATGCCTAGAAAACTACTAGAGTTCATCAACGAATTTGGTAAAGTAGCAGGATACAAAATTAATGCACAGAAATCTCTGGCATTCCTATACACTAATGATGAAAAATCTGAAATAGAAATTAAGGAAACACTCCCATTTACCATTGCAACAAAAAGAATAAAATATCTAGGAATAAACGTACCTAAGGAGATGAAAGACCTGTATGCAGAAAATTATAAGACACTGATGAAAGAAATTAAAGATGATACAAGCAGATGGAGAGATATACCATGTTCTTGGATTGGAAGAATCAACATTGTGAAAATGACTATACTACCCAAAGCAATCTACAGATTCAATGCAATCCCTATCAAACTACCACTGGCATTTTTCACAGAACTAGAACAAAAAATTTCACAATTTGTATGGAAACACAAAAGACCCCAAATAGCCAAAGTAGTCTTGAGAAAGAAAAATGGAGCTGGAGGAATCAGGCTCCGGGACTTCAGAGTATACTACAAAGCTACAGTAATCAAGACAGTATGGTACTGGCACAAAAACAGAAATATAGATCAATAGAACAGGATAGGAAGCCCAGAGGTAAACCTATGCACATATGGTCACCTTATTTTTGATAAAGGAGGCAAGAATATACAATGGAGAAAAGACAGCCTCTTCAATAAATGTGCCGGGAAAACTGGACAGCTACATGTAGAAGAATGAAATTAGAACACTCCCTGACACCGTACACAAAAATAAACTCAAAATGGATTAAAGACCTAAATGTAAGTCCAGACGTTATCAAACTCGTAGAGGAAAACATGGGCAGAACACTCTATGACATAAGTCACAGCAAGATCCTTTTTGACTCACCTCCTAGAGAAATGGACATAAAAACAAAAATAAACAAATGGGACCTAATGAAACTTCAAAGCTTTTGCACAACAAAGGAAACCATAAACAAGACAAAAAGACAACCCTCAAAATGGGAGAAAACATTTGCAAACGAAGCAACTTACAAAGGATTAATCTCCAAAATTTACAAGCAGCTCATGCAGCTCAGTATCAGAAAAACAAACAACCCAATCCAAAAATGGGCAGAAGACCTAAATAGACGTTTCTCCAAAGAAGATATACAGACTGCCAACAAACACATGAAAGAATGCTCAACATCAGTAATCATTAGAGAAATGCAAATCAAACCTGCAGTGAGGTATCATCTCACACCAGTCAGAATGGCCATCATCAAAAAATCTATAAACAATAAATGCTGGAGAAGGTGTGGAGAAAAGGGAACCCTCTTGCACTGTTCGTGGGAATGTAAATTGAAACAGCCACTATGGAGAATAGTATGGAGGTTCCTTGAAATACTAAAAATAGAGCTACCATACGACCCAGCAATCCCACTACTGGGCATATACCCTGAGAAAGCCATAATTCAAAAAGAGTCATGTACCACAATGTTCATTGCAGCTCTATTTACAATAGCCAGGACATGGAAGCAACTTAAGTGTTCATCGACAGATGAATGGATAAAGAAGATGCGGCACATGTATACAATGGAATATTACTCAGCCATAAAAAGAAACGAAATTGAGTTATTTGTAATGAGGTGGATGGACCTAGAGTCTGTCATACAGAGTGAAGTAAGTCAGAAAGAGAAAAATACCATATGCTAACACATGTATATGGAATCTAAATAATAAAAATAAAAAGGGGGCTTCCCTGCTGGCGCAGTGGTTGAGAGTCCGCCTGCAGATGCAGGGGACGCGGGTTCGTGCCCCCGGTCCGGGAGGATCCCACATGCCGCGGAGCGGCTGGGCCTGTGAACCATGGCCGCTGAGCCTGCGCGTCCGGAGCCTGTGCTCCGCAACGGGAGAGGCCACAACAGTGAGAGGCCCGCGTATTGCAAAAATAAATAAATAAATAATAAAAAGGTTCTGAAGAACCTAAGGACAGGACCGGAATAAAGACGCAGACGTAGAGAATGGTCTTGAGGACACAGGGAGGGGGAAGGGTAAGCTGGAATGAAGTGAGAGAGTGGCATGGACATATATACACTACCAAATGTAAAATACATAGCTAGTGGGAAGCAGCCGCATAGCACAGGGAGATCAGTTCGGTGCTTTTTGACCACCTAGAGTGGTGGTATAGGGAGAGTGGGAGGGAGACGCAAGAGGGAGGAGATATGGGGATATATGTATATGTATAGCTGATTCACTCTGTTATATAGCAGAAACTAACACACCATTGGAAAGCAATTATACTGCAATAAAGATGTTAAAAAAAAGGCACACACAAGTAAGTACATTAAAAGGTGTTCAGTGTGATTCATCGTTATGGCTATGGCAGTGCAAGTTAAGAACATGATGAGCTATCACTATATACCTATTAGAAGAGTCAAATTTTTTAAAAATAGCAATAATGGCAAATTCTAGCAAGAATACAGAGAAACTCGATCTCTCATATATTGTTAAAATATAAAATGTGCAGTATCTGTAGAGTGGTTTGGTGGTTTCTTAAAAAATTAAACACACACTTAGAATAGGACCCAACAATCACACTTTCATGGAATTATCCCAGAAGAATGAAAACTTATGTCTACACGAAAACCTGCCCACTAACATTCAAAGGAGCTTTATTTGCTATAGCCAAAACCCAGAAGTAATCAAAAAGTCCTCTGAAAAGAATGGTTAAAACACCTGTGGAATATCTATACCATGGATTACTACTCAACGATGAAAAGGAACGAACAATTGATATACACAACAACTTTGATGGAATTCAAAGGATATTAGGCTGAGTGAAAAAAAGCCAGCTCAAATCAGACATACTGTTGGATTCCAATTGTATAACATTCTCAAAATGACAAAATTATGGAGATGGAGTAGAGATTAGTTGCTGCCAAAATTACGGATGGCGAGGACTGGGGGGTATCAGGACAAAGACTTTGTGGTGATAGAGTAGTTCTGTATCTTGTAGTGGCCGTTACACGAATCTACACGTGACAAAATGACAAAGCACACCACACATTATAAGAGTGTTATATCTCCCGGTTTTAATCTTTCTGGTCTAGTCACATAATGTGGGGAGGTGACTCCCCTATCTAGCCACAGGAAAATCACACATGACAAAGAAAACTATGGCTTTTCTAAGTCTTTAAGGACTGAAGACGAGGATTTAGGGCCTTGC
Organism: Stenella coeruleoalba; assembly: GCF_951394435.1. NCBI lineage: Eukaryota > Metazoa > Chordata > Mammalia > Artiodactyla > Delphinidae > Stenella > Stenella coeruleoalba. The sequence continues at coordinate 21,756,353 of NC_137164.1, read as the reverse complement.
TTTCAGTAAAGCCTTTGGACGATCTCCATCTACTGTTGCCACCAACTAACCCAGGGCTCAGGAAATTGGATGAAGGGGACATGGGACCTTGCTGTACTCTTTTTGCAATTTCCTGTGAATATATCATTATTTCCAAGTAAAAATGTTTTAATAAGTACAAAAATAAAATAAATAAATAAGAAATAGGATGTTGTTCAAGTATCTACTTGTTCAAGTCTAAATTGACTTACTAATTGCCTAAGGTATGTAATTCCTGACTAGTTCTTGAAGATAAGGAAGAAGAAAGAGGGAAAGGTAATACACGTCCTATGACCTTTATAAAAAAAGAGAATGAGATATAGCACAAAGGTAGCAAACAACATCTGAAAAATGCTAATCATTTCGCAAATTATCTTACAAAAGCAAACACCTAAATGGAAGAGCTGGCAGAATGTAGAGCTTGATAAAGAAATCCAGAGAAAAATACTAGGGCAAACCTCAAGTGGATACAGGAATAACTCTGAGAGCTAAAAAGGAAAGTTAAAAAAAAAAAAAACCACAACACTTATTAAATGCCAGCCAGTGAATGTGTCCCTGCTGTACCAAGAAATTACAGATGTTCCCAGAGTATCTGTGTTAAATAACTGAAACAAAATTTTGTTTTTCAAACAATTGCATTTTAAACAGGAAACTGAAAGCAAGGTAAAGCGGCAGTAACGCAATCCTGAAAGGAACTGACATCGTATTGTACGAACATGTAATAGTGAAACACAGAAGAGGAAAAATTATTTAACTGCATTTATGCCAGGGTTTTGACGAATAATCATTGACAAATAAATTGATAATATTTCTGAATGGCAGAGTACAAATCTGGGATGCATAACACTTGTTCCTGATGAAAATAAACTGATTGGAAAAAATGTTCAAACTTTTAAGCAAAACGCTTTCATTGAATGGAAATCTTTCATAGAGCCTCAGTAAATAAAACAGTTGATCCCAGTGCTGTGGCCTGGTGGGAAGGAGAGGCCTGGTAGACAGAGCTGAGTAAGTTTGTCCATGAGTACATGGAAACTTCCAGAAACACTAGGGATACGTGCTGCAGAGCACTAAGGACATCTGGGCTTAGCTGGCATGGGCACGAACTAGTGAAATTTGGTTTATTACTATGAATGTAGTCTCGCTTTAGGTAGGTGAGGCTGGGGAGACTAAGATTACGTTTGCATTCCCAGGGCGGGGAGTTGGGGCTCTCGGGGGTAACACAGTCAGGGGACCTGGGTGTTACCTGCTGTGTCACTTTTTGCCTCTGCTTCCTCATCTGTAGAAGTTTGAAGTTGATGCCAGTGCCAGAAGGATGCCCTGTATGGCATCTGCTAGCTCTAAAATTCTACATTATGCTAAGTGAAATAAGTCAGACAGACAAAAATGAATTCTATATGATAATCACTTACATGTGGACTCTCAAAAATACAACAAACTAGTAAATAAAACAAAAAAAGAAGCAGACTCACAGAGAACAAACTGGGGGAGGGGAGGGTCAAGATAGGGGTCGGGGGGGAAAGGGGGTTATTATGCGATTATATGAAATCATGTGTGTGAAACTTTTGACAGTTGTAAAGCACTATAGAATTTAAAGAATCTTTCATTCAATTTTTTAAAATGTGAAAAACATTTTCTACGGTTCTCAATGAAACTCTTCATGGGCCTTCCAGGGTAACATGGAGCAATTACAAGAGATTTTTTTTTTTAGAAAAGAAGACACGTTGAAGAAAGGCAAAACCAAAATGCTCCCAGCACGGTTGCCTCCTGGACATTTTTGTCAGTTTCAATAATGCGCAAATAAATGTCATCAAATGAGGAAGTCGGACTCTCTCTCACAGGCCCACACACACGTACTGCACTGGGCATCTATCAATACAATAAAGATCTGATTCTTTTTCATCTGAGCTCACCATTCATTGCAGCATCTGGAATGTTGGGGAATCATCTCACTGGGACCAGTTAAAGATGAGATCTACCAGGTGATGATATATAGATGCTTCCCCCACTCCCACCCCCCCAAACGCAGTGGAACAAACCTATGTGTACAGAGACTGCTGGTTTCTGAAGACAAAGACAATCCTGATTTATAGCTTATCAGTTCTCGTGAGAGAGAGGGATATTTTAAAAGACGACATTTTTGAAAAAAATTATTTTATTCAAGTATAGTTGATTTACAATGTTGTGTTAATTTCTGCTGTACAGCAAAGTGATTCAGTTATACATATGTATACATTCTTTTTCATATTCTTTTCCATTACGGTCTCTCACAGGATATTAAATATAGTTCCCTGTGCTATACAGTAGGATCTTGTTGTTTATCCATTCTATACATAATAGTTTGCATCTGCTAATCCCAAACTCCCACTCCATCCCTCCCCTACCCCCTCTCCCCTTTGGCAACCACAAGTCTGCTTTCTATGTTAAATGGCCACATTTAATTGTAGATATTTATTTTTATTTATTTTTAATTATTTTTCTTTTTGGCTTTTTATTATGATCTTATGGACTAGAAGTTTTATTATATTTTTTATTAAAGTATAAATGAATTACAAAATTATATTTGTTTCAGGTGTACAACAAAATGACTCAATATTTTTATGCATTACTAAATGATCATTAGTATAAGTCTAGTTACAACATGTCACCATACAAAGATACTACGATATTATTGACTATATTCTCTATGCTGTACATTACATCATTCTGACTTATTTATTGTATAACTGGAAGGTTGTACCTTTTAATCTCCTTCACCGTTTTCACTCAGTCCCCCAGCCCTCTCCCCTCTGGAAACCACCTGTTTGTTTTCTATATCTATCTATGAGTCTGTTTCTGTTTTGTTTTGTTTTGTTTTTTATTTGATTTGATTTATTTTTTTATACAGCAGGTTCTTATTAGTCATCCATTTTATACACATCAGTGTATACATGTCAATCCCAATCTCCCAATTCATCACACCACCACCACCACCACCTCCCACCTCTTTCCCCCCTTGGTGTCCCTATGTTTTTTCTCTACTTCTATGTCTCAATTTCTGCCCTGCAAACCGGTTCATCTGTACCATTTTCTAGGTTCCACATATATGCGTTAATATACGATATTTGTTTTTCTCTTTCTGACTTACTTCACTCTGTAGGACAGTCTCTAGATGCACCCACATCTCTACAAATGACCCAATTTCGTTCCTTTTTATGGCTGAGTAATATTCCGTTGTATATATGTACCATGTCTTCTTTATCTATTCGTCTGTAATTGTGGATATTTAGATGATTGTAAAGAGCTGAGCATGGCTGCTCTTTGAATGATATAAAGAGATGCCTTATAATGGGAGTTTCTTCCATAGTTGCTTTCTGAGAGATACTGGATCTTCATGTGACTAAGCTGGGAAATGGCTCCAAGGGATCATCAAATCTGAAATGGGTAAAACAGAGGGCCAGAGGCAAGAATTCAGCCTCATATCTGGCTATTGAAGTCTTCAAATATTCTATCAGTGAGATTATATACAAATTGTTTCAAACGTGCACATAGCTGGGCTCCCACACACCTAGAGAAAGTGACGTTTGGAATCACTCCGAGACCTGGAAAACACCTGTCGATTTCTAAATGAACAAAATGAAGCCCAGAGAAAACCAGGGACTTCTCTGGTGCTGCATGTCTCAGAAGCACAAATGCAACTGGAATCTGGGGCCGTCGAAGAGCTGAAATTCAAAGAACAGTGCTTCTGCCAGGGCTGCTGAGTGGGGCAATGGGGGAAGGTGGCTGAGGTCACCGTGACCAAAGAATGAGTGTCAGTGGCTCGCTTAGAATTGTGCTGTGTGTCACCTGCTCAACCTGACATGGCGGCCCTGCTCTGTCCCCCTTCTCGCAATTCGGAATCATTTAGCTCCAAATCCTATGACTAGCAGTCCCAGGGGAAGGAAGGGCAGAGGCGCTGGAGTGGACCTTTGCCCTTCCCACTGCCTTTTCCACTCCCAGGAATGCATTTTTTTTTAAAGTTGCTTACAAGTGGAGTTGATGGCTTCCCAGATGCCCTGCAATCAGACAAGGTTGCAAACACCCAGAAAGCACAAATGAATTTTAATGCACGTCAGAAAGGTTAGAAATGACAACAGGAAATTAGGGAATCATGAGGAAAACTGAAAATCCTTAGTTTATTTAGGAAGATGGCAGGCTGGGATTCTCCAGTCTCTTGCTTCTCTGCTAAGCATAGCTGCTGCTAAGGAGAATATGGACCAAAATGTAGCTCAGCCTCCTTCAAGATGGCAGCCTTTGGAAAGCAGGGGGCTCAGGTGGAGGGGCACAGAGGAGCAGGCCAAAAAAACACCCAAAGAAGACAAAAAGTCAGATTCCTCATGCAGAAGTAAGCAGCAGACCTACCTTTCCTCAAGCACGTCCACGGACTTCACTGGCTTCTATTAAAATTACTCTAAGATACGGCAGAAAATGGCCAAAAGATTGTATAGCCCAATCCATCCTGCTCATGCGTTCTTCCTGATGACGCCACAGAGCTTACTCACATGAACACCCCCCCCCCCCGACTCTTCCTCTGGGAAAAGTCACCCCTACAGAGTTTTCCTCAGTTTTTCTTCTATGTTCCCTGTGTACAATGCCATGTCCAAGGAGAAACTGATACCAAAAACTCAGTAAGATGAATGCTCAGACCATTGAATCTCAATCCTGGCTACACAGTGCAATCATCTGGGGAGGTCTGTGAAAATGCCCATGCTTCACTCACACTCCAGACCAAATAAATCATCACCTCGGGCTGTAAGCAGGGCCCCGGCATGCCTTATAAGCTGCTGCAGGTCAAGGCATCCTCCAGCTCTGAGTTAAATCAGCGATTCTCAAAGTTGGTTCAAATTCAAAGCTCTTTTCTTTGAATGTCAACTCTCTAGGAGCCCCAGATTCTGGCTGCGTGTCTTGGGGAGGTTTAACAAAGCCTAACGCCCAGATTGCACCCCGAATCCATTAAATCAGAATTTCTGGGAGTGGGAACCAGGCATCGGTATTTTTTCAGATTTCCAAGATGCTTCCAAAATTTAGCCAAATCTGAGAACCAATGAACTAAATGATAACAATCCAACCCAAAGACCAAGGATCGGTGCGGGGCACCCGAAAGGCAGAATGTCTTCCAAGCCAGGGACGGGAAACCAGCAGAGTTTGGCCTGAGCTTTCTCCGTAGTATTAACAAATTTAAAGATAGAACGTGTCAACAAAAGGGGGCTGTTGGCATGGAGAGAGAAAGTGGGAGTCGGAGGGAAGGACTCGCAGAGGGAAGAGGGCATGGGTCCATCTCCAAAGAGGCAGTGAAAGCATGAGCTTAAGAAAATGTGACACCCTTTGACACAAAAACCATTCCTCCAATATCTCTGCTCAGGCTGTGTGCTCAAGCTCTGTTCTCATTACCATTTGTCTTCCTATTTCGATTCCTACTGGGAGAGGATGTGTTAGTCAAGGTGACACAAATGTCCACTCTGCTTAGAAGTTCTTATTTCTCATTGCAAATTAATCAGTTGCGATTTGGGTTTATATAGCAGTCTCTCAAGACCTTGACTGATGTGAATCTGTCCCTGAGAACCTGATCACTCTCCCCTGTTGATATGTCCGCAAATCAATTTCACCAAAGCAACACCACCTCAAGATTCCTAGGCCTTAGCACAGAGCCTTTTTCATGATAATTCTCCTCCAGGCGATCCTGGAAGACAGGGGTCGATGTTTTATTCTTCTGTGTACCACAGATGCCCAGCTCAGTGCTGGGACATTAGAGGCAAGGGTGATAGTCTAAATATTTACACCCATGTCAGTGGCATGGCCCTTTCCACATAATATGAGTCTTGGTGCTGCAGCAGAGTCCTGGAGCCCCCCGTGAGGCCAGGTGTGTATCTCGTAGGTCTTTGGTCTTACGGAATTCTGGGGGTGCTTGGTCTTAGGGAATTCAGGAGGTGGGGGGGCTTGGCATGTCTGGGGCAGAGGGGGACACTGGGAAGGCTCAGGGTCATGACATTTTACCAATCAGTATGGAAATATTCTGATATTTTGAAAACTGGTAGATACAGCCATACTGGTGCAGAACAGCTAAGTATCGGCTTTGTTTGTAGATAACAAATACTTGCTGATGAAATGAATGCCTCTCACTGAAGCACCCTTCTCATCTCTGCTGGGACTCCATAATCAGCTCCCTCCCACCCACCCCCACCCCCACCCCCACCCCCCAGCAAACGCCAAAGACTTTCCTTCCCAGAACTCCTTGACGCTGCAGAGAGTGTGACTAAGCATGGTCTTAGCCTTAGGGCACATAACCCCAGGAGCTGGTTAGGTCTGGCGGCTGGGACCTGAGACGGGAGAAGAGAAAGGAATGTGGCCTTTTCAAGGGATTCGTAGTACAAAGCACAGACCTGCTCTCACTTTAATTTAAAAAGAAGTTAATGAAGCCCATGTCTTTTGCAGCTGTGAAAGTCCCTGGCAAAATCTGTGTTCTTTACGTGGTATTTGAAAGCTATGCTCTAATACGAAAGCAAAAAACCCATTAATCTAATATATGTGGCCTGATCAGATGTGAACAACACTTCTGATCCCCTTGAAAGCGCGATCTACTGTGATTTCCCAACAAAGTAACTAAGAACCGTCTCTTTAGCATTTTGCTCTATCTCTTTTCCTGCATTTGATATTTCGCAACAAGTGATCGCTGGGGGTTGTCACTGGGTGAGAACGCTGGAAAGCACTTGTTTACCGTGTCATTCCTGCTTTGTCATTCTCCTGGTGACTTGTCCATTTCCCACCTCAGGGCACCTTAAAGGGACATGGGCAACCAATGAAATAGAAAGATCTAGAGTTCTTTATGGTTAATTGTGCCGTTATTGTTAAATATAAAATATGTCCGTTCATAGCTTATCACGCTATCCGAAGTTTTGGCTTTTCAGAGTTTTTCCCCAGCTACCTTACTTTACTCCACTCCCCACTCCCCATACCCCTAAAGTTTACTGAACCGTGTCTGGTTGTGCTATTGAGAAATCTAATCTAGAGATGTATTCAGAGAAGTTGCGTATTCCTCCTAAAATGATTCATACTCTCACCAATACACAAATTATTTCATAGCTTCTGAGGGCATACAGTTAGAATGAGGGTGATTTGGTGCTCACTCATGATCAAAAAAGAGATGTCTAAGCAGATGGATGGATACCTATCAAATTATAGCAGCAAAATCTATGTAGAACAACTCTGAGGATGGGCCCCAACAGCAAGACATTTTTTCCCCAAGTTGCTATTTCGGTGTCATCTCAGAAAGCTCTCGGCTGAGACAGGAACAGGAAAGGTTTCGTGATCCAAAAGGAAAAATCTCTTCTATTTTATAAGCCCCGAGTGAAAACAGCCTGTGAACTTAGGGCTGCCAGCGTAGCCTCGTGCCAGCTGGTTCAATGGGCAGAAGTGAGAATGTTAATAAACACTCTAATGAAAGGAAGTTGTTGGATAGTAATTAACATATGCCATTAGTATCTGCCCTTTTGGCCAGACGCTGCAGACAGGCTGAAACCATACATACAAATGAGTGGCTGCTAGGACTGCACAGGGAAGAAGGGGGCCCGGGGCATTGTGAGCAGTTGGTGCTATCAGCAGCTTTAAATCACAGGCCACTTAGTAACAAAAACAGAGAAGGCTTTTGTGTTGTGGAACAATCAGGAAACTGAAACTTTTTAATGTTAATAAACATTTTTCATTCTTGTTTACTTTTCTTTCACTTCAAAACATGCTATATATACTCTTTTTCCGATGAAAATACTGACTTCTCTTTTTTTTTGGGGGGGGGGGTTAAACAATGAGTACAGGACTGCAACTTAGGGCTTTTTCGTTTTCAACCACAATTTCCTAATCTCTCCAAGAAGAGGAGTGATTACATGAGTCTCATGGGCACCCTGGTAGTTGTACTTCTCAAGATTTACATTATCCCTTTCTGATGGACCTAAAATGGTTTATAAATCATACCAGCTACTTCCAACTGCTGTTTCTCACAACACAGTGGAAAGTCAGAACGGAAAACACAGTGGCCAGTCGGCTTCAATAGCCTCATTTTGCCGATGGGAAACTGAATCTTAGAAAGGTGAACCCAGGTCCTTAAAGCACAGGCCTGGTCTAGTGACTGTGGATCAAGCTTGTTTCCCACCCTAGGCTGCGCTACCTTGTTGCTTGCTTCTTTCTCACTTTGACCATGACCCGAAGAGGCATTCAAAAGAGACCAAACTACACGAAATCCTTCTTCATGTGTGTTGATTTGCTGGGAGCACACAAATTTAGGGGGAAAAAAACATTTCAGAAATACCAGCTTGGTGCTACTTGGCCATGAGATGTTAGGAAGCGTTAAAACTAGAGAATCTACTGGAAACAAGGATCAGCAGAAAAAGAAAAGAGTTTGAAATCAGAGAGATTACAGTAACCTATGAGCTGACAAAGACTGACGCCACAAATCAGTACATAGGAGCCTCTGGAAGAGTCAAATGTGAAAGTTAATAATTGTTCTAACAAATTTATTTGAATGACTGAATTTAAGCGTTTGTGATCATTAAAGTTGGTGGAACTATTTACAAGAGGCAAGACACGGAAGCAACCTAAGTGTCCATCAACAGATGAATGGATAAAGAAGACATGGTACATATGTACAAGGGACTATTACTCAGCCATAAAAAAAGAATGAAATAATGCCATTTGTAGCAACATGGATGGACCTAGAGATTATCATACTAAGTGAAGTAAGTCAGACAATGACAAAGATATGATATCACTTATATGTGGAATCTCAAAAAATGATACAAAAGAATTTATTTACAGAACAGAAATAGGCTCACAGACATAGAAAACAAACTTACGGTTCCCAAAGGGGAAAGGGGGGGAGAGATAAATTAGGGATTAACAGATACACACTACTATATACCAAATAGATAAACAACAAAGTCCTACTCTATAGCACAGGGAACTATATTCAATATCTTGTAATAACCTATAATGGAAAAGAATCTGGAAAAGAATATATATATATATAATTGAATCACTTTGCTGTACACCTGAAACTAACACAACTTTGTAAATCAACTATACTTCAATTAAAAAAAATTAAAGTTGGCTGAAGTTAATCTTTGTTTATTAAAGAGAGAACTTATTAAACCAATTAAAGGATAGACAAAAGTATAGACAAATTAGTTTAACCTACTTAAAGATAACGAAATGACTTTCAAGCATTGTTCAAGCTTTTTTTTTTAATGCAATGTACTGCCTTTAAATGAGTAACATCTACTTGCTGAAACAGACCCAGAAAAACATTCATTTGCATCTCTTCAGTAGTGTTTGTTCAACTCCTAACTCTAATTAAAAAATAAAGGTTCTATTTGGGGATGGGTTAAAACTGCCTTTCTTGGAGAATATCCTGTGGAGAGGCATAGCCAGTCTCAGAGGGTGACAACTGTTCTTTTTCTCACCTACTGCACCTCAGGAAACTCTCAGACAATCCAGGAGAACTTCCAGGAGGAGGAGGCAATTCAAGGCTGTCAGAGGGCTGTGGTCCAAAAGAGTCTTCAAGCTGGCCTGCAAGTTCCATCAGGAAGCCAGTTTTTTCTCTAATCAGATTGGCCTTTCTCTCAGCTGGTGATGTCATTTATGTGCTAATATAGGAGGGGTTAGTTTTTTGCTTGGAAAGGACAAGGGAGCAATCAAAAGAGAAAGGGTTTAAAATTCATTTATGCTATAAATCTGTGGGCTCATAGTGCCCCCCACAGCTCTGGGCAGTGGGTATACGTTCACTCAAAGGTTCATGGGCTGGGATATAAATGTCAGCACTTACAGAGAGTCTGGAGATCACCTAGTACAACTTTTTCATGTAACAGATAAGGACACTGAAGGCCAGAGAAGAAAACAATTCTGTTCAAGATTGTCCAGAAGGCTCCAGGCACAGTCAGCCTCCAGGGCTCTGTCTCCTGCACCAACTTTGCACAAAAACAACCAACAAAATTTTTCTTTGAGCAGAAACAATTTGAGAGTCAATAAATATGTACTAGGAAGAAAGATGAATTGAGACAACTTTACCTAAAAAACAGAACACCAAAGAGTAACTTAAGGATATCCTTCAAAATTGTATATGAATGCTTCTTTTAAAAAGTCTTGTTGAGATGTCCCTTTCAGAGGCTCCAATGTGAATTGAACACACTTAAATACGGCCAGAGTGGCCGGGATTACACATGGGGAGGAAAGGTGGGTGAATTCCAGCCTGCACTTCCAACGTGGACCCTTGAATCCTCTCCTGAAATGGTTTCCACCAGGAAAGAAAACCATTCGTCCCCGATTTAGGAACAAAGGTGACCAGGCAGGGGAAGGCTCAGGTTCCTTCCTAGGATTATGTTACTGTGGGGTCGCCGGTGACAAGCTCACATTTCCCCGGGCAGCCAGGACAGATCCTAACAGAGGACAGTGGCTTCAGCTCTCGGTGTGGCCCACTGACCCTTCCTCTCTCCAGGTTTCTAAGTCCTCTGTGTGTTTACTGCAATTCTAGCACGCTCTGCCTCGGGAATTTCCTCTCATCATGATTTGCTGCCATTCCTGTTTTTAATTGCAAACATAACATGCATTTATTATAACAAATTCAAATAACACAGAAATATAAAGAATAAGAACAGAACATTATCCCTCACTTCCCAACCCCTGCCCTTCATCCTTCCCTTCCAATTCCTTTCCTTAGAGGTAACTGCTTTAAACCAGTTAATATATATATTCTTCCAGGAAAAAAGAAAAAAAAACACTGTATAAATGTGTGTGTGTATATGTGTGTGTGTGTGTACACAATTTAAATTTTTAGTTTACATTTATATGCACTTACACAGAAAGTTTTCCCAACATTAATTGTATTGTACCATATATTTTGTTTTGAAACTTGCCCTTTTCACAAAACTACATATTTTGCATATTTTCCCATGATGGTATGATGTGTTACAAGGTACGGATATACTCCAATTTATTTAATGAATATCCAGTTGGTGAACATTTAGGTTGTTTCCAATTCTTTACTTTTATGAAGAACATTCAATTAGCATTAGGTAATTTTCTGAATTCTCTTCCCCACCCCCTGCTTTGAATTCAGTTATATAAATTCACTTCCATATCTCAGTCCTGATATAAATGATTACATTTCAATTCTGGACTAGTTAAGTCGCTGCCGTACCAAATGAAGGGATGAGTATAAAGCAGAGGGAGGGATGAAGGGGATAGAGAAGGATGATGGGGGAGAGGAGAGGGTGGGCAGGGGAGGATCCTCTGAACTGAGCCTGGATGAATGAAGGAATGAAACATGCATTCCAGGCAGAGGTATTAGAGAGGGTGGGTAGGACCCAGGGGCCAATCATATGGGGCCTTATAGGTTTGGGGATTTTGTTCTGGGTGTGATCAGACATCACTGGAGTGTTTGGGGTAGAGGAATGACATGATCTGGTTCACAGTTATGATCCCTCTGTTACAGGTGGGGAATCTGAGGCTCAGAGAGGTAAGGAAGTTGCCCCATGTCACACAGCTGGTAAGTCTCAGAGCCTAGGCTCCAGTCGTGTCAGCGTGGACCCAATCCTGTGCTCCCAGAAGGAAAAAAAAGACCCCCTAGGGATTTCCCTGGTGGTCCAGTGGTTAGGACTCCATGCTTTCACTGCAGAAGGGCCGGGTTCAATCCCTAGTCAGGGAACTAAGATCCCGCAAGCCGCAGGGCACAGACAAAAAAAAAAGAGAAAGGAAAAAACGTCCCTGGAGCAAACATTCCCTGCCTGAAGAGAAGACCAATTCCTGCGCCCTGCCACTGGAGTCATTCTCTTTATCGCTGAGCTCCTTGACCCTTTCCATCTGGTCTGACTTCCAGACCCTTGCCTTACTTCTGACCGCGATGGCCAGACACCCAGCTTCTGGAATGACTCTAGTTTCTGGCCTTAAGAGTGTTTAACCTCCACGATCACTTGCAGGACTTGAGGAAAAGTGGCGATGGTGTTGGTTGTGGCCTGACACTGGTTTCGAGACCTGGCTCTGCTGGTCGTAGCTGTGCAGCGTTGGGCAAGTCATAGGGCTCTCCGTGCAGTGTCTGGCGAGGCGGGTGCTCAGCAGAAGTGAGAAGGGGGCTATTCTTCTCCACAGTCTTCCACCCCTCTGTTTCTGACATAGAGTCTGGTCCTCTGCCTACCTTCCCTGCTGGTTCCAGGTCCCCCTTTCCCACTAGCCCTCTTGCAATGTTGCACATTTCCGACGGACCACATGAAAACCTGGTGAAAAATACTTACAGGAGGAAGAGAAGTGGTTTACCAAGAAAAGGAGTCAAGTTGTACATCTCTTTTCATTTTCATTCAAAATGATTCTAACCACTTCTTTGGAGCCACACCCTCTTTTCAAGATTATATCCAACTCTCAGTTTATAGGGAAAACCATGGTATGCTTTATAGGTCTATAAAAAATAAGATGGAACATTCAATTCCTTAGAAGTAATTGACACCAAAGACTATATGGTGGACAGGGGTTCCCAGAGTCCCTTAGTTACCTCCATGTACCTTTGGTACCAGTATCTTTAGGGCTACTGAATAGCACTTGGAATGTAACTTTTGTGCTGTGATTGGAGTGAGAGTATCATGCAGAAGAATACTTCCGTGATTCTCATCTTTTAAAAAGCTTTTTCTTTTTGTATAATTTTAGACTTACAAAAAAGTTGCAAAAAGTCAATCCAGTGAGTTCCCATATAAACCTCAATCACCTTCCTTTGGTATTAACACCTTACATAACCATGATGCAAGTAGCCATTTTAAGAAGTTAATGTTTTTTGGGGGTTTTTTTTGTGGTACGCGGGCCTCTCACTGTTGTGGCCTCTCCGGCTGCGGAGCACAGGCTCCGCGCAGGCTCAGCGGCCATGGCTCACGGGCCCAGCCGCTCCGCGGCATGTGGGATCTTCCCAGACCGGGGCACGAACCCGTGTCCCCTGCATCGGCAGGCGGACTCTCAACCACTGTGCCACCAGGGAAGCCTAAGAGGCTAATGTTGATACAGTACTATTAACTGATTAAGCTATAGACTTTAATCAGATTACCCCAGTTTTTCCAGTTTCATCCTTTTTCTAGTCCAGATGCCACATCGCGTTTAGTTGTCACAGCTCCTTAGTCTCTTCCAATCTGTTACAATTTCTTGGTCTTTCCTTATCATTTGTGATCTTGACACTTTTGAAGACTACTAGTCAATTATGTTGTAAAACGTCCTTCAATTTGGGTTTGTCTGACGTTGTCTCCTAGGTAGCTTGAGGTTATGAATTTTGGGGAAGAACACACCATGAGAGGTGCCCTTCTCACTGCATCATATCAGGGAGTAGATAATATTGGTATGTCTTAATTCCCAGTGATGTTACCCTTTATCATTTGTCTGCCAGGTTTCTCTGCTATCTGTTTCTCCTTAAACTTTCGCTCACTAATTTTAGCATCCATAAGTGGTTCTTGCCTGTTGCAGTTATTTCTGTGGTGTTCAAATGATTCTACGGTTTCTTTCAGTCCTTCTGCGGTTATGAATTTGAATTCTTCTGGAAGGAAGAGTTGTCTTTTCTCTTTCATTTATTAATTCACGACATTATAAACTAATGGATATTTATTTTGTCCTTTGCATTATAGTCCCATATTATTGTTATTTATTTTGTTGTTCAGATTGTTCCAGTTTGGGCTATTGGAAGCTCTTTCAGGTTCCAGCAAGCCTCCCACCCTGGTTTTTGAGCACTTCCTTATGGTATAGCACCACAAGATGCTTCAGGCTTATTTTGTATCTTCCCCGCCCCATGCCTGGACTCAACTGGTTCTCTAAGGACCCTCCTTCCTTGTATTAGAGGCTGGTGTTTAGAAATCAGGATGTTAGAGGTGCTCATTGCTACTGTGGTGTCACTGTTTCTGGGCCCTCAGTGAACAGAGCTAGGAGATAATGTATACTAACCCACGCATACACACACATCTATATTTACTTCTATACAGATCTAACTCAGTGGTTCTCAACCTGGGGCAATTTTCTCCCCGCTTCAAGGGATATTTGGCAACGCCTGGGGACATTTTGGGGTATCGAAACTCGAGGGGAGGGTGCTACAGGGACCTACTGGGTAAAGGCTAGGGATGCTGCTAACCACCCTGCAATGCACGGTACAGGCCCCCAAAGCAAAGAATCATGTAATGCAAAATGTCAATAACGCCAAAGTTGAGAAGCTCTGATCTGTCTAAATATATATTAAAAACACACACGAGCTCATACTGATATCTCCGATTTAATCCAGCACCACTGGGTTTGTTCTAACAGTCTTCCTTCACTTACTTATAACTTCTTCTTCAACTGTGAGAAACCTGTCTCTCATCATCTATAATCTATTTACCTCTTTGTTCAACCCTGGTAGAGAGGTAAACTAGCTTCAAAATTTCTAAACTCTATGCTGTGAGAGATAAATTTACTCTCTATAGTATAGTATAATTTTGCTTTTTGTCTTTGCCTTGCAATATCAACTCAAAGCGCTGTTTTCCAAAATTACTTAGATTGCCTCCTTTCTCCCCCACCCCCTTAAGCATGGTGTGTATAATACTGTTAGATTCATTTGTCACAGTCTGCCTTCCAACTTCTCTGATAACCTGGTTGATTTTTTTTTAAACTTGCGTACAGTGAAAATTCATTCTTTGGACTCTACAGTTCTATGGATTTTGACAAATGCAGTCATGTATTCACCGCCATAGTAACATACAGGACAGTTCCATCATCCCCCAAATTCCCCTGTGCTGACCTTTTGAAGTCAGCCTCTCTCCCATCCCCAGCCCCTAGCAACCACCCTTATAATTTTGCCTTCTTAAGAAGTCATATAAATGGAATCATACAATAGGTAGCCTTTGGTTCTGGCTTCCTTTACTAAGCTAAAGGTATTTAAGATTCCTCCATGTCCTTGTATGGATCAGTAGTTTGTTCCTTTTTATTACTGAGTAGTATTCCACATATGGACATATCACAGTTCATTTCTCTATTCCCCTGTTAAAGAACATCTGATTTCTTTCCAGCTTTGGGAGGTTATGTGTAAACCTGCTATGTAAACATCCATGTATAGGTTTTGTGGAAGCATTAAGTTTTCAAGCACTTGAGTAAATATCTAGGGTTGGGGTTGCTGGGTTGTATGGTAAGTGCGTATCTAACTGGAAGCCCGTTTTCCAAAGTGGCTGTATCATTGTGAATTTCTACCAATAAGGTATGAGAGTTCATCCTTATCAGCACTTGTTTTCAGTTTTTTTCTTTTTCTTTTTAAAGCCATTCTACAGGTGTGTAGTAATCCTCATTGTGGTTTTAATCGGACTGTCTCTAATGACTAAAGATGTTGAGCATCTTTCAACGAATACGCTTATCTGGACCTGAATGTCTTTTTGGTGAAGTGTTCATTCAGATCTTTTGCCGTTTGCTCATCATTTTAAAAACTTGTTCCCCTTTAATGGACCTAAAGCCTCACTCCCACTCCTGTTTCCCTTCATGCCCATTTATGGGGGCTGCCCTCACTCTACCTTTCCCCCATGATAATCACCGATTCTTTTGGGTATCCCCACCAGCCATGATGGCTTGGTGAGTTTTACTCTTTGCGGTATGTATTATGCAAGCGTTTTAAATTTATAAATGTAAAATTATACTTTCATATTGATCTACTTTGTCAAACCACCACCCCTGAGATTCAGACGTGACTCCCTCAGGGATATGGTTCCAGCATTCTGTCTCCCAGTGACATGGTCCATTAGTGTTGCCGAGAGAGTTATGGAAACTGGAAATGCTCTTCGGCAGCGTGAAGCATCCTCGAGAAACTCAGTGTTGGGTGTTGGGAGGATTTCAGTGCAGGTGCCTCAGGTAGAGCAGGTGGCATCTACGTGAGTATGTTTAGGATGAAGGCAATGATTTATTTCCACAGGTTTCCTGACTTATGAAAGTATTTGGATTAACCTCACACTTTAGAGTAAAATTTCATGAATTATAATTAAAATATAATGGGGGAGGGGAGGGAAGGCTCCCATGTGCCAGAGGCTTCATATTTATTCATTCATTTAATCCTCACACCAGCTCTGAGTGGTCACTTACTCCCATTAGGCAGATGAGAAGACTGTAATTGCAGGGCCTGGGCTACATTCCAGGGCTCAGACTCCAGAACTTTCATTCTTTCCACAGTCTTATTTTACTGCCTCAGGGATCTAACGTATGCAGAATATTAGAAATAATATTTTAAGAAGGTGGCAGTTTAGAAAATCATAGCGCCCCTGAGGGGTGGGAGCCTGCTGTGATTGGGACTCAAGGACAGAGTTTATTTCTGGCTCTGACTCATTTGCTTTGTGAATTTGCAGAAGTAATTCGACGTTATTTTGCTTTAGTTTGCCTCTCTTTAACGGTGGTCTCCAAATTGTTTTGATTGCACATCCCATCAGTAAAAAAATGTTCCAGCAAGCTTGCTTATGAAATGTGTATCTATTTATAAAATTATATACATATAAAGCTCCATTAACATTTATGTATGTTAAAAATATTTACTAAAATAGAAATTTCAAAAAGATGAGATGGAGATAAAATAACTGTAACTCTGCTCTCACTAGTATTTTTAGTTGGGACCATGTGATGAATTAGATTGTCCTTATTTTTACCTCATGTGACAGATGAATTATAGAGGTGTCTGCTCTACCATATTCCTGCTGTTTACTTACGTTTGCATTTCTTATTAACTTTACTCTCTGATTCCATTAGAGAAATAATCTTACACCATTAGCCTATTTTTGTCAGGGTTAGTTTTATCAAAACTAGTTTAGAAAACCTGTAAATCCATGTCACCTGCCACACATAAACTGCAGAGTGTCCTACACTGAAATCAAATACATTATGGTGACGCTATTAACATCTCCAAATTATGGGATTCCCTCAGGTTTTCTCCTCTGTTGTCCAGAACACCTGACCTTCTGACAAGTGGGCTGAGAGAGGAGACCAGTTTCAACCCATTTATTAAGTACTAGTTGAAGCTTAATTTCTGTTTTGTTTTAGATAAAAATATATCTAAGTTGGAATATTTTCTTACTCTGCTCCAAAAGATGGTCTTGCATGTCTCCCAGATCCAGATACTTCATTTTAGAGAACACTGATCTATAAAGTGAGTATATGTTCCCTCCAAATAGAGGACACCTAGGAGTCAATGTTTATGAGTTCCACTAGACATTGTTGAATTATTCAGTACAAAGGCTAAAATGCCTTTAAGAAAAATATTATTGCCTCTCTAAACTAATTTTGCTGCAGGAATTGAGGGAATCTAAGAGGGTGGCTGATAATAACCAAAACTGGGGATCAAATTAAGTGTGAGCTCCCTGCACTTCTGAAATGGCCTGTTTCCTGCTGTACCTTTGACATTGTGCTCGGTCCTAGGACAGATGGAGGACGCTACTTCGTTGAAGCTTCTATTGGTCAAGGAACCCAGATGAGTCTAAGATCCATTCAGAATACTCTTCTCTGAATTCTCTTTCCCGTCTCAGAGTATCTAAGCCTTTTAAAAATCAACTTGCTCTAGGACTTCCCTGGTGGCGCACTGGTTGCAGGGGACACGGGTTCGATCCCTGGTCCAGGAAGATCCCACATGCCGCAGAGCAACTAAGCCCATGCACCACGGCTACTGAACCCCGCGCACCTGGAGCCCGTGCTCTGCAACAAGAGAAGCCACTGCAATGAGAAGCCCGCGCACCGCAATGAAGAGTAGCCCCAGCTTGCCACAACTAGAGAAAGCCCGCACGCAGTGGCAAAGACCCAACACAGCCAAAAATAAATAATTTTTTTTTTTTTTTAAATCAACTTGCTCTAGAACAAGCTGGACTCAGGTCCCCAAGGTGGAAAACAACCACAGGCCGGTCCAGATAAGATCATCTAAGGCCGGCTCATAGGAGCAGCCCCTTAGAGAGCCTGGACTAAGTTCCAACACCAGCCCAAGGGTTTTGGATGGGAATGCGGTGAATTCTACATTTAGCCCAAGTTAGTCACGGTGGCAAATAGCAGTAGAGCTGTGGCTTTTGTTCTAACTCCTTTACAGCTGCAACAAAGGGACGAGTGGAAACAGGGCTCTAGAGAAGGAGCAGGCCAGCTTGCATTAAGTGGGGAGCCCTGGGACCAGGCAAACCCCCAGCACTGCTTTAAGGCCTGGCCTACTTTTGTTCTACTGAAGCCAAATGCTGTACTGTTTTATTAGGAGTCTCTCTCAGCTATAGCTTAAAGAAAATAGTCCTGCAGTAGAAGAAGTCAAAGAAGCATATGATGAAACGACCTGCAATTTAAAATACTCCAATAAAATAAAATAAAATAAAATACTCCAAGAAATACACAATTCAATAGAAAGAATATAATTTAAATAAACTGGAGGAAAAGACGTTTTCAGTTTCTAAAGCAGAGTTCATCGTGTCCACTAGAACTTCTATAGTTAAGGTGAGTGAGTCAGCAAACAAATACATATATTCTACTGAAAAAAAAAATTTTTAAATAGTACTTACTATTTGGAATGAGCAATTCTTGTACACCTTTTCATTTAAATTCAAAACTTACAACAGAGCATCATAAAGTCTCCTTCCTGACAACCCATCCTCCAGCCACTTAATTCCTCTCCAATTCAGAGAGATGCTAAGACAGTTCATCTTTATTGGCCAACACATGTGTGACTTATGGGTAAGTTGGTCTGGCTCATGGGTACACGCAGTAATCCAAGAACAAATCTCAGCAGAAAGGAATATTTGTTAATGAAGGTTTTTTTTCTTTTTTAGAGAATTCTTCCATGTATGTACAATATAACAACATCAGTAGCATTATCCTCTGACATGAGCACATAGAGGTTATCGGTACTCAGGAGAAAAATATTTTGGCAGAATGGGAAGAGAGAACAATTTACCTTCTTTTGATTTTCTACTGGATGTTTGGAGGCTCTTGGCGATGAGGAGATTCCTATAAGTATTTGAGTCGGGTTTTGGCATCTGGCTTGACCCGAATTGCCCAGGCACAGCTGGCCCTAATTATTACGAAATCACGTGTGAGAAGAAGAACTTTGCTTGGCTCTGGAATGTTCCAGTCCATCGGGTGTAAAGTCTAGTCATTTCTCATTAATTTTTCCTTTCTTTCTTTTTTTTTTTTTGCGGTACGCAGGCCCCTCACTCTTGTAGCCTCTCCCGTTGCGGAGCACAGGCTCCGGACGCGCAGGCTCAGCGGCCATGGCTCACGGGCCCAGTCGCTCTGCGGCATGTGGGATCTTCCCGGACCGGGGCACGAACCCGCGTCCCCTGCATCGGCAGGCGGACTCTCAACCACTGTGCACCCAGGGAAGGCCTCTTCCTTTCTTTTGATATGATTCTAGATTCTTCCAGCCATCAGACTCTGCCTTACGGAAGAAGCCCCTTACATCCCAGCCATCACTCTGGTCCCAGATTCCAGGAACCCAAGGAGTGATTAGTCATAATTTGAGTGATTGCCAGTTAATCTCCTTTCCCAGGGGCATGAGTGAGAGAGAAGGTAGCAACTGTTCATTCACTACCTGTTATTTTACATGCTTTATCTCATTTAATAATAGATGCCCACCCACCCAGCTTATATTTTCAATTTAACGAATGTCATGAAATGAAACTAGTAAAGACTTGCAGCTGTGGTGTATGCATTCTGGCCCTAGGCATTCCAGAACCCATCATTAACCTTAAAAGGGAGAAGGAAGGGGGAAGGGATGGGATGGGTAATAGTATTTACTAGGCAGAAATGTATAAATATATCTTTACAAATGAGCACTTAAGGTTTTTCAAGTGTCCCAGGAATCTTCCAGCCCTGGTTTATGAAACCCTGTAACGTCTCCATGTTATAATCCCCGACACCACCATCCCCAGAACAATTCACTGTAATTTAAATAACAAATGCGTATGACTTAAACTGTCTGGGTGTTATGACAACAGACACATGGCAATAGAGAGTGGGAATTCACTGTTTCTTTAGACCAATTCACAGACTGTGGGAGCTTAAGTTTTCCAGGCTAGCATTTTCCAAAGTTTAGTCATTTGCATAACATCTTCATACCTTTTTAAACGGAATTTTGAAAATTGTATCAGAATTATACTGCAAACAGTTAAAGGTCAAAGAATTCTATAATTGTTACAAGAAGTAAAGCAGGCTTACACCCCTTGAAGTTACCACTTTCAGTGCTTCTAAATTATTATTTTCCTATCTACCTCCAATTCGTTATTTTTAAAAACAAGTCCTGATGCTTCTCTTTGATTTTTTTATTTTAGAATTATTATTGATTTACTTCTGTCGACGATCTAGATCAAGCTTAATTTCCATATTCCTTACCCAATTCCCGCTCCACTTTCCATCCTTTCCCATTCTTTCAATAGAAACATTTGGATAAAATCAATATTCAGTTGACATTACTTTAAGGACGAAAACCCTATTGACATCCGACCCATGTAGTAGAGTGTGCTTCCTTTTCCTATTCTGCACAACTTTTTGTTTTCCTTGGGAATCCTTTTGCAGCGTTAATAACAGTACCATGGTCAGATGCATTTTTTATACACTTTTCACTACTATACCTGCAAACTTTCCCTTAGTCGCGTAAATCTTCTCTCTGCATTCATGCTCTTGGTATCCCAACAGTTTCATCTTCTTGAAGAATTCTCTTCTGGAGTCTTCTGAACAGCTGGGTGAGGAGGACAGATTTCTGGCTCTTTGGAGTCCTACTCTTTCCTAAGCAGACTTTTAATCACAATTGTTCTGTTTTTAATCTTTTTTTAAAAATTTTATTTATTTTTTTATACAGCAGGTTCTTATTAGTTATCTATTTTATACATATTAGTGTATATATGTCAATCGTGTTTTCAATCTTACCTCCCTGCCTCTGCTTCCAGAGGTAATTGATGATACAAATCCCTAAGCCTTTCAGAGGTTCTGAGATGCAAATCAGGTTGCCTCTCAACTTCACCCACTGCTGGCTTAGTATTCAGCTTTCTTGGATCTGCTCATCAATTACCCCATGTTCATCTGATGTCTACTTTCTAAGATTTTGTTGGCATGATATTTCTCTCATTTTATTTGTACTGTTAGGTACAAATTATGTGCTACTGTGTATGCTTTATAACAAATCCTCCTACACTATTGGTGGGAATGTAAATTTGTACAGGTACTATGGAGAACAGTATGGAAGTTCCTTAAAAAACGAAAAATAGAGCCACCCTATGATCCAGCAATCCCACTCTTAGGCATGTATCTGGAGAAAATATTCAAAAAGATACATGCACCCCAATATTCATAGCAGCACTATGTACAACAGCCAAGACATGGAAGCAACCTAAGTGTCCAATGACAGATGAATGGATAAAGAAGATGTGGTACATATATACAGTGGAATGTTAGTCAGAAAAAAGAAATGAAATAATGCCATTTGCAGCAACATGGATGGACATAGAGATTATCATACTAAGTGAAGTAAGTCAGACAGAGAAAGATATATATCATATGACATCACTTATATGCAGAACCTAAAATATAATACAAACGAATTATTTACAAAACAGAAACAGACTCACAGTCATAGAAACAAACTTATGGTTACCAAAGGTAAAAGAGGGAGGGATAAATTAGGAGCTTGGGATTAAAATATACACACTACTATTTATAAAATAGATAACCAACAAGGACCTACTGTATAGTGCAGGGAACTATATTCAGTATCTTGCAATAACCTATAATGGTTACCTGCCATGGTTACCAGTGGTAGATACTCCACCTATGGAAACATTACTCTGGTCTAAAGCAGAAACTAAATTCAGGGCGATTATGTGCTTTAGGTCTAACAAGTGGCAGAACTAGGACATGCTTTAGATCTCCTGAATCCCTTGATTGTCCTAAGCCACGCTGCCTGGGCCTCTATCTAGATATACTTATTAACTATATACCTTACTTCTCTAAGTGATTCACTACTACTTCAAATGTTATACCATTATTAAATCATCCAGCCACTAAGTAATACACCTTGTTTAAAGCTCATAGTTCCAAATATGACCCACTTGTAGCCCTGAATAGGGAGACACATTGGTGGAAAAATCAATGAGGTCAGTATTACTTTCTACTCGTCTGACAAGAATGGTTACTTATTAAGTAATCAAGTTTTCCAGCGCGGTTTCCAAAAGTCTTATTCATTTCACAGGGAATAAAGGAAGGGCACCAGAGAAGTGTATGTTCTTTTCTTTGCTACGTGCAATACATGGGACCTCCAAGTCACAGAGACCTTACGTATTTTCCCCAACAGAAGGTAGTTCAGTTTGTAAATGGCAGAATCTGTTTGAAAACACATTTTTTTCCAAGCCCACTATTTAAATAGAAATGGCCCAAAGCCAGCATTACTTCAAGCATAGGAATTCTCACATAGTTTATCTTCACCAACAAATTCCACAGTACCAAATTTAGCTTAGTGAGACCAGCATGATGCTGAAAATACTTCTCTGCTGTTACTTGGCAATGGTTAATAAAAGAGGAGTAGATGTTGAACTACAGAGACAGGTTAAAATTTGAAATTACTAGTGTTATTATAACTAATTAAAGCCAAAATGAAAGACACAAATCTGAGAATGATAAAATCATTGAAATAGCACTTTGGAGTTTATTTTAACAAGATTTGATCTGTGTAATGTTTTGGTCCCCTATAGGGTACATATAGAATATTATACTTTTTAACTTATAACAGTCTAACTTCAAATAATATCATTCCACTTTAAGTAGAGTATAAGTATCTTACAACAGAATGTTTACTTCTTCCTTCTTGTCTTTGTGCTATTTTCATACATTTAGCTTCAACATATATTATGAATCCCACAAAACACTGTGATTATTTTTGGTTTAAGTAGCCAGTCAACTTTTAAAGAAATTACACACATTTCTGGAACTCTTCAATCATTTGTGTAGATCTTTTTCTTGTATGGTATCCTGCCCAAAAAAACTTCCATTAATATTTCCTGAAGTGAAGAACTTCTAGTGATGAATTATTTTACCTTTGTTTAAAAATTTTTTATTTCACTTTTATTTTTGAAACATATCCACTGGGTATTAAATTCAAGATTGAAAGTTTTTCTTTCATCACTTTAAAGATGTTGCTCCACTGTCTTCTGGATTACATAGTTTCTGACATGAAATCTGCTGTCATTGTCATGTTTGTTCCCAGGTATGTAATGTTTTCCTATTCCTTTGGCTACTTTTAAGATTGTCTTACCACTGATTTTCAACAATTTGATTATGAAGTGTCTTGGCATGGCTTTCTCAATGTTTATTCTGCTTGGTGTTGGTTGAACTCCTTGATTCTGTCAACTTAGAGTTTTCCTCAAAGTTAGAACATTTTTATTATTTCTTCAAATATTTTCCCCACTACCCACACCATTTTCTTGGCACTTTAATCATGCATGTGTAGTCTACTTGGCTTATACCTGTATCATCCACGTGTCACTAATGCTCTATTAACTTTGTCAGTCTTTTTTCTCTCTGTGGTTGGTTGGATAGTTTATATCTCTATGTGGATAGCTTACATTGCTCTGCCTTCAACTTCACTATCTTTTCTTCTGCAGTGTCTGATTAACTATTAATCCCAACCAGTATTTTTCATTTCAAATATTGTATTCTTCATCTTTATATATCCCATCCAGGTCTTTTTTTATATCATCAATTTATCTTCTCATCATGTTTATGTTTTCTTCTACTTTCTTATACACAGGAAGCACATTTAAAATAGCCATTTTAATGCTAATGCTTTTAATGCTTTTTTGCTAATTCCTCATTTCTCTAATTTTCTGGGTCTGTTTCTATTGATCAGTTTTCCTCCTAGTCATGAATAATATTTTTCTGCTTTTTTTGCATACTCAGTCATTTTTGCCTAGATACCTGGCACCGTAATTCGACATTGTTGTTTGCTGAATTGTGTTATATTTCTTTAAATAGTGCAGAGCTTTATGATGGCGAAAGGTTAAGTTACTGGGATCAGTTGGACCTCTTCAAGTTTGATTTTAAGCTTTGTTATGGTGGGTTCCAGAACAACTGTTAGTCCAGGGTTTATTTAGTCCCACTACTGAGGACTCTACTAGGAGGTCTTTCTACCCTGGCCAGTGGGGACACAAACTACTCTCACCGTGTGTGAGCTCTAGGAAATGTTCAGCCTGCTGCTTTGGGGTGGTTCTTTCATCTCAGATACATCCTCTCATGTGCACATAGAGCAGTGCTCAGCCATTGTTTCAAAAATGACCCCTCTGCAAACCTCTGGATCTTGCTTTCTCTCTTTGCCTGAATTAGTTTGAATTAGGTTTCTGTCACCAATGGATATAGACAATCTTTTATATCAAACACCAAGATGCAGGTGAGGTATAGGGAAATGGTGAGGCACATGTCAGGACAACTGTTGATTTACAGAGAAGAGCGCCTCTCCCCACAGCCTGCTTCTACCCCTATCTGAGAAGGGGCAAGCAGAGCTGAGCCTCAGATGGTGATAACCAGGCAAAATCCAAGCCAGGAACACTGGGCCACAGCTGGACAACCTTACCTATGGCTTCTTGTCATTTCCACCTGCTGCCACATGTATGCTCGTGGAGGTGGGGAAATGGATGGAGGTGCTTCATGCTGGCTTGAACACAGACCAAAATCTACTTGTCTATGCCTTGGTGGCATGTAGCTCCTTGGCCCCAAGGTGCTGTTGAAAAGGCAGAGTGGTGGCTTCACATTTCACAGTGTTTCCATTCCTCAAGTCCTTGTGGAAGTTTCACTGTGTTCTACCAGTTTATCAGTTTAAGCCCTGAGTAACTACAAGCAGGTATGTACAGAGATTGGTTAGGATGGGGGACCACCCCACAGCATCAAGGGGCTGATGGGTTCGTTAGGAAAAAGTGTTGCAGCCTTCGTTTCCCCTGGTTGGCTTTGGCTCCCTTTCAGGCTTGTCCTTTGGCAGAGATGCTGAATGCTGACGAGGTACCTCTTGGACCCTTACCAGAAGAGTCTTTAATTAAGGCAATTAGGTGAGAGCTGGAGCACACTGTAGTGAGCCATGCAGCGTACCAAGGGTCTCCCGGGTCAAGAGACCATGTCTCAGCTCTGCTGCTGGTCCCCTGGGGGAGTCTCAATAAAATCAAAACAAGAAGAAATCACCCTTCCTTTCGCAAAACACTCCAGGGCGTCCAAAATAATGCAAGGTGAAAGTGACAGGTCAAGGCAGAGCAAGGATAATATATTTTGCAGTATCAACTTCATTTCCTGGTTGATGAATTTGGCAAGAACCACATCACTGACAGACAAATCATGATAAAATTTTTAAAATGTAAAACTTAAAGAAAAAAAGAATATTGTGGGGAGACCCATAATAGTGAACATTTCTGTGGGAAATCACTATGCGGTAGATACTTTCATAGGCTACTTCTCTATTTCTGTGAAAAAGGTATTAATTCCCATTTTACAGATACAGAAAGTGAGGCTCCAAAAGGTTAAATAACCACAAAACTAGACCCTAAAATGTCTAAGAAGAATCTTTCTTCAGCATCACAGTGCCTCTCGCTACACCATGCTACCCTCCCAACAGCTGAGTACCCCACTCGTGCCACTCACATGTGCATACTTGAGGAAAGCAGATGAGACTTCTTTCCTATGGGAACTTGGCCTTCTGGCTCTGTCTTCTAATTTTCTTTAGAACTCTGAGCAATGGGCCTCTTCCTCTCCATATTAGATCATGGTACCTGGTACTGTTTCACCAAAACAGTGGCAACTACCAAAAAAGCACATTCATGCCAATGTGATAAGCTGGCTAATGGCCACTTTTCTTTCAGTGTCACAGGGCCTTTTAATCACCAATGCTGTTTACTTAATATTTTGTGTGTGATAAAATATACGTAAACATAAAATTTTCCCTTTTAACCATTTTCAAATGTACCTTCCAGTGTGTTGAGCACATTGACATTTCTGTGCAACCCTCTTCACCATTTATCCAGAGAGCTTTTTTCATCCTCCCAAACTGATTTTTGTTTTAAATTTTTATTGGCATATAGTTGATTTACAATGTTGTGTTAATTTCTGCTGTACAGAAAAGTGTATCAGTTATACATATACATATATCCACTCTTTATTAGATTCTTTTCCCATATAGGTCATTACAGAGTATTGAGTAGAGGTCCCTGTGCTATACAATAGGTCCTTATTAGTTATCTATTTTATATATAGTAGTGTGTATATGTCAATCCCATTCTCCCCATTAGTCCCTCCCCCACCTTTCCCACTTGGTAACCATAAGATTGCCCAAACTAATGTTTAACTGTACTCATTAAATAAGATCTGCCCATTCCCCAAATTCCCTAGACCCTGAAAACCACGATCCTGCTTTCTGCCCCTATAAATCTGATTACTTTAGACACCTCATATGAGTGGAATCATACAGTACCTATGACTTATTTCACTTAGCATGAAGTCACAAGGTTCATCCACATTGCAGCATGTGTCACAATCCCCTTCCTTTCTAAGGCTGAATAATATTCCGTTATATGTACATACATTTTCTTTATCCATTCATCTGTGGATGGACCCAAGCCACTTTTGAACAGCTCTCAGGGGTAGAAAAGCCTTCCTTCCTTTGAACTCAATTCTGTTTCCTTCTAACCTGTGTTCACAGGCCCTAGCTCTGCCCCTCAACAGTTACACAAAATAAATTGGGTCTCTTTCCCCGTGTCGGTTCTCTACTTATTTTAAGACCATTCCAGTTGTTTCTAGGACTCCCCTCTCTGACCTGTGAAATGAAGCCTGAGAACAAACAGTGCTGGAGGAGCTGCTTCATGGGGAGACCATTTCTTCCATTCATTCTCTGCCCCAAAGGCAGGGGGATCTTAGTGCCTTTCACCCCACACAAAGGCCTGGAGAGCTGCTCAAGGGGGGCTCATTTCACACCGTCCTGGTGGACAGTACTGTCTACCCCACTCACCCCATAGCACAGAGGGTCAGCAGAACCTCCCAGATGCCTGGCCTCCACCCCCAGGCCAAGCATAACTTCAGCCTGCACCCTCAACCAGCGTTAACAAAGCTGGAGGGGCCCATCAGTCACTAGCCCCATGAAATGTTGGTGGAAGATTTCTGAACGTACATTCGTGCCTCAGCAAATTATCTCCCAGAACGCCGTGAGGACGCAGAGAGGTAAAGGAGAGATGCCAGAGTGAGAAACTGAATTGGTTACTCCTGAGATGGCCGGTGCCAGTGGCTTGCTCCCGGTAGAAAGAGGAGACTTCACCGCACCCTTCTCCCCAGAGGTGGAGGGGGCAGATCAGGTTGCTTCTCATTCCTGCCCCACCCGGAGGAATGGACTGAGTGACACTGCAGGCCTTTCTCTTCCCCGCTATCTTTTAGACCAGGCGCCGTGTTGACCAAGTGGGTCAGATACAGGACTGCAAAAGCATTGTCTGAACCTACCAGGGAGGATGTGGCCAACATTCCTAGGTGTGTTTGCAAATGTGGCCCCGAGAGAGTAGGTGCAAAGGGAGTGATGCTGGCAAAGCACTCCTACATCCGGGGACAAGTACTTCCCTCCTGCCACAGGCACTTCTGGTTAATCCTTCCAACCCAGCTGTACAGGCATTTCACATTCAACGGCAGAGGGGGATCCTGCACTCCAAACTCTACCCAGGTGGGTTCTGTAATGGGATATTGTTCATTACAACAGAACTCTGCTTTTCCAGAACTTAGAAATCCATAAACTGACAAACTTCCCTAATACATATTTTTCAGATTCTAGAAAATTCAACTCACTTATCTAATATTACTTACTCATTATTGACTTCTAAAATCATCAAAAATTACATTTGATAAATAGCTGTAAAATTATTACATCAAGGACCTCAATACAAAAGTCCAGTAATAAAATGGGCTGAAAGAAGAAAACAATTATATTAGGAGATTTAAGCTAAGGAAGTAATGAAATTAAGTATGAAGTTTCGCTCTGAGCTTCCTGGTAATAAAATAGAAAAAAAAAAAAGGTTGCATTTATTTAATTAAAGAGAACATAAAGACTCATTAGGACATGCTGTCTTGATAAATTTCAAGTAGGTATTATTTGCAAAGACTGAATTTAAATGTGGCTTTTTAGGAATTCATCTACTATGTGTACAAGACCTATCTGTATGTGAGATTGTGTCTCTGTGTATGTGTGGATGTACATAGCTATCTGTCCATCATCCCTCACCTTTGTGTGTCTGTGTATTTCATAGATTTAAAAAAAAAATCTATCAGGAGCCTTTGCGAGACTTCATCTGTTTCAGTTTTTAGAAATGGCTGCCTCTCATGAGAAGGAACTTGGTGGGAAGGATGGGGACAAAGGTAATCCCATATCACCGGGACACCTGCACACTTACTCTGTCCTGCTAGTTAGCTGAGCTGATCCTACACAAGCCTATTGTTTCATAATCCGGGAACTTTGGCCACTAGTGGGGGAAGGGGAATGGGTGAGTCTTGCCGCCCTAAGCCCAGGATCCAGGTGCCTGAGGAAAGCTCTTTGGCACCCAGGTGCCCTGCAGCCAGAGCATTTGTGTCTAAACCCACCCTGTGGGCCAAGGCTGGCATGTGACTGGGCACCCGCTCAGCTCCCATTTGGCACTGCAGTTCCCTGCTGGCCCTGGAACCCTGCCCCAAACCACAGCTGCCTGGCTTGGGGCCTGACAATCCACTTGTTCCTTGCCAAAGTACTCCCTCTCTGAAGGACTGGAACTTATCGCATCCTTCTGTCACCTGCTTTGAGGGGTCTTGCTTCCACCTTGATGGCCCAGACATTCCTCTCCCATCAAGCCACTTGCCTGCCATGAATGTTCTTTGGCCCAGAAACCCTAAAACTCCCATGCCTCCACTGCTTTGATCAAATACCCTGGAAGGTTAGACCCACGTTTGCCAAACCCCTGGGGAGTCAGAGGTAGATTCCAGGCTGTCCCCCTTAGAAGCCAGCCCAGAGCAACCCTGGATCCTCCCCTCTCCCCACTGAACCACTGATTAAAAAGGTTATGAATGCAGACGGAGGTCTCATACTTCCTAGGGAGTAGCCCATGTAGAGGGTGTGTCCAGGCCTTCTGACATCGGGGTGGGAGGTTGTTGGTGGGAGAGTGACTACGGTGGGAGCTGGGCTGTCATTCAACCCCGCAAGCAGGCAGGAGGGATTCAAAAGGGTCCAAAATTACACATTGCATCGGAGTGAACAACGTTTGCTGATTTCACCTGGCCAAGCTGCTATAGGGAGACTAAGAATATGCGCCCATGACCATTCCTTGGAGGGAAATACAGGGTAAAGATTCCTTCCAGTCCCACCCTTTAAATTAAGGAAAGAGCCAGAGGAAGAGCTGAGATATTTCCAGGCCCTGAGAGGCTTGTAAGAAGAAAACACTTTGCGGTGGTTTTTTTGGTTTGTTTTTGTTTTGGCCGCATTGCGTCTTCATTGTGGTGTGTGGGCTTCTCATTGTGGTGGCTTCTCTTTGTTGCAGATCACAGGCTCTAGGCACGTGGGCTCAGTAGTTGTGGCTCGTGGGCTCTAGAGCACAGGCTCAGTAGTTGTGGCGCACGGGCTTAGTTGCTCCGCGGCATGTGGGATCTTCCCGGACCAGGGCTCGAACCTGTGTCCCCTGCATTGGCAGGCGGATTCTTAACCAGTGCACCACCAGGGAAGTTCCTGTGATGTGTTTTTAGCTAAATCCAAGGTTGGGAGCAGGGGGAAACTTGGAGCTTTAACAGCCAGTCGTGTCCTCCTGAAGTAGAGGTTACAGGTGTCCCCAACAATGGGCACAGCCAGAAGGAGTTGTGATCTTAGGGAGCCCCTCGAGGAGCCCTGCCAAGCTCAGGTGGTGGGGGAGTGTATGTACTCCCTGGGGCTGGAGCATCCCAGAGGACTAACCAACCAGCCACCGAGACAGCCATAGCAGCAGCCCCATCTGCTTGAAAGAATAGATGTTTGTAACTGATCAAAGCAATTCTGTGGTGCCTGGTCCATAGAAGGCACTCAATAAACATCCACAGCTTCCACCCACCACAGACCAAGCAGCTGAGGTGGAGAGAGGGAAACACCCCCTGAGGTTGGCAGATACCACGTGCAGCCCAGGGCTCCTTTGGGTGAAGTGGAAACGTGCCTATCCACACACCTGCTGAGGCCATGTGTCTGGGAGAGACTTTGAAAAGCCATCACCATGTGGAAGGAATAGTTTTCTCTGGGTTCCCTACTTCTCCCCCTGACCTGCCTTCCAGGAAAACGTTCCTGTGGACGGTGAGGGGAAAGTGGGCCAACGGAGGCCGAGGCAAACAGTGAGAGAATAAAACGTTGATGGTCACTGCAGTTTTGTTCTTTCACCACATGAGCTGGACCTCCCTTCTGTAACTTCAGGTACAAGTGCACAAGTATTTATTTTCACGTAGTGATGCAAAAGTAGATAAAATTCATAAAAGGTGAGCTGCATGCCTTACGTGACCTTCCAGTGGAGTAGTAACACAAAGTCATTACATAAAGAACATCTGATTTTAGATGTGCCAGAAAGCTAAACAAAACAGAAAGAAAATCCATTTTTCAGGCCAAGTAAGACAGGGAGTGATTATGGACAACTGAGTTATTTTCTTAAAATAAGAATGACACACTGAAGTCATAACCTGCAGTTTGGCTGGAGTGCTTTAAGATGGGAAAATACCCAAACCAGCTTCTTCCATCCCCTTTTCCCTGTGGCTCCAAAAACGCGCACGCACAGACTATTACCGGCTGAAGTTTCTGCTGTGAAAAACTGACCGCGGGGCAGGTGACGGATGCTGAGCTGAGGCCAGGGATGCCTGGGCGCCACTGCCAGCTCTGTGGCCTAGAGGCTTGCTGCCGGGAAGCCACAGAGCGAAGGGCCAGGGACATGCGGACTGTGACCCTGGGAGAGGCTTGATACAGAACAGAAGCAACAGGGACAAGGTAGTTATTAAACAGCAAAAATCGTTTCAAAGCAAAGTTTGCTAATGCTGTCCAGATTAGAAAAGATGACTGATCAAACAATAGTTTTGTAAAATCTATATCCACTTTTACATCATCATAACATGTACTTGGAAAACAATTGCCCAGGTTCAGTCTCCTGTGTGTGGGAATTGGGATAACAAGCAGAGACCCTCAGCAGTCCTGGTTTTCAAAGTGTGGTCCACAAGCCTTTCTCCTTGCATCACCCAAGGGTGCCACAGACTTCCGGGCCCCCCTCAGAACTACTGAGTCAGAATCTCTGAGGGCGAGGCCCAGGAATCTGTAGTTTTTAAGTTTGTAAGTATAGTAATTTTGAAAACCATTAGCCAAGGGTAAAAAACACAAATTGTCAACATATATCACTCCCCTACACACACAATTTTGCAGTCAGGCACTGGGAAGCACATTGGATTTGGAATCAATACGCTTGGGTTAAAATTATGCTACTTGGCCTTGAGCAATTCACTTACTTCCTATGGCTCCAGGTTTCCTCATTTGCAAAATGAAAATTCTATCCAGAGTTGTAAACATTAATTGACAAAGAATGTCAACACATTTGCAATATACATTCTACAGGATTATATAAACGTCTATTATTATCATTATTAACTGTCATGGTACAACAAGTCCCCACCCACGGTGCCAGGAAGCTAGTCTAAGTGACTGTATCTCTTGCCTGGATGACTCTAATACGTCCTCCTAAAGACACTCTTCCCTCCTTCTCCTTCTATCTCATACTCTGCTGATTATTCACCTCTCTCACTTAAAATCTTCAAAAGCTTCATGCTGTTCTTAGACTACAGTCTAAGGTCCTTAACAAGACTAGCTCTTATCCTTAAAGACCTGATTGACTGAGAGAAGGTAGATTGAAATGCAAAATATCTAGAGTATCATTGGCTGTCCAGCAAAATCCACCCAGGCTTAATTCTAGCCGTTTGCAGTCCAGGCAGCTAAGACATAGCACAGAGGATGGGGCCCTGGCTACCTCAGAAGACGCAGCTGGTGGTAGGGCAGGATTAAA
The DNA here is from genome assembly GCF_951394435.1 of Stenella coeruleoalba. NCBI lineage: Eukaryota > Metazoa > Chordata > Mammalia > Artiodactyla > Delphinidae > Stenella > Stenella coeruleoalba. Next base: position 21,724,287 of record NC_137164.1, on the reverse strand, counting down.
AACAAAGCCTTGATCTCACAGGCATGCCTGAGGCAGCCCTATTGAAAACGGATAAAAATACAGTATTAAAAATGTAGGCTTTGCAATTAGAGAAAGAAGAACAAAAAAACCCCAAAGTTAGCAGAAGGAAAGAAATCATAAATAACAGATCAGAAATAAATGAAAAAGAAATGAAGGGAACGATAGCAAAGATGAATAAAACTAAAAGCTGGTTCTTTGAGAAGATAAACAAAATTGATAAACCATTTGCCAGACTCATCAAGAAAAAAAGGGAGAGGACTCAAATCAATAGAATTAGAAATGAAAAAGGAGAAGTAACAACTGACACTGCAGAAATACAAAGGATCATGAGAGATTACTACAAGCAACCCTATGCCAATAAAATGGACAACCTGGAAGAAATGGACAAATTCTTAGAAATGCACAACATGCCGAGACTGAATCAGGAAGAAATAGAAAATATGAACAGACCAATCACAAGCACTGAAATCGAAACTGTGATGAAAAATCTTCCAACAAACAAAAGCCCAGGACCAGATGGCTTCACAGGAGAATTCTATCAAACATTTAGAGAAGAGATAACACCTATCCTTCTCAAACTCTTCCAAAATATAGCAGAGGGAGGAACATTCCCAAACTCATTCTACGAAGCCACCATCACCCTGATACCAAAACCAGACAAAGATGTCACAAAGAAAGAAAACTACAGGCCAGTATCAATGATGAACATAAATGCAAAAATCCTCAACAAAATACTAACAAACAGGACTTCCCTGGTGGCGCAGTTGTTGAGAGTCCGCCTGCCGATGCAGGGGACATGGGTTCGTGCCCCAGTCCGGGAAGATCCCACATGCTGCGGAACAGCTGGGCCCATGAGCTATGACTGCTGAGCCTGCGCGTCCGGAGCCTGTGCTCCACAACAGAAGAGGCCACAACAATGAGAGGTCCGCATACCGCAGAAAAAAAAAATGCCAGGAAACAGAATTCAACAGCACATTAAAAGGATCATACACAAGTGGGGTTTATTCTAGGAATATATTGAAGGATTCTTCAATATATGCAAATCAATCAACGTGATACACCATATTAACAAATTGAAGAAGAAAAACCATATGATCATATCAATAGATGCAGAGAAAGCTTTCAACAAAATTCAACACCCATTTATGATAAAAACCCTGCAGAAAGTAGGCATAGAGGGAACTTTCCTCAACATAATAAAGGCCATATATGACAAGCCCACAGCCAACATCGTCCTCAACAGTGAAAAACTGAAACCATTTGCACTAAGATCAGTAACAAGACAAGATTGCCCACTCTCACCACTATTATTCAACATAGTTTTGGAAGTTTTGGCTATAGCAATCAGAGAAGAAAAAGAAATAAAAGGAATCCAAATCGGAAAAGAAGAAGTAAAGCTGTCACTGTTTGCAGATGACATGATACTATACATAAAGAATCCTAAAGATGCTACCAGAAAACTACTAGAGCTCATCAATGAATTTGGTAAAGTAACAGGATACAAAATTAATGCACAGAAATCTCTGGCATTCCTATACACTAATGATGAAAAATCGGAAAGTGAAATCAAGAAAATACTCCCATTTACCATTGCAACAAAAAGAATAAAATATCTAGGAATAAACCTACCTAAGGAGACAAAAGACCTGTATGCAGAAAATTATAAGACACTGATGAAAGAAAGTAAAGATGATACAAATAGATGGAGAGATATACCATGTTCTTGGACTGGAATAATCAACATTGTGAAAATGACTCTACTACCCAAAGCAGTCTACAGATTCAATGCAATCCCTATCAAACTACCACTGGCATTTTTCACAGAACTAGAACAAAAAATTTCACAATTTGTATGGAAACACAAAAGACTCTGAATAGCCAAAGCAATCTTGAGAACAAAAAATGGAGCTGGAGGAATCAGGCTACATGGTTTCAGACTATACTACAAAGCTACAGTAATCAAGACAATATGGTACTGGCACAAAAACAGAAATATAGATCAACAGAACAGGATAGAAAGCCCAGAGATAAACCCACACACATATGGACACCTAATCTTTGATAAAGGAGGCAAGAATATACAGTGCAGAAAAGACAGCCTCTTCAACAAGTGGTGCTGGTTAAACTGGTCAGGTACATGTAAAAGTATGAAATTAGAACACTCCCTAACACCATACACAAAAATAAACTCAAAATTGATTAAAGACCTAAATGTAAGGCCAGAAACTATCAAACTCTTAGAGGAAACCATAGGCAGAACACTCTATGACATAAATCACAGCAAGATCCTTTTTGACACACCTTCTAGAGAAATGGAAATAAAAACAAAAATAAAAAATTGGACCTAATGAAACTTCAAAGCTTTTGCACAGCAAAGGAAACCATAAACAAGAACAAAAGACAACCCTCAGAATGGGAGAAAATATTTGCAAATGAAGCAACTGACAAAGGAATAATCTCCAAAATTTACAAGCAGCTCAATAACAAAAAAACAAATAACCCAATCCAAAAATGGGCAGAAGACCTAAACAGACATTTCTCCAAAGAAGATATACAGATTGCCAACAAACACATGAAAGAATACTCAAAATTATTAATCATTAGAGAAATGCAAAACAAAACTACAATGAGATATCATCTCACACCGGTTAGAATGGCCATCATCAAAAAATCTAGAAACAATAAATGCTGGAGAGGGTGTGGAGAAAAGGGAACACTCTTGCACTGCTCGTGGGAATGTAAATTGGTACAGCCACTATGGAGAACAGTATGGAGGTTCCTTAAAAAACTACAAATAGAACTACCATATGACCCAGCAAACCCACTATGGGGCATATACCCCGAGAAATCCATAATTCAAAAAGACTCATGTACCAAAATGTTCATTGCAGCTCTATTTACAATAGCCAGGACATGGAAGCAACCTAAGTGTCCATCAACAGATGAATGGATAAAGAAGATGTGGCACATATATACAATGGAATATTGCTCAGCCATAAAAAGAAATGAAACTGAGTCATTTGTAGTGAGGTGGATGGACCTAGAGTCTGTCATACAGAGTGAAGTAAGTCAGAAAGAGAAAAACAAATACCGTATGCTAACACATATATGTGGAATGTAAGAAAAAAAAAAAGGTCATGAAGAACCTAGGGATAAGATGGGAATAAAGACACAGACCTACTAGAGAATGGACAAGAGGATATAGGAAGGGGGAAGGGTAAACTGTGACAAAGTGAGAGAGTGACATGGACATATATACACTACCAAACGTAAAATAGATAGCTAGTGGGAAGCAGCCGCATAGCACAGGGAGATCAGCTTGGTGCTTTGTGACCACCTAGATGGGTGGGATAGGGAGGGTGGGAGGGAGGGAGACTCAAGAGAGAAGAGATATGGGAACATATGTATATGTATAACTGATACACTTTGTTATAAGGCAGAAACTAACACACCATTGTAAAGCAATTATACTCCAATAAAGATGTTAAAAAAAATGTAGGCTTTGGACTGTGTGAGCCTAAAGAAATGATTCTAATTCATAATGTTTATAATAACATGATTAAATATCATTTAAATGGTTAAAAGTAATTTTTAATATAGAAAGATGTTTGCTGATAGGCATTTTTTTAAACTTAATTTTATTTTTTTTTTACACAGCAGTTTCTTATTAGTTATCTATTTTATACATATTAGTGTATACATGTCAATCCCAATCTCCCAATTCATCATACCACCACCAGTTCCTGCCCCTGCTATTTCCCCCTTGGCGTCCATACGTTTGTTCTCTACATCTGTCTCTATTTCTGCCTTGCAAACTGGTTCACCTGTACCATTTTTCTAGAGTCCTCATATATGCATTAATATACAATATTTGTTTTTCTCTTTCTGACTTATTTCACTCTGTATGACAGTCTCTAGATCCATCCACATCTCTACAAATGACCGAGTTTCATTCCTTTTTATGACTAATATTCCACTGTATATATGTACCGCATCTGCTTTATCCATTTGTCTGTAGATGGGCATTTAGGTTGCTTCCATGTCCTGGCTATTGTAAATAGTGCTGCAATGAACATTGGGGGTGCATGTGTCTTTCTGAAATATGGTTTTCTCTGGGTATATGCCCAGTAGTGGGATTGCTGGATCATATGGTAATTCTATTTTTAGTTTTTTAAGGAACCTCCATACTGTTCTCCATAGTGTCTGTATCAATTTACATTCCCACGAACAGTGCAAGAAGGTTCCCTTTTCTCCACACCCTCTCCAGCATCTCTTGTTTGTAGATATTCTGATGATGCCCATTCTAACTGGTGTGAGGTGATACCTCATTGTAGTTTTGATTTGCATTTCTCTAATAATTAGTTATGCTGAGCAGCTTTTCACGTGCTTATTGGCCATCCGTACGTCTTCTTTGGAGAAATGTCTCTTTAGGTCTTCTGCCCATTTTTTCATTGGGTTGTTGATAGGCATTTTTATTGATGGAAACTTTTTTCAGTTTTTAAAATAAACTTTTATTTTATGATAGTTTTATATTTACAGACAAGTTACAAAGACAGTGCAGAGGGTTCCTGTAGACTCCTTACCTGGTTTCCCCTAATATCATCCTTTTTTAAAAAAATATTTATTTATTTATTTGGCTGTGCCAGGTCTTAGTTGCAGGATGCAGAATCTTTGATTTTCGTTGTGGCATGTAGGACCTTTAGTTGCAGCATGCAGGTTCTTTAGTTGTGGCATGCAGGATCTAGTTCCCCGACCAGGGATTGAACCCAGCCCCCGTGCATTGGGAGCATCAAGTCTTAGCCACTGGACCACCAGGGAAGTCCTCCCCTAATATCATTCTTACTAAACTTTGCTACATTTATCAAAGGTAAGAAACCAACTTTGGTTCAGTACAGTTAACTAAACTCCAGACTTTATTCAGATTTCACCAGTTTTTCCACTTATGTCCCTTTTCTGCTCAAGATCTGATTCAGGATTCCACATTGTGTTTAGTTATCACATCTCTTTGGTCTCTTCCCATATGTGACTGTTTTTCAGATTTTGTTTTTGACAACGAAACAAGGTTTTGATTTTTGACAACCTTAATAGTTTTGAGGAGGGCTGGTCAGGTGTTTCTTAGAAAGTCCCTCAGTTGGGATTTGTCTGATGTTTTCTCATGATTAGACTGGATTATAGGAATTTGGGGTGGGCGGGGGGAGGAGAGGAAGACCACAGAGATGAAGTACCCTTTTCATCACGTTTATTAAGGGTACATGCTATCAACACAACTTATCATCGTTGAGGTCAATCCAACTTGATCACCTTGCAGAGGTAGTGCTTGCCAGACTTCTTCACTATAAAGTTACTTTTCTCCCCTTTCTGTACTACACTTTTTGGAATCAGGTCACTAAGGACAGCTCTCCACACTGAAAGTGTGCGTAGTGTGGGCTAGGGGGTTAGGGATGGGGGCTGGGCTTGAAGCTCCACCTCCTGGAGGGTGGAGTATCTACGTGAATTATTTGGAATTCATCTGGAAGGAGCAGCTGTCTCTTCTCCCTCTCCCCTACTTGTTTATTTCTTCAACCACCTTTTTATATTAGTATAGACTCATGGATATTTATTTTATAGTTTGGGTTATAATCCAATGCCATTTATTTTGTCACTCATATTGTTCCGGGTTTGGCCACTGGGAGTTCTTTCAGATTGGCACTTGCGTCCCTTTGACATGCCCTATCCTTTTGTTTTTGGAGCTTTTCCTTACTTTCTGGCACCACAAGGTACTCCATGCTCATCTTGAATTTTCCCTGCCCCAGCCCTAGTGTTGACCATTTCTCCAAGGATCCTGGTTCCTTTTCTTGGAGAATGGTATTAGAAACCAAGGTCTGGGTGTTGAGTATAAACTAGAATTTGAAAACACTTTTTTAGTGTTTTTTTAAATTATAAAATTAATACGCACTGTTGGAAAAATTTTCAAACAACACGGAAATGTATCAAGTAAGACATAAAAAAATCCATCTGCTGATACCACACAGGGCCCTGCGGGGCTCCTGGGCACAAAGCCTTTCTGTGTCCCCCATTTCTTTGATTATAAGGAAACAGCCTTCTTTCAGCCTCCATGACCATCCCTGAGTTCCAGTGGGCAGATCAGTTGTTAATTAGGGAAGAGAGAGGTTGAGACACCAGGGAGAAACAAATAGTCAAACAGAGCAACCTTGGGGGGACTTCCCTGGTGGCGCAGTGGTTAAGAACCCACCTGCCAATGCAGGGGACACGTGTTTGAGCCCTGGTCCGGGAAGATCCCACATGCCACGGAGCAACTAAGCCCGTGAGCCACAACTACTGAGCCTGCGCTCTAGAGCCCGCGAGCCACAACTGCTGAGCCCCCGTGCCACAACTACTGAAGCCCGGGCACCTAGAACCCATGCTCTGCAACAACAGAAGCCACCGCAATGAGAAGCCCACGCACCGCAATGAAGAGTAGCCCCTGCTTGCCGCAACTAGAGAATGCACACGCACAGCAACAAAGACCTAATGCAACCAAAATAATTAATTAATTAAAAAAAAATCTGCCTGCCAATGCAGGGGACATAGGTTCGATGCCTGATCTGGGAAGATTCCACATGCCGTGGAGCAACTAAGCCCGTGCACCACAACTACTGAGCCTGCCTGGGTGGATGTAATGACCCGTGTTTCATATGGCGAAATAAATAAGCCAAGAGAAAACAAATACAAAATGAACCTACTGGATGGGTCAAGCAGAGGTGGGGTTTTGACTATATCATGAAGAGTAGAGACAATGCTTATGGGTATAATAGGGTGTCCCAGCTGAGCCAGGAGGTTGCTAGGTTGGAAAGTCCTGTCACCAGCAAGGGCAAGGTTGTCCTTCCTACAGGCAGTGTGTAAGGGAACTAGGGTTTTGCTCAGATTCTAGCAGAGAAAGCAGACAGAGCCACAGGGTAACGCAGTAACGTGATAAGCTCATACCCTCCATGAGGCCTTTGCCCGTGCTGGGTCCCTGTGCAGGAATGCTCTTTACATCATCAGTCTCCTTTACTTCATTCAGGTTTCAGCACTAATGTTACCCCTTAGAGAGGTTTTCCCTGATCTTGAGACTTAAATCAGCACTCACGACATCATTACCCAGTTGTCATTCCTTCAGAGTGTAGTCACTACCTGAAATTACCTTGCCCACTTGTTGACTGTCTCTCTCTTCCCCTAGGAATATAAGCTCTGTTAGAGCAAGCATCTTCACTGTCCTGTTCGTTAGATATGTTTTAAACAAATGAATAAGCAAAGAGAATGACTCTTCTGGCTTGAGGCTAGGTAAATATATCACATCTTTCAAACCTGTCCAGCATAGCAGATCCTTCATAAAAGGCAGTTATTATAATGACTATTATTTATAGATGTCATGAAATATCAGAAGCCCTGACTTCAATGCTTCTGACTCTTCTTAGAAACAGGGCCCAGAGGCCGGGGCAGTAGAGGCTGAGCAGGCGAAACAGGTGGAGGGGAGGAGGGAAGGCCTGGGATAGCTGCTGCTGCTTGCCTAGGAGAAGAGCTGAGGGGGATGGGATGGGCAGCTCAGGAAGACGGGCAGGGGTGGGGACTCCAGGGACTTCCAAAAGAAGCCGAGATGTGGGTTGTGGGAGCTGAGACTGGAAAGGAGCAAATCCTAACCTGAATCTTGTTTAAATCATAAATTGACGATGGCAAGGACTAGTTTCATTCAACTTCAAAATTCCAGAGTACATCTATTGAGGGTCTATACGTTCAAAGCACTGGCTGGATGGGCTTCCCTGGTGGCGCAGTGGTTCAGAGTCCGCCTGACGATGCGCGGGACGCGGGTTCGTGCCCCGGTCCGGGAAGATTCCCACATGCTGCGGAGTAGTTGGGCCCGTGAGCCATGGCCGCTGAGCCTGCGCGTCCGGAGCCTGTGCTCCGCGACGGGAGAGGCCACAGCAGTGAGAGGCCCGCGTACAGAAAAAAAAAAAAAAAAAGCACTTGCTGGTCCCAACGCAGGAGATAGTTGAGCCCACATATGGCTCAGGCCCCTTAGGACACATTGTTCTGGAGGATACAGAGGTAGGTTACAGCTAACTATGATAGTATAATAACCCTATACTAGGGATTCCCAGTGGAGTTTGGGATGGTCTTACAAAGGATGCCGTGGAAAGAGAGAGTAGGGCTGGCAAAAAGGGTGAAGGGGCTCTTTTTGAAGGGGATCAAAGCCACGTTGGTGATTGAAAACACAAACTCAGGGAAAATATCTATTTCTTGTGGGTTTTTTCCACTGATCTTATGTCAACAAGTTCAGGGTCACTTTTGACTGGCAATAATATGGTCGGAAAAGATTATTTCACTAAGATAGACTGCATATCTGAGGTCAGCAGAGCTATCAATAATTGGTTTTTGTCTTTTCAAGAACAAAATAAGCTGAAATTCAAGAATTGGGCCTGAATGACTATCTGTGTGACTCACCAAAGCTGAGCCCCCGCACACAGTGAGCCCGGCTGGTCACGTGATGCCCTTCAGTCTTGGGACCGTGTCTTGACCCCTTTCACAGGAACAACACAAGAAGGACTTGTCACCTCTCAGCCCCCCTGGGTTTTTTCGGACTCTGCAAAAAACAGTCAAATAAAAATTTTATCTTCCCATGATCAGAAAATATTCTTCATGAGGACATTTCCTAGGACCTTGGATTTAAACTGTTGAAATTCTTTATTACCTGCTAACCTTGTCACCAGCCTTTTGGAAATGGAGAACTCATCTTTAAGGAAAATCTGCACTTTATTATATGAATGGTAAAAGTTAAGCCTTTAGTTAACGTTCAAAAAAACCCCACATTTTTGCCTTGTACTGTATATATAGGAGCAAGTGTATTCTAAGAAGAGGAAGACTTAAGACACACTGACATATGGGTCGTACACCTTTAAAGATGTCTCTGTTAGTAGGATTCTGAGTGTCATATACACTGAAGTTAATTGAAAATGAGACACAACAAAGAAAACAAATGAAACAACATGCATAAACTTTTTTTTTCTTTCTTTTTTTTTTTTTTTGCGGTACGCGGGCCTCTCACTGCTGTGACCTCTCCCATTGCGGAGCGCAGGCTCCGGACGCGCAGGCTCAGCGGCCATGGCCCACGGGCCCAGCCGCTCTGCGGCATGTGGGATCTTCCCGGACCGGGGCACGAACCCGCATCCTCTGCGTCGGCAGGTGGACTCTCAACCACTGCGTCACCAGGGAAGCCCCCATGCATAAACTTTTATAGAGTAAAAACCTATCAAGCATAAAGTGGTCATCAAGCACTTACCATATGTTCAAAACCACTCTGCGTTTATCCAAGCACAGTAGGGCTATCTCCAGTTTTGCACAGAAGATGTGTGTCCAGATTCATTGGTAGGTTGTAGTTTGGTTTTAGGGGTATTTTTTAACTCAGAATAAATTTCCTGTAGGCATACATCTTTGTTTCCTATGTTATGTGTTCAATAGATTTTGTGGGCTAGCTTAGGGCGTAGCCAGCATATTGTTTATATGGAAAGTGTCACCACATTTCAGTTTATAGCTCAGTTGCTGGGACTCACCACCCTGTTCCTTTCCTCCAGCTGTGGAAAGAGCACAGGACAATGGTGGGCGGGGCAGGATCACCACTGTGCCTTCTGATGTCTCTTCTGTTACCTCTGAACTCAGTTCCTCCTCGGGCGTTCAGCCATTCTGTCAGTTCTTAAGGAGAGAATTGGCTCCCTTTGAGTTTGCGCCATCATAGGACTTCCGGTTTGGGACCCAGCCTCTCTTGTTGTAGGTTGAGTTGGGCTTTCTGGACTCCTCTCTTGGACCCATGTCCTCTCCACTGGCCCTTAGATGTGCAAGAGCTCCAGAGGCTGCTCATGATAGGAAAAGGAGATGGTGCCAGGCCGTCAGGAGAGAAGAAACCCTTGGCTGGCTCAGCAGTCTGGGCAAGGTGGTTTGTCTGGGGCTCCTTGGGATAAAGCAGACTAGGTCTAAGATCTCTGTCTTCAGCTTCCCACATCCAAGCAGGGAACCCAGCACTCAGTCCTTCAGATGACAGGGAGACTCATGTATCAACTTGAGAATGAGAGGAGTGGTCCTACCAAGGGATCCATGTGCCCCGTCTTTACCAACAATCCTCAAAGTTCTCTTGGGCAGCACCCAACACCCACTTCTAGGACAAGTTCACAGGCAATTCCAGGAGTGGGAGTCAAGTCACTCCTGTGTTCAGTGTGCATTCTCTACTTTTTCAGTTTTTGCAGGGCCAGGATGAGGATGTACAAAATGATTCTGGGCGGGCCTCGTCTTGTTGGAGTCACGTGTTCTCCAACTGCCCTGTCATACATGGAACTGGACTAAACTGAAGCAGAGGTTCCCTTGGGCTGGCTTCCAAAATAGAGTCTGGTCAGAGAACTCCAGAGTGATTTCGGAGATGGGGGTGGGGACAGGCACCGGGTACGTAGAAAACTGAGAACCTCATTTAGTGTCACAAAGTGCATTCAAGGTCTTGCTATAGACTCGGGATAGCAGTATCTAAGGGCAGAAATTTATAAGTGAAATTGTTTTCACTACTCCCAAAGAATGGTAGAAAGGTAAACAAGAATTGCCTAAGTAGGAACCAGGGAAAACTGAGAAGGAAAGGCTGCATCCTATTCAGGGTGGAGGAGAATTACGGTCAGGAGTTCAAATTCAATGTCACATTCAGGAGTAATTCAGAACAAGCTCAAATCCAGTCCCGGCAGGTAGTAAAGTCCAAGAGAGACAAGGGGATGGGAGTGACTAGTCTGGGCAATATTTAAGCTTCTGAGGCCAATAAGAAATCTTGAATAGATCAAGGAGGAAATGACACATCAGAAATGATTCTATGAGGATTTATTAGAAGCTTTTCCTAGCCCTAGGGTTAAAAGCTGGTATCTACAACTTTTGATGCAGATCTTTCTTTAGAGACACTTAAAAAAAAAAAAGAAAGAAAGCTGTTATCAACCTGACAGACTCACCTGTTGGCTGGGTTGAGGTAGGCTCGATCCAGGCTCAAGGTCTGTTAGTCAGGCTAACTACACACAGAAAGGAGGGATGAAGGTCACCGCACAACACCATCACTGGCATTTAGGTCTGTATCTATCTATTGGTGCAAGCATGAGTCATAACTTGGCCATGGACTCTTTATAGAGTACCTCCTTCACAGTAAGAAGTATATTAGTCAGGGCTCTTTTCATTGCAAAGGACAGAAGCTAAACTCCAAAGTCTAAAATGGAGAAAGAAATCCATGGGCTAGATAACCAAAAAGTGCATTAGTAAAACTTCAGGAATGGCTGGATCCAGGGACTCAGATGATATAATCCAGGATATGTCCTTCTCCATCTCCTGCTTTCCTTTGTGTTAGTTTCAATAGTTAGCTTAGAGTTGGCTTAAATAGTTCAATCTACATGGTGATAAGATGACCATTAACATCCCTAGGCTTACTTACTTACTTACTATTTCCTCTTCTAGTGGAAACAGAGTCCGCAGTAAATTCCAGAATCCAGTTTTTATTGTCTGGTTTGGCCTTAGAATCTTTCCTGAACCAGTCATTGTGTCCAGAGTGGTACTCTGATTGGCTACACTTACATCACGTTCGACAAGCTCTAGCCAATCACATGGATTAAGAAATAGAAAAGAAGCGGTTCGCTATGGAAATTTGGTGTACTATTATCAGAAGATCTGGTTGGGGGAAAGGCAAAACCAAAAGATACCCACGACAATGAGTGATGAACTAATATTCTATCAGGTAGAGTCTCTCTGGCCTGGTTTTGGGCAGAGCTGAGCCTGCAGGTGGCCAATGACCACTAATGTTTGGGCGTTGTTAGAATAAACAGGGACAAATACAGTTATGGTGTGGTAAAGTGTAACAGCAGGTCTTATATTTGTTTAATGTTAGAGTTTCTACCAAATGCTTTTCTCAGAGTTTATATTATTAAATATTATTTAATTAAATGAGCTACATAAGAAGAAGAAGTACATCTCCATTACAGGGATGCCAAAACTGAGGCTCTGAAGCTTAAACAAAAGGCCCTCTTAGTAACAGGTGTCTGGTTAAAGCATAAATCCAACCTCCAAATTCATCGCTTATTTTACTCCACCACAATTGCATCTGGGGAAAATATATTTCCAAGTGTTGAGGTTTGGGCTCTTTCTGTGTGACGTGCTAGGGATGATCATCTAATGAGACAATATCCTTGAAGGGATAGTTCAAGGATCAACCTCACTGATCCAGACAACCACATGTATGTGTATGTATGATGGTAAGCCCGTGCTTAAAATCTGATAAAAACAAAAATAAAAATAATGGGACTATCTTATGAGTTCTTAACTGTTAATATTTTTTATGTCTGTGTGCATTTATAAGTTACCTAGGAAAATACTTACTTGATAAAAACACTGAACACTCATGCAATGACTGAGAGAAAAAAATCAAGCATTTATAAAAAGTAGCTTTGAGGGAAATGGGAGTTTTAAATTCATCTAATTAATTTTTAATGCAAATAGCCAACACAGTAGATGGTATGTTTATATTGGTAATGGGATGTCAGGCAAAAATGTAACTCTGTGCATATTTAAGACACGCTGGTTTCTGTGGCTTATTAAGGCAGCTATGTCACCGTGCTCATGTATCCGTAGAGAAGCGTTTCAAATACTTTCCACAACTGGAGAAGAGTTTCAGAGAGTCATAGTTAATCTATCAAGAAGAGAGCTTCTTGAGAGAGCCTAGCCTGCACCAAGCTGGCATCTATTCCAAGAACAGAGATAATACCATATACGGTTCTATCTTCCTACTAGGAAGGGGCAGTGAGCACATCTATTAGTCAGGGAGGTGTTTATACTTCGCTTGGCAACTCCAATAATGCAGTTACTTGAACTAAGCTCTCCTCCTTTTACTATAGTCATGAGTGTTTAATATTGCATTTGAAATTCTACAACTACATTGAAATTTTTACAATCTACTGTAACCCAGCAGGTACCTAAATTTAATGACGACTTTCACATTCAAATACTACTAAAGCTAGAGAACATTATTTAAATTATTGAGTCTTCTTGATCATACAACAGTTGAAGCCTCACTAATGAATGAGTTCATTTTTCTTCTTTGGACTTTAGCCCCTGTCAAACAAGGGGCTTAAGATGTTAGAATTTTCTAGAACAGACCTCCTCATAGGGTTGTTCTTCAACATTCAAATTAGATTCTTATTGAGGCAAACTGTTCACTTAGGTACCATAAAGCACCTCCAGGCCCTCTCTACCCACAATGCTTCTGCTCTGAATTCTGCACTTAGTATGGGTATTTTGAGTGGCTGTGCCTTCACAATGATATACGTACGGTCTTCCCCTTGGTATCACGGGGGATTGGTTCCAGGATACCAACATCTGAGGATGCTCAGGTCCCTTATATAAAATGGCACGGTACAGTCAGCCCTCTATAGCCACAGATGAGGAATCCGGGGATAGGAGGATCTCAGTAAATGCCACACTCCTCACTTTATACAGTGACAAGGTTTTCAGGCACAGTGAAGATCATTTCTGGTTTCCTTTTTGGTAGAGAACATTTCTGCGTGACAACTGCCACCCTTGGGCTATGCTTTTCCGTAAGCTGAGACCTTATATATAATAGGCGTAAGCTCTTACCTATGTCACCTAACTTTTCAGGGCTCTGGAATAAAAACGTGAAAACTCCACCCACCCACCTACTCCCCCCCCCACCCCGCAAAAAAAACCTGTTGTTTGCTATCCAATTCCTGAAATTTCAGCCTTGGCTTAAATCATGATGGATAGTTTTCAACATAACTGCCAACCTTGACTGGTAATGAAAGATGGGTTCTAAGACTAAATCCAGGTTCAGCAAGAACCAGTGCTGTTGGGAGGACACTGAAGCCCTCTGTAATACGAGTACCCCAGGAGGAAAACTCTTCTGAACTGTTGACAGTCATTTGCACCTTAGTGGGGATGAAACTCTTAAGAGTATATAGAAACCGGGAGGAGAGGGAATCAACAGACGATGCGCTCCCAGACACTGGGAGGAAGAGTGACCGGGGTGCAGCAGAGAGGGAGGTCAGAGATCCACACAGCTGTGGCTATAACAAAATAAAGCAACAGGGGCTTCCCTGGTGGCGCAGTGGTTGAGAGTCCGCCTGCCAATGCAGAGGACACGGGTTCGTGCCCTGGTCCAGGAAGATCCCATATGCCACGGAGCGGCTGGGCCCGTGAGCCATGGCCGCTGAGCCTGCGCATCCGGAGCCTGTGCTCCGCAATGGGAGAGGCCACAACAGTGAGAGGCCCGCGTACCACAAAAAAATAAATAAATAAAAAATAAATAAAGCAACGTGTTAGCAGAACAGAATTGTTAAAGGGTATTTCAAGATTGGACTTGAGGTTATTAAGGCACAATGACTGTCCATTCTTGCTGGCTCCAGCACTTATTACAGTGTTTGGGATATAGTGACAGCTCAATGAATATTGGTGTTTTCAATGAATTTTTTTGAATGAATGAATATCTGTTTTTTTTAACAATTAAGAAAAGGCTCTTTCAACTGACAAGAGACAATTCCCCTGTCAGTGATTTTAGGAATGTACTCCTTTTATTTTTTTTATGATTATTATTATCATATTCTTACTATCATTGTCATCATCATCATGAACTAGAATACTACTGCATCTCACCACTTAGTCCCATGCCAATAAGGGAGCTGAGTAAGCTCGCATCTATGCTTACGTCCCTACAACTGATGAGTTACCAAATTAGCTATTTATTACCTTATAAAGGAATGTACTCCTTTGAATCAAAAGGTATGGAAGAGAGAACACTAGTTTCATGCTCTCCCTTGATTGAGAGCTCAGGGTCCAAAGAAACCTTACCTTGCTTGAACAAGAAGAACAGATGCAGATGGCCTAAGGGGTAGAAGGTGAAAATTTCAGCAACTGGAGCTCACCTTAGAACATTTTCTCATTGCACCCAACTTTAAAAGAAAGCTTCCAATCACCCCCCACCCTTACAGAACACCCTACCACACAGAGACATACACATGCGTACACCAGTCTTTGGTTGTCTCCCCTTGAAATCGTTTTACGGTTAACAAAGAGATAATCTATGCTAGGAACCTGAGGCTAAAACAGATGAGGCGAAATACCTCTTCGTTCCCTGAACCCAAGCCCAGTGTTATTCCCTGAGCAAATAATGAAACTAGAAATACTGCTCAGATGTATAATCCCAGTCTACCTAGGTCCCTGTATATTTCATAATAGCAATAATGTTGGAGATGCTTGAAAAGAGAATATTTAAATGGAACTAGAGTGCAGGGCCCTTAATTTAAGGAGTGTAGTAGGAGGTCAATGGGAATTTCAAACCATCTACCATGTTTTATCTTCTTTTCACGTTGTTGCTTCCCTCTGCTCAGTGACTGGGTCAGGGTTCTTCCATCACCTGGTAACATGTTAAATTCCCTTTCATCCTGAGTATTCTGCATTCTCCATTTGAGGTTATGGCATTATTAATCGGAGCCAGAATTCGTTACGTACCTTCCCCTCATTTGCTATGTGGTCCTTATCTATTAATACTAGACTCTGGGAGGATATAAGAAGATCCTAGATCTCCACGGTACTGAGATGTGGGTATCCATTTGAGGACTTCTCCAGCACTAAGGGGTGCATACCATGTACCAGCAGATGTCAAGAACCAGCAATAAGGACATAAAGCCAGTGGCAAGCCCACCGAGATAAAATCCTCTAACTGGTTGTAAATGTAACATAAGCATATTTTCCCTTCTCACCTCTGTAGATCAGAAGTCAGTAAACTTTTCCTGTAAAGGACCAGGAAGTAAGTATTTTAGATTTGGGGCTCATACAATCTCTGTCACAGCTCTGCTGTTGCAGCAGAAAGCTACTTAGACAATCCATAAACAAATGGACATGGTTGGATTTGACCCACAAGCCATAGTTTGGCGACGCTTACTCTAGATGATGATGATAATAAATAATATTTTTTAAGACCAGGTGACTTCTTTATTATACAGCATTCCCTAATATTTTATTTTTCTGATATATTGTTTTTTTGACGTATAGTTGATGTAGGATATTATATAAGTACAATATATATTATACAATATAATTGAGGTATAGTTGATGTACAATATTATATAAGCTTCAGGTGTACAAAATAGTGATCCACAATTTTTAAAGGTTATATTCCATTTATTGTTTTTATAAAATATTGGCTATATTCCCTTTTACTATATATCCTTGTAGCTTACTATAATAAATAATAGTGCTATATACCAGGTACATTATTTTACTTAACTTTCTCAGCAATTCTATGAAGGGGATACTATTATTTTTTATTCCCATTTACAGATGTAAAATTTAAATCTTATACAGTTTAAAGGAAGGTTCTTCCTATCATATAGCTGGAAATCAACATCGCCGGTATTTGAATCTGAGATTTGCTAACTCAGAGGCTGCTTTGATCCTTTTTAAGGGGTAAGACTTGATGTGCTGATGGGCAGGGAGGTGCTAGCTTGGAAGGAATGGGAAAGATGTTAGAAGATGGAAAGAGAATTTAACTGTTAACCTTTGGTTGATGTTTATTCTTCTGAGTTAGACTTGAGATGTATCGTCAAGACTTTGACACTGGGCAATCAGGCTCACTCTGAGATTCTGTAAGCTGATAAACTGGCCTCTTCTCTAAATCACCGTGTTATCTTATTACCTAGAGAGGCCGTGACTTTGAACAGCAGCCCCGCTAGAGGTAACAAGTAACACTTCATAACTAAATAGTGCTTTATACTATACAGACTCATTTGATTCTCATGGTGACCAATCCCTGTGCTTTGCTCTCATTCTATCTCTATCTGGAAAGCCTTTCTTCCAAATCATCCTCCTTCAAGGTCTTGTTTAAATGCTTCTGCTTCCATGAAGCCTTCCCCAGTGACGCCAGCCAGAATTAATGTTTCTTTTCCTTGTGTCTGGATCACTCTGCACCCTTATCACCTAGAAGCCGTGATATGTTTTATTGTAAACACGTATAGACTGGTCTTCCCTCTTATACTGGTCCATAAGTTCCATGAGGGCAGGAAGCATGCCTTGTTCCTTCTTTCGTGCCCACAGAATTTGACATGGTTTAGGGGACACTAAATATGTGCTTAATTGACTTAAATTTAATGATCTTCATAACAACCTTGGAATTAAGCTGAACAAATGCTGTCCTCTTTTGCAGGTAAGGAACCTGAGGATGACAGAAAGAATTATTTGTCTTGGGAGAAGGTGTTTGCTAGAATCTTCACATAGTCTCTACTACATGGCTTCTCATTGCAATGAAACTGCTCTGGGGTTTTCAAGTTCCTGGTGGTAATGGGCTTCCAATGGCTCTAATTATATATACAGAAATTATAAAAGTTAAATTTGAGCACGTGTGACCTTTGAAAAATGATTGCTTACGACACTTCTCGTAGCAACAAGCATTATCTTTGCACAACAATATCACCCGAGATATTGTTGGGAACAGTGATCAATTCATAAATTCGCTCAAGAGATGCTTAAACTCTCTTCAAATTTACTGCAAATTTGTAAGCACAAAACCTCTTTTTCTTATTGAGGGAAAATTTACGTATAATAAAAAGTACAGATTTTCAGCTCCATGAGTTTGGCAATTGTACATACTCTTTGTAAATACATAACTTTTTGTAAGTTTAAATGTGTGTTTGTGTGCAAGAGATTATAGGACATATTTGAGACAGAAAGGAACATGGACAGGCACAAAGAGATAGACCTGGGGCTTCCCTGGTGGCGCAGTGGTTGAGAGTCCGCCTGCCGATGCAGGGGACGCAGGTTCGTGCCCCAGTCCGGGAAGATCCCACATGCCGCGGAGCGGCTGGGCCCGTGAGCCATGGCCGCTGAGCCTGCGCGTCCGGAGCCTGTTGCTCCGCAACGGCAGAGGCCACAGCAGTGAGAGGCCTGCGTACCGCAAAAAAAAAAAAAAAAAAAAAAAAAGAAAGAAATAGACCTGTAGAGACGGCATAAAGATAGATGTGTGAAAAGGACCGGAATTGCTCGCCAATTCTGACAGGGTAAGTGGTCAAAGAAATAACAAAATAAGTGCCAAACCACCTAAATAGATTTCTTAGAAAAAGAGATTAAGGATTGCTGAGTGATCCCGAGATGTGTGGGCAGAAAGGAAAAGCTGAAGTTTCTGAGATCAAAAGCAAGTTTCTTTCTTTGACAACCTCGTACACATACACAAAGATAAAACCATTCTTATCAAAGAAAAAGCAAACTATTGACAGATGCATTCCTGAAAAATAAACGGTCAGAAGGAAAAAAAAAAAGTCAAAATGGCCTCGGGGCAAGTTTTATATCCCAGAGGCTAAATAATATCTGCCCAGATTGACAAGGAGATATGGTGAGAGGCAGGACCTCAAGACTGAATTTGCTGTCTAACACAGGTACTGATGGGGTATGGAGGTTTTATGTTCTTTACTCCAAACTCTTAGTTTTTTAAACACACAGCAGCAAAAACAACAAACTTTAAGTTTTTAATTCAACCGAACAAGAGTAAATCATGTTTCCATATTTCATATCCCTAATAACCAGACTGAGTTACTAAGAAGTCAGTTTTAAGGAATATTCCAGGAACTCTGGCTACAGATTATATTATAGGATCTGAAAGTGTTTTATGACTCAGGACTTTCTTATCTGATCTGGATGGTAAACTCCCTAGGTGGGCACAAGGCTTCTAATAACCGAGATAGTCCTATATACAACTCTCTCAATGAAACTGTTTTATCAAACCAGTAGTGTCTAGAACTTCATTACCGAACTGGATTCTATTTCTGAGGTCTTTAAACAGAATGCCATTTAACCAAAGAAAAGCTATAAGTCAAACTGATATACTCTCTCCACAGCTGTTTCTAATTTGTGGATACTCCTGTTGTACAAGCCTCTGGACTTAGACTGCCTGGGTTTGGATCCTGATTCTACCACTTCATTGGCTGTGTGACCTTGGGTAAGTTACTTAACCTCTCTGTGCCAATTTGCTCATCTGCAAAGAGGGGGAAATAGTACCTGTTTCATAAAGATACTGTGAGGATTAAATGAATAATATCCATCCATTTATTTAACAAATACCATCGGCCCTTTGTATCTGAGTGTTCCGCATCCAAGGATTCAACCAATCACAGATGAAAAAAATATATTTTTTAATTCCAGAAAGTTCCAAAAAGCAAGCTTTGAATTTGCTGTGCACTGAGAACTATTTATATAGCATTTACATAGTATTAGGTATTATAAATAATCTAGAGACGGTTTAAAGTGTACAGGAGGATGTGCATAGGTTACATGCAAATATTAGGCCTTTTATATAAGGTACTTGAGCAACCATGGATTTGGGTAGCCACGGGGGTCCTGGAACCAATCCCCCCACAGATACCAAGGGACCACAGTTGCATTTCTTGAGTGTCAAGCATGTGCCAGGCGATGGGTTAAGTTCTGGGGGAAACTGCAATGAACAAAATAGGCAAAAGTACCTGCCCTCATGAAGGTTACATTCCCACCAGAGAGGCAGACCATAAACAAGGACATACACAATGTCAGACGGTGGTAAGTGCTATAAGAGAAAAGAAAAACAGAGTAAAGGAAATAGGAGTTGGGGGCTGCTCTTTAGTGCCCAGGGACAGCCTCGCTGAGGGGACATTTGACGCTAAGAATAATATCTGACGCATAAGTAAGCGTTTAATAAGTGTTAGTGTCGTCCTAATTATCACTATTAATTAGAACCGTACTTAACCAGATTCGCTATGACAAACTCCCCAGGGAAGTGAAAAAGGTTAAATTTCTGCCAGGGAGATTATAAATGGTACAAAATAAAACACCAAGGGTCACTTTTGCTTTGGCAACCTATAGGCTGTCCTCTCTCCTCCTCCCATCCCATCCCTGCCCTCTCCCCTGCATCCTTGACATCTATGCATAAATATCATCTTCCCACGTGCTCCTGCCTGGAGGTATGTTGTACACTAGTACAGCACCTTATATTTTTTCTTCCTAGCATTTAAGTCGCATATCATCAGTGTCTCATGTTGTTTATTCTTATTGTTTTAAGTCTGTCTCCCCACTAGACTGTACTCTCCATGCGGGCAGGGACAGTGTCTGCCTTATTAACTTCTAACCCCAACTCCCTTCATAACTGACCTAGTTAATGGATGAGTGTGTGGTTAGAGGTCTCTACCCAACTGTGCCTGTGATTAGGCAAATGACGGGCAGCATACCTGCGTCTTTGGCATCTGTATCATGTACCTCTTCTTGCACTTTCATTCAACACAAGTTTGAACTTCCCATCATTTTAATTGTAAACAAAGTTCGAAGCTCATCTGCAAGACAGTCTTTAAAGAAACAGACAATAACTGTGCAGAGTAAAGAACCAAGCTTACTATTCTAGAAAAACAAAAAGTCCCCCAAGTGGACTTCTCTGGTGGCACAGTGGTTAAGAATCGGCCTGCCAATGCAGGGGATACAGGTTCAAGCCCTTGTCCGGGAAGATCCCACATGCTGCGGGGCAGCTAAGCCCGTGCGCCACAACTACTGAGCCTGAGCTCTAGAGCCCACAAGCCACAACTACTGAGCCCGCGTGCCACATCTACTGAAGCCCACGTGCCTAGAGCCAGTGCTCTGCAATGAAGAGTGGCCCCTGCTCACCGCAACTAGAGAAAGCCTGTGCGCTGCAACAAAAGACCCAATGCAGTCAAAAATAAATAAATAAAATAAATAAATTTATTTTTTAAAAAAAGTCCCCCGAGGAGTAACGGTAGTCTCATTTATGTAGTCTGGTATTTAGGTCATCTTGGCACGATCTCATTTGTCGTCGTTATTCTGAAACAGCCGTAAGCATCTTGACAAGGCAAATCATCACAAACTCTTAATTCATGACCTATGGAGGAAGATCAACATACCCAGCTTTTAAGTAATTACCCATAAGATACACAGAGATAGTAAATGTGTGAGTGTGCACACGCAGGACGGGGCTCAGGCCTAAAAATCAAAGCCGATCTGAATTGGTCAGATCAAAACTGACCAATTCTCGTGTGTTTTGAGGGGCAAAACTTGTGTGTTTTGATTTTTCTCTACAAAGCAGGATTGCTAGGGAGCAATAATAACCATATCGTTACCTCCTAGGGTATCACAACACACACATCACAGAAGTGATTAGAAGAGGCAAGCCAAGGCCAAACAGGACAGAGGTAGGGAACGATTTTCAGAACATGGTCTGACTCACCCAGAGCAGCAGTGAAACGATTTAGCAGGACCAGGAAATGCGCGAAATGTAGTACAGCTAGGGGCTATCTGTCTGGTTTATAGATTATCCACTCCCTTTGCCTTTTTCCCCCCTCGGCCTACATTTTCTAAATGTAAGCCTTGATCGTTCTCCATCAGTAGATAATAAACAGCAAGTAGAAGTAAACTGTGATCTTCAGTTGCCAACCGTTACTCCAAGCAAAAGATGGAATGTCTTTAGCATAGCTCTTGGTTAATTTATTTAACTAGACACAGGTTTCACTTTTCCAAGCTATTTTTGCTTTACTCCTGGGCCCACCCTCTACTACAATAGATTTGCAAGAACAGATTGTCAGAAGCTTTCTCCTTGTCCATTTCTACAATAGGGCTTCCCAGAGGTGAAAGAGAGTTGCTGGGGGAAGGCTAGCATGAGTCTGCACGAGGCCTGGGCCATCCTAAGGAAGAAAGCGGCATCCCAAGGGTGAAAGGTTGAAGGGGAAGGTAAAGAAAATGGCCAGGTTCAGAAACTGACTCACACTGAGAAATGAGCCGGAGGGAACGTCACTGGCTTTATCTGAAGCAGAGGCCACGTCCAAGGGACAGGTTGATACCAGGGAGGAGAGTGGACTGTTAACGGTTTGGTCATGGTTTCTTTATACAAAGCAAATGAGAATCCCAGAGTGAGCTGCCATATCAAAAGAGGAAGCCCCCTGGAGAGGAGCCAGCAGGGAAGTTGTGGGGTGAAGGGCTGGGGGTAGGTGAGGGGCGGGCAGGGAAGGAATCGAGTCATTGGCCATGTTTGTAGAGTGAGCTGAGACGGCTGTCCCCGCAGTGCCACAGGGGACCCAGCCATGACATGATTGATTTCACACCCCAGGAAGGAGCATTTACAAAGAAGCCTGGCTGGTTGTGAAATATGAGGCCATGGTGTGGGCGACTGTATATCTCTGGCTATTTTTTTCTGTAAGGCAATTACATTAAGTACTTAACATCAATCCAGAGAGGAAAAATGAGGGCACTGTGCTTTGGGCGGCAAGGTTGAGGAAGGGGGTCTAAACTGTCTCCCTGCCATAAACAAACATGCACATACAGAAAATGAACCCTCTCAGATGCTGACTTCTGACGACAGGGGCAAGGGAACACACCAAGACCCAAGAGCATGAGGGAATATTAGTGGTGTCAACAACTGCATGTGACAAACGCTGAAGGGGAGTGAAACGTGCCAAGTGTTAATGGATCTGCTGGAAGTGGAGAAAACTGGGCACCTGCCGTGCGCCGCCTGACCTGTCTCTCCCCACCTGAGCTGTGGCCAAGCGAGCTGTCTCTCTCTTTTCTTCTTTCCTGTTGAGCCAAAATAAAGGTTGCTCTTAAATGTTTTTCAGAACCTGGCCTGACCCCAGAGCCATCAACTGATGTGTCAAGGCCTGCTGGGTATCCGATGCCAGGGAAGAAATGCCACTTGCAGGTGCAAATGCCCCAGGGGCATCCTGAGCGCTCACTCCAATCGTTCCTCAGGCTGGCAGCGTCCCATCACAGAGGGACAGCCCAGCAGCCATACAAACGGGAGTCCCCAGGACATTTTACGGAACGTGTGCAAAGGGCGGATGTCACGTGAAGGAAATACACAAACACCCCAAACTGCCAGGGCTATTAGCTCACCTGGAAGCAAGAGACACTGCCTCAGCTCTAGGAAGCCCTCAATACATACCCTGTACTTGTAAAACTAATTAAGTAATTATGCCCTTCAAGAAACACCAAACAATGGAGGAGACCAGGCAAACAGGGCATCGCTAAAAAAAAACTATACAGAAAAATACATTCACTTCAAAAGGGTCCAAGGAAGGAGCATAATGACACAGAATAATCCCTTTGTATTTTTCTAACTTTTTAAATAGACATTTTCAAAACTAAAGTATAGAGAATAATACAATGAACCCCCCATGTACCCATCACTCAGCTTCAAACAATATCAGGCTATGTCCTTCTTTTTTTTTTTTTTTTTTTTTTTTTTTTTGCGGTACACGGGCCTCTCACCGTTGTGGCCTCTCCCGTTGCAGAGCACAGGCTCCGGACACGCAGGCTCAGCGGCCATGGCCCACGGGCCCAGCCGCTCCGCAGCAGGTGGGATCCTCCCGGACCGGGACACGAACCGGCGTCCTCTGCACCGGCAGGCGGACTCCCAACCACTGCGCCACCAGGGAAGCCCTGTCCTTCTTATTTTATCTGGTCCCATCCCTCTTTTTTCCTGGAGTATTTTAAGAAAACTCCCAGACCTTTTGCTATTTTACCCAGAAATATTTCAGAATGTATATGTAAGAGATCCTTGCATTGGCATTTTTTACAGAAATTTCTATCTCAAGTATTGAGAATTTAAAGAGAAAAATTATTGCCTGGGGAGGCAATAACTGAGAATTTGGAGCATTCTTTCTGCCTACCTGCTCTACCCTGAAGCCTTTCAAAGTCTTGGGTAGGCATGTGTTGCAAAGCACTTTAATGTGTGGCTTCCTTACCATACAGTGTTTTCTTTTGCCTGGAAACTACCCCAGAACCCAAGATGGACCCCTAGTGGTGATGTCTGCCCAGCTGGCCTGATTTCAAGGGTAGAGACTCTGGGCCAGGGTGGGCCAATGAGATCCTCTCTGCTGGGGATATGAGCTTGGAAGCAGAAAAACACAATCAGGCAAAACTGAAAGAGAAAGTCTCCTCAATTCTGCTGCTGAGAGCCAGGAAGCTGCCCCTCCCAAACCTTGGGAAGGTTCTTGGCCTTCCCAAAGCTTGGGATGGGCTAAAATTTGGTTAGATTCCTTGAAACACTCATAATCTTTCTAATAAATCCTGTTTTTGTGTGTTAGCTAACCAGAACATGACTTTAACTGTTGCAGCCAAAAGAACTTTACTAAAGCTCTCTCCAGAAGGATCCCATGGCCTAGACATGCCAGCAGCACAAAACTAATATAGTGATGAGAACGTTATGAAACAGACCCTGGATGTCATGTTCACTGCTGTCTCCCCAACACCTAGCATAGCGCTCAACATAGAGCGGAGGTTCAACCTATTTGTTGACTAAACGGAATATTAACCTTCCCAGTAGAGAAGATCGTGGAATCATGGAGCAAGTCTCAGCATCTTACTAGAAACATGGGTTTGGCTCTGACTCTGCCACTTTCTTTCTATGCGAGTGAGTCACTTAACCTCTTTGGACCTCAGTTTCCTCATCTGTAAATTGGGGATAATAAACTCAGCCAGCCTTACAGAAAGGCTCAAGTGAGGTCATGCTATATGAAAGTGCTTTGTAAACTAAATTGTTTGCAAATGAAAGCTGTTATTATCTTTTCCAGCTGGGGATTCCATTCTGCCTATCTCAGCCTTTTGGCCGGAGAAGCCTTTAGGGCAAAAGTGGATGATGAACTGCATTCTTCATAATTTTTTTTTCCCTGTTCCCATTCTAGGCACTTCTTTTTAGCTTGGTGTCTACTTGGAGGACTCTGTTTTCTAGATTAAACTATGAGAAACCTAAGAATTCTGCCTAAGAGTCTGTCTTTTTTCTAAAACCTATTGTTTCTTCATTCACCCCATTAGGTACTCAACTCTTGACCACATTGACTGGTCCACATGTCCCTTTGATGATCCGTGGTATAGAGGTGGTGGCTTGATCCATTTCTATCACCCCCTTGGAAGACTCCTCACTCATCTTACTGGGAGGAGGTCCATTTGAAAAGACAGGGAGGCAGAGGACCAGGAGAAATAAGTAACTGTCAGTCTCAAGGCTTCCTGACTCAGCTCTTCTGACGGAGAGGCCACGAGGTTGGTAAGAAGCAGGTGGGCTGTCTTAGTGCCGAGTCACGAAACGGCTTGAACTTTCCCATTACCTGAACAGCCCAGCACTTAGGGAACATTGCTGCATTGTTCTGTGCCCTCAGGTTCCCAGTGGCAGGCCAACCCCGGGCCGTGCCAGAAAGCACATAGCTGTGATGCTGCATCTGCCCCTACCGTTGTTCATTTAATTGAATCCACTGGGACACCATCTCATAATGCTGCTACCCAAGGAAGCAGGAGTGGGGCTGCGAGGGAAGGGGATTACATCATCATTATTGTGGTTATTCACTTATCAGATGATTATTAATTATACTTCAATTAAAGGCTTGCACTCTTTACAAGCATGAGCTCATCAGCCCTCACAATGCCCAAAGGAGGTCAAGAACCAGGAGAGGGCTGATTTGCTCATGAATGCAGCTGGCTTGAGTTTCAGAGATCCGGTGATCTTTTTTTTTTTTTTCTTTTTCTCTATGTCTAACTCCTGGCCACCTCCCTTTGGGGCCCCCAATTTCCGCAATGCATAGTGGATAGACATGTTGCCCGCACCGCCACTGGACACTAAAAGGAGCAAGGATGGAATTTTCCTTTCACAACCTTTGCATGGGTTTAAAAAAAAAAAAAGAAGAAGAAAGTGTTGACAACCGGATGCTCCAATGTAGCCCGCGCGCCCTCAAGATGAATGCGTCCAGGGAGGTGACTTCACAGTTGAGTGGACCCCTGAATTTCAGTGAAGCCGGGGCAGTTTGGGGTTGGGGGGTCTTGGCAGCGAGTCAGGTGGGGTCGGCCTTTGGTCATCAGAAAGTCATTTTGTTACTGAGGTCAAAGGACAAAGCTGCAGAGTGGAGGGACAATAAATGGTGAGCAAGAGTCAGAGCCTTTCAGAAGCGGCAGTGCCACAGAGAGATGCTCAAAGCCCGGCAGCTGGATACAGGCCCCGCCCCGCTCCCGCCGCTGACACCCCCCCCTCCAACAGCATCCCTGGGGACCGCACCTCTTCCTCCCAAGGCGACCCACAGACGTGGAATACGCAACCAAACCACGAGCCACAGGAAAGGTTTCCCTTTAACACCAGGATCAAAACAACTGCAGGGTTTTTTTCGGGGGGGGGGTGTGTGTGGCAGGACTGTTTTTCTTTTTTTTTCTTTTTTTTTTTAAAGAAGAGGATGGAGTGGGGGGATGGAGTGGAATCTCTTAGCAGGTAGGGGTAGGTACCAAGTCGCTTAGTGGGCCAGATGCCCCATCCTGCAGCTGCCACCCCCAGCCTGGCAACAGAGTTAATAAGACCTGAAGGAAATGGAAAAGAGAGATGTAGAAACCTGAGGCCCCAAGTGCCTTATCTTGAAAGAGATCAGCCTTTTACTTAAAGGAAAGGTTTACCAATTAAAAGGTCCTTGAAAGAAGTAAATAACTAACCCCCAGTGAGTTGTCCTCCCTGGGTTGGGGGGCGGGGAGGTCCTGGGGCTTTGTCTACAAGGATATGGGCTTTGCAGAAGAAGTATTTTGAGTAAAAGGAGTAAGGGCTTTACCGTCCGCACTGCTCCTTCCTCTAGCCTTACCCAATGAGGCTTGTAGCGATCTAATCTGAAAGAGATAAAGCCCAATTTCCTCAGCTCTGGAGCTGATAAACACCAAGGCAATGACCAGCTCTGTTCACAGGGCAATAATTAAAGCTCTAGGGAATGCAGGCAGTATGGTGGTCAAAAGGACAAGGACAGAGTCATATTTCTCAATGCCACTCTGGGCAGCTGTGAGCACCTGTCCTCTTGTTGGAATTTAAGCCGGTGGAATGAGCATTACCGTCATCCATGGGTTCAGCTAGACCATATCAGCCCGTGAGCAAACCAGCTAGCATCTAAGTCATCAGTCACAAGCACCAACCATGCCACTAATTTAGCATTCCTTAGGGAGGCAAGATTCAGCAAAAATAAACACTTAACACATTTTCTTACTGGTCAAGGAAGGGTCTAAAATTCCAGAAATTGTATAATCCCACATTGAGGTATGGTGACTTCTTTATTGAAAAAACACACACGGCAAGATATTATCTGACATTGTTGAGGTCTGCAGAACAAGTTCTGTTCTTTGGAGTATTTGGAAACAGTACAATAATGTGTGTGTGTCATGAGACGTGGGGTCAGGGGAAGCCCAGCAAAAGGAAAGAATATGCGTGTCCACGTTCTCAACACACAGAGATTTCTCAAAGGTATAACCCTGTGAGAAGTGGGGAAAAATGGCGGAGGGGGGAGAGACGGGGACATCCCACCAGGAAGTCAGCCTAACTTCGTGTGTTCCCCTGAAAACATACATGCCAACAGGAAAGGGAACAGTTCTCCATGTGAATCAGATCTGATCCTGGCTGGGACAGAAAATGTGTCTGTGGTACCTGGTGGTTCTTTTCTGCATCAAGAGCACACGCTGTGAATGCCTTCCCAAGATGGAAGGAAAGACAGAGGCTGTGCTCTCTTCTCACTTCTTTTCTTTTCTGAAGCACTAGAACCTGTCTTTTAAATGAAATTTTTCTTGGGGCTCAATTCTATAAAACAGATAAATATGATATCTTACTAATATAAATTTATTTTGAACATTTATATTTTTAACACATATCAAAAGAACAGCAAGATAACTTGGACATACATAAATATTTGAAACTCAGTGTTATGCTTAGCTTTATATCAATTTCTGCATCCAAATTATTTATTTCAATTGTCTTTGGCCTTAGAAAATTTTTATGTATTTCAAAGTAATTAGAAAATTCGAACTCACACAGAGAGGTCGATGCGAATGCAAAGTACGGTTTTTTAACAACTCTCCTTTCAGACTATACCCTTCAAATGGACTCATCCAAAAACTTGGGCAAGAAGTTGAAGAGATTTTAGTTTCAAAATGTAATCACAGCCACATTTATCAAGGGCTTGCATGTCTTCTCACGAAATAAAAGTCAGCAACAAACTCCCCAACCTTAAAGTAAGCGCTAAAATAGCTCGCATAAAATACGACGCTTTGACATGTAGTGATAACGTGTGCCAAGGCTACGGGCCTCAGCCTTGATCCATATTCAATTAAGCTTTATAGTAATGATGCACAATTTGTACTTGAGCAGATCAGCAGTGGCCTAATTTTTTTCAAAAAAAGCCTGTGCCAACTACCAACTTTTCAAAACAATGACACACTTGCAAGAACTTCAAGTATATTCACAAAAAAGGTAAAAAGTTCCTACTGAAGAATTAACTTGATAGTCCAAATTAATGCATTGATCGCCCTTAATACATAGGGCGATCTATACTGTGGTATAGAATACATTTAAATGAATACTTTTAATTATAGTATTTTAAATAATTAAAATAGATTTAAAACATACATTTGAATCAAACATTTGTAGAACTCCTAAAGAGCCTTCCAACAAATCAGCATGTTCAATATGGGTGGAGTTTGGATTCTGGATGGGGAGAGATATATGACTGGTAAGGGAAAGAAGGAGTCAGATTCGGAAAGACATTCTCTATCATGTTAAAGAGCATGAACTAGATTCTGAGACTCATGAACAAGAGGGGGGTATAATCAGGTCTGTATTTTATTTCATTTATTATTATTTTTTAAATTTTTGGCTGCGTTGGGTCTTCGTTGTTGTGCGCAGGCTTTCTCGAGTTGTGGCGAGTGGGGGCTACTCTTCGTTGTGGTGCGCGGGCTTCTCATTGCGGTGGCTTCTCTTGTTGTGGAGCACGGGCTCTAGAGCGCAGGCTCAGTAGTTGTGGCGCACAGGCTTAGTTGCTCCGCGGCATGTGGGATCTTCCCAGACCAGGGCTCGAACCCGTGTTCCCTGCATTGGCAGGAGGATTCTTAACCACTGCACCACCAGGGAAGCCCCTCAGGTCTGTATTTTAGAGTGATCACACTGGCTACAGTGTGGAAAATGGATTTGGGTGGAGGCAAAGGGCAAGGCAAGGAGAGAGATGACTGACTAGAGGTGCTGTGGTCATCCAGGCAAGGGATGATGGTGGCTAGAACGAAAGTCATAGCGCTTCAGCAGGAAAGAACAGGGGTGTACATTTAAGAGTTATTCAGAAGGCAGAGTTGACAGGACCCAGTCATTTATTAGATGGAGGTTGTAGGATTGAGGGACAGAGGAGAAAGAATGATGCTAAATACTCTGGCACAGGCAGAGAAATGAATGGGGTATCCACCACTGGGGCAGGAAATGCAGTAGAAGCAGGTTGGGCTGGGTGCAGAGAAAAGAGATGCTGAGCTCAGACACGTTGAGTTTGAGATTCAAGTCAATAAGTAGTCATTGAGTCCCTGCAAACATGATACTAAACAGAGTCCTGCACACAAAGACGGATAGCAACAGACCTCTCCTTCAAGGAGCTTATATCAAATGTAAACAAGTAATCCGACTATAAGGCAGAGGGCGATCGATGCTTTAAGGAAGGGGCGTATCTTTGGAAGAATAAGAAAGAGTTCATAGGCCTTAAAAGATGAGTATGATTTGGTTTTTATGGAGATGGGAAAGAGAAAGACAATCCAGGCAGGGGTAACAACATGAGCCAGAGATGGAAGCAAAAAAAAAAAAAAAAAAAAAAGGATGTAACATTTTGGGGGGAACTAGAATAATTCAGTTTATTTGGCCTATGGTACAGAATAATGACTGGGGAGGCTGGAAAGGCAGACCAGGGCAGATCATCAGGGAAAGCCTAGACTGTCCTGCTTCATTGTGGGATCTGCTCCGTACGGGTGGAGAGCCAGTGAAAGGCTTTAACAGGGAAAAGCGTGAGGTCATGGGACCCTATCCCCTGAAGCACGGTTTGCTTCCTTCACTTCTAAGGTCAAGGACCCTGACCGCAGGGGCTGCTGGGAAAGTAATGTCATCTGTTCCCCCATCAATCTCCCCAGGGAAATGTCACTGTTAGGACAAAGGGGAATACCCCTGGCCACTGAAAAACCACTGCAGCAGGGCCATGTGGGTAAAGTCCTTCTGTCTGAGTCACTAATGCTGCTCTCTGACTTATTTTGGAATCTTTGGTTTGTGGTGTGGCGGTGGATTAATTGGCAGAAATTGCAGAAGTAGCTGTTACTCCATCTTGATTTGGGGAGTTTGTGCAGAGACTTAAGAGACTCTTACTTTGGGGTTTGTGTCACGTTCATATGTTTTAAAAAAGAAAAGATCCTGATGTAATGAGGTGAAGGTCACATCCTATGTCAGTAGTCCCAGGAATGCCTGAAGCGGTTTTGTCATCAGAACATTAAAAATTGAACTGTCCTCCCAATATAAAGCAGACTGTTGTTTGATAAATACTGTAAATGTAGAACATGGAAAAAGAAAAGAAAAAGTAAGAAATTCAGTGCAGGCAATTATGAATGTCATCACAGTTCTAACCACTGCCAATGGAAAAACCATGAGAAGTGAGTCTCAAAAGGCCAAGATTTTCCAAATGAAAGAAGTTTCTCCAAGCTTCTCATTTTGTTTATTTTCTGTCTGGCTACATCAGACTATGACATACCTGGCACGTATATCTGTGGTTAGTTTCACACACAAATACACATGCATGCACTGCATGTTAGGAAGGTAGCAAGAAAATCACGTGTAGAGTTCTATTTAGAAACTGTTCATTTAAAGGTACTTTAAATTTTTCAGGTGACAAAAGGTCCTACCCCATTTGCGATCCCTCCCAAAACATCTGGAAGCTTACATGGATTACTAACTAATCCTAAATTAGTAGTCCTAACTAAATGTATATAAATTGGAGAAGGAAACTGGGAAGAAGATTGGAAAGAGTTAACATCAGAGACACCCAATTAGAAATGGCCACTGTCAGGAGAGATGGCACGGAGAACTGGACGATCAGATGGTCTCTTTCAAGCGGAGCCAAGTAGGATGGAACAGGAGACAAGTTTTCCTATCAGACATTATGGGGGGAGTAAACACCAACGCCCCAAAAGTAACTAGGGACATTCAGAAGATCAATAAATTTCTTTTCTCCAACAAGTCCCAAATCATGAATCAAAGTTTATAACTTGATATGGAGGGATCAAAAGCATTCATTGCTGCAGAGTTCCAAAGTGTTGGAACAAAGATCAATGTTTTATGTCCAAAGACTTTTGACTCAAACACAAGATTTAGGTAAGCTAACCAGGTAAGTCGAAAGTTATGTGATTTAACCAACCCCTACCCTCTACCTCTGAACCCTCTTCCATTATTACCAGTCTGATGTGTACTGGCCTGAGGCGTTTCATTCAAGATCTTTTTCTAATATGTCTGCAAGATATATGTTTGCATATATATGACTGTATAGTTGTTTTATACTTTTTTACATAAATGTTATTATACTGTACATATTTTTCTATAATTTGATTTTTTTTCTTTTTTTTTGCTTATCAAACATCTTGGAGATTTTTCCTTACCAGTGTGCAGAGATTAACTTCAGTTTTTTTCTTGTATGATTTTTTTCTTTTTGTAACTTTTTGGGAAAAATTATAGATTCACAAGAAATTACCACCCCAGATTTTCAGGAGTATCTGGTCACCTTTCACCCAGCCTCCCTTAGTGGTCACATTTTAATTTGCATTTCGCCAGTTTTATATATACTCTTTTGTGTGTGTTTGCAGATTGTTCTGTGCAATTTCATTATATGTATAGCTTCACGTAAGCAGACTACATTTTTAAGACTTTGTATTCTTGTTCTAATATACTCCTGACAGTATATTTTTTGTGTAAGTTCCTGAAGAAAGTATTTTCAAAGTGGTTTTCTTTTAATGGTCTTAGAAATGTATCTTATTAAAAATTATTGGCTAGGGTGATTATAAAGATGAAAGATTTAGGATCTTAACCATGTCTTGTCCTTTTTAGATACTCTCTTGTTCTTCAATTGTTTATTATATATGCATAAGTGCATAGATAGAGAAGTAGATAGTTGGATGGTTAGATAGATCTGATTGGTCTTCCTCGCTAGACTAAAACCCCTTGGGAGGATGGGCTATAGTCTCAGAAGTCTGTTAAATTCACGTCTTTGTATGTCTAATGCATGCTTAACATGTGCCCAATAAATGCCTGATGGTTGGTTAGGCTGGTTAATTATCTGGTTACCCCACTCTACCAGAGTACCAGCTGAATGAGTCAAGCTGCATGTCTCCATGTAAAAGTCTGCTCCTGGAAAACTCAAAACAAACAAAACATTTGCTTATACCGCTCTCAGTGTAAGAAGCCTTAGCAAAATATTCTTGGAAACGTTATGAGAACACCTAGATACTACGGTGGTAACTTTTATAAAGACAGCTCAGAAGATAGGTAGCTAGATATTTCATTCCAAGTTCCATCCAAGACAGTGGCAGTTTCCTACAGGACTTCTAGCAAATGTGTCATGAATATTAATGAAGCAAAAGATCAGAAAATACCCGCTGCTTGTTAGCTATCCTGGGATCTTCCTGGGATGCATATGGCAAGGTTCAAGCAAGGCCACATTCATCTCACTTTTGCTCTTTTTCAGGACATCATTATTGTATTATATATTTTAATTTCACTGGGGTGAAGTCAGGCAGAAAAAGAAACCAAAATATTAGCTATTCAATTGATTGTAATTTTAAAGAACATTGCAATGATTATTTATTACCAAGGGAAAAAAACTGTAAATAGATAAGAACAGTGTGGCATAGAAAAGTTAAGCCTTTCTTTACCAACGTTATTCTTCCTTTGACGTAGAGCCTAAATCCTACTACCTTCTTGAAATCTCCTCTGAGCAAAATCCAATTCTTGTGGCATATTCAAGAATGTGGATGTTGCCATCAAAAATACCTGTCTGAACATAGGGATGCATGTATCTTTTTGACCTATAGTTTTGTCTGGATATATGCCCAGAATATACACAATGGAATACTACGCAGCAATAAAAAAGAATGAAATAATGCTCTTTGCCGCAACATGGATGGACTTAGAGATTATCACGTTAAGTGAAGTAAGTCGGAAAGAGAAAGACAAATACCATATGATATCACTTATATGTGGAATCTAAAATATGACACAAATGAACCTATCTATAAAACAGAAACAGACTCACAGACATAGAGAAAAAACTTGTGGTTGCCAAGGGGAAGGCAGAGTGGGGGAGGGATGGATTGGGACTTCCGGATTAGCAGATGCAAACTATTATATATAGAATGGATAAACAACAAGATCCTACTGGATAGCACAGGGAATTCAATGTCCTGTGATAAACAATAATGAAAAGGAATATAAAAAAAGAATGCATATATGTATAACTGAATCACTTTGCTCTACAGCAGAAACTAACACAACATTGTAAATCAACTACACGTCAATTAAAAAATAAAAAATACCTGTCTGAGTCAAATTCTACCTCTACCTCTATAGTTCTATGTCCTCGAACAAGTAATGGAACCTCTCTGAACCTCAGTTTCCTTATACATAAAAATGAATAATAAAATACCCTCTTTGCTTTAAGGAATAAAGCACTTAGCACAAGCTCTGACACATAGTAAGTATTCAATACATACTAGTCATTTATTACTAGTAGTACTTTATGCCACTATTTTCAGCCTGTTTAAAGTATATGATAGGACTTCCTTGTTGGCGCAGTGGTTAAGAATCCGCCTGCCAATGCAGGGCACACGGATTCGAGCCCTGGTCCGGGAAGATCCCACATGCCACAGAGCAACTAAGCCCGTGCGCCACAGCTACTGAGCCTGTGCTCTAGAGCCCACGAGCCACAACTACTGAAGCCCATGCGCCTAGAGCCCGTGCTCCGCAACGAGAGAAGCCACCTCCATGAGAAGCCCACGCACCACAACAAAGAGTAGCCCCTGCTCGCCGCAACTAGAGAAAGCCCGGACGCGGCAACGAAGGCTCAACGCAGCCAAAAATAAATAAATAAATTTATATAAAAAAATAAAGTATATGATAAACTGGAAACTCTCCATACCAAGGATTGCAAACAGTGACCCACAGGTCACATCATGTTTAGCCAGCAACAGGTTTTTCAACCAGCCTGGCATGGATTCTTTATTTCGTTCTCACTCCTTGTTACTTCTTGTTGCTTCACACGTTGCGTTACTTGCCTGGTCCTTCGAGACATTTGAGTTTGTGATTACTCATCGAAACTTTTGATTTTGTATCCTAAGAGTTCAAAAGAAGAGGAAGAAAGATTGGCCAAACTTCAATGGCTGTCATCAAGAAAGGGAACAGGGGAGAGAGTGGGCAGGAGATGATAAAACTTTTCTTCACTGATCAATGCTCCAGACATGAGAATTTCTGTCTATTCTACTCATGAAGCACTTAACCATAGACTGACTAGTATTATTATGTAGTTACTCATGTTTATTTCATCTTCCAAAGAAACCTGCCATCTTCTTGAGGACAAAAATCATGTCACATACATTTTTTAAAAAACCTCTCAGAACATCTAGCTCAGTTCCTTCTCATAGTAATATTTCAGTAAACACATTTTCAAAATAGCACTATATTACATTCATTGAGCACTTATGATATGCCAGGATGATACATGCTAAATGCTTTGAGGGCACTTATCCCATTTAATCTTTACATTAACCAAATGAGGCAGGCACTATTATTAGACCTGTTTGTTAGATGTGGAAACAATGTTACAAAGGTTATGAAACTTGCCCCAAATCACATAGCTGGTGAAAGGCAAAACCCAGACTGAAACCCTAGTCTGTCTGATCCCAGAGACCCTGCTTTTCACCACTTTTGGATATTGCTTCCCAAATTAAAAAAACAACAAACATTTCTTGATTAGATGCTGAATAGCTGGACATGAATGAACTCTTTTAAGCTCACTTGTAATATCTAGGTCACTTGGCAATAACTAGATGTTTACTATTGTGGATGTTGGGATCTGAGATTTACTCAGTCAGCAGAAAATTTTGCTAGGCATGTGCCCCAGAGGACAGATGAATGAGACAATGTCACCGAAACAAGTAATTATAAAACAATGCAATAGGGCTTTAATGACCGTTTTGGAAAATGCTAATGGAAACATAGGAGACAAACTTACTTTAAAATAGATCACCATATAAAATCAGCATTTTTAGGATTCCTTCTATTCGCCCAGCACCGTGCTAAGCAATTTATAAATATTTATTTGTTTAACTCTCACAACTATCCCCAAGAGGTAGGTTTCATTATCCGTATTTGCAAAGAAGTAAACTAAAGCCTGAAGTTGGTAAGTGGCTTGGCCAAGGTCACACAGCTAATAAGAGATGGAGCAGGGATTCAAGTTCAGGTCTGCAAGACACCCATGGTCCATGGTTTATCCCAGCTTCCCGTGCTGTCGTTAACTAGGTTTTCTTTTGGTTCTTTGCACTATCAGGAAACACCAAGGAAAGCATATAAACGTAAAGGAGGTATACATGTATGAAGGAGGTTTCAGATCTGTCTCTTTAAGGTACTTCAGCCAGCTGAGCGAACCAGCCGGGTCATGGGGCTGAGTCATTGTCTGACTTGGAGAATAGATTATTTCGATATTTTGCTTCTCCCTTTTTTTTTTCTCAGCTGGGGTTTGGGATCCCTATTGTTCTTTAGGCTGACACCAGGTTTCGTGCTTTGCTGATCTTTTTGAGCAGTTTCTTGTCTAGTCCCCCTATCTCTTTACATTGAATGTAAACATGGTCCTTTCAGTTTCTGTATTTTTTTCCCCTACCCTCTTATCACATCAAAAGGAGAGTCTTGACAGTTAGTTGTTTGAGTTGCCATTCTCACGATGAAGGTTTCAGATCAAAGCCAAAGCACTATGAATAACATTTATAACGTATTTTAGGCCAAGGGAAAAATCAAGCAAATGTGGAACATTGTCAGTGGACCCTCAGGAGACGCCTTGGGACTGCTCTCCAGCAGGATACGTTCTGGAGCCTGGCGTGTACGTCTGCCATATCTAACTGGGGGAATGCCAAAGGGGGCCCAGGACCCTGTCACCAAAAGAGAAAGAAAAGGGTTGTTACTGAGGGAGGACATTTTGGCAACGTGAAACCAGTGCCTTAAATAGAAGCCTACCTTTGGGCCCAGTAGGTTCATTTTGAGGAATCTATTCTAAAGAAACAAAGTTGTATATAGTGATTTACACATCGTTAATAGTGAAAAAGCAAACACACTTAACAGTTTGACAATGGAAATTGTGTCAGTGAATTATGATACAGCCATACAATGGAATGCTTCACTGAGAACTTCATGTTGTAGAAAAATATTTAATGACATAAAAAAAGTTTTCCATATATGTTAATCTTTTTATAATAAAACGTGTCAAGCATATACAAGATAGCGAGACTATTATAACAAACCTACTATCCAGTTTAACAATTAAGATCCAAACACAGTCCATGACTTACATTCAGTGGTAGGTCTCAAGTTTCTTTTAGTCTTTAGGTTCTACCTCCCTTTCTTTTCTCTTGCTGTTTCAATTATTTGTTGAAGAAACCAACAAATAATTGTTAGGTCCTACTGTACAGCACAGGGAACTATATTCAGTATCTTGTAATAACCTATAGTGGAAAAGAATCTGCAAAAGAATAGATATAGGCACATATACACATACATATATATGTATGTATAACTGAATCACTTTGCTGTATACCTGAAACACTGTAAATCAACTATACTTCAATAAAACATAATTTAGAAAAAGAAACCAGAGTGTTGTATAGAGTTTCTCCCTTCCTAGCTTCTGCTAATAACTTCCCTATGGTCCTTTAAACATGTTTCTCTGTGTCCTGTACTTCCTTGACTCGATGTTTGATTTTGGGCAAAAATACTTTATAAATTGTTACAGGCTCAATTGTGTCCTCCCCCCAAATTCATATGTTGAAGTCCTAATCCCTAGTTCCTCAGAATGTGACTGTATTTGGAGATGGGGGTCTTCAAAAATGTAATTAAGTTAAAATGAGGTCGTAAGGATGGGCCCTAATCCAATATGACTGTTGTAAAAGAAGAGAAATTTAGAGTCAGACTCAGCATACAGGGAAGACCATGTGAAGATATAGCAGAAAATGGCCATTGTAAACCAAGGAAAGAGATCTCAGAAGAAACCAACTCGACCAACACCTTGATCGTGGACTTGTAGTCTGCAGGACTGTGAGAAAATAAATTTCTGGTTTTTTTAAGCTACCCAGTCTGTGGCACTGTGTGCAACCCTAGAAAACTAATACACAGATGGTAGTGTGCTCTTTCATCAAAAGGCACATAACCCATTCTTGAGTAGGGAATTCTGTAGCGGAGAGAAGAACATATTACAAACAGCAATTACAAAAACAAAAAAGCACTACACACTAAGAATGCCTACCATTTCAGAACAAATTATTTGCCAGGCACTAGATTCATTATATTACTTGACCTCACAACAGCCCAGCAGGTAGGTATAATCGTTGCCATTTATAGATAACAAGACTAATTCAGAGAGATTCAGACACCAACCCCAGGACACACAGCTAGTTAAGTGGCAGAGACGGGTCTCACAGGCAGCTAACTTGGGTCATCTGCCTGCAAGTCCTGGGCCACTTCTGTGCCATGCATATGATCACAGAGAGTTTGGATGCCGTCAGCCTCAGCTGGGTGCCTGACCAAATTGCCAAGCTCAAACTGGAGAAGAAACCAGCCAAGGAAGAGAGAGTTCCCCCAGTGAGAAAAAAGGACCACTTCTCAGGGTACTGGGCATCTGAGGTCCTGACCCTGGTTTTCTTTCTGTTTTTTCTTTTTTTAATTTTATTTATGTATTTACTTTTGGCTGCTTTGGGTCTTTGTTGCTGCGCGTGGGCTTTCTCTAGGTGTGGTGAGCGGGGGCTGCTCTTGTTTGCCGTGCGCAGGCTTCTCACTGTGGTGGCTTCTCTTGTTGTGGAGCACGGGCTCTAGGCGTGAGGGCTTCAGTAGTTGTGGCATGCAGGCTCAGTAGTTGCGGCGCACGGGCTTAGTGACATGTGGGATCTTCCCGGACCAGGGCTCAAACCCGTGTCCCCTGCATTGGCAGGTGGATTCTTAACCACTGTGCCACCAGGGAAGTCCCCCAACCCTGGTTTTCATAGTTCATAGCTAGCAGCTCTCTGATGGTGGCTTCTATAATGACCGTGACCTTGATTCCTCCTGGACCGGCATGGAAAATCGCTCTGGTATCATCCTGCACAGACCTCCTGGCTCTTCCCTCACTCCCCTCAGCCCACTAACAACTCTAAACTTCACATGCACATTCATAGCTGTTTTGTTCTATTTTCATTGACTTTGGATCACATTTCAATTCAGAATTAAGAAGCAGTGAGTGTGCAGCAGTACAATGTTAAGGTTGAAAGTCCGGGCATTGGGAAAAAAACAGATCTGCGGTGGGGTCCTTGCTCCATCCCTTTGACCTGGGCCGTTTTAAGTGAGAGCCTTAGTTCCTCTAAGCCTCTGTTTCCTTGTCTTTAAAATAAAATTAATTATAATACCCACTTCACAGGGTGGCTTTGACAATTAAATCAGAAAATGCGTATAAAGCATACCTCTCAGGGCCTGAAACTTAATAAGGTAGCTTTGAAATGTTAGCCCTGAAAGAAAACAGGACGGTAGCAAGAAGTGATGGGTGTCTGGACTCCACAGTATTCCCTGTCTACACAGGGAATGAAATCCACCACGGAAAAGCAGATCTGGTGACTCCGGGTAACTTTGTCACTAGCAGTTCTTGACCAGAAAGTTCCAGGCACTCTTGCCTTCCCCACTTTGGCCCCCAAATCACATGGACTGCTTTTTCCACTGACTTTTTAGCTACCTTATCATTCAATCAGCTCTGGACAAATGGCATTGGCTTTGAAAGTTACAGTCTGCATACAGTTAACTAAATAGCAGTGAATCTATGAAAGCAAGCCGAGAGCCAGTTTCCTCTCGTTTTCTCCTGAAATTTCTGGCCACTCGCTTTGACCAGCAATGGGAAATTTCCAGTCTGTTAGCCTGTTAAGCTTTATCTTACTGTGGCAGTCTATATTGGTGTTATCTCTCCCACTTGCCTAGTGGGAAAAATGCATTACATTTGGGACCAGTCACGTGTGTCGATAGTACCTTTGTTGACGACACCCAGTGTGATGTAGTCAGGGCTGGTCTAATGTCTTTTTTTTCATTGCTGAACATCGGCTTCTTCATACCCTGCTTGCTGGCCTGGGCATCCTTGATCAATGCATGGTTTTGTCTTCCATCTTCTTCATGGTGGACTTCACGGTTGGAGAAGCATGTTGCTGACCTGGTGATGCAACACGTTTCTCTGAGTTGTACCTTGGCCCTGAAAGGTGTGGGGTCTTGGGCTGTGGGGCAGCATCTATATAATCTTCCTCTGGGTGTGGACACATTCAGGCTGGCCTTCTTGGCTTTCAAGGCCTTCACTCTGCTGTGGTGGGGTGGGAGGGGGAGGCTGGTATAGAGAAAGAGAAGCTGCACCTTCCTTTTTTCATTTTCTCTGCTTTTTGGTAAAAAAGAATCTGAAGTTATATGTTTGAAATAACCAATTCCAGAAAAGACACCCCACAAATGCCATTAAAACCAAGCATTTCTGAGACTCTTTGCTGTTTGTATCAATAGCTTGGGGAGTTCAAGTGAGATTTGGGAAGGTAGCCGGTGGATTTTCTCCCTGGGTCATTGTTTGTCTTTATTTCTGCTTCTTCTATTTTTTAACTACCCAAAGAGAGCAATTGATTTATATTTTGGTTGGTAGGTTTGAGGGCTGTCTTCCAAGTAAAATGTTACAATAAGAGTGACAGTCACAATGAAATAATATTTTACCCTATGAAAATAATTTGCAAGAAATTTGCATTAGGTTACGTGTTATATTTCACCAGAAATGTCCTACACAGCTTTTTTGGGGGGGGGGGGTGGGGAGTGATTAGCAGAGCATTGGAGGTTTTGAAGTTTGATTTACTTCTGTCAACAACAGTACTTCTGATGTACTCAGTCTTCCATCCAAGAATCCCCAAGCACATGGCATTGACTGCCCAGCAAAATAAAATAAATCTCTCATTCCCCCATTTGAGAAGCTACGTTAAGAAAAGTGAAGAAATTTCTCTGGTTACTCAGCCAGTTCAGTGAGACATAGCATGGATGAACTGAAAAAAAAAAAAATGTAGTTCCCAACTTTTGGTTCTCGGTAATGAAAAGTTAGCTTTTTAAACATTTTTATAAACTTCTGGAATTTTTGGAAATGCGGATTGTGATCCAAATTTTACTCTGTCTTGGTCAATATTAGTTAAGTTTCTATGATTACTCCTTTACTTGAGGTCACATTTTTTCCAGATACAGATTTATACATTGTACCTAATGCTACCCCAAGACCAAGAGTTCTGTTATCCTTGCTTAAGTCCTGGGTGTTGTTTTAAAACTCTTCATACAGGAAAAGAAAACAGAACCAATAGACAACATGAACAAATCTGTACCAAGTACTCCACTAGACATTTACAAACATGACTTCAGTGAATCCTCCTACCATCTATAAGGAAGCTACTTTGACCCTTATTATAGATAAAGAGATTGGGGCTCAGAGAAATTACATGATACCTTGCCCAAGAGAATACAACCAATAAGATGGTAGGAATTAGATTTTGACCCCAGCATTCTCTAACTCCAAAGTCTGTGCTGATTTTTTAAAAATTTATTTGGTAAGCCAAATTCCTCACTTCCACATTCTCCCAGAGAAGGGAACATGTAGACACAATGGACCGCTTATGTCTAAAGTTCAAGTAAATATATGAGCTCTCTGAGGAGTTGGCTCTTTTCATAGAGAATCCAGAAACAGACTGGAGCCCTTGCAGAAAACAATTTTGAATTCTCTGTCACATGCTGGATAAGGACTAGGTTTTGATAACTGTCTAGAAATGTGGAGAGCAAATAGTATTGTTTGGTTTAAAATTTGTTTCCTTCTCAAGCACTATCATAAGTGATATTATTTCCAAATTTCTATATATTATCATCACCTCAGCTGAAAGTAACCTGGTGAT
This sequence comes from Stenella coeruleoalba, assembly GCF_951394435.1. Taxonomy (NCBI): domain Eukaryota; kingdom Metazoa; phylum Chordata; class Mammalia; order Artiodactyla; family Delphinidae; genus Stenella; species Stenella coeruleoalba. The sequence continues at coordinate 21,683,217 of NC_137164.1, read as the reverse complement.
GTCTAGAATAGATACTCTTATTCTAGAAATGTAGGGGGAAAAACTGAGTTACCAAAACTGTGAGTCGGCTACAGGCACAAAACTGATGATTGAAAAGCAGACTGGCACTGGAATCGAATTTCCCAATTCCTGGCCCCTTACACTTTCTTTTTGACAGTGTAGTCTCTTTCTAGATTATTTTTTGAGCACAAATGATAATACAGGGACTTCCTGTTTTGTGAATGTCACTTACTGTAAGGTTTAATCATTGGATCAAAAAAATAATTATTTACAATCTTGCCCTAGAATGGTATTGCTAAAGTTCAAAATTTTTAGGATTGGGATTGTTGTACTGGAACTCCGCTGTCTTATTTATACGTGCTTTCATTTGCTCCAGTGATCTCCTTCCTAATTTTTATGTCCCTGTTTACTTTATATAGTTTCTTCCAACAGACACCTCTGGGTGTGGGACTTTGGGCTGGAGACGGAGACCTGTAGGCAACACACCACCGTGGTTGGTAGGCATTCGCTAAAGGTGAGGTTCAGGACATGCACAGAACACCTTCTCAGAGCAGTGGCTGGGAACAGTGCCCTGGGGGGCCAGATCGCTAGACTGCACCATCGCAACGAAGGAACAAACAAGAGAAAATAAAGCTGAACGCAAGTATAGAACCTACAGAGGGAATGGGGTGAATCAGAATATAGCAGGGGGAATCACCTCGCTGAGAGTCTGATCATCCAAGTCATAAAGGTAATAGGGATGGCTTGGAGAGTTTTTATTATTTTTCTCACTGTCTTGCACAGATTAGGAATGCTAAAAAACATTAGGAGAAAATAATAGAAAATACTAATTTTGGTCTGCTGCCCGGTGTCGTGAGACCCAAACAAACATTCAAGAAGGAAGATTTTGCTGTGTTATAAAGAAGAAACCCATTTTAGAAGCTACTAAGAAATTAGCCCTGTGGATGTGTCCACATGCGTAAGAGACAGACACATCTTGATCAATGTCTGTCTTCTCCAACAGACTGTAAGCTCCATGGAGCAGGGCCAAGGACAATCTGTATGTTGTTGGGCATCAATCCCCTCATACACAGTAAACCCCCACTGTTGAATCAATGAATTGAATGAATGAATGATAAATGTGTCTAGAAAGATATACATAATTAAATCACCCAGGTAATTTTTATTTTCTCTGTGATAGTCTCTTAATTTTTCTCTGTCATTTTCTCAAAGCATTAATTAAAAGATTTATTTCACAAAGAAGAGATACAAATGTATATGATACTTTAGGCCCAAAGGAGAAAACACTTCTTGTCAGAGAGCCCAAACTCTCAGGGAGCCATTTGCACAGAGGTCTTCTACACATAGTATCTCTGAAGGAAAAAGAGAGAGAGAGAGAGAGACAAAGAGAGAGACCACTTGGCCAGAAGGTCAAGACAACAACCCGACCTTTATCTCAAGCGGCCCATCCCTTATTGGAGGGGAGACTCCAATCTGGAACTTTATAGCCTATCACTAGGAGGTCCTCCTAGGTTGAACTGTTAGGTCCTCCTGCAAGCCCAATGGGAAGTTGCACTAGTCAGGTTCTCCAGAGGAATAGAACCAGGAAGATGTGTGTATAAAAGAGATTTATTATAAGTAATTGGGTCCCACGATCATGGAGGCTGGCAAGTCCCAAGGTCTGCACAGTGAGTTAACAAGCCAGAGACCCAGAAGAGCCAATGGTTTCGTTCCAGTCTGAGTCCAAAGGCCTAAGAACAAGGAGAGCTAATGGTGTAGTTCGAGTCCGAAGGCAGGAAAAAAAGCCAGTGCCCCGGTCTGAAGGCAGTCAGGCAGGAACGATTCCCTTGTAATCTTGGGAGGGTTAGCCTTTTTGTTCTGTTAGGGCCTTCGACTGATTCGGTGAGGCCCACCCACATTACGGAGGGCAAGCTACTTTACTCTGTCTACCAATTTAAAAGTTAATCTCATCCACAAACACACTCACAGACACACAGAATAATTGTTCACCTAATATGTGAGCACCCTGCGGCCTGGTCAAGTTGACACGTAAAACTAACCATCATAAGAGTCATCTCAAGGGCTGAGGCCTCCATTTGGACCCATGATGCTCAGTAAAGGTGTTTCAAAAGGCTTGAGAGACTATCTTTCTTCTTTCCCTATATTGCTCAAGGTTCCTAATTGCAAGGAACAGAAATCAACTATGGTTAACTCATGCAAAAATGCATCTGTTGAAAGGATATCAAGTCACTGACAACATGGGTAGGCGGGCTGATGAAACATGATTTTAAAATAGCAGACATCCAGCAGGAGGAACCAAGCTTGCCAGGGTTCTGCAAGCCAAATTACACACGCACCCCAACCATTGGACACTGAACCACACGGCTGCCAAAATTCCATCTTATCATTTATCTATCTCTCCGTCACTCATTCAAGGCTGAAGTCCTTGGTGGGAGTATCTGATTAGCCCAAGCAGGTCATATGCCCTCATCCTGATGCCAGAGGGATGGGAGAAGAAACAGCTTTCCATTCTGGCTTCCTTAGTGGGAGTTGGGGGTCTACCTTCCATCTCTACTACCACCATGGGGGATTCCCCACAACATGGATGTGAATTCAGATGCTGGGAATCCAAAAAGTAGCAACTGTGCACTGCAGCCCCGTTATAAGTAGCTAGTCACATGATTGGTCAGCGTTTAGTACAAAGTAGACTCAAGGCAAACAAGCCAATTAGTAAGCTTGGCCCAGGGAATTATAATCAGAAGCAGGAAGCAACATCTAAGAAAAGGCAGTTTGCTAGCTTGTAGATGGCCTCAGTGTTTGAGTCACAAGCAGAAATTTTGGAAAGAGTCCCTTAATCAATTAGCATCCTGAAAAGTGCCAAGTGCACATTGGTTATGCACCTGCTGTGGTGTGTACAGAAGACCAACCCTTGCAAAATAAGGAGGTCTTAGTCTCCACCCTTTCAAGTGGAGGATATACTTACATACGATTTTCACTTAGCAGGAGAGAAAAAGGAAGAAACTGTCAGAAGCTGGCTCCTTGCTCCGTCTGCAGTCTGTTTCCCATCATCTCTTATACCGTCTGGGCTTTCGCTCTCCCTGTGCCCACAGGTCCCATGCCAGGGATCAACACAGAATAAGCTGAGCTCGGATAGAGACAGTCACTACACTAAGAGGTCTCTCTCTAAGGGAAAGACTCTTCACCGGTTTAGAAACCAGGTCCTTTCTGGAAGTCTGATGAAAGCTACAGTCTTTCCTCCAGAAAAATTCATGTCTTCACTAAACACCAAACATTTTATTAAAAGCTTTAGAAACTTTACAAGCTTCCTGAAACTCAAAGGAATTTAAGAAACCCAGATCAAGAACTTATAAAGTTAAGAGAAAAAAAAAAGGCTTCATGAATATTTCTTCCTTCCTTTACCTTTTGGGTAGAGCAGAAAACGTGGAGGAAAGGGCATCTTTCTGCAGGGCACCTCTGACTCAATTACCTTCTACCAGACAGGAGTCCTTAGCAACCAGGTTCACTAACAACTCTGTGGACTTTCCTTCTCCCCCTTTATCAGTCCTCCAAGACAGTCATTCACTTCTTTGCTGTCCTACAATTTTAAACTGTTTAATGGTTCCAAACATTGAAAATTCTCTGAATACAGTAATGCATTTCAATAGAGTAGACTGTCTAGTTTATTAGAATAGAATAGCTTTTAAACAAATAATTTCCTTTCAAAGACCACAATCTTCCTCATTGCCCAGGCTCAGTACCTCAGAAGCATTCTGGATTCTATCTCCAGGGCTTCACTCTCCAATTCAGCTACTTAGCAGGCTCTATTAATTCTTTCTGCACAATGTTTCTAGAGTCTAGCCTTTAATTTCCATCTTTCCCCCTAGGGCTCTTGTTCAGGCCTCTATAATCTCATACCCAGACTATTACAATAAACTTTTTTTTCAATTTTATTTATTTATTTATTTATTTTTGGCTGCATTGGGTCTTCATTGCTGGGTGCGGACTTTCCCTAGTTGCAGCAAGTGGGGGCAACTCTTCCTTGCAGTGTGCAGGTTTTCTCTTTGCGGTGGCTTCCCTTGTTGTGGAGCACAGGCTCTAGGCGCATGGGCTTCAGTAGTTGTGGCACATGGGCTCAGTAGTTGTGGCTCGTGGACTCTAGAGCGCAGGCTCAGTAATTGTGGCATACAGGCTTAGTTGCTCTGTGGCATGTGTGATCTTCCCGGACCAGGGCTCGAACCCATGTCCCCTGCACTGGCAGGCAGATTCTTAACCACTGCGCCACCAGGAAAGTCCCAGACTATTACAATAAACTTTTAACTATAGTGTCTCCATTTTCGTCTTCCTCTAACCCTCCTTAATATACAATATAAGATTAATCTTTCTTGAAATATCAATTTCATCCAATAGGTGCCTCCATTAGAACCTTCTATGTTTCCACCACCTACAGATAAAGTTATAACTCTGCAGTCCAACCCTGTGATGGGTTTTTACTGAGTCAGTTCAGCTAATCTGGAACTACATGTCCCCAGTTCCCTTCCCAGAAGGGTCCCAGGTTAGGGTTGCCCACAAGAGAAGTTTGCATGATATTTGGAAGGATGAGTGAAGGCAGCCATTTTTTACGGTCTGAAGGTTGAAATAGGCCCTGCTGTGTTAGCTCACATTGGATCTCCTGGCCCCAGCCGCTGCCAAACCTCATCTTTCAGCTTCTCCCAAGTACAAGGCCAGGTGTACCTGCAGCTCTGAAGCACAGGGCTTCAGTTCTGCAGGCCACCAATGTCATTGAGCATGAGGTGGTAAGAGACAAACGAGGGTCCAGTTTGTTCTTGAGGGTTTCATTTTCACTTGTGGGTTCCCATTTGCTCTTGCCCTTCCCTATATCCTATTGATCTTTTCCTCCTGACTGCCAGCCTCTGATCTATGGGGAAATTCAGGCCCAATTTCATGATAGGCAACAGCCTTGCCTAGATCTGTCCACCAGCTTCCACAATTGCCTGAGGTCACCAGAAACCAGGAGAGAGGCAAGGAACAGAGTCTCCCTCATAGCTCTCAGAAGGAACCAACCCTGCAGACACCTTGATTTTGAACTTCTAGATGCTTTGCATTCCTCATCCCAGTCAATCCTCAGACAGCCCGTAGGAGGTGTTTGTGAACTATCCTCATTTTAGAAATGAGCACATAGAGACATGGAAACGTTAAATACTTGCCCAGGGTAAGTGACGGAGGTGAAATACAAACCCGCGTCTAACTCCAAAGCCAAAGCTCTTTCCACAATTTCATCCTTCCTTGCTTTCCATTAAAGAGCAAATAATTCAACCTTCCAAACCTTCCTGTCCTCTCAAGTTTCTCACCTGCTCCATGTTTCCCAAAAGAGATCGTCAGACTTGCAAGAAGAAACTGAGAAGCAGGGTATTCACTTTAGCTCAACCCCTACCTTCTGGTACCTAGGCCCCATACACTTTCCTATCTTGTAGAAATATTCAAGGAAATCTCAGCTAATTAGACTGAAAGTAGAGAAGGTCAGGAAGAAATTGAAAAAAACAACAACTAGGATTTACAGGATATCTTTAAAGTTTCAGTTGTATGACTTTCGAGTGTAAATGAAATACAAAGTATGCCAACAAAATGCTGCTTGGGAGAGAGAACCCTTGGGGGATCTGCTGTAATGAATATACAGGTATGTTTTGAAATTAGCTTTCCATTGTCTATAGTAAATCCCCCATGTGAGCTTGGAAGCGTTTGCTTTCTAATTCATGAAAAGATTTTCCCTCTATTGTTTTGCTTACCCTGTTAGGAGGATGGTGCTTAAAAAGAACTTCAGTTCAGGGAAGGCTGCTGGTGCAAAATCCACCAGTCAGAGCCACGGTCAAAGGGGAGAGGTCAAAGTTATCAGGTCCAGCCCAGGGAGGGCCCCAGACCCAGAGAGTCAGATGACCTGGCATCCTTGGATCCAGAGAGGCTCATCTGTGGGCCCTCCTCATTGCAGGCATTTCTGCCTCCTCAGAGAAGAGCTCCTGACTTATGGAGACTTTGTTGTTAAAACCCAAGAGCCCTTGACTTGATGTATTGGTAGGCTTGACCCCAGGTTCCTATACGTAGCTCTGGACCCTGAACATCTCAGTCTGGCTCACCGCTTCATGCAGGATGTTCTCTGCTTGCCCTCCCCCATCCCCACCCCCAACTAGACACATTATCCACCCTGCTCTATACCCCAGTTCTAAGAACTCTAAGAACTGCATCTTTGGCTTACCTTCTGGCTTACATTTGGGCCCACCAACATTTGGGGTACTTATTACTCCAGATTCCTCAACCTTGGGCCAAGACTTGAAAGTAAATGCTTTCCTCCATCAAAGGCCAGAGATGCTTCCTGGAAGCCCCACTCCTACAGTTATGTTCCTGGCCTGGTTCCTTTAGTCGTTGCCTCCTGTTGCCTCTCTGGCTTAGCAGTGGTGATAGCTTCCTGTTATTGCTAAACTAGGGTCTTCTTCATCCTCTACTAGTTCCTTTAGCTCTGCCTACCCATTTGCAAATAGTCCCTTCATGAGCTCTCAAGGGTACCATTGCTTTTCTGCTAGGACCCTGCTGGAAATGCTACTGTATGTCCAGTATCTAACATTTTGGAAAAGACTGGATACTCAACAAACATTTGTTGGGGGGAATAAACAGAGGACGGATGGGGAATGGGTTTTGCTTCAGCTTCAAAGGGAGAATAATTCTACTTCCCTTCACTATCTTCCCAGCAACTCTTACCCTCCACTCCTTTTTTAAATTTTTGACTCTTCAGCCTTTGGTTTATGCTCTTGTCCCCAAGAGTCCCCAGGAACAGAGAACTGAGGGGACAATGGCTTAGCCACAGTTACCCAACACCAACCCAAAAAGAACTAGAACTGGAAACTTGGGACATCCACATACCTAGTTCCCTAAGCCAGTGTTTGGATTCTGCCTAAAATGTTAGTGGAAAAATGTGACACAAGTGGTTGGTGAGATGGGAGAAGTCTGTGTATGAAAGTCAGCGAACTGATAAATTAGCAGTACATTCCATCTGGCACGACGGGCCACAACAGAGGATAAACTGGGCTTGTGCAAGGAAATTCTGGATTCATACACACTGTGCCAGAGAGTTTCTCATTTGGCATTTTAACATGCTGACGAGCTGTGCTGAAAGGCCGTCTCATTTTCTGGGCCCATAATGAAATGATAAAGGAGAGGTCAGCTGCCCTGGGCCCGTCTTTAGGAAAAGCCACAAATGCTGAATTGGTACATCTGGATGGGGAAAGGTGACCGAACATTAGGACATATCAAGTTTGTTACCAGGGATTGGAACTAATTGGCAGTGAGAAACCAAAAGGACCATATTCAGCTGGAGCTTCTGGTCCTTATATGTGAGAGACAGGGGGATGCTGGCTCAAATATAAATAGAGGGCTTCCCTGGTGGCGCAGTGCTTGAGAGTCCGCCTGCCGATGCAGGGGACACGGGTTCGTGCCCCAGTCCGGGAAGATCCCACATGCCGCGGAGCGGCTGGGCCCGTGAGCCATGGCCGCTGAGCATGCGTGCCCGGAGCCTGTGCTCCGCAACGGGAGAGGCCACAGCAGTAAGTCCTAACGTTTTTTACAAAAACTTATTATCAACCTCCTTGTATTAAAGCAGGAACATTTTCTGTGGCTTTCAGAAGAAAATCTGTGACTTTCAACCCCCTCGTATTTATTTATTTATTTATTTTTTGGTTTTGTTTCATTAGCTGTCTTTGTTGAACATCAAGAACATTCTAGGCCTCCCAGATAGATCAGCATCCCTGGAGACGACGGGTCAGAGGAGAGGACTACCTTTGGCTTATCAGACACCTGGAGCAGGTCCGCGCTGGGGACAGCAGTCAGCTGGGATGGAGCTGAGCCTGAGTCTGGCTCTGCCACGGTTAACTAGCTGTGTGACCTTCACCTCTCCCTGTCTCGGTCCCCACATGACTCTAGTGGAGATAATCCCTACATCACAGCATTGTTGGGAGGATTAAATCAGGCAGCACGTGCCAGTACCTAGAATAGTCCCTGGTCCTTAGTAGGCTCTCAGTAAGCAGTGCCCATTAGGGTCGCTGGCCGCCAAGCATCCCTGCATCGGTTGACCACAAAGACCATGGCGAGGGTGCAGGATGAAATAAATCACTTTTGTTTTCCCTGTCCTGACAAAAGAAGTCCCCTGGCTCTTGCTGGGTATAAAGCAGCCAAAACAGAAAGAGCCCTAAGAGCCCCCTTTGTCCCAACAGAGGCCTCATTTGTCGGACACAAATGCTGCTCTGGCAGTCCCGGCTGCCTGTGCCACTGTTACAAATCTGTTTGGGTTGGAGTACCCCCAGTTCACTGCTGTGATGCGTCCAAGCTCCCAGGCTGGCCAGGCACAGCTGTGAATTCATTCAGAGTGGCCCTGCCCACGGGGCTCTGGTCTCTGCAGGCTTGAAATTCTGAGAATCAGCAATTCATTTTGATGACCTCGCTCCTCTCTGGGTCGATGTGGCCCAGGGGCTCTGGCCTGCCGGCGGGTCAGATGACTTGTGGAGAGACTTCCTGGGTTCCAGGAGTGAGCATTCTTGGTGTTGGAAGTGACGGGACCTGGCAGGATTCCTTGTTGCTGGCTGCTCCTGGCGCCTGTGTGTAGCACACGGCGGCTGGGGAAAAGCCACTGCTTTCGCTCTGTACGTTGTTAAAGAGAAAAAAAGGGGCACTTTTAACAAAATTTGATAGAGGAATTCACTATGAACAGTTCCTCATTCTGCTCAGATGAACTGCAGACCTGAAGACAAGGATACTGGAAGCTAACTTCTCAGGCGGAGCCTGTCAACACAGACCCAGGAACTGGTGTGTGGATGGGGCGTCCACGTGGGCCTCACAATCGCGCCCATGTCTCCAGGGGAATTACCATTTCAACGCTCCTCCTTGGAGAGGGGTGAAGGATCAGCACCCCTGATCCTTGGAGAGGGGTGAAGGATCAGCACGATCAGAGCCATGAATCTACAGACCTTCACTCCAAGTGAGCTCATGAGCTGTCTTTTTTTTTTTCTTTTTGCGGTACGCGGGCCTCTCACTGTCGCGGCCTCTCCCGTTGCGGAGCACAGGCTCCAGACGTGCAGGCTCAGCGGCCATGGCTCACGGGCCCAGCCGCTCCGCGGCATGTGGGATCTTCCCGGACCGGGGCACGAACCCGTGTCCCCCGCATCGGCAGGCGGACTCTCAACCACTGCGCCACCAGGGAAGCCCTCTTTTCTTTTTTAATTGTGGTAAAATACATATACTGTACAATTTACCCTCTTAACCATTTTAAGTGTACAGTTCAGTCGTGTTTAGCACATTCCCACTGTTGTGCAGCCAATCTCCAGAACTCTTTTCATCTTGCAAAACTGAAACTCTATACCCATTAAATAATAACTCTTCTTCCCTGCTTCCCCCCGCCCCTGACGACCGACATTCTACTCTCTGTCTCTATGAATCTGACTATTCTAGACATCTCATGTAAGTGGAATCATACAGTGTTTGTCTTTTTGTGGCGGGTTTACTTCTCTTAGCCTAATGTGCTCAAGGTTCATCCAGGTTGTAGGCTGTGTCTGAATTTCCTTCCTTTCTAAGGATGAATGATATGACAAGTGTCTTTTTTAATTGCAGTTCTATTAGGGATCCTTTCAATATGAAGGAGAGCAAGGTAGGGTGGGGAAGATCCTCCAGGGTTTGAAGCTTCATCAGGCTTACAGAGATTGAATCTTGTACGGCTATATGGCCTCACCCATATTCAATATGCACCGTCGAGGGCTACCAGTCAGGCAGTCAATGCATCTTTTTTTTTTTAACATCTTTATTGGAGTACAATTGCTTTCCAATGGTGTTATAACAAAGTGCTTTATAACAAAGTGAATCAGTTATACATATACATATATCCCCACATCCCCTCCCTCTTGCATCTCCCTCCCACCCTCCCTATCCCACCCCTCTATGTGGTCACAAAGCACCGAGCTGATCTCCCTGTGCTATGCGGCTGCTTCCCACCAGCTATCTATTTTACGTTTGGTAGTGTATATATGTCCATGCCACTCTCTCACTTTGTCCCAGCTTACCCTTCCCCCTCCCCATATCCTCAAGTCCATTCTCTAGTAGGTCTGCCTCTTTCTTCCCATCTTGCCCCTAGCCAGGACATGGAAGCAATCTAAGTGTCCATCAACAGATGAATGGATAAAGAAGATGTGGCCCCTATATATGATGGAATATTACTCAGCCATAAAAAGGAACAAAACTGAGTTATTTGTAGTGAGGTGGATGGACCTAGAGACTGTCATACAGAACGAAGTAAGTCAGAAAGAGAAAAACAAATGCCGTATGCTAACACATATATATGGAGTCAATGCATCTTGATTGCTGGAGGTGTAGAGAGCCTTGGGTCATGCCTGGCCCTCTGTACTGAGTTGTCGGGAAGACCAGGCCCCGCTTTCCAGGGGAGAGGGTGGCCCAACCACAACACAGTTCTGACATTTATTAGTGGTGAGATCCTTGACGCGTCCCTTCACCACTGTGAACTTGGTATCTCCAGGATCAAATGAAGATGACGTTACTGAACTCTCCTTAGGTTGGATGGGGATTAGATGAAAGAATATATATGAAAGCACCAAGCATGGTACCGGGCCAGTTTTCAACAAATGGACATTAAATAGTAATACAAAGCAAATTAAACATGAGATATCTCCCGTCACCAAGCAGAGAACACAGAGAGACCAGTGGCTCTTGAACTTTTTTGAGTTAGGGACCACTTTAAGGGTCATATCCATGAATACGCAATTTAACAAGTGAATTTTCAGGGAATTCTTGAATCTTGTGATGCCCACCCATGGATTTGGGGCACAAGATCAGGGATCTGGGATCTAGATAGCAGAAGAGAAAACATTCATAGGCAATGCAGACCATGTTTTGCACAGTGTGAAGAAATAACAAGCAGTTTAGCGCTGTTTAGGGCTAAAGAGATACTAATAGCGAAGGTTAAAGAGTCAGGTGGATCCACTCAGGAGCACTACTTCACAGATATTCAGAGATTTCCCAGAAACTCAGAACTTCCTTTTCATTCTACAGTGAATGGTTAGCCAGCCTTAAAAGTGGTCTTTCACTCACCACCCTTTGAAAGCACTTATCCTCTTGGTAGCTACACAATGTAAATACTTCTTGGTGTTCGTCCTGGGGCTTGGTGGATTCACTTGCCAGAGCTACCTTTATGCCTACTTCCTCATGTTGCATGCTTTGGAGAGCCAGTCTGGGACTGAGGGCCTCTCCCAAGGCCCCACAAACACAACTCTTTTGATGAGATTGTGAGTGAAAAATCACTCTTGTGATTATTTTAGACTTTCAGATACACCACTGTCCCGTGAGGTTCTCAACTGATTTAAGGTCACTCCATATGTGTTTCCACGGTTGCTTGGTGGACAGACATGGCCTTGTGTTTCAAGGGGATTTGTTTTTAAGGGCTCAGATGGCTTAGCTCTAAAATCCAGCTACCATCCTCTGCCCCACAGAGTTATCTGTCTAAAATTGGGGACCAGGGTAACAATGCAAGAAACCATGTCTTCTGCCTGCCTGCCACCCTGGACCATTCTCAGGGCATGGGCATCTTGTAAGCAGTTATACAAGTGTTAGCTGTCATTCCAAGCCCACTTCCATTGGCACCGTTTCAACTGCTGTTATAGATACCATTTCTGCACCCTCCCCTCTAGGGCCTAGTGTGAGCGTTTTACTAAATTTCAGTATCCTTGTAATAATTGCTGCTTCAAGTGTAGCATTAAAGATTTATATGGTAACAAAAAGTCTCTTGTCTAAGCAGGTAGGGGAAAAACATATAGGGAGTCTAATCTTCTAATTGCCTAGGAACTGGCAGGTTACTTAGCTCTCCAATTAGAGAGCCTTTGATTTAAGTCAAGTAGCAAATCTATTAAATCTGATACCTTAGAATGGTCTGAGTAGCCATACTGTTATAAACTACTTTAAAATGGCAGTAATCGAAAGAATCCAGGATAAGATAAGAAACAAGCCTACTCACACGGCCAGAACAAATAACACAACTGGCTCAAAATATGTTAACCTTCCAAATCCAAAACCATGGAAAAGATAGCATCAATCAAAAGGATTCCTACTCTCTTGCTTCCAATAATCTTAATTCCCGCAAAGCCAATTCTTCTCAGTGGCAACAAAAATGTCTGGCTCTGTGTTTTGCTTGATTTTGTTTTTAAACCAGCACCTTCCCCCTAATTATAAGATGTATTCATGCTTCATGAAGAAAGCTTGGGGAACAACACAGCAAAGTAAATGTTACTTAAGATCTCACTTGCCAGCAATGGCCACTTTAAGTATTTTAAAATATGTCTTTCCTTTCTTTTACATTTACATAGATAAATTTTTCAAAACTTGTGCACTGATACATACACAAGGTCTTTTGGTCTACTCATCTATTTATTTCATTTAGCAACAAATTATAAATATATTCCCATAACAATAGATATTCTCTTTAATATATTGCCTAATGGCTACATCCAGCTCCAGCATTTGAACGTACTATAATCCCCTCTAGTTAGACGTTAAGGGCGTTACAATGTTTTTCTGTCATAAGTAAGGCTTTGATGGACATCTTTATATGAATATCTTTAACTTCATCTCTGATTGTTCTTAGGACAACCTCTTAGAAGTTTACTTCCTATCATTAACATATACACATACTTCTAGTCTTAGGCAATCTTCAAGTTCTTCTTTGGTTGTATGTATTCAGGAGTAATTTCACCGCCAAACAGTAACACAAATGTGGATGCAAAACAAAAGAAACAAATATGCCTGCCGCAGACCCAGAAACAGATCAAAAATTAAACCTGTCGGGCTTCCCTGGTGGCGCAGTGGTTGAGAGTCCGCCTGCCGATGCAGGGGACACAGGTTCCTGCCCTGGGGAAGATCCCACATGCCGTGGAGCGGCTGGGCCCGTGAGCCACGGCCGCTAAGCCTGCGCGTCCGGAGCCTGTGCTCTGCAACGGGAGAGGTCACAACAGTGAGAGGCCCGCGTACCGCAAAAAAAAAAAATTAAAGCTGTTTGTTAAGGAAACCTGTAAAGGCCACACTAGAGATGAGCTATTTCCTGAAAAGCTAAATAGAGAAAATGATCTATCTGCTTATGCTAATGGGGAGATTCAAGAGGAGTAACCAAAACACAATTTCAAATTGAATTTCCAACACATCCAAAAGCAAATGCCATGGAAGAAGGTAACACAGTTAGGAAAGTCACAGGTACACGGTCCAAGAGCAATGCATTATTTCCACTAGGTAATATATAAAATTGCAGCAATATGTGTTGATTAAATTGTCAAAGATAAAATGGCTGGTGATGTGAGAGTCGCATCTGTGTTTTTGTTTGTTTCTTTATGCCCAAGTTAAGCATGCATCCATTTAAAGAGTGAAATTGTTTTAAAAGGCTTATTACAGAAAACAGCAGTAGCCACACCCATCTTCTCTCATTTTTTTCCTGGTCAGAGGCAACCACTTTCTTATTTTTTAGCTTTCTCTTATCATTAAACTCCATATCCCTAATAGCTTATTTATATAGTTTTTTAACCTAATATTTAGGTAAAATATTTTAATTAAAATATTAATATTTAATAAATATTTTTATTAAATGAGATTATTGAGGTTACTTCCTCTTTTACTTTTTTTTAGATAAAAATCATTATACTTTGTCTTTCCACTCTGGAAGATGAGAATTTAGCTGTCTTTCACTCCATCAAGACACTCACACATCTAACAGACTTGTGGTTGCCAAGGGGGAGGGGGTCAGGGGAGGGATGGAGTGGGAGGCTGGGGTCAGCAGATGGAAGCTATTATATACAGAATGGCTAAAAAACAAGGTCCTACCATAGAGCACAGGGAACTATATCAATACCCTATGATAGGGACTTCCCTGGTGACGCAATGGTTAAGAATCCGCCTGCCAATGCAGGGGACACAGGTTCGAGCCCTGGTCTGGGAAGATCCCACATGCTGCAGAGCAACTAAGCCCTTGCACAACTGTTGAGCCTGTGCTATAGAGCCCGCGTGCCACAACTACTGAGCCCGCGAGCCACAACTACTGAAGCCCGCGTGCCTAGAGCCCGTGCACCTCAATGAAGTGTAGCCCCTGCTCGCTGCAACTAGAGAAAGCCTGCATGCAGCAACAAAAGACCCAACGCAGCCAAAAATAAATAAATAAATAAATTATTTTTTAAAAATATCCTATGATAAACCATAATGGAAAAGAATATTTTAAAAATGAATGTATATATATATATATATACACACACACACATACATGTATGTAAAACTGAATCGATTTGCTGTATAGCAGAAATTAACACAACATTGCATATCAACTATACTTCAATTAAAAAAAGATGTAAAAAAATAACACTCATACATCTTCTCAGTATATTATCTATCAGTCTATTTATGTGTATGCGTGTGTGTGTGTAACTTTGGTTAGATCAATAATGAGTGACTGCATTATTATAATAATACTATTATTCCATGATTATTTTCTGCACAATTTTGTTTTCCAAAGAGTTAATCATTATTTCCTTTGCTTAGTTTTGTATGTACTTACTATTGAGTCAAGCTCAACCTGTCCACCAATTTAGTCAAGAATTGTCTACAGACATCCAGCTGTCTGAATCAAGACATTCAGATGCATCGACTCTTACGTCATTTTCGTCTGGAAGTTCTCTCTCCTGGAAACCCCAGCTGGTTTTCCTCATGCCTCACGCAGGTGTCTCACCCTCTTCCAGAATGAGGATCTTCGTGTTAGATCTCCTGTTCCCTAAAATCATGTCATCCTTTTTCTTGATTTATTCTGCCAGGAGATTTTCAACAAAGAGTGCTTGGAAATTAATCATTCTGCGAGCCCGAGAATGTTTTTATGCTACCCTCTGGTTTGAGATTTGACTAGATATAGAGTCCTACTCTAGAAATAACTTTCCCTCAGAATTTTGATGGCTTCAATCCATCAATAGATTTCAGAATTCTTATTGAGAAACTAAGTCATTTAGATTTCCAGTCCTTTGTAGCTTGGCTTTCCTCTCTGGAAGCCTATGGTCTCTTCCCTTGAAGTAGTCTGAAAACTAATGATGATGTACCTTAATGTGGGATTATTTTCACCCATCGTTCTAGGCATTTCATTCTGTGAAATTTTATTGAATTAATGATGATTTCATTTCCTCTATTTTTCTAGTCTTATCTTTTCTCTCTTTTCCCTCACTCCTGCCTTTTTGTTCTACTTTCTGAGTATTTTGCAACTTTATCTTCCAACCCCTCTTGTGAGCCTTCCACTTCAGCAATAGTGTTTTTAATTTTCAAAAGCTCTCTTTTATTTCCTTGATTTTTTTTATAGCATCCTCTTCTTGTTTCATGGATGCCTTCTTTGAAAATATTAATTAGAGTTTTAAGTGTTTTCTCATCAGGTCTCTCTCCAAGTTATTTTTTTGCTATTTGTTTGCTTTGGTCTCCATCTTTATTTTTAAAAACTTACCTCAATTGTCTAGTAATCCTTGGTTGTCTGCTCATATTTAAGAGCAAAGTTTTAAGCTCTGCTTATAAGCTCTGAGCTCATGGATGGGGCTCATTAGATATGGGCTTCAGTGTAAGAAGGTCTGGCTGGGCCATTACCTTAGGGAAACTCTAGTATTAATATCTTTATGTGTTTTCTCTTGAGTTGATGAAATTTCCCAGAAAAGGATTGTCTGCTCTCCTGACTGTCTGTTAATATTCCAGAAGCTTAGCGAGGGAAGAGAGCTGGGAGTCAGTCCCCTTTTTCTACAGGATCTCCACTGTCAACTGTGCCTGGCATTTCCCCCTCTTTTATCCTCTCTAGAAAATAACACTCATCTTCTTCCGGAATGGGTAAAGAATAGTCCCTGGAAGTGAGAGTGGCATGGACATGTATACACTACCAAATGTAAAATAGATAGCTAGTGGGAAGCAGCCACATGGCACAGGGAGATCAGCTCGGTGCTTTGTGTCCACCTAGAGGGGTGGGATAGGGAGGGTGGGAGGGAGGGAGACGCAAGAGGGAAGAGAAATGGGAATATATGTATATGTATAGCTGATTCACTTTGTTATATAGCAGAAACTAACATACCATTGTAAAGCAATTATAGTCCAATAAAGGTGTTAAAAAAAAGCGAATAGTCCCTGGGCTACACAGGCAAGAGAAGATGTTTAGAAATCAAATTACCTCTTTAAAGGACTTTTAATCAATATTCATGTTTCTAGCCTCACCTTCAAACCCAATTCCATAAATACGTGTATCATGGATTCCTGAGCCTTTGACTGTCCTCTAAAACATTGAGCTGCTTTTCTGCTCTCGCCACCATTGGCCTAGGATTCTGCCGCCTTGGATCAGCCAAGTTGGTCAGCACTCATCCAAGTGCTTACAAGCTTCCAAAATTTGTTGCTGCTATCTTTTCATTTCTGTTGGGGTTGTGTCATGTAAAAAATACTGTCATTGTCTTGGGATCTCAAAGGGAAAAACAGAGATGCATGTACTCCTAGAAGTGGAGAATACTTTTAAGGAAGAGAAATCACATTAGGAAAAACCATTATCACGAAAATTCAAAGGGCAATAAACTGAGGGGAGGGTAAGGTTATGAACAAAGATGCTCCAAGCTTAGCTCTTTCTCCTAAAGAGTGAAGCAACTGAATCACAGAGGAAGAGGGAACACCTCGTGATTACTAATTAGATTTGGAGGAAACTTTATTACATTAGGTGATTTTATCTGCCCCAACCAATAAAAACAGCTACAATTTTCAGATTTGAATTCTATCTAGTATTGGTCTAGATAACTCACCTACATTAACTCATGTGATCTTCACGATGTTATTATCCTCATTTTCCAAATGAGGAAAATAATGCACAAGAAAGTATATTAGCACATCTAAGATTATAGAGATAAAGAGAAAATAAGGATTTGAGTTCCAGTCATTCTGACACTAAACTTACGTCCTGGGGTCATATTCATAATGTGACACTCATAGGCTATCTTTCTAATATTATACTTAAAATGGACCAGCCATCCATATTTTCCCCACAGTTCCTCACCACCTCACTCCCACTAACACTTAGACTCGTGTGTTTCATATTTTCCTTGTTGGACTATTTGCTTTCTTTCCTTTGTTGGGAGGCTGGTTTAATTCCTTTAACTTCTGATTCTTCAATTAGTGGAGATCCATTTCTCACACAGGATGATCAGGGTGTGGTTCTTACTGATGTTTGTAGATAATGTAACTCGATCCAAATACTATTTTATGGTTTATCTGGAGAAATTTAGCAGTTTATAAGGGGGGAAAAAACGACTTTACCAAATATAATGGATTAATAGCCAAGGACAAGAAATGATTTCTTTTGTGTATAATTTATAACACAGAACATGTGTTTTTGTCTCTGAGTAGTTTCTGGTCCCTGCTGGGACGAACCAGAAATTAAGTTCATTGGCACTCTGGTCTTATACTTTTTCTTCAACTCTTCTTTGAGGTTTTATTTTGCTACTCAGGCCTTCTTGCTATGCTAATGCCTCTTCCCAGAATTAACATTTTAAGATAGCAATATTCTACAGTGGGTGTGGTCCAGTATAAGATCAATGAACCAATGTTGCCCCCCCCATTCAGAATGTCACCACTAACTCTTCGCAGTGGCCCTAGGCACCCTTGGGCACCATGCCAGATCTAGAGTGGGGGGAAGGAAGGCCACAAATATGGGAAGAAAAGATAAAGAGAGACAGAAGAAGGGAAGGCAAGAAGAAATGGAGGAAGGAAGAGGAACTGAATGAAACAAGGGTGCCCCTGGCTAAGCATGACTAACCTGGTGATGGGGAGAAGCTCCCAGGTTCATCTGGGGCTCCACATCTGACTCTGCCCTGGGGACTGGGCAGACCATCCCAGGTCCAAAGGACAGGAGTCTTCACCTTTCATTTTGGCCATAATATGGTTTCCTCAGTTCTTCTCTCGTTGATTTTAACCCATTCTGCCTGCCTTTTCACTTCAAAACTCAGTACAGTTGTCCCTCGATATCAATGGGGGATTGGTTCCAGGACCCCCTCAGATATGAAAATCCACAGATGCTCAAGTCCCTTGTAGCATCAAAAGGCATCGTACAATGAATACAGTCAGCCCTCCATATCCGAGGTTCCACAGTCAAGGATACAGAGGGGCAACTGTAATTACATCCGAGTCTGGGTAGGATATAGCCCTTCAATGTGATTGGTACAGCCCACAGAGTGTTTTTAACATTGCATTTGGATGCCTTTAGACAGATCTGCCCTTTTCAATGCCTGGGGCTCCCCCACCTTGTTACAGCCTCCACTTCTCTTAGAGCTTAAGTGGCCTGCTTGGCTTTTGAATGCCTCTGAGCGTGTGACACCTGCCTGATACCCTGTGTGCCCTCCTAAGTGCCGTTTCCTGTGTCCATGTTTTTCATCCACCACCAAATAGTGAAATGGTTGAAGAGAAAGGAGCTCTTGGTAAAGGTGTCTCCCTGCGGCTCTGTTCATCAGAGCAGTAACAGGAACTAGATGTGTATTATATTAGCTGCCATTTATTGAGATCCTGATATGTGCCAGGCCCTGCCTTAAACACTTTACATGTGACAACTCATTTAATCCTAAAACACATTAGGTGGGGATAGATGAGGAAACCGAGGCACAGAATCATCAGCTCGGCCAGATTCACCACATGCAAAACCCAGGACTCCAACCCCTTCTGACTTGAAGCCTCTGTACTCAATCATCACAGCCAAGGTCACTTGCTGTTATCAGCCATGGACCCCTACAGAGCTTATTAAACTGGGAAAGTCTAGGCCTCTGGATTCCAAACTCTATTCACTCAGTTCCTTAACTCATTTCCTCCCTGAATGAGGGAGCATATCAGGCAAACAATTTATGGGGTTCTGTCTCTAAAATGGGATGAACAGACCACATGTGTCCATTTATCACCCAGGGGAGCCTCTTTTGTTTTTTCATGCATTTCTTCACCAAGAACCAGTCAGGATTGCAACTCTTCTAAAGAAAGGTCAGGAAAAAAACACTAAGCAAAATTGAAGAACATACCTTTCAGAGCAAAGCAGTAGCTTACTTTGTAAAGGCCTAGGACATGTTCTTGGGTTTTTTTCAAGGAGGTCTTTGAGCGTTTCAGGAATGTAACACACCAGGCATAAGCCATTTTCTTAGAGAGTCCAGAAGTTTGCAAGACTTTGGAATTGCTTTTGAAGGCCAGGTATTTAAAGTCCCCAACATAATGACTTATTAATAAAGCTCTCCACTGCTCATATGTGAATGTTATTAACAAATCCGATTTAATCAGTCAATATAATCAGATTAACTGGAATAAAAGAGGCATCTAGATCCCCAGTAATTCTCTGAACTTGCCCGACACCAGGGGATATCTATGCTGCAAACCCAAATGAAAGTACTTTTGAATGTGTGTGTCTGATCCAGGCCCAACACCGTTCTCAGGGGGGCTTTGGCTTCTGCATTCATCCATACTCAGCAGTAGCCTCACCAGGGGCCCTGTCTGGTCCAGCCAACTCCTGCTGTCAGGATAGCTCCCGTTCCTCTGCCCTCCCCATTCTGAAGTCACAGAACTGTGTGATCTCCTCTGGGCCCCCTGAAGCCATGATAGGGGGTGGGCAGTGGAGCTGGAAGCAGCCTTTGCTGAAGCCACAGGGACAGAGAAACAGGGGCCGCCCCCTGAGGCCTTCCTGCAGCCAGAGCAGGTCAGGACACCTGTTCCTGCCTCCAGAGCTTGGGGCCTGACGATCACCTCGTTCACGGTTCATCTCCACCATCTCCTGGGGGATTCAAACACATGGCAGCTTCAGTCTTCTCAACCCCAAGTTTAGGCAATCACTGGTGGAAAAAATGGTAAGAATCGGGCTTCCCTGGTGGCGCAGTGGTTGAGAGTCCGCCGCCGAAGCAGGGGACACGGGTTCGTGCCCCGGTCCGGGAAGATCCCACATGCCATGGAGCGGCTGGGCCCGTGAGCCATGGCCGCTGAGCCTGCGCGTCCGGAGCCTGTGCTCCGCAAAGGGAGAGGCCACAACAGTGAGAGGCCCACATACCGAAAAAAAAAAAAAAAAGGTAAGAATCAAGTAAAAGGCCCCATTAACATTATTTCAAGACTCCCCAAATCCAAGGCTCTGATCCACTTTTCCAGTTGTATTTACCATAATCCCTTGTTTTTCCTTTCATGTTGCAACCAGCCCTGAGCTCACTTTTCATGTGTCCATTGCGCCTCTGTTTCTGCTTCTGCCAGACCCAAAATGTCCTCTCCTTACCCTCAGGACTGGGTGGAGTAAGCGGGGAGGGGGCTGTGTGTACCACTCTTTCCCCAGCCCTCTCTCCTTTGGTCCTTCTACAAAAGTCAGGCCAAATCTCACCTTTGGGGCTCATTCTCAGACGACTTGACCTGTAGGAATTTTTGTTCCTAAATTCTGATGCTACTTCAGTGAGTCATTTATTTAACTTGCAGTGAGGCTGTTTATACTCTGACTTCAGAGCTAAGGAAACAGATAAAGAAAGCATGGTTCTTGCCCTCAGTGGGCTTCCAATCTAGTGGGGAAACTTACTGACTCGGACCTGGTGATATCACAGCATGGAGGTGCTGAACTAGTCATGTGAACAAAATTGTTGGAGAGCTTCCCGGGGGAGGGAGGAAGATGCCCGGCAACCGTCAGCATTCAGCATGAAATCCATCATCGGGGATGACAATGGTTACCCAGGGCATAGCTTCCTGGTGGATTCAGCCACGTTCTGCTTTTACTTACATACACTTCAGCAAACAGTTCACAATATTTTATTTGGATTTTTTTAGTATAAATTTATTTATTTTTATTTATTTACTTTTGGCTGCGTTGGGTCTTCGTTGCTGCGCACAGGCTTTCTCTAGTTGCAGTGAGCAGGGGCTACTCTTTGTTCCGGTGCATGGCCTTCTCGTTGTGGTGGCTTCTCTTTGTTGAGGAGCATGGGCTCTAGGCACACAGGCTTCAGTGGTTGTGGCACGTGGGCTCTGTAGTTGTGGCTTGCAAGCTCTAGAGCTCAGGCTCAGTAACTGGCGCATGGGTTTATTTGTTCTGCGGCATGTGGGATCTTCCCAGACCAGGGCTCAAACCCGTGTCCCCTGCATTGGCAGGCAGATTCTTAACCACTGCGCCACCAGGGAAGCCCTGGATTTTTTAAAATTTCGCCATAAATGACCCTCCTCTTTTCCTCTTGTTTCTGGTTTAGAAGTTCTTGGTCCTACACACATCACTGGTCACTTGCATGTGCCTTGCTGGGGCTCCAATTTAGGATGTTAACAGCCATTGAGAGTTAACAGCTACATTTCCAAACATCGCCATCCTGTGGCCACAGGAAGATGGAACAGGGACTGGCCAGGCAGCCGCCATTCAGAGGGGGAGTTCAAGCATGCTTGCAGTCACCCACCACCCTCCTTCCCGCTCCACGTCCACTCCCGGACCATTGCTGGTAACCATGAAATCAAATTCCTGGCTTGGAGGAGCTGCTTCTTAAAAGCAGATCTGCAAACAAATTAGAAGGAAGGCCTATTTCGCAATTCAAAGGCTCTGCATCTCGGGATGTGGTGTTTCTCTGGAGGGCAGGTTTGGGGTGAGCTACAAAGCAGTCACCCGTTTAGAAAGTTCTGGTCTTGAAGAAGGTTGTAGGAAGGCTGCTCGCAGAGGCCCCCCGGGTTTTCCAGGATGGAGTGGCCAACTTTTGTTTGAATGAGGCTGGTTGGAAAAACACCACGGGTTTTCAGATGTTTCCCTGAAGCCCCTTGCGCCTGGCAGCCCTGCTGTTAGCGCTGAGGGCGCTGACCGTACCTTCGGAAATCGTGAAGAACACTTTGGCCAATGGTGCCAGCAGGGGAGGGAGAAGGACAGGTCTGAGTCTGTTTGCCTCAATGAATGTGAGTAACTGTCGCCGAGAGGACCTTAAACTGCACGTGGGCGACCAAGCATGAAGAGAAGAATGGACCCCAGGCTCTGTCGAGGGGCTTGACCTGCCCTCGGACACTTGATAGGTAAGGATACTACCCCGTCATTATGTTCCCCATCGGCACTGTCCTGGTCTGGTTTAAATAGCCTGGGCAATCCGGACTGTCTTACATCTGGGACTGGTCACGTTTCTTTGTTACGAGTCATTTCCCCTGCTCACAGAAACGGAAAAAATTGATCAGACGCCTGCCTGTTTGGTCATCTCTGCCCCTTGTCACACAAGGTGATGGGCACGTGGCTTTGTCAGGCTGCGAATTTATTGGCTTAACTACGGATGGACAAGGAAAATAGCCAACATCTTCACTCGTCACGATAATGACACAAGTAACCCATACGTTCATCCTGCTTTTCAAATGATGTGCTGTGAGACAGAGATGTTAACTGTTTGATGGGGAAATTGAGACTTGGCTCATTTACATTCACTAGCAGGAGAGAGTGGAGAGAGGTTTTGTAATCTTAAAACATAAGGTTCGTGTTTCCAGCCTTGAGTAAAAACAACTAGTGAAGGTAAAATAAAAATCTGATTCCATGCTCTTACCTAACAGAGAATGGTAGGAAGAGTCATGTCCATCATTAGAATTCCAACATTCTTTCGATTAAATAACATTTGACGAGGTCCTATAGCGTATACTGTGCAGACTCTAAAATTGTAGGGCTTGATGAACCAACAAATCTCTCTCTCTCTCTCCCTGTCTCTCTCTCTCTCTCTCCCCCTGTCTCTCAGAAGCCAGCTACCAGACATATTCAGGAGACCTCCCAGCCTGTGAGGACTCATTCTTCTCCTGAGGCCTCATGCCCTGAGTATCAGACCAAGAAGGGTCAGCGTTTATTTGTCTTGGGCTGCTTCATTTGTGCAGGCTGTTTCCCTGAGGTAACGCCAAGCAGCTCTTAAGAAGCGCAGGGGGCAGGCGGGATGGGGTCAAGCTCTGGGCCTCCTTGTCTGAACCCTGGCTCCTGCGGAGAAGGCCCTCATTTGTCTGAAGGGCTCCACAGGCCCCAACCATGGATTGTTTATTTACATTCAAGGCACAAATATTGAAAAATGAAAACCAAAACCAGCAGGAATTTAGACAGTGAAGTTCTGGGTGGTAAGGCAGAATCTGTGATGATTTCACAAGCAGGATTGCAGAGAGGATTCCATCTTAATACTGAATATCTTTGAGAACGGACACGCCCTTTTCTCAATGCTGTGTTTTCCTCAGCACTTGGATTCCAGGCCCCCGTTCTTTCCTGCTGAGGCTCCATCTTGCTTCCAGTTATTGGATGCTTCCTAGATGCTATTCTTTGTACCAGATGCTCTACATGCTCCCCTCATTTAATTATCACAATCCAATGAGGCAGGCACCATGACGATGCCTATTTTACAAACAAGGAAACTGATACTGAGAGAGGTCAAGTCATTTGCTCAAGGTCATAGAGCAAGTGAATACAGACCCTGGAGTCCAGCTCACGTCCATCTGAGCTCACAGCCATGCCATTAACCACTGAGCCTCACTGCCTCCCCATGAGACCACTGCTTCCTGGCTGCTTCTTTATTTTCTTTTTTTAAGTTGCTCTTTTACTTCTAAATTGATTGCATTTGGAAACAGCATGATGTATAAACCCGCATATCCTTCCACTTTTATTTTTAAAGAGATCGCTATAGTATTCAGGGTTTTTCAACCTCGGCGCTATTGATAATCTTTAGCTGGGGGGGCTGTATGGTATATTGCAGGATGTTCAGCGGCATCCCTGGCCTCTACTTATTACATGCCAGTAGCTAGCGCCCATCCTGCCAAGTTGTGACAATCAAAAATGTCTCCAGATAGCGCCACACGTCCCAGAGAGGGCGCAAAATCACCCCCCCCCCCCCCCCCCGTTGACAACCACTGGGCTAGCGTTATACCCAGCAGCTATTTAAAAGGGGCAATGGATTTCAAGTTCTCCTTTCTCACAGTTCCCATCGGCTTACTCCAGAAAGTATTTTCAACCTTCCCTCATGATAGAGTATCTAGGCAGTAAGGTCACATTCAACTAACCCTCAAGAAAGGAGCCCAGGGTCTTCCCTGGCAGTCCAGTGGTTAAGACTCTGCACTTCCACTGCAGAGGGCACGGGTTCGATCTCTGGTTGGGGAACTAAGATCCCGCATACCATGCGATGCAGCCAAAAAGTAAAAAGAAAGAAAGAAAGAAAGGAGCCCAAAGACTATTTGAGGAGGAAAAATTCTATGACTTTGGTAGGCAGGACAGCTGGGAAACAGGTCTGTGACCAGCACCAAGACGGCCAGTGGAGCAGCTGGCAGAGGACCTGGCAGTGAGAAACAGACCACCAGCCGTTCTCTTTGGCATCAACATCCACTGCATCTTTTGAGACCCATCACACAGCTTCACTATCTGATTGCTCGGGAGTCTCTAAATTCTAGACTCTAAAACATGTGTTGTTTGTGGTTGTCATTGTCACAAGTCCCAGGACCTTTAGGATTGTGGCACGGATGTTTAGATTTACAAAACGACAGAAGAGATAGAAAGTATTGCGAAAGCGCTCATGCTAATGTGCTGCTATACACCCTAATCTAGAGACCTGTCATCGCCCTAAATGATAGCATTAATACAACTTTTGGAGGGTGTCTGAATAGGAGTTGTAGTCCCCTATTCCTCAGGGAAACTTTTGGAAAAGACCATATAGAGGCTTTATCTGAGTGTACTTTCCTCCAAAAAAATAGACCCTGAAAAAGGAGTTGGATGCCAGTGGTTTGTTGGGGAGGTGATCCCAGGAAGCATGGTAAATAGGAAAAGCAAGGCAGCGAGGGGAAGAAAGCCAAGAAAAGGTGCTTTAACAAATGGGTTACCTCAACGGGCAACTGAGGCTCCATCCCCCTGGGGTCCTCTGAGAGACTGTGTATAACACACCTTAGGATTGTGCCCCAAGGATTAGAAAGCTGGAGTACCCATCTACCAACTGTCATCCCTCATTGGTTTACATCTCCTGGGGACATGAACTCCAGGGCACTTGTGGACATGCCAAACCCCTGGGGGGAGAAAATGCTCTCAGTCAGAGAGAAGCAGGCAGTTGAGTTGCATCAGTTACCAATGGCTGAGTAACAAATTACCCCAAAACTGACTGGCTTAAAACAACACATATTTGTAAAGTCTCTGTGGGCTGGGAATCCAGGTGCAGCTGAGCTGGAGGTTCTGCTTAGGGTCCCTCATAAGGGTGCAACCAAAGTTACAGCTAGATCGCACTACTGGGCACATACCCTGAGAAAACCATAATTCAAAGAGTCATGTACCACAATGCTCATTGCAGCTCTATTTACAATACCCAGGACATGGAAGCAACCTAAGTGTCCATTCACAGATGAATGGATAAAGAAAATGTGGCCCATATATACAATGAAATATTACTCAGCCATAAAAAGAAATGAAATTGAGTTATTTATAGTGAGGTGGATGGACCTAGAGTCTGTCATACAGAGTGAAGTTAAGGGAGAAAGAGAAAAACAAATACTGTACGCTAACACATATATATGGAATCTAAGTGGGGGGAAAGGGTTCTGAAGAACGTAGGGACAGGACAGGAATAAAGACACAGACGTAGAGAATGGACTTGAGGACATGGGGATGGGGAAGGGTCAGCTGGGACCAAGTGAGAGAGTGGCACGGACATATATACACTACCAAATGTAAAATAGATAGCTAGTGGGAAGCAGCCGCATAGCACAGGGAGATCAGCTCGGTGCTTTGTGACCACCTAGAGGGGTGGGATAGGGAGGGTGGGAGGGAGACGCAAGAGGGAGGAGATATGGGGATATATGTATATGTATAATTGTCACATGATCCCTCCATTGGGTAGCTCAAAACATGGCAGCTGGCTTTCCTCAAACAGAGCAAGAGAAGGCAAGCATGACCAAGGTCAAAGCTTCGTAACCTATAACCTCAGAAGTAACATCCACCACTTCTGTTGGATTCCAGTCATTAGAAGTGAGTTGCTCAGTCCATCCCATGCTCAAGGAGTGGAGGTTATAACTAGGTATGTAACTAGGAGACCCCTACAGGGAGCCATCCCAGGAGTGGATGAGAATTGCCCACCAAAGCTGTCCGTGACCTCTGGGCTGAGACAAAGGAATGTGACCGGGGCACCTGCATCCACCCTATGGATATAACTTCATGTTGTTACATTCTCCCTGGTTAACGGGAAACATTCTAGTTGTCTTCAAACCGAGAGGCCCTGGAACACAACTTATTTTTTAATTGAAGTAGAGTTGATTTACAATATTATGTTAGTTTCAGGTGTACAGCATAGTGATTCAGTATCTTTGTAGATTATACTCCATTATAGGTTATTACAAGACAATGGGTATGATTCCCTGTACTATACAGTGTATCCTTGTTGCTTATCTGTTTTAGATATAGTAGTTTGTATCTGTTAATCCCATTTAAAAGGGAAGTATTTCTATAAATGGAGACATTTCATGTACTTGGTGCAGACTGACAAATCCGAAACTGACTTGAACCATGTGACAGGCACTGTGCTAAGTTCCAGAGACACAGAGTTAAATCCTCAGGGAGGCTACTGTCTGCAGGGGCGGGAGATGGAGGGAGATAAACCCAAGGCTGCAGAACAGGACCACACATACTGCGCTAGACAGAGAAGCGCCAAGGTGCAGCCACCTGAGCGTCTCATTGCAGCTGGGCGGGGAGAGGTGATGGGGATGACCTGGGAGGTGGCATGAGGAGGGGGTGACGTGCAGATCTTCCCGCTGTTATGGAACACTGCTGCCTCCCCTTCCCTATACGATGATCCTCGTAGGATCACCAATATGCCTACCTACCACGTGCCTTCATATGCTTAGTCTTTCATGAATATTTAGTCTCAGGCACTTTCCAGGTGGGCCATGCTTTCAGAGGGACGCTCTGCCCAGGTCCTGAAGAAAACCAGGAAAAAAAAGCAAGAAGGAAGAGAACGGCGGACCAGCACCACAAACACATCAGGTGACAAGCAATTCCCCCTCCTCCTGCCAATTACGGCCCCAAAGCAGCCGCCTGACCCCCTGGCCAGATCGTCCCCACCTCTCCACCGTGCACTAATCGAATCTACACCCGCCCACTGATAACATTCAAACCACAAGAGCCTCCAGAGCAAACAGCTCCCTACTGTGAGAGCATTTTTCTTTCCCCCTTTATTTAAGAAAGACCTTATCTTGAGGTTAAATCCATTATCCTGGACATTGGAATGAAGTCCGACACGTGATGAATAACCCTGTTGCCTAATCTCCACCTCTTATCCATTCAGACTAAAAGGAAGGAGGCCCCAGAGGTAAAAGGGGAGGGAAATTGAGTCACAGAAATTAATGGCAGCGCTCTACAGTGTGCTGCTGTGGACAAAGCCACATCTGATTTTCTCAACACCTGTTCCCTCTTCTCTTCATTAATTTTCATTCCTTTGATCTTCTATTTTTTTCTGGTTTCTTTTTCTTTTATCCATTCCTTCTCCTTATACTTCTTTTTATTTTTGAAAACTAGCTTCTCATCAGTCACTCCCTTCCAAGCGTGATTTAAATGATTAATCAATCAGTAATGAATCATTATGTATAGGGATAATACTATAAATTATTAAATAATTTCAATAAGCATTTGAAGATTTCTTTTGCAGTAGGTCCTTGTTGGTTAGTCACTTTAAATATAGCAGTGTGTACATGGCAATCCCAAGTTCCCAGTCTATCCCTCCCCACGACCCTTCCCCCCCGGGTAACCATAAATTCGTTCTCTAAATCTGTGAATCTGTTTCTGTTTTGTAGATAAGTTCATTTGCATCATTTTTTTTTTTTTAGATTCTGCATACAGACGATATCTTATGATATTTGTCTTTCTCTGTCTGACTTACTCATTTGAAGATTTTCACTGTAGGTCGATGAGAATGGGGAGCTGTGGCTTCGGAAGGAACGGGAATCGTCCAGCCTGGAAGGGATACTAGGAACCCCCTGGTAAGTGTCACCCACTGCAGCCTTGCATGTGTGTCTTCTGAATTACACCTCACATAACCCTGCAGGGGAAGAATGAGGGCCTTGTTTTACAGATGAAGAAATGAGACTTGGTTAAGCCTCTCTTAAGTGACTGAGCTGAAAAATAAAACTCTTTATCTGTGCGGCTCCAAAGTCCGTGCTTTTTTCTGACTCTGCTGATAGCCCTAAGTACCCAGAACAAACAAAAGAATGCTACTTTATTTTAGCATCTACATTGGAGTTTCAAATCCATTGATTTTTACCACTTTTTCACTGTCTTTCACCCCCTCACATCCTCTTATCCCTCCTTACCTTCATTAAATCCCACGTCCAGTCATGAAAGTCTACGGTCAGTCGAGATCACTCCCTCACATATACTATAAACTACCTTTCCACTCTCTTAACGAGTTACTCTCACTTGGCAAGTCTCCAGTCCTGGTAAAACCCACTCTCCACCCACCTGAAAACTGCCATCAGGCAGCTGACTGTGGCTGGAGAAAAGAACACAATGCGGGCTTCCCTGGTGGCGCAGTGGTTGGGAGTCCGCCTGCCGATGCAGGGGACACGGGTTCGTGCCCTGGTCCGGGAAGATCCCACATGCCGTGGAGCGGCTGGGCCCGTGAGCCATGGCCGCTGAGCCTGTGCGTCCCCCGCGTACGGCAAAAAAAAAAAAAAGAACACAATGGGATGAGCACACAGTCCAGTGGGCCAGCCTCAATGTGACCCAGCCGTTCTACATGTTCCCCTGGCCCTCCCCTCCCACTGTGCGCCCTCCCCTCCAACCTCACACCCTCCCTAACCCTTCCCTCTGGGCTGGTGCCTGTGCTTCCCTGTTTCAAGGAGAGTCTAAAGTCCTCCAGAGAGAGCTCCCTGGTCTCGCCAGCCACACCCATCTCCCTTCTGTCATGGCAGAAGAACCGGCTCTCATGCTATGCCTGTGTCTGTTTGCGCGGCTATAACAAATAGCGCGACTGGGTGGCTATAAACAGCAGAAATGAGGTCAGTGGTCTGCAAGGTCTGCATGGTTAGGTTCTGGGAGAGCCCTCTTCCGGGTTGTCAGCTTCTCATGGTTGTTACATGGTGGAAGGGGCTAGGAAGCTCCGTGGGGTCTCTTTTAAAAGAGCATTAGGGACTTCCCTGGTGGCACAGTGGTTAAGAATCCGCCTGCCAATGCAGGGGACCCGGGTTTGAGCCCTGGTCCGGGAAGATCTCACATGCCATGGAGCAACTGAGCCCGTGCGCCACAGCTACTGAGCCTGCGCTCTAAAGCCTGCAAGCTACAACTACTGAGCCCACGTGCCACAACTACTGAGCCCGCGAGCCACAACTACTGAAGCCTGTGCACCTAGAGCCCGTGCTCCGCAACGAGAAGCCACTGCAATAAGAAGCCTGCACACCGCAACGAAGAGTAGCCCCTGCTCGCCACAACTAGAGAAAGCCTGCGCGCAGCAACGAAGACCCAATGCAGCCATAAATAAATAAATAAAATTTAAAAATAAAATAAAAGAGCATTAATCCCATTCATGAAGGCTCTACCCTCATGAACTCATCACCTCCCAAAAGTTTCACCTCCCAGTACCATCACGTTGAGCATTAGTATTTTGACATAAGAGTTTGGGGGAGGGGGACACATTCAGAACATAGCAACGCCCTCCCCCCCACACACGCCCATATCCCTGGCTCCAGCCATTCTTCCTTCTCTCTCTTCTACATCGTCCTTCCCTTGAAAACACCTCCTTCTCTTGGATTTCAGAACGTCACTCTCTCCAGGTTTTCCTGGAGCTCACAGGCTGCTCTACCTCAGTCTCCTTTTCTGGTCCCTCCCTAGCTCCCCAACCTCCCAATGCTGAAGTCCCCCAGAGACATCCTTTGTCTCCTCTCCTTAATAGACTATCATTCCCTTGTGAGCCAAGTCAGGCTAGTAGCTTGAAAGACATCCAAATGCTGCGGGTTTCCAAGTTTACATCTCTGCCCTGACAGTCCATCAGCCCAGATGTTTCTCCCCTGAACTCCAGAGTGACAGATTTATCTGCTTACTCCGCATCTTCACGTTCATGTTTAACAGACACCTCAAGGTAATACGCCCAAACCTGAACCGCACCCATGTGAATCCCCACTCCCTGCCGAACCTGCTGCACACGAGGCTTCTCCGCCTCTGTTACTGGCCATTCCTCATCCAGTGTTCAGCCTCCAAACTTGCTGTCACACAAGACTTGTAGTTGTTTCTCAAACCCCACATCCAATCCATCAACAAATCCTGCCTTCTTTCCCTTTAAAATATATCCGGAATCCGATCATCCCCATGCTACCATCCATGCCACCATCCTACTTGGAGTCGTCGTCACCCTTCTCCCAGATTGTTGGCCTTCGGACTCGTCACCCTGCTTCTGCCTGTGCTCCTGGCAGCCTATTCCAATATAGCAGCCAGAGTGAACCTTGAAAACTCAAGTCAAGTAGATGGCACTCCTCTGCTGGAGATCCTCCAATGGCTAGAACAGTGAAAGTCACAGTCCTTTTAATGACCTGGGATGCCTGTCTGCTCTGGCCTCTGTTACCCTTTGGTCCTTATTTCCTACCATTCCCCCCCCTTTGCTCTTTCTGCCACACTGGCCCTCTTCTGTTCCTTGAACACATCAGGTATGTTTCCACCTCAGGGCCTTTGCACTAACTGTCTCTCTGCTTGGGAAGACCTCCTACAGATATGACATAGCTCACTCCTTCAGGTATTTGCTTGATATTACTTCCTCAGTGAGACCTTCCCTGAGAATCCAATTTGGAATTATAATACCTCACATCTCCAAACTCTCTTTTGGGGAGTTTTATTTTTCTCCATAGCACTTATCATCTTCAGTATACCGTATTTTTTATTTTGTGGAGGAAGGTAAAGCTTCTTGAGGGCAAGGATTTTCGACTGGTTTGTTTATTGCTTGTATTAGTCAGGGATCTTCATAGAAACAGAACCAATAAGATACATATAGGTATGTAGAAAGAGATTTGTTACGAGGGATTGGTTCAGATGATTATGGAGGCCTAGCAGTCCCATGATCTGCCACTTGCAAGCTGTTGACCCTGGAAAGCCAGTAGTATAATTCGAGTCCACATTCCAAGGCCTGAGAACCAGGGGAGCCGATGTCTGAGAGCAGGGGAAGATGGAAGTTCCAGCTCAAACAAGAAAGCAAGTTCATCCATCCTCTACCTTTTCGTTCTATTCAGACCCTCAACAGATTAGATCATGCCCACCCAACTGGTGAGGACATCTTCTTTATCTAGTATACCGATTCTTCTGGAAACACCCTCCCAGACACACCCAGACATAATGTTTTACCAGATATCTGGGCATCCTTCAGCCCAGTCAAGTCGACACATAAAATTAACCAACACACTATTCTATCCCCAGAGCCTGGGATTGTGCCTGGTACATATTAGGTGCTCAATAATTATTTGCTGAATGAGTGGGTGCTCAGCCTGATTCTCTGCAGTGCCCACATCCTTCCTTGGTAATGTAGGGGATCAGAGCATGCCACCCCAAAATAGGTTGCTTTGGCAGATTGATTATGTTAATCTGAAGACACTTGGGAAACAGCAGATGCAAGAGAGGCTCTCTAAACTCCCCCATTCTACCTAAAATCAGGACATAAAATTTCCCATGACATTGTACGCCCTCTCTGTACCAGGACAAGAACGTTCTTATCACCGGAGACTTGGAGTCAATGCTGAAATAGATCTGTACAAACAAACCTACTAAAATAACTTTAATCTTCCATTAGTTTCCCCCATTATAGTTCCCAGTCACTTTCCCACAATTTATTGCCCCAACCCAAATCCTTTTTCCTTTGTCTTGTCACAGTTCCAAAATTTACCAATCTTTGTGGAAATGCTATACAAGCTCTCAGGACTGTCTCCTTCTTTGGGTCTTCATTTCATTTCTCTGAAGGCTCCCATGCCACATAAAAATATTAACACCAAATATCTGTATACTTGTCTCCTGTTCATCTGTCCTTTGTCAATTTAATTCTCAGGCCCAGCCCAGACCTAAGAGGGTAGAAGGTAGAGGAAAAATCTTTCCTCTGTTACAGTAAGAAGTCGGCTGCTCAGAAGCACTCCAGGGTCTTCCAGACCAGGGAGGTAAATAGTCCAAAGGTCAGCATTCTCTGGCCCTCAGGCCCTGTAATAATGCCAGCATCCTCCAGCCAGCCCTGAGCTCCAGCTAGGCTTGGTACCCTGTCCATCCCCCAGGCCATGGGCAAACTCCAGGTTCAGAGGCCGAGTGGAAGAGGCAGCCCAACTGCAAACCACCTGCCTGTCCAGGGTGCCTCAGGCTTGAGATCTCCATCTTCCCCGGAACTTGTCATACCTCACTCCCGGGAAAGGACTGTGGCCATCAGCAATGCCTGGGGCTGGCCCATGCCCTTGGGCCAAACCCTAACTGCAGGCAGGGTCTGTCTTGAGTCCATGAACTATGAACTCTCAGTAACATTTGTCACAATGATAATAATGTCTTCCTGTTCAACAGCAATGCCTCTTTCTTAATTTCCAATACACCAGAATTGGGGGGAAGTGAAGGAAGTGAAGAAACGGGAGAGGGCAAACTAAGGATGACACAAGGAGGCTAGATTTTTCCTTCTTTAAGGACTCCATCAATTGTGTCTCCAGGGGATTAAAAGAAGTAACACATCAACTGATGAACGGCTTTTTTTAATGTGGGATATCCATATAATGGAAATTATTAGACAGTAAAAAATGAAGTACTGACACACGCTATGACACGGATGAACCTCCAAAACGTTATGCCAAGTGAAAGAAGCCAGCCACAGAAGACCATATTTTGCATGATTCCATTTATAGCAAATGTCCAAAATAGGCAAATCTATAGAGACAGGATTAATTGTTGCCTAGGGCTAGGTGAGCTGGAGGAAGTGGCGAGTGACAGCTAACGGGCACAGGGTTCCTTTCTGGGGGGATGAAAACGTTCTGCAATGGATTATGGCCATGGCTGCACAACTCTGTTAATATACAAAAAACCCACTAAATTTGCACTTTAAATAGGTGAACTGAATGGTATGTGAGTTTTATCTTAATAAAAATGTTATTTTAAAATAAAACAAAACAAGAGTCACATAACCCTCCGGGAAAATGGGGTTAAAGGCAGTTTGGCTTCTTAATTTTCCATATCTAACCTCAGGGGCAGATTGTACAGAAAGCTAATGAAGCATGAATTTCAGGCCCCTCGCTGTCAGGGATCCCTTCAAAATCAATAATCAAATCCTAGCTCATTTTATATTCCGGATTTATGATTCTTTTCCTTAAAGAAGCAGCCCCAAATTGTATAAGCTTTGTGACTCACAAAACCTGGATCTGCCTAATGAACATACAGGACTTTTATAATCAAAAAAGAAGTGACCATGATTTTTAAAAAATATATATATTTAAATAGTTATTTTTTAATCAAATGAAAGATTCTTTATACAGTGCTTTACAATTTTCAAAAATTTCACACACATGATTTCATAGAAACATATTGCCCCTATATTGCCCCTCCCCTCCCCTGCCCCTTCCCTCTGCCCACTGGTGACTAGTTTGTTCTCTATATCTGTGAGTCTGCTTTTCTTTTGTTATATTCACTAGTTTGTTGCACTTTTTAGATTCCACATATAAGTGATATCATACGGTATTTGTCTTTCTCTGTCTGACTTATTTCACTTAGCATAATGCCCTCCGCAAGTAAATTTATAAAAATAGATTTTTTTAATCATTAATGTGTCTCCCTTTCTACGGTGCTGAAGTCCCAAGGAAAACAGCCATTGAATCTCTGGAGATCTCACAGTAACCTATGTGAAATCATCATGTGACTTCACGGGAAATTTGATCACAGTCTCAGGTGGAGTAAGTCATCGGTTCCTCTGGGCGCACAGCCCTGTCCATGCTGACTGTGGCTTTAGGACACTGGCCCTCCAGGAGAAATTCCAAGAGAAAACTGCTCAGGAACATCTTGAGTTTTTGTTTTTTTTTTTTAATAACTCATGTATTTATTTTTTTTAATATGTGTCTTGACTCTAATTGGTTATAGTCACCCTTTTCTTTAATAGTTAAGAAAAACAATGGTTCCAGGGCTTCCCTGGTGGCGCAGTGGTTGAGAGTCCGCCTGCCGATGCAGGGGACACGGGTTCGTGACCCTGTCCGGGAAGATCCCACATGCCGCGGAGCGGCTGGGCCCGTGAGCCATGGCCGATGAGCCTGCGCGTCCGGAGCCTGTGCTCCGCAACGGGAGAGGCCACAGCAGTGAGAGGCCTGCGTAGCGCAAAAAAAACAAAACAAACAAAAAAATGGTTCCAAGCCCCTAGTACACATGAGGTGGGTAATCCAGCGCCTCCTCCCTTCACGTTTCCAGGAATCCTTGGGCCTCAGGTTCCTGGGAGCGAGACCGTTGAACCTTCTACTAACAAAGTTCTAAGTTCAGAGCCAAACAAGAAGCATTTGGGGAGAAGAGATCCACGGTAAACCCATCCTTTACTTGGGGACTGGTGTGGGTCTGGGTACAGGAATTGTTTTCTTTTTTTGGTTTTTTGTTTTGTTTTTAAGATTTTTTTTGATGTGGACCATTTTTAAAGTCTTTATTGAATTTGTTACAATATTGCTTCTGTTTTATGTTTTGGTCTTTTGGCCACGAGGCATGTGGGATCTTAGCTCCCCGACCAGGGATCGAACCCGCACCCCCTGCACTGGAGAGCGAAGTCTTAACCACTGGACCGCCAGGGAAGTCCCTAGGATTTTTTTTTTTTTTTTGCGGTACGCGGGCCTCTCACTGTTGTGGCCTCTCCCTTTGCGGAGCACAGGCTCCGGACGCGCAGGCTCAGCGGCCATGGCTCACGGGCCCAGCCGCTCCGCGGCATGTGGGATCTTCCCGGACCGGGGCACGAACCTGCGTCCCCTGCATCGGCAGGCGGACTCTCAACCACCGCGCCACCAGGGAAGCCCCCCTAGGATGTTTTTTAAGCTAAATCCAAATACCGCCAACTGGAGAATCCATTCAGAAGGGCAAGATGGAGGGGATGCTCTTCCAGCTTGGGGGTACAGGGTGTTCTTAGATCTCTGGAAAGATGCTGAGAAGGAGGCAGAGTGACAGGACACGTGATTATACCACAAGAGGGATGCCATCACTAAAAGAGACCCACTCTGGGGATTGGGGGGAACACACCCCTCCCCCTCTTTCTCTGCCCCAGCTGTGTGGACCCCTTAGTCAGGAATCAAACCAGTTAGAAAGAGACTCAGGACTGGTAAAACTCAAGCTCATGTAAGAGAAACAAAATGCGGTGTTTTTCCATCAATGTGAGATTTTACTGTGACCAGTCAAGAGATCTCCTCATTAAGTTATTGTAATGGAATACTCTGATTCCAGGGTCCTGACTCTGATCCTTTAACAACGCTGGCTGGACTCTGCAATTATCACAGTTTCTGAAGAAAGATGCTCATCAGTATTCAGGACTCATCTCGGCAGGCAAAACCTTTAATGCCTTTGGGATTTCCTCAGAAATCATGTATAATTTTAAATATTTAAATGCCGAAAGCAGTCTCTAGATTTAAATGGCCAAGTTACCCAAAATGGGAAAGAATCCAACTTAACACCTACGTGGTGGAGCCTGGACTCACACTTGGAAGAGGGAGGGCGGTGGGAGATGCGTTCCACTCCCTGCCCCCAATTTCTTGGTGTTCCCTCCTCACACCAGCCATTGCCCCACTCCCTGGAGATTACCTCCTCATTACTGGTGAGTCACTTTGCTATAAATACCATTTAAGCAGTTCCTATCAGGGGGAAAAGAGCTAACACCATTCAGCTCTTCCCGGCTCCATACAAGTGGACCCTCTGCACAAGTGTTTATCCATTATCAGATTTAAGCCTCCCATAATACTGGAGATGTACAACCTAACTGCCATTTTTCTAAAGGAGAGGCTCAGAGAAGTTGAGTAACTTGCTAAGGTCACCCAGCTGTTATGTGGTAGAGCAGGATTCCAACACGTCTGCCTGATGGCAAATGCTTTTTTTTCTTTCCACTGTACCAGCCTTTTCCAATTCTAAACAGCAATGGGGTTGGGGGGAGGGCAATTAACAGAGACTATGAAAGGTGTTTCTGAGATTTTTACCTGCGGCGGGGAGGGCTTGTTTAATTTTACAAACATTCTAGGAAGCCACTGGTGGGAAAACAGACTCTCAAATTTTTATGCAATCCAGTTTTCTCCCCTGAACTTCAAACCATAGATCTGATTTGACACCTCCACTTGGATGTCTGATAGATTGTGCAGATTGAACGTGCACAAACCTGTCTCCTGATCATCCTCAAAGCCACTATTCCCACGGGTTTCTTGGCTCAGTGAATGGCAACCCCAGCTTCCAGCTGCTCGGGCCATACATTCTGCTGGCCTCCCTGATTCCCGTCTCGCTCAGTCCGTACATCCCACCTATCAGCAAACCATGTCAGCTCTGCTTCCAAAATGCATCCGGACTCCAACCACTTCTCACCACCCCTACTGTCACCATCCTCCTTTCACCTGAATTGTTACCTTGGAATCCTAACTGGTCAGCCTTGCTTCACTTTCCTACAGTCTTCTTAACACAGCAGCCAGAGTGATTTTGTTCAAGCTCAGTTTTGTTTCCCACCTTACCTCACCTTACTGCGCCTCCAAGACCCTGTGCTCTGGCCCCTCCATCCCACTACCTGCCTTTCTCCTTCCATCAGTCTGCTCCGGCCATACTGCTGTGAACTTCCATTCACATCTGCATGATTACAGACAACATGGCGTATGTAGGCCAGTAACACATACGAAAATGGCAGTGAGATGGTAATGAAACCCCGTATTCATCTTAACGTGTTTGCAATGGAAAATATTTTGTGGTGCATATTTGTTTATTGTTCAGTTTATCACTTTTCACTTGATTAAATGGTTTTTGTTGTATTAAAAAAAAAAAAAGGGTGGATTGCTGTTCTGACACCAACCAGGCAGCTCCTGCATCAGACCTGTACCTGGACTGCTCTGGTCGAGGTAGCCCCCAGGCAAGCCCCTTACGCCCTCAGCTCTTCTCCCAAAGCCACCTCAAGGAGCTCTCAACACTGCAGGCTTCCTCCATCCTTCCCAACTTTGTTTCTGCTCACGTAGTCCTGTCGGATACACCACGTATGAACCTGTTTATTTTATTTATTAGTTGTATCCTCCACTAGAATATAAACTCCCAGAGGGCAGGGAATTTCACCTGTTCAGCAAAGTATCCCCAGATCTTGGAAGAATATCGGGCACGCACTGGCCCTCCACAAACACCGGTTGAGTGAATAAATTCCCTCCTCCCAATCATGCTTTTAGGTGCGTACTATGTAAAAAGAAGTGTAAACTGGGGACTTCCCTGGTGGTCCAGTGGTTAAGACTCCACGCTCCTAATGCAGGGGGCACAGGTTCAATCCCTGGTCGGGGAAATAAGATCCCACATGCTGCGTGCAATGTGGCCAAAAAAAAAAGGAAAAGTGTTAACTTTATGGTCCCTAAAGAATGTAATTCAGCCAATGTTGGCTCCAAGTCCAGTTTCAGTATAAACGCAGTTTTTAAAGTATTATTTTATAAAATCCCTCTAAAATGTCAGCATTTAAGACAGCAAATTGTTCTTCATGGTACTCAATATGTGTAGGTATTTAATAATTTTTTATTGACAAATGAGTGAATGAATGAACAAACAAATAGGCAAGACCATCATTCAAACCTGAGCTCTGTTTAAATAAGACTGACTTAATATAAGTCTGTCTCAGAGGCAAGACACATCAGAGTCATTGGAGTTTCATAATAATGAAAAAGAATCAACATTCTCCTAAAACTTGGAACACTACAATCCTTCTGGAAAAGGATTCCTTAGAAAAAACAGTACCAAAGTCATGTGATAATTAACTGTACAAAATCTATTTGTAAAGAAAGTAATGTGTTAGAGAATTGAAGACACCGGGGTGGTGGGGGAAGCTTGTGGTAGCAGTCTGTCAAATTGTTTAATAAAAAGGTAAGTGGGGGCTTCCCTGGTGGCGCAGTGGTTGAGAGTCCGCCTGCCAGTGCAGGGGACACGGGTTCGTGCCCTGGGAAGATCCCACATGCCACGGAGCAGCTGGGCCCGTGAGCCATGACCGCTGAGCCTGTGCGTCTGGAGCCTGTGCTCCGCAACGGGAGATGCCACAGCAGTGGGAGGCCCGTGTACAGTGGGAGGAGGATTAAGGAAAATATGCATTATAATAACCAAGCTTTTTAAAAGTCTTATCACAGAAGAGTGAAAAGAAGCTCCACAAGGAAGATGCCTGAATGAACGCTGCTCTGAAATGACTGGCAATCTTAATGTGAACCTCTAGTAAAGAAAATGAAATACAGTCGGCCCTCTGCAACCACAGGCTCTCCACCCGCTGATTCAACCAACCTCAGAGGGAAAACATTTTGTAAAATTCCAGAAAGTTCCAAAAAGTAAAACTTGGATTTGCTGAGCACTGGCAACAATTTACTTACATAACATTTACATTTTATTAGGTATATATCATCTAGAGATGATTTAATGTATACAGAAGGATGTGCAGGCTATATGCAAATACTATGCCACCTTAATAAGGGACTTGAGCACCCAGGGTTTTGGTATCTGTGGGGGGTCCTGGAACCAATTCCTTGCAGATACGGAGGGACGACTGTAACCAGGGAAGTTGGAGGGTAATGACATCCTTACAGAAGGCAAGTGAAGTAACCCAGAAATATTTTAAACATTTTATTATGCTAAGTGTCAAATGTACACAAAAATAGAATAGTTTAATGAACTCCATCTACCCATCACCCAATTACAGCAGTCATGGCCAATATTATTTCCTTTATCGTGCCACCCATCTCCCCACCACCCCCGCCACCAAACGAATATTTTGAAGCCAATCCCAAACATCACGTCATTTCAATGTTACTGTCTTAAAAAGGCAGGAGGACACTTTTTAAAAATCATGAACACAATACCAATATCATACTTTAAAAAAAAATAACAATTGACCTGGAGCTACTGAAAGTCAGCAGAAAAGAATGAGGGGCATTTCGTTCTAGCTAACTAGAGTTACAGGGCGCCTGAATAAAAAATTCAAGTAGGGAGACAAATCCCGCACCCTTAGAATTCACACTGGCCAGCCTGACTGCTAATCAACATCTCCAATTTCTCCTTCCTTTGCCTCTTTATGACTTCAAAGCCACCCGACCATAGAGCACACTGCTTGAGGCTTTTGGAAAGGGCCTCATCCCAGCTATAGTGGGACAGTGGGCAGAGGGCTAAATTGCTCTAAGACGAATCTGTAAAAAAAGGACAATAATAGTTATTCACTTTGTAGGTTTTTTATAAGGACTAAATGAGACAATGCTCTTATTCACTCAGCACACAACAAGTGTGTAAAATCTATTAACTTCTGTTATTATCATTGGGATGTGTGGTGGGCAGGGATATCAAAAGCAGGTTTAAAATGGTTTAATGGTTTTAAATGGTTAAATGGTTTTATCTTGATGGTTTTCCAAGATAGCTAACATATTCAGTTTGGAGCCAGTCACGAAGACCTCTGTGCAAATTTTGATTGCTGACTTTGCATGTCCAAGTATCTTGGACTCCATTGAAATAACCAGTAGAAATTATTTAGGCTTCAGCAAAGCATGTTATTCAAAAGCTTACGACATTTTTATTGCAGCATCAATTTTGACGTCATGGCCAA
This sequence comes from Stenella coeruleoalba, assembly GCF_951394435.1. NCBI lineage: Eukaryota > Metazoa > Chordata > Mammalia > Artiodactyla > Delphinidae > Stenella > Stenella coeruleoalba. The sequence goes on along the minus strand of NC_137164.1, from coordinate 21,643,453 downwards.
GAGCACCTTAAAAATGGGCTAAATCCTAATAAAAGTACCATGTGGCAAGGGTGTGAAAGAAAAGACTAGATTTCAAAGATCATTTTAAAGATTAAACAAATTTTAAAGCCAATGTTGCTGTTAAGACAGAAGGAATGAGATGAACTGATGAAACAAGTGTGCCCATCAGTTGAAGGCACTAAAGACAACAGGAAAAAAGTGGGGGTGGAAATCTAACACCTAATAAAATGGGAAGAAACTAAACCTAAAAAACAACAGATAGGGCTCCCCCGGTGGCGCAGTGGTTGAGAGTCCGCCTGCCGATGCAGGAGACACGGGTTCATGCCCTGGTCCGGGAAGATCCCACATGCCGCGGAGCGGCTAGGCCCGTGAGCCATGGCCGCTGAGCCTCCGTGTCCGGAGCCTGTGCTCTGCAACGGGAGAGGCCACAACAGTGAGAGGCCCGCGTACCGCAAAAAAAAAAAAAACTGATACAAAGTCTGAAAGGGTAAAAGAAGCTAAAACAAATATTCCCTGGGAAGGGTAAGTCCAGGGAGAGGGTATCCCGAGTCAGACCCAGAGGCAACCAGACAAGATGGACATTTTTTAGTTTTTCTTAAGCAGGATCTGAGGACAAGGGTACCCCTGAAGTGAGAACCTCAAATCATTTCTTCAAGTGTCAGTGTGAAATTATTTCCTGGGTTTAACTGTGAAAACTCACCTGGATAGGTGTTAGTTAGTTAGGAATTCCTGAAATGTATTCCTATTATGTTTTTTAGTGAGATGCAACACTTAGTCCAAAGCATGACCATAGGTAAGTTATTTGTTTTTAATGAAAAGAAAAATAACATTTGATGTATGCCTATCATGTATCTAGAACTCTACTGGTTGGCTGTATAAATTATCTCATTTAAGCAAGGAGACAAAAATGGATGGCTTGAGGAATTAAGCAATTAAAAGCATCCTAGATTTGCATCTTTGGGTCCTGCCCTTAGCAGATCCTCAATAAAGGACTTGAAAGTCATCTATCAGGGTCCAGGTAGCCAGTCATTACGTCAACATCCCAAACCAATGCCACTTGAATGAATTAACTTGAATGTTTCTCAAGGCAGTAAGCTAACAACCCATCTGAAAGTCTATTTTTCTCTTCCTTAAAAAAAAAAAGTTTTAATTTACAGAAAAGTTGAAAGAAGAGTACAATGAACAAAGTTGTTCTCCTATTAACCACAGCACTATTTATCACACATATCTAAGAAATTAATATTAATTACCATCTAACATACAGCCTCTATTTAAATTTCTGCAATTGCCCTGAAAATAATTTTTCTTATGTCTTCCCACTCGCCCCGCAAATCTAGGATCTTATCAAGGTTCTAGTATTGCATTTCATTGGTATATCTCCATCCTATCTTCAACACTTCTGATTCTCACTAAATTCCTCCCAACATTGATCCAATAGAGCCTCCTTGTACCTTTCATCTCTTGGATTCTCCAGTGGTTCTCAATAAATCCCTAACATCATATCTGCAAATCTGAGGTCTGTTTTTTGTGACAAAATTGAAAAAACAGAGGTCAGTACCTAGCTCATTCCAGACTTACATATGGTTCTGAGAATGTCCTATAGGACGGGACTCAACCCAGTAGCCTACAGGTTGTATCCAGACAACTGACAAATTTGTATGATTTGTTCCACTAGTCTGTGTGTACACACACACATATGTGTGTGTATGTTTCATATGAATTCACTGCCAGAATTTTTAAATTAGGAAATTTTTTTTTTACAGATCTGGATTTCTGATTCTTCCTTAAAAATAAAATCAGAAGAATTGGTAACACTGGCCTCAAAAAGCAACAATTGGCTGAAATTAGGTAGCAGCTACTGCTTTCAGGTGGGCCTGGGCCCCCCATTGCCACAGTCCACAGGTGGATAGTATATGCAGTTCCCCATAGTAAGACAATAATTTAATGAGATATAGGAAACCAGGGGCCAATGAAATGTACAGCATTTGCCACGTAGAGGAAAGGATTTTTTTAGAGACAGTCATTGGAAGCATAGGGAACCTAACTCTGGCATAGAGAAGGGACACCTATTTTAAGTGATGTTACATCATTTTAATTAAGGTTATTGTAGATGGACTTGAATGGCTCCTTCACCTGGTTGCTGTGGAAACCGTGAACTAGTGACGGCCAGCAAGTAGCCTGGGTCACGTGACTTTAAAAGAAAAAAACTTTTGAAAATACCTAACTAAAGAATTTCTGGAATGAGAAGAAGGATAAATTATTCAAGGTGCTTATGAATTCCATCTGAGAAGCACACGCTCATCAGAGATCATAACCGAAGGCTGAGGCTGAGCTGATGAACCCTCATCCCTTCCTGTTTAGCTCAAATGCCCGCTAGAACAGCAGTGAGGACCTCAGAGCTCAGGCCTCGGGTCTTCCTAGGCTAAGTGATTGCAAAGAGATAAAGGAGCTTCTGTCCTCGGCTTCACACGATCTGGTTACAGTCTCCTCTGCCCAGCTTCTTCCCTCTGCTATGTGGAACATCTGCTTATGTAAAAATATCAGCAACAGAGCATCACAGAGACTTTCTTGTCTGTTGAAGCAGAACAAAGATCGCAGGCTTCACCCCCAAATTCAACTTGGCTTACATGTCCTTGATCAAATAATTAACTCTCCAATTAAATTCAGGTCTGGAAAACAGGACCACAAAGTCCTCCGACATGTCGGAGCCAGAAACAAATGAACATGGCTTCACAGTTAGAGGACACAGTGTTCCAGGACAGTCGAATACAGGCGCTCTCAGAGCCAAAAAATTCACCAAATCTCCTGAGTGATTTATTTTACAATTTAGACAAGTTTTAGGATAAAGAATTTTAAAACTCATTTATTTTTAGGTAAACCTCCCTCCTTTCAGAAGGAAATGCTCTCTAGCTGGTGACCATAAGAGGACGTCAAACTCTCTGTACAGTCCCAACAATGGTGAGGAAAACAAGAGTTTGTATTTCTCAATCTCCATGATGGATTCAGGTATGCAATTGATATGCTTCATTAAAAATAGCAACAAATCTTTATAGTAGTTACCACAACAGAGCACACACATGAGAAATCCATGCAGGATGATAAGATGAGCCCCATGATGTAGGGGAAATTCTGGTACCTGGGCCCAACATCACCGGGCAGGAGGTCTTTGGGAATAACATCTCATCCGCTTTGCAATTTTATAGAAAGCAGCAGAGGGGTGAGAATAAGTCCCGGGAACAGTGGGGAGCAAGAGAACACAATTTCTAGCCCCCAGAGAGTAACGATCCAGTGGGAACAAGCATTGAGCACGTTTTTACAAGCGTGATCAATGATTGGAAAGAAGTTTAGAATCTATGGGCAGATAAAGCAAGAGCTAGAACACTGGTTCAACCTCACTCAGCATCGCCAGAGCAGGTAGTAAAGCTGGAAAGGGCCGAACAGGCACATCTCTTCCCAGCTCTGCAGTGACTTTGTGTTGCTACCTCAAAACTGGCCCTGGTGAGAGTATTTACACCACGAGAATCAGCACGTCTCCTCCTCCGGAGAGCGGGTTGTTGAGGAAACCCAGCACACCGCTGCACACTGCCACTGAAAGAATAAAAGATATAACAGGTAGGAATATGCTTACTAAACCTTCAAGTATGTACACATGTAAGGTGATAACAAAAAGCAATTATGTAATAACTATCATTATTATATAATAACTATATGTATAAAATAGTGGTGCTGTAGTTCTTTTACACCAAAGGTTTGTAAGTATAAACATGGAAAAAACAGGACAATAATATTAATAATGGCATTATTAACTAATACAATAATTATTAATATGGCGTTCCTCTAAACCTTAAGTCTGGGTGTCTCTTGATTGGGCCACAGCTACGTGCAGTAGCAGAATATAATTTAATTTCCAGAACATTTTATAAAGATTCCCTGTATTAGATCAGCTTGGTGCTTTGTGACCGCCTGGAGGGGTGGGATAGGAAGGGTGGGAGGGAGGGAGACGTAAGAGAGAAGAGATATGGGAACATACGTATATGTATAACTGATTCACTTTGTTATAAAGCAGAAACTAACACACCATTGTAAAGCAATTATACTCCGATAAAGATGTAGAAAAAAAAAAAGATTCTCTGTATCTGCCTATCAGGATAATAGAAAACACAAAGGATCTAGACATCCACAAATGTGAGTTCTAATCCAGTTCTCTGCCAGGAACTGGGTAAGTTTTGATATAAAGCTTAGCACTTATCCACTTTGTGTTTCAGGTCCCCCATCCAACAAATGGAAATAATAAAGTGTATCCTGTCTACCATCATGAGGATGTTCTAAGAATCTGAGAGTCACAAATATTTGCAGCTGGAAGCTTAGGGTCATCTGTGCCACCCCTCACTTTATGGATGAGGACAGTGAGGTGTGATCGATTGAGTGACTGTCCAAGGTACAGCGAGGGAGTGGTACAGCCACAACCAGAACCCGAGATTTTCTCCTGTGCTCTCCCCACCGTGCCGTACTCTTCCCACATGGAATGAACGATCGTTAAGTAAATGGTAAAGATGACTTCCGTGGATTGGCCCCCAGGTTGTTTATTTTTCCACTGCAGTCTGAGACTCATCCCCTCAAAAGCCTGCTGGCACTGAACTCAAATTTTTACACATTCAGTTATTTAAAAATTAGCTCAAACAACCGGATTTTTAGCCATTTAGAGCCCACCTGTTTTGCATACCCCTCGAAACTTCACCCAGCACCTGTTGCCCATTGATAAGGTAGAGCCTTGTAGTTACAAGACCCCAGCTGCCATCACCCTTTGGAGCTCTCTGACCCAGAGACCACCCTACCATGCCGCCGAGACTCCTCTAGTCCCGTCTCCCGAAAGCTCCCTTACCCGCCTCCCCTTCTGGATGTTGGCCTCCTGGATCCTCTGGACAGTCTCAGTCTCAGTGAGAGCGCCCCTCTCATGCAACCCTGTCCAAGCAGGGCCCAGCAATGCTTGTTGTGTTGCTGCCTCTCATGGTCATATCTTTTCCCTTGATTCCCTTGACCCCCAAATCCCTCAAACCTCCTACACAAGATGAATATATACTTTGAGCGAAACGTCATGGAGGTGTTTCGTGCCATCAGTAAGACTAAGGAGGGCTTCCCTGGTGGCACAGTGGTTGACAGTCCACCTGCCGATGCAGGGGACACGGGTTCGTGCCCCGGTCCGGGAAGATCCCGCATGCCGCCGAGCGGCTGGGCCCGTGAGCCACGGCCGCTGAGCCTGCGCGTCCGGAGCCTGTGCTCCGCAACGGGAGGGGCCACGGCAGCGAGAGGCCCGCGTACCGCAAAACATAATAATAATAAATAAGACTAAGGAGGGGGAAATGCCAGTTTCCTAACTTCCTGTGGGTCTTCTTAATACCGTGCAGCAAGTGACATTAATACTTCTTGGTCTTGGCCTCGTGTGGATAAGCCCTGATAACTTGGCCCCAGCAAATCTTTCACCTCGTTTATGCTCATTCACAGGTGCTAAAGAAGAGACTAAGAAAAAGTTCATAGAACAAGTTGGGCCCTGTGTCCGCAAAGCAAATGCTGTGCGCCTTTGGCGTACATCTGGAGCACCAAAACAAAACCCTGAGGTTGAGGACAGTGCAGAAGTCCCCAGACGCGGCCGTCACCCAAAGGCAAAACTGCATTAGGAAACAAGGCAAGGAGCTCCGGTTTAACACTCAATGTTTCATTATCTTAAAAGCTCCAAAATCTAAATTCTGCCCCCCAAAATCTAAATGCATGCGCTTTTACGAACAGTGTAAACATACCATTCAGCTGCCTTAAATCTTTCTGATAAGGTAAGGTAACAATCGACAGGTAACTAGTTAAAACTATTATTGCTTTCCCTGTCATGGGCATAGGGGAAAGGCCATTTTATATTTTAAAAATTACTGGTTCAATGTCATCACAAAATGAAGTATTTCAAGTATGTTTTCCTGATTTGGGCTGCTTAAGTAATTGCCTTCCCACCCCCCAGCCCCCCCAAAATCTAAGCTGTAAATTCAACTCAATTTCATTTGGTTTGGAATTACCGTATTGTGGAGAAAAACAAGTTCACCCTGTGTACTTTTACTGAAATTAATAATGATAGTTTACACTGATTGATTAAATATATACCAGTCATTGCACTGAGGGCTTTAAGTATATTTACATACATCATCTTCATGACAAACCCAGTAACGTGGATCCTCTTATCATTCCCATTTTACAGATGTAGATACTGAGGGACGCTATGCTTAAGTAACTTGCTGAAGATCAGGAGGCTGCAAAGTCAATATAATTTGACTTTAGAGCTGTCCTGCCCAGTGGGGGAGCCTCCTGCCACATATAGGTATTGAGTATTTTAAATGTGGCTTGTTTAAATTGAGATGTGCAGTTAGTGTAAAATACACACTACATTTTAATGACTTAGTATGAAGAAAATAACATAAAATATCTCATTAATAATTTTTTAAATATTGATATATTGAAATCATATTTTGGATACACTGAATAAAATAAAATGTTGTCAAAATGCTTTTCACCTATTTGTTTTTACTTCTGGTTAAAGTAGCTACTAGAAAAGTTAATGCTCCACGTGCCCACACTTGGGCCTCACATTATACCTCTATTGGACCACACTGCTCTAGAGCCTGAACTCTTCACCATTTTGCTTTACCCTCCGAAGGAATGAGTTTAGACCATTCACATTAATGGGAAAGTGTGATCTTCTTTCACTGCAAGATGGATGTTTTGTTTGTCGGTGAGGAAACCAAGACATAAAATAGTTAAGACCCAAAGTCAAACATTAACCCTGAAACAATCTTCAAAGCCTGCTGAGAACAAAAGATTGCATACTCTACCTTCAGCTTTACTTGCTTGACCTGCTTTCCCACCTGGATTGAAGCCACAGAGTTCAAGAAGTTTAATGATCGTCTGAGGTTTAACGTCTAATCAAAAGCCAAACACGGCCTTTGCTTGTGTTTGTGCTCTTGCTTTATGTACGCTTGTACTATGCGTGGAAAGAAGAATACAGCAAGGCGGGGGAGCATGCCAGTTTGTGTGGCTTTTTACTGGGGGTCATGGGTTGGTTTTTATACGATCAGTACTTCAACTATTTAATCATAATCCTTGAGTTTCCACTTTGAAGGAAAAGGTATAAAACACACGCTCACAAGCCAATTCACTGAATGTCATTAGGACCCCTTAAGAAAGCCTACACTATTCATAAGCTCTAATCATGGTTCAGGTGCTGGACTGGTTCAGAGCTGAGGTTGAATTTTCATATTTTCCTCTGAAAGGTCTCTACGCAGAAGATATTTCCTGAAATGTGGGCAACTCCACAGTTGCCATCTAATGGAACAGGGCTTGGCAATAAAAAATCAAGACGTTCCTGTACTTTCTCCTGAGCTCCTGGTTCAGCCCAGCCCCACCCAGCTCTGGACATCTGACGTCTGTGCTTATTTACTTAGTTCCCTGGAGCACAGGGCGGCTTTTCTGCCACTGCATTCACCTGTGAGGGCTCTATTTAAAGAGCCTGCACAGTGTTCTGAACACTGACATCTGCGCCAAGCCCTCAGCTTGACCTTTCAACACCCTCCCAGTCCTACTTTTTCTCAGCATCTCTGTCCCTCTTTAGTCCTCCAGTTCTGCTTTCTTCCCTGCAAGCATGTAAAGGAAGAGGCTGGGACACTGAAAGGCTTCAAGGGGAGGTGGTAGGACTCGTCCTCTACCCTGCTGTCCCTCCTTAGTGGGGATTAAGTGTTCCTCCCATGTGTCCCCACAGTGGGCAGCTGTCCCAGGATCAACCAGTGACACTTCAGAGGGCTGCAGTGGGGAGAACAGAGGCCCTGCACATTTTATTCATAGGTCTGTGTGTGCTTATATAACCACTCTATATATAGATAGGCCTGACTATTACCTTTCACATGTCTTCATCCTTTAACCTTACCTTTCTTGACTCATTATGCGTTTGATGTTCCTAATGGACAGTATTCCACGTGGCATGGCGGGAGGTGTACAAACCTGGAAACTCAGATTCCAGCCACTGCTCTGCGGCTCACTGGCCGTGTGGCTTTGTCCTATTCGTCAATGAAGTGAAAGGTGGAACTGGATGATACCTAGAAGCCTCTCCGTCCTACAATTCTGTGAATCCTGAACGTTATAAATCATCTCTAGTCATTAGTATCCATTTCTTAAAATCTTTATTTCCTGCAAATCTTGACTCCAAGAGATTCACCCTCCTTGGAGGTTTGTGGTTGCCCCGTGATAAGCAAAATGACAGCTGTCCTTCCACAGTGATTGTCCTGGACTCCAGGACGATGCCCAAATGACGTTGTAGCTACACAGAAGAGTTTTTTTTTTTTTCAATTTTTTTAAACTTAAAGGGGAAGAAGTTAACTCGCAAAAGGGTAATTTGCAAGAAATGGAGTGTGAAGAAGGTATACATTTATTTGTAGAAGAACCATGTGAGGTTTCTATCATTTACTTATTCGTTTCTTTGTTTGTTTGGTTTTGAATTCTTGGCTAAAAGGAAGCCATCTTTCTTCCCCACAGGGCACTTCTAGAATTCCTGCTGGGCTCTTCAAAACATGTCTCCCTGTTTCTGGTTCTCTTCTTTTCATCCCAGTTTACACACTGCAGCCAGATAAACACCAATGAAAGCTGCTTTTACCATCCTGCCCCCGCTCAAAAGCCTCCCAGCTCTCCCTTGGCCAATTGGATTAAGCATAAAAAGCTCCGCCTGGCCGGTCAAGGCTCCCACATCATGGTTTCCATCATCCCAACTAGCTTTTCCCGCTGCTACTCCCTAAACACAATGCCCAGGGCTCTCCCACACACCTGGCATCCCAGGCATAATCCCACGTCGTATTGATGTCCAGTCTCTTCTCTCCCAGGAATGCCCTCTACCCTCTCCGCCTGACCCATCCCACCTGTTCTGTAGAATTAATGTCAAAAACCAACCTCTTTCATGATAAGCTTTATCTCTCCTTCAAAATCCCACAGACCCGTGCTGTCTGAAAGAAGCAAATGCAAGTCACATATGTAATCTAGATTGTTCTAGTAGTCATATTAAAAAAGAAAAATCAATTTAATAATATAACTTATTTAACCCAATATAATCAAAATATTGTTACTTTTAACATGTTATAAATGTTAAAAAAAATCAATGAGTTATTTTACATTCATTCCCTTTAGTGGTTTTTTTTTTTTTTTTTTTGGTACCAAATCTTCTAAACCCAGGGTGAATTTTGTACATGCAGCACCTCTCACTTAGGATCCTAAATTTTCATAGGAAACCTTGATGTGTATTTAGATCTCATAAAGTTTAACACTGGAAAAGTAGATTCATGCACCCAAGTTGTTCCAAACATACTAAAAATTCTGCCAGGACTGAACCCAGTATTGGTTTTTTTAATTAAATTTAAATTAATTAAAAGGAAATAACATAGGACTTCCCTGGTGGCGCAGTGGTTAAGAATCCTCCTGCCAATGCAAGGGACACGGGTTCGAGCCCTGGTCCAGGATGATCCCACACGCCGCGGAGCAACTAAGCCAGAGCGCCACAACTACTGAGCCTGCGCTCTAGAGCCCGCGGGCCACAGCTACTAAAGCCCGCATGCCTAGAGACCCTCCTCTGCAACGAAGAGAAGCTACCGCTCACCACAACTAGAGAAAGCCCACGCGCAGCCACAAAGACCCAATGCAGCCAAAAATAAATGAATAAATTTATTAAAAGAAAAAAGGAAATAACATTGGATTTTCAGCTCCTCAGTCATACATTTCCATTGTTCAGTGGACACATGTGTTCAGTGGCCACTAGCGGGACTGTGTGGACAGGGCAGCCATGGACCGGTGGGCCTCGCCAGAGGCATCCATCCCATTTGTCTTTGGGAAGATTTCCTCTGTGCGTAACCTCAGCTGGAGCACAAAACCCCAGGGGGCAGAACTGTGTCTTTCTCCCTCTCTGCTCCAACCCCAGTACCTAGCATTGACCCTGACACAGACTAGGCTCTGCAGAAATACTTTAGGGATAAATGAAGAAAGATTAAACAGCTAAGTGATCTCTTCTCCCCATAAGGTTATTAACTATTTGAGCGTGTATATTTTTTAAGTTTATTTTACTGAACTATAGTTGATTTACAATGTCGTGTTAATTTCTATTGTACGGCAAAGTGATTCAGTATACATATATATACATTCTTTTTCATCTTCTTTTCCATGATGGTTTATCACGGGATATTAAATATAGTTCCCTGTGCTATACAGTAGAATAAGCATATATTTTATTCTTAGCGTGTTAACACAGGGGTTTGCCCTTTAGTCAACAGGCATTTCTTCCTCACTTAGATGAATTGAGGATGCTGTGACCACATAAGTATCATGTCTCATATTATCTTATGCTCACGCGTACAAGTACATGTGTATCATACATAAAAACATCTCTTCAGATTTAACCCTTCAAAATTCCTTTTAGTTAAAACCAACTAATTTAACCACCAGATACGTTAGGACCACACTGTCAAGTGAGTGCAGGTATATCTTTCCTTCTTTTTTTTTTTAAATAAATTTATTTATTTTTATTTTTATTTATTTTTGGCTGCGTTGGATCTTTGTTGCTGAGCACAGGCTTTCTCTAGTTGTGGCGAGCGGGGGCTACTCTTCCTTGCAGTGCGTGGGCTTCTCATTGCTGTGGCTTCTCTTGTTGCGGAGCACGGGCTCTAGGTGTGTGGGCTTCAGTCGTTGAAGCATGTGGGCTCAGTAGTTGTGGCTCACGGGCTTAGTTGCTCCATGGCATGTGGGATCTTCCCACACCAGGGCCCGAACCCGTGTCCCCTGCATTGGCAGGCGGATTCTTAACCACTGCGCCAGCAGGGGACCCCTATCTTTCCTTCTTAAGCAGGGAATTCTGACAGATTCACTCCTTTTTCCCTCCCTCCCTCCTTCATGCATTCATTATTCACTGAATTGAACACTTGACTTCTAAAGAAATACAGTCACTCTATAAAAACCTTTAAACAGGATGAAAAAAGAGAAGGGAGATCAGAAGGAAGAGGGTAATAGTACGTGGAGGACACAGCGCAGCTGGAAGCAACCCCACCTGGGGCCGCTGGGTACAGCGCGATTACACCCATTCCCAGGATCTCTGGAGCCTTATGTGGAGATCAGTACCCTGAGAGACAAGCCTTGTTTCTATGACAGAGGTATTACTGTAAAAGAATAAGCCTGATGTTTAGCAAACGTTCTCATAGAAACATGGAGGCCGTCTCATGGCTTCCTGGAAAAACTCATGATCAGGCAAGGTGAGGGCGACAAAGCTGAGACCAGTGTAAAGGCAGAGTCCGTGACATTTATCACGGAACGTGAGCCCCAGGGCTCTCGGGACGTGGTTCTGAAGATTTCTGAGGAGTCCTGGGCTTAGGAATTCAAGAGATTATAATCCCCACCACAAGTTTTCACTGTCCCCTTGAACCCCAAGGAAAAGATACCACAGCGCGCCCTCCCTTGCTCTCTCAAGAGCTCTCTGCAGCAAAACAGAATTAATGTGACTTTTTTCCCCTCATATCCCATTTATCTCACCCTGCAAGCCCTCCATACGCCGCGGGTGAGTGGGTCGGCAACATATTCTCTGCCGTTTATCCTAATTAAGTCCTTGTGACAGATATCAGCACGCCAACTGACATCCTCCCATGACACATATTATTTGTCACTCCTCTAGTCCAGTGCCTCACGACTCTATTTGACCAAAAGTACCTGACATCTGAATAGGAGGGAAAAGGAAGATCTGCTCAGAGGAAACGGCACAGTACAGGTAACCATCTGACCTGGATTTACGATTCCAAGATGACTGGAGCAGAGTTTCGCTCAGAACTTTCTTCTTTGTTTCTGTCTTTTTTTTTTTTTTTTTTGGTGGTTGTTATTATTGGGGGGCTACTAAAATCTTTGCTTTGAAAAAATGTGAAATACAAGACTATCGAAGGCAGCAATTATAAATAGAACCTCACTTTTAAGTTCAAAATGTTCTGCCCGAATTGGAATATCCTGTCAAGTTTCCTCCCTTGATTATTTTTCTTTATAGCTTCATGATTTCCAATTGATTTTATATTTAGTAGTGGTTCCCAGAGTTCCTAAGACAATAGACATTTTATTTTCAAAAGTTACATGACTAAATGAATCCTCACATTAAGGGAATTATGCCCGTGGAACAACAGATGTGATTCAGAAGTAACTTTTCTCGCCAGATGAAGGATAGCATAAGACTGACTTTCTGTAGTGCAAGGTTAAGTGGTTGGATTAGGCAGAACTCTTTAGGATGCAAATGACAGAAAACCAACTCAAACTACTTTGGCAGAATGGCTGTGTATTGCCTTATGTATCTGGGATATTTATGAATGGATGTGGACTTCAGGCAGGGCTGGATCCAGGTGCCAGAACAAGGTTTTCAGGACTCTTACATTCATGATCTGCCTTTCTTGGCCTGGCTTTGCTCTGAACTTTTTAAATTTTTTATTCTTTCCTGTTTCCTTTAACAGCTAGTGGGGGAATAGCTATGGCTCTTCTAGACCACATGTTTCTGGTTTAGAAATCCTAGTGGAAGAGAATATCTCTTTCCTAGTATGTAAATAAATCAACGTCTCCGAAGAATTTTCATTTGCCCTGATGTTGTCACTTGCCCTCTTCTGCAATGCAGCTGACCCTTGAACAACACGGGTTTGAACTGTGTGGGTCCACTTATACGTGGATTTTTTTTAATAGCTACATACTACAGTAGTGCATGATTCACAGTTGATTGAATCCTCAAATGTGGGACCACAGAGACAGAGGGCTAAACTGTAAAGTTATTGGTGGATTGTGGACTGAGTGGAGGGTCGGGACCCCTAACTCCTGCATTGTTCAACTGTCAACTATGCTCATTTTTTCATGGGAATAGGATACTATGGTTAGCTGGAATGGCTCATGTATGCAAATCTGTGGTGGGAGGAGGGTGAGGAGGGTTATTTATCAGAAGGAGAATGGAGGATAAATACCCCAGTGGCTGCACTGAGGGATGACTTGGAGGAGTGGTGATTACTTCCTCAAGTTTTCATTTTAAATGTACTTACTAAGCATCTACTTTGTGCTAGGTAGTGATCAAAAAGGTTAAAATGCCTGCTGTCATGAAGTTTATGTTCTATTACAATAGTCTTTTTCAAGATTAAAAAGCCATAACAGGGGGCTTCCCTGGTGGCGCAGTAGTTAAGAATCCACCTACCAATGCAGGGAACACAGGTTCGAGCCCTGGTCCGGGAAGATCCCACATGCCGCGGAGCAACTAAGTCCGTGTGCCACAACTACTGAGCCTGAGCTCTAGAGCCCACGTGCCCCATCTACTGAAGCCCGTGCACCTAGAGCCCGTGCTCCACAACAAGAGAAGCCACTGCACTGAGAAGCCCGCACACTGCAACAAAGAGCAGCCCGCGCTCACCACAACTAGAGAAAGCCCGTGCAGCAATGAAGATCCAATGTCGTCAAAAAAATAAAATAAATTAAATTAATTAAAATAAAATAAAAAGCCATAACAGCTAAATGCAAAATATGACCCTTGATGAGATCATGGATTAAAAAAGAAAAAACTATACAGAACATTTCAGAGATAAATGGGGAAATCTGAATGTGGAGTGTACATTAGATGAGTATTGCATTGTTGTTAAATTTCTGGAGTATGTTTTATAGATGTGGGAGAATATCCTTGCTCTTAAGGGACACATATCAAAGTATTGCAAGCTAAAGGATAATGATGCCGGCAGCTAATTCTCAAATGAGTCAGCAAAAATTAAAATGTGATGTCCGGGTCTGTATGTGTCTGTGTTCCTCATCAGCAAGTCATCCCTAAGTCACCTTGAAGAAACATACAATCCAAGTAACAGCAGATTTTCTATACAAACCCTGGTCAAAAGAAGTCTCTTAGCCCCTTTCTAAACTGATTAAAAACAACAACAACAACAAAAAACTTAGCTCAACCTACATAGAAACCCTAGACTCCCCAGTCTCCATTACTGTGGGAATTTAGTAAACTCAAGTTACTTTAATCAAATTAAACCCTGATGGCTATCAAGAAGAACTTCCATATCTGGTTTTACATCATCCCAGGATCAATTCTAGGTAAGGAACAGGGCACCATTCAGGAGATCCTCTTCATTCTGGAGCATGTACACTGGATTTTAAAACCTTATTAATCCACAAAACAAGCCACATTCTTTCTTTGTTCCTCCAGCAACAGCTCTCTGTTCTTAGTAAATCCAGAGAGGGTGCAACACTTCTGTATAAGTGTCCTCTTGCTGCTGTAACAAATTACCAACACAGATTTATTCTCCTACAGTTCTGGAGGCCAGAAGTCGAAAAGCAAGGTGTTAGCAGAACTGCATTCCCTCTGGAGGCTTCAAAGCTTTTCAGTTGCTAGAAGCCGCCCACATTCCTTGGCTTTTGGCCCCTTCCTCACATCACTCCAACCTCTTGCTTCTGTCATCTCATCTTCTACTGCTCTCTCTGATCTGCCTCCCTCATGCAAAGGCCCTCGTGATTACATTCTCACCTGGATAATCTCCCAATCTCAAGATCATTCATTTATGCACGTCTGCCTTGTCCATTTTGCCATGTCAGGTAACATTCACAGGTTCCGGGGATTAGAACGTGGTCATCTTGCGGGGGGAGAAGGACATTTTTCAGCACACCACAATCTGCTAAAAATATAAGTCCCAGAAGAAAGAGGGAGGAAGGCGAATGATCTGGGGCTCTCTGCCAGTGAGCAATGCAAATTTTACAGTTTGAGGGGAGAAGAGAGGCTCCCAGACGACTGGCATAAGAGTGGCGTAGAGATCGCTTCCTATTTAATGCATCTCACTCCCTGGCTCCCCTACTAGGAGCTAGTACCTTTAGCAGTTAGACATATACTTCTTCAAAATTCCTTAAAAAATCACCACCACCCTTGGTGTGTTTGGATGTGTGGAATTTCAGGTTAGGTATGGGTGGAGGTGGGTAAAAGAAGGAAAGAGGAAAAAGAAAGAGTGTCCACTGAGCCAGCCTTGGTCCTTCCCTCTAAAAGTCTTGGTCTTCCAGGGTTCCCTAGTCTAGCATTCCCAGTATTCCCTAGTCCAGCATTTGCAGAGACTATACCTCTGCCCATTGGAAACCACCACCTGAGACAGCCAATATCATAACCCTTGCCTCAAATTTACTTTACAACCTGAATCATATAACTTTGAGACTAGAGAAAAGAGTCCACCCAACCATGCACAAGACACTTATGAATGATTTTAGCCCCTTATCTTTGTCCCCAAGGCCAGGGCAAGGTCCCCATCCGGTTCACTCCCAGGAGGTGACAAGCCTTTGAGGAGCTGACCCACCTGGGCACACAAAGAGCCTGGAAGAGCTTTGCCCTTCAGGCCACCCTCGTCCACTTAAACTCCACCTGCAGGCAGTATCCAGGGGTCCCTTACTTCTCTGCTCTCCCTCCTTCCTCTCCTTTCCAGGACCCCCTCTGCTGCCCCAGCCCCCATTACTTCCAGCTCCAATCTGGAGGGACAGTGCTTGATTCTCAAGGTTCCCGGTGCCTCTAGAGGCACCCCAGGGTCCTTCCGATTCTTCAGCATGAAACAGCATGAGTAAACACGTAAATAGCATGATGCGGTTGACCACTTACGATAGCTGGGTTGAGCTAGCAATGCTTTCATCTCTCCTCACCCACGGCTACCCATTCTTTCTAACCACCCTCCACAACCCACATGGTGGGGAGAAGCACACAGGGAAAGAGTTCACTGTCCTCCAGCTTCCATAGTTTTCTGGATCTTTCCTCAGGCAGTGGAGCAATTACTTTGCATTTGTGAGGTCATTTTCTCAGGATAGATCATTTGGATGAAATGAGGCCAATCAGATGAATTTCCTTCTTTTTTTGTTTGTTTGTTTGTTTGTTTGTTTTTTGGCCTCACCGCTCCACTTGCAGGAATCTTAGTTCCCCGACCAGGGATTGAACCAGTGCCCTCCGCAGTGAAAGCATGGAGCCCTAACCACTGGACCACCAGGGAATTCCCTGAATTTCTTTCTTCTCAGGTGTTGACTAAACTCGACTCCTCCCTTGTCAAGATGCTCATCTGGGCAACGTAGAAAGAGAATAATAATGCATAATCTATGAGATATTAGAACCTTATGAAGAATGTCATTACTTATTCATTTAACAAATATTTATTGAGAATCTACTATATGCCAGGCCCTCGATGTTTAGTGGTAAACTAAGTAGACATAATCACTACTACCGTGGCCCTGAGAGTCTAAAGGGGTTCTCCCCCACTAGACTATGCAAATTAACATATAATTACCAGTTGCCTTTTGCAACTCCTAAAGAAATCATGTATCCAGGCAACAAACATCAATGACTGATAAAACCAGTAGGTAATAGGGGATTAAAGGGGTATCCTATCACTGCTGTAACAAATTACTACAAATATGGTGGCATAACACAAATTTATTATTGTACAGTTCTAGAGGTCAGAAATTCAAAATGGGTCTCTCTAGGCTAAAATCAAGGTGTCAGCAGAACTGTGTTCCTTCTGGAGGCTCCAGAGGAGAACCTGTTTCCTGCCTTTCCCAGCTTCTAGAGGCTGCCTGCATTCCTTGGCTGGTGGCCTCATCATCCATCTTCAAAGCCAGTAATAGTGGGCTGAGCCCTTCGCATGCTGCAATCTCTCTTGTCTCTTTTTCTCCTCCCTCCTTCTTCCACTTTTAAGGGCCCTTGATATTACATTGGACTCGCCTAGATAATCCATGATAATCCCCGTATGTTAAGGTCAGCTGATCTGCAATCTTAATTCTCCTTTGCCGTGTAATGTAACAAATTCGCAGGTTCCAGAGATAAAGACGTGGACATCTTTGGGAGGCCATAATTCTGCCCAACACAACTTCCAAATCCTCTATTCAAGACACCAGGGAAGACCTGGATCCAGCCTACCCTGTTGAGGTGCCAGCGGCCAAGAGTGCTGTCCCCACCAGCTCCACACCCATGCTCTGGTCAAGATGCTCAGCTGGGCCTCTCCTAGAGGCCTCAGCCTCTGCTTCATTATGTCCCTGAACCCTTAGGCTCCCTAACTCTCTGGTATTTCTAATGGCTTCTTCCATCCCAACCCCCAGATTCATCCTGGAGCAAGGAAAGAAAGGAGTCCAGCTGACCTCCTGTGCCTTTGGTCCCCCTCTGCCTCACGTGTACCCCGACACCCTCGACAGAAGGCTCAGGGCCATTCTCCTCATGTCCCCTCCCCCTCAGGGCTGGTGACAGACAGCCTCAGGCTTAAACCATCAGAGGCAGAGGAAGCTGCTCTGTAATTTTCTGAAGAAACCCTAATGACTGAAGTCTCCAGGCAAGGTTTTTTTGGTTTTTTGTGGGTTCTTTTTTCTGCTTCTTTTTTTTTTTGCCGCACCGCGAAGCATGGGGGATCTTAGTTGCCCCGCCAGGGATCGAACCCGTGCCCCCTGCGGTGGAAGCGTGGAGTCTTAACCACTGGGCCGCCAGAGAAGTCCCCATAATTCTTGATATACTAAATTAACTTGAAGATTCTCCGTTCCACACGCTCTCCTCTCCGCATTCCCTGGGGACAAAATCAAAACTGTTGATACATTTGAACAACCAAAACTGACCAACTGTCTTGCTGTTCGAATGGCTATCCACGCTCCAGCCGAAACCCCCAAACCCACTACTTCATTGGGTGCCACGCCCCCGGGGTAACCAGATTTACAGGCTATGGAAGCAACAGCTGAAACTATTGCTAAAGAGTACTCCGATTTTCCTCATATAGAAATACGTGTGAACCGAGGAGGTAGGAAAAGGAGGATTAAGCTAGAGCCCTGTCTGAAAAGTGGTTAAAGCAGTTTCTAGCAAAGTCCTGAATTGAAAAGAGAAACTTTTCTATGAGTGGTCCATCATGTGGCTCTCACAATAGGCCACAGACGTGGGGCCGGTGAAGCACGGGGCGCTTTTAGTTACAGCTGTGAGAACAGTTCCCGAGAGAGGGTTGGAAACTATTAGGCCTCTTGCTGACGCTTAGAAATTGTCTAAAACCCGCCCAACACAACCCATTGCCAAATCATTAAGTTTGTGAAATCCTTTGGCTGAATGTACTATGTACTTGAATTTAAAAGCAAGAGAGCTTTCCTTTGAGACATTGTGAGGTAACACGGTTTCGTCTATTATTAAAAATCCATTCAAAGTCCCATCATTCAGTGGGCCAAGTGATCTTCTTATGTAAAAGGGCTTTCAACAATGTGGTGCGTGTTTTAATTATGGGAGATCTGGGATGGAGCTTGGGCCTACGGTCTCTACTGAAAAGACACAATAAAGGAGGAGTCTTGAAGTTGCACACGGAAGGGAAAGAATGTAAGGTTTCCTTTGGAGGACCCATGCGTGGTGGGTCGCACACCCCAAGCCATTGAGTGTGGGAGAACTTGGGAACCCTCAGTTCAATTTTATTTTTAAGGAAGAAAAGAAAGGAGATTTCTAAGCCTTAACAGCTTTGTGGAGTCAGCTTCTTCAGGCTGGGTTGCTAAGATGTGACTTGTGTCTTGCCAAGGGGAGGTCCCCGGAGGATACTCATGATTTATCCCCTCACTATTTTGGTTCATCTGGTGTCTTTCTAGTACAATGTGGAATCTGTCACACAGGATTGTTTAAAAGTTCACTGAGCTTAATGCTGCGGGGATAAGCCCATGACATACTGATAAGTGAAAAACAACAGCTTATAATACAGTCTATCCTATACCATTCTAATCTTGTGACATGCCTGTCTGTAGATAGACTTTATATTTGTGAGTATGATGTTAGGAGGATATATACAAAAATCTCAGTGTGCTAGGCTCATGAGTCATCTTTTGTTTTCATCTACTTTTTTATATTTTCCAATTTTTCTACAATCAACATATATTGCCTTTATTATCCTAAAAATTAATTAAAACAGGGACTTCCCTGGTGGCGCAGTGGATAAGGCTCTGCGCTCCCAATGCAGGGGGCCCGGGTTTGATCCCTGGTCAGGGAACTAGATCCGACATGCATGCCGCAACTAAGAGTTCGCATATCACAACCAAGGAGCCCTGGAGCCGCAACTAAGGAGCCAGTGAGCCGCAACTATGACCTGGCACAACCAAATTAATTAATTTTCAAAAATTAATTAAAACAAAATGTCAGGACTTCCCTGGTGGTCCAGTGGGACCAGTGCCGGGGGCCCAGGTTTGATCCCTGGTCAGGGAACTAGATCCCGCATGCACGCCGCAACTAAGAGTTCACATGCCGCAACTAAGGGAAGTCCGCATGCTGCGACGAGGATCCCGCGTGATGCAACTAAGACCCGGTGCAGTCAAAATAAATAAATAAATATATCTTTTTTAATGTCATATAAGCCTCCTAGAGAGAACCGTCGAAATTCCCCCTATCACCCATTCCTTTGGCACATGATCCTATCATCTAGTGCAGGGGTTCCCCAACCCCAGGGCCGCCGACCGTACCGGGCCGCACAGCAGGAGGTGAGTGGCGGTCAGGCAAGCGAAGTTGCATCGGCCGCTCCGCATGGCTCCCCATCGCTCACATTATCACCTGAACCATCCTGTCCTCTCCCACCCCCGTCCGTGGAAAAATTGTCTTCCACGATACCAGTCCCTGCTGCCATAAAGGTTGGGGACCGCTGGTCCAATGAATTAAAACAAAACTGTGCAGAAGAGATGAAAGGGGATGATCATTCTTGGGTGAACTTCCAGGGACACTGGTAGCCAAAGGGTTAGCACAGCTGCTGTTGCTGGGGGACCCGGAGGGTCTCAGAGTGGGTCACCAGTTTGCTGAGAACCTGCTCTTCTCTCTTTGGAAGATAGAGGGCGCTCATCCAGGACCCTTTGGCGGATGAAGAGGTTCTTAACCAGGGTCTGGGTGACCCAGGAGATTTGACCACAGGGTGGAGAGGCCGAGAGCCTGGCCAGGACTAGCTGGATCTTTCAGGTGTCAAGTGTGAAGCAGGGAGAGAGAAGTCATAGCCCGTGTTTGCCCAAGTCGGCCAGCTCTGTTTGGCAGGTGGGTGTGGAGGACAGAATGTCCACTGCAGCTGTGAGCACAGCCAGCCAGGCAGGGCACAGGTGGCTACCTGTCCAGCAGCCACTTTCAGAACGATGCCCTTTCCCTCCACCCCTTCGCTGACTCCAGGTGTTGTGGTGTAATGAAAAAAGCACAACAGAAGGCCAATCACTAAGCTTGAATCTGTTAACCTCCTAGTGTGTGACCCTGGGCGCTCAGCTTCCTGCACGTGTGTCCTATCTGTGAAAATGGAAAGACTATACGAGGATCTCACTGAGTTGTTGTGAGTTTTAAAAGAAAAGACGCATATTAAGGACGCTTTGTATTTGTATAGCAGTAAACACAGGTTTGTTATTCTCAGAAGGAGATGGGGGCCTCGCCTTCTGCACCCTTTTTCCTGCACCCAACGCAGGACCTGAGCAGACGGGAGTCACAGTCATAAGCCATCCAGACAAAGCAGCCCCTGCCCACCTTTGCCGTCTCATCTCCATCCTTCCCAACACGTGCCACCATCCGGCAGACTGCCCACTCCTAACCCCCCACCCCCGTGACCATCATGGTCACCAACCGCTGCGGAGCCCCAGCTGAAATACGGAGAGAACAGATAAACACACCAAACTGAGCTGTGAGGCGAATCGTTCTGGAGCCCTTGGCAAGGGTGAGTGGCAGAGAACCGCCAGGAGACCCAGACTGCTCACCACACACACACACACAAAGGAGGGCAGGAGAGCGCTGTGGGAAGAGAGGGCTTGTGAAAAGGGCACGGAAGAATCCGCTTGTTGGCGAGTCCCACCCTGCCTGGAGGATGAATGGAGGTCGGGTCCACCTTTGCCTCGGTTCAAGAGGGCAGGAGCCCACTCGGAGAAGGATGAGAACCCCTTACAGTCTGAGGCCAGGAGTGGAGTAGGCTGACTCCCCATGAGCGGGCGTCAAGTGGCCACACACCATCTCTCCAGGGTGCAGGAAGCTGGGGAGGGGCCGACAGCCGGGCCGAGGCGCCCACATTGGGAAAGGCCTGCCCTCCCAGACTTCGCTGCAGCAAAGGCGCCTGAAAGCTTCCCAGGGACCGGCTCTGGGTTGGGCAAGAAGCAGCTGTGGGCGGGTTGGAGCTGCCAGAGGTGAACCGCTGGAATCCCAGGGCCCGGGAAGAACAGACTAGAGCTGCTTCTGCCCCAGTCGAGGCCACTGCAGGCAAAAGTCCCTCGTGATGAGTGGATGTGGGGAGGGGGCACCGGGGGAGAACAAGTCAGCTCTAGGCTGCTGCCAGCCCAGAGCCAGTTCCCGGCACTGAGTGCCAGACACGTCGGCGCTGTCCCCCTCCCCACGTCCTGCACCCCAGTCCCAGCAAGGTCAGGAACAACCTGGTGTGTATGGAAGGAGGTGAGCTAGAAAGAGAGAGAAAGCTGACCTCAGCCCTGCCCCGCCCGCCCCTCTGCACAGAGATGGAGGGTTAACTGTTAGCCGGTATCTGAGCGCGCGCGTTCTGCTGTCTGAGTGAAATGACTACAGCTTGCACTGCCTCAGAGGGACCAGAAGAGTCTTGAGACTTTTCATCCAGATGCCCCGGGCAGTGGGAGAGAAAACAAAGCTGCTTTGTGATGACACCCCAGGAATGTGCTTATCCAACATATCGGTGTACTAATTAGATGTTTATCGGGCACTGCTGCACGCCGCAGCGAGCCCTAGCCAAGGCTTCACTTCACGCAAGCCTTACAGCAGCCGTCTCACGTGTGATCCCCAGGTTGCCGAGGAGGAAACTGAGGCATAGAGAAATTAAGCAACTTGCCCCACATTCGCAGAGGTTCCTCCTTTAAGCCTTAGCTAGCGGCTCTCCTCCCTCGGCCATCTTCCGTCTCTCCAGGATCCCAAAGCAACTCACTTCTCGAACGGAATTTCTTGTTTTGGTGCTCATGTCCCCAGTTACAGTGATCTTTAAGACAAGAGCTAGGTGGCTTTCATTTTTGTGGGGCAGGACCAAAACTCAGAACATCCTGTTTCAGCTCAAGCCTGTCCCATCTCCGCTAAAGAGAGCTCTGGGTTCTCATGCTCAAGCTTTGCCTCTGCTCAGCTGGCCCTTTGGGGTTTTGTGACAAAGAGCTGAGAGCAGGAACAGGGTTGAGCGGAGCAGCCTGAAGGCTGGTCAGGGGAAGCTGGGGAGTTTGGGAGAGGCATGGGACACCTGTGGGGTATGAAGAACGTGGAGAAGAGAACACAGGTGTTTTAAGATAAGGGCCAGAATCCCACTTAGGGATGTCATGAGTCACATACACATATTTGCTTGAAATTACATTTTTGTTGGCTGGACTGTGGCTTTTGTTGCTGTGGTTTGTTTTGTTTTGTTTGTTTCCAACACCGCTCTGAGGCTCCGCAGTCTACAGGGTATCTATATTTTTAGACTCTAGTCTCTGACACGTAATAGGTGTTTGACAAACGATTGTTGCATTGAATTCAAAGTAATTTGCAAAGCACCTTGTAACTCATAGCCGGATGCCTGCTTCTGAAGTTGACTGGGTGCTGGAGGAGGGCTGGCAAAACAGCCTCAGGAATAAGTGTTGAAGGGCAGTCTATGGGCAACTTGACTTCAGCGAAAATCCCCAAAACCGATGGTGTGTGGTTCATGGTTCGGGGGGAACAGCTGACAAGAGCCTGGGCTGGTGCTCAAAATGTCAGAGCTTGAGCAGAGTGGGTGAGCGTAAGGTACCCCCAACCCCCAGATTCAGGATTCAGATGAACAGCTGCCTCTCAGGGTGGGGTGAGTCAGAGGTGTAGGCGGGACATTTCACCTCCCACAATCCTGGCCTTGTCTATCACCCGGAGTTGGCTAGAGGATGTCGTTTCAGCCCTTTTTGATTAACTTCTATTTACCTTTTTCTATTTTTAAATGACCTTTGACAAGACCCACTCTTTGAAATAGTCTGGCCAAAGGATTCCAAGAGGTCAACATCTTGCATTGGGTATTTTATAAAAGCACCCTTCTTTTCTACATGTGGAGCCCAGCTGGGTGGATGTACGTTGCTAGAGAAGCCAGCCTTGAAATATCCGTATAACACATAATCAAGTTAAGACTGACCCTGGCTTTTCTCCCACTTCCTTAGGGGGATTTCTTGGACACAGAGGAGCAGAGGGGGCTTTGAGAAGGGTCAACGCCCTTTCTACTGGGGGCTCAGTACAAAGTCTCATTCCATCCAGCCTTGACAATAAGACAAGAGAGATTCTCTCCAGTTCCAGCTGGATAGTTGTGGCCTCAAGAATAAATATGTGCTAGCCAGGATCTCTAGACTCTCTAATGAAGACCAGAACTGGCGTCCTCAGATATCTTCAGTTTCGTTGGTCTTGAGCACAGTCTTGAAAATAACTGCTAAAAAGCCTCAGTCCACAAGAATGTTGCCAACGAAAACTAAACTCACCCTGTCACACTGCTAGTGCTGAGGAAAAAAGGGTTTCAAGGTAGAAAAGCTCAGTAAGATAAACTGGAGAAGAAGAAACGAGACCTGAGACTTTCCCTGCCGCATGGAAAGAGCAGTTTCTTCTCCTCTGCACGTTTTCAAGAATCCCAGGACAGTGACCTTGCTCCTTATAAGTAGGCTAGCAAAGGGCTCTTTGCAAACACAAACACCAGAGAAATGTTGTGAACAGACACTTCAATGACCTTTGTCACAATGGTTTTAAATGTTTGATACAAGTGATAAGAAACAGGGACTTTGTTTTCCAACTTAAGTCATTTCTGTAGAAGTGTTCTGTCTACTTTTCTGCTGAATATGGTTCTTTTTAAGGCAACATGGTACTTTTTGAGGCAGAGGTTACATAGGTACCTGCTGAGAGGGATATTTATAAATTATAGCAGCCATCTCATCCCTGGGGAGAGCTCTGAGTCACCTTAAGGGGAATCATCATTCCCCCCCGAGAATCATATCTGGGGTGTCTTCTTAGTTAAGCGATGAGCAACTGTGGGAGTGGTCTGATCAGGCTTGCTTCCTGCTCGCTCAGCCTGCAGAAGCAGGACTGGATCCCTCTGGCCTTTTTTAATAAGGACCTGGGAAGTCCTGGCCAGAGCAACGAGGCAAGAAAAATAAATAAGGCACCAAATTGGAAAGGAAGAAGTCAAACTGTCACTATTTGCTGATGACATGATTTTATATGTAGAAAACCCTAAAGACTTCACCAAAACAACTATTAGAAATAGTAAACAAATATAGTAGGTTGCAGGGTACAAAATCAATATACAAAAGTCTGTTGCACTTCTGTATACTAACAATGAACTAGCAGAGAAAGAAATTAAGAAAATAATCCCATTTGCAAATGCAACACAAAGAATAAAATACCTAGGAATAAATTTAACCAAGGAGGTGAAAGAGCTGTACACTGAAAACTATAAAACATTGCTGAAATAAACTGAAGACACAAAGAAATGAAAAGATATTCTCTGCTCATGTATTGGAAGAATTAACATAGTTAAAATGTCCGTATTACCTAAAGCTATCTACAGATTTAATACAATCCCTATCAAAGTACCAATGACATTTTTCACAGAAATAGAACAACAACAACAACAACAAAATCCTAAAATATATATGGAACCACCAAAGACCCCAAATAGCAAAAACAACCCTGAGGAAAAAGAACAAAGCTGGAGGTATCACATTCCCCGATCCAAATTATGTTACAAAGCTATAGTAATCAAAACAGCATGGCATTGTCAGAAAAACAGACATACAATCAATGTAACAGAATTGAGAGCCCAGAAATAAACCCATACATACATGGACAACTGATTTATGACAAAGGAGCAAAGGAAATATAATGGAGAAAGGATAGTCTCTTCAATAAATGGTGTTGAGAAAACTGTACAGCCACATGCAAAAGAATGAAACTAGACCACTATCTCACACCAGACACAAAAATAAACTACCTCAAACTGGTATACTACTCAGCCCTAAAAAAAATTAAATCTTGCCATTTGCAACAACATGATGGACCTTGAGAATATTACGCTGAGTGAAATAAGTCAGACAGAGAAAGACAAATACTGTATGACTTCACTCATATGTGGAATTGAAAACAAAACAAAACAAACAAACAAGCAAAAAAACAAAATAAATGTCCAAATTATACCAAACAAAAACAAACACATAGAGGAAGGGGAGTGGGGGGGGGAATTGGTAAAGGGGGTCAATTGTATGATGACAGATGGAAACTAAACTTTTGATGATGAGCACGCTCTAATGTATGCAGAAGTTGAAATATAACATTGTACACATAAAACATGTTATAAACCATTAAAAACAAACAAATAAATAAGGCCCTGGGGTCTTGGATCCTGTGCCCCAGGCTTGTGCAGCAGCTCACACCAGTTACATTCACTTCCATGTCTTTCGCAATTGCTATGTGTGTAAGCACGTGAATGGCTTTTAGCTGTACTGATTTAGGTGTTGCTGGTACTGAGTTTCTCGCCTCTCCATAAGAATCAGGGTTACCCTCAAACGGCCCCATTTTTAGAGAGGGTCTCCCAGCAGTCTCTCTGGGGCAGCCAGCAGCAAAAGGACACACACTGCTGGAAAAGTACCATTCCTCCCCTGGCTGGATGGCCAAGGACCCAGTGTCCCCGGAACCCACTGGCTGCTA
The DNA here is from genome assembly GCF_951394435.1 of Stenella coeruleoalba. Lineage (NCBI taxonomy): Eukaryota > Metazoa > Chordata > Mammalia > Artiodactyla > Delphinidae > Stenella > Stenella coeruleoalba. The sequence goes on along the minus strand of NC_137164.1, from coordinate 21,617,748 downwards.
GAATAATATCAGATCCCTTCTCTGCAGCCCGATGACCACCTGCTTGGCCTTGGGTGGTAGGAAACTGTGACCCTAAATCTGCTCTTTGGCTGGAAGTTCTCATCTTTCTTTCCACTGGGTCTCAGGAGGACTGCAGACACCACTGCAGCTTTCTCATGTCTCACTTGTATGTCGTGTGTCTGTGCTCCCCGTGCAGAGGGAAGCCACTCCTGGTTCACCCGGGGACCAGGAGTCAGGTTTCAATCAGATAGGCATGAAGACAAATGGTACATACCTTTCTTCCCTAAAGCGGCACAAAGCTCCCTAAGAAGAGGCCAAGTGGGCGGGGCTAAACTTTGGTACTCCTATACTTCTTAGTCATGTGGGGAGGCCACTTACAGGTGAGTTTGTTGTGGGGAAGAGGAAATGGAAAGCTATTTGAAGTAAGATGTAGGTAACGCTCTACAACTTACCTCCCAGCCTCAGGTCACAGACCCACAGCTTTCCACTCCATCTCTGTGTGTCTTGTCCTTAACTCAAAACCACAAAGCACATGTGCACACCAGGTGTGCTGGTTGTCCCCAAAGACTCTGAATGAATATGAGATTATTCAGACCTCGCCACCTGTCTCAGCTAGGATTCCCCAGAAAGTAGATTCTGAGGCAGAGGGTTCAGATGCTTCAAAACTTTGTTAGGGAGTATAATCTTCTAAGGATTATAGGAAGTAAGATCGAGGGAGAAGAGGGGAGGGTCAATTTAAGGACACCAGTCACTGAGTTGCCTACCAGTCACTAAGTGCAAGATGGCTATATATGTGGCATTCATTCAAATATATTTCTTTAATACTCATTAGACCCCAGGTATTATGCAAAAAGCTATAGAGTTTGTCCCTGTCCTCAAAGAGAAATCATGCAAACAGCATCTAAAGTCCGCGCATGTTAGTGTGGGGAGGGGGGAGAGTTTATTTATCAGCTCTTGCCTCCCACTGGTCGAAGGTGAGCCGCAAAGGGCACTGACTCCCCCACGCTTCCAGCTTGCCCTTGTGTGTGGGCACCAGGCAGGTCTCATGGAAGCATCAGCAGGGATGCCCTGCGTGGGGACGTGAGAGGTGACTGGTGTGCATATAGGCGAAGCACTGCTGGACCCACCCGAAGTCCACTGGAGCCCATGTGCCATGGCACTGGGACAAGAGACAGGAAAGGCCAAAAGGATCTGAAACTCCAGCCACGGGAAGAGTTAGAAGGACGGGATTGTAGCAACTGTCTGCAACTCCACATTGGGATCTCTAGAGCTCTGTGTCTCAGTGGCAGCCAACGCAACGTCAAAGGGCCGGACTGTCCTAAAGACATGGAAGTGACGGCAAGCACATAGCAAGTCAGGGAAGTGAATGGGATTTCACAGGCCACCAGGATCTTCTAAAAACATTCTATGCTCTGATTCAGAATCCACATCCTCCCCCCTTTGGGAACTCAGCCAAATCACAGCCCCCTCTCTTCCCGGGGAGGCAATCAACGAGGAAGCCTTACAAGTTTGCAGTCTATGTTCAAGTCCCAGGTCTGCCACCTACTGGCTTTAGGACCTTCTGCAAGATTCCTAAACTCCCCCAGCCTCAGTTTCTCCACCTGTCAAAGGGGAAATTGAGATATCAAATGAGAGGCTTTCAATGTCACATTTAGCTGGCTCCTGGCACACAATAAATTCTGCATAAATAGAAGCTACTGTGGTTACAAGGCCACCAAACTCTGCGTGCCTCCAGGAATATCCTGTTTCTCTGGGGGAAATTAGGATGGTATGACACTCTGAAAGGGTCCTAAAGCCTTAAATATATCAACAACTGTTGCTATTTTAACACCCCTGGGAGCAAAGAGAAAAATTGGCAACAGCAAAATGGCCTAAAAGAGAAATAAAATCAAGTAGTAAAATTAGCATCCCATTCCATCTTCACTCCAGGGCCCAAGTTCTCCCCAGCCCCCCAAGAGTGAGACAGTTCTGGCAGAAGAGAAATGAATTCATCCTAAAAGAATTTGTTATTCTTTCCCCACTAATCCTTCTCTTTCAGACTCAGTGTTTCAGCCTTGAGGTAGGTGCTTGTGAATGACTACTTAGGCTTATGAAAAAGGTCCTGTGTGCTTAAGTTTCCATAAGCAGATGTACTCTACACGAAATGCTCCCACTTCACTTTGCTTGAGGCTCTTCTTACAGCTTTCTTCTTGCAGGTCTATCGCTGATCAGACTTTAGCACTTTATTAGTCCCCCAAATGTCTATGGAGCCCCAAATTTGTGCCAGGCCCTGCACTGGCCTTGGGGATAAAAAGTGAGTCTCTAGGGGAAAACTGCTTAGACGGGGAAACACATCACAGGACAGGTGAGCACAGAGGTTCAAGCATTTGTTCATCAGATACAACTGAGTACTTATCAAGCCCAAGTGATGTGCTAAAAGCTATAGACTTGATGCCTGACCTCCGGAAGCTTGCCATCTGGGAAAGGAGACTGACAAAAAGCGGATGGTTACCATACAAGGAGACTGACAGTGTGAATGGGAGAACACACCAGCGTGCCCTTTCTAGATTACTCCAGGGGTCTGCACCAAGCTGCACTGCAATTGAAGCCACCCTATGCTCAACTACGAGACACACCTCAATCTTCCTGTCTCTGGGTATCCTTCAAACCACTCCTCTCACTTCAATGACATTTTTATGTTTATCAGATAGGGCATAAGTTTTTTAAGGGTTGAAAAGCATTCCTCTACAAGATTCTTTCCTGTCTAGCTAAAAGCCACCAACCTGGATTACCAAAATGTCTCAGCGCCCAGTACCATAAGGTCTAGAAAAACGGGTGAGTTTCTTCCACCTCACAGAAGGCCTGCCTAGTAAATTTCCTATTTCTGGGCCCAAAACTACCTCTTCCCTGGTGATGACAGTGGGAAAGCCCACTCCCTTCAGTGGACACCTCCACTCCACGCTAAGGCTATATCAGTCTAAGTAATACTCATGTAGTGGTTGAAATGAAGGGTGTGTCTCTATCTCCCTAAATTAGCAAAAAATTACCAAAGGAATGGACAGCTCTTTTCCTAATTTTATAAACTTTTTGTTGATATACAATATACCTAGAGAAAATTGCACAAATCATAAGGCATATCTGGATGAATTATCTCAAAGGAATACCCCCCCTCCCATGACAACTACATATGTCAACAGCTGTGTTTTCCATTTTAATATGTTTTAAAGTCTAGATTATTCTAGATTCGGAGGACCAGTGCATGTTTGCCAAACCCAGTCCAACTCTTTGTTATGGCCCCTGCTCCGGCATAAGGCCAAGGTGATGTCAGCATGCCCTTCCTGTGGTCTTGGGGTCTCAGCTCCTTGTGTCCTGCAGGCAACTGAGCCAGACCTAACACACACAGCACCCTGTGCATGCACAGCACAGGGTGGGTCCACAGGTGGAAAGGAAGCCCTGTCCCAAAGGAAACATGGGCTGCAGAGATACACCTCTGCCCACCACAAAGACAGCCTTTATATATCGTTATACAGAGCAGCAACTAACCGACTGCTCTGGCTTCTCAACTTAACAGCCCAGTCAGGTGGATCTCCCTAAAAAAGCAATGGTTTCCATCAAAGGCACAGTCAAGACCCTACCTCGTGCACGAATAAAAACAGCTCAGAGCACTGAAATGCTCTTTTCCCCATCTCAAACGTTTCGAAGACCTGCCATTAAATTCCACTTTCCCCCGGAGAGCTCTGAAAGAAGGATGCTTCTGTCCAGCATGTGGCCAAGGACGGGGAGCTTCACCAGGAGATGGGGGCAGCAGAAAAGCCATTTCACTGGGACACTGGGACAAGCTGCTATCTCCACAAACAAGCTCTTCCCTTCAAAATCAGCTCACACTCCATCTCTGCTCCACCTTTGTGCCCACTCCAAGGGCCGCATCTGGGATCTGTCATCTACTTTCTCACGTGCCATATCATCACACTTGCCCTGGCACCTGATGGCCATCTAGGGCTCAGATAAAATAATTCACACCGAAGACCTCTTAAACATCAACTGGTGTCGGACACTGGGTCAGGAGCTAGGAATACAAAGAAAAATATGCCTAGGACAGCTAACTGACCAGATCAAGGGGAAATATCATTAACAAATGCAAAAAACAAAGAAACAAAAAAAACTTTAAAATGGTCACTTGCTCCCATTTACATCTCACCTGAAATCCTAGTCTTCTGTTTGCAACATTATAATTCTCTCCAGTGGTGACTAATTGTGGCGTCACAAAGGATTCTAACTCTAGTTGAGGAATAAGCAGTAGAAGGAGAGGAAAGATTCTGTTTCCGTGTCAGTGTTTCTGGCAAATTTGTTTTCAAAGGCGCAAAATAGACCGTTCACTTTTGTGGTACACGGGCCTCCCACTACTGTGGCCTCTCCCGTTGCGGAGCACAGGCTCCGGATGCGCAGGCTCAGCGGCCATGGCTCACGGACCCAGCCGCTCCGCGGCATGTGGGACCTTCCCGGATCGGGGCACGAACCCGTGTCCCCTGCATCGGCAGGTGGACTCTCAACCACTGCGCCACCAGGGAAGCCCTAGACTGTCCACTTTATTCTCACATTTGATGATAACAAGAATGTCTCACATCTCTTGAGTTTCTTGGTGAGTACTTCACTGAATACTTCTTCTCATATGTGATCCTGGTAGAAAGATGCCTTTTTACATCTTGAGGCTTGTATCCTCTGCTCTCAGGGCACCCAGAAAAAAAAGTCTCTTTCCCCAAAGTTCCCAGAAGTTCTGGAATGTTGTCTCCCCTGCCTCTAACTGGTCTGTGTCCATTGCTGAACCAACCACGGAGGACAGTACAGCAGTCACATTCCCTGTCAGCTCCACCCAAACCACAAAGACAGTGAGTGCAGGATAGTGAATTTCTCAAGGAAAATCAGGATGCTACTTGCTACCAGAGGGAGGTGGAAAGGAAACAAGAGATGTCTATTGAAGGGTGAAATCCGCAGCCTAGCCTAGGCCCCCATCAGTGGCAACAGAGGTTAAAAATAAGTCATCATATGATACAGACTAAGTAAAGAAGCCCCCAGACTCAGAGCCCTGTCTCCCATCTTCTTTTTTTTTTTAAGATTTTTTTTGATGTGGACGATTTTGTAAAGTCTTTATTGCATTTTTTACAATGTTGCTTCTGGTTTATGTTTTGGTTTTTTGGCTGTGAGGCATGTGGGATCTTAGCTCCCCGACCAGGGATCGAACCCACACCCCCTGCACTAGAAGGCGAAGTCAACCACTGGACCGCCAGGGAAGTCCCCCCCTTTTTCTTTTTTAAAGATTTTTTTGATGTGGGCCATTTTTTAAAGTCTTTATTGAATTTGTTACAATATTGTTTGTCTCCCATCTTCTGTGAAGCTTGGCATTTCATCCACAATACAGACCTGAACATTCATCTGAAAAAATTAAGACACAGTTTGATGTAGTAGAACAGGGTTTCTCAACTTCCTCACTATTGACCTGGGACTGGATAATTCTTTTCTGTGAGAGGTCTGTTATGGGCATTGTAGGATGTTTAGTAACATCCCTGGTCTCTACGCACTAGATCCTATCCCCAACCCACCCACAGCTGTGAGATTAAAAATGTCTCCAGACATTGCCAAATGTTTCCTGAGAGGCAAAATCGGCTCCCAGTTAAAAACCACCATGTTAGAAGGCATGAGGACAGAAAAGAAGGGTTTTCAACACTCACCAGGAAAGACAAAGCCAAGTCACCTGGTCCAGCTGGGTCCCTCTGCAGCCCTGGGGCCTGCCCGGTTGGAATTCTGGGCAGGAGAATTGGGTTACTGGACACTAGGTGCCAGAGACAGAGATTTTCCAGTCCTCTTTCAAAACCTTGCTCAGAGCTGGCCTCAGAGGGGCCAGGGTCTCCCCTCTAATTCAAGTTTCATGTAGTCATAAATCTTACCCCTTACTGAGCACCTACTGCATACAAGGCACCACTGGGTACTTATGTGTATACATTTTCTCACTTTATCACCACATCAACATTCCAATACAGATGTCAGCTTCACATCACAGAGGAGGAAAGTGAAGCTCTGAGAAATTAGTTGCCCCCAAATCACACTCAGTGAACGCTAAAGCTGGGATGCAAAACTGCCTGGCAGAGTCCAGAGTCCCCACCTTTTCTAATACGCTTTGCGGCCTCCCTGCATGTCCACTTGTTACCGAAAGTGGGGTCTGGTTGCTCTCCACTCAAAAGCCAATAAAGAGGCAAGGTTGCTATAAAGGAAAGTTTGCTTTATTTCGGATGCTGACAAACGGGGGGATGGGGGGCGGAGCAGATGCCTGTCCAAAGGCCGACTCCCCCCAGCTGACAATCAGGGGGCAAGAGCTTTCGTAGACAGAGCGAGGGGGCTCCATGCAGAAACAGCACAGTCAGCTCTGACAATCACCTTGATGTTGGTCATGCGGTGGTCTGACCAGCATCATCTTGATTGTTTTAAATACAGTTAGTCCTCACTTCCAGGGTTGGTTTGTTCCCATTTCTCTGAGGCCAGTTCTCAGAATCATGGCAGCTTATGTCATGGCTACAGTCTGGCCATCATGTAGTTAACTTCTTCCACCTGGGCTTTCAGTATCTACAACAGCTCACAGGATAGGGCTCAGAATATTATCTACAGCCCTTGAGGAGGAACTAAAGGTCCTTGACTTTGCTTCGCGACTAAACTAGTATTATTTGGTCTCGTTTGACTGTTTTCCTTTGTTTCTGCACTTCCTCACTTGTCTGATTAAACTTATTCTTTGGCTAAACTTTTTCTCAGACAAAAGGCAGGCTGAGGACATGGGGGGCAAGGACCACAGGGTCCTGCTCTGTTTCACACTCCTGATGGCTTTCTGCAGCCAAGTTCCCGTGACTTACCATTTCTATTCCAGTTTCTCTTTTCTTTGAGACATTATTTTATATTTTGTCTCATTCTTCTTCCTGCGCTCTGGGTTTCCACTTTGAGAGTGTAATCGCTTCATCTCTACAGGTCTAACGGAACAAAGGAACTGAATAACAGTAACTATTTCTCACCCTTAGGTGAATGACTGTACTTAACTATTCTCTTGAATATTTGGTCATTTTAGAGATTGGTTTCATGACTTAATTCTGTCTGAATTTAAGTTTATCATTTTAAAGACCTCATAGTATGATGAAGGGGCCTATGTTTGAGACTCAGAAGACCTGGGTTTTCCTTTTGACCCTGCTACAAACTTGCTGTGTGACCTTGGGAAACTGATTCAGTGTTTCTGAATCTCAAATTGGGTGCCTAGATTTATTCATCTACAAGGACTCTTCTAGCAATTTGATAAAGGCACTAAATCTAAAATTAATTCCACGGCCATTTAAAAAGTCTGAAATATTTAGAATAGGTTTCAAATAGGTAGCAAGTACTGTTTCTCCGGGAGGTGGCCGGAGAGAGTCCCACCGTGCGGAATAAGAGCTCGCAGCTGACTTCAGCTGTGTTCCGTGAGGACAGAGAAGGCAGCAGGCCTGTGTCACCTGAGTCTCGAGAGAAAAGGTCATTAAAAATGCATGCCCAGGCTGCAGGAGGACACCTAGTGAATTAGTGATGGCCCTCAGATGTCTGCGTTGCATGGTGATGGTGAGACAGGAGGCGGGGCCCTGAGTGAGGCCCAGCGGAGGATGGGTGTAAACAGAGCGCCCAGCTCAGAAGCCCTCCAGCCTGGTTCTGGGTGTAGCCACGGCACAGAAGGCGCCACCTCCGAGTTTTAGGTGAACATGATTCATTTGGCAGGAGAAGCAAGGCAAGCACGGTGCCTCTCACACCACCAGAGCGTGCACTGGCCAAGCATCCAGGCTTCCGCCTCCCAGGCTGCTGGCTGCCCAGAAAACAGTGGCACTGTGGTCAAAAAAGAGAGTCCCAGAGCAGGAAAGGGGACCCTGCAGAGATGACAGAGTGGCCTGAACCCCTGCCAGGAGCCAGAGACCTTTCAGGCCAGGAGGGAGTTTGTACAGTGGATGCCCCCTTCCTCCCTTCCCCCTGCTCTCCCATCCTGAACTCAGCTGCTGAGCTCAGCTGCCGGCAAACTATTTTCTGTTGAGTCCTCAGAGGGAGTCGCCAATGGATCCCCACAGCTGAAGAATTAGAAACCCTCTGAGCTGGGGGAACCCACCCGAGCTTCGTAGTAAAGGTGGTCTGAGAGCTTGAGAAGAAAACCTCCAGGGAGTGGCCAGGGAAAGGAGCCCCTTTCTCTCTCTGCCCACGCCAGGTGCCATGTGCCAGGTACCAGGTGTACTACTGTTGGGGGGACGACCCAGAGGATGCTGGGGAAACACCCAGGGGCCTCCCCTGGCCCCTCAAGTCCTGGGCAGATACAGAGGCCAAATAGGTAAGGACAGGCTTCTGCCCTGGTCCTGTGGACAGCAGTGGAGACGAGGACACAGCTCAGAGAAGGATTTAGCATAAGGGGAGGGAGAAGTTTGTCCTTGGGCTCCAGGCTGGGCAAGGTGTCTGGGAGACCCCGGTCACCGAGGTTGGGAAGTGGACACATCCAGCCAGAGGTAGACACAAGACTTAGAGCTCAGGGCTCATGCATTTGGGGTCATCAGAGAGCAGGAAGGAACCGACACTTGGAGGGTGGATGAGTACGCAGAGCAGAAATGCATAGACTGAGCAGAAAACACCATTTTAAAATGTCCTTTGTTGAGAGGCTGGGTTTCCTGGGCCAGGTCACTTTTGAGTTATTAGAAAGTGCAGTGGTGGGCTTCCCTGGTGGCGCAGTGGTTGAGAATCCACCTGCTAATGCAGGGCACACAGGTTCGAGCCCTGGTCTGGGAGAATCCCACATGCCGCGCAGCAACTGGGCCCGTGAGCCACAACTACTGAGCCTGCGCGTCCGGAGCCTGTGCTCTGCAACAAGAGAGGCCGCCATAGTGAGAGGCCCGCGCACCGCGATGAAGAGTGGCCCCCGCTCGCCGCAACTAGAGAAAGCCCTCGCACAGAAACGAAGACCCAACACAGCAAAAATAAATTAATTAATTAATAGAAAGTGCACTGGTGATGATCACCACACATAAACTTCACATAACTTTAAAGCCACAATTAAAAGAACAGTCACAGGACTTCTCAGTGGGGAAGACGCCAAGCTCCCAACACGGGGGACCTGGGTTCGATCCCTGTTTAGAGAACTAGATCCCATGTGCATGCCGCAACTAAGAGTCTGCATGCCACAACTAAAGATCCCTCATGCCACAACTAAAGATCCCTCATGCCACAACTAAGACCCGGTGCAGCCAAAATAAATAAAATTTAAAAAAATAAGAAAGGAACAGTCAGCCGTCCTCCTCGGCGCCATCCAAGCTTTTACAGATAGTTGTGCTGAGAAAGCTTCCTCGGCAACTCCAGGCTGAATGCATGCCTCCTCCATCCACTGGAAACGTGCCTCAGCGATCTCACCCAGAGAAGGCAGGACCTTCATCGGCTCGGTCTACCCTTGTACCCTAAGTGCTAGAACAGTCTCTAGCACATGGATGACACTCAGTAACTGTTTGATGAATGAATGAATGAATGAATGAATGATTTACTCAGCAGTCTTTCTAGTAAAGAGTAGACTCCCTTTAAAAAAATCATTTATATATCCAAAGCCCCTATACCAGTGCTTGACACACAGTAGGTGCTAAATAAATGTTTTTGAATAAAGTGTAAGTTTCCAGTGCCAACAGCAGGCAGTGTTTGCTCCCTGGCTGCCCTGGGAATCATTCACACAACACCTCCACACCACCACCCCCATCCCTCACCTAAAATTTAGATGAATTTCTGAGTTGTTCTCTAGACAAGCAATACAGTCACTTCTTCTCTAAAAATGTGTGTGCAAACCTTTTTTCTTTTTCTTTGTTGTTGTTGTTGTTGTTTTGTTTTGTTTTGGCTAAAAACAAGCCCAGCAAATGTCTAGCCTCCTCTAACAGCAGAAAAATAAACACAGGACATAGTAAGGACATGGCTTAGAGGAAGAGAAAATGGCTACCTGTTTTAGTTAATTTGAGGAGATGATTTTATAAGAAACTTTGTGTATTTGTCAGATTACAAATGAGAGCTTCCAGACCTCATGGTCTCTCTTTGATGATGCTGAACCTCCCGCATTAATCCCCTCAGGAGTAGGCTGGCAGGACAGCGCCTTAACCACCAAATCTGCATAATAGACGTAATTACTACCATCATAGTGAGTGACAGAAACGCTGTCATTAACGATGTTGTGTAAGCTTCCTTTTTTGTTTTGGCCTATGGTAAATTAAGATCATTTCCCTGTCCTCTGAAAGGATTCAGCTGTCCTGCTTCTCTTTCTCTCCCCTCCCCCTGCTGCTCCCCTCATCCCTCACTCTTTTGTCCTCCCTCCTATTCCCACACCCATTATCCATTGACTCACCTCCCCCTGTTTTCCTCTGGGATCTGACCAGAAGCCTCCCCCTTTCCCTTTTAATTTAGGTTGTGACATCTCTGGTGAAGTCGCTAACCTTTATTTAGGAGACTGGGAGCCATTACCCACCGCTGCAGAGCACCGCCCAGCCCTCTAGTCTTGGAATTTGGTCCAAAGGAAGCATTGCTTCCACGTGTGGGCTTCCAGTAGGAAAACTGTTTGGTGCACAGAATTCTTGGCGGTGTTTTTTGGATGCAGTGGGAACTAAAGTTTAAGTGGTCATGTTTGAAGCCACTCTGGTGATGGCAAAGCACGGTGCAGAGACCAACTTTTTGCTGCAGATTGATGCCAGTTCTGAAGAACAAGGAGTTCCAGGCAGGAGCTAGCAAGCTCCAGTGTTACTAAAAAACTAAAAGCAATAATAAAATTACCATTTGAATTAGTTTCCTAGGGCTGCGATGACTACAAATTGCCACAAACTGGATAATTTAAAACAATAGAAATTTATTTTCTCACAGTTCTGGAGGCTAGAAGTCCAAAATCAACGTACTCTCTTCCAAAGCTTTTGGGGAGGATACTTCCCTGCCTCCGCATAGCTTCTGGACCAGCCATCCTTCGTGTTGTCTTGTAGATGCATCACTCCAATCTCTGCCTCCATCTCCACGTGGCCTTCTTCTCAGTGTGTCTCTGTGTTCTCGCCTCTCCTTTAAGGACACAGTTCAGGTTCTTCCCTTGTGGCGCAGTGGTTAAGAATCTGCCTGCCAATGCAGATGACACGGATTCGAGCCCTGGTCCGGGAAGATCCCACATGCCGCGGAGCAACTAAGCCCATGCACCACAACTACTGAGCCTGCGCTCTGGAGCCCACGAGACACAACTACTGAGTCCATGCACCACAACTACTGAAGCCCACGCACCTAGAGCCCGTGCTCCGCAACAAGAGGAGCCGCCGCAATGAGAAACCCGCGCACCGCAACGAAGAGCAGCCCTCGCTCACTGCGACTAAAAGAAAGCCCGCGTGCAGCAACGAGGACCCAACACAGACAAAAATAAACTAATTAATTTTTTTTAAAAAGGACACCGTTCACTGGGGTTAGGATCCACTTTAATCCAGTATGCTCTCATCTGAACTAATCGCACCTGCGAAGACTATTTCCAAATCTGAGATTCCAAGTGGACATGAATCTGGGGAGGACACTATTCAACCCAGTACATGATTTTAAAGACATAGGAAGATATATTTTTAAAACATTTCTGGATTTCTTCATATTCTCTTGCATATCTTTCAAATATCATCTAGGGGAGAAGGGAAGCAATGAAAGAATATAGTGTTTTAATTCGGGGTGTTTTTTAATCCCAAAGAGTTCTCACAAAGCTAATTTAAACTTAGGGGCCTGAAGAAAAGCAAATTTCACAACAATCCTCCTTAATGTTTATTTTTCAGATGAATATACACATCTCCTCTTTGGAAAAGGGCCTTTTCCTCTCTCGCGTCCCAAATTCAGGGGCTGCTTTAGGGTGCCGCCTTATCAGGAAAGAGAGGTACCTGTTGTAAGAACAGCAAAAATATCAACGTGAGGTGTGGAAGACACACCCCTTAGGACTTTCAAAGCCTCGTTTTAGAATTAAAACTTATTTGTATAAACATCGTGTGAACTTTTCTTAAATTTTCAAATAGAATTCAGGAACTAGAACTAAGGTGGTCTTCCTACTACTTAAATTTCCAGTTCCTATGTCCACACAATTACAGTGAAAGAAACAAAGTCAATAACCAAGATACTTCAAGACCAAAAAATCTGATTTAAAAACAAATATAAAAATAACCTAAACCAATTTTGTTAAAGCATTGGTTCTCAACCAGGAGCAATTTTGCCCCCCAGGGGACATTCGGTAATATCTGGAGACGTTTTTTGGTTGTCGTGCCTGGAGGGGGGTTCGACTGGTCTCTAGAGACCAGGGACGCCGCTACACATCCTACAATGCCCAGGAAGGCCCTTCACCACAAAGCACAGTCCAGCCCCAAACGTCAACAGTACCAAGATCGAGAAGCCTTGGTGTAGCCCCAAGAAAATCTTTCCGAAACCTTATTTGATCATGTTTTGTTCCTGCTCAAATGGCTGAACATTATCTTTGAGAATTCAACCTCCTTGACCTTTAAGACCTTCTGGAACTTACCCCAGCTTCCCTTTCCAGCCTTCCCTCACTACTCCCAATAGGAACCCTTCTTTCCTACTACCTTGAGCCTGCACTTACACTGCTCAAGCCCTTCATAGCTCATCCTATTTTGAAAATGTTTCCCCCTCGCTCAGACTCAAACCTCATCTGTCATTCAAGGACCAGCTCATGACCCCCGCTTTCCAGAAACTCTCTGGGACCAGCCCTCTCCTCTCCGTCTCATCTTTCGTCCCTCTGCCCTCACTCAGTACACTCCAGCCACACTGGTCTCCTTGCTGGTCCACTCAAACCCCAAGCTCTTTTTCCCCCTCTCTTCACCTGGCTGGTTGTACGACTGGCTTCTTATTCTTTAGGTTTTAGCTTAAATGTCGTCACCTCAGAATGGCCCTCGCTGAGCTTCCTATTCACTGCCCAATTTCTCTGTCATCACTCTGTTTGGTTCCTTCATGATATTTATCACTACGTAGTATCCTGCCTATTCACAGCCTTGCTTACTTCTTTCCTGTCTTTTTTTTTTTCACACTAGGATGTGCACTTTGAGGGCAGGGACCTGGACTAGCTTCTCAGCAATATGTCCCAGCCCTTTCACAATGAGTCTGACTCATGCTACGTGTTCAGTAAATATTTGTTGACTTAATGGATGAACTCAGGGGCCGGTGTTTTGTTATTGAACTCTTGAGAATCTCTCTCATTCTCAAGAGCAGAGTTGCCCCACCCCCATAGTACAGCATGACGCTTTGGGGAAGCTTCTAGTAATTGTGCACTGGATGAATAAGTGCCTGCCACAAATTTATTACCTATAGAGCTTACATCCCAGTAGTTCTAGATGTAGCCTCCACAATGCACCTGCTTTATGGTTAATTCTAAGTGGCTGCTGGAGGATGCAGGAAGCAGTATTCTGACTGCTTAGGCAAATTACGGGATAGCCAGTACGTTCTCATGAACATTTCAAAATTGCTCCAGTTCTGTTCTAAGCACTAACACGCCTTGCTTATTATCACTGGGCTTCATACTCTTTCTAGGAATAAATTTCCATTGATTTGTTTATCAAAATCCAAGCGGTTCCTTGCTCTGCAAAGACCTGGCAGAGAACCTCTCAATCCCCATTTGATTCTCCTCCCCTGGGGCAGTTGCAAAGGAGAACGAACATTGCACTTACAAGGCGTTTTGCCACATTTCCTCCAGTCACCTATGGCAGAGATGCTAACTATCTCCTGATACTGCTTTTCCTCATGTTTGTAGAATGTTAGTTGGGATGTTGCCACCCTGGTTAAAGCCCACATGTCCCAGACTCCTTTGCACTGAGGTTTAGCCATGAGACAAAGCCCTGGCCAACGGGATGTGAATGGAAGGTATGTGTTAGCTTGGAAGGTGAGTGCCTTCCCCTTCTCTCTCTTTTCTTGCTTAAATATGGATTAGGTAGTGTCCACCATGCAGATGAGGGCGGTATTCCAAAGATGGCAGAACAAGAAAATGGAAGGCAATTGGGTCAATGACTCCACCACTGCCACGCCGGCCATTCATGCTTAGGCTCAGAAGTTTCCATGAGAGAGAACACTTTCTATCTTGTTTAATTGACTGTCATTTGGGGCCTTGCTCCAAAAGATGACCTGATAGCCTCAACCTTTCCTACCTTCCCCACTAAGAAAGTCAGCAATACCATCCCCATTTTGCCAAACCGAGGTAAAGAGGCGGTGCGCCCACGCCATTCAATAAAATCGGCAGAAATGCTAGATTTGAGCCGGTACCTCCTGGGACATGTTTTTCTCTGCCACTCAAGCTCCTCACTGCTGCCTATCCCTGGCCTTGTCTTAACTCGTTCCAACCTTGATGTCGTCCGTGGGCACCAATCAGGTGGTGCCACACAATCTAAATAAAGGATATTTTGAGAGACCCTGAGCAGGCTTATCTCCAGTCAGCAGTGCTTTTTACATTCCCAGAGGGAACTCACCCCATTCCTTTTTCTCAGCTTTCCCGGAGGTTTCATTTACTGCACAAAGACAGAGCACAGTTCCTTCGACTTAAGGATGCCTCCAGAACTTGTGATCTAAGCCTGCCACTGTGGATTGTTTTCAGGTTATCAGAGAGCCCTGAAACATGAATACTCTTTGCCAATATCAAAGTGCTTTCCAATGGTCTCCACTGACCTTCCCCCTTTCACCATTTGTTGAAAATAGATGATCCTAGTGTCCTAAAGTGTTCTCAACGGAAGTAGCCAAGAAAGAAGGTAAGTGAATCAATTTGTTCACGCAACATATGTGTATAGAGCACCTGCTCAGCTGCCATCCTAGACACTGAGGATCCATCAGAGAGCTCCCATTTTAGTAGATGAGGAAGGAAAACAGGAGGAACCGAGAAGGAGAGAGAGGAAAAGGGGAGCTAGGACAAGGAGAAGGAAAAGTAGGTTCATATTGTGATGAAAGTGCTATTAAGAAAATACAATGGGGGGGGGCTTCCCTGGTGGCGCAGTGGTTGAGAGTCCGCCTGCCAGTGCAAGGGACACGGGTTCGTGCCCCGGTCCGGGAAGATCCCACATACTGCGGAGCGGCTGGGTCCGTGAGCCATGGCCGCTGAGCCTGTGCGTCTGGAGCCTGTGCTCTGCAACGGGAGAGGCCACAACAGTGAGAAGCCCGCGTACCGCAAAAAAAAAAAAAAAAAATGAAAAAAAAGAAAATACAATGGGGAGTGGGTCAGGCAGGCCTCTCCCAGAGGAGACTGATTGAGCTGAGGCTTGAATGACACCAAGCCAGTCGTGGGGATAATGATGTGGGGAGGAATTCTGGAAGAGGGAAGAGCAGATGCCAATGCCTGGGGGTGGGAACATGCCAAGTTTGTTGAGGGGCAGACAGAAGACCTTTCTTGACTACAGTGACATGAGTGAGGAGGAGAACATGACGTGGGTTTAGCTCAGGGTCCTTCCAGCTCTCAAAGTCCACACGTGGAGTGGGAAAGTGGGCCTGGAGGTCAGGAAAGGAGGAAATGGGAGGCCCACCCTTAATCAATGTCCTTCCCGTGGAGAGAGGAGCTGAAGAAATCTCTGAACGTCTATTTCAATTGTACCCAGTCCCTCACTATCTCAACGTCCTTTAGAGAAGACTCTGCCTGTGTTTACACTTGGACGTGTGGTAACTACGCTGATGATGAAGGGATTGACAATTGAAAGCTTTGCTAAAGCTTGGTGTTAAATGTATCTGCTTCCAACTTCTCCAAAATATGTACCTTCCAGCACAAGCAGAAAGTAAAACTTCCTCTTCTAAGACTAAATACTTAATGGAAAAACCCACCATGAAAGTAAGATCTAAAGCCTAAAAGAAGAAGATTCTTGCCTTGAAATTCTGTTTCTCTGCATTTATGACACACTGTGGACCGGATAGCCACACCTCAGCCTTGAGGGACCCAAAACAAAGGTTCTGATCAGGTCTCTGGGATGAATGAGATGGGTTCACGTGACTTGCTTTATGCCTTTGGGCCTCAGTTTTATCTTTGAAATGAATATAAATACCTCGAGACTAATGTCAGCTAATTGGTAAGTAGACTCTAGAATCTACCTTTCTCATTTTTATAAACCATGATGACTTCTGCCTCCCTCTGTAGCATACCTCCCATAATTTCCCAGAAATGACTGCTCACAGGGCTATGGTCACTCCCTCATTGTCTGGGCAGTCAATGGCCATACCATGATAGACAAGATGACCATGGTCCCTGCCTTCAAGAACTTAAGTCTAGTGGGGAACACAGATACTGAGCAAGTAATTTCTGGAGTAAGGGCCATGCAGGGGAAATTCAGGTCCCTTTGGAAACAGCCACCTACAATGATTAGGCCTAAGGCTTGGACAACTCAAATCTCCTTGAGGGTCTCATCCATCTTGAGAAATTTTTTCTAGCCTTTGAAGACTGTTTTGCTTTGTGATGCACTGAAGAAAATATAGGACCAGCTGGTTTTGCTTTCTATCACCTGCCTGAGGTACACCACCCCATCTTCCTCTATATACACTTTTGAACAGGGTAACAGAGAGTGATGTGGGGTAGTGGAAAGACGCAGCATCTGGCCTCAAATGATCTGGGCGCAAATCCCAGCTTCGCCTCCGAGACGTCCCCACACACTCTGAGGATAATGACTCCTACCCACCCCGCCCCCCAAGGATTATTCCGTGTGACCATTTACATGAAAATGCTTTGCACACTATGCAGCACTATTCCCAGGTCAGCTGCTGCTTCACAAGTCTTAGCATATTCTGGACTTCGGCTTTCCTGACACTAATATACAGATTCCTGCTATTCTTTTGTGACACCCTTCATTACATGCCCCTCCTTCCATCTTTTGTTTGTGTTCATTTCAAATTAAAGCCCTAACAGCCTTCCCTCACCACCACGTTGGTTCTTTTAGCTGCCTCTTCCTTTTTTTCCTCGTGATATTTTGGAACTGGTGTCATTTAAAGCTTCATAACCTCCCTGGGTCCTTTCAGAGTCACCCTCAAATCCAAATCTCGGACATCACTCTATTTCGCTTACCAACTTGGAAAATCAGAAACCTTTTAGTCCAGATCAAAATGATCGTTCTCAGCCTGATACCAAGTGTAGCCTCAGGTTTTCCATGAAATCTCTCCCATTTGGTGGTGGCCCTGGAGGAACTGTATGGAAGCATAGGGGTCAAAATTCTCTTGAGGGGGTTTCCCTGGTGGCACAGTGGTTGAGAGTCTGACTGCCGATGCAGGGGACACGGGTTCGTGCCCCGGTCCGGGAAGATCCCACATGCCGCAGAGCGGCTGGGCCCGTGAGCCATGGCCGCTGAGCCTGCTTGTCCGGAGCCTGTGCTCCGTGATGGGAGAGGCCACAACAGTGAGAGGCCCGCATACCGCAAAAAAAAAAAAAAAAAATCCCTTGAGGGTCTAATATGGTGGTTCAGAGAACTTAGCAGCTGTTTATCTAGGGACTCCTCCTCATACCCCAGAGTTTTCTTAGGGCTCCCAGACTCACCCCACAACTGGCCTCATCAAACCGAAGAGCTGGGTCTCTGTTCGCTGGTCACCACCACAGCCTCCCAGGCGGTTCTTGGCAGGATGGGGGCAAGCTGGCCTGGGAGCATGTCGTTCCTCCCAGGACCCGCCAGAGGCAGCTCAGGCACGAGCTTCCCTTCCTCGTCCAGACAAGCCAGCACTGACCCTGGTGGCAACCCACCAGCAGCGTCACTGTCCTCTCTGTTCCTAACCATCACCAAGGACTATGCATTCAGTCACTTGGAGTCAGAACAAGAGGGTCCTAATCTTCCACTCAGGAAGTTCCAGCGGTTGCCAGGTGACATCACAGACAAGGATTGGGGAGAACTCCTGAGGCAGGCAAACAAGGAGACTGTGGATTAATCCAGTGTCTAAGTACAAACACGTGAAAACTCAAGCACACAGAAAGGAAATTAACATCACTTTTTGCCCCACTTCAGTGGAAAAGGAAGCTGGGTAATTGCAGTTCAGATGCAGCTTCTTTATTGCAAGTGTCTTGCTGCCAATGACAATAAACAGGGAAGCAGGTAGGAGGGATGACAAGCCCCTGGGCTGTTGCCATGAGGGGAGGAGCCACCGGTGGTGGCAGCAAGGACGCTGCTACGGCAGCAGCCCTTTCCCAGCTGTGGGCACCTTGGCCGGGGTCCTCAGCCCAAAGTCCACAGCTTGCTTCCCTGACTGAGGCCGTGTGGTTTCTGGAAACACAAAGAAACACACACAAAGGGCAGCCCATTAAAAAGGATGAGGCTCTTGGAGCAAAGAAGCAAAGCATGACGGGGCTGTGGCTACTCCCCAGCTCCCGGACCTCTGCTTTACCAGGTGACAGTAGCTTTCTTTCGAGTGACTTATGAGGAATCCCGGGAGTGTGCATGTGTTTTCAAACAAAGACGCCAGAGCTCTTTGGATACTGTGCAGGACTCAGTCTTTCTTCTTTCTTTTTTTTTTTTTTAAAGCCTGCTTAATTCAATCTACCCATCTTCCATAGTCATCACCAAATGTCACCGAATCTCTCGTGTCAGATGGAAATAACTACTGTTTGCTTTAAACACAGGTTCGTTTATATGCTGGAATATGACACATCTTAGAAACGGCAAATCAAGAGGCATTCTGAAAAATAAGCACTAGCCGAAAAAAAAAAAAGTAACTTTATATTGTTCAAAACACTCAACTGGGAAATACCATCATTTTCACATGCTGCAATCAGAGCCATGAAGTGAACTTCATCTTTGTAATTCTGAATACTTTTTAAAAAAATGTGTGCCCCCATGGGTTCTGGCAAGCCTGAGGGTATTATTGTTGCTTTGGTGATGATTTCAGAACTGTTTAAGGGTATCTTAGAGTCTTTTAAGAAAGTTTTCCTTTTTTCTTCCCCCTCCCGCCTTTTTTCTTTTCTTTTTTTTGGTTTTATGGAAATATTGACCCATGAGGATTTACTTAAATCCTCCTTGGTTATAGGCCTCCAAAGACAAAGCCATATCCATGGCAACCACAGGCCGCCCAGCAGAAGAGAGAACACATCAGACCCAGAGCATAATAGCTCTGTTTACTGATGACTAAGATCTTGAAAGCACTACTGTACATTCCGACTCCCAGCTCAGGGCAGGACTCCAGGCTGTCCTCACCCTTCAGACTCAGCAATCTATAATCAGAGCCACAGAAAGGGAGAGAAGCCCTTTTCGCAGCCCTTGGGTGTTCCTCCTCCCTAGAAGGGAGGAATGTGCCACTTCTCTCAAGGCCCGGAATGTTCCTGTAGGAAAGGAAATCGCGAGCCAACAGGAGAAGGAGGCGGGGCCAGGGCCAGTCACGTGGGGTGGGGTGCAGATGCACCCGCTGGAACTTCATGGCCCTTGCGGGGTAGGGGACCTGCCTAGCTGCAGGCCCTCTAAGGCCAGCCTCATGCCGAGGCCACCTCACCTCCGGAGGCAGAGGCACAAGCAGCAGTAGCAGGCCCTACTGGGGCCCGGATTCCCAGGTCACAGCCAAGTGTTCTGTGATTTACCCTTTAACCCCGCTTCTTGCACCAGCAGGGCTAATTCCATCAGTCTTTTCCAGGCGCCAACACACATCTGGTAAACACACAGAGCCAAGTAAAGGATCGTGCACACCAAGCACCTCCCCTGCTTTCTGACACACGGACACCAAACAGGAGCTCACACAGCTCCCATCCCGCGGCTGAATCAGTCAAGTCTCTGGCTTGCTAAGAACCCTCCGGCAGCTAGCCATGCCTTCCTTCCAGAAAATGAGTTCATCAGAGAAACCGCCAAAGGGAAAAGAACTCCAGCCCCGAATGCATTAATTTCAACCCCAGTCACACCGGAGCCCTCCCTGGGAAGATTTCAGGTGCCCGGACCTGGGAGGGGGAGGGGCAGTGGAAGGGGAGAAGCGTCGCAGGGCCCAGCGATCCAATCCTCTTCCTGTGCTCCCCCCTGCAGGGTCTCCCAGTAAAGGAGACAGGCCATCCATCCCCACGCACTTAAATTGCAGAAAACTTCTTCCGAGGAGAGAAAGACAGGAGGAACCTGGCGCTTCCTTCGTAGCAGCCTGGGGGTTTTATCTGTTTTCTATGCCTGACTTCTACATACATGTTTATTTGAATGTTTTAAAAGTTCCAGATGTTAAAACAATTTGAAAGTCACAGCTCTAGAGACAAGAAAAGGGGATGGAGAGCAGTAGGATGAGAGAGGGTAGGGGAAGGGTTTTGTAGTGCTTATTGAACACCTTTATGTTAGTTTCTTTGGTCATTCTTTCATTGACCTTATCACATAGGCATTGCATTTGCTATTGGTTTTTAGATGAAGAACTGGGATTTGAAGAAAATACAGAATTCCCCCCCCCCCCCCGCCCCACGTCACACGTTGGCAGTAAAATCGATTCCAAGTCTATGTCAAGTTGAAGCTTTGCCCCAGGGCTGTTTGATTCACCCCCAGCTTTATTCCTCTATAAAACTAGTAGCTGTTTACATATGATTACAGATAACAAAATAAAGAAAGCTTACGCTGTCAGCCAAGTTTTGACAAGAAATTCGAAATATTTGTGTCCTCGCAGGCCCCAAACTGAAGCAATCACTGTGACCAAACCTTCGGTGCCAGATTTATTCTAAAAGCTTCTGCTGAAAAGGGGGACTCTGTTTCTTGTCACCAGTGCCCCTGGTGCTTTTTGTTTTAGATCCCAGTACTTTGGAGATGTTCAGACTGCTCCATTTTTACCATCAAAGAAGAGAGAACCTCATAGAATTGCTAGGAAATGGAGCCAGCTCTCTATATACAGGGAATCGTGCACGGTGTCCTTGCCAGAAAGGGAGCATGAGCTCGGGCTATGAGGCGAAGTGGGAAGGATTTGGGAAGGACTCCATTCAGAGCTGTGCGCTGGGCAACCGCTAACTGCATGGAATCAGTTTTTGTGCTCAAAAAGGCTCATGGAAGCAGCCAAGGTTCTTTGACCAGACCTGCTGGCTTTTTAAAATTTGGGGCCAAAAAACTGGGGGGGCCAGTCGGGAATCTCGCCAGAAAAGGTTGGCTCTAGCTTCAGCGTCCAGGGCAAACAGAACCAGTGAAGGAATATTGCCCCATGTGCACTGCATCTGATCACTGAGATCATTTTATTCACCAGTGGCTTGTGGCCTAAGCAGAAGTTGGAGAATGAATGCATGATACCACCTTAAAAAAGAATCTTACATTGGCTGCACACTTCATCCCTCAGAACATCTCCAGAAATTGTTGACCTTGTTTGACCTAACTCAGCCCTGGGCAGACCAAGCAAGCAGTTGGTGGTGAAGGAAAGGACAGAGGACCTCGGGTGTCTACACTGGAATTCAACAGCAATGCCAGGGGCGCATATCTACACCTAGTCATCTAAAATTAAACAACCCAACCAAAACAAAGCAAAACAAAAAAACCCCGCACAACCAACTTTAGCCTTGCCTCTCTCCCCCATCACACCGCCTCCCAAAATATTCACAGAAATACAACTGCTGCTTCCTCTGTCCAGTAGCGGTGGGGGAACAGGGGAACCCTAGATTGTCTCTTCTAGTCTCTCTGTATCCCCTGTACCCCCTACTCCCAAGCCAGTTACCCTCCACTCACCAGCATCTAACTTCACCTTTACGTCGTGTTCCTAGGGATGGTGGCAAAAGTTATTATAATGAAGCTACAGTGCTTAGGCTCCTAATGTTTCTCATTCTCACTTAATTTCTTTTAACTTTCTATTTTGAAATAATTGTACACTCACAAAAAGCTGCAAAACATTTAAATTTTAATGGTCGTTTATCCGAGAGCTGTAGTCACACTTGCTATGTCCCCCTTCCTACAGGTCTCTGCCCTTTGGGGAACTCAACCTGAGGACAAGAGTCATTGGAGGGCTTCCCCGGTGGTGCAGTGGTTAAGAATCTGCCTGCCAATGCAGGGGACACGGGTTCGAGCCCTGGTCCGGGAAGATCCCGCATGCCACGGAGCAAATAAGCCCGTGTGCCACAACTACTGAAGCCGGCGCACCTAGAGCCTGTGCTCCGCAACAAGAGAAGCCACTGCGATGAGAAGTCTGTGCACCGCAACGAAGAGGAACCTCTGCTCGCCGCAACTGGAGAAAGCCCGCGCGCAGCAACGAAGCCCCAACGCAGCCAAAAATAAAAATAAATAAAATAAATTTATTAAAAAAAAAAGTCATTGGAGACTGGAGATTTATGAAGTCTTGCGGGGGGTCTAACTTCCTTGGAAGCAGAATGACTTTCTACATACATATGTCTATGTATATTTATACCACATCTTCAGAAGATCATGTTTAAAAGATAGAGAGTTCTCTCTAAATATCCAAGTTACTATGCTTTTATTATTGCTGAGCCTAATAGAAATGAATTCTATTTTCTCTTTTTACTATTTTATTTGTCATATCTGACACAGGCCTCTTCCCAGCTTGTTAAAGTACCTGTTGTTTCTGCTAACCCTCAAATAAGAATTCAAATTATTGTGATTCTTGCTATAGAATCTCACTGTGAGAAATCTATCAGGGATTTCCACACCCAGCAGATCAAAACTCCAACTAAAAAAAATTTTTTTTAAAGCCACTCTGATTTTCATTTGCAAAACAGCAATAAGGAAAGGAAGCACTCTGACAAGAGGGAAGTTACCACATGGAGAAGACTAATGGGACCTAGGTTGTGTGCTTAAAAAGTCTTTAAATGCTAGAGAAGAGCTTTCAGTGAACGGTTCACAGACAGTTTTGGTTCACTAAAAGAAATGTCACTTACGGCTAAAATGGCATTTCCTGTGCAAGACCCAGGGCATCCAGATTTTGTTTTCCGATGAGAAGATGGACCAGCCACATCACCCTGGATGAGGGCATGAATGGGAGGTTAGTGGGCCTGGAGCCTTGTCCCTTCAGTGTCAACCCTGCCCACTGCAGGGGTCAGCCAAGAGCCCATGTCTACAGGGTGAGAGCACCACGTAGAGGCTCACAAGAGGTTGGATGGCTCTGAAATGCCCTTGTGCTGGGGGTAGCTGAGAGCACACTATAGGGCATCTAACAGCACTCAACCTAAACTCCCAAACTACATGGATTGACTTGGGGGCGGGGGGGAAGTTCCTGACTATATTCATGTCAAAAATAATTTGGAAACTTGAAATAAGTACAAGGAAAAAGATTAGATGTAACTGCACCACCCAGAAATAGCCACTGTTAACTTTTTGGTATATTTCCTTCCTGTTTTTAGGTATGTGTGTATTGTCTTCTATACAAAGTTGGACTCAAACTATACATAGAGTTTGAGATTCTGCTTTTTTCTGTGTCATTAGATAATCTTGGCTCTAAATAATCGACTCTACAATATTCCGCCATATGGATGTACCATTTGTTCATTCATTCTCCTATTACAGGACCTTTTTTTTTATCATTTCAAGTATTTTTTAACGATAGATGACGCTGTAAGGATAAAAGCATCCTTGTTCATCAATCTATATCTTTGCTCTTCTCTGATTCTTCCCTTGTTGTAGATTTCTGAAAATATAATAACTAGATAAAAGGAAGAAACATGCTTACGGTTCTTGATGTGTATTACATGCGAAACCGTTTTCCATGAAATTCGTACCAACCCAGATTTCCAGTGTGTCCCACAATCACACACAAAACATATACAAGAAACAATGTGCTGACATTAAAGTGCTCAATTTATAAAATAAAATAATTAGTAGCTCAGGGTCTTCGACTGATTCTTCACATAATGTAACAAGATCAGCAGGGACTAGAAATTTTGCAGGCTTTATTAACCAAGACTTATTAATAATAATAATTTTAAAAAGACTAACAAACACCCCAGGGCCCCTGAAAGCTTATATAGTATCTTTGCTCAGATTGGAAAAAGTCACGCCTTTCTCAAGACCCTTTACAAGATGGCAGATAATTTTCTGCCATCTGCCAGAAAATTATCAAAATCTACGATGACAGCAATGGAACTGGAGGCCCTCGGAGCTGCGCAGTGCACATCCGGTGCTCTTGAGATGTGTCACTGCAGGGCTAGAGGTATATGTGCAAAAGCGTGTGTCTGTCACTACAGGCTCAATACGCGACAGAATCTCTCACATCTTCCCAGGCACACACTCTCTCTCGACCACACCACTGATTGCAAGCGCCAGGCACCGTTCAGTTAGAAACCCTCTTATCTGCCTGAAAATGACAATTGCCCCAGAGACGTGTGCTTTCACAGGTATTCCAGCCTGGATTGCCTGCGCTCTTCATTTGCTCCATTTAGATGTCCCGGCAGTGCCTCAAAGTTGTCAGAGGAGACAAATCTCATTCTCTCTGCCCCACTTCTCTGTCTCTCTGGGGATGCTTATCATCTTGGGGTTGTCAACAAATCATCCCTTCCCTTCACACCCCACTGCTGAGCTGTTGCCAAATTCTGATTATTCCTCCTTTACTTCCCTTAGTGCAGCACTCTCTCTGCCTCCCTTGAATCCATTAACCCCGATCAGGACATTAACGAGCACAGGTTATGGAAAATTACTCCAGCTTCTGATAACTGGCAGGTTCACTGCTCCCGCAGACTCAGTGAACATATTCGATGCTTACAAAATGTCCTGTCTTCCTCTGTACCCTCCCCCTCCCTCCCCAATCTCCTGTATTAGAGCTTAGAATGGAAAACAGCACTCAACACAGGTACCCAGAGGCAAGAAATAGATGATGGGGTTCTCTGCCTTTGGCAAATAGACTTGCTAGGTTTATACACAAGGGAGTCAGGGTCAAAGGCGATGCAATCGGACTGCTGCAGGTGTTGGATCTACACAGCTAAAACTCACCAAGGGTGGGGCATGAGGTTCCCTGATAATAACAAGGTGAACTCCCCAGGTCCACTGTCAGACGCTGCAAGATCCAGACAAAATCCTGACGGGCCTCCATTTTCTGCACGCGATTCGGCAATTTTGCTTTTGAGCTCCCTGTGGAAATCCTAATGCAGGTGACACGCCTCAGATTCACTGTGGTTCTGATGAGACAGAGATCCTAGCATCAAACACTCCTCTAGGGTCTGCTGTTTCCATTTTAAGATGAGAGCATGCCGTGGGACGGCCAGCCAAAGATACGTAGGCCTCAGAGAAAACTGCTAATCCCCATAGCCCCTCCTCGCCCCTCTTTTTTTAAACTTCCCCTTAGGAAGTCTGGAGAAAAGGTGGGAGAGAAGTCAGAGCCGTCATAAGCTGCGGCCCTGAACACTTTCCTATGTTTTGTCAGTTTGCGGCCATAACAAATCCTGTCTCCTTCATTTCCATTGAGAAGAAAACTGGGAAAAAAAAAAAGGTTCATAGTAAAGAATTTGGCCTTTACTATTTGGCGGGGTCTGGTCCTACCTGATAGCTTTAGGGTATCCAGAAAGACCAACTATGTGACTTAGGATGGGAGCTTTGGGTCACGTGTTATCAGGCAGCCTAGAGGATGAGCTCAGCCACGTGGGTGATCAAGCAAGCAATCATGCCTACATAATGAAGCCCCAATAAAAACTCAGCTGAGCATCCCTAGTTGGCAATACTCCATGCCTATTGTCACACCTCAGTACAGGATGGGGGTGGGATAATGCATCCTGACTCCATGGGGAGAGAGGAGAGGATGACAGAAAGCTGTCCCAGACTCTGCCCGGTGTGTCTCTCCCTTCGGCTGATTTCAGCCTGTATCCTTTCCCCATAATAAACCGTAACTGTGAGCACTACAGCTTTCACTGAGTTTTGTGGGTCCTTCCAGCACATCATCAAACATGGGGGTGGTTTTGGCAATGCCCCAAACTTGAGGACGGTGTCCAAAGTGAGGGCAGTCTTGAGGGCTGTGCCTCCAAACTTTGCAGTTTGGCTAACTCCAGGCCAATAGGCTGAAAACAAAGTGTGATGTGATCTAGGTTGGTCCACAAGGAAACTTTTTTATGACAAAGTTGCCAAATTCTGAAAATGAGGTTATGGAAGCCATTTCAAAGACCTGTTCAACAGTCTCATCTTCCCATAAAAGTGTGGTTCACGCTGACCACAAACAGAGAAACTGGCCAGAAGATACTCAAAGCCCCTCGAATCCAGGGAGTCTCATCCTGGCGGTGGAACCCTCTCTATGCTTAAACCTCCAGAGCTTTCCCATAACATTTAGAATGAAGTCCAGACTTCTTACCTTATTCATGTGTTTTTGTGTATGTGGAAGATTCCCCAACTAAAATGTAAATCTAGATGGGTGCTGGCCCATAATCGGTGCCTATAAATGTTTGCTGAATGAGTAGCTCAAATAAAAGGAATATAAAAATACTTATTTTGGGCTTCCCTGGTGGCGCAGTGGTTGAGAGTCCGCCTGCCGATGCAAGGGACGCGGGTTCTGTGCCCCGGTCCGCGAAGATCCCATATGCCGCGGAGCGGCTGGGCCCGTGAGCCATGGCCGCTGAGCCTGTGCGTCCGGAGCCTGTGTTCTGCAACGGGAGAGGCCACAACAGTGAGAGGCCCGCGTACTGCAAAAAAAAAAAAAAAAAAGCTTATTTTGCCAGCAAGATTTTATCTCTGGCTTAATTTTTTTCTTTTTTTTTTAATTGAGATAATTCATATACCATAAAATCCAGGCTTTTACATTCGGGGGTCTTCGTATACTCACAAAGTTATGCAAACATCACCACTATTTAATTTCTCTGGCTTAATTTTAATGCCTGTTCCTCCTTCCTCCCCACCATGCGGTTCTAATGAGGGCTGCCAATCACAATACCCCACGTGCATTGACCCTCAAGAGGGTACAGGGCCCAGGCAAGGCCACCTTCCTCCCCAGCACTTTCCAACAAAAACTAAGAAAAGAAAGACCTTCCCTCTTAGTTGAAGGAGCTGTGAGAAATAAGTATGGAGCCGGTTGTGCTCAGATCCCTGCCATGTGGAAACAGCTGGTCCATAATAGATGAGAATAAATCTGACACCCGGAGAGACAGAGAGACGGACACTGGTTCTGGTTGTCCCTGAGGCCAGCCACATCACTCCACTTTCCACAGTTTGGTTATATAAGCCAATCATTCTCCCTCCGGCCTGAACTAGTTCCAGTGGCTTTCTGTAACTTGGAACCTAAGATGTTCCTTGAGACAATACAGTCCTTGTCCGGCTCACACATTCCCTCAGCACAGGTTTATTAAGTATTTACTTCATGCGGGGCACTGGCCTTGGAGCATGCGCTCTAGCGGGGGGCCATCGCAAGTGTGGTAAATGCAGTGAGAAAGAAACACGCAGACCAAAGCATCTCCCCCACTGTCAGAGAAGCAGGAGAGACTTCTGGAGGAAATGACGTCTAAGTTAAGACCTGAAGTTAGAGAGGAATTAGTATCAGAAGAGAGGTATACAAGATGCTAAGGGGAATCAGAAGATATTCCCATCAGGAGTCTCCCAGCAGGAGAGGTAACAGGAGTCTCCCAGCAGGAGAGGTAAGGGATGCTCTGTGAAGGACTGGACATTTGAATTAAGCCTTAAAGGATGGATAAGATGCACATACTTAGAGAAAGGACACAGGAGCATTTCAGTAGAGGAAAAATTGAGCAAAGGCCAGATACAGGGCAAAGTGAGAAATTAACTGAAACCTGGGGTGCACAGAGGGAAGCGGTAGAATCAGGTTGTAAAGGTAAGTTGGGAGCACATGGCAGGCCAAAGCCCTGAAGGTGCAGGGGAGCGGCACGCTCCGCTCCACGCTGTGACAGGCAGTAGGATGTGAGATAGAAAAGATGGGTGAGATGGGGGTCAGAGAAACCAGTTTGGTATCTACTGCAATAGTCCAGGGAACAGATGATCTGCCCGGCACAGTGGCAGGGGAAATAGATAAGAACGTACCTCGCATCACTGAAGAGGTAGAAATGATCAGATTTAACACTGTCATTAGAAGTAGAGGAAGAGGAACTAGACGTGATAATGATGACAATGATGATAATGGTGGTGATGGCAACAAATTGTCACTGGCCCCAAACTGGGCCAAGCACTTTATATGCATTATCTTATCTAATCTTCACAACCTTATAAGGTAGGTCCAATTATTACCCCTATTTTATAGTCTAGGAAACTGAGGAACAGAGAGATGATGTAATTTGCACAGAGATTCTGAATAACACGTTTTTAAAAAAAGGAATCCAGGCAGAAGAGACTTAAGAAGGAGGACAAGGTCATTGCTGCGTAGAATGAGGGTAAGCTGCCTGTCTGCGTGAAGCTGAGCCCCAGACTTCGGTAATGCATCCCTGCCAGACAGCAATAGTCTTACCTACATTTTCTTCATGAGCACCCAACAAAGTACAAAATCCCAAGGTTTCTTAAGTCAGGATAGATTCTCTTGACTGCTACCCCATCCACCATGCCTGTCGCTCTGTGACAAAAGGAAATTAAATTCATCTGATCAGCTTCGTTTTTCACAAAGCTATGTGGGATGATTACCCAGTACGCTGTGGTCTTCTTCATGTTTGCAGATTGATTTTTTTGATTATTTGTTCCAGTGATTTTCCAAGTATTAAGTGTTTTTCCAAGTTGTTCAGCTCTATAACGTGGGTCAGTTAAACAATTCATATTTGCCTTCCCTTTCCTGTATTAATATGAAGTGTTAATGTTGCAATTATTTAGGAAATTTTTTGCATGCAACATGTATCTCTCAGGGAGCATACGTACAAGTCTATGTGACTCTATATACCCGTGTGGGTGGGCATAAAGCAATATCTATGCAGACTCCCCCAAAGTTTATGACCATATATAAAAATAAAAGCATACTGAGAGCCTATGACTAGTTCAAATATCCCAAATAAAGATCATCACTTTCTAGAAATGTCTGTATGGGGAATTAAAAAAAATTTTTTTTTAACTCAAAACTTCAAACAGGAAAATTGTTACGACTGTGAACACTGACCAAAATCAAGATATGACAGAATTTTAAAAATTCATCTTTTCAGCACCCGGTGGTGCAGGAGGGAGTGGTTTCAGCCAGGACACCATGAAAGATTCAATTTGGGGTGACAATCTAAAACACCATCTAATAATCTAGAACACAATCTAAAATCCAGTCCTAGGC
Source organism: Stenella coeruleoalba (assembly GCF_951394435.1). Taxonomy (NCBI): domain Eukaryota; kingdom Metazoa; phylum Chordata; class Mammalia; order Artiodactyla; family Delphinidae; genus Stenella; species Stenella coeruleoalba. The sequence goes on along the minus strand of NC_137164.1, from coordinate 21,588,681 downwards.
AATCAGAGGCATAAAATCCGGGGCCCAATGCTTCCTGGGTAAAATGAGGAGCTCCATTAAATGACTGCAGAGGGCATTTGCAGCTCAAATAGTTCTGTGAATCTGAAGACTGATTAGGAAGATGATTAATGAAAATTACTGCGAAATGTTCTGCAAAAATACAAGGCTGTAAAATGCCAAATGTAACTCAAGCAACCATCTCCCCACAAACTTAAGCTCTTTTCATTTAGTTAAGTACATGTCTATAGAAGTATCTACCATGCTCTGCATCTCTTAATTATCCTATGCATCCAAAGGCAGCTTTTGTCAAATCCGTGAGGCCACGAATCTATTTTATGGAAATGAACGATTCATAGGATGAGTAGATTTAACAGCCTTCATGTGAATGGAACTCACCTGCCATACGAAAGCAAGTTTTAAGACAAACAAAAACCAAAACCACAGCCCCTCAGTGGCAGCCTCTCCATCAGCCAACTACCCCCTCTTACTCATTTTAGGCCCAGGAGCCCTGAGGACTGCATTGTTCCTTGTTGTTTTCCTAGACCCTAAATAAACTCTAAATAGTCCCTTTATTAAACTCTGTTAAGAATGTCATCAGTTTCCTACTGGGCCCCTGGCTGATACAGACATAATAATAATATCTGATAACAAAATAAGGATTAAATTGAAAAAGGCATGTAAAACATTTATCCTAGTTCATAGTACATGCTCAATAAATATTACTTCTTATTATTATGTTTTTTATTTTCTTATCAATTCTGTCCTACTCGATTCAATAAATGCAGATCACCTGCTGATGATCAATTTCTCCTCCAAGCTCTTTATTTAGGAATTTTGAATAAGCATATATTTAGCCTAGTATTTTTCTCATGAAGGATGGCATTTTTGTGTCCCTTAAAATCCCAAAGGACTTTAAAAAGAGAGCAAATTTCAAACGAAGTCATGTGGATGCCAAGTCTTTTTCACAGCTGTTTCTCAGGGTTAAAGGCAGTCTGGGAACAAATTGGGGAAGCTTCAAAGCGTTCAACACCAGTGGGAAAGAAGTGTGGCTTCTAAATGCCTGGAGACTTTTCCTAATGGCAAATGGTTGGAGAGGTAAGCAAGCTAAACGATTACAGCAGAGGATGCACTTATTTGGGTAACAGTTGGAAACTGTCTCGTCACACATCAGTACTAAGATTTCTAACTCTAGAGAGCTTATTGAGCCTATCATGAATTCTTGAAGTTTTTTCAACAGAATGTGTCAAATAAATATGTTAGGGCATGAGAAGAAAGTGCTGTTTTTGCCATTGCCTCACTCCTCAATATTTGTAATAACCTAATTTTCTTTTTTCCTCCCTCACCGCCTCCCCCCTTCCTCCCGCAATAACTGGTTTAGTGAGCTTTTTGAATCACAAACACAATCTATTGTACCCTGAACTACTCTGCCCTTAATAGTATGTCTTTTCTGGAAATCTTGCTGTCCTTCTCAAAGGAATGGCTTTAGGCAACTTAAAAGCCCTATAATGTCCTACACTATGGCTTTTATTTTTCTTTCACAGAAGAGCACTTTTTGGTCATTAGTTCCATATTCACAGTACAAGGAGAAATTACGCAGAAAAACCAGCTGAAACATATATCTTAGCACGGGACCGGCTGGCTCCCTGCTCCTCAGATTTAAAGACTTATTTCAAAAGCTAACTTGCCACTGTCCCGAGTTATTTCCTTTCCTCCTGCTTCTGCCGGTGGACCGGGTTTGCGTCGGCTCTGTGCCGACGCCCGCTCGAGGGCAGACCTTGCTTCCCTCCAGCTTCATTCTCTCCTGGCTGCTCTGAAATGCGGTTACAGCGTTTTCTAAAAGCACTAATCTAGTCCCCCCACCCCCTAGTTAAGGGGGGTTTGAATTGCTTTTCTTTTGTCCAAAAAGTTCAGAAGTTCCCACACCGGGAGTCGAACCCGGGCCGCCTGGGTGAAAACCAGGAATCCTAACCGCTAGACCATGTGGGAAACGACGATAACCAACGCAAATCTAGACAAATTATGTCTTTAGCCTCAGCGTCCTCCCGCCCCGCCTCTTCCGTCAACCTTTGTCAGACCTGCTTCTGCGCATGCGGAGATGCCTTCCGGCCCGCCCTCTATTCTTCCGCGCTATGAGGAGGGCGCTCGAATCTCTTTTTCTTCCACGTTCGCGTCTTTTATGACCTCATCCAGTCTCCTGATTTTTAGACACCACGTATACACCGGTGTAGATTCTAGATTGATGAGTCATTATTCATAATTTCTCACAAGAAATGGGCAGACCACCGAAGGACTGACACTCCTTTGGAAGGACGTAAAAGCGGCTCCACAGAGGCCGGAGTGGGCTGGGCGCCGGGTCCCTGGCGGCCACTGACCAGCCGCGGGGCAGCCGCTCGCAGCGCAGCAGACCCGCCTCGGTGCAGCTGGGCAGACCCGCACGCCTGAGGAAACGCACGGGCCGCGTCCCCTGGGCCGCCAAGCCCGGGTGTCCCCAGCGCCCGGGGTGTGTCCCTCTCTCCTCCGCACTGTGCGGGGCCGTACGCAGGCCCCGTCCAGTCCCCAGAAACTTGCCCTTTCCTCTCGAGAAACAGGAGGCAGGGCTGCCTGGAAGCCTGGAACAGTCCAGGTTCTGTTGACTGAACGGTAAAAGGCAGGATTCGTGTCACTGAAAGTAGGCGGTGGTGGTCTGTGAACGTACTTAAAAAAAACCGGAGAAAGTCCCTCATTGCCAGCAGGCGTGATTGAGGGAAGGTCCCCGCGGTTTCCCAGCCCGGTCTCGGCTGGAAGCAGCATCTCTCCGGGCACAGTTTCTGCCTTACAACCGGCCCCGTGGATGAGGAAGCACAAAGGGCCAGTTATTCGGGCAGCCGGGGTGGGAGAGCTGCGGTCCCGGTGGCCTCGTGGCGACTTAAACTACACAGAAGTTGTTTTCGCGAGGCCGAACACGTGGGAGCCCGCTTAAAAGCTGGTTCTGGTTCCCGTTTACTCCCTCCTCTCTCCCCACCGGCCAAAGGGTCTTAGAAGGTTCCCGCTCTTCCCCTAACCGAGGCTCTCTAAGGCTTCCATTGTGACACTCATCAGCAAGAGTGGAAACAGAAACGGTTCTTACATATGAACACGGATGAAGCTCCCGAAGAGGGAGTCGACATCATCCAGCACCATTGGAACTTCATGAAGTCGCTGAAGGAAAACCACAACCTACCGACTGAAAACCTGCTCTGTGTGTTAGACACGTGCCAGTATGTTTGCACAGTTAATCTTAATAGTATACCTGTGAGGTAGGTCTTATGCGCGTCTTTGGGGGCGGGGGGTCCTTCCTGTACGATCTTTGCATCCTCGAACACTTTCACTTGTTTGTTTTTCAGTCAGTGAGACAGCTGCTGCCTTCCTTCGGGGGGCATCTGTTTTGGAACAGTAAAGAAAACTCTTCAAAACAAACCTCATCAACTACAGACTGTCCTACATCTGTGCTTCTCAATCTGAGGGCGGAGATTTCACGTATACCTTTCAGTTTTGTATGTCCACGTGATAATTCTCTTTTAAAAGTACCTTACCAGTTTTAAAGATAAAAGTTCCCCACGTAACCCATACATTGGACAGGCACCATCCTTAGGATATAACCAGAATGCAGCTTTCCTCGGTCTCTTACTATCCCCGAACTGAAATTGGTTCCGTTTTTCCCCTGCCACTGGATGAGAACTTGAGCGGTAACACGGAGCTCTATGGTCACTTTAAATAACAAAGCACAGTCCAGGACAATATACCGTTCAGCAACTCAATCTTCATTCTGGATAGATAGTTCTCCCCCACCACCCATCTTGGGCATGACTTCAGGCTAGGAACGGTGGGGAGCTGGGTCAGGCTCCTAGCAGCTCACCAGATCGAATTTTAGCTTCTCTTTCTAACCCTGCGTTCCGTGGCATCACATGGGTAGCCTGAGATGGCCGTGCTGGAGAGTATTTACACCACGGAAATAGGCAGATACTCCAAGGCAGGGCTTTTTACCTTAGAGAGCTGGTGTGCTGCTTAAAGAATAGCGGTGTGCTGGTTCAGTATTTACCAACAGACCCGGGGCCAGGGTCTGCTGTCCAGGAATGAGGGCGTGACCCACTTCTCACTTCTTTCTTTGGCCTTCCTCCCTTCCAGGCTCCAAGGCCCTCCAAGATTGGAGTGCAGGGAGGGCAAGGGAAAGGGGGACCAAAACTTGCTACTGGATCGGTGGAGTGCAGGGAGGGCAAGGGAAAGGGGGACCAAAACTTGCTACTGGATCGGTACTGTCCAAAGTCAGCTTTCTGGGGCTCCCCGGTGGCGGCGCAGTGGTTGAGAAGCTGCCTGCCAATGCAGGGGACACGGGTTCAAGCCCTGGTCCGGGAAGATCCCACATGCTGCGGAGCAAGTAAGCCCGTGTGCCACAACTACTGAAGCCCGCGCACCCTAGAGCCCACACACCTGAACTACGGAGCCCACGTGCCACAACTACCGAATCCTGTGCGCCCTAGGCCGGTGTGTCGCGACTACTGAGCCTGCGTGATGCAACTACTGAAGCCTGCGCGCCTAGACCCCGTGCTCCGAGAGCCCGTGCTCCACAACAAGGAAAGCCACTGCAATGAGAAGCCCGCGCACCACAACGAAGAGTAGTCCCCGCTCGCCGCAACTAGAGAAAACCCACGCGCAGCAACGAAGACCCAAAGCAGCCAAAAAGACAACAAAAAAAGTCAGCGTCCTGCTTTCTGGGCCTGAATGTGTTTTAGGGCTGACTCGTTTTCTCCGTGGCTCCCTGTGAGTTCCCCCGAGGCCTCCCTGCTTGGACCCCTTGGACAGCGTCTCCCAGGAGGCCAGCAGTGACCTCCCAGTGTAGGTCTTACACCAGTGACACCAAGATCACCAGTGCCTTTGTTTAACTGCAGATTCCCAGCCCCACCTGGAGCTTCTGAATGAGGACTTCTAGGAGCAGGGTCTGAATTTTAACATGCACACCCACCACCACCAAATGATTCTGATGCCACTAGAGTCTGAGAAACACTGAACTACGTGACTCTAAGTTCCCTTCAACCTCTAAAAGACCATGATCCCTGAAGCAAAATTTCCATCATTTCCCTTTCCTGCTCAAAAACCTGAAAAAAAAAAAAAAAGGCTCCTAATTGCCTGTTGAGTAAAATCTAAATTCCCTGGCCAAGCCCTCCCAGCTTTCCATAATCCAGCCCTCACATAACCTGAGCCTGCAGAGAGCCTGTTAATATTATCCTCCCGTGCTCCCTCTTCAGAGAGTACATTCCAATCACCCTACTGTCTCTGTCCCACTGGCCCCTCATGCTTTCCTGCCCTGATCCCTTTGTTCCACCTCTCTCTGTACCCTCCCCACCCTTCTTCGCACATCTGACCCTGACTCTAAGGCCAGCTCAGCCCCATAAAGCCCTATGGGTTCATTTCCTCTGAGTACCAAAGCACAGGCCTTTAAAAAAATGGTGAGGTAGGCTTATGCCTTGCCACCCTTATTATTTAAGTTATTTAATAGGAAAGTCCATGAATACAAATCAGATTCCATAATCCCCCTGGGAACCCAGTCCTGCACTCACTCATTCGGCCAAGTAGTCCTTCCTTTTATCTAACTTAAATACTTCCTGCTGTACTTCTGTGTGAAAGCTGCCCGCTTCTTAACCAGCAGCATGAACAAAATGTTCCTGGGAGGAGGGAAAAAACACAAATTTTTGAGGTTTAGCCAGACCAGTAAGTGAGCTGCATTTCTTTAGTTACACACAGACACACACACACACACACACACACACACAGACACACACACACACACACACACAGACACACACACACAAAGCCTCCTTGTTGACACAAGGAACCGCTATTCCTGTTCCCATGCATCTAAGGCTGACTCTCACTGGGCAGCTCTCCCATTTCATCCACCATTTGATACATTTGATCCTGGAAAAAAGCCCCAAATACATTTTACTTGCCGGGCGTCTACATTAGCCAAAGCGGTGGGTGCAATTCAGGTCTCCTGCTTGTCAGTCATTTAGGAGCACGAATGGTTTCCATTTCAGTGGGCCCAGGAGTCACCCTTTATAAGGGCATCGAAAATAAGTGCCAATTAAATTCCACTCTCCCAAGGAGAGCTCTGGCCAACACAGACCCAGCCTACGGCATAAAGTTAACCTCAAAGCTCTTTTGGGTAACAGCATCTGCCCCTGCTGACCAGTTGGGGTGTGTTAATCTTCATGGCCTAACACTAGGTTCAATTTCTAAAATTGGATCTGAGCTCAGGAGGCCACTGGGATAACAGAGCTTCCTCGGGGCTTTTTTAGGTTATATAACTCTGCCCTTCACCTCTATCCCGAACCTAGCATCGCCTTCTCGTCCCATGACTCAGGACAAGGACCCTTGAACTCCCGAAGCTGGGTTAGGCGCTTGTTCTGTGGGCCCATCCCATCAGTCATCAGGCTGGATGAATTTCCCTGCTTCCCTCTCCATGGTTGACTGTAAGCTGCAGTCAACCTGGCACAGTCTTGGGTCTCATTCTGTTGTCTCCCCAGCTTCTGGCACAGCTCTTGGCAAGAAGAAACTCTTTCCTCAGCCAGGTAAAAATATCGTCACAGCGTGGTATCTTTCCTGACACATGAGCCACGCTCAGTAAATGTTTAAGTGGTTGCTTACTTGATTCATTCATTCATTTAGTAATCAATCAATCAGTCGATCCCAGGGGAATAGTCCTGGTTTCCAGCCAGCACCTAAGTGGCAAAGCAACTAAGAGTCTCAGTGGGCCACAATTTCAGTCTCTGAGCAACTACAACCTAGAACATGGAACCACATCACTGTCTCCCAGTGTCCTCCCCCGCCCCTCACAGACACACTGCTTTCTCCCCACACCTTCCCTTCTTCTGCTCTGATGGCACAAGACACGGAGAACTTTGTCAGACTGTATTCGTACTCACCCCTATCTGTCTGCTCAGCCCTGGGGCAGAGACGAGCTTTCCTCATTTTTCTGGAGGACCAGACTCTAGACTTGTGCAAGGCCAGGTACCCCATGGCCTGGCACCTAGAAAACTTGCCCAGCATTGTAGTTTCCTGTTCCACAAGGCAGTTGCCCAAATATTGAAAGTATGGCCCTCTGAGACTTTCAGTTAGCTTGCTTTGCCACTTAAGTGCTAGGTGCACATCAAGTTGGACCTTGTATGGAAGGTTAAAACTATTTGTGATTCATTTCTGGATTTCCTGCCAGCAGTTCTGAGTTGAGTGAGCTTTCGAAACTCATTTTCTTCTATACCTGGGAGATAATCTGTCTCAATTTTCATCAATAGCTCCATGGCCAGGGACTATGTCAAGTTCAGTGCTCATCATGGCACCCAGTATATAAGACAGTGCTTGGTATAAAAAACTAATATCGCATATAGGATTCACTTATATGCCATACAATTCTAAACACTTTAATATATTAACAATTCTCACAATGACCCAATGAGATAGGTACTAATATTATTACCATTTACTGATTAGAAAACTGAAACACAGGAAGGTTTCAGTTTTTTGCTAAAAATCTTACAACATATAAATAGTAGAAGCAGGATTCAAATTGCAGGCATTTTGTCCCAGAATCTGAACTCTTACTATCAACCTGCCTCTACTATTATACATATTGCATAAAATAGGGGACGGTCACTGATAATAATAATAATGATAATGCCATCAGCAACAATGCATTCTGAGGCCAGATGGAATATTCAGCAGAGAGTGAAGATGTTTGGGGCTCTTCCTAAACCAATGAAAATAAACATTTCGTGATTTAAGACTTCATAGATGCTGACAGAGGTGTACCCCTGGTCCCTTCTTCCTCATCATCTAGCCATTTTCAGAAATACCGCTTTCTTCATTGTTATCCAAAAGTAATGTTTTCCCTCTCTCACAGTCTAGGGTTAGAAATCTCGTAACTTCTCCCCCAACCTCTATTCAGAATTATTGTTCACTGTTGATTACCTGGTTCACGGAATCAACAAACAAGGCACGAAGATTCATGAGGCTTAAGACATTCTGCCCTTCTGAAGCTACCGCCTACTTGATATCTACACACGGATGTCTACTGAGCATCTCAAACTTAACGTGTTTAAAACTGAGCCCCAGAGAGTCCACCACTTCCGTTCCCCCAAACCAGCAACTTCTGCAACTTCTGCAGTCTTCCCATTTCCATTAATGGCCGAAACATTCTCTGGTTGCTTCCATCAAAAATCCTGGAATCACCCTTGATTCCATTTTCTCTCTCATTCTACACCCAATCCCTCAGGAAACCCAACTGGCTCTATCATGAAACTACATAAAGAACTTGACCACTTCTCCCCATTGCTCTGGCCCTGGTCACTATCATCTCTCACCTGGATGACTGAAATGCCGACAAGCTCTCCCATCCCGCAGAGCTCGTTCTCAACACTACAGCTAGAGAGATTCTTTAAAAACAAATCAGATCAAGTCCCTTAACTCTTCAAAACACCTCCCGTCTCACACAGAATAAAAGCACAAGTTCCAACGATGATCTACAAGGCCCTACCCCATCCCACTAATTGTACCCCTACCCCAGTGCACTGGGCTCCAGCCACACCTCTCTCCTGTCATTCTTCAAATCCTCTAGATATGCTCCCACCTCAGGGCCTCTGCACTGAGTGGGGAGGGAAGAGCTTTCCAGATGGAGGGAACATGTTCATGGCTTGCTCCCTCACCTCCTTCAGGTCCTTTAGAAATTATCATCTCAACGGCACCTTCTCTGTCCACCCAGCTGAAATTTCAGTAACCTGCCTTTTCCGGATTTACATTTTCTCCTCAGCACTTAGTGACACTTGATTTACTATGTACTTTACGTATTTGCCTTGCTCGTTATCTGTCTTTCCTGCCAGAAAACATTTCTGCTGTTTTGTTCACGGCTGTCTCCCCTGCCTTGAACAAAACTTGGAATTTAGTGTGGGCATTCAGTAAATATCTGTCGGCCAAATGAACGAATGAAGACAGAGGACTGCACTGAAGGGCACTCTGAGTGATATGGACAGCAACCGCTGTAAGAATTAAGAGGAAAAAGGTCACTTCTGATAAGGGCAATCACAGAAATGTCAAGGAGGAGGTAGGGTGTGAGCTGGGCTTTTAAAAATGAGGAGGGGGATTCCCTGGTGGCGCAGTGGTTGAGAGTCCGCCTGCCGATGCAGGGGACACGGGTTCGTGACCCGGAGGATCCCACATGCCACGGAGCGGCTGGGCCCGTGAGCCATGGCCGCTGAGCCTGCCTATCCAGAGCCTGTGCTCCGCAACGGGAGAGGCCACAACAGTGAGAGGCCTGCGTACCGAAAAAAAAAAAAAAAAAATGAGGAACCTTTGGTAAGTGTAGGTGGTGGGGAGAGCCCAGTTGTGAGGTAACAGGAGCAAAACTCCGGAAGCAGGTACATACAAGACATGTGGTAGGGGTACAGCACAGACCAGCGTGCCTGGAATGGGGGTTCCTAGAGGAAGGTAATGCTGCAGAGTCAGGCTGGGGCAACAGAGAAGCCTTCGTATGCAACCTGGGGAACCTGTATGTTGCAGATCAGGATTCCACGTCGAATTTTAATTTCCCACTTCATTTGTCCAGGCCGTAATCATAGCTGGCTCCACAACCACGGCACATAAAATACTTCTGTGATGATAGGGCATAAGGAAGGCAAAAAGATTTCTCATCAGCCTCAGAGTAATACCACTCGCTGTTCACAGAACCTGTGTTGCCAGTTAACTTACTGTTGGCAAGAAGAGAGGCAGCTTTGACTCAAACATCTGCAGGCTGGGACCATAGCTTTTAGCAATGCACATGTTAGAGTTGTAAAAAAAAAAAATCAAAAACAAACTGGGATAAAATATCTAGGAATAAACCTACCTAAGGAGACAAAAGATCTGTATGCAGAAAATTATAAGACACTGATGAAAGAAATTAAAGATGATACAAATAGATGGAGAGATATACCATGTTCTTGGATTGGAAGAATCAACATTGTGAAAATGACTCTACTACCCAAAGCAATCTATAGATTCAATGCAATCCCTATCAAACTACCACTGGCATTTTTCACAGAACTAGAACAAAAAATTTTGCAATTTGTATGGAAATACAAAAGACCCCGAATAGCCAAAGCAATCTTGAGAACGAAAGAAGGAACTGGAGGAATCAGGTTCCCAGACTTCAGACTATACTACAAAGCTACAGTTATCAAGACGGTATGGTACTGGCACAAAAACAGAAAGATAGATCAATGGAACAGGATAGAAAGCCCAGAGATAAACCCACGCACATATGGTCACCTTATCTTTGACAAAGGAGGCAGAAATGTACAGTGGAGAAAGGACAGCCTATTCAATAAGTGGTGCTGGGAAAACTGGACAGCTACATGTAAAAGTATGAGATTAGATCACTCCCTAACACCATACACAAAAATAAGCTCAAAATGGATTAAAGACCTAAATGTAAGGCCAGAAACTATCAAACTCTTAGAGGAAAACATAGGCAGAACACTCTATGACATAAATCACAGCAAGGTCCTTTTTGACCCACCTCCTAGAGAAATGGAAATAAAAACAAAAGTAAACAAATGGGACCTAATGAAACTTAAAAGCTTTTGCGCAGCAAAGGAAACCATAAAGAAGACCAAAAGACAACCCTCAGAATGGGAGAAAATATTTGCAAATGAAGCAACTGACAAAGGATTAATCTCCAAAATTTATAAGCAGCTCATGCAGCTTAATAACAAAAAAACAAACAACCCAATCCAAAAATGGGCAGAAGACCTAAATAGACATTTCTCCAAAGAAGATATACAGAGTGCCAACAAACACATGAAAGAATGCTCAACATCACTAATCATTAGAGAAATGCAAATCAAAACTACAATGAGATATCATCTCACACCAGTCAGAATGGCCATCATCAAAAAATCTAGAAACAATAAATGCTGGAGAGGGTGTGGAGAAAAGGGAACCCTCTTACACTGTTGGTGGGAATGTAAATTGATACAGCCACTGTGAAGAACAGTATGGAGGTTCCTTAAAAAGCTACAAATAGAACTACCATATGACCCAGCAATCCCACTCCTGGGCATATACCCTGAGAAAACCATAATTCAAAAAGAGTCATGTACCAAAATGTTCATTGCAGCTCTATTTACAATAGCCCAGAGATGGAAACAACCTAAGTGTCCATCATCGGATGAATGGATAAAGAAGATGTGGCACATATATACAATGGAATATTACTCAGCCATAAAAAGAGACGAAATTGAACTATTTGTAATGAGGTGGATAGACCTAGAGTCTGTCATACAGAGTGAAGTAAGTCAGAAAGAGAGAGACAAATACCGTATGCTAACACATATATATGGAATTTAAAAAAAAAAATGTCATGAAAAACCTAGGGGTGAAACAGGAATAAAGACACAGACTTACTAGAGAATGGACTTGAGGCTATGGGGAGGGGGAAGGGTAAACGGTGACAAAGCGATAAAGAGGCATGGACATATATACACTACCAAACGTAAGGTAGTTAGCTAGTGGGAAGCAGCCGCATAGCACAGGGAGACCAGCTCAGTGCTTTGTGACCGCCTGGAGGGGTGGGATAGGGAGGGTGGGAGGGAGGGAGACGCAAGCGGGAAGAGATATGGGAATATATGTATATATATAACTGATTCATTTTGTTGTGAAGCTGAAACTAACATACCATTGTAAAGCAATTATACTCCAATAAAGATGTTAAAAAAAAAAAACAAAAACCAAACTGGGGAATTTATCTTACAGTCAGTATATTATGATTTCCCATTAGATGTAATGGCCAAGACTCAGCAAATTAGAAAGCAGCTGAACTAAGTATTGTCCCAAACCTTTAAGAAAACGTGATTTTTGGAGGGGACATTCAGTAAAACATTAACTTCCAAGCAGCTGATAGACAGTTCCCAACAATTAGATACTGTTGAACAATAATATCTTTCTTCCTGAGCCATTCTCAGGATAATAAAAACTTTTATAAAGAGGACTAGGCTGTAATACTTCCTGAGTGCAGGGTAAGTCCACCACTAATGACTGATCCAAGAAGAGCTGAATATCCCCTTAGCAATGTCCCCTTAAAATTAAAAAGCTATTCAGACTACATCGGGACAGCACTCTCTCCCACCCACTGCCTGTTCCACTGAAGCCCCTGTTCTTTCCACTCTACCTAAAAGGAAACACTCAACACCATTTCCTAGTGACCCTCAAAAAGCAGATACCCATCGCATTGCTGTGAATCTATCTTTTTCTGATATTTCTCTGGGCAAAATTCTGAGCAAAGGCCAAACAGTGCTCGTTAAAGTAGAAACAGAAATGCAAGGGGGAAGCTATACAGCAGACAAATCAGAACCAGCAGCAGCAATTCTCCTGTGGAATAAATGAAGACCAAGCAAATGAGAAAAACAAAAGCTCTTTGTTCAGAGCTTGCTATAGCAAAGAAGTCAGCCACTGTCACGAGCACTTGGGCAGAGACTCAAAGGCAGGCAGGGAAGTGGGAAAGTTTCATAGGCACCGGACAGCTGCAGGAGGTCTGCCCTGATTGAAGCTGTTGGCCTGGGGAAGCTGGAGTCAGGCTGACTAGAGGCAGAGCATCGTATGTGATTGTGGAGGGGGTGAATATTTGGCTTTCTCTGATTGGTTCTTTGTTGGGCGTGGAGACGAAATAGGGCAGCTGTCAGTTATTAATCAAGTCCCGGTCATGTGGGCTGATTGCTTCAGAAGCTATTTAGCCTCCTGGGTTGTTACTAGAGATAGCAGACTGACTCCCTACAAGCCTGGCTGGCTTCCTGGGTAGTTTAAGCGTAGACCACAGGTGGGTTTCCCGGGCAGGCTGCTTCAGGCTGCGGGTCAGAGTTCTGTGTTCATCTGTGGCCTGGCCACCGTCCATTTGCACACTCAGTCTCTCATTCCCAAGAGGGTTAGCTGTGTCCCATAGTTGTGAAGCTTCCCTTCAGGCCGAGGCACATGATCCAGCTTCTCCTCACTCCTTCCTTCCTCTCGCCGGACTGGGCTCCCCACACATGGCCCAGCAACAGGGGCTCTTCCCTTCGTCCTTTCTGAAACATCCCTCCTACCTTGCCTGTTTGATCAAGGCTCTCCTTTGCACTCCAAACCACTTTGCCATCACCCCCAGGCAGTCTCTGATGAAGGGCCTCCCCAGAATGCACCAGGTCCCCTTCTCTCTCTGCAGTGTTCACAGGTCATTTATGTACTGACAGGCACACATACTTATTGTACGGTATTAACATAAATAGCAGTGACCTTGTTCATCTCCCAAGACAGTCCAGGGCCCAGAATAGTGCCACAGCAGAGAGGTGCTTAGTAAATGGTTCTGACGCTTGGCGACCCAAGCTATGTTTTAGGAAAGCAGAGAGCAATTCCAGTCAACTGGTCAAGAGTTCCAGGTAACCTGCTTGACCCCAGGTGGTGTCTTTCTCTCCCCGGCCCTCCTTCTTTTTAAATTTAGAAACATAGTAAAGGCATTTCAGAAACATGTGCATCCTCTATTTTTGGAAAAAAAAGGTTCCCCACTGTTTGAGTAGTAAAGTTATTACATATATATATTTACCCAGATACCGATTAAATTCTTACTTATGATAACCATTAAACTAAAAGTCACATGCAATAATTAGAATGAAATAGGCTTTCCACATTCACAATCCAAACAAAATACACTGGTTAAGTATAATAAAAGCTGATGTAAAACAAACAAAAAAAAGCTGATGTAACAGCATCTCATACAACAGTGCTGTTTACCTAGATCCAGATCAATTCCTGCAACACCTTAGAACGTACAGTTATCCACCATGAAAGCCTGGTATGGGGTGACGTTTTGTCCAATTCCTGGTACCAGACTATTAATAAATTTCATTCAATTAAAATAAATGGATTCTTTATGCAGAGTGAAGTAAGTCAGAAAGAGAAAAACAAATACCTTATGCTAACACATATATATGGAATCTAAAAAAAAAACTGGCTCTGATGAACCTAGTGGCAGGACAGGAATAAAGACACAGATGAAGAGAATGGACTTGAGGACATGGGGAGGGGGAAGGGTAAGCTGGGACGAAGTGAGAGAGTGGCATGGACATATATACACTACCAAACGTAAAATAGATAGCTAGTGGGAAGCAGCCACATAGCACAGGGAGATCAGCTCGGTGCTTTGTGACTACCTAGAGGGGTGGGAGGGAGACGCAAGAGGGAGGAGATATGGGAACATATGTATATGTATAACTGATTCACTGTTATAAAGCAGAGACTAACACACCATTGTAAAGCAATTATACTCCAATAAAGATGTAAAATAAATAAATAAATAAATGGATTCTGGAAAAATGTCTATCATAAAACTTTCAAATACCTACATGGTCACTGCTATTTTAAAACAGCCACAATTCATGAACTAGTGTTTTCTATTGAGATACTTGTCTAATTTACCTGGGTCCAAATTCTGGCTTCTAAAAGAACAGTCAGGAGAGCTATTATTTGTAAACACCAAATCTTAAAAGTATAAAACTACTCTGTTAATTTTGTAAGTTCTGACCTTTTGTTCCCTGTTCTCTTTATCTTCTCTGAAATCCTCCCTTGGATACAGAAACCCATCACTTCCCTGGAACTCAGTTAAGGACCAGAAAGGATACAAATAATAAGTAGCACTTCTCATTTGCATCACGCTTCACAGTTGTTGGGTTTTTTTTTTTTAATATTTATTTATTTAGGTTGCACCCAGTCTTAGTTGTGGCCCATGGGATCTTTAGGTGCGGCATGCAGACTCTTAGTTGCAGCATGCGTGTGGGATCTAGTTCCCCAACCAGGGATCGAACCTGGGCCCCCTGCACTGGGAGCATGGAGTCTTACCCACTGGGCTACCAGGGAAGTCCCACTTCCCGTTTTATAAATCAGCTCATATAAAATGAAGTCATGTGGACCACAAGTTATGGGTGAGATATAACCGAACCTCTGCGGTGTTCTATCTCTTAAAAGATATCTGTCATTATCAGGGTGTGGGTCAGACATGGGAATTTGCACAAGCTCTATGACAAGCCCATAAAATCATATGTAATCTAATAAAGTTGCCAATGAGCCTGTCTCCCTGGATCATATGAACATGTTTCTTCCTGCCTCCACCTAATGTAGCCCACAAAATAGGCCAGGTAATTGCCCATGCTACCAAGTAATAACACAGGATTGCCAAGTCAGCTGTCCTTGGCTACTCCCTTCCCTGACCTAAAGAAAGATATTAAGTTCAAGATAATGCTGGAGACTCCTCGGACAATTGCCCAGTTGCCCCCAGGAAACGAATTCCCTCCTCCTGCCTCCTAACCTCTAGTCCAACAGGCTTTTAAAAATCCTGCGCTGGGGCTTCCCTGGTGGCGCAGTGGTTGAGAGTCTGCCTACCGATGCAGGGGACACGGGTTCGTGCCCCGGTCCGGGAAGATCCCACATGCCACGGAGCGGCTGGGCCCGTGAACCATGGCCGCTGAGCCTGTGCTCCGCAATGGATAAGGCCACAACAGTGAGAGGCCCGCGTACCGCAAAAAATCCTGTGCTGGTTATTTGTCTCCTGTGCTCTATGATGCTGGGCCACCAGTCTGTAGCTGTGCTCCCTTCACCAGCTGGCTCCCTGTTTGGTTCTGTCAATAGGGCGCACTCGAGGGAGACTATGGAAGCTGTTTCCCTTCCAGTTCCCGAGCCTGACCACGACCGCACCATGGTTCCAGGGGCAGCAGTTCCTTCCAACACTTCCAGAACCAGCATGAGCAGCACCTCCGCTCCCTGCTCAGAGACACTAGCATGGACACCAGCACCCCCTCACCAGAGGTATGAGTGCCAGCTCCACAGTCTCCCCTTTAAGCTTTTTTTTTTTTTTTTTTTTTGGTACGCGGGCCTCTCACTGCTGTGGCCTCTCCCGTTGCGGAGCACAGGCTCCGGACGCGCAGGCTCAGCGGCCATGGCTCACAGGCCCAGCCGCTCCGCGGCATGTGGGATCTTCCCGGACCGGGGCACGAACCCATGTCCCCTGCATCGGCAGGTGGACTCTCAACCAGTGCGCCACCAGGGAAGCCCCCACTTTAAGCTTTTGAGGAACCAGGACCAACAAAGTAGGATGTCCTCCAGCCCAGAGGTCTGACTCCGGGCCCTGCTCCAAGGTTCTAAGTTTCAGAAAATCCCAGCCTCTTACTTGTGTTACCCCAAGCCTCGGGGTGATCACTATTTCCTATAATTCTTACCTCTGCGACACCTGTGTCCCGTCTTTACCTTTTTTCTTCCCTAATACCTGTTTTTCTTCCCTAATATAAACAATTCTTTATATTAAGTTCCCTATTAAAACACCTGCTGTGGTTTCTGTCTCCTGATTGGACTCTGATACAAGTCCAATAAAGGAACTCATTCAGCCTGATTTCATATCAACACTTCTTTAAGAGCACAAGTGCTGGACTTCCCTGGTGGCTCAGTGGTTAAGAATCCACCTGCCAAGGCAGGCAACACGGGTTTGAGCCCTGGCCTGGGAAGATCCCACATGCCGGGGAGCAACTAAGCCCGTGAGTCACAACCACTGAGCCAACGAACCACAACTAGTGAAGCCTAGGTGCCTAGATCCCATGCCCCGCAACGAGAGGCCACCGCAATGAGAAGCCCCCGCTTGCCGTAGCTAGAGAAAGCCCGCGCGCAGCAACGAAGTCCCAACGCAGCCAAAAATAAATAAATTTATAAAAAAAGAAAAAAAAAAAGAACACAGGTGCTGGTTGCTCTTTTCCAAGAGGTCTTTATTTATCTCTACTAATTCATGCTCCAAGGGCAGGGACTGGTCCTCAGTTTGAAAGATTCAGAATTGACTATGTCAGCAAATAAAATCAAATCAGTCTCTGAATCTTTTATAATGTGCAGTGAGCATGTCGGCCCTATGCTCTAGAGAGACAACATCTATTTTCAAGGCTGATTGCTATAGAAAGATTCTTGAAAAGACAGTCCAGAAAAAAGGAAACCCAAGAGACCCTAGGAGAACTGTCTCCCAACATTTATCTGAAGCTTGCATATAAACATAGAGCAAGGACAGTTAGTTGGATAATTGAATTGCTTACATTTCCACACCAGAGATCTATCTACAGGACCTAGAATAGTTGAGTCTTTGGGCCAGGGTCCCCCTTTCTTATTTAGTGCCATTACGTCTCTCTGAATCTAGATTTCTCTAAATTACAGGATATTGATCCCTTTTCTCATTGACATAGAAGTTGGATATATAAATATTGTTAGTCAAGTCTTGTTCTGGCCAGTAACTAAACCATCCTGTCCCTGTAAAGTGAATGCACTGTCTGGATGTTACCCATTATGAGATTTAACTATATAGAGAGGACAGTTGTATTTGCAAGTAAAGTAGTCCCCGCTTATCCACGGGGGATGTGTTCCAAGATCCCCAGTGGACACCTGAAACCGTGGATAGTACAAAACCCCGTAAATACTATGTTTTTTCCTATGTATGCATACCTATGATAAAGTTTAATTTATGAATTAGGCACAGTAAGAGGATTAACAACAATAACGAATAATAAAATATAACAATTATAACAATAACTGTAATAAAACTTATGTGAATTTGGTCTTTCTCTTAAAGTATCTTATTGTACTGTACTTACCCTTCTTCTTGTGATGATGTGAGATTCTTGTCCTGGGCAGGACAAAGTGAGGCAGCATGACACAGCGCTACTCAGAGCAGTGCACAATTTAAAATTTATGAATTATTTATTTCTGGAACTTTTCATTTAATATTTTTGGACTGTGGTTGACCACAGGTAACTGAAACTGCAGAAAGTGAAACAGTGGAAAAGAGGGGACTACTGTAGCTGGAAATTACCTTAGTCTCCCTTGGTACCACCCATCCTCAACCTCAAAGACCACCTTAGAGATCTAGTTTGAGCATAAAATTGCTTTCTGCTGTTTTTCCTTAATATAGTACTAAGGAAATCTATCTTCTATCTATAAATATCTTTACAGTACACATTGGTTCTTAGAATCTTAGGAGAAAGTAATGCCCTAGGTATTAGTAGACTAAGATTCTTGACCTCCTAGATCAATGTCAAATGTGAGATCATAGCTGATGCCTGACTTATATAGGAAGCAAACAATAAATAGTAGTCATACTTTCAGGGCTCTGGCAAATAACTAAAACTGAGTACATTTGTGCAAAATAAAGAACTTATTATAAGAATAACAGGGTGTCTTCTAGAAATCCACAGGCAGGAAAGCAGCCAGTTTTGGAATGCCTCCCTGCCTTTGACTTTCTGTGTAACGTGACCCCATTCATTGCCATCATTCAACTCCTTATGCGTCAGGCACAGTATTTGCAGCTCAAACACAATAGGAAACACAAACTGATAATTTTTTTTTATAGTTTAAGTCCCAGAGCTTACAGTCTAGCGAAGAGAGACAAATCAAATGATCACACAAGTAAATATAAAACCGCAACTTTGGCAATGCTGAGGAAGGCAGGTACATGGTGTGAGTGTGTAAAAAAGGAGGACCTCACCTACTTGGGGAGGTCAGGGAAGGCTTTCCTGAGGAAGTGAGGACTGAGCAGAGGTCCAAGCTGAAACAAGCAATACCAAGATGTTAGAAGAAAGGGAAGAGCTTTCCACGCAGGGAGAGGAGTAAAGGCCTCCTGGAAGGAGGAAGTATGGCTGGAGCTCTATGGCTGGAGAGCAGAGAGATCAGGTGACCTGCCCAAGGTCACAATAAAACCAGGGTCAAAGAATGGGGACTTTAGCCCAGCTTTACACAATGCCTGGGCTATTTCCATTCCACTACCAAGCCACCCTAGCCAGCAAACATCATCTTCTTCCCACTCAAAACTTTCCTTAGGGACAGAGGCTCATCAGTTAATGCTCACTACAAAGGGTAAAAATGACCAAGTAGAACATGAAAAAGAAATGCAAAACTTGAGCCACAGAAACTGAGAACCTCGCCATAGAATACAGTTTGTTGTTTCCTTGTTGAGTTTGACCAGTCGGGGACTGGGGAGCCTTGGGGATTGTCTATGTCAGCAGTACTCAAAGTGTGGTCCCTGGGCCATTAGCAGCAATAGCAGCAGCTCCTGGGAACTTAACAGAATTGCAAATCCTCAGGACCCACCAAAGACCTTTGAATCAGAAACTTGGGAGGTAGACCCAGCAATCTGTATTTGAACAAGCAAGACATCCTGCAGGGGCTTCTAATGCACACACAATGGTCTACATCAGAGGTTTCCAAACCTGTCAGACCATACTGATCACCTGAGGAACTTGTTAAAACATTCCTGGGCTATACCACCATATCTACAAAAATCAGAATCTCAGGGTGGGAACCTGTATTCAGATGATCAGCCTGGTGTGGGAGCCGCTGGTCTACATCAAAGTAATACAGTATCTGACACGGTGAGCAATTAATTTTCAAACGTCATTTTTCCTTGCTAGGTAATTAAAGACAATAAGCACCACAAACTCTACAAACCAGACTCAGTACATAATATTTTTCTTTAATAAATTTATTTATTTTATTTATTTATTTTTGGCTACTCTGGGTCTTCATTGCTGTGCGCAGGCTTTCTCTAGTTGTGGCGAGCAGGGGCTACTCTCCTTTGCAGTGCAGGGACTTCTCATTGCGGTGGCTTCTCTTGTTGAGGAGCACGGACTCTAGGCGCGCGGGCTTCAGTAGTAACGGCCGTGGGCTCAGTAGTTGTGGCTCGCAGGCTCTTGAACACAGGCTCAATAGTTGTGGCGCGCGGGCTTAGCTGCTCCGCAGCATGTTGGATCTTCCCGGACCAGGGCTTGAACCCGTGTCCCCTCCACTGGCAGGCGGATTCTTAACCACTGTGCCACGAGGGAAGTCCCTCAGTATACAATTTGACTGATAATCTTCTATCTTCTCAGCTCTTTGATTTTAAAACAGTACCGTTCAGAGATTTCTTATTTTGATGAATGTCTCCTTGTCGCAGTCTCATATATCATATCCACCAAAAACCATATGAGATCTAATAAGTGCTTACCAAATTCAAACCTTGTTATTTTAGTTGTGGCCAAAAAACCTGTTCTTGAACATGTCCCCAAGTTCCAAAATATTCAAAAGAAAAGTGCCCAGCTTTGTAACACAAATATGCATCTAATTCAGAGCTTTTTTTTCCCCCTGCTTCTGCAAGAAAATAGATTTCTATCATAGTGATTTGGCATTGTTTTAAATAAACATAAAAATAAATATGGAAAGAATTGAGACAATATTGTCTAAAAACAAAAACCAGAAAGTATTTCCAGAGCTGAAACCATAAATGTCATCCTAGATTTATTTTCAAGCAACAGAATTTTCAAGAATCTTAAAATTCTTCCATATCCTGGGATTTATGCAGTTCATCTGCAAATAATATCGACTGGTGTACTGTAGGTAATTTTATATGTCTCAGAAACTCTCAAGCAAGACAATGATATATGACTTACTTCCCTCAAGATATAGAAGGTCACAGTCCCATGAGAAGGGACAGAAAAATGAGTGGTTACTGTAACATAAAAAAAGGCCCCAAGTACTGGTTATCTTCAGATAGTTCAGTGGTTAGGGTCAGCAATCTTTGATTGTGTAAAACCAGAATTTGTGAACTGGCTGCTGCTACCATTCCAATAAAGCAAAGAAGTGGGACTTCCCTGGCAGTCCAGTGGTTAAGACTCTGCACTTCCACTGCAGGGGACGTGGGTTTCATCTCTGGTCAGGGAACTAAGATCCCACATGCCATGCAGCCAAAAAACAAAAAGGAAGAAATTTCAGTAGTTTTAAGAAAATGGAGAAAAGAGCATAGGAAGGAAAAAAGGTAGCCTTGATTAAATAACTCTGCCTTTGAAGATATTAAAAAGAAATCTCTAACTATAAAATTATTAATAATAGATTGTTTCCTATTATACAGTATCATCTTCAAAGAAAAGAAAAACAGAAACCCTTCTGTAGAGCACAAAACGTAGAAGGCAGTATCAAGAAGGTAAACCATTTTAACTGTAAGAATAAGGGGATGAGAGCAAAAAAAAAAAAGTCTTAAGTTCCTCCTCTGTAGTTCTACAGAATAGGGAATTTTTTTTTAAGTAACAAATTCCTATCTCATACTACACAGAAAATAAAGACCAAAATATAATATCACAAACATATATTACAAGAAAAAAATATATTTTTGTATGACACGAAGCCCCAAAGCCATCAAAGAAAAAGCAATAGATCAAACTTCCCTAAATTAAAATACTAGCAAGAGATTGAAATATTAACAAAAGATTGAGATCCATAACGAAGTGTCTGTACAAATCAAAACGAAAATGTACAAGCAACCAACAGGAAAATAAAGTACTAGAACAGGTAATTCACAGAATACAATGGCCAAAACAAGGCTTAGCTTCACTAACGTCAGGGGAAAAAAAGCCATTCTCTCACCTGACAGACTAACAAAATTACTGTATCTGCTGTTTGTTGGATGTTCTTGTCCCTCAAAAAGGTCATCGAAGTATAACCTATGTTATATTTGAAAGGCCCAACACTGGGGACCACTCCACTACCGCAGTGAGAGGACCGCCTCTAGGGGTAGGAGGGTTCCAAGGAAAGGCACACGTACCTCCCCAACCAGTGCCACGAGGGGTATGGAGACAGAAGCCTGCACACCACCCAGTCCTTCTTACAGTCTCACATCCTTCTCACGCACCTGAATGGTAAGCCCCAACTGAACTAGGACGAAATGTTTACTTTTTTTTTTAAACTTTGAAGTCTTTAAGTCTTACATACTGACACATTTCACGTATCAGCAAAACTAGTAAAGAGGTCTGTAATACACTGGTAAATTCCCATGTACGTGTCAAAGAATAAAATTTCAAAAAGTTGGAAACATAACACAGTAAAGCACAGGTAAAAACAAAGGTTTAACTTACTACCAAAGGACCCTGAAGGGTGACAAAAGAGGATACCAGAAAAGAATGTGGGAATAAGGTCACAAAGTTAGATGCTAAAGTGGTTAATGTCCTACAAGGCTAAACAACTGTAACATTCTTTCTGCTAGAGAAAAATAGCATGTCACTCCATCAAATAGAGATCACTTGCAGCTTATCAATAATGTACAAGTTAACATCTGGCTTTACGGAATCTGGGCCATAATCAATCACAAACAAAAAGTGGCAGTTAGGACTTCCCCGGTGGCACAGTGGTTAGGAATCCACCTGCCAATGCAGGGGACACGGGTTCGAGCCCTGGTCCAGGAAGATCCCACATGCCGTGGAGCAACTAAGCCCGTGCACCACAACTACTGAGCCCGTGTGCTGCAACTACTGAAGCCCGCGCACCTAGAGCCCGTGCTCCGCAACAAGAGAAGCCACCAAAACGAAGAGTAGCCCCCGCTCACCACAACTAGAGAAAGCCCACGTGCAGCAACAAAAACCCAACGCAGCCCAAAAAAAGTGGCAGTTAAACGTCAGCATCTAGCATTGTTTGTTAGACAATACTCTAGTACAGTGGTTTCCCAAACATGTCTCAGGACTCTGTCACACTCTTAAAAATTATCCAAGAGCTTTTATTTATGTGAGTTGTATCTACTGATATTCATAGCATTAGAAATTAAAACAAAACTTAAACATATTAATTCACTTAAAAACAATAAACCATTTACATATTAACATAAATAACATTTTTCCAATACAAAATATATTAGTGAGCTGAGTGGCATCATTTTAAAGCTTTGCAAATCTCTGGGATTTAAAATAACAACTTATTGATGACAGTAATTACAGCAGTTACAGAGACTATATAGCAGGGATAACCAAAGATAGCTAGTAAAAATACAGTAAAAGTCCTGAGAACCACCTGAGTTAATCTGTAAAAACTCATATACATATCCTCAACCCACCACCTTAGAAAATTCTAGGAAACACAAGAATAGCCAAGCACATAGTGATGACAGCATCACACACTGTGTAGCCTTTAGGAAATCTCCACTGTACTTTCATAAAAGAAATGAGAGTGAAAAAGGCAAATAATGTCTTAGGATTAGGAAAATAGTTTCAATTTCATAGCCTCCACGAAAGTGTCTTAGACACCCCCAGAGGTCCCTGGACCACACTTTGAGAACCACTGCTCTAGTATGACACTGAAAGGGCATAAAGTAATCCACTTCTCTTATTTCAAGTTTCAATCCTTTTTAAAACATTTTTAATAAGAATGTAATTTGATAAAGCCTTTTAAAGGTCATTTGATTTTTGATCCGAACGTTCTTTTCCACAGAAGTATCCAGAGGTGCACACACACACCCATCCACACAGAGTGTGTATCACTGTAAATTCAGTAGTGTTCACGGTAGTATCATTAACCTCAGAGAAAAACTGGAAACAAATTTCCCCATTGGGGAATGATTTAAAAAGTGAAAGCATATGTATACATACATGCATATATATGCATATATTTATATACACATGCACAAATGTTTGTGACATACTGTCAAGTGAAAAAATTTGCAAAGCATTATCTATGATTTTTCCATTTAAACACAAAGTTTATACAAGCATATTTAGATACTTATATGTGTTTTAAATGTCTGGAAATACACACCAAACAGTTAACAGTGGTTCTCTGGGGAATATGAGAAGGGAACAGGACAGAACAAACCTCACTTTTTTATCTTATATACTACTGGATTATTTGAATTTTTACAATGAGCATATTACTTTTGACATTGAAAAACAACAACAACTAAAAACAAGATAACTAAGAGATTCAGCGACTAAATGCAACGTGGTATCCTGGACTGAACCATCAAAAAGGACATTCTTGGAAAACGAGTAGAATCCAAATAAAGCCTATAGTTCAGCTTCACAAATTAAATAAAAACATAAAAATAATCAGAACAACATATAGACACTAAACTGCAAATACGTGACCCAGGAAACGATGGCATTCGCTGCTAATAACCAGAGATGACGCTGCCAGAAACTGGAATGTGGAAACCTTCACACAATGGGCGGAAGGTCCTGAAGCGAAGACATCATAGTTTCTCCAGGGTGTGTACAAAGACTTGTTTAAGTCGGCTGGGTACAGAAGATCGATAGAAGACACTTGCTCTCTTTATAAGACCCAGAAAGTGTTCCAAGCATGAGCCACAACTGGTGTTTCACAGGATGCACTGCACTGCAGGGCACAGTCTATGGCAACAGCTGTAAGAACAGAATTTCAATTTGGGGTCTTTTCTCTGTACATTCTGAGTATCTGTCTTCTTTATTACTCCGTTTATTCACACTTACTGATGTTCTCCTCTTCCAGTTTTTTTTTTTAACATCTTTATTGGAGTATAATTGCTTTACAATGGTGTGTTAGTTTCTGCTTTATAACAAAGTGAATCAGTTACACATATATATATGTTCCCATCTCTCCTCCCTCTTGCGTCTCCCTCCCTCCCACCCTCCCACCCTCCCTATCCCTCCCCTCTAGGTGGTCACAAACCACCTAGCTGATCTTCCAGTTTTGAGGAAGAAATAATAATCTGTTCCCTAAGCCACTCCCAAGCTGCCTCCAGGTATGCTAACAGGAGACTGCTCTGGAGCAAGCCTGCCCTCCAAACTCCGCTTCCACCACAAATGAAGTGGCTTATTCCCAGCCTTGTAAAAGAGGCAAACAGTCGCTGGACAAAGGAAGTGAATAAGGCAACTTTCAAATGCTAATTCAGGGTGTGTTAGAAAACCATCAGAAGAAGAACCACCCTGGGCTGTTCCATCAGTGGGGCTCTCTCCTCCCTCCCCTCTCCCTCAGGACTCCCTGACCACCTAGCACCCAGCAGCACTGGAGAGCTCTACTGCACAGAGCACCACCATTTTCACATTTAAATTAAAATATTGATATGTTGTCCACTTGAGAATTTAAATGTCTGTTTTTTAATGGAAAAGAGGAAGGTGTTAGTGATAGTAAATACAAAAATAGGTTGAGCTTTTAAATATGTCCAAAATATAGTTTTCCAACATGGCACTTTTGATATACAGAACAAGGCACAACATGAAATATACAGAATGATCTTAACTATGTTATCATAAAAAGTTATAAAAACTTAATTTTTCTGATTGGACAGTTGATGAGCTCAAGGAATTAATTTGTAATGATAGGTATCTTTTTTTAAGTTCCTATCTTCTAGAGATGTATGCTAAAATATATAGGGATAAAATAATAAGATGCCTTAGCATTTGCTTCAAAATAATCTCATGTGGAGTGGGGTAGGGTAGGCTGGGTTGGAATGGGTGAGGTGTAAATGAAAACATGATTGGCAACAAACTGATAAAGTGCTGAAGCTGCACAAGGGTTGGGAAGAAGGGTATCATTACATTATTCTCTTTTTACGCTTCATATGCTTTTACATGTGCTGAAATTCTCCAAAATAAAATGCTTTTTAAAAAAGCCACAAAAAGGAGAAAAAAAAATTAAACAAAGATGTTTACCCAAAAAACTGAGGACTATAATGAATAAAGAGATTCAATTAAAAGTCTGGATTAAAACAATCGGGGCTTCCCTGGTGGCGCAGTGGTTAAGAATCCGCCTGCCAATGCAGGGGATGTGGGTTCGAGCCCTGGTCTGGGAAGATCCCACATGCCATGGAGCAACTAAGCCCGTGCACCACAACTACTGAGCCTGCATGCTACAACTACTGAAGCCCGTGCACCTAGAGCCCGTGCTCTGCAACAAGAGAAGCCACCACCATGAGAAGTCCGCGCACCACAGCGACGGGTAACTCCCCCTCGTTGCAACTAGAGAACGCCCGCACACAGCAACAAAGACCCAACACAGCCAAAAATAAATAAATTAATTAAAAACAAAAAAAAAAAAAAACAATTGACTACTCTCTCCATATGCTCCAAATTCCTTGAAATGATATTTATAAAAATAACTGAAGATTTACAACAGGGAAGAAATACAAGATAAAGGAGGATATCAGGAAACCAGTGGTTTTGAGAAACTCCTATAAAATGGTTTTCAAAATGTGGTCCCCCCAGACAAACCTCATCAGCATCACCTCAAGCTTGTTAGAAATGCAAATTCTCAGGACACATCCCAACTCCCCTTACTCATAACCTTTGGGGGCAGAGCCCTGCAATCTGGTTTTAACAAGCCCTCCGAGTGATTCTGATGAACCAAAGTTTGAGAATCACTGTAAAACTGATCAGGCTGACAAGAAACAAGAGAGGAAGGCCTCAGCCCAAACCAGCCCCAGAGACAGCAATAGGAAAGGTAAAAGCAATTACAGGGATACTCTAAGCTGAGTCCACAAGTGACAGAAAGCTGGAGGCCTCTAGCTGCAATAGTCAAGTGCTAACCTTGCCCACCTCCAAAACCAAGTGGTTGGTGGGAGTGGGAGATAGTTCTGCCCGGGATTAAACCTCAGATTAAAACCCTTTGTATTTTGGCAAAGAGATGGGAGTAAGGCTCAGACAACAGCCTAGATCTTTTGCCCACTCCCCATCCGTGTATTCTAAAAATTCTGCGTGAACAAGCTCCCTTTTCTCAGTCAAGGTAAACATCTATGGGAGCAAAGAAGGCTTCTACAAATGTGGGAAAAATCCATACCCACTACCAACCCATTAATCAAGTGAATCTCTTTCATATGTAAGAGTGATCCTTTAAGGACAACAAATAGTGATAAAGATAATTAGTAAATTGAACAAACAGAACAACTGACAATCAATGGGGAAAACAAATAATTCAAGGAATAGAAAATAACATGAAAATTCTAATTGATATCTTTAGAAATGTAAGGGTACTACACCTTTGAAAAAAGCTGTTAGAACACGAAAGCAATCTTGACTATTTAAAAACAAATTACTAAACTTAAAAACTAAACAGAAAAGCTAAATGATGTAATGGACATGCTTGAAGAGGGAATTAGTGATCTGGAGGATAACATTTGAAGAAATCTTTCAGAATAGAACAAAAAGACCAAGACAAATTATATAAATCCAGTGACAGGATCAAGTCAGGAGGTCCCATATTCACTTGATAAGAAGTCTAGGAAAAAAAAAGACAAAATGGAAAGAAAATAAAGAAATCATTTTAGAAATTGCCCTTAGTCTAAGAATGGTACAATTCTTCAGAGTGAAAGGACCATTAGGTAAGCAGAATGAATGACATATATTATATCCCACATACCTGGGTGCATTACTGGTGAAATTTTAGGACTCCAAGCATAAAAAGAAAACCCTGAAAGTTTTTCATGAGGGGGAAAAATAAGTTTTTACCAATAAATAAAGAGAGAGAATCAGATTGGTGTCTGACTTTTAAGAAGCAATACTGGATGCTAGCAATCATGTTATAGCTTCAAAATTCTGAAGGGAAATGCTTTTGAAACTAACACCCTAAACTTTGTTTTTAATTGAAATGAGGATTCAACATTTAATTACTTGATGATATGCTGCAGTAAACCAAAAAACTAACCCTGGCAGGAAAGAAAAAGCAGTGAGAAGGAAACAGTGAATCTTATAGCTGTCTAAATAATGATGCATAATATCAAGACACAAACCACACACAGACCAAGGTAACAGAGATTAACCTAAAAGAAATCTCACATGATTACACGAGGAGAAGAGGTCCAGGTGGGGAAGTGACAGAATGCTAAGGTAACTGACTTAACTGGGAGATGGGTGGAAAATATGACTACTGATTAACTGTAAATATAGAGAAAAAAGGTAACCCTTAAAGGAACAACAATAGGTTGAATTATTTCCAAAGCACTAAGAGGAAAAACAAGGAGAAAAAAACCAACAATCAATCAAGCCAATAAAATGGTAAAATAAAAACAAGCACGATATTCAGAAAATACAAAATACGATGGTAGGAATAGTCCAAACATTTCAACAATTTCAATTAACGTGAATGGATTAAACTTCCCAGAGACTCTTAGACTGAACTTCCCTAAAGCTGTTTTGACTACATTAATTGGGGAAAATAGGAGCCAATGCAGAAAGTATTAAGGACAAAAGAGAATATCTCAGTTATAAAAGGCACAGCTCACCAACAGTCACATAATGCTTTCACATCTCAGAAATCAATTCATTAAATGGACAGTAAGAATGTAGAAGGTCTGACAATTAACCAGTTAAATCCAAAAAAGAGCAGGCAAGTCACCCCTCCCCCCCCATAACTCATAGAATATTTACAGATATTGACTATGCATTCCATAAAGTAGAAACCATACAGGTTACACTCTATCTGCTTGGAAATTTTAAACACATTAAGTAATTCCTGGTTTAAATATAAAGGCAACTGAATCTGAAATTACCCACTAGAAATAAACAACAGTCACCACAGCTTAAGACTGTCAGACACAGCCAACGCAGTACTCAGAGGAGCATTTTCAGTTTTAAGTACATCCATTAGAAAACAAGAAAGATTGAAAATAAAACATTGCACAATATACCTTAAAGCAGTGATTGTCAGCACCCCTGGAGACAGAGTGGTTCTCTAAAAGTAGCCTAGGAGTCTGTGAATTCCTTTATATATTTAAAAGCCTATGGAATTTGCATGCTAACCTGTGATAAAACTGCAGACCAGTCAAAATTTGAATATTAAGTCAGTTTGTAACATTGGTTACTTCATCCATCCTGATGAGATGAATTGGGTTAAGAGTCACATCTCTGAATAATGCAAGGCCTCATTCATTTTTCTATCTTTAATCCATTGAAGTAGTATAAGAACTGAATTAATTAATGAACTGGACAGATAATTTTCCAAAATATGGGGCTCACTGGAGGAATAGAGTAAAGCAGAATAAAAAGGTCTGTATGGTGGTTACCAGGTTGGGAAACACTGACTTCAGTATGAATCTGAATCTCAGGTCTCTGATGTCACGGTGTTTCGTGCCTGGTGTTCCAGGATTTGGGATGGCATCTTACAGATGCAGAGGAACAAGAGGGCAGAGACCTGCTTACCAGCTTTCTTGCCTTATTTCTTGAATGCAAGATTCATGGATTTCAATAATAACAATGTCAGATAAAATTAATTTGCCAACTACAACAAG
This sequence comes from Stenella coeruleoalba, assembly GCF_951394435.1. Lineage (NCBI taxonomy): Eukaryota > Metazoa > Chordata > Mammalia > Artiodactyla > Delphinidae > Stenella > Stenella coeruleoalba. The sequence goes on along the minus strand of NC_137164.1, from coordinate 21,559,613 downwards.
AGACTAATTTATAAAAATCCAGTTCCTTTGGCTGTACATCAAAAGAGTAGAGCTCTAGCACTAGCTAGCACAAATGACTAGAACATAAGACCAGAACCTCTGGTATTATAGGAGATAAAAAGATCTTAGCAGCTATTTATTTAAAACATTTTTAGGGCTTCCCTGGTGGCACAGTGATTGAGAGTCCGCCTGCCGATGCAGGGGACACGGGTTCGTGCCCCGGTCCAGGAGGATCCCACATGCCATGGAGCGGCTGGGCCCGTGAGCCATGGCCACGCCTGCACGTCCGGAGCCTGGGCTCCGCAACGGGAGAGGCCACAACAGTGAGAGAGGCCCGCGTACCGCAAAAAATAAAATAAAATAAAATAAAACATTTTTAGAAGGTTCAATTACTATCTTAACAGGACAAATTTTAATTATTTAAAACTCAGGTACCATGATTTCACAAACTACTGTTTATGCTATAAGAAACTAATTGAACCTCATCAAGTACTATACTTTACATACTTTTTCAAAGGAAAAATTTTTTAAAAGGTCCAATTCTGAACCATACCAAAAAGCAGCACTTCAACTGAATTGAAACACACATAGAGGCCAGATCTGTAATGTTTCAAATGATCAATATTTGTGCTACTTAAATGCCAATAGGTGAATTTCAACATGTCCTTTGAAATAAACAGTGAAAATTAAAATTGCAAGACCTTCTCATTGTATTAATTTGCTCTTTTTGTTTATTTCTAAAACATCCCCCTTTGCTGAAGTTAAAGAATGACTCTTCCTCTCCCATATTAAAAACAAAATGACTGTATTTCTCTCCCCTATCTATAGCTCTGCTCAGCTGAATTAAAATTTAAAAAAATTTTTTTCTTTACCCCTAAACCAGTACCTTCAATTCTTAACTGGCCCAAGGGCAGACTTCCTTACATGACAGCAATAAACACAAATAAAAAGTAGAATTCTGCCAGCAAATATTATGTATGATCCCAACAATACAGACACAGTCTTAAAAATCAGTTATGTATTTATTTGTATAGAATCAAAGGAAAGACTTGAAAATCCTACATAATAGCCCATGAGGCTTACAATTTAATTACTAATCCAGTTTAAAAAAAAGAAAAGGTTTTCCTCCACAAACTTGAAGATGTTGCTATTTTACATGCTTCAGATATGTGTACTAAAACACCAAACACCTATTCATCTTTAGTTTTTGCAGAAGCAGTATTAAGTCCAAAAAAGTCTTTTTTAATGATGTACCGAACACACTGCAAAATCACATTTCTTTCATGTCGAATGTCTGGAGCTAAAAGCTAAAAAATGATAAATAAAAAGATTAGCTGGTAAATAAAATATATCCAAGAAACACCATCTAAAATAGCATGTGTGCCTTCTCTATATAAAGAACACAGAACAATAAAGATGTGTATTATATTTACTAATTATTTTCCTAAAACGCAATGCAAGAATATTTCCTTTTAACCAAAACTATCTAGCTTAAGCACAAATGTTCACATTTGAGATCCTCTCTAGGACTATCAAGCAAAGGACAGGAAAAATAGGTTTAAAAGTCTACAATTCTTTAAATCTAAAAATCATGTCAAACAGGATCCTCCTAAACCCAAATCTATAAACAGTACAGAAAGTGGTAAGGAGATATGGTAAATATAGTAATAATGAAACTAGCAGTAAAAAATCCTAACACTGCTGGTCTTTCAGAACTTCCCATTTTTGTGTTTACTGTAATTAAAAGAAAGCTGAAAATCCCTGGTATCTAGAATACATAACCAAGGAATTATATGTGATTCGCCAAAAAGATTTAATGTAACTACTCATTTTACTTCTGATGTCATTAATGTAGTTCAGAAACACCCACACAGGACCTTTCAGTAGAAAGATGATTTAATATACCACTTATAAGGTAAACATTAAAAAAATGCAATTTACTTTATATAGCACCAAAATTTACAAAACAGAGTACATTTCAGATCAATTTTTATTAAGAAGCAACTGTGTCTACATGTATTACAACATGTCATAGAGTGTAGTCACAGAACACTTCAGCTACAGCAGAAGCATATATCTGACCAGGCAAAATCAGACTTTGCACAGAATGCCAATAGATAGTTTTACAATTCCACTGAAAATTTCAGAGTATTTCTATCACTCTTAGAAATGAAAGTCTTGGATCTTTGAACAGCTTCGTGTCCATCACTTAGAATCAAAAGAGGCATTGCTTCTTACAATTTGAAGAAAGATCATAAATTTTTGAGCACATCATGCTGAGAATAAAGCCAATAATGCACAGAATAAACATAAAACCCTTTCTCTCCCTTCAGCCTGCACTGTATTTAGCTGTGCTCTCAATAGGAAAACTTTATAAAGGTCAGTACACTTCAATACCTATTTCTTTACCAACCACTTAAACCTAGATTCCTTTATTTTAAGCAGTTTTGAAAATTGTAATTATTCTACATTTACCAAATATCAGCTATATTTCAAATGCAGCTTCAGAATTAAGATACATAGATAACTCTCCAAGGAGCATATGTCTCTGGTAACCTTAAAATACAAACACACAAGCCCAGGAGCTCTATCTTCAAGACACAAGAAGAACACAAAGATCAGAACATAAAGAAAAATCACTTACCATTTCCAGGAGATATGGATGGTGTGTTCTTGGTTCAAATAATGTTTGATAATTGCGATAATTTTTTTTCCTCTTAGGATTTGTGTTTTTAAAACTTTTCTTTTGGCTCTCATACTTGGCTTCTGAGAAATTTCTAACAGTTGCTTTAACATCTTGACTTGGTTTCTTAGGAGTACTGCTATGAAGAACCTGGTCTTCTGCCAGAATGTCTGCTTCAGTCTTGATGGGAACTTCTAATGTGATGAAATATAAACACAAAAATAAAAAACAAATTAAAAAACAGGGAAAACTTACACAGATAACAAAAAAACACACCCCATAATATTCCCCTTCCCCAGCCATAATACTGGCTACTTATTAGTTAAAACTGAGCATGTACAATGTATTATACAAAATTTTTCAAATTGTGAGCTATGACTGCCAATAATTGAGATTACCACAAAGAACTACAGAAAACGATCCCTATGAAAGAAATGATACCAGATGGAAACTTGGATCTACACAAAGGAATGAAGAGTGCCAGAAAGTCAATATGTGGATAAATACAAAAGACCTTTTTTCTCATTTGAAAAAATTTTAAAGATAATTGACTATTTAAAGCAAAAATAATAATAACAATGTATGTAGGATTTATAACATCTATAGAATTAAAATCTAAGATAACAATAGCACAAAGGAAGGGAAGAGGAAAATCTAAGTATATTGCTATAAAATTCTTAAATTACAGGAATACTTCACTTTACTGTGCTTCGATTTAATGTTGTTCACAGATAGAGCGTTCTGTACAAATTGAAGGTTTGTGGCAACATTGAGCAAGTCTATCAGCACCATTTTTTCAACATCAATTGCTCACTTCATGTCTCTGTCACATTTTGGTAATTCAATATTTCAAACTTCATGTCTCTCTGTCACATTTTGGTGATTCAATATTTCAAACTTTCACTGTTATTAAATCTGTTATAGTCATCTGTAATCAGTGATTTTTGATGTTACTATTGTAATTGTTTTGGGTCACCACAAACCATGCCCATATAAGACAATAAACTTAATTCATAAATATGTATGTTCTGACTGCTTTACCTACCTGCCATTCTCTCATTTCTCTCCTTCTCCGCAGGCCTCCCTATTCCCTGAGACACAATACTGAAATTATGCCAGTTAATAACTGTGCTACAATGGCCTCTGAGTGTTCAAGTGAAAGGAAGTGTCTCACGTTTTTCACTTTTTTTTTTTTTTTTTTTTACGTTTTTCACTTTTAAGTCAAAAGCTGAGACAGGCCAGAAGCTAGGCCTCTTGTACCAGTTAGCCAAGTTGTGAAAGCAAAGGAAAAGTTTTTGAAGGAAATTAAAAGTGCTACTCCAGTGAACACACAAATGATAAGGAAGGGAAACAGCCTTACTGCTGATATGCAGAAAGCTGTAGTGGTCTGGACAGAAGATCAAACCAGCCACAACATTCCCTTAAGGCAAAAGCCTATAATCCAGAGCAAGGCCCTAACTCTCTTCAATTCTATGAAGGCCGAGAGAAGTGAGGAAGCTGCAGAAGAAAGGTCTGAAACTAACAGAGATTTAAAAGAAGCCGTCATCATGACATGAAAGTGCGAGGTGAAGCAGCAAGTGCTGATGTAAAGCTGCAGCAAATTATCCAGAAGACCTAGCTAAGACAATTAACAAAGGCGACTACACTAAACAACAGAGTTTCTATGTAGACGAAACAGCCTTGTATTGGAAGAAGATGCCATCTAGAATTTTCATAGCTAGAGAGGAGAAGACAATGCTTGCCTTTAAAGCTTCAAAGGACAAACTGACTCTCTTGTAAGGGCTAATGCAGCTGGTGACTTAAAGTTGAAGCCAATGCTCCTTTACCATTCTGAATATCCTAGGGTCCTTAAGAATTACACTAAATCTACTCTGCCTGTGCTCTATAAATGCAACAACGAAGCCTGCATGACACAGCACATGTTTATGACATCGTTTACTGACTATATCAAGCCTATTGATGAGACCTACTGCTCAGAAAAAGATTCCTTTCAAAATATGACTGCTCACTCCTGGTCACCTAGGAGCTCTGATGGAGACGTACCAGGAGATTCATGTTGTTTTCATGCCTGCTAACACAACACACAGTCTTGTCAAGTTCACATAAACATGTTTTGGGGTATATATGTGTTGGGGTATAAAACGAATCTCAATAAATTGAAAAACTGAAAGCATATAGAATATGTTCTCTGACCATAACAGAAGTAAATAAAATCAATAACAGAAAACTATAGTTAAAAACCCTCCAAAAAATTGGAGCTGAACAACAGACTTCTAAATAACCAGAGTTAAAGGACATATCACAAGAGAAATTTAAAAATATTTTGATATAAATAAAAATGAAAACAAAATGTGTCAAATTTGTGGGATGCAGCTAAAGCAATGCATGGAGGCAAATGTATAGCTCTGAATGCTTACATTAGAAATGAAAAAAATTTAAAATCACTTATCTCAGTTTCTACTGTGACAAGGTAGAAAGTGAGGAGGAAAGAAAGAATGAAAGTGTGAAAATCAATTAGAAATAGACAACAGAAAAAAATCAACAAAGCCAGAAGGCAGTTCCTTGAAAAGATTTATAAAATTAATAAACACCTAGCAAGATGATCTGATCAAGAAAAAAGGGGGAAAAAACCCAATTAATAGTATAAGGAATCAAAGAAGGAACATCACTATAAATCCTACATATATCACAAGAAAATATCACAAACAACTTTATGCCAATAAACTTGACAATTGGTCAAACTGAAACAAATTCTTTTGAAAAATATAAATTACCAAAATTGGCTCAAGGAAAAAGTAGAAAATCTGAATAGTGCTATACCTATTAAGGAAATTTGATTAATTTAGAATCTTCCCCCAGAGAAAATGCCAGGTACAGATGGCTTCACTACTGAATCCTACAAACAAGAAAAAATTGCAGCAATTCTACACAAATCCTTAAAAGAGGAGGAGGAAACAGATCCCAACTCATCCCAAATCCAGACAAAGCCTATAAGAGAAGAAAAACACAGACTAATATTCCTCAAGAACACGGATGCAAAAATCCTTAATAAAATATTGGCAAGTCAAATCCAGTAATGTATTAAACAGGTAATACACCAATTCCGAGTAGACTTTATCCCAGGAATACAGGGTTAGTTTGACATTTGAAAATCAATTGGTGTATTTCACCACATTGAGAAAAAAAACAACCACCACCATATAATCAGTTGAAAATTCACAAGTATTAAGATAGGAATTCCCTCCTCTCAGCCCCAAATGGTTTTTCTATATTTTTGATTACCATGAATTATAGGCTAATGTGATATAAAGAGTTCTATCCTAGACGTTGGGAACTGAGTTCAATTGCCTGGACAAGAGTGTAACAGGCTAATCATATGCCTCAAAACCCTCAACATTCAAGCATTACATAGGACTGAATGTGGAAATTACATTTGAAAGGAAGTACAGGGTAAGTGTTAGAAGCACAGACTCTGTTACAAACTGTTAGGTTCAAATTCTAGATCCAAGACTTCCTAGCTGTGTGACCTTGGAGCAGCTACTTATCTCTGCCTAAATTTCCTCATAAGTAATGGCACCTACTTCATGAGGTTTATTTAATTACTGCAATAATTAAATGAGTAAAGCACATTAAACAGTGCCCGAAACAGAGTAAGCACTATATAAGAATTTGCCCTGATAGTGATTTTAATGTGCCTTCAAACTAATGGGGAAAAGAGGAAAAGAAGAGAAATATAACCATAAAACAATGGAGCTAAGAATTCACAAGTGCTTTGCAGAGTTCAAAACTATGGGAATAATAATTAAAGGCAAAAAAGAAAAACTAGGGCACTATTTTCTCTTATGTCCCTCAATCATAGCCAAACCTGTTCGAAGAAACATAACAATTTTGGGGAGTTGCAAAACTGTGCTTAACTTCTCATATGGCGCAAACAAAAACAAAAAACTAACATGCAAGACCCAGGATAGATAAAACGTTTGGAAATACTGCTCACTGAAATTTTCTTTCTTATCTATATCTTAACGATTCTGAAAGCCCCAGAACCAAGTATATAGCCTCTTCTTTTGCTCAGTCTTTCTGGAAGGACCCTTTCCTTGTTTAAAATTCATTCTGGAAAAGCACTATTCATGTTTAAGATCCTCTACACACTTCTATGTTAATTCCTAAGTTAAGACAGGTCTTAAATATGAAAATACGGTCGTTAAAATCTGTGAGAATCAGACTGCTTATCTCCATTTAGAACTCACTTAAATAAGAAGCCTTCTAGACACTGTTTCATGGTTCAGAGAAGGCTCACTTTATTTCCTTGGTTTATTTACTCTGAAGTCCCTCTATGTCAATATCCTATCCTATCCTATAGCCCAGAATTAACACTGAAAGCTAGAAATTTGCTAGTGACCTGGATGGCTTAATAAAGCTGAATTCAAATTACATAAAATAATTCTTAAGGCTTAGGAATGTGAAGCAAGGACATTTTCCTTAAGGCAGGACATTTTAAACAATTAGTCAAAACGAATTCATACAAAATCAAATATATCTTTTAACAGACAACATCTTCTGTTATGTACTAGAAAAGAAAAGCTATGCATTACTGTGCAGGAAGATAGCAAATGCCACACAAAGAAAGACTGTGATGGAAGGCAATATAGTTGGCTTCTTTAGACATTTAAGTCCCTAAACCTAAGCTTTACATCAGCTTTGCCATATACTAGCTTTGCAAACCTACCCTCTCGAAGCTTAAGGGTCTATAAAATGGAGGGTTGAAACCTCAAAGACCCCTTCCAGTTTCCTTTCTTCCTTCTAATTTAAAAAATAGTGGCAGCCTCAAAATGAAGACATGAGTACAAAATGTTTTATCTTAGGAATGAGAGAAGAAAGCATTAGAACAGCTTGTTTTTATGGGATTCAGTAATCTGGTAATAGCTTTCTTTGCTATCACCTGTCATAAATACAAATGATAAGCAGGAAATGTAATACGTGTTTAAAGAATAACTTCATCTTCATATCAGTATAATGGAAACAAGAGTAAAGAAATAAATACTGTTTTTCTTAAGATTAAAAAAAAAATAAGAAGAGGCAACCATCTGCTAAGGAATATTCTGATAAAGCCAAAGTAGTTTATATTTCAAAATTCAACTAGCTTTTAGCCAGCTACCATAGTAAAAGGAAAAAAGGGAAAAAAAATTCCTGTTATAGATAGATCTAAACCTTAACTTTCGTATTAAAGCCCAACTCTTCCTTCAACATCTCAACTACACAAACATTGATTTTCTCTAGCCTAGCCAACATTAAAAGTCCTGCCATCTTCATCCAATTACATTCAAACCTTCCCTTCATCCTACATATTCACTTTTAAGACCCTCTATTCTTGAGTACAGCCCCTACTGTGATTACATATCTGAGACACACACTCATGAATTCTCTCATGGTTGGTTGGTGAAGCCTAGATAAAACGACCATGCAGAGCCAGGTACACAGGCACAGTAGGACACATGCTTATTCACTAAACAAATGCTGGATTACTGATACGAACCTTGGGTTAAGAACTGCCATACTGCCAAGCCTACCTGCAGCTCTTTTAGGTGGCCCTAAAAGAGACGCTAGTGATTGAGCTGGTTTATTATCATCTTTAAAGGTTAAGACATGTATCCTGAACAAGGTTAACTTCTCAGAAAGACTATCTAAAGGATTCCGTGTCTCTCAACCTTTAAAGTACATACACGGGCGAATGCAACGCAAGTATAGGGTTACTGTGTTCTCCAAATGAGATAATTTAGGTAAATGAGCTCTATAAAGAGCAATGCCCCATATACATGTAAGGAATGTTATTATCCTCTTTGTCACAAAGGACCTCGCTCCACCTACTAAAGGTGCAAAACATGTTAAGACAAGGGTTCTTGAGAGTAGAGAGAAGTAATTAACCTTCTTCACTATATCTTTTAGAATATTCTTTGATTTCACTAGTGGATATTATCTCTTCCCCTTCCTATTCTTTTATTATTGTTTGCCCTTTTCTCCTAGAGGAGCAATACATTTCCCCATTTCTCCCACTTCATTTCATCCCATGTTAACTTCTGAATCAAACGAAGAAGGAACTTGAGGATCAAAGAATGTGCATGACACACCTTGTCCTCAGATACATACATATGAAAGGATGCTACTGATGCGTAGTGTACATCAAAGGCAAAAAGCAACGAAACAAACCTAACTGTAACAACTGAGCCCATAACTTACCTTCTGGCTCACTCTCCGACCCCGAGAGGCTGCCATAGCTGCTCATTAGGGAGCACAGGGCTGGTGTCACTTCCTTAGGTATGACAGCATTTTGTGGTTTCTCCTCTTTATCGGACTCTGGAATAGAAAGACCTAAGAGTAAAACTGTATACCAAAAATATCTACAACCATAAGAAAGAAAGCTGACAGCCCCCCACTCCCTCATGTGTTAGTGAAAAGAAAGTAATTTCTGATCATTTCCTCAATCTTCCCAAAAATGAAATCCAGGAGACTCGAAAAATTTCCCCTTGGTTTAAATCTTTATGGTCAGATAAGCTATCTACCCCAAAGAGAAAACAGAGGGGCAAATGGAAGCCATACACGACTCAGTTTCTTACCATGCTTCACAGGTTATGGAACTTGGGCCTTCTCTAAATTAACCAGACAGTCTTTGTTATTATTTTATTTTATTTAGGCTATTAATTAATTTTATTAAGGTAGCAGGAAGGCCATAAACTTATTTGACTTCACTGGATTAGGATCACAGACTATGAAAATTAGATTTAGAATAAGTAAAATATAAAATATCCACTCTTTTTGTTGTTTTTACGACGGGGTTAGAGGGCACATATAACATTTCAACCATTCTGTAGCTGAAGGCACAAAGAGTTCCGCTGAACTGAATCCGCCCAAAATTTTTATTATTTAGAACTTCTAAGAACTTAAGTAAACAAGCCAACTATGAGAATTACCAAGTACTAAGAGCCTGCCAAAGGTAAAGTGTTTGATCAGAGCCCAGTAAGCCTAGCTATAGCCCCCGGACACCACCTATTACATTTATTTTTGGCAGCTCTCAAAATGTATTACATCTATTCTAAACAAGTCAGTAATGCCTGACTGAAGAATGAAGACAGTAAGTAACCTGTCTGTGTAGTGAACCAACTCAACCCACAACCAATATGAAATGTTTCAAGACAGTACTTAACGTTTACCAAGTCAGTCTAAGGGAAACCAAAACATGCCAGTAGGAAACAGGAGGAAACTTTTATGTGAGTATGGAATTACCACCTTCTGGTGGATGAAGTTAAATCCTCTCTCCTCCCCCAATCCACACTGCCCAGCAGCAGCCCCTCCAAACACTGCTCCTTGTCGATTTTTAACTAACTTATTACCTTTTCTCCTGAATTAATAAAGGGAAAGGAAAATATGCAGTTATATATATATATATAAATAAGTTACTAGTGGATAAAACAGAATCTGCAACAATATTAGTACAGACACTGGTCATCTCATTGTTTGAATGATGATGTACCAAAGTGTAGTATTTCCTTCTAAGACCCAAAGAGAGGCACCAAAAAGTACAATACAGTTGACTATATAATGCTCTTTAAAAGCATGAGCTCATTTAATCCTTATGAAGTATCACCTTCACTATTTTTTTTTTTTGGTTGCATTGGGTCTTTGTTGCTGCACGTGAGCTTTCTTTAGTTGTGGCGAGCTGGGGCTACTCTTTGTTGCAGTGCGTGGGCTTCTCATCACGGTGGCTTCTCTTGTTGCAGAGCACGGGCTCTCGGAGCGTGAGCTTCAGTAGTTGTGGCTTGTAGGCTCCAGAGCGTAGGCTCAGTAGTTGTGGCGCACGGGCTTAGTTGCTCCACGGCATGTGGGATCTTCCCGGACCAGGGCTCGAACCCGTGTCCCCTGCATTGGCAGGCATATTTTTAACCAGTACGCCACCAGGGAAGCCCTGCCTTCATTATTAATTACAGGTGATGAAACCAAAATTCAGAGAATCTGAACTGGATGATCCTTTAGGTAACAAATCTATAGAACACATGGGTCAAATTTAAATTCTAGCTATCTGATTCCAAATCCCACTTCTTAACTAGTGGGCTAGAATATCTCCTACAGATATATAAAGTCCTCTTCTTAAAATTAAGTCATCCTACCAAAATGTCTCTCTGGTCTAGAATGTTAATAAATGTCTTCCAGCTATATCCCATTTCTCTGTTCCCTTTCAGAGCAAAACCCCAAATAACTATTTGTATAATTCACCAGGGAACACCTGGGCCTGAAATTTCCTACAGCTATCTGACACGTTCCAGAATCTACTCCAATCTGCCTTTCAGGCCCACCACACCAGTGAACCTTTTTCTTCCAAGTTCACTGGATTCCTCTGTGTTGCCAAAGAGGAATACTTGTTGGTGCTCATCTTATTTAACTTAGTGATGACATCTGACAGTCCAAGTGACCCTTGAACAACACGGGCTTGAAGTTCATGGGTCCACTTATGCACAGATATCTTTCGATAGTAAATACTATTGAAACTGATCTGCAGTTGGTTGAATCCATGGATTGGGAACTGTGGATACAGAAGAACTGCATTACATGGAAGGCAGACTACAGGTTACACTTGAATTTTCGACCACGTGGAGGGCTGGTGCCCCTAACCTCCCAAATTGTTCAAGGGCCAACTGTAGTCATGTTTTACTTTTAAAAACATTTCCTTCACTTGCCTTCCAGAACCCTTTCACTTGGCTCTCCTTTCCCAGTCTCCCTACTAAATTCTCTTCATTGACCAACTTCAAAATTCTTGAATGTCCCTGGGTCCAATACTCAGCAACCTTTTCTCTTTATGCCTCCTCCTCCTCTTATGATCTCATTTTATCTCAAAGTACTATCTAGATCCTGGTAAATCACAAATGTATACCTCCAGCCTTCAATTATCCCCTAAACTCCAGAATAACCTAACTGCTATTCAACATCTCTGCTTGGGTATCAAACAGGCACCTCAAATGTTAACACGTCCAAAAACAAGCGCTTGATTTCTCCTCCAAACATGCCTGCCAGTAGTCTCCATCTCAATAAACGCCAGCTCTTCTTCATGGTTACGCCAAAACCTAGCAATCACCCTTGACTCTTCTCCTTTTCACATACCATATCCAATCTAGCCACAAATACGGTCAGCTCTATTTTGAAGATATATCCAGAATCGTACTCCTCCTCATTACTTCACTTCTATAACCCCAGTCCCAGTCAACATTTCTTACCTGGACAGTTCTAGCAGCCTCCTAAAAGGACACCCTGATATGACCCGCCCACCTCTGCAGTCCATTCTCCACCTTAACACATCACATCACCTCTCTGCTCAACCTCGGAGTAAAGTCCCAAGTCCTTTGCTGCCTACAAGACCCTACTTGATCTGATCCTTCACCACTTTCTTCCTGGCTTACTCCACTCCAATCTTGCTGTTCCCTGAATACACAAGCATGCTCTCACCATGGGGTGTTCGCACTTGGTGCTTTCTCTGCTTGGAAAACTCTCCCCTCAGGTCTCAGCCCCTAATTTTACTCAGATTTCTTAATGTCGCCTTTTCATACAGATGCCATTGCTGATTATATAAAAGAGCACACCCCTTTCTCCAACTGCCATTCTCCATCCTTTTCCTTAGCTTTACTCATCGTTATGAAAGATATCAACCCCTATTTACTGCAGCTGCCCCAAGCAGAACATAAGGTACAGGAGAGAAGGGGTTTGGCTTTGTTCAGTACTGTATCCTCAGAGCCTAGAACAGTACATAAGTGCTCAAGAAATATTTGAAGAACAAACTCTTGCATGAATGAGTTAAGGACAAGTTCAAAAAGGCTAACTGGTACAGAATGACAGAGCTATGCCGAAGTGGTACCACAAAAGAAACCTGATTTTGTCTGGATTCAGAGCTTATTCTTTTTTCTTTTCAATAAAATGATTCCATTTTTCTTAAAAAATCACATACATGTGTATAAGAAAAATACTGATGGATATAAAACAAAACGTGAGCAGTGGCTGTCTGTAAGTTAAGAAAGTAGGTTGTTTTTTATTTTATGCTTTTCAGTTTTTTCCTCACATTTTCTGCATTTGTAATCAGAAATGAATAGAAGAAGAAAACATAGGAAAATAAAACCTGGAAGAAAGTGTTTCCTCACTATTCAATTCAAGAAGTGGACCACACAGCTTTAACTGGCCTACATATCACCCCTTTCCTGCCTCCCTTTTTTTCTAAACTTTATATTTTGAAACAATTTTAGATTTACACAAGTGTTGCAAAGATAGTACCAAGAATTTCCATATACCCTTCACCTAGCTTCCCCTAATATTAACATCTTACAAACCACAGTACATTTACCATAGCTAAAAAATTAACATTGGAATGGTACTACTACCTAAACTACAGACTGTAATGTAATTTCACCAGTTTTTCCACTAATGTCCTTTTTCTGTTCTAGGATTCAATCCACCATATCACATCACATTCAATCACCATGACACCTTGATCTGTGTCTTCTCCAAACCTGTGACAATTTCTCAGTATTTCCTTGCCTTTCATGAACTTGACTGTTTTAAAGACTACCGGTCAGTTATTGCAGAATACCCCTCAGCTGGGTCTGTCTGATGTTTTCTAATGATTAGACTGAGGTTGTGGATTTCAGGTAGTGACCTTCTCATCATATATCAGGGAGTACATCTCAACCTATTACTGGTGATATTAACCATGATCACTCGGTAGTCTCCACCACGTTACTATTCTGCTCTTTCATTATTCTATTCCTAAAAACAAGTCACTAGGTCCAGCCCACATTCAAGGGGAGGGAAATTAATCTCCACCTCTCGAAGCAAAGAATTTCAGACATACATTAAAACCACAACATGAGTGGTTGGTGTACTCATTACGAGGAGTGTCACAAAGCTCACTACACTTAACTGCCTTCCCAAGGGAAAGAGCTAGGAGTTCATACAAATGAACACCTCTTTTCCTATTTCGTCCCCCTCAGTTATGTTTTGGGGACCCACCACATGTAATGACACTTTTGGCACTATCAAAACATCCTCTATGGTGACTCTTCATCTCAAAAACAGAAGGCTGTTCACACAGACGCTCAGATCTACTTGGCAGTTCTAATGTAGGCATTTCTAGCAGCCATCTTAGAATGACTATACCATAGGCAGAGCTGATAAAATAATACTCAAGAAACTTCACTCACATTTTAATAAAAGCAGCCAAAACATCTCTCTAAACTAAAAATACCAGTATATTTGCAGCAACATGGATGGACCTAGAGATTGTCATACTGAGTGAAGTAAGTCAGACAGAGAAAGACAAATATCATATGGTATCGCTTATATGTGGAATTTTTAAAGAGTACAAATGAGCTTATTTACAAAACAGAAATAGAGTTTCAGATGTAGAAAACAAACTTATGGTTACAGGGGGGTAAAGGGGGGAGGGATAAATTGGGAGATTGGGATTGACATATATACACTATTATATATAAAATAGATAACTAATAGGACCTACTGTATAGCACAGGGAAGTCTACTCAATACTCTGTAATGACCTACATGGGAAAAGAATCTAAAAAAGAGTGGATGTATGTATATGTATAACTGATTCACTTTGCTGTCCACTTGAAACTAACACAACACTGTAAGTCAACTATATTCCAATAAAAATTTAAAAAAAAACAGAAACCATAAAAAATAAACATAAAATAACGAAAAAGATCCCTGAGTAATATTTTAAGGTCTTATACAATTTAATATTAACGTGTGTTAAAAATTTTGATGGGCCTAATTTAGGATAATAAAAGTTTCTATAATTGAATAAAAATTAAGAAAAAATTTTAAAATTAAAATAATAAAAACACCAGTACAAAAATAATAGCAATGAAGATTATAAAATCAAACTTTAAAAACATTATAGGGGCTTCCCTGGTGGCGCAAGTGGTTGAGGGTCCGCCTGCCGATGCAGGGGACACGGGTTCGTGCCCCGGTCTGGGAAGATCCCACATGCCGCGGAGCGGCTGGGCCCGTGAGCCATGGCCGCTGAGCCTGCGCGTCCAGAGCCTGTGCTCCGCAACGGGAGAGGCCACAACAGTGAGAGGCCCTCATACCACAAAAAAAAAAAAAAAAAGCATTATAAATACCAACTCCAATAATTTCTTTTACTGTTAAAAAAAGAAAATAGTGACACTTTTCTTAGGGGAAATCTCACCTCTCTCTCTCATACATACACATCATGTTCCCAATGACCAAAAAAATTTTTTTAAATCTAAAAATTATCACTAAACTATGAGTTTCTTGAAGGCAGGGAAAGACTTCACTGAATTATAGGGCTAGGCAAGCAAAATGTAGGACCTCAGTAAATCCCTATTGAAATTAAAATAACAAAAACCAAACTGCCCTTTGAATGTCTTACCCAACTCTAAACATTAGAAAAAGCTTCTCAACTGGCTTCTTTCTACAACTTATTTCTTTATTTGTGCCACCCTCCTCTCCCCCCACTATTTCCTATTGTCTTTATGGAACAAAGCACAATTATATGCTGTAACCCCAAGAAGATTTATAAATTCTCACAAAGAAAAAGCTATATATTGAAAAAGTCACTCTAAAAAAATGGGAACTTTGGTTTATAGTTTCCACACCTCAAAACCAGGTATTTAACAATGGGCATTCATGATTTCTGATGTGCCGGGCCAGCTTACTTTCTTACTTGAATGTCTACCTTTTTAACAACAGAAGCCACCTAGCTTACCTCGATGCATAGTTATTAGACTGATGTCCCAGTGTTCTATGACAATAGCTATATTTGTTATAATGAATGACTAACAAACTGGATCCTTCCTGTTTTGTGGACACTGAGGCACTTTAGTCAGTGATGCTCAGGACACATTACTGACCAGCTCCTTTCCTTCTAGCCCAGACAATACTTGTTAAAACCACGGGCCAGGAAAGCCATAGAACATGCTGTATTTAAACAAGAGCAGAGCACCACCAAGGAAATCTAGTGACAACAGGCCATACTCAAAACCCATAAGCTGAGAGACTCCAAATGACAGGCTTTCCTTTTGAAACAATGTCAATTCCCAATTTAAAGCATCTGCACAGGGACTTCCCTGGTGGCACAGTGGTTAAGAGTCCACCTGCCAATGCAAGGGACATGGGTTCAATCCCTAGTCCGGGAGGATCCCACATGCCGTGGAGCAGCTGGGCCCGTGTGCCACAACTACTGAGCCTGTGCTCTAGAGCCCGCTAGCCACAACTACTGAGCCCGTGCGCCTGGAGCCTGTGCTCTGCAACAAGAGAAGCCACCGCAATGAGAAGCCTGCGCACCGCAACGAAGAGTAGCCCCTGCTCACCACAACTAGAGAAAGCCCACGTGCAGCAGCGGGGACCCAATGCAGCCAAAAATAAATAAATTAATTTAATTTAAAAATTCTCCATCTTTAAAAATAAATAAACAAAGCATCTACACAATTAATGAGGGTTCACATACTACCAACTACCATCAAAAAAAGGTGGGCTCAGGCAGTGATTTTCTAAACGTGACATGAGGCTTATAGAGATTCTCAAGAGCTACTGTCTTCATTTTTAAAGTGAGCTTAGTGCTGAAAAGTGTGAACTGTGACATTTGAGCATGAATAGGGCCACGCTGTCACAATGCTACCCTGCCACTGACAACCTGAATAACAAGCACAACTAGATCTTAATGAAGGTTGACTGGCTCTGGCCCATGTGAAGGAAGCTGCTTCCAAACAAGGTAAAACTGATAAATTGGAAAGTCGAGAATCTGAGATATATACCTAGAGCATGTGAAAAAATGGTACATACGGTTTTCTGTAGCTATACCTGGAGTGGAAAGTTGAAAAACCAACACTCTGAAACATTGATTTGGAAAATGTGAAAGTCCAGAAGAAATCCCAGGTAAAGAACAACATAAATTTAAATGGAATCTTTCCTACAAAATTAAGCTACCATAATTTGATTGTTGGTATTCTGATTTCCTCAAAGAACAATATTATAAATTTACAGCTTACTTTTAGGATTTTTATATTCAAGACTTACATTTTCATCTCTGACCCTCAGAATAGCAAAAAGTTTCAACATTAAGCCAAAACAAAATTACTTGCTATCTCTCATTCAACTGCTCGTAGATCTGCCTGAATGCTTTCTACCATGAGGATGAAAGGCATTTAACTATTGTTTCTCAGGTCTAAGGTGTCTCTTGAAGACCTACATACAAATAGAGGCAAGATATACTCATCTTTTTGTTAGTGTTTCACCAGATTGATACACTGAAACACTTCTTTAAAAATGAGAAAACAGAATCACCCAACCAAAGCTAACAATGCAAAAACAGAGTATTCAGTGCTACAGAATCCTTCAAATGTTCATTTAGAAAATTGCATAAAGGGAAGAATTATGTAATTTTCAAATTAGTAACACTGCTTGTAACAGTAGTCTTCACATTTGTGTTTCAAGTATTTTAATGACATGGAAGTTTATATTTAGGTACAGATTGTATTTCATCATCAAGGTCACAAACTGTAAGTTTGAAGAAGTATGCGCGCTCTCTCCAACATTTTTTGAAGGAAAAAAAATCAGTGCCCAAGAGTAAATTCAGCCCTGGCCCAATGTCTTCTGTCTTTGCCTTGCTAGCAGCAAGGATAAGATGCCTTTTTAAACCTCTCTCCCACATCTCAACTATCCTAGACTCCTACAATATTTTTTTTGGCCAAATTCAGACTTCACGTGTAGAGGTAGTATAGTATACTAGGAGTCAGACACCTAAATTCTAATTCTGGCTCTGCCATTAATTAGCAGCATGACTAAGGTAAATTACTCACTCTAAGTTCCTTGGTTCGAAAATGGAAGTAGCATCTGTACATACGTAAAATGTTGTCAGGAGGAAAAGAGCTAACATATACAAAGCATTTAGAGCACAGTAAGTATTGGGTTGGCCAAAAAGTTCGTTTGGGTTTTTCCGTAACATCTTACGGAAAAACCCAAACGAACTTTTTGGCCAACCCAATACCTTAACTCAGTAATTGTCAGTTGGTGTTAAAATAATTTATTATTATTATTCCTACTAAATTTTACCTTGTCATTCTTAGACCAACATTCCCTTATGCCAAGATCTTTTTCCATCCTGATTTAGTCAATGAAGTAGTTATACCCCTGTTTCTTCCCATCCATAAATTCAGTAATCTGCCACGGGACTTCCCTGGTGGCAGTGGTTAAGAATCGCCTGCCAGTGCAGGGGACATGGGTTTGATCCCCGGTCTGGGAAGATTCCACATGCCGCGGAGCAACTAAGCCTGTGCGCCACAACTACTGAGCCTGTGCTCTAGAGCCCACAAGCCACAACTACTGAAGCCCGCGCACCTAGAGCCCGTGCTCTGCAACAAAGAGAAGCCACTGTAACGAGAAGCCCACACACCGCAATGAAGAGTAGCCCCCACTCGCTGCAACTAGAGAAAGCCTGCAGGCAGCAACGAAGACTCAACACAGCCAAAAATAAATAAATTTATAACATAATCTGTGATTGTCGTAGAAGCCGCTTTCCCCCAAGTTGAGCAGAGCCTGCTAGCAAACTTGCAATGTAACATCAGCAACACCCCTTTGCAAAAGAAGAATCACTAGCAACTGGATAAAGCCTCACATCGTTATTAGAAGGAAAGGCAGTAAAATATTTACATAAACATTTTTATTTTTCAGGAGAGAAATGAAGCCTTAGCGGTATCTTTCTGTGACAGCAACATTTTGGTCCTTTAATTTCTCAACTTATAAGCAAGAGTAAACTTATCTCCTAAATTCTAGAAGGAATTTAAGAAAAAACAATAAACACACATAAATATATTCTATTCATATTATTTACCCAAAGAGACCATGTTCATGCTGAGCAGCATAAATACTGGCTTCCATTGGAATTCCTGCTTTCTAGGTGGGAAAATTCACATAATGGTGCAAATCTGAATCCACAACATCTATACATTCAAAATAATCTTAAGAAAATTTCCAAGATTATATGATACTAAGGAAATTATCCAATAAATATAATCTTTCTCCCACATTCTGCCTGCCTCATGCATTCATTCCCAAGATTCAGAAAAAATGTCTTTAACAAGATTTTTGACAAAACACTCCTATTAAGAACAAAAGCATCATTCTACCTTTTTACATTTTTTGCCATTAAACTCTCCCCAAACAAGGATGTGAAGAATCAATTTCTGCATCACTGGCTATACTCTTAAAAACACGGTGTTTTCTTATTTAGCTTACCGGAATCGGTGTTTACCAAAACACCCAGAGGGTCTGAATTTGCCTCGGGTGTACTTTCAGGCTTCGAACCACACAAGGGATTGCCTGACCCCATGGCTGCTCTCTGTCCAGCACGACCATTTTTCCATTTGTGACGTTTGCCAGGACTTCTGATTTTTGCCGTCTGTGAATGTCTGGCCATCCCCTTCATCTTGCTGGAGTAAGAAAAATGCAATTCTTAATATAAAAGGCACTGACCTTTCAAGAAAAATTTGCAAAAGATTACTGAATGCAAAAGAAATTTAGCTGTCAATCACCTGTCACCAAGTACATTAAAGAGACCAGAATAAAATAAATTCAATGGCTTCCAAAGTAGAACTTTAAAAGGATAACATACCACAATATACCATACTTTATCAATTCCAAATTGCACATTTCCTCCCATAATGTAATCCCTCTGAAATTGGGCTATGTTGTACAATCAACAGCAAGTGAATTTAATTGGCAGCATTCTTTCATTCCTATTATACATTAAGATAAAATGCTCCTTAGACTTTACAATGTGCATTAACTCTTATCTCCTTAATTGTAAGTAGCCTTAAAGTTTCTGACGCTTTTACAAATATGCTACCTTGTTTCTTGTTTAAACTTCATGGTAACTCCTTAAAATAGATTAGACAGGTATTATTCTCTTCACATTACAGGAGGATAAACTTAAAGATCATAGACCAAGCACAATTTCACGGCTAGCTCAAATCAAGCGCCCTCTCAAACCACAGCAATTACTACTCTTAGGAGGAAACAAATACTTATGTGAGCACATACTTATGTAAACTATGCATAGGAAAACAAAGACCATTTAAAAAAAAGGTTCATTACATATACTCTCAATGGACAATAAAACAAAGTAAGAAAATAATACCAAGGCACATAATGATCAAATTGCTCAAAGCTAGTGAAAAAGAGAAAATCTTAAAAGCAGTCAGAGATAAAAGGTATTTTATATAGAGGAACAAAATGACAGCAGATTTCTCTTGGAAACAATGCAAATAAGAAAACAATGGGGCAACATCTTTAAAATACTATAAAATTTTTAGAAAACTGTTAACCTAGAATTACTTATCTAGCAAAAATATCTTTCCAATAGGAAGGTAAAATAAAGATCTTTTCAGACACACAGAGCTGAAAGAAGTCATCTCCAGCAGACCCTCACCCTCACTACAAGAAATGTTATAGTAAGTCTTTCAGGCAAAAGGAAAATGGTATCAGATGGAAAGACAGATCTACGCTAAAGAATGAGGAGTACCAGGCTTCCCTGGTGGCGCAGTGGTTGAGAGTCCGCCTGCCGATGCAGGGGACACGGGTTCGTGCCCCGGTCCGGGAAGATCCCACGTGCCGCAGAGCGGCTGGGCCTGTGAGCCATGGCTGCTGAGCCCGCGCGTCCGGAGCCTGTGCTCCGCAATGGGAGAGGCCACAGCAGTGAGAGGCCCGTGTACCGCAAAAAAAAAAAAGAATGAGGAGTACCACAAATAGTAACTATATAGGCACCCCAACCATCAGCTAACAAACCACCAGCTGTGACTAAGGCTTGTCAAGATCACCAGATAACCCCCAGCTGACCCCAGATATCTGAGCAGTTAAGACTATCATATGGAGAAAAAAAAAAAAAAGACACCTATTAAGGGTAAAAAGGCAAGCCACAAATTGCAAGACTATATATATCTGCACTACCTATACTCTACGCAAAAAAGTATTTGTATCTAAATAAATAACCGCTACTAATCAAGAAAAGCAACCCAATTAAAAGGTGGTCAATAGCACTTGTGTTTGTTTGATTTCTCGACAAAGACTTCTAGACAGGGGCAAAAATAAATCCTTTTTTGCAACCCAGAACTCACTGTTCAGTAAGAGTTTTGATACAGGTAAGAAGGAACATGATACCTAAAAGAGAATCAAGTGATGGGGTGTACTGATAAACATAAAGATTGCTTCCAGGACTATAGAGCTGATAATTTCCCTCATATCTTAAGCTTTTAAATTATCAGCTGTATTGATTTAGTACTCTAATTTTAATGTTGACATGAAACAAAGATGGCTTCCTTTTTTAAGCTTGTATCTTGAACACAGTGTCTGGATTTTAAAAAGGTATTGGCATATCCCAATGATCTGTACTGTACTAGGGTGTGATGGCTTAGGAGTGAATACGATTTGAACCTAACACATTTTTAGAGGATGTCAAATTGAGAAACAAGCAGATCCATCTCCTGACCCTAAACATGGTCCTAAAGTAAATCGCTTGAGGAATTTGGATCCCAAAGATTACAGGTGTGGAATTTTGAAGCGTGTCCATATTCCCCTGGAGATCAAAGAAGCCCAACTAAAAGAATTGTGGGCTAACATAACAACTTCTTTTTGAAAGGGCTATTTTATCTTGAAGATTATGAGTTTGGAGGAACTAAGGTGATTGGCAGTGGAAAGAATCAGAACACGTGAAATTCCTCAAAAATTTATTGACAAATAATTTTGTCTATGTTACATATAATTTAAAAATCGCTTTAAAAAAAATGGTCAAACACTTGAACTGGCACTTCACAAGAGAATATCGACATGACGGATAAGCATATAAAAAGATGTCCAACATCGTTAGTCACGAGGGAAATGGTATAACATGAAGAAAAGGTATAACAATACTATGCATTGACCAAGACACACAGCAGTTAGATGCAGAGTCAGTAGGAGTATAAATTAGTACAAGTGTTTTGGAAAACTGTTTGACTACATCTATTATAACTAAATATCTAGTATGACCTAGTGTGTGTGTGTGTGTGTGTGTGTGTGTGTGTGTGTATGGCCAATGTAAACAAGAAACAAGTACTTATGTCCACAAAAGACACTTAAAAGAATGTTCATAGTAGCTTTATTCATAATAGCCCAAATTGGAAACAACCCAAATGACCAATAGTAGAATGAATATATATTCTCACAATTAAGTTCTATATAGCAACAAGAATGGATTTACAGCTATACACAACAATATGGATGAATCTCACAAGATAATTTTGAGCCACAGAAACTATACGCTAAAGAAGACACATCAATACTATATGATTCCACTTATACAAGGTTCTAAGAACAGGTAAAATAAATTTATGATGATAGAAATCAGAAAAGAGGTTACCTTTGTGGGGAGGCATGGAACTAAGGATAGCCTACGAAAGAAACCTTTGTAAGGTAAGACGTTCTATGTATTATTAATGTGTGGAAGTTACATGGGTATGTAGGTATGTGAACGTATATAAATTCATTCAGTTG
This sequence comes from Stenella coeruleoalba, assembly GCF_951394435.1. NCBI lineage: Eukaryota > Metazoa > Chordata > Mammalia > Artiodactyla > Delphinidae > Stenella > Stenella coeruleoalba. The sequence continues at coordinate 21,537,331 of NC_137164.1, read as the reverse complement.
TACACTCAATACAAAACAAAATGGAAAAAATTCTATGAATGTGAGGCACTGGGGAAAATGGGATGTCTCGTACACTGCTGGTGGGAGAGTAAACTACAATAGCTTCTATGATAGGTATTTGGCAGTCACCTATCAATATTATAAATGCACATGTCTTTTGACTCAGCAAAACCACTTCTAGGAATCCATGCTCAGAAATATCTGCACATGTGTAAAATATATGTACAGGGCAATAATGGCAACTTTTTATTAGTAAAAGATTGGTGAAAACTTAAATGTCTGTCAATAGAGAATTTTTTTGTTTAAGAAAAAAAAAGACCCTTTGGGATATTCTTATGCTTCTTACACACCCTCAGAGAATGAGGAGTCTTGTTTATATGTCAATATAGGACAATCTCCAAGTATATTATTTGGCTAAAAAAGGCAAGACGTACAATAGTATCAAAAAAGGAAGGGCTTCCCTGGTGGCGCAGTGGTTGAGAGTCCACCTGCCAATGCAGGGGACGCGGGTTCATGCCCCGGTCCGGGAGGATCCCACGTGCCGCGGAGCGGCTGGGCCCGTGAGCCATGGCTGCTGAGCCTGCGCGTCTGGAGCCTGTGCTCCGCAACGGGAGAGGCCACAGCAGTGAGAGGCCCGTGTACCGCAAAAAAAAAAAAAAAGGAAAAAAAAAAGACTATTATCTATGTGCTGTATAAAGATGAAATATCTCTAGAAAGATAAAATGCGTTGCCTCTGGGAAGAACTGTTTAGCTAGGATACAAAGACAGAAGAGACTTGTTACTGTAAATCGTTTTGAAAACCACATAAATGTAGGGTATTACTTATTTTTAAATATAATTTTTAAATTTTTAAATAAAAAAGTTACAAAAGCAAATATTTCAGAATTGAAAGTGTAGAGGGTTTAGGATTTGGGTGTATGCTTTTTTATTATTTATAAGTACATACATTCATTTAAAATAAGCATTGAGGGTGCAAGCAATTTTAAGGAACTTACCCATACTGTGTCGTTGTCAACACTGCTCCTCTCTTTTCCTTTTCAATTTTTAACTTTTTCTTCCTTTCGATATTAGCCAGAGTTGGGTAATTTCTAGAGAACAATAAAAGTCCATTATAAAAGGGCTTTTAGAGTAAATTTTAATTATGCAATCAAGCAATTGTTGCATTTAACAACTTTTGTTTAATGACTAATGCAGTAAATTGATATAAACTTTTAATTCCTTCTGGAATTTTTTTAAGGGTGAAAAAGTAGACTGTAACAATGCTACTCAAAGTATATACCAGCTGCCAGTCCAAACTCTGCTACCAGTCTGTTACCAAGTAAGAAGCTTACAATAGAATTTAAACCAAATGTATCACATAATGTGCTGAAACTCATATATAGAGTTCATTTATTTGGCACATACCCATAAATACTATAAACAAAAAGGTATTTTCTTATGCATCTACTTATGCAAATACATACTAGGAGGTATATCCAAAGTTACCAAGATGAGGAAGAGACAGTTCTTAAAAAAAAAGCTACAGTCTACCAGGAAGGTTAAGAAAAGCATGGTTATTTCTAAAGACTAGTTATAACAAGACAAAATATTAAGCATCCCAAGGAGTATAAGGGAGGTTGGGAAGGAAAGATCCTATCTAGATGGAGAAATCCACAAAGAAAGGAACATGAAAGACACTGGTCTTAAATGGTGTTAAGAGACAAAAATCTGAAGGAAAAGCGTCAGCATGTGCTTTGTTTTTTTTTTTGGCCACGCCACATGGCCTGTGGGATCAACCAGGGATCGAACCCATGCCCCATGCAGTGGAAGCACAGAGTCTTAACCACTGGACTGCCAGGGACCTTTTTTTTTTTCTTTTTTTGGTCAGAGTGTTCTAAGCAAAGAATGCAGACAAACCAAGGCCTCAGAATGTGTGAGAGAATGGCAAGTGGTTCATTCTTAAAGAAACAGTTACAGGCAATCAGACCAGAAAGGCAGGTTGGGGCCAAAATGTGCCTCGAATGCCAGACGAGAAAGCTATTTTTAATTCAGTGGCGTTGGGGAGCCACTGAAAGTTATGAACAGGGAAAGATATGAACAAGGCAGTGAAAAGAATTAAATCTGACAGCAGCGTGCAAGACGAATTGCTCTGACAAAGCTTTCTTTGTTCCTTAGCACAGCTGTGTGGTGATGGGGGCACCAAACTTCGGTGGTGAGAGGAACAGATACTAGGAGCATAAAAAGCACGAAAGGAGGGGAACACAGACAGCCCTCTACCACTCAGCCTGGCTGCTCATTAGAGTAAATTTTGAGAAACATCAACACATCATGTTCTGCCATCATTTCGAGGACACTGTCTCTACCCCCTTCTTTTTTTAACATCTGCATCACTGACTGGGATAGCACAGACAATAGAAGCCCATGGGCTGGGCACACTGGAAGATAAGAATAGAAATGACATTGAGTAAGTGGTGAAGTAATCAGAAAAAGAAAGGCAATGAATTTCAGTGAGGACAGTGCAAAGCAATCTATCCAGCCAAGAAAAATAAACTCCACAAATAAAAGATGATTAATGTACAAGTTATAAATAAACATAAGAGGAAAAGATCAAGGTCACAGGAGATAAAAATCTGACAGGCAGTCAGCACCACATGAGTACAGTTTTGGAAAGCAAACATAATCTAAGGCGATATGAAATGGACTCTGGCACAGGTACAAGTGTGAAATCATCCTCTCATGACACTCAAAGGTGATCAGAAACTCTCAGGGCACTGCATCCAGCTTTGTACTTCTAAACTGAAAAGGAATGTTAAGGAAAAATAAAACTTGGAGGGGATTCAAAAGAGACTCAAAGATGATTAACAGGATGAAAAAATAAAACCTCTGAAGAAAGATGAAAGGAACTAGAACTATTTGCAGCCTTTAAAAGAGGGAGAGAAGTGACAAAAAATGATCTTACAGAGAAGATGGCAGCCAGCTGTTCTCAACCTGAAGACAAACTACACCGAAGCAGAAATGATGAGGAAAAGGTGATGACTTTCACAGGCACCACAGTGTCTAGACGTGTAACTCACAGCTAATCAACACTCTTCACACCTCTGAAATTCACTTATTCTTAGTCTTAAAAAAGTTAAAGAAACACAAAATGTGTTTCTTTAACGTTTTTCTTCTGAGTGTTACAGAGCAACCCTTAACATGTTGGGTCATATGCTAAACATAAAGACTTGGTCCTACAGTGTTTCATGTATAAGCAAGGAGCTATGTAAATGTTTCTCAATGATAAGGAATATAAACAGTTTGTTACAGGAAGTGGATTTTAGGTGAGATATAATAAAGAATTCCTTGAATGAGACATCAAGAATGTTGTGGAAACTCCTTTGGTGGAAGTCTTTTAAAACAGCTCACTTCTTCTTTCTGGCTGACTGAAGTGTCACCTTCCTAAAGGTACGGGATTTTTATATCCCTTCCAAAGTTATAAGATTCTATATATCAGTGCTTAAATTAATAAAATTTTCTTGCAAAAGTTATACCATTCTTATTTACATAGAACATAGAGACTAAAAACTAGGGAAAACAAGGGTACCAGAGAGCAAATTATCCCCCCAAATGGGAAACCAGAAACACAAGACCTAGTTATACATACAACAATAATCAGAAGCCCCTTCCAGCAACATACTAGTGAGATACAAGAATAAGGAAAAGTCTGGATCTTTGATAAAGGACACAGTTCAGGTTTCTAAATTACACAAATCCAGAGAAATCTGTGGAGAAAAATCACAAATTGTGTTACATTGTACAATTACATACCAATAAAATTTAGTCCAATATCTCCTGGTAGAGAATGGATGTTATAAAGCTATAAAGACTGTGACAAGTGGTATTTTCACAGTTGGTTTCTCTATTTTTATCTGCTAAAATCACTTTTCTCCCTACTTCCATCTTTTCCCAACACTCCAAAAGGAAGTGGCCCTGAAACCGTATGCTCTCTATCTTGCTCTCTTCTCCCTCTTTCATTTCTTACCCCCTCTTTGTCTTCCCCTTGCCTAAGCCTTTAAGCCTCCAGTGACAATCCTTAAGCCCCAGAGTCAATAAATTAGCAACATGGAACCAACCATTATCTTAGCACATCTCATTCTGGTTACCCTTCTCTTTCCTTATACTCAAATCACCACCCACTCCTTGGCTTTTCCCTTAAGCCTCTTCTGTAGAAAAACACAATCCCTCTTTATTCTCCCTGAATCACAGCTACTTCAACACTACTGCATTTTTATTTCAAAGTCTTTCCAAACTTCAAAAAGATGTAGCATTCTTTAGGAGCACAGCCCCTCTGCTGGAAAGCCCCTCTCTGAAAGAACTGGGGACACAGCTGCAAAGCGTTTCCTCAGAGCCACAGTGTATTAAAATAAATAACACAACTACTCCACCTAGTGGACTCCAAATCTGCCGTGAAGTATGTTTCAACATCTCAAAAATAAGAGGTTCGGGAAACGAACCTCTACCACGCATTTTTCCTAATGCCAAATCATACAGCATTTGTACCCGACAGGAATTAAGAAAAAATAACTACCGGTTTTTTTTGGCTAGGATTTCTTTTTTTGCAGGTTATTAGTGGAAAGCCTTAAAGTTTTTAATTAAACACAACTATGGATGTTTGTCAGAACTATGCATTAAAAAAGAATAAACTTCACCTTCAAATAAATTGGAGGGGGAGGGAAGGGGTGGCACGACCCCTCTCACAAGAAGTCCTGCAAAATGAACTGATTGCCCTGCCTTCCAAAGACGCCAGCTATCCCTTGACCAGACACTGTTATCCCCACACAGCAAAAATTAATGCTTCAGTTGCCTGTGCTCTCACGGCCACCTACGGATATTCTTCCCACGTCTCCCATTAGAGTGAGGGTCTTAAAGGCAAGAGTCTACTACTATCTCTTTTCAGTAACCTTGGCCATATATAAAACAATCTTTGCCTTTTCAAATACTGAATGCTTACCTCTAATTTCAAGCTAAACTCTTGTCAGGAAGTTATTCAAAGCTATAATGTACATCAACATAAATTCAAAGGTGGCTGAGAGTTCTCGATTACATTACAAAACCAAACTAGTCTTCTACCAGGGACTTTAGAGAAACACGTGCTACCTAAGCTAGTTTGCATCTTCAAATGTTAATATTCCTTAAGTTTCTCTAGCCAGTGGAATTTTTTCCTTTAAAGCACTTGTTGCACAAAACCACAAGGTGGCAGAGTTCACGTTCAAATGGGGAAAGCTACTGTAGAAAGTAATGCATTCAAATACAGATCAATTTGGTTTGTCTTAGTGATGATCTGTCCTACGTGGTGAGAATTTATTGTTCAAACCCACAGCAGTTTAAGTACCATTAGTTATATTACTGAATTCCAACTACAGTTATTAATCTGATCAACACTGCCCAATTTCTTTAACAATGACAAAAGTATAGTTTAAAACATAAATTAAAAATATGAATCTCAACAAGATTTCTCCAACCACTTACTTGTATATACCAAAATAGAATAACACCCATAATAAAAATATTTTCAAGCCCCATTTACATATATCGACATTTATAAACATCCCTTCTAGCCTATGGCACCATGGGATATAAACAGTCACACAAACCATGGTTCTTACATTTCTAAAGCTTGTAATTTATTTTTTTTAAAAAAGACACATAAGCAAAAAAGTTCATCAATAGTACCATAATGAGGGGCACATACACTAAGGAGGCAGAGGGGATACCACATTCAAAGAGGAACAAGATACCCCTCTAGGCAGATAAGGAAAAATACTCCCAAAATTTTAGTCTGGCAGGATTTCAGCTGGACTAAAGCAGTGAGCAGAACTTCAAGGATAGAGAAGGGAGGATTTTCTGGAAGCAGCATGATCCAAACAGAGGTTAAAAGTTCAAAACACTTGTTTGGGATATGAAAAAGAAAAAAACCAAGTCTGGCTGGGACAAAGAACTCCTATAAGTAATGTGGGATTAATCAGGAAAGATATGTTAAGCCCACATTACAGTACCCTGACTGTCAGTTCTAAGGTGTTGTTTTCACTGGCATTTTACCTGGCTAAAATAAAATCAGTTTAACAAATTTATCTGTAAATTTTATTCGACATAGTCATCTGTGTAACTAAAAAATACATGCATACTAGCATCTCAATTTGCATGAAAAAAGAACAAACACAAAGAGAATAGCCTAACCTCGTTGGTCAAAGTCAATTCCTTAAGTGTGATCAACACTGCTGAGGTGTTCCTCTGCAGAGTGTACTTCAGCTGTGTGGTTTTCTTGAACAACACTTAGCAACTGAGCCAGGGCTGAGATTTTGCCAGGTGGGTGTAACGAAGGGCAACGGAATGAGGGAGCTGAGCTTCTGAGAGTGGTGGAAGTGACTTAAACTTGGCAGAGAAGCAAAGACAGAAGGGGGATGAGAGAAAAAGAAGGTAAAGGGGGTAAGAGGTGGGAGGCTTCAACTAGTCCGGGACCAGGTACAGGTGACAGTGAGACAGTTGGATGAAATGCAAATTATGACCAAAGAGGAGTAAGCCCAACTTCAAGATTTCCGGGGCAGAAAGTCCAGAAGATCCACAGGGTGGCCGTGAAAGTAAGTGGCAGAAACTGCATGGAGGTAAAGGACACTGGAAATTGGAAGGTAAAAAGGTGCCAGATGAAACTCTTTGCTGTAAGCTGTGAGTCTCAAAGTCAGCGGAATTCAAAGGATACACACTTCTCTTGGACCATCTATATATATGCCAAGGGCAGGGTGGTAAAGGCAACTGCAATCCGCCTTGTTAAGAATCACGGGGGAGGGACTTCCCTGGTGGTCCAGGGGTTAAGAGTCCGCCTTCCAATGCAGGGGATGTGGGTTCGATCCCTGGTTGGGGAGCTAAGATCCCGCATGCCGTGGGGCAACTAACCCTGCACACCGCAACTACTGAGCCTGAGCACTTTAGAGCCCACACGCCACAACTAGAGAGCCCACACGCCGCAACTACTGAGGCTGTGCCCTCTAAAGCTCGTGCACCACAACTAGAGACAAGCCCGCATGCAGCAACAAAGAGCCTGCACTCCACAACAAAAGATCCCATGTGCCGCAACGAAGATCCCGCTGCCGCAACTAAGACCCAATGCAGCCAAATAAATATTTTTTTAAAAAAAAAGAATCATGGGGGAGGCTGTCAGAGCTGCAGAGAGCTGTGGAGACAGATAGCAGGAAACTCCAAGAAGAAGGGCCAAGGAGCAATCATCTGGAATCCACGTCAAGGGGGCCCTACAAGTCACAAAACCAGTCACTTTTTGTTCTTGTTTTATTTGACCTTTCCACAGCAATCTGCACTGATAATCACATCTTCCTTCTTGAAATCCTCCCTTCTACTGGCTTCCACGACAGGTCATATTCTGAGTTTTCTTCTACTTCTCTGGCTCTTGCTCAGCAGGCTTGTTGGTTTTAACTCCCTTTTAGGCTATCTTCCCTCTCCACTCTATCCTCTCTCTGTGGGGTATATCTTCTGCATTCATGGTTTCATGATTTTAAAATATCTATCTCCAGCCAGTCTGGTCTGAGTCCCAATGCTTACACAACATCTTCAAATAGACATCTCAGAATCTCCTCATACTCAACGATGTCCTAAATCAACACCTCCAAATGTGATTCTCTTCCGGGATTCCCTGTCTGAGCAACAGGCACCACCTTTCACAAAGGTGCTTTCACAGAGGAACTTGGACATCTCCTCAAAACCTCTTTCCTCCTCAACCTCACAAATGTCCAACTACCAAACAGTGCCCATTTTTATGTTCTATATCCACCTAGTTCTGTCCCCACAACTGCCATCTTTCAAAAGCTTCTATCATCTCTTACCTATATTCAAGTTCCTATACTCATGCCAATCTGTCTGTGCACTAGCCCCTACCTCCCCTTTCTTCCTAATTAGGTCTAAGTTCAGCTCAACTGCCCTTTGTCAAGGAACACCCCACTCCTCCAGACTAGATGAGGTCCTTCCTCTTATATGCTGAGAAGGAGGGTAGAGTGGAGGACTGTGGGAGAGTAGAACAGCTAGAGACATAGTAGAACAGAATCACTGAAGCTGGCTACCATTAATTTAATAGTGGGTCCAATTTTCCCAGTTTATATAATGACTTAATTTAAACACTCGTTAGATATAAAAGAACCAAAGTTGGTTAATCAGGAACTCATTTCAGAACTTCCCTATTGCCTTAAGTGAACTCAAAACTTGAGAGACTCAACACCTTACTTAGTTAACTTCTCAGTTGCTTTATAATCATTGCTGACTAATAGCCATCATCATTCTCCTCAAAAGAATTAAACATATACAACAGGGGCTGGCACCACTGAGCTGCAACAACTTCCAACTGACCAAAGTCAGGGCAAAGTACCAGGGAAAAACCTTTGCAGGTAGGCAATTTCCAGTCCATCTAGCAGGATATAATCTTCAATACTGTCATCACCAGCTCTTTAAAAACTAAGTATCAGGAAGGGGAGCTAACTCTTCTTGTTTGACTATTCCTCTGTGCAAAATAGTAAGAAGAAGATACACCCAACAGATAAAAAACAAATAAGCAAAACAAACAGAAAACAAAAAACTAGAGTGAAGTGGAATCGTGAGAAGAAAAAAATTGTACCTGTAAAGAAGCCACCTAGAGGAGGCAAGGAGCTTTACATAAACTCCTTCGAATTCTTCACTAAGCCAAATCACGTCATGGTCCCAACTCCTGTGACTTCTAAGTTTGACCATGCAATTGGCTAAGGCTCCTTATCAATGCCAAGACTGGTTCTTCCCACACTGCACCATTTAACGGTAATTCAGTCCACAAATATTTACTCTCCACATACTAAATCCCAGGTACTACGCAGAGTGCAGCAGAATCAAAGAGGTCTAAGACTAGGGCCACCTATAATATAATGCAACAAACGCTATTGTGTTTGTATTAATAAGCTATGTATTCACACAGGAAGTAGTGAATAATGCTTTAGGGGAGGTTGGTCCGTGGACTGGCAGCCAATCCACACACTTATGTCAGGGTATAAATCAGCTATGTCCCTAAACAAAATATATTTAGTTCAGCTGACATGTTCTTCTTACGAAGACTTTCTCAATGAAGAAAGTAAGGTATAGATTTATATTCTGGTACAAGTTCCTTATCTTGTTACAGACTAGCACTCTGACAGCATTGAGATAGAGGAAATGAAGAAGAAGAAGAGAATGACAAATCAGGTGACACTTAAGACAGGTCTTAGGACTTCCCTGGTGGTCCAGTGGGTAAGACTCTGCATTCCCAATGCTGGGGACCTGGGTTCAATCCCTGGTCGGGGAACTAGATCCCACATGCGTGCAGCAAGTAAGAAGTAGTCCGCATGCCGCGACTAAGATCCAGCGTAGTCAAAATAAATAAATAAATACATGTTAAAAAAAACAAAACAGGGGGCTTCCCTGGTGGCGCAGTGGTTGAGAGTCCGCCTGCTGATGCAGGGGACACGGGTTCATGCCCCGGTCCAGGAGGATCCCACGTGCTGTGGAGCGGCTGGGCCCATGAGCCATGGCTGCTGAGCCTGCTCATCTGGAGTCCACAACGGGAGAGGCCACAACAGTGAGAGGCCAGCATACCGCAAAACAAACAAACAAAACCCAACAGGTCTTACAAGATAAATAAGATTCTGCCGGGAGATAAAGAGGAAAAGGCATTCTAGTATACCCTACTCCTGGTGGCCTAGATTCTTACCCTAGATTATTACATTTGTTAGCCAAGGATGCTCTTAAAATTCTATTAAATCCATTGAGTCCATGTTGACTGCTGACTGGCTGGACCCAGGTTTACTTGCTTAAGAATTAATTTCCTCTGATTGTCCTTCACCCTCATCTAACTCTTTACACAGTATTAATAAAGGATAGTTGTATACACATTTGCTGAATTCTATTTGTTCTTGGTTGGTTCTAAATCTTTACGTTTATGCTGGTTTTCCTCAGAATTACCTTTCAGGCTTTAAAGGGCAGTAGCTAACTCTCTCACATAACAGTGCAACATTTCACACAGCTCTTCACATACACACATACAGGGGCTTTAAGCTGAAAACTTTAAGTTGAATGAAGTACAACTTTAACCTGCTGGTTAAAAGTTTTTAAGTATCCTTCTTGACCTGTGAAGCGAACTCTTCCTATCTGAGGCTCTCCTCATTTTTCAATTCCAGAAAAACAGCTATTGACTTAAAAGTGCTGCTGACCATCCTAATAGCTCTGACTTGGTCTTCTGTTTCAGGATGAGGTATCCTGGTCCTATCCTGAGACAACAGCATCCTCATGGGATTTTTCATTGGTAGATTCTAGCTAGACATCTTCTAAGCTTTCTTCCCTTATAAGTATAAAGCTACAAGTCACATGGTAAGACTCAAATTTCTTAGACTTTAATTACAGGAAAACATTTCTCGTCTTTTTATGGATAAGGACAGGCACGTGTATATCTTGTCACTGCTGTACTCCCTCTGCCTAGCACACTCCAATCATTCAACAACTTTTTTAAAGTAATCAAAACAATAAACATAACAAAGTATTATACATTTTTTTAAAAAATAGCACTCACCCATCACTGCCTCAGTATTGAATATTTAACAGATGGGGCATGTAGTGGCTCCCCTCAAAGAGCAAGGTCCCATTATGACATCATTTATGAAGAGTTCCTATTAGGTCTACCAAAAGCTACATTCAAATAGCCTCATATAATATAGTTTACAGTCCTATTCCCTACTACCAACGTTATAAGGGAATGCAAGGAATCAAAACTGCAATAATAAATACTGTGTGTTTATTATACGTCAAGTAATGATACTCCCTAAGTCACTATATACCAATTCTGAAGAATGACAAAATTAGGACTGGTCATTTTCCATTGAATATTTGCAACATTATAAAAGACCAAATTTCCATGGGTAAGCCTGAACCAAGATGGTGGAGCAGAAGGGATGTGCTCTCACTCCTTCTTGCGAGAACACCAGAATCACAACTAGCTGCTGGACAATCATCGACAGGAGGACACTGGAACTCACCAAAAAAGATACCCTACATCCAAAGACAAAGGAGAAGCCACAGTGAGACGGTAGGAGGGGCGCAATCACAATAAAATCAAATCCCATAACTGCTGGGTGGGTGACTCACAAACCGGAGAACACTTATACCACAGAAGTCCACCCACTGCAGTGAAGGTTCTGAGCCGCACGTGAGGCTTCCCAACCTGGGGGTCCAGCAACAGGAGGAGGAATTCCTAGAGAATCAGACTTTGAAGGCTAGTGGGATATGACAGCAGGACTTCGACAGTACTGGGGGAAACAGAGACTCCACTCTTGGAGGGAACACACATGGTAGTGTGAGCATCGGGACCCAGGGGAAGGAGCAGTGACCCCATAGGAGACTGCACTAGACCTACCTGCTAGTGTTGGAGAGTCTCCTGCAGAGGCGGGGGGTGGCTGTGGCTCACCATGGGGACAAGGACACTGGCAGCAGAAGTTCCGGGAAGTACTCCTTGGCATGAGCCCTCCCAGAGTCTGCCATTAGCCCCACCAAAGAGCCCAGGTAGGCTCCAGTGTTGGGTCGCCTCAGGCCAAACAACCAACAGGGAGGGAACCCAGCCCCACCCATCAGCAGTCAAGCAGATTAAAGTTTTACTGAGCTCTGCCCACCAGAGCAACATCCAGCTCTACCCACCACCAGTCCCTCCAATCAGGGAACCTGCACAAGCCTCTCAGATAGCCTCATCCACCAGAGGGCAGACAGCAGAAGCAAGAAGAACTACAATCCTGCAGCCTGTAGAACAAAAACCACATTCACAGAAAGACAGACAAGATGAAAAGGCAGAGGGCTATGTACCAGATGAAGGAACAAGAAGAAACCCCAGAAAAACAACTAAGTGAAGTGGAGATAGGCAACCTTCCAGAAAAGGAATTCAGAATCATGATAGTGAAGATGATCCAGGACCTCAGAAAAAGAATGGAGGCAAAGATCGAGAAGATGCAAGAAATGTTTAACAAAGACCAAGAATTAAAGAACAAACAAACAGAGATGAACATTACAATAACTGAAATGAAAACTACACTAGAAGGAATCAATAGCAGAATAACTGAGGCAGAAGAACGGATAAGTGACCTGGAAGACAGAATGGTGGAATTCACTGTTGTGGAACAGAATAAATAAAAAAGAATGAAAAGAAATGAAGACAGCCTAAGAGACCACTGGGACAACATTAAACGCAACAACATTCGAATTATAGGGGTCCCAGAAGGAGAAGAGAGAGAGAAAGGACCAGAGGAAATATTTGAAGAGATTAGAGTCGAAAACCTCCCTAACATGGGAAAGGAAATAGCCACCCAAGACCAGGAAGCACAGTGAGTCCCATATAGGATAAACCAAAGGAGAAACACGCCAAGACACAAAGCAATCAAATTGGCAAAAATTAAAGACAAAGAAAAATTATTGAAAGCAACAAGGGAAAAACAACAAATAACATACAAGGGAACTCGCATAACGTTAACAGCTGACTTAGCAGAAACTCTACAAGCCAGATGGGAGTGGCATGATATACTTAAAGTGATGAAAGGGAAGAACCTACAACCAAGATTACTCTACCCAGCAAGGATCTCATTCAGATTCAGCAGAGATATTAAAACCTTTACAGACAAGCAAAAGCTCAGAGAATTCAGAACCACCAAACCAGCTTTAAAACAAATGCTAAAGAACTTCTCTAGGCAGGAAACACAAGAGAAGAAAAAGGACCTACAAAAACAAACCCAAAACAATTAAGAAAATGGTCATAGGAACATACATATCGATAATTACCTTAAACATGAATGGATTGAATGCTCCAACCAAAAGACACAGGCTCCAACCAAAAGACACAGGTTGGATACAAAAATAAGACCCATATATATGCTGTCTACAAGAGACCCACTTCAGACCTAGGGACACACAGACTGAAAGTGAGGGGATGGAAAAAGATATTCCAGTGCTCGCTTCGGCAGCACATATACTAAAATTGGAACGATACAGAGAAGATTAGCATGGCCCCTGCGCAAGGATGACACGCAAATTCGTGAAGCGTTCCATATTTTTTCCTAAAAAAAAAAAAAAAAAAAAAAGATATTCCATGCAAATGGAAATCAAAAGAAAGCTGGAGTAGCAATACTCACACCACATAAAATAGATTTTAAAATAAAGAATGTTACTAGAAACAAGGAAGGACACTACATAATGATCAAGGGATCATTCCAAGAAGAAGATATAACAATTATAAATATACATGCACCCACCATAGGAGCATCTCAATACGTAAGGCAACTGCTAACAGCTATAAAAGAGGAAATCGACAGTAACACAATAATAGTGGGGGACTTTAACACCTCACTTACACCAATGGACAGATCATCCAGACAGAAAATTAATAAGGAAACACAAGCTTCAGATGACACAATAGACCAGAGAGATTTAATTGATATTTATAGGACATGCCTTCCCAAAACAGCAGATTACACTTTCTTCTCAAGTGCACACGGAACATTCTCCAGGATAGATCACATCTTGGGTCACAAATCAAGCCTCAGTAAATTTAAGAAAATTGAAATCATATCAAGCATCTTTTCAGACCACAAGGCTATGAGATTAGAAATCAATTACAGCGAAAAAAATGTAAAAATTACAAACACATGGAGGCTAAACAATACACTACTTAATAACCAAGAGATCACTGAAGAAATCAAAGAGGAAATCAAAAAATACCTAGAGACAAATGACAATGAAAACACGACAATCCAAAACCTATGGGATGCAGCAAAAGCAGTTCTAAGAGCAAAGTTTATAGCAATACAAGCCTACCTCCAGAAACAAGAAACATCTCAAATAAACAATCTAACCTTACACCTAAAGGAACTAGAGAAAGAAGAACAAACAAAACCCAAAGTTAGCAGAAGGAAAGAAATCATAAAGATCAGAGTAGAAATAAATGAAATAGAAACAAACACAACAGTGGCAAAGATCAATAAAACTAAAAGTTGGTTCTTTGAGAAGATAAACAAAATGGATAAACCATTAGCCAGACTCATCAAGAAAAAGAGGGAGAGGACTCATTAAAATTAGAAATGAAAAAGGAGAAGTTACAACAGACACTGCAGAAATACAAAGCATCCTAAGAGACCACTACAAGCAACTCTATGCCAATAAATGGACAACCTGGAAGAAATGGACAAATTCTTAGAAAGGTATAACCTTCCAAGACTGAACCAGGAAGAAATAGAAAATATGAACAGACCAATCACAAGTAATGAAATTGAAACTGTGATTAAAAATCTTCCAACAAACAAAAGTCCGGGACCAGATGGCTTCACAGGCAAATTCTATCAGACATTTAGAGAAGAGCTATCCCCCACCCTTCTCAAACTCTTCCAAAATATAGCAGAGGGAGGAACACTCCCAAACTCATAATTTGAGGCCACCATCACCCTGATACCAAAACCAGACAAAGATACTCCAAAAAAAGAAAATTACAGACCAATATCACTGATGAATATAGATGCAAAAATCCTCAACAAAATACTAGCAAACAGAATCCAACAACACATTAAAAGGATCATACACCATGATCAAGTGGGATTTACCCCAGGGATGCAAGGATTCTTCAATATACGCAAATCAATCCATGTGTTACACCATATTAACAAATTGAAGAAGAAAAACCATATGATCATCTCAATAGATGCAGAAAAAGCTTTTGAAAAAATTCAACACCCATTTATGATAAAAACTCTCCAGAAAGTGGGCATAGAGGGAACCTACCTCAACATAATAAAGGCCATATGTGACAAACCCACAGCAAACATCATTCTCAATGGTGAAAAACTGAAAGCATTTCCTCAGGAACAAGATCAGGAACAAGACAAGGATGTCCACTCTCACCACTATTATTCAACATAGTTTTGGAAGTCCTAGCCATGGCAATCAGACAAGAAAAAGAAATAAAAGGAATACAAATTGGAAAAGAAGAAGTAAAACTGTCACTGTTTGCAGATGACATGATACTATACATAGAGAATCGTAAATATGCCACCAGAAAACTACTAGAGCTAATCAATGAATTTGGTAAAGTTGCAGGATACAAAATTAATGCACAGAAATGTCTTCCATTCCTATACACTAATGATGAAAAATCTGAAAGAGAAATTAAGGAAACACTCCCATTTACCACTGCAACAAAATGGATAAAATACCTAGGAATAAACCTACCTAGGGAGGCAAAAGACCTGTATGCAGAAAACTATAAGACACTGATGAAAGAAATTAAAGATGATACCAACAGATGGAGAGATATACCATGTTCTGGGATTGGAAGAATCAATATTGTGAAAATGACTGTACTACCCAAAGCAATCTACAGATTCAATGCAATCCCTATCAAATTACCAATGGTATTTTTTACAAAACTAGAACAAAAAATCTTAAAATTTGTATGGAGACACAAAAGACCCCAAATAGCCAAAGTGTTGAGGGGAAAAAATGGAGCTGGAGGAATCAGACTCCCTGACTTCAGACTATACTATAAAGCTACAGTAATCAAGACAATATGGTACTGGCACAAAAACAGAAACATAGAACAAGATAGAAAGCCCAGAGATAAACCCACGCACCTATGGTCAACTAATCTATGACAAAGGAGGCAAGGATATACAATGGAGAAAAGACAGTCTCTTCAATAAGTGGTGCTGGGAAAACTGGACAGCTACATGTAAAAGAATGAAATTAGAACACTCCCTAACACCATACACAAAAATAAACTCAAAATGGATTAGAGACCTAAATGCAAGACCAGACACTGTAAAACTCCTGGAGGAAAACATAGGAAGAACACTCTTTGACATAAATCACAGCAAGATCTTTTTTGAGCCACCTCCTAGAGTCATGGAAATAAAAACAAAAATAAACAAATGGGACCTAATGAAACTTCAAAGCTTTTGCACAGCAAAGGAAACCATAAACAAGACGAAAAGACAACCCTCAGAATGGGAGAAAATATCTGCAAACGAATCAACGAACAATGGATTAATCTCTAAAATATATAAACAGCTCATGCAGCTCAATATTAAAAAAACAAACAACCCAATTCAAAAATGGGGAGTAGACCTAAATAGACATTTCTCCAAAGAAGACATACAGATGGCCAAGAAGCACATGAAAAGTTGCTCAACATCACTAATTATTAGAGAAATGCAACTGAAAACTACCATGAGATATCACCTCACACCAGTTAGAATGGGCATCATCAGAAAATCCACAAACAACAAATGCTGGAGAGGGTGTGAAGAAAAGGGAACCCTCTTGCATTGTTGGTGGGAATGTAAATTGATACAGCCACTATGGAGAACAGTATGGAGGTTCCTTAAACAACTAAAAATAGAATTACCATATGACCCAGCAATCCCACTACTGGGCATATACCCTGAGAAAACCATAATTCAAAGAGACACATGTACCCCAATGTTTACTGCAGCACTATTTACAATAGCCAGGTCATGGAAGCAACCTAAATGCCCATCGACAGATGAATGGATAGAGAAGATGTGGTACATATATACAATGGAATATTACTCAGCCATAAAAAGGAACGAAATTGGGTCATTTGTTGAGACGTGGATGGATCTAGAGACTGTCAGTCAGAAAGAGAAAAACAAATACCGTACGTTAACGCATGTATGTGGAACCTAGAAAAGTGGTACAGATTAACTGGTTTGCAGGGCAGAAGTTGAGACACAGATGTAGAGGACAAACGTACAGACACCAGGGGGGAAAGCCACGGGGGGGGTGGTGGGGGTGGTGGTGTGATGAATTGGGTGATTGGGATTGACATGTATACACTGATGTGCATAAAACTGATGACTAATAAGAACCTGCTGTATAAAAACATAAATAAAATTCATTGAGGACTAATAACCTGCTGTATAAAAAAATAAATTAAATATTTTAAAAAATAAATAAAATAAAATTCAAAAATTTCAATAAATAAATAACAAAAGACGAAATTTCCTTTTTCAAATTGTTCCGTAGGGCCAGAACGGTCATTATTTTCAAGTCCTCAGCCTTGCCACAGTAAAAGAAAATTGTTTGACTAGTTCTTAACTCTTTACTCACTTTCTTCTTTCTTCCCTCCATCTTGCAATCTCCTCTGGAGTGTCTAACTTGATTTTCTTCATACCAGGAGCATGCGTCTAAGGGGAAAATGTCTGCTGAATATCAAGAAGTGTATTGTATGCTTTTGACTAAATCTCAAATGTTATGGGGGATAATGGAGACTGTGTGTCCAAAAGTAAATTTACTAGCAGAGACAATTTTAAAACTAAGTAAGCAAACTTTATCTATCCTTATTATGACTTTTCCTTTAAAGGAAAAAGAATTTTTCTCTTGTCTTTAGATTAGTACTACTGATAGGAAAAAAGTCATAATATCATTTTGGTTACAAAGTAAATGTCACCAAATACTTGATTGATATTAAATACCCAAATGAATTACCTACCAACCAAAGTTAAGAAAGTTAGCTAGAGAAATAATGAATATACAAAACAATTTGAAACAGCATGGTATAGTAAAACAGAATTTGCCATCATGAAATTCAAGTGCAGGGGTCAGCTCTGAGACCCTGGGCAAATCATTTTACCAATCTGTTAAATAGGGCCAAGATTTATTTACTTTACACAGTGGCTTACAAGGATAAAATTGAAGAGTAGATGTAAAAATGCCTTACAAAGTACACTGTTCTGTGAATGTTACTCGTTAGTAGGCTATGTAAATAGAGAGCTATGAAGATAATAAATCAATGAAATAAAAAGAGCATGTAACAAGCAAACAAAAAAAGAACTTACATTTCTCCAATGGAATTGGACAATCTTCTCATGTGCACTAAAAGAGCAATCTACCTCAGGGCACTGTAAGAATTTTTAAGAAAGGCTACTCAATGTTTTCCATAAAAAATTTACCTTACTACTATATATACAGACATATTCTGGTCATATTACATAGCATCCCATCTATGTGGTGTTATCACCGAATACCTAAAACAAAAATCACTCCAAACAGAGTTGCACTCTCTAAGTATATAGTACAGTAATGCGTATCATTTACTTCTCCACTTGAGTGAATGCACGACATCAGCAATGTTGTAAGATGTTCTTAATTCCTAAAGTTAAGGGGCACGCCTACAAACTGAAAGAGAACCTTTCCAAACTAAGAACTTTCTTTTTAACTTTTTTACTTCTCAAATATCCTGGTTAAAAGTACCTAATACGGTGTAAACCATCCGTAGACGGTGCTGGGCCAAGGCAAATTACACTGTGTGGTTAGTCAAGGGCAGCCTTAAAGGAGAAAGAACTCACAAAGGCGCACGGAGCAACCGGAGGAGAGGCCCAGCCTCTCACAGAGCAGACGAGGCGCATACATACAAACAGCTGCCAGACCTCCCTTCTCTTTTACTGTCATCTCACACTTCCTGAAGCAGTGGGCTTCCCACCCTCAAACTGCAAATCCCAGAGTTACTGTCCCAATTTGGCAAGTCATCTAACAACATTTCTATGAAAACTATAAACTTTTAAGGGAAGGAAGCTCAGAATTTCTACCAAATACCCCCATTTTGCTAAATAAATATCAGGACAACTAAGAAAACCTACTTTCATATGTTCGGACATGTGTTTATCATACTTCTCTTGATTTTTAAAACCACGATCACAGGTATCACAAAAATAGTGAAAAACTGGTTCCTTTCTTTTCTGCAAACAAAAATGAAGAGGCATTAGGCTTTTGGTGAGAACTCTAATCATCAGTAAAAATACAGTACATATTTTGATTCTTCACACAACCCTTACAGGTGGCAAACACTTCTGAATACATTTTTAATGAAGGGATGATTCTGTTTTTATTTTTAACAAATACATTAGGAAAAGCCAGGCTTGTTAAAAAATTTTAAATCTGAGTAAAGCTAATATAAATTGTGAGTAGATTTAAAATTGGTAATCTAATTAAAACTTAATAGACCATATGTCAAAATGACCTAAAAATAAATATTCAGGGTAAAAACAGTATTTCTTCTTTTAGGAAAAACAAGTGCGTGCGTGCGTGTGTGTATATTTTAACTACAGAATGAGAAAAAAAGAACTATTTAGGTAAATATTAGTTTTTTTTAATTCCCAATTTACTACTTTTATGTTTAAACATAAAACAAAAATGATTATTACAATGATAGGCTATATAGGGCCCCAATTGTTCAATGTTGAGATTATGTTAATAAACATACTTTCACAATATTTTGTTAATATTAGTTACATAGTTTTGATGCCGAAATGAAGGGTACTAATCTCATGCTGTAGATTTACTCAATTTATTCTAAACTAATAAAATTATTTACACATCTTAAAAGTTGAAAGACCAGATTATAAGCTACATCAGAATAAAAGAAGCCTATTTTAAGACTCAGTTTCTGAACATAATGAAGGGTTGTTCCTCATTAAAAAAAACAAAAACTTTTAATTTCATCCTTCTCCTCCCAATATGCTAGTAAAATAAATAAATTAAATATATAATATATATTATGTATAATATACATATTACACTTTTGTTTACTTCATTGAAGTTTAATAACATTTACATTTATCTGTAATCATAATTCCCCATTATATTTACTCCTGATACTATACTGAAATGGATTAAATGTTTTCTTTTTCTACAATTTCTCCATTTATTTCTCAAAAAGATTTTGCTTGAAGTTTTTACTTACAGCCAAGACCCTTAAAGATCCTTTTATGCAAGGCTCTGCTGTGTCAATAATGAATGCAAAACACTGAGACAGTTATGATTGAAACACAAGATATGAAACAGTGACATAGGGACCAAAGTGTCACATTCAAGAACATCTTAAAAAATACCCTTTTTTTCTGTTTTCTCCTGGGAGACATGTTGAAGTCATTGACCTTTGCATCATGTTTTCGTGGAAGATAAGAATGTTTAACTGAAAAACAAAATGAGACCCAGAAATGTTTGCAACTATACAATTATTTAAAATTTTGCTACAGAATGTCATAAATACTTGAGAAAAACAGTGGTAAACTACTTCTAGGCAGAATAGTAATTCAAACAAATTAACAAAGATTAAGACTAGTTTACCAAATAAACATTTTTCAAATTAATACATATTGGTAAGATTACATGTCCATAGATGCTTTGGATGTCTAAGTAAAGGAATGGACAAGCTAACCTGGTAAAATTCCTTGTAGTTATTTCAAACATTAGAAACATAAACTGGGGACTTCCCTGGTGGTCTAGTAGTTGACTCTGTGCTCCCAATGCAGGGGGCCTGGGTTCAATCCCTGGTCAGGGAACTAGATCCCACGTGCCGCAACTAAGAGCCCACATGCTGCAACTAAAGATCCCACACGCCGCAATGAAGATCCCATGTGCCGCAACTAAGGCCCAGCGCAGCCAAACAAATAAATAAATATATATGTTTTTAAACAGAAAAAAGAAATGTAAATGGTGCTGGAGCCGAATGGACCT
The DNA here is from genome assembly GCF_951394435.1 of Stenella coeruleoalba. Lineage (NCBI taxonomy): Eukaryota > Metazoa > Chordata > Mammalia > Artiodactyla > Delphinidae > Stenella > Stenella coeruleoalba. The sequence goes on along the minus strand of NC_137164.1, from coordinate 21,516,757 downwards.
CTTTCAGCATCAATTTTACATCAGGAAAACAGACCCTTGTGAAATACATTTCTTCTCAAATATTTTTCCTTTCTTATTGCCATGACCCAACTCTGAAACCTTGATCTTTCACCCAGATCACTGTGACAGCCTTCCAGACTGGCTTCCAGTTCCTAAGTCCTCTCTTCCAACAGACCCTGCACACTGACACCACAAAAATAATCCTCCAGTCATCACAACCCTGCTCAAGACCCTGGAAGCAAGTAGCTTCCTTGAGTCCTTCGATGAGATCCCACTTTGTTTTTTCACCCTGCTCTTCCCTGTACCTTCCACATACTATGCTTCAGTCACACCAGAACACTGCAACCTTCAGAACTCACCTTGCACTGACACCTCTTTGCTTCCACCTAAAAAGTATCTCTTCCAGAATATTAAACATCTCCCAATACACTTCTTCCAAAAGTTTTCCCCAACTTTCTCCATACTCTGAAATCTCCTTTATATGCCTCTATCACCAGTCACACTGCACTGTGATTTATATTTATGAACCCATCTCACCTCGCTTGGGACTGTCTTAGGCACATTCATATCCCCAGCATTAGGCATACAGTAAACACTGATTTGGATTCAACTTAATGTAAATTGAATTGTTCTAAGCGAACAATTGCATGGCTTTAAATATGATCTCTATGCTAATGACACCCCGATTTACAGCTCTAGCCACAAACCTCCCCTGAAAGTACAAACTAATAGCTAACAGCCAGTTCAGTATCTCTACTTGACACAAATCATATTCCAAACTCAACTCCTGGTCTCCTTTCCAAATCTACTCCCTCATCCTTCCACTTGCTTGGCAAAAAACTTTAAGTTATTCTCGTCTCCTCTTTACATCCCATCCCACATCCAATTCCTCAACAAATTTTGCTGACCCTACCCTACTTTCAAGATATATCTAGAATCCAACTACTTCTCATCACCTCCTGAGCTCCACCTTGGTCCAAGTCCCCAGTATCTCTCACCAGGTTAACTGCAATACCTTCTTAACTCATCTCCCTTTCCGTCATTTCCAATCAGTAGCCATATTAACCCTTTGAAAACATAAATCAAAGCATGCCACTCCCCTGAACTAAACATATCATAACAGTAGAAGTCCCACGATCTACAAGGCCCTCTTCCTCTATTGCCTACGGCTCCACCCCAGGCTCAGTCCTTTCTTGCCTCACTGGGTTCCATTCTGATCTACAGCTTCTGCCTTTGCACTTGCAGGTCCCTCTGCCTGTACCGCTATCCCCCAGATACATGCTCTGCTCTGATCCCTCACCTCCCTGAAGTCTTTGCTCCAATGTCACCTTACGTACGACTGACACTGACATTTAAAACTGCACTGCCTGTCACTCTGCTCTCTCTCATAGCACTCACTGCCTTCTAATACACACTGCTTTCTTTTGTTTATTGTCTGTCTTCCTACACCAGGAGATTTAAGCTCAAAATAAGGATATTTGTACGTTTTGTTCACTGCTATATCTCCCCTGCCTGGTTCATAGTTGGAATTCAATAAATAATTGTTAAACTGAATGAACAGGCAGGAAAAACATAACTGGAACGAACTGTGAGACATTAATGACCAGACTCCAAGAGTGCAAAGGCAGTATCAGAAGGGGAGAGAGCAACAAGGGTGGAAAAGGAGTGGGAAGAAGGGAAAAGGAAAGGTAAGGGGTGGTACAGAGAGGAGTAACAACCTACCCGGAGTGTTGTGGGGCTGCCGATGCCAAGGAAGAACACCAGGAGACTGTGTCCAGTACCATGATGTTGAAGCCTGGAAATTCCAGGAAGGCTGGCCATTGAGTTGACGCTGAGAATCAAGGGGGGACTGGGCGTCGAAAGGGGGCTGTGCCCCGGGAAGAATCTGGGCGTCAAAGGGGGGAGGCGCCTCGGGGAGGCTCTGGGCCTCCGCGGGGGGCTGCGCCTTTGAGGAAAGCTCGGACCCTCCTGCGGGAAGCGACGAAGGCGGTGGTGGCGGCGCCGGCAGCATCGCCCAGAACATCCAGTTGTCCGGCAGCGAGGCACCGTCGCTCAGAGGCTCCAAAGTGGGGGTCACCTCGGGAGCTGAAACCCACCCCGTGCGAGTCACGCAACCACTTGCCGGCTCACCCATGCCACCCACCTAGTAGGGAAGCCAGCGTGCGAAGTGTGGAGCAAGCCTTAGGCGTCACTTCCGTTACCGCTAATGAGACAGGCCAGCCAATCACAGACTGCCACGTCATTGGTCGGGGCCGGAAAAGCTTCCCTCATTTTCCGCGTATGGCGGGCTACCTCGGGGGGGGGTTTGACTCGGCGTGGATACACCTGTGTGCGAGACCAGTGTCTGCCACCGCGGATGGCGAGGGATCTTATCGGGCCGGCACTGCCGCCCGGCTTCAAGGCCAGCGGGTCAGCGGAGGACGAGGAGCGGGACCCCAGCCCCGGTAAGCGGCGGCATGTCCCCTGCCCGCCAGGCCCTCCCACCCCGTCTCTGGCCAGGCCCAGTTCTCAGAGTACTGGTCCCGAGGCCCGGGAGGGCGGAGGAGTGGCGAGTGGGCGCGGCCCCACCCGAGCTAACGTTCCTTCCCAAGCGTGGCCGTGGGGCCTGTAGAAACGAGCTTTGGCCTGGTAATCATTATCACCAAGAAGTATTCGCATTTAGTTCTCGATGGGCTGGACGCTGTGCTAAACGATCGATGCACATTCAATGATTTAATACTCTTGGCCGCTGTATAAGGTAAAGATTATTATTTCGTGTTGCAAATGGGGACACTGAGGCCCAGGCTGTTGCGCATACCACACAGTTAGTTAAGTGGTGGAGCCCGACTTAGAGCGAAGCCCGTACTCCGAACCTCTGCGCCCTAGCCCCCGACCTGCCTTCCTAGCCTCTCGTCCTGTCCTGACACACACGGCTCAGAGCTCAAACCAATCCGAGTTTCTGCGCAGTTCTTCAATTCTCTAGGCTCCTTCGGCCCTCGCCCTACTCTTCTTGACGTACCTGACAAACTCCCACCTCATCCTTCAAGCCCTAACTTCAGCGAAGGCTTTCCACACTCTCCCAAGCATTGTCACGCCCTCCTCTTTACCCACGGGTTTTTTGCCTACTTACTTACGTCACATATTTAATACACTGTTTTCGAATAACTCGCTGACATATCTGTCTCCGCCATTGCACTATAGTCTTCTAGCCTTAACACATAGCAGGCACCTCGTATTTGCCAAATAAATGCTTCTCAGACTCCTCCGTGATGAGTATCCATCTCCTTTCATGTTTGTACTAATTTGTAGCCTGGGACTGACTGAAGTTGGCAAAGAGCAAAGCTGGAAGAATAACTCTTCCGTTTCTGAATCTAATTTGCATTCTTCGACTACCCAGAGGCCGTGTTTCCACCTAGAGATTTCTTTCCAAGTCTTGTTTCTGCTATAGCTGTTAAAAAGTTAGGCTTTTATTTTAGCAAGGAAGGTTCCATTCAACTAAGGTTGAAGAAAAGTGGGGTTAACCAAACTTTTTATGTAGCACACAGGTCTGAGATGGACCAATTTAATTTTATTTGAATACTCTGGAAAATTGAGTGCTGGGAAATGTCCTCTGAGATCATGTTAAAAACACGGGGGTGCAGATGTTTTCTCAAGACCAGTCTGCATACTCCAGACACTGCTTTGTGTAAGCTGAGTGGAGCCTGGGCTCTTTTGACTCTGACTTTATTCTCCTCATCTGCGGCAACCTTCACGCCACTCATCCCAGCCACATTTGCAGTCACACACTGGATCCTATTCCACCTCTGAAAACTTTTTTTTTTTTTTTTTTTTGGGGCCGTACTGTGCAGCTTATAGGATCTTAGTCCCCTGAGCAGGGATTGAACCCGGGCCCTTGGCAGTGAGATCATGGAGTTCTAACCACTGGACCACCAGAGAATTTCCCCATCTCAGAAAATTTAAATTCAGATCTTATTCTCAGCCAGAACCCCTTATTCATCCATCATTCTTACTCAGTTACTCTCATTACAATTTTTTTATTTTATTTTTTTGTTTTTAGTCTCATTGAGCCATGTGATCTCTGCCTCAGTCTGTTTTGGCCTTAAATTTCCTTTAATTACTTCTGTCCCCGCTCAACTTAGCCTCCATGGTCCGTCCATTCATGCCGTCTCTTGCCAGTGTTTTCAGCTGCCTTATCCCATTTAGTATTCTGTTAAACCCATCTAGCAAAAACTCAGCCCTGGATCAGTCCAGTCGTTCACCCCTGATGAGCCCACACCCAGGCTTCCAAGTGCTGCTAGAAGAAACCTCACCCCTCCACAGGCTAATGCTGCTAAAAACTATAGTCTTCTCCCTGGCTGGGTCCACAGTTCTGCCCAGCCATCCTCAGACGTTTCCCCACGCAGGTCTCCTCCCCTATGATCAACCATGGCTTTTTAAAACCTTCTCTTTCTTCTTTACACTCTCTCTCCATCTACTTCACAGAAAAAGTAGATGCCATCTTAAGAGAACTTGCTCACTTTTCTTGGCACAGTACCTAAAAACTTTCCCAAACCTCTGCCCAACTCTTTCGTCTTCCCTTTGATTATAATGCAAGAGGGGAACTACCTCCTTCCAAGGCTAATCCTTCCATTTTTACTCGGAACCCCTTCCCTCACTAGTCCTGGGCACTCCTTGCCCTTAGCATTTAACCAGAACATTCAAATTGTTCCCATCTTCATGAAGACTACTCCACATCCCCCAGTAGCTACTCCTCTTTCTCTCTGACCAACTGTGGATCCTCCCCATTTTCTCCTTAACCCACTGCATTCTGGCTTCTGTTCTTGCCAATCCACGGAGACCACTCTCACCAATTTCACTGTGGAAGTAAATGAAGACCACCCACCAATCGTCTCAGCACCCTTTTGCTAAATTCAAGGCACCCTTTTCAGTCCTGACCTCGTTTGACCTCACAGCCACATTTCCTCCTGGTGATCCCTCCTCTCTTCTCTTGGTTCCAGCCACTCTGAACACATTTCTAGATGTGCCAGGCCCTTAGACTTTAATTCTTTGCAGATGCTTTTCCCTCTGCCTGGGCCACTCTTCCTCCAATCCACACTCCCTTTGCCCTGCTAACTCAATCTCATCTTTTAGCCTCAGCCCAACCATCACGTTTGTTTGGGGTTTTTTTAAATTAATTTATTTATTTATTTTTGGCTGTGTTGGGTCCTCATTGCTGAGCCGGGGGGGCTACTCTTCATTGCGGTGCGCGGGCTTCTCATTGCAGTGGCTTCTCTTGTTGCGGAGCATGGTCTCTAGGCGCACGGGTTTCAGTAGTTGTGGCACGTGGGTTTAGTATTTGCGGCACACGGGCTCTAGAGCACAGGCTCAGTAGTTGTGGCGCACAGGCTCTAGAGCGCAGGCTCAGTAGTTGTGGCGCACGGGCTTAGTTGCTCCACGGCATGTGGGATCTTACCGGACCAGGGCTTGAACCCTTGTCCCCTGCATTGGCAGGCAGATTCTTAACCACTGCACCACTGACGTCACTACCTACTCCCATCAAAAGACAGTTGGGGCTTCCCTGGTGGCGCAGTGGTTGAGAGTCCGCCTGCCGATGCAGGGAACACGGGTTTGTGCCCCGGTCCGGGAAGATCCCACATGCCACGGAGTAGCTGGGCCCGTGAGCCATGGCCGCTGAGCCTGCGCGGCTGGGGCCTGTGCTCCGCAACGGGAGAGGCCACAACAGTGAGAGGCCCACGTACCGCAAAAAAAAAAAAAAAAAAAAAGACAGTTGGATGCTCCTTATTGACATTTCCATGACTTAATCCTGTCACGGGATCAGCAAGCTTTTCCTGAACCAGATAGTAAATATTTTAGACTTTGCCAGTCAACAGGCAAAATCAAGATTATTTTAAAAATATGTATATAACAAGAGAGCAAAACAAATTTCCACAAATCTTTATTGTTGAAATTCAAAGTATAACAGCATAATTTTTTTGCAGTTTAAGTCTGCTAATGAGAAGAATGGAACTGCTTTGGAGGGAATAACGTTTTGTTTAATTGGGGTTCAGAGTCAGTGTTTCCTATTATAATCGATTGCTGATCTATAATGAGATTTAATGTGCTTTATACTTAGTACTTCTTTTTGTATGCATAATTCTGTGTGATAGATATTACAAGGGAAACATATGGAATATATGACATAATCTATTTTCATGGAAGTTGTAATCTACTTGTAAAATTACCATTGCAGTAGAAGAGCTACCTTAATGACGCGCATCACTGCTTTAGAAAAGAAATGGAATAGTTCATTACAAATGCCTAAAACAATTTTTTGAGACATTTTATATAGTTTCGAAGTGATACCTATTAAAAAAAAAGTGAAGCTAGGGGGCTTCCCTGTTGGTGCAGTGGTTGAGGGTCCACCTGCCAATGCAGGGGACACGGGTTCAAGCCCTGGTCCGGGAAGATCCCACGTGCCGCAGAGCAACTAAGCCTGTGTGCCACAACGACTGAGCCTGCGCTCTAGGGCCCGTGAGCCACAGCTACTGAGCCCACGTGCCACAACTGCTTAAGCCCACACGCCTAGAGCCCATACTCTGCAACAAGAGAAGCCACCGCAACGAGGAGTAGCCCCCGCTCGCCACAACTAGAGAAAAGCCCGCGCGCAGCAACAAAGACCCAGCGCAGCAAAAAAAAAAAGAAAGAAAAAAAAGGAGCTAAAAAGGAAAAAAAACTTCTCTCTTTAATATTTAGGAGCAAGAGGAAGATGGAGAGAGCCAAGAGTGAAATGTAATCCCCTAGGCTCTTTCATGTTAAACTATAACCACCTAGAATTTTGAAGAAAGGGATATTTATGGAAGGTTGTATGCTCCCTTGCTATATTCTAAAAGGTGCTTTCTCTAGGAATTAGTAGTACATACAAAGATAAACCAGAAATCAGTAAAGGCGTTATTCATTACGGTCAGAAGTCAGGTATAATCTCCACTTATAGTTGGGGAACATTTACAAACGAAGACATAACTGTTCTTCAGTCTTAAACAGCAGTTGGAGATATGAATTTTATCTTTTAATTCTTATTGTTTTCCTCTTTTTGCTCACTGATTGTTCTTTTCTAGGCATGCCGTATTACCAGTTTAGCTATTTTTAAAATATATAAATTTATTTATTTTTGTCTGCTTCGGGTCTTCGTCGCTGGGTGTGGGCTTTCTCTAGTGCAGCGAGTGGGGGCTGCTCTTCATTGTGGTGCGCAGGCCTCTCATTGCTGTGGCCTCTCTTGTTGAGGAGCACGGGCTCTAGGCATGTGGGCTCCAGAGCACAGGCTCAGCAGTTGTGATGCACGGGATCTAGAGCGCAGGTTCAGTAGTTGTGGCACACGGGCTTAGTTGCTTCGCGGCATGTGGGATCTTCCCGGACGAGGACTCGAACCCGTGTCCCCTGCATTGGCAGGCAGATTCTTAACCACTGCGCCACCAGGGAAGCCCCAGTTTAGCATTTATTTTCTATAATTCCTTCCTTTATTTAATGATACATGGGAGAATGTAGAAAAAATGCATCCAGTTTTTTAAGTTTGGATTTTTGAAGTCAGTTTGTTGTGTATTGAGCACTTGTTCTATGGTAATGCAAGGAGCAATAGGAAAAAAATTTCAGAAATAGACCAGTGGTTCCAACACTGAGCCTGCTTTCTCCCCTGAGTTTTATATTAATATACTCAAGTACCACTGATCATACCACTGAAATTTCTAATGGGCATGTTAAACTGAAGGTGTGAAAAACAAGCTCTTAGCTCTTCCCCCAAACATGCTTCCCTCCTAGTCTTCTCCATATTAGAGAATAGCATTACCATCCTCCTGGCTAGCTTATCAGGCCAGAAACCTACGACATCCTCAGTTCCTTTTTGGCTCTCACTTCTCACATCCAAACCATTAGCAAATCCTGCTTCTTCAAAGCAGGTGCAAATCAAACCATTTCATATCAGCTTTCTAACTCATCTCCCCTACTCCTGATTCCCTGTTGACCACAAGCTGAGTTTTTTGTTTTCGTTTTTGTTTTAATAAAAAAGCTAATTCAGATTATATCTCTCCAGACTCAAAACCTTGCAGGGACTGCGTGTTATAACTAAAATCCAAACTCAATTACCACAGCCTATGCTGTGGAGTGCCTGCTGTATGCCAGATATAGTGTTATATGCTTTTCAGGTATAATATGTATTCTTCACAGCAGCCCTATGAGATTGGATCTACTGTTAACCTCACTTTACAGATTAAGAGAGTAACACAGGAAGGTTAAATGATATCCAGATCACACAGCTAGGAAGTGGCTGAGCTGGAATTCACAGCTGGAGTCTGGCCCCAAAGCATAGAGTGTGGCCCCTTTGAACCATCCAATTTTGTCTTGTCACTTTGCTTACTTTGCTCTAGCCACACAGGCCTTTTTGTCCCTCAAGCACATCAAGCTTGTTCTCTCCATAGGACTTTCACATTAGTGATTCCTCTATCTAGAATGTTCTTCCCTTAGATTGTTGCATGACCACTGTCATCATTTAAGTCTCCCTACAAATGTCTTCTCAGGGGAACCTTCCCTGACCTCTGTCTTTAAAATTACCCTCCCACGTATTCACAGTCACCTTTTTTTATTTGTTTCTTTTTTAAGTTGTTTCTCTAGAAGTACTTACTCAATAAATATTTGTTGAATGGATGGATGTTGACTTTGTTGAATGTTGTTTAATATAACGGTTAAGAGGTTCATATCCTAGCTCCACTATTTAGTTGTGTAAAATTGGGCAAGTTACTGTCTCTCTGCCTCAGTTTCCTCATCTGTAAGCTAGAAGTAATACTGCTTTCCTAATAAGGTTGTTGTCAGAATTAAATAGGGAAATGCATGTAAATCTCTTTTACGTTTTTGTTGTTATTAATACTGAAGGAATAGCATACCTGGGAAGCTCTTTGGAAAATCATATTTCCAGGCCCTACTCCAGGCCAACTAAGTCAGAATCTCTGGGGCAAGGGCCCAGGAATCTCTTTTTTAAAAATATTTTGGCAAGTCTGATAAACACCCAGGCTTGAGAACTATGTCAGTAGAGTTTTAGCATCACTGCTGAGGATCGCCATAGACAGTTGGGTCTGTGTGACATCATACAATGACATCATGCAATAATTTATAATTTTGCTAAGTCATGAAGTGAAAGCAGTTCACTATGGTGAGTGGGCACAGAACACCCTTACCTCTTCCTTGGCATCTGCATCCCAATGTGACCTCATTCTCCTCTGAATCTCCACTAGTAAGCAGGAGAATTTAGAGTGCCTCTACTTTTGTTTCTGCTTGGAAAATCATCTCAAACAGAAAGCTAACTGAGAAGTATGGTAATACCAATAAAGGTATTTTTAAGTGGTGATTCTTAGTCAGAAACCAGAATGGATAATTTTGATTTTTACCATGTTAGACTGTGGAATGGCAAATTTGTTGTTTGGTTAGCTCCGTGATAGAAATATTGTCTACCATACGCTGTCCATAAGGAAAAAACAAAATCATGAAACCATTTTGGCAGTTGCACCAAGCAAAATTGCAACCAATGCAAAAATTGCAAGATGACAGGCAAATTATGTGCTATTGCTATATTTATAAGTTTGGGTGTTAAAGCTTTTGTGGATCTCGTAGTTAACACTGTGTAAGACATGATTTCTGCCTTCCTGGAGTTGGAAAGACAAGCCCACTGTACACAACAGGAACAAATGAGATTAAAGTCCCTAATAAATGATAGCCAGCCAGTGCTGAGGATTTCAGAAAAGAAGGTGTGAAATGTCAGCTAGGGAGTTCATTGAAACAGTTGTGGCTACTTATGACATACACAAGACATCTTCTTTAGTTGCAGGACCAGCTCTGCCCCCTAATTATAAAAGCAGTAGTTCAAAGTCATCAGACAGCGACGAGGACAGTAGTTCTTTGTCTGAAGAAGGAAATCAGGAATCTGAAGAAGATGACACTGGTCCAACTGCAAGGTGAGTCACTTATTACATTAAATGGTAACCCAATCTTCCAATCTGGTGTACGCTGGCTAGAACAGAGAGCTAGTAAGGGGATATCATAACCTGCATTTATATAGCACAGGAAGAAATTACTTCATATGGCATTTCCTCATGAACTACCTTTCAGAAAGAAATTTATTGTAGTAGTATATAGCTCTGGAGATATCTAGAATTTCAATAAAAGTCTTATATAAAGGAATTTTCCTTAAGGTATTATTGAAGTGATTAAATATTCTAAATAAACCATACATCTTCTTTTTAAAATTATGTATGCAGGGAACTCCCTGGTGGTCCAGTACTTAGGACTCCATGCTTCCAATGCAGGGGGCACAGGTTCGATCCTGGTTGGGCAACTAAGATCCCACAAGCCACACAACCAAAAAAAAAGAATATGCTTTAAAAAAAAATTATGTATGCAGTATGTGCTTTTTGTTTAAGTAAATGAATGATTCCCTCTGACCTAGCCTTACTCACCACAGGTCGATGTAAATAAGTCAAATCTTTGTTTATTATTGGATAGCAAGGTCTTTTTTAAAGCATTTTAATGAGTAAGAGACAGAAGTAGCAACTTAAAGCCTTTACTTAAGTGAATTTAAAAACCAGTGCCATAAACTTTTTGCTCAAAAATATCTAGCAAGTAGAGTATTTGAAACTTCATTGAATGGACTCCTAAACAACACAGAAAATATAGAAAATTGATATTATTACTGCTGTAAAGAAGTAACCAATCTCTATTTTTAGACCATAAGTGAATTTCAAGAAAAGATTAGTATAAGATCTGTGGTAGATTTTTTTTCTTATTTGACAAGATTATTTTATTGTTTCAGTGTTTGTACAACTAGTTGAAGTTAATGTTCTTTTAAAAATGGAAATTTCTCTATGAAGAAAATTTTGACATACATGCATAAAATTACACTACTGTGTTTTCAGAAAACAGAGGAGAAATCAGGATGACGATGATGATGATGATGAAGGGTTTTTTGGACCAGCCCTTCCTCCTGGATTTAAAAAGCAGGATGATTCTCCTCCAAGGTGGTAATGTGTACTACTTCCTGCCAGTCTTTTCAAGTGTCCATTAATTCATTAAAGAGTTGTCTGAAATTGTTTTTTAACTTATGTGTTTATATAACATTTGAAATAAATTTGAAGTAAAAATAACTAATTTTAAAATTCATATAAGGAAAATAATTATTTACACGTTTATGACACTTTTATAATTCATAAAAAACTTCCACATCTCTTATTTGATACTCGCAAGAGCGTTCTGTGGCAGGCTGGGTGAAACATGACCCTTCTTCCCCATTTTTTTTTTAAACAAGTAAGGTTGCACACATAGTTAGTGGTACACCTGGGGCTGGAATCCTGGTGTTTGACTTCTGATTCAGACATCTTCTTAATTATTTATTGAAAGAATAGACAAATCCCTATGTACCAAGTTACACAGTTAACTTCACCGAACCTCAAATTTGTCATCTGTGGAATAAGATAGCAACACGTACCTTACAGAATTGTCGTGGTGATTGAGATTTCATATTTATATGCATATATATACATGTGTGATTCTTATATAGTGCCTGGCACAGAATAAACATATAGTAAATACTGATTCCTATCTTCTCGGAATTATAAAATATTTAACTGCTGAATATGAAATTGCACACCATATTGTTTATGATTCATAACATTGTATCCCAGTATGCAAGAACAAGTAGAAAAGGCTGTTGTACATTTTATATTCAGAATTATAATCATACTTGTCAGCTTCTAATTTTCATATAACTTTTGGGGAGTAACTGCCTCTGACTTCAACTCAAAAAACACTTTTTGTTGCGAATGTAGTCAGTTTCTGTAATGGCGTCAGCAAGTAAAGGGATGCTTATTGAAGAAAAGAAAGGAGAAATAAGAGGAATAGGCAGTCCACTGCTTGTTTTTGTATGGCCCCGAGCTAAGAATGATCTTTAGGGGGTCATTAAACTATAAAGATGAATATGCAACAAAGACCAAATGTGGCCCTCAGAGCCTAAAATTTCCTGTCTGGGTTTTTATGGGAAATTTGCTGACTGCTGGGAAATAACATTCCTTTCAAGAAAATAGATTATTAGATACATAGCGATTTCTTTCTATTTTGACAATAGTAAAATGTATGTTTGAAATAAACAGGTGGAAGCATATATTGGAGGCAAAACCTCATACACGTCCACAGCATGTGCTGTGGTTATGTTCCTTTACTATATTTTAAGATTTTATGTGTTAATGGTTTTATCCTTACAAATTCCCTGAGGCCAGAGAATTGAGCTGTAATTACATTTGTAGATCTGCTAAAAACTGTACTCAGAAAAAAACCCATACAGCACTTCCTTATACTTTATAAATGATAACTAATTTGATCTAACAATGCCACACTTCCGCATTTTTCATTTGCAAAATTGTTTTGGTTCATAGCAGTTTTATGAACCAAGGCAAGAGGTAATTAAGTGGCCAGGATCAGACCCCAAACCTTGTGACTGTAGTACTATTTTTGTCCTACCGGGAAACCTGTCTGTAAGACTCTAATTGAACATAGTGCAATCTGGAAAATTCAGCTTAGGGCATCAGTGCCATCTTGGTTGGTAACACTTGCACAGGGACATCTCTGGAAAAAAACAAAGAATGGAGAAACTTAACAGTATGAAAGAGAGTAGAAAATATCGTTCTTCTTTTGTTTTTTCCATACATAAAGTAGGACTTTTTAAAGCCTTTACTTAAGTGAATTTAAAAACCAGTGCCATAAACTTTTTGCTCAAAAATATCTAGCAAGTAGAGTATTTGAAACTTCATTGAATGGACTCTTAAACAACACAGAAAATATAGAAAATTGATATTATTACTGCTGATATTGAAAGCAGTAATAAAATATTGAAAGCAGAAAAAAATATTGAAAGCAGAAAAAAAGCAGAAAAAAATATTGAAAGCAGAAAAAAAATATTGAAAGCAGAAAAAAAGCAGAAAAAATATTGAAAGCAGAAAAAAAGCAGAAAAATATTGAAAGCAGAAAAGCAGAAAGCAGAAAAGCAGAAAGCAGAAAAATATTGAAAGCAGAAAATTGATATAATACTGCTGATATTATTACTGCTGATATTCTTACTGCTGTAAAGAAGTAACCAATCTCTAGACTTTTCTTTAAAAAACTTTTTCTTTTTAAGGCCTAGAATTTAGGCAGCTTTCTCTTTTGAATGGATGTCTGTTCTCTCAGAATGTGGCAGTAGGGCAGCTAGAAAGAAGATGAACTTTGGCATCAGATAGACCAGGGTTCAAACTCCAGCTCTGCCACCTACTAGTTCATGTTGTCCTTGGGTGTTATTTTGCTCAGATAGAAAATGGAGTGACTTATACCAACCAGGGTTTTTTGAAGGAAACAGAAAAGTCCACTGGTTGAAACGTGGTTAGCATACTACCTTTTCCTTTATATACAGGTCTTAAATGAACAATTTTCCTTCTTATATGCTTCCACATCATTATTGGATTGTTAGGACGGTGTTTAGGTTTTTATACTGCCTTGGCACACATAACCATAAATTACCAACATCTGTTGTGTGCATTTGCTACGTATGTCCTTAGAACCCAATTTATACTTAAGTAGTTCTGACTATAAATATAATGCCACTAAGGTATTTTTCAGTGGACGGTGAATATCAAAACTGAAAGCCAAGGCACAAAATGAAAAAGATCTTCACAGGCTTTAGTCCACATAAAAGTCCACATAATAAGGACTTTTTTTTTAAGTTATTATTTTTATTTAACATAGTTCTTTTAGGAAGTGGGTATACACCATTGGCACAAAGATTGAGAATTACTGGTTTCGCATCTAATCGTTGACTAACAAATAGAAAGTTAAAATACAAAAAATTAGATTTTTATTTATATGATACTCAGTGAAAAAATACTAGGTTATAGAGTAAAAATAATATGTTGAATAAGATTCTCATTTTCAACATTTGTTATTATCTGGCTTTTTATTATTTGTGTGAGCTTTTATTCTGAAAGCTGACTTTTTAAAGTCAGGGAGAATGATAAAGGTACATTTTATTTTTCAGGCCTATAATAGGTCCTGCATTACCACCTGGTTTTCTTAAATCTGCACAGAAAAGTGACAAAGGCAGAGATGATCCAAGACAAGTATCATCGTATTTCAACTCTGAGGTTTGGAACTTTTTCTATTAAAGAATAAGATGTAAGAAACTCAAGACTTTACATAGGAATAACTACAATCATTTGACTCAATCATATTCAAACTAATTTAGGATTGTATCTAGGTAGATGAAATCAAAAGCTGTCATAGACCTGAGATTCTGTTAGAAAAATAACAAGGCAAATTACATGTGACAGGGTGTTACCTATTCATGCTTCTCATCCTTGAAGGGAAGCTTTAAAGTACTAGAAACTAGAACATGATGCAAAGTTTAAAGAATCACTGTGATTTGATCCAGAAGAGAACAAGCTAAGAAAATTTTTAATAGTGAAATAATTATTATAAAATATTGAAATTAACTTTCTCCTACCCAGCTCTCATACCATTGTATAACAAGGGAACTAGTGGATACATGATGTTTTGAAAAGAAAGAACAAGTAATTTTGGAGTCAAGGAGGAAGCCTATATTCTTACAGAGGGCCAGTCCTTAACAAAAGCTGAGATTTGCAGAATACTTTATAATTTGTAATGCATTTTTCCCATATATGCATTTTCAGCTTCTCCAAAACCTTATGAAATAGTCATGATCTGTATCTTAGAGATGCTAAAAGCCAGAGAAATTGGGTAACTTAACTCCAAATCACAATTTCTACTTATCAAAAGTCAAAGCTCAAACCCAGTTCTTAGGATTTTATATCACCTGTTCAGTCTGCTAATCTGCAGTGATTAATTCATGCTGAAGATTAGCAGACTGAACAGGTGGTAATAAATTCAAATACTCCTGTGCATCTCCACTGAGAATTCAGCAATTCCACTGAAGTTGTTACTAAAGGAAATATATAATGCAGTGGTTAAGCTCATGAACTCCAGAGTCATTTACTCATTCTCACACCTACAGTGTGTCAGGCCCTTAGAGAAATCAGTCTGACAACAAATTCTGTTGTTCTCGCCTTCAAAAACATCCAGAATCCAGCCACTTCTGCTGCTACCCTGATCCCAGTCAACATCATATTTCACCTCTTTCATTGGTCTTCATGTCTTAGCCTTTGTTCCTCCACTACCTCTTCTCAACACAGCAGCTAGAGTGGCCCAGATAAAATAAAGTCAGATCATGTCATTGATGCTCAGAACCATCAATTTGCTCCTCCTCTGTCTGCATACAAGCCAAAGTCCTTACAGGGCCCTCTATAATCTGTCCTCCATTAGCTCCCTGATTTCTCTCTAATTTTGATCTGACCACACTGAGCTCCTTTCTCCTTAAATATGACAGGCTCCTACTCCTGAGCCTTGATACTTGCTAGCCAAGTCTCTCCAAAATGGTTTTCCCCTAGATACTTATGTTGGCTTGCTTACCATCAGCTAGAGTGCTTTTAGCTGCTAATAACAAAAAATCCAACTCACAATGAAATGTAGTCTTAACCTTGTTAGTTAACAAATTGGTTGTTTATATAATTTCCTGGGTGGTCTGTAATCTGTATTCCCCAAATAAGAAAAATGTGTTTCATACCTAAGAAGAGGTCTAGAGGAAGGGTCATTCCAGGGTTGGTAAATTCAACAGACTAATGAGATCATCCAGGGCCCAGTTTTTTATGTCTTCTCTATCATTTACAGTATGTTAATTCCTCTTAGGCTGACCAAGTGCTGAGATTAACATGCAGATGACAGTGTCCAGACATAGTGTCCCTAACCTGTGCCCCCTTTTTAGAGAGAGGAAAACCTTTCCAGGTTTCCTGTAGACCTCTCCTCACATTTCTTTGGCCAAAATTGAATCATATGCCATGCTCAAGCCAATCAGTTGGCCAAGAGGAATGAGACCAAAGTGATTGGCTTAGAATTATCAGCATTTTTACCCAGGAATTAGAGAAGGTCCCAGTTTCCTGAGAAGCATGTGGTTCCAAAGAAAATGAACAAAACAAATAAAACACAGGGTTCTCTTAGCAATAGAGTAGTTACTGGTTGGAGCTGTTACAATCCCTATCTGAAAGACAAACCAAGGCCTAGAAAGATTAAATAATATGCTTGACAATCTTGAGAAAGAAAAACAGAGCTGGAGGAATCAGGCTCCAGACTTCAGACTATACTACAAAGCTACAGTAATCAAGACAGTATGGTACTGGCACAAAAACAGAAATATAGATCAATGGAACAGGAGAGAAAACCCAGAGATAAACCCACACACATATGGTCACCTTATTTCTGATACAGGAGGCAAGGATATACAGTGGAGAAAAGACACCCTCTTCAATAAGTGCTGTTGGCAAAACTGGACAGCTACATGTAAAAGAATGAAATTAGAACACTCACTAACACCATACACAAAAACAAACTCAAAATGAGTTAAAGACCTAAATGTAAGGCCAGACAGTATAAAATTCTTAGAGGAAAACATAGGCAGAACACTCTATGATATAAATCACAGCAAGATCCTTTTTGACCCACCTCTTAGAGAAATGGAAATGAAGACAAAAATAAACAAATGGGACCTAATGAAACTTCAAAGCTTTTGCACAGCAAAGGAAACCATAAAGAAGACAAAGACAACCCTCAGAATGGGAGAAAATATTTGCAAACGAAGCAACAGACAAAGGATTAATCTCCAAAATTTACAAGCAGCTCATGCAGCTCAGTATCAAAAAAACAAACAACCCAATCCAAAAATGAGCAGGAGACCTAAATAGACATTTCTCCAAAGAAGATATACAGATTGCCAGCAAACACATGAAAGAATGTTCAACATCACTAATCATTTGAGAAATGCAAATCAAAACTGCAATGAGGTATTACCTCACAACAGTCAGAATGGCCATCATCAAAAAATCTACAAACAATAAATGCTGGAGAGGGTGTGGAGAAAAGGGAACCTTCTTGCACTGCTGGGGGGAATGTAAATTGATACAGCCATTATGGAGAACAGTATGGAGGTTCCTTAAAAAACTAAAAATAGAACTACCATATGACCCAGCAATCCCACTACTGGGCATATACCCTGAGAAAACCATAATTCAGAAAGAGTCACATACCACAATGTTCACTGCAGCTCTATTTACAATAGCCAGGACATGGAAGCAACCTAAGTGTCCATCAACAGATGAATGGATAAAGAAGATGTGGCACATATATACAATGGAATATTACTCAGCCATAAAAAGAAATGAATTTGAGTTATTTGTAGTGAGGTGTAGTGAGTTATTTGTAGTGAGTGTGGCACATATATACAATGGAATATTACTCAGCCATAAAAAGAAATGAAATTGAGTTATTTGTAGTGAGGAAATGAAATTGAGTTATTTGTATTTTTAACATCTTTATTGGAGTATAATTGCTTTACAATGGTGTGTTAGTTTCTCCTTTATAACAAAGTGAATCAGCTATACATATACACATATCCACATATCTCCTCCCTCTTGCGTCTCCCTCCCACCCTCTCTATCCCACCCCTCTAGGTGGTCACAAAGCACCGAGCTCATCTCCCTGTGCTATGCCGCTGCTTCCCACCATCTGTTTTACAGTTGGTAGTGTGTATATGTCCATGCCACTCTCTCACTTCGTCCCAGCTTACCCTTCCCCGTCCCCGTGTCCTCAAGTCCATTCTCTACGTCTGCGTCTTTATTCCTGTCCTGCCCCTAGGTTCTTCAGGACCTTTTTTTTTTTTTTTTTTTTTAAGATTCCATATATATGTGTTAGCATACGGTATTTGTTTTTCTCTTTCTGACTTACTTCATTCTGTATGACAGTCTTTAGATCCAGCCACGTCTCTACAAATGACCCAATTGCGTTCCTTTTTATGGCTGAGTAATATTCCATTGTATACGTGTACCACGTCTTCTTTATCCATTCGTCTGTCGATGGGCATTTAGGTTGCTTCCATGACCTGGCTATTGTAAATAGTGCTGCAATGAACATTGGGGTGCATGTGTCTTTTTGAATTATGGTTTTCTCTGGGTATATGCCCAGTAGTGGGATTGCTGGGTCATATGGTAATTCTATTTTTAGTTTTTTAAGGAACCTCCATACTGTTCTCCATAGTGGCTGTATCAATTTCCATTCCCACCAACAGTGCAAGAGGGTTCCCTTTTCTCCACACCCTCTCCAGCATTTGTTGTTTGTAGATTTTCTGATGATGCCCATTCTAGCTGGTGTGAGGTGATACTTCATTGTAGTTTTGATTTGCATTTCTCTAATAATTAGTGATGCTGAGTAGCTTTTCATGTGCTTCTTGGCCATCTGTATGTCTTCTTTGGAGAAAGAAGAGGCTATTTAGGTCTTCTTCTATTTAGGTCTTCTCCCCATTTTTGGATTGGGTTGTTTGTTTTTTTAATATGAGCTGCATGAGCTGTTTATATATTTTGGAGATTAATCCTTTGTCTGTTGATTCGTTTGCAAATATTTTCCCCCATTCTGAGGGTTGTCTTTTCGTCTTGTTTATGGTTTCCTTTGCTGTGCAAAAGCTTTGAAGTTTCATTAGGTCCCATTTGTTTATTTTTGTTTTTATTTCCATGACTCTAGGAGGTGGCTCAAAAAAGATCTTGCTGTGATTTATGTCAAAGAGTGTTCTTCCTGTGTTTTCCTCTATGAGTTTTATAGTGTCCAGTCTTACATTTAGGTCTCTAATCCATTTTGAGTTTATTTTTGTGTATGGTGTTAGAGAGTGTTCTAATTTCATTCTTTTACATGTAGCTGTCCAGTTTTCCCAGCACCACTTATTGAAGAGACTGTCTTTTCTCCATTGTATATCCTTGCCTCCTTTGTCATAGATTAGTTGACCATAGGTGCGTGGGTTTATCTCTGGGCTTTCTATCTTGTTCTATGTTTCTGTTTTTGTGCCAGTACCATATTGTCTTGATTACTGTAGCTTTGTATTATAGTCTGAAGTCAGGGAGTCTGATTCCTCCAGCTCCGTTTTTTTCCCTCAAGACTGCTTTGGCTATTAGGGGTCTTTTGTGTCTGACAAGGACTGTTTTAAACCCAAGTGCATATAGCATCTAACACAGTCTTACATGAAAACCCTTTAATAAAATGATTTACTAATAGGACTTCCCTGGTGGCTCAGTGGTTAAGAATCCACCTGCCAATGCAGGGGACATGGGTTCGAGCCCTGGTCCAGGAAGATCCCACATGCCACAGAGCAACTAAGCCCATATGCCACAACTACTGCGCCTGCATTCTAGAACCCATGTGCACCGCAACTACTGAGCCCATGTGCTGCAACTACTGAAGCCCGCATGCCTAGATCCCGTGCTCCGCAACAGGAGAAGCCACCTCAATGAGAAGCCCACGCACCGCAACGAGGAGTAGCCCCCCCGCTAGCTACAACTAGAGAAAGCCCACACACAGCATTGAAGACCCAACACAGCCAAAAAAAAAAAAAAAAATTAAAATCACTGTTCTTTAAAAAAATTAACTTAAAAAAATGATTTACTAAGAACTACTTGAATTCAATTATTGCAATACTATTGTGTCTTTGGGGTAATGAGAGAAATACTTTGGGAACCAAATTAACTCGTTCGGGCCAGTATTTTGTAAGGCTTTGCACAGCATTTCTGTTTCAGTGGACTGTCCTAAATCATGAAGGCTGATACAGCTTCCAAGAATGTCTTATTTGTGTGCATCTTATTCCAAAGAGCTCTTTCTGTACCAGGAAAGAAAATGGTTTCAACTTGTGTCATCTCTGATGAATCATTAATAATTCTCTGGAATATTACAGAGAAATTGTGAGACCACATCTATGTCCATCAGGAAGAGGACTGAGATGAGTTAATGAGCTCTGCCGTGGACATAGGGAAGAGGTGAGACAGTCCACAGCCCCTGGATTTGTCATTTTTGTATGGTGCACTTAAGAAAGGCTCAGGAAAGGTGCTCAGTGATTAGCCAGCAACACAGTGTTTGCTTTTTGTTCTGTTTCTAGGTTATCAGTCACAGTTAAATTTTAAGTAATTTAGGATCATTTTCTTATTTCAGAAGGAAACAGGTAACAGTGAAGAGGAGGACATTATTGGGCCGATGCCTGCCAAAGGACCAGTTAACTCTAGTGTTACGACAGAGTTTGAAAAAAGGGCCCAGAGAATGAAAGAAAAACTGACTAAAGGAGACGATGTAAGTTTTAAATACATAGTACACTTTTCTCTGAGAAATTGACCAAATATATTAAAAAATCTCAATTTTAAAAACGGACATTAAAAAAATGTATATGTACATGTGTAAGTGTATAAAAATTTAGGCTCTAGGTAATTCAGAAGCTATAAAAGGAAAAGGGTAGAAATTTTGCCTACTTAAAAATTTCTGTATGGCAAAAGATAACATTAAGTCAAAGGAACAATAAATTAAATAAAAGTATTCATAACATATATGACCAAAAAAAATAGTCTATTAAATCCTTTCTCTTAAAGTCTGTTAAATAACTTTCAAGCCTCAGTTGAGAAGCATAGTCACTTATACAGTATTCTACACATATACACACACATGTGCACACACGCACACATATACACATTTTCCAAGGCTACTTTTTTTTTTTTTTTACTTTTTATTTCTCTTAAAGGATTCATCTAAAACAATTACAAGAGACTCTTGGATGACTGAGCTTCCTCCGGAGCTGAAAAACTTTGGTCTTGGGCCTAGAACTTTCAAGAGAAGAGCTGATGACAAATCTGGAGATCGATCAGTCTGGACAGATATGCCAGCTGACAGGGAAAGGAAAGCTAAGGTAAGAGGGTTTGTTTGTTCCTGTATTTTTGTCCGTGTTGACTCTATTTTGAAAAAATAGGAGGCAGAATTATTTAAGAGTACTGTTTTTAAAATTATGATTCCAAAGGGAAAAGATTTCCCCTGAAGGAAAGTTAAAAGAAAGTGATGCCAGTTGCTTCCTGTGTATTTACTTACTATTTCCCAATAAATTGTCTCATCTAAATCTCAAGAGAACCTGGAGACATAGGTTTACTGACCTCATTTTATGAAGGGAGACACTATCCTCTATGAGGTCACCTTTTCTGGAATTAAATGCTGGTAAGTCATGAACAGTAATTCCCTTCTAGACCTTTCTGACTCCAAATCCCCTGGTCTTTATACATCATACTATCCATGAAAATTTCTTTTAAAATACCTTGAACAAGCCAAGGCACAGATTAACCTAGCAAGTTAAGTGATACACAGGGACTCTCTGAAAATAACAGTAGCTCAAGTGCAGTAAACTTCATATTACTTTCAAGATAGGCAAAAAGCCCTTTCATTAATATATTGAATAATTTAAAAATACCCACAAAAGTATGCATAAAATATTATTGTTAGATTTTCTTTTCTTGGATCTCTCCATTTATTATGAAATATTCCATTGTAAGTTAGGGGTCCAACCAGTGTCCTCAGCACTAACTCCTTAAATTCACTCCATCCCAAAGTTTCAGTTTCCTTGAGATGTCCCATTCCAATCTTAAATGCTTGACTAATTGGCATCTTATGATTATAGCTTTATCAGTTCTGACTTAAATTCACTCCCCTAACTCTGTTTATCTTGTTCATCAGTACCTAGAATTATGAGGATTTCCATCTTCATTCTATAACTGTAAATTGAATATCTCCTCTGCCAGGTATTCTGTTTGGTCACGGGTAATAGAAAAAGCTCCTTATGGCGCTTTCATTTTAGTGGAGAATTGGTTGTGAAATAGTGTCATTCTTAACATGTGGATGATATGTGGCAATCTCCACATTTTAGCAGAATATGTGGCAAAATCATAAGTTCTCCTTTGCCCGGAGGATTCAAGGAAATCTGAGAGTTGTAACAGAAAGGTGAGGTGAACCAACACACCTGAGGGCAGAAGAGACAACAGAAGATACGGTATAGAAGCGAGCCACACACCGTGAATGACTAGTGTTGGAACGCCTGTCTGCTCTTTCTTAACTGGTCTTCTATAAAAATAACATACTGACGCTTTTTATAATTTAGCCTTTAAGATTGTCTCCAAAAAGACATTTAATCCCCTTGCTTACGTGGACTTTTTATTTGTGCTTTTTTCAGTCCTTGTGTTCCTCATTGTAAGTGAGTAGATGTCTAGCCTACAGCCAGATATGCAGGGAGTCTTCCTCAAAGAAAAATACCACAGAAAAACGGAACAAACAGAAACTAGCCAGTATAATTTGAACTCAGGTGATTTTAGGCCCTATGACTGAGTTCTTTAGATCTGGTCATTCTTTTCAGGGCTGAAAGTGTTTTGTTCTGTGTTTACAACAGACTCCCAAAGGGATGACTAATACCCCTTAAATTTTATGTGACACTGTATTACAGCATATAATACCACATACTTACATTTGTGGTACAAATTATATAGTGTCACAGAGCTGTCCTATATAAAGGTCATGACTAATTTTTGATTTTTGTAACAGATCTTAGTCAAGTTTCCTTTTTTATCTCTCTCCAAATTACCTTTTTGTAGATTTTCTCCACCACTTCATCTTACTTTTTTATATTTGATTCCCCAGCATTCATCTCTCATACCGCTAATGTTCGCACATTCACTTAACCAACATGCCCAAATGAAGTAAGATCTCTTTTTAGAAAGAAATGGCAGTGTTATGCATAAATTAATTGAATAAGATCTGTTATGTTCTCTTTTCCCAGTCTTGACTAGATTTACTAACTCTTAACTGGTCAGGTTTTCACCTCCATCTTATCAGAACATCATTTTTTCTCTTAATATTTACAAGTAAAAGAATCTTTCTGGGGAAATTTTTATGGAAAAAGAAGAGATGAGCTACTCGTATGTTTTTTAACATACTTTATTTATTAAGTACAATGTTGTTTTAGTCCATCATTAAGGTAAAAATGGTGTGGGGACCTCCTTGGCTTTCTTAAGCAAACAGCAACAGTATAAAAACATGCTTTGTGGAAAGTGGTTTTCAGTTGATTTTATATGGGCCTTCTTCTTTCCTGGCTGGGACTATATTCTCCAGAATACTTTTTTTCCCTAACTAAAATTTATTGGAAATTTACCTAAGTATTTCATTTGCGTGTGTGTGTGTGCTATGGTAAATGGTATTTCTTTTTAAATTTCAAATTCCAGTTGTTCATTGCTGGTATATTTTGTATGTTGACCTAGCATCCTGCAGCTTTGCTACACTTATGCTTACTAATGCCAAGAGTTTTTTAATAGATTCGTTGGCATTTTCTACATTGCCAGTCATGTCCTCTGTGAATAAAGATAGTTTTATTTTTACTTTTTCTGTACCCCATTTATTTCTTTTAATTTTTTTTCCCTCAAGAGTGCTTTTCCTAGCTTTGAAAACAGATAATATAAGATTTCTTTTTAAGCCTTATTTTCTCTTCTACATTTCATTATTGTTTGTCATTCTCATCTCTGAGTTTGATAAAATCCAGTTAGTTGATTGGTTAGAGTTGTTTTGGGGTTTTTTCTTGTTTTCAGGTAAATGTTAGAGTAGGACACTAACAGATCCCGTATCAAGTATATTAACATTTCTAGTGGGAAGAGATTCAACGGGCCTGGCTTCATTTAGTCTCCTATTACTCAATCTGAGTTAACATAATAGTATTTTTTTTATTTTCTCTTAATTATATGGTTTAGTAATGTGTTTTCTGTGTTCGTTCCTCAGGAGACACCAGAAGCAAGAAAGTCATTCAATAAGAAGGATGAAGAACATATATTGACAGGAATGGAAAAGAGATTGGCCGAGCAGGTATCCGCATACAATGTAAGTCAGGGGATAAAATATATGGCCTTTCATTTTTTCCCATCTTTTAATGCTCTTCTCATTTTTTCTCTTTTTCTTGTTTCTCTTTCTTAGTCTTCCTTTTCATCTCAGTCTTTTTCTATACATCTGTTCTGAAAAATACTCTTGTGTGTATGTGTATATGTGTGTGTGTGTGTGTAGTCCTTTAGTGTAGGCTTTTTTAATGCATCTCATAACATTTTCAGTTCACTTTTTACTTAAGTCATATATCAGAAATTCAATTCCTAGAGATGGGTAGCACATGATTATAAAGTAAGAGCCCTACTAACTCCTAGAGAGCCCAATTCTTACATTTTAAATTGTAAGCTGATTTGGAATGTTTGATGTAATGATTTAAATATGGGAGAAAAATATAAATCTATATAAATATAAAAATTAAAATATGGTTCAATTTAAATTTATAAACTAAACAGTCAGTATTCACTGGGCATATTATTATTTTGTAATAGTCTCTTACTCATAAAAAAAACAAAAACAAAAAAAAACAAAAAAAACCACTAGTGTTCCAGCTCAAAGAATAAATGTAAACCATTGAACCCTTTGGTCCCTGAAAGGTATTCAGGAAAATTACCTTCTGTTCCTAGCGTATTAGTTCATGAAAATTTCCATAAGCATTAAAAATACAGTTAGCATGATTTATTGGGCATATATAGACCAGTACCACAAACAGTGAAGCATACATGAAACATAGTTGGAAACTGACCAGAAACCCAACCCAAATGGAACATCTTTGAAAACTGACCAGCTCAAAGTCAAGTCTCAACAAAATTGAAAGAATCACCATCATTCAGGCACCACGAAGAATTTAAATTAAACTTCAGAATAACTTAAAAGCCCTACACAACTGGAAATTAGATAATTCAAAATTTAAGCTTTACATCAAAGAAGACATAATAATGGAATACCTAAACTGAATGATAAAATAATATTCAATACAACATATCAAAATGTGTGAGGTGTAATATAAAGTGGCACTTAGAGGCAAAATTTATAGCTGTAATGAGTTATGTTAGAAAGGAAGAATAGCTGAAAATTAACAAGCTGGGCCTTTTTCCAAACAGGCATTTCTTATAAAACTAAACGAACACCTACCCTATGACCCTGCAACTCCACCCCTGGGTGTTTATGTAAGACAGATGAAAACATGTTTTTGTAGACTCGAGCGTGCTTCACTCATAATAGCTTCTAAAAGACTTATACAGGAATGTTCATAGAAGCTTTATTCATAACAGCTAAATACTTCAAGCAACCCAGCTGTCCATCAGTAAGAGAAAGAAAAAGCCAAACTGTGTTCATGATAAAATACTACCTGGCAATAAAAAGGAACAAATTACAAATAAATGCAACAACGTGGATTAATCTCAAAGTCATTATGCTGAGCGAAGGGAGTCTTACACAGGACTTCCTACCCAAGTACTACTGTATGATTCCATTTACATGAAGCTCTACAATAAGCAAAATGAATCTATGGTGGGGAAAAAAACAGAATAGTTGTTGGAGTGGGATTGTGGAGATGGACTAGGAAGGGGCATACAGAGCTTTCTGAGGTGATGGAAATATGTTCCAGAAATTGCTAGGAGTTTGAATTGTAAAACTCAATGAATGTAGTATTAAGGTTTGCGCATTTCATTGTATGTAAATTTACTTTAAAAGAAAAAATTGTAAACAAGTATTGAACTCTGGTTAGTGAAATCATGCTGAAATACTAGGGATACATGTAACAGTGTCTGCAATTTATTTTAAAACACATCCAAAAAATTAGCGTTCTAATCTTATGCTGAAATTTTGGTTACTTATGAGATACAGTTTTCAAAATATTAATATAGTCTTAAGACTAAACCACCTTATAACTCTTAGTATTGATAAATTGAACACTCTTTAAAATATTACCATGAAGGCAAAATAAAAACCAAACAACTAGAATCTTAGCATGAATTTTCAAAAACTGCTGAAAAACTCGCCCATTCAAAATAAATTGCCCTGGCTTTTTGCAAATTAATATAAAACCTACACATTTTTGTTAAACGATTAAATTTGGTAAATCAGCAAACCAGTCATTTAGCAAATTGATCTCTACATGAATTGGCTTTTGGTGTGATTTTTGTTACTTACTTAAACCTTATAATCTATTAACAAAAAATTATTATTAATGATCTCTCAACTGTCAACTCTCTCTCAACTTTGATTTTTTTCACATTGGTCTTTTTTTTTGCATTCAGAACGGCTAGACATTTAATAACTTCTCAGCTGAGGACCATTTTCCATCTTTTCTCCAAAGGTCACAAGCTGGCAGCATTGCCACCCTACTGGATACTGAGGGACAGGGTAAAGAGAGTGAGGAAGGGCTATAGTGCCCTGACTCTCCAGCCCTCCTGAACAGGGCTTATTTTCTCATTCTCACTTTCCAAATCTGTATAATGGGAATAATAACAGTTAATTTATAGAGATGTTGTGAGGATTACAATATAGTATGTGCTAAGTAAATTGAATACTTAACATGTATTGAATGATTCTTTTTTTTTTTTTTTTTTTTGTGGCTGCGTTGGGTCTTTGTTGCTGCACGCAGGCTTCCTCTAGTTGCAGTGAGCGGGGGCTACTCTTCAAAGCGGTGCGCAGGCTTCTCATTGCGGTGGCTTCTCTTGTTGCGGAGCACGGGCTCTAGGCGCACAGGCTTAGTAGTTGTGGCTCGCGGGCTCTGGAGCGCAGGCTCAATAGTTGTGGCTCACGTGCTTAGTTGCTCCACGGCATGTGGGATCTTCCCGGCCCAGGGCTCGAACCCATGTCCCCTGCATTGGCAGGCGGATTCTTAACCACTGCGCCACCAGGGAAGTCCCTTGACTGATTCTTATGAACCCCGCCACATTACTAAATCCTTTGTATTAATTAGATTACTTAACTCCTACCTCATCCAAATATTTAGACATTATTACTATTATGATTTATTATCTTACAGCTGAAAAATTGAGGCTTAAATAACTTGCCTAAGGTCACCAGTGTTGAAAATGTCAGCACCATCGTTGCTAACCAGATTTTTCCAAATGCAGAACTTTAGGTCTAAACTGTTTCTCCCTGCTATGTGTATTGATAGGTTATTTTTTCTTAGCAACATTTGATTTTTTTTCACCTCCAGTTTTCATTAAAAATAAAGAATTCGAAAGCACTTAACTTGCAAATCAATTTGTTTCCTAAAGACTTCACCAAGATTTATGAAATGACCAATTTATGAAATGAGAGGGATTGAGAACATGGAAATAATGCTAATTCAAATAAATATTTACTAATTCAGCATCCAGATAGAGCTCAATGTATAGGAAATAGCAACCATATAACTTAATTGATAAAGTCAGATCTCATTGTCAAATCATACAGGTGATTGAGACTGACTTTCTGTGAGACAGTCTGACTCCATTTCTCTGTTCAAATAGATGTGATTATGATCATTCCTATGACACTTCTGAATTGTAACGTAGGTGGGTAGGTGCCATGAGTTTGTCTTCTGATAAAATAAGATGCTGCCACCTTCATCGTTTCTTACCAGTTATTTTGCTTTTACTGAGCTCTCCTCATGTCTTTGCTCTCAAATATATTCTCTGACAGGAGGCAGGGCCTGGAAGAGATGTGGTTGTTAAGCAAAAATTGTCTTTTCTTTCATTGCCCCATTCTGCAGTATATCTGAATTCAGAACATTCCAACAAAAGCCAAACTACCCATTCCGAAAGGACATTATGCTCTTATGAGAAATATGTTTGAGACACAAAAGGACACAAAGCCTCCTGGGTTTACAGTTCCTTGATTAGAAGAAGTTTCATTCATACAGTATTTCAGGTTTTTTATTTGATGCTCTGGAGACTTTCTGTCCAAGACAACATTCTGTAATAAGATTCTGAAAGGCCTCTCCTTTGTTAAATAGGAGAGGGGAGACATCCTCACGAGATGCATTACCAGGCAAGTCAGCTTTAAGTGAGGCTAAGAAGTTGAGAATGATGAGTAGGTAACGTTGAAATTCTCCATGCCTTCATACCCCATGGAATCCACTCTGTGTGGCCCCCAGGGATACATATATCGCAGTTTGATGGCTGCTGGTCTGTACTACCTGCATCTACTCCTGCGTCCCACTCCCTGCTTCTCCAATCCAGGGCTGTTCTGTCTTTTAGTTTAACCGATACCAAAAGGTCTGTAAAGACTCCAATTTATGAAACCAGTTGACTTTGTTCAAACCTCATCCTACTAGATATATTTGAAAATGTGAAACTAATGTGTTGTAAATCAGCTATACTTCAATTTAAGAAAAAGGAAAAGAAAAAGAAAATGTGAGCACCTACCCCAGCTAAAAAGAAAGAAAATGAAGGAGATAAAGCTGAAAGGACAAAAATTCTCTTGGCACACAGACTATGCCAGCTTTTCCTGCACCGGCCTTGGATCTTGTCATCTCTGCGCCGCGGTTGTTCTGCTTTGCACTTGCTTTAGCCTCCGCCTGGCAGTGCCCGTCTCTTCAGTTCCACCCGTTCAGGGTTCACGGACCAGCCCATCCATGAAGCTTTAACCGGGCTCCCAAGTGAGAAAGTAATTGCTCTTCTTTCTCACCTGTGTTCTTGGTTCAGCCTCTAATGCTGACTAATCACACAATGATTTTCATGAGGGTTATTTAAACATTAGTTTACTCTCCGTCTTGCTCTTTTTTTATTGTGTGGCATATAGTTGGTATAATTGAATTTGCCTCTGATAACACATTTTCTTCAGAGATGCTGTCTTAGGTTTGGAAAAACCTATTGGGTTTGTAAATCGCCCTCCTTCATGTTTACCATTACTACTTCATTCTTTTGTTTCATGATTATATTCTGTCAATGATCTATATAAGATTTTTCTTTCTACTGTCTTGCTCTCCCCAGGAATCAAAAAGGCCAGAATCTCTTATGGACATTCATCAGAAAAAACTAAAGAATAAGGCTGCTGAAGATAAAAATAAGCCCCAAGAAAGAATACCATTTAACCGTGATACGGATCTCAAAGTTCATCGGTTTGATGAAGCTCAGAAAAAAGCCCTGATAAAGAAATCTAGGGAACTAAACACCAGGTTTTCACATGGCAAAGGCAATATGTTTTTATAAGTAAGTATATTTCAGTGAGGTATATTTTCGTACTGATAAATTTGAACTTTTCTAAATACTGTTATATATAACTGTGTAAAAATTTATTTCCTTTCATAATAAAGTAGATTATAAACCTGCAGATCTTTATTTTCTAAGTAAACTGTGAGGTTTGAAAATTCAGCCTTGTGGAATAAAAAATGTTGTATACTGGGAAAGTAGACTTGTCCTCGTAATAACCTAACAGGGCATTACTATTCAAAATGCTGAAATAAAAGCTTTTCATTTGTGAGACATGGCAAAGGAAAGTGTGGTTTGAAGCTTGGGTAAATATGCATGCTTTATTAAGGAATGAGGTTTGCTAGCAGTCTTTTTATGTTAAACAAGATCACAAAAGATGTTCATTGCTTTTGAAATGTTCTCTGTAAGTTAAGGTTCAAAACCGTTACATCACTCATACATAGCCCGAACTGACAAGGGTTCGTAATGGTGATTACATAAAAGCTAAGGTTGCTTCTTAAAATCTTTGTGATTTTTAATTGTATGAAACCTACATCAATATTAAAATGTGACTTTCAGGGAAAATACGGTTAAAGTGAGAAATATTTTCCAACTTACTGAATTTTCTTATTCTTACTTCAGGGGGATTTCCCTGTGCAATGAAGAAGAGTTGAAGAATACTCTTTTTTTCTGTCTGTCCATCTTTCTTCCTTTATTTTGAGTTTCTTAAGATTAGAGGATTGCTTTAGTCTTACAAACCACGCGTCCTTTAAAGTCACGTGGAAACATGAAATCAGTGTGTCTTACATAGAGTAGAATTTTATGTGTCTTTGGCTTCTGAGGAAATGTCGGCTTTTCTTCAAATAATTTTTTTGAGGATTCCCCCCCTCCCCGCCACTCCCTAATTTTTGTGCTGTCTCACAAGTGCCCAGTTAAGATCTGGTCAGGACCATCCACTGAGTCTCTCCCACAGCTCAGACCCCCTCATCAGATATTATGGACTTGCCCTGGGTGGTGTGTCGGGTCCTCACAGTGCATCCATGAATTTGAAATTGTTTGGGTTTCCCTCTAAACTGCAGCCAGTGAATACACAACATTTACTTGAAAATAGAGGGTATGGAGGTTTTGTCCATTTCGTTATCAATTTGCTTGTTGTGGCAATCAGGGCTTTTTATTTGTGGTTTGGATTTTTTGGTCTGTTCGGGAAGGAGGGACCTCTGCATTATTTCATGTGCTAAGGAAAAACTATTTTGATTTTTCCAACTTCAGTAAGTATTTCTAGGGAAGGCAATCTGAGGGACAAGAGAACACCATTAACCGTTCCCAGTGTGAAGTCTGAGACCTGGTCTCTGTGATCTCCACCAAAGCTTTCTAAGTCTTTAACCTGCTTTGGGATGATCTGACTTGATTCATTTATATTTAACATGCTTTAGCTAATTTACTGGGGACAGATCTTTTATATCAGTCATAAGTAACTTTTAAAAAAAATCAAACTCATAATCCCTGAATACAAAAATGGAAATGGAAACTGTAATCAAAACCACCCTGATGTAAGCTGGGACAAAGTGAGAGAGTAGCATTGACATATATACACTACCAAATGTAAAATAGATGGCTAGTGGGAAGCAGCTGCATAGCACAGGGAGATCAGCTCGTTGCTTTGTGCCACCCAGAGGGGTGGGATAGGGAAGGTGGGAGGGAGACGCAAGAGGGAGGAGATATGGGGATATATGTATATGTATAGGTGATTCACTTTGTTATACAGCAGAAACTGACACGACATAAAGCAATTATACTCCAATAAAGATGTTAAAAAAAAAAACACAGATGGAGTATTGTAGTATTGTAAGTTTGTGATGCTTTAAGCACTGCCCCTTAAGATATTAAACAAAACTCTTAATAGTTAAAGCTTAAATTCAAATTCTGGAAGTTATATTTTCTTACAGATTAATCCCGATTGTTCTGCTAGTTCTGTGCTCTAGTTTTGATGAAGCACACGGTTTTAATGAAAAAAGATTCTGAGTCCTGACTCATGTAGGCTTCATGAAAACTGAATAAACTGTTCAATCAAATTATGTGACAGATTTTTCTCCTGATCATAGAAGTACAATGATCTTCCATAACCGTAACCTACTCAGAGTGGTACTATTTGTAAGATGAATTTTTCTCCTAAGCAAATTGAAAAAGTCTAGTCTAAGCAGATTGAACAGAGCTACCTTTTGACCAAAGATGTCATTTTTAGTGGATGATATTTTCTGAACAGAAAACTTTGTACAGGAGCATCTATTACTTTCATTAATTTTGTTATGATTTTTTCCCTGACGAAAGGAATAAATGTTTTCTAATTCCTCATCCTTATGTAAATTCCTAATATATATTTTTGAGAAGTTTTGGTATTTTTAATGTAAAAGTGTCATCTTTGGATACTTACTTTTGCTTTGCTTTCCTTACCTGAAGGTAGATAGGGATATTTCTCTAGTATGTACTTACTATTTCTTCCATCACCCTTGGAATGTCTGTGACCTTAACAAAAGGGAGAAAATATTAATAGTTTCCATGAGTGACCACCTTACATGGTACCTCAGGTCTAATGCTCTCTCATGCCACCCTGAGGACAGTTTTAACGAAATGTGAGGCCAAGCCAGAGGTTTTTGCCCCATGGAGAGACCAAACCCAATATAACAACATTGACAATAAAAGAAGGAAGTAGCTATCTGAACAGGATAGACAGGTGGTCTTCATTTTATTCCCTTCCCTCTTCCAAAGCCGCAAAAGGCCTGGTAAATCAATTCTCCTCTCCATTTGGCAGAAAATTGGGATTGTTGACATTTTCTGCTAAGAACTTTTTAATTTTCTGTACTTCTTGGCCAAATTTTGTAGAGCTGTGACCTCTTTTGAAACTTAAAAATGAAGAAGAAAAAAGAACAACACTAAGTTCAAAGAGGGGAGCAGACATTTTAACATTCTTTACTGTTTAGTGAAGGTGACATTTAAGTTCATTGTCCCTGAAATTATATGATTTTGTTCAGCTGTCTAAATTGTCATCTCAGGTAGATTTTGATCCTTCAAATAATAACATCGTTACTGGTAAATAAATGGCTTTAGCAAGTGGGGGAATTGGGAGGGGAGACAAAAGGTGATTGGTGGTAGCTACACCCATAATAAGGCTGTCTCATCCAATAAATTTTTTTGTATTGGGAAAAATATCATAAATTAAGCCCTATGCCAAACAGAGAAAGGAAAGAAAAGCTACAGTTTTCGAAGAATTTTTTATCTTGTTGAGATGTAACAGCTACTTGACATTTATCACTTGAACATTTTATGGTTCTTTGAATTAATGATTTTTTTTGGAAGTAAGGTTGGGCTTTAGATGGTACTGAGGCCTACATGCTCCAGAATAGATTAACAGTTATCATATAAATTATTTGATCCTGAAACATCTTGGCACTTTTTGTTTATTATATAGGGTGGATAATGTTAACATTATATATTACTTAGAAACGTATGATCGTGGGAGATAGTTTTTAGACTATTTACAGGAGCCCTTATCACTTCTCTTCACTTTTTCCATGGCAATGACAAGTATTGTTCACAAAAAAGTCTCTGTTGAGTTGTATACCTAAGAGGAATAGCCAACATGGGGGAAGTAGCTAGGATAGTACCCATGTAACATCAGTACCAAGTCTTCTACTTCAGACTGTTAAATTTTTTTACTTTGGCTTTTGACACCATCGTGTCATTTTAGTCTGCAGTTACAAAAGGTCGTGCATTTCCTATTATAGGAGAGGTATATTTTTTTGCAGCTTAAATATTTAACCGTGACTAGAGTATGTACAAAATTAAAAAGTTATACACTGCCCCTTTCAATCTTTTCATCTTGAACTTTATAATTAAAAGACTGTTTTTAGAAAAGAAGAATTCCTGAGGTGTGATTTTTTTTATGTATGAATAAAGTTGCATCTGTATCTGAGAAGTTGTCGTCTTTTATTTTTGTTTTGTTTCTTTTAATATTATTAGCTTATCTGAAGCAGGCAATGTGCATAAAGAGAATATCCTGTAAAGATTTATTCTAACCAACCAGATCATTGTGGGCTGTTGTAGGTTAAAAAAAAAAGTCTTTCACTCCAACTCACCTGCCAGATTTTCATTACCCCAGTATAACTACAAATATAAACTATTTAGAAACACAAGACAGACAAATTGGAAATGCTCTTAAGAGCACCATGGCACAAGAGGGGCTGGCACTGGGTTTGTAACCAATATTCCATTTTTATTTGACAGTTGGTGGGTTTTTTCTGGATTGGTTGATTATGAGATTTTACGGTTTTTTGTTTTGGGTTTGTTTTTTTTCCGTTTTTCTACTTCTCGAATTCTTTCAGGAAGCATGTATTCTTTTATAATTCCAGGGGAAATGAACCTCTTTTTTTTTTAAGTCCCAATTTTGTGTTATATAGGATCAGAGTTAGAAACCGAATTACTAAGGAGACAGGACTTGGGATTTCTCTCTTTATTTTTTAAAAATTTTTATTTTATATTGGAGTATAGTTGAATAACAATGTTGTGTTAGTTTCAGGTGTACAGCAAAGTGATTCAGTGATACATATACATATATCTATTCTTTCTCAAATTCTTTTCCCATTTAGGTTATTACAGAAATTTCTCTCTTCCTTAACTGGGGAAGTGACCAAAGAGATACTTTGCAATACAAAAGCTAAGGATTGAATGATAGGAATCTGGACATACAGGATCCAAGGAAAGAAAGCCCTTGAGTTTTCAGATCAGTTCCCTATAATAAGTATTTCTTAAGGAGATAATGTGTTTGTTCATTCAGTAAACATTTGTTAAATACCCGGGTGTGTCCTAGGTGCTAAGAACACAGTGGTGAACCAGACATTCGTAGCCCTCGTCCATGAGAGGAGGTTCTGTGCTAGTCACTACAGAGTGTTCACAGGTAAGTAACGCAGATTCCCTGCCTCGTGAGACGTGGGAGAGCAGAAGATCTCAGTTAAAAAGACCAAGTAAGTGTATATCATGTTGACTATAGCTAATACTGCTGTATGGTGTATAGGGAAGTTAAGAGAGTAAATCCTAAGAATGCGCGTCACAAGGAGAAATTTTTTTTTCTTTTTATTGTGTCTATATGAGAAGATGGATGTTAGCGCAACCTGTTGTATCATTTAACAATATGTAAATCAAACCGTTGTGCTGTCCACTGTAAACTCATAAGTGATGTATGTCAATTCTCCGTAAAACTGGGGGGGGCGCCACAAACTGTGGTTAGTGTTATAAAGAAAACAGGGTAATGGGACAATCCAACAGGTAATTGAGGATGGAAATCCTACCTGAGTAAGGTGATAAGGAAAATCTGTCTGAAGAGATGTTATTTAAGCTGAAACCTAAAAAAATGACAAACTAGCAGTTTGAAAAATGACTTGTTACCAAATCAGGTCTGGCTGCTCGCTGCTCAGTCAATAACTCGAGAGAGAGGCAAATGTCGCGAGAAAGGAAAGCTGCTTTTTTAATCAGAACGCTGGCGATCTGGGGAGATTGTGGACTCAGTGTCCCCCTAAAACCACCTCCAAAGATTCTGCTCAGTCAGGAAAGTTTTTAAACGGAAAAAGGGAAGTAACCTCAATCATTGAGATGGGGGGATCAGAGTCATCCCCATCCCGCTCTGTGCAGGCTCGTCGTGCAGGCTTATAGATGCTGTCTTGTTCACACAGTTGGCTTCACACGGTTTGTTCGTGAGATTACTGAAGGGGAAGCTAGGGAAGAGATCTGATCATCTGTTATATATGTTTTCTTCATTTCTACTTTGATCCATGGAAAGAACAGGTTAGGCAAGGTATTGTGTGATCAAAAAATTGAAAGGTGTGCTGGGACCCGAGTTGAGTAGAGCATGGGGCTGCCAGGTTTAAGGTAAGTGATAAGACAAAAGGGGCCTCCTGCAGAGCCCCCTTTCCTGCAACCAGCCCTTTCCTGCCAAAAGGTGCTTACAGACCACGTATGCAAAAACCCTGAAGCATTCGTTCTTTGGTGTTTGAAGAATCGCACCAGTGTGGGCGGTGGACAGTGAGAAATACGCGTAGGGTTGGTCCCTGTGCCAGCAGATACTAGGAAGCCCATGTAACTGCAATTAACCCGGTTTTAGAAGGTAAAAGGAGCCTCCCAGAGGAGAGTGGCTCTTGGTCAAGTCATAAACGTCGCACAGGAGTTGGCCAGATGTATCCTAACATCAAAGATCTACCTTACTGGCCTTCCAGAATTTCCTAAACATATCTGAATTCATACCTTAGGCCCTTGCTCTAAAAACCTGTGTGAATCCTCACTAATAACGGTCATCAGTTATCAGAATATTAGTACATTGAACTCCTGCCTATACTTTATCACCAAACCTGCAATTATTTAAGTAGAGCGGTTTGCGTTTTTTTTTTTTTCAGAATTTGTTATAAATGATTGTTCATTTCCTCCTCTTAGGCCTAATTATTGAGGATTATATACAGCCTTTTTAAGAGCTAAATAACACCAGATGAATTCAATAGATATCGATTGATATCAATCAATTAATTAATTGATAGCAGTTAATCTTTAGAATTCCAGGACATGGCAGAACCTTTTCATTTGGGGACTGGAGAATACAGTAGACCTGTTTCTTAATTTGAGAACCTTGAACCACCTCCATCAGAATCACCTGGGGACCTTGTTTAGCTGCAGATTCCCAAACCCACCCCTGTTGAATGGGGATCTTTGAGGTTACAGTCAGGAAATCTCCATTTTTAACAATTATCCCGTTATTGTTTGTCAGCTCAAGTTTGAGAATCACCGCACTTATACATGTTCCTCTAAACACTCCCCTCTCCCTTGTTGATGCGTTCCACTTTCCTATATTAAATATTCTTAAATACATAGTCATTTTATGTTACATGGCTATAATCACCAGTATGATAATACTTGCATTATGAGGAGTGGATTATCATTTCTCTTGAGTGAATTGATGCTTAAAAGTTTTCATTCTTGAAACATTTTTTACCAGCCAGGTGCTACAGGGTTTAAGATTATACTGTCAGTGGTAATTCAGTCTAATTTCATTAGATTTTGCCTTCTCTTGGGTGCCTTTTAAAATGGGAGAGTCCCTGGGAGCAATAGTTAGGTTATAAGATCCTTGTCCCTGGCTACCTGGGTCCTTGTGAGATCACTGAATGCCCTGGAAGTACAGAACATTGAAAGGGTTAGGGGGCTCAATGGGATGCTAAAGATGAACTTCAGAGTGGGTGCCTTGTGACTATTTTCCTTGGGGGAATTAATCAGTGAATGTTACTGAAGTATTTTAAAGTCTTAGGTAACTGCTTTGGCAGCTAAGGTATTATTTGAACTAAGCTAGCAAATACACTTTTAGATACCAGTTTCTGCATTTGCTAATAAAAGATGACTATAGATAATGGCAAACAGCAAAGGTACATGATTGTATTAAGACTGAAAAATGTCCAGAACCTAAGCTAGAATATTGAAAAGCATTTTGAAGCTCACTTTCAAGTCTGTCTGATCACCTCCTTTCCACTGTGCAGCCCTTTAGAGAACTTCCATTTGGTTTCCTTAGGATGGGTTAATGTTGGCAGAACAGACCATATGATCAGGTATTTTGTCCTAAAGTTTTCTCTTTACATAATCAGCGCTCTGAGATAAAAATAAACTTGCTCCTTTTATCACTGGACAGAAAAGAATAAATGGAGTTGCCTATGAATATAACTTAGGATGATTTTTATCTTTTTGAGTAATGCTGAAAGCAACACATCTTGCTCCCCTAAGAATAAATAATACTGTAATACCTCATCCACACTATACATTTAAAGAAAGCAGGTTATTAACCTAAGGTTGCTACTTTTTACAACAGGTACAGACATAATTAATTTGACACTGGCCAGAAAGATCAATCTAGAAATTGTACCCAATTTTCAGTCTTCATTTTAACTGGACACGTTACGGTCTTTTAAATGTCTTTTTTTCCCAACAGCCTTGTACACTGGTTAATAAAATTGTCATACTTGGAGACTGAGACTCTTAGAATTAAAAATGTTTATCAGTCAAACTGGTTTGTCAATAAAGACAAGATTAGTACTCACCCTATCAACGTATAAGATGTCAGTTGACCCATTCATAATACTGTGGTCCTTCTAAGAAAACATGAAAAGATGGATTCAGAGCATTTCCTTTTACCATCTAATCATAAAGAGCTTTTTAAAAAATCACATTTATATTCTTTTTTAAAAATAAATTTATTTATTTATTTTTTAATTTTTGGCTGCGTTGGGCCTTCATGGCTGCGTGCAGGCTTTCTCTAGTTGTGGCGAGCAGGGGCTACTCTTCGTTGCGGTGCATGAGCTCTAGGCACGTGGGCTTCAGTAGTTGTGGCACACAGGCTCAGTAGTTGTAGCTCACGGGCTCTAGAGTGCAGGCTCAGTAGTTGTGGCACATGGGCTTAGTTGCTCTGTGGCATGTGGGATCTTCCTGGACTAGGGATCTAACCTGTGTCCCCTGCATTGGCAGGCAGATTCTTAACCACTGCGCCACCAGGGAAGTCCTTATATTCTTTCTAATTAGTGCATATCAACACGCAGAAGGACTGCATCTTTAGTTCAGCATTTATCAGAACTGAGTAATCCCTAGGTTTAGAGGGATGAGGGTGATAGTTGAACAAACATGGTGTGGACCAATTTAGACAACAAAATCCTCTAGGTCAATGTTTTTGAAACTTCAGTGTTCATCAGAATCCCCTGAGAGCTTATTAAAAATATAGATGCCCTCGCCTCATTATCAGAGATTTTGATTGTCTGTAGGTTTTGGTGTGGGCTCAGGCATCGGTTTTTGGCGATCTCCCCAGGTAATTCTGATGCACTCCGAAGTGTAAGAACCAAACTTGGTTTGGTCCAAACATGGCATATTAAGATTTCTAGAATCAAAAAAGTCAGATTGCTGTTATGCTGTGGCCACTGAGCCTCTTGATTCAAAGAACAGAAGGCAGAACTCATTCCCCAGCTTTCCTTGCTGATAGAGCACAAGTATGTGGCCTGGGCTCAGCCAATCCAATGTACCCACGTAGGACTGGGATTCCAAGGAGAGAAAAGTAAAGAAGCAGACATTCCCAGAATCACCTTGTGGTGGAGGTGGCTAGATTTTCAACAGCAGCAGAGGTGGCATTTCTGGTACCCAGTCCCAAGCATCACTGTTGTGACCCACCATGTTGGAGGCCCGCGGTGTGGTATGGAACGGTGGTAACACTGGAGCATTGCAGTGAGGTTGGACATATCCCTGGTTATATAGCTTCCAGACCTGCTTAAACTGGCCAGGTATACTATTTTGTTTGCAAGTAAGAGCTCTGAGTAACATCAGGGAGTTATACTCTGCTAGTTAAGAGCGGAAATTTTGGAGACAGCATCTTGGGATCAAATCCTGGCACTGCCACTAGCTGTGTAAACTTGCGAAAGTTTCTTAACCTATCTCTGCTGTAATTTGTCTTAAAATGGGGGCACTGATACCTCATAGGGTGTTATGAGGATTACATGAGATGACACACTTAAGCAGTTAGCACAAAATCCAGCAATAAATGCTGGTTATCATTATTGTAGACCCGTGGATAACAGACCCACTCATTTCTTACGACCTCAGAAAATTCCTATATTTATCAGGACTCTTGGCAGCAGGTGGTAGAAACCAAACTCAAACTGGCTTAAGCAAAAAAAGATAACCCTGGCTTGAGGAGCAACTGGATGTGGATGCCCAGTTCATGTCGCCAGGATTCTGTCCCTGTCCCCCAGCCTGCTTCCTCTGTGTGGACTTCATCTTTAGGTGGGCTTCCCAGGTGGTGAGAGGCAGAGATAGCAGCCCCTCTAAACTGACATCCTACCAGCTTAGCAACCACTGAAAAGAAGGCCTCTCTTTCCCACTAGTTCCAGCCAATA
This sequence comes from Stenella coeruleoalba, assembly GCF_951394435.1. Classification (NCBI taxonomy): domain Eukaryota; kingdom Metazoa; phylum Chordata; class Mammalia; order Artiodactyla; family Delphinidae; genus Stenella; species Stenella coeruleoalba. The sequence goes on along the minus strand of NC_137164.1, from coordinate 21,477,834 downwards.
ATGCCCAAGGACTAAGGCTAATTGGCTCTAGGGACCAGCTTTGGTCACTTGTTTACCCCTGAATCAATCATATGGTCAGGAGGTCACCCAATAGCCCAGGCTGGTTCACATCTCTACGTTTGAAGCCAAAGGGTGGGTTAAACCTGATCTAAACCACATAGGCTGAGAACTTGGGAGGGTAGCTCCCTAAAAGGAAGTGAAAGTGCTGTAACTGGAAACAAGGTAACGTGCTACAAAGGACAAAACATCTGATGCTTGCAATAGCCCCCATCTCATTTTTTATTCCCACCAATTTGTTAATGAGAATACCAGTGTTTTGTTTACAAAAATGGGATATAACCCATCTACCTGTCTATTCACCCCAGGTTCACCTTTGTGAACACCCCCCCCTTTGTTTTTGGCCATGCTGCACGGCTTGTGGGATCTTTGTTCCCCAACCAGGGATCAAACCCAGGCCCTCGGCAGTGAGGGTGCAAAGTCCTAACCACTGGACCACCAGGAAATTCCCTTTTTGGCTTGTTTTTTTTTTTCTTTTTTGTGAATCTCCTTTTCATTAGGTAGCTTCTACCAGTTCTCCTGGTTATGAATCTTTGTGTGGGAGGTTTGGGGAGGGAACAAGCACACACTGACCTGCTTTAGAGATGACTTAGCGTCGGTAGGTTCTGCCCAGTGAGACAGCACTGCTTGTCCCCGGCTTATTTGGTTCCGTGAAATCCTCTGACATCAAGAAGTACATTTAGCCCAAAGTAGGTAAGAAATGAGGGGCTTCCCTGGTGGCGCAGTGGTTGGGCGTCTGCCTGTCGATGCAGGGGACGCGGGTTCGTGCCCCGGTCCGGGAGGATCCCGCGTGCCGTGGAGCGGCTGGGCCCGTGAGCCATGGCCGCTGAGCCTGCGTGTCCGGAGGCTGTGCTCCACGGCGGGAGAGGCCACGGCGGTGAGAGGCCCGTGTACTGCAAAAAAAAAAAAAAAAAGAAAGAAATGAGGCTGTCATAGTTTATTCACCACATTCTGCTGCCATGTATAAATCACAACACAACTCAAAATGATTTATTTAGCCTTTCCATTTACAAACAAGACAAGAAAAAAGAAGAGAAGGAAATGAAAAAATACATAAAGGAGTGCCAGCTTCAACCCAATCAATAGCGAGGAAGCCTACCTGCCATTGCCAATTTATCATGTATCTTGATAGAAGGTGTCCAATATCTGAGGCAGCCCTCGAGAGGTGTTAGCCAAAGTTGGGGCCACAAACTCCCAAATCACGAAAGTAGGAGGAAACAGGAAGGGGGGTAGGAGATTCTCAGATTTACCTCTTGAGCATCTGCAGAGCTGGATCTGGAGGAGTGCCAGAGGCAAGTGTCATGGGCTGGATAGTGGCCCCAAAAGGCATGTCCACCCGGAACCTCAGAATGTGACCTTATTTGGAAGAAGGATCTTTGCAGATATAACTAAATGAAGGATCTCAGGATGAGATCATCCTGGATTTGGGTTGGGCCCTACATCCAATGACTGGTATCCTTACAAGAGAAAGGAAAGGGAGATTTAAGACACAAAGACACACCAAGAAGAAGGCCACGGGAAGATGGAGACAGATTGAAGTTTTGTTGCCACAAGCCAAGGCACTCTACAAGCTACTAGAAGCTGGAAGAGGCAAAGAAGGATTCTCCCCTAGAGCCTTCTGACACTTCGATTTCACACTTCCAGCCTCCACAACTGTGAGAGATAAATTCTAAGTTACAAAGTTTGTGGTAGTTTTTTTTTGCGGCAACCCTAGGAAACTAATGTAACAAGACAGGAAGCAAATTCGCCTTCGCTTCATCAAGCCAAAGATGAGGCCTAGTGTTAGCAGCTTCTCATCAGCAGTCGTCATTGGCTGAGGACATGGTGGCCAGTAGATTTGTCAGATGCTCTGAGGGTTCTGGCCTCCATGCATAATGGTTCCCTAGGAGAAACTGGAGGGATTGTTACCAAAAGAAAATATATTCTGGGCAGGCAAAAATTTGAAAAAACAAAAAAACACTACAATCAGTAAAAGGCCTGATATGGAGTACTTAGAAATGGATTTTTTAAAAAAGAAGTGTTGTCAAGTGAAGGTACTTCATTAATAAATTGTTGTTTAAAGTTAGCAGTCAGATATATTGCCATAGTACTGCTGGCCTCCTATACATGGCAATTAGATCATGTGTAAATGTATCTTTCTAAAGAGAAAAAAGGTAGAATATTTTTCCTTACATAGGTAACTATTTCTAAATGAGCTTTGTTTGTACTGCCTCACAAGCAGTTAAGGTTCATTGTGGGTAGTAATGACATTAATTTAGGCAGTGATAATACAAATTATACTTACTAGAGTATGAGCTTTGAGTTCTTAGTTACAAGGCAGAAAAGGGTTCAGGAGTCATTCAGACCAACTCACTGTGTAGCTATAGCCCCCAAAAGCTAGTAGAGTATTGGATAATATAAGAGAGAAAAGAAATACAGGAAAAAGTTGTACTGCTTCCTGTTCTAGTTTCTATACCTCAAGGAAAGAACTCAATAGAGAAGAAGGAAGTCTACAGAAGGAGAACTAAATTAAGTCCTGTGTACAAATATTTACTGAGCTCCCACAATGTTTGAGCCCCTGGTCTAGGGATGCAGAAATGATTAAGATGTGGTCCTCAACTTCACAGCCTAAGGAGAGACAGATACAGAGAAACAGCTGTGATAATGCAGCTCAGCAAGTTCAGGACAAACATGCACACAGGACACCAGGAGATCACAAAGGAGGCAGCAGGATCTACCAAGGTTGAGCTGAGAGCAAAACAGACAGAGAGCAACACAGGGGCTTGGGTGGTGGTGCTGTTATGTGTGTTTGGGATTGAGAGCGACCAGTTTGAAAGGAAAGACAGTGGAAGGGAGAGATGGGGAGCTAAGAGAAAATAATCTCGCTGAAAGGGGGGAGTTAAAGGATGATGAATAGTGATTGGCCTTAGATAAACAGGAAGAGAGATCCACATCCTCTGAAAGTAGAGAAAAGGAAATGAGGGCAGTTACGGGTATCAATAGGTTTTAGGTAAAGTTCAAAAGGATAAGGGAGATTATTCCTGGCATCCTCAATTTGCTGAAATCAAGGTTTTTCTAACCTTTGGGTGTGTTGAGAATATGATGAACACTCTGGATTTTTCACCTCTTAAAAATGCACATTACACAGATTCTTACATATAATTTCAGTTTCCCAACCTTTGAATCCCAACCATGGACTCTGGATAGAAAACCTGCATTCCACCCAGAAGAGACAGGTCATTTGCTCAGAGGAAGGGGTCAGGGGCTGGCAGGTTTGGTATAAACCCTGAGGGCAAAGGATATGGTCCTACACAGAGACCAGTGAAAGATGAGTCATGGCATTGATCCATGTTGGGATGTTAAGAGAAGTGGAATCCCAGGTGGGAACGCAAGCGATTAACACACATTCCAGACTGAATGGGGAGGAAAAGAGGCCTCGAGGAGACCTACAAACTGGGAGGGGGCTCTGTGAGCTGGAAGGGAAGATGCCTCACGTCATGCAAAAAACTTACTGGGGAAATTCCCAGCATGCACTCCCCTGCCGGAGGTGGGCACGTGATCAGTGCTTTGGAGCTGCCGTAAATTGCCCCGTTTTCCCCTCATGGCCCATTTATGCCTCTTCTGCACATCTGCACCACCTGCTTCTCCCTCCACATACAAACTTGCTCAAGTCTCTCCCCTACTTAAAAACAAAACAGCAACAACGAACCTTCCTTCAAGGACAAGGTCGCCCAAAACAATCCCTGTGTGTGATACGCCCGCAAATTTTTGTTGAATACGTGGGCGCGTGAAAGGAGCTCAAAGCAATAATTGGAGTCCACTACCTTTTATTCCCACTTCATTCTCATCTTTCTCTCCCCTGTTTTCTTCTCTCATTCCCCTCTCTGGGCACCACCCCGGCTCCATTCCTCTGTCCCTCTCCAATTTTACTCCTTCCCAGCCTCTGTCCCAGAACTGCCACTGGCAGCCAGGGGTGCCTCAGGACTGGAGGCTGCTTGGCCCATCTTGGGGAGGTTAAGCTAACAGAGGGCAAAAAGGATGGTAAAGAAGAGGCCTCCTAAACCAGCCCAGGCTTGGGGAGGAGCCCCCAGGCCCAGGACTTCTGAATGGTCAGAAGAGGTCTTTCTCCCACTGCTTAATGGATTCACTTTGGGTTTCTTGGGAGCAGGGGAAGATGTAGAAAAAGGGCAGTTACCTCTTCAGGAAGAATATAAATGGTCCCAATTGTATAGTATTTGTCAGTATTTTTTTTTCTGGAAAATTCAAACACACCAAGAGAAAAACTTATTTAAATAAAATACTTTGAAAAATGAAAAAAAAAAAAAAAAAGGACAAGGTCGCAAATGGGATTAAAGCTCACATGTCATAGAAAGTTTTGAAAGAGACACAAATATAAAGAAGGCATTTCAAATCAGCTGGTTGAGGGACTTCCCTGGCCGTCCAGTGGTTAAGACTTTGCACTCCCAATGCGGACCCCGGGTTCGATCCCTGGTCAGGGGACTAGAGCCCGCATGCCGCAACTAAGAGTCTGCAGCTAAAGATCCTGCACGCGGCAACAAAGATCCCACGTGCCTCACCTAAGACCCGGCGCAGCTAAATAAATAAATATTTTTTAAAAAAATCTCAAATCAGCTGTGGCAGAGGGTGGCATAGATTACTCAATAAATGATGTTGAGACTCTTGTGTAGATACGTGGGGGAAGAGATAAGTTGGATCTCTCACACTGTAGATCAAAACGAATTCCAGAAATATTAAATATGTGTATGTAAAAAATGAAACCCTAAAAATACTGGAAGGAAATGTAAGAGAATTTATTTTAATAATCTCAGAATGGGCAAGGACTGCTTAAGGATAACATAACATCCAGAAGCCCTAAAATAAAACACTGATAAATTGGACTATATTAAAGAAAAATTCTGCATAGAAAACACAGTCAAAAGACAAATGGGGCTTCCCTGGTGGCGCAGTGGTTGAGAGTCCGCCTGCCGATGCAGGGGACGCGAGTTCGTGCCCCGGTCCGGGAGGATCCCACGTGCCGCGGAGCGGCTGGGCCCGTGAGCCATGACCGCTGAGCCTGTGCGTCCGGAGCCTGTGCTCCGCAACAGGAGAGGCCACAACAGTGAGAGGCCCGCGTACTGCAAAAAAAAAAAAAGACAAATGAATTTTTGCAACTCACATCACAGACAAAAGCTAGCATTTGAATATCTGGTAAAAGTCAATAAGAAAAATTCGAACAAGAAAAAAAAATCAGCAAGCCTATTGGGCAAAGGATATGAACTCATGAGTCACAGAAACAAAACAGTTCTTAAATATATGAAAAGAAACTCAACCTTACTCATAAAAACGAAAAGCAAATTAAAGCTACAATGAGAAATCACTTTTCAACTAATAGATTAGCAGAAGTCAAAAAATGTTAAAACACCCTATGTCGGCAAAGCTGGTGGGAAATTCATTCTCTCATACATTGTTGGGAGGAATGGAATTTGATGTGGCCTCTTTGGCAATTTGTTGATATTCATAAAAATTACATACAACAGAACCTTAATTCCACTGCTAGGAATTTATTCTACAAATATACTCACATAAATGTAGAATGACACGTCATTTTTAATTGAGGATTCTTTGTAATAGCAAGAAATTAATGCTCATCAATAGGGGACTGGTTGTAAATAAATTGTTGCCTTCATTCTATGAAACATAACACTGCTGTTTAAAAGAATCAGTTGGGGGCTTCCCTGGTGGCGCAGTGGTTTAGAATCCACCTGCCAATGCAGGAGACACAGGTTCGAGCCCAGGTCCAGGAAGATCCCACGTGCCGCGGAACAACCAAGCCCGTGCACCACAACTACTGAGCCTGCGCTCTAGAGCCCATGAGCCACAACTACCGAAGCCCACGCGCCTAGAGCCCATGCTCCACAAAAAGAGAAGCCACCGCAATGAGAAGCCCGTGCACCACAGTGAAGAGTAGCCTCCGCGCGCAGCAACGAAGACCCAACACAGCCAAAAATAAGTAAATAAATAAATAAATTTAAAAATAATAATAATAGGGCTTCCCTGGTGGCGCAGTGGTTGAGAGTCCGCCTGCCGATGCAGGGGACACGGGTTCGTGCCCCGGTCCGGGAAGATCCCACATGCCGCGGAGCGGCTGAGCCCATGAGCCATGGCCGCTGAGCCTGCGCGTCCGGAGCCTGTGCTCCGCAACGGGAGAGGCCACAACAGTGAGAGGCCCGCATACCACAAAAAAACAAAACAAAACAAAACAAATGACTTTTGTAACATACAAGCTTGATTATATCACTGCCCTACTTAAATCTTTCAATGACTCCATAGCCTTCAGATTAAGGTGCCATCTCTTCTAATGGGCTCCCAAAGCCCTCGGCGCTAGGGAGAGGGCGAGCGGTGTCTGTGCCTTCCTCCTCACCTGTATTTGTGCCACTCTGCGTGCGCGCGCGCCCACACACACACACACACACACACACACACCCCACCCTCTGCCCAGTAAACAGCCTGGACCTCCCAGGAGGTGCCTGTCAGCTCTGCACCAGATGCCCCATAACTGTCAGCTGATGATGATGCTGTGTTGCAGTTTGTCTGATATTGACAGCTTCTTCTCAGGTTTGGGTCTTTGTAGTTGCTTCTGACTGCAGAGCTGCTTTGAAGGTAGCAAGCATATGAACCCAGATAGAGACAGCTGTTGCTACATTTTATACTCTATTTTGATAACAGAAACCCCTATTTGATGAAATATTGTCATTTTTTTAAATCTTGCAACCTTGAGGGACAGCATCCTTGAACATCCAAATATCTTCTATCTCGATAACTTACACAGCTTCCCCAGCCAGTGGGTCCCTCCTTCTGCTATTCTCCCATAGCTCTTTGTACTGTTAGGAGCTGTTCACTTATTTTGTCCCCTCCCTATACCCCATTAGACTGTGAATTCTGTGAAGAGCCTGTATTTCTTATTAGTATCATTTCCAGGGCCTAGCTGAAATATAATAGATACACAGTAAAGTTTGTGGGAGAGAGAGGGTTGGGTGGAAGGATGGATGGATGGATGGATGGATGGATACATTAATACACAGAGAAAAACTATTTTTGCTTCCTAAATACTAGCAGTAAAAACTTCAGGTTTTTCCAGAGTGAAGCAGAGCTGGAAATGTTAGAGGTACCACAAGGAGGCACTAGAATTCCACATGGGTTCCCTCTGCCGAGAAAAGGCAGATCCAAGTGTCTTGACCTGGGCTGATGCCTTGTGACAGATGCCTGGCTGAGCCCGAATGGGCCAAGAGGGATGATTTGAAAAGGGGACTGAGGGGGAAATTAATGCAAGGCGATTACGGCGCAGCTACGGCAAAGAGGAATGATCACTTTAAAGGGACTCTAACACAGAAGGACCCCCTCCACCTTTGGAAACATCCCACCGCCCTGGGAAGCCATGTCATGTTGTTGCCTCTCCCATTTTCCTCCTCCACTAATCAAAATACTCAGGCTCATACTACAGCGATTTCATTCTACGGCCACGATATTTCCCCACTGAATCCTCTCTTCCTCATTCAATGAGAATGAGGAAAATAGAACTGTCACAAATACTATTACCATTTCCCCTTTTTCTTCCCAAGAGGTCACTGAAACTTTCATCCCAGACCTTGGAACCCTGGATTTCTGTGTAGGCTGGCAAAGAAAGGAAAAAATCCTTTTAAATCTCAAATATATGTCTCTAACTCCTGTGAGGGACGGAGAAATGTAACCATGGAAACCAGAGTATGCCTGTAACCATGGAGACCCATTTAAACCAGCTGGGCCATTATCATCTAGAAGCTGATAAGGCTTTGGCTGTTAGGAGGCCAGTTAATATGGTTGAATGATTTCAGTTTAGGCGAGTGTTTTACAGACAATTAAGTAATTTCTGGGTACTGCCAATACTGTAAAATGTTAGAGAGAAAGCCTTTTGATAGGACTTCCTCTGTTAGACTAATTTCTAAACGATCTCCCAGATCTTTCTCCCTCACCCTCCAGAGCCATCACTTTATCAGCAAACACACGTTAATCACCTTGGTGTGCGGGGCACTCTGCTGGATCCCACCATCTATGTATCCCAGATAATATACATTCTCTGTCCCATCAGCTTTAATGTTGAGGCAAGTCCTTGAATAAAGGCTGTACTTATCAAAAGGCTTCTTGGGACTTCCCTGGCGGTCCAGTGGTTAGAACTCTGGGCTTCCACTGCAGGGGGCCTGGGTTCAATCCCTGGTTGGGGACTAAGATCCCACATGCCGTGCGGTGTGGCCAAAAAAGAAAAAAAAAAAAAGGCTTCTTTACCAGAACCCATCGGAATTTGGCTTTGTATTTCCAGTATGTGAGATGTGAACTAGCCTATTTTCATTTTGAAGGAAACTTTCACTAGCCAGTGTCTTAGCAGTGCTTCACAAAGTTCACAAGCATTCTGTTTATCCGTTTCTTTTGTTCTTTCCCTGTGTGTGTTACAACTCCATTATCGCCCCTGCAACCACAGCTTCAAAGGCCTGATGACAGTTTGCCCTGCGAGCTGCTCTGTGGTGTGTTTTGTACACCAGGGTGTTAAAAGGCAGAGCACTGGAGTCAGATCCCTTGTGTCTGCCACTCACCAGTGTGTGACCCTAGGCAAGTGACTTGACCTTTCTAAAGTCTTCCCATCTAGAAAAGGGAAGTAAGACCCATGTCTCATTATTATAGGTTATTGAGTAATAACTTTGCACACCTCTGAAGATTTACACTGTTAGCAAGTCTTATCTTCTGGTCTTATCTGTATCCCCCAGCATCACTCAGCACTCTTTCATGTTCTTTCATGTTCTTCTCCTGTTTTACTCAACAGCTGGTCCAAATCTTTACAACCTCCAGCTTGCACCCGAAACCCTCTGGCTCCGCAGATAATGATGGTGCAGAAGATGATAATAACAATAAATGTTATACGGTGCTGATTATATGCCCAGACTGTTCTAAGCCCTTCACGTATTTTAACCCATTTAATTCTTACAACGATCCATTGAGGATTATTATCATCTCCATTGTACAGATGAGGAAACTGAGGCACACAGTGTTTGGGTCAATTTCTCAAGGTCATAAGCTAGTGAATGGCAGAAAGAGAATGTGAGCCCCAGCGGTGCCCCCGGAGTCTGCACCACTATGGGATAGTCACCCTCCCTCCAATGATGGTGTTTCCTAGCTCACTCAGTGTAGAGTCCACGGGCACAGTCTCCCTCAAATATCTCTTGGTCAACCCCTACTCTCGCCACTACTAGCAGACATGTTGATCAGCACCTGTCCCCACGCCCTTCCTCGACGTTTCAGAGGAAAGGATCAGCCTTCCTCCAGTCCCGCAGTCCCGTCAAATCCCTCGATGCCTTGATTATCCCCTTCCTTCCTGATCCTCAGACCATCTCTCATTTGGCACTTTCCTCTCAACACGTAAGTAGGTCCAGTCTGTTGTCTCTTATTAAAAAAAATGTTTTTCGACTGTCTCTGCTCATCATCTTCTCTTTCCTTTTCACAACCCAATTCCTAGAAAAAGCTTTCTACCTTTGTCTTTAGGCTTCCTGACTCCCACTCCACTGCGGTTGCTCTTCCAGCGGCCCCCCAAAGTTGCTAAAATATGTGACTTTTTTTAAGGTCCTGCTCCTCTCTGCAGCATTTAACTTCATCCATCACTTTTTCCCCTTAAAACTTTCACCTGGCCATGACCTTTTTCGGTTCTTCCTCCGTCTCTTTTGCTGGCTCCTCCCGCACTGCCTATTCTTATGTCTGTGTGTCCCTGGAGATCTTTGACCTGCATCACCTCTCCCTGGGGACTGTATCTTTATTTCTTTATTTTTTTAATATTTATTTATTTTGGCTGCGCCAGGTCTTAGTTTCGGCACACGGGATCCTCGCCGCGGCATGTGGGTTTCTTAGTTGCGGCACACAGAATTCTTAGCTGTGGCACGTGGATTTCTTAGTTGCAGCATGCAAACTCTTGGTTGAGGCATGCATGCGGGATCTAGTTCCCGGACCAGGGATCGAACCTGGGCCCCTTGCATTGAGAGCACCGAGTCTTACCCACTGGACCACCAGGGAAGTCCTAAGTCTGTATCTCTAACCAGAACTTTCTTCTGAGCTTCAGAGCAGTAGATAAAAATGCCACTAACCATCTTGACTGGAGGATTGTGGACTCCTCATCCTCAACTCATTACCACCATCCACCGAGGACACCTACTCACCAAACCAGAAGTCATCCTCCAGTCCTTCTCTCTCCCCCACGTCACCAGGACCTCTTACATGTACATCTTAAAATACCTCTTCTTTCTCTTCTTCATCCAGCCCCTCCACCAGGCTCTCATCCCTTCTCTCTCAAAATATTCAGATCACCTCCTCACTGGTCTCCCTCTACCTTAAGCCTCAACCTCTGTCAACAATAATGATACCAGCAAGCTGTCTCTAATATGCATATCACTCCAGTCCTCAAAATTCACTAATGCTAGCATAATGAAAACCAGTGCCTTTGCATAACAAGAAAGGCCCTTCATGACCTGACTCCTGCCTTTCTCTCCAGCCTCATCACTTACGTCTCTGCCACTGTAACCACTGCCTCTCTCGTGCTACGGCTGCAAAACAGGATTGGACGTAATGACCACCAGCATTTCACTCACGCTTCCTCACTTGGCACATTCCATCCCTTCTTTCTGGAACTGCATCCCCAGTTTGTCCATCAGGCAAAGCCCCTCATCCCTATTCTCTACCCGCTCTGTGCCACCACCCATCCCCTCCCCATCCTCTCACCGGCCTGGCTTCCCTTGTGCTTTCCACGCACTCCAATCCAACAGTTTATCTTATTGTACTGTAATTATTTGACTGGTCTGTCTCCTTTTCTAGACTTACTAGTTGCTTAAAGGCAAGTACTATTTTTTTTTTTGGTCCTGGTATTTTTGTCCCTTCAGTGTCCAGCAAAATGTCTTCAAAATAGCCGACATTTATTAAATATTAGAAATTAATATTGTTATCAATAGGATGGCAGAGAAATTCCCTTAGCAGCTAACACTTTTCCTCATGATCGTAATCATCAGCACACACTGAATGCTGTTGATAGGAATATTATTCAGCCATAAAGAGGAACAAAATCATGCCATTTGCAGAGACGTGGATGGACCTAGAGACTGTCATACAGAGTGAAGAAAGAAAGAGAAAAGCAAATATTGTATAATATTGCTTATATGTGGAATCTGGAAAAATGATACAGATGAACTTATCTGCAAGCAGAAGTAGAGACACAGACGTAGAGAACAAACGTATGGATACCAAGGGGGGAAAAGGAGGGTGGGATGAATTGGGAGAATGGGACTGACATATATACACTACCATGTATAAAAGAGATAACTAATGAGAACCTACTGTATAGAACAGGGAGCTCTACTCAATGCTCTGTGGTGACCTAAATGGGAAGGAAATCAAAAAAAGAGGGGATATATGTATACCTAGAGCTGATTCACTTTGCTGTACAGCAGAAACCAACACAACATTGTAAAGCAACTATACTCCAATAAATATTATTTTTTTAAAAAATGCTGTTGATAACTGAACAAAGAGCATTGACCATGAAATAGTGTAGAGCCAGAGGGATGTATTAGTATAGATACCCAGATGGATGACATAAAATCATTGGCATACAGACATCATAAATTCACGTACCAGGTAAGGGCTTACACCAGATGACTTCTCGGGTCTCTTCAAACTCTGACATTCTGTGAATGCAGGTATCAAACCAAGACATCCAATCAATCAGCCACCATAGAGTGCCATTATGTGCAAACTACTTCCCTAAATGCTATAATGAATAGAATGGAATCTCACCAGCATTTAAATCAAAGATAAATATAATTAAAGGCCATTTATATGTGAGATTGGAAGAGTTAAATGGGGGAGACAAAGGAAAGCACTCATTCAGTTTGTTCAGCTAACATTAGGGACACACTCCATGTCTGTTACTGAACCAAATTCGGGTCCACTCACCGGACATGAAGCAAAACCAATCTACTGACACTGGTTTGTGGTGAAGGAAAGTATAGCATTTATTGCAAGGCCAAGCAAGAAAAATGGACAACTCATGCTTAAAAGACCCGAACTCCCCAATGGCTTTCAGGGAAGGGTTTTTAAAGGCAAGATGAGGGAGAGGGGGACTTCCCTGGTGGTGCAGTGGTTAAGAACCCACCTGCCAATGCAGGGGACACGGTTCGATCCCTGGTCCGGGAAGATCCCACACGCCACGGAGCAACTAAGCTCGTGCTCCTCGAGCCCGTGCTCCACAACAAGAGAAGCCACTGCAATGAGAAGCCCGTGCACAGCAATGAAGACCCAATGCAGCAAAAAAAAAAAAAAAAAAAAAAAAGATAATTAAAATAAATAAATTAAAAAAAGATGAGAGAGAGGGTTGTGGGGTACATGATCAGCTCGTGGACATGCTTCTGACTGGTTGGTGGTAAGGTGACACGGTGGTGTTTCGGGGATTAACATCATCAACCTTCTGATTCCAGCTGGTCTGAGGCCTGCTTGCTTGTGATCAGCAGGCAGTTAACTTCTTCCACCTGGTGCGGGTTTTAATATCTGCAGAACAACTCGAGTATGGCTCAGGATATTATCTATGTCCCTTGAGGAGGAATTAAAGGTCCTTGACTTTGTTTTATGACTAAACTATTATTTTGTCTTGCTAGGCTGTTTTCCTTTGTTTCTTCATTTTCTTACTTCTCTGATTAAATTTGCTCTTTGGAACTCGGGGAAGGCCTAGGAAGCTAAAGGTTTTCTACAAACAAGAGATGGGGGACATGGAGGGAGTCTGTTCCCAGGAAAGCCCCACAGTGCCCTGTTCAGTTTCATGTCAGAAGCTGGGGTATAACAAAGAAGACCATGTGTTCTGTCGTCAGCGTGCTCATGGCCCAGGCAGGCAGACAGACACATGACCGTCAAATACAAAAGGCAGGGGGAAACTGCTGTGATTGATTCTGCCTGAAGAGGGAACGCAGAAGGGAGCACAGGTCTCAGTGAATTTCCCAGACGTGGCATTTGGTCTGGCTTTTGAGGGGCGAATGTGGTTTCTCAAGTGGAGAAGAGAGAGTTCTACACCGAGGGAACTGAATGAACAGAAACCCACAGGGTTCGAAGCTGAGGCACCTTGGAAACCATTGATTTTTCTCCAGGACACATACAGCAACAGCCGAGCTGCTTGCTCAGAACTCCATAGGGAGTTCCAGAGCCCGAGTGATGATGCATGGGTAGTTCTCGGGGGAGTGATGGGCAGTGGGGAGGTGGGGAAATAGAGCAGGGTCACCGAAAGTTAACTGTTTAATCTACCACTGATCTAGCCTTCCTTCTCTGCCTTATCCACACCTTTGCCAAGTACAGAAGTAACTCTATATCTAATACAGTAATTTGACAATCTGCGTAGGTAACCTGTGGTTCTCAGATAGCTCACCTTGCCCCCCTGCTCCTCTTCCTGAAGGAGTATTGAGTTCCATGGTTTTTACAACCTTATCATGGCCGGAAAGAGCTGGGGACTTCAAGAACCTGGGAAGGCATCTCTTTTCCCTGGGGTACTGCCTGCCGTGCTGGTATCTGAGACTGAAAATCCGTGGCAACTCTGGTCTAACTCAGCTGGACCCAGCCCAGCAGCGTTCCCTGAACTCTGAGCCCTCAATGGGCCCCCGTTGCTCTGAGGTCTGTCTGTGACTCGCCATCAACCCAGGCTTGGGTGTTCTTCCCTGCACAGGTCTCAGCTGCAGAACTACCGCTCCTCTGCCAATCAGGCTCGTCAGCCACACTCGGATTTTATCCGTGCGCCGTACTGGAGTTGAGGGAGGCTTTGGACAGCTAAACCTCGGCGACTCCCTCTGTCTCACCAAGATGAAATGGTTGCACCCACGAGCAATTCAAAATATTGAAGAGCCCTTGAAGAGATATCTGCACTGTCATGTTCATACACTATAGCCAAGAGGTAGAAGCAACCCGAGTGTCCAATGATAGGTGAATGAAGGAAGAAAATGTGATCTATACATACAATGGAATATTATTCAGCCTTCAAAGGAAGGAAATCCTGTCACATGCTAACAACATGGATGAACCTTAAGGAGATGATGTTGAGTGAAGTAAGCCAGACACAAAAGGACAAATACTGTACGAATCCACTTATATGAGGGACCTAGAGGAGTTGGATTCATAGAAACAGAAAGGGGCTGGAGGGAGGGAGGGAAAGGGGAGTTTTGTCTAATGGGGAGAGAGTTTCAGATTTCCAAAACTAATAAATTCTAGAGATCTGCTTTACAACAATGTGAATATACTGAATACTGATGAACTCAACTTAATAATGGGTAAGATGGCAAACTGTTTTTTTAGGCCACACTGTATGGTGTGCAGGATATTAGTTCCCCGACCAAGGATCGAACCCATGCCCCCTGCCTTGGGAGCACGGAGTCTTATCCACTGGACCACCAGGGAAGTCCCAAGAAGGTAAATTGTATGTCATGTGTTTTTTAGCCACAATTTTAGAAAACGAAAAATAAAAAAAATATTTCAAAGCCCAGTGAGCACAAACACTATGCAGTCCGAATGGACACTGGTCCTTAACAAGCCCCATCAGGCAGTCAGAACTGGCTGCAAACTCCCAGGACCGCTCCCTGGGTGAAGACCGGCACGGGAGCGTCCTCTAAGGCCTCTGTCCTCCCCAACTGATCTATATTCCATCTCCTCCCCAGGCACGGTTCTGCCCACTGTGTTCTCCTCTCACTCTTCTTATTCTTCTCGCCACAATTTCTCAAGCCTGAGAAGGCTTATATTTCGTACTTCAAGTACTATGCATGCACAGTTTTTACATGCAAGGAACAGAACTGACTCCGACATAGTTAAGGGGCAAAGGAACTCATCAGAAGGACATTGGTAACTTGCAGGGTCCCAGGGAGTACCAAACCTAGGCACCGAGGCTCTGCAGCCAGGAATGCTCAGGATAAGGCCTTAGAGACACTGCTGTTGCTGTGGACCCTGGACCCCACAGCTTACTCCACTGACAACACTGGACACTGGATGCTGCCAAGGTCACTGTCATCAGCCATCACTGTAACTGACTCTGCACCTCACCTGCTTCTTCCAAATACCAGCTTTCGAATCAAAGTTGGGGTAGATGCATCTGCCTGGCAAGAGGTGCCCTCACGTATATTTCAGGAAGGCTGGGAAAGCAAGTATCTGGTACTTTCTGATTCTACACTGAGTACAGACTCTGCTCAAATAGAGAGAAGGGCTTCAAAGTTTGGATGGTCAGTATGATTAGCATGCCCTAGACTTCCCTCACATCTTATTCTCCTATTACTTTGTAAGTAGTACTTGCCTTGCTGTCCTAGATCTTAGGGGTACGACTGTCAAGTTTAACAAGTAAAAATACAAGATGCCCAGTTAAATTTGAATTTCACATTAACAGTGAATAATTTTTTTGGTATAAGTATGTCCCATACAATATTTGGAACAGACTTATATAAAAAAAGTATTCCTTGTTAATCTGAAATTCAAATTTAATGGGGCATCCTGTATTTTATCTGGTGATCCTCCCTAGGGATATCTTTTTTATATTTCACTATACTTTTCTACACTATACCGGGGCCTGCTTCCTGGGTTTGCTAAACATACTAACGTACAAAATCCGTATTCAAGACAATAACTTAGGGACTTCCCTGATGGCACAGTGGAAAAGAATCTGCCTGCCAATGCAGGGTACACGGGTTTGATCCTCAGTCCAGGAAGATCCCACATGCCTTAGAGCAACTAAGCCCATGTGCCACAAATACTGAACCTGTGCTCTAGAGCCCGTGAGCCGCAACTACTGAGCCCACGTGCCACAACTACCGACGCCCGCAAGCCTAGAGCCCGTGCTCCGCAACAAGAGAAGCCACCGCAATGAGAAGCCTGCGCACCGCAACAAAGAGTAGCCCCCGCTCGCCGCAACTAGAGAAAGCCCACACGCAGCAACAAAGACCCAACGCAGCCAAAAATAAATAAAAATTAAATCTTAAAAAAATAAAAAAGACAATAGCTTAGCTGCCAAATCCTGGTTTTGAATTCCAAAAATTGGAAACTACCCTGTCTTTCTCTCAGCTTTCCTCCCATAAAAGATTTTCATCTCCTCCAAATCAGATACATACCTTTACTAAGGTGAAAGTTATGTCCTTGGGAAAGCAAAGGAGAGAAGCACATTAAAACTCAAAAACAAAAACAAAAACGATTACCCAGTTGCAGTAAGGAAAAGTGGAGTAAACAGTGCAGAAACATTTCATGAATTTTCTGTACTGGGCTCTCTCAAATTCTAGGACATCAAGTTTACTATGACTCACACTTAACAAGGCTTTAATAGGAGGTGAAATTATAAAGTAAATGAAACCAATTTTCCTGTGCAGCATATGGAAATGAGTCTCCGTGAGTCAACGATTATTGTTGCTCTCACCTCCCACATAGCAAGGTGGATTCATTACCCAAATGCCAATTTGCTCCTTTCATGCAAAAAGGCAAATGATTTTCAAAACACCGAATTTCAATATATTATAGACAGAAATTCTAGAACCACGTCCTAATGTTACTTAAAATCATAAATAACACAAACCAGGCACACAACTTTGTCAGATTCTTCTAAGGAACATACTCACACATTTCACTCATTTACCCAGGTCTTATATGAGGAATAGTTAGACCTTCCCAAACCAGTGTCAGCTTTCTCTGGGCTGCCAGACGAACCGCAGTGGGATATTTCCAAGCCACAGAAAATAAATGGTTTCTTTTAGACCATTAGGTATGCACATTAGAATACATTTCACAAACCAGCCTCAGATCCTTGGGAAGAAAACAGATTTATGTATTTGCTTCAATTACACCTTTTTCCAATTCCTCAAATATGCCTTGTGCCTCTTCCTTGTACATGCTGTTCTCTCCTCCTGGAACCCTCTTCCTTGCTCCATCTAATCAAGTCCTGTAGATCTCTGCTGAAACAAGTCAATTCCCTGACTCCCCAGACTAGAACAGAGCTTCCTTTTTATGTTTTCAGAGTTCACCCTACCATTCCTTCATAGGTTTTATTTATTTATTTATTTATTTATTTATGTATTTATTTATTTCCTAGTATAGATGCTGCCTAAGCGAGCACACTTGGTAGGATTTATAAATCTATGGCTGTGTGGTTTTGGGCTTAATGTCTGTCTCCCTGTATGCTTTAGCAATGGAAGTTTTAACTGCATGCACGCCAGCCAGAGACCACATTTCCCAGCCTCCCTTGCAGCTAGATATGATCATATGACTAGAGTCTGGCCAATGGGTTGTGTTCAGCTTCTGAGTGTAGCCCTTAGAAGGTATGGAGCACACGCTCCCTATTCTTTTTCCTCCCGCTAGCAGCCTGGAAGGCAAATATAATGATGAATGGTCTTTACTGATGCAGGGATGAAGGGATGGAAGAACAGCAGGATGAAAGTGGTGAGCATCGCCATAACCACCAGATCAGCCCTC
The DNA here is from genome assembly GCF_951394435.1 of Stenella coeruleoalba. Classification (NCBI taxonomy): domain Eukaryota; kingdom Metazoa; phylum Chordata; class Mammalia; order Artiodactyla; family Delphinidae; genus Stenella; species Stenella coeruleoalba. The sequence goes on along the minus strand of NC_137164.1, from coordinate 21,460,266 downwards.
AACTAATGATCAGGATTATTACATGAGAAACACTTAAACTATTTTCTTGTTTAAGCCACTGTATTGTGTCTCTTATTAAAGCAACCTGGGCTTCCCCGGTGGCACAGTGGTTGGGAGTCCACCTGCCGATGCAGGAGACACGGGTTCGTGCCTGGGTCCGGGATGATCCCACATTCCGCGGAGCGGCTGGGCCCATGAGCCGTGGCCGCTGGGCCTGCGCGTCCGGAGCCTGTGCTCCACGGTAGGAGAGGCCACAGCAGTGAGAGGCCCGTGTACCGCAAAAATAAACAAATAACAAAAAATAAACCAGCCTATAGCCAGCAAATGCAGATTTGAATCCAAGGATGCTTGACCCCAAAGCAAGCTTTTGGGGGTTGCAAGCCCCCAAAACGACCACATGATGTTTTTCCACACCCATCTACCTCTTCTCTGTATATACTTTACATCATATATCACAGATCATATAGTAGAACACTTTGATGAAGGTGGTTCTCACGCGCTGGATCTACATTAGATCTCAGAGTGAATAAAAGATGGTACCCTCCAGGAGTTTTTTCCATATTTCTTCCTTCTCACTCCATTTTCATGTTTTACCTGTGGGAACCTCTTGTAAGGTCCTGAGGACCACCTTAATGTCTATTATTATACATAAGTAATTTGGCTCCCACATACCAGGCAGCAGGCCCTTCCCCCATCACAGCCAGGCGAGAGGCAAGCCAGCCATGATCAAGAATCTTAATCTCTCTTAGAGGTCAATATTGCTTAAGGCTGTCACTCCCTCTGCTAGTAACATGAATATTTCAGAGATGATGGAATCAAAGCTAAAAAGCAGCCCTTGACCTAAGGAAAGACCTGCATAATTTTTTAACTTAGTTCTTTCCATATCACGTATAATTTTACATAAATATGTATCATGTGCTATTATTATTTTGGTACAGTGCTTTTCCTTTTTTCTTTTCTACTTGGTTTCCTCCTTCCTTTCCTCTTTTTCTTCCTCCCCTCCAACACCAGCCATTCCCACACTAACAAACACACAAACCAGGTCACCAACCAAGTATGCATTCTCCCACATTTTTCTCCATGCTCACAGAAGCACATACAGAGATTTGGAGGGTTTTTGTCATGGGCAGCGGGGAGGGGGGGCTTTACAAAAGTGAGATCATATTATCCACACTTTTCTGCATCTTCCTCTTCTCATTCAACAATAATCTCATAAAAATCTCTCTAAGTCAATTGGTTTAGATTTAACTCAGTCTTTCTAATGGCTGAATAATAATTCATGGTGTTGGTGTGCCATAAATTATTCAGCCCTGGGCTTTGTTTCTTGCTTTTTGTCACAACAAATAATGCTACAATAGCTATCCATGTACATGTGTTTTTATGGTGGTTTTGTCTCTGTAGGATTGATTCCCAGGTGTGGGCTTGCTGGGTCAAAAGGCATATGAATTTTTAATTTTAATAAATATTATCTTCAGTGGCAATTGATAGCTTCCTTACAGCCAGCACCTCACAGCTTGTGAGGTCTTAGTTCCCTGAGCAGGGATCGAACCTGGGCCCTTGGCAGTGAGAGTGCAGAGTCCTAACCACTAGACCGCCAGGGAATTCCCAGAGCCAACCTTTTTTTCCCTTTGCTCCCTATAACTCTCCTCTTTGCCCACTTTCTGCTACATCCTTTCTCTGTTTCATTTTCTATAATTAAAAGGCTGACATGTTCATTTTAGGTCTAATCTTATAGGCTAAAATGTCATTTGTTTGTGCTAATCTGTGAAAATACAATGAATATTATAAAATTGGAAAAAAAATCATCGTTGTTTTAAAAGGCTCTCTCAGGAAGAGAGAAGCCCTCTTCTACAGGGAACCAAGTGATTAATAATGTGACCAGAGATATGTAACACAATACCTATTTTCCCTCTTTCGGTATTTAATCAAGATACGTGTTCACAAACATCCAGGCACTATGGTATGGCAACTGAATATTAGCAGTAGCAAATTTTGTGACCCCCTGCCCATGTTTCATAGGTCGGTCATTATATTGAGTACTGCTTTCCTGAGGCATGATCGGCCCCCAAGTCCTGCTCCCAGGACCATGTATTCACTTGACAAATATTTACAGAGTTACTCCTATCCGCTAAACACTGTACTAGGCGGAGAACACATAGCACTGAATAAGAGGGACAAGATCCCACTCTAGCTCCAGGGAAAGATGTTAAACAACTAATTACACATGTGTTTGGATAATTTTTTTATTGTGATTAATATACATGTAACATGAAACTTATTTAAGCCACTATACTGTGTCTCTTAGTAAAGCAGCCTGTATCCAGGAGTGCAGTTAACCACTTCTGAGTATACAGTTCAGTGGCATTAAGTACATCCACATTGTTGTGAACCATCGATGACATCCATTTCCATAACTCTTTTACCTTGCAGAACTGAAAATCTATACCCATTAAACAGCTCCCCACTCCCTTCTCCCCCAGCCCCTGGCAACCACCGTTCCGTTTTCTGTGTCTATGAATTTGACTGCACTCATGTAAGTGAAATCACACAGTATGTCTTTTTATGACTGGCTTATTTCACTGATCATAATGTCCTCAGGGTTCATCCATGTTGTAGCATGTGATAGAATTTCCTTCCTTTTTTTTTTTTTTAAAGCATCTTTATTTATCATTATACGTTGAGATCCAGAGTCAAGTAACTATTCAGGTTTTTTTTGTTTTGTTTTGTTTTTGCGGTAAGCGGGCCTCTCACTGTTGTGGCCTCTCCCATTGCAGAGTACAGGCTCCGGACGCGCAGGCTCAGCGGCCATGGCTCACGGGCCCAGCCTCTCCGCGGCATGTGGGATCTTCCCGGACCGGGGCACGAACCCATGTCCCCTGCATCGGCAGGCGGACTCTCAACCACTGCGCCACCAGGGAAGCCCCAGGTTTTTTTTTTAACGGTTGCTCCACACGGCATGCAGGATCTTAGTTCCCCGACCAGGGATAGAACCCACGCCCCCTGCAGTGGAAGCACAGAGTCTCAACCACTGGACCGCCAGGGAAGTCTCAGAATTTCCTTCCCTTTGAAGGCCAGACAAGATCTTATTGTATGTGTAGATACTTTGTTTATTTATTCACCAGTGGACCCTTGGGTTGCTTCCACCTTTTGGATAGTATTTTTAAACTTTTTTCCCGTTATTTTATTTTTTATTTTTTTAAAGGGATTTCAGCTCCCACACTAGACTTACAGAGCAGGTAAAAACTGGCAAATTATATCTCCCACACAACTTTCACTACACATTCCCAGAGAGTAAACATATGTTTGAACTACTATTTTTAAAATATTAACCAATGTTTTCTCTCTCTAGTGATTTCCTTGCCTCTCCTTGCTTTCTCCCTTTGAAATAGTGAGGTTGTGTGCATTGCCCCAGAGGAGGTGTGGCAGGGCACAGAGTTTTCCAAGCATCTCTCTGACTGCTGTTGTTCAACAGCCGAGGTGCCTAAGGAAATAGAACAAGAGAGGACTCTGGGAATCTGAGCAGACAGCTTCAGGGACAGATGACACTAAAGACAAAATGATCACCCTCAACGCTTCTTGTCCTCCCCTTCCTCTCTCCAACTATAGAACTTTAGTCCTTCAGAACTAGAGAAACTTTGGGGACCCCCAAGTTGACTGAAACTATATTTCTACCACTGTGGTTGAATGGGATCTTGAAGTATAAATTAAGTTATACTTCTTGCTCACCTGAGCTGTGGACTATCTCTATGCCTATACATAATGAATGATTTATTACAATGGTATCACATGCTGTGAAAGAAGGACTGGGTTCTTTGAGAGCCTATGGCAGGGGCCTCATCTGAATGAGAGGAAGGGGATGGCTGGAGATCAAGTTAGATTTTCTTGCAGTTTAGCTGAGAGCTCAAGGATGAATAGGAAGCCCTTAAAGAAGATGTGAAAAAATAAATTAAAAAAAATAAAAAGGATGTGGGCCAAGCACTTCTTATCTCCAATGCTGCTAGATTGCATATTCCCATGTCCTCTTCCTGGAAGAAAAAAAAAATCCCCACCATTGCTTTGTTACCAGGAAAATTTGTCCAGCACATCCCCTTGCAATAGCCCTAGTTTCCCAATTTTTGTTAGTGTTGTTGAGATGCCCAAAGCTCCTTGTGGATGTTATCATTTTCTAGGAATTTTAATTTGAGAATTCTCTAGATGTTTCAAGATGCCATCTTGGTCTTTGCAGCATATCTGTTAAACATCTGAGCATTCTTTATACAACACAGACATATCAGCTGACATATTTTTTTCCCTTGTGGCATTCGTATTCAATCTTAACACTCTATCCTTTATCATGCAAAGCCATCATGTTGAAAAGTAAATAAAGAAAACATTTTTCCCACGTCATTAATTACTCCTTTTTTTTTTTTTTTTAATTACTCCATTTTTAAGCAGACACAAACACTTTTCCTCTTTGGCTTTGGAACAGCTACTATGGCTGCCAGCTGGGACTCCCGGGGGCTTTAAGAGCCTTAATCACTAGAATAAGCTTTGTTCTTTTTAAGGAAAATAAGACTAAATTAAAGGCACACTCAGACATTTTCTTCCTGGTTAGAATAGGCACAAAATTTGGTGATTAATTTTTCATATACCCACCAGTGACTTTTTTTAGTTACTATAATTTTAATAAATTTTTATTAAAATATAAGCAAATTATAATTTAACTATTTAGCCTAAATCTGTTTTCTGAGCTTCAAACTCATTTCCAGTTACCTACAACATCTCCCCTTAACTATCTCATGAGTATCTGAAGGGAAAAATTTTCTAGACTTACATTGCTTCTGATGCCAAATGTGTAAGTTCTTTTCCCCACACCAAACAATTTTCCAATTCTCTGTGGACACCAACTAGGTGTCCTACAACTCATTTCAGTTCTGACACTCTACCTGGAGTTAGCAGCAGATGCCACAAGTTAAGGGTTCGGTTCCACAAGGGCCCTCACTTCACATACCAGTCACAAGTCCCAGGTCGCTGCCTGTTCTTCTGACCAACCAGCTATAAGTTAGGGTTCTCAGGACCCCCTTCTGAGGTGCATAACTCGGTAGAATGGCTCACAGAACTCAGGGAAACATTTTACTTACTGTTACTGGTTTTTTATAAAGGATACAACTGAGGAAGAACCAAGTGGAAGAGATGCATAAGGCGAAGTAAGGGGGGAGGGGTGGATGTGTGCCTCTCTGGGTGTGCCACCCTCCCGGTGAAACTGTTACCAGAGGGGGACCCCTTCCAGGGCCCGAGAGTGGGCTCTTGTCTAACACTAGGAACTGAATTGTCCGAGGAGACACACATACTGACAAAGCAAAAGACTTTACTGGGAAGGGGCGCCTGGGCAGAGGGCAGCAGGGTAAGGGAACCCAGGAGAACTGCTCTGCCACGTGGCTCGCAGCCTCAGGTTTTATGGTAATGGAGTTGGCTTTCTGGGTCGTCTCTGGCCAGTCATCTTGCTTGTTGCCTGTATGTGGTCTGACTCAGGTCCCTCCTGGTGGTGCGTGCATCTCTCAGCCAAGATGGATTCCCGTGTGTGGGTTTCTGGGAGGTTAGCAGGACATATTATGGGCTGGCGTCTCCTCTCTCCTTTTGGCCCCTCCTGAATTCTCCTTCCTATTGTGAGACAACTCATGCAAGCGGTTATAGCGTGCCTGGCCAAGGCAGGCGGTTTCTTTCTTTTTTTTTTTTTTGAATATTTGAATTTTATTTAATTTATTTTTTTATACAGCAGGTTCTTATTAGTTATGTATTTTATTCATATTAGTGTATATATGTCAATCCCAATCTCCCAATTCATCCCACCACCACCAACCCCGCCACTTTCCCACCTTGGTGTCCATACGTTTGTTCTCTACATCTGTGTCTCTATTTCAAGGCAGGTGGTTTCTGTCAACGGTTCCTTAACAGAACCACACCCCAGATGGGACCCAAACCCAGTCGCACCTCAGATGAGATGCAAACCCACAGTCTTCCAGCTGAAACTGCACAATTCATCTCAGGACTTAATGAAGCTCAGGTTCTTTATATCTCAGCGCAGAAAGAATTCAGTGAGAGACAAAGCGATAGGTAAGAAGTGGATTTATTTAGAGAGATACACATCCTATAAGCAGAATGTGGTCCATATCAGAAAGTGAGAGCAGCCCTGAGAGACAGATGCACACTCCACAGACAGAGTGTGGGCCATCTCCGAAGGCAAAAGAGGCCCCGGGGTGCGTGGGTGGTCAGTTTTTACAGGCTGGCTAGTTTCACAGGCTAAGGAGCGGGAGGATTATTCTACTATAATATTTTGGGGAAAGGGCGGGTCTATCCCAGAATTGGGCCATCGCCCACTTTTTGGCCTTTTACGGTTGGCCTCGGAACTGTCATGGCACCTGTGAGTGTGTTATTCAGCAGATGCTAATGTGTTATAATGAGCGTACCATGAGGCTTAAGGTCTACTGGAAGTCCATTCTTCCTCCATCTTGGGCCTAGTTGGTTCTAACCAGTTTATGTTGTATCCTCAACAGCTCTGTCATTCTTTTAATGGTTGTGCCCTGCCCCCTTCCCTCCTGTCTCAGCAGCACCTCCTTGTATTCACCAACTCAGAAGCTCTCTAAACCCTGTTGTTTAGGGTTTTTATTAAGGCTTCATTACATAGGCATGATTGATTAATTAATTGGCCACTGGTGATTAAGTCAATCTCCAGCCTCACACCCCTCCCCAGAGGCAGGGTGGGGAGCTGAAAGTTCCTACTCCCTGGTCACAGGGTTAGTTCTTCTGACAACCACTCCCAACCTCCAAGAGTCACTGCATTAGCTTAAACGCAGGTGTAGCGGAAGGACTTATTGTGAATAACAAGGAAGTTACAAGGATTTTAGAAGCTCTGTGCCAGGAACCAGGAGCTAAGAACAAATGTATGTTTCTTATTATGTCACAGCATCTCAAGATAATCATGTCCAAACCTGAAACCTTGATCTTTTTCCGCAAATTAATATTGTTGATATCCCGCATGTGCCGTTTCCAGATTCTGGAAGGCATTTACACAGACCATCTTCCCTTCCTGCCCAGAATGCTTCTCCCCCATCTTTCAGACTTCAGCTTAAACATCACTTTGTCAAAAAAGATCTTCCCTGATGCTCTCTCAGTCTAAATGCTATTCTCTCAAGTTTCCTTCACTTCGTCATCGCACTTATTGCAGTTTTAAATAATGTGTTTGATGATTATTTGGTAGTGTCTGGCTCCCCTGCTGGTGTGTTAAGTGTGAAGACACAGGAGACCCGACTCTTCCTGTGAGCCCCCAGCAGAGTGCCTGCTGCCCAGTGCTCAGTGTTTTTGGATGAATGAGTGAATTGTCTGTATCTGTAAGCTCCACAGAAATTGCTCTTACGGATGATGATATATTTTTCCCGACTGAAGGGTTCTGCAGTCAAGTAAGTTGGAAGAATAACTGAGTTAAACAAAGTTAAACAGGTCTCTGTACTGCAGGATTTCTCAGAGCCTATCATTTGTCCAGGAGCACTGTGAATACAGTACAGGAGAGGGGAAATGAACTGTAGAACCTTTACATCACAGAGTGCCTTTCGAGACAAACATTCTATAGCTCTTAGGGAAAATTCTAGCAAACAGTAATTACTTAGCATTTAACTTAATAAATACTCCTTTTAGAAATATATCTGTATATAAAATATCTCCATTCTGTGGTCACTAAGTCTTCTGTAAGCATTATTTCATTTACTTTTTTTCTTTTTTGAGACTTTATTGTTTTAGAACAGTTTTAGGTTTACAACAAAATTGAGAGGAAGATACAGAGATTTCCCATATACCCTGCATGTGTATACCCTCCCCATTATCAACATCACTCACCAGAATAGTGTATTTTTTAACCAAAGATGAACCTACATTGACACATCATGATCACCCAAAGTCCTTAGCTAACCATATTGTTCACTCTTGGTGTTGTACATTTTATGGGTTTGGATAAATGTATAATGACATGTATGCATTTAAGGTTCCTCCATTTCTTTGCATGACTTTTTAGCTCATTTCTTTTTAGTGCTCAATAATATTCCACTGTCTGGAAGTACTATAGTTTATTTACCCATTTACCTATTAAAGGACATGTTGATTGTTTCCAAGTTTTGGCAATTATGAATAAAGCTTCTATAAATATCCATGTGCAGGTTTTTGTCTGGACATAAGTTTTCAACTCCTTTGGGTAGATACCAAGGAATGCAATTGCCAGATTATATGGTAAAAGTATGTTTAGTTTTGTAAGAAACTGTTAAGCTACTCCCAAAGTGGCTGTACCATTTTACATTCCCTCCAGCAATGAATGAGAGTTCCTGTTGCCCCACCTCCTCACCAGCATTTGGTGTTGTCACTCTTCCAGACTTTGGCCATTCAAGTAGGTGTTTATATTTCATTTACTTTTCAGAACATTCCTTGATAGTATGTAATTTATGGAACATCAAACAGCTTATAAGAGATGGAGTCAGGATTTAAATCTGATCACGTAGACTGCAAAGCCTAAGCTCTTAACTAGGCAACAACACAGACTCTCAAAATATCCTCCAGAATCTTCCACGTTATCTGCACACATAGTCCCCTGACATGGAGATGGTTACAGCTCCACATGTAATAGAGCAGCGTGTCTTGCACAAAAGCTTTCTTACATTATTATTCTCTTTTTTGTGCATGTAGTAGTTTTCTATTTCTGTGTAACAAATTGCCACACATTTAGCAGCTTAAAACATCCCTCATTTATGAACTCACCGTTCTACAGATCAAAACTCTGGACAGGCTTGATTGGACTCTCTGCTCAGGGTCTTATATGGTGTATATCAAGGTGCTGGCCCACCTGTGTTCCTTTCTAGAGGCAAAAAATTTCACTTCCAAGCTCATTCAGGTTCTTGGCCAAATTTAGTTCTTTGTGGTTGTAGGACTGAGGTCCCTCTTTCCTCTCAGGGGTTGCTCCCATCTCCTAGAGGCCGCCCACATTCCTTGCTACATGGTCCCTTCCATCTTCAATGAAGAACCTTCTTCACTCTGAATTCCTCTCACACCTTAAGTCTCTGACTTCCCCGTCTCTGACCTCTAGACACTGACTTGAAGGGATCATGTAATGAGGTCAGGCCGATCTGGATAAAATCTCCCTATTTTAAAGTCAACTGATTTGGGATGTTAATTACATCGTCAAAATCTCTTCACAGCAGTACCTAGATCATTGTTTAATTTACTAGACGAGAGAAGGTGTTTGCACACCAGGGACTGGGAGACTCTCTTAGATTTATGCCTACCACAATGCATGCATGCTTTCTTCACTGGATCGTAAGCCATCCAAAAGCAGGGAACATATTTTATTCGCATTGTATCTTTAACGTCAGTACTTATCATAGAGAAGGTGCTCACTTGACACTTCTTGATGCTTAGTTATCACCATCATGCACAGGATCCTCCTTGTAAATATTTTGTCCTTAAGTTTTCATTAATTTATTTTGCTGTAAGTGATGCTTTTCAAAATAATGACTAGAAAAGCTAAGTTATAAGATCCAAATTCAACTCTTTTCAGTAATTACTCAGAACTTTGATGTCAGTACTATAGAAAATGGGGAGGAGAGTTTCAAAACTTGATGACTCTTTCAGAGCAAAGCTGTGGACCAAGATCTAGAAAATTCAGTAATTTCTTCCCTTGTCTATTTTAGAGTAAAAATGTCAGAGAAGGGGTGTGCTAGGAACCTTGCATGCTTGCATTACAAATTTCTTAAATCCGTGAATATGTGCAAATTAGAAAGAAGAGTGCATTTTGTAGTTCCATGATAACTTTCTGTCCACAAAACCTGGTGTCTACAACTGAATACTATGACATGCAAATTGATAGATGCTGCTCTTAGGACTCTGTGGCTACAAATAACAAGAACCAATTCAAGCTGGCCTAGGCAAAAAGATGGAACTTCAGAAGGTGGCAAACTCGCAAAGGCTGCTAGCTCCCTCTCCCAGTCCACCCCTGCCCTGATAAACTGGATTACAATAATGACGGAACAATTCTGTAAATTTATTAAAATTAAAAGAGCTTGGGGACTTCCCTGGTGGCTCAGTGGTTAAGATTCTCCTGCCAGTGCAGGGGACATGGGTTTGATCCCTGGTCCGGGAAGATCCCACATGCCGTGAAGCAACTAAACCTGTGCGCCACAGCTACTGAAGCCCGCGTGCCTAGAGCCCGTGCTCTGCAACAAGAGAAGCCACCACAATCTCGCCGCAACTAGAGAAAGCCCGCACGCAGCAATGAAGACCCAACACAGCCAATAAATAAATAAATTTTAAAATAAATAAATAAAATAAAATTTTAAAAAAAGAGCTTAACATTTTAATAGGAGGAGACAGATAATAAATAAGTAAATATATAGAATTTTGACGCTAATAAATGCTATAGAGAAAAAGTGTATGGACCTAGAGACCTACAAAGACAGTTGAGAGCTCTTCTCATCTCCCTCTTCGGGAGAGAGAAAAAGTGCTTGTGATCTGGTGCTGGAGGACACTCAGAAAGAAGGAGGGATCTTCTCTTTCTTCTGATGATTGCAGTCTAGAACTAAAGCCAGGTGATCCCCAGTGTGTTGGAGAAGGAAGCAGTGTTGGCTGGAGACCAAACAGAGGAAAGCAAGAATGTGGTATCATACTTGTCTTATGTGGGGGAAAGACAGATTTTTGTGTGTGCAAGAAAGTGCTAGGGAAAAGTAAATATAATTAAAGGTCTTAATTCAGTTTACCCAGTAGAAATCTGGAAAGGAGAGATGAATCCAGAAAATTAAAGTGTAGAAAATATAAGATAAAATGTCAAAAAAAAAAAAGCCAGAAATAAATGAAAATGTTGAACTCACCATTTAGAAGGTAGAGTCTTAAAAAAATTAATAAGATCTAGTAACATTTTAACCACACGAAGAGACACACTTAAAAAGGATCTAGACAGATAAAACATAAAGAGATGGGAAAAGATTAAGGTATGGGAACTGAAAGATAACCAAGATACCAATTTTAATATTAGAAAAAATAGGATTCAAAGTTTAAACGTCATAGACAATAAAAGGGATGTCACATATTGAAAAAAGGAACAATAGATCATAGATCAACAATAACTCCAAAATTTATAAAGCATCAATGGGCAGAATCCCAGAGAGAAACAAATATATCAACAAGTATTTTTGGAGATTTTAAACACAACACCTCCAGAAACTGATAGAGCATATGGGGGGAGGGGTAAGATTATTTGAAAAACTTATTTAACAATTATTTACTGAGCGCCTGTTATGTGCCAAGTGCTTTAGATACTAGAGCTGTAGCAGTGAGCAAAACAGTCAAAACCCTATCTTCCAAATTTATAAAGACAGAAGGAGATCAGTGGTTGTCTGGGACTGGGATGGAGGGGAAATTAACTGTAAAGGGGCACAAGGAAACTTTCTGGGGTGAAGAAAATGTTCTAGATATGATGATGATTGATCCATAAATTTACCAAATTAAAAGAACTCACATTTAAAAAAAATTTATTGAAATATAGTTGATTTACAATGTTGTGTTAGTTTCAGGTGTACAGTAAAGTGATTCGGTTATACACACACACACATATATATACACGTATGTATTCTTTTTTTTAGATTCTTTTCCACTATAGGTTATTACAAGGTATTGAATATAGTTCTCTGTGCTATACAGTAGGTCCTTGTGGTTTATCTATTTTATATATAGTAGTATGTATGTTTCAATCCCAAACTCCTAATTTATCCCTCTCCCCTTTTCCTTTTGGTAACCATAAGTTTGTTTTCTATGTCTGTGAGTCTATTTCTGTTTTGTAAATAAGTTCATTTGTATCATATTTTTAGGTTCCACATGTAAGTGATATCATATATTTGTCTTTCTCTGACTTACTTCACTTAGTATGATAATCTCTAGGTCCATCCATGATGCTGCAAATGGCATTAAAAAGGACTCACATTTTAATGTGGGGAAATAGACGATAAGTAATAAAGAAGGAAAATATATGCTACATTTGACGGTAATAAGTGCTGCAGAGAAAAATAAAGCAGGGAAGGGGAATGGAGAGGGAGGAAGAATTGCAAGTTTGAATAGAGTGGGCAAGGAAGACCGCTGAGAAGGTGACATTTAAATGACAATTGGAAGGAGGGGAGAGAGCTTTGTGGAGCTCTGGGCGGGGGTGGGGGGGGGGGGCGGGGGGGGGCGGTGATGTTCTAAGCAGAAAAATAAGAAAACAGACAATCAAAAACCAAAATACTAAAAACACATGAGCTTGAGAAGTCAGAAAATAAGCAACAGGTCACACCCAAAGAAACCAGAAGAAAGAAATCAATAAAAATAAAAGCAGAGAACATCAGCTTTTAGAAAACTAAAAGCTGTTTTTTTTTTTTTAACTGATCAAGAAAACAGTAGAGGGCTTCCCTGGTGGCGCAGTGGTTGAGAGTCCGCCTGCCGATGCAGGGGACATGGGTTTGTGCCCTGGTCTGGGAAGATCCCACATGCTGCGGAGCGGCTGGGCCCGTGAGCCATGGCTGCTAAGCCTGCGCATCCGGAGCCTGTGCTCCGCAACGGGAGAGGCCACAACAGTGAGAGGCCCGCGTACCACAAAAAAAAAAAAAAAAAAAAGAAAGAAAACAGTAGACAAGAAGCAACTAAATCACAAAATAGAAAAGTAACTGCAAACACCGCAGTTTAAAGTAATAATAAAATGAGTAACTATTTGACAACCTAGATAAAAGAGATTTGTTCAGAAATAAAACCAAAAATGTCAAAATTGATACAAGAGGGAAAAGAAATTTGAAGAGACTGATAATAGTTAAAGAAATTGACATTGTTATCAAGGACATCCCCAATCTTACCCTCAACAAAGAGGCCTGCTCTAAATGTTTTTACTGTTGAGTTTTGATGATTTTCAAGGAACAGAAAATAACCATTTATACAAATCATCCCAGAAAATAGAAAAAGAGGGCTAACCTCTTTTCTTGAGGCTGGTATAACTCTGATATCAAACCCAGGCAGTATCGGGACAAGAAAAGGAAATCTGGGCCCTTTGTACTTCTAAGCATGGATGCAAAAATCTAAATAAAATATTAACCATCTAAATCCAGCGGTATATTACAAATAAGATACATCATGATCAAGCAGTGTTTTGCCTAGGAATGCAAGAGTGGGCAACATTAAACCTCTACCAGTGGGTGACTGCCTGGTGTATGATAAATGCTCAGTAAATATTATTGGTCATTTATTGATTAGTAATGGTGGTGGGAGCACAAGCTAGTACAATGCTTTAGAAAACAATTTGACATTATCTTGTAATGTTAAACATATGTAACTTCCAACTCAGCAATTCCACTCCTAGAAATATACCCTAAAGATTCTTAATTATGTGCACTTGTAGACATATGCAAGAATATTGTTAGCAGCTTTCTTTGAAATAGCAAAAAAGGAAATTTTAAATTTTTTTTAAAAAGGAAGCAGCCTAGTTCCCTGGTGGTCTAGTGGTTAGGATTTGGTGCTTTCACTGCTGTGGCCCGGGTTCAGTCCCTGGTCGGGGACCTGAGATCCTGCAAGTCACATGTCGCAGCCAAAATTTTAAAAAATAAAAACAAAAATAAAAAGGAAGCAACCTAAGTGTCCAACCATTGGAAAATGGATAAACAACTTGTGTTATAGTCACAATGGATTACTATTAAGCAGTGGAATTGAGGTAAGAAAATGGAGGTTGAAGATGAAAGAGGAAAAGGAGGGGGGATTTGCACCATTAAATGAGCCTAGCGTGCTGTAATCTGCAACTGAGTAAGACAGAAATGAAAAGGCAAGGATTTGTTGTAAAGATAACGATGTTACTTCCTGGTCCACAAGCACAGGAATGTGGCTGGGCTGGGCTTCAGAAAGCTACTGAAATTAAGGTCTGCAAAGCTTCTAGGTCTCTTTCTCCATCTCTCATCTCTGCTTCTCCATATGGATTTGTTACACTCCTCTCTCCGAGGACTTATTTCCTCTGCATCCTCTGCAGGTTCACAGTGAAGGTGGCTGCTTCATGGCTGTTAAATTTGTAAGTTGCAGCTCCAGCCACCGAATGTGTACCACCTAATTCTTCCTGGATCTCAATTAAAAATTTCCAGAAAAGAGATTCCTTTACAGGGTCAAGTGCTAGCTCTAAAAACTATGGATCCTATGATGCAAATACAGCTGCCAGAGGTCCACTCCAGAGACCTGTGGATCGGGATGGCAGTTCCCCAGAGCAGGGGATCCTTGTGAGCTGAACAGTACTTGCAAATGACCAATGTCAGAATCAAACTGACGGGATGGGGAAGCTGAGACGAAGTGAGAGAGTAGCATTGACATATATACACTACCAAATGTAAAATAGATAGCTAGTGGGAAGCAGCCGCATAGCACAGGGAGATCAGCTCGGTGCTTTGTGACCACCTAGAGGGGTGGGATAGGGAGAGTGGGAGCTCAAGAGGGAGGAGATATGGGGATATATGTATACGTAGAGCTGATTCACTTTGTTATACAGCAGAAACTAACACAGCATTGTAAAGCAATTATACCCCAATAAAGATGTAAAATAAACAAAAAGAATCAAACTGACATTCATGTACAGGTCAAAGGACAAGGAGCTTGGCTCTGGTTCCCAAAATCTGGGTTTGCAAGCACAGTCATTTTGCCTACACCTTCAACCAATTCATCATTTGAAGTGATCCAGAGACATCTTCCGGATAGATGTCTGGAAGGGCAGTTTCTAACGTTGTCTAACAATTGTCAGAAAGAAGGAGGCATTAGGGCTTCCCTGGTGGCGCAGTGGTTGAGAGTCCGCCTGCTGATGCAGGGGACACGGGTTCGTGCCCCGGTCCGGGAAGATCCCACATGCCGCGGAGCGGCTAGGCCCGTGAGCCATGGCCACTGAGCCTGCGCGTCCGGAGCTGTGCCCTGCAGTGGGAGAGGCCACAGCAGTGAGAGGCCCGCGTACCGCAAAAAAAAAAAAAAGAAAAAAAGAAAGAAGGAGGCATTAAATGGGCATCCCAAGGGAGGAGTGGCAGGGCCCCTGATGTGGCCTCTGCACTGCTTCCATATTGGGGTCCCAAATGGGGAGGAAGGAAGGCAGAGTAGGTGGAGTCAGATTGTAAACTATTTTGTGTGCCTGGCATTTGAATTTAATTTTGACAATGGAAGGAGCCCCTGAAGGTTCTAGAGCACAGAGGTGTTGCGTGTGTCCTTTACAATTAAGGCAAATAAGTTCAGAGGACTTAGCATAGTCCCCGAAGTTAAACGATGAAGAACAATCATGGTTCCCGATGGAAATTATTTCTTGAATTTATTCTGGTTTTCACTTAATTTATATTTATTGGCAAATATCTCTCAGATATATCAGAGAAGTTGTTAAGCAGTCGTTGCCCTGGACAGTGAATACACAGAATCCTCCTCTTCACCACCTGCAGAACAGAAGGCAAAACACTACACCTTCACCTGCTGCGCGGTTGGAGGACTTTATACATAGAGTCTGTGGAGAAAGCTCATTGCATTGTGCCTCCCAGGAAAAGCCAGCACATTGCAAATTCAGGGCAGTCCAGTTGCAGACAAAGAGTAGGAGATGCTCTGAAAGTCAGTGATATGAACGAGCCATACTTTAAGTAGGTTGCTCTAGATATGCTGCCCTTCTTCTATCTGAATACCAGTACTTCACCCCACTTATAAGGTAACCTGTCCTTCTGTGCAGCTTATCTTTCCACACTGATTAATTAACATCTGGCTCAATAAGGTTTCACAGCCCATTGACTTTCTTTTTATTGAAGTATATAGTTGATTTACAATGTTGTGTTAGTTTCAGGTGTGCAGCAAAGTGATTCAGTTTTACATACATATAAATATACAGATTCTTTTCCATATTCTTTTCCATTATAGTTTATTATAAGATATTGAATATAGTTCCCCATGCTATACGGTATGACCTTACTGCTTATCTATTTTATATATAGTAGTATGTTTCTGTTAATCTCAAACTCCTAATTTATCCTCCCCTTCCCCCTTTGGTAACCATAAGTTTGTTTTCTATGTCTGTGAGTCTGTTTCTATTTTGTAAATAAGTTCATTTGTATCATTTTTTAAGATTCCACATATAAGTGATATCATACGATATTTGTCTTTGGCCTACTTCACTTAGTATGATCATCTCTAGGTCCATCCATGTTGCTGCAAATGGCATTATTTCATTCTTTTTTTATGGCTGAGTAATAGTCCCTTGTGTATATGTACCACATCTTCTTTATCCATTCCTCTGTTGATGGGCACTTGGTTTGCTTCCATGTCTTGGCTATTGTAAACAGTGCTGCTGTGAACATTGGGGTGCATGTATCTTTTCGAATTAGTGTTTTCATCTTTTCCATATACATGCCCGGGAGTGGGATTGCTGGATCATATGGTAGTTCTACTTTTAGTCTTTTAAGGAACCTCCATGCTGTTCTCCGTAGTGCGCAGCCCATTGACTTTTGACAAGCTAATCATGCTCCCATAGTGATAATTCTATTTATGTCTATATGAACTCATGGTCCATCTTTATTTCCACTAATCCCACAACAATTCTTGTGCAGGCAGTTGCCAGAGCAGAACTTGAACTTGATTTAACTGTGTGGTTCGAAGTAGCTGTCGCCTAGTCGTGGTTCACCAAAGGACCGATAAGCAGAGCAAAATCAACACACTGATGGTCCGTGGGAGAATCAGGCAGTTACCAGCTTTGCCACTTCCACACGTAAAGGCAGGAAAGCATCTGTCCCTTCTTTCCATCGGCATTTCCTCCTGCCACAGGCAGGAGGGCAGTTTGTGTGAGGAAAGTCAAGAAATACAGGTATCTTTTTAAATAGAAATAATAACAGCTTCAATTCCTTCCTCACCGAGTTATTATGAAGATCCAATGAGAAGCAGTTGAAATTCCTTTGTAAGCTGTAAAGGGCAAACTTGCTCTGTGCCTAAAACCCCTAACGTCTCCCCCAGGTCCTTGGAATGAAGTCCAGAGTCTGTGCACGGCTCACCTCTGCAGAGGTCTCCTGTCTCTCAGCCGCCTCCAACTCTAGGTACCCCACGACCTTTGCTCAGGCCAGTCCCTGTCTGTAACCTTCCTTCCCTTCTCCTCCCTTTCACCTTCATCTGAGTAGGGGATCCTCATCAGTGCTTCCTTAGCAACTCGTGCTTTCCCCAGGGCAGCGTTTCTCAGTGGCATCACTGACGTTTGGGGCTGGATAGTTTTTAGTGAGGAAGCCTGTCCTGTGCACTGTCCTGTGCACTGTAGGATGCTTAGCAGCATCGATGACCTCTATCAACTAGATGCCACTAGCACAACCGTCCCCCCGCCCCCGTTCTGACAACCAAAAATGTCTCCAGACACTACCAAATGTCTGCTGGGGAGCAAAATTGCACCCACTGAAAGCCCCTGCTACTGCTTATATTGGGGCCAATTATACCCCAGATACTTTCAGATGCTAAGGAAAAAAAGAAGAAGAAAAAGATTCCATTATTTGCTAATAGTGGTCTGATCTTGCCTTCAAGCCACCATCACACTAATGAGAGAAAACACTTCCGCTTGCTAGTTAAAGGTACCCTGTTCTCTTCTGGTTGAAAACCATCTCTTTCTTGCGTGAAATGTGGAAAGTTCGTCTCTGAAATTTGATTTCATGTTTACTCATGAATAGCAGCTACTCACAAAAGTTGTTCACTTTTAAATAAATTATAAGTTTGCCTCTGAGCGCATAAACGTCCTAAAGGTTTAGT
Organism: Stenella coeruleoalba; assembly: GCF_951394435.1. Classification (NCBI taxonomy): domain Eukaryota; kingdom Metazoa; phylum Chordata; class Mammalia; order Artiodactyla; family Delphinidae; genus Stenella; species Stenella coeruleoalba. The sequence goes on along the minus strand of NC_137164.1, from coordinate 21,442,470 downwards.
TTATCTTGTGTCTCAAGAGAAGCAAGTGGGACTGAATGAGCTGACTGTTGATCAGGTCGCAGACCTGAGAGGAGGGAACGGGCCCTGTTTCTGGCCGTCCCCCTGCCTAGATCTATTTCCAGCTTACCACCTAAGCAGGTGCGTGATGGATTCAGCACTTACCTCAGGGCACTTAATAATGTGCCAGTATTTATCCAGAAAAGAGAGGAACAATACCCCTTACTCTGAAATCTCCCCAGAACTTTTCCGGTTATTTAAAACCTCTCCCCTCCCCCAACTTTGGGGAGGATGAAGGAGAGGGGGGACCAGCCCACGTGGTTGCCTCCCCTGCCTTCTTTCTCCTCGGCCTCACCTCTCAGAACCCAACAGGATTTGTTTTTCCTTCCCTGCCTGCCTGGCAGGGATTTCACCCACGTCATATTCCCTTCTTTTCCAAATTTCCTGTTCCGCTTCCCTGCGGGCGTAATGGCAGAGGGGCTGTAGTGAAAGAATCACTACCGGGGCAATAGGAGGAGTTAATTGAAAAGTACCTCCCTTTCCTCACACATCAGCCATGGTCATCTCTTTCCTTGTTGTGTCCCTTGCAGGGCAGGGTTGTGTTTGCCTTGGGGACCATTGTATCTATCCCCAGCACCTAGCATGATGCTGTGTAACAAATCACCTGGGATGGAGCCCCCTAAAATAACACATATTTATTAGACCACAGTTTCTGTATCTTGGGAGACCTGATGTGGCATAGCTGGGTCCTCTGCTCCGGGTTTCGCAAAGCTGCGATCAGGTGTCAGTGCCAGGAGATGGAGTCTCACCTGAGGCTCCAAGTGCTCTTCCAGCCTTACCTGGTTGCTGGCAAAATTCTCCTTGCAGTTATAGAACTCATGATGGCTGCTTCAAGGCCAGCAGGAGAACCTTACACTCTCAAGAGTTTCATCTGATTCAGATCCACCCAGGTAATTTCCCTTTTGATTAACTCAAAATCAACTGATGGGCAAAATCCCTTAACCTTCGCCATAAGTATGCAACCCCATCACAGGAGTGACACATGTCATATTCACAGATCCTGCCCACCTTCAAAAGGAGGGATTATACAAGGCCATTGGGTGGTCATCTTAAAATTCTGTGTACCACATCCCCCCAAAATATGTGTCTCTGATTGTGCACCAGATATTCTATACCATTTCTGTGTCTGGCCCACATTGGCTTCTTTTTCTTCCCTGCCTCTTCACTTCTCCTCATCTATTTATGATCTTTTATCAGCAATGCCCTTTTCATCTGCCTTTGTGTTGATAGACCCATTTTTATCACATGGAAACTCCATATTACATATTAAAGTCCCTCCTTTGCAGTATAGCATGCATAATACATAAGCAATCATCCCACCACAACTTCACAGCACGCCAGGCATAAATCCAAGGCAGAAGACGTTTGCTTGTATATTTTCATAATTCACTTTAGGCTTTAATTTCAATGAGGCAATAGAAGAAAGATATGAAGACATTGATCTTGTGGCTGGCGTCTTCGTCATTCGCTTCGTGTTGACAATTCCCAGTGAAATTCAAGCCCCTCTCTCTGCACTTCAGCTGCTGTTCTCCAGTCTGCTGAGAGCGCTCAAAACAAGTTACCTGCAGCCTTATGAGTATCCAGCTCATTCTGCCCTACTTCTCCTGAGACACAAAACAAAACAAACCTTTAGGGTATTATGTGCTCAGAGACAGACTTCTAATTTACTCAAAAGTGAACCTCTTTTGAGAGCAGCTGCTATTCATGAGTAAACATGAAATCAAATTTCAGAGAGGAACTCTTTACATTTCACCCAAATAAACCTTTTAATTGTGACTTTCTTAAAGTCAGGCAAAATGGTAAAGGGACCTCCCGAACGTAGCTAGATTGTCCAAAGGAAGATTTTACTGAGGAGATATGAACATTTGGAACCACAAAGCCTGTTTGCCTCACCCCCTAAACCTGCTCCCTATAAATATTCCATCCTATTGATTCTCCTTCCACCATCCAACTTGATTCATTGAAATGGAAAGAGGGAACAGCATGTACAAAACATGGAGACATGGAAGAACCTTTCATTGGTGGAAATGAAAGCAGTTAATCACACCTTGAGGTCAGGGGAAATAGTGCGTGTTAGGACTTGAAAGATAGCCGGGTCATGATCATTCAGGACCTTCTGTTAAGGAGTTTGTGTTCTTCCCAGAGATGCTCTGAATGGAGTGCCCTCTGATGGTTGAATGGTGTCCCACCCCCAAAAGACTTGTCTACATCCTAACCCCTGGAATCTGTGAATGTTACCTTATTTGCTGATGTAATTGATTTAAGTATCTTGAGATGAGGTCATGCTGGGTCATCCAAGTGGGCCCTAAATTCAATGACAAATGTGCTTAAAAGGGACAGAAGAGAAGGCCAGCGTGAAGATGGAGGCAGAGACTGGTGTAATGTAATGTAATAATGAATTCCTTCCCAAGCCAAGGAAGCCAGTAACCGCCAGAAAGCGGAAGAGGCAAGGAAGGGAGTCTCCCCCAGAACCTCCGGGGAAGCGTTCAACCTGCCAACGTCTTGATTTCGGTCATCTGGCCTCCAGAATTGTGGCAGAATACATTTCTGTGACTGCAGCCCTAGGGATCAGATTCACCCTTCCACACCCCGGTCTTTATGGAGATCTGCTGTCCATCTTTCAAACTCAGCTCAGGTGCTGTGCTCTCTGGAAAGACTCCCCTGACCAGCCCAGGTAGAGGCAGGCCCTCCCTGCTCTCAGGTGGCCCCTACTTCCCCAGTGGCTCTCACACTTCCCAGGTTGTTCCTCCCATTGCTCCTTGTTGCATTTTCTGGTGACGCCCAGCTGTCCCTGGCCATCTCTTCTGCACAGGTGCACAACACCTAAACCCTTCTTGGACCGTCTACAAGGATTCCCAGACCCCTTTCCAGAGGTGTGATTAAAACCTTGGGACTCAGTCTTACATTTAAGTGATCCCCTGCCCCTTCACTTGCTCACATGGGTTTTGAAGGGAGGGCAAAGCAGATTTAGACGTGTTCCCTAGAACAGTACCAAGAGCAAGCCTGCAGATAGGTTTCTTATGCATCGGTGGCAACCTTTCCTCACCTTCTTCCACTCTTGCCATCAGAGATTGGCTCTCCTGGCTTCTCTTCGCTGTGTTGAAACAACTCATGAAAGCTGTGCAGCTGCCTTCCTGGGACAAAGGCCAGAACTCATCAACTCACAAAACCTCTAATAAAGAGGTTAAATACGTATTCTGAGGCACAACTAACACAAAAAAGAAGGGAATTTATGAACTCTAGGAAATGGTACATTCACTTCCAAAATCCTTTCTACTTACCCTGCGTCCGGGGTTTACCTCTCCGTCCTTCCCCTGCGCAGGCTTTCTTGTCACTGGCTTCGGGGGCCTTCCTCTCAGAATCCCCATCCCACCTGCCACCTTCAAATTCTCCCCTCTGGAACACAGAAGGTTCCGTTCTGGCTCAGGGCTTACTTTGAAATGCAAGCTCAGCAAAGGCAGAAGCCCATCCTCCTGAGGGAGTTTCTCACCTGAACATCCCGGGGGAGAATTATCCCTCGCCCCATGCAGCGCATCGTGCATCTCAGCCCAGCATACACAGTGCTTTCCTTGATAGGTCAAGTGAAAAGAAATTCTGTCCATCTTCTGAAACACATATAACTTTTATAATCAGAAAAAAACTTTACGCAAAAATTAGATAACGTGTGTGCAACTGTGGTGTATATCATACCCAGGCTGAAATAATTGTGAAGGCGTGCCCTGACTATTGATAGAATTACGGTATCAGGAAATCTTTTAGGAAGTTTGCCAGGATCTATCAGTGGTTGAATATGCTTCCTCTTATATCTGGAAATCCTCCCCCCTGAGGCTCTATGCCATAGAAGAATCTCTCAGAAGAGTATCTAGATATACATTCAAGGTGCTGGTGTAATAACAAACACCAGAGAGCGATTGTTTATGGATAAATAAGAAAATAGTTAAATAAGTGGCAGTACATTCACGCAAGAATGCCCAGGATGTATATATTCTGACCTGAAAGGATGTTTATGGTACATTGATAAACGTTTATTCTTCACCTGTGTCAGGGTTGTGAATTCGCTCACACAGCACTCAGATGTATGAATAGAATGTCAGGCCATCGTATCCCATAACAAATCTGACCTTACGAACTCACATCATTTGGGGTAGCAAGGGTGAAAAGTTAGTCCAGCACCACAATCTTAATCCAGTCCCATGATCTCAATAACCACTTGAGTTACCTCCTCTCTGCTTGGATAACTTAGGCAAACGCTCTGGCCTAGTTCTGTCCAAGAGGAGGTCTGGCTCTACGGGGAGGAGTATGGTTTGGGGGGACTCCTGGCACTGGGGGAAAAGGGGCCTGGCCTCTTGCTCACTCTCATAGGGTCTCCCAGAGCGTCTGCTGAGTGTGGTTTGTCCAGTCCTAATCCCTGGATCCTTTGCTGGCGTCACACTCTCCCCTTCCCTCCAACCTGTACCCCAGCTGCTGTCAGAGGCATCTTTTTGAGAATGCAAATCTCATCAGGTCACTCCTTTGTATAGCAAACCTTAACACCTCCTCATCGTCCTTAGGAGAAAGACATGAGCCTGGAGCCCATCTGGGAGCCCCTGCACGTATCACGCCTTACTTTCCCCCCTGCCTCACACTGTACAAGCCAAACCCCCACCCCTGGCCCTTCTTTCAGTTCCTTGAACACAGAAGCCTTTTGTACCTGCCGTCCTCCTGTATCCCCTTCCCCTTGTTAATTCCTATTCTTCCTCCAGATCCTTTCCTCAGCTTCACTTTCTTGGATCTCCTTCATGTCCACAGTATACCTCTCTTCAAAGCACAGTTGTAACTATTTATGACACGTATCACCGTTGTAACTTTATCTGTGACACATACGGTACCTGAACCATATCAGATGCTGGATAAATATTAATTTCTCCTTCTCCTTCCTGATTTATAATTTAGGCCCATATACCAGGTTGGTGTTCCCCAAGAGAATGCTTGTTATCCTGCCAGCTATTTCTCACTGGAGATTAATAAGTTGAAATTTGAGTTTATAAAGCAGTTGGCGAATTTTGGTTATAATGAATCAGCTCTCCAAAGCCCAGCAGCATATGACACCTCAGGGCTGTCTTAGTTTTCTGGGGCCATTGTGGCAAATGGAGACAAACTTGGAAAACTTAGAACAACAGAAATTTATTCTCTCACAGTTCTGGGAGACCAGAAGTCCAAAATCAAGGTGTCCCCAGGGCATGCTTTTTCTGTAGGCTCTAAGGGAGGATCCTTCCTTGCTGTTTCCTAACTTCTGGGAGATCTGCCAGCCGTCCTTGGTACTCCTTGGCTTGAAGACACATCACAACAATCTCTGCCTCCATCATCACATGGCTTTTGCTCAGTGTGTCTGAGTCCAAATTTCCTCTTCCAGTAATGATATCAGTCATTGGATTAGGGCCCACGCTGATCCAGAAAGACCTCACTTTAATCTGATTAATTACATCTGCAAAGACCTTACTTCCAAATAAGGTCACCTTCTGAGGTTCTGGGTGAATATAAATTTGGGGGGACACTATTCAACCTAGTACAAAGATCCATAAGTCATCATTAATTATGTCTCATTTTTCGACTTTTTAACGTGCTTACAACCAAAGGAGTAGTAAACAAATGATTCCTTTCTCTAGGTAATAAAGTCATAGAATAAATCTCAAAGCAAACTGAAGTCTCCTCTAAAAGTAGTAGCCATAGCATTTGCTGACATGAAAGAAGGTTTGTGATACATTGTTCAGTGTTTGTTCTCCCGTGTCATAGCTGTCAGTTCACTCCCACGACGCCAGGTCCATAAATATAATGTTGCTCCATTGTGTTCCATTAACTTATCTGGTCTCACCCACTGCCAGTATGATATGAAAAAGAAAACGCTGGAAGAAAAAAATTGAAAAATAAGTCAAAAGAAGAAATATCTTCAGACTACAGACTTTTCTTCCTTTGTGTGAGTTGAATATTCATTATCCAATTCCTTGTGGCTTGAGTTTTCCCCTTGTCTGCTTTAGATGTAATGTCTTATAGCAAGTATATTTGTATTTAATACTTTATATTTGATCAATGATTAGTTGGGTTTTTTTTTTTTTTTCACAAAACCCTGGGACTAGGTACTCTCTTATTTGCTTTGCAAAAGAGAAAATCAAAGCATGGAGAGGTGATCTACCTGAACAGCCAGGTCCTGAGTCACCTGTCCTGGTCCACAGCAGTGAGGACTCTCACTGCTGCCATAGGAATGACTTCTGATCCCTTGGAACTTCAGCCAAATATTTCTTCTTGACAGACTCCCAAGGTCAACATTAAAGGTTAGTGCTTTCTTACCATGCTGTTTCTTACCATTCAACCTTATGGACTCTTCAGGATGAAAGAGAGTTAGAGGACATAGCAACCAGTTACAAATGTCTGATTCTGGACTGAGTCTTGGTGTAGACAAATGAACTCTAAAGGGCATTTCTGGAACAATTATGGGAAACTGAATATGGACTGGGTGTTAGATAATATTAAGGAACTATTATTAATTTTAAGATGCTGATGTTACTTCAGCCACCTAAGAAAGTAAGAAATGTTTTTAAACTTTTAGCAATGCATACTCAAATAAAGCAATTATTTTTAAGCAACATTTTGAACTAGAAAGTTCAAAGAATCAAATTGTTAACAACAGTTATTTACGGTGAAGGGGTTGGAAAAGAGGCAATTTTTATTTCTACTTGAAAGACTTCTCTGAATTCTTTGCAATGCACATGTAATATGTATATTTAAAACTATTCCATCAAGAAACACACAGATAAATCCAAAATTGAGAGACATTTAAAAAATAATTGGCTTGTGTACGTCAAAAATATTAGGGATAGGGCTTCCCTGGTGGCGCAGTGGTTGAGAGTCCGCCTGCCGATGCAGGGGACATGGGTTCGTGCCCCGGTCCGGGAGGATCCCACATGCTGCGGGGCGGCTGGGCCCTTGAGCCATGGCCACTGAGCCTGCGCGTCCGGAGCCTGTGCTCCGCAAAGGGAGAGGCCACAACAGTGAGAGGCCCGCGTACCACACACACAAAATATATATATATATTATTAAGGATAAGACAAAACCTGAAAAACTGTACCAGTTAAGGAAGACTAAATTGGCTTTGAGAACTAAATGCAATTTGTGAGTCTGAATTGCATCTTGGACCAGAAAAAAAGATATTATTTTTATTTTTTCTATAAATAACATTATTGGAACAGTAGACAAAGCATAAAGTCTGTAGACTAGAGGATAGAATGTTAAGTTCCAGATTTTGATTATTGTACTGTAGTTATGTAAGTGAATGTTCTTGTTCTTAGAAAATATATACTGAGGGTTGTCATGTCTGAAGCTTACTCTTAAATGGTTCAGAAGGAAAAAAAAATAGTGTGTGTGTGTTTGTACGTGTGTGTGTGTTTGTGTGTGTATGGAGAGAAAAAGAGAAGATAAAGCAAATGTGGTAAAATGTTAACAAGTGGGGAATCTGAAAAGTAAAGAAGAGTTCTTTGTACAATTCTTGCAACTTTCCATAATTAAAAGTTCCCGTAAGGGCTTCCCTGGTGGCGCAGTGGTTGAGAGTCCGCCTGCCGATGCAGGGGACACGGGTTCGTGCCCCGGTCCGGGAAGATCCCACGTGCTGCGGAGCGGCTGGGCCCGTGAGCCATGGCCGCTGAGCCTGCGAGTCCGGAGCCTGTGCTCTGCAACAGGACAGGCCACAACAATGAGAGGCCCGCATACCGCAAAAAAAAAAAAAAAAAAGTTCCCGTAGTATCCCTTCTTTACCTTCAGAAGAGATTGGAAAAGTTGCTTCCTCATCTGCTAATAGAAATAAATAATAGTACTTATCTCTTGTTCATGTGATGATTAAATTAGATAATGTAGGTAAAGGGCTTATCATATCGCAAGACAAAAAGTGAACTATCAACTTCCAAAATAATTGAGAATAGAATCCTCTCTGGCTAGTTTAAGTACAACCAGACTTATTGAGGGGGATAAAGAACTCACAGAACTGTTGACAAAGACCTAACAAAAATTTTTAAAACTCAAAAAAGTAGACTCACAAACCAAAACCATACTCACCGAAGAACTGCCAAGTCTGCCAAGATGGCTGCTGCCGCTGCCACTACTAGGAAGCTGTCCACTCGGGAAGCCACAAGCACAGCTGTCGTCTGACGATGCAACATCTGTCATCACCCAAAACAGCCGAGAGATGACTCAGAGCCTGATTCTCTCTCCATAGCCTTCATTCCAAGTCAACATTTCAGTTGTGCATCCAATCAGGGAAGCCTGAAATATATCTGGAGCCTAACTGCAAAGGATTCTGGGAATGTAGTTTCTCGGGTGATATGGTGCAGCCAGCCAGGCCAGCAGGTGATTGGAATGGGTGTGGAGAGTCAGTATCTGCAACAGTCCACAACTGTAGCTACTCAACCTCTGAACTTTCTCATATTTAAATTTCTCAATAACAGACTATCTGCTTAACCTAAGTCACTCCCCTTCTCCCTAAGATGGGAAGCCAAAGCCACATGAGTCCCTGCATCTATTTTTTCTTTTTTTGAATTTTTGAAATTTATTTTATTTTTTATACAGCAGGTTCTTATTAGTTATCCATTTTATACATATTAGTGTATATATGTCATATTAGTGTATATATGTCAATCCCAATCTCCCAATTCATCCCACCACCACCACCCCACCCCTGCCACTTTCCCCCCTTGGTGTCCATACGTTTGTTCTCTACATCTGTGTCTCTATTTCTGCCCTTCAAACCGGTTCATCTGTACCATTTTTCCAGGTTCCACATATATGTGTTAATATACGATATTTGTTTTTCTCTTTCTGACTGACTTCACTCTGTGACAGTCTCTAGATCCATCCACGTCTCTACAAATGACCCAATTTCATTTCTTTTTATGGCTGAGTAATATTCCACTGTATATATGTACCACATCTGCTTTATCCATTTGTCTGTCGATGGGCATTTAGGTTGCTTCCATGACCTGGCTATTGTAAATAGTGCTGCAATGAACATTGTGGTACATGTGTCTTTTTGAATTATGGTTTTATCTGGGTATATGCCCAGTAGTGGGATTGCTGGGTCTTATGGTAATTCTATTTTTAGTTTTTTAAGGAACCTCCATACTGTTCTCCATAGTGGCTGTATCAATTTCCATTCCCACCAACAGTGCAAGAGGGTTCCCTTTTCTCCACACCCTCTCTAGCATTTGTTGTTTGTAGATTTTCTGATGATGCCCATTCTAACTGGTGTGAGATGATACCTTACTGTAGTTTTGATTTGCATTTCTCTAATAATTAGTGATGTTGAGCAGCTTTTCACGTGCTTCTTGGCCATCTGTATGTCTGCTTTGGAGAAATGTCTCTTTAGGTCTTCTGCCCATATTTGGATTGGGTTGTTTGTTTTTTTAATATTGAGCTGCATAAGCTGTTTATATATTTTGGAGATTAATCCTTTGTTGATTCATTTGCAAATATTTTCTCCATTCTGAGGGTTGTCTTTTTGTTTTGTTTGTGTTTCTTTTGCTTTGCAAAAGCTTTTAAGTTTCATTAGGTCCCATTTGTTTATTTTTGTTTTTATCTCCATTACTCTAGGAGGTGGATCAAAAAAGATCTTGCTGTGATTTATGTCAAAGAGTATTCTTCCTATGTTTTCCTCTAAGAGTTTTATAGTGTCCGGTCTTATATTTAGGTCTCTAATCCATTTTGAGTTTATTTTTGTGTATGGTGTTAGGGAGTGTTCTAATTTCATTCTTTTACATGTAGCTGTCCAGTTTTCCCAACACCACTTATTGAAGAGACTGCCTTTTCTCCATTGTACATCCTTGCCTCCTTTGTCATAGATTTGAATCTGAATGAGGTCCTTGCCGGGTCGAGTAATCTTGGTTGTAGGTTCTTCCCTTTCATCACTTTAAATATATCACAGCACTCCTTTCTGGCTTGTAGAGTTTCTACTGAGAAATCAGCTGTTAACCTTATTGGAGTTCCCTTGTATGTTATTTGTCATTTTTCCCTTGTTGCTTTCAATAATTTTTCTTTGTCTTTAATTTCTGTCAATTTGATTACTATGTGTCTTGGTGTGTTTCTCCTTGGGTTTATCCTGCCTGACACTCTCTGTGCTTCCTGGACTTGGGTGGCTATTTCCTTTCCCATGTTAGGGAAGTTTTTGACTGTAATCGCTTCAAATATTTTCTCAGGTACTTTCTCTCTCTCTTCTCCTTCTGGAACCCCTATAATGTGAATGTGTCTGTGTTTAATGTTGTCCCAGAGGTCTCTTAGGCTGTCTTCATTTCTTTTCATTCTTTTTTCTTTATTCTGTTCCACAGCAGTGAATTCCACCATTCTGTCTTCCAGGTCACTTATCCGTTCTTCTGCCTCAGTTATTCTGCTATTAATTCCTTCTAGTGTGTATCTTTCATTTCAGTCATTGTATTGTTCACCTCTGTTTGTTCTTTAATTCTTCTAGATGTTTGTTCTTTAATTCTTCTAGGTCTTTGTTAAACATTTCCTGCATCTTCTTGATCTTTGCCTCCATTCTTTTTCCGAGGTCCTGGATCATCTTCACTATCATTATTCTGAATTATTTTTCTGGAAGGTTGCCTATCTCCACTTCATTTAGTTGTTTTTGTGGGGATTTTTCTTGTTCCTTCATCTGGTACAAAGTCCTCTGCCTTTTCATTTTGTCTATCTTTCTGTGAATGTGGTTTTCCTTCCACAGGGTGCAGAATTGTAGTTCCTCTTGCTTCTACTGTCTGCCCTCTCCCTACATCTATTTCTAAGGGAATTTTATTCTTCTAGATTAATCACATTCTGTCTTAATATCCTGTAATCTGTGGACTAAATTAAAATTTAACTAGAACCAAAACACATATAAAATAATAAGGAAAACTGGTTAAGGGAGAAGGAGTGCGGCAGGGCAGGGGAGGAAAAACCATGTTAATACATATAAAAATAAATACCTAACAGATAGAGTTAACAGATACACAAATTGGATGAATGCTTAGTGGCCAAACATTAAAACAAATACTTTGACAAAGGTCAGACCAAAGCTAAATATTACCATCATAGGACTTCTGGGATTTAACAAGAAATATCAAATATTATCAAAATGGTTAAATTAGTATTATAAATTTTAGAGGCCTACTTAAAAGTTTTAAAATTTTTTATTGGAGTACAGTTGCTTTACAATAATGTGTTAGTTTCTACTGTACAGCAAAGTGAATCAGCTATATATATACATATATCCCCTCTTTTTTGGATTTCCTTCCCATTTACGTCACCACAGAGCATTGAATAGAGTTCCCAGTGCTATACAGTAGGTTTTCATTAGTTATCTATTGTATACATAGTATCAATTGTGTATATATGTCAATCCCAATCTCCCAATTCATCCCACCCCTCCCCCAAAGTTTTTATAGTGCAGAACATTCTCAGCCACTGGCTTCCTCTTGTGGTCACCATACTGCACATTAGGAATGCTAAATCATCACTTGCTTTCAACTGAAGTTGGAAGAGTAGCAAGACTTTTGTTTCTAGCTCTGCCAACAGTCTTTGGCTGGTGGGGATGGTACCACTACAGTGTAAAGCTTTCCTTCTTCTCTAATCATAATTGACTAAAGTAAAGACTCATTTTCAACTCCTGGCCTTGAAGATTGGTAAATCATGACAATGCACTTTCTCTGAAGCACCTCACACACTGAAGCCCTGTGCACTGCTTGGAAGTGCTTTCTGCATATTTTCAGAGATAGACATAAGATTGGAGTAGTGATTTGTGCTCTTCCATTTCTAGCATTTTAGCATGATTTTCAGCTTCAGACAATCACTTATGAAAATTCTGTCCTCAAATCTTGAAAGTAGAAATTTTTCAGGGAACAATATGATTCGTTTGACTAGAGAGAACAAAACATGTTTTGGAGACTTCAGTGTTCTCCACCCACTTTCTTCTCTTCTTCATACCTTTTCTATTCTTCATCACGCCTGGATCACAAATTATTGTCATGATCCACGTGATTTTGGAGGGTTTTTTTGCCCGTGAAATGTTGAGGTGGCAGAGTTGATATTCTACTTTAAAATTAAAATTCAGCATCACAAAATATGAAGAAATCTCTAATGGGACTTAAAAACAAACAAACAAACAAAAAACCCTAAGGCCTAAACTTCATTAATATTGGGTTGGCCAAAAAGTTCGTTCGGGTTTGTCTGTACGATTGGACCCCAAAACCCGAACGAACTTTTTGGCCAACCCAATACCCAAAAAATTACTGTGTTACCGGCCAGAGCCAGAACCGAATTCAGGTTTGGCTGCTTGACACTCAGAAGGCCAATACTTGAGAGACAAGTGTTGGTTAAAAAGGAAAAGTTGTTTTATTCGGGAAGATGACAAACTAGTGTTCCCAAAACCATCCCCTTTGTTAGAGGACAAAGGTTTTAAATGGGAGTTTCAGTGGTGTACAGGCAGGGGGGCTACCTGTAGAACAGCACAGCTAGCTCTGGTAATCATCTCAAAACTAGTTGTGTGGTGGTCTGGTTAGTGTCATGTTGATGGCTTTATGCACAATTAATCTTCTACTCCAGGGTCAGTTTGCTCCCATTTCCTTGAAGCCAGTTCCTGGAATTGTGCAAGCCACAGATTCAGTACTGCTCGAGACGGAGCAGCTTATGTCATGGCTCCAGTCTGGTCATCATACAGTTAGCTTTTTGCCTCTGGTGGCAATTTTAGTATCTGCAAGACAACTCAGGAATGTGCATCAGACACAGTTATCTATGTCCTTTAGGGAGAAACTAAAGATTCTGTGACAGCTATATGGCTGATCTGTTGTTTACATTGTTACCAGTTCTCCTGGCCCAACTGCTGTCTTTTGTTACTGTATGTTCACATTCTTCCAGTCCTTACCTCTTGAGCTAGCCTTTTGTGACTCATGGGAGCCCTGGGAGACTAAAGCTTTTCTACAAACAAGAGGCAGGCGGAGGATATGGTAGTGGAGGGGGGTGGGGGCAGGTCTGTCTGGGGAAGTCTCCATAGGGTCCTGCTCCGTTACAATGTAAATTCTTGGGGACGTCCCTGGTGGTCCAGTGGCTAAGACTCTGTGCTTCCAATGCGGGGGGCCCGGATTCAATCCCTGGTCAGGGAACTAGGTCCCATATGCCGCAACTAAGAGGTCACATGCCACAACTAAAAGATCCCGCATGTTGCAACTAAGACCCAGCGCAGCCAAATAAATAAAGAAACAAACAAACAAATAAATATTAAAAAAATATTCTTAAAGGAAACACATTTGCCTACTATTATGCTTCAGCCCATTGTAGAAGAGGAACATAAGAAAAAGGGAGTAAAGAACACAGCCAGAAGATAGAAGACAATGAGGCAGACACGGGAATGGTAGCTGGCCCAACATCCATCCCTGGGGAACTAGATTTGGGGAAGCACGAGGTGCTGAGCTTGCACTTGAGAGTAAGTGCATACTTAAATTTTGAGCCCTGAGTACCTTGTTTACCTGACCCTAGACTGGTACTTCTGAGTTTCCATTAGTATGCTTGCAGCAAGGATGCAAGTTGTAAGACAGTGGTCTTCTATGGGTCTTGTTGCAGTGGGGCAAGATGACCCTACAGCAGAGGCTGCAGATGTATTACTGGAAAAGGAAGTGGAGTAAAGGACAGAGATTCAGGGAATAGGAAGGGCTATTGAGACAATGTTCCCAAGAGCATTCTTTTTTTTTTTGGATTCTTCGCTGTAGCAGCCCTCCATCCTCCTGCTCCACTATGGACTAGTCTCCCAAGCCAGATGTAGAGATGTCATTGTGTCTTTCAACACCTTCTCTCCTGTGTTGTGTCCCCTCTTACTGGTGTATTACTAGACAATTTTGGAGACTATCCTCCACTAGCTTCCTGAAAAAAGGTGCATGGGGGTTTACTTTTTGAAACTTTACATGGCTGAAACATTTTTTATTTCATCATCAAATCCCATTGATAATTTGGCTGGGAATAGAACTATGCATTGAAAATTATGTTCTTACAGAGTGTTGAAGGCAACACTCCATTATCTTCTGTTTCCCATACAGTTTGAGAAACCAGAGAACATGTTTATTTCTTATGTTTTATTGTGTCCTGTTCCCCACCTCTTGCCCTGTCCCCAAATCTCTTAGAATTTTTTTTGTTTTTTTTAGGAATTTACTCTTGGTATATAACTCTCTATATTTATTTTGCTGGGTAATCTGAGAGTATTAATGAAAATACTTAAAGTTTTCTCTTAAATTCCTTTTAAAAAATTATTTGTTTAGGTCTCTGTCTTTCATGTTGAAGATCTTAGTAAAATACTTAGTGATCCCAGGCTGCACATTCATGATAAAAAGTGAGGCACTAAATATCTGATTGGCTTTCTCTGTTTCTGGCCACAGTGGAATAACAATGACCAGATTTATTTCTTCTACTTGAAACAAAAGAAAACAAAAAACAGAAAGATGTATAAAACAATGGTTTTCAGACAGTCAGCATCAGGCAGCATGGGACAATGATTTCTGAGAACAGGAAAAATACATAACATAAGCCCTACAAATGTCCCAGCTTACTGGGTTCAGTACGATTGCAGAATATAAGTTCAATACCAAAAAAACAAATTGTATTTGTACATACTAGCTTACACAGAAGTTGACATTTTAAAACAATACAATTTATGGCCATGTCACAAATGTGAAATATTTAGGAATAAATTTGTCAATGGATGTGCAAGACCTGTATATTGAAAACTCAAAACACGGGTGAGAGAAATTAAAGCCATAAATAAATGGAGAAATATACTGTGTTTGTTGATCAGAAGACTCAATGTTATCAAGAAGGCAATTCCTTTCAAATTGATCTGTGGAGTCAGTGAAATCTCAATCAAAATCCCGGCAGGTATTTTTGCAGAAATTGACAAGCTGTTTCTAAATTTCAGCTGGAAATGCAAAGAGACTAGGATAGCCAAAGCAATTCTGTAAAAGAACAAAGTTGGAGGACTCACAGTACCTGATCTCAAGCCTTATAATAAACTATGGTTATCAAGACAGTGAGCTATTAAAGTAAAGATAAATATATAGGTCAATGGAACAGAATAGAGATATGGTCATATATGACATATACAGTCAGTTGATTTTTGACAAAGGTATCAAGGCAATTCAATGAGGAATAGATAATCTCAGTTAATTATCCTGGGACAACTGGATTGTCATATGCCAAAAAAAAAAAAAGGAGAGCTTTTATCCTTACCCTTACCTAACACCATAAATAAAAATTGACTAAAAATTAACCATATACCTAATGTAGGGTTAAAACTATAAAGTTTCTAAAAGAAAACATAAGAGAAACTCTTAGTAGCCTTGCATAGGCAAAGATTTCCTAAGAGACAAAAAGTATGAATTCTAAGAGAAAAATTTGTTAAACTGGACTTCATCTAAATTAATGACTTTCACTCTTTAAAAGACACTGTCAAGAAAATGAAAAAGCAAGCTATAGAGTGAAAGATAATATTCACAAAACACGTATCTGACAAAGGATTTGTATCTAGAATATACCAAGAACTCTCACAACTCAATAACACAAGACAAACAACCCAATTAAAAAAATGCGCAAAATATTTGAACAGACACTTAACAAAAGAAGATATGCGGATGGAGAATAAGTACACGAAAAGATGCTCAGCGCTATTAGTCATTAGGAAAATGCAAATTAAAACCACAGTGAAATACCACTACATACCCACTAGAATGGCTTAAAGTAAAAGACTGTCATACCGAATGTTGCAAGGATGCAGATCAACTGGAATTCTCAAACAATGTTGGAAGGAATATAAAATAAAACAATCACTTTGAAAAACAGTTTGACAATTTCTTAAAAAGTTAAGCATACACCTCTGTTATGGCCCAGCTATTCCAATCCTGATATTTCCCCAAAGAAATGAATGCATATGTTCGCCCAAAGACTTGTACATGAATGTTCATAGCACTTTATTTCTAATATTCCAAATGTCCATCAATAAGTGAATGGCCAAGCAAATTGTGGTATATCCATATAACAGAACACTACTCAGCTATATAACAGTGAATTATTAATATATGCAACAACATGGCAGAATCTCAAAATTATTATGGTGGATAAAAGAGGTGAAACAAAAAAAAGTACATACTGTGTGATTCCACATATATAAAATTCTAGAAAGTACAAATTAATCTGTAGGACAGAAAGACTAATTTTGCCTGGACACTGTGGGGAAGTGGTGGGTCAGGGAGACCCAGATCACAAAGGAACAAGAGGAAACATTTCAGAATGATCAAAATGTTTATTATCTTGATTTTACAAGTGTAGACATATGAAAAAATCAAATTGTACATATGAATATATGCAGTGTATTGTATGTTAATATACCTCAATAAAACTTGGGAGGGAACTCCCTGGCGGTCCAGTGGTTAGGACTCTGTGCTTTCACTGCCGAGGGCCCTGGTTCAATCCCTGGTGGGGGAACTAAGATCCCAAAAGCCGTGTGGTGTGGCCCAAAAATAAATAAATAAAATAAAACTTGGGAGAAAAACGTTGATTGGCTTCTTTGTGTGTGCAGATTGATTCAAAAACTCACTGTGTTGAACTATCTCTAGGGTTTTCTCTGCTGGAGAGGAATACTCACTGTTACTTGTACTCAGTCTAATCCCAAATTTATTAGTATTTCAGTAATTAATGTTCCTTTAAGTATGCACAACCTACTTACACAACTAATAAATCAAAGTCATAATTTTGCAAATGAGTTTTCTCCAAGCATTCAAACATCAATTGCAAATTTAGTCAGTTAAATTCTTTGCAAGTCTAATGCCTTAGATTCCTTTAAATGCAGTAATTACTTTAAAGGCAAGGAAAACATTTATATAATAGTTCAATGATTACAAAAGTGATTGGAATACTGATAATAAACATGATGAAAGAGTAAGTACTGTTTGTTTCAGGGCCCAGCAGTAAGTAATTGGAGAAACACGAAACAGTAGCCAACACTCAATGCACGAATTACTCTGTTTATTGGACACAGCACCCAACACAGGTTAGTCAAAGTAGGGAAAAGGGTGTAATGAACCACTCCAGGGAGAAGGCGGGGAAGAGGCATCTCAGCATGAGCAGTGGTCTGGCAACGGGTTTCCCGACAAGCATGAATGGGAAGTCACCTTCTGCTCCAGCAAGACCCCAGGCAGTGTCCGTCTGGAGCAGCTCTCAGCAGCATGGAGTCAGGTCCTCCAGCGAAGGGGCTTCAAGTCACTAAGTCTAGTGGTCTCTTGTTAAGGAGTAACAGTTACGTCTAGGGAAGAGATCTTGACACTATCAGTTGCTCCTTGTGTTCCAGTAATGGGCATTGCCCATCAAACTTCTTATCAAAAGTAATACTCTTTATTTTATTTTATTTATTTATTTTTGGCTGCGCTGGGTCTCCGTTGCTGCACGCGGGCTTTCTCTAGTTGCGGTGAGCGGGGGCTACTCTTCATTGCGGTGCGTGGCCTTCTCATTGCGGTGGCTTCTCTTGTTGCGGAACATGGGCTCTAGGTGCACACTCTTCAGTAATACTTTTTTTTTTTTTTTTTTTGGCTGTGCCACACGGCTTGTGAAATTTTAGTTCCTGACCAGGGATTTAACCCGGGCCTCGGCAGTGAGAGCACAGAGTCCTAACCAGTGGACCACCAAGGAATTCCCTCAAAAGTAATAATCTTAGTTTATCAATCTAAGACACTCGAACTCTTCCAGCAGATGTTTCAAAATCACTAATATGGAAGTTCACATTGGCCACCGTGATGCCATTTTGAACTACTTAACATGGCTGAACACAACTTAAATGCTGTACGTTTCACACAAGATGAGTAGGAACCATAACACAAAAGAAATCACATCACAAGTACTAAAACTATGGATTTAAATTTATTTTTTCATTATATTGGTGTTTATCCTTCCCCTACCTTTGGCCTATTCTTATTTCTGTTTCTTCCCAGGGGCACAGTTTTAATTAAACCCAGAGAAGCCATGTTTATTCTCAGACAGGGCAAGCTGGTGGATTCAGGTGGACCAGTGACATTTCAGGACAGGAAACAAGTTGCCTGGGAGGCTCTCCCAGGATGATTCGCCCTCAGTCCATCACCCAATCTGCTAGGTCCCTTATAGGCCATTACATCAGGAAAATTTACAATGATCCATCCTGACCAAACAGAAGGAGTCTGATTTCTTCAACCCTAGTTGTGTTTTTTTTGGAAGTGCTTGTCCTGAACAGCTCCAGAACACAGACTAAATAGCATATTTCACGACTCCTTGTTTTGGAACACGGCCTGATACGGTTTGCTTAACTTAAGCTTTTGGTCAAGCTGTTTCACCAAAACTCATAGAAGCAGGAAGTAGAATGGTCATTCCCTGGCACTGTGGGGAAAGAGAAGCAGGGAGTGTTGTTTAATGGATAGCAAGTTTCAGTCCTGCGTGGTGAAAAAGTTCTAGAGATCTGTAGTGCAACAATGTGCATGTAGTTAATAATACGGTACAGTACTCTCAAAATTTTGCTGAGAGGGTAGATTTAACAATTTGTTAGAGGGACTTCCCTGGCAGTCCAGTGGTTAGGACTCTGGGCTTCCACTGCAGGGGGCCCAGGTTCAATCCCTGGCTGGGGAACTAAGATTCCACATCCCACATGCCACGTGGCGTGGCTAAAAAAAATTTTTAATTAAAAAAAAATTTGTTAGAGAGCGTGTGTTTTTCACCACAATTTTTTTTCTTGTTGGCTATTTATTTTAAATATAACAGTGTGTACATGGCAATCCCAAACTCCCTAACTATCCCTTCCCCCAACTCTTCCCCTCGGTAACCATAAGTTAGTTCTCTAAGTCTGAGTCTGTTTTGTAAATAAGTTCATTTGTATCATTTTTTTTTAGATTCTGCATATAAGCGATATCATATGATATTTCTCTTTCTCTGGCTGACTTATTTCACTCAGTATGACAATCTCTAGGTCCATCCATGTTGCTTTTCACCGCAATTTAAAAACAAAACAAAACAAAACTTTTCTTTTACATTAACACTAAGACAAAAATGACAGTGACAAGAAGTATCAGGAGGTCTGTTCTCTGAGGATTTTCCCTTTTTCCAGAAAGGGAACCTTTGGACTCCTGCCTGGATGCTACACAGATGCTGGCATTCCAGGAGCAAGGCAGCCTCCTTGGAGTTTCACCGTTCCACATGCAAACTTCCCCTGAATCCCCTTCTTTCTGTCTGGATCTTCACTCTTGCCTTCTGCTAAGCCTAGTGTCCTCTGATCCAGAGCCTCTCTTCCTTCAGTTTCTTTAGGGAATAGGTCCTGTCTCCATAAGGGAGAGAGGGGACAAGGTTGAGTGCTGGCAGGATGGGTGTAGGAGACAATCCACAGAGGTGTCCACCTGGATTAGCAACAGGTTTTCAACACATTTCAAGGATTTCAGCTTGCTCTTCGTTCCTTCCACAGGACTTGATGCCTTTTAGGCAAATCACTCACCTTTCGTGGGTATATATGGCCAAGCCTATCAGATACCTACTTGATATCTAGTTCCTCCTTGTACTCTGCTAACGGGATATCAGTTACCTTTAAGACACAGGTGCCCAGCCTCAGGCAAGGTACTTACTTACCCAGCCTCCCGTGTAGCCACAGAGACCAAATATAACCACTTTTGTTGTAGGCAGCAGTCTGCTGGAGACACTTTTAAAAATGTTTTTTTTTTTCCAATAGAAAGGGATGGATGTGACTGTCATGAGGCTTCTCCTTTACCCATTCTTTCTTTGAGTCAGACATGATACCTGGAGCTGCAGGGATCAACTTGTGACCATGAGGCAAACAAAAGTCAACTAGCTAAGGATTGCTGAGTAGAAAGATAGAACCCGGCATAGGTGAATAGCTGAACTAATGCTGGAAACGACTTTCCTCTGGACCTCTTCTGATATGAGAAAAGTAAACCCTGGATATTGAAGCCTCTGCTTGTTATATATTCCATTACATGCAGCTGAACACATCCCTAACTGACATCTCTTTCCCCAGGCACTTAGATGGTACCTTTCTCCATGCTGCTGTCAGTCTTCGTTCTTCCATCTATTTTCTAGCTTCCCAAATGGGGCTTAACTCTTTCCTCATTTGCTGTTATTCTATTCTTAAAACATATATGTAGGGGCTTCCCTGGTGGCGCAGTGGTTGAGAGTCCGCCTGCCCATGCAGGGGACACGGGTTCGTGCCCCTGTCCGGGAAGATCCCACGTGCTGCGGAGCGGCTGGGCCGGTGAGCCATGGCTGCTGAGCCTGCGCGTCCGAAGCCTGCGCTCCGCAACGGGAGAGGCCACAGCAGTGAGAGGCCCATGTACCGCAAAAATAATTATTTTTTAAATAAATAAAAATATATTTAAAGGTAACATCCTTTCAGTGGGAATTTGAGGGAAGACAAAATAGGAAATAAATCTGTAGTTAACACTTCCAGGGTTTGACTGCAAGTCCTTCTAGCACCTCCCTGCTCCTAGGCTTCCCCACTCAGTCCACATTCTGCTTTGAGAAATCTTTCTAAATTGCAAGTTTTGCCATGGTGTTCATCTGCTTAAATCCATTTGTTTTTGTTACATAAGAGTAACAATGAGTTGGCCCAAGACTTGATAGTAAGAGTTATACTCCACCCGGAATGGACGTGATTAGTTATTTTTTCCAAGATCCTAATATATTGCCCTGAGAGGAAGAATGAGCCCATATCCCACCGTTCCCACCTGGGGAAAATCACAGGCTACCATTGCTAATTGGTGCGTGTTGTATCCCTGGATGCAGTACAAATGAAAAGGTAATTGAGACCTGCTATTTAAAAAGATTTTGTGCAAAAGAGGTGAGGAGTGGAGCCAGTAGAGATGAATAAATGAAAGGTGAAGTCAGTAATGAGCTTGTTATTACTGCCTGACATAAACTAGCTGCACAGAATGGGGTTTCTTGTTAGGGAGAAGAGAGAAATAATAATAGTGATTGCGTGTCCACTGTGATGTGTACCCACAGACGGCCTTCAGCTAATCAGCCCCTTCAGGGATTACCTGAACTGTGTAGACTGAAGTCAAGCCCCTTCCTGGGGCAGCCCACATCCAAATAACGGATTGACGGAGGGTGTCTGAGTCAGCTCGGGCTGTTGTAACAAATGCCATAGATGGGGTCGCTTAAACAACACACGTTGACTTTCTTGCTGTTCTGTAAGCTGGAAGTCCAAGATCAGGGTGCCAGCACAGTCAGGTTCTTGGTGAGAGCTCTCTTCCTGACTTGCAGATGGCCACCTTCTCACTGTGTTCTCACACGGTGGGGAGAGAAAGAGCTCTGGGACACACTAATCCCATCACAGGGTGCCACCCTCATAATCACAGTTCAATTTAAAAACCTTCCCAGTGCCTCACCTCCAAATACCATCACATGGGGGTTAAGGCTTTGACTATGAATTTGGGAAGGATGCAAACATTCAGTTCATAACAGGGGAAAGCAGGCCTGGCCATATTAGCCCTATTTGGGACAATCCTGAAGGGTCATTCTAGCTTCAGAGCTAATCTGGATTTGTGCAAAATTTACTGTCCCCAGGAATAGTAATTTACACATGCTTTGCAATTTACAAGTAGCTTTGGACCTCGTGTTCTCAGTACCTTCTTTAATCCCCATGAACAACATTGTGAGGGATCACTATTTTTCTGCCTTTAAGGATAAGAGAACTGAAGGTCAGAGAGGGTACTTGCCCAGGACCTTACGGCTTGTTAAAAATAAGGTTGGAACTGACCTTTAAGGAGGGTGAGTAGAACTGAAAAAACAAAAAAAGAAACAAAAAACAAACCAGGCCTGTGCTATAGGCTGGGTTGGAGAATTTGGTACCCACAGCCAGACCACTCATGCTTCTATTTTCTATAGCAAGGCTGCACTGTCATTTCTGAGAGTGTTCTCATTTAGACGCCAACATGTTCACAAGTTATACTCCAAGGCCAGAGGCACTCAAAACATCAAAGAGACCAGCAGAATTTTAAAATGTTGGCTGCTTTAATGAGTTTTCAGGTTTTCTCTCCGGGAAAGTAACAGGCGAAGCTGCTGTAATTCTTTCCAAGCAATATGGCACCTAGGACACAGAGATGCCAGTAGTCTCCTTAGCAACCACCCAAAATTGGGTTGCTAGAAGATGAAATCCTGATCTCTATTCATGCAACAGATCACATGGGGTCAGGCACTGTTTATCTCTCTGGCAGAAACCACAAGTCACTGGGATTTTAACTGCATCCTTCAGATCAGTAAGAAAAGAAGTAAACAGGAGAAATGAGGGCAGTTACTAACAAGCATGCAGTGAACATAAAACATTCAGCTAGCTCCTTTGAAGCGGAGTTTTGTAAAGTGTGCTTCAGAAGCCATTGCTTACACACACACACACACACACACACACACACACAGTTTTTAGGGCTTCAAACACTGCCTTCTCTTCATTATAATTCTAAACCCACAAACCAAGCTCATTTGTGAATGTTTGGTTTGGGAGGATTTTTCAGTTACATAGTCGTTTGACCATTATATGTTTGCCTCATCCAGCATTGCTTTTAACAGTCTTGCTTCCCCAAAGACCTAAATATTGAGCAATCCTGGAGTCAAACTGAAACCAAAGAGTATAAATCAATGTTATCCCTTTTCATTAAAATAGCCTTGCTGTGGTAACAGGCGGTGACTGGTCATGTAACCAGCTGCTGAGTCCTTAACAGATGCGGGTCTAAATTATTTTTTCTGTTGTCTTTCGGAACTCTGCTTCAGTTATTTATTTAACAAATATTTATTGATATGTTCTTGATATTAATATATGTCAGGCGCTCATTAAAATTGTAAAGGACTGTTAAACAGTGGTATAATTATTATGACAAAAATTTCCCCGAGGGGCTTCCCTGGTGGCGCAGTGGTTGAGAGTCTGCCTGCCAATGCAGGGTACACGGGTTCGTGCCCCGGTCCGGGAAGATCCCACATGCCGCGCAGCGGCTGGGCCCGTGAGCCATGGCCGCTGAGCCTGTGCGTCCGGAGCCTGTGCTCCGCAACGGGAGAGGCCACAACAGTGAGAGGCCTGCGTACCGCAAAAAAAAAAAAAAAATTTCCCCCAACAAATAATCTGAAGCATGTTGTTTAATCCCATTTGTATAGATTTACAGGACCAAAGACGTTACAGCCAAATAGCACCCTGCTTCTCATATGCATAAAAAGCGGAAAACACTTCGCAAGGGTTAAAAAGAAGCGATCTTATAAAATCCACAAAGTATTTTGTGTTAAAAATCAATTTTTTCCTTCAGCCTTTAAGAAGAGTCGTCTTGTAAATCTGACCACTGAGGGAAAGGAAATGACTTTTTAAAATAATAGCTTTATGGGATAGGGAGGGTGGGAGGGAGTGAGACGCAAGAGGGAAGAGATATGGGAACATATGTATATGTATAACTGATTCACTTTGTTATAAAGCAGAAACTAATACACCATTGTAAAGCAATTTTACCCCAATAAAGATGTTAAATAAAATAAAATAATAGCTTTAGGGCTTCCCTGGTGGCGCAGTGGTTGGGAGTCCGCCTGCCAATGCAGGGGATGCGGGTTCGTGCCCCGGTCCTGGAGGATCCCACATGCCGCGGAGCGGCTGGGCCCGTGAGCCGTGGCCGCTGAGCCTGCGCGTCCGGAGCCTGTGCTCTGCAACGGGAGAGGCCACAACAGTGAGAGGCCCGCGTACCGCAAAAAAAAAAAAAAGTTATAATATAATAGCTTTAGCTTTTTCTTCATGACTGCTAAATGAAGGCGTTAGACCATAGGCAGGCAGCCTGGGGCACCTGGGACCAGTGAATGGGAATGGAGGTCAGTTCTGTTGTACTGTACTTCTTTTTCATCTTTCTTTTTCTTTTTTCTGTCCATTTATTCTCCTCCCCATTTTCTTTTTTTTACTGCCTAAAGGCCTATTCATGAAATTTAAAAGATAAAAGATGTTTCTAGACCTGTGGCTAGTGGCAAATAGCAAGTTTTGGCTTTGTTGTTACAGATGAACCTCTGCCATTTTTTCTAGCACCATGGCTTAGCATTAAAGATGTAACTTTGCAAGACACAACAGTGGATGCCTGACATGCTGTCAGAATGTCACTGTTTCCAAAATACTGTGAACTTTCACAGCGATTTGTGGAGCAATTTTGAAATTCGAGTCAGAGAACCTTGGAATCCTTAAGGAGACAATTTGTAGCAAGCTGTCAGCGGCAGCAGTGGGTGTTTTAACGTATATGCTCATACTTCTACTCCAGTTTTAGGGTAGAGTTATAATCTTGAAGGAATTTCCACACACACCCCACCCCGCTTTCTCTGGCACCTGTTTTTCTATTCAGAGTTTCATGGTACTGTCACCATGTGATGGTAGGAGAAAAGCTAGAGAAAAATAATTCTACCTGTCAAAGAATTAGATTTCAAAAATGTAAAGCTTTAGAGCTGGAAGAGAACTGAAAGTTTCTGACTTGCCTTGTTCACTGCTCTATCCCCAGTGCAATGAATATTTATTGAATAATGAGTATATGAACTAACCGCCCCCATCCCACCTCCATTCTCAAAGTTTCAAGTGCATATGAATCACCTGGGGATGTTTAAAATGCAGATTCTGATTCAGTAGGTCTAGGGTAGGGCTTTAAATTCTGCATTTCTCACAAAGCTCTGAAGTGATATGATATTGTTAGTCTGGGGACCACACTTTGAATAATGAGGCTCTAAACCATAAATTTTAAACTTCCCATTAGTATTTTCATCTTAAAACATACCAGCTGAATTTTCCTATGGTAGTGGCTATTTTGTTTTATTCATTAGAGTAGAGATTTTTAAATTGGATTGTGTTATAATTGTTGCATTTACAAATGAGCATTTGGGGACCATATGCATACTAAATAAACTGACTCATCTAGTTGCTGAGAGAAAGAGAGAGAGGAACAGGTGGAAAGCTAGCCTTGTTATCCTAGCCGTGGAAATCATATAATTTCACTTTCATAGCATTCTTTTTGTTTGAAGTGAGTCACTGTATCAAGGGGTAGGGGTCCTAGGCTTCACATTTTGAAGGAAGGACTATCAAAGAATTGGGATATATTTTATTTTATTGTTCAATTTTAATATTATTTTATTGAAATTTAGTTGATTTTCAATGTTGTGTTAATTTCTGCTTTATAGCAAAGTGATTCAGTTATACATATTATATACATTCTTTTTAAAATATTCTTTTCCATATGGTTTATCATAGGATGTTGAATGTAGTTCTCTGTGCTCTACAGTAGGACCTTGTTTTTTTTACCTATTCTCTATATAAAAGCCGACATCTGCCAACCCCAAACTCCCACTCCATCCCTCCCCCAGCCCCCTCCCCCTCGGCAACCACCAGCCTGTTCTCTATGTCTGTGATTCTGTTTCTGTTTCATAGATAGGTTCATTTGTGCCTTTTTTTTCTTTTGAATTTAATTTAATTTAATTTAATTTTTTATTGTAGTATAGTTGATTTACAGTACTGTGCCAATCTCTGCTGTACAGCAAAGTGACTCAGTTATACACACACAGACATTCTTTTTTTTACTATTCTTTTCCATTATGGTTTATCACAGGACATTGAATATAGTTCCCTGTGCTGTACTGTAGGACCTTATTGTTTATCCATCCTGTATATAATAGTTTACATCTGCTAATCCCAAACTCCCAGTCCTTCCCTTCCCCACCCCCTCCCCCTTGGCAACCACAAGTCTGTTCTCTATGTCTGTGAGTCTGTTTCTGTTTTGTAGATAGGTTCGTTTGTGCTGTATTTTAGATTCCACATGTAAGTGATATCATATGGTATTTGGCTTCCTGACTTACTTCACTTAGTATGATAATCTGTAGTTGCATTCACATTGCTGCAAATGGCATTATTTCATTCTTTTTTATGGCTGAGTAGTATTCCATTGTATATATGTACCACATCTTCTTTATCCATTCATCTATCAATGGACATTTAGGTTGTTTCCATGTTTTGGCTATTGTGAATAGTGCTGCTATGAACATTGGGGTGCATGTATCTTTTTGAATTATAGTTTTGTCTGGGTACATGCCCAGGAGTGGGATTGCTGGATCATACGGTAATTCTATTTTTACTTTTCTGAGGAACCTCCATACTATTTTCCACAGTGGCTGCACCAACTTACATTCCCACCAACAGTGTGGGAGGGTTCCCATTTCTCCACACCCTCTCCAGCATTTGTTATTTGTAGACTTTTTAATGATGGCCATTCTGACTGGTGTGAGGTGATAGCTCATTGTAGCTTTGATTTGCATTTCTCTAATAATTAACGATGTCGAGCATCTTTTCATGTGCCATTGGCCATCCGTATTTCTTCTTCGGAGAAATGTCTATTTAGGTCTTCTGCCCATTTTTCGATTGGGTTGTTTGTTTTTGTTGTTATTGAGTTGTATGAGCCGTTTTTATATTTTGGAAATTAAGCCCTTGTCGGTCACATCGTTTGCAAATATTTTCTCCCATTCTGTTGGTTTTTTCATTTTGTTTTTGTTTGCCTTTGCTGTGCAAAAGCTTGTAAGTTTGATTAGGTTGGGATATATTTTAAAACCACTCCAGAGTCATAGCCAATGGCAGCAACAGGAGTTGCCCAGGAAGATAGGCAGTAACTCATGTCCAATAGTAGCTTGCTCTGGCATTCTCTCAATAGAAGTATTATAGTTTTCCTTTTTCTTGCCTGGTGGAATTTAAATAGTACATAGAAAGTTCATCTAAATTCAAATAGTAACATAGCAGGTGCAGCATACTTGCTCTAGTCTGCCTAGTCACACAAGAGGATATTGGTTAAATCTGTCTGGATATGGACAGGAATTTTTATCCTGGCATTTGTCTCTCTACCACCTGCCAACCCCACCACTACAACCAATACGGAAAATCAGGACTGTTAAGTTCACTTTGTAAATCATCAGTGACCCAAGAAAAGACAGACAGATGGGGGCAGGGGGGGTGGGAGAGAGAGAGAGAGAGATGTTTTAGCCATTGAGGGAAGAATTCTTGGAAAGAATTCTCATACAATAAATGAATAATCTAAGTCTAAAGATTCACAGTAATTATTTTATTTAGACATGATAGAAGAGAAAAAATCCATTGAAAACAAATCTGCATTAGAGCTAAGTAAAAAAATGCTCAATTATAATATTTGTAAGACTAATGGTCAATTCTTCATCTGGGTTCTTAGTGAGTATGGGATTCCTGATTTACAAAGAGCGTGTTTGACCCCAGGGAAAGCAATTAACACCCTTTTCACAAGAAAGCATTCATGGCTCAAGGTCTCTGCAAGCTGGAAGGAATTGCAAAAGAATCAATATAACAAAATCAGTTTTAAAGTGTGATCTACATAATGCTCTTTGGCTTCAGGAAATAGGCAAATTCTCATTATCTTATTAATGAGGAGTACATAGGAACGAAAGGACATAAAATAATAAGTAATTGCTAAGGGCTTTCTCTCCTGCTAGAGTTGAATCTGAGCCTTGAAGCCAGAAAAATAAAATAGCAGTGGAACAGAAGTATCACTAACTACTGACTCCTCTCAGGAGTCATTCCGTCTTGATCAGTTCTGTCCTCCCAGAGGACAGTAAACAAATAGCTTGTTTACTGGTCCTGAGGCATTGCAGAGATGTGTCCACATGGGGCAGCTACTTACAGAGCAGACTTGTGACCCAGCCTAGTTTATCCCCACACAGAGCCGAACTTTTGTGCAAATTGAATGGAGTTACTCTGCACTTGATTCTCTTAGTTTAGCAAAGATAGTGCTTTTCTTTCTGGATGCTTGAGAGGCAAATGCTGTAGAAATCTATTATGTGTAGAAACAAAAACAATTAGGCAATCAGCCAGTAGCAAATTTGGGAGCTCCAATTTTAATAGGCCATGGAAGCTCTTCTTGGTGGGTGATCAAAGGATGTTGCAGGAAAATAAAACAGAAAAGGCTATGGCTTTGGGGTTGAAGGATGAAGAGGATGCAAGACTGGGCATCAGAGTACTACAGGTGGATTGAGAGCTGAACCCCCTGGAGTACTCCTCCAGCCTAAAAGTGTCTCTGTTAATGTAGGTAAAAATGTTTAATGTAGTACCTAAGAGATAGTCCATCCAAATAAACCCATACACAGTAACCTTGAGTCATTGTGTCAATGAATCCACATGGGGAGCCTAAGCCAGTGGTGGGTGGGTCAACCCCCCAGCCCTGGTCCCCACTGGCTCCACTGGGGCAGCCTCTGTCTCAGGACAGCAACGACTCAGCCCAGCACCTGGAATATAACAATTTTGCAATCCCTAATGAATTGTTGGGTCTAAGCAATACTCATCGATGGTAGCCAACATCGCAAGAAGAAAGAAAGCTAGATGTGATCTCTCTCTGGTTGGAAGTGCACAAGAGCACACAGGAAGGAAATCATCTTCACCTCCACCAAAATCAAGCGCGAGTCTGATCATGCCTCAAGATCTAACTAGCAGTTTGTAGGAAATAAAAAGGAAGGAGAAACATCATAAATGATACCCTCAGATGCAATGAGTAAAATACAGAATGTAGAAAAGTGTATAGTTAAAGAACTATATCTAAGAAACTAATCTAGTTTCTTTAACAACGAGACTGAGACAGAGAGAGAAAGACAGAGACTGAGAACTAAGAGACATTTCAACCAGTCACAACATATGGCCCTTATTTGGATCCCAATTCAGACTACAATTTTTTATTTTTAATTTTAGGTGTTTGTAAAAATTGTGGTACCATATACAGAACATTTGCCATCTTATCCATTCAGTGGCATTAAGTTCATTCACATTTTTGTGCAACCATCACCATCATCCACCTCCAAAATTCTCGCATCTTGCAAGACTGAAACTCTGTACTCATTAAACTACAACTCCCGTTCCCCCCTTCTAGCCCCTGGCAACCTCTATTCTACCTTTATTTCTGCCGTGTTTTTATGAGTTTGACTACTCTAGGTACCTCTTGTCGTGGAATCACACATACTCATCTTTCTGTGACCGGCTTGTTTCACTTAGAATACTGTCATTGAGGTTCATCCATGTTGCAGCAGGTGACCGAATTTCATTCCTTTTCTAGTGCTGAATAGTACCCCATTGTATGTATAGGCCACATTTTGTTTATCCACTCATCTGTTCTTGGATACTTGAGTTGCTTCCACCTCTTGGCTCTTGTGAATAATGCTGGCATGAAAAAAAAATATTTTGAAGCTCTGGCCAAAGTGATGTATAATTCTTTTCCCCTTTTCCTTCTCCTGCTGGTTGGAAGATGCAGACTTTGTGGTCCATCATGCAGAGGAGGACAACACCCCGGAGATGACGAAATAATAAGATGGAAGAACCCTAGGTTCCCAGCAAGTACATGGAGCAGAGCCATCATCATCTCAGTTGTTACATGAGAGAGAAGTAAAAAACGCATTGACAAAGCTATTGCAAGAGCTCTACTTATAGAAAGGAGCCTTAAACTGAACTTTCGACTTTACCCATTGATGGGTAGGCACATCCTTGCTTTAGCTCACCCTGCATGTGAACACTATTCCTGTCCCTGATGTTTGTGTATTTGGGTGGGAAGTCAGATCCATCAATAAGGAAGGGCCTCGCTTTTGCTCTTAGCAGGAATATGGACATAATTCCTCATTGATACTCGGCACACATGGCCTCCCTGGCTTTGAAATCTGAACACTAATGAGGACCCATCTGTTTAATATGATATTTTAGGACTTACTGTTATTTGTGATTTTTATCTGGGCACTTTGATCAAGGGTTTCAGTGCTGTTTCCTAACTATAATTTTATTTAGTATATAAAGTATGATATAAATGTTTTGGTAAATCATATATGAAAACAAATTGGACTTCACTACAGCAATGACAAATTAAATTTTCTCATGCTTTATTTAACACTTTATTCCCAGAGTAATCCCTAATGGGCAATTAAACTGACTTACTGAGACTGAGGGCTTTTAGCAGGCCACAGTAACCATATGTTACATCAGACATAAGACACTTAACAAAAGCAATTCAACTGAATTGTGTTATCCATCAGGGAAAATACATGCAGAGTCTTGTCTCATCTCCCAGAAGGAGCAAAGCTATGTGTGTTTATGTGTGTGTCTTTTGTTCTATTTTCTTGTACTGAGTTATCACTTGGTACATGGTCCTATTTTTTTTTCATTGAAGTATAGTTGATTTACAGAATTTCATTAGTTTCAGATGTATAATGCAGTGATTCAATATTTTTATAGATTATACCCCATTTAAAGTTATTACAAAATAATGTCTATATTTCCCTGTACTATACAATATATCCTTGATGTTTATTTTATACATAATAGTTTGTATCTCCTTAATCCCCTCCCTCCCCCCCTCCCCTCTCCCCACCAGTAACCACTAGTTTGTTCTCTATATCTGTGAGTCTCTTTCTGTTTTGTTATATTCATTTGTTTGTTTTATTTTTTAGATTCCACTTGTAAGTGATAACATACAGTATTTGTCTTTCTCTGTCTGGATTATTTCAGTACACATAATACCTTCTAGATCTAGAACATTGTTGCAAATGGCGGAATTTCATTCTTTTATATGGCTGAGTAGTATTCCATTTTATATATATATATATATATATATATATATATATATATATATATATATCTCACATCTTTACCCATTCATCTGTTGATGGACACTTAGTTTTCTTCCATATCTTGGCTACTGTAAATAATGCTGCTATGAACATTGGGGCGCATGTATCTTTTTGAATTAGTATTTTTGTTTTCTTCAAATATATACCCAAGAGGGGAATTGCTGGATCATATATGGTAATTCTATTTTTAGGTTGTTTTTTTTTTAAGATTTATTTATTATTTATTTATTTATTTGGCTGCATGGGGTCTTAGTTGTGGCACGTGGGATCTTCGTCGAGGCATGCGGGCTTCTCTCTAGTTGTGGTGTGCGGGTTTTCTCTCTCTAGCTGTGGCGCGCAGGCTCCAGAGTGCATAGGCTCCGTAGTTTGTGTCACGCAGGCTCTCTGGTTGAGGCATGCGAGCTCAGTAGTTGTGGTGCACGGGCTTAGTTGCCCCATGGCATGTGGGATCTTAGTTCCCCGATCAGGGATTGAACCCGCGTCCCCTGCATTGTAAGGCAGATTCTTTACCACTGAACCACCAGGGAAGTCCCTATTTTTGGTTTTTTTTTTAATTTTTAAAAATATTTAATTAATTAATTTATTTGGCTGTACCAGGTCTTAGTTGCAGCACACAGGATCTTTGCTGTGGCACATGGATCTCTTAGTTGCGGCATGCTGACTCCTAGTTGCGTCATGCATGTGGGATCCAGTTCCCCAACCAGGGGTTGAACCCAGTTCCCCTGCATTGGGAATGCGGAGTCCCAGCCACTGGACCACAGGGAAGTCCCTATTTTTAGTTTTTTGAAGAACCTCTGTTCTGTTTTCCATAGTGGCTGCCCCAATTTACATTCCCACCCACAGCATATAGTCCCTTTCCTCTATATCCTTGCCAGCGTTTTTTATTTGTAGACTTTTTGATGATAACCATTCTGACAGGTGTGAAGTGATATCTTACTGTGCTTTTGATTTGTATTTCTCTGATGATTAGTGATGTTGAGCTTCTTTTCATGTGCCCATTTTCCGTCTGTATGTCTTCTTTGGAAAAATATCTATCCAGGTCTTCTGCCCAGTAAATGGTCCTATTTTGCTACACAGCAAGGAATCACAAAGCCTTGTCAATTCGACCTCCTAAATCTGTCTATATGTTTCCAGTTCATCTACTTCTTTTTATCTCCACTTTCCTCATACAAACCACTGCTCCTTCCAACGTGGATTAGTGCAGTAATGTCTGAACTAGTCTCTTGGTTTCCATTCTGGCCCCTAACTATCCACTTTTTTTTTCCACAGTAGCTAAAGAGATCTTTTTTAAAATGTAAATTTGGGGCTTCCCTGGTGGCGCGGTGGTTGAGAGTCCGCCTGCCGATGCAGGGGATGCGGGTTCGTATCCCGGTCCGGGAGAATCCCACACGCCGTGGAGTGGCTGGGCCTGTGAGCCATGGCCGCTGAGCCTGCGCGTCCGGAGCCTG
The DNA here is from genome assembly GCF_951394435.1 of Stenella coeruleoalba. Taxonomy (NCBI): domain Eukaryota; kingdom Metazoa; phylum Chordata; class Mammalia; order Artiodactyla; family Delphinidae; genus Stenella; species Stenella coeruleoalba. Next base: position 21,410,257 of record NC_137164.1, on the reverse strand, counting down.
TGCTCCACAACGGGAGAGGCTGCATCAGTGAGAGGCCCGCGTACCGCAAAAAAAAGCAAATCTGATTATTTTATACTCAGGCTTAAAACTCTTCTTCAGGGAATGCCCTGGCAGTCCAGCGGGTAGGACTCCACGCTTTCACTACTGAGGGCCTGGGCTGATCTCTGGTCAGGGAACTAAGATACTGCAAGCCGCGTGGCGCAGCCAAAAAAAAAAACCTGCTTCTTCAAGTTTATATTTGATCTGAACAAGGCCTGCAAGGCCTTGCATGGGCTGACCTCCCATTCCCTCTCCAACTGGTGGCATTATCACTGCTTTGTCACTCACTCACTGTGCCCTGCCTGCTGGCATGCCCCCGCTCCGCAGACACCAACACATAGGTCCCTTTGGGGTTTGCAGATGCTACTCCCTTTTTTTTTTTAAATGGGGTATAGTTGTTTTATAATGTTGTGTTAGTTTCTGCTGTACAGCAAAGTGGAGTTCCCTATGCTATACAGCAGGTTCTCATGCTACTCCCTTTTCTCCAGAACACTAATGATTAAATAAATTATACTGAACACCAAGATAATAAAACCAAAAACTCATCACTTCCCAATTATTTTACTGTATTTTACGATTGTCTATGCGCTCTATTTCCATCTAATGTAGCCATTGGGTGAAAATACTATACGATGCCATGCTAATATGCATCTCATCCAACTTCACACTGCAAATCAGGCAAACAGGGACTTCCCTGGAGGTCCAGTGGTTAGGACTCTGCGGTTCTACTGCAGGGGGCCCAGATTTGATCCCTGGTCAGGGAACTAAGCCACGAGGTGTGGCCATAAAAAAAAAAAATTTTTTTTTAAATAAATAAATAAACTGAATCCTCAAAAAAAAAAAAAAAATCAGGCAAACATTACAAACCAGGGCTTTTTCTGGGGGTTAGAAGAAGCCAGTTGTTAAAACATTTACCAGCACACCACTGCCTATAATAAATTTTTTGTGTTTCCTTTCAGTTATTTGACCCAATATAATTAATGCAGTTACCACATAGTTTTCACATTGTAGTGTGAAGTCTTTTTTTGTTTTTTTTTTTTTTTTGCGGTACGCGGGCCTCTCACTGCTGTGGCCTCTCCCGTTGCGGAGCACAGGCTCCGGACGCGCAGGCTCAGCGGCCATGGCTCACGGGCCCAGCCGCTCCGCGGCACGTGGGATCTTCGCAGCATGTGGGATTTTTCCAGATCGGGGCACGAACCCGCGTCCCCTTCATCGGCAGGCAGACTCTCAACCACTGCGCCACCAGGGAAGCCCAAGTCTTTTTGATTTATTTTCACATTTAATCATGTCAGAACTCTACAAGGTAGGTATAATAATCCCATTTTATAAGCTAGGAATTAGGTGCCGAGATGAAGAAATAATTAAGGTAGTAGGCAGCAGTACTATAACTTGAAGCCATGACTCCACAGCTCGTGCCCAACCATTTGCTCGTGCTAACAACATGGAAACTATTGCAGGGAGTATTTCTTTTTGTTTGTGGATGACTGGGGAAGAAAGGACTCTGCCGGGGAAGACAGGTATTCTGTGAAAGAGAGAACTGAGAGGTCAAAGGGAGAGGCAGGGAGAATCTACAGATGGGATCATATAGCCGTGGTGTGATATCAAAGCAAAATTATCAATCTATACCATCACTAGTATAGGGGAAATCTAATTAATGACCACATTGCCACATTCATTTGTAATTTTTTTTTTTTTTTTTTTTTTGCGGTACGCAGGCCTCTCACTGTTGTGGCCTTTCCCATTGCGGAGCACAGGCTCCGGACACGCAGGCTCAGCGGCCATAGCTCACGGGCCTAGCCGCTCCGCGGCACGTGGAATCTTCCCAGACTGGGGCACGAACCCGTGTCCCCTGCATCGGCAGGCGGACTCTCAACCACTGCGCCACCAGGGAAGCCCCATTTGTAATTTTTGAATGAAAATCTTTATGTTAACAACCAATACAGAGTAAGTCTGGCTTATTGAGAAGGATTTTGCAAAAGTTACAAATTCCAGTTATAAGATAAATAAACACTAGGGATATAATGTACAACATGATAAATATAATTAACACTGCTGTATGTTATATATGAACATTGTCAAGAGGGTAAATCCTGAGTTCTCATCACAAGGAAAAATATTTTACTCTGTTTCTTTGATTTTGTACGTATATGAGATAATGGATGTTCACTAAACTTATTGTGATAATCATTTCAGGTTGTAAGTCAAATCATTATGATGTATACCTTAAACTTATACAGTACTGTATGTCAATTGTATCTCAACAAAATTGGAAGAAAAAAATTTTTAAAAAGGAAGGATTTTGTGATCGTGTTTTTCTGCCTATATGAATGCCGCTGAAGGTAATACTTCCTCTTGCTAGAATGTTTCTGAGTAAGTATGAACAAAGAGAATCTCTGGCCTAGAGAGACACTGGGCCCCTATGGGAGGGCCAAGGACAAAATCTGAGAGTGGACTCAGCTACTGTTAATATCATTCTAATTCCTTCAACTCGCTTGTAACATCTCCTCTAATGACTGCTGCTTATCCTCTAATGGCTACATGACAGAACTGTGGTGTTCTAAATTTACAAAACATGTCGTGTTCTTGAAAATTTTTCTGCCATTAGTGAGTTCTTGAGCCTTCCCTCCTTGGCTTGCATTTGTGCCTTAAAAGATTTAATAAAAACTAGAGGGGGGTGGTCAAGGGCGCGCAGACGCCCGGTCGCGGGCCGCCGGAACATGCTGAGTGGAGTGTGCGGCCAGCTCGCCTCAGCGCTGCGGGGGACACACGCAGAGCCGTCCGCGGGCGCCCAGAGGCATCTGCACGCGTTGGTGTCGCGGTCGCCACAGACAAGAGCGAGAGGACGAGGAAACCGCTCCGCGCCTTCGACCCAGCGCTGCTGCTGTTCCTGGTGTGCCCGCTCTCCAAGAAGCCGCTGAGATACGAAGCATCGACCAATGAATTGATTAACGAAGAGTTAGGAATAGCCTATCCAACTGTTGATGGGATTCATAATATGATACCACAGGCAGCTAGGATGACACATCAAAATAAGAAGCAAGAAGAAATGAAGGAGCCATAGGTCATACTTGAAAACAACAGCACAACTAAATTTTCTAAATTCCATCCACCTTTTAAAAAGCCAGAGTGGGGACTTCCCTGGTGGCACAGTGGTTGAGAATCCGCCTAACAATGCAGGGGACACGGGTTCGATCCCTGGTCCGGGGGATGATCCCAGATGCCACGGAGCAACTAGGCCCATGTGCCCCAACTACTGCTTGTGCTCTAGAGGCCATGAGCCACAACTACTGAGCCCGCGAGCCACAACTGCTGAGCCCGTGTGCCACAACTACTGAAGCCAGCGCACCTAGATCCCGTGCTCTGCAACAAGAGAAGCCACCGCAATGAGAAGCCCGCGCACCGCAACGAAGAGTAGCCCCCGCTCACCACAACTAGAGAAAGACTGCATGCAGCAACGAAATAGATAAAATAAATAAATCTATATAAAAAGAAAAAAGTCAGAGTGGTGTGTAAAAAGTGGAGGAAAAGAATGTTCTGTCTCTTTCTACATTGACTGCCCTTATTCCATTGGTCCCTTTAGCAGGACTGTTATACTCGGCCTCTGTGATGTGCCTTTACAGTCTGCTCTTGTTGATTACCATACCCGGCTATGTGTTCTTCCACCTATGGACTTGGATGGGTATTAAACTCTTCAGGCATAATTAATACAACCAGAGCCAAGATGGTGTATCCTAAGGATATGCTTGAGTGTCTGTCCCTGAAAGCTCAACTACATGGAAATACTGGAAACCCACTTAATTTGCAAGAAAGATGCTTTGCCTAGCTTCTGTCAGAGGTTTAGGACTATGGGAGGCTTAAGCTGCGGAGGCTTCTTTATTGTACTTTGGTTCTGCCCTTTTTTTTTTGAAGGTTCTCATTTATATCTGGGGTATCAGAAAAAACGTTACAACAAAGTGTCTTGTTGGAAATTAATATCCCCGGCCATCATCTGATGACTTTATTTCTTATCCCATTCATAATTAAAAGTTAGTAATTTGAAATTTTATACGTTTTACATTCAAAGTCTTTGGTAAAGTCACATGTTAAGGATGTGAATAATTCCAGAGGAGCTCGGTTGAAGGAACTGTAGAGAAATGCATTTGAACTAATGTGGTATAAAACTGTAATAAAGTGGAAATTTCTTGTATTTGCCAAAATTCTGAGTTTGTAAAATTACCTTCATTTCTTTGGCATCACATACTTACATTAATAATAATAAGATAAGGTATTGACATTTTCTATTAAAAAAAAACTTGACTAGTCAATCATCTGGGAGAGTAAAGAATTTGTGAGTTTCCTTTTTGTGTGGTGACCTCTGTATCTGTCTGTGATGGTTAATTTTATGTGCCAACCTGACTGGGCCTCAGTTTGTCCAGATATTTGGTCCAAGGTTATTGTGGGTGTGTCTGTGAGGGTATTTCTGGATGAATTAACCTTTGAATCAGTAGAGTGAGTAAAGCAGATTGTCCTCCCCAATATGGGTGAGCTTCACCCAATCAGTTGAAGGCCAAAGTAGAAAAAAAGGTTCAGTAAGGGAGAATGCACTCTCTCTGCCTGTCTTCAAGTTGGAACATTAATCATCTCCCGCCTTCAGATTTGGACTGGAACTTACACCATCATCTCTCCTGCCTCTCAGGCCTTTGAACTCAGACTAGAAGCATACCTTTGGCTCTCCTGGTCTTCAGCTTGTCAAATGCAGATCTTAGGACTTCTCAGCCTCCATAATCATGTGAGCCAATTCCTATACAGTAAATGCCTATCTATTTATCTATCTATCTATCTATCTATCTATCATGTGTTTCTCTGGAGAACCCTGACTAATACTTATTTGGTACTGAGAGTGATCCTAGAGGAACAGGGTGTTAAGGATAGGTTTTCCTAAATTGGTTCTGGGTTTTTGGAACTGGCTGTCTAACCTAATTAGATTTAAAGATGCTAATGACTCTATTTCAAGTAGTAAAGAGAACACTAATGGTCTCTGGCATCATTGGGCAATAGAGATACCTAAAATATCTGCACTGGATATGCCTAATTGACCACAAGCAGAAATCCATAGAACCTGTGTGGGAATGGATATTAAGGGTATGGGATCATGGTGGAAAGAACATAAAGCTGGATTGGGCCAAAATTATCGATGTCTGGCATATAATAGGCCCTTAGGAGGGTGAAGGATCTAGCTGTAATATATGTTACCCTGCTGGTCTCCAAAGTAAATCTGTGAATCTGCTTCATGGAGCCCGCATCCTCCTTTCCTCTCACAGCTCATAAGCATCCTCTTCAAGCTGGAAGGAAATTTGAAAAGGACAGATAGAAGAAGTCTGTTCTTTATTCAGCAATGTAGGAGGATGAGGTGCTCAATAAGTTTTTTCTTCTTCTTCTTCCTTATATAATCATTTAAAAATATTCACTTTTTCCTTTCTTCTCTAGGCATTTCTTCTTCTTTAGCTATTTGTTCTCCCCCAATCCCTGTAAACACACACACACACACACACACACACACACACACACACATTTTTAGGCTTCCCATAAGCCACAGATCAAGGCCAAGGTTCTAATCCTTTACTCTAAAGGTCATTACTAGGGTCATCCAGACTACATTAAGTCTCTTCTCTTATGGTCTCATATTTTAATTTATTCCTTCTATTTGATCCAAGCTTAAAGCAGCTCTCTTTATCCACTTGTCCTTTATATCTTTTAAGGCCATTTCCCAAGCTGTAACACAAGAATGCAATCTTCCTTTTTAACACATGCCTCGTCTCCTATTTTTCCTGTTAGTTTTCCCAGCTTATCTCAGTGACCTGACAGCTTTTTCTAGCCCTATGCTGCACAGACATGGAATTTCTTCAATTATGTGTATGGTTCTGATGCAGGATTCAATACATTACTTGCCATTCTTACAATATCTTACTGTCTGTTTCTCTTCCAGCAAATGTTCATTCAGCCAAAGCCTATTGAAATCTGACAGGTGTCAAGCATTGTGCCAGATGCTGTGAATAAAAAATGAATAAAACACTATTTCTGCCTAGGAGGAGCTCATAGTCTAGAAACCAAAGGCAGCATGTAAACATGTATATCATAGTGCATCGTGCTAAGTATCGCACACTGTGATGTGAAGAAAAATGTAACTTCCTCTGGGGGAGTTGATAAAAGATCTCATAGGAAGTGACATTTCCATTAGTCTTGACACCTAAGTAGGAGTCTGCCAATCAGAAGACAGAGGTGAGAATGAGGGTAAGGGAAGAATAGGTCATCTGAGTAAAGGGAATCCAGTGTGCAGAGGCTCTGAAATAATTGAGGAACATTCTGCTGTATTCAGGGAGGTCTGATGGGTTAGGTGTGGTTGGATGTGTGGTGCATTGAGCGGCAGGTATCAAACTGAGAGGGCCTGTGTGGAGAGGATTGAATTTTATTCTAGAGGCAAGAAGAGAAAGAGGAAATTCTATAAGCAGGGAAGTTTAACAATCAGATTTGTCTGTTACATGTCTATTGTCATTGACCTAATTACAGGGCTCCGGGTTTTGGAGTCTAAAAGGGGTGTACTCTGCTTGTTTAATTGGAGGTGCTCAGGTGCCTTTCAATTGAGACCACTTGTGCTAATTCACTTTATTACTCCTACCCTGTCCTCCAAATGCTGTCTCTCTCTCCTTGGCCAGGGTTGGACAGATACTGACAGCCTTTGTCTCTTTGAACCCCATTTTTCTGTTTTGACACCTTCTTTCTTTAGTTACGCTGACCTAGTCTTTGAAAGTATTACTGACGTTTTGGCCCATCCCACCTTATGCTCTAATCACTCGGGCACAGCCCACGGCAGTAGCCACACCCACTCAAGAAGTTGCCTGCTCAGGAAGTTTGTCTGCAGCAGTGCGCCGTACTGACGGTAGCAGCGCGCAGGCGCAGTTCCCGGCTCCCGGCGGCGTGTTCCTCTTTTCCCGGGATCCCAGCGTCCCAGCAGGTGGACCCCGGCTCTTCACAGTCAGCCTCCGGCTCCGGCTTGCGCTGTGCTCCGGTCCCTCGCTTCTCAGTCCCCCAGCTTCCGGGGCCGCTGCTCTGGCCCGCACGCCTCCGCCGGCGACAGACCCATGGCCGAGCGCGGGGAACTCGATCTGACAGGCGCCAAGCAGAACACCGGAGTGTGGCTGGTCAAGGTAAGGTTTGCGCGGCTCCCGCTTGCGCTCCTCCTTAGTTTCAGTGACTTGAGACTGTCCCACCCCGTGCGCCTTTTAAAGTTCTTTACGGCCTTCTTATTAGAGCTTCAGTTATCTTGAGAGGCAGGACTCATTGTTATGCTCGTTTGCAGACGAGAAGATTAGTTAAGGGACGCCCAGTGTTTTTCAGTCAGTTAAGAGCCCGAGCCTGCCTGGCATGGATCTCCTTTCCCCACGACCTGGTTTTTCTGGGGCCCTGTCTTGGTGTCCCCCAATGTGAGCGGTGCATTTAACCCCAAGCTGAAAAATTTCTGCATCTTCTCTTGGTGAAACTGATTTTAGTTATCAGTCTGTATAAGGAAGTTGAGTGTCTGCTTCCTGTTAGAATTTTCTCAGCCAGAAAGTAGAACTGGTCTCTGCGTACCCTTAAAGTGTTCTTTTAGGTTGTTGGTTCTTATGCAGTTCTCAGGAGAGCTGAGAGAGCTCTGAACTCAGGAAAGGAGAGGCCGTGGACTGGAGTGTTCTTTTAGAGCAAGACCTGGTCTCGTGAAACTGTCAGCAAATGTCTTTCGTTTTGTTTTGTTTTGTAAAGACAGCAATCTTGATTAGCCCTTAGTGAGCACAGTATTTGTGCTTTACTTTTTCATATTGGGGAGTGTTGTCTTTTAGGAGGGTTTCATAAGACATATGCATGTTCAAAATGTGATTGTGACAGTATCCGAAACTCAAGTAAAATGTAGGGACCTTGGTTTGTTAGATTTTTAAAAACTTATATCACATGGCTGAGTTTTCATCAGTTAAATCTGAGAGGCCTGTCCTGTCTGCCTCTCTGAAGTAGCTCTCTTATGCTTATTCGCTAGTCAGTCGAACCTGTATTATATTCTTCAAAGCACTTGTCAGAGTCCAAAGTGATTCTGTGTTCAGTGTTGGTTACCTCCTTTTCCCCAGCACACGCACAGTCACATTTCTCAAGACTAGGCTCCTTGCCTGTCACACCCCGAACTGTGTTTGGCACATGGTAATAGCTCAGATTTGTGATGAATGAATGAATGAACTCTTATTCTTCATTGCTAGCCTTAGTCTCTGGTACTCATTTGACTTATCACGGCGATATCAGTGTGATTTAAATAATGGAGTAGAGACTCCCCTGGTGGCGCAGTGGTTAAGAATCCGCCTGCCAATGCAGGGGACACGGGTTTGAACCCTGGTTTGGGAAGATCCCACATGCCGCGGAGCAGCTAAACCTCCTGCGTGCGCCACAACTACTGAGCCTGCGCTCTAGGGCCCGCGAGCCACAACTGCTGAAGCCCGCGCGCCTAGAGCCCGTGCTCCGCAACAAGAGAAGCCACCGCATTGAGAAGTCCACCGCAACGAAGAGTAGCCCCCGCTCACTGCAACTAGAGAAAGCCCGTGTGCAGCAACATCTCTCTCCTCCTGCATGCTAAATGGAGGGGAATCATTAGGGAGGAGAGCTCCTTTACAGACTGAAAGAGCTTGAAAAGATGGTGAAGCTTGAGATGATGTGTTTGTGCTTGGAGCACGGTAAATGCTCAAGGAATGTTGTTTGCCTTACAGAGAGATTTGGATGGGTGGACAGAGGCCACCCATAGTATCTCTGTAGTATACCATGGAAAGTGGAACTGAAATGCAAGCGTGAAAATGCACAGTAACATGCTGTGTCCTGGAAATCAGAGAGGAGATTATTATGCCTCGAGTAGAGGCTTGGGACTGTATACTGTTACTGTCACATTGTGAAATGGGGATGTTTTAACTTTAGTCTACAAGAAGTGAGGAAACTTTTGGAGGTTTTTGAGTAAGGCAGGGATGCAAATGAGTCTTTTAGGGGGAAAAAAACTTGAAGGGAAGATAGCAAAATTAGAGTCAAAATTAGAAAATTATCACAGGATTATAGGCATTTGATAGTGAATTCTGAGGAGTTAGGGAAACTTTTTCAGCAAAAGTTGTCAGGATGTGGTGACTGACTAAATGAGGATGTGAAAGAAAGCAATGAATCTAAAGTTAAGAAATTTTAGTGTTCTTTCATATATGGCCATTTGAATACATTTTATCACTTTAAAAACTTACTTCAGACTAATGATTTGTTCTGTTTTATAAAGGTAGTTATAATGTTTCAGTTATTTATTGTTTGCTGTATCATTGTTTCCTTACATCAATTTGGCCTGTAGTATTTCTTCTTTTTCTAACCTTATGTATCAAAGAAAAGTAACAGGCTTGCAAATACTACATCTTTCCAGAGTGTGAAAGGACTTTTTTTTTTTTTTTTGCCAGTTCTTGTTCTCTGACAACCTTATCTCTTAAAGAGGATGAGAATTGCTATCAAATACTTTCTGTTCTAAAATCCATTCATGTTCCCTCTTTGTTTGACAACTTTTATTTCTGCTTTAGTTAAAGGAATGCTAGTAGGCAATGAGGTTTGATTTGCACACCTGTCAGATAGTTTGAATTTGTTTCATTTGTGCTGGGATTAGCATCCAGTATGATTTTCATGCCCATATCCTAAGCATATTTGGATTTTTATCTCTGAATTATAGGAATAAATTATATGAGAGCTTCAAGTTGTAATGGTTAATTTCATTTTCAGCTTGCTTTGTGTGATATTAAAATATAATATGTTGTTTATAGAGTTTGTTTTCATTCTTACCCAATTAGAGTTTGTGAATAGAACTACATACGACTTTAAATCTTTTCAGTACACGTTAATATTTCTTATAAATAACGCCTTGAGTTCTGATCTTTGAGGATTATTTGTTGTAAAATACATGAGTTTCTTCCTAGAGTGTTGCAAGTTTATGGGCCATTTTGTTCATATTTTATTAATTCCATCACTAGACAGGTATAGAAAAGGATAAATACAAGTAAGGGCTATACATACAATATCTCTGAGAGGTTTTTTTTTTTTTTTTTTTTTTTTTGCGGTACGGGTACGCGGGCCTCTCACTGTTGTGGCCTCTCCCGTTGTGGAGCACAGGCTCCGGATGCACAGGCTCAGCGGCCATGGCTCACAGGCACAGCTGCTCCACGGCACATGGGATCTTCCTGGACCAGGGCACGAACCCGCGTCCCCTGCATCGGCAGGCGGACTCTCAACCACTGCGCCGCCAGGGAAGCCCTCTGAGAGTTTTAAGTAGGAAAAAAGTTGTCAGGTGGGAACAGGGAAGACTTTGGGTAAGGTGACATTTAAGAAGAGCCTATGGGGTTGATTAGTTAGAAAAGACTTCCCAGCGGGGCTGGTGAGTGTGTTCAGGAAAAGGCAAATATAGTGGAAGATTGTGTACCAGAATATCCACTACCTGTAACTGTTCTGGCCTAATGAAATGCCATTTCTGGAGTTTTGAATATCTTAAATCTACAAGAGAATGATGATCTAAATGAGTTTTGATAGATAATAGACATGATTGGATTTAACTTCACAATAGATGCCACCTGCTAAGAAACATAAACAGCTGCAGTTTTTACCTGGTCAGGGAGCTAGTCCCTTGTAGTTTGCATTGCCCTATTTCTGTTGCTTAGTCTATGCCACTGTTAGGTTGCCAGCTGGTCCCACTACTACTACACACGCGGTACCAAATCAGGATCTAAAAATGATATTTAAAAAAATTTTAGCATAGTTCTTTTGTTTGGCTTCCAATATTTATTTAAAATTTATTTATTTATTTTTGTCTGCATTGGGTCTTCGTTGCCGCACGCAGGCTTTTCTCTAGTTGCGGCAAGTGAGGGCTACTCTTCGTTGCGGGGCGAGGGCTTCTCATTGCGGTGTTTTCTCTTGTTGTGGAGCACGGGCTCTAGGCACGCGGGCTTCAGTAGTTGTGGCACGTGGGCTCAGTAGTTGTGGCTCATTGGCTCTAGAGCACAGGCTCGGTAGTTGTGGCGCACGGGCTTTGTTCCTCCGTGGCATGTGGGATCTTCCCGGACCAGGGCTCGAACCCGTGTCCACTGCATTGGCAGGTGGATTCTCAACCACTGTACCACCAGGGAAGCCCAGCTTTCAATATTTAGACTTCTGGAAAAAAATCATCTTATCTAGTTATGATTGGCAGGAGGGTAGGGTACCTGATGGGGAAGAGGGGGAGATACAGCTGGCAGGGTTTTTAGGAGTGGTGGGGGTTTTGTAAGTAATGAATATCATACTGGAGCTTGAATTATAAGAAATGCTATCTTTTGAGGGAAATGGACAGGTGGAGGTATTGACAAGCGCTGCAATGGGTCCAACCAACAGCTTCCTAGCCAGCAAAAAGGTGTGTTTCAAGCCCCATCAGCCTTCCTCTTATAAGCATTTCGATTGATACTTGTTGGAGGAGAGGATCAGGACAAGAGAGATGGACACCATCCCCTGTGAATATTGGGTCCTCCATTCAACAACTCAAATGCCACCAAGCTCAACTTTTATTTTTTCACAGACAGTTAAACAGTTGGACATTGGCAGCCAGAGAGAAAGCAATGTACCAGGGAGAGATGAAACCGGAATGGGTGATACCCCGAAGTCTTGCAGGAGAAAAAGGAACTTATATTTATAATGTACCAAGTATTTTACACAGCAAACCTGTGAAGTAGGTACTAATTATATTTTTCAGATGATAAAATTGAGGCTTAGGGAGGTTAATTATCTTGCCCAAGCATGGAACAGTAATTCAAATTTAGGTCTGTTTGGCTACAAAGCTTATGCCAGGAATAGGAAATGTCTTTTTTTTTTTTTTTTTTTTGTGGTAAGTGGGCCTCTCACTGTTGTGGCCTCTCCCGTTGCGGAGCACAGGCTCTGGACGCACAGGCTCCGCGGCCATGGCTCGCGGGCCCAGCCGCTCCATGGCATGTGGGATCTTCCCGGACGGGGCCACGAACCCATGTACGCTGCATTTGCAGACGGACCCTTAACCACTGCGCCACCAGGGAAGCCCAGGAAATGTCTTTTTTTCCCCTTGGTTCTCTTTAATGAATCATCTCCCTGGAGACCAGAGGTGAGGTGGGGGACTTTGTGTTTTTTTTGTTTTGTTTTGTTTTTTGTTTTTTTACGGTAAGCGGGCCTCTCACTGTGGCGGCCCCTCCCTCTGCGGAGCACAGGCTCCGGACACGCAGGCTCAGCAGTCATGGCTCACGGGCCCAGCCGCTCCGCAGCATGCGGGATCCTCCTGGACCGGGGCACGAAGCCGTGTCCCCTGCATCGGCAGGCAGACTCTCAACCACGGCGCCACCAGGGAAGCCCTGGGACTGTTTTTATGGCCTTAGGTCTTGTCAGCTCCATATGTTGACCTTCAAGTAAACGTGTGAGTAGAAGCTGCCTGTCATAGGTTGGGTTCCCAGGGAAGCTGGTTCTGAGGAGAAGGTTAGCATGCAGAGGTTTGTTATGGAGTGCTCCTGGGATCATCACCTGTGGAAGGAAAAGGACTTATGCAGGATTGGGCACAGGGTGGCTTGCCCCAGGAACAGTGGGCGATCGTGGCCAAAGGGCCTGTCTTTAGTGGAGGCAATTCCACAGAGAGCTAACAGCTGAGGGCTCTCTGCGGTCACTCCCAGCAGCTAGGGGAATAAGGCCTTCAATCCTAAACGAGGAAAAGGGTGTCACATCACTGTCTAATACAGTGTCCAGTACTCTGGGAGAAACAGGGCTTTGGGGACTAGTAGTTGGGGAACTGGATATTTGATGACGCAAAGTTGGCAAACAAGCTTAGGGGAGTAACTACTGTATATATCACCTTAGCACCTTGGATTCAAAGGCACTGTTGACCTTAAAATTGACCTGTAGCTTGAGCGAGCGGATTGATTCATCCAACAAGCTTTCAGTGATTGCCAGTCATTGTTCTGGGCTCTGAGTGTGTTATGGTGAGCAAGAACAGACAGGCCTGGGCTCTGTAAACTCGGATCTGTAGTCTGTGCTGGAGAGAGACATCAGTCAAGTCCTAATGAAGGCAGTTCCAGACAGATGAGGGCACTGAAGCAAGGAGTACTGTTGTGTGAGTATGAATAGCAAAGGAACTTGACTTAGTTTGGGAGGTCAAGGGAGTTTCCCTGAGGAAATAATGCTTAAGTGAGTCATTTTCTGGTCTTGGGAAATCTGAGAAAACATCGCTGTACCCATTATCTTGTCTCCATCTCATTTTCTTTAATGAATGTGTAGACAGTGGAAACAACACAGATATCTCACAAGTGACATGTTGACAAGAGTGTTTTGCGGAAATTTACTAAGAATAGAATTCAGGTGTTCTCATCCAGAAACAAAGGTAATTATGTGAGGAGACGATATGTTAATTAGCTTGACTAGCGTAATCATTTCACTGCATATATCAAATCATCATGTTGTACACCTTAAAAATAAAATATAATGTTTTAATTAAAAATATCAGCTGTCCAGGGGCTTCCCTGGAGGCGCAGTGGATAAGAATCTGCCTACCACTGCAGGGGACATGGGTTCCATCCCTGGTCCGGGAAGATCCCACATGCCACGGAGCAACTAAGCCCGGACACCACAACTACTGAGCCTGCGCTCTAGAGCCTGCGCGCCACAACTACTGACCATGAGCCTAGGGCAACAAGAGAAGCCCGTACACCGCAACAGAGAGTAGCCCCCACTCGCCACAACTAGAGAAAGCCTGCGTGCAGCAACGAAGACCCAACGCAGCCAAAAATAAATAAAATTAAATCTTAAAAATAAAATTAAAATAAAAATATCAGCTGTCCAAAAAAAAGTATTTTGGAGCCTTGGAACCATATATACCATTATTTTTCCTTTTCCTTCTACCTCTTTTTTTCACAACTTAATGGGCTGGGACTTCTGGGAAGCCCATTTCCATAAGCTCTTGGTGTAGAAAGTTATATATGACTGACATAGTATCCTCATTGTATTCTATTTTTCATTACAAGGGTATAGTATTTTGGCAACCTTTTGAATTAAATAAGCTGGTAGGCTTACCTGGGAACTTACTTTTTTCCTTTTTTTTGGCCACATTGCACGCAGCGTGCCAGATCTTAGTTCCCCGACCAGGGACTGAACCCGCGCCCCCTGCAGCTGGAAGCGCAGAGTCTTAACCACTGGACCACCAGGGAAGTTCCATGGGAACTTACAGTTTTATTATAATAATGATGACAATGCAGTATGAGTTCCAAACTTGTTTTTATCAATTAACTTCTGGGACGTAATCTTTGTTTTAGTTGGCAATTGCTTGTATTAGATACAATTATTGTACTGGATTTGATTCTTAAATTTGTTTTAGTGTATGATATATACTTACTTCACTTAGAACTATTGTCTTGTTGTTTGGTGGCCTAAACTGTAGTCTCCAGCAGTTTGATCATAGAATCTTCTGAACTGGTTAATGTATTGAAGAACAGTGGTCTCATCAAGAGCTCCAGAACATTCTTTTTTTTTTTAATTAATTAATTAATTAATTTTTGGCTGTGTTGGGTCTCCGTTGCTGCACACAGGCTTTCTCTAGTTGTGGCGAGCGGGGGCTACTCTTTGTTGTGGTGCACGGGCTTCTCACTGCGGTGGCTTCTCTTGTTGTGGAGCACAGGCTCTAGGCACATGGGCTTCAGTAGTTGTGGCTTACAGGCTCTAGAGTGCAGGCTCAGTAGTTGTGGCATGCGGGCTCAACAGTTGTGGCTCATGGGCTCTAGAGCACAGGCTCAGTAGTTGTGGCGCACAGGCTTAGTTGCTCCGTGGCATGTGGGATCTTCCTGGACCAGGGATCGAACCCATGTCCCCTGCATTGGCAGGCGAATTCTTAACCACTGCACCACCAGGGAAACCTCAAGAGCTCCAGAACATTCTTGTCTTCCCTTTATCTTAATAACATTTCAGGGAACCAGCAATGAGGGGACAGTGGCAGGTTGGAAAATGCTCCACTCTACTATTGGTGTTTTCCTCTCTTCCCCCTTATTTTAAGGTAGATCTCTGAAATAAGGTTTCCCTTTGAGAATGCAGTGAAAGTTATTAAAATTAAATTCTGTATCCTGGATTTATCCTAATAACACCATCATTTTCATTACACTAACATTTCTTCAACAATATCCAGTCATTAAAATAATAACTCTGTTCCTACTGTGTGCCAGGCTATTCTAGATGCTAGGGATGTGGCAGTAAACAAAACACACAAAATATCTACCTCGTGCAGATTGCATTCTAATGGGGAGGGAGAATGGACAGTAAACAGATATGTATATAGCAGGTGATAAGTGCTCTGAAGAAAAAGGGTAAAAGGTGTAGAAGGTAGCTGGGGATGCTATTTTAATGGCGTGGGGAAGGGCCTCACTGATAAGGTGGGCCTTGAGCAGAGACCTGAAGGAAGTTATGGGGATGCCCTTCAGATATCTGGAGGAAGAGCATTCCAGACAGAAGTAACCACGAATCAAAGGCCCTCGGCTGGGATGGTGTTGGGAATGTTCACAGATCTGTGTGATTAGAGTCAAGTGAGTGAAGCAGTAGGAGGGTCATGAATCCATAGATCCATGAGGCCACGGACTGCAGAGGGCTGAATCATCTAAGACATTATAGAGGATTTTTACAGTGAGTGCCATGGGAAGCGATAGCCATAGAGGCAGCTTGGCATGCTGATTGTGGAGCTAGACTGCCTAGGTTAGAATCCTGGCTTCCCACCGCTAGTAATTGTGAGACTTTGGACAAATGATAACTTTTTGGTGCCTTCGTTTCTTCATCTGCAAAATGGAATAATAATAGAGTTGTTATGAGGATTAAGTGAAGTAAAATTTTAAAGTGCTTAGAAAAGTACCTGGCACATGTTAAGCACTATGTAGATGTCTGTTAAATTGAAAGGCTTTGAGCAGGACAGTATCATGTGACTTTGGTTTTAATATGGTCACTCTGGCTGCTGTACTGAGACTGAAGTGTGCATGGACAAGAGTGGAAGCAAGGGAATCAGGAGGCTATTACAGTAAGAGATGGCTGTTACAAGAGATGATGGTGACTTGGATTAGGCTGGTAACCCTGGAATTGGTGAGAAGGACATGGAGTCCGGATATAATTTGAAGGTGTTGCTGACAGGCTATGTCAGTTAATTGGATGTAGAATGTGAGAAAAAAGGAGCTATTTGAGGGTAACTCCAGTTTCAGACTGAGTGCCTGGAAGGACGGAGTCGACTTTTACTGAGATAGGAAAATTGCAGGAGGAACAGGTTTATGAGGGAGAAATAAGAGTTCTGGTGTGGATATTTTGAGTTTGAAATATCTAGTGAATATTCAGATGGAGAGTTTGAGTAGGCAGTTGAATATATAAGTTGGGATTTGGAGGGGAGAGCTATAAATTTGGGAGTTGTCAATATACAGAGGGTATTTAAAGTCAAGAGATTGGATGAGATTACATAAGATTGAGTGTGGATAGAGAAGAAGAAAGGTCTGAGGACTGAAATCAGGGCCCTCTGAGGTTAAGAGGTCAGGAAGATGAGAATCTAGATGTGTGGAGACCAAAAAAGGAGAGTCCAGAGAAGTAGGAGGAAAATCCAGAGAGATTGGAGTGACGTGAAGCCAAGTAAAGAAAGTGTTTGAAGAAGGAGGAAACAGTAAGTTCTCAAATATTGTTGATAGGTCTGCAAGACGAGGACTAAACATTGGCTTGGCGATATGGCGAGCTTTTGTAACCATGGGAACCAGTTTCAGCAGAGTAGTAGCAGGGAAGCCTGTCTAGAGCAGAACAAAGTGGCAGAGGAGGAACTGTAGTCAGCCAGCAGAGACGGCTCTTCCAAGAGCTTTGCTGTAGAGAGGCAGAGAGACGGGACAGTGGCTGGAAAGAACTTCAGAGCCTGCCCTTACCAGGTGTGTGATCATGAATCACTTTGCTAACCTCCCTGTGCCTCAGTTTCCTCATTTGTAAAATGGAGACAATAAAAGGAGTGTGTGAGAGTTAAATGGTTAATATATTTAAAACATTTAAAAGAGTGCTTGTCACTTAATGTGTTAGTTATCTATTGCTATATAACATTATCACCACAGGCTCAGTAGCTTAAAATAGTGTGCATTTATTATTTCATAGTTTCTGTGGATCAGGAGTCCTGGTGTGGCTTACCTGGGTCCTCTGCTTCAGAGTCTCTCACAGGATGCAGTCCGGGTGTCAGCCAGGGCTGGACTCTCAGCTGAAGCTGTGCCTGTGGAAAGATTGTTTCCAAGGTTCCGTGGCTGGCAGAATTCAGTTCCTCTAAGGTTGTGGGACCGAGGGCCTAAATTCCCAGCTGACTGTTGGCTGGAGCCTGCCCTTAGTTTCCTGCCACATGGGCTTCGAAGCAAGACAGAGATCACAATCTGATGTAACCTAATCACAGGAGTAACATCCCATCCATCACCTTTGCCTTATTGCATCGACCAGAAGGAAGTCGCAGGTCCTGTTCTCACCCAGCGAGAGGCAGTTACCCAAAGGTGCGAATATCAGGAGGTGGGGATCATTGGGGGCCATCTTAGAGTCTTCTGCCACATTTAGTAAGCGCTCTGAGTGTTAGCTCTCACCATCATCATTGTTACTGCGATGGGGGAATGATTACGTAAAGGGAGTGGAGGAAAGGGTAGAATTGAAAGAAAGCTGTCCTTGATTAGACTACAGGGAAAAATTCAGTGCACACCTGGAGGGATTGGCCATACATAGTTCACCTGTTAAAAGGGGAAAGCAGAGTAAAGGCCCCACCTGTGGCTAAGCGGTAGATTGATTGATTGACTGACTGATTTTTTGGCCAAGCGGTATGGCATGCAGGATCTGAGTTCTCAAGGCATGCGGAGTCGAACCCGCGCCCCGTGCAGTGGAATCTCAGAGACTTAACCACAGGACTGCCAGGGAAGTCCTAAGTGGTAGATTTGGAAGTATCCTTTTGATTGTTCGTCTTTCCTCAGTGGAAGAGGAAGGAAGAAGTGTTACGTATTTGAGGAGTGAAGAGAACATGTGACCTGTCTGCAGTGGCTTTCCTACTGCAGGTGAGAATTGACCAGGGAGGTCATTAAATTGCCTGGCATCTTGAAGGGCTTACTTGATGTTAGTAGCCGTGTATTTCAAGGGAGACCGTTGAGCATGATTGTTTTTCTTCAGCTGCTCAGGTGCAAGTGTAGAGGAAGAATAGAGCACGATCAAATAAAACAATAAATAGATAAATTAATAAAATAAGTAGTAGTATAGCTTGGCTTTAATCAGGATTAGGTTCTGCCAGGCCAGTATGATGGAGGGAGTTAGGGGCAAGAGAATGGTTATAATGATGGGTTGTGAAATGTAGCTCCGTTAAAGAGAGGCGTGAGGACATAAGCAGACAGGGACAGGGTACAGATGTAGAGTCTATGATTTGAGGGATGGAAGAATTGTTGGAGTCGAAGTACTGAGGAAAGGGCCAGGAAGTTAGGAGGTGGTGGTCAGAATTGTTCCTTGAAATACAGTTTGCGGAGAGGGGTACTGTTACTGATAACGAGAAAGTTTTACAGTATGTAAATGTAGGGCTGATTTGAATCAGTAACTTGGAATATGATGAAGAAAAGCCACCATCTTTCCCCTAAAGACTTTGTGAGGGAATACAGCTTGTGATCGCTTGGTAGAGTAGGCTGCTATCTGTAGAACATAATTTTCTCTTTGTGTTAGAGTAATTGACAAGAAGGTTCCCTGGGGCTAAAAATCAAAGACAAGCAAGAAGCAAAGTCTCACTTGTTAGGCAGTATTTCAAGATTGAGGCCATGAGGGAATAATTTACATAGTTCAAGGATTCAGGGTTTTATTTGATGTTGTAACAGTATTTGTCCAGATCAGTTTCAGATCTTGTATTTAGTTCTGACAGGTAATGTTGACATTTGCTTCTTTGACTAACCAGTATCCTCTTGCTCTGACACTGTAACAGCACTTACTTAGTGCTCCCTCTTCAGTCTGTGTGATTCTAACGGCGTTGACTGTCCCTCGCCAGAGGTGTCATTGACTCAGGCTGACAGTGCAAGGATCTCATCTGTGGGTTCAGTAATAGGCCCAAAGAAGGACACATGACCTAGTCAAAGCCACGAGAGACAATTACAGTTCTGCTGGGGATTTGGGGAAGGAGAACTCTTGCTCTTCAGGAGCGGCTTTCAGCCATCTTGCTACACAAGGGGGAAGGCTGTCAAAGAAGTGAGTCAGTATGGTGAGAAGAGATGAGAGATGGTGAAAGAGGCCTGGTTACATCATTTGAGCCCTTAATCAAGCCACTTTAAAACTGCCTCTGGAATTTTTAGTTACTTTTGCCAGTAAATCCTCTGTATGACTAAGTGGGTTTTCTTCTCGTTGGTAATCAAAGGAGACCTAATAGGTAGATACAGTTAGCAGAAGGAGTTTGCCAAATCCTCTAAGCGTGCATGAATAAGTGGAGTGCAGTGTAGTTGAAACTTTAAGATGTGGAATCTTCAAAACCCCTTTTCCTTTAGGACCTTTTACATACTCTTATTTAGTTGTATAACAAAGAGAGCATGTGACCGACCTGGAGGCCTCTCGTGGCTGACACTAGCTAACCATGTTATTTCAACCCCCTGAGCCTCGGTTTTCTTATATATAGAATGAGGAGAGCGGCAGCAATTTTGCAGGGTGATTGGGAGGATTAAATGGCATAGTGGGTGTAACATGTGTAGCCCTGTACCTGACACTGTTGGCTCCCTTCCCCTTCATCTTTTCTAGCATATTGTCTGACACGGTAGTTGTTCAGTATAGTTCAGTGTAAAGAATGAACAAACACCATTAGGATCTTCTTTTATTCTTGAATTTTTACTATATCCAGAGCACTGCTGTTTGTTTGACTAATGGTCAAGTGGTTCTTTTTGCAAAAGAAATTGTGCTAGGTAGAATTTTTTTTTCCTTTCCAGCCTTGGAAGGTCTCTCTGACTCAGTTACACATTCATGTTCATGTTATCATTCCAGGATTACTGTGGGAAATAATAATGACACCTGACACTCACTGAATGCTTGTTTGTGTGAGGCATTATGCTTCATACTTCACGTGTACATATAAAGTATGGAGCATACTTTATATATATGGAGCATACATACCTTAAAAGTATGTACTGATTCCCGAGTTCAAACTACTTGTTAGAAGAAATGAGATAAGGTCCATAGTAGACATTCAGCATATATTCCCTTAATCTTTTTGAGAATGAAAACCCTTCTGATTACATATATCTAATTTCAGACACAACACAGTTAAGAACATAGATGCTGGAACCACACTGCCTGGATTTGAATCCTGGCTCCTCATTTGCTAATTATATACCCTTGGCTAAATTTTATAATCCCTGGGTGCTCCAAATTCATAATCTGGAAAATGGGGATATTCCCTGGTGTTGCAGTGGTTAGGAATCCGCCTGCCAATGCAGGGGACACGGGTTCGAGCCCTGGTCTGGGAAGATTCCACATGCCATGGAGCAGCTAAGCCCGTGTGCCACAACGACTGAGCCTGTGCTCTAGAGCTCACAAGTCACAACTACTGAGCCTGCGTGCCACAACTACTGAAGCCAGCACGCCTAGAGCCTGTGCTCCGCAACAAGAAGCCACTGTAATGAGAAGCCCGCGCACTGCAAAGAAGAGTAGTCCCCGCTCACCGCAACTAGAGAAAGCCCACATGCAGCAACGAAGACCAACGCAGCCAAAAATAAAATTAATTAATTAATTTTAAAAAAAGTTCCCTGTAGAGACGTGAGGTATAAATGTATAAAAAATGCATATAAGTGTCAGGAAAGTACTATTATATAACTGCTAGCTGTTATATTGAACAATTTCTTTTATTTCAGCAGATCCTTCATCATATTGGTCAGTTATAATCTTATACATAATAAATATATGTAAAATATATAAAAATATAAAATACAACTTTTGAATCATCTTAAGCTCAGTAGTGTCTCTAAATAATATCATGTCAGGTGGCGCCCTGGTAGTGCAGTGGTAGAGAGTCCACCTGCTGATGCAGGGCACATGGATTCGTGCCCTGGTCCGGGAAGATCCCACATGCCGCAGAGTGGCTGGGCCCGTGAGCCATGGCCACTGAGCCTGTGCATCCGGAGCCTGTGCTCTGCAATGGGAGAGGCCACAGCAGTGAGAGGCCCGCGTACCACACACACACACACACACACACACACACACACACACACAAATAATAATAATATCATGTCAGAATGTTATGCTCCTCCAAGAAGCCTCTTTTGGTAGCCTTTCTCATCTCTGAACTTTTATTGGACTTATCTGGGAACATAAGTTAGCACTTCATTATTGTTAAGTTATATGACCAGTTTTAGTTTTGTGTCATCAACTCGACTGACTTTAAACACTGAGAGCTAAAATCATTTCTTACATATCTTAGTACCTCTTTAGTGCAAAACATATAATGAGAGCTTGCTACTTAATTAGCAATTATTACAGACAAAGTATATATAGAAGCCGTATATCACTTTATGTTTAAAAAGATTTGTTAGCATCTAAAACATAGTCTAATAGTGTCTTATTTTGTTTTAGGTTCCTAAATATTTGTCACAGCAATGGACTAAAGCCCCTGGAAGAGGTGAAGTTGGGAAACTGCGGATTGCCAAGTAAGTTATTTATGAATTTTTGACATTTTATAAAACTTTTTTGAATTTTTTTGTACAAGTGCTTTTAAATGTAATTAGAGTTCTTTTGCAAACAGAGAATTTACCTGAAAAATAAGAAGTAATGAGCATGCCAAGGCTTGTCAAGAGATGATTAGGTGCCCTGTAAGGATTAGCGTACACACACACACACACACACACACACACACACACACACACACACACACACACATTCCTCTAATGAAAGGTGTAAATATCAAGTAAAATGTATTGGTAAAGCCTGTTGGCAGTGAAGAGCAGAGTATGTAGTTCCCTCATCCATCTATCCGCTCCGCATCTTTGAGGAGGTATGCTTGAGTTGGGCATAACTGGATGCACCAAGTTAAGGGCTTCAGGAGAAGGATTTTGCCATTGTGCCACCATACCTATTTACAGAGGCTTTGGAAGAGGGTAGGGAACACCTAGTAAACAATCTAAGAGTATTGTTTCCTGGTTGAGAAAATAACCTTGTTTGAAAAGGAAGCCTCCGTAGCTCAGCTGGTGTCAGCCGTAGGCCTTGTGTTCCCCTCTTACTGTCCATTCGTTCTTAATCCGGCTCTAATCAGATTTCCATGCCCACTACTCCATTCAAATGGCTCTTGTATACCACCAATATCCACCTCTTAATCACTGAGTTTTTGTTTCATAACAAACCACCCCAAAGTTTAGTGGCTTAGAACAAAACCATTTTATTAGCTTATAATTCTATGGGGCCGTTCTAGACAGTTCTGGTTAAGGCTGACCTGGCTGGTCTTCCTGGCTATAGAATGGCCTCATTTATGTGTCCGGTGGTTGGCTTGCTGTCAGCTGGGGCAGTTGCCACGTGTTTTTCATCTCCAGCGTGCTTCTTCACATGGTGGTGAAAGAGTTCCTAGTAGCAAGAGAGAGGGAAGCCCCACTACACAAGTGCTTTGCAAGCTGTGCTTGCATCATGTTTGCCAAATGTAAATGTAACTTGCAGTAGACTCTACCTCTTGATGGGATTTGAGGCAAATAATTTGTAGTCCTAAAATTTTTTTTTTTTTACAATCTACCACATCCACATTCTTTTTTTTTTTTAAGTTTTTAAAAAATTTTATTTTATTTTATTTTTGGCTGTGTTGAGTCTTCGTTGCTGTGCGCGGGCTTTCTCTAGTTGCAGAGAGCAGGGGCTACTCTTCGCTGTGGTGCGCAGGCTTCTCATTGCATTGGCTTCTCTTGCTGTGGAGCACGGGCTCTAGGCGCGCGGGCTTCAGTAGTTGTGGCACGTGGGCTCAGTAGTTGTGGCACTTGGACTCTAGAGCGCAGACTCCGTAGTTGTGGCACACGGGCTTAGTTGCTCTGCGGCATGTGGGACCTTCCCAGACCAGGGCTCAAACCCGTGTCCCCTGCGTTGGCAGGCGGATTCTTAACCCCTGCATCACCAGGGAAGCCCCTACCACATCCACATTGTTAAATCTAAGAGTCAACTAGCAGCTCTTCTCAATTGACCTTCAACAGAATTTGACATAGTTGATCACTTCTACCCTCAAACCCTTTTTTTTCACCTCACTTCTGAGACATCACTCTCTTGCTGGCTCCTTCTCATCTTCTCAATTTCTAAATGTCATTTGGACACCCTCTGGGTTTTGTTCTTTGGAGGAGCAATCCTGTGTTCTTGGATGATGTCATGTCTTTAAAGTAAGAAGCTTTGATACTTTCATGGTTTATGCCCTAAATATCAATATTTTTGTTCTTTATCTTACTTGCATTTGTTTCAGACAGATCTTTTAATTCTTCCTTTTGTTTTCACAAGGTATTTATTGGAAATGGGCATGCTTTTATATCCAAAGTTCTAATGTTAGGTAGAGAGAAGTAACATCTTCTTTTCTTAAGAAACAGCTACACGTTTCATAGCAGAACTGGGCTTAAATTCAGTCCTTTGAGTGGTAAGAAAACTCCGACAGGTTCCAGTGCCAGCTCTGTCACTTACTATCAGTGAGACTTTGGACAGATACTCAGTCTTCTGAGTTTAGATTCGCTACCTTTCCCTACCATGAATATTGCATTCCTGAAAACCTCTGTGTGAAGAAAATACCTAGTTGAGGAATGTAAAATCTTTTGGTGTGGGGAGGAGGGAGCTGGTATGGGAAACAGAGTTAAAGGAGCCAAGCTCTAGGGAAACCTATGTAAGCGCTAAGTGCTGCTTTCGTCCCTAAGGTAAATATTAAAGATAGCATGCTAAATAAACAGTAGTGGGTGTGCTGTGATCACCTTTTCTTGATCACCCTTTGTTTGGAAGAAAATTTCAAGCTTGTCCTTAGTTTAAAGCAGATGTTTTATATAGTTACATCTAATATGCATAGGGAGGCCGTATCCCTAGGTCGTGACCAGTTTACATGTTTTACAGCGCTGGTTTACATATTTTTCCTGTGTAATTATTAATAGTGTTCACTCTCCAGAGTGTCCTGGTTTTGGCAATAAACTGTATGTTTGCCCTTAATATTAACAGATGTGTGTATGTGTATTTTATATGTAAATAAAAAATCTAGCAGATTTTCTACCTAACATGAAATATAATCTTGCCGTGTAGAACTAGATGCTTTTAATGGTGGGAACAGATTTTTAGTAGTTGGTATCCTAAGATTGCTATGGAAATGCTTGAAAACAGCTTGTTCTAGAGTAGGTCTACTGGCTATCTTATTTATGTTTCTAATTTACTTAGTTTTCATTCTTCTTACTGATTACTAGGTTCACTATTAAACAAGTGTAGGATGAGCAAGGAGTGGCTTAGCAGTGCCTGTGACTAAGTTATCAATACTTTAATTTCAGCTAAATATAACTCATCAAGGTTTTGTGGCTATAAACAGAAGCCTCCATTGATAGATGATTGTTGTTGAGAATGAAGTGGGATGATAACCCCACTCTTCTTTGCCAGTGAGCTTCCAGAGCAAACACTGTGTTCAGTTTTTAGTGCTGCACTTAGAGACATGGACAAATAAGTTCATTCAGTGGAGTGAGACGAGGACAATGAGAAAACTAAAATCAATTTCCTGTGAGGAACGTTTGAAGGCACGATGGCTGTTTAATAAGAGAAGACTTAGGGCAAACCAGTGAAACTGTCTTCAAGTATTTTTAAAGACTAGAAGATGTATGATCAATTATTTTTTTTTTGGCGGTACGCGGACCTCTCACTGTTGTGGCCTCTCCCGTTGCGGAGCACAGGCTCCGGACGCGCAGGCTCAGCAGCCATGGCTCACGGGCCCAGCCACTCCGCGGCACGTGGGATCTTCCCGGACCGGGGCACGAACCCATGTCCCCTGCATCGGCAGGCAGACTCTCAACCACTGCACCACCAGGGAAGCCCTATGATCAACTATTGATCCTTAGAGGCAGATTAACCATTTGGTGGGTTATCTGTGTGGTTGAAAAAACGTATATTTGGGTAAAAAATGAAAAATACCTAAGGTTTTAAAAAGGCAGTGTGGTATACCGATAATGAGTATGGACTCAGGAGTCAGTCAGCTCTGGGCTTTATCCGGGCCTTGTCATTTACCAGCTGTGTGACTTTGGGGAAGTTGCTTATTACCCTCTCTGTTTCCTCATCTGTGAAAAGGAGATGGTATTAATACCTCATAGGCTAAGTGCATGTAAAATACTCCGTAAGTGTTCACCTGCTGTCATGCCCCACACCCCACAGAGCACAGGCAGTAGACCCTGCATCATGTCTGGCGCCTCCCCTCCCCGTCAGCTCTCCCAGAGTTAAGCAGCAACACCAGCTTGCTGTGCAGTAGGCCAGAAGCTAGGGAGAAATACATGGTGTGGACGCTGATTCCAGCAGAGACAGGCACTGTGGAGTAAAGGAATCAAGAGAGGCAGAGGGGAGGGGAACACATGCTGCTGGGAATGCAGCTCTTCCCAAATTTGGTTCTTTCAATACCTGAAAAAAGGAGAGTCCAGAATAAGATGAGAGTAACAGCTTCTCTTAACAGTTGGTAACATTTGGGCCATTTTCGTCAAGCAATTCATGCCATGTCCCTAAATCACTGTACTTGGACTATTCTTATACCTTTGGACATCTGATGTGTACTGTATTTTAATTGGTTTATAGTTTTGCTTTAGTTTGTTTAATTTTAAAACCAGCCTTTCTACATTACCATCCTGCCTCAGCAAACTTCAGTTTTCAAAATGTTTGATATATGTCCTATTTTACTCACAGTCATACAGTTTGTACTAATACAGCTTCTTTCAGAGACGTTTAATTTCTTGTTTTATTTCTAAACACACTTAACTTCCAAGGTCATATCGGGGCCCACTAATAATAGAAAATATGCAAATAAAAACATATATGTATATCAATGCACATATATATATACACACATATACGTATATAATACACACACATAGGCACAGATACACATTGCTGATCAAAACAAAGTGGAATAATAATCCTACTGTTTCCTCTGCCGGTTAGTTCACAGTGCAAGCATTATGTTCAGTTCTTGGTGCTGCCCTTACAGAAAGACACTGAGAGACTCAATTTATCATCATTTATTCTGATGTTCAAATTGTCCAAAGTTTAGCCAATGGAAGCTCCTTCTAGCTGGCACTCATGATCTTTGTTTTCTTTATTGTGGTAAAGAATACATATAAAATTTACCACCTTAACCATTTTTAAGTGTACAGTTCAATAGTGTATGTCCCATAGACTTTGGGCATGTCTTCATCATTCTTTGAGTACTTACTTTTTGTTAAGGAAAGATGTTTTAGACTCATCTTGTACATTTCTGTCTGAGCCCTAGAGGCAGTCATTTCTCCGAAGAGGCTTGGTTTCCTCTCGAGGAAAATGGGATTTGGAAACTAAGCTCCGGATACCACAGGTGCTCATGGCTGCTCCCAGGCCCTCTAAGTGGCTGTGTATGTACACACACATACCTCTAGGTCTGCATTTATTTTTATATTTACATGTGTTGAAGATCATGAATTTATACCAATACCCAGCTCCAGTTCAGCACTACAGGGTGTGTTCTAGTTTCCTCCCTTTTCATATTCGTACCTCTTTTCTGAAAGTGAGAAACCTGGTTCCTGTTATTCTTAATATATTCACTTATTTGTTCAGGCCTTTGTTCTTTCTTGTTCAGAGTCCCCCACTTCTCCCCGCATTGGTGATTGCCCTCCTCACCCTCCTTGCGCTATAGCAACCCTTGTTAGGCTGTTGTTAACCCTTGCTGCCCTCCACAGGGATGCTCTCCTCAGCCCTTCTAGGCTTCCACCCCCTGTTGTGAGGCTGCCCTCTCCTCAAAGGCATGCCTCCTTACCCTGCTGGGGCTCCAATAGCCTGTTTCAGTCTGTCCTTCCATGTGGATGCCCTCGCCTCACTAGGCTCTGACCCATTTCTTGTTGAGCTGTTCTGTTATGGGGTGCCCTCCTTTACCCCATGGGCTCTGGCACCTTGCCCCGGCCTGCCCTCTCTACCCCAGGCGCTTCCTTTCCACTTGGGCTATGACTGCTCTGCTCAACCCACTCTGCAGATGCCTACCTTGCTTGGCCTCCCCTATTGGTTTTTGAGCTATATTGTTCAAGAAGGGGACATATGAATAGGAATTCAAAATGAAACAAAACAAAAACCACAAAAAATCCTGTGGGAGCACAGCGTTATTATTATTATTATTTGGTTGGTTTTCTTATCCTGAAGAAGCAGGTGATTTATTGGTTATCAGTGATTAGTGAAAAGTCTGGCCCCATTGGTGTCAAATCTAAGATGTATTTTAAGAGTGTAAGAAAAAGGAAAGACATTAATTTTTTTTAAAAAAGGCAAGAGGTTGGGGCTTCCCTGGTGGTGCAGTGGTTGAGAGTCTGCCTGCCGATGCAGGGGACGTGGGTTCGTGCCCCGGTCCGGGAAGATCCCACCTGCCACGGAGCGGCTGGGCCCATGAGCCATGGCCTCTGAGCCTGCGCTTCCGGAGCCTGTGCTCCGCAACGGGAGAGGCCACAACAGTGAGAGGCCTGTGTACCGCATAAATAAATAAATAAAATTTAAAAAAAAAAAGAAAAAGGCAAGAGGAACGAGGTTGGAGTCGAAAGAAGTATCTGTGGAGTATTGAGAAACAGACTCAGAGTAACGAGAAACATTATGAGACTTTCAGTGAAAGGGTGGGCCAGGTGTTTACTTCATCCATTTCTGAAGCCATTACTGTGTTTTACAATAGTGGATGTTTATAACTTTGACCACAGATCATCATGGGAAGGGTATATTTTAGTTGTAATGTAGAATGACAAAAGGTCATGTATACTTCATACATTCATATACCAAGACAAAGCAATACATAATCCTTTTAAAATAAATTTTAAGTTTTCAAGGGTTAATATTTATTCTAGAAAATTAACTCATCCAGAGTTGATCAATCTCTTATCATTCCAACTAAGGTGCTATTATATTATATACAGTTGTCCCTTGAACAATAAGAGTTTGAGCTGCACAGGTCCACTGATTACATGGGTTTTTTTCAGTCAGTATATGCTACAGTTCCACACGTTTGCTGTTGGTTGAATCCATGGACATGGAACCATGAACATAGAGGGTGTTGTCTGCCCTAACCCCTGCATTGTTCAAGGGTCAACTGTATATGAAAAGGAAGTTGACCTCCCCTCCTGTGTTTCCTAATTGCATCTAGGTGATTTCTAGTCACTGACAGGAAATGGCAGCATGATCTTTAATCCATCCTTTTTCCTTTGCTGCCCACTTTCAGTCATTTCCTCTTCTATCAGTGGTTTTTTTTTTTTTTAATCTGTATTGGAGTATAATTGCTTTACAATGGTGTGTTAGTTTCTGCTTTATAACAAAGTGAATCAGTTATACATATACATATGTTCCCATATCTCTTCCCTCTTGGGTCTCCCTCCCTCCCACCCTCCCTATCCCACCCCTCCAGGCGGTCACAAAGCACTGAGCTGGTCTCCCTGTGCTATGCGGCTGCTTCCCGCTAGCTATCTACCTTACGTTTGGTAGTGTATATATGTCCATGCCTCTCTCTCACTTTGTCACAGCTTACCCTGCCCCCTCCCCATATCCTCAAGTCCATTCTCTAGTAGGTCTGTGTCTTTATTCCTGTCTTACCCCTAGGTTCTTCATGACATTTTTTTTTCTTAAATTCCATATATATGTGTTAGCATACGGTATTTGTCTTTCTCTTTCTGACTTACTTCACTCTGTATGACACACTCTAGGTCCATCCACCTCATTACAAATAGCTCAATTTCGTTTCTTTATATGGGTGAGTCATAATCCATTGTATATATGTGCCACATCTTCTTTATCCATTCATCCGATGATGGACACTTAGGTTGTTTCCATCTCTGGGCTATTGTAAATAGAGCTGCAATGAACATTTTGGTACATGAGTCTTTTTGAATTATGGTTTTCTCAGGGTATATGCCCAGTAGTGGGATTGCTGGGTCATATGGTAATTCTATTTGTAGTTTTTTAAGGAACCTCCATACTGTTCTCCATAGTGACTGTACCAATTCACATTCCCACCAGCAGTGCAAGAGTGTTCCCTTTTCTCCACACTCTCTCCAGCATTTATTGTTTCTAGATTTTTTGATGATGGCCACACTCCTCCTTGAATTCTACAGCTGTCTGGTTCAGGCCTTCATTACTTTTTATATGCGTTTCTGCATTAACCTCAGTTCAATTCAGTAAACATTACGTGAGTGCCTTCTGTGTCTTTCCCTTTGCTTTGCCTACAGTGCCTCTCTCTTAGGGTAGCTAAATTCAGTTCCTCTACAAGGAAAGTTCTGGAGAGATAGGGAAGGGACTGTAGTGAATTCAGTGCCTGACTGTCTGCATGTTGAGGGGATTGTTGTCATGCTGAATTGGGAGCACATTGTTGCCAGATCTTCCGCTCTTGTAAGAGAAGCTGGAAATTCATTATTTTTATGTGAAATCTTAAACTTTTTTCACCTCGCTTCTAGGTACTTCCCCAACAAAAAGAAGATTGACATTGTATTTTAATGTATGAAAGACTGCGAATTCCTACAGTAAACAAATCTCTGTAAGAATCTGGAATCCTTAGTCTGGCCTAAAAGGCTCTTTACCGCTTGACTCCAACCTACCGTTCACTGATGTTAGAAGGACTATGCTGGATACTTTCTCATTTCTGGTGTTTAGTTGGATTCTTCTCTTAGCCTGGAATGGCCACTTGTTGTTGATCTCATCCCCCACTCAGTTCATCTTTTCCTAGCTTTCACATCTGCATTTCCATGACAGTTTGTTA
Organism: Stenella coeruleoalba; assembly: GCF_951394435.1. Taxonomy (NCBI): domain Eukaryota; kingdom Metazoa; phylum Chordata; class Mammalia; order Artiodactyla; family Delphinidae; genus Stenella; species Stenella coeruleoalba. Next base: position 21,380,244 of record NC_137164.1, on the reverse strand, counting down.
TACCTCTGTCTTGAAGTTATTGTCCTGTTTGTAGTTGTTCATGGATTGGAGCTTTTTTTTCTTTTCATTAGACTGGGACCTTCTTGAGGATAAAGACCTATACTCATACTATACCATGCACTTGTCACAGTGCCTAGTGGATGTATAGCAGACACTTAATGACAGTGAATGACTGAACCACTGAAGGAAGACAGGTTGGAACTCAGCCGGGTGTTATGGAGAACTAGTAGTTTTCTAACTGGTCTTCATATCCATTCTATGTATATTTTCTGATGTCAGTTTCTTGGAACATGTCTTTGTACTTGTTACACTTTGGTTCAAACAATGCTTGTAGCTCTCCATTGCCTAAAGAGTGAAGTCCATGCTCTGTGCTGTGATATTCAAGATCTTATATGGTCTGGCCCCATTTCTCCTTTATAGTTCATCTCCTACTATTCTTTACTTTGTACTTTCCCTCCCAGCCAAATCTGATCACATTTTCCTGGCTTTGCTTAGCAATTTACTTTGCTTTTTTTTTTTGGCCCTGTCACGAAGCATGCAGGATCTTAGTTCCCCCGACCTGAGATCAAACCTGCATCCCCTGCAGTGGAAGTGCAGAGTCTTAACCACTCGACCGCCAGGAAAGTCCCACTTAGCTATTTACTTTTTTTTTTTTTTAACATCTTTATTGGAGTATAATTGCTTTACAATGGTGTGTTAGTTTCTGCTTTATAACAAAGTGAATCAGTTATACATATACATATGTTCCCATATCTCTTCCCTCTTGCGTCTCCCTCCCTCCCACCCTCCCTATCCCATCCCTCTAGGTGGTCACAAAGCACCGAGCTGATCTCCCTGTGCTATGCGGCTGCTTCCCACTAGCTATCTGTTTTACATTTGATACTATAGCTCAAAAGCTGCCTCTTGTTGAGCCAGTCCTTAACTCTTAAAATGGAAGAAGTGGTGTACTCCTACCTAATCCTAGCACATTGTGGCTCTCTTAATTAAAATTAAAATTTATCTCACTTTATAGTTATGGATTTAGCTTTTTTTTTTTTTTTTGTGGTATGCGGGCCTCTCACTGTTGTGGCCTCTCCTGTTGTGGAGCACAGGCTCTGTGGTCACGGCTCACGGGCCCAGCCGCTCCACGGCATGTGAGGTCTTCCCGGACCAGGGCGTGAACCCGTGTCTCCTGCATTGGCAGGCAGACTCTCAACCACTGCGCCACCAGGGAAGCCCCTGGATTTAGCTTTTATATCTTCTGCTGCCTGGGGATAGGGGCCTTCCACTCAGTACTTTGCAGGTATTTAATACATGATTTTTTTTTAATTAGGCTATTATTAGGGTGTACATTGATCCCATATTTATTAAAAAAAGAAAAATTAAAAAATGTAATTCAAATAAATTAAAAATCGTATGGAAGGATATTTACTGGGGATAGCAGTAGATGTTAACAGTAGAATCTTGGCTAATTTAAAACTTTTGGCTTGTCTGTAATAAAATTATTTCTACATGGGCATATATTATTTTTATAGCAGAGAAAATTGCTTATAATTTAAAAATAATTTTTGATCTTTAAGATTTTGTTAGGTAAGTGAAACTTCTTCAGCTAGACAAAATAAATAGTAAAATTTGTTGAAGTTCTATATATCTGGTATTAAATATGCCATTCACATGCTGCTGAATGCTAAAAATACTCAGAGGGCTACTCTGGTGGCGCAGTGGTTAAGAATCCGCCTGTGAATGCAGGGGACACGGGTTCGAGCCCTGGTCCGGGAAGATCCCACATGCCGTGGAGCAGCTAAGCCCGTGCGCCACAACTCCTGAGCCTGTGCTCTAGAGCCCACAAGCCACAACTACTAAGCTTGTGTGCCACAACTACTGAAGCCAGCATGCCTAGAGCTGTGCTCTGCAGCAAGAGAAGCCACTGCAATGAGAAGCCCGCACACCACAACGAAGAGTAGCCCCTGCTCGCTGCAACTAGAGAAAGCCCGTGCGCAGCAACGAAGACCCAATGCAGCCAAAAATAATAAATAAATAATAAATTAAAATACTCAGAAATTAAAATAAGAATTGTAATAAGACCATTATTTGGATAAAATATTATTAGGTCAGGTTGTAATAGTGTTAAGAGACACAAACTCATAATATCTAAAATACTCATGTGGGATTAATGTGTATTTGTTTTTCCTATAGGATTACAAATAGAATAGTTTAGGAGAGCCAAGGATAAATATTAGTTAATCTCTGTAAATGTAATATTTTTATGTAAATATGAAGTAGCATTATTTCTTTTAGTTCTTAGCTTACATTTGAAAAAAATATGAAATTAAATAAGTGAAAATTTTTTCTTTCCTCTCTTTCAGAAATCAAGGAAGGACCGAGGTAAGATTATTTCTGTGGAAATTTTATTTAAAACATTAGATTATTTTACTATGCATTAGTAATAGTAAAGAGAGGGTAGTGTTTGCATTCTGGAGAACTCCACATCAAGCTGGTGGCTGGTCAGGAACACATACTAGTATAAATGCCTCTCTTGTGTGAATGAATAGGCTCCTTTCTAGTTGTTCATGCTTAGCATTTTTCTCCTTTGACCTAAATATCCCCTCTCTGGTACTATGAAAGTTAGTATTGTTTCAGTAATACTTTAAACATTATTTCAGGTTGGCAAATGCATTTGATTTGGATTTTTGAAGCCTTTAGATTTTGACCCATTAAGTCCAGGACATAATTTGCAGTACCTTTCGCATAGTAGAGAGACATTTAATAATACTTCATAATCTTTCTACGTGGTTAAGAGATCAGTGTGTTAAGTTTATAAATCCCTTTGATGTAAAATTCGGGGAGATATGGTAAAAATCATTTTGAAAGAACACCTACTGTGTCTTTTTATTCTAAACCTCAATATTGAGTTATCTTTACGAATATTTAGTTGTATTTGTTGAAATATTCAAAAGTAAAACAGCACCGTGTACTCATACAGTTACTGGATCTAAAAAGAAAGACATCCTCTGCTTATGGGAGTGTTTAAGCTTCCTGAGTAAATAGCTCACTTCCCCCTGCTTCAAGTACAGTCGCTTTCTTAATACTTTTAAAATGTTCGGTCATTCAGCGAACAGTGTTTTCCTTCTGTGTGCCAGGCATTTTGCTAGGAGATGGATGGATGAATGGATGAATGGATGGATAGATCTGTCTGTCTGTCTGTCTATCTATCTATCTGTCAGTCTATCCATCCATCCATCCACCTAATACTTATCTAATTTATTTAGGGGTATAAATATAACAAGACATGGTTTCTTCCTTGACCTCAGACACCTTAGGAAAAAAATTTATTTCTATTTTGTAAATAGAAGTTTTTCCAGCCATAGACCAGAGAAAACATTTGAAAGCTGTCTATATAATGGTAGATTAGCCCCATTAGTCTGAGAAAAGGGGATAGATTCTCCTATTAGGACTAATTATTAAAAATTTTTTGATAAAGTTTTTAAAAAATGCTTAATAAAATGACTGGAAAAGATTCACATTAAAAAAGTATTTGATTTATAGTTAGAATTTCTGTACAGATACTTTGAATATAGAAATCTATTGTAATAAGCTCTGGTTAATGTGTCTCCTAGGTGTCATTTACTTTGAATGAGGATCTTGCAAACATTCATGATATTGGCGGGAAACCAGCTTCAGTCAGTGCTCCTAGAGAACATCCATTTGTCTTGCAAAGTGTTGGAGGACAGACATTAACGGTGTTTACTGAGAGCTCATCAGGTAAGTGGGAAGAGAATTATTTAAATGCAATTCCTGTACATGTTGTGTAGATTTTCTCTCTCAGCGCATACTCTAAGGTCATTACCAGGGCTGTTCTACCTGTTGTTCTTTCTACCTCTTACTCATATCATACTACTTCTTTGCGCTAAGTACTTTCCTGTGACTGATGAAATTTTGGCTGTTACTGGAAGGGTTTAATTTCCATTTGGGGCATGAAGAAATAGAACAAAGCAGATGGAAGAGTGTGGTGCATCAAGCTGTCTTCTAGGATGTTGAGGAAACAGTATTATGAGTTTTGCCAAGATAAGGTCATCCTTGCCTGTTTTGGTAAATTAATATTCAGTAACTATAAGTTGTGTTTTAAAAAGTACTGCTGAATATTAGGGAATATTTAGTCAAACTAGAGGGAATATTTTGGCTCTTGCATGCTTTCTATACTTTTTAATGCATAGGAATTAATTTCTTTTCATTGGTGTCAACTTCTAAGAAAACTGTGTATAGTTTTTACTTTTGTGTGTTTGCTCTCAGATGTTTTAACAGTTCAGTAAATCAGAGCAGGTGTTTCAGTTTGTGAATTAAATATAAAGGGAACTTTTTTTGTGGCATATGTAAGAGTATATGTTTATTTTCATTGTTTCTTGGTTTTAAGCTTCACTGAATTTAGCATATTAGTAGTAAAGCAGCAGGCCACCTCACTTTAACAGAACTAATTTCTCTTACCTGATTCAGAAAGTTTATTGGTTGTTTAAAAGAAAAACATCCATGGTTTTGTTGTATTTTCATTAAACATTACAAAGAAAGCTGTAAGATTGAGGACACGGGGAGGGGGAAGGGTAAACTGGGACGAAGTGAGAGAGTGGCATGGACTTATATATACTACCAAATGTAAAACAGATAGCTAGTGGGAAGCAGCCGCATAGCACAGGGAGATCAGCTCGGTGCTTTGTGACCACCTAGAGGGGTGGGATGGGGGGGGTGGGAGGGAGACGCAAGACAGAGGACATATGAGGACGTATGTTTATGTATAGCTGATTCACTTTGTTATACAGCAGAAACTAACACACCATTGTAAGGCAATTATACTCCGATAAGATGTTAGAAAAAAAATAGCTGTAAGAAATTATAATATGTTAAGAACATTATTGTTTAAATAGAGTATACAGTTGATCCTTGAAAAATGGGAAGGTTAAGGGCAGCAGCCCTCACAGAGTTGAAAATGCGCATGTAATTTACAGGGGGCTCTCTATCCAAGCTTCCTCCATATCTGTGGTTCTGTGTGCTCAAACGTAACAACTGTAGATTGTGTAGTACTGTAGTATTTACCATTGAGAAAAATCCACATATAAGTAGACCTGTGCAGTTCAGACCCATGTTGTTCAGGCGTCACCTGTACTCAGATACATTTTTTGTGGTGTCTTGGATTGCCAATAGCTGCATAAATTGATGTCAAAAAAATTAGTCTTGTTTTTCCCCCTGGGACGTAGAATTTAAAAAATGGTAAGGTAAAAGATTTGTATTATTACATTATTCTGTTACCATAATAATTTGTAGTGTAATATTATGGGAAGTAGAAAACGTTAAACGTATGCATTTTCTCCTGGAGAAGATTCAGCCATTCAACAAATATTTATTGTATGCTGCGTTGTGCAGGGCATAGCATAGGCACATCCAAGGAATCTGAATTAGTCTTGCAACTGATGGGATTTAATAAGACCTATTGAACCTGTGAGGTTTTCTCTACTTTTGTGTGTGTCCCTGGAGTAGAAGAGGTGTTGGCACCAATATGATAAAAAGGAAGCAGTCTGGAAAAAAGCTTGAGGTAGGAAAACTTGAGCTTCCTTGGTAGAAAAAGGTGCCCTATTTCAGATTTTTTACCTCTTATCAAGTTGCTCATTTTTCCAAAGCATGATTCATTGCTGGTACGTATACAGAGGACAGTGGTTTAGAAAGCTAAGGTTTGTTACCCTCAAAATTAATCTTTCATTTCTAATCTCATAAATCCTTTAGTTAGCATTGTGATCTTTTTGAACATTTTGTATTCACATTTCTGGTTACAGTGTACTCCAAAGTGAACATGATATTATAAGGATTATCTTGCCAGGAATATGGAAAAAGATCAAGATTGTCATCCTTCTTCTGGAGTTTGTACAATATGTTCTTGCTTTGTAGAACTGTGACAATACAAGTACAGGTCTAAGTTGCTATTAAATGGTGCACTATAAGGGAGGTCTTTGCTGCCTAATCTCAGTCATTTCTGTTTCATGTCATTGTTCCTTAACTCTCTTTGCACCTTTTTAGGCCTTAATTTCCTTATTTATGAAATACAGATAATAGTTATTTACGTTAGTGCATAAATATGAATATATTTAAAACACTTTGAATAATACTTGGTATATAGTACATGCTCAGTAACTATTAGCTGTTATTACTATTATTAATATTAGATTTTACCTTTAAACACTTTAGGTTTCAAATGTATTTTAAGGTGTGTGCATGCATTTTACCTATATCTGGGTGTATATCACTTGATAAAATTCAACCAGAAGAGATTTTTATGTTCAGTGTTTTTAATTGTCTGGAGGACCAGGAAAAATGCTCTAGAATCGTTAACGGTTCATTTCCTTTTCTGAGCCTCGCGTCATTTGCTATTTCTACTCATTAAGGTATCAGTTGTACAGCTGGGTTCCTTGGCTCTCTAGGAAGTCATAAATAGACAACAGGGACTCTGTGACTGCTGTGACATGTTTAAAATGCTAGCTAAGTGTATATCTGCATGTTTTTCTGCAGGACAGGACCCTAGCTTTCATTGGGGTCTCAGAGGGATCTGGGACCCAAAAAAGCTGAAGAGCCACCACTCTAGTATTAGCTTGGTTTGTCATGAACCTGCCAAAGTGTAAGTGACTGAGTCATCTTACAATGAGCAAGCCATTTATTTTACATTGAAATATACATGGAGGCGGACATTATCCTGAATATTTTTCCATTTTTCTCTCAAGCATAGAACTGTACCTTCTTATTAAAAAAAATTGCTTTTCTGGGCTCTTTATTTCTTTTTACTAGTGCCCAGGTCTATAAAACAGAATTTTATGAGAAAAGATTAGACCTTCACTTAAGTTCAGTGTGTTGAGTTTAATTTTAATAGCTTTATTTTCTCAGTTAACATACTTTTGTCGGTTTTTGAGAGACCTCTTTTGAGCCAGTTTTTCTAATGGTTGAATTCTAAATATTTGAGTGTCTTTGGGGTGATGGGGTTAGAGGGGCCTGATGATATGTTTTACAATGCTTTCTCCTTAATTAAAACAATCTGCATTTTATGAGCATTTGATGAACACAATTCATTTGTTTCTAGTTGAGCATTCGTATCTCAGAGAATGGGTTTCATTTTTTTTTTTTGGGGGGGGGTTTCATTTTTAAGGGCCATTTAGATTAGCCCTTCTTCCACCTCCAGATTTCTCCGTGAAATTCCAGATAATCTATTTTCTCTATTAAATATTTCCATGGGGATCTCTATTAGCTTATCTCTCTACCCTCATCTACATGGAAAAGCCTCATGTGTTTGGCCTTTTTTTTTTGTTTTCCTTGGGTCTTCAGTTTAGTATTTTTATCTACTATTTTCTGGTAACCAGATAACTTCTGTTTCTTTTGTCCTTTGTATGACTACCTTTGCTCAAACTTATGTTTTCATTTTACAATTGCCAATTCTAGACTAAAAGTTGTTCAACAGATATTTTTGATGCTAGGCTCTACGCTAGAATAAGACTTGCCTGTCCAGTTGGGCAACTGATATGTGAAAAAATAATTGCTACAGAAAGTGCTCTGTTAGAGTTATGTACAAAAAAGAGTATGTACTTTGCCTGAAGGAAATGGGAGAGGCTTCAAAAGTGGAGAAAATATTTGAACTGGACCTCAAATATATGAATAAGTGCACATCAATAGGAGGGAAGAAAGTGAAGATAAAATTTATTTCTCTCACCTTCAAGTATCCTATTCTTCACTTAGCTTTCTGCTACCTGTCATACTCTGTCATCATCTAAAATCCGTTCAATGGTCCTGGTTAGGTCAAAGCAAAAAAGCTCAGTTGTGGATTTCATAGTCTAGTTTAGAGATGAAAATCTTTGTACTGGTACAGTGGCAGTGGAAAAGAGGGCTCCTGTTCTAGAGATATTAGAGGAAATTTGACAGCTTTTGGTGATGAATTGACTGGGCAGGGACTGGAAGAGTGAGAGGTCTAGAATGGTTTCCAAGCTTCTTTGACTTGAGAATCTGGTTGAATGGTGAGACCATTACTGAGTTAGAAAGTATTGGAAGAAATGGGCAGGCTTGGAGCTGATAGAGACAAGGTGACTTTTTTGCTCAAGTTTTCATTATCTTTTTTTTTTAAATCTATTTATTTTAGTTATTTATTTTTGGCTGCGTTGGGTCTTCGTTGCTGCATGCGGGCTTTCTCTAGTTGCGGTGAGCAGGGGATACTCTTCATTGCGGTGCATGGGCTTTTTCTTGCGGTGGCTCCTCTTGTTGTGGAGCACGGGCTCTAGGCGCATGGGCTTCAGTAGTTGTGGCTTGCAGGCTCAGTAGTTGTGCCTCATGGGCTCTAGAGCGCAGGCTCAGTAGTTGTGGCACACGGGCTTCGTTGCTCCACGGCATGTGGGATATTCCCGGACCAGGGCTCAAACCCGTGTCCCCTGCATTAGCAGGCGGATTCTTAACCACTGCGCCACCAGAGAAGCCCCAGTTTTCATTATCTTTGACCCCTTTTTAGCAGCTTGTTGTTAATTTAAAAAATTGGTATTTGTACCTAGTTTTTGCAAGCCCTCTTTTACTTAGGCCTGCGATACTTCAGTGAGCAAAATCTCAGCTTTCATAGTGCTTACATTTTAGTAAGAGGAGACAGTAACAAATAGTAAACATAATAAATAAATTGCATTGCAGCCTAGAAGGTGGTAAGTTCTCTGGGAAAAAAGCAGGAAGTGGGATCAGGAGTACTAGGTTGAGGGTGGGGCTTGAAATTTTAAATAGTGTGGTCAGATGTGGGCTCGTTGAGAAGGTGGGATTTGAACTAAGTCTTGAAAGAGGCAAAGGGTAGCCTTGTGGAGTTAGTTATCCAGCTAGGAGTCTTCAAGGCAGAGGGAACACATTTGCCCTAAGGTGGGAGCAAGCCTGGAATGTTCTAGGAGAAGCAAGGAAGTCAGTGTGGGCAGAATCGATGGGCAGAGGGAAGAGGCCATTAGGCTGGAGAGGAAGGGGGTTGGCGGTGGCAGATCATGAAGGGATTTGTGAACCATTATAAGGGTTTTGGATTTTACTGAGTGAAATGGGGAGCCACTGGGGGGTTTTGAGCAGTGTAGTGATATACTCTGACTTACATTTTGAAAGCCCTCTCTGGCCAGTTGAGAAGAGACCATGAGGACAAGGGTAGCAGCTAGAGGCTATTGCAGTAATCCAGGGAGAGATGACAGAGACTTGGACCAGTGTGGCAGCAGTGACAAAGGTCTATTTTCTCATCTGATGTTCATCCCATCTTTAGTTGTCTTAACAGACAATCCACTTGGATTTCTTATCACCTGAAACTCGCAAGTTATGAAATCAAATTGGCTTCTACATTCCTTTATTCTCTATGTATCCATATTTCTGTCAGTGATAACATCATTCTTCTGTTCTCTTGGCCATGATAGTTCTTGGCCTCCTCTAACTCTCACATTCAGTCAGTTACCCACTTGGTCATTCCCATAGTAGACATCACACATATACATTTCTCGATACCACTTAATCCAAAATCCTCTGAAAACTTCACCCATCCTCTCTACCCTCTTCTAGTCCAATCTGTTGGAATCCCTTCTCTCTCATAGTAGCTTCCTGGCACTGCTGCCTCTCCTTTTCCCCTTGTTTTCCTCTGCAGGAATTTGTTTGCCTTTTACAGTCATAACCATTCTGCCCTTTATGGCTGTAGGCTTTTTTTTTTTTATGGCTGTAGCCTTTTGATTTGATTGATTCTTCCTTCATCTGGACTTGTGTGGCAGTAACGTTTGTATTACTCATTTTGTCCCGGAATTACACCTTATGGGCAGGGGACTGTGGCTCATGCTTGTCTCCAGAGTGTCTATTGTAGGACTGAGCACGTAGCACATGGGCTTGTTAAAGCAAATATGTGTTGAAATAGTTTGTTTTCCTTTATTTTCTCCTAAGAATTACTAATACCCTAAAGGTACTCTTTAGCATGTTTTTAAGTGAGATGACTTGTTAGTGACAAAAGGGTAGATTTTCTTCCTTCAAAGTTAAGTCTTTTTCTTAGGACACTTGAGGTTCAAAATTGAATATTAAATTCCTTTGTTCCCTACTTTATTTCTTGCTCATTATATTTTTATTTTGGCACAGATGATTCTTCTACTTTCTCTTTGCTAATCAGATTAGTTCAGTGCTGTGTGATGTGACACTTGGTTAGCCACTGGACACATTATAATAATGCTTGGTGCATTTCCCCTGTTTGTTGAGAGTCAGTTGGTTTGAATTAAGCTTTATGTGTATCTGTGTGTGCTTTATAGCTTTCAAAGTACAGCTGTTTTCTTTTTTGAAGTTTTTTCTTATCACTGCTTTTACATGAATTATACTGTTGCATAAATTATCACCATCTGTATATTACTAATTGCCATTGCAGTGGGACTCTGAGATTTTTTTTTAACCGAAGTATAGTTGATTTATAATGTTGCATTAATTTCTGCTGTACAGCAAAGTGATTCAGTTATACATATATATATATATATATATATATATATATACACATTCCTTTTAAAATTCTTTTCCATTAAGGTTTATCACAGGATATTGAATATCCCTGTGCTATACAGTAGGACCTTGTTGCTTATCAGTTCTATATGTAATGATTTGCATCTGCTAACCCCAAACTCCCAATCCGTCTTTCCCTCACCCCCTTTCCCTTTTGGTAATCATAAATTTGTTTTCTATGTCTCTGAGTCTCTTTCTGTTTTGTAAATAAGTTCATTTGTATTATATTTTTAGATTCCACATATAAGTGATATCATATGATATCTGTCTTTCCCTGTCTCACCTATTTCACTGACTGCGATAATCTCTAAGTCCATCCATGTTGCTGCAAATGGCATTATTTCATTCTTTTTTATGGTGGGTAGTAGTATTCCATTGTATATATGTACCACATCATCTTTATCCATTCATCTGTTGATGGACATTTAGGTTGTCTCCATGTCTTAGCTATTGTGAATACTGCTTTTGTGAACATAGGGGTGCATGTATCTTTGAATTATAGTTGGACTATATTCTTGGTTACATTTGCTGTAACACAGTGTCTCGTTTTATATTCTCATAACTATTTGGTTTAGAAAAATTGAAGGAACTTTTTACTAAGGTTTATGTCTTTCTTGTCATTAAGCAGTGATAGCTAAACTGAAGTAGGTAACCTGTTGAGCACTTATTTTTTCAGTATGTTAAGCAATTTACAGGAATTATTTATTTCACACAACAAGCCTATGAGGTAGGCACTATTGTTATTTTATTGATGAGAGAAATGGAGTTTACATAGGATATAATTTGACCAACATACAGCTTGTAGACCTGTGCCCTTAATCATCATTCTAGTGGTTTTCAGAGTGTAGGTGCAAAATCAATTTTGTGAGTAATTGGCACCATTAAAAAAAAGAAAGCGAGAAATAGAATGGAAAAAAATTAACTTTTTATTTTGGAACATTTCAAACATACACTGAAGTAGAATATTACAATAAACCCTGTGTACTGTCCCCACCCAGCTTTTTTAACGTGCTGTCAGTGATAAAGAACAAATTACTTTTATAAAAAGGTATTTTGCTTTTTTCATATATATTTGCACCCCTCATTGCCCTGCTGCGTTATGTCTCCTAAGCCTCTGTAAGGCCTATCACTGTGATTTTATCAAAATGATATATAGCTTCACTTATTCTAAACCTCAATTCCTTCGTAAATTCCCTATTGGGTTTGCCCTGCAGAAACAAAAGTAATCTGTCTGATCATTGTCTGTCTGCAGATTATCAATATGTTTTTAACCTGCCTCTTTCCAGATGGGTATTTGTGTTTATGTATTATCTAGTGCAGTGGTTTCCACCTGGGGGCTGCGTTGGCAGCATCCAGAGACGTTTTTGACTGTCACACTGGCTGCATGTTCCTGGCATCTGGTGATTGGGGATGCCACCAAACACCCTGCTGTGCACAGGGACAGCCCCTCGCAACACAGAATTACCCAGCCCAAATGTCAGTAGTGCCAAGGATGAGAAACCCTTGTCTAGCGTAAGAGAAGCTGTTATTCTTAGTGGACAAGCTATTTGGTATAACTGCGGATCAGATTAAAGTTATAAAATAAAAATGCCTTTTTTTTTTTTTTTGATGGAGCCAACAGGAGTGACCAGAACCTGTTCACCTCCCCAATAGTTGGTTTTTGTTCTTCTCCTCCTGTTCTTCCCCTTCCCGTCCTCCTTCTGCCTTTTTTCTTCCTTTTGTTGTATCAGAAGAAATTTCTGTGCTTTTAGGAGACTGCTCTTGAGACAGCTTAACTTTTGGTTGGAGCATTTAATCCATTTACGTTTAAGGTAATTATCGATATATATTTTCCTATTGCAATTTTCTTAATTGTTTTGGGTTTGTTTTTGTAGGTCTTTTTTCTTCCCTTACTCTTGTTCTCACCTCTGTGTTTCCCACCTACAGAAGTTCCTTTAGCATTTGTTGTAAAGCTGGTTTGATGGTGCTGAATTGTCTTAGCTTTTGCTTGTCCGTAAAGCTTTTGATTTCTCCGTCAAATCTGAATGAGAGCCTTGCTGGGTAGAGAATTAAAGTGATGAAAGGTTTTTCCTTTTCATCACTTTAAATATATCATGCTACTCCCTTCTGGCCTGCAGCTTAACTTTTCATTGTGGAAAAAATTTTAAGCATATACAAAAGTAGAGAAATAGTATAGTGAAACTCCATGTGCCTGTCATCCAACTTCAGAGGATCAACATTTGGTCAGTCTTGCTTCAGCTGTAGCCCAGCCACTGCCCTTTGTACCTCACAAGGTTATTTTATCTCACACAGCATATCATTCCATCTTTAAATTCTTAGTACATGTCTCCATAAGGATTCCTTTTTAAAAAATACATAACCACAGTACCATTATGGTACCTAAGAAAATGAACATTAATTCCAAAATATCATCATAGATGTAGTCAGCGGAAACTATTTAATGCTCAGACTCCAGTGTTTCTTGATTGTTTTTCCTCTTTACGTTCTGTTTTCTGATTTGTGGTTCAACTTTATCTGAAATCACAGTGGTTTGCAATTTAACAGCTTACAGTGTCCACTTACGAAGGCACCACTGGAGAAAATACAGTTCATCAAGTCATTTGTATTACTGTGAAGGCATGAAGCAGTCTTTCTGCAGAACTGTTTCAGGAATTTGGCTGGCAAAGAAGTGACAGAATAGGAAATCATTTTTAGAGCTGTACCAAGGCACTGATGTCAAATTTGTAACACTGTTGGAGAGGGAAATACTTAAACTGTGTCTACCGAATGTCATGGATTATTTTCAGATTGCATAAAGTTAAAGTTAACAAATAGATACATTTAGATAGAAGAAAATGTTGTCAGCACAACATGACCAAACTCTAAAGGCGTAGAGGGCTTTTAAAATAAAAGTTAACAATAAAATAGAAGCTGTGTAAGAATTTGTATGATGAATGGACTAAAAAATGTTATTTAATTCAATATAGTTACTATGAGTAGGGAAGTACTAGTTTATCTCAATATAAACAATAGGGACATATACAATTTGTGTACAGACCTCAATTTAGAATATCAGTTTGGAAAATTAAAGAAATTGATCAAGAAGACTAGAGAAACCGATCTCATCTAAGTTGAGTTTAAGTTTAAAATAAACCTCTTGAAAGTTAGGTCAATTATATGTCTTTAATGCAAAATGACTTAATAAACATTTTTAAGTTCTTAAATAAAACCTTATTCTTACATGTTCTTACCAGCTGTTAGACATAGACAGCTGTGGCCTGGCCAGAGGTGAAAGAAACATAGATGGAGAGCCAGCGTATTCTGAAAGACTGTGTTTGAAAAGAAATTCAGCTGAAGTCTGTTTTTTAGTTTATTGTAACAACCATGTTTATGTGTATCAGTCCTCAGTTTCTTGCTTATATTGTATCATTAGCTGTTCCAAAAGAAGAAGGGGAAAACTCTACAGACATACTATTTTTACACTTTTTTCTCTTCTCTTTAAAAGAGGCTTTCTGGAGAATATTTTATGATTGGAAGTTGTGGCCTTCTCTGCTCATAGAGAAAAAAAGCACACCACCCAGGGTCGTTTACAGCTTTGGTTTCTTTTATATAACTATGCAGAACTTAATAACTATAAGGATTTGGCAGATTTTTTCTTTGTAACTTGTTATGTATCATAGCTAAACAATGTCTTGAGACGAGCACCTCTACTGTTTAGCAAAGGAAAATGTCTATTGATGTAGAGCAGTTCTCAGTCCTTTTTCTGCATCTTCTAGGTGAAGGGTGATGTTTCTTACATTTCCAAGTTAGGGACAGATTCCCCTGGTTTAGGAACTGTGACCTACATGCCCTAGATGCTCTCAGTGCCCTCCCAGAGTCCCTCAGCCCTTGCCATTTCTGTGCACACTGGCCAACTTCTAAATCCCAGTATCTGTATCTCTGCCTGAGAGCTTTCTCTGTTGCCAGCTCCTCTGCTGGCCTGGAGGACGGGTCAGAAATGTCACGGTATTAGCCCTCACTCTGGGAGCGGCCCTCAACCAATATCTGAAAGGAGTTGGTGGGTAAATACCCAGCTCCCTTAACCCTCAGGTGGGGTGACCCGGGGCACCCGTCCTACACTGTCTTGCAGAGTTCTGCAGCAGAACTGCAGTTGTTCTGCAGTTGTCCACAATGGCATGCAACTGGTACCCGTTTTCTAGACTCAGCTCTTTATTGACTTCTTTCTTCTTCCTGTCTCTTTTCCCCATTCCTCTTCCAGTGTTTCCTGGGATCACCTTACAAATAAACTACCTGAACTTTAAAACCTTGTCTCAGTCAGCTTCTGGAGGAATACAAACCAAGATAGAGATAGTAAACTATAGCCCTACCTTTATTCAGAAAGTGAAAATGATGTCTTTATAGGGATTACCTTGGCACCCGTGATCAGGATGACTGATCACGCTGCTGTTGCCTTCACTGGGCTTTTACCACCGTCTCCCCTCAGTCCCCCAGGGTAATCCTGTCTTTTTTCATCCCTGCCCCTCTCTTCATCTGGACTTCTCCAATCCCTCCATGAACTGTGGTTATGATTCCAATAAAGTTCTCTTAGAGACTGCCTCTGATCTTTTTGGATTTCAGCATCTAGTTTTTCATTTATGCAGTTTCTCTGTATTCTCCAGCTTTTTGAAATAACTACTTCAAAACCGTAGAACTTTTCCATTAGAATATAATTTACTCAGGAAGACAGTTGCAAGGGGAAAATAATACACCGCTCCTCATTAGCTGAAAAAACTATCACTTGTTGGAAACAATTTCATTTCAAGACTATAAAATTCATGAAAAGTAATTCAAATAAATTAACTGCATCACTGCTTCAACTGACATTCACTTTCCACAAAAGTCTTTACTTGCTTGAAGTCTTGTTGGAAGAAAATGTTAAAAGATATTAAGTGGGAGAAAGAAAAACTAATTGGAGCCTATGTGATAAGTTTACCAGACTGTGTGTCTCACAAAGATAACCACAGTCTCTTCCCATTAAAAAAAGAAGAATAGATAGATAGATAGATAGATAAAATGATGGAACCATGACTCTGGTTGGTTTCTTTTTAACATGTTAGTCCTTAAGAAGTTTAATGTTTCTGATATTGCAGTATTTCTAAACAATACTGGTTGTGTCCAATAAGACCTATGCTTGAAAGATAAAAAACAATCTGTATTAGGAAGGAAACAAAGTTACTCAAGATATGTAAGCAATTAGTATAGAAAATTCAGTTTTGAATCCATGAATTCAGAAAGCACAGCTACCGGTGTTTTCTGTTTTGATATGAGTGGTGGTTACATGAATGTGTTCACTTTGTGAAAAGTCATCAAAGCTGGAAACTTATGATTTGTATACTTTTATTAAACGTAGGTTATATTTCAGTACAAATTGTATTAACAAAGCAAAGCACAAGGAGAAAACACATTTTTCTAAAAATCCAACCACATCTTTTAGTTTGTTCAAAAATTTTTAATCGCAGGTATTAAATCACATTGTATTAGTTTGCTAGGGCTGCTGTAACAAAATATCACAGACTGCGTGGCTTACACAACAAGTTTATGTTCTCACAGTTCTGGAGGCTAGAAGTCCAAGATTAAGGTGCTGGCAGGTTAGATTTCTTCTGAGGCCTCTCTCCTTGGCGTGCCCCCTTGCTGCCTCTTCACATGGTCATCCCTCTGTGAACATGCACCGCTGGTGTGTCTCTTTATGACCAAAGGACACCAGTCGTGTGGCATTAGGGCCCACCCTAACTGCAGAGTACAGTAACTGTAGAGTTACAGTTTACTATTTTTGTCTTGATTGGATTTCTCCAGAAGCTCACCCTGTGGGTTACGATATTATGACATTTGATTGGGAACCTGAGAATGACTCTGCAGCACACGATTATGTCTGTCCCATAGTTTATGCATCGTTGGAGAATAGTATATACTTCAACCAGTGGAATCATATTGGCTGAATTTACAGAATTAGAAGGAGTGCTATTTAAATGGTAATCTTCTCACATTATTAGTGGAGAGGGAGATGCCTTATGAACCAGACCATTTCTGAACAGGAGTTGTGTGTGTGCGTGTGTGTGGGGTTGTGGTGGTATTGGGATATTGGTTGGAAGCGACCTTCGTTTATGAATAAAGGTATTGTAATTCTGACATTCAAGGATGGTGGCTTTGCTGCACAGTTAAAAGGAGAGTACAGGACTTTCCTGGTGGCACAGTGGTTAAGAGTCCGCCTGCCAATGCAGGGGGCACGGGTTCGAGCCCTGGTCCAGGAAGATCCCACGTGCCGCGGAGCAGCTGAGCCCGTGTGCCACAGCTGCTGAGTCCGTGTGCCACAGCTGCTGAAGCTCATGTGCCAAGAGCCCGTGCTCTGCAACAGGAGAAGCAACCACAATGAGAGGCCCCCGCACCGCGATGAAGAGTGGCCCCTGCTCGCCGCAGCTAAAGAAAGCCCATGCGCAGCAACGAAGACCCAAAACAGCCAAAAATAAAAATTAATTAATTAAAAATAAATAAAGTATACAATTCGATTTTTTAAAAAAAGAGTATATTGGGAGAATAAAAAGTCATACACTGAAGGTAGAGTTTTAGTACTAGGCCAAAGATGTTTTAGGACAAGACATTCAAAGATATTGGTTCATTATTAGAGTAAAATAGGGACCAGCAAACTCTGGCTTGTTGAAACTATCTCCCAGCCATAATATCTTTAACTTGGAAAACATGGCTCTCATGTTCCTTTTTTTTGAGTTAAATTTCAAAGGTAGAAGAGGCAGTGCTGAAAGATTATCAGGATCAGCAAGGAACTCACAAATATAACTCACTAATTTATGTGTGTTATGGCTACTAAAATACTGTTGGTGTAAGAAACTGAGTCCAGCCTTCAGGTGTATTTTATTTGGCTAGCTTTTTGTTTTGTTTTTAGTGACTATTGAGATTTTTAGGCAGGACATTTCTTCTCCAGAGGGCCAGGATAGTAACCATTATTCCTTATTAACTACTCAGTTGTTTTACATAACTCTTTTACCTGCCCCAATTTGAGACTGCCTAATTTTAGTCCAGTGTCTCTTTTTTTTTTTTTCAGTCTCTTTTTTTGAGGTAGCAAAATTGTTTTGAATGCCTTTGAGAAATAGAAGTAGAGGCCAGTTTTCTTATTCTGTATCCATGCCCTTCCTGCCATTGAAAGAATAGGAAAGAAGTGAAGAGATGAGTAAGAAGCCAGGTTGTATCTCTTTGGACACAGGACAGAATGATAATGTGCTCTGCAGTTTTTGCTTTAGGAGTCCAGACAAAACTTTGAAAGAAACAGGTTTAAGTGATTTGGGGGGGTCCTGCCTGACTATTCATTTTGCACCTCTGAGGCAAATAATAAACACTATAAATTTTCCTTTATATCTGAGGTTAGGGGATATTAAACTTTATTTATTTATTTAATTTATTTATTTTGGTTGCCCTGGGTCTTAGTTGTGGCATGTGAACTCTTAGTTGCGGCATGCATGTGGGATCTAGTTCCCTGACCAGGGATCAAGACCAGACCCCTTGCATTGGGAGCACGCAATCTTAACCGCTGCGCCACCAGAGAAGTCCCTAGGGGAAATTAAAAGAAAAAATTCCTGAAGTGGGAATCTTAATATTCCTGAAGGTTGTCAGATTCATCTTAGGGATGGAATCGTTTAGTTTATTTGGTTAGAGAATTAAGAAATTCGACAGTAGAGACTAACAGATGTCTATATTTCCCAACTATAATTTAGGATGAAAAGCACTGTGATTCACTGTCTAAAAGATAAGTACAGCCTAGACAAACCCATCATTTGTACAGTGCTTTTACAAAATACTTTTGCAGTACTATCACATGACCCTCAAGAATTCTGATAGGAAAAATAAATAACTCAAGGTGGGTTAAGGAGATATAATTTGACCACCTACTATGAGATCGTTATACCAAGCCCTGAGAACAAAATGTTTTGGCAAGACACACAGTTCTTGTCCTCAGAGAGTTCGCTTCTGAAATGGGGGTGGTTTACTGGGAGCAAAAGGGAGAAGCTGCAGCAAATTATCCTGGATGAGTGAGAGAAGCTTCGCTGAGAACCTCGCCGGAGTTAAGACCTGAAGTATTAGTTGGGGTTCTACTTGAGCAAGCAAAGCATGCCTGTGGGCTTCGGAAACAGCTTGTGCAGAGGTGCGAGAGCAGGATGGGTTTGGAACTTTGCGAGTGTAAAGGATGAGGCACGGAGTGAGGAGACTTGGGACTAGATGTGCATACACAATAGAGAGTGAGTCGAGCTCTGATGATGAGTGCTTTCCCCTACTTTGCTGAAGGGAAATGGTAGCTCCTGGAAGTGTGTGCATCTTGGTGAAGATGCTTTGGGAGCATTAAAGATTGGTAGCATCCTCAATATCCAGGAGGTAGGGAGGGGCTGTGGTGCAGAGCATCTCAGACTGAGCAGTGCTACTAGAATAAAGGTTTGAAGAAAGGAGGGGAAAAGAGACGTGATATTTAATGCCTGGAATTTGTCAGACGTGTAATTCCAAAGGGGCTCATGAGAGACTCAGTATCATTTTGAAGTTAATTGTCATGCAGCTATAAATATTTTATATGCATTTCTATTTCATCTTCTTATTGCTCATACTGAAGAATGAGGAATGTTTTGATCATTTGGGGGTACAGTATTTTTCACAAGACAACTATTATCTTTAAGTGCCTCTTTCACGAATGGTGACTGTTTTTCAGTATTATCTCTCATTACTTTTATTCAGACAATGCACAGTACTTCTCATACTGTAGCACTTGAATATTTGTCATTCTAAAATTTAATTTGCTTTGAATACTTTTGTGAAGGATTTCACATTTTATGATCATTTGTTTCATGGCATTACCCTTCAGTGAAAAGAATTAGCTTTGCTAGTGTTTATAATTCTGTTTAAGATCCTTTTCAGTTGTGTTAATCATTAGCCCTTATTTGGAGCCAGTTTTTATTTATTTATTAAAAATTTTATATATTTATTTATGGCTGCTCTGGGTCTTAGCTACAACATGCGGGGATCTTTTAGTTGTGGCATTCAGGACCTTTTTTAGTTGCGGCATGAGAACTCTTAGTTGTGGCATGCAGGATCTAGTTCCCTGACCAGGGATGGAACCCAGGACCCCTGTGTTGGGAGCATGGAGTCTTAGCCACTGGACCACCAGGAAAGTTCCTGGAGCCAGTTTTTAGTTGTCTTGGTTGATATATTGTCTAACTGACTATGCAAATCGTTAGCTGGGTATAGTGATGTTTTATAAATAGTAAGAAACACATTTAATCTGCTTTAGATCTAATCAGATGATACATATTTGATATAAGTTGGTAAGAATTTCCATTTTAAAACACTCTGCCTTATTGTGGAGGATACTATAGTGCTGTCTAAGCTGTTTAGGAAATCAGATTTATTTGAAAACCATTTGTACCATTTCTGCAGAACCATAGATATCATTGTAAAACTGATTTTATAGTATTATTTATTTATTTATTGGCTGCCTTGGGTCTTCATTGCTGCGCGCGGGCTTTCTCTAGTTGAGGTGAGCGGGGGCTACACTTCGTTGTGTTGCACGGGCTTCTCATTGCAGTGGCTTCTCTTGTTGCAGAGCATGGGCTCTAGGCACGCAGGCTTCAGTAGTCGCGATGTATGAGCTCAGTATTTGTGGCACACGGGCTTAGTTGCTCTGTGGCATGTGGGATCTTCCTGGACCAGGGATCGAATCTGTGTCCCCTGCGTTGGCAGGCGGATTCTTAACCACTCCGCCACCAGGGAAGTCCCTGTACTATTTTAAATAATTCTTTGGAAGTTTGGTACTTAAGGTTATACTTTTAATTTTATTTATTTATTTTTCTGATATGATTAATGTATTATCATCATAAGAGTCTATCTCAAAACCTCCAGAGCTAACCATGGGGTAATTGGATATCTGTCAGTACCAGGTAGAGGGTGGGGCAAAAGCGAAAAATGTGCACCTTAATTGTATCCTCTACTGCTTCCTTTGATCTTCCCTTCTTTCCCAAGGTGTGTGGTCCAACTAAGTCTGCATTAAGTGATTTGGGGACTGTTTACCCAGCATTCATACTAATAATGGAATTGGACAGAGCTGATGTCCAAAAACAAATAGCTGGTGAAGTAAATTATGACATATTGTATTAGAATATAATATAATTATTGATTTATTTTTAGAAAAATACTTCTTAGTTTTTAATGGAAAACTTCAAACATAGTAGAGAGAGTAATAAATGAATCTCAATATGCTTATTACTTAGCTTCAAAAATTGACAACAGCCAGTCCTGTTACATTTTTTATCTCCCTTTCCTACCTCCCTTATCCACTGCTAGATTACTTCAAAGCAAATTCCAGGTTTATCGCCTTTTCTGTGCATATGTTAGTTTGGTCCTCAGATCCTACTCCTTCTTTAAGGATTGCTCTTATCCCTCGTATTTAAAATAAAATAAAATAATAAATAGCTCCAAAATGAAAACTTGTCTGTTTTCTGCTTAAACATTGTATTGAATTTCTGAATTTTTCATAATTCCCTATTTCGTCTATAAGTAAACGTGATGTCATTTAGTGGTCTTGTAAATGAAAAAGTATTTGCATTATATTGCCTTTTTAAATAGAACAGCTTTATTGATATATAATTCACTTAGTAACAATTTACCCGCTTAGAATGTACTACAATTCAGTGCTTTTTAGTATATTTGCAGAGATGTGCACCCAACACCACAATCGATTCTAGAACATTTTTATCACTAGAAGAAACCCCATACCTATTAGTAGTCACTTGTTATTTTCACCCCAAACCCCCATCACATAGGCAACCACTAATCTACTTTCTGTCTCTATAGATATATCTATTCTGGGTAGTTCATGTAAATGGAATCATATAATATTCGGTCTTTTGTAACTGGCATTTTTCACTTAGCATAATGCTTCAAAGGTTCATCCATGTTTTAGCATTAATCAGTACTTCATTCCTTTTTATTGCTGAATAATATTCTATTGTATGGATATTCCGTATTTTACTTATCCATTCATCAATTGGTGGATGTTTGGATTGTTTCCACTTTTGAGCTGCAATGAATAGTGCCGCTGTGAGCATTTGTGTACAAGTTTTTTGTGAACTTATGTTTTCATTTCTCTTGAGTATATACGTAGAAGTAAAGTGCTAGATCGTATGGTAACTTTATGTTAAACCTTTTGAAGAACTGCTCAACTATTTTCCACAGCAGCTGTACTATTTTTCATCCCACCAGCAGTATATGAACATTCTGATTTCTCCACATCCTCATCAACACTTGTTACTGTCTGTCTGTTTTTTGTTTTTTGTTTTTCTTGGCCGCACAGTGCGGCATGTGGAACTTCCCCAGCCAGGGGTCAAACCGTGCCCCCTGGAGTGGAAGCACGGAGTCTTAACCACTGGACCACCAGGGAAGTCCTATCTGTCATTTTGATTATAGTCATCTTAGTGAGTGTGAAGTGGTCTCATTGTGGGTTTGATTTGCATTTCCCTGATAGCTAATGATGTAAATATCTTTTCATGTGTATGTTGGCCATTTGTTGTTTGTTTTGGGTTTTTTTTTTTTTTTTTGGTTTTTTGGTTTTTTTTGGAGAAATTTCTATTCAGATCCTTTGCCCATATTTAAACTTGGTTGTCTTTCGTTATTGAGTTGTAAGAGCTGTATACATGTGTATTATTATCAGCAATATGATTGGCAAACATTTTCTCCCATTCTGTAGGTTCTCTTTTCACTTTCTTGATGGTATTCTTTAAAGCACAAAACTTTTAATTTTGAGGAAATCCACTTTGTCTGTTTTTCCTTTTTGTTGCTTTTGTTTTTGGTGTCATATTTAAGAAGGCTTTGCCTAACTCAAGGTCATAAAGAATTACTCCTGAGCTTTGTTCTAAGAGTTTTATAGTCTTATCTCTTACATTTCGGTTATGGTCTACTTTGAGTTAATTTTGTATTTGGTATGAAGTGAGAGTCCAACTTCATTTCTTGCATGTGGATATCCAGTTGTCCAAACACTATTTTTTGAAAAGACTATCTTTTTTTCCCCATTGAATTGTCTTGGCACCATTGTGGAAAATCAGAAATTTTTTTACAGACTCTCAATTCCGTTCCATAGCTCTATATATCTATCCTTATGCCAGTACCACAGTCTTGATTACTATAGTTTTGTAGTAAATTTAGAAATTGTGAAGAAATTGTGAAGTTGAGAGTTCTCCAACTTAATTTTTTTTCTTTTTTTTTTCTTTTTTTGCTGTACGCGGGCCTCTCACTGTAGCGGCCTCTCCCGTTGTGGAGCACAGGCTCCAGACGCGCAGGCTCAGCGGCCGTGGCCCACGGGCCCAGTCGCTCCGCGGCATGTGGGATCCTCCCGGACCGGGGCATGAACCCATGTCCCCTGCATTGGCAGGCAGACTCTCAACCACTGCGCCACCAGGGAAGCCCCTCCAACTTCATTTTACTTTTCATGATTGTTTGGCTATTCTGGGTCCTTGAATTTTCCTGTGAATTTTAGGATCAGTTTGTTAATTTCTGCAAAAATACCAACTGGGATTTTGGGA
The DNA here is from genome assembly GCF_951394435.1 of Stenella coeruleoalba. Lineage (NCBI taxonomy): Eukaryota > Metazoa > Chordata > Mammalia > Artiodactyla > Delphinidae > Stenella > Stenella coeruleoalba. The sequence continues at coordinate 21,357,142 of NC_137164.1, read as the reverse complement.
GGGATTGTGTTGAATCTGTGGATAAATTGAGAGAGTATTGTCATCTTTTTTTTTTTTGCGGTACTTGGGCCTCTCACTGTTGTGGCCTCTCCCGTTGCAGAGCACAGGCTCCGGACGCGCAGGCTCAGCGGCCATGGCTCACGGGCCCAGCCGCTCTGCGGCATGTGGGATCTTCCCAGACCGGGGCACAAACCCGTGTCCGCTGCATCGGCAGGCGGACTCTCAACCACTGCGCCACCAGGGAAGCCCGAGAGTATTGTCATCTTAACAATATTGTCTTCCAATCCATGAACATAGATGTCTTTTCATTAATTTAGGTCTTCTTAATTTTTTAATAGTGTCTTATAATTTTAAGAGCATAAGTTTCATACTGTATTGCCTTTAAAAAATTAAGTAATGACTTGTTATTTTTCTAAAAAGAGATGCCTGTTATAAAAAATATTATAACAGTATAGGAACATTCAAATCACCCAGAGTTACACCATCAAGGAATAAGTGTTGTAATTATCATTTGGTGAACATCATCCCAACTGTACATCATAAAGATACACAGAGACAGAAAGAAAAGGAGAGAGAGAGAAATTGTGTTTGTTCTGTTTTTGAAATTACTTTAATTACACTTTTAATTTCAGATAGTTGTAGATTCACATGTTGTAAAAACTAACACGGAGATCCTGTGTACTCTTTACACAGTTTCCCCCAATGGTAATATATTGCCAAACTATCGTACAGTCCACTGACTTTGATATTGACATCCTTTGATCTTATTCAGATAGCTGTCCCCAGTCTTACTTGTACTCACTTGCGTGTGTCTAGTTCCATGCAGTTTTATCACATGTGTAGTTTTATGTAGCCACCGCCGTAATGAATATACAGAGAGTTCCATCCCCACAGAGATCCCTTGTGTTACCCTCTGTAACCATGCCACCTTCCTCCCACTCCCCAGCCCCTGCTTACCCCAGCCCCGTCGTCATCCCCTGGCAACAACTGATCTGTTCCCCATTTCTATAATTTTGTCACTTAAAAAGTATCATAAATGTTGTGCAAATAAACGTTATATAAATGCTTTCTTCACTTGGCATAAATTTCCTGGAAATTCATCCAAGGTTTTGCATGTCTCAATAATTTATTCCTTTCTTCACTGAATATTCCATAGTATGGATGTATCACGGTTTGTCTAGTCGTTCTTTGAAGGATATCTGGGTTGTTTCCAGTCTTTTGCTATTATATAAAGCTGCCATGAACATTTGTGTATAGATTTTTGTGTGAACGTAAGTTTTTCTTTAAGCCCGAGAAGGCATTTGCTGGGTCATATGGTAATGCATGTTAAATTCTGTGAGAAACTGACAAACTGTTTTTCAGAGTGGCTATTTTTAAAAATAACAATATGGATAATTTAGAAAAACATTTAAAATTTTTTAAAAAATTATTTTTGGCTGCATTGGGTCTTCGTTGCTGCGCGCGGGCTTTCTCTAGTTGCAGCGAGCAGGGGCTACTCTTCGTCGTGGTGCGCAGGCTTCTCACTGCGGTGGCTTCTCTTGTTGCGGAGCACAGGCTCTAGGCGCGTGGACTTCAGTAGCTGCAGCACGCGGGCTTAGTAGTTGCAGCATGCGGGCCCTAGAGCACACGGGCTTCAGTAGTTGTGGCGCGTGGCCTCAGTAATTGTGGCACGCGGGCTTAGTTGCTCCGCTTCATGTGGGGTCTTCCCGGACCAGGGATTGACCAGTGTCCCCTGCATTGGCAGGCGGTTTCTTAACCCCTGAGCTGCCAGGGAGGTCCCAAAAAACATTTTTAAATGTGAACACTAACATACAGAAAAAACGCATTAACATAAGCAGTTGAAATAGAACATGGATATCTTTCCTCTGTCATAGCTCATTCCTTCCTTCAAGGAGGTAGCCATTATCATTGACATTTATGATAATCACTTTTTTCCCGTAATTTTAGCATTTAAGCCTTCATCCCTCTGCAATATATTTTATGTTGCCTGTGTTTGGATGTTAAATAGAACCACAGAGTATGCACTATTTTTTGGCATGGCTTTTTCACTGAACATTGTTTTCTAACACTAATCCATGTTATATATAGCATCAGTTTATTCATTTTCTTCGCTGTATTCCACAGTGTGTATTTAACTCAGTTTATCCATTTTTACTGTTGCTGGATATTTGTGACTTATTAACAGTGCTGCTGTCGCATGTTTATACTTGTGCCCTGGTACATGAAATTTTAAAGGTATGTTCCTAAGTGTGGACTTTGGTCACAGAGTTTATGTTCACTTCTAGTTGATCATGCCGAACTGTTTTCCGAAGAAGTTACACCAGTTTATAGTCCCATCAGCAGTGTATGTGAGTTCTTTTTGTTTCAATTCCTCTCCAATGGTATTGTCCTTTTTTTTTTTTTAATGTTAACTGGTATCGTGATGTGTAGTGACTTGTCTTTGTGGTTTGATTTGACATTTCCTTGATTTCTAATGAAGTGGAACCCCTGTCATGTATTTATTGTCCATTTGGATTTTCTGTTTTGGGAAATGCTTGTTCATATCTCTGTCTTTTTTTTTTTTTTTTTTTTGCGGTACGTGGGCCTCTCACCGTTGTGGCCTCTCCTGTTGCGGAGCACAGGCTCCGGATGCGCAGGCCCAGCGGCCATGGCTCACGGGCCCAGCCGCTCCGCGGCATGTGGGATCCTCCCGGACCGGGGCACGAACCGGGGTCCCCTGCATCGGCAGGCGGACTCTCAACCACTGCGCCACCAGGGAAGCCCTCTTGTCTATTTTTTATTGCGTTGACTTTTTCTTTTTGAGTTGTAATTCTTTATATATTCTGGGTATAGCCCATAGTTACATGGGTTACAAATGTCTTTTATTTTGTGATTTGCCTTTTCACTCTCTTAAAGGTGTCTTTTGATAAACAGAAGTTATTGTCTTTAGTGCAGTCCAATTTATTAGTCTCGTCTTTTATGGTTTGTGCTTTTTGTGTCCCATTTATGAAATCTTTCAGCTTCCAAGATCATAAAGGTATTCTCATATCATTTTCCAGAAGCTCTTTTGTCTTTCACATTTAGATCTACAGTCTACCTGGAATTGTTTTTTCTGTATGGTGTGAGATAGGGGTCAAATTTTATTTTTCCTCCTTATGGATGAATATCATGTACTTTTAAAAACCATCTTTTTCTCACCGTTATGCAGTGCTATCTTTGCCTTAAGTATCTACTGAAGCACAGGTCTGTTTTTAGACTTCCTCTCCGTTCTGTTAATCAATTCATTTATTCCTGTGCAATACCACACTTTCTTTCCTCTCCTAGCTTAATAATTCTTGATATCCAGGACAGCAAGCCCTCCCACCTTGTTCTTCTTCAGGAGTTTCTTGGTTATTCTTGGCCCCTTTCCATTTCTATATAAATTAGAATCATCTTGAAATTTTCCACAAAGCATTTGACTGGATTTGGCCGGGGTGGGGGGTGTCTTGTATAGCAGCTTAGGAAAAATTGACATCTTTTATTGACTCTTGCAATATATGTACATTTATGAAGTCTTCTTTAATTGTTCTCAGTAATGTTTATAGTTTTCTCTGTAGATTTCTTATATTTTTTAATTATAATTCCTATATATTTGATATTTTTGACACTGCTGTATAAAGTATCTTTAAAAAGATTATCCTCTCTTTGTTGCTGGCATATAGAAATACAGTTGAATTTTAACATTGATCTTATATCCAACAACCTTGCCAAACTGCCTTTATACATTCTACTCATTTATCTATAGACTTTTTAAAAATTTTATAACTATATAATTATAAGATCTGTGAATATAATCACAGTTTTATGTCTTTCTTTCCAAATTTTATACCTGTCATTTCTTTTTCTTGCTCTGTTTTACTAGTTGGGGAAGTGATAAGGTCACTTTCTGTTTAACATTTATCTTTGTTTGCTGTAACTTTTAGTTAGTTTGCTGTTTTTGGTAGTTAGTCCTCATCGGATTAAGGAAATTCCCTTCTCTTCCTAGTTTGCTAAGCGTGTCAATGAATGGGTGATGAATTTTATCAAATACCTTTTCTGTATCTATTGAGATGATTATAAAGTTTATCTTATTAATGTGGAAAATTATGTTGATTTTTTTTTTACTGCTAATCAAACGTCTATTCTTAGAATAAGCCCAAGTCAGCTTTGATTTATAATATTTTTAAATATTGCTAGATTCAGTTTGCTTATCTTTTGTTTAAGATTTTTACATTTATGTTCATGAGTAAAATTGGCCCATAATTTTCCTCTCTCCTAATGTCCTTGTTAAGTTTTGGTGTGTTGAGGTTATACTGTCTTCATGAAATGAATTGGGGAGGTGACCCCCTTTTTTGTTACCAAGAAGAACTTATATGAGACTGGGTTTATTTCTAACTTAAATATTTAGCACAATTCACTGATTAGTCTGAGTGGGCATGTTTTAAATTATAGAACGTTAGGGGACTTTTCCACATCCTGTTTACTCTCACCCTGTGGGTATAGTCTTTTGGGATTTTAATTTTTAAAGTAAGGAACTTCTGTTAGGCGTTCCACCTTGTGCGCACTCTGGACTTTGATTTCTGTCCACCCACACTCGCCTTGGACATCTGTCTAAACAAAGGGTCTCGTGTTCTTCGGATTGGCCCATGACCTCAGAGAGTCTTGTTTTCCCTATCTTTGGAGCTTGGTGATTACTTATTATCTTGTAGTCTTTTTAATACTTTCAAAATTTTATTCAACTTTTACAGTTGTTTTTGGTGTGAGATTTGATCTAAATAACTTAGCTCACCATTATAGGGAATAGGAAGAACTCTAGTTAATTTACTTGAATTAACAGAAGAAAGATAACAGAAAGAATTGCTGAATGTCAGATAAATGCTTCTTTTCCACAAAAACTATGAGTTCCCAAGAGCTCCTTCTAAAGTTGGGGGTTGAGGTTGTGGATGTGAGGGGAGAGAAATTAAGGGATTGGAGTCATTACGTTGTTTATTTTTTTTAACTCCAGGTTTCATTTTTTGACAATCTGTTGATTCTCTGTTACGAAAAATTAGGAAATTATTTTCCTCAAAACACAATTTCTCAAATTTCATTGGTTGTATTTTCACTTTATTAAGATTAACATTCTGTTCTGCAGCTAATTCTCCTGTTATTTCACCTTAGTATTGTATAAATAGATTTGTACTTTTTGTTTAGTCTGGTTGCAGAGCATGGGCTCTAGGTGCGTGGGCTTCAGTAGTTGTGGTTCTCGGGCTCTAGAGCGCAGGCTCAGTAGTTGTGGTGCACGGGCTTCGTTGCTCCGCGGCATGTGGGATCTTCCCAGACCGGGGCTCGAACCCGTGTCCCCTGCAATGGCAGGCAGATTCTTTTTTTATTATTATTATTTTTTTAACTTACTTTATTTTATTTATTTTATATTTGGCTGTGTTGGGTCTTTGTTGCGGTGTGGGGGCTTCTCATTGCAGTGGCTTCTCTTGTTGCGGAGCACGGGCTTTAGGCGTGTGGGCTTCAGTAGTTGTGGCACGCGGGCTCAGTAGTTGTGGCTCTCGGGCTCCAGAGTACAGGCTCAGTAGTTGTGGCGCACGGGATTAGTTGCTCCGCAGCATGTGGGATCTTCCCGGACCAGGGATCGAACCTGTGTCCCCTGCATTGGCAGGCAGATTCTTAACCACTGCGCCACCAGGGAAGTCCCAATTCATAGTAGTTTTAAGGAAAGTCATTGTCATTATTTCAAAATAATAAATCAGAGTCAAAGAGCTTGGCCCAGAGAGATTTGGGGAGAATCTTCGAATGAATAGCTATAAGACTATTTAAAATGTGTCAGTTACTTACATATGTAAACATCTCTAATGTTCTTAAAAACACTTTTTTGATGAGCTGAGCACCTCACCTCTGAATCATATTTACGTTGTTTGATTTAAGTTGTTTGATGAACACTATTTTTCATAGATGGAGGAAAAAGTCAATTTTCTACTTTTCAAAGCTAGAAGGAGAATGTAGGTTGACAGAATGTATGTGGTAGTAATTGAGAATGGGTTCTAGAAACTGACTGCTGAATTAAAACCCTCCTCAGTCTCTCATTAGGAGATCGGAAGTCTGACACACTTCTTTGCCAGACTTCAGTCTCTCCATTTGTAAATGAGTTGTAGCAATAACTGTTTTTAGCAGAGTGCCTGGCATGATTTAATGCTCATTTTAACCTTTTATTCATCTTTATTTTAATTTAATTTATTATTATTATTATACACATATAATATGAGCCTGTAATTGTGCAGGCTAGGATTTTGAACAGAGCTGAGCAATAAACTTAAAGGTGTAAGGGTCTTCAGCTACAAAGACAATTTTAAATAAGCGTCCGGTGTAAATATGTTTTAAAGATATGGGTCTAATTGCTTTGGCCTGTATCAGATTACAAGGACATTTGAAAGCAGTCTGTCATCAATGTGAAGCCAAGCAGAAGATATTATTAGCAGCTTTAGTTAGGTGTGTGTTCAATCCAGAAAGATGGACCACGCACTGACGTTGGTCCTGTGCTTCTCTATTTAATTTTATAAAAGACTGGTAGGGAACTAGGGTAGCGGGCATCTTCCTTGAATGTTTTAGAATAAGAACATTTCTCTGTCTGTCCTCATCTGTTTAGTTATTTAATGCACTATAAGTGACCAGAAGCTAAAAGATGCAGGGCAACATTCGGGTCTATTTAATTGTATTGGTCTTAGTTGACATCGTTCATTTATTTGTTTACTAATTTTCGAAATACTTTTTTCTTTCTGATTAACTCTTTTACGCTGTGTTCTTGTGTTTAAGTCTTCTAATGATTTATAAATAATTTGCCTCCCATGTGGCTGTGTAAAATAAAGTTTTAAGCAACAATAACTGTATTTTATCTTTTAAAGTTGTGCAATACAAAGAACAAGTAGTATGTAAATATAAAATAAATCTGTTAACATGTGCATGAGTACGTTTTGCCTCTTAAGGGATCGTCGAATTTGGGTTATATAACCAGAAAAACTCACTTATCCGTGTCCTTTAGGTCACTTTTTATCTGGTTATTTTAAAAAGTATGTGAGCTTTATCATCTGTGCTCCAGTATTTTAACTTATGTGTAAAAAAGCTAGCAGTAGCTTTTCTTGATCCTTCTGTTAACATGTTCTTGGGGAAAATATCTAATTATTTGAGTAGTTTACTACAAGCTTACTAATTTGGAAAATTGAAGATAGTACTAGCTACTTAGGGAACAAACAGCTGCCCTGCTGGTTAAAGCCTCAGGCCCCTCTCTGTGTCTGGAGGTAGCTCCTTATGTAACTCTTCATTCATTCATCCCTTACTGTTTCTAAAAAAATGATCATTATGTTTCCCAGCTTCCACAAGTTCAGTTTTTCAGACTGTTTCTCTTTCTCAGTTTTTTTACTTCATTCCCTCCCGGAAGACTCTAAAACAGAGCATGCAAGATGCTTTTTCATCCTAAGTATTTTAATTGCTTGATAACGCAGGGAAACAGGAGGATTATGCTCTTCTCCATTCCACCCTCACACTCCCCCTCCACCCCCAAAGCAGGGGAGGGGGTGGTAGTACAAAAGTTGACTATATCTCAGAAATCTGTGAAGTTGTTCCTGTGCCTACCTGATATATAAACACCCTTCCTCTCCTCCTATTTGCATAAAGATATTCTACTTTTTCTTAGATGTTCCCATTAAGAATTTTTAGTTCATGTTTAGAAATCAGTTGGGTGGTTATTCCCAGGTAGCTATTCTTCTGGATTTAATCCAGTAATGAATCTGTACCTGAATGAGGAAAAATCTGCCTGGCTCACAGAGGTTTCTCTCCAGGTTACACTTGTTCCCGGACCTATCAGTTACCCCTTTTCCTTTCTGTGGTTGTGGCCCCGCACCTCTCGTCAGTGGATTCACTGTTCTAGCGTGGTTTTTCTGTAGCAACTCACCAGGCTGGCTGGATGCCCTTTTCATTAACTTTGGCGTCTTCCAGTATTTTAAGCCAGGTTTTGGCATAGTCGACTGCGTAGAGGTGCCCTCCTCCCTTCAGCGTTATCCTGCCCATTTTCAAGGCTCACGTCCTCTGCTGAGTCTCCCGCTCAGTTCCTGGTGCCTGGGTGAAAGTGGTCTTACACAGCGGTTGGAGATTGCTTGCTAGCGGTGCGCCTGAGGCAAGTTGTTTAACTCTGTGGGTCTCTTTTCTCATCTGTAAAACGAGGGCTTTAATACCACCCACCTCCATCTAAAGTATCAATGACTTAATGCGTTTTTCTTCTTTGTACAGAAGTTCTGAGGTAAGAAGTGCAGGTCTGGTATGGCGGTTCCATGGTTATCAGCAACTGTCTGCCATCATTAGTTTGTGGCTTCCATTCTCAAGGTGATCCAGAATGACTGCTGTGGTTATAAACATCACATGTACATTCCAGGCAGCAAAATGGAGCAGGAGGGCAAGGCAGAAAGGCTCACCCAGCTTTGTGAGAGGACCATATCCAAAAGTCACACCCTCTCAGTTTTGCTTATATTCCATTGGTCGGAACTCGATAACTTGACCTTGCAGCCACAGAATATCAGGAAATACAGGTGTTTATCTGGGTACAGTTGCCACCTCAATGGAATTAGGGTTCAGTTACTAACAAGTAAGGGAAGAATGAGGGTTGGGGAAGTAACACGCAATCTGTGTAGCTCTACTAGAAAGGAGATAAGGCAAATAAAGTACTAAGTACTGACTGATAAATCGTAACGCCTCAGTGAATGCCAGGCATTTTTATGACTTTTGCTAAAAGGTCATATTACCAGCATGTCCCACTTTTTCTTATTCCTTTCCAACCATTCATATACTTTTCAGGGTAGTGATCTTTTATAATACCGTCATACAATAGCTGAAACTTACAGAAACAACCATAGATGATTTCTTTGAAGGGAAGAGCTAGGTAGGTAGTGGTTGCTCCCTTGTTGGAAAACCATTAGTCTCTGTGGAAGTTTCATCTCTTTTTGCTTCATTAGCAGTTCTTAACATTGGTGGAGTTGATATGTCTTTTTTTACTTTGATTGGTACATATTCTTTTTTTTTTAATAAAGAGAATTAATTCCACTTAAAAATGCTTTTATTACATCCTTTAGTTAAATGGAAAGTCTTAGGGTGATACAGAATGAAGGTTGGGAATGATTTTACTTAATGCTTATTAGCCTTGCTTCATTAAAGCACCTCATTGTTAACTACCAAATTTTTAACTACCAATTTTTTTAAGCTTTGCTGTTTTACTATATATTCATCATGTAGTGAATTTTACAATACACAGATTTTTGTTCTATAATAGAGCTATAGTCGAGCCTTCTTTTCTTGCCTCTTATTAAGTACAATTTGCCTTATATCCAAATAATCTAAATTTTGATAAGATAGAAAAAAGAGGGAAGGGATATATAACTGGGAACCAAAATAGCATTTTGATAAAGCCTGCCTCCAGGTTTCAAGGTAGCTGAATATTTTTATATTGAATCCCAATGTGTTATTTTCTGGCTGTGTTGTAACAAGTAAGCATATATGTGTCGTAAGTGCCTGTGGCTGCATTGTTTTGTTGTTTTATAAATCAGTCACCTGTGACTTTTAGATTCTTTTGATGTTTCTCTCCAGTAATCATCAACCTTTATTAATAATTATTTCTGCACACAGCTGTATGTAGTCTTTCCTTTTTTTTATTAGAGTATAATTGCTTTACAATGCTGTGTTAGTTTCTGCTGTAGAACCAAGTGAATCAGCTGTACGTGTACATACATCCCCTGCCTCTTGTGCCTCCCTCCCACCCCACGCCCCACTGCGCCCTGCGTCTTTCCTTTTTCTTTCCATGGTGGTTTCTTTAAAAATATCTATACATGGATAGAAAAGATATGCAAACCTCAAAGTAGTTTTCTTAGGATGTCTGCATGTATATTTAATTTTAATGTTTTTTTAAATAAATCTAAATAAAAATTCATCAAATGGTATGGTACCTGAAGTAAATGCTAAATGTTGTAGTCCTTTGTAAAACCACATTAAGTCATAGAAGGTTATCAAACTCAAGCAACCATTGAGGTTAAAGTTAGTATCATTCAACAATTTTAAGAACCTTTAAAATTAGTTAATAAATCTCTTTTATAACGAGGCAAAATCAGTAGGGTGGAATTGTTTTTAAAAAAATCAGTAAATTTGCCCAATTTTACACTTTAATGATGTAGAAAAATATGTACTAAAGATTCTAGAAGGCCATAGTCAAAATTACTTCTGAAAAGTTGGCCCTTTCTTCAAAAAGAAATTTATAAAATTAACTAGATCTTTAAAAAAAATAACTAGTAAAACTTGCTTTTAAATGTAACTGAATATTCTGGAATCCTTGGTTTGGAAAAACCTGCTGTACTATTAGGTTAACTGTGTTATATTTTATGCTAGGGAACAGTTTTTTAAGACAGATAATAAAGAAGTATATTATAATTGTCTAAGTCTTTAATATCCAGTTCAGTATTTTTTCTAAAATAAGTAGTAATTTAGATAAATTTAGAATTGCCATATTTTACGTACAGAATGCTTAATATTGTATAGTTTTTGCATTATTGGAAAGATTTAATTAAATTATTTATAATAGCTTATAAGACTTAGTGACTTTTGTTTGATAGAAACTCTTGAACTATTGTGTATCTTTGCAAAGAGAAGACGTAGGAATACAGTCACCTCTTTATAAATCAGGCAAATTTAAAATTTCATCTTATAATGGATAAAGAAGATTTGGCACATATATACAATGGAATATTACTCAGCCATAAAAAGAAACGAAATTGAGTTATTTGTAGTGAGGTAGATGGACCTAGAGTCTGTCATACAGAGTGAAATTAAGTCAGAAAGAAAAACAAACACCATATGCTAACACATATATATGGAATCTAAGGAAAAAAAAAAAAGTTCATGAAGAACCTAGGGGCAAGACGGGAAACAGACCTACTAGAGAATGGACTTGAGGATGTGGGGAGGGGGCAGGGTAAGCTGTGACAAAGTGAGATAGTGGCATGGACATATATACACTACCAAACGTAAAATAGATAGCTAGTGGGAAGCAGCTGCATGGCACAGGGAGATCAGCTGGGTGCTTTGTGACCACCTAGAGGGGTGGGATAGGGAGGGTGGGAGGGAGGGAGACGCAAGAGGGAAGAGATATGGGAACATATGTATATGGATAACTGATTCACTCTGTATAAAGCAGAAACTAACACACCATTATAAAGCAATTGTACTCCAATAAAGATGTTAAAAATAAATAAATAAAATTTCATCTTAGATATTTCCCTCTGCCCAGCACATCTTCCTTTATCCCCACCCCCTTGGTGTTTATTCACAGAAGCAAATTAATTTTAATATTAGCTTAAGCAAAATATGATTAGGAAAATAAGTCTGCTACAGAAGTAGCCATTGTATATTTCAAAGCTAAGTACAGCAGGAGCGGGAGAGGGGGGAGGGATGGACTGGGAGTTTGGAGTTAGTAGACACAAACTATTACGTATAGTATGCATAAACAACAAGGTCCTACTGTATAGCACGGGGAACTATATTCAGTATCATGGGATAAACCATAATGGAAAAGAATATAAAAAAGAATGTATATATGTGTATAACTGAGTCACTTGGCTGTACAGCAGAAATTAACACAACATTGTAAATCAACTCGACTTAAATAAAAAATATTAAAAAGCTAAATACAAACAATTTCTAAGTTGCATGCTATTTTGGATAGTCCATATTACATTTCTGCTTTATTTGCAAGATAATTATGATTCAGATACTCAGATTTTAACCTTGACTGACATCATTGCAATTTAAGTCATTTGATCATAATTTATTAGACAGGGATATCTTTAAGAGTATGGTATCATATATTATTGCTGACTGATTTTAAATTGCTGATAAAACAGCTGCAGTGATTATTTTGATCTTGTAGATTTTGTGCATGAAGCTAGAAGATAAAAGTCCCAAGAAAAACTCATTATATGTATTTTTAAACTAATAAAGTTGAAAACTGCATTTGCCTGGAGCAATTTAATTTAAAGTAGATTCTTGTATCTTATAGTATTCATCACAGTAGTAAGCATGCATTTGTCAAAAGTTCTCTGTTCTGTTCATGCCTAAGTTGAAAGCCTAATTAATGTAAACGTGCATTTTTGTTCTTCATGGTTATGTCATGAAGGTACCTTTACACTGGATAAGATAATAACCAGTGCTTATGGGAAGTCTGTGATGGCTGAGGCATTTTACATGTAATTTAGAACTTAAGCCTTATAAATGCTCTATCAACTAGTCATTATTATCTCCATTTTACTGTGAGGATGTTGAAGTTCAAAGAAGTTAAGCGTCTTGCTTATGGTCATGTAAGCAAATTAGTGGAAGTTAATTGAATTTGAACCCAAGTCTGACTCCAGAGCCTGTGTGTGTTTCACTGTGCCATATTTTTTTCCTATGAGGAAAAATATGTCAATTCTGTGGACTGTATAAGTCATAAAAAGTAACCCCCCTTTTCAGCAAACCTGACATGTGAAAATCTAGATTTGCCAATATACAAATTTGGGATATTCTTTATTCTTGTGAGATGATTCATCTCATGTTCTATAAATGACACGACATGACATTTAAAATATTATTTGCTTTCCCAAAATTCAGCTGCTTTACTTAACATTTTAAGAATACCTGCACTGTGAAATTTTTATCAAGTGAGGCAAACCTGTATTTTGGTATGCTTTATTTAGCATGTTCTTCACGAATGCCTGTTTTAACCTGTTTAACACCAGGTTCTAGGTGCTAGAGAGATAAGTGACCTGCAAAAGCAGACGTAGTTCCTGCTGGCTCTGGAACTGGTATAGCTGGGTTTCAAATGTTGGTTCCACCTTTACCTCTCAATAACTGTATGATCTTATTAGCAGGTTCCTTAGCCCTCTTAGGTTCTTTCTTCATCTGTGAGAAGGAAAAATAATAGTACCTTTCTTAGGGTCATCGTGAGAATTAATTGAGATAATATATGTGCATAGCATGATACCTGGCATGTAATAAAACAATAAATGTTACCTTTTTATCTTAAAAATAACACTTTAAATATAAGTAATTTTCTTTAAAAAAAATAACTGAACAAGCTTAATTGGTATCATGATCTTCAGTCTGGGATGGTAGTCATCTTTTTTGTATCATTTGAAAAGTCTCATAAGTGTTTCCCTTCATTTGTTCTGCACACTGCACACATTTTAGAAATATAGTACACCATAAGCTATGTGTTTATTTTTAATATTTTAAGGGCAATGCCAGAATCACTGTGTGGTGTAATTCCAAATACAGGCGTATATGTGTTTGGCTCATGGCAAGTACAGTAACCTATTTTTTATTACCTTTCTTCTGAAAAAGAAGATGACGAGTCACTTTGTGATTTATTCTTTGGAGCAATATTTACTTATGAGAAAAGATTTGAGGAAGAAATTCTTCATTGACTGCAAACAAAAATGTTATGACAGCTTCACTCTGACTTACAGTTGGCATTTTGTATGATTTCTTGAATTTTTTGAATGGAAAGTATTTCTAAGTTTTTTTTTTTAAATAGTGAAATTTAAAAACTAGATACTTTCTGTACACTTACAATATTTAGGCACTTGAATATGTAAATACAAGTTCAGGTAATTTTGAATTTAAAAAGGTACATTTATGAAAAGTTACACAAGAGTTATCAATCTAGCCATATTTCCTTGTAGATTCCTAAATTGTTTTAGGATATTAGGATTTATCAAAAGCTTGAGGAAAAATTAAATGCATTCCAGAAACGATTTTTTAGAGATATACAAAAACACAAGTGACAAATTTCTTTAAGTAATGGTTTCCATCAATAATTTTGTTATAACAGTTAAACTTTCTTTTTGTGAACTGATGCAAAAACCTCACTTATAATACTTCTAAGGCGATTTGTTCAGCTATATTTCCTGTAAAAAGAGATGTCAGGGCTATTTTTATTATCTGTAATGAAACCCTGTTAGAGAAAATCTTGCTTTGACATTAAATCACTGCCCTTTTTTTCATTACGAAGTCTAATGCCAAGGAAAAGTCAACTTGTAAGCTGGAGAGGTATATAAACAGTTCAATTATAGTGACTGCTAAAATAGATTTTATTACTTTTTTCTGTTTTCATAGTTCTTTTAAATCTTGATTAAGCCATTTTTAAGTACATAAGAGATAATTTGATGCTTTAATAGAAACATTTTTTTCTTATAATACAAAAAGAAGATTGCGTGGTTGATGTAGAGATTTTTGTTTTTAATGTGAATTTTTAAAGGACTTTTTTGTACAAGAGGTTTTTAAATATTTCTTTTAGTATGTACAGCCAACATTTGTATTACCTCAGATGTTGTAAATGGGAAGTCATTTTTACTTCTGAGAATGAATATTAGCTTTGCTGAATTTTTATGTGTAAGCAAACTTTTGGCTTATATGCTAACTTATGTAACCTCAGTCAAGATTTTCAGAAATACTTTGTTGAAGTTTATTAAAGTTAAGATTTAATTATCAGTTTTAATGGTTAAATTTTAAAGGAGCGAATTTAAGATGTAATTTGTTCTTAGAAGCCAAAGAAAATAAGTGGCATAGAAATAAATGATTTAGCTGTTCTTTGGGAGGAAAAAAATACACTCACATTTAAAGCTAAGTTTCTAGATTATTTAATTGAGAGCCATATATAAAACTTAATTTCCAAAAATACCTTCTTATTTAGTATGAAGCAAAAAAATTACCACAACTCACTGAGTCTGAGTTTTAGCATCAAAAGAGGTGCTGAGAAGAATAAAGTTCTTTCATAAGGATGTTTAGTGATGTTCATCTAATATTTTTGAGCTTGAAAAATGAAGATAGGACGATTCTGAAAATGAACTCTTTCATTATTCTAATACCATGTACTACTGTATTGAGACTAAGTTATCCATGCTGTGTTGGAGCTCAGCCTGCAAAGAAATGAATTGGCTGATTTTTGTCATTTGCAAGTCCAGCCAGGGTTACTGCAGCCTGCCAGTTGATCACATCAATGCATAATTTTGTGTGAAGTCGTCAAAAGGTACTATTTGTTTTAAAAGTGACACATTTAACTTTTTACTATAATTATTAATACAAGCAAAGAAGTTAGTAGTGCTTTCTTTTTTTTTTATTGTCATCAAGCCGTTTTCTAGGAATTTTCAGCAATATATCAATTCAGCTGTAATTCTAGTATGAAATACAGAAACTATGAACAAGCTTTTGGTGCCTACCGTTAAAAATTAAATCCATAACTTTAATTCTTACAATCTCATTTTGTTTCACCACAGCTCTGTTTTAGTAGATCTGCATATCTGTCTTGGTCTCAATGGTTAAATTTACCAGTTCAGTTTTCTTTGTAGATTTTTGCCATGAGTAGCAAGGATTTAAAATCTTACAGTCCCTTAAAATATTTTGTTACCATTTACTTGAAAGAACGATAGATAATGTACATGCTTGTTCATTGTGCAAATACTTAAGACATTCTGATTGAAAGACAGCTTAAGGAAAAATAAACAAATAGCAAAAGCATTCAGTCTTTATTTACAATATGTAGAAGATCACTGTTTTCACTTTAAGTGTACGAGTCTGATCAGCAGGAACACCCTAGAGAAGGACATCTTTAGCGATAGAATTTACATACCGTTAGCTCACAGTAATTGATTAGCAGCAGGTCTCTGAGTACAGAGCTAGCTGGGTACGTTATTTGGGATGCCTTTGATGCTGTGGTTTTCCGAAGCTTGCTGGCTGCATGCTTGTTGCCTTTGTTCGTGACACAGGTAATTACTTGATAAAATGAAGTGCATCGCTGTGAACAATCGACCCTTTGGAGCAATCCAGGCTGGTCAGCAGTCTAAAACCACACTTTAAGGCCATCATTATGGCCTCGAACTTAAGAGTTTCCAAGGTGCAGACAAAGGTGTTGTCTTCCTTCAGTACAAGTCGAGTGCCATTTTCAGACTTTATGAAGTATTTGAATTGAATGATGTTTGACGATATTGAAAACTCCTCTGGAAAGCCATCCAGCCTGCTTTTGGACACCAGAACAATGCGAGATTTTATTTTTGATATGAAATCAGGAGCATTACAGAAGATTCTCAGTCCTTGTGAGCGATCATGGTTATCTGTTATTTCCAGGAAAGTAGTCTCCCTGGGTGTTAGCTGTTCTTTTTCCCACCTGGACTTCACTTCCTCCGCCAGTCCCTTGAGCTGAAAGAATTCTGCTTCTTGTGCGAGAAGTTGATTTTCTCGAAACCCTTCTGGCAGTAGAAGTTCTCCGTTTCGTAGGAAGTTTAGAACATGCCTGAAGAGGAGCCCATCCCTGTCTATGAAATAATGACCATCGGCATCAAATGGGCAGAGGATTTTTCCATTTACTATACCTTCAAGGAAAGTGTCTGGGTACTTGGTCAGTGTTTGTTTCTGAGTAATGTATAAGTATCCACCAACGTTGAGGGTCATCAGGGTGGATTTGCAGTTCTTTCCCTGGTCAGCATCTTCCAGGCTGTTGTGTTTCCCTTCATACTCCTTTTCTTTTTCTCTTCTGTTTATTTTACGCTCCATTTTTGAAAATGCTATTTCAGCTTGTTCTTCTTGGCGTTGAGATTTTTTAAAAAGAAACACTACCACACAAACACGCCTTTATTCAGCCCCAGCCTGGTGATGGAATGGAAATGCTGGCAGCGTTGCCTGTGCTGCCAGCTCGGTTTTGCAGTAGGTGGCGTATCAGCTATGTATGCAGGAGCTTTCTGGAGTAAGAGGGGAAAAAGATAATTTGCATTTAACTGTATCAGGGAAGGAACTCGCTGTGAAAAGATTTTCATGTGTATTCTTTGAAGTAATGAAAGTTACTGAATAAATTGAATTTCCTATTGGCAGTTAAGCAGTTACATATGTTTAATTCTCCAGCTAAGTGTGAATTTTTATCCACTTCTAAATGTCTTTTAAGTTATTAATCAGGCAGGCTTAATAATGAATAATAGTGTCACCTTTTGGAGAATAATGTATGTTGAATTAGTATCATTTTTTAAAGTAAATCATAAGTAGGAAACCCAAAGACAAAGGACCTAGGTGTATAGAAGTTTTTCTCCTAAAAAAAGTCACACATTTCACAAGTGGTGTAGTCATTTTAGAGACGCAAGTGAGAATATTTCAACCTGTTGTTTGTGACATTGTACTTGAATTTAATTGGATTTGCCTGTGATTCTGCTTTGTGGATCTTTAGCGAGTGAGAAGAAATTTTCTTCATGTCCTTTAACAAAAGTCTCTGTTATTTTGGCTTTTTACCCTAAAGGTAAAAAATCAAATATACAGGTTTTATAGTAATCTTTTTTTTTTTTTGGTTAAGATTTCCTATGGAAAATTCATAAGCTTGTTTCACCCTGAACGTGCTTCACTGCTGAACAAAGAGTTGGACTGCTGTGGAAAATACTGTAACCGTGTGTCTGTGTGTTTGTGTGTATGTGTGCACGCAGGCATGTCCTCCCTCGAGAAGATAACAGAGAGACACATTCAAAATACCTGCTGTAAAATAGTGTCATGGGCTAAGTTAGTTGGGTTTCTTTTGCCGCTGTTGGTTTTTTTTCAGTGTTCACATAGGGGGAGAGAAAAGACCAAAGCCTAGCTGCCCTTTTTTTTTTTTTTGGAGCTGGAACAGTGTGAGTGTGGTGTTTTTTTTCCCCTTTCTTTTTTTTCCTCCTTCCACTGTAACTTGCCTTCCAAAACATTTTAGGGATCTTGAGTCTTCGTTTCTAGAATTTAAAGACCCAGTGGTAAGAAGTGTGAGCGTTGTCCCCAGTGCACTATTATTTGGCTGATCTACCTGCCAGATTATTCTGAGGAGCTGCATTGTCCTCAGAATTAGACTTTAGATTTTGTTAAATTGATTTATATTTTTATTACGTTAAAGGTATTTGAAATTTTTTCAACTTTGTGTTGATAGAAATATTGGTACAGATTCTTCTAAAAATGCTTGCCTTGCATTTTCTCTAAACAATGTTAGATTTTCTTCAGATATAAAAATTTTACTTTTAATTATAGCGCATTTTGAATTTAGTATTTACGTATCCTTGAGCTCATCAAAATTGCATTGAAATTAAACTAGGAATCTAAGACATAACATTCTTAGGGCTGAGTTTTTGCTTTGAGACCATGAAATTGAACCAAAGGTAAGATTGAATTCTCGAGAGTTTTTAGTGTTTTATATAGAACTTTACAACTTGTTGGTAGTAAGCCAACATTTTGACTAAAACTTCCTCTCAGTACTGCATCATTTAAGAAGAGTTTACTATTATATTCTAACAATTTCATATGTGTTGATTCTGTGGTTTTGGAATCGGGTCTTACCTGTGGCTATGACTTTTTCTGAAATATTGAACAGATTTGGGGGGTACAACTTTAGAAATGGAATTCTTGTGTTAATAGTCAATGCACGTGAGTAGTACCATGTAATGGCAAAACCAGCAAAGGCATGCCAGTTTCATTTACAGTTATAGTCCTGTGTCAGTGAACTTCGTGGGACACCAGAATCAGTAGAACATAACTGTAGTATAGTGGTGGAGACTGTGCTAGAATTTTCTTTGTATGTTTAAATAAGGTGATATAGTTGAATTCTATGTAAGGCTTAGTCTGCTTCCTGATACACTGTTTGGCCTGTTTATAGACGCCTTCCTGGGGGAGCCCTAAAGCTAGTGCTGCTGGAGGATTTGCTTCCATGGGGTGGGGAGGTGAGGTAGGACTGGAGGAAGTTGGACTGCTGATCCCTTCAGCCATCACCCCCAGGGCCACCTTACACTTGCGGACTTGCTCACTTCTGGTTTCTGGTCTTTAAAATTCCTGGGGTGTGTTCTTTGTTTCTGCTGGCTTGCCT
This sequence comes from Stenella coeruleoalba, assembly GCF_951394435.1. Taxonomy (NCBI): domain Eukaryota; kingdom Metazoa; phylum Chordata; class Mammalia; order Artiodactyla; family Delphinidae; genus Stenella; species Stenella coeruleoalba. Next base: position 21,338,235 of record NC_137164.1, on the reverse strand, counting down.
TGACAGACATGTGGCTAGACATGTGCCTCTAACCCGTGACCGCTCTTTCTCTGTAGACTTCACTCTGATGTTCTTGGCTTCTGCAGACCTGACCTGTGTGATTTGTTTGCCAGCCGCGGCCTGGCAACAATAGTGTAACAGAAGCCTTGTCGACTGGAAGCTGATAAGAATCCCTAGGACTTTTCTTTTATGTCCTATTGCTCCCAGCTTGCCGTCTTGAGAAAGAAAAATGGTACCCAGTAGGTCCCAGCTTCTCTGCGTTACTCCACTCCATCCCCATTAAAGCAAGATGATTGCAGTTTACAGAAATCACGGGGCTTTGTTGATCATTGCTGCTGTGGTGGTTCATATGCCCCTTAGGAGAAAGCCAGGTTGTCTTCTTTTTAGTCTTTTTTAAGCTTATATGTACCTGCTTTAGGGGGCTGTAGGGTGGGGAGAGTCATGTCAGTCAAGTCCACACATCCCTAAAACTGTAAAAATGGTGCTTCAATAACTATTCCAAGGCAAACATCCATGGTTTATGTGACTACATTTCTCTGCCTCACTGCAGATACCAACTGGAAGTAATCAATTCAGTGGTTTCAGCAGAAAGGCTTAACCTACACATCAAAGGTTAGCTCGCGGGCTTCCCTGGTGGCACAGTGGTTGAGAGTCCACCTGCCGATGCAGGGGACACGGGTTCGTGCCCCGGTCCGGGAAGATCGCACATACCGCGGAGCAGCTGGGCCCGTGAGCCATGGCTGCTGAGCCTGCGCGTCTGGAGCCTGTGCTCCGCAGCGGGAGAGGCCACAACAGTGAGAGGCCCGCGTACCGCAAAAAAAAAAAAAAAAAAAAAAGATTAGCTCGCGTTAGTCCACTTGACCACTAGACTTGAAGATTTCATCCACTTTGCAGACAGAAAGATATATTTTTTAAAAAGTGTCTGTCATAGACATCTGTAATCACACATATAAAAGAGCCCTTTAGTCAACTTTGAAGATTTATTTTCATATATATATCTGTTTCTTACTTTTTTCATTCAACTCTGTTTTTTGAATTAGTTCATGCTGCTGTGTATACATCTGTTTCACTACTTGTGGGTGGCACACGGTATTTCACACTTACGTACCCAATAAATGTTGTTTTTGATTCCCTAGTGATGGACACCCAGGCTGCCTCAATCCCTTGCTGTGATGAACAGTTTCAAGCACGTCCTCTTATGGGTGTCTGTGGAAATTTGAGGGCTTGCTGGCCGTGTTCAGTTTCACTTAGAACTGCCAGATGACTCCCGAGATCAGCTCTATCAGTGCACTCTCCCACCAGCAGTGCCTGTGGTTTCCTGTTTCCCCACATTTTTTCCAACACTTGGTGTTATCTGCCTTTCTTTTTTTGTTTTGTTTTGTTTTATTTTTTACATTTCACATATAAGTGATATCATATAGTATTTGTCTTTTTCAGTCTGACGTCTTTCACTTAGCATAATACCCTCCAAGTCCATCCATGTTGTGCAAATTTCATTCTTTTTTATGGCTGAGTAGTATTACAGTGTGTGTGTGTGTGTGTGTGTGTGTGTGTGTGTGTGTATCTTCTCTATCCATTCATCTGTTGATGGACACTTAGGTTCCTTTCATATCTTGGCAATTGTAAAGAATGCTGCTATGAACATTGGGTGCCTGTATCTTTTTGAATTAGAGTTTTCTCTGAATATATACCTAGGAGTGGAATTGCTGGGTCATATGGTAGCTCTGTTTTTAGTTTTTGAGAAACCTCCATACTCTTTTCCACAGTGGCTGCACCAGTTTAATTCCCATCAACAGTGTATGAGGATTCCCTTTTCTCCACATCCTCGCCAACATTTGTTATTTGTGTTCCTGTTGATGATAGCCAACTTTGAGGACGTAAACAGTGTCATTGTCAGGTTCTTGTTATGAGTATATTCATTGGTTAGGCCCAATGCCTAACCAAATTTTAGCAAAACCTTTCCACTATATGGTGATGCTAATCTTCCACTGTCTGCATTAGGCAGAATTTATTCCAGGCCAGTGGGAATTTCCATCTTATCTACCAACTCTTGATAGGAAATGAGGTCATCATCATCAACATTATTGACACAGAACATGACCATAATATATGCTTGCTCCATTTATATGCCAGAGGTATTCTCCTGCCATGGAAGGAAGTGGAACCTTACCAAGAAGGTATTTCTCTTGGTTGGAAGATAAAAGATGTGATAATTCCCCTAGACTCAACAGATCACTTTCTGAAATTCAAGCACTCCTTTCCAAGGAAAAGGGATGGTCTCAGAAGCTGCCTTTATTAAAAACACTGGGCTTCTGTTTCCTCATTCTCTGTCTCTACCAAATCTTTTTGGTTATTTTCACCTGCATACATTAATGCCTGTTTTTAAAAAAAGATTATTTCCTATTACCTTAGGAAGAAAGTAAAACCAACTGCAGAAAGAGCAGTAGCTGTCAATTTTCACTTAAAGCTGGCACTATGTCTCTGCCCTGGTCTTTTGCAGATTTTTTAAGGCTTATTGATCTGGGTCTTTCTTCTTCACTTGAATTTGATACCCATCTACTTGATTCTGCAGTGATATCTTGATCTGTTCATTTTCCAAAATCTGGCTAACCTCTGGCCATCTGACTTGCATGTCCTCTCATTCCTTTTTGCCTTGATCTTCCTATAACTTTTACAAGCTGAGTTTCTCTTTTTTAATGTGTGGCTTTCTTGTTCTTCATAGACTCCCGTTAATAGCATTGAATGTGAGAAATATTCACTTTGATATTCAGCTGTAATCTTGTTATTTTAGCCTCTTTTTTGGTGTTAAAAAATATAAATAAATTACACAGTGTAATGTATTAACATATTTTAAGAATCAAGGATTTTTCTGTGTTAATCTAATTCTATTTGAACATCAAAACTTTAGTTTTGGGCTTCCCTGGTGACGCAGTGATTGAGAGTCCGCCTGCCGATGCAGCGGACACGGGTTCGTGCCCCAGTCCTGGAAGATCCCACGTGCTGCAGAGCGGCTGGGCCTGTGAGCCATGGCCACTGAGCCTGTGCATCTGGAGCCTGTGCTCCGCAACAGGGGAGGCCACAACGGTGAGAGGCCCGTGTACCGTGCAAAAAAAAAAAAAAAAAAACTTTAGTTTCATTTTGAAATATAAAATTTCTCTGCAAAATTAGATGTTGTCTTGTACTGGGCTTCCATCCCCACAAGTACTACCTCACTACCTTATGGAGCTGACTGACCACAGTATCTCACCACCTGTGCAGAGTGCTGAAGTCCTCCTAGGACACATTCAGTATAGCCTTGGCAGGAAGGTGATGTGGATGTGTAATTCCAGTCAGGTGAATAAGCTTGTAAATGTTTTGCAGTGTTGAACTGAGTCTTCAGAGAAGCCCAGGAAACTTTGCTGCATCAGCAAATTTTTAAACCTCACTTGAGGAGTGTAGAAAAGATGAAAACACTTTGTATCAAAAGGAGCACAAATAAAAATGACAGACTAAATGAGAAGTTCTGGCAAAATTTCATTCCACGTTTCTTTGCTTTTCATTACAGAGGTAATCTTGAAAACAATTTACAAATTACATTAATTCATATTTTAAATGTACTTTGGGAGATGAGTATTTCAGGGAAAACTGTATTTTATAATTCTGTAGGCAGAAGTCATTTAAGTTTTTAAAAATGAGTTTGCTTTTCTTTTTTTGAAGTGCAGACTATGCATTATTCACTGGAAAATTTTATTGTAACTAGATGAGCAAAGCACTTCCATGAGCCATCAAATGAACACTGAAATTATATTGTGTAGAACTCATTTTTATAGTGCTATTTGGCAAAATGGAATTTTGCCTCCTCTTTCAGAAGGAGATGTTTTAAGTTAATAGCCATTGTCTACAATCTCAAAATGAGGTTTCATGACTCTGAAAAGTTGTAAAGTTAATATTGTTATGAAATCAGTAACCCAAAGAGTCTCTGCTGCTGATGCGGTGTCCTACCAATGTCCCTCCTGTTATCATCTTGATTTTAGATTCTCTTGTGTCTTCAGTGATGACATGGTGTTGAGGAGAGAGGGGGTCCTGAACCAGCAGGATGGGATATCATGGTTCATAGGAGGAAATGGAGTTCTTACACAGTGTAGAGTGATTGCAAATCAGGGATGGAGAAGTCTATCATATTGCACACTTTTTCACATTTAGCATTTCTGAAATCAGGGTACGTCTTAAAATCATTGGCTTGTAAAATTCTCATGGTAGTATTTTGTCTTTCTTGGGGGCACATAAAATGATGGTGACTATTACAATTGATGGTATCTTAGATTTGATGAAATATTTGAGCAGTTCTGTAAGCTGTTATCCCCATACCACCAGAAAATAAAATTACCAGAGATACAGGAAGAGGAAAAGATGTAGGGGAGAGGAGGAGAGAAATATCAGGGCAGTAGTTCTCAACCCTGGCTGCTGCATATTAGAATTATCTAGCGAGGTTGTAAAAACACCTCTTGCCCGCACAGTGCAATTAAGGTAGAATCTCTGACAGTGGGCCCAGTAGTTTTTAAAAAGCTTCCCAGGTGATTCTTAGGATCAAGCAGAGTTGAAGAACTACCATATACAGGAAATTGATGAGCTCAGAAAGGGGAACTTATCCCAAAGGAGTTCTTAATAATGAGGGCATAATTTCTACTCTGTAGTTATGAGGATCACTTACTATTAAAGTGTCTTGAAAATTGTAAAGAACTAAATTAGTATGTGGTATTACTGCTGTTCCTAAACATGGTGAAGAGAACAGGAGTTATTGAGGATGAAAGTAATGAAACTTGAATCATATTCAGTTGATTTAAAAATGTGTCATCAGATGGTCTATATTAATATTGTATCCCTCAACTATATTACAGGCTTTCTAAGTGCAGGGGTCTGTATTTTTCTTCCTTTGTACCCCTCATCACATCTAGCACAGTGTTTCGCACTATTTAACTGTAATGAAGCACTATAGTAAAAGTCTTTTCTCCAGGAGACTTAATCTTTCCTAGAAGGATTTGTTTTTCTGTCCATTTAATCACATTTGCTATTGTTTTTGAATTCTCTCTAATTTCAAGTGCAACAGCCAAAGCTGCATTGCACCCTTTGATGAAGGTCTAACTAAGACAAACTATCACAGTACTCTGATTTTCCTTTTCATTTATTATTACAATGCAGCATTACTTCATTTTTTTAAATAAAACTATATTTTATTTCTGGGTTTTATTCAACCTCTTATTTTTTTTTCTTTATCCATTTGTCTATTTTTTTTGCGGTATGCGGGCCTCCCACTGTTGTGGCCTCTCCCGTTGTGAAGCACAGGCTCCAGACGCACAGGCTCAGCGGCCATGGCTCAGGGACCCAGCTGCTCCACGGCATGTAGGATCTTCCCGGACCAGGGCACGAACCCGTGTCCCCTGCATCTGCAGGCGGTCTCTCGACCACTGCGTCACCAGGGAGGCCCCCCGTTTGTCTATTTTTTGTTAACATCTTTATTGGAGTATAATTGCTTTACAATGGTGTGTAAGTTTTGCTGTATAACAAAGTGAGTCAGCTATCCATATATCCCCATATCCCCTCCCTCTTGCGTCTCCCTCCCACCCTCCCTATCCCACCCCTCTAGGTGGTCACAGAGCACCAAGCTGATCTCCCTGTGCTATGTGGCTGCTTCCCACTAGCTATCTGTTTTACATTTGGTAGTGTATATATATCCATGCCACTCTCTCACTTCGTCCCAGCTTACCCTTCCCGCTCTCTGTGTCCTCAAGTCCATTCTCTATATCTGCGTCTCTATTCCTGTTCTACCCCTAGGTTCTTCAGAACCTTTTTTTTCTTTTTCTTTCTAGATTCCATATATATGTGTTAGCATACAGTATTTGTTTTTCGCTTTCTGACGTACTTCACCCTGTATGACAGATTCTGGGTCCATCCATCTCACTACAAATAACTCAATTTCATTTCTCTTTATGGCTGAATAATATTCCACTGTATATGTGTGCCACATCTTCTTTATCCATTCATCTGTCGATGGGCACATAGGTTGCTTCCATGTCCTGGCTATTGTAAATAGTGCTGCAGTGAACATGATGGTACATGACTCTTTCTGAATTATGGTTTTCTCAGGGTATATGCCCAGTACTGGGATTGCTGGGTCATATGGTAGTTCTATTTTTAGTTTTTTAAGGAACCTCCATACTGTTCTCCATAGTGGCTGTATCAATTTACATTCCCATGAACAGTGAAAGAGGGTTCCCTTTTCTCCACACCCTCTCCATTATTTATTGTTTGTAGATTTTTTGATGATGGCCATTCTGACCGGTGTGAGGTGATACCTCATTGTAGTTTTTTGTTTTTTGTTTTTTTTTGCGGTATGCGGGCCTCTCACTGTTGTGGCGTCTCCTGTTGCGGAGCACAGGCTCCGGATGCGCAGGCTCAGCAGCCATGGCTCACGGGCCCAGCCACTCCACGGCATGTGGGATCTTCCCGGACCAGGGCACGAACCCGTGTCCGCTGCATCGGCAGGTGGACTCTCAACCACTGCGCCACCAGGGAAGCCCCTCATTGTAGTTTTGACTTGCATTTCTCTAATGATTAGTGATGTTGAGCATCCTTTCATGTGTTTGTTGGCAATCTGTATATCTTCTTTGGGGAAATGTCTGTTTGGGTCTTCTGCCCATTTTTGGATTGGGTTGTTTGTTTTTTTGCTATTGAGCTGCATGAGCTGCTTGTATATTTTGGAGATTAATCCTTTGCCAGTTGCTTTGTTTGCAAATATTTTCTCCCATTCTGAGGGTTATCTTTTCGTCTTGTTTCTTGTTTCATTTGCTGTGCAAAAGCTTTGAAGTTTCATTAGGTCCCATTTATTTATTTTGGGTTTTATTTCCATTTCTCTAGGAGGTGGGTCAAAAAGGATCTTGCTGTGATTTATGTCATGGAGTGTTCTGCCTATGTTTTCCTCTAAGAGTTTTATAGTGTATGGCCTTACATTTAGGTCTTTAATCCATTTTGAGTTTATTTTTGTGTATGGTGTTAAGGAGTGTTCTAATTTCATTCTTTTACATGTAGTTGTCCAGTTTTCCGAGCACCACTTATTGAAGAGGCTGTCTTCTCTCCATTGTATATTCTTGCCTCCTTTAGCAAACATAAGGTGACCATATGTGTGTGGGTTTATCTCTGTGCTTTCTGTCCTGTTCCATTGATTTATATTTCTGTTTTTGTGCCAGTACCATACTGTCTTGATTACTGTAGCTTTGTAGTATACTCTGAAGTCCGGGAGCCTGATTCCTCCAGCTCCGTATTTCTTTCTCAAGATTGTTTTGGCTATTCGGGGTTTTTTGTGTTTCCATACAAATTGTGCAGTTTTTTTGTTCTAGTTGTGTGAAAAATGCCAATGGTAGTTTGATAGGGATTGCATTGAATCTGTAGGTTGCTTTGGGTAGTATAGTCATTTTCACAGTGTTGATTCTTCCAACCCAAGAACACGATGTATCTCTCCATCTGTTTGTATCATCTTTAATTTCTTTCATCAGTGTCTTATAGTTTTCTGCATACAGGTCTTTTGTCTCCTTAGGTAGATTTATTCCTAGGTATTTTACTCTTTTTGTTGCAATGGTAAATGGGAGTGTTTCCTTAATTTCTCTTTCGGATTTCTCATCATTAGTGTATAGGAATGCAAGAGATTTCTGTGCATTAATTTTGTGTCCTGCTACTTTACCAGATTCATTGATTAGCTCTAGTAGTGTTCTGGTAGCATCTTTAGGATTCTCTATGTATAGTATCATGTCATCTGCAAACAGTGACAGTTTTACTTCTTCTCTGATTTGGATTCCTTTTATTTCTTTTTCTTCTCTGATTGCTATGGCTAAAACTTCTAAACTATGTTGAATAATAGTGGTGAGAGTGGGCAACCTTGTCTTGTTCCTGATCTTAGTAGAAATGGTTTCAGTTTTTCACTGTTTAGAATGATGTTGGCTGTGGGTTTGTTATATATGGCCTTTATTACGTTGAGGTAAGTTCCTTCTGTGCCTACTTTCTGGAGAGTTTTTATCATAAATGGGTGTTGAATTTTGTCGAAAGCTTTCTCTGCATCTATTGAGATGATCATATGGTTTTTATTCTTCACTTTGTTAATATGGTTTATCACATTGATTGATTTGCGTATATTGAAGAATCCTTGCATTCCTGGGATAAATTCCACTTGATCATGGTATATGGTCCTTTTAATGTGCTGTTGGATTATGTTTGCTAGTATTATGTTAAGTGTTTTTGCACCTATGTTCATCAGTGATGTTGGCCTATAGTTTTCTTTTTTTGTGACATCTTTGTCTGGTTTCGGTATCAGGGTGATGGTGGCCTCGTAGAATGAGTTGGGAGTGTTCCTCCCTCTGCTGTATTTTGGAAGAGTTTGAGAAGGATGTGTGTTAGCTCTTCTCTAAATGTTTGATAGAATTCACCTGTGAAGCCATCTGTCCTGGGCTTTTGTTTGTTGGAAGATTTTTAATCACAGTTTCAATTTCAGTGCTTGTGATTGGTCTGTTTGTATTTTCTGTTTCTTCCTGGTTCAGTCCAGAAGGTTGTGCTTTTCCAAGAAATTGTTCTTTTCTTCTAGGTTGTCCATTTTATTGGCATATAGTTGCTTGTAGTAATCTCTCATGATCCTTTGTATTTCTGCAGTGTCAGTTGTTACTTCTCCTTTTTCATTTCTAATTCTATTGATCTGAGTCTTCTCCCTTTTTTTCTTGATGAGACTGGCTAATGGTTTATCAATTTTGTTTTTCTTCTCAAAGAACCATCTTTTAGTTTTATTGATCTTTGCTATCATTTCCTTCATTTCTTTTTCATTTATTTCTGATCTGGTATTTATGATTTCTTTCCTTCTGCTAACTTTGGGGGTTTTTTTGCTCTTCTTACTCTCATTGCTTTAGGTGTAAGGTTAGGTTGTTTATTTGAGATTTTTCTTGTTTCTTGAGGTAGGATTGTATTGCTCCAAACTTCCCTCCTAGAACTGCTTTTGTTGCATCCCATAGGTTTTGGGTCATTGTATTTTCATTGTCATTTGTTTCTAGGTATTTTTTGATTTCCTCTTTGATTTCTTCAGTGACCTCTTGGTTATTTAGTAGCATATTGTTTAGCCTCCGTGTGTTTGTATTTCTTTTTCCTGTAATTGATATCCAGTCTCATAGCGTTGTGGTCGGAAAAGATACTTGATACAATTTCAGTTTTCTTAAATTTACCAGGGCTTGATTTGTGACCCAAGATATGATCTATCCTGGAGAATGTTCCATAAGCACTTGAGAAGAAAGTGTATTCTGTTGTTTTGGGATGGAATATCCTATAAATATAAATTAAATCCATCTTGTTTAATGTGTCATTTAAAGCTTGTGTTTCCTTATTTTCATTTTGGATTTGTCCATTGGTGAAAGTGGGGTGTTAAAGTCCCCCACTATTATTGTGTCACTGTCGATTTCCCCTTTTATGGCTGTTAGCATTTGCCTTATGTATTGGGTGCATGAATATTTACAATTGTTATATCTTCTTCTTGGATTGATCCCTTGATCATTATGTAGTGTCCTTCCTTGTCTCTTTTAATAATCTTTATTTTAAAGTCTATTTTGTCTGATATGAGAATTGCTACTCCAGCTTTCTTTTGATTTCCATTTGCATGGAATATCTTTTTCCATCCCCTCACTTTCAGTCTATATGTGTCCCTAGGTCTGAAGTGGGTTCTTGTAGACAGCATATATACGGGTCTTGTTTTTGTATCCATTCAGCCAGTCTATGTCTTTTGGTTGGAGCATTTATTTCATTTACATTTAAGGTAATTATCGATATATATGTTCCTATTACCGTTTTCTTAATTGTTTTGGGTTGTTATTGTAGATCTTTTCCTTCTCTTGTGTTTCCTGCCTGGAGTTCTTTAGCATTTGTCGTAAAGCTGGTTTGGTGGTGCTGAATTCTCTTAGCTTTTGCTTGTCTGTAAAGGTTTTAATTTCTCCGTCGAATCTGAATGAGATCCTTTCTGGGTAGAGTAATCTTGGTTGTAGGTTTTTCCCTTTCATCCCTTGAAATATGTCCTGCCACACCCTTCTGGCTTGCATAGTTTCTGCTGAAAGATCAGCTGTTAACCTTGTGGGGATTCCCTTGTATGTTATTTGTTGCTTTTCCCTTGCTGCTTTTAATTTTTTTTTTTTGTATTTAATTTTTGATAGTTTGATGAATATGTGTCTTGGCATGTTTCTTCTTGGATGTATCCTGATGGGACTCTCTGTGCTTCCTGGACTTAATTGACTATTTCCTTTCCCATATTAGGGAAGTTTTCAACTATAATCTCTTCAAATATTTTCTCAGTCCCTTTCTTTTTCTCTTCTTCTTCTGGGATCCCTATAATTCGAATGTTGGTGCATTTAATGTTGTCGCAGAGGTCTCTGAGACTGTCCTCAATTCTTTTCATTCTTTTTTCTTTATTCTGCTCTGCAGTAGTTATTTCCAGTATTTTATCTTCCAGGTCACTTATCCATTCTTCTGCCTCAGTTATTCTGCTATTCCTTCTAGAGAATTTTTAATTTCATTTATTGTGTTGTTCATCATTGTTTGCTTGCTCTTTAGTTCTTCTAGGTCCTTGTTAAACATTTCTTGTATTGTCTCCATTCTATTTCCAAGATTTTGGATCATCTTTAGTATCATTATTCTGAATTCTTTTTCAGGTAGACTGCCTATTTCCTCTTCATTTATTTTTCCTGGTGGGTTTTTACCTTGCTCCTTCATCTGCTTTATATTCCTCTGTCTTCTCATTTTGTTTAACTTACTGTGTTTGGGGTCTCCTTTTCAGAGGCTGCAGGTTCGTAGTTGCCATTGTTTTTGGTGTCTGCCCCCAGTGGGTAAGGTTGGTTCAGTGGGTTGTGTAGGCTTCCTGGTGGAGGGGACTGGTGCCTGTGTTCTGGTGGATGAGGCTAGATCTTGTCTTTCTGATGGGCAGGACCGCGTCTGGTGGTGTGTTTTGGGGTGTCTGTCAACTTATTATGATTTTAGGCAGCCTCTCTGCTAATGGGTGGGGTTGTGTTCCTGTTTTGATAGTTGTTTGGCATGGAGTGTCCAGCACTGGAGCTTGCTGGTCGTTGAGTGGAGCTGGGTCTTAGTGTTGAGATGGAGATCTCTGGGAGAGCTCTCACCGATTGATACCACCAGGGAGGTCTGTGGTGGACCAGTGTCCTGAACTTGGCTCTCCCCCCTCAGAGGTTCACGCCTGACACCTGGCGGGAGCACCAAGACCCTGTCAGCCACACAGTATGTGTTAGGCGTTCCACCAGACTCTGGGAATACCAGCAGGGAACTGCTTCTGCCTTGCTGAAGACAGCTTTTTCTGAGACACAGCTGCCAGCAAACCAGAGGTCCTGCAGTGGGGCAGCCGTACATGTATGGGGCCAGAGGCTGGTTCTGGGGGCTCAGAGTCAGAGGACTGGAAGGGCAAGAGGAGAAAGAGGAAGAGGGAATTGGGAACTAGAAAGCTGGTGTGGAGAGGTAGAGCCAACCTCTTATTCTTGAAAGCAACTTTTAGATTAGGAATTATGTCTGTTTATACAGCATTACAACGTTATGCCCACATCTGTATTTGAGGATTTATATTGATTAATTATATATATTAAATTATTTATATAATTATATATAGCAAGCAAAAAGAAGACTACTGTGAAGTATAGGAGGAATGATAACTTGTGAACTTGCCTTGTAAACAGTAAAACATACAAATGTTTGTTTTAAAAATGTCGTTCTCTAAGTTATTTCTTTGACGAAAAGTTTGTTATGGCTTCTGTAGACTCCTAGAACAGTCCCAACTCCTCTGTACACTTCAGGCCTCCGTCTTCGATTTTGTACCTTACGTAACCACTCTCCTACTCCCGGACAACCAGTCTTGTCATTCACAGGTGCTCTTTGATGAGCATTACAACATCCCTTGTATAGGAATGTACATAAACCTTCTTTCTCCCAGTCCATAGGGGAAAAGTTGAAGGGCAGTAGTAGGAGTGAGGAAGCCGAGATGTTTTCTAATCCGAAGTCTAGTCCTCAAATTATGGTTTCAGTATTTGGTTTAAAATTGGGAATTCCCAGCTATTTAGGCATGTTTGTAATTTGAATATCATCACAAGAAAACATATTGCATGAACAGATAATTTGGGGGAGTACTGATATGGCTGCTCATTTTGTTGCTTTTGAGGTAATTAATCAAATGCTGACTCTGTAGGTTTACTGAAATCTGAGCATGATCTTTTATTCCTAAAATTCCTGAGTATTAGATAGAGATCAGAACATCAATTGACAAATCTGAATACAGCAAGAAACACCTTCTTAATAACATAGGGATTGCAGCTTTGCCCACCTGGTTTGTTAAGATGCCAAGTAGCATGTATTTTTTTTTTTTTTTTTTTTAAATTTGGTTGTGGACAGAGTTTCTTTTGTCCTGACACTGCTATGAGTTTATTTTTTATTTTTTTTTTTTTTAACATCTTTATTGGGGTATAATTACTTTACAATGGTGTGTTAGTTTCTGCTTTATAACAAAGTGAATCAGTTATACATATACATATGTTCCCATATCTCTTCCCTCTTGCGTCTCCCTCCCTCCCACCCTCCCTATCCCACCCCTCCAGGCTGTCACAGAGCACCGAGCCAATATCCCTGTGCCATGCGGCTGCTTCCCACTAGCTATCTACCTTACTACGTTTGTTAGTGTGTATATGTCCATGACTCTCTCTCGCCCCGTCACAGCTTACCCTTCCCCCTCCCCATAACCTCAAGTCCGTTCTCTAGGAGGTCTGCGTCTTTATTCCTGCCTTACCCCTAGGTTCTTCATGACATTTTTTTTTTTTCTTAAATTCCATATATATGTGTTAGCATACTGTATTTGTCTTTTTCTTTCTGACTTACTTCACTGTGTATGACAGACTCTAGGTCTATCCACCTCATTACAAATAGCTCCATTTCGTTTCTTTTTATGGCTGAGTAATATTCCATTGTATATATGTGCCACATCTTCTTTATCCATTCATCCGATGATGGGCACTTAGGTTGTTTCCATCTCCGGGCTATTGTAAATAGAGCTGCGATGAACATTTTGGTACATGACTCTTTTTGAATTATGGTTTTCTCAGGGTATATGCCCAGTAGTGGGATTGCTGGGTCATATGGTAGTTCTATTTGTAGTTTTTTAAGGAACCTCCATACTGTTCTCCATAGTGGCTGAACCAATTCACATTCCCACCAGCAGTGCAAGAGGGTTCCCTTTTCTCCACACCCTCTCCAGCATTTATTGTTTCTAGATTTATTGATGATGGCCATTCTGACTGGTGTGAGATGATATCTCATTGTAGTTTTGATTTGCATTTCTCTAATGATTAATGATGTTGAGCATTCTTTCATGTGTTTGTTGGCAGTCTGTATATCTTCTTTGGAGAAATGTCTATTTAGGTCTTCTGCCCATTTTTGGATTGGGTTGTTTGTTTTTTTGTTGTTGAGCTGCATGAGCTGCTTGTAAATTTTGGAGATTAATCCTTTGTCAGTTGCTTCATTTGCAAATATTTTCTCCCATTCTGAGGGTTGTCTTTTGGTCTTGTTTATGGTTTCCTTTGCTGTGCAAAAGCTTTGAAGTTTCATTAGGTCCCATTTGTTTATTTTTGTTTTTATTTCCATTACTCTAGGGGGTGGGTCAGAAAGAATCTTGCTGTGATTTATGTCATAGAGTGTTCTGCCTATGTTTTCCTCTAAGAGTTTGATAGTTTCTGGCCTTATATTTAGGTCTTTAATCCATTTTGAGCTTATTTTTGTGTATGGTGTTAGGGAGTGTTCTAATTTCATTCTTTTACATGTACCTGTCCAGTTTTCCCAGCACCATTTATTGAAGAGGCTGTCCTTTTTCCACTGTACATTCCTGCCACCTTTATCAAAGATAAGGTGTCCATATGTGCATGGGTTTATCTCTGGGCTTTCTATCCTGTTCCATTGATCTATCTTTCTGTTTTTGTGCCAGTACCATACTGTCTTGATAACTGTAGCTTTGTAGTGTAGTCTGAAGTCAGGGAGCCTGATTCCTCCAGTTCCTTTTTTTGTTCTCAAGATTGCTTTGGCTATTCGGGGTCTTTTGTGTTTCCATACAAATTGCGAAATTTTTTGTTCTAGTTCTGTGAAAAATGCCAATGGTAGTTTGATAGGGATTGCATTGAATCTATAGATTGCTTTGGGTAGTAGAGTCATTTTCACAATGTTGATTCTTCCAATCCAAGAACATGGTATATGTCTCCATCTATTTGTATCATCTTTAATTTCTTTCATCAGTGTCTTATAGTTTTCTGCATACAGGTCTTTTGTCTCCTTAGGTAGGTTTATTCCTAGATATTTTATTCTTTTTGTTGCAATGGTAAATGTGAGTGTTTTCTTGATTTCACTTTCAGATTTTTCATCATTAGTATATAGGAATGCCAGAGATTTCTGTGCATTAATTTTGTATCCTGCTACTTTACCAAATTCATTGATTAGCTCTAGTAGTTTTCTGGTAGCATCTTTAGGATTCTCTATGTATAGGATCATGTCATCTGCAAACAGTGACAGCTTTACTTCTTCTTTTCCGATTTGGATTCCTTTTATTTCCTTCTCTTCTCTGATTGCTGTGGCTAAAACTTCCAAAACTATGTTGAATAAGAGTGGTGAGAGTGGGCACCCTTGTCTTGTTCCTGATCTTAGTGGAAATGCTTTCAGTTTTTCACCATTGAGGATGATGTTTGCTGTGGGCTTGTCGTATATGGCCTTTATTATGTTGAGGAAAGTTCCCTCTATGCCTACTTTCTGCAGGGTTTTTATCATAAATGGGTGTTGAATTTTGTCAAAAGCTTTCTCTGCATCTATTGAGATGATCATATGGTTTTTCTCCTTCAGTTTGTTAATATGGTTTATCACATTGATAGATTTGCGTATATTGAAGAATCCTTGCATTCCTGGAACAAACCCCACCTGATCATGGTGTATGATCCTTTTAATGTGCTGTTGGATTCTGTTTGCTAGTATTTTGTTGAGGATTTTTGCATCTATGTTCATCAGTGATATTGGTCTGTAGTTTTCTTTCTTTGTGACATCCTTGCCTGGTTTTGGTATCAAGGTGATGGTGGCCTCGTAGAATGAGTTTGGGAGTGTTCCTCCCTCTGCTATATTTTGGAAGAGTTTGAGAAGGATAGGTGTTAGCTCTTCTCTAAATGTTTGATAGAATTCGCCTGTGAAGCCATCTGGTCCTGGACTTTTCTTTGTTGGAAGATTTTTAATCACAGTTTCAATTTCAGTGCTTGTGATTGGTCTGTTCATATTTTCTATTTCTTCCTGATTCAGTCTTGGCAGGTTGTGCATTTCTAAGAATTTGTCCATTTCTTCCAGATTGTCCATTTTATTGGCATAGAGTTGCTTGTAGTAATCTCTCATGATCTCTTTTATTTCTGCAGTGTCTGTTGTTACCTCTCCTTTTTCATTTCTAATTCTATTGATTTGAGTCTTCTCCCTTTTTTTCTTGATAAGTCTGGCTAGTGGTTTATCTATTTTGTTTATCTTCTCAAAGAACCAGCTTTTAGTTTCATTGATCTTTGCTATTGTTTCCTTCATTTCTTTTTCATTTATTTCTGATCTGATTTTTATGATTTCTTTCCTTCTGCTAGCTTTGGGGTTTTTTTGTTCTTCTTTCTCTAATTGCTTGAGGTGCAAGGTTAGGTTGTTTATTCTAGATGTTTCCTGCTTCTTAAGGTGTGCTTGTATTGCTATAAACTTCCCCCTTAGAACTGCTTTTGCTGCATCCCACAGGTTTTGGGTCGTTGTGTCTCCATTGTCATTTGTTTCTAGGTATTTTTTGATTTCCTCTTTGATTTCTTCAGTAAGTAGCATGTATTAATAGGCCTTGCCCTGTGAACCACAGGCAGAAACTGCTAGGAAAAGATTTTAAATGAGAACAGTGGAGACTGGTAGGAGTATTAAAAATGGTTTATCTTTTAAATGCTCTTGCTCTGTTGAAATATTATTTCTTTAGTCCTTTTCCAGCGAGGGTAGACACAGGTGTGATGTAAGGAAGAATCAGGAAAGTAGCCTCAAATCTCAAGAATCAGTCCAAAATCTTGGTTCTAACCTTGTCTGAGTTTTAACTTGAGTTGGAAGTGCTCTTAAAGGCCTCCACATTGAACTGGATCGAGTGGTCTTGTGGAAATGAACGCCTGTAACTTCCTGATGCCCAACATCTTCTTAACACCTTACTTCTCATTACTTACATGCCAGTGCTAATAGACACCCTTCCTGTTTACTTCCACTTTAACTTTTTCAAACTAGCCAGGCCCTTAACTTGTAAAAAATGCCAGTCATTTGTTTCTCTTGGGTTCCTCAACATAGAGTATGTTGGAAGGTCCAGCTTAGAACAGAAGTTTGTATATTTTCAAGTCTTGGACAGCTTCTCAACATTTTCTCATCGTCATTTCAAGAAACAGTTCTTCTCTAATTTCTACTCAAAGAAAATTTAATTGTATCTAGGTCTTTTAGAAAGTATTAGGGCAAACAAAATAAATACTAATGAAATGATAAAACATCCTCAGATGGAGGGGAAGGCCAGTTTTGTTTTGTTTATTTTAGTGAGAGAGAATTGGAGGAGATCTCAGAGATCCCAGTGACTTTATTATACATATAGATGCTGAGGCCCAGAGATGTAAAGTAATTTCTCCAAAGTAACACCGCTATTTAGAGACAGAATCAGAACTAGAACACTTCCATTCTTGTTATAGGATGCACTTTGTGTAACTACCCTTTAAAACTTTCTCTCAATTGTTTTCTGAAACTAGGTGGCAGGATATAGATCAATAAAATACCATCACCAAAGGTGTATGTTCATAGTCATGAGGATTCTTTGGGTTACAAGTAGCAGAAACCAATAAGCAAACCAATCTAGCCCCAAAAGCGAGGGAGGTGAGAAAATTTAGAAAAAGATCCTGGAATAGTTCCCAGAATCTAAAGAAGAGTTGAATGAACGGCCAAGCCTAGGGAAAGATAGGAACCAAGCCATGGCTGGGCTTTCAGTAGGATGAGCCTATGTGGCTTCTCTTCAGAGTGCTGTTGTGACCATGTCCTTCTAGAGATTTCTGAGGTGGAGTGACTCTGGTATGGGTCCCTTAGTTTAAAATTCTGAGAGAGACAGACAGACAGAGAAACAGAGAAGAGACAAAAGCCATTGCTCATGCTGTTCCCACCACCTTCGGTGCCCTTCTGCTTCACCTCCCAGTCTAAATCCTACCCATTTTTCCAGGTCCAGCACAAACATTGCTTTCTCCATCACAGCTCTTCGTAATCCCCAGCTAGACACATTCTCTTCGTGTCTGTGTGTTTTAATCCCAGTACTCTGTGTCTCTGTCAGTAGATTATAACCCTCATAAGCCATGGCAAATTCTGCGTAGTACAGTAGATCCCACAGCCTTTATGGAAGGACTGGCAGTCCTTCCAGTAGTTAAACTAAAAGGTAGGGAATCATAAAAATGATAATAGTATATATTCCTACTGCCTGAAACATTTTAAGACCCACAAATGTACATTTAGTCACCAGTGTACATGCAGGACAAGGCCTTTGCTTTCAGTATAGGGTGCTGACAAGCATCTGATTTCTCTTTCCTGTGAAAAGTAAACCCATAATTTAGTTTCGATTTTCAGTTTTGGTTTCTTTAAAAAGGAGCAAAAACTTAGGCACTGCGAAACAGTATGAATGCAGAATCCTTCTAGACTTTTATGTTTCTCTTCTAATCTCTAGTTGTCTCTCCAGTACCTAATTTGACAGATTTTTAGCAACTTATCTTTATATCACATCTTACAAAGCATTAAACCTAGTTTTTGTAGAAACATCTCCCTCCCCCATACTCTTTTTTTTTTTTTTTTTTTGCGGTATGCGGGCCTCTCACCGCTGCGGCCTCTCCCGTTGCGGAGCACAGGCTCCAGATGCGCAGGCTCAGTGGCCATGGCTCACGGGCCCAGCCGCTCCGCGGCATGTGAGATCTTCCCGGACCGGGGCACGAACCTGTGTCCCCTGCATCGGCAGGTGGACTCTCAACCACTGCGCCACCAGGGAAGCCCCCCCCCATACTCTTAATTAATGGGATTATGTAATATATAATCAAATTGCATAATTACTAACAGAGTAAAACTAGCATAAACAAGTTCTGCATAGTTTGAGCAGAAGTGTGTGGGAGTAGTAGAGATTAACCTACTACCCACTAGTGTATAGTGAGCTGTGGGCATCTGTCGCCATAGTTAAGATGGGAACTGGCAGCCTTGGTAATCTAGAAGTGGGTTAAGTGGAGGTCTATCACAAGTGCTTCTCGTGTGTTAAAGTGATTTGTATGCCTATCTCATCATCCTACTAGACCAGAAGCTCCCAAAATGTGATCTGGAAACCACTGGGTAGAGGGGTCCTGGAGACCCTTTAAGGGGCCTGTGAAATCAAAGCTATTTTTGTCATAATACCAAGCCTTTTTTTGCCTTTTTCACTCTGATTTTCTAAACATTTTTCAGTTTTAGTTGCTAGTGTAATCAATATCAGTAGTAAACCCACATAAAAGGTTCTTCGGGGTTCCTCACTACTTTTCAGGCATATATGCCGCACGTTTGTGAATGGCTGCACCAGCCTCTACTGCTTGAGGGCAAGAGCCAAGTTTCATTTATCTTTGTTATTCCTGATGTGTTTTTGTATTATCTTTTACATAAAGGCACTTAGTAAATATTTGATAAATATATGAGCAATAAAAAGATTATTTTTCAAGTATTTACAGTCTTTCAAACTGGGCCAATGAAGTAGTCTTAAGTCACGATTCCTGTTTTAATGAATATGATCTGTAATTAACAGCAGTGGTGTGCAAGTGGGTGCTTTCAAATGCCTTAAAATGGGATATTTAATAGCTTTCCCCTGAAATCTTAAGCAATGTTTTGGAGAAGAAGAGAAGCATGGTTTCGTGGAAAGAATATGAAAACATGTTCCTGTGAGGCTTTAAAAAGTGTGTGACACCTTTAAATCTTGCTTAGGGGGCTGTATTATAAGTAAATTGGTTTTTAAAAAACTTACTTAGGAAGAGAGCGGGAATGGCAAAGAGTTAACAGAGATGTGGGGTTATTTAAGAGCAGCCAATTGGTAGAAGTTTTCATTGCTGCTGATGAAGACTTTTCCTTTCATTTGAGAAGCATTTGAAGGCTATTTTAGATTTGAAAAGGGGATGTGATGGACAGAAAATCATGGTTTGGGGAGGTGAATTTTACTGCTTTGTGTGAGTGAGCTTGATTGAAGAAGAGTGATGAGTGGTGGCCAAGTTGAAATGGGCAGGTGCTTTGGATGCTTTTAACCCTTTCAGGTATTATGTGTGGAACGTTGACAGCAGAAACCTTTAACTAGAAATTAAACTCATCCTGTCCACCAGGAGTAGGTACAGATGAATAAGTGGGGAACATTCACAGGTGGTGTTGAAAGGTAGCTTTCTAGTATTCAGCATTAGTAAACACCTGGATATGTAACTAAATTATTTTCAGAGACAGTATTCCAGATCTATTTTGTATTTCAAAAAGGATTAATTTATGTTTAAAAAGTGAACTTTTGGGGCTTCCCTGGTGGCACAGTGGTTGAGAGTCCGCCTGCCAATGCAGGGGACACAGGTTCGTGCCCCGGTCTGGGAAGATCCCACATGCCGCGGAGCGGCTGGGCCCGTGAGCCATGGCCGCTGAGCCTGCGCGTCCGGAGCCTGTGCTCCGCAACAGGAGAGGCCACAGCAGTGAGAGGCCCGCGTACTGGGAAAAAAAAAAAAAAAGTGAACTTTTCTCATGCGTTTAAGACATTATAGATTGGAATCTTTCCCAAATCTTGTTATTGTTATGGCAAGAGTTTTTCTAGATACAACTGTCAGCTTCAGTGGAGAGGCATGCTCAAATATAATACTTGGTTTTGCTTTTAGAAAATTCAAATTTTAATCTTATTAAATTCATTAATAAGAGGAAATTACTTTTAGATATTTAAACTTAAATTTAATATAAAATAATTGCAGCCTTATTATTATTTCCTTCCTGGCATATTTTGGTGTAAGGTAGACGTGCTTCTCATCATTGCTCTTTGCAGTCATCTGTCAGCCTCTAATTGAGGTTTGTTGCACATGTTACATTGAATTATTGAGTTACTGTGTGTATTAGTACTTAGGGGCTATAATAAGGAGTTCCTAGATTTTGGAGGCAAAATCGAGAAAGGTCACCATAAGAAAAATTTTCTAACATAAATCATGTGGGCATGGTTCTATCTGCATTCTGTGTTTTGGTCAACTTATCTGTTCCTCCAGTGAACTGTATGCTTCTTGAAGACAATACTGTATTTCAGTCATCTTCGATTCTGCAATGCCTAGATGGTTCCCTTCACATCGTAGGCATTTAGTTAATGTTTGTGGAATGCATGAGGTCATTCGCCCTGAAAAGATGGATCATAAATGCATTGCTGATGAGCCAGAGGAGTTCCTGAATCTCTTCCAGAAACCTGGGTGAACTCTCCTGGAAATACGACTGAACCATAACTGTTCCTAACCATAGTCATACATTTCCAGACTGCAGTAAAGCAGATACCATCGTGGGTCAGCCATACATGCATTATCAAATAGGATGAGGTCTTAAAGTGACTTGGTGCCTAGTAGGTATGCAGTAGGTGCTAACTTTTGTTTTCTCTTGAATTCTGTGTCAGGGTCACCATAAGAATTCTTACTAATGGTGGGAAAAATTGCCCTTCTGTTTGGACAGATATTCATAGCAGTTAAAGGTCTAGTTTAGACACATCATATTAATCATTTTGCTGGAAAATAGAAGTCAGAGCAACTGGCAGGCAGAACTGGTACACAGTATAACCCAACCAAGGACCTGCCTAGTTCCACAGTATTTTCTAAGCTAGCTGTACTGGTCACCGTGTATTCTAGAATTTTCTTTTTTGCACATATACGTGTGTGTGCCCATGCATGCATATACGTGTGTGTATGAATTTTTGATTTAGTGCTTTAGGCTAGCTGTGTTTTCAGAACTTACTTCTCTCCCAAAGATGATATAGCTGCCACACCCTTCAAATTTTTACTTGATTTTTATGCCCTTTTAAGCCACTCTCTTTAGGAAGAGCTAAGTGTATAAAAGCTGTTATTGGCAAGGGGCAGCCCAATACATAAACCTGACAGAAGCCCAGTTTTTTACTAGCCAAGAATAAGGTTTTTTACTAGCCAAGAATAAGGTTTTTTTATCAGAGAAAAATGATACCAATGATATTACCGTAAACTTAAAAATATTCCTTTTCTTTCCTTGATTTTTATTATTAACTATATTTGATTGTAATCATTGTTACCTTGGTTAGTATGTCAAAATACAGTCTTGAACGTGATAAATGTTATTTCTCAATACGTTTGTTAATTTTTGTCTTTCCATTCAAGATAAGCTTTCACTGGAAGGAATAGTGGTACAAAGAGCTGAATGCCGACCTGCTGCCAGTGAAAACTACATGAGATTAAAGAGGTTGGTGTTTTTTAACTTTAAAATAATACCTGCTATTTCTTTTTGGGGATTGAAATACATATATTAGATTGTCTATAGACTGCATGAAAACTATGGTTATTGTTGAAAGTGTTTTCTTCAAAGGTTGTTTGGTTTTAAAACCAAGTAAGAACAAACTTCCAGTTATAAGATAAATGTCATGAGGATGTCATGTGCAACATGGTTACTGTAGTTAATAATACTTTATTGCACATTTGAAAGTTTACTGAGGGAATACATCCGGAAAGTTCTTATCCCAAGACAAAAAAAAATTTTTAACTATTACCTATGCTGGTGGAAGTTAACTAGACTTATTGTGGTGATCATTTCCCAAAGTATACAGTTATTGAATTGTTTTCTTGTACACCTGAAACTAATATAATGTTGTATGTCAGTTATACCTCAGTTTTTTAAAAACTCAAGAGTTTCTTTGGCAAAAGAACTTTCAGAACCTGGGCTGTTAATTTGGGGTATATTAAGCTACTGTGTTAATATAACCTGGAATCAAATTTTTTAAATGTCTTTTTCTAGTTGTCCTTATAAATCTTGATTCTCCAAAGACATGTAATAAGATCTTTGTACTATTTTATTTTCAAGGGCTATAATTTTCCCATGATGAATATGTATCTAAAATACTGTACATTAAAAAGCAAGTATAGTTAGTTGCTAGAATACCATCCTTTTCTCTTAATCTACAAAGAACTTTTTAGAAACTTATGACTTTGTTAGAGATTTTGCTTAGGGGTCCTTCCTCCCCACTTTAGTACGTGGTTAACCTTTTGTAATTAATATTTAAAGATTATGATCGTGAATTCTTGATACTTCAAACTTTGTGACTTTGAAAGAGTCAACAGTTTTTTAAACCCGGAAGAAATGTATTTATTGTACTTGCTTTATAGTTTATATTGAATGTATTTCAACCCCATGTAGTTTAGAATTACATATTTTTTCATTTACCCAGCACTTACTACGTGAAATAGTAGTGAACAAAACAAATAAAAATCTCTACCCTCATGGAACTTACATTTTAGAAGATTGTAGCTGCTCAGAACTGGTAGTTGGGAGGACACTTCCAAGTGACAGCAGCAGCCCTTATGGATATCCAAACTGGCTGAGCTGGATCAGCTCTCAGTTTCACATTTAAAAATTTTTTCCCCTTTTCTCAATTAGATTGGAAGTCTGTCTCCTGGGAATGAAACAAAGAGACTGGCTTTGTCCAATAATCCCTCTAATTTCAGTGCCTCCCCAGGGCAAGTAAAAGGATGACAATCAAAATGAAAAATTTTTATAACAGTAAATAACTTTGGAACACAGGCAGATGCGTCTCTTTGTTTTGGGCCTATAAAGTTTATTATATAATACAAGTCTTCTTGAGAATTTTTCTTCAAATAACTACTGAAATTGGAAAATGCAAAATCTGATTACTCTGCTGCTTGCCAAGATATTTTTCTGTGGTCTTAATTTTCTTTAAAAGTTTCTAAAAATTTCTGATGATGAGATCAGGCAAGTCACCTGCTGTGTTTATGAAATGGCTGTTTTTTCCTTACCAAAAAAGACATTACAATTGTTTAGCCTTTTGGAGTATGCTAAAAGACCAGCCATTATATATTTCAGTTACTTCAGTGACTCGAGGAAACAGGGTGATTCAGGAGATGATAATTATGTGAGTTAGATGCTATATGACATAAGTCTTGAAGGCTGAGATTTTTTTTGACCAAGTGGAAAAAGACATGAGTAAGAACACTTTCTACACAGAGAGACATGTAGGTACAGAGACCCGGGGAAGGCATCAGGGACCTGTGTGTAGTTCTGCAAGCCTGGAACGCAGGGTTCATTTGGGGCAGAACAAGCAGAAGCTTCAGCCCTTTTTTGAACTGTGAACTTAAATATCCAAAAGCCTGGTTGGATGTCCAGTAGACATTTCAAATATGTCAAAACCTGAACTCCCAGTCTCGCCCCTCAAACCTGCTCCACCAGCATTCGTTCTCATCTGAGCTCATGCGAACTCTGTCCTCCCATTTTTCTTAACCCATAAACCTTGGTTGCATTCTTGACTCCTCTCTCACACCCCACATCCAGTGTGTCAGAAAAATCTTACTGACTGTACCTTCAAAATATTATACATCTGCAGTCTGACCATTTCTCACCACCCACATGATCTGCCGTTGTTTCTCACCTGGATCACGGCGGTAGCCTCCTAGCAGAGTTCCTGCTTCTACCCTTGCCCCACTGGAGTCTATTGTCAGCACAGTAGCCAGAGCAGTTCTTTTAAAACCTGTCAAGTTGTGCCGTTCCTCTACTCACATGTCACTTCCAGTGTTTCCTGTATTACTCAGAATAAAATCCAAGTCCTTATAATTGTATACAGGGACCTACATGATCTCCCTACCATTCTCTTCCCCTTCTCCCCATTCAAACTTCCTGCTTCCCTCCCCCTCACTCACTCTGCTCCATCCACACTGATCTCGTAACAGTCCACGAGCACAGGCACAGTTCCATATGAGGGTCTTTGCACTGGATGTTCTTTCCTACCTGGAACACGCTTTCTCCAGACAGCTGCATGGCTCACCTCGCCTCTTTCAATTCTCTCCTCAAATTCTACTTTTTCAATAAGGTGTACCCTGACCACCTTATTTCCTTCTATGCTTGTATTTTTTTCAATAGCACATATCACCTAATGTAATTTATTTACTATATTTATTACCAGCTTTGCCCTAGTGCAGTTTAAGCTCCCATAGTTTGTTTTTTGTTTTGTTTTGTCTGTATGTGCACCTACTTTGTTCACTGATACACACACGCATACCCCCAAGTGTCTAGAATAGTTCATGACATGTAGCAGGTAGTCAGGAAATATTTGTGGTTTTTTGTGTGCTTTTTTTTGGTTTTGTTTTTATTTAATTAATGGCTGCGTTGGGTCTTCAATGCTGCGTGCAGGCTTTCTCTAGTTGCGGTGAGCGGGGGCTACTCATTGCAGTGGCTTCTCTTGTTGCGGAGCACAGGCTCTAGGCATGCAGGCTTCAGTAGTTATGACATGTGGGCTCAGTAGTCGTGGCTCACGGGCTCTAGAGCTCAGGCTCAGTAGTTGTGGCACACGGGCTTAGTTGCTCCGCAGCATGTGGGATCTTCCCAGACCAGGGCTTGAATCCGTGTCCCCTGCATTGGCAGGCGGATTCTTAACCACTGCGCCACCAGGGAAGTCCTAGGAAATATTTGTTGAGTGAATGAATGGCAGGACAAAGGTTGAAATGTTAGTCTCATATGCTTGTTAAATTACTTGTTGAAAGGTCTTACATGCTGTGGTGAGAAATTTGGACTTTGTGTGCTTTTACTATTAGGGAGGCACTGAAGGATTTTAAGCTGATGGAAAGCGAAGGGATTTGTGTGTTACAAGAGTCATTCTGGCCATAGTACAGAGATTGAAACCAGGGAGATAAATTAGAGGCTGACGTAATAGCCCAGGTACAAAATGTCAGAATGACTAAACAAGGTGGTTAGGCAGAAGGGAGATGAGAAACTAGGTTCTGAGGATATTTGGAGGTAGAGTTTGTGCGACTTGATAAACTCATCTCAAACTTCCATGGTTGGGCTTCCCTGGTGGTGCAGTGGTTAAGAATCCGCCTGCCAATGCAGGGTACCTGGGTTCGAGCCCTGGTCCGGGAAGATCCCACATGCTGCAGAGCAACTAAACCCGAGTGCCACAACTACTGAGCCTGCGCTCTAGAGCCCGTGAGCTACAACTACTGAAGCCTGCGTGCCACAGCTACTGAAGCTCGTGTGCCTAGAGCCCGTGCTCCTCAACAAGAGAAGCCACCACAATGGGAAACCCGTGCACCGCAACAAAAAGTAGCCCACGCTCCTCACAACTAGAGAAAGCCCGCGCGCAGCAACGAAGACCCAATGCAGCCGTAAATAAATAAATAGATAGATAGATAAATAATTTAATTAAAACTTCCATAGTTGTGGGACAGGGGATTTCTCTAGGACCAGACTGATGGTGGTGGCTCTTGTGTTGTGGCCTAGATACGCGTCCTGCTGTGAGTCTCAGACTGGCTCCGTACCATCCTGTGCAATGCATTGACAAGTCAGAGGGATAAAGAAGTCCTTACAGTTTAATTTAAATCCTGGTTGACAATTTACGTAAAAACTTAAAGAAGCAGGAAGTACTTAAACTTCAAGAAGCGTAACAATGGGTAAATTCTCAAAATAGGAAAGTAATCTAAGTCATAAGTTGTATCTCATGTGTTTTGTTTATCATTATTCAACATTTTCCAATGTCTGCTGTGATCTCTAAGGTAAGATTCAGTTTTAGAAAAATCACTAGATACTGTTCTTGCTCTAGAGAGCTTTTAGTCTTTGAACCTCAAGAAAACACACACAGAGGATTATTTAAAAATATTTATTGACAGTGTAGTGGGGGAGGAATAGAAATGTTGTGGTGCTATTGATGTAAAGTGGAAAGACAGATTTTCAGATGTGGGTGGGTGATCTCAAAGTGGAAGTGTTTGAGAACAGAATTGGCAATTCAATATTTCAGATATCCTGTACCTAGATATTTCATACACAGGCTCAAAGTTTTTCAGGGCCTTCTTCTTCTTTTAATTAATTTTTTTGTTGTTGATTTACAGTGGTGTATTAGTTTCTGCTATACAGCAAAGTGTATCAGTTATACATATACATGTATCTACTCTTTTTTAGATTCTTTTCCCATATAGATCATTACAGAGTATTGAGTAGAGTTCTCTGTGCTATATATATATAGTAGGTCCTTATTAGTATTCTATTTTATATATAGTAGTGTGCATATGTCAATCCCAGTCTCCCAATTTATCCCTCCCTTTCCTCTTCCCCTTTGGTAACCGTAAGTTTGTTTTCTACATCTGTGACTATTTCTGTCTTGTAAATAAGCTCATTTGTACCATTTTTTTAGATTCCACATATAAGCGATATCACATGATATTTGTCTTTCTCTGACTGACTTCACTCAGTATGACAATCTCTGGGTCCATCCATGTCCCTGTAAATGGCATTATTTTGTTCTTTTTTATGGCTGAGTAATATTCTGTTGTATATATGTACCACATCTTCTTTATCCATTCATCCATTGATGGACATTTAGGTTGCTTCCATGTCCTGGCTATTGTAAATGGAGCTGCAATGAACATTGGCGTACATGTATCTTTTCAGGTTATGGTTTTCTCCCGATATATGCCCAGGAGTGGGATTGCTGGGTCATATGGTAGCTCTATTTTTAGTTTTTTAAGGAACCTCCATACTGTTCTCCATAGTGGCTGTGCCAGTTTACATTCCCACCAACAGTGTAGGGGGGTTCCCTTTTCTCCATACCCTCCCTAGCGTTTATTGGTTGTAGACTTTTTGATGATGGCCATTCTGACCAGTGTGAGGTGATACCTCATTGTAGTTTTTTTTTTTTTTTTTTTTTTATTTTTTTAAACATCTTTATTGGAGTATAATTGCTTTACAATGGTATGTTAGTTTCAGCTTCACAACAAAATGAATCAGTTATATATACACATATGTTCCCATATCTCTTCCCGCTTGCGTCTCCCTCCCTCCCACCCTCCCTATCCCACCCCTCCAGGCGGTCACAAAGCACCGAGCTGATCTCCCTGTGCTATGCGGCTGCTTCCCACTAGCTATCTACCTTACGTTTAGTAGTGTATATATGTCCATGCCTCTTTATCGCTTTGATTTGCATTTCTCTAATAATTAGTGATGTTGAGCATCTTTTCATGACCTTTTTGGTCATCTGTATGTTCCCTTTGGAGAAATGTCTATTTAGATCTTCCATCAGGGACGTCTTCTGACTGCCTACTCTTTAATGACATTCAGGGTTTTTTTGATAATCTGGCTCTTGTCTCACTTCCTGGCTTCATTTTCAGCTCTTCTCCTTTACATAGATGTCCGATAGTTATATCACACTACAAGTTGTTTTCCCAGATGTACTAGGCACTTGTACATCTTATGGCTGTGTGATATGTTGCATCCTTTATCTGGAAGACCTTAACTACCTTCTGCTAAGGGCTTTAAAACCAACCCAAGTGTCGCTTACTCACAGAAACCTTCTCATATCTTCCACTCCCCACTCCAGTCAGGATCTGCCTCCCCTGCGCCTTTCCTATGTTCCCACATACTGTTCTTCTTTAATGGTATATATAAATGTCTATGTTTTCTACTACTTAGGTGTACATAGTTGCATCTTCTACAAGATTATAAACTTCATAAGAGCAGGAACTGTGAGTTTTATTTTTCTTCCTTTCTTTTCCGTTTTTCCTTCCTCCTTTCCTTTTTGTATCTCAGCACTTGGCATAGCACATTACAAATATATAAATATCCAGAAGTATCTGTTGGGTTGAAATTGATTGAAATAGAAATGAATGGCAAAACTAGGTACGGAAACATGGAAATCAGCAGCACTCAGCTGCTTTGATTTTTTTTTTTTTTTACCCAGAGCTACACTTGAAACCTGGACTTGATTTTTCAGTTCATTTACATGTGCATGTGTGTGCACGTACATACACACACACATCTTGCTTTGAGAAGAAAGTGATTGTAAAACAAATACAGAACATTTCGTCAACAACGAAAAAGGTTTTCAAAGTATAAAATAAGAATTGAATAGACTTCCATTTACAGAGGACTAGAAAAGAAAGCCTTTGTATCAAAGACCTTTCTTTCCTTGACTTAATTGAGTGAGGTTTTTTCCTGAAATCAGTGAGATTTTACTATATTATATTTTAGCAAATAGCAGCTGAACTATACTCCTAGTAATGTAAATGGGTATATACAAAGTGTATTTTATATAATACTCTCTAAGAACGATGTGTTGCTTTGGTGGGAATTTAATTTTAGTAGTAGATTCTTATTACAGCTCTCTGTCATTAAAATTTAGCTGATAAATTAGCCAAATGTTATGAGAATTATAACTCCCATATTCATCAAATGTAAGTAAGATTCTGTTAGTTTGTAAGAGTCTGTCATTCATTTAAATGAAGGTGGAAATTAGTATTGCAGTAAACCCAAGAAATATGTAAACCTTTGAATCAGTGAAATTTAAGCCAAGAAAGAAATGAATCCTGTGCTATAATTTTCTTTTGTCCAAACCCATCACGTATATAAAGTTTTACAAAAATCCATTTAACCATGCAAGAAAATCTAAAAATCAAATGGGAAAAAAAAAATTTCCAATGCTTCTAGTACTTTCTCTTTATCTGACATAAATTTGGATGGATTTGAATGATATTTTATTAGGAGGAAATTTATTTTGAATTGCTAAATGTGAATATATTTAAAATAGCTCATATCTGATGTATTATGTAATTAAAATTTAATTTGTATTGTTTCATTAACTGTAACTTTACTAATGACCTTGAGTTTTTCCTTAATGGTCAAATGATAAATTATGTAATCAACCTATTTATAGTTCATATTGTACATTTTTAAATGTAAAGGGACATAAATATAAGACAATCATCCTAACCTGTTTTCGTGTAGGAAATCCTAGTAATAGGAAAATATATGGCTTTTTAACTTCTGCATGTTTTTGTCACTAAGTCATCTAAAAATATTTGTCTCAAAAATTTTTATTTTTAGTTCTTTCAGTGTTTGTGGGTTTTCTTCAAAAACCTAATAAGAAAAGCTTTTCCCTTTGGGAACAGAACATTGGCTGTAGATGGGTGGAGAAAAGAAAAAGCAGTTTTTTTTTCTATTCTGAGACACCAGACAGAGGAAGCAAGTTGTGATTCACATTCTCTCCTGGGGAGAAGTTACCTTGCTGTACCTGCCTAGATTCCTGATGCTTCATATTATGGTAAAAGATGTCTTAGAACATCTTATTGTAAGGGAAGTGGAAAGGACCCTCTCACTTAGTAGCTCTTTACGTAATTTGTGGGTGATGTGATTCATGCCCAGAGAAGTTTCTGCAAATAAAATTTTTGCTTAATGCAATAACAGCACTGAAGCATTTTCTTTTCACCATATTTAAACTAGTTTTTGAATATATTTAGTCCTTGTAATTTTTATTTTTCTTCATATATAAATTACATAAAGAATAATTATTTTATAAATGATATTTCTTATATATTAGGATGATTATCTTATAGCTATGTCCCTTTATATTTAAAAAAGTACAAAATGAGTTGTAAATAGGGTAATTACATAATTTATCGTTTAAAACAGGATACTTTTAAGAATGAAAGTAGGCCTAACCTGAGAGCTACACTGAGACAGCAGTGTAAACTGTCCCACATAAACTGCGATGTAAGATCACCCTTATTGTGAATAGCCTGGATATATTAAAATGCTGACTTTAAAATGAGAACTTAAAGAGTCAAATAATGAAAGTTCTGGCAGTTAGGAAACATATATCAGAGAATCTAGACTAGAAACTGCTATGGCTGAACATAAACTGTTGTGTGAGTCCCAGTAGCCACCCAAATCTGGGCATATGACAGTGCGATGTGAACGTTTAAATGTATATTTGTATAATCTTAATGTAAATTTGTAGATAAAGTTTATTAAACAGCAAGATGAATAATAAACTAAACTTAGCTTTACAGAAAATCACTTTTCTGTTAATCCTAAATAAAAGGTGAGGTTATAGAAGTAACTCAGGGTTCGATAAAGATAATTTTATGACCAGGGAAATACAGTATTGGATTTTAGCTTTCTGGTGATCTTATTTGAAACAGATTTTATTGAACAGAGTTTCTGGTGAATGTTGAAGTTAATGGTTAATGTACTTGTATTAATTAGATGCTTTCATTTGTAAGTATCAGAAAACCCAGGGCAAACTGGCTTAAAAATAAAAGAAATTTGTTGACTCCCGTAAATTGAATCCAGTGGTATTGTGGGCTTTAGCCGTGGCTTTACCTGGGAGTTCTCAGTGTCCTTAGTGTTCGAGCTGTTTTGAATTTTCTGGGGTCTGTCTGTCTCCAGCTTGCCTGTTTTCAGACGGGCTTTTCTCCCGGTAGCAAGAGGGCTACTTGCAGCTCCCAGGATTGTCTACCTCATTCTTTATACGGGGCCTCGGGAGTTAAGTGACCTTGTCTTCAACCAACCATTAAACAGAACCCTTCACTTCCTTCTGTGGGCCAACATGGTTCTGAATTTACTTCAGAAACCAATAAATGTGTTAATGAAGGTGGGAAGTGTGCACTAATGCTTAGGGCCCACCTGTGGAAATGTACAGGAGGGAGGGTCAGTCCCATCAAACAACACATGTGGCTGCTGCTCAGTAGCGGGGGGACAGGGTGGGTGCCAGGGAGATAATGCTAAGATCAACAGCAAAACTCTTTTTACCAGAAAAGCATCTTAGGGATAAGAAACACTCATCAGGGACATTCGCACCCTTCATTGCTTCTCTTGAGGAATGACCGTCTTCTCTCTTGAAAGAGGGTCAGAACTTTTATTAGAAAGCAACTCTGTGAAGATGCCTTAATAATAGGGTAAGATGGTGAAGAGGTTGGGCTCTGGAGTCTCACTGCCTGGTTTTAAAGACTGGATTCCCCATTTACTGGCTCTATGATCTTGGGCAAAGTACATGGCCTTTCGGTGCCTTTGTTTCCTCATCTGTAAAATGTGGTAGTGGCATTTATCTGTGTTATGATAATGATTAAATAATACTATATATTACATGATGTGTCTGACACAGAGTAGGTACTCAATAAATATTACCCATTATGTTTATGACAGTTGCCTGAGTAAGTACTCCTGTCCTAAAACCCTCTGGAGATATTCCCAACCCAACCCGGTTTGTCTTAGTTCTCCTGATAAAAGAGACTTGCACACAAGGATTCTTTTTGAATTCCTGCCCTGAAGTAGATAAATTAGTTTAATCAAGTTTAAATTGGAAATAGAGCAGAAAGAGGACTAGAGCTAAGAAAAAGAATCTGAAGAATTTTTTTATAGAGTTCATGATAATAATCCTCTTTTCAAAACAAAAACCCTAAAGTAGTGGTTTAGAAGTTCCTAGATATTATCGAGATTCAGACCCAAGGAACTGAGTTAACCCTCTCTTCACAGTCTTTTCATCTACCCTGTTCTTGCCCTCAAGAACTCCTTAATGTGCCCACCACCATATATAGATCAGAAACCCATGGATTTTTAGTTTATAAATCTTCTACTGGATGTTCAGAATCTTTATGGAAATTGTAAAGGTTACTGATCCTGAAATTTTCCCAAGTTACCTTTGGAAACAGTCTTATCGTCCCCTCCTGCAGTGATACTTTAGCTGATGACTCTCCTGAGGTACCCAAATGTGTGACTTTTAAAATGTGGGGCTGTAAATCTTCTTCATCAAAGATTTTTTTAAAGGCCAGAGAACAGGAAGTCCTAGAGAGCTAACCCAAGAAGGCAGCTAACCTTCTTTGCCGTAAGTGTGCCCTTGTTCTCACATCCTTTCACCTTGAACTGCTCCTTTTTAACTACCATTTAAAAATGAAGCTGGATGTCTTCATTGAAGTACAATAATTTTTAAATGTATTATAAATAGATAGCTGCAGTAAACATGCAAAACTACCAGTGGGATAAAACGACTGTGAAAAGGTAGTCATGGTGTTTTATCAAGAAGTTTTTAAAAGACAGATCTTCATGGGGAATGCTTTTTGGTGCAGGGAAGCCTTCTGTTTTTGGCTGCATTGGGTATTTGTTGCTGCATGTGGGCTTTCTCTAGTTCGGACGAGCGGGGGCTACTCTTTGTTGTGGTGCGCAGCCTTCTCATTATGGTTGCTTCTCTTGTTGCGGAGCACGGGCTCTAGGCACGCAGGCTTCAGTAGTTGTGGCACGCGGGCCCAGTAGTTGTGGCATGCGGGCCCAGTAGTTGTGGCCTGTGGGCTCTAGAGCACAGGCTCAGTAGTTGTGGTGCACGGGCTCTAGAGCGCAGGCTCAGTAGTTGTGGCGCACGGGCTTAGATGCTCCGCGGCATGTGGGATGTTTCCGGACCAGGGCTCGAACCCGTGTTCCCTGCATTGGCAGGTGGTTTCTTAACCACTGCGCCACCAGGTAAGTCCCAATAATGGATTTTTTTTTCCCCCTACACCGTGAGGCTTGTGGGATTTCAGTTTCCTGACCAGGGATCGAACCCATGCCCTCGGCAGTGAGAGCACTGAGCCCTAACCACTGGATTGCCAGGGCATTCCTGGTGTAAGAAAGACTTCTTAGGGAGATTGACAGTAAAGATGTCCCTTTTCCCTCTGAAGAGCCCTAGAAGCTGTCCCCACAGCCCTTGAGCTGTAGGCTGCTCCTAAAGATTTACTATTCTGATGAAATAAGGATTTTCCAAATGATTATAAAAAGTTATCAGGAATATATTGATATATTAAAAAATTAAACCATTGGCATAATTAAACAACAAACAAAGGTTCTATGTAATCCTTCTTTCAAGTCCTCAGATATTTTTACCTTAAGATTGCAGGAGGAGAGGGATTTTTTCAGTATCTGGGTACCGTTGTCTCACCCTAAACACAGCTCGTCTTTGGAATTCCCCACCTCTTCTGCCCGCTGTCTTGGTGTTCCTGGGGCTTCTGACCCCTTCTACTCTGCTGCCATTGCAGCTCAAGCACGCACTAGAGCAAACCCAGTCATTATCAGTCTTCCCCATGTGCTTTCGTGTCCCACTGTCTGCTGTGCTCTTTCCTTGCTTTCCTGCTTTCCAGACTCCTGTTCGTCCTTTAAGATTCAGCTCAAATGTCAACCTGCACAACTGTTTCTCTCCACCCAAGATAAGTACCATTCCACCAAGCTCCTGCTTATACTTTTTCTAATAAACCACTAATCGCATTTTGCTTTTCATTCTACTTTTTATTACTTTTGTTTATATCTCTACTAGATAGTGAGCTCCTTGAGGTCAGGGTCTGTAATCTCATTCATGTTTAATCCAACAGCTTTATGTTCAATAAGTGCTAGGGGAGTAATTGACCAAAAATCAGTAGTTTAAAGTTAAGAATTTACAGTGTACCTTAATTAATGAATCTCTCCAGGATGAATACTCTTTTAAAAATGCATTTAGCTGTATTTAAGGTTCAAATTATAGGCCCTGAGAAACAGTATTGGCATGTGGTGGTGTTTGTACAAAGCCTCACAGCTTTGCAGGATAAAAAACCTCAATACACAATTTCTCTTTGTTCACTCACAATTGAAAATCAACAGGGCTAAACCTTAGGCAAAACTGTGAAGTATGGAAAGTTTATCTTTATTATCCCAGCATCTCCTTTTTTCATTTCTTTTCCTCTTAGTAATGCTGTCTTTACGCATCTATTTACTTTTTTTTTTTTAACATCTTTATTGGGGTATAATTGCTTTACAGTGGTGTGTTAGTTTCTGCTTTATAACAAAGTGAATCAGTTATACATATACATACGTTCTCATATCTCTTCCCTCTTGCGTCTCCCTCCCTCCCACCCTCCCTATCCCACCCCTCCAGGCGGTCACAAAGCACCTAGCCGATATCCCTGTGCCATGCGGCTGCTTCCCACTAGCTATCTACCTTACGTTTGTTAGTGTATATGTGTCCATGCCTATTTACTTTTTATCCTGCTCTAATCTTTTTTATTCTATCAATTCTGAATATATTTTAAGAATGAATGGGCCTAAGTCAAACTGGGTATTTGATTTTAAACCTTTTCTTACTAAATGTGAGATAATACCCATCAGGTTACCTGTTCAAGGTATTTGAGTGGACACATTTTTTTCACGAGAAAGGAAGAAAAGTCATTGAAATTATAGCATTTATAGGTTGGCCCTAAACACAGATTAAATATGCCTTTTTGTTTGTCAGGGGGACTTATCCCCAGGATAACCATCTGTGCTTCCTGGCCCGAGTGGGTAGATCTGGCCTAGCTGCATTTGTTGGAGATCTGTTCTGAGAATTTAAAACTTGCTGCTGAATGTGACCCACAGAAGTGGCCAAATGTCCTTAGGCAGGATCAGGACCACCACTAGTCTGTAGGATGTATTGTACACATTTTTAAAGGTGATCCTTCCTCAAGTGTTTTTATTTGTATCTGTCAGAAAATCATAGTAATTTACATATTTTGTTAAATAAGACATTACTACCATCTGCCAGAAAATTGTCATAATAATTACACAAATCTTTGCTCTCTCTGATGCGAATGTGCCCCTTCATGTGGCATCACTGTACACGCTAAACAGAGAAACCTGGGAAGGAGCTCTACTCTCTGGTTTGCTGCAGGCCTTCAGGTCCTGTTTTCTTACCGGTTGGCTTAAAATTTAAGTTGCTTGCCCGGTCCTTGCAGGCACTGGGTTTTCATCTCTTGGTCTGTGATTCCCTGAAGCACTTGAAAACTAAGGAAAGATACCACATCTTCCTTTATTAGGGAACAAGGGTCCCATTTAGTATGTTGAATCAGTAGGAATAATGATAATCAAGCCTTTAACTTACTGCTAGGACGAACTAATTTAAACTTTGGGATGATCAGGCTTTAAATATTCTTAGTAG
The DNA here is from genome assembly GCF_951394435.1 of Stenella coeruleoalba. Taxonomy (NCBI): domain Eukaryota; kingdom Metazoa; phylum Chordata; class Mammalia; order Artiodactyla; family Delphinidae; genus Stenella; species Stenella coeruleoalba. Next base: position 21,303,182 of record NC_137164.1, on the reverse strand, counting down.
TTAGTCAATCAAAGTACAAGAAAACCTGACTCATAAACATCTTATATACTATCTCTTTTTCTTGAGACTCTAATGCAATTGCCGTGGGATGTATTTGTAAAGAAAACTTGGATTTTTTTTAAAAGAATCTTTCAATTTATAAGTAGAGAAAGAGAAGATATTGTTTACAGATTTTAAAAGACTGTTTTGGGGAACTGATTTTAGGGGTCACGCACTCTTAAATGGCTTCATATTTATATTAATTAGATGTTTATTTTAGTTACTGGTTTTTTTTAGTCTTATTTCCATTTTCACAAATGATCATAGAGTCATAGAGAAGTTGTGATTTGCCCAAGCTCACAGTTTGTAAATGGCAAAGCTGGAATTTGAACTGAGATCTGATTGATTCCAGTGTGTTAGGTGGCAGGCTGCCTCTTCTGGCTTTTGTAGTTTCAAAACGTTGCCCGGCTTATCCGTAGGCAAAGGGAAGGGAGCTTGTTCTCTTTCTCTCGTCTCTTGCACTGGATGATCATTGCTCCGATGCCTCACAACTTACACTAATATCGTTAGGACCATAGTTCTGTTTCATTATACAATAGGATAACATTTATGGATTTATTATATAAAATATATAATGGCTTCATTGTTTCAGTTTAGATTTTTTAAATCAAATTGCAGATTCTACAACTTAAAAATGAGCTTTGTTAGCATAACTTGCTTGAATTTCAAAGCTCCGTGTATCTGTAGAAGAGAGGTAGGTATTAAGTGATTTTATGTCTGTGAAGTTTATTGTTTTACTTTTGTGAAGTTGACGTGAAAGTTGTAATACTTTGAGGTACTTTTGATGAACTAGTAGTTGTACCATTTTGAAGATCTAGTTCCCTTTAATATACCCTAGTATTACACTTGTCATGTACTGTATACTGATCTGTATGTGACTTTGAAGGCCTCAGAATGTCTGAAACCCTTTTTGTGTAACATGTTATGTATTTGAGGAAAACTGAAAATATGGAATTAACAATAATCATGTTCAGGCAGAAACTTTTCAAACTGAAAAACAGTAGACATGTGGGAAAAAACAGGGGAGAAAGATGTGGGCTTAGTAGTAAGCTTACACAAAACAAAATATGCCAATGAACGGTATTCCCACTAAAATGCAGTTCCATGAGGGCAAGACTTCCTGTCTGCTTTGTTCACTGGTGTATCTCTAATGACTGGAAGAGTGCCTGGCGCCTAGTAGGTGCACATTGAATATTTGTCGAATGAAGAAAGGAAGGCATGAAACTTAGGTTTTGTCTCACAGGCTTCCTAGGACTTTGATGACAATGAGTCATGCTTTTTCAGGCTGTTGCATGCCAAGTTAATTTATCTACTTCTGTCACTTCCCCATGCTTCGTAGCTTCAGAGTGTCATTTATTACTCATTTGCTCAACAGATATTTATTGAGCATCTAATGTATACTAAGCAGTGTAACTAACATAAAGCAACCAGAGCTTATTCGTTTTGGGGAATGGATCATAGCTGGGTCCTAAATAATAATTTAGAGTATTATATGATTATAATTTTTTATAATCATATTTTTTTGAGAAAAAATTATTTTCCAAAAACCGTGTTCTTTGTACTCACGATGTGACTTGTATTACAAAGCACAAATATTCCAGAAAGCACAATTTTTATTATTAGAAAGGACTGAACCATTTGGGTCACATCACCTTTTACATGAAGAATCACGAGTATTATATTACACAGATCTCAGGATCTACCAGGATGGATTTCCTCCTGGCTTACTCGGATACAGAATTTCCTGTAGATCTTTGTAACACATTAGCTGATAACTAAGGGGTTCGTATCAGCCAGAATAGCTAGGTTGTAGCCCAACATGATTAAAACCAAGGCCTTAAAGCAATTCACTTCTGATTTATGCTCTACGTCTAATGTTTGTTGGCAGTGTGTGTCTACCACAGTTATTCAGGGGCATGAAAGAGAGGTTGGCACAAGCAGTAAATATCAGGTTTCAGAAAATATTGACTTGGTAAAGTCAGAGAAAGGAGTCATAGTGTTTGACTAGATGAAGAGGGGGAGGGAGGGATTCTGGGTGGAACAGCACAGCATAATTTGAGATAAATCAGTGGGAGTGTTCTAGGAAACATAGTAGATCAGCCTGGCAGATTAGACAGAAGGCTGATTGTAGGGAATTTCAGTGTTAGACTGAACAGGCAGGCGAGCCAGTGAATCAACTGATAGAGCATATTTCCCTCTGAGGGAGGTCCCAGGTCTCCTTCATAGCTCTGTCCTTGGCACACTCTCCTCCCTTTGTTACTGTGGTCCTCTTCAGTTTTCCTCTTGCCTTAATAGTCTTTGTAGCTCTTGCTTCTGTCTTGATCTCTTCCCGCCCTACATTATCTCGCTGAGTGATCCCATCCCCTTTCACCATACACACACAGTAACTCCAGAATTTGTCTCTCCAGCCCAGACCTCTCTCCTGACCTTCATACTCATACATGTACAACATTCCCCTTGATAACACCACTTGGATATCACACAGGCATCTTAACTTCACATGCCAGAAATTGAATTTTTGGTTTTTACCCACCCTCCCACCCCTAATGCAGTTCTTCCCCCACTCTTCACCGTTTCCACTCAGTTACTCGGATAAAAAACCTGGGAGTTACCCTCTTTCCTTTTTTTTTTTTTTTTTTGCAATACTCGGGCCTCTCACTGTTGTGGCCTCTCCCGTTGCGGAGCACGGGCTCCGGACACGCAGGCTCAGCGGCCATGGCTCACGGGCCCAGCCGCTCCACGGCATGTGGGATCTTCCTGGACTGGGGCACGAACCCATGTCCCATGCATCGGCAGGCGGACTCTCAACCACTCCGCCACCAGGGAAGCCCGAGTCCTCTTTTCTTGACAAGACACATGCAGTCCATTTTCAGGGTCTGTCAGCTGTACCAACACTACACACCCTGCTGCTACACTGTTCTGAGCTGCCTTCTTCAGCTATGTTTAGGACTGACTACCTAATTTGCAGGGCCTGTTGCAAAATGGAAATATAGAGCCCCTTGTTCGTAAATTATTAAGAATTTCAAAATGGTGCCAGCATTGCATTAAATCAAGCGCAAGGCCCTTCTGAGTGCAGGCGCAGTGTGACTGCATGGGGCACTTGCTAGTAAAGCTGGCCTTCCCTCTGCTATAGCAGACGCCTCCTAACTAGTGGCTCCCTGCTTCCCCCTATAGACCATTCTTCACATAGCAGTCAGAGTCATCAGAGTAGATCAGATCATACCATTTGCCTGCTTAGAATATACAGGAATCCTCCATGCTCTGGGCTTCCAGACTGTACGTGATGTGATCCTGAAGCTGCTTCAACCTCTTCTTCTACCACACTCCTCTCTCATTCCCCAGGCAGCAGCCAAAATGGCCACTTGCTCGTCCCTCGGAACAAGAACATTCCCATTTGAGGGCTCTTTCAGCCTAAGCACAAGTGTTTCACCAGATCTTAAAGGGTCAGCCTGCTTTCCATCATGCAGTTCTCAGGTCATATGTTACCTCCTGAGATAGGCCTTTCCTGACCACTCCTATGAAATAGTATAGCCTCCTCCCCGATACTTGCTACACCGTTACCCAGTTTTATTGTATTCTTAGCACTTAGTACTGTGTGGCACTACCTTTATTAATTATTAGTTATGACTTATTGACGGTATCCCTGTCACCTAGCATAGTGCCTGCCACAGGATAATGTTCAATAATTATTTGTTACATGAATGAATGTTTTTCATAATATTTTTACCCTCTTATATTTTGGAAATTTATCGTAAGATCGACAGGGTTTTTTCCTTTGTTCAGTCCTAATACTTTTTTATTTGTTGAATTCTCATAAAATTGAATTCATTTATATTTAATTTACAGATATTCCAAAGTTAATTTTAAAATCTCAAAGAAATCATCTTTTCTTTAAAATGGCGTGTCTTTGGTATGACACATACTATATGTACTGTAGCTTGGACAGGGAATTAAAGTTGCTATTACGTGTTGAAATTGAAGTTAATAATATAGAATGAGTAGAGTTTTCCCCCTCAGAATCAGTATTTTACATCATAATACCAAAGGTTTCACAGCTCAAGCTTCACAAGTTTATGTAAAATCATTTATTCAGTAAACATTGAGCATCTATTATGTACCAGACACTTTACTTGTTCTTGAGTTGCTCACTTTAGAAAGCTTGTGCTTTTATATGCAACATTCTGTGTAGTTTCAAAAGAAAAATACTAAATCTACTTTATGAACTACACTCTATCTTCTAGCTTTTAAAAAGCCTTACTGCATAGTCCAGAACGATGCTGCTGTATAGAAGAAACACACACACACATACACTTTATGAAGCTGACATGAATGTGAAATATTTAAAGTTAATTTACAAATCTGTTGTTTACCAGTACTGTCTGGTACACACACCAGTTTTGGAGGGGGCGGGTGTGGTGGCGGCCAAGTGCTATTGTTCACAGAATTTTCAATGCTTTTTACATAATTACATTGAATGCCATATGGCATTTTATTGCAGCTCACTAGGAGTTTATACTTCTATTTGTGTTATCTTTAGTGCATTTCAATAGCACTATTTTTTGTAATATAAATATAAAATATTTCTTTTTCATAAAATATCATGCTTCAAGATGAAAATAATTCATAGAATACAGAACCCTGACTTTTCCAGAGATCATCCCCACGTGGATTCTAAGTGGTGACTAAATGACAGGATATATGCTGTACAGTCCTTCAAATATGGAAAATAGGAATAACTGTTGCTGACCATGTCAACCAAGAGATAAATTATTTTTTTCAAGGACTATTTTTTTTAAGATATCTCATTATATATTTTTATTATTTTTTTATTTTAAATTTATTTATTTTATTTATTTACTTTGGCTGTGTTGGGCCTTCATTGCTGTGCGCGGGCTTTCTCTAGTTGCAGTGAGCTGGGGGCTACTCTTTGTTGCGGCGCACGGGCTTCTCATTGCAGTGGCTTCTCTTGTTGCGGAGCATGGGCTCTAGGCACACAAGCTTCAGTAGTTGTGGCACGTGGGCTCAGTAGTTGTGGCTTGCAGGCTCTAGAGCGCAGGCTCAGTAGTTGTGGCGCACGGGCTTAGTTGCTCCGTGGCATGTGGGATCTTCCCGGACCAGGGCTCGAACCCGTGTCCCCTGCATTGGCAGGCAGATTCTCAACCACTGCGCCACCAGGGAAGTCCCCTCAAGGACTATTTTTTAAATTTATTTTTGGCTGCACTGGGTCTCAGTTGCTGCTCACGGGCTTTCTCTAGTTGCGGCGAACTGGGCTACTCTTCATTGTGGTGCGCGGGCTTCAGTAGTTGTGGCATGCGGGCTCAGTAGTTATGGCATGCGGGCTCAGTAGTTGTGGCGCACGGGCTTAATTGCTCTGTGGCATGTGGAATTTTCCTGGACCAGAGCTCAAACCCGTGTCCCCTGCCTTGACAGGTGGATTCTTAACCACTGTGTCACCAGGGAAGCCCATCAAGGACATTTTGTTTTGAAAATTTCCTCTGTTGGTCTGGTACATTAGTATCTTTTTTATTCCTGGAACTCTAGAGAGATGAGTTGTTTCTAATAGTTTTCCAAATAGCTGTTACTAAACTGTTTTTGAAAGTTTGTAACTTTAACATTTTTTAAATTAGTTTCATGAATGAAAATCTTCCTAAAATATATTACACATTATACTTGTATCCATACCTCACAAAGTTTATTGGGAACATAATTTAGCCTCCTCTTTAACTTGTTTTTTCTCATGAATGCCTATTTTTGAATTATGTGGTAGCTGCCTCCAGATACATCAAGAAGAGTGGGTTGGGCTTCCCTGGTGGCACAGTGGTTGAGAGTCTGCCTGCCGATGCAGGGGACACGGGTTCGTGCCCCGGTCTGGGAAGATCCCACATGCCGCGGAGCGGCTGGGCCCGTGAGCCATGGCCACTGAGCCTGCGAGTCCGGAGCCTGTGCTTCGCAACGGGAGAGGCCACGACAGTGAGAGGCCCAAGTACCACAAAAAAAAAAAAAAAAAAAAAAGAAGAGTGGGTTATTTACCCTTTCATAAGATGGCCATGGAGTATTGTACTTTGTGAGTTCTTTTGATTATTTTATGTAGTTCTTCACTCCCCTCTTAGCAACTATCATTTTGTAATGTTGATTGTGTTACTGTCAGTTGCAGGCCCTCTCTTTGTTCTGATTTAGTGTTTTTAATTTCCTGTGAGCTACGGAACCAGTTTTAAAATTCTGTTAGAATGAATAATATGTGTAAAAGAGGACTGAATAGACTCTGAGTGAAGGTCTAATGGGCTCGCCTATGAGTCAAGTGCCCAGAGCTGTCATACTTGGCCTTGTGACTTATGTTTTGGTTGCTGAGATGCTCTTTTTTGCTTCTTTTCTGGTACTAGTTAGGACAGATGTCACTGTGTTTAACAAATCACAAAATAGAAAATATGTAGAATTTGGAACCCTTCCTTTGGATCACTTGGTCCTTGGTACACTGTACCGTCTATCTGAAATTCAGATATGTAATAAAGTATCGCTAATTAAATTCCCTGACATCTTTCCAAGTGCTTTGCCATGAAACTGAGTCATACAACTTAATGATCTCTAAAAGCTGTGGATTTCCAAATTCAGATTTCTATCATGGATGAAGTATGCAGTTTCAAAATCCGTTAAGTGTTGACAGCATATCAGGATACTCTGCAGTTAGGCCCAGTGTACATTCAATAAACTGCCAACATATATAATGGGATACGTACTTTGTCAGGCATTATCCTAGGTAGTATGCCTAAAATGAATAAGGAAACCAGGGTTTCTGTTTTTATAGGGCTTATGTAAGTACCCAGTTGCTCTCAGACTTTTACCTGTGTATACAGATCACCTGGGGACTTTATTTAAAATGCTGATTCCAGGACCCGGCCTGCAGAGTTTTTGTCTCAGTAGGTCTTGAGTTGGGACTACAAATATGCATTGTTAACAGGCAGCCTGATGATTCTGATGTAAGTTGTCCTGAGAGCACATTTTGACAAATATGTGTCTGGCTGATAAGGAATTATTAACAAGGAGGTACAGTCTTCAAATAGTATGTAGACAAGAACAATGTATTTCTGTGTTTAACCTGATCAGTATTTCATCTATAATCTAAACTATCTCAAGAGTCTATTTTTTAAATCACTGGCTTATGTTTCTACTTTTTACCTTTATGTTGAGATAGAATTACTGGAAACTATGATTAAATCTAAGTATGGTGTTTCTTCTCTCTTGAATACCCCCCCAACAATTAATCTTTTCCATGAGAATAACAGTGGCCTATGACAAGCTGTCTCCCAAAGATAACAGTTATTAGAGCGCTAGAGTACAGGCAGAACATTTCCACCCAACAGCTTCTTTAGAAATAAAGTGTCAGTGAATGCATCTTGAAGTATATGTGAGAAATTGTGTCAGTGGTTGCCTCCAAGGAGAGGATCTAGATGTCTAGGGGAGACTTCTTTTTTATTTTTTTAATTGAAGTATAGTTGATTTACAGTATCATTTTAGTTTCAGGTGTACAGCACAGTGATTCATATATATATATATATATATTCCTTTTCAGATTCTTTTCCCTTATAGGTTATTACAAAACATTGAGTATAGTTCTCTGTGCTATACAGTAGGTCCTTGTTACCTATTTTATACAGTAGTGTTATATGTTAATCCCATCCTCCTAATTTATGCCTCCACCCAACCCCCGTTTCCCCTTTGGTAACCATAAGTTTGTTTTCTATGTCTGTGAGTCTCTTTCTGTTTTGTAAATAAGTTCATTTGTATCATATTTTTAGATTCCATATATAGGCAGTATCATTTGGTATTTGTCTTTCTCTATCTGACTTACTTCACTAAGTATGATAATCTCTAGGTCCATCCATGTTGCTGCAAATGGCATTTTTTTATGGCCGAGTAATATTCCATTGTGTATATATACCACATCTACCTGATCTGTTCATCTGTTGATGGACACTCAGGTTGCTTCCATGTCTTGGCTATTGTAAATAGTGCTGCAGTGAACATAGGGGTGCATGTATCTTTTGAATTAGAGTGTTCTCTGAATATATGCCCAGGAGTGGGACTGTAGAATGATAATGGTAACTCTATTTTTAGTTTTTTAAGGAACCTCCTTACTGTTTTCCATAGTGGCTGCACCAATTTACATTCCCACCAACAGTGTAGGAGGGTTCCCTTTTCTCCACACCCTCTCCAGCGTTTATTATTTGTAGACTATTTAATGATGACCACTCTGGCTAGTGTGAAGTGTTACCTCATTGTAGTTTTGATTTGCATTTCTCTAATAATTAGCGATGTTGAGCATCTTTTCATGTGCCCGTTGGCCATCTGTACTTCTTCATTGGAGAAATACCTGTTTAGATGTTCTGCCCGTTTTTTGATTGGGTTGTTTATTTTTTTGGTATTAAACTGTATGAGCTGTTTGTATATTTTAGAAATTAATCCCTTGTTCATCACATTGTTTGCAAACATATTCCCCAGTCTGTAGGTTGTCTTTTTGTTTTGTTTACGGTTTCCTTTGCTGTGCAAAAGCTTTTAAATTTAATTAGGTCCCTGAAAATGTTTTTCTTAATTCTTTTTACCTATTTAGTCTTCCAAGTCAATTTTAGAACAATTTTTTTTCCAAATTCAAAAAATTCCGGTAAATTTTTATTTTAAACCTATAAAATTGTTTGGGAAGAATCAGCTTCTTAGGATATTTAATCTTCCCATTCAGAAATACAGTTGTTTTCTCCATTTATTCAAGCCTTCTTTATATTTTTAGTAACAATGTGTAGTTTTGTTCGTATAGAGTTGAACATTTTTGGTAAGGGTTGCCCTGTGTATTTATATTTTTGTTGCTATTGTAACTGCTTTCCCTTAAAAAATATTATATAGCTAGAATATAAGAAAGCTACTTTTGTATATTTGCACTATTTCTAGTCTATCACTGTTCAGTTATTTCTTTTTTTATATAAATTTATTTATTTATTTTTGGCTGCTTTGGGTGTTGATTGCTGCGCGCGGGCTTTCTCTAGTTGCGGTGAATGGGGGCTACTCTTTGCTGCAGCGCACTGGCTTCTCATTGTGATGGCTTCTCTTGTGAAGCACGGGCTCTAGGTGCGTAGGCTCTAGAGTGCAGGCTCAGTAGTTGTGGCACATGGGCTCAGTAGTTGTGGCTCGTGGGCTCTAGAGTGCAGGCTCAGTAGCTGTGGCGCAGGGGCTTAGTTGCTCTGCGGCATGTGGGATCTTCCCAGACCAGGGCTCGCTCCCATGTCCCCTGCATTGGCAGGCGGATTCTTAACCACTGCACCACCAGGGAAGCTCTGTTTCTCTTTTTTAAAAGTATATAGTTATATTGCCTGCAAATGTATACTGATACTTCATTAGCATATGAAATTTAGAAGAGTTTTATATAAATATATATATCCATAGTTATCATTCTATTAAAAGTACAAAATAAAACTTCTGTGTCCTTAAGTTCCTGAGATTATTGATCAGAAATAGACAGTAACTTAAAAAAAAATTCAGTTTGAGTTTATTGATTCCTCCACGGGGAATACAAAATTCAGCATGGAGGAGCCTAGGTTGTAAGGCTGGGTGGTTTTTCTGAAACAAGTATCGTATGGTTTCACAGGTATGTACGTATTTGACAACTTATCAAATTGTGCACTTTAAGTATGTGCAGTCTATTGTATGTCAGTTACACCTCAATAAAACTGTTTTAAAAAACAGTATCATAGAACCTTTGCTTGAGTCAGGTTTCTTCTCTGATAGTCTTGCCTTCATTTGCTTTCACTGAAGATTTCTATTACAGTTTTTGCTAATGAACTTGAAAAGGAGTGCAGATCAGTAGTTACCATGGTCCCTGACAGGTAATAGACACTCTGAATGTATTAGGCGGAATGTAATTGAGTAACACTGGATTGCTTTTCCTTCTTTAGTACAATGCTGTCAGCACTTGCCTCGCAGGTGCCTGTGGGAATACTGTTACCCTCCAGTATGTGAGCCATGAGTAAAGAACATGGGAGACGGAGCAGCCGCCTCCGGAGTAAGGGCTGGCTTTGCTGGAGAGGTGACGACCCAGGAAGGAGTTTGCCAGGCAGAAAAGGAGGAGTAAGAATAGAAAAGAAGGTGGCAGATGCCAGCGGATCCTCAGAAGTTCTAGAGGCTGTTTTGTTTGGCTAGCAGTCTGTCTTGCCTACTCCTCCAACAGCTGGTAGCTTTTTCATATTTGTTTCTCCTCCAGTACCTGACACTGGGCCTAGGTTATGTTAGGTCTGCAGAACCCTCTTGAATTCAGTATCATATGTACACTTACTGTACTCACATACCGCTCTGCCCTTCCACTCACTGGTACTGTGTAGCTTCTCTTCATCTCTTGTTTATTGTTCTCCCTGACACCAGTCTCTCCTTACCCTGCTTCATTCTCTATATTGCTGCCAGAATTCGTCTTCATTTTACAGTGAATCCTTTGCTGTAGTTCCCGTGTTTTAACAACTGATTCCTGATAGCTCAGTTTGGCATAAAGAGGTGATTCCAATCTAATTTGTGTGTCTTGAGCAATGCTGATGAAAAAGCCATTCAAGTAGAAAGTCAGGGCAGAGTCTGCTGTGGTGTGGTGTGCACGTCACTGGGCTAAATAGGACAGGATCAGAAAGTCCTGCTCGAAGTCTGGGAGGATGAATTGAGGTATGTAGTAACTGTGGCTTTTACACTTTGACGTTTACACCAATCAAAACAAGGATAAAAACAAGCATAGCATTGCCTGGTATTTATTAGAAGTCAGCCATAAAGAAAAATGAAAATTCGCCATTTGCAGCAACTTGGAAGGACTTGGAGGGCATTATGCTAAGTGAAATAAGTCAGATAGAGAAAGACTGTATGATATCACTTACATGTGGAAGCTAAAAATTACAACAAACTAGTGAATATAACAAAAAAGAAGCATACTTACAGATATAGAGAGCAAACTAGTGGTTACTTGTGGGGAAAGGGAAAGGGAGAGGGTCAATATAGGGGTAGGAGAGTAAGAGATACAAACTATTAGGTATAAAATAAGCTGCAAGGATATGTTGTACGACAAGGGGAATATACCCAGTATTTTATAATAACTATAAATGGAGTGTAGCCTTTAAAAATTGTGAATCACTATATCGTATACCTGTAGCTTACATAATATTGTACATCAGCTATACTTCAATAAAAAAGTTTTAATTTAAAATAAAGGTCAGATATAACTAACATTTATGTACAAACATAATATAACATATTGTTTTTATCACTAGAATTTAGAAGATACTAAAATATAAACGTGTCTTTAGTTAGTACCTATATAGTGGCACTTAAAAGTTCTTAGAGGCCTGGTAAATTCATGAGGAAAAGACAAAAACATTTGGGTTTTTTTCGTTTCCAGCCTTTGTTTTTATAAGACTAAGTAAGAGTATGTGGAATGCTGGATAATTTAAATTATTTGAGATAAATCTAATTCTAGCATTAATCTTTTATAACTGTGTTACCGAAGTTCATATCCAGCTTTTATTTTCATTCGTGAATGTAAAGTTTAAACTCTTCAAAGTTGGAAGGGTTTGAATTAATTTTCTTGATAGGGAGAAAGTGAGACCATATGGCCTGGAACCCCATTCACAATGGGAAGTCTGAAGCAGTGAGTCAATAGGGAGTCCTTCTTCCTCCCTTTGCTGTCCTAAATGATAGTCTAAGTGTCTCTCACTCTTTAATATCAGTACCACAGCAGCTGATCCTCAACAGAGCACTCTCTCTTGAACCAAACCACTCCTCTGATTTCCGCCCCCCCCCGCAGCTTCATTTGGTGCTAATTAATCTCACTTTTTAATTTTTCAAAGGTTGCTAAAACAGCATATTAAAATTTACCTCATTTTTTCAGAAATTCGCTCTGAATTCCAGCCCACATTGATGGCCACATCCTGCCAGATATTTCCCATCTATTATTCCAGCATTTATAGTTTCATGGAGTCACTAATGAAGTAGCCATTTGCTGTATTTGCTTAGTCACCATAGCAACAGTGTCTTGGTTCATGTATGCCTGGGTACCTTCTTACAGTTTGACATGATATGCGGCTAATATTTCTGATTTCTACTCAGAGGCAACTGGAAATTTGCAGAATGGTATTTTTAAATTTGCTGAATAGAAGTTGTTTTGATTCCACTGTTGTATTCTCTTGGCACCCATCACGTAGTCATAGGATCATAGACATTTTAATTTGGAAAAATGATTCATACTTGCAGTATATATCACAGGGACTGGCTAGAGAAACATTGCACTTATCCTCATAAGCAGCTTATTAAATCCCTAACCTAAATATTTTTAGGAGTAAAAGAAAGTGATCAGAGGTTAGCAGTTGGGGCTGCTTGATAATCTTGGATACTTAGCTTTAAACCATTTTAAATAATTCTGGTTATAAGAATTCCAGCTACAGTATAATAAATGGGAAAATCGGAAAGTACTTCTCATCACAGTAATTTTTCCAGTCTTTTATTGTCTGATTTCTGTTAGGTCAGCTTCTTTGAACTGCATTACCTCATTTGAATATTTCCCTTCCTACATACCCACTCTAAGTTCCTTCAGTCACCACTGAAACTAAGTTACATAAATCTATTTTCATTTTTAAAATGTGTTTTCTTCAGATTTCACATAGCGTAAATATGTACCTTGCAGAAAATACACACTCTCTAATATACATTATTTGGAGAAGACGGTGTAGCCTGTTTGTTGTGATAGAATTCACAGTTTCAAGAATCTGATCTCATCTTAAATGATAAAAAATTATTGCTGTACCATCTGTTGTAAAATATGTAAAAGCTCGCTTTAAACCACCAAGTTCATTTCACACCTAAATTGCTTTTATCAAACACACTCTATACTTTAACCCCTACCTTGCGAATGAGTGAGTGAAACCCACAGATGCCCACTTCCCTTCAGTCATCTGTAATCTCGTTTGGATCTGTATAAAAATGCAGCAAGCTCAAATCCTTACTAATTTCTTTCTGGGCTCTGAATATTGAACCTGAAGAAACATGGGCATATTTTAGAATGTGTTTATTCAAATATAAATATGTACATATACATACATACATTTTTTTTTCACCTTTTCCTGCCTAACTCAGTTACTGAATGGATTCACGAGGAGACCGAGGTTGTATGGTCAGTTGCTATTTGAGCATGTTACCTTGGATTGTTCCATGGACACAGATTTTGCCCTCGCCTTTAGCTAGTGACACTAGAAGGAACTGGGTGAAAGAGCTTGGTATGAAACCATTACCACAACTGGAAAAACTAATGTAGGAGTTTATGCTTTCTTACTGCTATTCAGCCTCATTCAGGATGTCTACCAAAGATTAATGACCCAGATCATCATATCAACACATTAGCAAAATAAAGTGGATTTTGTCCATATAAGTAGCCTGTGTAATAACTTGTAATCATCCGTGCATGTTGATGATGCAGGAAATGTTTTCATACGTTTGTTTGGGGCCCCTAATAGTAGTCATTCTGTGACTAACCAGAGCTACATGAAGAATAGCCTGATATCCCTAATGTTTTATAGGAGTAATAGGCTATAAAATAAGTGACTAAAAGGTAAAGGTACTTTTAAATAGAGCTAGTAATACAAGTAAAATGACACATAGAGTCTAAATCCATAAAGCATCAATACTGTTTTTGCCCACGTCTTGTTTAGAAATCATTTTCCTATATGCTAAATTTATTGTCTTTGTTCTAAGACCAGCTATAAAAATCCTAGATTTGAATTGAACCAGGTAGTGTTTTATATATTTAGAAAAAGCAGACTGAAGCATTTCTATAATGCCTTCTTCCCTCTACTAATAGCAAGAAAAATTATTTTGTTAAACTCATAAAATGATATATTCTTTTTTTTTAATAAGTATTTATTTATTTAGTTTTGGCTGCGTTGGGTCTTCATTGTTGCGTGCAGGCTTTCTCTAGTTGCAGCGAGCGGGGTCTACTCTTTTTTTTTTTTTTTTTTTTTAAAGAATGGGGATACTGCTTCACATTTAGTCTTGACCAGTTCCTGCACTTCTGTTTTTCTGATAGGTTTTTTTTTTTTTTAAGATGTTGGGGGTAGGAGTTTATTAATTAATTTATTTATTTTTGGCTGTGTTGGGTCTTCGTTTCTGTGCAAGGGCTTTCTCTAGTTGTGGCAAGCGGGGGCCACTCTTCATCGCGGTGCGCGGGCCTCTCACTGTCGCAGCCTCTCTTGTTGCGGAGCACAAGCTCCAGACACACAGACTCAGTAGTTGTGGCTCACGGGCCCAGTTGCTCCACGGCATGTGGGATCCTCCCAGACCAGGGCTCAAACCCGTGTCCCCTGCATCGGCAGGCAGATTCTCAACCACTGCGCCACCAGGGAAGCCTTGGGGGGTGAGGGGCTACTCTTTGTTGCGGTGCACGGGCTTCTCATTGCAGTGGCTTCTCTTGTTGCGGAGCACGGGCTCTAGGTGTGCGGGCTTCAGTAGTTGTGGCACATGGGCTCAGTAGTGGTTCGCGGGCTCTAGAGCACAGGCTCAGTGGTTGTGGCACACGGGCTTAGTTTCTCCGCGGCATGTGGGATCTTCCTGGACTAGGGCTCGAACCCGTGTTCCCTGCATTGGCAGGCGGATTTCTAACCACTGCGCCACCAGGGAAGTCCCTCAGTTCTTAATAAATCTATCCATAGGCTCTATATAAGAGAAAATTTGCATGTTGGCCAGGTCATGTCAGTGTTCATAGTTCCCCACCAAATGATACCAAACCAGAAGCCTATTTATCAGTCAGTGGATAGGTTTTAGGAGCTTATAAAAGTGGGGATTGAATGTCTCTTGAGAGGGCTGGCAACAAGAACTGACAAAATTGTGAAAATAGAAAACCTTAGTGTAATAACTGCTCTCAGCACTTTATCAATGTGGTGAACATTTGAGCATTAGTGTTTCTGCTATGAAACTGAGTTAATTTTATTATATTAATGGTAATTTCTAGCAGTTTCTCTTTTAATTTTTAAAGAATTTTATCCACAAAGGTAGAACCTATGTGAGACTTAAGCTCTCAAAACCAAATTCAACTTTAAATTAACGAATAAATTTCAATCCTTGATGGAAAGAAAAGGCTTTTGCATTCTGTTTATTAAACACTTGATTATTAAAGTGTTTTTAACAAGATGTGTATGATGTGATTCGAGACTATTCAAGGGCTTGGCAACCCCCAGTACACCACGCTGAGCTGCCACACTGACTGTTTGGCCCGCAATTCTCTCATCCCGTCGTCCTCTGAGTCACACATCCCTGTGGGATTCTGTGGGCTCTTGTTGTTCATGGGGACTCCACAAGGAAACAGAAGACAGGAGTCAGTTCCTGAGCTGGGCAGGAGAGTTCAGGCAGCAGCAGCCCCTAGAATTAGTACTTAGGCAACACCCACCTCCTGCTGATGAAAGTAATCTGGGAGAAGAGATGGGTGGTGAAATCTGAGTGGCATGAGTGAAACGGTGATGTCAAGAAGATCTCTGAACACCGTCTAAATGGATCTGCCTCACACAAAAGTGTACGCAGGTCAGTGTGGATAAATGTTGGATATGAAATTCTAAACTACTCCTTAGCGATCATGGGCAGAAATGGGCCCAAGTACTATTGTTTAATGTTTCCTGCAGGCATTAGCCTCTTTGGCCGATGAGGTAAAATAATGTGTATGAAATCATCTAGAGCTATTTAGAAAAACTAGAGAAAATCAAGAGGTCCTAGAGAAACCTAGAGAAAATCAAGGACTAAAAAGGTCCAGGAGGTGGAAAAGTAGGGCCACTCGCCTCAGTGAACTAGATATCCACAATAAAGGGAAGGAGAGGAATAAAACAGCTACTTCGTTCAGTTGCACCCACTATGCAGTTTGTCTGGAGGTGACCCTGTCTCCTGGGAAGAAAAATATTTACATAACCCCCTTGAATCATGCTTTAATATGACGGGGAAGATGGGGAAAGATATTTTTGAAACTAATATGTAGTTTTAAAATGGTTGTGAGGTATCTGCATAACTTAGGAAGATGTTCTGCTCAAATGCATTTTTCTACTTTTGTTAAGCTCAAACTCATGTTCTGGTCACTAATGGTTGAAGGTCATATATGAGAGATTGATTTGAGTGCCCTAAGGATTAACTCCAAAAATATTTTGACTACATCTGAAATCCAGTAAATTTTTAAAATCTGATATATGAACAGTTACCCAAAACTGTAAGCTGCCCTATTGCTGTGGTTAAATTATAATTAGTTCTAATTAGCACTTCCATGAGCATTACACATTTTACCTGCAGCTGAATGGCATTTGGAAAGAAATTTTCTTATCCTTGAAAATGTCAAAGGAGATCAAAGAAAGTGCTTTTTATCTGATGTAGCCAAATATCCCCCATCAGGGTAAAGGATGAACACAGATTCCATAAATCTAATCAGTGAAGCAGGTAATTATTAGAAGTTATGTTTATTCAAATAACTTCCATACATTTCTGTTTAGTGTGGCTACTGAAGTGATTACAGTAAGTAAAATAATAATAAAATGTACTGAACGCGTCCCATGGGACAGGCCATTTGTAAAGATTATCTCACTTATTTCTGTTGTTGTAATTCTCATTTTTCCCCGTGAGAGCACCAAGGTGTTGAAGAGATTGACTAACTTGACCAAGGTAACACCTAATAGTAGAACTGGACCTTAAAACTGGAGTCTGGGTTCAGACCCTACCATACCATGATATGGTACATTCTTTCTAAACTAAGCATTGTTCAGAGTTGTTCTGTGTGCCATAGGTCTGCTTAATCTCTGATTTTTTTTTTTAATGGGAAATTATCAGCATGAATCTGAATACAAAAGGTATTTCTTTGTTGCCTTTTTGAAAACAGTCATCCCTGGGTATCCACGGGACATTGGTTCCAGGACCCGCTGCAGACACCAAAATTCACAGATGTGCAAGTTCCTTATGTAAAATGGTATAATACAGCTGGACCTTGTTATCCATGTGTTTTGCATCCTCAGATATGGAGGACCCGACTGTATTGAGTTATAAGTATGGTTCCTGGTCCTTTTGATTGATAAGCTTTTACCCGCCACCCCCTGGGAATCATACCAAATTATTTAGGCTTTTTACTTTTCTTGGAGTATGGAGAAGGGAACTAAAATGAAAAGTTCTTAAAAATGAAACAAGTATTTTTGTCATTCATCATCCTTTGGAGTTTAGGGTAATTTCATTTCTAGCATAAAAAGAGTAGCTACTTGGACATGTATTGAGAAACAATTAATGTTCCCTGATTAGCTAAACTTTTTTCCTCATGTGTTTCTGCTTTGTGCCTGTACCAAAATATTGACTAGGGTATTTGATTAACAGGAAAAGCATAAGCAGTAAAGGGTTTCTTACATCAAATGCTATTGCTTCCTTCTGCCCCCCCTTCAACTGCCCCCCTTCTTTTTCCCCTTCCCTATCACACACACTCTTACACTGAAATCACAACTTTCTAAGGTAAAAAACAATTTGCTTTCATGAGATGATATAAGAAGTCATGCCTTTCTTGGACTAAAGAAAAAACACATTGCAAAGAAAAAGTTTCAAGCGACCAAAGTTTATAATTACTTGAACAAAAACTCCGGGCAGTGCAAACCTTAGATACCTTGTTGCTTCCCAGACTCCTACGAACCAGTTGCATTTGCTGTCTTTCTGACCCACTTCCTCCCATTTGGACGTCTGTAGTACTTGCATGCAACCAGAGCACTGGTGACTGGGAAGTAATGCTACTGCTTAGGCTAAAGGGATCCACTGAAGGTGCCTTCAAGTTCAAGATATTAAGTAGATTACATAAGGAAGGACTATGAGAGAAAAGGAAACTACATAAGATAGTAAAAATGTTCTGGCCATCAGGTAAGATATTTATATTTTGGACTGTGGAGTGGAGATTGTGTTGTTTAGCTCACAGATTAGGTAAACAGATACTCTCCGGAATGTTGGTGATATATGCTCTTCCTGGAGAAGTGAAAATTGGATTGACAGTCTTACAGTGTTTTGGTGAAAAAGAAAAAATTAGGCAAAAATTAAACCAAGACACATAAAATATCTTCATTACACTGTCATTTATTTTACCTTACCCAACACATACCAAAAACTTGCGGATGGCTGTTGTTTCTAACGAACCTAGGAGAAAACAAGGTGCGTTGTGCATTATCGTTTCCCTCGCCAGATGTAGGTCCCTTCCGAACAACTTGCTAGCTAATGTAATGGACGCGTTTTGGACATCATGTATTTTCTTAAATAGCTATAAATATTTTAAATTGGGATAGTATATGTTTACCAACTTGAAAAGACATCTGGATTGC
The DNA here is from genome assembly GCF_951394435.1 of Stenella coeruleoalba. Taxonomy (NCBI): domain Eukaryota; kingdom Metazoa; phylum Chordata; class Mammalia; order Artiodactyla; family Delphinidae; genus Stenella; species Stenella coeruleoalba. The sequence continues at coordinate 21,284,778 of NC_137164.1, read as the reverse complement.
CTCATTATGTTTAAGATGCAGTGATATAAGAGCACTGGACGAGGAATCTTGAATTTTTTTCCCTTTCAGACAAGCTGTATGACCATGGGCAAGTCACCCTCACGCTGGGACTTAATTAGTGATTTGAATTATATTACTCTCATGTAAAAGAATTCAACTCAGCGTTAAGTCTTTCATTAAGAGGGAACTGTTAGGACTCACCGACCTAGAGAACAGACTTCTGGTTGCCTGTGAGGGGTGGCGGGCAGGGAGAGGATTGGGGGTTTGGGGTTAGCAGATGCCAACTAGTATATATAGGATGGATAAGCAGCAAGGTCCTGCTGGGTAGCACAGGGAACTGTATTCAGTATCCTGTGATAAAGCATAATGGAAAAGAATCTGAAAAAGAATATATATGTATATATATCTGTAACTGAGTCACTTTGCTGTACAACAGAAATTAACACAACATTGTAAATCAACTATACGTCAATAAAATTTTAAAAAAAACAATCATAGGGAGGAGAAAAAGAGGGAGCTGTTAGGTTGAATCATACGAAATTGCTAGTTTTATAAAAAGCCAAAAATGATCAAAATTCTGTATTATATAGGAGATATTTTTTGACTGTTTGAGCACGAGCTAAAATGCCCTCTCCTAAGGGGAATCTGGGAGAGTCCATCAGCCAGCTCATGGATCTCAGGATGGCAGCGTGGGATTGGAGGTGCAGGGAATCGCAAGGTCCTTCAACAAAATTGTGTAGTTTTGATGCCAGTGTTTATGACGCACTTGTGTCATGGCTTTCTTAGATCTAGTTATAATTCTTAGATCTTTGCTGCTGCTTTGCTTAAAACAAAAAACAGGGGCTTCCCCGGTGGCGCAGTGGTTGGGAGTCCGCCTGCTGATGCAGGGGACACGGGTTTGTGCCCCGGTCCGGGAGGATCCCACATGCCGCTGGGCCCGTGAGCCATGGCCGCTGGGCCTGTGCGTCCAGAGCCTGTGCTCCACAACGGGAGAGGCCACAGCAGTGGGAGGCCCGTGTATCGCAAAAAAAAAAAACAAAAAAAAAAACCAACCCCTGGGACATAGATATATGGATCAGAGGACTGCTAACTGGAGGCCTGGTATAGCTAGTGTATGTGTTTTTTGGTTTTGAGGGGGGTTTTGTTTTGTTTTGGGGGAGGAGGATTGCCCTTTTAAAAAAATTGAATTAGTTGGCAGTGTCTAATGAATGATTTCACATAAAAATCTGACTCTGGATTTTCTTGAATAATTAGGCAATCTGGTAATAGCAGCGTTACGCTCCTGCAGAGTAACCTGGTGCTGAGGACTAGTTGCCCACTTGGGGTGGAGCTTGTGCTCTGTTTCCAGTTCACCACAGCCCTCACCTCTCCCTGTTACTTTTTCTTCTTTACTTGACAGGCCCCTGTAGACATTTGCGTTGGCGATTCTCTTGCGCTCTCCAGTAGAACTTTCTGCAATGATAGAAGTGTTCTATATCTGTACTGTCCAGTATGGTAGCCACATGTGGCTGTTGAACACTTAATGTGGCTGGTGTGCCTAAGGAACTGAGGTTTTAATTTAAATTAATTTGAAGAGTTGCATGTTGCTAGTGGCTACTGTATTGGACAGTGCAAGCAGATAATGGAGTTTTTCCCATTATTGGGTGTTTCCTACAGAGTGAACATTAAACCTTAATGTATTTTACAGTCTCTTCTCTTAGATGCCGGATCTAAATGTTAGCATATATCGCTGTAAGTCTTATGATTTTACATCCAAATTACCATCTCTGATTAAATGCAGCCTAAAACCTTTCTTCTTCTCATACTTTTTTTCCTCACTTACCACGTTTATATTGCATGCCCATTCTAGGCCGTAGGGATATGAGCAAGGTCCCTGTTTTCATGAAGCTTACAAATAATTCACAGATATTTCTAAGAGATACTTAATTTTAATATTTACTGTCTGTAATCCTTCTAGTAGTCCTGCCAGATAAGGGTATATTTGATTACTCGTCAACTGCAAGTGCTAAAATTTTTTCAAATCCACATTCTAATGGACTAAAATGTTTTACTATTACTATTCCTCTGAGAAGCTCTCTGTCCTATTGAAGCTTCCTATAAATGTACTGTCTTAAAACTAGGCATCATCAGAACCTTTTTGTATTAGTGAATCAGCTCAGCATACATCTGGTTATTCCCTCACCTGGCCTTCTCCCAGCCTTCTGTCCACCTGCTCCCAAGCTGGGCCTTCTTCTGAAACTTGTTTTTGTTATCTGACTTAGGGCCCAGTGGGTGTTTTCACAGGCAGTCCCAGCATTCCGGGCTGTTCCTGCTTCTCCTTGCCCAGAGACTTTTCTCTCTCACCCGGCAAACGTCAGCTTCCTTCTCCCCCTTGGGAGGCACTGTTGACCTCCTTCACTGCTTTACTCTCTCCCTTTCAAAAATGAAATCAGCATCTTAAGAAAATTTACCTTCTTTTGTGAAACCTGTCATTTTAAGAATAGCATAAATTGCAATCAAACGCAGCTAGAGCACAAAGGATAGATGAATGCTAAAATAGTGATATTTACATTATAAAATGACTCCTACATTGGCAGCGGATGGAAACATTTGTCATTCACTGTTTTTGTAGTTGTTTCACTCTATAGTTAATAACCAGATTAGCAAGGCAGTATTACTTAGGGTGTCTTGCTTAGGCAGGAGAATAGTCTATATGTATAAAATCAGGCATTATTGGGAAATTTGTTAATATGGGATTCAGCCTTCGTGATCTAAAAAAGGTGTCCAGTAAAGGTCATTTGTTCATATGCTTAGCCAGTATTTTTGAGTTACTTTTACATAAGAAGCATTATATGTAGCAGGGAGGTTAAAAAAAAGATCTATTGACTAAAATTTGTAGACTTCTCTTCCCCAGTCTGCCAACAGCTTAGAGCAGTAGAATTTGGCTTTTTTCAGTTCCTGTTAGATCTTACCAGTGTTCATACTTTAAAATATTTGGGGATGTTTATGCTACTTTTTTTAAATGAATTTTATATTTTCAAAATATACTAAACAATTTGAGAATTGAATTCCCACTGTAGTGCATAAATCTTAATAAAGTATAATGAAGTAACTTTAATAAGGGTGATTATGCACCATGATTATAGCCTAGTGACATTGACTTAATAGGAATTTTTTTTTCATTGTTATAAAGGAGAATGTGCTCTTCTTTGTCTCTCTCTGTGTGTGTGTGTGTGTGTGTGTGTGCGCGCACGCGTGTGTGGAATTAGGCTAGTTGAAGGCAGGTTGATGAGCATCAAGGAGAATTGTTTTTTGAGCTATAATTGATATACAATATTATGTAAGTTTCAGGTGTACAACAAAGTGATTCACAATTTTTAAAGGTTATATTCCATTTATAGTCATTATAAGAGAATTACTTATTTTGATCTAAATTCAATAAGCTTTTAATTAGAGATGTTACTCTATTATATGGCCTATTAGGGACTGTATAGATTAACTGCTTGAACCTTTGGGTTAAAAAAAAAAGATCTGAGTTCCAGTTCTGTTTTGCCTTCTGTAAGGAAAAAGCAGGATTGAGAAGATGTAGGTAAAGCTTTTAACACAGTTTCTAGCAACATAGTAAGTGCTTTAAATGTCTGTTATTTGTTATAGTTGTCGTTTTATTAGTGTTTAAGCTCTTGGGTCTTGTAGCCCTTGAGCTTTTTCTTTGCTGGGAAAAAATGAGAGATAAAACTGACTGTTTAGGGCTTCCCTGGTGGCGCAGTGGTTGAGAGTCCGCCTGCCGATGCAGGGGACACAGGTTCATGACCCCGTCCAGGAGGATCCCGCATGCCACGGAGTGGCTGGGCCCGTGAGCCATGGCCACTGAGCCTGCGCGTCCGGAGCCTGTGCTCCGCAGCAGGAGAGGCCGCGGCAGTGAGAGGCCCGCATACCCCAAAAAACAAACAAAAAAAACAACAAAAAAACTGACTCTTTAAATAATAATTCTAGAAAGACTGGGAATTCATTGAGTCCTAGTCTTCTAAGAATGTGAATGTGTATTCTAAACTGTCCTGAAATGGTGGTAATAATTAGCAACACGTATTTTTTTTAATGGTTTGTAAAACAGGGCCTAGCTGTGTCTAAATGATCACATAGTAATATTTTTCTATTACTTCTTGAAAATAACACCATGTTTTTAAATTTTCTGAAAAAGTTAAGACCCAATTTTTTAAATGGTTGGGACAGCAAAACTTTTAGCTTCCTCCCAGTCCAGCATAAAACCTCTGTGTGTAGTTTGCTGTTCAGCTGTACAAACCAAATATTTGCAAATTAATTTATTTTGTACAAGCCTAGCTTTAAACCTCATTTTGACTTTGAAGGCATGTTGAGGTCAGTGATGTTTAATTTGGTGCTTTGTTCAGTGATGAAGTGGAGTTGCAAATTGTTCTGACGCTTCATGAGATAATGTTAAATGGATTATTTAATGTTAAGTAAAGAACCCTGCTAAATTATTTTAAACTATTCAGGTTAGTTAAAGTATTTTAAGATTTAGTTCTTTAAGAATATGTTATATTTTCAGTCCACAGATTAACCTTTTGAGGTGTTTTGTTTTGTTTTAATCTATTTATTTATTTATGGCCGCATTGGGTCTTCGGTGCTGCGCGTGGGCTTTCTCTAGTTGCGGTGAGCGGAAGGCTACTCTTTGTTGCGGTGCGTGGGCTTCTCATTGCTGTGGTTTCTCTTGTTGTAGAGCGTGGGCTCTAGGCATGTGGGCTTCAGTAGTTGTGGCATGCTGGCTCAGTCGTTGTGGCTCACGGGCTCTAGAGCTCAGGCTCAGTAGTTGTGGTGCACGGGCTTAGTTGCTCCGCGGCATATGGGATCTTCCCAGACCAGGGCTCGAACCCGTGTCCCCTGCATTGGCAGGCAGATTCTTAACCCCTGTCCCACCAGGGAAGTCCCACCTTTTGAGTTTTGAATCATAAAGATATCTTCTTTTAATTAAAACAAAACGCTTAGACTTGACTTTTTAAATGTATAATAAAAAGGTTAAATTTTAATGTGAGCTTTTTATTTTTTAAAAAGTTAATTCAGTGTTTTCCTTTACATATTTAAAAGATTAAATACTTTGAGGATAAAAATGGCATGAGTCATGACACTCTATGGATGATGAAATTGGCTTTTAGAACTTTTGTATTAGAATTGAAAGGAAAGTATGCCACATGAACCTGAATCGGGATGCAGTGGCTGAAAATAAATTCTAGTGTAAGAGCATGACAAGAATAAGCTACCATTTATAAAAATGCACTTACCTGAACAGACTGAAACCCCAAGGAATTTTCAAATTGTGAAGTAAGGGGAACAATCATTTAATGTAGAAGGAAGAAGCTAGCGCATGCCTCCCTCCTTGAAAGCCTATAAGATCAAATTGTGGAGTGAGGTGATTGAATCAGGAAAGATAATTTAGTGGCAGCATAACAGGTAGATTACCATTTAGAGAGGCCAAACCCCTGAGAACTGATTGCATTAAGGGGATGGGGCTAAGGTTAGAGCACAGAGAGGTGTTCAGAGACAGTTTGCCACTTGGTTATGGGGGGGGGGTTTCCGCCCTTTTTTCAAGGAATTACACATGCTTAGTTCTACCTCTTTGTAAACATTCCTATATCTGTCTTCAATCATTCTTTTCTCTCTAAACGCTTATCTCTTTGTCACTTTGAGACATCTTCTCAGCTTGGAGGAGTGATTTCTGCCCAGTCTTTTTCGCCTCACCTGTTACAAGTTTGGATTGCCCTGCTCCAGCTTACCCTCAAGTGCACATCTTGGAGTTAATCTTTACTTCGTAGCAGCACGCAGTCAGTTGTCATAATATCAACCCCCTGTCCCTCTTCAGTCCTGCAGATAATCTGTTATAGATAAGCGTTTGTTTAATGTTTGTCTTCCACTAATCAAGTCTTTTCTTCAGAGAGAGGCACCCAGTAGTCATTTGCTGGATGATTGCCTGTAAGAGGCTCCTTCTGAAGTCTGGTCATGGCACAGCTGGAGCCATGCGGGTGCAGATGTGGGAGAACAGTGGATTAAGCTGGAGAGATAGCAGGGACTTGATCCCATAGGGACATGCAGTCATGTAAAGGAGCTTATGTGTCACCCAAGAACAGTTAAGAGGCCATTGAAGGATTGTTAGCCCAAGTCCATCTTTGGGTGGACATCTCCCTTCTAGACCTCTAGCTAGTGCCTTCTTCCTGGTTCATAGAAAGTATATTTGGCCCATGAAAAGCAAAGTAACAAACTACATATGATTTATGGTGACATATACAGTAAGTTTCTAAAGACATTTCTAAAGTACTTTTTTTACACTTCATAAAATAATGAATTTATGTATTTAAAGGATATATATGGATTTATGAATAATTGGAAGGATTAAAATATTTATATTTTAATACAGAAATGGCTGTACTCAATTTGGGGATCATAGTTAAAAATAAAACCTGTAGTATTTGTAGCTTTCAAATTAAAAAAGCAATTGGTAGATATTTAATATCTTCTGAGGAATTTGGTATTATATCCGTAAAAATAGGCAGAAATAAACAGAAATAACTCCAACCAAGTAATTAAATAATAAGAATGTTATAAAAGCAGGTACCTTTTATACTGCAAGTTGTGCCTTTAAAGGAATTTTATTTTATTTTTTTAACGTCTTTATTGGAGTATAATTGCTCTACAATGGTGTGTTCGTTTCTGCTTTATAACAAAGCGAATCAGCTGTACATATACATATATCCTCGTATCCCCTCCCTCTTGCGTCTCCCTCCCACCCTCCCTATCCCACCCCAGCTTACCATTCCCACTCCCTGTGTCCTCAAGTCCATTCTCTAAGTCTGCATCTTTATTCCTGTCCTGCCCCTAAGTTCTTCAGAAGCTTTTTTTTTTTTTTAGGTTCCATATATATGTGTTAGCATACAGTATTTGTTTTTCTCTTTTGAAGGAATTTTAAATGAACATTTTTAGTTCCTGTTCTGTTGAACCAAAGAATTTAAAGTCCCATTAAAATAAAGTAATACGATGTTCAACATGTATTATTTTTAAATGACCAACATTTTTAAGGCTTTCAAACTAAGAAATGATTTTTCGTTTTCCTTTAAGAAAGTATACTTCCTTTTCTGATTATGAAAGTGATTGATGCTTATTGCAGAAAATTTAGAAAGCATGTGGAAATCTTAAATGCATTCATTTTGCTCTCTTTCTTCCCATTCTTTCATGTTAAGTTCCATTTTCTTTAAAAACCCACCTTCTTTTTTTTGTCTGTATCAAGTAGATAATCTTCTAACATGGTTCTCAGTTTCTTTGCTGTGACCATTGCATTTCACTAGTTCCTTTTGGGTTCATTTTACTTTTTGCTGAAATGAATCCTTGAGTAGTTCTCTCAGTGAGGACCTGTGAATGATAAACTTTGTTTTTGTACAAAAATACTTTCATTTCACTCTTACTCTTCAATTATAATTTAGCTAGACATGGTTGGCAATTTTTTTTCTATAGTACTTTAAATATATTCTTGTATTCTGATGTCTTGCTGATGAGAAGTCTAGAGGTACAGTGGTATCTTCTGTCGTTTAAAAAATAGTCACTTTGATTAAAAAAAAAAGTCATTTTGAAAGCTACACCATTTTCCCCCTTAAAACATTTTTTAGATTTACTGTGCTCATATACCAAAGAATTAATTTTTAAAATAAGAAGTAAATGGTTGAATGTGAGTCACTGGGTATGGTAATATTTAGTACAAAACAAAATCTCCTCAGATTGCTATTTGAATATATATATTTATAATATGCTATATACCTAGTGTCATAGGTTTATTTTATGGTTCTTTTTCCAAAAGTGATGTTTTTAATTATATTTTAATTTAGATGGCTGGAGTCCTACAGTTGGACAACCAATGCTGTCCAATAGAAATTTCTGTGATGATGGAAATGTTATTTATATGCACTGTCCATTAAAGCAGCTACTAGCCACTAGATCCTGAATGCTGATGTGTCATCTTTTTATCATACTTTAATCTCATCAAATGAATAGAAGTTTTGGATTAATACCTTGATTAGTTTTAGACCATATAACTTAAGATAATTCATTTTTACATGCAAATTTTTTTCTAGAAATTTAAAGCTGATTAGCTTCTTTGTTTTAAAACTTAAAGTTTGTCTGCAAAGTATAGGTTTAGAAGGAAGTTGTAGAATTAAATGACATGGTTTGTATGTTTAGCTTATGGTCTGGTTTCTACATTATTGTCATATTCAGTGTGTTTTTGAAGTATTAAGACTGATGTATCTTCTTTATATATTAAGTATTAGTCTTGAAGAATTATAGGAATAACTCTTCAGGTTTCACCCAGTAAACAATGTTCGTAAGTTTGTTAATAATGCCTTCTGTTTTTCAGATTACAAATAGAAGAATCTTCCAAACCTGTGAGGCTATCACAGCAACTAGACAAAGTTGTGACAACCAATTACAAACCTGTTGCTAATCATCAATACAATGTAAGTCTTCATGTCTTTCTTCACTCTGTTCTGTCTTTAATATCACAAACTCTTAGGTTTTGAAAGGACCTTGGCAGTCACATAACTTGCTGTCAGGCGCTTGAGTTATCCAGACTTAGTGAGGAAGATAACAGTTGGCCAAGCATAGAAAAGATATTCACTGTGTATCCTAAATCATACGATGAGAAGAAGGCAACCACTGTTCAAATGACTCCTGAAAAGTTTTTCAAAGAAATAAAACACTTCATTTTTCAATGTTTCTAATGTTTTAGTGTCCTTAATAAATATTAGTTTTGCTGTTTTTTCTCAATACCTTTATTACTGAGAGTTTTTAATGTTTTGACAAAAATTTTAAAGACCATGAAACAATGTTAATTTTTCCCATTGATTATTAAGATGGCTTTGCATAGTTTCAACTTTTATGGGCATTTTTATGGCCTCACACTACCATTCAAAGCAAGGACTGCCTGTGTGTATGTGTGTGTGTGTGTGTGTGTGTGTTTAAACCTCTTTTATTGAAGTATATCATATATACTATATTTATTATATATATACACAGCATATATATACACACACACAGTATGTATTTTCTGTGTGTATAAAATATGTATACACATGTATACATACTATGTGTACTTTGTGCCAGGCACTGTTCTTACTATTGTAACTACTGCTACTATCCTTATTTTACAGATGAAGTAACTGAGGCACAGAGAGGTTAGCTTACTTGAGGTCACACAGCCAGTAATGAGCCAGTCCAGGTGTTGAATCAGATAGTCTGTTTTAAGAGCCTTACTTTTTTTTTTTTTAATTGAAGTATAGGTGATTTATAATATTGCATTAGTTTCAGGTGTCCAGCAAAGTGATGTGGTTATGCACATTGTAGGTTATTACAAGATACTGAATATAGTTCTCTGTGCTATACAGTAGGTCCTTGCTGTTTGTTTTATATATAGTAGTGTGTATCTGTCAATCCCATACTCCTGATTTATCCCTCCCCCTACTTCCCCTTTGGTGACCATAAGTTTGTTTCCTGTGTCTGTGAGTAGGAGCCTTACTCTTAATGAACCACTGTGCTGTGTTGTTGCACATTATTAGCAGTGCTAAAAGGGCTAAGGGTTCTGGGTCTTGAAGTACCTGCAGCGTCAGGAGAAATGTGATGATTTTCTGAAAATAAAAGGAAGCCTAAGTTAAGTCAAGTAGCAATTAAGAGTTGATAACCTGTGTCCTCCTTTGTTGCTTAAGATTCCCCTTGATACTGAGTTTAGGAAGAAATAAACACTCTTTAAGACTGGCCTTAAGTTCCAGGCTTATTCAGTGACGCAGATAGTATCTGCCAAACCACTGCTTTATGATATTTGAATTTCTTTTGGTTATTTTATGTGAAAGGTAGCAAATGCAAGTGCCTCCAGGACCAAGCAGGCATCTCTCTGGGTGGGGTGCTGAAATTTAAGAAGATAAGTGGTAGAGACTGATGAACTGGAGTGTATGTGCCCCTTCTAAAGACATTCAGATATTAAAAATTGCTACACTGTGTGGATTTAGTCAAGCAAGTCACAATTCAGCTGCATGCATGCAGGCTTTCGTTTTATGGCCTCTGGTTATGTGTCAGGGGAAAAATAAACTAAAAAAGAGGATAGGCAAGATAAGTGGGGACAAACATAAGATAATCCAAGAGAGGTATTTTTATGATGTCTGTTGATTGAGACAAGTAAGTAGAAGTCTCCTTCTTTGTCCTCTTCTATTCCAGTCTTTTCTACTCTTAGATGGGAATACATACAACCTTCTGGAGCCAAGTGGAAACAGAGAAGTGAAATAGGATAGGTCTTACTTGTCTTTGCCTCTCTTCTTCATTAATATGCTTCTCCTGTAGCCCCTGACTGTGCTTTTTTCTCCACTTACGGGTCAGGCTTCTGTATACCTGTTTCTACTCTTGTGTAAGTTTTTATTGCAGTGAGGACAAGGAAGACCACACCTTCCATAGGCTATAAAAAGATATAGCCTTTCTGGAGAGAAGTTTGGTAATTTGTGTCAAAAGCACTATAAAAGGATACATCCTTTGATCTAGCAGTCTTGTATCTAAGAATTTATCATAGTAAGACAAGTGGCCAAAGATGTATATGCAATAGTGTTTCTCCCTATTGCTTAAGATAGGAAAAGGTCAGAAACACTTGTCCCAAAATAAGGATTAGTTCAGTACTTTAAGTTGTTATTTTTTGATGGTAGGCTCTAGAGTGATTTTATCCTAATTTTCCTCTTTATGAAATCTTTTTTGAATTGTTGGAATTGTCACAGTGAGCATGTATTGTCTGAATTGTTACAGTGGGCAGTAAAACTTTTCTGTTGGAATGGGAAAGGGAAGAAAGCTAGGGAAGAGTGTTAGTACTTAGCCATGACAATGTCCTTCCACAGTTATCTAAGGTTTGTCTTCTGTCAACAAAAATAATATTTTTTTAATGCCTGCTTTATGCCTGAGATACCTACTCTTGGTGAACCAAATAAATAAAATTCCTGTCTTCACGGAAGAAAGAAGAAGCAGCTACCACTTCTTTCAATTTCTCTGGTCATGCCTTTTCAGACCCCATTTGGGGTATAATCTATATTTCCTTTGACCTAGTGAGTCCACATTTGTATATTATAATTGTTTTTTCTTAAATTCCATTATAAGGGTCACTCTTGTTATACTACCACATACCATCATTTCTGAGGCAAAAGGAAAATCTCTCTTAGGTCAGTCAAAGCCGGCACCTTTGCTTAGTATTAAAGCTCTGACCTCTATCTAATTCATATACAGAGTGACATTGGCACTATATCTACCTGTCAGGTATAGAAGATACATTCCAAATGTCATTTTTAGAATGTTTTTCATTGCTTTCTTTCTACTGCTAAAATAAATACAAATATATTGTATATTCTAAACCACTCATTAGGATATAAACCTATCCTATCTCAAGAGGGAGGGGATGTGGGGACAAGTGTGTGCATATGGCTGGTTCGCTTTGTTGTGCAACAGAAACTAACACGGTATTGTGAAGCAATTATACTCCAATAAAGATCTATTTAAAAAAAAAAAAAGCCATCACATCCACTTTAAAGACTCTTTTTAACATTAAGTGACATCTCAGTTCATGGTAACAGCCTTCGTTAAGGTTGTCATAGCGTAAATGAGTCGTTAATATTAACGTAATTACAGTGATGAGTCATATAGTAATCTTTGATTAACAGAGATTGACTGTAACTTACCACATTATGTTATTTGAATGTTTAGTGAATTTCTTCCATGGGATTGTATCAAAATGGGTGAAGGCACCTGCATAGCTTTTAAAAGGATATTCAGTATTATAATGCCAACTGTAAGAAGAGTATAAAACTTTTGTTATTATTGTCAGGAACATTAATTTTTAAGTGATTGAGAAACTTCAATGTAGTTCATTCAACAAGAATGACTTAGAGAGTATGTAATCAAGATGTTCAGTTTTATTTATTTATTTAAAAAAATTTTTTTTAATTAATTTATTTTTGGCTGCGTTGGGTCTTTGTTGCTGCGCGCGGGCTTCCTCTAGTTGTGGTGAGCGGGGGCTACTCTTCATTGCGATGCATGGGGGTTCTCGTTGCAGTGGCTTCTCTTGTTGCAGAAGACAGGCTCTAGGTGCGCGGGCTTCAGTAGTTGTGGTGCACGGGCTTATTTGCCCCACGGCATGTGGGATCTTCCCGGACCAGGGCTCAAACCTGTGTCCCCGGCATTGGCAGGTGGATTCTTAACCACTGTGCCACCAGGGAAGTACTGAGATATTCAGTTTTTTGTGGTTTTTTTAAACATCTTTATTGGAGTATAATTGCTTTACAATGGTGTGTTAGTTTCTGCTTTATACCAGAGTGAATCAGCTATACATATACATATATCCCCATATCTTCTCCCTCTTGCATCTCCCTCCCACCCTCCCAATCCCACCCCTCTAGGTGGTCACAGACCACCGAGCTCATCTCCCTGTGCTATGCAGCTGCTTCCCACTAGCTATCTATTTTACAGTTGGTAGTGTATATATGTCCATGCCACTCTCTCACTTCGTCCCAGCTTAACCTTCCCCCTCTCTGTGTCCTCAAGTCCCTTCTCTACGTCTGCGTCTTTATTCCTGTCCTGCCCCTAGGTTCTTCAGAACCTTTTTATTTATTTTTTTTAAGATTCTGTGTATATGTGTTAGCATATGGTATTTGTTTTTCTCTTTCTGACTTGCTTCACTCTGTATGACAGACTCTGGGTCCATCCACCTCACTACAAATAACTCAATTTCGTTCTTCTTATGGCTGAGTAATATTCCATTGTATATGTGTGCCACATCTTCTTTATCCATTCATCTGTCGATGGACACTTAGGTTGCTTCCATGTCCTGGATATTGTAAATAAAGCTGCAGTGAACATTGTGGTACATGACTTTTTTTGAATTATGGTTTTCTCAGGGTATATCTATTTAGGTCTTCTGCCCATTTTTGAATTGGGTTGTTTGTTTTTTTGACACTGAGCTGCATGAGCTGCTTGTAAATTTTGGAGATTAATCCTTTGTCCGTTGCTTCATTTGCAAATATTTTTTCCCATTCTGAGGGTTGTCTTTTCATCTTGTTTATGGTTTCCTTTGCTGTGCAAAAGCTTTTTTTTTTTTTTTTTGCGGTACACGGGCCTCTCACTGTCGTGGCCTCTCCTGTTGCGGAGCACAGGCTCTGGACGCGCAGGCCCAGCGGCCATGGCTCACGGTCCTAGCCGCTCCACGGCATGTGGGATCTTACTGGAACGGGGCACGAACCCATGTCCCCTGCATCGGCAGGCGGACTCTCAACCACTGTGCCACCAGGGAAGCCCCTGTGCAAAAACTTTTAAGTTTCATTAGGTTCCATTTGTTTATTTGTGTTTTTATTTCCATTTCTCTAGGAAGTGGGTCAAAAAGGATCTTGCTGTGATTTATGTCAAAGAATGTTCTTCCTGTGTTTTCCTCTAAGAGTTTTATAGTGCCTGGCCTTCCATCTAGGTCTTTAATCCATTTTGAGTTTATTTTTGTGTATGGTGCTGGGGAGTGTTCTAATTTTATTCTTTTACATGTAGCTGTCCAGTTTTCCCAGCACCATTTATTGAAGAGGCTGTCTTTTCTCCATTGTATATTCTTGTCTCCTTTATCAAAGATAAGGTGACCATAGGTGTGTGGGTTTATCTCTGGGCTTTCTATCCTATTCCGTTGATGTATATTTCTATTTTTGTGCCAGTACCGTACTGTCTTGATTACTGTAGCTTTGTAGTATAGTCTGAAGTCTGGGAGCTTGATTCCTCCAGCTCTGTTTTTCTTTCTCAAGATTGCTTTGGCTATTCGGGGTCTTTTGGGTTTCCATACAAATTGTGAAATTTTTTGTTCTACTTCTGTGAAAAATACCATTGGTAGTTTGATAGGGATTGCATTGAATCTGTAGATTGCTCTGGGTAGTATAGTCATTTTCACAGTGTTGATTCTTCCAATCCAAGAACATGGTATATCTGTCTCTCCATCTGTTTGTATCGTCTTTAATTTCTTTCATCAGTGTCTTATAGTTTTCTGCATACAGGTCTTTTGTCTCCTTAGGTGGCTTTATGATGTCCAGTTTTAAATTCAATATGAGGTTGAAATGTTCGCAAACTTTTGCCAGGTGGAGCTATATAAACATGAAGCCCAGTATTTCATTTTAACAGTTGAGGTTCTTTTAATGCAATTTTCAGGACAGAAATAAGGGGGGAAAAATTTGTACAAAAAATTTTAAAGGAGGTGGAAATGACATATATATTTGTAAAAGAATATCCATACATATATTTGATCAGAAAGAAACCACTTTGCATTTACCCCCAGAAACATTTTCACTCACCTGTGACACCTAGATAAATTTACGTTTGGTATATATGATCATCTCCAAATATTTGAATTCCTACTTTGTACATAGAGCTTTTCTAAGCATTAAATTTAAATTTATCTCTTTGCTTCACAAACTATCTGGGATATGATACCTACTATTCTTGCCATTCAGAAAGCATTTTGGGAGCCAAAAAGAATGATATTAGTAGCATTATCTCTTAGAATAGTCCTTCCTTGAAAGCTTGGCCCTGAAAACTCACCCTTTAGTAGGATGTGACCTGTCAGGTTTCTCCGTTTGTGGCCTTTCCTCTGCCTTATTAGATCATCATTAAGTTTCTGAAACTTCTTCCAGAGAAACTTTTTTGAAACACTAATTTTATGAGAATCTCCTTGAAAAAAAGAGTTGTGTAAAAAGAATTGTGTATTAAAAGAACTTGTAGATTCTGATTATATCCTCCCCCTTCAATACTGACACTGCATTTAATATACTAAAGTTGGGAACCTCTAGGAATTTGTTTAATCCTGCATTTTGTAAACATTTGAACATCACATTCCCCATCCCCCATCCTTTCACGTAGCAAAAACAAACTATGAAAAATAATGGCTGTCAAAATAGGATTTACAAAAGGGCCCATTGGGGGAGGGGGAGATTTTGGAACTTATATTTTTCTTAGTTTTTACCTAATAAAGGAAAGAAATTGAGCTCTAGAAATATTTACAATGGGGATTGACCTTGGTACCCTTATGCAGTCCCTGTGCAAATCAGTCATTTTTCATTAGAGGAGTAGAAGTTGTACAACGCAAGGACTTCCCTGGCTGTTTGGTGGTTAAGACTCCAAGCTTCCATCGCAGGGGGCACAAGTTCGATCCCTGATCAGGGAACTAAGATCCCACATGCCACATGGTGTGGCCAAAGAAAAGAGAAAGAAATTGTGCAACACAGAGGGGTTGGCATTGGTGCTTTCAGCACCTCACGCTCTTGTTTTCAGCATTTTAGGTTTGGTGCTAAATTTAAGGATTTACAGATTATAGTATCTATTATTAACTAAATTCAATCTCAAAAAGTGAATAAATGGCTTAAAAAGATTCCAACAAAAAAACTGTAGATTAAAGATAATAGTAATGAAGCAAATATATATCAACATGAAAGTGGCAAAACTGACACTTCTCTTCTAAAACCATCTCTTGGAATTCCCTGGTGGTCCACTGTTTAAGACTCGGCACTTTCACTGCTGTGCGCCCAAGGTTCGATCCCAGGTCGGGGAGCTAAGATCCCGTGAGCCGTGTGGCATGGCAAAAAAAAAAATCTCTTTTATTAGTCACTTTGTGAGGTAGAAACAGTGATGACGTGATCAAATCTGACAAGAACTTGGCCCTCCCGAAAAGGAAATTATCATTCTAAATATGGCTTGTGATCCCCTGTCTTTAATGATTCAATTAGTGTCTATCATGGAAGAAGAAACAACTCCAGATATTTCAAGCCAAAAGGGACTTAAAGTAGGGAACTGGTTACAAATGGTTTACAGAATGGAATAACAAAAATGGAAGGGCTGAGGTTGCCAGAGATGAGGAAGCTGCTGCTTCCAGAGGTGCTTCCACAGCACAAGAGAAGAAAACCGCCCTTCCTCCTGCTTCCTTCTTCCATTGGCAGAGCCCCAGCTGGGAACAGGCTGGCAGGGGGGGTCTCGGAAGTGTGGCCTGCAGTCCCCTGACGCCGCCACCACCGCCGCCAAGGCTGGGAGCTGAAGGCTTATTGGAAATAATTTGACATAGTGACCCTTGACCTTTGTGTTGTACCGTAAGTTGTATTAGCTGTTGCTGGTTCAAAGCCATCACAGTTTGCAATTCATTTAAAGACTAAGCCTCCAGAACATGAAGACGGATCCACTGTATTTTGAGAGCAAAACAAAAAAAAGTGTTTTGTAATTTTGACCAATTAAATTAAAACTTATTCCTAAAATAGTTTTATTTTTATTTCATCTCTTTAAATTTTTTGTTCTTGTATGCTTTATAAAGATAACTGTGCATATTAATACAGAATACATTTTTTAATAATTTACAAATATATATTCATATAGTTCATGCTTTACATTTTTTACTGATTGGGATTTCCCCAGTGGTCCAGTGGGTAAGACTCAGCGCTTTCACTGCTGAGGGCCTGGGTTCCGTTCCTGGTCAGGGAGCTAAGATCCCACAAGCTGCGTGGCGAGGGAAAAAAAAATTTTTTTTACTAATAGAGTTGTATAATCAAAATATAGAGTCGGCTGACCTGTAAGATTCCTTTCAGCTCCCTCCATCCCTGATTGCAAGTAAGGGTGCTTGTGTATGTGTGTTCTGGTTGACGTTGTGGATATCATCATCCAGCCTGTGTAAATGTCACAGTATTCTTATATGTAGTCTCCATCTTATGACCTTTCTCATAAGGACTCCCTTTTCTCATAAGGATTTGTGTCTTCTCTTGTCTAGACAGTGGTTCCCAATGCTGGCTGTACACTAGAATCACCTGGGAAGCTTTTGAAAAGAAAAATACCTCCAGAGATCGATTGTATTGATCTACTATGGAGGCCAACTGTCTTAAATTTTTAAGTTCCCTAGGTAATTCTAGCATTCCGCCACTGATCCACAGTTACAGGCATTTTTTATAGCTCTGTCTGCCATCTCCTGTTGGTGTGGGGAGCAAAAATGATGCCCGGGAGACCAGGAAGTCTCTTTCCACTAAACCTAAGGCTTTTAAAAAGGCTTAGTATCTTCTCGTCTCTGTTATCATCAATCCCCCTCTATGCCCCACCCACCCCAGCTTGAAAAAAGATTTCTCTTTCCCTTTTTTTTTCCTGGCAAGAGCTCTTAGTCTGAAAATGATAGAGAATTAGAAAAATTGAACTAGAAAACTACTGTTGGAGGTAATAGAACTATTACATAAAATCTTGACGTAAACCCCCAGGAACTAAAAAGAAAATTTATTTTATGCATACTCTGTTTCCTTCTGTGTGGCAACCAACTGTGTTAGTCTTCAGAGCTAGGGTTGTTGGCAGTAGGGGGGGTTTTGCTTGGCTTTTTGTTTTGTTCTCAGGTATCTGTATGAATTTGGAATTTTGCTGATTAAAATGGATGCCTGCAGGACTGTATCTAAAGGCCTTTCGGCAATATTTGCCGAATATATCGGGTAGTATATAGTGTAGTATAAGGATACATGCTTCGTTCATTTGAATTTGCACACCAAGGACTGATCAACTCTAAAGAAATAATTTCCTCCTAAGAGATAACAACACACTAAGCAGAAACAGGAGCATTGGGGGTGGGGGGGAGTCTTTCATAAGGATTTAAAATGCAAACCATGTTATTCAAGGCTGTCATGCTCACTTTAAAAGTTAAAATACAAGCCTCCACAAAGACTGCCTTGACAAAGCAATCAAAATATTTCTGCAAACAACAATCTAGAAATTTACAGACATTTGTATTATAATACTTTAATTGGCAGTGGGTGGCATTTATAATTTTAGTCAGTGATTATTGTTTCAGTAATGATGGTTGAACAGCTCTATACCACATCCACAATGGATTTTCAACATTTGGTTGCGTTTTTAGTCTTGAATAATTTGCTTTTCATTTTGAAAGTAAAATTGTATATGATGGATTTTTTGGATTGTAAAAATTTGTAACTAGAGATTAAATTTAATGTTCTTTCTGAATTGACATTTATTTCTATGCAGCTGGTTACACTGTAGTCTGTGGTCATTGGGGGCAGATATAAGATCAGTAATTAAAATTCATATAATATAAAAGCTATTTCTAGTCCAGTAACTCTCCTACTAATATTTTGTGGTAGCTGCTAAAAAGTTAGAAAATATGACTGCTTTGAGTGTCATCTCCTTATAATGCCAGTACAAAACAAAATGCCCAAAGGGAAAAGAGCTAAAATGAGAAGAAATAGCATTATCTCAAAACAGTAGTCTTCTCCTAAACTAGTTCATATCATTTGTAGCTTATTTGTAGAATTAATTTTATTTGTAGTACAAAGTTGTAAGTGCAATATTAAGATTGGCATTTCTACACTGTTTGGCTTAAAAGAGAAAATTTACCTCAGGGATCTTAGTTTTGTCCTGAGTATAAGTTATTAATAACTAAATGATCATGGAAGTAATTTCAGTCCCTTTTTATAGTTACACATATATTGGAACTACCTGATACCACAGAGCAGAATTTGGGTTATAAGCCTGTCTTGGACATTATCAAAAAAGATTTAAATAATGCGGTACTGCAGAAATTTTGTTTTAAAACAATCTTTTCTGTAAGTTATCCTATAGTACAGGCCCTGAGGGCATTAAAGAGATATATGTCTGGGTTTTCAGATTACACTTCTAAGTGTTTTTTTTTCTTTTGCAAATATTTGATTGATTGATTGAAGTATGGTTGATTTACAATGTTGTGTTAGTTTCAGGTGCGCTTTTAAGTGTTTTTATTTCACTAGTCAAAAGTAAAGTTAGGCTGCACTGTCCCCTGGGTTATTGAGCCATTGATAGACATGGTTAACACAGAAAGACAAGCATACAAGTCTAGTCTGTTTTCTCCACAATTTAAAGAAGGAAAGCAGCAATGTTAAATACAGTGTTTTGAGATTGAAACATGTAAACCAAGATTTTAAAAAAAATTTCTGTGTAGAATTGGTGCTTTTCTCAGTACTCATTAACATTACAAATCACAACCTAATCTGACTCTTAATCTTATCCTCAGTATTTTTTTAATATCTATTTATTTGTATTATTATTTGGCGGGTCTTAGTTGTGGCACACAGGATTTTTCGTTGCAGCACACAGGCTTCTCTCTACTTGTGGCGCGAGGGCTCCAGAGCGTGTGGGCTCAGTAATTGCGGTGCATGGGCTTAGTTGCCCTGAGGCATGTGGGATCTTAGTTCCCCGACCAGGGATCAAACTGGCGTCCCCTGTGTTGCAAGACGGATTCTTAACCACTGGATCACCAGGGAAGTCCCTTATTCTCAATATTGATTTTGAAGTTTCTTTCTAATTTATTCTAAATTCTTTTCTTCAGTCCTTTTGGGTCTGACATATGGCTTTAGGGTTGGGACAACTTGATAACAAACACTTAAGTTTTTCTCTCCACTGCCAGCTAGAATGTATGCCCTCTCTGAACTGGGCCATCTTGCTTCACCAGCACGTTTCTTTACTTGAAAACATTTTTGTTCATCTTCCTAGCTTCTCGAGTCTTTTTTTTTTTTTTTTTTTGCGGTACACAGGCCCCTCACTATCGTGGCCTCTCCCGTTGTGGAGCACAGGCTCCGGACGCGCAGGCTCAGCGGCCATGGCTCACGGGCCCAGCCGCTCCGTGGCATGTGGAATCTTCCCGGACCGGGGCACGAACCCGTGTTCCCTGCATCGGCAGGCGGACTCTCAACCACTGCGCCACCAGGGAAGCCCTCGAGTCATTTTACACAAGGAAGAGATGGCTAAAGGTGGAAGCTGAATATACCATAACTTCTGTTTCCTATTTCCTTAATTTAACTTTTTCCATCTTCTTTCAGCATAAATTAAAGCTGGGACAGAAGAGAAGACAGAATATCATACAACTGTAGCTCCACACTTAGAGTCCAAAGCCTAGCACTGGTCTTTTGCTAGGTCCCCACTTCTTTGTCTTGTTTTTCTTGAGGACCAATGGCTTTTCCCTAAATGAGATCCCACATCCCACTCAAGCCTGCGGGAAGGGAATAGGCTTTCCCCACTCCTCCTTAGTCTGATTCTATCTCCCTCTATTTTCTAGATACCAAGTTAAGTTTCTCTTAGTCCCCACTTGGTCAGAGTAAAAGGCTATAACATCTTCATACCGTGGTCCAGACTTTCATACTCTTTTACCAGGCCCTTCTTTCTAGACTGTCCATCACAGTGGACAAAGCAAACCCTTTCAAATACAGTGCACCTGTGGAAGGGAATGTCAGGATGCAAACTAAGTACAAATGTAAGTAGGGGGAAGTAATGACATATTTGAGACCTTGGTCAGCAAAGCAAGGCTTAAAGATTAATCCCTTAAGGCATTCCATGATCTCATTCTTCTTTTTAACCCAAAGACTGTTTGGATTTGTGGGTTTTGTCCTGGTCTGTCGTGATTTCTTTCTCCATCATACAGCCACTGTCTTAGTTCTTTCTATCCTTCTTTTGACCCGAGAGAAAGAAAATTCTTCCTTGAGTGGCCCTCAGGTAGATCTCTGTTGGTCTTGGCTATCTCTGCGGCCTCCTTTCTCTCAGAATTGGGGCAGAATCTGTAATTCTGCCTTTTTGCTTAAGTGCATTTTTTTTTTCATCTGTTCTTCCATCTTCCTCAAATTGAGAAGGCATGGATTTCCCCCTTGGTCATGGGTTTCTCTGGTCTCTCCCCTCTGCAGTCTTGCTTCTAGCTCTTCTAGTCACTCTGCTCTTTAGCAATTCCTTTGTAGCTGCCCACAGTTGTTTTCTTTCAGGCTCTTTCCACCCAGAAAATCTTGAGACTAGCTAGATTTCATTCCTCCCCAACAATACAGTCTGTGCCATGCATTTGCACTTTTTTTCAGCATCATGATCTTGTTCTAGGTAGCTCTGTGCTCTCTATTACTACATTACTACTATTACTACATTTAAAATGCTCAAGGCCCTGTCTGTACATTTTAATACACAAGCCCTAAGAAAGGGATACCTTTTGAAAGAGAGTGTCTTATTTGCCCCATATTTTAGTGCAATACCAAGCACCTAATCTATGCTTAATCTGTTGAGGAGATGAATGGGTTTTGAGTTTTACTCCCAAGATGTACATATCATAAAAATTAAGACATTCAATTTAGTCCTTTTTCCTTGTATAGCTCCTAATTTTATCTAATTGAAGGACAGATACTTGTTGTCAGTTACTTCTTGCCTCTAATTTGAAAGTCTCTGATATATTATTTAGTCTTGACATCAGTAGAAATTAGACTTTATCTTTTTACATCTCTATTGTTAAAATCCAGAGAATAAGCCTAACTATATGAAGCTGGAATTTGTGCCTAATTTAGTTGTACATTTTGAAACGTCTTTCACTGTCTTTGAAGCTAGTCTCTAGATTATAGAGACGCACAGAAGATTGTTCTCTTGGCAGCTTTCACCCCCCCCCTTCTGATGCTGTATTTACCAGGTGGGCTGCCGCAGTTTATATACATGTCCTATAACATATAGTTCCTGAGGCTTCATCAAAATAAAGTCTTTCTTGGGCTTCCCTGGTGGCGCAGTGGTTGAGAGTCCGCCTGCCGACGCAGGGGACGCGGGTTCATGCCCCGGTCCGGGAGGATCCCACGTGCCACAGAGCGGCTGGGCCCGTGAGCCATGGCCGCTGGGCCTGCGCGTCCAGAGCCTGTGCTCCGCAACGGGAGAGGCCACAACAGTGAGAGGCCCGCGTGCCGCCAAAAAAAATAAATAAATAAAATAAAGTTTTTCTTAAAAAAAAAAAATTAAAAGCTTAATCAACTGACGTGAATGCAAGTAAGTTGCACGTTTTCAATAAAAAGGTAATTTTTTTACAAATGCACATGTCTCTGGAAGGTAACACTAGGAGAGAGTTTATACACTCTCTTCATGTCACTGCTTACTTCATCTTACAGAAGAAGCAAGTTCAAAGAGGTCACACAGTTGGGAGGAGAAAAGGCCTCCTGTCACCTCCCATGTGCTTTCCTTTTTACCAATGTTCCCCAAACTTTTCATCCCTAGAGAACCTGTTCTATGATCTGCCTGCCCCTCAACCCTCTTCCTGCCCTGAAAAACTCCAATTTTGAAAGATGTTGCCTACCAAACTGCATGTAGCAGATAAACTGTTTTACTGAATTTCGGGTAATCAAAAACAAAGAACTGCAAGTTAGACTTTGTGATCAACATGAGCTAACTGGTGGCCACGCTGAACTGATACAATTTCGGTAAAGAAAGGCTTTTTGCGAGGAAGTGGACACATTATGTAAAGCTTTAGGGAATAATGAAAACGGGTTACAGATGGGCTTTAATACCTTCTTGGAGCCTTGAAGGTCTGAGGAGCCCTGGGAGCAGTGAGGACCCCCGGTACTGAACCACCAGCCTTTGACCTGCTGCTTTGCAGCTTAAAATCTAAGTGTCACGTGGAGGACTGAAAAGAGAGTGCCTGTGTTTCAGAGTGAGCATGTTGAATTAACGCTTCCATTTTTCTTTTTGCTTTTTGCACCTAGATTGAATATGAAAGGAAAAAGAAAGAAGATGGGAAACGAGCTCGAGCTGATAAACAACACGTTTTAGACATGTTGTTTTCGGCCTTTGAGAAGCATCAATATTATAATCTTAAGGACTTGGTGGACATCACAAAACAGCCTGTGGTATGTATATGCTCACATTGATCCTTTAAATACGTCCTGCTTCATTAATACAGCTTCCCTGAAGAGAAGTGTATTGTAAATGAATAAGTTCACTTGCACCTATGCTGATGTCAGATTTTGTTTCAACACGGAAAAGATGTCTCAGTGTAGCCTTTTTCCCCCTCCGTCCCTCCCTTCCTCCCCCCCCTTTCCTCCCTTCCTTCCTTCCTTCCTCCCTCCTTCCCTCCCTTCTTTCCTCCCTTCCTTCCTCCCTTCCTTCATTTTGTTTTCTTACCTCAGCTTCATTGTTTTCAATTTTAAATACATTTAGTATCAGTAGTTCCATATGAAGAAAAGGTGGATTTGTCCTCCTTTTGACTGATCCTTGACTTTAAGCCTGAAGTCTCTTTGTTTATATCCTTTCTAGTCTGTCTTTTGTTCTCTTACCTCCCTCCAAAAAAGCTCAACTTGAAGAGTTGTATGGGTCTTTCACGGTGAATGTTTATCCCCGTTTTGTGAACTGTTCTCTGTGGATTTTTTTTTTTTTAATCAGAATCTATCTAGCACTAACATTAGGTCTTTTTAAACTTGAGCTGTACTGCCTCACAATGCTTGTTGAGACTATGATTGCGTTGGGCTGTTCTCCATTTTCAAGGAAAATTTTAATAAATTGATGTTTTAGAAAGTTTTTGTTCTATAAGTAATCATTTTTAATCACATCTCCAGACTCTTGTGCCTATTTGCTAATAGTTTGTGTTTCTAATCCATTTAAAATGTTGGTAACAAGTAAGGGATCTAAACCCTTTCTCCAGCCTTGGGTCACATTTCCTTCCATTTAACTTTCTCACGCCTGAGGTTAGCAAAGTATCAAATTGAATTATATTTTAGTATTTTAAGTATTTAAGTATTTTAGTATTTTAAGTATTTTACCTAAAGTATTTTACTTTACAGGTTTTTAAAAATTAGATGGAAACCCCCTTGTTTTTGTCCTCTTACCCACTTTGCTTTATTATTTTGTCCGCTTTGCCAGGATACTCAAGAATATGTTAATTCTAACTGCTCCATTTATTTGCTTCAAAATATGTAACAAGATAACTGCTTTTGTAAAATATTTTAACAGAAACGGCTTGGTATAATTTTTTTCTGATTTATTCAAAGCTTTAGGAAATTATTTCTGAAACTTCAGTATTGATGGTACGGCTTCCCACTTCTGTAGAGATTTCTTTACTGTTATATTTCATCCTTTCACTTTTTCATTAAGAAAGAAATTTGAATTCCAAAAGACCTAAGTACTTTGTCGTCGTTTTTTTTTTTACCAGAGAGGAGGAAAGTGCTCATGCCGGCAGTATTATCAACTCATCTTAATGACTTCGCTCCCTTCAGCATCAAAGCCTTAGAAACAGCATTCCAAGCTAGATAAAAAATTTGAAATAGAATAATTCATAAGCTAAGCTCTGTTTCTTCTGGTTTTAATGAAGTTTACCTTTGTATTTTATATATACATGAAAAGGCCATTCCAGAAATTCTGGATGCAAACAGTATATTCTCATAGAATAACACACACACACACACACACACACACACACACACACACACAAAATTAGATATGGGAAAATAAGTGTTTGTAGAGGGCCATTCAGATGATACTAGGGAAAGCACTTTGTTTGCCCTTAACATGGGATGACATATTTTTAAAGTTTACTCATTTTGCATCAAAGAAAAGGGATAACTAGTATTTCTGTCAATCTTTGTTCTTCGGATAATTTTTACATGGTGGAACTCAGTGAATCTCTTACAATAGAGCTTCTTAATTCATGGTCAGTAGATGGGCTTTAGGAGATCCAGCAACCCCCTGAATATGTACAGAAATGTGTGGATTTTTCTGGGGAGCAGATTTATAGTTTATATCAGCTTCTCGTAGAGAGCCTGGGAACCTCAAAGAGCTTGAGAACCACTGACCTAGAAACAATTATTTTATAATGGTTTTATTATTTAGGGACTAAATTGCCTCGGCAAGCATAAAGTTTTTGAAGGCAGGTTTGTATATTATTCATATCCCTAAATATTCATACATTCCACAACACAAACATAGTAGCAATTCAGTAATTGATCTAAGAATCAGGAGATGGCCCATCCTCTGTATTTAAAGACCGCCATATTTTCCTCAGGTGGATTTTGACAGGCCTCATGTCGTTTATGGCAGGAGCAGGGTAGAAAGAGCTATCTCAAGAAAGCATGGAACGCCAGAGCTACCGTTATCCTCGCATAGAGGGGAGGAGAGGACAGGAAGTGGTCAGCATTGATTCCAGTCCTGCCATACCTCAGTGGGATCTGGAGAAGTCACTTCCATTGCTAAAATTGAGGAGTTGGACTGGATAATCCTTGTGAGCCCTTCCAGCTCTCCATCTGTGATTCTCTCTTTCTCCTATTTCATCTCCTCCTCTCCACCTCCCACTCACATTTGAACTGAGTTGGCAAAGCCCCTTGACCTAGAAAGAAAGTGGCCAGAGCCCAGCTCTCCTCTGTGTAGGTAACTATCCCCTTTAAAAGGTTCACAGGGCATAAGTCAGTCTGTACTAATTGTCATGAATATACCCTTATTAATTTGATTTTAGTCTGAGTAATACCAAGAGAATGAAGGAACCCAGTGTCACATGAAGGTCAGTGATCCAGGAAAGAGATTTCCTGGTATGATGGAAAGAGCACGAGACTGGAAGTAATAGGATCTCAGTTCAAGTCCCAGCCCTGCCATTTAGCCAGAGTCCTAGGTATTTAAATGCATTTAATGTTTAATACATTATATAATTTAATATTTAATTTACTTAATATATGACATTCTTAATATAAAATTTACCAATATATTCAAATTAAATGTTTATCATATTATACTTTGTAAATATGTTTTTAAAATACCTAGTTTACAGGATCCTTATAATAATTAATGTTTATGAAAGTTGCATTTGTCAACAGCAAAATATTTTACTATTATTATTAGTATTATTAAACAAATTTTTGAGCCCTGTGTAAAAGGGAAGAAAAGAGATCTTCTTTGTGTTAATCAGTTCTTTAGTGTATGCATTTAATGACATGCTCTTGTTTTCTTTTTTTTAATTAATTAATTTATTTATTTTGGCTTTGTTGGGTCTTCGTTGCGGTGCACAGGTTTCTCATTGCAATGGCCTCTCTTGTTACGGAGCATGGGCTCTAGGGGCCCACGGGCTCAGTATTTGTGGCACGTGGGCTCTAGAGTGCGTGGATTTCAGTAGTTGTGGCACGTGGGCTCAGCAGTTGTGGCTCGTGGGCTCTAGAGCGCAGGCTCAGTAGTTGTGGCGCACCGGCTTAGCTGCTCCGCGGCATATGGGATCTTCCTGGACCACAGCTCGAACCCGTGTCCCCTGCATTGGCAGGCAGATTCTTAACCACTGCACCACCAGGGAAGTCCCTGCTCTCGTTTTCCAATGGCGCCCAGTGCCACTTTTGATACCAAGTTTCTAACCGTGAAGTGTATTGCTTTAATACCTCCTCTTTGTTATTAACACTACTACTGTATTCTTAAGTTACCATCTGCTTTCTGACCTTTAGAATGTCATTTTTGACATTCTGAGTGAATCTGAAGTATTTTCTTGTTTTTCCAGTTCCTTCCCTTCTATATTCTTCTTCCTAAAAACCTTCACTTCTACAAGCAAAATTATTGATTAGAGAAACTGCCCTTAAGGGCTAGCCCTTTTCTCTCATTCGCAGGTGTGTGACTTGCATAAGCAACCAAAGAGTTAAAGTTGCTCATTCAGGGCAAATAAGCCAATTTTATTAATATGCCAGGCTCTGGTAACTGATAAAAAGTTGGAAACATGGTATCCATTTAAAGAAGTGTTTTTATGCAGTTTAAATTTTGACTTTTTTTTCCCCCTCTCTAAAGCAAACTATCAGGGGAAGCCTATTATTTCTCTCCGGGCAGTCTTTGCTCTTTCACCTTGAATGTGTTATGTCTAGTCTTTCTTCATATTTTATTATATCTGTAAAATAGAAGCATAATATCATTTCCTTCAAAAATACAAACCAGGGCTTCCCTGGTGGCGCAGTGGTTGAGAGTCCGCCTGCCGATGCAGGGGACACGGGTTCGTGCCCCGGTCTGGGAAGATCCCGCATGCCGTGGAGTGGCTGGGCCCGTGAGCCATGGCCGCTGGGCCTGCGCGTCCGGAGCCTGTGCTCCGCAACGGGAGAAGCCACAACAGTGAGAAGCCCGCGTGCAGAAAAAAAAAAAAAAACACTAGAAACTGTATATAATTGCTCCCTTTGAAACACCAAACTGCGAAGACCATTTTGAGCCCTAGCATACTGTTCTCTTAACACAGCACCCATTTCCCAGTGTTTCTCTAAACATCCATTTGTATTAGAAGTGTCGTCGAAAATCAGCTCTAATTATAACTGAACCTCTTCATTTCCTTATGCTCTAAATCCACTCAATTTCACGTCAAGATTCAGGGAAGTTTATCTTTAATTATTGATGACCCTTCTAAATCAGCAGCCCCAATCATGTCGATCCAGTGGACCATTTACTTTTGAATTCAGTGTATGTAATTGAACAGTTTGCATGCTTTTATAAAGTAAGTTCAAATCAACAAGAAAAATGAGGCAGAGATTTGCATGGCTTTGATCGTGAAGCAGCTTGGTGCCCGCACTTCAAATTGCCTAGCACTAAATAATGCTGAACAGACTTGTTTATTTGCCCAAAGTAAGCTTTTGATAAAACTGATGCAGCAATAAGGTAGTGTTAACATAATCCTCAGAGTTTGTTTCCAGACAGGCCTAAATAAATGCTTGAACAGAAATAAGTGAAATTTGGCATCAGTGAGATACAAGAAGATATGCTTTTTTAAAGGATAAAATAGCTAGGGAATTTGATATACTGAGCATTTCTCCTGTCAAAAAAATAAAATTTTATTTACAAATACATGTTCCTATAGATCTGTGAATTGGTAGGGACTCTTTCAGCTGCAAGAAAGAGAAACTCAGCTCAAACTAGCTTAAACAAAAATAGAATTTATAGGCTCCTGTAGCTGGGAAGTTCAGGAATGCATCTTGCTTTAGACATGGCTAGATCCAGCTACTAATATTATTTAGTTAGAACTGTCCCTCCCCATCTCTCCACATCTTTCCTCATCATTCTGTGTGTTGTCTTTATCCTTAGGCAGGATCTTGCCATGTGGTAACCAAAGTGGCCTCCTGAAGCACCTCACAGCTAGCAGCCTCAAAGCAGAAAGACAATATCTGTCCTGATGATTCCAGCAAAAGCTCAGGGAAGACTTTAATTGCCCTGATGGGGGTTGTATGCTTATTCCTGAGCCAAGGGTACGGAAGTCCATCAACCGAGCCCACTGCCTCTCCCACCCTTGTGCCACACTGCTTGCTACAGAAGTAGCACCTGATGAGTCATAGTCATTTGACTGTTATC
Source organism: Stenella coeruleoalba (assembly GCF_951394435.1). Classification (NCBI taxonomy): domain Eukaryota; kingdom Metazoa; phylum Chordata; class Mammalia; order Artiodactyla; family Delphinidae; genus Stenella; species Stenella coeruleoalba. Next base: position 21,256,644 of record NC_137164.1, on the reverse strand, counting down.
TCAAATTTAGTTTGTTGAAAACAAAACTCTCGATTTCTACACCCCTCCAACCCCGACCCCCCAGACTTCCCCATTGCAGTGACACCACCATTCCCCAAGTTGCTCAAGCCAGACATCTGTACTCCTGTTTCCTCTTCATGATATCTATGTTACACATTATGGTACAGATACATCATATATGTGTTATATATCTCTGGCTCAGGATCTTAAAAGATAAAAGTAATCCTAGAGATAATCTAGTCTAAGTTGTAGTCCCAGAGAAGGAAGTTGCCTAGTGGCTTGAAGGCATCTCTTACCACATTGCCTCTTCTATTCAGACATGTGTATACAACCAAAGACAAGCAAAGAAAATGTTTTTCTGACAATAGGAGCCCCTTTTTAATGAGCAGGGGGGAAGCTAATTTCTCTCTCAGGCAGACTGCTTTCAAATGTCTGTGTTATTAAGAATCACCAGGCTTCCCTGGTGGCGCAGTGGTTAAGAATCCACCTTCCAATGCAGGGGACACGGGTTCGAGCCCTGGTCTGGGAAGATCCTACATGCCACGGAGCAACTAAGCCCGTGCACCACAACAACTGAGCTTGCGCTCCAGAGCCCGCGAGCCACAACTACTGAAGCCCACACGCCTAGAGCCCGTGCTCCGCAACAAGAGAAGCCCCCGCAATGAGAAGCCTGCGCACCGCAACTAAGAGTAGCCCCCGCTCGCCCTAACTAGAGAAAGCCCGCGTGCAGCAACAAAGACCCAACGCAGCCAAAAGTAAAAATTAATGGATTAATCAATTTTTAAAAATTGTATCGTTAAAAAGTTGAAACCAACTTAAAAGAAAGAATCATCATCGTTAATCTAAGCTAAGTACATAGAGAATGGAATCTAAGCTTTATCTTAGCTCATTCAGTTTCTAATCCAAAGTAAAAATGGTTTTTTTTATTTTTAATTTTTTTATGAATTTGTTTATTTTTATTTATTTATTGCCTGCGTTGAGTCCTCTCTTGCTGCGTGCGGGCTTCCTCTAGCTGCGGTGAGCGAGGGCTACTCTTCATCACGGTGTGCGGGCTTCTCATTGCGGTGGCTTCTCTTGTTGTGGAGCACAGGCCCTAGGTGCACGGGCTTCAGTAGTTGTGGCACGTGGGCTCAGTAGTTGTGGCTCGCAGGCTCTAGAGCACAGGCTGAGTAGTTGTGGCGTACGGGCTTAGTTGCTCCACGGCATATGGGATCTTCCCGGACCAAGGCTTCTGGAACCTGTGTCCCCTGCATTGGCAGGCGGATTCTTAACCACTGTGCCACCAGGGAAGTCCCCAAAATGGGTTTTTTTACGTGTTTGAAGTTCATTCCCAAATGTACTACTGAATAATGCTGTTTTTATTATAATGTCTTGTTCTGACATATGCTTTCCCTTTTTTACATGATTCCTTTTTCTTCTTTTCCCCTGAATCTTTATCATTTCCTTTCTGTTCACATATTTCCTTTCTATTCTCTCTTCATGTCTCCTATAACTGGGAGTTTTCAGTTTTGAATGGTACTACCAAAACTAAAAAGACCACCAATTTCCCAGCAGAGCATATTAGCTAGTGACAGCCCTCTGTGAGACGGGCTCAGTAGTTGTGGGACGTAGGCTTAGCTGCCCCACGGCCTGTGGGGTCTTAGTTCCCCGACCAGGGATCAAACCGACGTCCGCTGCATTGGAAGGCAGATTCTTAACCACTGGACCACCAGGGAAGTCACGAGACTTCCATTTTAAAAAATAATTATTTGCAGTGGCTGGTTAACTTAGTTGGTTAGAAGGTGGTGCTAAAAAATAACTATTTGCTTGTGAATTTGAGCCTTAATTAAAAGTTTTAGAATATGAAATGTCATACTAAAATAAATTATTAACTATGTTGAATATAAAAGGATAAAAGTTAAGCACATTTATGAAATTTTAATGCTTTCCTTATGAGTAGAAGGTTCTAATAACTAATAGATTTACTACTAATGAGTTTATTATGAAATAGTAACGTTTTCTCTTTTAATTTATTGTACAGTTTGTTTCAGCCTTTTTACTGTTTTTTCACCTTATTTCTGCATGGGGTAAAATTGGGGGTGAATTTACTAACATAACCAATTGAGTCCATATTTTACGTGAGACATTACGTAGGTAACAGCAATATCTGACATAGGTTCCCAGTATGCAAAATTGGGCATTATTTACATACAGAATTTACATAGAGTTTTAAATTAAGCAGTAGGCCACACAATTTATGTTTATTCTGAAAAATGTCATTATTCATAAAATCTCTTTCTCCACCCTTCCAGTCCCATTTAATTTTAAAGGGAGGGAAAAGTAAATGTTTAAGCTCATTAACTGCTTTCTCCTGATTTCTTTATTTAGTCCCTGAGCAAGCTAGAAGGAAGGACTTGTTTTAAGCTTGCTATCCTTATGGGAATTATCTTTTTTTTGTTTGTTTGTTTGTTTGTTTTTTTGTTTTGCGGTACGCGGACCTCTCACTGTTGTGGCCTCTCCCGTTGCGGAGCACAGGCTCCGGACGCGCAGGCGCAGCGGCCATGGCTCACGGCCCCAGCCGCTCCGCGGCATGTGGGATCTTCCCGGACGGGGGCACGAACCCGTGTCCCCTGCATCGGCAGGCGGACTCTCGACCACTGCGCCACCAGGGGAGCCCCATCAATCCTTTTTTAATCCTTAGCTAGCAAACCTTTTATCTACTATTGCCTTAAAGTAAAACTTTATTCCAAATATTTTAAGGGTGAATAATGCTTCATTGTTGAGAATACTAGCTAATTTTCTAAAAATTCTTTATGGTAAAATATATACCTAAAGAGTCTCATTGCTTGCCATTTAATTTCGAGCAATATTTTCAAGTGGACTAATAATAACGCTGCCAATTGATATCTTCTTATTTTTTGTACATTCTAAACTACTTGTCACACCAAATGCACTAATAGGTGGTTTCCATGGTTCTAAATGCAAGAATTCATATTTATATTTCAATAGGAATTTTTTTCATCTTTATTAAGTTTTAGATATCTTTGTATGTTCCTAGTTAACACTTTTAACATTAACTATATGAATATATGTATGTTTTTTTCCCCCAGTTGGAAGCCGTCATATCCCAGCCTTGGAATACCTTGCAGTATTCCAAGGTTAAGTTATGTTTAGCATACAAATAAACTAATACAGTTTAGAAGGCATGTCTTTAAACATATAGTTAAAATTAAAAGTTTTGGCCCAAAGGAAGTAAACTTTATCTGAAATATGGAAGTATGTGAATCATTTGCGACTCACTGCTGGACAGATGAAGTGTTAACTAAAAGTAAGATGATTTACCAGCACGTGAATATTAATGCAGTGATAAATTTCTTCTTTAGAATTTGGATTAAGCCATAAAGTAGGGCTGGGGGTGGGTAGAGTTTGTGGCTTGGCCATTTCATTACCGATCATCTCTCTGCTTCTTAGAGTTTTACAAAGGGAGGAATGCAACCTGTGGGACCCTGAGAGGAGGACAGGGTGGAGACTAGTATAAAAACAGAGGTGAAACCAGAAGGAAAAGAGGAGAAAAGTGCTGAGATGGCCCATGTTCCAGAGATGCCCTCAGTACCATCTTCCCTCTCCTGTTCACAGTTCTCTCTGTCTAAAGGAATGAAACATAGGTTGCCTTTGTTCACAGCTTATGTATAATGTGCAGTTTGTTTATCTTTTTTTTTTTTTTTTTTTTTTGTGGTACGCGGGCCTCTTACTGCTGTTGCCTCTCCTGTTGCGCAGCACAGGCCCCGTGGCCATGGCTCACGGGCCTAGCCACTCCGCAGCATGTGAGATCTTCCCGGACTGGGGCACGAACCCATGTCCCCTGCATCGGCAGGCAGACTCTCAACCACTGCGCCACCAGGGAAACCCTGTTTATCTTTTTAATGAAAGAATTTTGTGCCTTGGAGCCACTAACATCTTCATCAGTAAGTCCTCTGTTCTATTAACCTTGTTTAAAGGAGTCACAGTCAGTCACATGAAAATCACATAAATATGAAGTGATGCTTTGAAATTATCACATAACTGATCATGAATGCCCTTGCCTCCTGGGTCCCTTTATAAAAATCAGGTAGCAGTTTCCCTTTGGTGACTGTTAACCAGTGCCGTCTTTGGTATTGATTTACATGACGCACATTTATTCCAACCTTTTGGGGAAGATTTTGTGATGATAAGTCTAGTAGGGTTATATCTTTAGCTTATCTAAAGCATTATTATTTGGTGATCAGCTCTCTGTCAAAGATATATGTTTTTTTATCAACTTCTAGGAATTTAGTTATAGTTAGTTTATTATTACGTATGTTAATGCTTAACACTCAAATGCCCGATAAAATGAAATGCAGATAAATCTTCCATTTGGCTGACAGAGCAGTAGAGGAAAAGATGATATGAAAAATGGCAGAGGTGGAAGCTGGTAAGGAGGGAGAAGAAGAGAGGCTAAAATAGTAGGCTACTGTGCCCTGTGACCCTACACAGGTTTGTCTTGATCTTGGGGGAGAGACCAGGAATTTGATCTGTGAATTTCCAGCTTTTTGGCCACCACCATTTTGTCTTGATCCACACATGCACACCACATCCTACTCACTAGACCTCTCTGCTCCAGTATGTGCTTTGCCTTTCCCTTGCAAGGAAGGTGTAATGTTCTATCCCCTTTTTCTCTGCATTCGGGCTTGCTGTAAATACCCTCCCACACATCTCTTTGATGAAGAATTGCTGGACCTGAGCCAATTTATTATTTCAGATCTTGTTCTGCAGAACTGCCCACAGTTGGTAATGAGAAATCTTTCCAGTCCTATGTGACATAAAGGTGATCTACTCAGTTCTGGAATCTGGTGTTTAAAATACAAGTGATGAGGCAAAAGATTAAATTGCAAAATCAGTGTTTAGAATTAGTAAGAGGAGAACTAGTTTCCCTTGATCCCTGCACAGACTTGCCATTCAGTTCAAATGATCAAATGTACATCCTCAAAGAACCTAACATCTTGACTCCGGCTGGGTTAGGTGCCCCTTCCAAGTGCTCCCATAATGTCCTGCGTGTTACGTCCTATTACTGTGCTTCTGTTTTAGTTTATGATTGCCTGCTTATATGCCTTTGTTTCCCCCCATTTAACACCCTGATCTTAAACTGTGAACTCTGTGAGGATGACTACACACTGTGTGCCACTCAGCCTGATACTAGAATAAATATTAGTGTGAAGGTATACATTTTTTAAAAGGAAAGTTAGATTACCAATTAATCTTCAATCCTGCTAAAACCTTTAAAATCTCCACCTCGGGCTTCCCTCGTGGTGCAGTGGTTGAGAGTCCGCCTGCCGATGCAGGGGACCCGGGTTCATGCCCCGGTCCGGGAAGATCCCACATGCCGCGGAGCGACTGGGCCCGTGGGCCACGGCCGCTGAGCCTGCGCGTCCGGAGCCTGTGCTCCACAACGGTAGAGGCCACAACAGTGAGAGGTCCGCGTACCGCAAAAAAAAAAAAAAAAAAAAAAAAAATCTCCACCTCAGTTGGCTTTGTCTCAAATAATATTTTAGCACTATAATACAGATTTTAGTAGTAAATGTCATTCAGATTCAGGTAATACAGTTTAATCAATTTTTATTTCTCAAACCGGGTCATTGCCCTATATGTTAATGAGATGAAAAATGAAAACAACTAGAATTAGAGGTTTATTCCTTTGGGCCTTCTAAGTGACCTCCCCACAGCCAACCACACCGTCCAAAACCCTCTTAGCTCCTTACTCTTAAGCACACCCATTTCACTCACTATCAGTGCGCTGCAGCTCTGATGTGCAGTCGGGCCCTGCAGTGGGAGCACAGGGTTTGATGGGAGAGATAGACATGTACACAAAGAGTTATAATATAGTTGAGCGCTCTCCCTGAAGTAGGTACAGTGTGAAATGTAGATCTGAGAGGTAGGCCCATTAGGGAAAGTTTCTCTGAGAAGGTGACATTTGTGCTGAGTCGGAAAGGATGAGGAGGAGTTCAGATCTGAGAGAAGGGGATGCGCATTACAGGGAAAGGGTAGGGCACATGGAAAAAAACCAAGAGCATGCAGACGCAGAAATGGCAAGTGCGCGTATGGGGAGGTGTTAGAGAAAGAGGCCAAAGGGCAAACAGACCTGGGTGGATGCCTGTGAAAGAATTTGGAATTTAACCTGTAGGCCAAAGGGGAAGTCAGAGAAAATTCTGAAACAGAGAAATGACATAATCTCACTGTTCTCTACCTATGTCTTTCCTTCAAGGATTTTCTGACCTTGTTTTTCTCTATTATTACTACCACTTTCTCTGCTAATGCTTTGTGCCAAGTTAATTCATTTAGTTATAGTAGAATGGTCTTAGGTTGCAGTTTGGAACGTTCTCAAACTTCAGAAGTTTGCCCCTCCCTCCCCAAAAGATTTCTGTACCATGCTAGATGTGGCGACCCTCATCCCATCTCGTTACCTGACAGATTGACAGACTGTGACTGTCTCATTGCATTCTTATTGTTAAAAAAGAAAAAAGAGCGACATCTTTATAAAAAGCAAATAACTCCATAACCTTATTATACTACTGATAGTTTAATAAAGTGAGGGTGGGCTATACATGAAGACAACTGAATTTGTACCCTTAAGACTTTCTTAATATTTTGTGTTTAACCCTTTCTAGGCTTTTCATCTTCTGTTTCCAGATTATAAATGACCCTGCTAGACTGGAAGTGAAGAGCGTCTGTCAGGCAGCCACCATGCTCCTGGCGCTTGCTCTGTTCATTTCTGACCCATCACAGTGCATCCACAGTTGCGTGATTGTTTGTGCCCAGGGTCTGGCCGTTCTCACAATAAACCATTCTTTGGAATTTTACAAAGAAGTCATTCATGGCACCTAAACTGAAAATCAAAGCCCAACCCATCATTTTCCACTTACGAATCCTGTTTATTAGAAAGTCGTTTATGAACAGTGTTCCATTTTTTTCGATGCAATCTAAAGACGGCAGGCGTGCACATTACCTGGCTGTCTGAAGCTCACCTGAGTAATCCGCTTACTCCTTATGGGTGGGTCCTTCGGTGAAGCCAGCTGCAGAAGGTGTGGGAGGCAAGCAGGCCTTCTCCTGGGGAAACCCAGGCCTCCTTTGGTTCATTGCTGCCACCTGCTGGGACCTGGCTGCCGGGATGGGGAGGCTGCTCCAGCGAGAGCTGAGCCATCCAGGGCTGTTTGAGGGACCCGTACGTAGTTCCAGTGCTGAACAGGTGGCCCTAAATGGAAGTACGTTATCAGCTGTAGAGCATTATACCAGTCTGTGTAAGGTGGTGTTAGGTGACGCTGATTCACGCATACTCTTCAGCAACAGTGAGGCTGAGAAAACTAAGTAATACTTCGAGGACCCAAAGGTGCCAGACTATTAGAGCCAGAAGAATCCCTTAAGCAGGTGCTGTGGATTTTAGTGTAGTTAAATCAGGCTCCTGGGGGCTTGTGAAATGCATAGTCCCGTGCCTAGCCCCAGAGATTTTGATTCACTGTCTCTAAAATGGGGCTTATCTCACAGGCTCCTATGAGGTTCTGATGCAGATAGTCTAGCACCACACTTGAGAAAGGCACTGCCTTAAACATTATCAAGGTAAGAGCTTCTCAGCCATTTTTCTAATTAGTGCCTCATTTCAGTAAATTTTAAAAATTTACATATATGACATCTTCCATCCATGGGATGGGTCACTGTAATGTACCTGTAACTGGTTCTTTGAAGCATACACATAAAAATTATTGTTGGGTTGGTTTGTTCTGCAGCAAAAAAAAGAAGAAAAAAGTCCGTTTTAAATGATTAACTTTTCTGTCTTCCCCAAGAAGGAAGTACTGTAATTTGTATTGATCAGTTTATAGTGAAATGCTTTTTCACCTTGGGCGTTGGCAAGCAACGGTGGGGTTTGATATTACATTTGTCATAGCCATCATTTTCATGACTGTAGTAAGCATTTGGGTAATACTGAATTTTCAGGTGCCGGAAATACCATAACGCAGTGTTCTGCCCTCCGTCATCACTCACCTCTTTCCTTTGGTGGAGCCAAGCACAAGAAAGCTGCAGCCCCCAGAAGAAAAATAAGTAGCCCAATAGCAAGTTTGAGAACTCACCTTAGAACTGAGAATTCTGGGCACCTGTCATGTGCTTGCTTCATAGAGTATTAATGTCCCACAGATATATGTCATTTTTTTAATACATGCTCCTGCTTCTGAAACAACTGTTTCCAATCCAAGAATAACCCTATCTGACTGTGAACTCAGTGATGCCACTGAACTCAAGGGCAGATCACACTTGGTATGCTGTGTAATCTTAATAAATTAAGCATCAGCAAATTTTCTAGTGTATTTTCATCTAGACTTTTTTTCTTCTTTTTTTTTTTTTTTCTTTAGCTCTCAAGGTTGCTGGCATTCAGGACTTCCAACCCCTTTAATGCAAATGATCATATATTTAATGCAGTTTTCACGTATTGTATGCCTGGAGTCAAAAGAGCAGTTTATTGAACTTCTTTATAGAGAAATCTCGTCGAGCTTTCAGGATCATAATTTTTATTACTAATAAAAGTGTGGTTTGGTGTATCATTTTATTTTAAATCTTGTTTCCTGTGTTCATAATCTCATCTGTCAAGGTTATTTTGTTTTTGTTTTTCAGTCGTACCTGAAGGAAATCTTAAAAGAAATTGGTATTCAAAATGTAAAAGGGATCCACAAAAACACGTGGGAGCTGAAGCCAGAGTACAGACATTATCAAGTAGAAGAAAAGAGTGATTAAGAAGACTCGAAGCCTGCCTGCTAACAGAACAACTAAAGGGTGATGCGCTAAGCAAACGGCCTTGATACGTGAAATCCTTGAGCACCATCTGTTGTAGGGGGAAAATGACTGGTACTTTAATTTCTCTAGGTAAATTTTTTAAACAATTCTTGTCAAGTTGCTTAAGTGATTTTTGAGGAAAAAGAACACATTTATTTATATACTTAATCAGATTATTCATGATGCGGTTGGGGGTTGAAGAAGGCTTTTCTTTTTAAATATTAACTTTTAAAATGTAAAATTAGGAAATGTTTTCTAAATGAGGACTCCCTGTACTTGTTTCTCTCTGAGGAGCTGAGGTGATACAGATCCAAACCGAATGGCATAGCAGGAAAAAAGTAGTCAACTACAGAAACTCTCAAAAGGGATTAAAAAGAGTTCCTTCATCTGAAACTGTTGAAGAACAAAGCTGTCTTTATTTTTTTTAACAGGTGTCTGTGTTTCATGTTCACGCACATTAATGAAAGGATAGCATTTATGTTTGTACTAAGATAGCTGTCTTCATCATTAGCTTATTTTATCCTAGCGATAGTGACATGGGAAATGGAAAAAATCATGGTCAATTAGTCTTTCTTTCTTTCTTCTTTTAAAATAATTAGAAATTGGGAATTCCCTGGCCATCCAGTGGTTAGGACTCCGCACTCTCACTGCTGAGGGCCCAGGTTCGATCCCTGGTCAGGGAACTAAGATCCCACGAGCCCTGTGGTGTGGCCACAAAAAAAAGAAAAGAATAAAATCATTAGAAATTAAGTACTTTTCCAGTTCAAGATATTTATCCCCCACCCAGATTATAAGTTTCTCAAAGACTGACTGTGCCCCCCAACTTTTCCTGCACCCTCGGTGGGTGTGCACCGACTCTTGCTGGTTACAGACTAGATGCGGGTTGTAGGGGTGAGGCTGATAGGTGCAGACAGAAAGGTTGATGCCAGTCCCTGGGGAATGAAAGTGCTTCTTTTATCTTTCTCTTTAATTAATTTAAAATAAAAGCAATACATGTCCATGGTTAAAGTCTTTCTAGTACAAAATGTTATATATTAGGCAATCCAAAAGCATACCCATGAACAAGACCATCAGAACCAAAGAAGCTTGAGCAAACTAAACACAATGAAAAGCGTCTTCTTTACTTGTTAATTTTGTCAGCTGCAGCCAGGAAGCAGCAAATGCCAAAATTTGTTAATGTCATGTAATTAAAGCAAATCAAGGAAATAATCTATCCACTGAGATAAATATTTTCCTGTATTATTTGATTTTTAGCAGCAGAGCACCAGAATGCTGAGGCTGGGTACCACTGCATTACGAACAATTTTGTCCTTGCATTCCCACTGTAAAATAAAACTGATTGAGGAGGGTGGTCCCATTCCCTCCCCTACCTCCAGTTGTCTTATCCTGCCTTGCTGTGGCACAGGAACCAAATGTTGTATCCCCATTACCTTTCGATTCCTAGTTACTTAAGCCTCGGTGGCAGAAAGCAGATGGACAATGGTGTGATAAATCCGTACAGAGCTGAGAATTCGGGACACCTGTCATGCGCTTTGTTCATAGTACACACCTTCCCCCCAAACCTTGTCTTTTTGGAGGTATGGTACTGCCCTGAAACAGACCTGTGTCTCCTCTACCCCTGCCTTTTGTTTTTGTGGTGACAACACCTGCCAGATTGAACTTGCTGGCTGCTGGTAGAGTTTCCAGGGCAGAACTTCGTCTCATTTGAAGCTATGCTTTGGTATTTTCTGCAAACCTGGTTTCTTTAGCTTGTTTTAGTGACCTTGTACCTCATCACACCTGATAGTATCTGCTTGTGTCTCTTCAACAACTTGTTATCTCAGTAGGATAGCTAATCTAGGTGGTTGACTGGTGCTGTTCCTGATTAATGTTTTTGAAATTGCTTTCTTATTTAGTACAAAAATACAGCTATTGGCCATGGAGGAGACTCTCCCTTCCACCTAGGTTCCCTTTTTTCTTTTATTCCAGGATTCTCTTGCCCTGATAAACATGGTTTTGGCAGCCAAACATCCTAAACCTTTATAACCACTGTGAGATGGAGAGAGAGGAAGGCTGATAAGGGAGATACACATCTGGTAAGATGTCACATCGTAAGAGGAGAGGAAGGCCATATTTAACAAATGAGATTGTTAAACTCAACTAGTGCACCCACTTTGGGGATATTTTAACTGACAGAATGTAATAAGATTATAGTTGCTGGGCAGTGGAAAGCTTTGAAATCACATGTTGCCACAGTAACATCTAAAATGATATATCTTAAAAAAGTAAACAGGTTCTGCTCTGTTGTAACAGAAGCAGCTCTCCTGGATTTCAGCAGAGTTGCATTTGTTCCTAATGGTCTGTGAATACATTTTCTTTGAAGCTGTTTTCATCATTGTTGGTACATATTAGTGGTAATGAGAGTAAACAGTGCCTGGCCATGTGTTAAATGCTCTAAAATATTATCTCATTTAATCCTCAGAATTAGTGCTAAGACATTATTTTTTTTTAATTTAGAAGTATACCTTATATAAACACTGTTACATCAGTAATATAGTGTTTTGTCATTTTATTTTTATAACCTCTTTATAAACTAAAAATGAACACGTATTATACAGAGACATTGAAATGACATGTACGGTATTTGTTCAGTTACTCTTGCCTAAGAGATAGTCAGGTTCTTTCTAGTTTAAAATCTATTTCTATGTCTCTGAAATGAAAAGAAACTAATGATTCAACATACACTTAGGTCTAATCACTAGATGCCCTTCTGCTCTACAGTAAACACCGTCAATATCATCAGGCGGTTAGCTTGATGAGCATAAACATATTAACTTTATTAATGTGCTTATTAACCTTATTAATAAACTTGTTAACCACTCTCTCTTACAGATATTTTATGCTATTGACTAAATGCTTCTTTTTTATTATTAAAGCTTTGCTTAATTGTGTAAGTAACACAGGCTCATGTAACTACATAAACGATCTAGAGATATGTAGTGTAATGACCAGGTATTACACATAGAGAGGCACATTGCAGCAATTCAGTAGTGACACACTTCAGCAGATGCAATCACATCTCTCCCGGGTTATAAGTTAGTGCTAAGTAAGAGGTAGATAATGTCCATTTTATAGAACCATTTCCTGCCCAACATATTATCATGAGTACTGATCCCTCTTTAGGGGAATTTTACCCTTGGGGTAAAGTGAATACCAGAGTATACTTTCCCAGAAGCCCACACATGCCTCCCTCCCCCCAGTCTTATCTCCATACCAGGAAAAGGGCTATCAAAACGGCAGCCAAATTGTCTTTGGCATCCCTGCTTGAATCCAGACACCCAAACCTCCCTTACCCACAGGATGAAGATTACATTCCCTCCTTTAAAGTCAAGCTCCTTTTGCTGACATTTTAATCCTTATTACACTTCAAGTATCCAGGTAGGGTATGCAGCTTTAGAATGGACTCTTAGACCTGCATCGGAGTTCAGGATGGCAGTGGAATGTGACAGGAGGACGGGGCACTAGCTGATGGCCAATGCATTGGCCATTTTCCCTGGCATTTGTGTGACGGTCCAGGAGGTGGTAAGCTGGTTATCTTTTTGGTTCAGTTTTCATTGCTATGTGAGTCCAGAGCAGGTTCCTAAGCCTAATATCATTTTCATAGTGTGTAAGAGGTCACTTTTTAACATTAGTTTTCTTCACATACTCCCATCCTTTCTTCTTCCTACTTCCTTTCCTTTGAGCAGGTAGCACCATTGATTATACAATAGTATGGTGTAACATCTGACAGACCAGCAGTATAAGTCTTTGATGGTTTAATATAAGAAAATTAAAAGCAACTATACTTTTGTGTCTTAGGAATTATCAGTGGTTAATTGATAATTATCAATAATTGGTTACTGATAATTGGTTAATTATCAATGGTTAAAACTTTTAATTTAAAAAAGAAAAAAAATTAACAGCTTTTATCTGATTTTGTTAGAAATCGTCTAAGTTAAAAAAGGACTTTTTCAATACTCTAGCTTCCAGTTTAAACTAAATTCTGTCAAGTCATTTAGTCTTAAATTTTAGGGTTTTAAAGAATGATTTCTTGGGAATTCCCTGGTGGTCCAGTGGTTAGGGCTTCGTGCTTCCACTGCAGGGGGCACAGGTTCGATCCCTGGTCGGGGAACTGAGATCCTGCATGCTGCTCAGCGTGGCCAAAAAGAAAAAAGAAAATAAATTTTTTTTTAAGTTTGCTTTTTTTTTAAAAAAAAAAGAATGATTTCTTAAGGTATACCATATTTTTAAATGTTGAAATTTGTATTTAAAAGGTCTTAAGAAGATAAGAGTTTTTAACTCTTTTGTAAATGTAAGTACACCAAAAGAGTATGTTGCTGGACTAAAAACTTTAATCTGGTGGGGTCATGGAACATGGTGGCTGTTCATTTGGCAAGTAGTAATTGACCATGAATATATCCCAGGCGCCGTGGATATGAGAGTGCTAGGCACTAGACGCATTCACAGTCTAGTTGGAAACAGAGAATGTAGACGATTATAACACCACGTGGGCACAGAAGTGTGAACTCAGTGTACAGTGAATCAGGATTTTCCAGTTAATTCATGTTGCCATTTATGCTCTACGTGGATTTCCAGTTTCTAAAGCATCTGGATGCAGTAGTATATACTTAATTTTAAAACTCCTTTGAAAATAACCATTGATAACTCCTAAGACACAAAGGATTTATACAGTGCCTAAGAATCATTATTACGAACACATACAGTGGATGTCTGTAATACCTCAGTCTTGTTAATAGAATACTAAAGTGCTTACTGGGCTAGTCCTCGTGACTTTTAAGCGTTACTTCTTTTTGCTATTCTAATTTCTCCTTGAACAAAAGCCTACCAACCACTTTAGCCATTTATTCGTTCGTTCGTTCAGTGAAAACCCACTGACTGCCCATTGTATGCCAGGCGCCAGGGGTAAAGGCGGTGTTTGTGATAATGTGCCTTACATGCCACCAGATCTCTGCCTACCTTACTAAATAAGCAGGAAGAATAGCTTGTGTTTATTGGACTCCTACTATGTGCCAGGCACTGTGCTAAGCGTTCGACTCCTATAACTCGTGTAATCCTAACAACCCTACAACAGCATGGGTTCTCTTATCACCCTTGTTATATAGATGTGGAATTCCAGGCACCGAGAGGTTAACAAGCCTGACCAAGGTCATACAGCAGTCAGAGCCATTGCCAGGTTCAAATCCCAGAGCAGCACTCTGCAGTGCAGGCTCTTAGTTACTGTCCTGTGTTGATAATGGGTGCTGCGCTGCTGATTACCCAAAGCTGTAATGCACCTGCCCATGTTCGGGAGGTTTTTGTTTGCTTTGTTCTTCTTATTATTATTGAGATACAATTGACATATAACTTGTGTTTGACTTCTGACTAACGGGCAGCAGAGTCTCTTCTGAGTTGTTGTGTCTTCAGAGATTTATTTCCAATTCTTGTTCAGGTTCTAGAGTTTCTTACTTGTGGGATGAAGTTCCTTTTTTTGCTGTAGATTCAGATGAGGTATTTCCCAGGAACGAATGCAGGTGGCCACTGCATTTGATTTGCTTACATTCTCGACTGCCCAGTGAATGTCCAATCCCAGACTCGTGAGAAAGATGCTGACTTGGCCGGTCCCAGGTGAGGGTCTCTGCCATGGCCTAGTGAGCGCAAAGGAAGTTCCTCAGCATAAGACTGCAGGTACAGAGCTGAGCGAATAAGACAGGTCCTTGCTTTCAAAAACTCACAGTGTTGAAGAGGACTTGGAAACAAACACGTGGCAATACAGTGTAGTAAGTGCAGCAGTAGAAGTACGTGGCAAAACGTCTTAAGAGCTGCCCGGATTCAAAGCCTGTGACTTACAGCAAGTTGTTTACCTTCTGTTCCTCAGTTTCCTCATCTGCAAAATAGGAATGTTAAGAGTATCTACTGGGCTTCCCTGGTGGCGCAGTGGTTGAGAGTCCGCCTGCCAATGCAGGGGACACGGGTTCGTGGCCCGGTCCGCGAAGATCCCACATGCCGCGGAGCGGCTGGGCACGTGAGCCGTGGCCGCTGAGCCTGCGCGTCCAGAGCCTGTGCTCCGCAACGGGAGAGGCCATAACAGTGAGAGGCCCACGTACCGCAAAAAAAAAAAAAAAAAAAAAAAGTATCTACTGAATAGAATGTGGAGAAAATTAAATGAGTCAATATATGTAAAGCACTTGGAACACTGCATGAACACATAGAAAGTACTTTATAAGTATCAACTTCGTCATATACAAAATATGTAAAATACAGAAGTAGTACGGAGCATGAAATGATTGATTACATCTTTGAGGAATCAGGAAAGCCTTCTTAGAGGAGTTGATATCTGAAGTGGGTTTTGAAGGGTCTAGGAGTTTAATAAAAGTCAAGAGGCAGGAAATACAGAAAGAACAAGCGTAAGGATATTAGGAGCAGCCTTTCTTCACAAGGTAGTTGGAGTGAGAACCCACACACCCCTTCAGTGTTCTTACAGATATCGCTCAGTAGCAGAGGAGTGTAGCTGGCTGAGCTGAGTCCAGCCTGAGTCTCATGGCAGAACCTGGAGGTCAGGTAATCGCACCCTGGGCCTAGGTGGAATGGATGAGGGTTTAGGCAGGGCTCACCTCCTTCGGTTGTCCACACAAGCTCAAAATGATGCAGACGACGCAGTTGCTCCCTTATTTGTAGCATGCTTTTCATATTGATTTATTCCTGAACACGTTTCTTTACTATGGGCCTATTAGAGTAGCAGTCCAAACCAACCTTAGTGAATCCTGTGGTAGAGGTTTGAGGTTCCAATCATTTGCCCCTCACCACTGCAAACTAATCAATAAAGATAAATAGGGAGTAAGAACTAAAGGGGTCAAACGATTCCGTTTGGAGGCCCACTAACTCCTAGCTGGACTGGAGGACCTAGCTAAGAGCTGAGGCTGAAATAGAGCTTTCTTTACCTATCCTTCTCCTCAGTTAGTGACCACTAGCCAGCCACTGGTTGTTGCTTGGCCTGACCTAACCATTTGCAGGTGAGAAATCTGGAGCAGCTGGAAGAAGACATCCAGATGGCCAACAGATACGAGAAAAAATATTCAACATCACTAATCATCAGGGAAATGCAGATCAAACCACAATGAACTTTCACCTCACACCTGTTAGAATGACTGTCCTCAAGAAAGACGAGATGAGAAGTGTTGGTGAGAATGTGGAGAAAAGGGATCTCTTGTATACTGTTGGTAGAAATGTAAATTGGTTCAGCCACTATGGAAAACAATACCAAGGTTCCTCAAAAAATTAAAAATAGATCTACCAGGCTTCCCTGGTGGAGCAGTGGTTGAGAGTCCACCTGCCAATGCAGGGGACGCGGGTTTGTGCCCTGGTCCGGGAGGATCCCACATGCCGCCGAGCGGCTGGGCCCGTGAGCCATGGCCACTGAGCCTGTGCATCCGGAGCCTGTGCTCCGCAACGGGAGAGGCCACAACAGTGAGGGGCCTGCATACCGCAAAAAAAAAAAAAAAAAGATCTCTCAATTCAATAATAACAAAACAACCCAACTTAAAAATGGGCAATAGATGTACACATACGCCTCACCGAGAAGCTGTGGTTGGTCAAAGAAGCACATGAAAAGCTGCCCAACATCGTTGGTCATTAGGGAAATGCGAATTAAAACCACAGCAAGGTAAGGTTACATACCTACAAAGATGGCTAAAATTTTAGAAACCTGACAGTACCAAGTGCTGATGGGCATGCGGAGCAACCAGAACTCTCACACGTGAGAATTGCTCCTGGGAATGCAGAAGTGTACAGGGACGTTGAAAAGTAGTTTGGCATTTTTTTGTAAAGCTATACATACCACCATACAACCCAGCAATCCCACTCCTAGGTATTTGCCCAGGAGAAATGAACATAATACATGCACACAAACAGCTGTACACAAGTGTTTAAGCAGATTTAATTCTAACTGCCAGAAACTGAAAACCACCCAAATGTCCACCAACTTGTGCCTAGGTGAACTGTAGTGTAGGCATGCAGTGGACTACAACTCAGCAATGAAAGTAAAGGACCGAACGATACAGCCATTTGGATGAATCTCCAATGCCTTGTGCCAAGTGAAAGAAGCCGGACTTGTGGGGCTACATACTGTATGCTTCTGACTGTATGACATTCTGGAAACAGCAAAGCTATGGGGATAAAAACAGGTCAGCATTTGCCTGGGGTTGAGGGTGCGTGAACGGGTTTACTACAGAGAGACACAAGGGAACTTTTGTGGTAATGGAACTCCTGATCGTGGTGGTGGTTACATAACTGTGTTTGTTAAAACATAATCTGCACATTAAAAGGGTGAATTTTACTGCATGTAAAGTATACCTCAATACACCTGGCTTTAGAAACTTAAACTGGATGAAAACTGGAAAAAATATCCATCAATAGGGAAAAGTTAAACAATGACTCATCCGTATTATGGAATGTCTGCAGCCGTTAAAAAATGAGATACAAGAATGTATACTGCCATGGAAAGAGTTCAGTATTCTTGAGTGTAAAAAGCACGTTTCAAATCAGTGTGAATAGTAAGGTCCCATTTCTGTTAATAAAAGCAAAACAAAGTATGTATTTCTACATGAGCACACATGTATATAAACAAGAAAAAGTCAGGAAACACACCAAACTCTTTAACAGAGCTACCTCGAGGGAGGAGACTAGAATAGGGAGAAGGGCAAGGGGGAGGTTTATCTTTATGTGTGTACAGTCAGTCCTCTCTATCAGTATTCATTGTACCGCGCCATTGTTTATGAGGGACTTGAGCGCCCGCAGATTTTGGTATCCGAGGATGTTGTTGGAATCAATCATCTGGATACCGAGGGATGACTATTTTTATAATGAGAGTGAGTATATTACTGACTTGAATATTTGAATATGTGTTTATATATATATATATATATGTATATACATTACACTACCTATATTTTAAAAGGAGAGCATGGCTTTTATGAAATAAACTAACTTACAAAGATACACCCTACTCCATTTCTACCCCACTGGACAATAGGGTTAGAGAATACGTTAAGTCCAGTCGTCAAGGAAGCACCTCTCCCTAGAGGACTAAATGTGGGAGAGAGGCTAACTGCACTTCAGACATGTATTGAATTTCACCTGCTGCGTCCTAGGTGCCACCCTAGCTGCTGGGTTGGGGGAGCCGAATGAGGCTCCATCCTCATCCTGCACTGCAAGCCCGGGGGCCTGTGGATCTCTTCCGTCAGGGAAGGACGTGAGAAGTGGGTCAGGACCCTTTTAGAGGGTTTGAGAGAGGCCTGCTCTGTTGCCTTGACAAATTCTCTTAGGATTAACAGAGGTCAGTTCCATCTCCGAAAAGGAAGAAAGTGCCCAGTATGTGCAACGATGAAAGCCTTGAGTTAAGTCCACTGGGAGAGGGTCCACGAAAAGTCCGCAGTGGGATGAGTCGTTTATACACGCACAATAAATTTGGAAGATGAGTGTCACTGAGGAAAGAGAAACCGCTCGCTTCTTTGATTTGCTGAGTGTATGAGAAAGCAATTTTGAATAATTATTTCCTGTAGTAGGGGAGGCAAGAGATGCGCTGGTTTTAAAGCAGAGTAAACCAAGATAAGTTCTCGAGCATGTCACCGTGGGACTGCGGAAAAGCTCAGGCTAGAACTCGAGTCAGCTTGAGCTGAAGCTCTTGCTAATGTTGCCGGCCCCACACCATCCACCTTCTCACGTCTCATGCCTCCAGGTGAGCAGCCTGATCCCTGCGTGGAGCCAAGGGTCTGAGAGGAGCGTGAGGGCCCCCTCGCTTCCTGGGTGCAGGCCAGCCTTGCAGTGAACCCAGGCAAAGGGGCCTGTTCAGATGCAGCTTCTGAAGGTAGTGAGTCCTTACTACTCACCAAGCTTTATATCCTCTCAGAAAATAAAACTTATTAATCGCCTTCAGACAGCATTGGCAAGTGAAACCTTAACAGCATCAGTCAGTCAGCACTGAGATTGCATTCTGTTAACCACCTACACAAAGATTCATCTGAAAGCCCACAAACCTTTGCCTGCAAGCTTAGTACATTGAAATGAGAACACCTCTGCGTGTGGATGTCTCTAGTTAAATGCTGTTGCAGATGGTTACCAAGTAATCAACTGGGAAAGGACAGGAAAGAAAAACAGCATTATTGGGCTTCCCTGGTGGCGAAGTGGTTAAGAATCCGCCTGCCAATGCAGGGGACACGGGTTCGAGCCCTGGTCCAGGAAGATCCCACATGCCGTGGAGCAACTAACCCTGTGTGCCTCAGCTACTGAGCCTGTGCTCTCGAGCCTGCGAGCCACAACTACTGAGCCTGCGCTCTAGAGCCCGCGAGCCACAACTACTGACCCCACGTGCTGCAACTACTGAAGCCCATGCTTCTAGAGCCCATGCTCCACAACAGGAGAAGGCACTTCAATAAGAAGCCCGCACACCGCAACGAAGAGTAGCCCCCGCTCACCACAACTAGAGAAAGCCTGCGCGCAGCAACGAAGACCCAATGCAGCCAAAAATAAATTTATCTTTTAAAAAAAAAAACAGCATTATATTAAATAACATTTTTTGTTTGTTTGTTTGTTTTTTGCGGTACGCGGGCCTCTCACCACTGCGGCCTCTCCCGTTGCGGAGCACAGGCTCCGGACGCGCAGGCTCAGCGGCCGTGGCTCACGGGCCCAGCCGCTCCGCGGCACGTGGGATCCTCCCGGACCGGGGCACGAACCTGTGTCCCCTGCATAGGCAGATGGACTCTCAACCACTGCACCACCAGGGAAGCCCTTAAATAACATTTTTAAAAACACTTTTCTGTTGGGCCCAAGTAGTTGATTTCCTCATGAAAATACTGAGTATGTCAGTCGAGGCTGGGGTATCATGTGCTAAAAACGAACAAGGAGAGAGGCCAGGAAGTTAGAATTGGGCTTTCACATTCTCCATCATATCTAATACTTATTTTTGCCAGGTGCTTTTAGGTGGTTGCTATCACTAGTATTCTGGGACAGAGAAACTTGTGATTTAGGGCAAGTGGCTGGAGGGAGACTGGTCAACAGAAGAGGGCATCTGTACTTGGTGAGAAGTTGGCCAGGATGATCTCCAGCGTCCTGTCTGGTTTTAGGTTTCCATATTTCTAAGCCGTGGGCCTGGCTGGGCTTGCCCGTCACTCTTGCCCATCCCGAGACTGGAACGGGGTTTATTATTCTCCCTCACAGCTTCTGCACATGGTACAGCCCCAGCTACAGCACACACGCTGAGTTGTACACATCGATGTCCCGCTGTGGACAGGATGGCAGGCACTAACAGGTGTGTGTATTCTGGGAAAAGACCATTCGCTACTTGGCTTCACAGCATCACCTGCCCCCCACTGCGGGCGCCCCTGCTTCTGCTCCTCTTGCCCGCGCCCGGAAATACTCATCTGTCACCCAGTCCTTACTCAACTCCGTCCTACGCGGGGCTCTTCAGTTGTAAGAAAGAGAAATCCACTCAAGTTGGCTCAAAGGCAGGAAGGACAGTCCTCCGGGGGACTGGCCCTTCTTCCCTCCTGCTTAGGGGCCATGTGGTCTTTGCCGTTGGTTTGCCTCCGTCCTGCGCTCATCAGGCTTCCCTGGCTCCAGAGGTCCATGTTCCCCCAGAACTGCAGCACGCACTTTGCTTTATCTTCCGCTCCAGCCTCACTTCTCCATGACTTTTCATCCCAGCTTCCCACAGCTGACTGACTCTAACTCCGGGTCCCATCTCCAGCTTTCCTGCAAGAATCTGATTGCTGCCGCTCCTAATCTGACCAGTGGAGGGAAGCGTGTGTCCACAGAGCCCCCGCCAGTGCGGGGACAGGAGGGCTTCCCAAGGAAGCAGTTCTGCTAGCCGAGCACCCCCGAAGGCGACCTCGGTGCCCTCCCAACACAGTCACTCAGGAATGCACATCTGGGGATAGAAGAATCCTGGAGTTCTGCTCCAGTGTATTCCTCTCTGGTGAGAGTCTGTGCCTGGAGTCCCACAGCTGAAGAGAGAGGGCACTGGGGAAAGATGCACCAGTGAAGCTCAGGTAACGGTGAGAATTACGAGAAAAGGGGCTTCCGGCTTTAAATTCCTGGGATTCCCCTGTAAAGATAGAAGAACAGAGACTACTCAACCGATCGAAGAGAAGGGTGACATGCTTATGGCAGATTCAGCTAATAAAGGACCATTTCACACATACTATTAGCGAAAGTTTTAAAATATTTGATTTCCAGTTCTGAGAAGGTTGAGGTGATACTTGTATTTACACACTGCTAGTGTGCACCGAAAGGCACTTTTAACATCTCTTACAGTTTAACAGTCCTTTCTGTCCCCGTTCTACAGACACAGAAAAGCACAGAGAGGTGAACCATCCCTAGCACCGTGGTCTCTGCAGCCCCAGGACTCTTGAACCTCCCTAGTCATCAGAATCATTGTGGCGGGAGGGGGCGTGCAAAATGCAGACTGCTGGGCGCCACCCGAGAACTGAAACATCCCTGGAGTGGGGCCCTGGCTCTGTATTTTAATGAGGTTCCACAGTTACTTCTTTATTTATTTATTTATTTATTTATTTATTTATTTTTGGCTGCATTGATGTTCGTTGCTGCGCACGGGCTTTCTCTAGTTGTGGTGCACGGGCTTCTCACTGCAGTGGCCTCTCTTTCTACAGAGCATAGGCTCTAAGGCTCTAGGGCGCCCGGGCTTCAACAGTTGTGGCACGTGGGCTCAGTAGTGTGGTGCATGGGCTTAGCTGCTCCATGGCACGTGGGATCTTCCTGGATCAGTGTTCGAACCCGAGTTCCCTGCATTGGCAGGCGGGTTCTTAACCACTGCGCCACCAGGGAAGTCCCTCCACAGTTACTTGTGATGAGCAGCCAGATCTGGAAGCAGCTGCGCTCGTCAAAACTTCCAACCCCAGAACAAATAAGGGAGGTTGTGTTTTCCCGACCACGAAGGGCTTGTAGGAGAGTTTCCAGCTTTCCTGAAAACGTGCGCGGTATCTGTTATGTATGCATCACACCCCACACAGCCTGCCCTGAGAACCTGAGGGTGAATCCACACTGACCGTATGACGTGGACACCTCTCGAGGCCTCCCTGCTCTCATCTGAAGTCCAAAGATGAGAATGCTTCCAACCGGGACTGGAGGGTTACGTGAGAGTTTGTAGCTCTCGTGTCTCAGTGTCTGCCACATGGTGTATGTTCAAAAATGTTTATTGTTGAATCTGTTTCCAGAGATGGTGTCACTAAATGATAAGGGTAACCTGCACTTTTCATCTTTCATTTCTAGCCATTTCACAGGAAATGGCCAAAACCGTTAACAGGGATGAAAAGCAGAAGACCTAGGAAATCCAATATTGGATAATGGTAATTGTTTTTAATCAAACAGGCCAAATATTAACTCCAGTTTGGGGTAAAACAAAGGTAAATATTGACTGGCCCTCAAGCCTTGCTAACTGGTGTAGAACCCTGAGGGTTCAGGTGCCCCAAGACCAGGTCTCCCCTCATCTCCACTCGCCCCAGCAGGGCTACCAGAGTGGGCAAGCCAGTCTGTCCAGGCCTGGATCCCACACCTCCTGTCAGTTTTCCTATCAAGTCCCTCCTTGGCGTGAGTGTCCCAGTGTAAACAATGGAAGGAGGAAGCACTTGTCCCCCCGCAGTGTGCTGTGCACAAACGTACCCTCCAAAACACCAGTCGTTTGGGATTTTAGGTCCCTCGTTTCCTTCAATGTCTGCTCCGTACATCTCAGGAGATAAGAGCACTAAGAACAGATGGAGAAAGTACCTCTTCATGGCCACTCCTTGGAAGGCAGACACTCTCAGTTGTACCCTCAAGCCCTACACGCTTCGGGATCCACAGTGGTGAAAAATAGAGTGTGTGATGCTCGGAGTTCCCACTGGGTTGGTGCCGTCATTCGCTTTGGTGACACACAAGGAGATGTAGACACCTCTGAACAGGGGAGACCCTCACCTAGTTGGGTAACAAGGAGTCTGGACACATCTTTGTTTTGGTGCAGTGGTTGGCTTCTCACACCTTGAACGAGCTTGATATGAGAACCTATCTCCAGATCATGTTTGTTTTAATGATGAACAAGCCGTATCTTGAAAACAGTTTGCTGCCTCATCGTGAACTGAGTGCACAACTCTGTTATTTATCAAAGCAGAGGCTACACCTACAGGATCTACTTTGGGTTTGAAGAGGGTGGTGATGCCACAGCTCATGAGGACTGACTTGCCAAATTCATCTAAATTGGGTTGAATAGCAATTCCAGCAGGTGGGCTGAAAACACTCGGACTGACCTCAGAGCTCGGGATGGTGGAAATGAGCGTGATACAGTCAGCAGTGGGGTCAGCCGCTGACCCCTGACAAAGGAAATTTAGAAGCTCCATCAGGCCTGCAGGAGCCTCCTCTAGTTTTCCTGGCACCTGACACCATCCCCTCACTTGGCTGCAGAGAGACTTGATAATAGGGACAGAAATAGCTCACGCCTCTCGAGTGGGAAAGGAGAAAGGAAGTGTCCTGGCTGAGAAGTTAGCGATTCCCTTAAGGATTTGACTGAACCTGTGTAAAGGGAAGTCTGGGGTCTCGCATTTTGCCGTTTATGTCAGGCCCCATTGTCCAGAATTTGAAAGAAATTAAAAGGACCTAAAGAAATCAGACTGTGGGAATATTCAAATTAATGATCAGTGAAGGGACTTCCCTGGTGGTTAAGACTCCGCGCTCCCAACGCAGGGGGCCCGGGTTCAATCCCTGGTCGGGGAACTAGATCCCACATGCCGCAACGAAGAGCCCGCATGTGACAACGAAGATCCCGCAGGCCGCAACTAAGACCCGGCGCAGGCAAAATAAATATTTTTTTTAAAAAAAGCACCATCATTAAAAAAAAAAGTCAATGAAAACATAGCTCCTAATTGCCCTGCTTCAGTTTATCATGTGTAAGTAATGTGAACCACACCCATCTTCAGAAAGTGTTTGAGACCACTTAAAAAACTTCCTGTACAGATGAGGGAAGGGGGTTCAATAGAAAAGAGCAGAGGCTCTGGGGCAGGAACTCTGGCTCAAATTTCAGCTGTTTGGGGACAGCCTCTATCTGCATTTTCATTTCTTCCTTATAAAGGGAACCACAAAGTGCCTACCTTACGTTGTTTCCTGTAAGGGTAAAACCGTAGTCTGTCAAAGAATATGTACATGTTAATTCTTTCTATTAGTGTGGGCCCTTTGAGTTACAAATGACAGAAAGTCAAACTGGCTTAAGCAAAACATAGAATGAATCTGCCCCATGGACCCAAATATAAAGGATAGAAATGCAGCAGTGTAATAATGTAGATTATTGGTCCGTTATTTTTTTTTTGGCCGCACTGAACAGCATGTGGGAACTTAGTTCCCGGACCAGAGATCGAACCCGTGCCCTGCAGTGGAAGCAAGCGCGGAGCCCTAACCACTGGACCACCAGGGAATTCCCTGTAGGCCCGCTTCTTGAACACGCCTTCCACGATGTTGTAATTTATTGGAGGCTCATCAATAAGGAACTAAGCTCCTGCACCCCGGCTCACCGCATTCCGAGACGGATTCAGTCCAAGTGCTGAGCTTGTCCCCTGTGTCTTCTTTCTCAAAGCTCCACGCTTTTAGAGCCCTGACCTCCTCTTCCCTGGTATCACTCTGCTGGCAAACATGCCCAAGAGACTCAGGAGGCTTCTTCTTGCCGATGTTTCAAATCTCCTTCTTCAAGAAATGGTTCCAGAGTAACAGGTTTTAGGGAGATACGAGAATTGTCAAGTAGTGGCACTGCGGAAACTCCTAGGCCCTGCGGAGGAAGTTGTGTGAACAGAACCGCTCTTGAAGCTCAGACTGCCCGGCCTGCTGGGTCAGCGGCGGGGGGAGGTGGAAGAGGGAGACCCCGGACTGCTGGGTGAGAAGGCCACATGCGGGTCCTCCTACCAGGTTGGCATTTGGAATCGGTGTTTGACCCTTCTCTGGCACAGTGCTTGGCACACGAGACATTTCATAAAGACTTGTTAAATGAATAAATGGATAAAGTTGAGAACTAAGGTGGAAATGGATAAGGAGTAGAACAGAGATGTTCTGAAGAAAGAAATAACCAGTTAGTAACTTATAGGGGGGATGAGGGAGAAGAAAGATCCAAGATGAAATGACGATTTTGGATTTTTTTTTTTTTTGCGCTACGCGGGCCTCTCACTGTTGTGGCCTCTCCCGTTGCGGAGCACAGGCTCCGGACGCGCAGGCTCAGCGGCCATGGCTCACGGGCCCAGCCACTCCGCGGTATGTGGGATCTTCCCGGACCGGGGCACGAACCCGTGTCCCCTGCATCGGCAGGCAGACTCTCAACCACTGCGCCACCAGGGAAGCCCTGTTCACATTTTTTAAACAAGGGAATTGCATGTTTGATTTGGAGCTCTGTGTGTGTGGGCAGGACTTTCAACTAACAGACTTCACTTTGTGGTGAGCAGGTTGGGAACCTGGCCATGGTTCTGGGGATGAAATGCCAGCATGTGGAGGACCTAAATATGGGACATCACACATTCTCCACTGCCCTGATTTTCCCCAGAGTTTATCCAATTTTTTAAAGAGAAAAATCCTATGTAATGTCATGTTATGTTTCAGATAGGTAGATAGATAGGTAGATAACCTCACAACTAACTAAGAAAATAAATATTATCTCCACGTTTCAGAGGGATACAGTTAGCCTTAGAGAGGTTAAAGAAAGCATCCAGTGTCACGCAGCCAGTACGAAGTGAAAGAAGAATTAAACTCAGGTCTCTCTAACTCCAAAAGTCCTGTGCTCCTAACCACAAGAGGCGGATGGTTTTGGTGGAGCTTGGCTTACCTCCCTTCCCCACTGAAGGATCTTTGTTCAAGTCTTATGTAGAAATTGTAGGATCTTAGTGTTGAGAGAGTTACCTTGCCTTTAGCCTCTATTCAGCCTTATTCTTTATCCTCAAAAGAAACAACCAGATTCCCTGGCTGTTTGTTAAGCTTGACTTGCTTGACACAAAGAAAAGTTCTTCGCTTGGCATTACCCTTTCAGGCCCTTTCCCACCAAAGCTCCTTGCAAAGGGCATTGCACTTAGGTATGTTTCTGAAGCTGAGGGCTACTCTACTGGAATTGTGGTAGCACCATATTGTGCTGGGGTCGGTGACAGAGCTGTCTGATGCCTGGGCACTGCCTCTGTTGTTGACAGAAGTGGAGGTTGTCTGCTGAGTGATTGTCAGAGCCTTTCTCCCTTAACTTTTCTTTTTTTTTTTTTTTTTTTTTTGCGGTACACGGGCCCCAGAACCATGGCCAAGTTCCCAACCTGCTCACCACAAAGTGAAGTCTGGTTTTTTTTTTGTTTTTTTTTGTTTTTTTGCGGTACACTGTTGTGGCCTCTCCTGTTGCAGAGCACAGGCTCCGGACGCGGAGGCTCAGCGGCCATGGCCCACAAGCCTAGCCGCTCCGCGGCATGTGGGATCTTCCCGGACTGGGGCGCGAACCCGTGTCCTCTGCATCGGCAGGCGGACTCTCAACCACTGTGCCACCAGGGAAGCCCTCTCCTTTAACTTTTTAATGTCATCCAAGGTCGCTGTGAATTAGAACTGAGTTCTCAGCCATTCTCCAGTTCTGAGGTTGCTTAGAACTTCTCTGCCTTAGAGCCCTCATTTGTGAAAAGAGAACATAAGAATCATTCCATGTACTATTCAGGGATGGCTAGTGTCATGTCATACAAGAAAAGTCTTGGGATTGTTAATTATGAAGCAAAGTGATCCAGTAACTCCCTGAATGACTTTATTGAATTTTATTGTTTAATATAACTTGTCATTTTCTAGAAAGTCTGCATGCAGAAAGCAATGAGAGCATTCCCATACAGAAAGTGGGCAACTTCTCCCTAAAGCATCCGTTTTTACAGTTGTGAGACATCATATATATATATATATATATATATATATATATATATATATATATGCTAGGACACACATACACACCCAACGCACACCTCTTTAGAAATCGTTTTCTGATCTACAGAGGAGGGAGGTCTTTGTACTCATAGGAAAATAAACTTCTGGTATACATTTAAACATTTGTTTAAATACACATTTTTAAAACAGGAACAGTAACATTAAACATGTAAAATGTGCACTTGAAAAGATGTTTAAATATGCATTTTGAAAACAAAGTGAGGGGCTTCCCTGGTGGTGCACTGGTTAAGAATCCGCCTGCCAATGCAGGGGACACAGGTTCGAGCCCTGGTCCGGGAAGATCCCACATGCCACGGAGCGACTAAGCCCGTTCACCACAACTACTGAGCCTGTGCCCTAGAGCCTGCGAGCCACGACTGCTGAGCCCCCGTGCCACAACTACTGAAGCCCGCATGCCTAGAACCTGTGCTCTGCAACAAGGGAAGTCACCGCAATGAGAAGCCCGGGCACCGCAACAAAGAGTGGCCCCCGCTCAACGCAACTAGAGAAAGCCTACATGCAGCAACGAAGACCCAACACAGCCAAAAATAAATAAATAAATTTATAAAAAAAGAGTCCACCTGCAAATGCAGGGAACACAGGTTCGAGCCCTGGTCCGGGAAGATCCCACATGCCACAGAGCAGCTAAGCCCGTGCGCCACAACTACTGAGCCAGTGTTCTAGAGCCCGCAAGCCACAACTACTGAGCCCACATGCCACAACTGCTGAAGCTTGTGCTCTCTAGAGCCCGTGCTCTGCAACAAGAGAAGCCACCTCAATGAGAAGCCGGTGCACCGCAACAAAGACCCAACGCAACCATAAATAAATATTTTTTTAACAATTAAAGAAAAAAAAAGAAAACAGAGTGGTAGCCAGCCTCCAAGAGGCTCTCCTATGACCTCCTGGTATTCACACCCTTGGGTAGTCAGTCCCCTCCCACATTGTATAGGGCTAACTTGTGTAACCTTTAGGATGTTGAGGAAATAATGGTGTATGACTTCCAAAGTTAGGCCACAGAAGATATTGTGGCTTCTACCTTACTTTCTGTTGGATCTCACTGTGGGGGAAACCAGCTGCCTATTGTGGAGACACTCAAAATAGCCCTGTGATGAGATCCACAGGTCAAGGAATTAAAGCCTCCTACCAACAGCCATGAGAGTGAGCTTCTTGGAAGTGGATCCTCAAGCCTAGTCGGACATTCGCATGATTGCAGATTCAGCTCATATCTTGACAACAACAATTTCATGAGAGGCCCCAAGCTAAAACTATCTAGCTGTCACACCTGAATCCTTGACCTATAGAAACTGCAAGATAATGAACGTTTATTGTTGTTTTAAAATGCTAAATCTGGGGGTTATTTGTAACACAGCAATAGATAATACAGTAAGTCACAGTAAACAAGACAAAAGAGATTCCGATATGTATTTGAAAATAAAAGGAATCCCTGTATTCATTCAAAGCTTTTAACTTTTAGAATATGACAAAGTTCTCCTGATTAGGTAGAGCTGATTTCACTCACTTTCTCCTCTGTAGATGTACACATCCCCTCATTCATACCTATATATCCATTAGGCTGTAATTACACCTTTCCTGGGATTGTCGTTGTCCCCCATTGCTGTAAGTACCCTTGGAGGTGGACAAGTTGAGAGGGAGGGGAGAGAGAAATTCCTACCAAGTGGCAGCAGACCACAACTGAAAACAAGGTCCAGACTTTCTCATCCACCAGTGAGCATTAGCCGAGCCATCTTCCAGTTCCTACTGATGGTCCTGAGGTTATCAGCCCTTCTGCACGCCACTTTCCAGGAAGGAGACCTCTAAGTGTTGAACCTTCATGGGCTTAGTCTGTACTTTGAAGTGCAACTTGCAGTTTTGTAGGAAGCAAGCTTGGGCGCCCTCTGCTGGCCTTTTTGTGAACTACACCACCCGTACATTTCTGGGCCCTTTATTTTTAAGTACCTTGGCCACATACGTGTAGATTTAACCCAAGTCCGTTTTCTATACATGTATTATGGATGCAGCAGCTGGGAGTGTGATTTCCCCAAAAAGAAAACTTTTACCTACGTACCTTTTTTTTTTAACCAGTTGCAGATATTTTTCATTCCTTTCCACATTTATCTATACCTTAATGGTGCAACGAATGGGTTATGGTCATTGGCTGTACAAATTTTAATAAAATCATAACAATTCCATTGCCCAGTCTAATTCTCCAGGGAAGTCTTGGAGAACTGGTTGCAAAGTTTATTAAATTTTTCTTGAGAGCTAGAAACTTCTCTTTTAGTTTCACATTTGCTGGTTTCAGAAGCCCCTGGCACAAGATTTCAGGTATTAACTATCAGTTTGTTTTCCTTCCCCAACCTGCACCCCTACCAAGTCATCATCTTTCCTGCCTTTGCCTTTTTTGAGGGGGTAGGAAAGAGCAGGAATAGGGCAAAATATAGTCACAAGATATAAAAGGGTGATAACAGATGTAGGTATGAAGAGCTTTGCATAAAGACAATTCCGTGGTGATGCGCATGGGCTCTGCACAATACTTAATATCTTCGGAAAGAACAAATTCATAATAAACATGCTAACCACTTTGGCAGTCTTAGAATGCCCACACCATAAATTAAGAACAGAATTAGACTGAACTTAATGTACCAACAGCTCCATTTCCATTCATTCCCAAGGGAATGTTTGGTAGCTTTCTGCAGAGAGGTATTTGGAAGCAAAAACTACTCTCGCTCCACTTAGCCTTCAAGCATTTCAATTATGAGATGAGTGGCATCCATTTACTTTGTACCACCTGACTTTGTAAACGTTCACCTTAATGGTTTTTATTAACACTTTAACTTTACGTTGCTAAGCAACAGGCCAAGTCCGGGCTCTTCTCCACCAGGCTATAAAAATGTCTGCTTAGTCCCGGTTCTGAAGGAGACTTGACTATATCAAAAAGATGCCCTTCATTGTGGTTTTCCTCCTGACCTTTTTTCTTTTTATTGCCCTGAACCGCTCCCAACAGGGACGTAGCGACGCTTCCATACGTCTCAGAGCCGCAGCCGCGCAACAGGCGCCCCTTCCGGGCGACATCTCCCATACGCGGACTCGCGGGAGAGAGGCGAGAGGCAGGGCCATTAAGCGGCTTGTGCTGCAAGCCCGACTGTCTGTTAGGAGCTCATTTTCATTCTCCCGAGCCAAAGAGATCAGCCGTTTGGCTTATACAATCCCTGCAGCTGCTATGGCCCACACTCTGTAATCAGGAGAAGCCGCTGCTGATCAGAGCCCCCGGAAACGGGGTGGAGGAGGAGGAGAAGGTGGATAATGCTGATGATTGCCTTTTTTTCGTTTTTTTGTCTGTGTTGAGTCTTCGTTGCTGCACGCGGACTTTCTCTAGTTGAGGCGAGTGAGGGCTACTCTTCGGTGTGGTGCACGAGCTTCTCATTGCGGTGGCTTCTCGTTGCGGAGCGCGGGCTCTAGGCGCGTGGGCTTCAGTAGCTGTGGTGCGCTGGCTCAGTAGTTGTGGCTCGCAGGCCCAGTAGTTGTGGCGCACGGGCTTACTTGCTCCGTGGCATGTGGGACGAGGACTCGAACCTGTGTCCCCTGCATTGGCAGGCAGATTCTTAACCGCAGCGCCACCAGGGAAGCCCCCCACCACATAGATTCTTAAACCTTTGTAATTTGCTAAGTGATGAGAGCATCAGGCACATCTTTTGTTCCCCAGCTCCCAAAATAGCTCCAGAGGATAAAGGTGAACTGTGTTTTAGTGGTTTGTTGTTGTTTTGTTTGTTCGTTTTTGGCCACCATGCGAGGCTTGGGGGACGTTAGTTCCTCGATCAGGGATTGAACCCGCACCTTCAGCAGTGAAAGTGCAGAGTCCTAACCCCCGGGCCATCAGGGAATTCTCCAACTGTGATTTTTGTATTCATGACAAGTCCGTTTCAACCACACCTGACTTTATGTTAATGGAAATGACTTTTGTAAAGTCCCACAGGATAGGGGCTAGTTGCCAGAGGAGAAAAAGACATGCAATTAGAGGGTTGGAACTTTCAGCCTGCCCCCATGCCCCAGACCACCAGGGATAGAAGAGGGGCTGGAGATTGAGTTCGGTCACCAGTGGCCAATGATGCAATCAATTATGCCTATGTAATGAAGCCTCCATAAAAGCCCAAAAGGACAGGGGTTCCAAAAGCTTCCAGGTTGGGAACACATCCACATGCTGGGAGGTGGTGCACCCGAAGGGGGCATGGAATCTCTGTGCCCCTTCCCACATACCTTGCCCTATGCATCTCTTCCATCCAGCTGTTTCCAAATTACAGTCTTCTCTCAGTATCCGTGGGAGATTGGTACCAGAATTCCTCTTGATTACCAAAATACATGGCTGCTCAAGCCCCTTATATAAAATGACCTGTATTTATATATTGGTCAAAAAGTGCCTTCGGTTTTTAAGTAAAAACACACATTTTTCACTTTCACCAAGAACTTTATTGAACAACATATTGACCCTTTTGTTCCACTACCTTCTGCCATTTTTCAGGCAACTTCATAATTCCATCTTCCCAAAACTCTTAATCTTTTTGAGCAAAGAACTGTTCCAGGTGCCTTTTACAGTCTTCCAGGGAATTGAAATTGTTTCTATTAAGAGAATTTTGTAAAGACCTAAGTAAATGGAAATCCGAAGGTGCAGTGTCTGGTGAATAGGGCGGATGAATCAGAACTTCCCGGCCAAGCTGTAACAGTTTTTGTGGTCATCAAAGAAACATGCCGTCTTGCATTATCCTGATGGAAGATGATGCGTTTTCTGTTGACTAATTCTGGACACTTTTCGTCGAGTGCTGCTTTCAGTTGGTCTAACTGGGAGCAGTCTTGTTGGAATTCATCATTTGGTTTTCCAGAAGGAGCTCATAATAGAGGACTCCCTTCCAATCCCACCATATACACAACATGACTTTGGATGAAGACCGGCCTTTGGTGTGCTTGGTGGTGGTTCATTTCACTTGCCCCACGATCTCTTCCGTTCCACATGATTGTGCAGTATCCACTTTTCATCTCCCATCACAATTTGTTTTAAAAATGTAACGTTTTCATTACGTTTAAGTAGAGAATCGCATGGAGAAATACGGTCAAGAAGGTTTTTTTCGCTTAACTTACGTGGAACACGAACATCAAAGCGATTCCCATAACCAAGCTGGTGCAAATGATTTTCAGCGCTTGATTTGGATATTTTGAGTATGTCGGCTATCTCCCATGTGGCATAACGCTGTTTTTTCTCAATTAATGTCTTGATTTGACATTTGCTCCTGACCATGGAGCCTCATCCAGCGAGAAATCTCTAGTGCGAAACTTGGCAAACCACGTTTGACATGTTCAATCAGTCACAGCACCTTCTCCATACACTGCACAAATTTTTTTTGCGTTTCAGTTGCATTTTTACCTTTCTTGAAATAAATAAAGCATAATATGCCGAAAAAGTTGCTTTATTTTCTTCCATCTTCAATATTAAAACGGCTACACAAAATTTCACAAATTTTGATGTATTCTTTTAAATGCACGCTGAAATGACAGCTGTCACATACAATCTAACAAAATTGTTTCGAATGAAGTTAAAGACAACTAAGTGCTACTAGAGACACTTACGGAAAAACGTGAACAAACCTTTTGGCCAACCCAATATAACCTACACACATCCTCCCATATACTTTATTCTTTTTAATTTAATTTTATTTATTTTTTTATACAGCAGGTTCTTATTAGTTATGCATTTTATACATATTATTGTATATATGTCAATCCCAATCTCCCAATTCATCCCACCAACACCCCCCCCCCTTTCCCCCTTTGGTGTCCATATGTTTGTTCTCTACATCTGTGTCTCTATTTCTGCCTTGCAAACCGGTTCATCTTTACCGTTTTTCTAGGTTCCACATATATGCGTTAATATACGATATTTGTTTTTCTCTTTCTGACTTACTTCACTCTGTATGACAGTCTCTAGATCCACCCACGTCTCTACAAATGACCCAACTTCATTCCTTTCTATGGCTGAGTAATATTCCATTGTATATATGTACCACATCTTCTTTATCTATTCGTCTGTCGATGGGCATTTAGGTTGCTTCCATGACCTGGCTATTGTTAATAGTGCTGCAATGAACATTGTGATACATGTGTCTTTTTTTTTTTTTTTTTTTTTTTTTTTTTTGCGACACACGGGCCTCTCACTGCCGCGGCCCCTCCCGTCGCGGAGCACACGCCCCGGACGCACAGGCCCCGGATGCACAGGCTCAGCGGTCATGGCTTACAGGCCCAGCTGCTCCGTGGCATGTGGGATCCTCCCGGACCGGGGCACGAACCAGCGTCCCCTGCATCGGCAGGCGGACTCTCAATCACTGCGCCACAAGGGAAGCCCACATGTGTCTTTTTGAATTATGGTTTTATCTGGGTATATGCCCAGTAGAGGGATTGCTGGGTCATATGGTAATTCTATTTTTAGTTTTTTAAGGAACCTCCATACTGTTCTGCATAGTGGCTGTATCAATTTACATTCCCACCAACAGTGCAAGAGGGTTCCCTTTTCTCCACACCCTCCCAGCATTTCTTGTTTGTAGATTTTCTGATGATGCCCATTCTAACTGGTGTGAGGTGATATCTCATTATAGTTTTGGTTTGCGTTTCTCTAATAATTAGTGATGTTGAGCAGCTTTTCATGTGCTTCTTGGCCATCTGTATGTCTTCTTTGGAAAAATATCTATTTAGGTCTTCTGCCCTTTCTTGGATTGGGTTGTTCGTTTTTTTAATATTGAGCTGCATGAGCTGTTTATATATTTTGGAGATTAATCCTTTGTTGATTCATTTGCAAATATTTTCCCCCATTCTGAGGGTTGTCTTTTCGTCTTGTTTCTGGTTTCCTTTGCTGTGCAAAAGCTTTTAAGTTCATTAGGTCCCATTAGTTTAGTTTAGTTTTTATTTCCATTACTCTAGGAGGTGGATCAAAAAAAATATTGCTGTGATTTATGTCAAAGAGTGGTTTTCCTATGTTTTCCTCTAAGAATTTTATAGTGTCTGGCCTTTCATTTAGGTCTTTAATCCATTTTGAGTTTATTTTTGTGTATGGTGTTAGGGAGTGTTCTAATTTCATTCTTTTACATGTAGCTGTCCAGATTTTCCAGCACCGCTTATTGAAGAGATTGTCTTTACTCCATTGTATATCCTTGCCTCCTTTGTCATAGATTAGTTGACCATAGGTACGTGGGTTTACCTCTGGGTTTTCTATCTTGTTCCATTGATCTATATTTCTGTTTTTGTGACAGTACCATACTGTCTTGATTACTGTAGCTTTGTAGTGTAGTCTGAAGTCAGGGAGTCTGATTCCTCCAGCTCTTTTTTTCCCTCAAGACTGCTTTGGCTATTCGGGGTCTTTTGTGTCTCCATACAAATTTTAGGATTTTTTGTACGAGTTCTGTAAAAAATGCCATTGGTAATTTGATGGGGATTGCATTGACTCTGTAGATGGCTTTGTGTAGTATAGTCATTTTCACAATATTGATTCTTCCAATCCAAGAACATGGTATATCTCTCCATCCGTTTATCTCATCTTTAATTTCTTTCATCAGTGTCTTATAGTTTTCTGCATACAGGTCTTTTGTCTCCCTAGGTAGGTTTATTCCTAGGTATTTTATTCTTTTTGTTGCAATGGTAAATGGGAGTGTTTCCTTAATTTCTCTTTCAGATTTTTCATCATTAGTGTATAGGAATGCAAGAGATTTCTGTGCATTAATTTTGTATCCTGCAACTTCACCAAGTTCATTGATTAGCTCTAGTAGTTTTCTGGTGGCATCTTTAGGATTCTCTATGTATAGTATCATGTCAGCTGCAAACAGTGACAGTTTTACTTCTTCTTTTCCAATTTGTATTCCTTTTATTTCTTTTTCTTCTCTGATTGCCATGGCCAGGACTTCCAAAACGATGTTGAATAATAGTGGTGAGAGTGGACATCCTTGTCTTGTTCCTGATCTTAGAGGAAATGATTTCAGTTTCTCACCATTGAGAATGATGTTTGCTGTGGGTTTGTTGTATATGGCCTTTATTATGTTGAGGTAGGTTCCCTCTATGCCCACTTTCTGGAGAGTTTTTATCATAAATGTGTGTTGAATTTTGTCAAAAGCTTTTTCTGCATCTATTGAGATGATCGTATGGCTTTTATTCTTTAATTTGTTAATGTGGTGTATCACATTGATTGATTTGAGTATATTGAAGAATCCTTGCATCCCTGGGATAAATCCCACTTGATCATGGTGTATGATCCTTTTAATGTGTTGTTGGATTCTGTTTGCTAGTATTTTGTTGAGGATTTTTGGATCTATATTCATCAGTGATATTGGTCTGTAATTTTATATTTTTGTAGTATCTTTGTCTGGTTTTGGTATCAGGGTGATGGTGGCCTCATAGAATGAGTTTGGGAGTGTTCCTCCCTCTGCTATATTTTGGAAGAGTTTGAGAGGGATGAGGGATAGCTCTTCTCTAAATGTCTGATAGAATTCACCTGTGAAGCCATCTGATCCTGGACTTTTGTTTGTTGGAAGATTTTTAATCACAGTTTCAATTTCATTACTTGTGATTAGTCTGTTCATATTTTCTATTGCTTCCTGGTTCAGTCTTGGAAGGTTATACCCTTCTAAGAATTTGTCCATTTCTTCCAGGTTGTCCATTTTATTGGCATAGAGTTGCTTGTAGTAGTCTCTTAGGATGCTTTGTATTTCTGCGGTGTCTGTTGTAACTTCTCCTTTTTCATTTCTAAGTTTATTGATTTAAGTCCTCTCCCTCTTTTTCCTAATGAGTCTGGCTAATGGTCTATCAATTTTATTTATCTTCTCAAAGAACCAGCTTTTAGTTTTATTGATCTTTGCTATTGTTTTCTTTGTTTCTATCTCATTTATTTCTGCTCTGATCTTTATGATTTCTTTCCTTCTGCTAACTTTAGGTTTTGTTGTTCTTCTTTCTCTAGTTCCTTTAAGTGTAAGGTTAGATTGTTTATTTGAGATTTTTCTTGTTTCTTGAGGTAGTCTTGTATTGCTATAAACTTCCCTCTTAGAACAGCTTTTGCTCCATCCCATAGGTTTTGGATTGTTGTGTTTTCGTTGTCATTTGTCTCTAGGTATTTTTTGATTTCCTCTTTGATTTCTTCAGTGATTTCTTGGTTATTTAGTAGTGTATTGTTTAGCCTCCATGTGTTTGTGTTTTTTACGTTTTTTTCCCTGTAACTGATTTCTAATCTCATAGCCTTGTGGTCTGAAAAGATGCTTGATATGATTTCAATTTTCTTAAATTTACTGAGGCTTGATTTGTGACCCAAGATGTGATCTATCCTGGAGAATGTTCCGTGTGCACTTGAGAAGAAAGTGTAATATGCAGTTTTTGTATGGAATGTCCTATAAATATCAATTAAATCTATCTGGTCTCTTGTGTCATTTAAAGCTTGTGTTTCCTTATTAATTTTCATTTTAGATGATCTGTCCATTGGTGTGAGTGAGGTGTTAAAGTCCCCCACTATTACTGTGTTACTGTTGATTTCCTCTTTTATAGCTGTTAGCAGTTGCCTTATGTATTGAGGTGCTCCTATGTCAGGTTCATATATATTTATAATTGTTATATCTTCTTCTTGGATTGATCCCTTGATCATTATGTAGTGTCCTTCCTTGTCTCTTATAACATTGTTTAAAGTCTATTTTATCTGATACGAGTATTGCAACTCCAGCTTTCTTTTGATTTCCATTTGCATGGAATATCTTTCTCTATCCCCTCAATTTCAGTCTGTATGTGTCCCTAGGTCTGAAGTGGGTCTCTTGTAGACAGCATATAGATGGGTCTTGTTTTTTGTATCCATTCAGCGAGCCTGTGTCTTTTGGTTGGAGCATTCAATCCATTCATGTTTAAGGTAATTATTGATATGTATGTTCCTATGACCATTTTCTTAATTGTTATGGGTTTGTTTTTGTAGGTCCTTTTCTTCTCTTGTGTTTCCCACTTAGAGAAGTTCCTTTAGCATTTGTTGTAGAGCTGTTTTGGTGGTGCTGAATTCTCTTAGCTTTTGCTTGTCTGTAAAGCTTTTGATTTCTCCGTTGAATCTGAATGAGATCCTTGCTGGGTAGAGTAATCTTGGCTGTATGTTCTTCCCTTTCATCACTTTAAATATATCATGCCACTCCCTTCTGGCTTGTAGAGTTTCTATTGATAAATCAGCTGTTAACCTTGTGGGAGTTCCCTGGTATGTTATTTGTCATTTTTCCCTTGTTGCTTTCAATAATTTTTCTTTGTCTTTAATTTTTGTCAGTTTCATTACTATTTGTCTTGGCATGTTTTCCTTGGGTTTATCCTGCCTGGGACTCTCTGCACTTCCTGGACTTAGGTGGCTATTTCCTTTCCCATGTTAGGGAAGTTTTCGACTGTAATCTCTTCAAATATTTTCTCGGGTCCTTTCTCTCTCTCTTCTTCTGGGACCCCTATAATGAGAATGTTGTTCTGTTTAATGTTGCCCCAGGAGTCTCTTAGGCTGTCTTCATTTCTTTTCATTCTTTTTTCTTTATTCTGTTCCACGGCAGTGAATTCCACCATTCTGTCTTCCAGGTCACTTATCCGTTCTTCTGCCTCAGTTCTTCTGCTATTGATTCCTTCTAGTGTGTCTTTCATTTCAGTTATTGTGTTGTTCATCTCTGTTTGTTTGTTCTTTAATTCTTCTAGGTGTTTGTTCTTTAATTCTTCTAGGTCTTTGTTAAACATTTCTTGCATCTTCTCTATCTTTGCCTCCATTCTTTTTCCAAGGTCCTGGATCATCTTCACTATCATTATTCTGAATTCTTTTTCTGGAAGGTTGCCTATCTCCACTTCATTTAGTTGTTTTTCTGAGGTTTTATCTTGTTCATTCATCTCATACAAAGTCCTCTGCCTTTTCATGTTGTCTGTCTTTCTGTGTATGTGGTTTTCCTTCCACAGGCTGCAGAATTGTAGTTCTTCTTGCTTCTGCTGTCTGCCCTCTGGTGGATGAGGCTATCTGCTCCCATGTACTTTCAGTCACTTCTAGATCACTTTTAATACCTAAAACAATGTAAAAGCTGTGTAAATAGTTGCCAGCATACTGCAAATTCAAGTTTTGCTTTTTGGAACTTTGTGGAATTTTTTTCTTTTGATCTGAAGCTGGTTTGAAACTGTGAATGTGGAAGCTGTGGATATGGAGCAGTGACCGTATATCCTTTTCTAGCAAACTGGTAATCTAGAGAGTAAGATATTCTCCTGAGGTCTGTAAGCTGCTCCAACAAATTAATCAAACCCATGGAGGGGGTGATCGGAACCTCTGAGTTATAGCCAGTCAGTAACCTGAACCTGTGATTGGCACCTGAAGTAGTGGGGGGAGCGGTCTTGTAGGACTGAGCCCTTAACCTTTGGAATCTGATGCTCTCTCCAGGTAGATAGTTTCAGAACTGAATTGAATGGTAGGACACCCAGCTGGTGTTGCAGAACTGCTTGTAAGGGGAAAAACTTACAAACAATTCGTGACCAGGAGTGTCAGAAGTGAAGTAGAGTACTGAGTGTAAAGGAGACACACAGGAGTGCTTTTTCTTTAGATTTTTTGATTCACTTTTCTACTAATTCACGTTTATTATATTTTACAACGTTACCAGTTTACGACCGATTAGAAATGTAAAGAAATCAGCCCTTTACCACAGATAGTTTGCGCAGCACTGGACTAGAGTCAGAACAATGCAAAACAAGATTTTTGTCTGATAGTTTACATTAGATTATTGGGGAAAGGAGAGAGGGAGAGGAAAAGAGAGAGCGTGCTCACTAATTAGAAGTTGGCTTTAAGAAACTTCTGGTTTGCCCAGGGTGTGGAAATGTGGAAGGAGTGTGAGTGGCAAGGGTAAGCAGGACTTAAAATAGCCATTTAATGACCGTGCTGTTGGTTTCACACTCCTGCAGTGCACCCAGAACCTTGTACTATATATTCAGATTAAAGTCTAGGCTGCTATGAAACAAATGAAGAACAAAATAAGGGAGGGGGGGAATTGAAGCTTTCTTCTTCTAACGCTAACTTCCTGCTGTAATGTGGAAGGTTATAGCTACTTCTAAATATTTTAAAGAAATTATTTATACATAAGGGAAATGATTTTAAGAAATGAAAGGAAAGACTAATGTAACAAGACGCTGCAGGGAACCATCACTGTGTAATAACTCCCATATGGGGTAGGTGACAGATTTTGGGCTGTGTGTCTAACGGTACACCGTGACGTTGTACAATAAGAGACACCCTCCTCCAGGCCTCACTGCCTGGCACCACGATACACAGCTTGTGTGACTGCGCAGAGCACACTGAGAAACGGGTACAGACACATTCCCAAGGCAAAAAGACGATCAGTAAAACACAAACAGCCCTTGGGGACTTCCCTGGTGTTAAGAAACTTCTGGTGTTTAAGAATCTGCCTTC
The DNA here is from genome assembly GCF_951394435.1 of Stenella coeruleoalba. NCBI lineage: Eukaryota > Metazoa > Chordata > Mammalia > Artiodactyla > Delphinidae > Stenella > Stenella coeruleoalba. Next base: position 21,217,415 of record NC_137164.1, on the reverse strand, counting down.
CAATGCACGGGACGTGGGTTTGATCCCTGGTTGGGGAACTAAGATCCCACATGCTGCAGGGAAACTAAGCCCATTGCCACAACTACTGAGCCCACAAGCTCTAGAGCCCATGCGCCACAACTAGAGAGAAGCCCACACTCTGCAACGAAAGATCCCACATGCCGCAAAGAAGATCCTGTGAGCCGCAACTAAGACCCGACACAGACAAAAAAAAAAAAAAAAAAAAAAAAGTCCTTTTAGCATAGGGAACAAGATTATCTTCTTGAGGACTGAAAACTGTGACTAGTTTGCCTGGGTCCTGGTCTCCTAGTTTGCCTGGGTCCAGGTTCACCACGCTTCGAGGGCAGCCAAGATTTCGAGATTTTTGACCCATGTTATGTGAAATAAATTATGTAAAAATGTGTTTCAATCCATAAACATGGTACAAATCTGAGGAAGACATTCTAATGTCCCCTAACTGATGTTCTCATAAGCTTCTGTGTGCTTTTTTTCCCACCCGCCACCCCAGTGTTACCTGCAGATTCTCAACACCCAGCCACATGCTAACAAGGTGGTCTCTTCACATTAGAGTCCTGAACTAGAAGCAGTGAGGTATTGGCCTGTGCTGCTATCATGCCGTAGCCTCCAGACGCCTTGTATGTGAACCTCCTCGGAGGCACTGTTAGCTGTGTGACATCCAGATTACACTGAATTTCATTCCCAAGAAGCATGCCCAGGAGACCCAACATTTGAATAATAAGAAATCCAGAAAGTAAGAACTGAGAGGGTGGAAAGAAAATACTATTTTTTTTTCAAGAAAATCCCTAAGAAATTAAAAACATATATCTAAGTGGAAATGACTGTCAGTCATTTACAACGACATATACCAAGGAAGTTAAGAACACCAGTAACAAAGAGAAAATCCTAAGAACTTCCAGAGACAAAAATAAGCAAGTCGGGGCTTCCCTGGTGGCGCAGTGATTGAGAGTCCGCCTGCCGATGCGGGGGACATGGGTTCGTGCCCTGGTCCGGGAAGATCCCACATGCCACGGAGCGGCTGGGCCCGTGAGCCATGGCCACTGAGCCTGCGCGTCCGGAGCCTGTGCTCCGCAACGGGAGAGGCCACAACAGTGAGAGATCCACATACTGAAAAAAAAAAAAAAAAAAAAAAGCAAGTCGTGCAAAGAACTGATGATTAGAATAGCAGACTTCTCAGTAGCAACACTGGAAGCTAGAAGACAATGGATTTTTGACTTTATTTTTCTATTTTGGCCACACTGTGCAGCTTGTGGGATCTTAGATCCCCGACCAGGGATCGAACCCAGGCCCTCAGCAGTGAAACACGGAGTCCTAACCACTGGACCACCAGGGAATTCCCAACAGTGGATTTTTGGACAATGTCAAAAATCTGACTGATTATTCTTCCTAATCTACAAGTCCATACTTAGACAAATTATCAATCAAGTGTGATAGGAGAATAAGGATATTTTATACAAGCAAAGTCTCAAAAAAATTTAACCTCCCCGGGCTTCCCTGGTGGCGCAGTCGTTGGGAGTCCGCCTGCGAATGCAGGGGACACGGGTTCGTGCCCCGGTCCAGGAAGATCCCACATGCCGCGGAGCAGCTGGGCCCATGAGCCATGGCCGCTGAGCCTGCGTGTCCGGAGTCTGTGCGCCGCAATGGGAGAGGCCACAGCAGTGAGAGGCCCGCGTACCGCAAAAAAAAAAAAAAAATTTAACCTCCCAATAAGCCATCAGAGAGCTGCTTCACCAAGACGGAACTTCAGTGAGTAGTGAAGGGAATCCAGGCTGAGGAGAGAGGTCTCCATGCGACCACAGGCAACAGGTGTGGATACCAGTGTGGACTGGAGCAGGAAGAAAACAGGCTCCACGAGGGAGCCCTCCAAGAAAATAAAAAGTGGGCCTAGTAGGTTCCTGGAGCACTTCAAGTTTTGAGAGGAAATTCACATTTCTTGCAGAGAGCTTAGGGGATGGATTAGTGATGAGTAGCTAGAAAACAAAGCAGCAGGGAATATGAGAGTTATTAACTCCAACAAAAATTAAAAAACAGATGGCTTCATTTGGAAAAATACATAGTCTTGTCATGATTGTTAATTTAACTAAATTGTGAGATAATTGTATGGGAGGTTGGAGAGGGAGAAGTGGCAGGGCTCGGAGGAGAGGAGAGATGGGAGTGAGGGACAGCAAGGAAGCTAAATCCTCATCTTCCAAGGAGAAGTCAAAAAATAATACCTAAACTCTGATACTGAAAAATCAAGAAATAATAGTTGAGGGAATTCCCTGGTGGTCCAGTAGTTGGGACTCGGCACTTTGGCTGCCGAGGGTGTGGGTTCAATCCCTGGTCGGGGAACTAAGATCCTTCCAGCCGTGTGGTGCAGCCTAAGAAAGAGAAAGAAAGAATAGTTGAAGCAAGTTATTTAGAAATAAGGATTTAAAAAAAGAAGAAGAAACAGTATGAGCAGAAAGTAGCGAGTAGGGAGGAATGAGGTAGAGCAAGGGACTGATTTTTTTTGCTGTAATCATGAATTAATCAACAATTTAAGCTATGCTATGGAATACTTTGACTTCTTTGAAAAGAAGCTTGTCCAGGCCACGTTCAGCACAGTATGTGTAGTATATCGTGTCATTCTTTTAACCCTATGACAAACATGCACAGAGCACCTACCTGCTAAATGCCAGACACTGTTCTGAACACTCAGGATGCAGCAGTGAGCAAACTAAAATAGAGCCCAGCCAAGCTCTCTTGGTGATAAATTAGCAAGTAAGATAGATGGTGATGAGTTCTATGGAGAAAAATAAAGCAAAGAAGGGGGCTGGACATACCAGGGTGTGGGTGTAGGCTTAAGTGTGCTCGTCAGGGAAGGCCTTTCTGATTTTGACAAAATGACCTTTGAGCAGAGACTTGAAGGTGGTCAGAGATGAGCGCTGTGGCTGTCTGGGAAAGCATTTGAGCAGAGGAAACCGTCAGCGCAAAGACTCAAGGGGAAGCATGCCTGGTTAAGGTTGCCAGGTAAGGTACAGGATACCCAGTTAAATTTGAATTTCAGATAAAAGAGGAACAATTTTTTAGTATAAGTATGTCCCAAATTGCATTAGGGATATTTGGTGTGGGAAGAGTGTAGTAATCAAGATAGAGAAGGAGATGAGGTCATCAAGACAGTGAGGGTCCAGCTCCTGAGGGACTTCCCAGGACATTGTAAAGACTTTGGCTTTTCACTCTGAGAGAGATGTGGAGCCACTGGAGGATTCTGAGCATAGAAGAGGCATCATCTGGCTTGTTCTAGAAAGATCACTCTGACGGGTGTTAAGATTAGACTGTAGGTTGGCCAGTTTAGAAGCGGGGAAGTCAGTCAGCATGCTGCTCTAATAATTCAGTCAAGAGATGGTGAGGGCCCAGATCAAGGTGGTAACCATGGAAGTAGCGAAAAGTAGACAGATTCTGAATGTATTTTGAAGGTAGAGCCCATGGGATTTGCTAATAAACTGTACATAGAGTGTGAAAGAAAGAAAAGCCAAAGCTGAGGCCAAGGTATCAGCCTGAACCACTGGAAAGATGGAGTTGTTATTCATTTGTTGAGATAGGGAAAGCTGTGGCCGAGGGAATAAATTTGGGGGTATTATGGTTGGGTAGGTGGTTGGATATACGGGTCTGAAATTCAAGGGAGAAGATATGGCTGGTGGTATAAATGTGGGAATCATAGTTCTAATTATCGGAACCATTCCTTTGTCTTCTCTTGAAATGGTTAATTATTACCAAGATAAGGCTGCATAATAAACTAACCCAAAACTTAGTGGCTTAAAGTAACTGCGATTTGCTTCGCTTAAGCTTTTGTGGATCAGCGATTTAGGCTGAGCTTAGCTGGTCAGTTCTTGTTTCATTCTGGCCGGGTTTTCTCGTGCATCTGCATCAGCGGGCAGGTCAATTGGCTGTTCTAGGATGATCTCAGCTGGAATGACTCACCTCTACTCTGCTTGGTCTCTCATCTCCCAGCAGCTAGCCCAGGACCATTCTGGTGGAGGCAGTGTTTCCAGAGAGCAGAAATGCTCAAGGTCTCTGGAAGCCTAAACTTAGGACTGTCACACTGATGCTTCTGCCACATTCTCATGGTCGAAGCCAGTCACAAGGCTGCAGGTGGAGGGGCGGGCAATAGACTTCATCTCTCTCTTTCTTTTAACAGAGAGGTTGTTTTTAAATATTTATTTATTTTATTTTTTTATTTTTGGCTGCGTCGGGTCTTTGTTGTGGCATGTGGGATCTTTATTGCGGCACGCGGGATCGGATCTTTTTGTTGTTGTGGTGCGTGGGCTGTTCGTGGCGGCATGTGGGCTTCTCTCTAGTTGTGGCGTGGGCTCCAGAGCACGTGGGCTCTGTAGTTGTGGCATGGGGGCTTAGTTGCCCCGAGACAGGTGAGATCTTCATTCCTCGACCAGTGATCGAACCCGAATCTCCTGCATTGACAGGTGGGTTCTTGACCACTGGACCACCAGGGAAGACCCTAGACTTCATCTCTTGATGGCAGGAGCTACTGAGTCACATTGCCAAGGGCAGGGGTCCTGCTGGGCCATTGGGGCCATCGTTCATTCAATTTACCACATGTCCCAACTCTGAAACGTTTTCAACCCAGCCATATTGAAGCCTGGAGTCATCTTTTCTCTCTAAGAAGGACTATAAAAAAGATCTGCCTGTGATAGACAGGAAATAAGTGAGGTTGGTCCAATTTTTGGCTTCAGTTAGAACTTTGGGGGGAGGGAGGCAGCTTCCAAGAATATCAGGACAGAGTGAAGTGAGAACATCTATTTCGAGGACCCAAGCATGAAGAGGAAGGAAACAATACTCTGTAACCCATCATGAGGCCTGGAGAAGCCACCAACCTCAGGCTGAAAGGCCCCACCTGTCACCGCGTGCTTTCACGCAGCCCCTTGCCTCTATGAAGGGACATGTGAAAATCTTTCCAGAATGATATCCAGCTTTGCCACATTAATCATCCCATAAAACCTTGTTAGCAAGTCATGTCAGTGCCTGATAGCCTGATGGAAGTTAGGAAATTCCTCCTTTTTCCTATCATAAATCCCTCTTTCCACAGCACTCTAAACCTGGGTCTCCTTAGACCTCAGATTCTCAGAAAGGAGAGGACAGCAGTATTTGCTGCCTTAAATGTCTTTAGCATTATCCAACTAGGTGTTCATTCTCCGTGTCGACAAAAATTAATCTGTCGATCTAAGAAAGAACTGGAAAATTTTATTCGAGCCAAATTAGAGGATTATAATCCGGAAAGAGATTCTCAGAAAGCTCTGAGAACTGTTCCGCCCATGAGAAGTCAAGATGCAGCTTATATAAGCCTTTTGAGAGAGAGGGCTGTGCATCAAATGATGTATCATTGACGGTTTGCACGATCTAGATCTATTCGCCATTTTGGTGGGTCGTTACTCCCACCCCATAAGCTCAAGAAGGAATGTTATCTTTAAGAAGTCGTCAATGCTAGGAGTACGTTTTTCTTTATGGTTGAGCAGGTATTTCTGCCGATGGGAGAGGTTTGGTCAATGCATAATGCAGATACAGAACGCACAGTAGGGGGAAGAGAAGAGGCCAAAGGGCAGAGAAGAATTTTTATGTTTAAATATTTCTCCTCGGGCTTCGCTGGTGGTGCAGTGGTTGAGGGTCCCTGCCGATGCGGGGGACGCGGGTTCGTGCCCCGGTCCGGGAAGATCCCACATGCCGCGGAGCGGCTGGGCCCGTGAGCCATGGCCGCTGAGCCTGCGCGTCCGGAGCCTGTGCTCCGCAACGGGAGAGGCCACAACAGTGAGAGGCCCGCGTATCGCAAAAAAAAAAAAAAAAAAAAAAATTTCTCCTCTTGCCACAGAATATGAATTTGATTCCATCAGTCCTTGGACACATATTTTCCATCCTCCTCCCAGTCTGGGCGTCTGCAGGAAGGGCTGTGATGCGGCGTCTCCATCCCCAGGTGCAACAGCCTGTATGAGACTTTCACGCACCTTTCCAGCACTTCTTCTAGAACCAGGCCAAGAGCAAAGGCACTAGCCTTCAAGACTGGGATCAAGTTTGCATTTTTTTTTTTTTTTTTTTTTTTTTGGCTGCACTGCACAGCATGTGTGGGCTTAGTTCCCTGACCAGGGATCGAACCCGGGCCCGCTGTGTTGAAACCGCAAAGTCTTAACCACTGGACCACCAGGGAAGTCCCAGGCTCACCCGTTTTAAAGTGACATCTAACTACTTGTTAACCCTGAGTGAGGATCTCGGAGTGGCTCAGACAAGTTTTGATAAAGAAGCAAAGGCTCTAAAGGCTCAGGAAGTATAAATGTATAGAAGATGGAAAGGACCTAATCATCTCATTTTGGATGATGGCTCTGTGGCCGTGAGGGTCTGGGCCAGCACCAGAGCCAGGACTCATGGCTCCGCATCCAGGGTTTACTCCACAGACCTGTGTTGCCAGCCATCTCCCAAACCACAATTGTGTGATGGCAAGGAGATTTTGAGTGAAAATAGGGATTGAGGGTGTGACCAGGCAGTATGCATATGAGCTAAAACAATTCTTGAAACATTTTCTCAAGGCTACATAAAAGAGAATGTGAATGGGCATCCTGTATTTTGCACCTGATTCACAGTAGAGACCAGAATTTAAGAATTTCTTATGGTAAAAAGACTCCTATGACAGCCTCCATTTGCTGAACCAGCCAACAAGGTATTAGTCTCCCTTTTCTAGATGAAGATACTAAGGCCTAGAGAAGTTAAGATGTTGCAGTTCTCACAGTTAGTAAGTGGTGGGGCTTTAATTAGAACCCAGATTTCAAAACGTCACCACCGCACTCATCCTACACGCTTTCTTCCAGAATTTGAAGTAATGACTTTTTTCTTTTTTTTTTCTTTTTTGACTTTTTTCTTATGTTTGCCAAATGGATGCAAAATGGTATCATTTTTCATTTATTTTAGCAGAGCTAAAATGGAATTTCAAAAAAAGAAAAAAGAATTAGGAAGGAAACCGTGTACAGCACAAATCAGATGCTGAAACATCTGGTGTGCAAAGTGAGAAAATAGTATCACAATGTCAGTTCCTGCATGTGCAGCCAAAACCCAGCTGCACCCGTGTCTGTGCGGGGCATACCTGGCTTGCAGCGGCAGTTGTGAAGAAAGACTTAGGAGTTTCAGCTGCTAGAAAGCTCAAAATGAGTCACCTGTGTGATATTGTTAACCGCACCCCGCTCCAAATGTAAGTTTAGGCTTCATTAACATATTATCGCATTAACATAGCATGTGGAAAATGAGGCCAAGCCCCCTGCAGAAATGCAAAGCTCTCAGGGCACCTTGGTCAAGAGGGCTGTAGGTTGAGGCCCCTGAGCGTTGGGCAGGAGCATTTGTTAACTTTTGAGACTTCTTTCCACTCCGGTGCTTTATATTTTGTTCCAGCGAGAGGGTGGGAACCGTGAGCCAGCTGTGTTGGTTGTTTCCCATTTGGTTATCTAATGAAGTCATTTCCTGCCCATAGTTCCTGCTACAGGAGTGATTCCTTAACCCCTAACTGGTGGCAGAATCTCCAGAGGGACTTTTAAAACGTAGACATTCTGACTCAGTAGGTTTGGTATGGGGCTCGGCATTGTAAAAAACTGAATTCATGGGCTTCCCTGGTGGCGCAGTGGTTGGGAGTCCGCCTGCCAATGCAGGGGACACGGGTTCGTGCCCCGGTCCGGGAAGATCCCACATGCCGCGGAGCGGCTGGGCCCGTGAGCCATGGCTGCTGAGCCTGTGCGTCTGGAGCCTGTGCTCCGCAACGGGAGAGGCCACAGCAGTGAGAGGCCCGCGTACCTTAAAAAACTGAATTCATTTAATGAGTAGGTAACACATTATTCAAAAATTACAAAATGTACGCAGTGAAGAGCCTCCTTTCTGGAGTGTTTCCGGTTTCCTTCCAGAGATTTTCTATCTTTGTGTATCCTTTAGAGACCTTCTATGCCCATACTAGCAAATAAGCTTTTTTGTTTTCCTGAACACACTATTCTGCACTTTGCTTTCTCACATAAAAATATTTTATGGTGATTATTTCATGACAGTACACAAAGAGTTCTTTATTCTCATGGCTGCATAATATTTCAATATACAGAATATTTCAATCTACATAACACCTGCTATGGATTGAATGTTTGTGTGTCCCCAAAAATCATATGTTGAAATCATAACCTCCAATGTGATGGTATTAGAAGTGGGCCTTTGGGAAGTGATTAGGTCATAAAGGTGGAGCCTTCATGAATGGGATTAGTGCCCTTATAAGAAGAGACCCTAGAGAGCTCTCTCACCCCTTCCACCATGTGAGGACACAGTGAGAAGCTGGCTGTCTACAAACCAGGAAATGGGCCCTCACCAGAACCCAAATATGCTCCAGCCTCCAGAACTATAAGAAACAACTGTGTTGTTCAAGCCACCCAGTTTATGGTACTTTGTTATAGCAGCCCAAATAGACTGAGACAATACCATAATTTATTCAAACAGCCCTCCATTGCTATCACAAATTATACTTCAGAGAACAGCTTTCTGTACACATTTGTTCAGTTGCAGTGATTATATAAATAGATTAAATTCCTAGAAGTGGAAGGACCTGGTCAGTGGTTACATGCATTAGTGACGTGATGTCTGGGGGTGCTTGTTTCCCTGCAGCCTCCACAACAGAGGGGTAGCAAAATGTTTTATCTTTGCAATTCGATAGATCAGAAATTATAACACAGTGCAATTTTAACTTGTATTTCTTGTATTCTGAGTGAGCTGGAGACTCTTTTCTGTGAACTCTCTGATTATACCCCTCGCCCATTTTTCTATAGGATTGCTGTTCTTTTTCTTATTTGTTTGCAATGTTGGAAAACAATTCTCCATGAATTTCTTTACTTTTTAAATTTTTTAATTTTTTAACACCTTTATTGGAGTATAATTGCTTTACAATGGTGTGTTAGTTTCTGCGTTATAACAAAGTGAATCAGCCATACATATACATATATTCTCATATCTCTTCCCTCTTGCATCTCCCTCCCTCCTACCCTCCCTATCCCACCCCCTAGGTGATCACAAAGCACTGAGCTGATCTCCCTTGCTATGCGGCTGCTTCCCACTAGCTATCTATTTTACGTTTGGTACTGTATATACGTCCATGCCACTCTCTCACTTCGTCCCAGCTTACCCTTCCCCCTCCCCATATCCTCAAGTCCATTCTCTAGTAGGTCTGTGTCTTTATTACCATCTAGCCCCTAGGTTCTTCATGACCTTTTTGGATTTTTTCTTAGATTCCATATATATATGTGTTAGCATACGGTATTTGTTTTTCTCTTTCTGACTTACTTCACTCTGTATGACACTCTAGGTCCATCCACCTCACTACAAATAACCCAATTCCCTTTCATTTTATGGCTGAGTAATATTCCATTGTATATATGTGCCACATCTTGTTTATCCATTCATCTCTTGATGGACACTTAGGTTTTTTCCATGTCCTGGCTATTGTATATAGAGCTGCAATTAACATTCTGGTACAACTCTTTTTGAATTATGGTTTTCTCAGGGTATATGCCCAGTAGTGGGATTGCTGGGTCATATGGTAGTTCTATTTTTAGTTTTTTAAGGAACCTCCATACTGTTCTCCATAGTGGCTGTATCAATTTACATTCCCACCGACAGTGCAAGAGGGTTCCCTTTTCTCCACAGCCTCTCCAGCATTTATTGTTTGTAGATTTTTTGATGATGGCCATTCTGACTGGTGTGAGATGATATCTCATTGTAGTTTTGATTTGCATTTCTCTAATGATTAATGATGTTGAGCATCCTTTCATGTGTTTGTTGGCAATCTGTATATCTTCTTTGGAGAAATGTCTATTTAGGTCTTCTGCCCTTTTTTGGATTGGGTTGTTTGTTTTTTTGATATTGAGCTGCATGAGCTGCTTATAAATTTTGGAGATTAATCCTTTGTCAGTTGCTTCATTTGCAAATATTTTCTCCCATTCTGAGGGTTGTCTTTTGGTCTTGTTTATGGTTTCCTTTGCTGTGCAAAAGCTTTTAAGTTTCATTAGGTCCCATTTGTTTATTTTTGTTTTTATTTCCATTTCTCTAGGAGGTGTCCATGAATTTCTCATATTCCTGTATGGAATATGGGTCTTCTGACAAAAGGGCATATTTGGTGGGGTTTTTTTTTTAATTGAAATATAGTTGATTTACCATGTTGTGTTAGTTTCAGGTGTACAGCAAAGTGATTCATATATATTTTTTTTCTTCTTTTTCATATTCTTTTCCATTATGGTTTATTACAATTACAGAATATAGTTCCCTGTGCTATACAGTAGGACCTTGTTGTTTATCTGTTTTATATATAGTAGTTTGTATCTGCTAATCCCAAACTTCTAATTTATCCCTACTCCTCTCCTTTCCCCTTTGGTAACCATAAGTTTGTTTTCTATGTCTCTGAGGCTGTTTCTGTTTTGTATATAAGTTCACTTATATTAGTTTTTAGAATCCTCCTATAAATGATATCATACAATATTTGTCTTTCTCTGTCTGAATTCATTCGGTATGATAATCTCTAGGTCCATCCATGTTGCTGCAAATGGCATTATTTCACTCTTTTTTATGGCTGAGTAGTATTCCATTGTGTGTGTGTGTGTACACTGCATCTTCTTTATCCATTCATCTGTGGATGGACATTTAGGTTGTTTCCATGTCTTGGCTATTGTATATAGTGCTGCTATGAACATTGAGTGCATGTATCTTTTCAAATTAGAGTTTTCTCTGGATATATGCCCTGGAGTGGGATTGCTGGACCATATGGTAACTCTATTTTTAGATTTTTTTTTTTTTTCCGGTATGGGGGCCTCTCACTGTTGTGGCCTCTCCCATTGTGGAGCACAAGCTCCGGACATGCAGGCCCAGTGGCCATGGCTCATGGGCCCAGCCGCTCCACGGCATGTGGGATCCTCCCAGACCGGGGCACGAACCCGTGTCCCCTGCATCGGCAGGCGGACTCTCAACCACTGCGCCACCAGGGAAGCCCTATTTTTAGATTTTTAAAGAACCTCCATACTGTTCTCCATAGTGGCTGCACCAATTTTTTACATTCCCACCAGCAGTATAGGAGGGTTCTCTTTTCTCAACACCCTCTCCAGCATTTATTATTTGTAGACTTTTTTTTTAAAGGTTTAAATTAGTTTTCTTATTTATTTATTTATTAACTATTATTTTTTGGCTGCATTGGGTCTTCATTGCTGCACATGGGCTTTCTCTAGTTGCAGCGAGCAGGGGCAACTCTTCGTTGTGGTGCATGGGCTTCTCATTGAGGTGGCTTCTCCTGTTGCGGAGCACGGGCTCTAGGTGCGTGGGCTTCAGTAGTTGCGCCATGCAGGCTCAGTAGTTGTGGCGCACAGGCTTAGTTGCTCCGCAGCATGTGGGATCTTCCTGGACCAGGGCTCGAACCCGTGTCCCCTGCACCGGCAAGCAGATTCTTAACCACTGCGCCACCAGGGAAGTCCCTGTAGACTTTTTGTTTTGTTTTGTTTGTTGTTGTTGTTGTTCTTTTTTCTTTGCGGTACACAGGCCTCTCACTGTTGTGGCCTCTCCCATTGCGGAGCACAGGCTCTGGATGCACAGCCTCAGTGGCCATGGCTCACGGGCCTAGCCATTCCGTGGCACGTGGGATCATCCCGGACCGGGGCATGAACCTGTGTCCCCTGCATTGGCAGGTGGACTCTCAACCACTGCGCCACCAGGGAAGCCCCCCTGTAGACATTTTTTTTTCCCCCCCTGTAGACTTTTTAATGATGGCCATTCTGACCGGCATCAGGTGATACATCACCATAGTTTTGATCTGCATTTCTCTAATAATCAGTGATGTTGAGCATTTTTTCATGTGCCTATTGGCCACCTCTGTGTCTTCTTTGGAGAAATGTCTATTTCAGTCTTATGCCCATTTTTTGATTGGTATGTTTGGTTTTTTTTTACTATTGAGTTATATGAGCTGTTTGTATATTTAGGAACTTAATCCCTTATCTGTTGCATAGTTTGCAAATATTTTCTCCCAGTCCATAGGTTGTCTTTGTTTATGGTTTTCTTTGCTGTGCAAAAGCTTTTAAATTTGATTAGGTCCCACTTGTTTACTTTTGCTTTTATTTCTATTGCCTTAGGTGACTGACCTAAGAAAACATTGTTATGATTTTATGCCAGAGAATGTATTGCCTATGTTCTCTTCTAGGAGTTTTATGGTGTCATGTCTTATATTTAAATCTTTAAGCCATTTTTAGTTTATTTTTGTGCATGGTATGTGGGAGTGTTCTAACTTCACTGATTTGCATGTGGCTGTCCAGCTTTCCCAGCACTACTTGCTGAAGAGACTCTTTTCTCCATTGTATATTCTTGCCTCCTTTATCAAAGATTAATTGATCGTAAGTGTGTCGGTTTATGTCTGGATATTTTATTCTGTTCCATTGATCCATGTGTTTTTGTGCCAATACCATGCTGTTTTTATTACTGTAGCTTTGTAGTATTGTCCTAAGTCTGGGAGGGTTATACCTCCAGCTTTATTCTTTTCCCAGAGGATTGCTTTGGCAATTCTGGGTCTTTTATGATTCCATATAAATTTTAGGACTATATGTTCTAGTTCTGTGAAAATGTCATGGGTAATTTGATAGGGATAGCATTAAATCTGTAGATTGCCTTGGGTAGTGTGGCCATTTCAGCAATATTAATTCTTCTAATCCAAGAGCATGAGATATCTTTCCATTTATTTGAATTATCTTCAAATTTGCAAAGGATATATTTAAATAACACACATCCTTGGAAGCTACAGATAAGGTATCCCTTTGAAGAGATTTAGAGATGTACCTCCTCAGAGACACCTCAGAGCAATAAACTAGAGATACCTTCCCTTTTTCCCCAGAGATTTGCCTACATTCCAGGTACATGAATAACGTGCTTATCCAGAAGGAAGGATGGGCAGATGTGTTAGCAGCCTTGTAAGCTCAAAGTTTCCTAATTTCAGGGTTCCTCTGCTATAGTGCTCCCACTGCAAGTGCAGGAAGCATCTGGCCCTCAGTATGTCACCCTGTGGGGGCGGGTGGGGGTGGGACCCAATGCAAGATGCTGCTCTGGCTGCTGTTTTTGCTGTGAGGTTATCTCTGACCTAGAGGTCTTATGTCTTCTCATAAAAGGTATATGGAACTATGGTAAGCTAACTTGTTAGCTTGAAAATAGGATAAAATCTCAGATTCTTTACAGTTTCTAACTTAACATATAAAAACTCCTCTGTCTATAATGTGGTATGCAAAGAATTCCATCTGTATTATAAAAATCATACCAGGTAATTCTGAAGCGCGACCAGGGATGAGACAAGGGTGTTACATTTTTCCAAGACTCAGCAAAATGCCGCATCTCCCACCATGGAATCGCACATCGGACATAACTTTGGAATCTAGAGTAGGATAAGAAAAAGCCCATCATGCAGTAGCAAACGCAAAGAGCATTACAGTTAACTCTAGACCCTAGAGAAAGCTAAGCATTTACAGACATGAGGTGCTCTGAAAAAGAATCATTTCACCATTAAGGCAGAAGAGAAGCATTTTGCATTCTTTGCGATTAGGTACCTCAGCCTTTGACTCAACTAGCAAACTGCCGGGACCGGTGACTTGTGCGGAAAGCACTTCAGGTAGAAGATACTGCTCTCTTTCAGACCAAACATTGTTGTCTGGTTACCCACTTTTCCAGAATTAGAGACTGCATTTGAAAACAGGAGCGGCACAGGGAAGTGTGGTTCAAAGTACTTCAGGAACTCGTGAAAGCTCACGATTTACTCCATCAGCAAATCCATACGGAATGCCATCGGCAAAGAAGGAAGACTGACAAAACCCCGCTCCTTGCTTTCAGGAATAACAGTGACGCAAAGAAAAGGAATTCAGTGACTTCAGTAAAGCCGGAGAGGGTGGATGCAGAAATGAGTAAACCCTTCCAAGATGAAACGCAGCGCAGTCCTGTAGAAAAGAACGAGACTTTCGTGCAAAGAGACAGAGTCACGCCACCTGCGTTCCCCCTGGCAGCTGAGGGCGGATGGGAAGGAGAGGCAGGTAAGCTTGAACAGGTAAGCAAGTGGCCCAGCTATGAAAGGTTTTGTACAGAATTTCCTTAAAACTTTATGTTGAAGGAAATGGTATGTTCCTTATAAAACAGCTTTCCATTTGCACCTTCCCAAGTTCTACACCCAGATACAAAGTAGAAAGAGTAAATGCACAGTGGCCGGCTGGCAATTTGGATACACCCTCTTGGTGAATAACCCTATTGAAATTCCCTATTGGTCATTCCATCAAATGGGTCATTCCTGGGTTGTGTGCTCACGGGCCTGAGCCATGATTTAGCAAAAACCAAAAATCTGTGTCTGGGATGTGAAGGCCGGTAGAGTGTGCTCAACCTCCAAAACCCTCCTGTTCCTTGTAAGACTCTGCAGCTATTCTCACGTTTCTCCCTTGGAGAAGAGGCACATGTCGAAATCCACCTAGTCAGAGCTCACATTTGCACTTTTAGTCCACAGGAGCAAATCTGATTATATGTTGGTCAGCTGCCTATTATGTGCACAGAGGACAAAATTCACTGGGGCCAACAAGCCGCCTCCATTTCTCCCGACCAGCTTACCCTGCTCCGCTTGCCACCGATTACCAGCCTCTAACAGTATACTCACCTCTCCTTTCCGCCCAGGCATGATTACAGGCAGATCGGGTAGGAGGAGTGGGAAAGACCTTCAGGCAACCTGAGGGGGTAGAAGAGAATATTCGGCAAGATTACCAGAGGATATTGACAGAGGAAGGCTAGCAGTAGCTGCAAGGGGTTTTGCACAACTCTCATCCCCATGAACCATAGGGTTTAGTAACTCCCTCCGAAAAACAAGCCTCCACGTGGCTCTTGGGATGCTAAAATCTCTGCTGCTCCCACATTCACACCCAGTCCTCCCCCCTCTTGTCTGTGGAGCAGAGAACAGGTGGCACATTACTTAACCAATTTTCAAAAGCTTAGTCACTTCTGCTTTTAATAGATGCCAGCAGTTGGTATTTACCGTCCCGCTGATATTACGGCAGCCGTCAAGGGTACTGCCACCCAGCCCGTGTTCCACTTGACAGAATCCATCCATGTGGAGTTAACACAATGGAGGAGGCTTAGGCAGGATGGGGTGCTTGCCCGGTGATGGGGAAAGACATTATAATGCATCACACCAAGAGTTGAGTTGACCTGGCTTCCAGTTTTATACTTGCCATCTGCTGATAAACATTATCTCACCTCCCTGAGGTAGTTAAAAGAGGCGTATGTTTTCTTTCTTTTTAAAAAGAATTTTATTTATTTATTTATTTATCTTTGTCTGCGTTGGGTCTTCATTGCTGCGCGCGGGCTTTCTCTAGTTGCGGCGAGCAGGGGCTACTCTTCGTTGCGGTGCGCGGGCTTCTCATTGCAGTGGCTTTTCTTGTTGCAGAGCACAGGCTCTAGGTGCGTGGGCTTCAGTAGTTATGGCACATGGGCTCAGTAGTTGTGGCTCACGGGCTCTAGAGCACAGGCTCAGTAGCTGTGGCGCACGGGCTTAGTTGCTCCACGGCATGTGGGATCTTCCCGGACCAGGGCTCGAACCCGTGTGCCCTGCATTGGCAGGTGGATTCTTAACCCCTACACCACCAGGGAAGTCCCATATGTTTTCTTTTTAACTTCATGGGCAATAATTGTCCCACTTTCACTTGCCAGTTTTTCCCCCCGGGTTGAATATCAGTTTGGGTATTTGACTCAAACTATAAATTGGCAGTTCTTGAGGGAGACTTCCAAATTAATGTACTCAAGGAGAAGGAAATTACATGTACAGCTCTGTTTTGAATAGCTGTCCACCAAATACCAACTCTCTGTGATTTGCCAAATTTCTACCAGCTGCTCAGGGAATGGAAGGTTATGAACTTGGTGGAATAATTTTATAACCCTGCACTGTAGATGAGGCCATAGCAAGCTGCGTTTGATAGCGAACTAGGGTTTCCTGCTGTCTCTACACGTGAAGAAAATGGCCAAGTACACAACTGGATTTCTAGTGTCATACTAAATGTTAGAAACTCAGGACTGAATGACGTCTAGTAGCTCTATGAGGCTATTTAAAATACTATAATCTTTATCATTTTTTAAAATTAATTTCTACTGGAGTATAGTTGATTTACAATGTTGTGTTAGTTTCTACTGTACAGCAAAGTGAATCAGTTATCCATATACATATATCCACTCTTTTTTAGATTCTTTTCCCATATAGGTCATTACAGAGTATTAAGTAGAGTTCCCTGTGCTATACAGTAGGTCCTTACTATCTATTTTGTATGGTGTATATATGTCAATCCCAATCTCTCAATTTATCCCTCCCCCTGACTTTCCCCCTTGGTAAGCATAAATTTGTTTTCTATATCTGTGACTCTATTTCTGTTTTGCAAATAAGTTCATTTGTACCATTTTTTTTTAGATTCCATATATAAGCGATATCATGTATTTGTCTTTCTCTGACTTATTTTACTCAGTATGACAATCTCTAGGTCCATCCACGTTGCTGCAAATGGCATTATTTTGTTCTTTTTATGGCTGAGTAATATTCCATTGTATATATATAAAATTTTCTATTTTATTTATTTATGTTTGGCTGCATTGGGTCTTCATTGCTGCACACAGGTTTTCTCTATTTGCAGCGAGCATGGGCTACTCTTTGTTGTGGTGTGCGGGCTTCTCATTGTGGTGGCTTCTCTTGTTGCGGAGCATGGGCTCTAGGCACGCAGGCTTCAGTAGTTGTGGCATGCGGGCTCAGTAATTGTGGCTCGTGGGCTCTAGAGCACAGGCTCAGTAGTTGTGGCGCACGGGCTTAGTTGCTCCGTGGCATGTGGGATCTTCCCAGACCAGGGATTGAACCCGTGTCCCCTGCATTGGCAGGCGGATTCTTAACCACTGCGCCACCAGGAAAGTCCTCCATTGTATATATGTACCACATCTTCTTTATCCATTCATCCGTTGATGGACATTTAGGTTGCTTCCATGTCTTGGCTATCGTATTGTGCTGCAATGAATATTGGGGTGCATGTGTCTTTTTGAATTATGGTTTTCTCTGGATATATGCCCAGGAGTGGGATTGCTGGATCATATGGTAGCCCTATTTTTAGTTTTTCAAGGAAAATACTGTTATCTTTTGACTGGCAATTGTGGTCTGTGTCCTCTCCCAGAGAACCCCTCAAGTGAGTCACCTAGTGTTTGAATTCTCATTTCTCCTAAATGGTGACTCACACATGCAGAAGCACTGCATATGGTGTCCCCCTGTCCCCCAGTCTCCTGGTCCCCACTCTACCTCAAATCTCAGAAAAGAGCGCCGTGCATTTATAAATGAAAGCAGATGTCAGGTGTATCCTGGAGTGGGAGGGGGGAGGTCAGTCATTGAGGGAATCATCGAGCAAGCAATTACTTTGGAAAGAATCCCCACCCAGGCTCATAGTTGGCAATTTTCTCACTGAATTGTGTGGACTCCTGCGAAAACCACATCCACTTGAGGCCTCAGCGTAAGGAGAAATCTTAAATGTACGAAACCACGTATAGTAGCACAAATCCGCAATGTACAAGCTCTCAAACAAACTGGAACGTGCTGGTAGTTGAAAACATGCCCGCACAGTAGTGGAAATCTGCTTTGGACAGCCAACAAGCATGCAGTCTAACGTACCACCGCTGAAGAAAGGGATGGACTTGGAGGACTTCAGTGGGATAAATATAAACTACCAGCATTATTATCATTTTTAACTTTATCTGCAAACTCTAAGTTTAAAGAACCTATCCCATTTGAGATGGCTGTCATAACAGCCGACTTCAGAGGGACTTCCCTGGTGGTCCAGACTCCGTGCTTCCAGTGCAGGGGGCGCGGGCTCGATCCCTGGTGGGGGAACTAAGATCCCACTTGCTGAGTGGTGCAAGGTATCTCTCCAGGTATATAGTGTCAGAACTGAGTTGAATGGTAGGACACCCAGGTGGTGTTGCAGAGCTGCTTGGTGAGGGGAAAAACATACACACATTTGGTGACCAGAAGTGGAGTACTGAGTGTAAAGGAGACACACAGGAGTGCTTTTCCTTTACATTTTTTTTTTTTTTTTTTTGGCCGTGCTGCGCGTCCTGTGGGATCTGAGTTCCTAGACCAGGGATCGAACCTGCGCCCACTGCAGTGGGAGCGTGGACTCTCAACCACTGGACTGCCAGGGTAAGTCCCTCCTTTAAGATTTTTAAATTCACAGCCAAAAAAAAAAAAAAAAAAAAAACTTAATTCAATGAAAGGTGTAGAGCATCCTTTACTTGTGTTAAAGTATTTCAGTCAAGGGATTCTCCTTTGGAATAATGCAACACTAAATGTCAACAAAAGAACCGAATATCCAAAGAAGCAGCTCACGTTTTTATGCAGTATCAAAAGAAAACTTTTTCAATGAAGTGATTTTTAAGTATGGTCCACAGCCCCAGAGGACCATAATCTACCCAAAACCCAGCAAGTTGGGCCCTCAGTTTTTATGGACAAAGTCTCTGGAAACACTCACCAATTGCTGCAAAATGAGCTTTTGCAGGAATGTTTGTGGCCCATGAGGGGGTCGTTAGCCAGACTTTTACCATAGAATTAAGAGTTGTATAGTATGACCTACTAAGGGCAAGTCACCAGTCACTAAGATGTGGTCTCTATTAGTTCAAGTCCCCCTGGCTTCAATTCCATTTTACGGCGAGTATCCTGGCTGCTAGCCCAGGTCACAGCCCCAAGCACATGCACACACAGATGCTCAGAACTTTACAAGGAGGCTTTGTTGTCGGGCTTTTTTCAAGTTGGTTGAGGTTTTTGCTACTCTTCTTGCAACTTTACCAGTATAGTTTGTAGAGTTATTGGATAAACCCTGCAGTTCAGATGGAATTTACTGTCCATGCACTATTTACTAGTGATCTGATTAGATTTTAAGAAAAAATGTCTGATGGTTCAAATGAGTCATTTACACTATTGCTTAAGCAGATGCACATGTATCTTGCATCTTGACGTTCCATGGGCAATATGCTGCCTGTGAGTTTGCTGTTCTCTTGAGCCGATCTTAATCAGGCTTTCTTCCCTACAACTCAAACCAAACACCTGTCGAGTCCACCATTCTCAGTGCTCATCTTTCTTGACCCGTTTACAGCAGGTAACCCTGTGGACTTGCTTGCTCCTTCCGAAAATGCTGTCCACTTGACCTCCAGGCCTCTCCCTTGGTTTTCCTACCTCAGGGGCAGTTCCCTCTTAATCACTCTGGGTTCATCGCGCTGACCAATCTATGTTGGAGGGCTGAGTCCATCCTGCCTAGGTGACCTCACTGTTCTAGCTTCAGATGTCATGCATTATATCTTCCCAGCAGATATTCTTCACTTTACACCACTTCGCTTTTACAAAAGACCTAGCTACACTAGTACTTGATCCCGCTAATCAAAAGAAATCCGAAGAGAATTTTCCCTTTTACGAAAAAAGGGCGAAAATTGAAAACGGCATTCAGCATTTCTTTCGCAGTGAGGCCTCAGAGGCAGCGTGCACCCCAAGCAGCTTCCCCAGAACTACAATCAGCATCTGTATCAAGCTACCATAGCTCTGAGCTGTGTCTGTGAGCATCTGTGCTTATCTCAGTTTATTTTGTGTACCCATTAGCAAGATGTGTCCTAAGGTAACTGCTTCTTTGCTTTACACCATTTCAGCTTAAGAAAGGTATCATAGGAAGGTTCTTTCAGATGCTGGGGAAACCTGTATCTCTTAAATTCTCTAATTCTCCTCCTGACTGCTTACCTAGTTCACTTCAGTCAAGAGTCAGCATCTCAATTTAGCTTATCCAAAACTGAACTCTTGATTTCCTATCCTCAGTCTTCCCTGTCTCAGTGTTAACTCCTTTCTTCCAGATGCTCAGGACAAAACACTTGGCATCACCCTTAAACCCATTCTTTCACCTCATTCAACAAATCAGCAAGTCCTGTTCTCTAATTTCCAGCCACCTCAAGTATCACCCTAGACTAAGCCACTATCATCTCTCACCTAAAAATATTATACATCATTGTTCTCTTTGCTTTTACAGTTACCCAACAGCCAAAATGACCTTTTAGGTCAGATCATGTCACCCTTCTGTTCAAAAGCCCTCTGGTGGCTTCCCTGCCTGATCTGGTTTCCTCTTTTCCTGTGTACTTACCTCAGCTTTTCCTCTTGCCATCTTGGGTCCAGCATACTGGCCACCTTTTCACCTGAACATGTCAACCACACAACTTCAGACACTACATTTGCTCTTTGGCCTGTAATGCTCTGCCCCCAGATACCCACATAAGCTCCTTCCTTGCTTTCAGCTTCCTATTCCAGTTATCACATTACAAAAGCCTTCCTAGACATACTGTAAGAGTCCTTTCTCCACCCGTTTTACATACATGTAGCCCAGAGCTTCAAGTCCACTAGGAACGTACCTGTTTCAAACTAGGCAGCATTGATACAAACACATGCCTTCTGATATGCACAGCAAGTACTCACCACCTGTTATTCTTGCACAAGCTATCTTAACCTGGCTCTAACTGGGAGTTAACTAGACAAAGATCCAAAATAAGCATTCTTAGGCAACTACCCGAACCTGCTCCCTATATGAAGCCTCTGCATTGCTATTCCTGTTCTTCCAGTCCTTTCCACGCGAGCTCACTAAGTCAGGCTGCAGCTTACATTACCTCAAGACTTCTCCCACTACCAGATTATCCTCACCTTCACAGCACTGACCCCTGCCTGAAAATTCTCTTCCGATAGTATGTTTCAGAGGCAGGCAAGTGGCCTCCTAGATCACTGGTGCTCAAAACCACCCTCAGCATGAGTGCAGCTTCCAGTAGTTGGGTATGCTTTCGCCAGTCACCAGGGGGCACTACCAACCTGATGAGCATTTGTCTTAGGCTCTGAACCACACCTCTGTCTCTTGAAGTCACTGGCTGCACCCTGGGTTCACATGAAAGCATCACTGGCTTGCCTTTAGACTTAACCCTTATGCTTTTAAAAGTGAAATCAAAAGGCAAGGGTGTAGGGGAATAATTTTCCAGTATTTTTCTTGTAAACACTTATGAATTCTTCTTTGGAATCTTGGAGGCTTTTACTGTTATTTGTGAATTGCGATTTTCTCCCTGTATTCTCCCATTCAATCTGGACTGCCACAACCAGACAGAAAGTGCAAGTGCACTTTTTTCTTGCATCTGTATTGGAAACCTTAGCAGACAGTAACTGCTCCAGGCATGTCAAATAGATGCATTTTCATATCCTTGTTCTGATACCCACAGCCTTTTCAGATACAATTTGACTAGTACCTGCTTTTCCTCTGCCCACCAACTATCCCACACTCCATCTGTAATTTCATCTTTAAAACAGGGGCCAGCAAACCTTTCCTGTAAAGGGCCACATGGTTATTTTAGGGCTTGCAGGCCCTTAGATCTGTCACTAATCTCTGCTCTTGCAGTGTCAGAGCCAGCCAATACATAAACAAATGGGCATGGCAGTGTTCCAATAAAACTAGACACAAACTTCGATTTTGTATTTTTTCACATCCCGTAAGCTATTTTGAACCACTTAAAAATGTAAGCACCACCTTAGTCACACAAAAACAGGTGGTAGGACAAGCCAGTTTGCCAACCCTGTTCCAAGAAGTTTGACACAAGTATTCCAGGAGACGTCTAGATTTCTCTAGAACTTGGCTCTACTTGCTTTGTAAATAAGCTGAGACAATACTTTGCTTCCAACTGTGTTAAGTCTCTTTTTATTCTTTTGGTAATTTCTTCCAGAGTTAACTACTTCCATTTGTAGGTGATGAAATGTGTAAGACATCCACTTCAAATGCTGGCACTGCTACGAGCATGGTCTTTCCCCTTTATTTCAACTCAATTACTGTTGATTCTTGTTTATATTCCAAGTCCCGGAAGTGGTTTTCATTGCAGCAGTTATCTGAAGATGGTCTTATGCTTTCTAGTAGTGGTCTACAACCAGCGTCTAGCTTCTCCAGGAAGGCTACACAGGATGGATTTAGATATTACATATTAAACTAAGAGGCATTCTCTCAATTGAGTTTAAATGTATTTTATTTTTAGACAACCTACATGACATGGTTTTTTTTCCTCAAAAACAATGCCTCCGCTCCAAACAAATCAACATCAAAACGAAGAGCTCAAGGTGACATCAGTCCCATTTGTCTAAGTCCCGGTGTTGTGTGGATGAAAAGCAGCAGCCAGCCGGCTATGACGAGCAGGTGATAGATCCAAACAGCCGAATTCGTTACTGTAAAAACAAGGAAGACCCCATTACCACCTTTCCAATATGAAGATATTTAACATTGCTAGGCTGCAAATGTATTCCCCTATTCAATCTGGGCTGCCACGAAGACAGACAGAAAGCGCAGGGATTTTTCTTTTGCATCCCAGTGCAAACCAAAAGAACAACAGCGGATTGTTCAAGGTCTATCAGTGGATGCGGAAACGTCTCATTCTGAGAAAGTTCCACTCACTTTGTTCTAACAAAAGCCTCACACATTCTTTGAGTCCCTTTAGACATTTTTGTTCATTGCTGCCCCAATCCTGTTTAGTGTAGCCTTAAATTTATCTTACTCCTAATTTACAGAAGCCCCTGAAGGCTAGGATAATGAATGCCTTCATTTCTATATTGCCTCTAGCAATTCCTTGCATAGCAGACGTTCAATTTTAGTAAAGCAATTGGCATACTGGATCAGCAGCCATTTACTAAAAGCTAGTAACGTCACAGCTTTCACAACCAGCTGCCAATTATCAGTAGATAAAGGTGAACGGTTTCTTTACAAAAAGCTTTTAATACTCATGTATATGTGCAGCAAAACAGGAGAAAGGCAGTCTGATTTCAACAAGCCATTTCTATAGGGAAGATAAACATAGAGTGTTATCTCTGACCTCTAGAGCTCAGGATTTAAGCTGTGCTTTGTAATGTCACCTATAAGTTTTCTGCAGATAAAGACTCTAAGCCTTTCTGTACCATAAAAATCTTTTACACGTGAAACACCCTCTTTATGCCCCTAAGAGAATTAAGACCTAGAGCCTCAGTTTAAAAGGATCCATTTTAACTATCCTAGTGGCAAAACAAGGAGGATTATGCCTTGGATAGCTCCATTTTTACATTAATGATTCAACCCACTTCTTTATACTTACACATTTTTCCATTTCTAGACCATCCTTAAAGAAAATCATATATGGGGTCACACCATCCTCACGGTAGTCCAGCAGAGCAACCATGCCATCTGGATTCATGTTTTCACCAATAAAGAACTTAGGAAGCAAACAAATACTCAGAATTAGATTACGCACGGACGTGTTATATCAAAACAATAAATCAAAGGATGATTCAGAACACCGCTATTTAAGTCAAGGGATTTCAGCAACTAAAGGCTCTGATGCCTAGGAGAAAAAATGCTCACTAATCCAACTTCAGTTCACTCAAAGTACTAATAATAACCAAATAAAAGTACAGAGCAATCCAGGGACACGAGGCTTTCAGGAAACTTACTCAGCCCCACACATCCATTTCCAAACCCTACAAACAAGGCTTTTTACATAGTCAAGCACAGGGAACATAAAGCTAGCAACGAGAGCATATCACAGGAGAAGTTATCTTATGGCCAGAGGATGTATGAAAACCGGAAAATTAAAGAGCCAGGTTGTGTTCATTTTTTTTCTCAGGGGTAAAGGAAAGTCACTGAAGTTTCTCAATAGGACAAGCTCAGATCAGAAAGGGCTTCAGCGGCAACAAGACACACTGGAAGTGGAAAGAGAAAAGGAAGACCACTTGGGAGTTAACAAGCAATTCAAGAGAAAGAATTGGGAAATGTATGTTATCTGAGTACAGATAAGATTCTGGAACCAGAAGACAAGATCTGGAAACATGCTTGGGAGCAGAGAAAGCTACTTCCTACAGCCTAGACTACTGGAGTTGAATCTATGAAGTATTTAAACTGTTCAAAAGACCGAGAAAATAACCACAGCTTAATTACATCAGAGATTCATCAAGCAACTCATTTTTTGCTCAGTTAAGATTGTACAATCCTTGGGTCCAAATATTTAAGTTATTTACCTGATAGTTTTTGAAATTAGCAAGGATATGCTTGATTTGTTCTGCAGCCCCTGTCATAAAAGGTTTTACTCTTTCTGGTCTCTGTTCTTCAAGCTTCCCTTTGATTCTAAAACAACATTTTATTGATAGGTTATTCAGTTCTGAGCAAAATATATTTTCATTAAGTAAAAATTACAAACTGAAACCAGCTGTCACTGAGCAAAATAACGTGGCGCACGCGATCAAGAAATTACTAGTTCACAGGAGGGATGTTTTAATCCACAAGACTGTTTCTAACTTGGAATTTCATGTCAGCTTATCTCCACAGTACTCTTCTAAAAAGGTAAAACCAACCACATGCTCCAGTATGCTCACATTATTTTACTTATAGAAAAACAACCACCCTTCTGAGCTCATTAATAAAAAGACCTCTGACAAGCACGCCTGCCGCTAAAAATCTCAGTTAGCCAACCCCTAAATCCTATAGGATTTTCAGACCTCGACTGGGGTGTGCCGGTATCACTTACGACTTCATGTAATCTTTGATGTACTTCTTGTAGGCTTCTTTTGTGAAGCTGGTTTCCTGCAAGTGATGGTTCATGACAATATCCACACCAGTGATTACCGTGCTTTCGGTACCTTCGCCCTCGGGGCCTTCAGCGGAGGCATTTCCACCAATGAGCGAGTCATCAATGTTACCCTCTGTCCTACTGACCATCTGCATTAAGAAAAAGTTTAGTTGCTAACACATCCTCGACTTTACCATAAACGCATCCAAAAAATCTACTGGCACCTCATGTACCCGTCATCCTTCCACCAAACATTTAGTTCTTGTCGAATACCATGAACACGTTATGGGGGAAAAGATTCTAAAATCGATTTCCTGAAACACCTCAGCTCAACAATTCTTTGTTGACCGGAACGGAAAGGGGGTCATTTACAACCCAGTGGAAGTTTTGCGTGGGCTGTCGGGTTGAAGAGCCAAGTAGGAATAAGGCAAACGCCGAAGGACTTGGGGCTCCCAAACCGGAGACAACCTGTCCGGGACCGCCTGGGAGGAGGATGGGCGCCGAAGCGGCGGACCTATTTCCAGGCTCAGCTCCGCCTCCACTTTTCTAGAAAAACCCGAGCCCGGAAAGAGCGTCTCCTCCGCCAGGAGGCAACGGGGAGGATTGCACAACCCCGGGCGGGGGAGCGGCGGAAACCCGAGCCTACCCGGCCCCGCACCGCGACCCAGCCGACTCACCTTCCCCTCCACCTCCAGACACAGCCCGTCCGCAACCTCCCGGATCTTATAAATGTCGGAGAACATCTCATCATCTGTTCGGGGACATATACCCGCCGGTCACGGTACGCCCGAGGCCCGAGCGGGCGCCATTTCCCGCGCCGGCCGGCCGCACGCGGCCCCCGCCCCTCCCCGGGCGCTCGAAACCCCGACGCGCGCCCCAAGCACCGACCCTCCTCGCTCCCAGGAAGGCGCCGGCGTCCCCCAGGCCCACGACACGGCG
The DNA here is from genome assembly GCF_951394435.1 of Stenella coeruleoalba. Taxonomy (NCBI): domain Eukaryota; kingdom Metazoa; phylum Chordata; class Mammalia; order Artiodactyla; family Delphinidae; genus Stenella; species Stenella coeruleoalba. The sequence continues at coordinate 21,191,783 of NC_137164.1, read as the reverse complement.
ACGGCGGCCGCCTCCCCGCCCCCACCCACACCCCCGTCCCCCGTGCGCGGCGTTAGGGGCAGTGCAGTCCCGACTCACGGCTGATGAGGTCCCGGTAGATGATCATGATGGCGACTGGAGGGAGACAACGGTGGCACTAGCTTAGGAGCACGGAGCTCAGAGCGAGCGCAGTGCAGCCGGAGCGGCGCTCGGGGGGAGGGGGGAGCGGGCGGAAAAGGCCGACTCTGCCGCTCCCCAACCTCATATAGAGGGCACGTCCCCCTACGTCATCTCCCGCTGCGCCTCCGGAAGCGCCGCAAGCGGTGACGTGGCACGCAGAGCCACGCGGTGGGCAGGGCCACTGCGCGGGCCGAGGGGAGGACAGGCGAGCATCCGGGGACTTGGCCCCGGGATACAATGATGCGCGTTCCGCTGGGATCGCAGGGCGGCCGAGGGAGAGGAGGCGGGGAGGGGAGGGGAGAGGAGGAGGCAGAGGGAAAATGCCTGAGGGCTTGGCAAGGGTGGGGGGGATGGAGAGGGAGGAGCGCGCGGCGGAGGGAGGAGGAAGGGAGTCCCGGGCCCTTAGTGTTGAAGCGGCGCCTGGGGCCCTGCCCGTCCCGACACTTCAGGGTAGCTCTAGAAGGTGCTGGGCTTAGGTGAGGCTTAGATGAAGTCTCTTCAGGTTTCCGCACCGGGCTTCGCCCAGCGCAAGCTCCCACCCTTTCTGGGAGCAAAAGTGTCCGCTGTTGTAAAGAACTTTGCATTTACGGAAGGTCTCCTCGACGTCTGGAGACCGCGAGGCTGTCCACGAGGATGCGGTCAGGGGACTGGGCTTACGATCAGCCTCTGTGATCTTCGAGGGCCTCGGAGAACTTTTCAGCGTTTGCCCCCAGGGCTGACCCACCTCGAGTTTTCTGACGCCTTTGTGGGGCAGAGCCGAGTCCGAGTTGTGGGATCCAGGTCGTCCCGCTTGCCCCCTGGGAATAATCGTAGGGGGCGTAGAGTCTGTGGGAAGGGACTTAAAGAGGAAGGAAGGTGTCAAGGGAGTTTGCACAGGTTTCCCATCTCAGTTTGGTCCCATATTTGGAAGTTTGCCGTTCCTAAGACAGCTATAAAATCTTCATGTTTCTGTTTTGCACTTGGTTTAGAATTAGGTCCTTTGTTTGAAAAAAGGGTATGTTGTCACTTTAAGGTGAAGTCGAAATTATAACCCAGGCGCTAGAGGGTTAAATATAAAAGGATGGAGCTTCCCACTGGCCGAAATTTTATTCGGGCTTTAGACCCAATTACTCGGTATAAAAAAAAAAAAAAAAAGCCTGGTTTAGTCACGTCTTTGGTTTAAAGGCAAAGATATATGCCTGTATGAAACCGGAGAGCTTGTTCCATTCCTCAACTATATTTGTGCTCTACTGTGTCCCTAGCACTGGGTTTTGCACAGAGGTCCCAATTGTGAACAAGTTAAATCCAGTCCTACCCGCACAGAAAATTTCATTCTAGTAAATCAAAAACAGGCAATTACAACACATTAACAATTTACCCCAGATCCAACAATAAAGCATTCCACACAATAAGAGAGCGCAACCCTTGTGAAAGAGCAGGGCACAAGACAGTGAATTGAGATTGATGGAGAAGTCAAAATGAAAAAGAGCCCGGAAACGGGATCCTCCCTGGAAGATGGGGTGTGGGGCTGTACTGGACACCCCAGGAGTCACCGGATGACTGGAAGGAAGCTAAAAATGGGATGAAGGGGATCTGAAAACAAATGGACGTCTTCTGAGAGATGGTCAACTAAGGATCGCTCAAACCTCTTATTTCTGGGATGTGTGAATGGAACATTATTATCCCAGGCATATCACAATTTAGTTATTTTCGTCAACTTGAACATTTTCAAATTATTCAGAAATCTTCCCATCACCCATGCAGTACCGTCAGACATTATTCCCTCGACTCCTTTCCAGTTTTATGTTCAGTTGAAAACTTTTTTTCAAGTTTTATAAGATAGCCACAGTGAAAAAGAGTACTGAAGTTAGAATCAAAGCACCCTAGGTTGAAATCTTGGCTTTATCTGGTACTAGTCCTGTGACCTTGGGAAAGTCAGCCTCCCTAAGCCTAAGTATAAAATGAAATTTTTGTGAGTTAAAAGGGTTTTTGGGAGTTAAATAAGATAACGAAAAAATGCCTAGCATCCTCAATAGGTTATCAGTAAATATTAGTTGAATTTGGGTGCATAATTCTCCCCAAATTTTAATACTTTTCAAAATATTCCTGAAACTATTCCATTAACCCTCTGTTATTTGGAAGTATTTGGAGGATTTAGTTGATAGATACTGTACTAAAGACATTCTTCTATTTAATCACAACACTCATAGTGGATCCCTGAAAGAATTCAACTTGTGTCCTTAAAAGATTTCTGTCTCAGGTTCATATTTGATAGCTCACGATAATTCTGTGACTAGACATCCTAAAAATAAAGTCTTAGGAAAATCATATTTAAATTTCAGGGTATTTCATAAACTCCGTCTTGTGGTCTAGAAAATCTGTGCTGTACCTTGAAAATATCTACTTAGAACACCAGTGATAGCAATAGTTGAGGGGAAAATAGTCACTGCTTGCAAGCCACTGACAAAATTGCAAGGATTTGACTTTTTCCAGGCTGATTGGCTTTTACTTAGGAATCACTTGAATATTTTTATTACATTTCTTTCCTTACAGTCATTGATTTCTAACAAAATCTAAGATTGTCCTAGATTTTACAGCTGAATATGACTTGGTATCTCTTACAATTAAAGAGATTTCAAAGACAGTGTCTTCTGGTCTCTTCACACACAAGTCCTCACATGAGAAAAGCAACTCAGGTGGGCTCTCCATTTTATCAGTTAGGGATTGACTACATGGCTTAAACACATAAGGGTTTATTCTCCCTTATAAAAAGAAATTCAAGGGTGTCGACTGAAAAAAAATGCACCACCTAATAGTTGAGAATTAGGTTTTATTTGGCGAACAAAACTGAGGACTTAAGCCTGGGACACATCCTCTCAGACAGCTCTGAGGGACTGCTCTGAAGATGTAGGGGAGGAGCCAGGATATAAGGAGTTTTTGCAACAAAGACCCGGGTAGATTTCTGTTAGTTAAAGAAGCCATGGATCTCAAGTTAAGGAATATAGCGCTTTTCTATGTATGGGAAGATGCAAGAGTCTGGGGTCACTGAAATCATTCCTTTGATATGCACCTCAGCTCTCTGGGGCCAGTATCCTCAGTATCCTCTGCTTTCTCATCCTGAGTCTCTTCAGAGTGTATCACTGGGGAGGGAGAGCGGGGCTGGAGGGCTGCAGTGACTGAGAGCTTGGCAGCGGGCAGCCTGTTCATCTCCATCCTGAGTTCCCTCTAGGCTCACCGTCCAAGGTGGCTGTAGTGGCTTGACGGCTGCAACATCCTTTGTTTACTGATATGGCGGGCAGCATTTTTTCATTGATGGGGGATGCAGTCAGATGGAAGCTATGAAGCCGTCTGACTTCATGGGCATCGCAAACCCAGGATCTTCCTTTCTTCTCCATCATCCGTGAGATCTGTAATAGATGCTGGAATTCCAGCCATCACATCCATCTTTCAGACAGCCAGAAGAGGGGAAGGACCATAGGGGTGCATTCTATCTGCGTGTTTCCTTCTACAGAGCTATTCTAGAAGCCCCACTGAGCAATTACAAGGATGGCAGCAAACTGTAGTCGGCTTGTTCATTGAGATAGGCTCATTACCACCCTAGTAATAAAATCAGGATTTTATTACTAGGGATGAATAGAGGCAGCTAGAAGCCCCTGTTGTACGCACAGTGCAAAGGGTCTGGTTCTCAGCCTAGAAGTGTCCACTTTGCTCACTGGGGGTCAGGTTCAAGCTCATAACAGATTGATTTGCCACCCAGAATACTGTTAATTTAGGATGAGAAATTCCTCGCTGGTTAGGTGTAGTGTAGAAAGTAGTTATGTTTCAGAAAATGTGGTTTGATCAATAAGGAGTTAAGCAGAGGGGGTTGGAATGCAGCACATGGTTGTGACAGAAGGTGATTAGGAAAGAACCAGCCAAGCTGGACTGTTCTTGGTGTGTGTGGTCTGAACCCCTTCCTCTGGAGATGTGTTAATGAATTCTTATTGCTCTTTTTTCCTAGTCTTCATACTCTGCTAACAAATCATTGCTTTAGTCAAGTTACAAGGCAAGGTTCTTTGCTTTAGAGTGGAGCTGTCCAAAAGAACTTTATTGGACAAGGAAATGTTCTATATCTGCTCCGTCCAACACCGTAGCCACTAGGCCACAAGTGGCTATGTGCACTTGAACTGTGGCTAGTGTGACTATAGAGCTGAATGTTTATTTCTATTTCGCTTTAATGAATTTAAATTTAGGTATCCATGGCTAGTAACTTTACTGGGCAGCAGAGCTCTGTAATGTAAACTCTGCGAGGTCATTTGACATGAGGTCAATGACACGAGGGATGTCATTTTGTTAACTGTGGCCTGACTTAATAATTATTGATCAATGAGTGGAAGAGATGACGTTTTCTTCATTTCTCTTAATTAGATTAAGTCTTTCCAACTCAGTTGATTAATTGGATTTAGCATACTGTATATCCAAAACCTGGTATCACGGTGTTTTTCAAACTGAGAATTTAGTGAATAGTGACTAACTTTATTAAAAATGAAATAGGGGGCTTCCCTGGTGGCGCAGTGGTTGAGAGTCTGCCTGCCGATGCAGGGGACACGGGTTCGTGCCCCGGTCCGGGAAGATCCCACATGCCGCGGAGCGGCTGGGCCCGTGAGCCATGGCTGCTGAGCCTGCGCGTCCGGAGCCTGTGCTCCACAATGGGAGAGGCCACAGCAGTGAGAGGCCCGCATACCGCAAAAACAAAAAAAAAAAAAAATGAAATAGGATAAAAAAGAACATAGACTCACGTGTGGTAAAGATGAGTATTGTTTCATGAAGCTTTTGTCTTAGATTTATATGTGTATATATGCACTGGATCTCAACGTAAGACGTATTTCTTCATGTGGCTCTAGGCCCAAGAGGTTTGAAATCATTGATTCAGGTGAATTTTCTCTTCAAATCTATTTCTTGGCAGCATCAAATGTTCACTTTGAGTGGAATGCGCCCCAAGATTCAGTGAACACTTATTTTTGACTTTGTTGCGCTTTTGGACAAGGTTCTTGTGGCCTTATGTTCTGTGAGGTGTTTATGCTCAACAGGAGAATACCAAGGCCAGCTCCTAGCAACGTCTAGGCCTAGCTCAGAGTACAGGTTCCTATCCTCTTAAGTGAAACCAAGCAATATAACTAATGTAACTCCCATTGGTGTTTTTGATGAATGTAAAGTGATCACTAGAATCTAAGATGTTTTCAGATGTTTGAATATTTCTTTTAGCTTTGAAAAATAGGATGTTTTTCTGATTATAAAAATAATAATACACATTATAGAGTATTTATAAACCATAGAAGAAGCCACTGATAACTAGTATTGATGTCTTCATATTCTCAGTTTGTAGATTTATAAAAAGGGGGTGTGTGGGATCCCGCTGATGTTAAAGCAACTTCTCCATCATAAGACTTTAGGGCATTGGTCTGTTTTGTTTTAGGCTTGCTCTAAGAGGAGAGATCTATGAACAAGCCAGTTCAAAGATCTCTTGGTTGGGGGACTTCCCTGGCCATCCAGTGGTTAAGACTCTGCCCTTCCAATGCAGGGGACACAGGTTCAATCCCTGGTCAGGGAAGTAAGATCCTGCATGCTGTGCAGCATGGCCAAAATATAAATAAATAAAAATTAAAATTGTCCCACTTCAAAGATCTCTTCTTTGGAACTACTTTTAATTACTTTTAGACTGAAGTTTTTAATATCTCTAGTAAAAGATTATTAGGCTAATCAGTGAGCTGGGTAGGTAACTCCAGCTTTCCCATTCTAAATCTCTCTTAGGTCTATCAGAAAATTGCTCAGGTATTTTTCATTTATTATGAATATCTTCCCATATCAGTAGCTCTTCATCTAAAATGCCATATAAAGTTATTATAAATATTCCAACTGATGAATGTACTATAATTTATTTTTAAATTATACATCCAAAAATTGGGAAACAGAGATGCACAAAAATTTTTTTAAATATATATTCAGGTACCCACCAACCACAGTAAATAACTGCTAACAGTTTTTCATATTTGCTTAAAGTTATATTTGTTTTTGTTTTTTTTTTTTGCGGTACGCAGGCCTCTCACTGTTGTGGCCTCTCCCGTTGCAGAGCACAGGCTCCAGACGTGCAGGCCCAGTGGCCATGGCTCACGGGCCCAGCGGCCATGGCTCACGGGCCCAGCGGCCATGGCTTACGGGCCCAGCCACTCCGCCGCATGTGGGATCCTCCCAGACTGGGGCACGAACCCGTGTCCCCTGCATCGGCAGGCGTACTCTCAACCACTGCACCACCAGGGAAGCTCCAAAGTTTTTTTTTTTTTTTATAAAAATATTACAGGGCTTCCCTGGTGGCACGGTGGTTAAGAATCCACCTGCCAATGCAGGGCACATGGGTTCAATCCTTTATCCGGGAAGATCCCACATGCCGCAGAGCAACTAAGCCCGTGTGTCACAACTACTGAGCCCGTGCTCTAGAGCCCGCGAGCCACAGCTACTGAAGCCCACGCGCCTAGAGCCCATGCTCCGCAACAAGAGAAGCCACTGCAATAAGAAGCCCGCGCACCGCAACGAAGAGTAGCCCCTGTTCTCCGCAACTAGAGAAAGCCTGCGCGCAGCAACAAAGACCTAACACATACAAAAATAAATTTTAAAAAATAATTACAGATAAAATTGAAGTCTACTTTATCCTCCTTTATCTCCTTCCAGAGGTCCTTCCCCCTCCCCACCAATACCCCCTTCAGGTAACCACATTCCAGTAAGAAAGGAATAAGCAGAAATCGGAGGGTCTACTCCTTCCCTTTGGGTCCTGACCCAGCAGTTGCTCATATCACTCACTTCTTTTATCTTATTTCCAGAACCTAATCACAGAGCCCTCAGCTCCAAGGGTGGCTAGGAAATGTATTCTTTATGCTGGTTGGAAAATGGATAGGGAGTTGGAAGAATGAGCAGGCTCAAACATAGCCATATTGGCACTTCTGTGCTCTGTGGCGTACGGGAGGAGAAACAGCACAGAATTAAGTCAGAGGAAAATTTAATGGTTATGAAATAGTGGCTGACTTCTCCCTCAGCTTTTCCATCTTGCGTCACAGAATTAACGTTGGATGTAGAAGTACTTTGTCATCATGAATGAATGAATGAATGAACAAATGAATAAACAAACAGTAGAGTTATTTCCATACTTATTGCTGTCTCCCTTCCAGATCACTAACTTGTTGTCCGGCTTACTCCTCTTTTCATTACATGACCTCTCCTTTCCTGGTGCATCCTGCCTGTCTGCCCATCCCTCCCCATAATAGTCATGGAATTCAGCACATAGTAGGAACCCAATACCATTTTGTTTTCCAATACCATTTTAGAATATCAAACTTTAGGATTTTGAAATAAAGGGCCTGAAGGTAGTATAATCTCATTATGAGAACAAAGCAAGTTACAGAGTAGTATAAATAGTATCAGTATCCCTTTTAGGAAAAGAATATCTCTTTGCACCTGTATAAAATTTTTTCAGGTGTTTCATATTAAACTATTAATAGTGATTACTATGGGAACTGTGATTGGGATTAATGTGGAGAAGAGTTAGAGTTTTATTTTTAATTTTATACCCAGTAGTACTCTTTGAATCTTTAACATGTATATGTGGTACTTTTATAATTAAATTAAAATATTATAGTGCAGTGCTTCCCAAACTTTGGGAGTTTATGTACCAATAACAGTTCCAAGGGATTCCCTGGCGGTCCAGTGCCAGGACTCAGCACTTTCTCTGCCATGGCCCGGGTTCAGTCCCTGGTCAGAGAACTGATATCCCACAAGCTGCACAGCACAGCCAAAAACAAAAATTTCCAAGAAATTTGAGTCTCCATATAAGTTTGCCAATAAAGCCATTAAAAGTATAACCACGACTGTGTTCTACAATTGCTATTTCATGAATCAAAGGGCATAGTCTGTAAGTAATGGGTAATCCTCTAAATTGAATACACTTAATTCCGTGAAAAATTCATTACGTTGTCCTTATTTTTCTCATTTTTGCTTTGGATCTTCTAAAAAACTTTGTAGTTTGGGTTTCTTGACATTTTTATACTTGGCACAGATAGGACAAGTGATTTGCCTAAGGACAAACAGCCAGTGGATAGCAGAGGGGAGGGATCCAGCTTTATGGACTTCTGGCTCCCAATGGGGTCCTTCTGGTTGAATAAACAAATGAATAAATGCTTGAATATGGCTAGACACTCTGAATTCTGACACCAGAATTCAAGCTTTTTAGAATGAATTAACTCAACACTTGTATTAGGAGAAGGGCAGCAATGAAAAAAAAGTGAAAATCCAAAACAGGATGTTTTGGAGACAGTATTTAACTGGTCTAATTCATATTTGAAATTTATCACATAGTTGAGACAAACGGGGAAGAAAACAATAGTAGATCTCTTCATTAAGCTGTCGGTTTGGCAACAGTAATTTTTCAAGGCTGCCTTAGCTGGGGTCACTGGAATGTTAACAATGAAAAGAAATTAATTTTTTCTTTAGAGCTCATAGGGCACACTAAGGCATAGTAATTTATAACTGCTTTTAGAGCAATTTAATGCTATTTGAAATATCAGATATGTAAAAATGTATTCAAAAGTCCAAGAACTAAAATTATAGAAATGTATATAGGAATATATATTATGTTAATATAATATAAATATATTTTAAATATGTAACCTAAAATGAAATATTATAAAAATAAAATAAATATATCATATACATAAATTATATATACAATATAAACATATTTATAGAAATATATATGACCATGAATATATAATTCTTTATTGGCCCATTTTTGTCCTACCCTATATTGTATATCTGTTAGTATAGGTATGGAAGTTGACACCATTCTCAAAAACTGTTCCAAAATGACGAGAATTAGATTTGTAACAAGTAGTTCTATGTTGATGAGGAAATATACTTGCAAGTAGTCTTTCTCGTCACAATTCTGTGAAGGTGTCTAGGGGAAAACACACTGTGTTTTCCTTTACCCTTATATACAATACTTCAGACACCAGATGTGTCGGGTTTTTCCCATACCAACCAATTCTCCAACACCAGCACGATGTCCTACGGTTCCATTCAATTCTGACACTAACTCTCTGGGTCCCACAAGTTAAGGGCTCAGTACCACAGGACTCAGATGCACCCCCCTTCAGATGCCATTTGCAAGTAGTAGGGCCCCAAGTTACCCACAGCTTCTGTGCCAATTGGCTACAAATTGGAGAGTCCCATGAACCGCTCCTTGGGTTCAGTCATTGGCTAGAACAGCTCACAAAACCCAGGAGAACAGTTTACTTACTCTTGCTGATTTATTTACTCTCAAGAAAGGTGTGAAACCTAATTGTCGTCTTTATGACTCTAGAGTGCAATGAAGCGCATAGTAGCTACTCTTTTGTGTGGTGATCATTTTGAAATGTATTGAAATATCAAATTACTATGTTGTGCACCAGAAACTCACATAGTGTTGTAGGTCGATTATACTTCAACAAGCAAACAAACAAACTCATAGAAAAAGAGATCAGATTTGTGGTTACCAGAGCTGGGGGTCGGGGGTGGGGGGGAGATTGGATGAAGGCGGTCAAAAGGTGCAAACTTCCAGTTATAAGATAAATAGAGATGTAATGTACAGCAGGATCAAGATAATGAACACTGCTGCATGTTATATATGAAAGTTAAGAGAGTAAGTCGTAAGAGTTCTCATCCCAAGGAAAAATATCTTTTTTTTCTTTTATTTTGTATCTGTATGAGATGATGGATGTTCATTAAACTTACTGTGGCAATCATTTCATGAGGTCTGTGGATCAAATCATCATGCCATACTCCTTAAACTTATACAGTGCTGTACGCCAGTTATATCGCAATATAATTGGAAGAAAGCAAATTCTTTTGGGATGAATTGACATTTCAGCCAAGCAATTTTGGCTGTGTTGCGTCTTCGTTGCTGTCCAGGCTTTCTCTAGTTGCAGTGAGCGGGGGCTACTCTTCACTGTGGTGCGCGGGCTTCTCATTGCGGTGGCTTCTCTTGTTGCAGAGCACAAGCTTCAGTAGTTGTGGCACACGGGCTCAGTAGTTGTGGCTCGCGGGCTCTAGAGCGCAGGCTCAGTAGTTGTGGCGCACGGGCTTAGTTGCTCCGCGGTATGTGGGATCTTCCCGGACCAGGGCTCGAACCCGTGTCCCCTGCATCGGCAGGCGGACTCTCAGCCACTGCGCCACCAGGGAAGCCCTGGAAAACTTTTTAAGAATCCCGCTGCCCAGGCCATTCTCCAGATCAAAGAAATTAGGTTCTCTGTGAGTGGGACACAGGCATCAGAATTTTGTAAAGCTCTCCAGGTAATGCCAGTATGCAGCCAATGCTGAGAATCTCTGTCTTCAGGCATTTTAATAAGAGAGTTTTTCAAAATAATGGTCAAGAGAAGCAAGTTGATATGTTTTAAAAGTACAAGTGCCTGACAAAGGAAGCCAGAAGGAGAAAACAGCTAAGTGGTTTTGGAGCTTGCTGTCTGCAGGCTGACAACAGAGTATGATCTTCCTGACCCCTCAGAAGAGAATTGCTCAACAGTCAAGTTTTGGAGGGTGAGCCAACCTTGGGAGGGCTGAATGATGAGAAAGAGATTGCTGAAAATGCCTCACTTACTCTTTTTCTCTCTCGCTGAAAAAGAAGCTACTAACTAACTGTCTACACAAATGAAAGGTACAATTGGGCTGAGATTGTCATCTTCTCCACAGGCCTTCCAAAGCCCACCCTGTTTAAAATTGTAATCTCTGATCTCCTCTTGGAAATCCCCATTCTTCTTTTCTCTCTAATTTTTCTCTGTAGCACTTATCAACAACCAACATACTATTTCTTTTAATTGGTTTTTATCTTCTGCCTGCCCTCAGGACACCAGAGCGACAGAGCTTGCCCTTTTTGCTCACGGATGTCTCCCCAGTGCCTAGAACAGTGTAGACACCCAGTCAATAATTGGTCAAAGAATGGATCTCAGATCAAGACTAATAATAGTAACTAATATAGGTTTAGTCTTATATTCCGGCGCAGCAACCCTATGAGGTAGTCACATTTGTGTAATCAGCTTTTCTGAATCCCTTTATGACCCGCAATTTAGGTTTTTGGCAGTGCCATTGACAAAAGATAAAGATGGAAGAACAGCAGCTAGTGGCTAGAGGAGGCTGTTTGGATAAGTTAACCTAGAAAAGAGCTCTTCCCTTGAAGCAGGAGAAGTGCTCTAAGATGTACTGTTCAGGGAAAAATGCAAGCGGTAGGAGAGCAGGACATGTGCAGCAGAACGCACATTTAACAGCCAGACGCACATAATATACCCAGCACATTGCTATAGATACGTGCATGTATTTGCAAAAGTGTAGATGACAGTCCAGGAGGATATGCAGCAAACTGATAACAGTGGCTAACTTTGGGAGGCATCGGGGTGGAGGAAAAACACGGTTAAGGGGAGCTTTGGTGCTCATTGTGTTGCTTGGATTGTAATGTATCACAAGAATGTTTTCACATATAATTTCACATTTAATTTCTAAAGCATTCTTTGTCTCCTAGATACCAAACATAATGATACATTTGTATTATTTATTTAAAGTATGGGGGAAATACTTATATTATTTATAGACAATGTATGATGAAAATGCATTACAGAAAGAAGAAGCATATGTACCTAGAAGAGCTAAGGGCTCTCTATTCCTGAATTGTGCAGCGGGAGGCAGTGCGTTTTCAGATCACTTAATAAGCATAAAGCGTGTGTGTGTGTGTGTGTGTGTGAGGGTGCGTGCGTGCATGCATGTGCTTGCCTGATTTTGATCCAAAACATTGACCCATAAATTACTTTGCTAGAAAACGGCAGCAAGGGGCTTCCCTGGTGGCGCAGTGGTTAAGAATCCGCCTGCCAATGCAGGGGACATGGGTTCAAGCCCAGTTCTGGGAAGATCCCACATGCCGCGGAGCAACTAAGCCTGTGTGCCACAACTACTGAGCCTGTGCTCTCGAGCCTGTGCGCCACAACTACTGAAGCCCGCACACCTAGAGCCCGTGCTCTGCAACAAGAGAAGCCACCGCAATAAGCCCATGCATCGCAACAAATAGCACCCCCCCTCGCCGCAACTAGAGAAAGCCCGTGCGCAGCAACGAAGACCCAACACAGCCAAAAACAAATAAATTAAAAAAAAAAAAAACACAAAAAAACCGGCAGCAAGTACTTATTAGGCATCGGTGAGGGAGGGGTGGGTGGAGGCTTGTCAGCATGCTGCAGGAGGAAGATAGCTTATCTCTGGCTTTCCATTCTTTCAAGCCAAGAGCACACTGGCGTGGGAATTAGAGATAATATAACTGGGAGAGTAGATTCATTTATTTTCCTTACCCTTTGCCCTGCTTGAAAAATTACCAGTAGCAGCTTGTAGAGTTCTGTGTAGCACACAGCATCTTTACAAATGAATGAGGCAAGAGCTTCCCTGGTGGCCCAGTGGTTGAGAGTCCGCCTGCCAATGCAGGGGACACGGGTTCATGCCCCGGTCCGGGAGGATCCCACATGCCGCGGAGCGGCTGGACCCGTGAGCCATGGCTGCTGGGCCTGCGCGTACCGCAAAAAAAAAAAAAAAAAAAGAATGAGGCAATAAGTGCAAACAGAAAATGAGAGTAAGACAGTAAGATGAAGCCACGGGTAAGGATGCTGTCAAACTGAGTGTCAGTCATCAAGCTCTGTACAGTCATCAGAGGTGGCCTCAAAATTTGGTCAGGAGCTTTTAGCAGCCAAAAACAGGATGGAGGGAGAATCTAATTAGTTATAAGACCCACCATCATTTTTAAAAATTAATTATTTATCTTTTTTTTGGCTGTGTTGGGTCTTCCTTGCTGCTCACGGGCTTTCTCTAGTTGTGGCGAGCAGGGGCTACTCTTTGTTGCGGTGGTTTCTCTTGTTGAGGAGCATGGGCTCTAGTTGCGCCGGCTTCATTAGTTGTGGCATGTGGGCTCAGTAGTTGTGGCTTGCGGGCTCTAGAGCGCAGGCTCAGTAGTTGTGACGCACGAACTTAGTTGCTCCGTGGCATGTGGGATCTTCCCGCACCAGGGCTCGAACCTGTGTCCCCTGCATTGGCAGGCAGATTCTTAACCACTGCGCCACCAGGAAAGTCCTTCCACCATTGTTTTTGTATTAAAAAAATCATTTTTTCTAGGAAAAGCCTATTTTTTTTTTTTTTGCGGAACGCGGGCCTCTCACTGTCGTGGCCTCTCTCATTGCAGAGCACAGGCTCCGGATGCGCAGGCTCAGCAGCCATGGCTCACGGGCCCAGCGGCCATGGCTTATGGGCCCAGCCGCTCCGTGGCATGTGGGATCCTCCCAGACCGGGGCACGAACCTGTGTCCCTTGCACCAGCAGGCGGACTCTCAACCACTGCACCCCCAGGAAAGCCCAAAACCTTTTTTTTTTAAAGCATCCAGTAATGAGACACACAAGGCATTTCTCCCATGAGTGTTCACCAGTAAATATCCCTACAGTAAATCAATACATGTAGTAATGGGTTATTCACATGGTTTTTGTTTGTTTGTTTGTTTGCTTTTTTGCCACACCACGTGGCCTGCAGGATCTTAGTTCCCCAACCAGGGATCGAAACCAGCCCCGGCAGTGAAAGCGCGGAGTCCTAACCACTGGACCGCCAGGGAATTCCCTATGGCTTATTTCTTATAGCCTCCTTCAGTGCAGTCCTAATGTTCAAACTCAATTCAGTAGAAATAATTCTACTAGCAGGTGAACAAGGGGATCCCGCCTCTCAGCTTTCTGAGGTCTGGACTCATTCAAAGATAAAATTATTATATGATCTGCAATGGACAGAATATTCTTCAAGCAACTTACCACACGTATTGTTTCTGTAACACATATGTCTGCTGGGATCCCCTGTCCCCAGGAAACCCAGATAAGGTTGGCACGTACCCTCTGAGGAAATCCAAAACCCTCCCCAAGATTTCTGGCGATGTGTATATCATCCTCATAGTCACTGGCAAAATGTAGGGGAGAAAAAGAGTGCATGACCTCCCAGCACTGCAGCTTCAGACTACGCTCTGGGGGTCTTTGTTGTTAAAATATCCTTAGCCACCCACTCCGACTTCCCTCATCCCCCAGCACAGACCAGTTCCTGGCCCTTCTCTCTTCTCCACCCCAATCCCCCACTTCCCGCATCAGAAGAAAAAAGAGAGAGAGAGAGAGAGAGGGACAAATCCCTCTTGTTTTCTCAGTCAGAGGCAGCTTAACTATGTCTTTCTCCTTCTTTCAATGTCCCTCACTCTTATTACAAGACGATTTGTTAAAGTCTTTTCCCAAAGGCAGTTCTTCTCCAAGAGGAAAAAAAAAAGTTATTAGCATGTGAGCGTTTGGCGAGACTCAAGTAGTATTAATTTTTTATTTGTTCATTCAGCACATGTATATGGAGCAATTACTCTGTGCATGGCAGGCAGCTACCTGCTAGATGGACCACATGAACAGGACAGAGTCCTTGCTCTGAAGGAAAAGGGAGGCAGACAGCAGATTAAACATGCAAATTGTAATAGTGTCCTAAGCCTCACTGTAGGGGAAGGTCAGAATGCTGCTGACAGCCTCTAACTCAGATAAAAGTCAATCAAAATAGCAATTGGAATTCCCTGGCGGTCCAGTGGTTAGGACTCTGCGCTTTCCTGCCGAGGGTGCGGGTTCAATCCCTGGTCACGGAACTAAGATCCCGCAAGCGAGGCTTCTCTGGTGGCGCAGCGGTTAAGAATCTGCCTGCCAATGCAGGGGACACAAGTTCGAGCCCTGGTCCGGGAAGATCCCACATGCCGCGGAGCAACTAAGCCCGTGCGCCACATCTACTGAGGCTGAGCTCTAGAGCCTGTGAGCCTCAACTACTGAAGCCGGTGCGCCTAGAGCCCGTGCTCCGCAACAGGAGAAGCCATCGCAATGAGAAGCCCGCGCGCCGCTATGAAGAGTAGCCCCCGCTCGCCGCAACTAGAGAAAACCCGCGCGCAGCAATGAAGACACAACACAGCCAAAAATAAATAAATAAATTTATTTATTTTTTTAAAAAATCATTTCTTTGAAGAATATCAGAACTGTCTGCAGATAACACTCAAAGCAAAGTTTATAACTTTTAGACTACGTTTAATAACTGTCTTTTAGCAGGGACCTAGAATTGCTAATATTTATTTACCTATGTGACCAGGTTGGGGTCTTTGAGGGGGCACAGTGATGATGCCCTTCTACCTCATTGGGGTTCAGCATCAATTAAGATGTAAAATCAAGGAGTCAGCAAGTGGAGACCAAAATGTCACCTTTATTGCTGACAAAGGCCCAGTTGGAGGTCAGAGATTCTGTCTGTGGGAGAGAGACTTCCTAATACTTAACCACAAAATGAGGCCAACTTGCCTATAAACCACACTACGTAGAGAAGACTGGTAGGCCAGGTCCCAAGAGGAAAAAAAAGAGGAAGGGGTTGGACCGCATATGTCCAGTGTATCCTTCCAAACTCACCAAGTGGGTGAGAAGAGGGAGAGGCGGAGCAAGACGATTCCCACAGCAAACAGAGTATGCCTTTTGGTCCCTTCCAGCAGGGGTCCCCAACCCCTGGGCCGCCGCCCAGTACCAGTGCTCGGCCTGTTAGGAACGGGGCCGAGCAGCGGGTGAGCAAGCGAAGCTTCCTCTGCCATTCCCCATCGCTCCCCACCACTCCCATTACCGCCTGAACATCACCCCACCCCCCCAGCCCCCCGTGGAAAAAGTGTCTTCCACCAAAGCGGTCCCTGGTGCCAAAAAGGTCGGGGACCGCTGCCTTACAGGATGTCTGTGAAGTTAGGGTAGCTAGTGCCATATCTGAGGAAATTTGACTTGCCACTTTAATTTGAAGTGGTTTGAATAAGAATGCATGTGGGATGAGAAGGGAGCTAGTTGGTACCCATCCCTGGGCCTGTGGTCAGGGAGGAGGCCTAGGGTGACTGTGCTACATATGCTGGGAGTGGTCGGCGGGATGGATATTTTTGTTCTTGTGGACAAATCCGCTCCAGGTGGCCATGAACCTACTAAGTGTGAGCCTGGGGTGACAGAGGTTGGAAACAAGCAGAGGTCAGCTTTTGAGATAGGGCATGGGTGGTCTTAGGTCAGATCTGTGATTCTTATCCTTTATTCTTTTGGACACCTGCTTGTGTTTCCAGTTGCTTAGAGACCTTTGCTTGGCTGTAGAAGGAATGCATCCTGTTCAGAGAATATAGATCCTTTCCTTGGTGCGCTTTGGGAAGTTATAACGTGGTGATGGGAGCCTCGCCCACAAGCTCTCGTACAAATTCACATTTAGTCCTTGCCCCATAGGCCCAGCGTCTGAAAGAAATTAGCCAGACCATGAAAAACAAGGCTCTGCACCTATGAACCTTTTAATTAACATTTCAAGCATGCTCTGTGTCTACCACAGTGGCTCTCAAGGTGTGGTCCCCGAGATCTTTTCAGGAGTCCAATACACCAAAACTATTTTCATGATAATGCCAAGCTGTTATTTACTTTTTTCGTTCTCATATTCTCACAATGTTCCATAGAGTTTTTCAGAGGCTACATGATGTGTGATATTGGAATAGATTTAATGCAAAAGCAGGTATGAACTCAGCTGTTAAAGGTATTGGAAAAAAATGTAAAATAATGCCTCTTTTCTCACTAACTTCTGTTTTGGAAAATATAGTTATTATTCATAAAATGCTATTTATCTTAATATGTAATGGGCTTATTATTGTTATTTTTTTAAATATTTATTTATTTGGCTGTGCTGGGTCTTAGTTGCGGCATGCAGGATTTTTTTAGTTGCAGCGTGTGGAATCTTTTAGTTGCAGCGTGTGGGCTCTTAGTTGTGGCATGTGGGATCTAGTTCCCTGACCAGGGATGGAACCCGGGCCCCCTGCATTGGGAGCACAGAATCTTTTTTTCTTTTTGAAATAGAAGTACCGGCACACCTTGTTTTATTGCACTTCACTTTTTTTTTTTTAATAATTCTTTTTTAATATTTATTTTTTGGCTGCGTTGGGTCTTAGTTGTGACACGCAGGATCTTTCGTAGCGCATGGGCTCTGCAGTTGCGACACACACGGCCTTAGTTGTCCCGCAGCTTATGGGGTCTTAGTTCCCCGACCAGAGATCAAACCCACACCCCCTGCAGTGGAAGCATGGAGTCTTAACCACTGGACCACCAGGGAAGTCCTGTTATTTTAATACTTTATTTAATGTATTCTATTTTAATGTATTTAATGTATTTTATTTAATATATTTTATTTAAATACATATTTTAAAATTGCAACATCTAATATAGTAAATATCCAAAGATATAATCTGCATAAACAAAGGCATTCAGAGTCCTCAATACTTTTTTTAATCGAAGTATAGTTAATTTACAGTATCATATTACTTTCAGGTATACAGCATAGTGATTCAGTATTTTTGCACATTATACTCCATTATAGACTATTACATGATAATGGCTATAATTCCCTGTGCTATACAGTATATTCTTTTTGCTTATCTATTTTATACATATTAGTTTGTACCTGTTAATCCCATACCCCTAATTTGTCCCTCCCTCCTTCCCTCTCCCCTTTGGTAACCACAGTTTGTTTTCCTCAATAATTTTTAAAAGTGTAAAGAGTTAAATTCAATGCATATTGTATCTTGGAACAGAAAAAGCACATTAGTGGGAAAACTGATGAAATCCAAACAAAATCCATAGTTTAATTAATAGTATTGGATCAATTTAATTTCTTAGCTTTGGTAAATGTATTGTGGTTACATGAGATGTTAACGTTAGGGAAAGTTGGGTGAAGGTTATATGGGAACTCTTTGTACTATCTTTCTATTCTTCTGTAAATCTAGAATTATTTCAAAGTAAAAATTTTTTTTTAAAAAACTGTAAAAGGATCTGAAGACCAAAGAATTTGAGAACCACTTACTTACCACATGCCAAGCCCTGTGTTGGGATCTGGAAATATAAAACTAAATAGGGGGACTTCCCTGGTGGTGCAGTGGTTAAGAATCCACCTGCCAATGCAGGGGACAAGCGTTTGAGCCCAGGTCCGGGGAAATCCCACATGCTGCAGAGCATCTAAGCCCATGTGCCACACCTACTGAACCTGTGCTCTAGAGCCCATGAACCACAACTACTGAGCCCATGTGCCACACCTACTGAAGCCCGCACACCTAGAGCCTATGTTCCGCAACAAGAGAAGCCACCGCAATGAAGAGTAGCCCCCGCTTGCTCCAACTAGAGAAAGCCCATGTGCAGCAACGAAGACCCAACACAGCCAAGAATAAACTAATTAATTAAAAAAAAATTTTAATAAAAATAAAACTAAATAGGTTACTGACTTGCACTCACTAGCTGTGCAGACAAGTAGGGTTTAATAAAAGCTGACTTGTGAGCAACTAGTCTTTTGTGTATGGACAACGTCTTACAACTGTTCCTGTTTCCTTCTTCACTTTGACTACTAGGAAGCTCAGAGCCAAATTTGGGCTTATTTCCAGCAATAGGATCTATGGGAATGCTTTTATGTTCTAACTAGTTCCTGTTTACACCCAATTCCCCTC
Source organism: Stenella coeruleoalba (assembly GCF_951394435.1). NCBI lineage: Eukaryota > Metazoa > Chordata > Mammalia > Artiodactyla > Delphinidae > Stenella > Stenella coeruleoalba. Next base: position 21,173,044 of record NC_137164.1, on the reverse strand, counting down.
CTTTCATTTTCCCTTTGTCCTGATTTCCTCACTTTGTATTTTGAGGATTTTTCTTGTGTGTATTGTAGTTGATGTACAACCATATGCACCTCTGTAAGCCTCTTTTGAAACAAGGCAGGACACTAAAAATAAATATTTAAGGTTAGGGTCCATTGCATTTTAAATCTTTTAAAAAATGTATTTTAAAATCTTGAGGGTGTGTTAGATACCATCTCTGTCTTTGATGAGATTACAAGCTATTGCCACATATGCAAACAGCTACTACTAGAAACAATAGAATTTGATAGGTTACAAAGGTAGTACAAGCAAAATAGGAATTCAGGAGAAGAGAGGCCCATTCCTGTCTTTATGGGAAAGTTGCAGTCCCACTAGTCCTTGAGGTATGGGTAGGCTTTGAAAAGGTAGGAATGGTGGGCCTGCGTAGAACAGATATATATGTGCAGTGTCTATACATATATGAAATTTGAATACTCAAACATATACACATATATGGTGGAAGAAAAGCCACAGTTGGAACATAGTTTACTAGCCTTTTTGGCATTTTTGATTACTTTAAAACGAAAATGAGTTGAGCTTTCACTATCTCACTTTGTTCTTTGGGCCACTGCTATTTCTGGACTTTTATCTCCCTTTGTAGACTATTCCAGATTTACCCCTGGTTATCCAGTAAACAGTAGAAATTTTAAATGAGTACCTCAATGAATTTTAACTTTGTCTCAGAGGAAAAAGTGTTTCTAATTCTAATTTTATGGCAAACTTGAGTAGAAAACACTGTAATTGGAAAATGGCCTGAAGAGAAATTAAAAACTGCATATTATCAATACTAAGGTGATTATATTTGTTTGTGTTTTTTCTATTTTTTATCTTTATTCTTTGTGGTGTTTTTCTTTGGTTGGTATTGAGGTGGAGATGGGGTTTTTGTGCTTCTTTTTTTTTTTTTACTTTATTTTTTGTTTTATCTTTTTTGGGTGCATCTTTTTTTTAACATGTCTGATATTGAATGCATCTTATGGTATGTCATGGTACATGGCAGCATTTTTTTCTTTCTAAGTGATATGTAAAATAATGATGCTTCTTATGATTGATGATGAAAGCCAGTATTAATCCAAAGTAAAAAAGGATATACTGTCGATAAATTACGTGTGGCAGGCAGGCTGAAGGGAGACCATCACCCGTTGAATGGAGAGCAGCGAGGGCCAGACTTACGGAGGAGATGAATCCCTTCAGCTTCCACTTCTGGGTTGCAACCTCCAGCTGCCTCCACCTCAAAGACTGTGCCCGGCTCAGGACCTGGGGCAGCCCTGCTAACGCTTTATCTGACTCTAGAAATATTCTCACCTCCCAGGCTACTTTGGCTTAGGGCTGAAGAAATCTCTTCCCCTGTCCTGTGCAAGGCAAAGATTGACATTTTTCAAAAGTAACTTAACCAGAAAACAAAGGAAAAACAAATACAAAGAAAACACAGCAGCGTGGGAGCATGACTTTCCAAGCAGACTTAACTTTCTTACCCTCAGGGACGTAAGGTAGAGACACAGATTTGGTACAGCTAATAGAGATTCCTGGCACCTGTCCCTTCCCCTTGCACCTGTCAGGGAAGTGAGGGTGCAGAGCGGGCTGTTGGCTAAGGTGGATTTGGGATGGCACTCGGACAGACGTGCTGGAATTCTGGGTCCTGCCCAAACCACGTGAGGTCCCCGACCGGCACTTTGCTACCTGGGTCAAACTGTCTCCAGCCGCCTTGTTCCTGAGGCCCTGGAAGGGGAGCCAGCTCCCCGGCTGGTCCCTCAGATTCCTCCCCGGCTCCCAGCTCTGATCGCCATCCTCCCCGCAGGATCCGCCTGTAACTGCTGAAAGGCCGGTTTTCACCCATTGCCTCTTTTCCTGTGCTTCGCTCACTTGCCTGAACAAAACAAATGTGCGGGTCGTGGTTTCTCCCTGTAGGCGTGGCTTAGTTTCCTCACCGGCTCTTGTCAACTAGAATCGGGGATAACCTTACTAGTAGTCACGTGGCCTGTGGCGGCTGCTCCGTCTCCTGGAACATCTCCAGGCAAGGTCAGCTCTGGCCGGGGTTAGCACGTACCTCCTGGGGCAGGCAGTGCGGTCTAATGGAAAGAAAATGGGTTTTGGAACCAGCCAGGTGTGTTTTCAGATCCCGGCTCAGCCACTTACCGGTCACGTGACCCATGAAGCCTGTCTGAACTTTAGTTTCCTCGCCAGTAAAATGAGGTGTGACTTTCTGGGTGATTGTAAGGAATGAGTGCCGTCAAAGCAGGTGGAAGCATCTACCTCACACCCAACTGGATGGCTCTGCTATAATAAAAAAAAACTGAAAATATGTTGGTGAAGACGTGGAGAAAAACTCTTGTGCATTGCTGGTGAGAATGTAAGATGCTGCAGCCTCTGTAGAAATCAGCGTGGTAGTTCCTCAAAAAATGAAGCATGGAATTACCATATAATTCAGCAATTCCATTTCTGGATATATATCCAAAGGAACTGAAAGCAGGGGCCTGAACAGATATTTGTACATCAATGTTCATTGCAGCATTATTCATCGTAGCCAAAAAGTGGAAACAACCCAAGTGCCCATTGACAGATGAATGGACAAACAAAATGTGATACAGACAGTTAATGGAATATTATTTAGCTTTAAGAAGGAAGGACATTCTGACACAGGATAGATACAACATGGATAAAGTTTGAAACCATTATGCTAAGTAAAATAAACCAGTTCCAAAGGATAAACTCTACATGATTCCACTTTTTTTTAGGAACCTAGCAAATTCATAGAGACAGGAAGTAGAATAGAGGTCACCAGGTGCTGGGGGTAGGAGGGAATGAGTAGCTATTATTTAATGGGTATGGAGTTTTAATTTGGGATGATGAAAGAATTCTAAAGATAGATGGGGTTGATGGTCACACAGCAATGTGAATGTCCTTAATGCCACTGTACTGTACACTTAAAGATGGCTACAATGGTAAATTTTATGTTATGTATATTTTCACACACACACACACACACACACACACACACACACAGCTACACAGTGAGTGAATTTGCATCTTTGGATCATCCACTGTTTCATTTTATTGACTAGCATACAAAGGAACAGCGCACATCATCCAAAAGGTGCTTTGGTAAAGCTCATTTGTAAAGTTACAAACACTGAGGTGCCTTGAGTCTTGTACACTTTCATGTCTTTCTCCCTTTAAGTTGCTAATTCTGTCCTCTCCTTCAGTAGAACCGTTTTCCAGAACATCATATCTATGGTGGAATAATGCTTCATAATTACAGAGAGGCAATTTTTCACAGGGAAGGGACATCATCTTCTTACAGGTTACTTGTTTGACTGAGAGACAAACTTCGGGAGACTTGGTATTTCCCAAGTACTTTCTGGCCAGGGAACTGGAGCAACTGAACCAATATTCCCAGGGAACAAGAATCACCCCTTCCTTTCCAAGCAGCCTGCTTAGGCCTTAGGAATCAAGGATGGTAGTTACAGTAAATCCCATTAGGGAAATACTTCTTCCAGAGCAGCTGTAATCTCAGAGTTAATAAGATCAGAACGTTTAAGGGGAAATTCCATTTAAGTGCTAGTTTTCCTTTCCATTAGGTCAATAAAATATAGGGTGATGTATGCTTTGTGGGAATACTGGAGCCTATAGCTCAAAGATCATTATTACAACAAGCATGAGGTAGATACCCTTTCATTTACATTCTCTTCAATCTCCCCTCTTCCTCCTCCCTCCATTTCTTTTTTTTAAATAAATTTATTTATTTTTATTTAATTTTGGCTACGTTGGATCTTTGTTGCTGAGTGCAGGCTTTCTCTAGTTGCGGCGAGCGGGGTTTACTCTTCGTCGTGGTGCGTGGGCTTCTCATTGTGGTGGCTTCTCTTGTTGTGGAGCACGGGCTCTAGGCGCACGGGCTTCAGTAGTTATGGCTCGTGGGCTCTAGAGCTCAGGCTCAGTAGTTGTGGCGCACGGGCTCAGTAGTTGTGGCTTGCGGGCTCTAGAGCGCAGGCTCAGTAGTTGTGGTGCACGGGCTTATTTGCTCCACAGCATGTGGGATCTTCCCGGACCAGGGCTTGAACCCGTGTCCCCTGCATTGACAGGCAGATCCTTAACCACTGCACCACTAGGGAAGCCCTCCATTTCTTCTCATAGTGTGCTATGGGTGAGATTTCCTTCAACTCCCGTCTTGGATCCATTCATTGGAATCCGACTCAGCAGTCAGCAGCCATGGCTATTCTTGGATCCCAGGCCGTGGGCCAGGATGTGGGTGCTCCCAGGCCCAACACGTCAGAGGTGTAGTCACCACGGTCTCCCTCACCAGTCAGGAACAGGCGAGCTGATGAGTCAGGTCTAATTTCCTTTCATGGATAATTAACGAGTGGAAAGGACTGCGATTCCAGTTCTACATGTCGGTCTTCATTCTTTTAATTTTAACAACCTAAATAAGGATTGGGGAATTACCTAATGTAGACTCTTAAGAGCAGAAGCAACTTTTTTTAAAAAATAAATTTATTTATTTTTATTTTTGGCTGCGCTGGGTCTTCCCTTCTGCACGCAGGCTTTCTCTAGTTGCTGCGAGCGTGGGCTACTCTTCGCTGCGGGGTGCGGGCTTCTCATTGCGGTGGCTTCTCTTGTTGCTGGGCATGGGCTGTAAGCGCGAGGGCCTCAGTAGTTGTGGCCTGCGGGCTCAGTTGTTATGGCTCGCGGGCTTAGTTGCTCCAGGGCATGTGGGATCTTCCCAGACCAGGGCTCGAACCCGTGTCCTCTGCATTGGCAGGCAGATTCTTTAACCACTGTGCCACCAGAGAAGTCCCAGAAGCGACTTTTAATTTTTTAGAAATGTTTTTGTTAACATATAATATACATGCAGAAACGTGCACATTTTATAAGTGTACAACCCAATAATTTTTCAGAAATGGAGCACCCAGATCTATAAAGAGATTGTTACCAGCCCTGAAAAGCCCCCTTTGTGTTCCCAGAAGGGCCTATGAGAAGTTATTTTATACATTCACCTGTCTTTAAGTAGGCCCACGCCTAAATCCACCTACACAGATGAGCAAACACTCTACCTTTTTATTTTATTTATTTCTATGTATAAAACTACATCTAATTCATTTTAGGAAACGCATAAATGTTGCTGTATCATATGTGCTTTTTGTGTTAGCAGAATGGTTTTCTTCTTTTTCTTGGTTCTCCCCTCCCCCCTCCTCCTCCCTGTGCTATGGTAATCTCAGCACGCTGCTCTGCAAACACCCTCCTAATCACAGGAACTAGAAGAGTTTTGAGCCACCCCACAAGTTACCCCTTGTGCCCCATTCCCATCATTTATCCTGCCTTTCTATAGGAATCCTACCCTGGCTAACCACATAATAGATGCGGGAAAGTGTCTTTTTATGAAAGGGTTCCAGTAAATACATTTTTTTTAAATAAATTTATTTTTGGCTGCATTGGGTCTTTGGTGCTGCGCGCGGGCTTTCTCTAGTTGTGGCAAGCGGGGGCTACTCTTCGTTGCGGTGCGCGGGCTTCTCATTGTGGCTTCTCTTGTTGTGGAGCACGGGCTCTAGGCGCGTGGGCTTCAGTAGTTGTGGCGCACGGGTTCAGTAGTTGTGGCTAGTGGGCTCTAGAGCACAGGCTCAGTAGTTGTGGTGCACGGGCTTAGTTGCTCCGTGGTATGTAGGATCTTCCTGGACCAGGGCTCGAACCTGTGTCCCCTGCATTGGCAGGCGGATTCTTAACCACTGCGCCACCAGGGAAGCCCAGTAAATACATTTTAAATAAGAAATGGTAGAGTTTCTGTTTGGGATAATACAAAAATTCAGAAATAGATAGTGATGATGGTTGTACAGCATTGTCAGTGTGGTTAATGCCGCTAAATTGTACACTTAAAAATGGTTAAAATGGTGAATTTTATCTATGACTATTTTTACCAACATAAAAAAAGAAATGGTAGGATAGAAATCACCATTTTGCAGCCCTCAAATTAATCCTATCCCACCTCACCCCTGCCTTTTCTGCAAAGTAACCACTCTCCTGATTTTGTAGTGATCACTTCCTTATAGTTTTTTATAGTTTTATCAGCCAATGGCATGCTTACACATAGTCTTGCATTTTAAAAAGATTTGATGGGTCTTCTAAAATTTTTTTTAACCTATAAGTTCTCCTCTGTTCCTTTCTTTTTTTTTTTTTTTTTTTTGCGGTACGCGGGCCTCTCACTGTTGTGGCCTCTCCTGTTGTGGAGCACAGGCTCCGGACGCACAGGCTCAGCGGCCATGGCTCACGGGCCCAGCCTCTCCGTGACATGTGGGATCTTCCCGGACCGGGGCACGAACCTGTGTCCCCTGCATCAGCAGGCGGACTCTCAACCACTGCGCCACCAGGAAAGCCCTGTTCCTTTCTTTTTGTCTAACTCATCTGTTGGCAAATTCAGATCGTTCGACCTTTTGCCTTCTATAATAATTTCTCAAGTTGATCTTTCATTTTCACGAATTCTGTTCTTGGCTGCATCAATTTTATCATTTATCCCATTAATTCTGTTGTTTATTTCAATATTATGCTTTTCATTCTGATTTTTTCACTTGAAGTATATGGTTTCTGGCTTTTGTTGGGGGTTGGAAGGAGGGGTAGTGAGATAAATGAGGGCAGATACCCCTAGGGTGGAAAGTTCCAGGCACAGAGGACTACAGTCTCACTCCTGAATCAAGATCAGGGCTTTCCCTTAATCCTCCCAGGTAGAGTACTGAGGGTTTTTTTTTTTTTCTTTTAAAGCTTTATTTATTGATTGATTGATTCGCTGCATCGGGTCTTAGTTGCAGCACGTGGGAGTGTGCAGGTTTTTCATTGCAGTTCGCAAGCTTCTCTCTAGTTGTGGCACACGGGTTCCAGAGCGCCTGGGCTCAGTAGTTGCGGTGCGTGGACTTAATTGCCCCGCAGCACGTGGACTCTTAGTTCCCCAACCAGGGATCGAGCCAGTGTCCCCTGCATTACAAGATGGATTCTCAACCACTGGACCACCAAGCAAGTCTCTACTGAGAGTTTTAGGAAGAGGCTTCCCTTAGACTATAATCCCCCATCCTGTCCCTGGACGGGAGGGTGGAGAAGTGAATCCCTAGGTCTGATCAGTCCCACCTGTTGACACAGCGTTTCACCCACACCTGCCTCTTGCCCTGCATGGATTTTCCTCTTGAGCCTGAGGATCCCTGTGTCTAACTCACCTGATGAGGAGGCAAAGTATCAATTGTCTCAAGCAGGACAAGACTCCTTCCCCCGCCACCCTCTCCCACCTGTACTCACAGTTCCAAACCACTTCCTGCCTCCCAGGGGCTCCTTGCTGCCTGTTGTGATCTGTTACCTCTCTGGCTCTCTGGGTGGCATTGAGGAGGAAGCCAGGAGTCCTGAGCTACTTCTGCATGGAGCTACGAAGGGAAAGCAGAATGTCCCATTTGAGAAGACAAATTCACAGTTGATGTGTATTATCCTAGTTATTTTTTGTTTCTTTGCTGTATCCATGATATTCAAAAGGTGGCTTGTTTGCCAGCCATGTCAGCATCACCTGGGAGCTTGTGAGAAATGTAGCATCTCTGTGGCCACCGCAGACCTCCCAAATCAGAAGCTGCGTTTTAACAAAATCCCCAGGTGATTCATATGCTCATTAAAGCGTGAGAAACCAATTCTACAATAAATATACATTTATAATTGAGAAAATGATAGATTTTTTTTAAATGGCAGACTTCCCCAATGACTTATTTACCCTGTTTCTGGGCTGTCAGGCTAGAAGCTGGAGACTTCTCTGCATAGAATTGCACCTCCCTGTGCGATTGTTGGGCCTTAGAGTGAAGAGTTATCTTTCTCCCTACTATGGGGACAAAAACCTCTTAAACATTTAGAGCAGCGATTCTCAAGCACCCAAAAGGGATGTGAAAGAGAAAAATTTAATCAGCATATTGATGAATGAGATTATTATTACCATGGGATTATGGGGATGAAATGATTGCTAAAATCATAATGGCTTCTGGGGGGGATATAAAAAAGCAGAAAGAGAAGTGGGTGAAATTAGGGTCAGTGGCAGGGAAAGATAAAAAAAGGAAAACCACCGCAGGAAATGACAAGACTATGACTCATAATACCTTAGTCCCACCCATCCTGAATGCTTCTCCCAAAGGTTTGTGGGCACCTGCACCTGAGCTGGCACCCTGTCCACTCCTCCGTGTATCCCTGTGAGCCCAACAGGAGACTGAGGGGTTACAGGAAAGTGTTGAGACATCTTTCTATTTCCCGGTGTACTTACTACTTCCTAGTATAGAGTGATGGATGGGCTTAGACAAGCCTATGGCGCCCTACGAGCTAGCCTAGACTTGGCACTGACCGCTCTGAGTCTGGGCCAATTCCTCCCCTTGTGTAAGGAAACAGCAAGGAGGTGTCTTCCTTTTTCAAAGGACCTAGGCTGTGAGTCCTAGGCTGCTTTTGTTTTGTAATTTCATCCTTCCAATTGGCTCTCTTTCCCTGTCTCTGTCTCTCTCACCCCCTTCTTTTCTCAGATCCAACCTCCAAACGTTGGAGTTTCTGAAAGTCTGGTCCTTGGAACTCTTCTCTCCCAGGGGAACAGCATCCATTTCTAAATAGCACCTATTAGGCTAAAAACAACACATTTCCATTTCTAGCCTAGATGTCTCCTCTGAATTTCAGAATGAGGTACATGAAGAGTTCCCTTTTACACACATTAAGTTTGAGAGGCCTGTGATTTTTCCTACTTGACTGTTCACTTAGATGCGTCACCGCCATCTCAAACGTAATGTGTGCAAAACTGAACCCTCCTCACTGTCCTACACGTGCTCCCCCTTCCGTGTCAGTTAGTGGCCCATATTCCAGTTTACTGAGCTTGGGCACAGTCTTTCACCGCTTCCTGTCCCACGGCCCACACCTAGTCTGTCCCCAGTCCTGCCACTTCCATAGTAAGTCCTCTCCCCGATCTCCACTGCTGCCCACCTTGTCTGAGCCACCTTCGTCCCTGAAGGGGGATGACTGAAAGACTGAACCTGTGTCTTCCATCTTGTCCTCCTTCTACTCTTGCCTCCCGATCATCCATTATCCACTTAGCACAATCTTGTTAAAACAAAAGAGATCGCTCAGAACCCCTGTTTAAAAGCTTACACGGAGGGCTTCGCTGGTGGCGCAATGGTTAAGAATCCGCCTGCCAATGCAGGGGATGCGAGTTCGAGCCCTGGTCCGGGAAGACCCCACATGCCGCGGAGCAACTAAGCCCGTGCGCCACAACTACTGCGCCTGCGCTCTAGAGCCGGCGAGCCACAACTACTGAGCCCGTGCGCCCTAGAGCCCGTGCTCCGCAACAAGAGTAGCCACCGCAGTGAGAAGCCCGCGCACCACTACGAAGGGTAGCCCCCGCTCAACGCAACTAGAGAAAGCCTGCGCACAGCAACGAAGACCCAACACAGCCAAAAAAAAGCTTACAAAGATGTCTCGTTATACTTAGAATAATAAAACTCAAGCTCCTTATCAATGCACAGAGGCAGTAGAATATTGAGGCTGGGTGAAGCTGTACCGCTGTGGTTTAAATCCCAGGTTTGCCGCCTACTATCTACAGAAATAGATACCTCATATCAACTCACACCCTCACACCACGCCCTTACTCAGGATGCTCCTGGCTTCCTTTGCCTCAAATGGGAGCTCCTTAAGCCACCTGGAATCCCCTCCCTGCTTTGTGTGGCTCATTCCTTCTCAAATTTCAGATCTTAGCTTCAAGTGAGCTCCAGAGAGAACTTCCTTGACCATCCTTCCTAGAATAAGGCTCTCAAAACCTAGTTCTTTCCTTCAGAACATCCACACCATTTGTAAGTAGGTATTTATGTTTGTTTATTTGCTTAATACCTGTCTCCATCACGAGACTATAAACTCCACAAGCAGAGAGTTGTTGTTTATTTATTTATGTCTTGTTTTGTGCTAGAAAAGTGCTTGGTATTTACTAGGCATTTAATACTTATTGGGAAAGATTAATGAGTAAATGAATCAAGTTTGGGCAACTACCAGGGAAGCAACTCTTTACCAGTGGTGCCCAAAACTACTGAATAAACCATGTATGTACCCGCCTCCCCTGTCCGCCCCCCCTCCACCAGAGCATGTGGTTAGTACTGTTCTAACTGAAAGCAAATTCTTAATTCATTTGTTCATTCATGAATAGAATATGATCGTTATGCATTTTCTCGGTCAGCTGGTATTAGTGGTACTCACGTCCACATGACGGTGGGGAACTGCATTACATTTTGTGATATTACAAAGGGACTGGTGAGCGCACCTGGAGCCCCTGTATACATACCCCTAGGGGAGTTGGTTGCACTTTAGATTTTTACCGCGTGTCCAGCAGAAGGCGCTGCGGAGACACAGCTGCCGCGGGCGCAGGCGCAGCCCCGAGGGAGGGGCGGGGCGAGAGTAGAATGACGTTCTAAATGACGACAGTGAGAAGCGTTAGCAAGGTCTCCGGAGGCTTTCTGAACAGCTGGGCGGCCAGTATCATGCAGTGGTTTCCGAGTCCGGCAGAGTATCACTGGTATCCGGAGAGACTTTGAAAAATATCTGATTTCTGTATGGCCCTCCCAAAAGTTTCTGGTTCAGCACGACCTGGGCGGACTCAGGACCGTCTTGAAGATGTTCCCGCTGATTTTGATGATCAAGAGATTTGGGACCCATTGGTGGGCATTCCCTGGGCCAACTCGGGGAGCCGAAGGGGTAAGGAGGAGACAAAGCCGGTTTCCACGCCCAGCCCTGTTGCTTTTTAGCTGTGACCTTTCAGAGTACTCCACCCCCCTTGTAAACTGGAGTTAATAAAGATGGAGTAATAATGCATACTTTGTAAGGTTATTTTAAGGACAAAAGGATATCCGGGTGTAAAGAATGCTAATAATAAGTGTTCAAAGTAAGGTAGTCTCTGCTCTGAGGAAAAGGCAGAAGAGGCATTCTGGTACCTCTCCTGGGTCTTTCCATCGGCAGGAAGGAGGAGACCGAGCAATTTAATCATTTGGGAACTGACTATAATGTTTGGCTCTAGAACCTCCAGGCCACCTCTGTCTCTGCCTGTCTTTAGTTCATTCACTTTTCCTCCAGAAAGCAGGCAAGAACAACCTATGAGGAGATAAAGGACACTGTTTCTAGAAGTTAGAAGGGATCTTATGCAGCATTTAGTGAACCCCTATATTTCTCAGATGGGGAAACAGGTTCAGAGAGGTTGAGAGACTTAACCCAAGGTCACACAGCTGGTGAGCACAAAGCCAGGCAGCACTGAGTGCTCTCGCCAGCATTCAGTGCTGCCTCTGGAAGGTTTCTGGTGAATCTTTTTGGGTCTTGCCCTTGTCCTCCAGAGAAGAGAAATCAGTGCTTCTTACATTTCTATTTCAGGGATAATAACGTAAGGTCCTTATTACTGACTTATCCAACAGATCAGATTTGGAACAAAAGAGGAATGATAGTAATAGTGATAATAACAAATGCCATTGTTAAGTTGCCTGACACCCTCCAAAAGCTTAGGCACATCATCTCATGTAATGCTCATCTTATCCTATTCATGCATTCATCAACGACTGATTAAGACTTCAAAGTGTTTCAGGCACTAGGGGTACCACAATGAGCAAACAAGCTCCCTGCTCTCGTGCAGCCTGCATTCTGCTGAGAATTGAGAGAGACTGACAAAGACAATCACACATCTAAGATGATTTCAGAGTGTTGAGAGCTTTGAGAAAACAGAACACGTGGTGTGATGGAAAGTGCCTGGGAACCAGGGAACTGAAACTGAGCAGGACCCTGCGGGGCCCTCCCCCATACAAAAGTCCCTGTGTCCCTCACCCCCCTGCTTGTTTGTAGAAAAAGGTTTAAGTCTCCTAGGCCTTCTGGGAGTTCCAAAGAGCACACTCAAGCAGTTACTTATTAGAGTGAATGCAGAAACAGAGGGAAAGCGGTCAAGAAATGATAGCTCAGGGATGAAACCAAGTCCTAGTTACTCCTCAAAGGGTATGCATAACAATCTGATACAAATCTTTGAGTTGTTTTTCAGGGCCTAAGGCCCCCATCCAGGGGGAGGATGGTAACTACCTGCTGAGACCCTAGACTGGTCAGAACCAGTAGGTTCCAGTTGAGATTCCTGGTCACCTCACCACCAACCCGAAGAAAGTCATGCACCCTCCAGCCCTCACCCCAAATTTTGCCTTTAAAAAGTCTTCCTTGAAGCCATTGAGGAGTGCAGGTCTTTTAAGCCAAGCCACCTGTTCTCCTTGCTTGGCCCTGCAATAAACCTTTCTCTGCTCCAAATTCCAACATCTTGGTTTATTTGGCCTCACTGTGTGTCAGGCACATGGAGTTGGGTTCAACAACAGAACCAAAGGCTTGTGGGTCCAGAAAAGCCTCTCCAAGGAGGTGACATCTGAGCAGAGCCCTGGACAATGAGAAAGAGCCTGCCACGCTAAGGTCTGGGAGGAGAGCTTGCCGGGCAGTGAACAAGGCAAGTCATCAGAAGTGGCTTGGTGTGTTCATTGACCTGGAAGGAGGCCGGTGAGCAGTAACAGAAGCCAACAACAGCTGGAGGGGAGACACATCTGGAGAAGGCGGGGAGGGCAGCTCTGTGATGGTCCAGCCTGCCTGTCCAGCCCCTGCCCCAGGACATACCCTTAAGCAGGTAGTTACTTCCCTTCCCTTAGGAAAAATAGTGCAGGGAGGACTTTGGGGGAGGGGTAATGGGAGGCTTTTGGAAAATAGTTGCATAACTTTAAGAGGTATTATTTAACTTGTTTCACACAGGAGGCCCTGAGCCAGGGCAGGTTGAATGACGGCTTCTGTTTCCTTCCAAACCGTGCCTCTCATTTTCTCTCATCCATGCCTTTCAGTATATGAGAGGCTTACCCTCCTCTCAGCCCAATCCTGCCCCTCCCCAGCTGTCGCAGGGCCCCCCCTCCTCTTTGAGCCTCTCGGAGCTCAGAGCTGAGCTCTCAAAGGGACTCTGGTAGTTGGCCTTGTTCTCAGGTCCCTGTTCCTATTGGAATTAAAACCCACTTCCTTTTGTGTACATGTCTATCGCTACTCTATGCCAAGGCCCTTTCTCTTCTCTGTTTATTAAGTGACACCATCTGTCTTCCAGGTTGTCTCTGGGCTCATGCTACCCCCTTGAAGGCTTCCCGAGGGGCTGCTGGGGATGAGGGAAGGGCCTCCTCACCTTCCCAGCAGCCTATATAGTGACAATAGCCAATTAGGAATGTATTTCACTCCGGATTTTACAAGTAAATGACGTCAGCTTTGGTTTCTAAAGGAAAGAAACGCAAGACACTTCCCTCTGGGGCTTGGTTGATGGTCATGTCCCACACATAGCTTCCTATTCTCAGCCTGGGAGAAGAATTCCCTCATCCAGTCATACATTTACACAAGCCCTACTACATGCCAAGCCCGAGGACTAGAATTCAGTCTTTGAACTTCACGGAGTCACAGCAGAATAATAATGTCAGGCACAGTCTATAATAATGTTCCCCTGTGTTCCCTCATTTGATGGTCATAATCACCCTTGGCAGGTGGGGTGGCTGTGGGTATGGTGGTCTCCTTCTGCGTGTTGTCCAGGGTCACAGCAGGTTCCTGCAAGAACTGGGCCTAACCCAGGCCTCTCAACTCTGTTTTTATTCCCCTGGAATCTTAATCCTTTCGACTTTAGAATGGGTGAATTCAGGACATTGGGGGTTAGGTTTCAACATATGAATTTGGGGGAGATGAGCGTTCCGTCTACACCACCATCTCCCATCACTCCATTTCTAGCCACACTGGCCCCATCGCTGTTCCTCAAACAACCGCAGCACACTTGCCTCAGGACCTTTGCACTTCCTGTTGCCGGTGTCTCAAATCCTTAGGTGCCTTCTTCCCTTTGCCCTTATCCCAGATGTGTGCAGCCTGTGCTTTCATCTCATTCAGTCTCCTCTCAGATGTGCCTTTGCCTGGCCATTCCATCTCACGTGGCACCCCAGCACACCCCCACCATCATTCTCTCTCTCTCCACCCCGCTTTCCTTTTCTTTGTGACGTGGCTCACCCGACATTATTTCCTTGTGTGTGCGTTTATTATCTGTCTCCTCCTAAGCATAGTTAAAGTCTGAGAGGGTAAGGATTTTGATGTTGCTCACTGCTCCACGCACTGTGCCTAGTATAGTACCTGGCGTATCAATAAAATTAATATGGGTCAACAGAATGGAAGAACTCACACATCATCTGTCTGAAAGAATGTATTTTTTGAAAATACAACCAAATGGATGCCTTAAAACCAGGCTGTCATCACAGGGTTGTTGTTTTTTTTTTTTCCATTCTACATATTTAAATTGGTTTAAATCAAGAATAAGATTTTATGGAAACGAAGTATTAAGGAAATGAGAGGTAGACAACTGGGTAATGTGCTCACCTGCCATTGAATTCCTTTCCCTGGTGCCTAGTGAATTTCCTGTAAGTCATAAAAACAGGTCATAAAGGAGATTAATATTGCTGTGTGCATTAAGCTCTGGTTTCTAATTAGAAACCACAGGGGCTTCCCTGGTGGCGCAGTGGTTGAGAGTCCGCCTGCCGATGCAGGGGACGCGGGTTCGTGCCCCGGTCCGGGAAGATCCCACATGCCGCGGAGCGGCTGGGCCCGTGAGCCATGGCCGCTGAGCCTGCGCGTCCGGAGCCTGTGCTCCGCAACGGGAGAGGCCACAACAGTGAGAGGCCCACGTACAGCAAAAAAAAAAAAAAAAGAAAGAAAGAAACCACAGAAAGTTATTGCTTCACAACCAGGTGGGCCCAGCCAGCACAAAAGGAAGTAGAGATTGGGTAAAATAAACATCCTGTCTAGATAAAATCAGGGCATCGGACATCCAAATGGGTCACATTATTTAGGTACTTGCCAATGTCTGTTTCATGTTGCGACAACCAGCTGAGCTCGCAAAGGCTCATTTATTTAAACAGTGAGGGGATGGGATAGAATATCTGTACAAAATAGTGATGAATTGTAAACTTGGTCTTTTATTTAAAAAGGAAACAAGGGCCTGACACTGTGGTGGAAACTGACTGCTGAGAACTCTTTGAGAGGTGACTGGTTTGTCACAGTTGGGGGTGAATATACGTATGGGCGCAAAAGGACTGTATGTGCTGTGGTCAGCTGAATAATGGACCCACAGATACCCAGGTCCTAATTCCCAGAACTTGTGCTGTCAACTTATATGGCAAAAGAGACTTTGTAGATGGGATTCAGTTAAGCATCTTGAGATGGGCAAGCTACCCTGGATTATCAGGATGGACCCTAAATGTAAATTACAAGGATCCTTGTAAGAGGGAGGCAGAGGGAGATTAGACCACAGAGGAGAAGGCGGCGATGTGACGGTGGAAGCAAAGCTTGGAATGATGTGCTTTGAACATGGAGGAAGAGGCCACAAGCCAAGAAACAGAGGCCATCCCTAGAAGCTGAAGAAAGCAATGAAACAGATTCTCCTCTGAGAGCCCCCAGAAGGAACCAGCCCTGCTAACACCTTGATTTCAGCTGGCTGGAACTGATTGCAGACTTCTGACCTCCAGAGCTGTCAGAATAAATTTGTGTTGTTTTAAGCCACAAAGTTTAAGACCACTTGTTACGGCGGCAATAGGAAATTTACACAAGTGCATTCTGGGAATTCTTGGCTTCGGAGGAGTGGGAACCGGAGCATCTGAATCAGAAAGGAGCTTCCTAGATGTGACATGTGCACATTGGCCGCTACGTTAGCAACAAGCAGAACCTGAGGCTTTTAGGTGTGCAAGCCCCAGGCAGTGAGGGAAGTAAAGCAAGGAAGGAGGCATAGACTCGCTCTGAGATATGTTACCGCCTGGCCTCTGCTCTACAGTGAGCTGTGAAGAGACACAGCGGGTTGTTCAATAGCACATCAGGGTTGCAAAGAGGAGCTATTCCTCGGAGTAGTCCACAGAGAGAGGAAGGAGAGAAAATGTCTGACTGTCTTGCTCAGGTTTCTCATTCCCAGTTGGTCAAGGTTCATCCATGTCGGGGTGGAGGGTGGCGTTAATGCCCTGGAACTTGGAGTTGATTCCATCCAGCCCTCAGAGGCTGCGTAGGAAATCCTATCCTAAGCCTCAGACTCTGTTGCTTCTTTTACATCTGAAACTGAAGTTCAAGTTCACACTGTGGTTGGGTAAGGATCCAAGAGACTGAATAAAAGCTGGAAGCTTCTTGAGGCCCAGCCTCGGAACCCACACAGCGCCTTTCCAGCACATTCTAACGGTCCAAGCGGCCACAGGCCAGTCCAGACTCAGCGGGTGTGGAAATTGATTCCATCTCTTGACGGGAGAAGCTGTGGAGGACCTGGCTGGCAAGAGGAGAAGGAAGGATGGGGAGTTTTTTGCAAATAACTTACCAGAGGCAGTTAGCAGAGGAAAGGAGTGGAGGGGGCCGGGCGGGAAGAGCACGGAGCTTGGACACTGGGAGGCAGACGTACCGCGGGTGTGACCAGAGCTGAGACCAGCTTAGCGGCCGTGGCGCGGAGGAAGATGGGTGGAAGCCGAGAGCCGCATCACGAAGGGCCCCGGGTGCCGAGCCCGGGCGTTCAGATTTTGTTCGGAAGGCGGCAAGGAAGCATGAAGGAGAGGGAGACCCGCAGGCTTTCCATTCTGAAAGCTCTTCTGACTGGGACGCATAAAGTAGGTCATCCAGGCAGGCCTAGGGGCCGGGGGCGGCAGCACGGGAAGGAGATGGCGGTGGCCTGATGGAGGGATGTGTGGAGGGGGACACAGTGGATG
This sequence comes from Stenella coeruleoalba, assembly GCF_951394435.1. Taxonomy (NCBI): domain Eukaryota; kingdom Metazoa; phylum Chordata; class Mammalia; order Artiodactyla; family Delphinidae; genus Stenella; species Stenella coeruleoalba. The sequence continues at coordinate 21,156,251 of NC_137164.1, read as the reverse complement.
TGTGGGGGGGCATTTGGAGGAAGGAGATGCACCGGGACGTGACGGAGGCGATGGAGGTCTGGTCAACGTAAAGGAACAGGAATGAAGGCAAGATGCTGGACCGAGAAATGGGTACCATGGTCAATAGTTAAGGAAAGGAGGTAAAGAGTAGGGTATTCAGACAAGGGAAAGAGCCCTACACTGGTCCGGAGCGACTGAAAGATACCCTTCCTGTTCAGCTGGATACCAGGCTGAGCGTCAGAATTTCATTATCCTGTATCATCCCAGAAGGGGAATGGGAGTGGTTATTGCCACCCACCAGCCCTCAGAAACCACTTTTTTATGTTCTTGATGCTCTTGAGCACAGTCCATTTCCAAGTGTATTTGTGTGGTTCTAACAGGCCTTTGAAGAAAAGGTGGGGTGGGGTTGGAGCAGGGGCCTTTGCCGTGGCCGCCACTTCCTGCTTTGTAAGGTTTGCAAACAAACTCACAGGAGTCTGATATAGAAAACTCAGAATGTCGCTTCCTGTATGTTAAGTGAAAACTACAGAGTAGATGTGAAACTTGTAGTCACTGCCCAGAACATTTTCCCCCAAAGCAAAGCTATACAGGAAGTTAAGTGATCGTCAGGGTGCTTGGTAAGTCCATCTCCTGAGCCTCGATTTCTCTGTCTAGAAAATGGGGGTAATAATTCCTACCTCCCATGGGTTGTTACAAGGATTAAACAAAATAATGTGTGTCACACACAGCACATAAACATGATTTTATAAACCTTGAACCCAAAAGTCAATTGCTGAAATAAATTTAAAAACTGACTATATATAATTTTATAACTAATGACAACGTGAATAACCATATCCTATTAGTTAAGTGAATTCTTGGCAATCAGACCTGTTTGGTTCAGAAGTTAGAAAGATTGGACCCTTACTACAACAGACCCCAAGTCTGTGTCCCCTCAAAATTCATATGTTGAAATCCTAACCTCAGTGTAATGGTGTTAGGAGGTGTCGCCTTCGGGAAGTGATCAGGTCATGAGGGTGGATCCCTCATGAATGGGATGAGCGCCCCTATAAAAGGGACCCTACAGAGCTGTCTTGCCCTCTTTCTGCCATGTGGGGACACAGCGAGAAGACGGCAGTCTGTAACCCAGAAGCTGGCTTCACCGGCACCCTCATCTCAGAGTTCCAGCCTCCAGAACTGAAAGAAAGAAATGTTTCTTGTTCATAAGCCAGCCAGTCCGTGGTATTCTGTTAGCGCAGCCCAAACTGACTAAGACGGTTACTAAGGTTAATTCTGAATTATCTAACAAAGGCCACACTTAAGATGCAGGGTGGTAAGTGCTGTGTTGCACAAAGCTGTCCTATAAAATCCCCCTCAAGGCAACATTTTGCTTGGTGTTATGTTCGTATTCCTGGTATCAAGCCTTTAAGACTGTATGCTTTCGCTTTGCTTTCTGGTAATTCCCTGGAAACCTTTGAAAGTGTAGCCTCCGTAGATGAGTTTCACTGTAGCTTTTGCACTTTACTGCCTTTGTCCGTTCTAACTATGTCCTTTATCAAGGTCACCGCCCAATGAATAGTGTCTCATGATCCTGTTTACAGCCCAAAGTAGTTATTTGGCCTCAGGACTTTTTCAGTTTGGAAGAATTATACTCAGCGGATTTTCCTCAGTCACCCGGAATGTTAGCCCAGGGAATCTTAATTCCACTTAATTGCCCTCTCTGAATCTTGCTGTTTTCTCTTGAGTGTTCTGAGTTTTTCTGGAGATGAGAAATTCTACTAGAGGAAAGTGTTTAAAGTCAGAGGACAAACAGGTGCAGAGTTAAGGATGAGTCCAAAAGGAGATGAGGGAGAGGAAGTCCTTTGGTAAAATTCTAGATTCTCTGTCAGACAACAAGTGTCATGGAGCAGCTATTATGTACAAAACACTGTGCTCATTGACGGTAAAGAGAAGCATAAAGACGTGATATCAACACTAGATTTGAGAGATAAGATTTCAACTTATGAAAAGTTAAATAATATAAGAGAGGGACTTCCCTGGTGGTCCAGTGGTTAAGACTCCACGCTTCCACTGCAGGGGGCACTGGTTGGATCCCTGGTCGGGGAACTAAGATCCCACATGCCACGCAGGGCGGCCAAAAAGAAAGATAATAATAACAATACAAGAGAAATACCAAGCTAGGCTGATGGTCGATGCTATTAATTAGTGCAGTAATAACATCAGCAGAGTCATTCTTTCACAACGTACTTGGTCCCAGCCACTGGGATGTAATAGTGAACAAGCCACATGGTGAGGCATCCTGGAGGACTGGCCATCCATTCCAACTCAAGTGAGGAGAGAGGGAAACGACAGTGTGAACAGAGGCACTAAAATCTGGGATGGATTTATGGGACCAGGAGTAAATCATTTGAATTATTTCTTCTAAAGCACAATAGCTGACATGAGAGAAACTTGTTAGGAGGCTTAATTTTTTTTTTAAGAGAATTTTTTAAAATTCATTTATTTATTTTATTTTTGGCTATGTTGAGTCTTCGTTGCTGTGCGCGGGCTTTCTCTGGTTGCAGCGAGCGGGGGCTGCTCTTCGTTGCAGTGCGCGGGCTTCTCATTGCAGTGGCTTCTCTTGTTGCAGAGCACGGGCTCTAGGCACGCGGGCTTCAGTAGTTGTGGCACACAGGCTCAGTAGTTGTAGCTCGTGGGCTCTAGAGCCGCGCATGCTCAGTAGTTGTAGCTCGTGGGCTCTAGAGTGCAGGCTCAGTAGTTGTGGCGCACGGGCTTAGTTGCTCCGTGGCGTGTGGGATCTTCCTGGACCAGGGCTGGAACCCGTGTTCCCTGCATTGGCAGGTGGATTCTTAACCTCTGCACCACCAGGGAAGTCCCGAGGCTTAATTTTTGATAGAGCAGCTCTGAGCTCTCCACAAATTAGGTCAGTCACTTTCACTTTCTGGTCAGAAGGGACCCTGTTGTGCTGGAACCTGGCATGACATGCGGGATAAAGGTCTAGGACAAGCTTGGGGCACAGTTCTGGAAGATGGGAGGAGAGTGGGAGCTGACACACCTGTGCTTGAACCCAAAAGGCCTGGGACCTGCGCCAGCGCCCTGTTGCACTCCCAAACTCCCTGTGTTCTAACTCCGGGCATCAGTGGCCCTGCTGAGCTGGGGCAACTCTTCCTGTTCTAACCAGGGAAGCAGGGACTCCAGGGTTCTCTAGGGTGGGAGACCCCTGTGAGTAGACCTGTCTCACCTACCACAGCACCTGGTCTGATTCCATTCCCTGGGACTCAGTGGGACCCTTTGAGGAGGAATTGGAGAAAGGCTAGGACGCCATTTGCATTAACAGAGTCCGTCTTAAAGGAGTAAGGAAACTTTGAGGTCGCCCAGGTTCACATCTTTGCTGAGAGATGGTCAGACGCAGCTTGTTAGTGACGGAGCCGACCCAGAGCTCCACCACGCTTCCCGTCTTTTGTGGGAAGCGTGATGTCATTCAACGCCTGGGCTAGTGTGTGCCACCAGCTGTTGTAGGTAATGTCAACTCCCATGTGTCTCTGACACTCTTATTTGCCTTTTTCTTCGTCTCTGAGTCCTCTTTTTATCCTCCCTTGGTTCTTCACTTCTTTCTCAGAAGAAAAGGTAGTATCCTCCCCCCCAGAGTTTATCTCATTTGTCCTTTGGTAAGTGATGGGTCGGCCATTCCTTCCCAGGGGCGCTGCCCCCTCGCTGGCTCTCTGGCCCATGGCTCCGCGTTGGCCTCTTCGGAGGTGGCTTCTCATCTCACTGTCCCTGGGAGCCCACAGCCAGAGCTGTGGACTCCCCTGCTGCTTGTATAACTTCAGTTAGTCTACATTCATTTCTAGCTCCTACTTATTTCCTGAGCTCTAGAGCCGTGTAACAAATTGACTTAGACACTTCCATGTAAAGTCTCTCAGACACCTTACACCAGCATACCTCAAACAGAAGCATCTCCTTTATCTCTAAGCTGCCCTCTTCCCCGCAGTCTCTGCTCTGAGTGGCACCACCAGACACCTTTGGACACAAGTCAGGAGCCCAGGCATCTGCCTCAACTACTTCTCCTCCACCTCCAGGGTGACCAGTCAGGCTCTGTGCATTCTGCCTTGCTCACCTCCCCAGTTCCCACTATCACTGTCTTATGTAGCTCTTCAACTGGGAAACCTACATTGATTCTTCAAGACTTGGGCATCTCAAGTGTCATCTCCCCCAGGAAGCTTTCCAAAAGCCTGTTCAGACCATTAAATAATTGTTAGGTTCTTTTTTTTTTCTTTTTCATTAGACCATAAATCTCTAAAGGCAAAGTCTTTAAAGTCTTCTTTCCCCTTGTACACAACGTGGTACTTAATCAGTGATGGTTCAGTCCATGAATGCATGAGTATATAAATGACCAAGGTGAGGAAATAATTCTTATTTTCCATAGCTGCACGTAAGATTCATGGTCGAATGTTTCCATTTTTAACCTACCACTCTCCACAGGTTTTATCAGTTTTTTTCCTAGGCATGTTTTCTCTTGTTCTATTTCATTCTCTGCTTTTTACTAAATACAAAGGGAAATAAGACTCAAGACTCAGGATACACACTAGTGGCTGGAAATTCAATTCTGCTTTCCTGGACCAGAGAATTAAGTGAATATAAATCTTCAAAGGAAGTTAAATTTGCAAACCACAGTTAGACCAAATTAGCAATCAGAAGCCCCACTGTTCTACACAGGAGAATCTTTTTACATCTCTCCCAGGGCTGGCTGTGGAAGCATCACTGTTAGACAATGTACCTCCCTCCTCTTCTCCTGGGATAGTTGGCTGTCATGGTTCATTTTAAGGTAAAGTGTTGTTAGGGAGTGAGTGCAGATAATAAAATGTGAACTTGGAGACCTTCATTATGGATAAGCCCTGACGGTATTCTTGTGATATTCTCACAGAAAACGGAGGTCAGAAAACAACTGTCAGCCTGCTCTTGAGAATCTCCAGATGGGCGCCACTGATTATAGTTTACCTATTAACACTTATTCATTAGTCACATCTTGCTGTGTATCACATAGTCACAACTGCGAAAGCCACCTGGCCATCCCACCAGCATTTTTTCTTTACAGCATAAATGGAAAGCGAACAGTGAACATCACACAGAAACCATCCTTAGTTTTTATTTTTCCATGAATTCTGATGAAAGGAAACATATCTGGGGAAAGGGTCATCCTGTTTGTTTATATAGGACTTCTTTTAATTTGGGAAAGAGACGGTTGAGTCAGAGTGTGGAGGGCATTCTCTTGAACTGATCGATAGGCCTCACCTAAGGTAAGTAGGTGAAAGGGGAACAGTGGTAATGTGTGTCCTTGTCGCTCTGGCTGTAGAATTTTCTCCAGGCTGCTGGAAAATCTAAATTAAGGACAGGGGCTCCTGGTCGTATATTTAGGGACTGCTATCAGTTCAGAGCCCCTGTGTGATGTTAGTGGAACAAGTCTGGCATTTGTCCACTCTGAGAGGAAGGCATGTTCATGTGACTCAGCCCGTCAAGTGAGAACCGGCCTTGACCTGTGGGGACAGACGGTGATGATGAGAGAAACCCGACCTGACATCAGTTTCAACATAAGCGTGGGGTGGAGACGTGGCTGCTGCTTGTTCTGCAGAGGACTTTGTTAGTTAACCAGCCCTGGTTGAGTGTCTGCTCGATTTAGAGTTCCTGTTATGTGGGCTGCTGAAAGGATGTGCTCTTCAACTCATAAATACAGTGAGCATTTTGAATAGACCATATGCGTGTGGCTTGTATCTCTCTAGGAACCATCCGCTAATTGTTTTATGTAGGGTTGCATCGATTCTGTGATAGTTGTCTTTAACATAAGCAGTGATCAGATATGCTTAACTGCGTCAATAATTCGGTTCTTCGCGTTCTTACTGCATGAAACCACGTCCAGTAGCCAACGTGAGCAGTGTCTGTGTAAGAGGCACATTCAGACATAAATTATTCCCTTTCAGATGCCTCCGCAGAGCCTAGGCACTGACCTGTGCAGAGGCTGGGTCCCCTTCGTGCATCTCCTTAGCAAAACCCAACGTGATGTTTAAAACTGGAGATTGTATAAGGAGTTGTTGGAACAATTGGATGCCTCTGTGGAATGAATAATGTGCAATTTTTAGAAGTGTACTTAAGGAAATTATAAATCTATAAGACATATTTTGTTATTAGTTTTATGTATACACTAGTATACGTGTTATCACATAGGAAATCTGCAAGTAATAATGCCTGCTTAAAACGATACTTTTCTCATAGAACCAGAAGTCTGGAGGTCGGAAGCTACAGGCATTGGCGTAGCTTCCCAACAATGCCAGTAAGGACCCTGACTGTCTTCCGGTCCTGCCCCTCTTAGCACGTGGTCTTTTGTTAGCATGCTTGTCATTTTGTGATCGGCTGCCACAGCTCCGGGTACCATGTCTGTATTACAGGTGGGAGGATGGGGAAGGGCAGTGCCTGTGGCCGCTGCTCCTGGGCCTGGCCCTTTTATTAAAAAGTAAAAGCTTCCTCAGACACTCTCCCTTCCCCACAGGAGCGACACCTTTGTCTCTTTGGCCGGAACTTGTCACTTGGCCATGCTTAGCTGCAGAAGGACTGGGAAAGGAAGTATTACGTTTCCCAGCTTCTGTACTGGAGGCTGACAAAGCAGAGGAGGGTTAGGGAGAAGCTGTCCTACCAATAACATCAGAGAGCAGCCCATCAGGGAAGCGGCGAGTGGCCAGAATCCTTTGGGTTGCTTCCTTTTGTGGCACTTAAATCAGATTCTACCCAGTTTCAAGTCAAGACACCTCCTTAGGTGACTTCCACTTACAGGCTCCACAGGGAGGTAAAGGAAACGGGAAGACACTGGAAGTTGTCTCAGGCTACACCGTCAGGCAGGGTAAGACGGTCCCACGTGTAGTCTTTGCTCCATTCCTCCGATAGCAGCTCTGGAGACACTGTCACAACAATGCCTGGTAGGCGACTTCAGAATGGGGCGCTGTGGATCCATGCTTTGGGCTCTGCCATGATGGCGACTCAGATATTTTGCCTCTGAACCTGCTCCTTCTGCCTTTTCCAGGGCTTTTCCTGTGTCTTCTATCGAAGTCCCAAGAGGGAATCAGCTGGACAGCACTCACTGTCCACGGGAGGCACCCCTATGGGGCGGGTGCTCGTTCAAGGCCACCTCAGGCCTCTGGCTGGCTTGGCTCCCTTGGTCTAGTAGTGTGACCGGGCTGAAGGATCGCTTTCCACCTACCAGTCTCGGTCATCTCAGGGGTGACCAAGGGGACCGTGGGGGAGGGAGGCTCCCTGAGACTTTCCAGAGGAGGTAATGAAACTGTGGCTGGTCCTGGATTCCTAGTTCTAGGCTATTTGCTAAGCTGTGTCAGACTGGCCTTTTTTAGGGGGTGGAGGTGGGGATTGGGGCTGTTTTACTATTTGCAAAGAGTTATCTGCCTTTCTAGCTTCATTTGCTCAAAGTTAAAGCCCTAAAAGTTTTCTGCATTGACTACCCAGAGTATCAGAAATCTAGAATAAATAAATAAAACAGCAACAACCACAAAAAACCCCTACATTGCTCTGGTGGTATGTATTCCTCCGTTTTTTTTCCATTAAAAAAAATTGAGGTGAGGGACTTCCCTGGCGGTCCGGTGGTTAGGACCCCGCACTTCCACTGCAGGGGGCGCTGGTTCGATCCCTGGTTGGGGAACTAAGGTCCTGCATGACGTGCGTTGTGGCAAAAAAATAAATAAATAAAATAATTAAATTGAGGTGAAATTCACATAAGATAGACCTAACCATTTAAAAAGTGTATTTAGTGGCATTTAGTGTATTTACAATGTTGTGCAACCATCCCTCTATCCAGACCCAAAGATATGTTTTTTTGTTTGTTTGTTTTTTAACATATTTATTGGCGTATAATTGCTTTACAATGTTGTGTTAGTTTCTGCTTTATAACAAAGTGAATCAGCTATATGTATACATATATCCCCATATCCCCTCCCTCTTGCGTCTCCCTCCTACCCTCCCTATCCCACCCCTCTAGGTGGTCACAAAGCACCGAGCTGATCTCCTTGTGCTATGCAGCTGCTTCCCACTAGCTACCTATTTTACGTTTGGTAGTGTATATACGTCCATGCCACTCTCTCACTTCGCCCCAGCTTACCCTTCCCCCTCCCCATGGCCTCAAGTCCATTCTCTACGTCTGCATCAAAGATACGTTTTTGAACAAGTGATCACGAATGCTGAGGATGATCTGGTCCTCTGTGTTGAAAAGACTGTTGGCACTGCCCGCAGACTCACCCCAGGAGCCATGCGCTTATGGATTTGGTATAGACTTTAATGAAGAAAAAGCTATCTTTCTGACTGTTACCAGACATCCGTCCCAATTCTCAGAAACCTCTCACTCTCCCCCTTTCAAACATCCCTCAGCTGCAAAAGTTGCAGTGAGAAGCTGTTTGTTTGCTGAGGATTTGTTGTTTAACCACTTTATGGTGGCTTAGATAGCAGTTAATTCACAGCAAAACCAGCAAATGATGACCAAACTGAGTCAGGTTCAAGGCCATGGGTGGACTTGGTGTGACATGAAAATAGAATCTCTCCTTTAATTCACCCACTGGGAGAGGAGTTTTCCAGGTTAAGTCCTTAAGATGAGTTATCGGATGGCCAAGTCACTATTCAACCTTAACAGCATTTGTCGCAGAGCCCTTTCCCCTTCTTTGGCATACTCGCAGAGTCAGCTCATGGGATCCTCACGGCAGTCCAATGAAGGAGGCAGGGCAGGTGTTGCCATCTCGCGAGAAGATGACCCTGTGCTCTGAGAGCATTGCCCGCAATCAGACGGTGGCTGCCTCTCTTCTAGGCACTCACCTCCTCTAACTGTAGAGATAGGAAAGGAGGGCTGCAGAGGCCCCTCTAATTACAGAATAACTCGGAGAGAGTATGATTTGATTTGACTTTTATAACCGGTATTTTTCAAACTGTGGGTTTTCCATTTAGTGGGTTATGAATAGTATGAACAAAATGAAAGAAAATAGAATAATAAATATCAGAGTGCATTGTAGTCATAGTAAGTATTCTTTCCTGAAATGTTTGCCTCAGTCATATGTGTGTGTCTGTGTGTGTGTGTGTGTGTGTGTATGTGTACTGGGTCATGATGTACAATGTGTTTCCTAATGTGGGTTACAGTTTAACAAATTCAGATTTGAAAGCCGTGGACAGAAATGGCTGCAGTCCCTTCAGCACTGTTCAGATCTGAGCACTGCCAGCCTCAGGCCTCGCCTGCTGCCCAGACCCTCCAAATATTACCAGGATGGAAATGTCATGTGTGTGTTCAGAGTACTGTGCTCTTTATCAGGGGCAAAAATTTAGTGTGACCATCTGCCCCAAAGGCAAGTTCCAAGAACCAAGAGCATGACTGTCACTGGTTATACAACTTTTTGACTTTCCAGTGGTAAAAACAGTGTCAGTCCTGGCTTTGCTGTCCCCAGTTATTTTGTGAATGTCCTCGAACATTCTAGGGCATTTCTTCCTTTTTTTTTTTAATTTACATTTTATTTATTTATTTTATTTTATTTTATTTATTTTTGGCTGCGTTGGGTCTTTGTTGCTGCATGCGGGCTTTTCTCTAGCTGTGGCTAGCGGGGACTACTCTTCGTTGCGGTGCACGGGCTTCTCATTGCGGTGGCTTCTCTTGTTGCAGAGCACGGGCTCTAAGCGCATGGGCTTTAGTAGTTGTGGCTTGCAGGTTCTAGAGCGCAGGCTCAGTAGTTGTGGCTCGCGGGCCCTAGATCGCAGGCTCAGTAGTGGTGGTGCACAAACTTAGTTGCTCTGTGGCATGTGGGATCTTCCCGGACCAGGGCTCGAACCAGTGTCCCCTGCATTGGCAGGTAGATCCTTAACCACTGCGCCACCAGGGAAGCCCTCTAGGGCATCTCTATAGACGCTGGCGAGCACACAGACCTCCTTCCCGGCCCCAAGAAGCACGCTGCAGGGAGCTCTGGCTAAAATTACCCTGCAGAGGCTACCTGTTAACCTCCTTTTATCCTGTGCCTCTCAGCATCAGGTGGCCCGGATCACTTACACTTGCCCAAATCCTTTTTTGTGGAAAAAGCCATTTATTCTATCTACTGGAGATTTCAGTTGGCCCCTTTATTTTGCTTCTGATAAACTGAAGTCTGATAGTTTCTTAGGCAGTGTCTACGTGAGGGCACCCAGAAAGGGAGTAAAATATTTAACCAAATGATTGACTTAAAGAAATGCAGGACTTCCCTGGTGGCGCAGTGGTTAAGAATCCGCCTGCCAATGCAGGGAACACAGGTTCGAGCCCTGGTCCAGGAAGATCCCACATGCCGCGGAGCAACTAAGTCTGTGCACCACAACTACTGAGCCTGCACTCTAGAGCCCGTGAGCCACAACTACTGAAGCCCACATGCCTAGAGCCCGTGCTCCGCAACAAGAGAAGCCACTGCAGTGAGAAGCCCGCCCATTGCAACGAAGAGTAGCCCCCGCTCCCTGCAACTAGAGGAAGCCCGTGCGCAGCAACGAAGACCCAATGTAAATAAAAATAAAATAAAATAAAAGAGAAATGCAGACAGGGACTTCCCTGACAGTGCAGTGGTTAAGACTTCGCGCTTCCACTGCAGGGTGCACGGGCTCCATCCCTGGTCCCGGTAGTGAGAACTAAGATCCCACATGCCACTGGGCACCGCCAAAAAAAAAAAAAAAAAAAAAATGCAGACAATTCTAATTAAAGCCCAGAATGATTTTTTTTTTGGGGGGGGCACGTTGAATTGGCTAATTTTCATAGTATTTCAAAGATATGACTTGCCGTAAGAGCAAGTAAGTAGCCATTTTGGTTTCTGTTCCTATTACATTTTTGAAGCTGTATCACTCAATAAAAATTAATTGGAAGTGCTGAGTGTAAATCTCAGGACAAAACCACTAAGAAACGTGAAAGGCTTTAATTTTAGACTCTTACCCTGTTAGCAATACTGGTTTTACTTAAATGGAGTGGGCCTTTTTTTTTTTTTTGGCCAAACAGGGATTGAAGCCAGGCCCTCGGCAGTGAGAGCGCAGAGTCCTAAGCACTGGACCTCCAGGGAATTCCCAATGGAGTGGGCCTTTTGTATATAACACGAAAGAGTCATTTGGAATAATGACAATCATGATGACGTAATACTAACGATGGCAATAGTGATGTTGATTATATGCAAGGCACCGTGGTCACGATTTCATTTATTTCCTTTAATTCTTACAAAAACCCTCTGAAGAAAGTATGTTTATGATTTTACTTTGAAGAGAACTGAGAATTATAAAGAAGATAAATAACTTTTAAAGTTCTCCTGAGTTGGATGCCAAATCCCCTCCTTTGTGGAGGCAGAGAAATTCGCCAGGCATGTGGACCCTTTGAGCCATTTTCATGGAGGTGTTTACACTTTTTTGTTCCTCCTCCTACCTGACTGTTCTGCCTGTCAACTCACCAGGTGCAAAACCGGAGGGGAGGGAATTCCCTGGCGGTCCAGTGGTTGGGACTCAGCGCTCCCTGGTCGTGGACCTAAGATCCAGGCAGTGGGGGGCTGGGGGTGGGGGAGAGAGAAAAAAGAAAAAAAATTGGAGGGGAAAAACTTCAACACATTCCTGAGTGTTTATGGAGAGACCGGGAGAAGTGAAGGTCAGTTCCCAGGAGAGGTCCCAGAAGACCCAGGCATGGACCCGCCAGAGATCCAGATGTGCAAGGGAAGAACAGAGGTCTTGTTGGGGAGAGAGATTAGTTGCAGGCCCAGCTGACGTGGCAGGGAGGTGAGGGTGGTCAGGGAAGAGTTAGCGAGCATGGGTTAGTGTCCTATAGCTGCTGTGACAAATTACCACAAACTTGATGCTATAAAACAATAAACATTTATTATCTTTTGTTCTAGAGGTCAGAGTCTGGACTGGAACTCATTAGACAAAACTCAAGGGCGTTTCAGGGCTGTATTCCTTCTGGTGGCTCCAGGGGAGAATCAGTTTCCTTGACTGATTGGGCAGCTTTTGGTGCTGCCCACATTCCTTGGTTTATGACTCTTTTCCATCTTCAAAGCCGACAATGGCAGGTAGAGTTCTTCTCACATCAAATCACTCCAACCTACTTCCACAGTCATATTGTATCTCTGACCTTTCCACCTCCCTCTTTCACTTATAAGGACCCGTGTGATTACATCGGACCCACTCACTATCTCATTGTCTTGGATAATCCCAAATAACCTCCCTACTTGAAGGCCAGCTGATTAGCCACCTTAATTCTATCTGTAATCTTTTTTTTTTTTTTTTTTTTTTTTTTTTTGCGGTACGCGGGCCTCTCACTGTTGTGGCCTCTTCCGTTGCGGAGCACAGGCTCTGGACGCGCAGGCTCAGCGGCCATGGCTTACGGGCCCAGCTGCTCCGAGGCATGTGGGATCTTCCCGGACCAGGCCACGAACCCGTGGCCTAACATAGTCACAGATTCCAGGGATTAGGACATAGAGTTCTTTGGGGCTGTTACTGTGACTATCACAGTGGCCTCTTGGATGAAGCAACATTTGGCCTGAGACTAAAAACATGGGTAAATGTCAGGTTGTGAAAAGAGGGAGCAGGACGGTAGTATTCCGAGCAGAGGTGACAACCTGTGCAGATGAAGAAGAGCTTGGCACAGTGGAAGAACCCATGTCATGCTGGCCTCCAAGGCTGGCATAAGGATTTGGAGGCTAATGCTAAGTACAGTGGAAAGCTTTTAGGCAGCAGGAAGACTTCATCCAGGTCACTGTGCTCTGTGGAGATGGATGAGGGAGGCAAGAGTGGACATGAGAGGCTAGCTATTATCATATACCTTTCCTCCTGCAAGTACATTCCGCCAAAGTGGGAAGAGATTCACCAGATATTCACCAAAATCCATTTTTTTCCCCTAGATATACAATTAAAGCACACTTCCCAGCATCTTGGTATCTTAGTGGGGCTTTGGGACTAATTCTTGCACATGGATTGTGACCAGAGACAGTAAAGAGCAGGTGGGCCTTCCCCTTGCTCTTTTCTTTCTTTCTTTAAAAAATTAATTAATTTTTGGCTGCATTGGGTCTTCGTTGCTGTGCGTGGGCTTTCTCTGGTTGCGTTGAGCGGGGGCTTCTCATGGCGGTGGCTTCTCTTGTTGCAGAGCATGGGCTCTAGGCATGTGAGCTTCAGTAGTTGTGGCACGTGGGCTCAGTAGTTGTGGCTCGCGGGCTAGAGCGCAGGCTCACTAGTTGTGGCACACGGGCTTAATTGCTCTGCGGCATGTGGGATCTTCCCGGACCAGGGCTCGAACCTGTGTCCCCTGTATTGGCAGGCGGATTCTTAACCACTGTGCCACCAGGGAAGTCCTCAGCTGTTTCTTCTGGCATTTACCTCCTTGATTTGTAATAAGCTGATTTCTCTGCCATTTCCTGATTTTTCTCCTTTGATATCTATAGACTTCCTTCTTCTGAAGACAAAGATTTATGCCCATCCACACTCACTCTCACACCTACCCACACAGACACACAGAGCTCTTCACTATCCTCTAATTACAATTTCATCACCAGTTTTGGTTAAACCAATATATAGGGTTTTTTTTTAATGAACATTTTTCTTTAGCAGTGCCTCACGGCTTGCAGAATCTTAGTTCCCAGACTAGGGATCGAACCCCTGGCCCCTGCAGTGGAAGCATGGAGTCCTAGCCACTGGGCCACCAGGGAATTCCCAATATGTAGTGTTTTAATTACTCTGACTTTGTAAATGTTATTCATAGCTGAGCCATGTAGTATACCATGATTATGTTTCTTCTTTTTATGACCTCTGGTTTTCCCTGGAATTAAAAATTGTCATCATTTAAAAGGTTTTTGGGGACTTCCCTGGTGGCACAGTGGTTAAGAATCTGCCTGCCAATTCAGGGGACACGGGTTCAAGCCCTGGTCCGGGAAGATCCCACATGCTACGGAGCAACTAAGCCTGAGTGCCACAACTACTGAAGCCTCCGTGCTTAGAGCCTGCGCTCCACAACAAGAGAAGCCACCACAATGAGAAGCCCACGCACCACAATGAAGAGTAGCTCCCACTCGCCGCAACTAGAGAAAGGCCGAGCACAGCAAAAAATAATAATAATTGGGCTTACTTTTCTGGGTGCCTATTTCAAATTCATCCGCAAACTCTCTCTTTGTAGTTAAAGCCCCCATCACTACTTTCACAAACATCAGGTGATTTTTCAGTCTCAGTTTTTCTCTGCAATATATTTCCAGGATCTCTTTGTATCCTTGCTCTGATCTAGGCTGGTTGCTGTTGTCCTGAGATTGATTTTCACTGTCATCTTAGGAAGTCCTTTCCCCACCCTCCTGTGTTGGAGCTCCTATTTCCCATGTAAACCTTTAAAAAAAGTTTATTCCTTAGTTTTGAGGAAATATATCCTTTATTAGCTTTTCTGAGGACACATACAGGAGAGGCTAATTCTTTGAGACCTTGCACGTCTGTAGCTTTTAAATTTTTTGGGTTAGATATGGCGTTACAGTTTGGCAATAATTTTCCCTCACATTTAAGGCGTTGCTCCGTTGTTTTCTAGCTTCTAGTATTGCTGTTGAGAAGTTTGAAATTGTTAGTATTCTCAATCCTTTAAATGTGACTTGCTTCTCTCTCTCTCTCCACCTAAATCAGGCTCTAAAACAAACAAATTGGGTTTGCTGAGGGAAAATGACCAGGGATGAAGATAGAGAAACGAAATTCCAAGTGAAAGGCTTAGACTTGAGGTCCCTGCTACGTATCAGACACAGCTCCTCTGTAAAAAGGGAACACATAACTGGAGTGTGTCTCACAACACTTCAAGATAATCTTATTGATGTCCTGATTTTTTTCATTATCTAGTTACTCAGCTGACCTGAGCTAGTAAATCTGCTGTTAGTTGGGTACATTATTATATGATTATATAACCCCGAGAAGGTTTAGAATTAAATATAGCAATGGTGAGCTAAATCAAGCCCATAGTACTAATATTTTTAGTACTAACCTTGGAAGTGTAACACAACCCTTACGTGTCTGTTATTTATGTGCAGTGTCTGTAATAAAAATAGAAACTATACTCTAGAGAATCTGACAGAATACCTTGTGATTTCAATTTGAAGTGTGTAATTGATTTTATATTTATGATTTTAAAGTGAAGGTGCAAGAGAATTTGGTTAAGTGTGTAAACTGCATTGATTGTATTAAGAGAATCATGGTACAAATCTGTCCTGTCAGGTGCCAGGGGTCTTTGTGAGGGTCTCATGATAGTCGGTTCTGCTACCATCAGCTGTCACAAGGCTGTGCTCTTCCCCCTTTACCAAATGAGCCCCAACAGGCTGATAACACAATAGCCAAAGCACAGCTGAGACCAGAATGGAATATTTAAATGCAAATACGCTAAAGGATACAGCAGTGGTCAGCAAGCTTCTTCTGTAGAGGACCAGATTGTAAATATTTTGCTCTTTAGTCCAGGAGGCAAAATTGAGGCTATTCTGTAGGTACTTACATAGCCATTCAGAATGTAACTATTGGGAATTCCCTGGCGGTCCAGTGGTTAGGACTCTGTGCTTCCATGGCTGGGGTCACGGGTTCGATCCCTGTTCCGGGAACTGAGATCCCACGTGCCATGTGCGGTCTGGCAAAAAAAAAAAAAAAAGTAACCATTAAAAAAATGTAACAACCATTTCTATGGCTATACAAAAACAGGCAACTGTCCATATTTGGCCCATAGACCATAGTTTGCCAGCTCCTGGGCATACAAATTAAAAGGCTACTAAAAGGCTACTAAAAAGGAAAACAATGCAGAGAGTAGCGTAAAGGTAGATAAATGAGATCTCCAAGTACAGCTCACCAGAATTCACGTGAGATTCTCTGCACTATTCTTCCATTTTCTCTACTGAAGCACAACTAGGGAAGCTTTGATCAAACAAAACACACAACTGATAGCAATGAGAGGAAGACGGGGTGGACCATTTTGAAAAGCCTTTCATCTCTCTGCCAGATCCCAGATTATGTAGACTCTTCAAATGTGTGTATATTAATTGACTGCCTACCACATCAGGTGCGGTACTGGGTACTAGGAATACAGTAGCGAGCGAGACTGCGTCCCTACCCCGAGGAGCTTACTGTCTGGCGGGGAGACTGACAAAGAAAACGTTAATTCTACTGCAGTGCCGTAACTGTTCTGATCGCAGGATGGGTGTGCATGGGGGCACCTACTGTGCCTAGATTTTAGGAATCAGGAGAGACTTCCTGGAGGAGATGATGTCCAAACTGAAGCCTGAAGGATGAGAAGAAATTAGCAAGAGAAAGAACTTAGCAGGTGCACCTTAGCGTGTGCAAGGTTCCAGAGGTGAAAGGGAGCAATGGCATGTTCAGGGAGCTGCAACTATTTTATACAAATGAACACTCACAGACCTATGCAAAAGATGTGCTCTCAAAAGAGCACCTGTAACCAAGAAAAACATATACCAAAAGCAACATTCCTACAAAACAGGATTTTTCAAACCACAGCCCTATTGCTGTTTTGATAGTTCTTTGTTGTGGAGGCCTTTCCTGGGCATCGTAGGATGTTTAGCAGCAGGTCTGGTCCCTACTCAAAAGATGCTAGTAGCTATCAGTCAGTTGTGACAACCAAAAATGTCTCCAGGGACTTCCCTGGTGGCGGAGTGGTTAAGAATCTGCCTGCCAATGCAGGGGACACGGGTTCAATCCCTGGTCCGGGAAGATCCCACGTGCCACGGAGCAACTAAGCCCGTGCGCCACACTACTGAGCCTGTGCTCCACACCTTGCGAGTCACAACTACTGAAACCTGTGCACCACAACTACTGAGCCTGCGCTCTAGAGCCTGCAAGCCACAACTACTGAAACCCACATGCCCTAGAGCCTGTGCTCCGCAACAAGAGAAGCCACCACAGTGGGAAGCCCTCTCGCCACAACTAAAGAAAGCCCGTGGGCAGCAATGAAGACCCAACGCAACCAAAAAAAAAATGTCTCCAGACATTGCCAAATGTCCTCTGGGGGGCAAATCTCCTGGTTGGTATCCACTGCTGTAAGAGGTGAGGATAAAGAATTTCACTGGCTCATTCCCCGAGCATACCAGCTGGGAACACCGCCTATCCAGCTGTTCTTGTTAGGAGTAGCTATCGCTCATTACCACTCCACTTTGCCAAGAGCAGGGGAAGGTGACCAGATGTCTCAGATACAATGTTCTCCCCCCCACCGATCACTGAAGGCTACCCTAAAAGGGGTCTGATTCAGGCCTTTCATTCTGCATGGCATCAAGCATCCAGAAAAACTCAAGAGACTCCTTCCTGACAAATGTAGGGCCATATTACAATCTATCAATATCATTCCTGTAGTTTAAGTTAGTTGCATACACACTTATTGAATTCTAGCTGATTCCAAATCATTTGTTCTTCATCACAGTACAAATGTAACTACCAAGATGATGAAAACCAAGATGTGGGTGAGGAATGGTTCTTGCTGCCTCCTCATGAGGCCTGGCATAGCCCAACTTATAGACTGTGGCTTGTTTGAGGACCTTACTGTTCTAAACAGTAGCATACACAGTGCGCTAATAAAGGGCCGAAATGGAAATACGGTGAAGAGTCCAGCTCCTTGAGATGGCCAGACTTTAGAACGCAGGGTTGAGAGGCAGATGAACAGGGGAGGATGGGGAACTGATTCCTGTGACTGGAAGCTCTAAAAACCACACAGGGAGGGGCTTCTCTGCCAGGCTAAGGGCTTATCCTTGATTCTGAAGACACTGGGAAGACAAGGAAGAATTTTAAGCTCATGAGTGACATAGCCAGATGAATTTAGAAGATATTTCCACGGCACCTACATTTTACAGAGTGTGTTTTTGCACACATCACCTCATTTAACATTCTGTAAGGGAGGTATTGTTTGCATTTTGCAACTGAGGACTTAGAGAAATTAATTAATCAAGGTCGGAGAGCTAATACAGTTTGGCCAAGATTGAGTAGAATTCAGGTCTTCATTTCCATATTGCCATCTGGGTGTCTTGACTGTAGTCAGATAAAACGCACATATGAAGGGCTGTTACAGTGCAAAGGTGAGAGCAAAGAACAGGTGAGAAATTAGCTGTGTTTAGCAGGGACTGGCACTGAGTAGTTAGTAGATTTGTTTCTTGACTTACATTTCTTTTTTGTTATTCTTGTTGTTTCAAAACTGGTTAATGATGTAACCATGTTACTATTCCCTAGAGCAGTGATTTCCAACCCGTGGATCAGGACCCTTGTGGGAACCCAAGGTTATTCAGAGGGTCCTCAAGTTCGGTGTGAATTTTCTTGATAGATGCTGAAAGTACCACCATCCATCTTATAGGGACTCCAAGATTTTTTTTTTTTGTCTAAAAGACAATTCACTGTACACATTTTATTTATAGTTTTGTACACTGTCTTAATATGAATGGGACCGCTTTTCTACTTGAGCCATTTTTTTGTTTTGTTTTTTTTGTTTGCGGTACACGGGCCTCTCACTGTTGTGGCCTCTCCCGTTGCGGAGCACAGGCTCCGGACACGCAGGCTCAGCGGCCATGGCTCACGGGCCCAGCCGCTCCGCGGCATGTGGGATCTTCCCGGACCGGGGCACGAACCCACATCCCCTGCATCTGCAGGTGGACTCCCAACCACCGCGCAACCAGGGAAGCCCTTGAGCCATTTTTTAACCAAAGCAAAATAACCTAAGTATAATAAAGTGTTAAAATACAGCATAAAGATACAAAAACAGACATACTAATTCTAATTAGGAATGTAATTATGATGTTACATTTTTTATAATCCACAATTATGTTTAGGAAATCACACAAACATAGATCACTGATTTGAATGAAATGCATAAATTTGTAGCAAAGCTTTGTAGTTACAAAAAAAAAATTACCAAAGAATGCACAAAATTAATGTTTATTCCACCTTTGTGTCGTATTCCTGGATCCTTCACCAATGTTACATGAGGAAAAAAAAGCAAAACAAATGAAAAACTGAAATCAGAATCACTAATGTTATCAAGTAGGGAAACAAATAAATTAAAATCTAGCAGCCATCAGCAAGAGTACAGCACAGACAATGCTGTAAAAAGAAACAAAGAAAATTGTTAGAAAACTGTATGCATCATACTCTTTCAAACCAGCAAAATATGCTTCTGCATACAATGGAACATAAACAGAATCGTTCTCTTGTAAGGTGTAGAAATGCAAATTCTTTAATATTGTAGATGGGTCAAATGTGTTTGTAAATCGTTAATTCTTTTAAGCTATTACAGAGTGGGCCAGGAACACATTTATGGATTCTGGGGACGATGTGTACTGTAATTCTTTGATTGGGATAGCGGACACTCAGCCAAAATTAAAAAAAAAAAAAAATGAACACAGAAGTACAAGACAAAGGCGAATGAGACGTCTCTTATATCTTAGCAACATTTAGATGGAAATCAAATTTAAATGCAGTCCACTCTGCTTTTGAAGAGGCTTTGGTTCAGCTCCCAAATCTCGATTGCTTGACGCAGTCTCCTATGAGAATACTCAGGAGGTGTCTTCTTAAACAACAAACCTATTTTTAGTGGTGGAGCCGCTCTTAGTAGCTGTGTCTGCGTGGGACTGGTAAACAATCACTATCTTTGGAGGAAGTCCTAACCTTTCCTTGTATACCCTCCCTATATGTGTAACTGCTTCTCTGTTTTCACATTCAGTAGTCCATATTGCTATTTTATCACCTTTAGCTCTAACATTAACCACAGCTCCACATACGTCATCACTGTAGTCATCAAAAGACTCTCCAATAAGGCACAGTAGTGTCTCTAGCCAAAAGCGATGGAGGTCACTTGTCTCTGCTGTTTGTTCAATGTAATTAGCCATCGTCCTCCTCGTTTGTTTTTCTCATCTTCCCACATAGGCTCAATACCATTCTTAAAAAGTGAGTAGTCACAGCCAGGCATTAAATTACTAGACAACTGGATATGGTTGTACAGAGCCCAAAAGCCTTCAACAGTTATCAAACTTAGAGATCAGCCGAAGGTTTGCTTGCCAAGTTTTGCTTTTATCTTTTCTTTTTTTTTTTTTTTTTTCTTTTGTGGTACACGGGCGTCTCACCGCCGCGGCCCCTCCCGCTGCGGAGCACAGGCTCTGGACGCGCAGACTCAGCGACCACGGCTCACGGGCCCAGCTGCTCCGCGGCATGTGGGATCTTCCCGGACCGGGGCACGAACCCGTGTCCCCTGCATTGGCAGGCGGACTCTCAACCACTGCGCCACCAGGGAAGCCCTGCTTTTATCATTTTAAAAAAAACCAGAGTACCCATCTGTTCTGTAAAGAATGTTTAATATAGTGTTCTGTGTTAGCAACCTCCTGGTTAGATTCTGTTTTCTCTTCTTCAGTAGGTGGGGGATTAGGAGTAGGGGTGGTTTCCGGTTCCACAGTCGCCATCTTAGATCGATCTGATCGCACAATCCGGGGACTCCAAGATTTTTAAAAATTTAGTTTGTATTACAGACGGATCTTTATTCTTGAAAGCGATCTTCATACTAAATATAAATTACTGGATATTATCTGTGTATTACTAAGGATGATACGCCTACTAGCAGAGGCTGGTGGGGCACGGGGAAATAGTGGAGTTTGGGTGTCTGAAGAATCTATAGGAAAGGGTGTGTCACACAGTCATGAGTCTGGAAAGGACTTGGTGAGGTGAGAGCTGGGGTAGAAAAAGTCATGTTCTTATTTCCCTGCCCTAGAAAGGAAAGCATTCCAATGACTTTCTCCACAGCCTGGGGATTACATTTGGTTTTTTGTTTGTTAGTTCGTTTTGTTTTTTTCAGGAACTGGTATTTATTATCAAAGTCATATTCGATGTCAACAAGATGCCACAACTACAAAAAACAGTGTGCACATTGCAATCTCAATGCACACGTACGTTTGTTTTTATGGCAGGATTCATGTGAAACCTCAAACAGGTCTAAACTGTACTGACATCAAAACAGTGAGTTGACGAAACTCCAGGGTCTCACTTAGAGCTCAAGTTGGAGAGTGGAAATTGGGGTTGTTTAAGCCCAGCCTGGAGCCTGAGCTACAGAAACTGGAAAAGGGAATGAGAGAGAGGGGGCTTTGGTCTCTGGCTCTAGCATAGACCAGTTACCTCCTGAAACCTCAATTTCCTCATTTATAAAATGGAAATAACACATTTTTTGGCTTGAATGAACCATTGAATATAAAGATTCCTGGAGGAGCGCTTTGCATCAATAAATGCAGGTTTTGTATACATGCATTTGCTTTTTTTTTTTTTTTTTTTTTTGCGGTACGCGGGCCTCTCACTGTTGTGGCCTCGCCCGTTGCAGAGCACAGGCTCAGCAGCCATGGCTCACGGGCCCAGCCGCAACGCGGCATGTGGGATCTTCCCGGATCGGGGCACGAACCCGTGTCCCCTGCATCGGCAGGCGGACTCTCAACCACTGCGCCCCCAGGGAAGCCCGCATTTGCTTTTTGACCCAACAATCCCACTTCTGGGAATTTATCCTGAAGCTATACCTCCTCCAATGAACACAATATATGCAAAAGTTTCTTCATTATCTCACTATTTGTCATAGCAAAAGATTGCAAACCAACTATATGCCACATTTATTCGTTTTCTATTGCTGCATAATATAAAACCACAAGTTTAGCTTCAAGTGACACCCATTTAGTAGTCGATCAGAAGTGTGGCATGGTGTGGCTGGGCTCTCCACTCAGGGTATCACGAGGCTGAAATCAAGGTGCCGGCTTGGTTTAGTTCTCATCTAGAGAACTCAGCAGGATGAACCTGCTTCCGAGTCATCCTTATTGCTGGTAGAAGGCAGTTTCTCGTGGTGGCAGGACTGAGGATGCTCGTGGGGTGTCAGCTCGGGACGCTCTCAGCTCCTAGAGGCACCCTCATTCCTTGCCGTGTGAAGCCTCATTGTCAAGCCGGTGTGTCAAATCCTTCTTGTGATTTGAAGCTCTGACTTTCCTTCTGTGACCAGCTAGAGAAAATTCTCTACTTTTAAAGGGCTCGTATGACTAGGTCAGGCCCACTAAATAATCTCCCTACCATAGGGGCAACTGACTTGGGACTTTATTTTTATTTTTTAAAATTTATTTATTTGGTTGCACTGGGTCTTAGTTGTGGCAGGCAGGCTCCTTAGTTGTGGCATGCATGCGGGATCTAGTTCCCTGAGTAGGGATCGAACCCGGGTCCCTTGCATTGGGAGCATGGAGTCTTAACCACTGTGCCGCCGGGGAAGTTGCTGGGACTTTAATATACATGCAAAATCCTTTCACAGACTTACCTAGATTAGTGTTTGATTGAATAACTAGGAGAAGGTATGTGCACATCAGGGGCCAAGAATCTTAGGGGCCATCTTAGAATTCTGCCTATCACACTACAAGAAGCTAACTGTTAAATAACCTGGGTCTATCCACATGAGGGAGAACTATGCTGTAGTAATGAAGGATGAGAAAGGCCTCTGGGAACTGTCTTTTTTTTTTTTTTTTTTTAATTGGAGCACAGTTTATTTACAACGTCATGTTAGTTTCAGGTGTACAGCACAGTGATTCAGTTATACATATACATACTTTTTCAGGTTCTTTTCCCTTATAGGTTATTACAAAATAATGAATGTAGTACTGGGCACTGATTTTGTTTCCGAGTCAAACTTGGGTCACCTGCTTGCAGTAAAGCCAATCTACTGACACAGGGTTGTGGTGAAGGAAATTGCAACATTTATTGCAGGTGCCAAGCAAGGAGTCCAGGGCAGCTAGTGCTCAAAACACCCGAGCACCCCAGTGGGTTTCAGGAAAACATTTTTGTTTATTTATTTATTTATTGGCCAAACCACACTGCTTGTGAGATCTTAGTTCCCCAACCAGGGACTGAACCTGGGCCCTGGGCAGTGAGAGCACGGAGTCCTAACCGCTGGACTGCCAGGGAATTCCCGGGAAAGCATTTTTAAAGGCAAGGTGGGCGGGGGTGGTGTCACAGGGTGTGTGATCAGTTCGTGCACAATTCTTTTTTTTTTTTTAACTTATTTATTTTATTTATTTTTGGCTGCATTGGGTCTTCGTTGCTGTGCGCAGGCTTTCTCTAATTGTGGAGAGCGGGGGCTACTCTTCGAAGCCTTCGTGGTGCACGGGCTTCTCATTCTGGTGGCTTCTCTTGTTGCGGAGCACAGGCTCTAGAGCGCAGGCTCAGTAGTTGTGGCGCACGGGCTTAGTTGCTCCGCGGCATGTGGGATCTTCCCAGACCAGGGCTCAAACCCGTGTCCCCTGCACTGGCAGGCAGATTCTTAACCACTGTGCCACCAAGGAAGTCTCTTCTTGGATTTCTGATGCACAGAAACTGTGAGGTAATAAATGTTTGTTGTTTTAAGCTGCAAAGCATAATTATACAGCAATAGATACCAAACAAATAAATAAATATTCTTAATTTTGGGGGGGAATAAACTAGAAACTAATGACAATGGTTAGTGATAGGAAGTGAGTGGGAACAGAGTGCAGGAAACAGGAAGGGAGAGCTTCCTCTGAATAAAACATTTGTAAGATTTGATTTTGAACTAGGTGAATGCTTTATACATTCAAAAAATAAAACTAGGGGCTTCCCTGGTGGGGCAGTGGTTGAGTCCACCTGCCGATGCAGGGGACACGGGTTCGTGCCCCGGTCTGGGAAGATCCCACATGCCGCGGAGCGGCTGGGCCCGTGAGCCATGGCCGCTGAGCCTGCGTGTCCGGAGCCTGTGCTCCACAACGGGAGAGGCCACAAGAGTGAGAGGCCCGCGTACCACAAACAAAAACAAAAACAAAAACAAACTAGATAAGAAAGATGAAAAAAGCAAACTAAAATTATGCAAATAAAAATAACAAACCTAACAATATATCACATATATTGCACATCGTTGAGAAGGGCCGTATTAATAAAGATAAAGAGAACTGCAAAGAAATCCTGAACTTAGAAGTTTTGCTGCTGGTATTAGTACTGAAGTCTCAGCTCTTTTGTGTATATTGTAGGATAGAATAAATGAGTAAATTTATTGATGCTGATGGGAACCAGCATTTTCCTGCATTTTTACCCCTGCCATGTTTACTGTTTTTGACATCATATTTCATATCTTTTTGTTAGTAACCAGGGTTACTTTGTGGTAGAAAAAAGATATAAATATGGAAAGAGGAAGACTAGAATGAACCTCGCGGTGTTGAATTTTTAATTGGGGTTATCAGTATGAACTCATGATTTTAAAATATATTTGGGTAAAGACTATACTGTTTACTGTTTTCTTTTTTCTTTTTTTTTTTTTTTGCAGTACGCGGGCCTCTCACTGTTGTGGCCTCTCCCGTTGTGGAGCACAGGCTCCGGACGCGCAGGCTCAGCGGCCATGGCTCACGGGCCCAGCCGCTCCGCGGCATGTGGGATCTTCCCGGACCGGGGCACGAACCCACATCCCCTGCATTGGCGGGCGGACTCTCAACCACTGCGCCACCAGGGAAGCCCTGTTTACTGTTTTATATCTATATGAATACATATACACTTGGTCCACTGAAAGGGCCTAGAAGAAATGACATCCCAGTAGCAAACACTCAGATTTAGTTTTCCAAGTACCATTTCCTACTAAAAGGAACTAAGGTTTCTCTGCATAAGGCAGAGAAAATGCAAGGAGAGCTTGGGAGGTCCTGGGTCAGAAAGCAAGGTAATGTTCAAAAACTGATAGGATATATGTAAGGAAAAAGGAGCCGGGTAGGGGGCTTCCACGGCTCACAAAAGGGCAATTTGAGCACAACAAATAATAATGGTATTTGATTACAGTAATTTAATTAAATTGAATTTTAAAAGAATGCCAGAGTTCACACTGTTATTCAGAAGAAGGTGGGGGAGGGGAATTGTGAAGGGGAGGAGAAACAAAAAAGAAAAGGAGAAAGTGGGGGGCGGGAGTCCTCTTCTTTAGAAAGGAATGCCAGCTAATAAACGGAGAAGGAATGATAGCATTAGAAAATCTCCATTTTATAACGTTTGCGCTATGTGTTTGCTACCCCTATTGGGTGAAAATACTCATCTGGTTTCAGCCTAGCATTGCAGATATCTGTTGCAGAGGTAGAGACGATCTTTGTGGAGAGAACTACCAGACCACCCTTGATCAAGTGATCAAGCTTGACATCACGGATAATAGGCCAAAAGGATACTGTGCCTGCTGATGGAAGTATATAGCATCACCTCCGACTTTTCTTACTAAAAAGTTTGACTTGAATCTAACCATGAAGAAACAGTTCAATAAACCCATACTGATATAGTCTACAATTGGCCTGGACTTTTCAAATATGTCAAAGTAATGAAAGTGTAACGGAGCAGGACCCCATGGGGGCCTTCCAGGGACAGGCCTTCCCCCATCTCCTCTGTGCTGGCTCCTCTTTGAAGAACCTAGATAATAGTATTTGATGCACACTTCCTGAGTTGTTTGCAGAAGTGAACACCCCCTCCCGCCCCCCCTCCAACAAATGGAAGATGTTAATTACTTGACAACCCCTGTGAGCAACTAGCCCCAGTCCTCCTGGAGCCTGAGGACAGATACTGTTGACCCCTGTGACACCACCCTGCTACCTCACCGTCAGCCAGTCAGAGAGCTGTGCACAAACTAATTACGTTCCCAGCGACGCCCCCTCCCTCACCTGGCTTTTAAAAGTGCTTTGCTGAAACCCTTTTGGGGAGTTCGTTGCTTTTAGGGCGTGAGCTGCCTGTCTCCTTGCAATAAGCTTTTCTCTGCTCCAAACTCTGATGTTTCAGTTTGTTTGGCCTCGCTGTGCCTCCGCCCACGAACTTGCGTTAACAAACGATTCTTTTTAAAGTGAGAGTACTAGTACTAGGGTAGTAGACTAAAGGAGTTTGTACAGAGAGGCATGAAATCAAATGCAACGAATCCTGGGTAGATCTCGAACTGGAAAAAAAAATGTGTGTGTGTGAGACCTTTAGGGACAACAAAGGAAATTTAAATATGGACAGTATATTGGATTTGACTGAAATGGTATTTAATTTCTTGCATGTTCTAATGCCGAGGTATTTTGGGGGTGAAGCAGTGTTGTTTGCAACTTTCCAATGGTTCGGGGTAATAAAAAAACTATACAGTGAGAGAGAGCGCAAATACTGTGAAATGTTAGCATTTAATTTAGTGCAGAGTATACTGTTTAAGTCTTCAGTCGGTTTATAAATTTTCACACTAAAAAGCTGACTTTTTAAAAAAAGGAGTGCAAGTTTACTTCCTTCTGACTGCAGAGGTTCACGTGAGCAAAAAGAATCAGCACCCTGAGAAGGCTCTTCCGTGCCTCTTAAGTTTCTCTTTCACCGCAGAGTTGACCTCGAGGCCGTCGGAGGCGTCACCGAGTCCGGACAGCTCCTACCCCCGCCAGCGGCGAGCCGGAGTCCCGCAGCCCACTCCCTCTGCGGCCCCTCTCCGCCGGCTGCCGGGCGCGCGACCTGGGCGTGGCCTGTGCCGGGAGCGGCCAATGGGAGCCAAGGCTGCGGGCGGGGCCGCGCAGGGCGGGGCGGGGCTGCGCGCGGGCTCTTGGGCCGCCCCCGCCGCTCCCCAACCTTTCCTCCAGTTCCCGTGCGGCTGCTGGAAACGGCTGCTGCTGCGCCTGGGGAGTAGGCGGTGCAGGGCAGCCGCCACCCGGTAAGTGTCTGACTTCCCGGCTGGGGCCGCGCTGGCCGCTCCGCGCCTGCTCCGGGTCGCCCCTGCTCCGGCCCGCCCTCCATTGCCCCCCGGTGTCCAGAACCACTGGCGCGGAACTCCCGGCCCCAACGCGGCGGCGCTGCCCCCCTGGTCGGCCGCGGTCCCGGAGAGCCCCGGCGCCGGTGGCCCTACCCAGGGGCCACCTCTGCTCTCCGGTTCGTTTGCGGGGCCTGGCTCGGTGGGGCGCGAGGTTCCGGCGTGGGCCCTGCTCCTCGGGCTGCAGCTGCCTGCGGCCGGGCCGGTTCTGCAGGAGAGCCGGCTCCCGGCCCTCATCACTCGGTGGCGTAGGGGGTGATTTCTCTTCCAGCGTCACCGAGATCAGGCGTGAGGCCCGTCTGGCATCTCGGCGTGTGTGCCCTTGCCGCCGAGGTGCGTTTCTCCTGCCTCTGCATCCCTCACACCTGCGGTTCATTCAAGAGCGTGCAGCCCGGGCATCCGTGAGCTGCCTACTATGGGAAAAGGCTTTCTGTACTTTGAATTGTTCCTGGAACACACCAGGCTGGCTCACGTTAGCAAGGACCGGTTGAATTCATTTGCTCGGAAAGTTAATGCAGCTCTGGATTTTAGCGTAATTCTAGGTGTGAGTAATTTCGTGTAAAACAGTTGAAATGGCATTGTTCCTGCGCAGGAGTAGCAAAACGTGTCGAACTGCCCTGCAAGAGTCGAGATTCGGCCTCCTCCTCTGGCGAGGAAAGTTGAAAGGCATGAATTCTGTTCTTGACTTTGCTGCTGCCAAGCTCTGTGACCATGGACTTAGTTAATTCACGTGAAATAAGATAAATTTCTAAGATTCCCTTCAAATCCCACGTGTTATTAGTCTGATGAGCTTATTTTTCGCCCCGTACCTTTAAAAAGAATGAGAAATAGGAAAAAGCCATGAAAGGCAGCCCTGCGAGGAACAAAGATTTATGAGCGCGCAGAAGTTTAGAGACTGGATTGGGGTTTAAGATTGGGGACTGAAAAGGGAGCACAGTAAAAGTGAAAGAACTTAGCCAGAATTGATTATATAAGAGAAACTTGGAAAGCTTTCGGAAGTTCCAGCAGCAATTACTGTTTTTAATTCCCTCTCTTTGTAGCTGTATAGATGAGGTAAGGAGAAAATAAATGCTGTTATAGAAAATGTAGTAGAGAGGAATGTAACTTTAGCATATATCTTAGGTGTAGGGAGAATCCTTTGTAGTTCTTAATTTGTATAGACACTTCTGCTCAGAAAACACTTTTTTTGGTTGTTAAATAGATAAAAATTTTTGTACATCCCGCTCGGGAAAACCCTACCTGTATTTTGAATATGTCGATTAACTACCCTCCCACCCACCGCTTTTTATTGTATTCTTATTATTTGCGCCAGTATTTTTAACAGCCTTTGGTAAATAGCGTTTGGCTTTGTAGTACATAGAGGAAGGATCAGCTTTGCCTCAGGGAGAGCTCAGTTTGAGTACTTCCTAGCTGTGTGACTAGGCACAGTCACTTTCCCTCTCTCAGGCTGTCTTTCCTCAATTGTGAAATGAGATAATGATACCTATTTCATAGGCTTGTGAAGGTTAAATAAAATCCTTCATGTGGAAGACATATAGCAGTGCGTGACATGTCAGGTATTAATAATGACAGTATTGTGTTCATAGTGCAGCACAGAGAAGTGGTCTCTGGGTCTTAGTTTGGCTAGAAGGTAGGGCCCCAAGAGGAGAACAAAGTAGCAAGCGATCAATAGCCACTTCCGTGCCGGAAGCTGGAACTTTTGCAGGTTGTAAGCCCTTCCTTCCCTGAGTCTCAGGCTGAGCTGCTGCTCAGACACTAGTGATCGCTAAGGGACACAACAATCTCCCTGACTGTGTTGGCCTGTTAGTCTTGACACTTGAGTAGCGTTGGGATTTTTCCCAAAAATTGAGCTAGCAAGTTAAGGAATGTGTGTGAGGAGAACCCCTCAAAGAGCTCAAAAACAAAGAAGTGGTTTAGTTTACTGAACAGAGAATTCAGCCCAAGATAACTGAAGCCCTTCACCGCTTGCCCTGGCCAGTACAGCTTACTTATTCTTATTTGACTCTGCAAACAGTAACCTGGGAAGGCACGGTAGTCTTAACTGCTCAGGAAGCTAGTCCTAGCTTTGGGAAAGGAAAAGAGAAGAGCCCCAAAGTTAATTTATCCTCGTCTTAGTTAACTTTTAAACATTGTAGTGAATAGACTGTACTTTCTTACAGTTTAACCAGGGATACTGGAGGGGGGACCCTTGTTTGTGGAAGATAAGTTATTGTGGGGTAATATCTGAATAGGAACTAATGGGTGTGTGCTTCATCCCATGTGATTCAAAACCCTGGGAGGCAATTCCACCACAAGGTCGAGCTCTACTTGAGTAGTTGCATATGAGTATAACCCAGAACCTCTGGGTTTTAATATTATAACTAACTAAAAATTTAATATCAAAACCAACAGAAGAAAAAATAGCCAGATCTCATTAAACTTAAACTGGCAAAAGTATTGGCAGGAAATCAGAAAGTTAATGGATGAGATGACATGAAGTCACATGACAGTATCGTTTGTTGTTTTTTAAAATAAATTTATTTTTCGCTGCGTTGGGTCTTCGTTGCGGTACGTGGGCTTCTCATTGCGGTGGCTTGTCTTGTTGCGGAGCGCAGGCTCTAGGCTCACAGGCTCAGTAGTTGTGGCTTGCGGGCTCTAGAGCGCAGGCTCAGTAGTTGTGGTGTATGGGCTTAGTCGCTCCGCGGCATGTGGGATCTTCCCGGACCAGGGCTCGAACCTGTGTCCCCTGCACTGGCAGGCGGATTCTTAACCACTGCCCCACCAGGGAAGCCCCCCGACGACATAGTTTCTAAAAAATGTTTTGTTTCTAATTAGAGATCAGAAGTTGTAATCCCATTCCGAATAACGTTTTTGCTGACATTTTAGAGGATATCTTGTGTGTGTGTGTGCCTATTTTGTACATATACATTTATGTATACACTGTAGGAAAAAAAATCTCTACTAAATAAGATGAATGCCAAGAAGAACCGGCTATAATGTCAACACTACCTAATCAACTACCTAATTTTAAGTGATACATATTCCAAGACCATCATTTATTTGACTCATTGATGCTTGGGATTTCCCTCATTCAGTGGCCGGGGCCCTGTGTGTCTACTTTTAAGAAGCTCATCAGCCAGGTTAGGAACTACTAATAAGGAGTCTAGTGTTCCACAGAGATGCTTGACGCATGTATAGTATCACAGCCAAGAAAATAAGAATCATAGAGGCTAGGGGGAGGGGGAATGGAGAGGAACTGCTTAATGGTTTCCTTTTGGGGTGCTGGAGTATTTTGGGGCTAGCTAGAGATGGCGGTTGTACAAAATTAGAATGTACTAAGTGCCACTGAATTATTTGCTAAAATGGTTTATTTTATTTTTGTTTGTTTGTTTTTGCCTGTACCGTGCGGCTTGTGGGATCTTAGTTCCTCGACCAGCGGACCAGGGATTGAACCCTGGCCCGGTGAGTGAAAGTGCCCAGTCCTAACCACTGGACCGCCAGGGACTTCCCTGGTTTATTTTGCAGTACGTGAATTTCACCTCAGTAAAAAAACTTTGGGAAAAAGTACGAATACTATCTTTGTATACTGTGTATTGGAAAAATTAATTATAACTGTTTAGATTGACTACCTTCTGACTATATTTTTCTCTTAAGACTTTTCTCTTAAAGCACATTTTCATTGTTTCTAAGGTACATCTTATCAGTAGTACCTTTTCCAAGGTGCTTGGTAATATTTTCTCCTTAATTAAAATGCCATCACTCCTTTTTGATCATGTACAGCCTCAGGTGGTAGCAGAAAGAACACTAAACTTGGGATCAAAGCATTTGGGTGTTGGAGGTCCACTTCTGCCCCGTCAGCCATGTGGCCTTGGACAAGTTGCCTTCCTGAAACTGGGTTTCCTTGTCTCTTTTTCTGTCCTATCCCAAACTTGAGGGGGGATCCACTGAAATCATTTATGTTGAACACTTTTGTAACGGCAAGTTACAGTGCTTCCAGACGCTAACGTTATGTAGTTATTTTGCTTTTTTTTTTTTTTTTTGCGGTACGTGGGCCTCTCACTGTTGTGGCCTCTCCCATTGCGGAGCACAGGCTCCGGACGCGCAGGCTCAGCGGCCATGGCTCACGGGCCTAGCCACTCCGCGGCATGTGGGATCTTCCCGGACCGGGGCACGAACCCGTGTCCCCTGCATCGGCAGGCGGACTCTCAACCACTGCGCCACCAGGGAAGCCCTGTTTTGCTTTTTAACTTGGACTCGGCAAAACCCAAGAATGGGTTGAGGACAGTAATGAATTACTGGATTTATTATTAATGTGTTTTATAGTCTGTAACTTATAGTGTTAATCGTTCCCTTAGTTATGAATTTAGTAAGGCTGAGAATTAAGCACAGATATTAAACTTTTTCAAGGCTAATAGTGAGATGAGTTTTGGGGAGCAGGACTTGTTCTTTGGTACTGAAATACATAAAACATGATGATTTTTTAAGTTCCATGCTCAGGGAGCCTTCTACCTTAGTCATGTGTAACCACTCTGAATTTGGTTAATGTCTGTAGATGAGGAACAGGTATCTGTATGTCTGTTAGGGTCCTTTTTGAGTTCCTTTGTTTTCTGTTGGTGTAAGGAAGCCCCTTGGCCATCTTGTGAAGTGACGTTCTTGGCAGTGGTGACTTGTGGTAGGTCTCCTGGGAAATACAGACTTGGGAACACTCCCAAACGTGCGAAGTAAAAACATTGGGCATATTGCTTGCCAATGACTATAGTAAATTAGGATTTTATTTTAAACTGACAAGAATTAGAGTTGATAGTATATACAGAGAAGCGTGCTAATTTCCATGTGTCTCCTGTTAATTGGCGCAAGGCCAGATTTGCCGACGGAAATCGCATAAAACTGCAGAACACGGAATGAATGTGGGGGGCCTGGCTGTGGCAGGTGCGTGCATATATGTCACAGTGAGTGAGGACCTATACAAGGAAAGGAGGATGGAAGGAACATTTGTGTCTTTTTTTTTTAATAGATCTTTATTGGAGTATAATTGCTTCACAATATTGTGTTAGTTTCTGTTGGACAACAAAGCCCTTCGGCCATATGCATACACATGTCCCCATATCCCCTCCCTCTTGAGCCTCCCTCCCACCCTCTCTATCCCACCCCTCCAGGTCCTCGCAAAGCACTGAGCCGATCTCCCTGTGCTGTGCTGCTACTTCCCACCAGCCAACTATTTTACATTCCGTAGTGTATATATGTCGATGCTACTCTCACTTCGCCCCAGCTTCGCCCTCCCACCCCGTGTCCTCAAGTCCATTCTCTATGTCTACCTCTTTATTCCTGCCCTGCAACTAGGTCATCAGTACCATTTTTTTTTTTTTTTTAGATTCCATATTATATGTCAGCATATGGTATTTGTTTTTCTCTTTCTGACTTACTTCACTCTGTATGACAGACTCTAGGTCCATCCACCTCACTACAAACAACTCAGTTTTGTTTCTTTTTATGGCCGAGTAACACTCCATTGTATATATGTGCCACATCTTCTTTATCCATTCATCTGTCGATGGACATTTAGGTTTGTTCCATGTCCTGCCTGTTGTAAATAGTGCTGCAATGAACATTGTGGTACATGACTCCTTTTGAATTACGATTTTCTCAGGGTATATGGCTGGTGGTGGGATTGCTGTGTCATATGGTAATTCTATTTTTAGTTTTTTAAGGAACCTCCGCACTGTTTTCCATAGTGGTTGTATCAATTTACATTCCCACCAACAGTGCAGGAGGGTTCCCTTTTCACCACACCCTTTCCAGCATTTATTGTTTCTAGATTTTTTGATAATGGCTATTCCGACTGGTGTGAGGTGATAACTAATTGTAGTTTTGACTTGCACTTCTTTTTTTTTTTTTTTTTTTTTTTTTTTAAATTTCATTTATTTATTTATTTTTGGCTGTGCTGGGTCTTTTCTGTGCGTGGGCTTTCTCTAGTTGCGGCGAGCAGGGGCCACTCTTCATCGCGGTGCACGGGCCTCTGACTGTCACGGCCTCTCTTGTTGCGGAGCACAAGCTCCAGACGCGCAGGCTCAGTAGTTGCGGCTCACGGGCCTAGTCGCTCCGCGGCATGTGGGACCTTCCCAGACCAGGGCTCGAACCCGTGTCCCCTGCATTGGCAGGCAGACTCTCAACCACTGCGCCACCAGGGAAGCCCTGACTTGCACTTCTTTAATAATTAGTGATGTTGAGCATCTTTTCATGTGCCTCTTGGCCATCTGTATGCCTTCCTTGGTGAAATGTCTATTTAGGTCTTCCGCCCATTTTTTAACTTGATTGTTTTTTTGATATTGAGCTCTATGAGCTGTTTGTATATTTTGTAGATTAATCCTTTGTTGTTTCATTTGCAAATACTTTCTCCCATTTTGAGGGTTGTCTTTTTGTCTTATTTATGGTTTCCTTTGCTGTGCAAAAGCTTTTAAGTTTAATTAAGTCCCTTTTGTTTATTTTTGTTTTTATTTCCATTACTCTAGGAGGTGGGTCAAAAAAAAATCTTGCTGTGGCTTATGTCAAAGAGTGTTTTTCCTATGTTTTACTCTTAAGAGTTTTATAGTGTCTGGTCTTAATTTAAGTCTTTAATCCATTTGGAGTTTATTTTTGTGTATGGTGTTAAGTAGTGTTCTAATATCATTCTTTTACATGTAGCTGTCCAGTTTTCCCAGCACCATTTATTGAAGAGTCTGTCTTTTCTCCATTGTATGTTCTTGCCTCCTTTGTTGTAAATTAGGTTCCCCTATGTGCGTGGGTTTGTGGGGATTCTATCTTGTACCATTGATCTATATTTCTGTTTTTGTGCCAGTACCATACTGTCTTGATTACTGTAGCTTTGTGGTATAGTTTGAAGTTGGGGAGACTGATACCTCCAACTCCATTTTTCTTTCTCAAGATTGCTTTGTCTATTCGGGGTCTTTTGTGTTTCCATATGAATTGTAAAATTTTTTGTTCTAATTCTGTGAAAAATGCCATTGGTAGTTTGATAGGGATTGCAATGAATCTGTAGATTGCTTTGGGTAGTGTAGTCATTTTCATAATATTGATTCTTCCAATCCAAGGACATGGTATATTTCTCCATCTGTTTATGTCATCTTTGATTTCTTTCATCAGTGTTTTATAGTTTTCTGAGTACAACTCTTTTGCCTCCTTAGGCAGGTTTATTCCTAGGTATTTTATTCTTTTTGTTTCAGTGGTAAATGTGAGTGTTTCCTTAATTTCTCTTCCTGATTTTTTGCTGTTGGTGTATGGGAATGCCAGAGATTTCTGTGCGTTAATTTTGTTTCCTGCAACCTTACCAAATCCATTGATTAGTTCTAGTAGTTTTCTGGTAGCACCTTTAGGATTTTCTATGTATAGTATCATGTCATCAGCAAGCAGTGACAGTTTTACTTCGTCCTTTCCAATTTGTATTCCTTTTATTTCTTTTTCTTCTCTGATTGCCGTGGCTAGGACTTCCAAAACTATGTTGAATAATAGTGGTGAGAGTGGACATCCTTGTCTTGTTCCTCATCTTAGTGGAAATGCTTTCAGTTTTTCACCATTGAGTATGATGCTTGCTGTGGATGTGTCATATATGGCCTTTATTATGTTGAGGTAGTTTCTCTCTGTGCCCATTTTCTTGAGAGTTTTTATCATAAATGTGTGTTGAATTTTGTCAAAAGCTTTTTCTGCATCTATTGAAAGCATATGTTCTTATTCCTTAATTTGTTAATGTAGTGTATCACATTGATGTGTGTATTTTGAAGAATCCTTGCATCCCTGGGATAAATCCCACTTGATCATGGTGTATGATCCTTTTAATGTGCTGTTGGAATCTGTTTGCTAGTATTTTGTTGAGGATTTTTGCATCTATGTTCATCAGTGATATTGGTCTGTAATTTTCTTTTTTTGTGATATCTTTTTCTGGTTTTGGTATCAGGGTGATGGTGGCTTCGTAGAATGAATTTGGGAGTGTTTCTCCCTCTGCAATTTTTGGAGGACTTTGAGAAGGATCAGTGTTAGCTCTTCTCTAAATGTTTGATAGAATTCGCCTGTGAAGCCATCTGGTCCTGGACTTTTGTTTGTTGGAAGATTTTTAATTATGGTTTCAATTTCATTACTTGTGATAGGTCTGTTTATATTTTCTAATTCTTCCTGGTTCAGTCCTGGAAAATTGTACCTTTCCAAGAATTTGTCCATTTCTTCGTGGTTGTCCATTTTATTGGCATATAGTTGTTTGTAGTAGTCTCTTATAATCCTTTGTATTTCTGCAGTGTCAGTTGTGATTTCTCCTTTCTCATTTCTACTTTTATTGATTTGTGTCCTCTCCCTTTTTTTCTTGATGAGTCTGGCTAAGGGTTTATCAATTTTGTTTATCTTCTCAAAGAACCAGCTTTTAGTTTTATTGATCTTCTCTTTTTTCTTTGTTTCTGTTTCATTTATTTCTGCTCTGACCTTTATGATTTCTTTCCTTCTGCTGACTTTGGGTTTTCTTTGTTCTTCTTTCTCTAGTTGTTTCAAGTGTAGGGTTAGATTGTTTATTTGAGATTTTTCTTGTTTCTTGAGGTGAGATTGAATTGCTATAAACTTCCCTCTTAGAACTGCTTTTGCTGTGTCCCATAGGTTTTGGGTTGTCATGTTTTCGTTGTCATTTGTTTCTATGTATTTTTTTATTTCCTTGATTTCTTCACTGATCTCTCGATTATTTAGTAGCACACTGTTTAGCCTCCATGTATTTGTGGTTTTTACAGTTTTTTTTCCTGTAATTGATTTCCAGTCTCATAGCATTGTGGTCAGAAAAGATGCTTGATACAATTTCAGTTTTCTTAAATTTTCCGGGTCTTGTTTTTGTATCCATGCAGTCAGTCTGTGTCTTTTGGGACATTTAATCCATTTACATTCAAGGTTATTATCGATATGTTTGTTCCTATTACCATTTTCTTAATTGTTTTGGGTTTGGTTTTGTGTGTCTTTTTCTTCTCTTATGTTTCCCCCGCTTAGAGAAGTTTCTTTAGCATTTGTTGTAAAGCTGGTTTGGTGGTGCTGAATTCTCTTAACTTTTGTTTGTCTGAAAAGCTTTTGACTTCTTTATTGAATCTGAATGAGATCCTTGATGGGTAGAGTAATCTTGGTTGTAGGTTTTTCTCTTTCATCGCTTTAAGTATATCCTGCCACTCCCTTCTCACCTGCAGAGTTTCCTCTGAAAAATCAGCTGATAACCTTATGGGGATTCCTTTGTATGTTATTTTTTGTTTTTCCCTTGTTGCTTTTAATATTTTTTCTTTGAATTTAATTTTTGTTAGTTTGATTAATATGTGTCTTGGTGTGTTTTTCCTAGGGTTTATCCTATATGGGACTCTCTGTGCTTCCTGGACTTGGGTGACTATTTCCTTTCCCATGTTAGGGAAGTTTTCAACTATAATCTCTTCAAATATTTTCTCAGATCCTTTCTTTTTCTCTTCTTCTGGGACCCCTATATTCCAACGTTGGTGCGTTTAGTGTTGTCCCAGAGGTCTCTGAGACTGTCTTCCGTTCTTTTCATCCTATTTTCTTTATTCTGCTCCTTGGCAGTTATTTCCACCATTTTGTCTTCCAGCTCACTTACTCGTTCTGCCTCAGTTATTCTGTTATTGGTTCCTTCTAGTGTATTTTTCACTTCAGTTATTGTGTTGTTCATCTCTGTTTGTTTGTTCTTTAGTTCTTCTAGGTCTTTGTTAAACTTTCTTGTATTTTCTCATCCGTGCCTCCATTCTATTTCTGAGATTCTGGATCATCTTTACTCTCATTACTCTGAATTCTTTTTCAGGTAGTTTGCCTATTTCCTCTTCATTTATTTGGTCTTGTAGGTTTTTACCTTGCTCCTTCATCTGTGATATATTTTTTTGCTGTCTCTTTTTTTTTTATTTTTTTATTTTTTATGAGTGGGATTGTGTTCCTGTCTTAGTGGTTGTTTGGCCTGAGGCTTCCAACACTAGGGTTTGTAGGCTGTTGGGTAGAGCTGGGTCTTGGTGCTGAGATGAGGAGCTCCTTGAGACCTCACTCTGATGACTATTCCCTGGGGTATGAGGTTCTCTGTTAGTCCAGTGGTTCAGACTTGGACCTCCCACCGCAGGAGCTTCAACCCAACTCTGGGCTCGTGAACCAGGGTCCCGCAAGCCGCCTGGGGTGGCAAAAAAAAAAAAAACCAAAGTAAAAAATAAAATTTGACTAGGA
The DNA here is from genome assembly GCF_951394435.1 of Stenella coeruleoalba. Classification (NCBI taxonomy): domain Eukaryota; kingdom Metazoa; phylum Chordata; class Mammalia; order Artiodactyla; family Delphinidae; genus Stenella; species Stenella coeruleoalba. The sequence continues at coordinate 21,119,293 of NC_137164.1, read as the reverse complement.
AACTAACAGACATGTTAGGAAGAATATAAAAATAAAAATATAGATGAATCAACAACCGGAAGGTGCATCTTTATCATAATAATAAATAAAGAGGAGGAGGGAAAAGAAAAAAACCAAGTGTGGGGGAAGTCCTTGGCTGTGGAGGCGGGGCCTAAGCAAGGGCGAGGTTTCGGCGGGGCCAATGCTCAGGACGCAGAGGGCTGGAAAAGGGGGGCTGTGGGGAACAGAAGGGGCCTATGCGTGCCCCCCAGCCCTGGTCTCAGAGGGCAGGGGACCTCACCTGGGAGCCCCGCAGGCTCCCCAGGCCTGAGTGGCCGGGGCAAGCACCCTCCACTCCTCTCGCTTCTCTTGCATGGCCTCTTCAGCCTGCCTCTCCTGATCTCCCCAGCCTCCCTCCTATGCCCCCAGGACCCACGTGGCCTGGATGGGGTTTGGCGGGGGGGTGGGGGTGGGGGGTGGGGTACCGGCCTGGGAGCTCAGCAGGCTCCCGGGGCCTGAGTGGGCGGGGCAATCGCCCTCCACTCCTCTCCCGCTGCTCCAGGAGAGTCCCTCCCGCCTGCCTCTCCTGATCTGGCCTCAGGGGCGCCGATCCTGTCTGGCCTCCGCGCCTTCTCTCCCCTCAGTCCCCCTACATCCTACTGGTTCACTTTGGGGTCCCTCCCGTCTCCTTGAGAGTCAGAGTCTCCAGGCAGGCGCACTAGTTGTGGGGAGACGCTAACTCTGCGTCTTCTCACACCACTATCTTGACTCCACCTCCCGTGAGTGTCTTTTTTGTATTTAATCTCCACAGTAGGCATGAGTAAAGGTGTGGACTCTACCCCTAATTGGTTGTATTGGCTGCTTCAACTATGATGATGATGAGGGAGAATTTAAAAACCTAGAGGTTAACAGGAAGTTTACTAGGAAGGGGGTGATGAGGCTCTGACTCCATAGTCTGCCTCGTTCCTTCATCCCGGGCCGCCTCACAGCTAGTAACATAACGTGAGTAAGAGAAGAGAGCTAACATTTATAAACTACAGGTTCATTTTGGTCATTTTAAGTAATTATCATTTTAGTTTGTGACGCTGGGTTGCAACATTTTTCTGCTTCTGTGTATCTGAAAGACTCCAGTACCTCCTGGGAGGGACTCACTAAGACAGTGGCAAGCAAATGGCAAATATTTATTAAGTGAAGAACAGATTTAAGATAACATGGACTACCCAGAAAATCACCTCCATTGTACTACACTAATCAACGCATATCAAGATATCAATATATCGGCTTATTTAAGGCCTGGGTTAGAATTAAGGCAACTGATGGAGTGAGTTGGGGTTTAGGAAATAGGGGTGCTTTCCTTTATAAGGTGAGGATCATCTTGGGAACCGTGCATGTGTGGGTGAGGGCAGGGTTCAGGGGTAGCATCTGGTAGTGCTCACTCCAAGTGAAACACGAGCTTAAAGAAGAAACTGCCTGGGGCTTCCCTGGTGGTGCAGTGGTTGAGAGTCCGCCTGCCGATGCAGGGGACACGGGTTCGTGCCCCGGTCCGGGAAGATCCCACATGCCGCGGAGCGGCTGGGCCCGTGAGCCATGGCCGCTGAGCCTGCGCGTCCCGAGCCTGTGCTCCGCAACGGGAGAGGCCGCGGCAGTGAGAGGCCCGCGTACCACAAAAAAAAAAAAAAAAAAAAAAAGAAGAAACTGCCTGTGTGAGAAGTTACAGCATTGAAACACCTTACTTTTGTGTCCAGGAAAAACCCTGTTGGAGGCTATGCGTCTGTGAACAAAGGAGAAGGGACAGCGGTGAGCATGTCAGCCCTGAACTGGAAGCCCTTCGTTTACGGAGGCCTGGCCTCCATCACAGCGGAGTGCGGTAAGGAGCCCAGGGCGAGGCCGGTCAGCTGCCTGCTGTACGTGATGAGGCTGAAACTTATGGATGTGATCGTTGGGTGTCATAAGACTTACGGTGTGAGTGTAGTTCAGGCACAGAATGTGAGATTATGAAACACTGAATCTCAGGATTCACAATTTCTTTCTTCCTTTGCGATACTTTTAAGACGAAATAGTGACTTGGGCTGCTTATTAGCAGTTTAGGGTTGAAAGTTCAGTGGGGAGACAGTTGGACCTGTTGCTCAAACGGAAGTTTCATGCATCATTGTTGGATGCCATCTGTCCTGTTCTCCTTGTCCTTTTCCCCCCCGCTTCATCACTGTTAACACGTTTGGCTTTAAAAGAGGTTTAGGGAGCCCCAGGGCCTTCCTGAGCCGGAGGCGAGTGACTGTCATCGTGTCATCATGTTCGAATCATGCCTGTTGTTCATGTCCTGCTGGTGACTTCCTCATCCGCTCAGCTCCAGTCAGATCCTATTAGTTCCTTTGTTTATTCCCCTGATCATTCATTCAGCACATGTTAATTGACGGCGGGGGTGGGGGGGGTGGGGGGGTTAGGACTCTGCACTTTCACTGCCCCAGGGCCCAGGTTCATTCCCTGGTTGGGGAACTAAGATCCCACAAGCTGTGTGGCTTGGCCAAAACCAAAACAAAACACATGTTGATTGAGATGCTGCCAAGTGCCAGGTGTTGGGCTGAATCGCTGCTGTCCTGGGACAGAGGCTGCCCTTGAGGAGCCAGTGGGGACCTGGGCTGAGGGGTTGAGGCACATTAACCACCGACCACTGGCTTAGGCTCCCCGTGTAGATTCATCGACACAGTGACTCAAGGTTACTGTGTATGGGTTTATATGTTTGGATGGACTATCTCTTAGGTACTACATTAAACGTTTTTACCTACATTAAGAGTCACTTTTAGGCTGTAACACACAGGTGAGAAATTCCTTTAGAAAACGCATTTATCTCCGTTCATGTTGCACCCCGTATCAGCCTTCACATGTGTGAAAAATAGTAACTTACGTTTTATTTTTATTTTATTATTATTATTATTATTTCTTGGCTGCACTGCGCGGCCTGCGGGATCTAAGTTCCCCAACAAGGGGTTGAACCCAGGCCCCAGGAGTGAAAGTGCTGAGTCCTAACCACAGGACTGCCAGGGAGTTCCCAGTAACTTATATTTGAAAGTGGATTTCCTGTTTGTGTAAATCATTCCATGTACCTACTTTTGATAGCAGTGCAGCCTCCTCAAATCCTAGGTAGAATAAGATGGGACATAAGTAAAAATGTACAGAAAACACAGTTATGCATTTTTAAAAAGATTAAAAAAAATCTTTTGGTTCCTAATTTTTTTTTAAATAGGAAGATTGCAGAGTATCTGCCTTTCTTATTTCTGTTTCTTAGTTTACATTATAGTCTGAATGTTTCCTCAGTAATGTATCCCTGTGTATCCTTTGTTTAGTGAAATTTCTTTCTATTAAGTGAAACGTTTCCTTCTTAAAAATTTTAAGGTACTTTTCCAATTGATTTAACCAAGACACGGCTCCAGATTCAAGGCCAGAAGAATGATGCAAACTTTAAAGAAATCAGGTATCGAGGAACGTTGCATGCGTTAGTGAGGATAGGCAGAGAGGAAGGCCTAAAAGCACTGTATTCAGGGTAAGTAGACCTTCGTGTGTTTATATTTCAGTGTTGAACTTTCAAATGAACAGACTTCACACTAAGACTTCATAGAGAAAAAATACAAGTTTGGGGTGTATTCAAGAGCAAGTAGCAATCGTTGATTTTTTTTTTTCATTTTTCATTTCAACTTTATTTTCTATATATGTGTTTTAATGTAGCGAGTGTTGTGGTGAAACTTTTCATTATATTCAAATACAGATAATAATACAAAAATTACATTTGTTTTAATAGCCCTTCCTCTGGGTTATTCTGAATTACTGAGGTTTTTGCTATAATGAAAATGATACGATATTCGCCATAGGTAAGAGTTGCAGTGAACAGCTTTTCTTTAATCCAACATTTAACGACCAGTGTACTGCAGGCACTGGATAGGAAAGTGTGTAAGGCGGGGTCCTGCCTATGTCAGTCAGAGGCCCTGCAGGAAACAATTCGTTTGGGTGGTTTAAATGAAGGAGATTAATGAAAGGGCTACTTAAGGGTTAAGGGAACGAATAAAGGATTTTGAGGTACCTAGAAACTAGCAAAATGAGAAATTGTTACCAACCCTAGGACCAGAGAGACAAGGACAGGAATGATGTTAGCAGAGCCTACTAGGGTTGGAGCCTTGAAGGACCCAACAGGAGTTGTTGAGAGATGCCTTGCTAGTTAGTGCCCAGGGAGAGGAAGAAATACCTCCACTTCTTCCCCCTCCCTCCCTCCCTCCCTCCCTCTCTCCCATCTTCAATTGGCTGGAACCAGCTGGCAGGGGAGCTGGGTGGTGTCATCCATGGCACCAGCCTCGGCACAGAGCAGCACGGAGAGGGGCGAGACTGGATCTGGGTGGACACATGGGAATCGGCAGCAGCCCCCTGCCCTGAAGGAACTGTGGTTGAGTGGGGACTGCAGGTGTGCAAACGGGATTACAGTGGCGTCTGCCGAGTACTAGACTCTGGTTGAGGCAGGGCCTCAATCCCAGACTAAGAGGCCCTGGATCTGATCTTGAAGGACCAGGTCCAGATCCCAAACTGATGTCTCACAGCCCTCCCACCCACGGGTCCCCAAAGGTTTTTGTCTTTCAGTCGAGCCAGTCTTTTAAATGCGAGAAGTTGAACATAAAAACCATTCGATCTTCTCAAGAACGCTAACATCTGGGCCCACATTGGGTCACTTATGATAACAGTAACTGGTGTTAAGGATGCTTTCTCTGGTTTACCAAATCTCTGGCACTCACATAGCGTAGGTGTGCAATTAGACTCAGCCCGCTTCACACGCTCATAGCATCTGCCCGGTACCTGTAAATGTGTGAGTTTAGTATACCTGTGGCAGACAGAAGCCACTGAAGGGTTTTGAGTAGAGGGACTGACATGATCAGGTTTCCGTTGTAAAAAATTCCCGCCTGCCATTGGGAGAAAGAGAGACAGTGACAGTGGAAGCAGGCTGGCACATAGGAAGCAGAGACAAGGATCTGACCTGAGGAATTGTCTTGGGGATGGAGAGAAAGAAAGCAGGCTGTTTAGGGCAGAGGATCGACATAGTGTACGACCTCATACATGAGGGGTGGTGGGGAAGGAGGAGACGGGCTAGTGTCTCTGGTTCTGGCCAGTGTGCAGATGGAGGTACCATTCCTTGGTCTAGGACACAGAAGAGGAGAGCGGATTGTTTGGAGAGGGAGGATAATTAGTTGGGTGAGACACTTGCTCTGGTGGTAGGTGTAGGACATGTGAATTGAAAAATCTGGGAAGCAGCTGGAAATGCATCTTGGGATCAGTGTTGGAAACATGAATTTAGGAGTCATCACTCTTTGGACAGTTGAAGCCATGCGAGTAGATGAGCTCATCTGGGGAGTGTGTGGAGCCGTGAGAGAAGAGAGGAAGGACAGAACTCCTGGGCCCCTCAGAGGACAGAGGTAGGATGTGCAGAGAAAGGAGAGGAATTGGAGAGAGTGAAGTTATGGCAGCTCAGGGAGGAGACGGCTGCAAGCAGGACAAAGAGTGGACCATAGCAAATACTGGAAAGACAGAGAGGCTTTATAAGATGCTGATTGAAAAGCATCATTTAATTTAGCTACAGAGATGTCCCTTGGGCCCCTTTTGGTGAGGGGTATTGATGAAGAGGGTGGAAGGAAGCCGCATTGCAATCTGAGAAGGAGGTGGGAAGTGTGGCAGGAGAGCCTGCGAGTATGAATGCCACAGGGTGGTTTTGGGGTGGGGAGGGTCCTGGAGGAGGGAGAGGGAATAAGTGGAACAGGGCCCCCAGGGAGGTGGGAGATGATCTCCAGCAACCCTGGAGGATGCTTACAGAGGCCACATTTCACCAGGTGCTTTGTCCTGAGAAAGGAAAGCCCTCCCATTATAATGTGAATGGGCAAATAGAACGCCGTGTGTTTTCATTGAGGATAAACATGAGGGGCTGAGCTATCACTTAGGTAACTAATAACTTGCACACATTTAACTGAACCCATATACACACACCACACACACACACATATACATATATTTTATTTTTTGTTCCACTGTGTGGCTTGTGGGAGCTTAGTTCCCCGACCAGGGATTGAACCTGGGCCCTTGGCATTGAAAGAGTGCCTAGTCCTAACCACTGGACTGCCAGGGAACTCCCAAGAACCCACCTTTTTTTTTTTTTAAAAAAATTTTTATTTATTTATTTTTGGTTGTGTGTGGGCTTTCTCTAGTTGTGGCGAGCCGGGGCTACTCTTCATTGCGGTGCGTGGGCCTCTCATTGCGGTGGCCTCTCCTGCCGCGGAGCATGGGCTCCAGGTGCGCGGGCCTCAGCAGCCGTGGCACACAGGCTCAGCAGCTGCAGCCCGCGGGCTCCAGAGCGCAAGCTCAGCAGTCGTGGCTCACGGGCCGAGCCGCTCCGTGGCACGTGGGATCCTCCCGGACCAGGAATCGAACCCGTGTCACCTGCATTGGCAGGCCGACTCCCATCCACTGCGCCACCAGGGAAGTCCCAGAACCCACCTTTATAAAAAAATTTTTTTTAACTTTTTTCTTAAAATATTTTTAAATTAATTACTTATTTTTTTTAATTTAATTTTTATTTATTTTTGGCTGTGTTGGGTCTTTGTTGCTGTGCGCGGGGTTTCTCTAGTTGCAGCAAGCTGGGGCTACTCTTCATTGCAGTGCGTGGACTTCTCATCGCGGTGGCTTCTTTTTTTTTTTTTTGCGGTACGCAGGCGTCTCACTGTTGTGGCCTCTCCAGGCTCCGGACGCGTAGGCTTAGCGGTCACGGCTCACGGGCCCAGCCGCTCTGCGGCATGTGGGATCTTCCCGGACCGGGGCACGAACCCGCGTCCCCTGCATCGGCAGGCGGACTCTCAACCACTGTGCCACCAGGGAAGTCCCTATTTATTATTTAGTTTGTTTATTTTTGGCTGCGTTGGGTCTTAGTTGCAGCATGCAGGATCTTTGTTGAGGCACGCTGGATCTTTCGTTGTGGCGCACGGGCTTCTCTCTAGTTGCAGCGTGCAGGCTCCAGGGCACGTGAGCTCTGTAGTTTGCAGCACACGGGCTCTAGTTGAGGTGCGAGAGCTCAGTAGTTGTGGCCCTAGTGCTCTAGTTGAGGTGCGTGAGCTTAGTTGCCCCACAGCCTGTGGGATCTTAGTTCCCTGACCAGGGATCGAACCCACGTCCCCTGCATTGTAAGGCGGATTCTTTACCGCTGGACCACCAGGGGAGTCCTCCACCTATATTTTTGCTGGATTTTAAACTCTTAAGAAATCTGTCTTAGTGTAGTTTGATTGTGGAAGGCAGATACGTGATTACGTCTCCTGTGTGTGTCTTCTAGAGGATTTTAAGTGGTTTTTTAGATTTTTTTGTCCCTTTGCCCATTGGTTTGGCAGGATTGCTCCTGCGATGTTGCGCCAGGCTTCCTATGGCACCATCAAGATAGGCGCCTACCAGAGCTTGAAGCGGTTATTTGTCGAGCGCCCGGAAGGTGAGTGGGGAATTCTCTTTCCACTTACGGACAGGAGGTGGGTTGTTTGTCTTTTTGTTCAAGTGGTTTGGGATCGATTTTCTTATTTGTGTCTTTACTACTGTGGAGGAGAACTTTGGGTTGGGTGTAAAATCTAAATGAATTATACTTGCTTATATAAATAAGCAAGTTGGATATCAGCTGAATTTAGGGGGGCAACAGAGCTATCTTACAAACGTCTTAATGAGTTGTCCTTGTTTCCACAATGTCCAGACTAGAGGGTATGTTGTTGTAGTTGTAGCCCACTTAAAATTCTCTACAATCATAGGAATTATCACCTATTTTTCAGGAAAGCAGTGACTACATTTTCTTAGTATTAAGAGCTCTGAGTTCTGATGTTCTCTTGCTGGTTGATTATTCGACTTTGCTTTAATCCCTACAAGTTTCTGTCTTTTTTACAAAGAGATAAGCACTAGTCACTGTTCTATGAGCGCAGTGAGCCAGGAGCAAAGATGTTTGAAAAGTGCTTCAGTACATTTCAAATTAAATATGTGTGATGTGCTTTAAAATTTTATCTCCACCTTATCTCATAGGAGGGTATCTTTTATTCTCCTACCAGTTGGTGTACGACCTCGTCTTAATTACAGTGGTCTGTACTTACACACAAATGTGAATTATGGTTCACTTCCATGATGATTCCCATGGTTACTCTTGCGTGATAGTTCACATTCCTTTTTAGGTGTCAAGAAATTTTGCTGAGCAAAATCCCTTCAGCCAGCAAAATCCCTAATCCTTTGAAAATTACTTGATTCATTAAGCATGTATTTCTTTCGTCTCTTAAATGAACAAGTGATGTGTAAGTGAATTACACCTATACATGAGTTACTCATATGAAGAGTCCTGTACATACGAAGAATCAAATAATATGTCTTTGTTTGCAGATGAAACCCTGCTGATAAATGTGGTCTGTGGAATTCTCTCTGGAGTCATATCCTCAACCATTGCTAATCCAACTGATGTTTTGAAAGTAAGCAGTGCTATCTAGGTCTTACAGGCACACGCCGCATTTTCTTATTGTAATCAACGTACAGATAATGAAAATCTGTGAATGTAACATATACTGTGTATGTGTGAATCTTTACAGTTTTAGTGCCGTGAAGACTCAGAAACATGCACTAGGTGGATTTCCCAGTGATACAGATAAGCTCACAAGTAGGACCCATTTTTGGAGACTTTGGAGGTTTTGGTGATTAACCAGAAAAAAGAAAATTAGGCTTAGATGCATTTGAATTTCATTTTTCATTGAAAATCTCCCTTGTTTTTATTGGTTCATTAAAATAGATGGGCTGTTGGGAATTTCCCGTTGGTCCAGTGGTTAGGACTTGGCACTTTCACTGCTGAGGGTGCGGGTTCAGTCCCTGGTCCGGGAACTAAGATCTCGAAAGCCACACGACGCAGCCAAAAAATGAAAACTAAAATAAAATAGATGGACTGCAAGCTTTACAGCAGTCTAGGCAGCTTGTTGGTGACCGTTTCTGAAGGCGTTACGTTTTCCACTAATTTGATTTCAGGAAATAGTAATGAAAATATTTACATAACTACAATTAGACATAACGCATTAGATGACCTTATCAACAATACCAGGGATACAGCCTCCTTAAATCCTTTTTGTAATAAGGCAAGGGACTAACTAATTAAAGAAAATCAAAATCAGGTGTGAGTTATTGGTCACACCCTCTGAAGATATTCCTTTCCTTCCCTCATTCTTTTTCTTTCCCCCATTATTTAAGCAGCATTCACTGTGCTTCTGCCTTGCACCAGTTGGTGTGCTATATGCTTAGAATCCAAAAGTGAGTCAGGCAAGGACCCCGCCTTCAGCTTTCAGTCTAACAGGAGATTCTGACAACATCAACATTGCATGCAGCAGGGTGTTGGGTGCACTACAGTTACACGCGGTGTGAATAGAAGGACCAGGCCCTTTTGCCCTGAGTTTACCCTGTGCTGGGGTAGAATTGCTAGAGAAGAATATCCGCACTCCTGTTAACCTCTTAAAGCTGTATCAGGGCTGTGGAAAGGCGGTTCCTGCATTTTGTTTTCTCACGTTAGCCTGGCAGTAACAGTTCTCTGTAGAATTAGAGGGTAATGCATGTGCTCCCTAAACCAAAATAAGGTACCAGTTTTTTAGTGAGAAGTCCCTTTTTATTCTTAAAAATGCAGAGCTACATCAAACATTATTTTTATGTTGGAATATTGGTCATGTGAGTTCCATGGCGGTTGTGAAGTTCACTTGTAAGTTCCCGTGTAACAGAGTGTGAGGGACATCACACAGCCATCCTTTGGCCAGCACGTCTGTGTACCTTAGGGTTTGGCTGGTTGGAAATAATAGGGCTTGGAGTAACTAATTTAAGAAATGTGCTTACCAATGCTTAGTGCTGCCAGGTACACTGGATACTCATAAATTATGTTAAATCTTTAGAATTAACCATGATATTCTCTCTTTCCTACTTAGTAACCTAGAGGGAGATATGCCATTTTCTTTCCTTTTTAAAAGACTATTTAAAAAAAATTTCTTTTTGACACTTAACGAGCTACTGCATGCAAGACTGGACTCTACTAGATGCTTTTTGTTGATTCTAAAGTGCCTAAGAACCAATCCTGATAAATTTAAACTAGCATTGTAGTAATAGTTATATGACAGTTTTTTTTCTTTTAATGATCACTAAACAACAAATTGAATTTTTTTTTTTTTTTAAGTCTGCATTTGTGGAGAAACATGCTAGTTTCTTTCTCACGTTAGTCTTTAATTTCTAGATTCGGATGCAAGCACAAAATAGCTCCCTTCAAGGAGGAATGATAGGCAACTTCATTCACATTTACCAGCAAGAGGGAACAAGAGGACTTTGGAAGGTAAGCTTCAAAAACAGACCCAACTGACTTAGTTCTTCCCATTTTTAAAAAAAGTTATTTTTCCTATTTTTATTATTTTATTTAATCCAAATGGTATAATGGAGTAAAGGAAGAAGAATGACATCTGCCCTTGCAGAGATCTTCTTCCTTAATTTTCTTAATCTGTAAAAGTGAAAATGTCATGATTTTACATAAGGAGGATGTCGTGATTTTAAAGTACCTTTCGAAAAATTCATATATAAGAAATTCTGTGAGGGTTGAATACTTGATTTGTTTGCTTTTTCCCCCCCTAAGTTCTTATGGAGAAGAGGTTATAGTTACATTGGATTTTTTGATCTGTATGGTTTCATGGCTCTTAAGTGAAGACTGTTAGGCAAGCACTGGTATGGAATGCTATTTCCTAGTATTCTAGGGACTGTCATCTCATAGATTAGACCCTAAAGGTCATCCAGTCCGATCCTCTCCATACATACAAGGAAACCGGAAGCTCTGAGAGGTGACTCGTCCTGGTCAAGGTCGTACAGTTAGTGCCAGAATCAGAATTAGACTTTGGGGCTTCTGACTTCTTACCGTCTGCATTTTTCTACTCTTTCACTCTACATTTCTACCTACCAGCAGGAAAATGTAAAAATTGGCCATAGTTTGTAGGGGAGACATATCTGACTTGTTATTATTGATATTTTTACCCAGGGCGTGTCCCTTACTGCTCAGAGGGCCGCTATTGTTGTTGGTGTGGAGCTGCCGGTCTACGACCTCACCAAGAAGCATCTTATTCTCTCGGGCTTGATGGGAGACACTGTGTATACCCATTTCCTGTATGTTTATGGATTTTAAAAAAATTAATATTTTAGGTATGCATGAGCTTAGGGTAGAACTTTGCTGCAAATTTATAGACATTTTAAAGAAAGTTTATTATAAAAGTATTATATTCTCATATTTGAAAAATTATAATACGGAAGTAAACCAGGAAAAAGTATGTCCTTACCCCTTTACGTAGGTAGCCATTGTTAACTGTTTGATTATGTACCTTTAGGTGTTTTCTATGCATATGCAAATATGTCTGCAAAAGTATATTACATGTGCTTTATTATACAGCTATGATCATGCTTGGCATTCTCTTGCTTGCTTTTTATTTTTATATTTTTTTATTTTTCTGCTTTATTGAGGTATAATTGGCAAGTAGAATTGTAAGATACTTAAAGTGCACAATATGGTTAGATACACGTATGCATTATGAAATGATTACCCTCATCGAGTTAATTAACACATCCATCATTTTATGTCTGTGTGAAAACATTTAAATTCTACTCTCGTAGCAAAATTAAATTATATATAATACTGTGTTGTCAACCATAATCACCGTGTTATACATTAGATCCTCAGACCTTATTCATCTCATAACTGACATTTTTGTACGCTTTTACCAACTTCTTCCCAACCCCAAGCTCTGGTAGCCACTTTTTGACTCTCTGTTTCTATGACATTTGGCCGTTTCGGAGACTGTTCTGATTCCTATGTGCTAATGACATCTGCTGGGTGGAGGCCAGCGAGCTGCTAAACATCTTACAGTGCACAGGACAGACATCCACAACAAAGAGTTCTCTGTTCCAAAATGTTAGTAGTGCTGAAGTTGTGAAACCCTACTCTGTGTTAGTTGTTACCAGGGCTGGTCTATGGTAGTCTTGTGACTGAAAGTTTAGTAGAACCCAGGGCCCTGGTGGGCATCACATTACAGTGAGGAAATTTTTTCTCTGATCTCTAAGAGCAATGTAGTTATGAGATGGCTAAAATTACTCTGATGCCTATTTGTAGGTGAATAGATAGATGCAATAGATCGTCCTTGGAGGACATTCCTTCCTGTTTCTATGATTCGTTGACATTCCAGAACCTCAAAAGTATTCTTAGCCGAGGCTGGAATTTATAAGCCAGTATAAACAATGCTGGTGTTTAAGAAGTCTGTGCAGCTCTTTAGATAAGGGCCTCATTCTCATATATTCCATCTTGTTACCTGTTACTTTAACCTAGTTTGGGAGGAGGCTGTTTCCTGCCCTTGATAGTAGGGGCTGCAGCTCAGGGGTATTAAACTTCTTATTTTTCAAACGGTCTCTTCTTTATAGCTCAAGCTTTACCTGTGGGCTGGCGGGGGCCCTGGCCTCAAACCCTGTTGATGTGGTGAGAACACGTATGATGAATCAGAGAGTCCTTCGAGATGGCAGATGCCCTGGCTACACAGGTTCCCTGGATTGCTTGTTACAGGTGAGCGGGGATGTCCATCTGTACGCTGTTGTGAATGCCTTTCGTGGCTCATTGGCTTCCACGTTGCCTTCTGAAGAGTTTCTTTTCAGGATTTAAAAACACAAGGGTTTAGAGCCTGACGAACCTGTGATTCTGTCATTTGTAATCGTGTGACTTTGGTCAAGGTACAGACTCTACACCTCGGTTTCCTCACAAGTGAAATGGGGCAATAAATAATAGCACCTACATCACAGGATTATTATAAGAATCATTGAGATCATACCTACAAAATAGCACAGTGCCTGGAGTAATGTTAGGTAGAAACATCATATACATTTATAATAATAAGTATAGACATAATAATAAAACCTTGTTAGTATAATAATAAGGGACACTGGTGAAGTAAGCACATTTATTTAAGTTAGTCTTCAACATTCTAGTGGATTGCTTCAATCCGTGAAACAGGCCCCCAAATATATATTTGTATTTATATTTATTTAACCAACGGAGTATCTGAATTTTGAGGGCTAAAATAACTAAGACGAGTGATGCTCTAAAGTCTTGAGATGGTACAGAGTTTTTGCCACACAGGGGCTAATGTTTTAAATACAAAATCTAAATGAATATTTAGAAATGAAAGTTCATTTTTCTTATATCTCTGCTCTGCTGTGAAGCGTGAGAAAATAGTCATATTTCCTGTGATTGTAGTAGAACTGTGTCTCCTTCCAGAATGTATCACCTTCCTGTTGAGTCAAACTGGAATGAACATCCTTCATTCAGACATCTCTCAAAGGAACACATGAATCTTAACCTTAATTCTCAGTTTAAATAATTGGGCCTACTGTTCCTGCGTAGATGAAAGTTTGTGACTGTCTCCCCTGCTGGGTTGCCGGCAGCCAAAGATGAGGGACCACGTTTGTGGTTGCTGTTTACCGGCGTGATGCTGGCGCATCCCTAGACTTCAAATATTGCTTTAATGAAGCAAAGACACTTAATGTTATCTATCCAACAACATGAAATAGTGGTACTCTGAATTACGTCTTTACTGCCATTGCCTCCTTTTTTTATCTCTGACCTGCTGTAAGCCCACATGGCAAGGAGGCAATAGACTCTAGTTGGAATTAAATCTCATTTCTTATCCAACTGCTGTTTGCTTTGGGTGTGGGATAGTTTGGTACAGAGCCTTTGTCTTCACCTATGCAGAAACCTTTAAAGAAAGAAGAGAGGCAGTGGGCAATGATTTCTTAGATAGTCCTTCCAAATAGAATTTTGTTTTTAAGAAAAATGTATCAGTTCAGTCTGGCTACTAATTATTAATGCATATTTGACATAATTGGAAAGTTGGACGTTAACTTTTTTACCCCCTCCCTTATAACAGACATGGAAGAATGAAGGGTTTTTTGCTCTATATAAAGGGTTTTGGCCAAATTGGTTGAGACTTGGTCCTTGGAATATTATTGTATCCTTTTCTGTTGGAGTAGATCTGAAAAAAGATACAGCTGAAGAATGTTGTTTATATAAACTGTCATGTTATTAATTAGAATTTAGAAGTAGGTTCTTATTCTGTTCCTCTGATTCAAGAAATAACTATTCAGTTTCTTTTTCAGGAGGTATAAAGTCTCTGCTAGGCACTGTGAAACGTGGCTTAATGGTGGTGATATTGAAAGGCAATGGTAGCAATAAAAACTTTTCTTTAGACTCTGCTCTAGGAGCTGAGAGTGTTTATGATTTCCGAGAGAGGAGAGACAAGGATTTATTTACTTGTTTATTTTTTCAGTCCCTAGCCACCCTTGGGAAGGATGTGGCTTGGCAGCCGTGTTCTAGAATGCTTATTTCAGAGAGCGCCTAAGGATAGACAGGAATCAGCCCCAGAATTACTTGGCTGACTAGCACTTTTCCCTCTATGCCAAAGTGGGAGGCAGGAAGGAAGAGACAGTTCATTAGAAATGAAAGGACAGAATTATAAAGCAGGGGATGTCAGTTTGCACCATCCTTGTTTATCTGCGCCTCCCTCCCAGGCAAGCTTGCCTACCGGCAGCCCTAGAGGAGAACTCCCCGAGGTTGCTCTTTCTCTTTCTCACAGAATTTACTGTTCTGTGAAGTCTTCCTAAAAGTCAGAAAAGCTAGCAGTGTGGATGTAATCTTAGAAGCTTTTGGAGCTGATGCAGGGGATTTATGTGTCTCCGTTGTGGTCTGTCTCTTCCAAGCTGATCTTGGGAAGGTTAATGGGGAGATCTCTTGGGGTGGTTGAGGGTGGAGCCCCTCGTGTTTAATCATGTCCATGGCATGTGGTCTGCCCAGAAATATTTGTTAGGAGGTGTGCTATTCGTGGGTCTGTTTTGATGCGTTAGGGTTAAGATGGCATAAAATGTCAGCCTTAACTAATACCTGCAGTTCTTTGTGACATACGAGCAGTTGAAGAAATTGGATTTGTGACAAGTCAAGACTGCATGAGACATCCCGCTGAAAATGCTCACGTCTGAAATAGCGAAGCTTCCTGTCTTTCCCACTGCTTCTCACTGCTTGGCCCGCCACAGATTCTGAGGTGTGAGCAACAGGTGAAGACTGGGTTAGCTCGGATTGCTGTGTCCTGGCATTGGACGCTCTGCACCAGATGTTTAATGGCATAGACTGTAACATCCAGACACTAGTCCTTACCATTCAAGTGCCCTTCGACATCAAAGATAACATGAAATGCATGTTTCTTGCTAAAGAAAACTTGCATGAAGATCAGGAACTGTGGACTGATTCCCTCAGGGGAGAATAACTCCTGATGCATCTCAGCTCATAGCTGAGACTCCCAGACTGTTCGAAAGAAGCTCTTCGGAACCATGGAATGAATAGAGCCTCCAAGAGGGTGTTATTGTTCCTGAACTTCTGGGGGGGCTTTGGCTTCGTGTCTGCTGAAGAAATTCACACATGGAGGCCTGGTATACCCCAGGTATAAACAGTGCAGGATATAGATCCCTGGAATATTGCACTGCTTTCTAATTTCCAATTTTGGCAGGACCTTTCACTTATAATAAGTGATTTTTAAGCCTTTGACCACTTGACCTTTGTGAGGAATTGTTACAAAGCATTAATATCTAAACTCATGATGGTGTGATAGGTTGGCTTGGAAGGTGGCAAAGTCTGTGCTGGTGGGAGGTGTTATTAATCTACTTGGGTTCTGTCTTAAGTCATGTTTGTAATTTGCTCTGTGATTTTAGCAAAGTTTCTATTTCCCAATCTGTAAAATGGGGATAATAACATCTATTGATATTGAGGGTCAGGTGAAGAAGATAGTAGCTGCTACTACTTGACTTGTAGGATTAGTGTGTTTACATCATGCTGTCATACAGCCATCATCCCAGAATAAATGGTCCGTGTGTATGGAAGAGAGTCATTTTATCATGGGCTTCTCCTGAGTGAGATCGTTTGTTAAAAGCCTTGTGCAAGAAAGAGGTTAAGGTTTTATTACATTTTCTGTAGCAAAATGTTGCAAGTGAATCAAAGAGTTGATTTTTTTCCCCAGATTTCCCGGGTTTTACTTTAGTTCTGGTCACATTTGTCAAAATACTTCCTGTCTTGGACTTCCTAATCAGTTTGGAATGAAAATACTTGCTTGAAATTCGAAAGGTGTTTTTTTGTGTGTGTGCCTGTTTATCTGGAGTCTGATAAGAGGTATATAATGTCTTCCTTCTTCTAAAGACAGGATATCATTCTTCTTTTTCATCTTCATCTTATTCTTTTCAAAATAAAAAGTGATTCTCAGAGCCCCACGATCTTTACCCTTCTAGAAGACAGCCCCAGGAAAGGGACGATATTGAATATTTACTTGGGTACCTTCGGTTCCACCCTTTGAGAGTAACATTAAATACATACTCCCTGTGGCCTCCAGGACAGACACCTCTGCAGTATATGCAGGTTCCCAGTGGGTCCAGCCCCTGGGCTGCTTCCTCCCTTGAAGCAGGATGGAAGGCACGCATGTTTTTCTTGGGGATTGGGCAGTTTTGCTCCCAGTCACCTTGACCTTGCCTTCTTTGAAAAAGATTTTGTGAAGCAGAATTTTAGTTCCAAAAGTAAGAGCTAAGTCAAGAAAGGAGGAGGTCAGAAGGGCAGGTAGGTGTTGATTGCTTCAAGGCTCAGATGGAAGCCCAGTTCTCCCTGACCAGTTCTGGACATGACTCTGGAGAGCTGAGCCCGTTCAGGCCTCGCCCCTCGTACTGAACCATATCTTCAGAGAGCAGATTATTCTTCTTCTTACTAAAACATTCCATTGATATGGTAAGGGCTTTCTATAGAAAGCCTTTTTCACTTTTGAATTCCTTGAGTTTAAAGGATGACTTTTTATGAGCCACTCTTTTTTTTTTTTAACGTAGAAAACATGTTAAGTGTACATATAATTCCTAAAACAGTAGAAGCAAGTTCATTTTGAAGGCAATGTAAAGATTGAATGTCATGCAATATTGATTATATCACTTTATTCAAAAATGTACATGTTCATACCAGGATGAAAGGAAAGCCAAACCTCACTGTAAAAGGTAAGTGTGTGTTTGTTTGTTTTTTTATAAATTTATTAATTTTATTTATTTAGTTTTGGCTGTGTTGAGTCTTCGTTGCTGCGCGCGGGCTTTCTCTAGTTGTGGTGAGCGGGGCCTACTGTTCATTGTGGTGCTCAGGCTTTTCATTGCGGCAGCTTCTCTTGTTGTGGAGCACGGGCTCTAGGTGCGCGGGCTTCAATAGTTGTGGCACGCGGGCTCAGTAGTGCATTCTTAACCACTGCACCACCAGGGAAGCCTAGTAAGCATGTATTTAAGACGAAAATATAGTATTTCTTCAGTGCAGGTTTATTAAATACCTTATAGAACAGAGTCTTAACTTGTTTTGATTTTTTTTCTGCTTCTTGAAAGAGTAATGCAGTTGTTGAAGCTTCTAACCAAGAAAGAAACTTGAAGAACTGGGAGACTTGGTCCCCTTGTTTCCAGGGCCATGACTACAAGTCATCCATCCCCTTGGGTATCGCTACATGTGGCAAAGGGATTTTTAGCTTTGAAAACCAAAATGACGAAAGTGGATTTTTTTGTTTGCTTGTGGGTTTGTGTAATCATTGATGCTAAGTGTTGGCGGATTGTTATATAAAAAATGGCTTCTTTTCTCCGTATTTATTCATGTACTAGAAATAGTGTATATTATATAAAGGCTATAAAAGTTTTCATAAGCCTTTATATTTTGAGCTCTTTATATAAACATTGTTGGAATATGTGGCATAAACTGGTTTCAGTATTTAATAAACTGGAGTGATATATAATAGTAAAAAATGCTCCGTGGTTATTTCAGATGAATAGAAACGTTTAAACAGAGATAAGCGGCAAAGCGTCCAGGAGGCTGGAGTAGAAATAGGATTCGTGAAAGTGGCCACAGACATTCCTCTCTGCTTAGAGAAGTTGTTGGGATCATCTTACTAATTGCCTAGAGACCTGTGTGACCTCCCAATCTATGAAACACTCTGCACCTCAGTAGAGGCCAGTGAATTCGGTTCGTGGGCTTGCTGGGCAAGGCACCTTGTAGATTCAGAACACCAGTGGTACGCCATCAGTGCCTTGAAATTTCAGGACCCCTCAGTCCTTCTTCTAGCATCTGGTGTTGGCTAGAGGCGGAGCCGGGATCCTTGGTTAACTGTGGGCCAGGCAGAGATACCTCTGGTTGGTATAAAACAGCCAGTGAATGAAATGCAAACCTGGTTCATTATTTTTTTTATTTGAAAATGTTTTCAAGGTGCCTGTCTTAATGTTTGAGTTAAAACACAGTGGTCTATTGAAAAAACAGAATTGGCAAAAAGAGGGAGCCTTAAATGCCTGGAGAACTCATGTCCCACTGGATCAGGGCACCTGTTAGAAGCATTAGGCATGAAATCCAGGCTACTTTTTTTTTTTTTGGCCACGTTGGGTCTTTGCTGCTTCGCATGGGCTTTCTCTAGTTGCGGCGAGCGGGGGCTACTCTTCATTGAGGTGCGTGGGCTTCTCATTGCGGTGGCTTCTCTTGTTGCGGAGCATGGGCTCTAGGTGCGTGGGCTTCAGTAGTTGTGGCACGCGGGCTCAGTAGTTGTGGCTCGAGGGCTGTAGAGCGCAGGTTCAGTAGTTGTGGTGCACAGGCTTAGTTGCTCCACGGCATGTGGGATCTTCCCGGACCAGGGATCGAACCCGTGTCCCCTGCGTTGGCAGGCAGATTCTTAACCATTGCGCCCCCAGGGAAATCCCAGGCTATTTAATTTTAAATGGACAGCTGAGAAAAACTGATGGTAAAGTTTTGATAGATTACAAGTATCTCCAGCCTGCAGCAAAGCATGGGACTATAAGACAAAGGCATGGATAAATCTGTTTATTGAAAGC
The DNA here is from genome assembly GCF_951394435.1 of Stenella coeruleoalba. Taxonomy (NCBI): domain Eukaryota; kingdom Metazoa; phylum Chordata; class Mammalia; order Artiodactyla; family Delphinidae; genus Stenella; species Stenella coeruleoalba. The sequence goes on along the minus strand of NC_137164.1, from coordinate 21,100,327 downwards.
TTGATGCAAATCATGTAACCAAGAGCAAAAAACTGGAAACTCCCTATGTCTATATGTCCCTTGCTGAAATAATAATCTATACAGTGGCTTATCACATGGCTCATGAGAAGAATGAGTTACGTCTCAGCCTGCTGACCTGGGAAGATGTCCATGATATGCTATTACGTAGGGAAAAGTTGAGATGCAAACTTCTTGGTGTATCATGAACGCAACTCTTAGGGAAAAAAAAGCATAAACTTATGTAAGGAGGGAATGGATATAAAGGTTGTGTATTAGGGTTCTCCAGGGAAAAACAGATCAGTGGGCTGAGTGTGTGTGCCCACACATGATTCATTTTACGGAACAGACTTATGTGATTGTGGAGGCTGGCAAGTCTAAAATCTGTAGGGCAGTTGGGCCAGCAGACTGGAAACTCAGGCAGGTGTTTGTCTTTGTTGTTTTTTGGGCTGTGCCGCATGGCTGGTGGGACTTTTAGTCCCCCCCCCCCGCAACCAGGGAGCGAACCCAGGCCACGGTAGTGAAAGTTCTGACAACTGGACCGCCAGGGAATTCCCTCTCTTTTAGTCTTGAGTCAGAATTCCTTCTCTGGGAAATCAGTTTTTCCCTCCTAAGATCTTTAACTGATTGAATGAGGCACACGCATATTATGGAGTGTAATCTTAAAAGTCAGCTGATGGTAGATGTTGTTCAGGGCTACCAATACCTTCATGGCAACACCTAGACCTGTGTTTGCCATACAACTGGGCACTGTGGCCGGGTCAGATTGACACAAAATTTTGCCATCACAGGATAGAAAATTATTAATATTTTCTTTATGCATAATTGTATTGGTTGGTTTGAAAACTGATATTCTGCTGTTGAAAACAAAATCTTAAAAAGGACTAGCTTGGAATATAGATGTCCAAGTGACATCTAAGTGAAGGGAATTGGGTGGAAAGTGAGAGTTGCAGTATATATAATATTCTACTTATATTTTAACTATACTGTGTTTCTAAAAGTATACTAAATGTCAAACATAAAATTGAGCTGAAAGTTTAAATGGGAAACTTTTGCTGTTTATTTCAGTTTTTAACTACTTCTTTAGTTCCTCAATGAACTTAATACTTCTATAATTAAGAAGTTTTTTAACTTTTTGTTTTTTTTTGACAGTGAGGAGAAACCTCTAGAAGAGTGGTGTATCATGTGGAATACATACTTAGCCTCCGAACTCCTGGAGTATTTTATATAATTATGAATCTCCCTCTTACATACTGATTTTCAAATTATGTTTGTTTTCATTGCATCATGTGGTAGAGTGACAACTACATTTTCATTTAAGAGGTTTTGCTTCATCAATTATAATCTTGCAAATATATTTCTGAAACACCCCACAATTCTTTACGGAAAGAGAAGCTGACTAAATATAAGCTATTACCTCTGTCCACTGAATGTATGTGTGAGAGTTCCAATGATTCTAGACTTAAAAGGAGTCTGCATCTTACAGTTAATGCCTGGGTTACGAACATCCAAAAACTGTTTTATCTTGAATTGCATCACTATTTAACCTCTTTTTTTGGCCTGTGCAGCATGCGGAATCTTAGTTCCCCGACCAGGGATCGAACCCGTGCCCCCTGCAGTGGAAGTGCAGAGTCCTAACCACTGGACCGCCAGGGAATTCCTTCATCACTTTTTTAATTTGCTGCACTGTTTTGTGCTTTTTTAGCATAATAATTTGCGCAGAGTAGATAATACCAAAAATACTTGCCATGTTAAATGGAAGCAACTTACTAAGATTTGCTCATTACTTCTGGGATTCTTATGTAATAAATGTGACCTTAAGGTCACCAAGGAGTCTGAGAATTGGGTTGAGATCACTGCATGTAGTATTTCCTACTGACTGCTTGATTTACCCAGTTTCTCTTATGACACTCAAAATCTCTGTCAGCTAGTGTTCAGTTCAGGCTGATATTAATTTTTTTAAAATTGTGGTAAGATATTCATTTAAAAATTTACCATTTTAACCATTTTTAAGTGTACAGTTTTGTGACATTAAGTGCACCACCATCCATCCCCATAACTTTTCATCTTGTGGGACTGAACTCTATATCCATTAAATAAGCAGTCCCCGTTTTCTCTCCTCCTCCCAGCCCCTGGCAACTCCCATTCTACTTTCAGTCTCTAGGATGTCCTCAGGGTTCATCCATGTTTTAGCGTATTGCGGAATTTCCTTTTATTTAAGGCTGAATAATAATTCTGTTATACCTTTATGCCACAGTTTGCTTATTCATTCATCCGTTGGTGGACACTTGGGCTGTTTGCATGTTTTAGCTGTTGTAAATAATGCTGCTGTAAATATGAGTGTATGAATATCTCTTTGAGACTCTGCTTTCAGTCCTTTTGATCATATGCCCAGAAGTGGAATTGCTGGGTCATACGGTAATTCTATTTTTAATTTTTTGAGGAGCTGCATACTGTTTTCCACACCGATCGTACTGGTTTACATTCTCACCAGTGGTGCGTAAGGGTTCCACTTCTACATCCTTGCTAACACTTGTTTGCTATTTGATAGTAACCATCCTAATGGATGTGAGGTGGTATCGCATTGTAGTTCTGATTTGCATTTCCCTAATAATTAGTGATGTTGAGCATCTTTTGCTGTTCTTATTGGCCATTTGTATATCTTCTATGCAGAAATGTCTACTCAAGTTCTTTACTTGTTATTTTAAATTTATTATTAACCCCTCTAGTCATTTCGTTTTTTTAATATTTCTTTTTTTTTTTTTGGCTGCGTCGGGTCTTAGTTGCGGCAGGCAGGATCTTCGTTGTGGTGCTTGGGCTCCTCGTTGCAGCACGTGGGCTTCTCTCTAGTTGTGGCGCACGGGCTCCAGAGCGTGGGGGCTCTCTTGTGGCCCACGTGCTCAGTAGTTGTGGCACTCGGGCTTAGTTTTCCTGAGGCATGTGGGATCTTAGCTCCCCAACCAGGGATCGAACCCACATACCCTGCATTGGAAGGTGGACTCTTAACGCCTGGACCACCAGGGAAGTCCTGTTAGGAGAGTTTTAAATTACTGATTCAATCTCCTTACTAGTAATAGGTCTATTCAGATTTTCTATTTCTTCCTGACTTAGTCTTGGTAGGTTTTCTGTTTCTAGGAATTTGTCCATTTCATCTAGATTATCCAATTTGCTGATGTACCATTATTCATAGTAGTCTCTTATAATCATTTTTATTTCTGTAGAATTGGTAGTAATGTCCCTATTTTCATTTTTTGATTTTAGTAATTTTAGTCCTCTGTTTCTTTTCTTAGTTCATCTAGCTAAAGGTTTGTGAATTTCGTTAATCTTTTCAAAGAACCAAGTTTTGGTTTCATTTATTTTCTCCATTCTCTATTTAATCTATCTCTGCTCTAATCTTTATTATTTCCTTCATTCTGCTAGCTTTGGGTTTAGTTCGTTCTTCTTTTTCTAGTTGCTTAAGTTGTAAAGTTGTGTTTCACTTTCATTTATCTCTAAGAATTTCTAATTTCCCTTGTGCCTTCTTTGGTACGTTGGTTGTTTAAGAGGCAAGGCTAGGAAATCAAGTCACCAGAGCCTAGTGCAAGTTGCAGTTGTGGAGGAGGGGCCATTGGGCTGGAACTGTGATCATAGAAGGACACAGCTATGGCCAGTGACACAGCAGAGAAACAGGGAGAGCATGAAAAAATACCCTGTTCTCTCTCCCTCTCCAATTTCCTGCCGCTATTTTCACTGAATAATCCAACTGGAAAATAGAAAGTAAAGAGACCTGAGTAATCCAATCCACATTCAAGGAGCCATCACCCCAAAGCATAGAGCAGGGTGTAGATATAGTAACTCGGGGGGGGGGGTAATGGAGACTCACCACCTTGACCATGGTCATAGATTCAAGACTTCCAGCCCTGGTAGTACAGAGGTACTGTTTGAAGTCTGAGTGGTCAGATTTTCTTTCCCTCCCAGTTATTTTCCAGTGACACTCCTAACTGGAGCTGGCACACTGCAGCAGTCCACTCCTGGCTGGTACCTATATATTGTTCAGAACCATCTATAAACGAGGCTAAGTTTTTTCTTCCTCTGTCAGCTGGCCATAGGGAAATCCCAGTGATGCCATAGGTGTGGTTTGAGGGCAAGGCAGTGATGCAGGAGAACTACCTGCCGTGGGAGCCTGAGCCCCGTACTCATGCCTTTAGGAACGGCTCATGCTTGATGCTGTCTGTCTATCCCACACCACTTCCATTTGCTGCCAGACACCCTGACCCCTCTCTGGGCATTTTATTTCAATTCAAGTAAACCTCAAGCCCTGTGGATTTTATCTTAATATCTCTTCTGTTCATCCTCCTTGCACCATCTCCATTAACACTCCTGAGTTCAGGCCTTCTAGATGCTGAAACAGCCTCCACTCTATGTCCACACCTCTGGTCCGGCCTGTCAATACACACGTCATCCTATCAAGGACCTTTCTGCAGCCAATCTGACAGTGTCCTCACTACCCAGTCTCCTCAGTGTAGAGGCCAGCCTCCTTAGCATGGCGCCCAGGGGTTTCCTGGTCTCGTCACTACTCACTTCTTTGGCTTCCTGTCTCATCACCTGTCCACCTGCAACTCCAAATTCCAGCCATATTGTAAAATTTTTGACTTCCTAAAAATGTGGTATATTCTCACTTCTAGGCCTTAGCTCACCTGTTTCCCTCTGGCTTAAAAGTGTTTCTCCTTCTTTGCCCTATTTTCCTTCAGATGCCAATTCATTCAAAATACACTTATTGAGCATTGACTATATGCCAGACACTGTGCTTAGAGGTTCCTTCCTCTAGGACACCTACCCTGATCTTCCAAGAATGGATTCAGTGTTTTTCTTCTGTGCTTTCTGTAATATGTAATTATGCTTATTCCAGTGGGACTGCACCTCAAATCGTAATATACTTTCCAGCATTTGTCGGCTTGTCTTACTAGATTGTAAGCTTCTTGAAGGCACGAAATGTTCTTATTTAGTTTTGAAGACTCAGACCAGCACACCACATGGCACCTAGTAAGCACACACCAAAGATTTCGATAAGTGGATGAGCTAATGAATAAATGGGTAATTGGTTATGTTTTGATATCCCTAATGCTATACACATGCCAACAACATAAAAATATATAGGAATAATTAATATATGCCATCATTATAAGTAACACATACTCATTTAAAAATATATAAAAACAAAAATACCAGTAAAATTTAAACAATTTAAAATCACTGTCTTAGTAGGCCATCAAACAAATTTACCATAGTTCTGTATGTAAATTGCTTACAAATGTTTGTTAGTAGCCTATGATGAACAACTTTCTGCATAAAGCTTTTTTATTTTTTTTAACTTAATTTATTGTGTGTGTGTGTGTGTGTGTGTGCGTACTCATGATTTATTGAGGGTGGGAAGGAAGGAAGGAAGGGAGGGAGGGAAGGAAGCAAGATAGGGATGGAGAAGTTGCTGCACGGGAATGTGGTGTTAAGTTCTGCTTTCAACCTGATCTGGAGGGGAGCTCTGGAGGGTAAGCTGAACTGCAGAGTCTGAAGCTTTTTAAAAAAATATTTAAGGGCTTCCCTGGTGGCGCAGTGGTTGAGAGTCCACCTGCCGATGCAGGGGACACGGGTTCGTGCCCCGGTCCGGGAGGATCCCACATGCTGTGGAGCGGCTGGGCCCATGAGTCATGGCCGCTGAGCCTGCGCGTCCGGAGCCTGTGCTCCGCAACGGGAGAGGCCACAACAGTGAGAGGCCTGCGTACCACCACCCAAGGAAAAAAAAAAAAAAAAAAAATATATATATATATATATATTTAAGATTATCATTTTTGAAAGAATCCCAAAGAAGAAGTAAAAAAATGAATATTATAAAGCTAATGATGTTTCCAAAGATGTTTTACCAATGTTGCCAATGTTTATTTTTATCACAGTAATGTAATAATGCTTTTTATTCCATTTCTTTTCATTTTCTTACTAGCAAAAATGCAGTTCATAGCTTTTTGAGGTTGAAATCTTGACAGGTAATTATGCCTTTCTTCAAAATATGCCTTGATTCAAAATATCCTAAATTCTAAGCTGAGGGACCATTTGTCTGATCTAAGGAAGCAATTCCTCTGTTATGAAATAGAGCCCAACGTACTATTTAAATAGTCAAGATTTAAAGTGATTTATGCAGTTCACTGATGTGTGAATGAGAAATTGATACAGTAAGCAAGGAAGTAATTTGAAAAGGGAAACATCTTCAGATACTTGATGAAACTATAAAAACCAACACCAAGAGAAGTGATTCTGATAGTAAGTTGGAGGATCGAACATGAAGAACTTCAGCAATTTCAAATGAACATTCTCTGAAAATTCAGGAGGGAGTTGCAGACATGCAGGTGGCATAAGAATTTTTTTCTTTTAAATCATTTCATTTTGTGACTTCATTGTAAGCAATGAAGTGAAATGGAGCATGATGGGAGAAGCCTGATGTTTTATCTTTCCTCCTCATCGATGCTATGATTTAGTGTTTTGGCGCTTGAACCACTCCTGCCTTACAGTAGAACAGAACCTATCAAAGCTTCAAGGCTTTTCCTCTTAGAGGCATTCCTTCAAGCCTGTAATGCTCACGCTCGGGGCTCATGCTTACTAAAATGCCCTATTACAGAAAAGCACTAATGGGTTTAAATGTCCATCTTCATGTGACTCCCTTTCATAATATTAGTGTACAGGAGAAAGAGAAAGTCTTGTCAGGAATCCTGGTTCCGATGACATGTCTGCCCTTTACTAACCATTATCCTGAACAGGTCACAAACCTTCCTGGGATTCAGTTCTTCACTCATTAAATAAAGATAATAGTAATAATATTCACCAACTTCCTCCTGAGTTAAAATTGAGTGGGACTGACTGAGGTGAGACTTGAAGTACGCACTGGAAGGAGGTCTTGGGATCCCGATCTCCATCTCCTCCGCTTTCTCCTTCCATCCCTGACCTGGAACATCCTTGCCTCTTGTCCCTTAGGGTATTTTTTCCACAGGCCTATTCTTTTTTTTTTTTTAAATATTTATTTGTTTATTTTTGCTGGTCTTAGTTGCAGCACGTGGGGTCTTCATTGTGGCATGCGGGATCTTTTACTTGCAGCATGCGGACTTCTTAGTTGCGGCATGCATGTGGGATCTAGTTCCCTGACCAGGGATTGAACCCAGGCCCCCTGCACTGGGAGCTCGGAGTCTTACCCACTGGACCACCAGAGAAGTCCCTCACAGGCCTATGCTAAGACATTAATAGATGAAGTCTTAAGAAGCAAAGTTATGGCTCTGGGGACATTTACAGAAGGTAATAGGGAAGTTTCACGACTATCTTTCTATGCCTTTAGGGTAGCAGGATATAATGCGCGGCATTTCTAAAACCAGAGCCTGTGGACAGTTTTTTAAGTATGTATTTTCATTTCATATACTTAAACATATATATATATATATTTTTTTTTTTTTTTTCTGAATCATCGACATGATTGTCTTAGGATTGCCACGTGATTTCACCTTCACCCCACCACCCTCCTGATGTGTGTATTTAGACTATTTTAATTAAGCTATTGAAGAAGAACAGGGATTGATCTATATGCAAATGGTATGTACGAGACCATTAAAGGCAAAATGATGTTAGGGATACAGCCTGAGTGAAGGCTTCCTGGTGATTCGAATGTCAGGGGATTGAGCGTGTTACCGGTGTAACATAAGCGCGTGAACCCCAAAGCAGCTGTGTGGTAGCAGTCAGCACCATCTTCGTGCTGCCAACAGCAATTTCGTTTTCCAGCAAGACAGTATCATCCACCTCGTTAATTTGAATATTGGTTTTATACTTCTAGTGATATGTAACTTATAAATCCATTTTAATGTAAACATACAAAGCTTAGGTCAAGTTTTCTTTTTATACTTGAGCAACATAATATATTTACATCAACATTGGGGATCTGCAGTTTTTTGTTTTTTTTTTTTTTTTTTTTTTTTTGCTGTACGCAGGCCTCTCACTGTTGTGGCCTCTCCCGTTGCGGAGCACAGGCTCCGGACGCGCAGGCTCAGCGGCCATGGCTCACGGGCCCAGCCGCTCCACGGCATGTGGGATCTTCCCGGACCGGGGCACGAACCCGTGTCCCCTGCATCAGCAGGCGGACTCTCAACCGCTGCGCCACCAGGGAAGCCCGATCTACAGTTTTTTAAAAGGGCTTTGTGCATTACTCAACTTGGGAGAACCCTGGGGTCGTACAAAGAGCCTCAGCCCCAGAAGTCAGCTTGTCTAAGTTCTAGTCCTAACTTTAACATTAACCACCTGTAGGACTTTGGACTGGTCATCTCGTCATCTCCTCTCTGTATGCCTCAGTTTGCTCATCTGCGGAATGAAAGGTTTGATTATATGATCTTTAGATTCTTTGCCAGTTCTGAATTCTCTTCTTAAAAGGTCAAAGAGCCCTTATTTGGGAACACAGCCAGCCACTGGGTTGTGCTATTTGTTCCCTGGGGATAAAGCCTGAAGTCACTGTGACCCTAGCTGGAGACTGTCAAGATCACCACAAAGCTGCTTCTAGCTGCTCTGACCCCATGGAAGAGTAGAAAGGGGTGTCCTTAACTGTTGTTGGCTCAGACACAAGGCACACGCTTTGGATGTCCCTGCTGTATGACAGCGATTCCTTATGGGGCCTGGGGAAGGTGGTGTGTCATCAGAATCAGGGCTTCTCAATCCAGCAAACTTCCATCTGGAGCCCCACCCCACCTGAGAACCAGGTGGAAATAGACCCCTGGAGCTGCTGGCAGTGGATCCAATCGTCTGGGATGTGGCACAGAAAAATGGTTGGAAAGCAGCTGAGGAAGTTGTCCTTGGAACGTGCTTGATGTTTTTTAAAGATCCGCACAGGCAGAGGTACAGCTGCACTCAAGTCCTAGAGACTTTGGAAGATCAGGCTGCAGAATTCCAGAGGGATTAAAATCTAAACTACTTGAACGTTTCTCCTAACTCTCTCCCTCTTCTCCTCCCCACTCTCTTCCTCTCCAGTACCTTACTGAGCACCCACCCTGTGTCATTCTAGGGCTTTCACACAGATCATCTTGTGCTATCCTCACCACACGTCCAAAGGGCAAGTACTTTTATTATTTTATTCAGTGCCCATTTTCACATCAGGACACTGAGGCACAGAGTTTCTAGTTGCCCATGTTCACCTGGGGAAGGTAGGCAGGGTACACACCCTTGGGTGGTTGGGCTCCGGGGCCGGGCTGTTAAACACTGTTGTCAGCACCAACACGAGGATAGGCAAAGGCTGGTGAGCACCCTGGACCGCTGACCCTGGGGCCGGCCTCATGGATATGAACAATTCAGCCCAACCATCACTTGTGGAACGAATAAACCAAAGCCCTAGGCCAGGGTGCTGACGGCTGTCTGCGTTCTCCAGCGGGGAGCCGGGTCACGGCTGCCTGGGGTCTGCCTTCTGCGACAGGGACAGGAGTGACCCCCAGCAGCCTGTTCCCAGGTAGGTGGGGCCCGAGTCGCAGCTCCGGCCCGGAAAGGACGGGCTCTGTGGGGCTGTTGCGGTGTTGTGGTGAGCTGGCCACAGGCCCACTAGCACCTGGCGCCCGCCCATCATCAGCGGCCCCCGTGTCCTCCCGGAGCCGCCAACCCACAAATGCTCACACTCGGGGAAGGGCGGCGGGAGGGAGGCTAGGACCCAAGGCCACAGAAACCATGGCAGCCCTGGTCCTGTGGCTCACATCCCAGTAAGGAAGTGAGAGAAATGGAAGGAAAAAGGTCAGAACATTGTTTTCTCCTCCTTCCCCTGTTGAAAGCTGTCGGTTGGATTCAACAAAATGCCAGCCACACCTGATAAAAACCTGCAAGTGAAAATTTTAAAATGCAGGATCTAGGTTATTCCGGGGGAATGCCCATTATGCCATGACATAATCGTGAAAGCTATTTAATTTGAAAAAGAAGAGAGATGTTTTTGCTTTTTGGTGGTTTTGTTTTTATTCATCAAAAACAAAACACCCCTAATATACCAGACTGTTAGTTTTAAAACAGAAGTCTGGAAACGCTGTCTTCCCCCCAGGATACCTCCAAAGGTGACAAATACCTCCTCTCCCTTCATCCCAGCCAAGAGGAGAAGGAAGGAGGGGGGAACCTACTTCGGGAGGAGGGGGGAACCACTTCAGACCTTGTGTCAGTGTTTGTTTATCTTAGATTTACTGCTAGTACATGTTCATTTACATGTTCTGTAAGTGTAACCTTCTGGTTCCTGGCAGGGGTTCGCAAGCTGAATGAGCACCAGGTAGGGAATTAATACCAGCAGAGGCCAGTGGAGTGGTTTCCAACACTTGGTCAATCCCCTGAAGTCCTCTGTGCCTCTAGCTTTCCTTTCTTTCCTCTACAGTTGGCCCAGCTGTTGCTCAGTTTCCAGGCTCCTGTGATGTTTACACTCATGTTCTTTTTTTTTTAATTTTTATTTATTTATTTATTTATTTATGGCTGTGTTGGGTCTTCGTTTCTGTGCGAGGGCTTTCTCTAGTTGCGGCGAGCGGGGGCCACTCTTCATCGCGGTGCACGGGCCTCTCACTGTCGCGGCCTCTCTTGTTGCAGAGCAGAAGCTCCAGACGTGCAGGCTCAGTAGTGTGGCTCACGGGCCCAGTTGCTCCACGGCATGTGGGATCCTCCCAGACCAGGGCTCGAACCCGTGTTCCCTGCATTGGCAGGCAGATTCTCAACCACTGCGCCACCAGGGAAGCCCTAAACTCATGTTCTTAATGTCAGCAGACAGTCACAAATCCCTGTCAGGAAAGCATTCCTCTACCCTTTTCTGAAAGGCTCCTCAAACTATTGCAAGATTATCTATCTATCCTCACAAGATATATTTTTTAATATATCCCACAAGCAGACTTTTCTGTTTATGACAGGTCTGCAATAATAGTTGCACATACGTTGTAAAACACTATGCATTCTTAACGTAACATTAAAACACAAATTAGGGAATTCCCTGGTGGTCCAGTGATGGGGACTCTGTACTTTCACTGCCGAGGGTACAGGTTCAGTCCCTTGTCGGGGAACTAAGATCCTGCAATCCAGGCAGCACAGCCTGAAAAAAAAAAAAGCTGCCCATTCTTAACTACTCCCCGCATTAAGAAGAGTCAATCCTTCCCCTTGAATCTGGCCTGACTATAGTGACTCGCTTGGTGGAGTGCAGCAGAAATGACCTTCTGTGACTTCTGATGCAAGGGCAGAAGTGGGAACCATCTCTTCGAGCCCTGAGCCACATCCAAATACTCTGAGGTCTTCACACTTAAGAGACCCAGTGGACCAGCTCTGAGACTTCACGAGGATGCAGAGATGCACAGCCAGACCCCAGCTGTCCAGCCTGCAGCCATTTGTGTTTCCCCAGCTGTGGCTCCAGATATGGTGAGCAGGGAGGAGTCTTTTCTGATGTGCCCTCTAGAAATTCCTGACCTGCAAGATTGTGAAAGATAAGAACAAAGTGGTGGTTCGTTTAGGGCATGATTTTGGGGTTAGTTTGTTAGGTAGCAATAAATAATAGAAACTAAACGATTTCCTCATTGAAAAACATTTAGGTTGTGTCCACTTTTTCTCCATTGCAAACTATCCTGTGCAGGTACTACTATTTTTTTTAATATGTAAATTTCTCTAGGATAGATTCTCAGGTACAGAATTGCTGGATCAAAGAGCTATCCTCTCTCCATTTCTCTAGCCTGTGTTTTTGGTTTTTTTTAAACATCTTTATTGGAGTATAATTGCTTTACAATGGTGTGTTAGTTTATGCTTTATAACAAAGTGAATCAGCTATACATATACATATGTCCCCATATCTCTTCCCTCTTGCGTCTCCCTCCCTCGCACCCTCCCTATCCCACCCCTCTAGGTGGTCACAAACCACCGAGCTGATCTCCCTGTGTCTAGCCTGTGATTTGATAGGTGTTGGCAAGTTTCCCTCTAGAAAGAGTGTAGAAAAGTGGTCTTTTCCTTCACCTTCCCAAATGTTTTTGATGTCTCACTTCATCATCCTGTGTTTCATTTGCTTAAATCTAAATGGGAGAATAACCTGCCTTACAGGGTTTCAATCAAGAGATCAAGAGGGAAATCTGAATAACACCTTACAAACAAAATGTCATCTACTATGATATGGGACCTTGATCACTTGGGGATGAGACTCCTCTGACCTCATCTTCGTCCTTTTCCCGAGATAGCCTATGTAATCCTGTCTGCTCATTTCTCTCTCTCTCTCTTTTTTCATGCACACACGATATGAATACATGTGTGCCTTATATGTACATGCATATGTACAGATACATGCTATATGAGTGTTTACTATATCAACTTGAACATTTCTAAGGGAACACTTATAAATACTTGAATCAAATAAATAATATTGTTAAAAATGACAGTAGAGGGAGTTCCCTGGTGGTCTAGTGGTTAGAATTTGGCGCTTTCACCACCGTGACCCAGGTTCAATCCCTGGTCGAGGAACTGAGAATCCTTGAAGCCGTGAGGTGCGGTCAAAAAAAAATTACAGTAGAAAATTAAAGCTGCAGTTGTATTTGTCATGACATCTAGTGCTTCTGGGAATAAGCTAATCACCAGCTGGAAACAGGAAGAAATTTGACTTGTAATACAGAGTATAAAAGTGGATCCATTGTAGGAAATTTGTACTACTTCTGGGGATGGGGCACACTAGATAGTATTTGTCCATACAGAAAAGAGCCCTAGAGTCTGAAGCAGAGTTCAGCATATTGTATACTACCCTTTCCACTGTATTTTGAGCAACAAGTGCATCGTTTAAATATATATACTTCTGTGCTAGTGTTCTGCAATGAAAACACCCCAGTAACACTGCACTTACTGCTTCATTGCTGTTGTCTCTCCCCCACCCTGCAGGGCCAGCTGGTGACTGCTGGATCTTTGCTGACCTCCCTTAGCTCCAGTTCTTCAATTCAGGAATAGTCCAGGCATTATTGTGTTGAATATCTACCCTTCTCTCCCTTCATTTGCCCTCACAGCAGCTGATTAGACATTCAGCCTTGTCCCAAATCTTTTCTGAGTGCCATGACCTACACTGCATCCCTTTAGCATCATGAATCACCAGTTGGTAAAAATATTTTAAGAAATTAAACATAATGTTTAGAAGAAAGTAGCATGATTATAGGTTTAGGAATATCTGCAGTAGAAGCACATTTGTGAGAGAAGATGCTTATATTTGGCCCTTGAAGGATGATATTTCGTGAAGAATTATCATCACAAAACTCAACAGGATAAACTTCATTTCTGAGATTTTTGGAATCAGCCTGGCCTGAAAAGGAGGAAGTGTGTTTTAGGTATACCAATTAAAACAAACAAACACCCTTATGCTTAGATGCAAAACTCATTGAAAAAAAAAGAGAAAAGGAAGAAAATAATTATTAGTAATTCTAACCATCTATGAATATTTTGGAAGTGTTTCCTTTGGTCAATAGGATGATACACTGTTTCATTCTTCTTAATTATATCATTTCTCCAAGGAGATAAATACTTTCTACAACATGAGAATTTTAACTCTTGACTTTGAGATAATTTTAGACTTTAGAAAAGCTGTAAAAGTATTACAGAATTCAGATATGCCCTTCATCCAGCTTCCCCTCATGTTATCATCTTACATAACTATATCATGTACAACAATCAAAACTGGGAAATTAACTTTGGTACACTACTATCGTCTAAACTGTAGACCTTATTTGGATATCTATATTTTATTCTATAGTTCTCCCTTTTCTGACCCAAGATCCAATCCAGGCTCCCACATTGCATCTACTTGTCATGTCTCCCTCATTCCCAAAATGTAACATTTCCTCGGTCTTTCCTTGTCTTTTATGACTTCGACACTTTTTTTTTTGACTTTGACACTTTTGAAGAGTACTCGTGAATTGTTTTGTAGGATGTCCATCAATTTGAATTTGTTTGATGTTTTCTCATAATTAGAATGTGGTTTTGCATTTCTGGCAAGAATATCACAGAAGAAATATTGTGTGCTTCTTGATATATCATATTAGGAGTTTCATGGTGATGATGCTGACCTTGATCATTTGGTTAAGGGGGGATGTCTTCCAGGTTTCTCCACTGTAAAGTTAACAGCCACCCTCCCCTCCCCCCATTAATAAATACCTTGGAGAGATGCCATACAAATTTCTGTTTCTCCTCAGACTTTCACCCACTAATTTTAGCATCCATCCTTAGATTTTGCCTGCTATAGTCATTACTGTAGTATCCTTAATGATTTCTTTCCCCTCATTCTTTCTAAATTTATTGATTGGAATTCTTCAGTAAGGTGGAGTTGTCTCTTCTCCCCTATTTATTTATTCAGTCATTTATTTATATCAGTATGGACTCATGGGTATTTATTCTACAGGTTATGACCCAATACAATCATTATTTATTTTGTTGTTGAAATCTACAACATGATTTAAATGGCAGAACAGTATTCCAATTACACGTCTGTGCCATGAATTATTGATCCAGTTCTTCAATGTTGGACGTTCAGGTGGTTATTTGATACTATTTATGATGTCTGATATATATAAATCTTTGAATTTTTATGTGTTTTCATAAATTAGATTTCTAACAGCGGAATTATTGATGTTTGAAAAGTTGTGAAAACTAGCAACATGTCAACACGGAAATCAGTCCACACACCTAACCCAGACTACCAGGCTGTGAGCAGAAAGAAGCAGCAGATGCCGCGGCTCACGAAGGCCCCTGCCGGCAGGGTCACTGAACACAGTTGTCAGTAACAATATTAACAATAAAGTTATTGATGTTGAGGAAGGGACTTCTGGTAGGGGCATGTCTATTTCCGTTAGGGCCTATATCCTTCGCCCTCTCTGTTTACATCCCAACCGGAAATACTTGTACCCCGTTTAAAGCCACGTCAGTCCTGGCCTCAGTCCCGCCCACGCGGGGGGAAGCGTTTCCGGGGTCAGGGTATTCCGGTTCGCCCCGCCCCGCCGCCGGTGCAGTGCTGGAAGACCCGGTTCTCCCGGAAGTGCCCCGGACATCTCTCTGTCGGGGTTCCCACCTCCCCCCTGCTGCTGCGGGCCGCTGGGGCGGCGGCAATGGCGGAGGCGGCGCTGCTACTGCAGCCGGAGGCGGCGGCGGAGCGGGACGCTCGGGAGAAGCTGGCTCTTTGGGATGGGAGACCGGACACGACAGCGCCACTGACCGACCGGCAGACGGACTCGGTGCTGGAGTTGAAGGCGGCGGCCGAGGACCTGCCCGTACCCGCCGAGGTGAGGTGACGGGCGGGAGCTGGGCTGGGCTACTCCGCGGGCGCGCCGGCGGACCCCGACCTTGCAGACCCTTGGCCAGGGTCTGTCCTCTCCTCCCCATCACAGTGTCGGCTCCGGTGGGAGAGGCCCCTCACCTTCCCGGACTGTCAGGCCTTACGTTGTCCCAGACCGCCGACTCTCCCCTCCGGCGTGGGGACGGCTGCGGGGGCGTCCAGCGGCTGCTGGCCGCCGGCACCCAGCCCGCCCCTGCGGCGTGGGGCGGTTGTTCGGGAGCCTTGCCCCGGGCATCTTGCCCCGGGTGTCCCTGGTGTTAGCGAGGCATAGTCCTGCTGCCCACCCTCTCCCGGAAGGGGAAGACACTGAACCCGAAGTGCTTTACTTCAGCACAGCCTCCTGTTGGTATTTGTTTACCACCTTAATGAATAGCCCAGCTTCCTTTTTCCATAGGGGCCCTTGGGGAGACCAAAGTTGATTCCGGGTGACAGCTTCATTCATCGCACATTGAGCAATGAACTCTCGATCAAGTGCAGGTTGTGGGAGATCCGGTTTATATTTGACTTATAGCAAAGCAATAAAAATTTTTCTTTGAAAGCTGGGTCAGTACATTATTAGATAATGTTTTAGTGTCAACGTTTTTAATCCTAATTGCCATTGGGATATTATCCCTGATACTGCTTGTGTGATTCAATTCAATTAGTTATAATAGCAAGAAGTACATTTTATGAGTAGTCAGATGTTTGACAGACTTCTTCTTGTTTTGAGGGCTAGGTTTAGGCGGTTATTATTTTATTAGCACTGATGGTTACTTTTGATGTTGGAAGCATTCTCTTTACACGGTTGTGTCCAAAGGCAGACTGAGTTTAGAGACTTAAACTTTTTCTGCCCTCACACTTCAGAGGTTAAGAACTTTGGTTTGAAAGTTCTCGCCACTTTTCGCCGTTGCACACTCTGCCATAAAGTACAGGTGTTCTTTCTTGGGTTTCTCTGTCCACCTCTAGGATTCTGTGCTGGAAGTGTGTTTGAAATAAATGAGGAAGCAGTTGGAAATTTGTTTTGGCGTGGCTATCAGAGTCTTTTATGCTCTGGGCAATAGAAGTTGTTTGCTCTATAAATATTTCAGTCTGTTTATAATTGATTTGGCCTCTCACCAAAGCAAGGTGCTTGGGCATCACAGTACCTGTGGTGAATGTATTCCATAAGCAAAGTAACCCATTTTATTTTTAATGTCTTGGGCCATAAAATATTACTATTCCCACTGAGCATGAAGGAAAGGGTTTGGAGTGAAGTAAAAGAGATCTCTTCATTTTCACCCCATTATTTGATATTTATGCAACATAATACCTACCATTAGCCCCATGCAGTCATTTAACATATATTATGTGCCTACCCGGGGCTAGGAATGGGGGAACAGAAAGATAAAAACAAGATTCCTAGCCTGAAGGAGCTGACATAATTATGGTGATCATGAGCATGTGAAAAAGAACAAAGAAGGTAAGTTCAGACAGTCATCCAGGATATAAGGAAAATCAAACAGGATGGTATGACACCAGGGAATGAGGTGTGCCCTTTTAGATAAAGAGGGAAGGCCTTTCTAAGAAAGTAACCACCTAAGGCAAGAGCTCATGATGGAAAACAAGAAGCCAGTCTTGCAAAGACTAGAGAAATAACCTTCCAGCTGGAGGAAAAAGCAGTGCAAAGCCCTGGGTAGGGGATGAGCTTGCCAAGTTCAAGGGTTCAGTGAAGGTCTTCTGGTACATGCAGCCTTGGCATTGGATTGCTGTGAGAATGAAATACCAGTCTGTTATTTATCCATCCTGGAATCTTTGAGGGGGAATTTCTCATTGCTCTTCAGCTTTCGACAGCCCTCTTTTTCCTTTACATGTCTGGTGGGAAGACTTTGGAATTGAATTTTTTATCCGTTACCACTCTTTTAACACTGGCACTGAGAAAGAATGCCTCAATTTTTATTTGGTCTGACCAAAATAAAAACCTGTAAAGGGTTTTCTGTAGTGTTTCACAATTTTCAGGAGATAAGTTACATCCTGAGCAACTGGAACTGGGCAAGTTAGTTGAATAGCAAGAGGCCAGCTACCTCTGAGCAAATATCATGAAGCTGTTTATAGCTTTCCTTTTTATTTAGGAGAACTAGCCTTATATACCTTTTTATCTGGTGTTAGATAAGAAAATTTGCAGTAGAATATTAAGTAGACTGGTTTCTTGTAGCCAGGGCAAATTTTTTTAGTAGTGAGGGCCTTTTTCTTTCTGCTGAGTTTAGTAATTCTTGATAAAATGCTGAGATAATTTATCCTGAAATTTACCTGTAATTTACTGTTACAGTTGTTGTTTTCCTAAAGTTTGTGTGGCCTTAGACATGCTACTTAACTTCTCTGAACCTGTTTTCTTCTTTATAAAATGGGGATTATAATAGTACTTGCGTCACAGGGAGTTGTGAGAACTAAATGAAGTATATAAAGTGCACACAGCAAGCTACCTGCCAGTATTATATTATTCATGTGCTTTTCTCCCCAAATGATTATTACCTTAAAAGAATAGATTAGAATGTTACGACGCTGAGCTGGTACTGTGTAGGTGTCACTCAGACCAAAGGTAAGAAAAGAAGAGGTTAGGTGCCTGGAGGAAGGTTCTGAGACTCCATCTATACCTCTTCAATGATTTGCTCCAAACAGAGTAGGTAACGTCAGGTTTCATTTAGGGAATGAATTTATTAGATTGATTACAGAAGTGATTTTCTCCAACCCAGAACTGTGCAAGAAGTAAAGTTTGGGAGAGAAAGGTATATTTGCTTGTTTTTTCCTGGAGCTGCTCAGCTGGTCAGGCAAGGCTTGATAGTTTATTGTAGTTAGTATTTAATATGTTAGTGTCCCCATTTGTGTAAGCTGTACAGTAGCTATCCAGGACCAACCAGGAGCCTAGGTCTCTGCTCTTCTCTTTCTGGTGGTAAATGTCTGCTCCATCTGGAAGCCAGGACAGTGCGAGTAAGCCAGAGGTATTCAGTCAACATCTCTTCAGGAGTGAAAGAGTAGTCAGAACAGGAAAGTTTGTGACACCAGCACACCCTTTTTTTAAAATAGTTCTACCATTTATATTATATTATTTTATTTTTTTAACATCTTTATTGGAGTATAATTGCTTTACAATGGTGTGTTAGTTTCTGCTGTATAACACAGTGAATCAGCTGTGCATAAACATGTATCCCCATATCCCCTCCCTTTTGTGTCTCCCTATCCCACCCCTCTAGGTGGTCACAAAGCACCGAGCTGATCTCCCTGCAACACACCCTTCTTGATTTGCCATTCTCTTCCAGGTGCTTTGAGAAAAGAAGACAGCTGGGCAAATGTACCTAATGGGGGCATCTTCTCATACGCTTTTATTTTTTTAATTTTTTTTTTTTTTTATTCTGGCTCCGCTGAGTGGCTTGCGGGATCTCATTTCTCCGACCAGGAATTAAACCCAGGCCATGGCAGTGAAAGCACCGAGTCCTAACCACTAGACCACCAGGGAACTCCCTCATAAGCTTTTAAAAAGCAGCTTAAAAAAAATTATTTATTCATTTTGGCTGTGCCAGGTCTTAGTTGTGGCATGCGAACTTCTTGGTTGTGGTATGTGAACTCTTAGTTGTGGCATGCATGTGGGATTTAGTTCCCCGACCAGGGATCGAACCCAGGCCCCCTGCATTGGGAGCTCGGAGTCTTACCCACTGGACCACCAGGGAAGTCCCCTGATTTCTGATAAGTCTGCTTTAATTCTTATTTTTGTTCCCCTGTATATAATGTATCTTTTTCTCTCTGACTGCCTTAAGGTTTTCTCTATGACTTTTGATTTTCTCTCTGAGTTTGAATGTGATGTGTCTAGGGGTGGTGTGTGTGTGTGCACACGCACACATGCATGTGCATTCTGCTTGGGATTTTCTGAGTTCAGAATTGTAGCATTGTGTGTTTCATTATTTTTGGAAACTTCTCAACTATTATCTCTTTAAATATTTCTTCTACCCTGTTCTCTCTCTCTCTTCTTATTTTGAGATTCAGATTACACGTATATTAGATCATTTTATACCATCCCACAGTTCTTGGATGTTGTGTTCAGTTTTTATTTGTCCACTCTGTTTCTTCTTTATGTTTAATTTTGGGTGATTTTTATTGACCTGTCTTCAAGTTCACTGATTCTTTCCTTAGCTGTGTTGAGTGTACTGATGAGTCTATGGCAGGTATTCTTCACCTGTTACAATAATGGTTACTTCCAGCATTTCTGTTGGACATGTATAGTTTTTATCTTTCTGCTTAACTTCTGCGTCTGTTCATTCATTTTATTTATATTTCATACCAGAGCCTTTGACATATTAGTCACAGTTATATAGTTCCAATATCCAGATCATCTCTTGAGTCTGGCTCTGTTGAGTGCTTCGTTTCTTGACAATGAGTTGGGTTATTTTCCTTGCTGTTTAATGTAACTTTTGGTCAAATACTGTACGTTGTATGCAGGACATTTGAGAATGAGGGAAATAGCGTGAATGCCTGGAAATGAATACACTTACTCTGTTAGGTCATTAGTGTGGAGGTTTGGGTTAGTGGGCTAGATTTGTGTTTTGTTTTTGTTCTGGTTGCCTTTAGTTTACCACTGGCTTCAGACTTCTCTTTCATTACTTTTTGCCTAGCATTGGGGCTGGGCTACTGCAGGGTCTTCTTAACCTTCCTTCTCAACCCTCAGCTTTTGGTGTGCTGTGCGCCTGTGTCTCAGAGGGTGTCTGTGCTCTTGCCCCTCCCACAGGAGAGCATTGCTGGCGCTCTATAGCCTGGTGGTGGTAGGTGGGAGTTTTCTATCATCTGCGTCCAGTCTCAGTCTTAGGCAGGCCTTTGCCCCTGGGACTCAGGGGTGGAGTTTCTTACTGACTCTGCCCTCCTCCGGCAGTAGGAGACCTCTGATGTTCTGGGTCTTGGGTTCCTTCTTGCCTCTCCTCCAGGGGTAATGGTTGTTTTCTTTTCCCTTTCCCCGGCTGTAGTGTGTTCTCCCCTGTGCCCTAGGGTTGATAGCGCTTGCTGCCCTTTTTTCAGTGTCTTAAGATTTTGTTCCACTGGGGAGAAGGGTCTGGATGGGGCTTTGTGCCCCACTTTCCCCAGGCCCCTCCTCTTCTAAGCCTGCACCACCAGTCCTCATTCTTCCTCATGAGCACCTGGTGGAGGTCCGTGAAGACCATGTGAGTGGGTGCAAATTCCCCTTGTGTCTGTGACTTCCAAGCATTCTGTACTCACCCGTCCTGTACCATTTAGTAATTTGAAAGAAATTTTAGCCTAATTCTTACCTACTTGTGTGGCATTTGTCATCTCTTTTTCCATAATCTGCCACGGTAAGCCCGTGCTCTCACTCTGTCTCTGCCTGGAGATACCCATCTTTTTCTAGATTTTAAGCTACTTAGTTACTCTGGAACCTCAACTCTCTGATGGCTTCAAGAACCTGATTTTGTAGACTATTTGTCTTTTTCTTATTATTAAGGTGCAAGCAACACTCTGTCTAGCATTCTTTTAGCCTAGTCTCCACGTGCTTTCTGGTGTATTTTTCAAATCTGTACCTGATCCATGTCTCTCTTCCTTTTCCTCCTTAGGTATCAGGTAAACAGTGCTGATAGAATTATGTGTTTGAATTTTGTCATTATCTGTTCATATATAACTAAATTTTACTACTAATAAACTATAATTTTGTAAAGGTAACTTAGACGATTCTGTTCCCAAGAAGCAGTATAGATTCTGATTTGTAAATTTACTTACTGTAAAAAGGGAACCCTCCTACACTGTTGATGGGAATGTAAATTGGTGCAGACACTATGCAAAACAGTATGGGGGTTCCTTAAAAGACTAAAAATAGAGTTACCATTTGATCCAACAATCCCACTCCTGGGCATGTATCAGGAGAAAACTCTACTTTGAAAAGATACATGCATCCCAACATTCAGAGCAGCTCTATTTACAATAGCCAAGACATGGAAGCAACCTAAGTGTCCATCGACAGAGGAATGGATAAAGAAGATGTGGCACATATATACAATTACTCAACTATAAAAAAGAACAAAATAATTCCATTTGCAGCAACATGGATGGACCTAGAGATTATCATACTAAGTCAGTCAGACAGAGAAAGAGAAATATCATATGATATCACTTATATGTGGAATCTAAAAAGTGGTACAAATACTTATTTACAAAACAGAAACAGACTCACAGACATAGAAAACAAACTTATGGTTACCAAAGGTGAAAGTGGGGGAGGGATAAATAAGGAGTTTGGGACTAATAGGTACAAACTACTATATATAAAATAGATAAACAACAAGGATTTACTGTGTAGCACAGGGAACTATATTCAATATCTTGTAATAACCTATAATGGAAAAGAATCTGAAAAAGAATATATATATATATATATATATATATATACACACACATATTTCTGAATCACTTTGCTGTACACAAGAAACTAACACAACATTGTAAATCAACTATACTTCAATAAAAATAAATAAATTAAAAGAAACAAATTTACTTTGTTACTGCTAATAAGTAGGAATAGTAATATGATAAATAGAAGCGGCTCCGGTTGATCGTGTGTATTATTTGGCAGGCATTACGCTAAACACACGTAGCATTGTCTCCAAGGAGACAGCTTGTTGTTGGTAACTCGCACAGAGCGTGAGCAGGTAGGCTTAGCTCAGCTCAGCTTCCTCTGTCCTCAGAACCTCTGGTGGCAGCACACAGTTGCTGGTGACACGTTAGAGTCAAGATAGATTCTCATCAGATTTCAGAAACTTAATTCTTCCTGCCCAACAGTCCTTTTCTCTTCAGGGATTGTGTCACCATTCAGGAAGAGTTTATGTTGAACAATGATGCCCTTAGTAAGACGTATCTCTGTACATCCAGGACCCTCCTGGGAGAAAGCAGATTGAGGACCTTTCTGAACACTTTTTTTCTGTCTGCAGCTTCCCAGTGGTCCAAGGAGCCTGTTTTCTTACACCTGTGTTTTCTTCATTTCACAATGGCCTCATGATACAGATAATGTAATTCCTGTTTTACAGAGAAGAAATAGAGATGTAGAAGCATTATGTGATTTGCCCATTGTAACACGCTTATTAAGTGAGCAGGGTTCAAACCAGGCCGCACTGTGATGTGCTTTACTGCGCCCGAAGGTGCAGCCCCACTTTAACCCAGACACAAAACTCCCTCCCTCCCTCGCTTCCTTCCTTCCTTCCTTCCTCCCTCCCTCCCTCCCTCCCTCCCTCTCTCCCTCCCTTCCCTCCGTCCCTCCCTTCCTCTTTCTCTCTCTCTCCCCTCTCCTTTCTTCCTTCCTCCCTCCCTCCCTCCCTTCCTCCCTTCCTCCCTTCCTCCCTTCCTCCCTTCCTCCCTTCCTCCCTTCCTCCCTCCTTCCCTCCCTCCCTCCCTTCCTCTTTCTCTCTCTCCCCCCTCCTTTCTTCCTTCCTTTCTTTCTTTCTTTCTTTTTCTCTTTCTTTCTCTCTCTCTTTTTGTGTGTCTCTCTCTTTCTTTTTGATGCCGCACTGCTCCCAGAATCTTAGTTCCCAGACCAGGGATCAAACCTGGGCCCACAGCAGTGAAAGCACTGACTCCTAACCACTGGACTGCCAGGGAATTCCCTCCCCCCATATTTAAAGTGTTGTATTTCTAAGTTAATGATGGTGCATTTTGCATCTAGCTTATTTTATTTTAGCTTTGAAGAGAAAATACTGTCTTCAGCTGAAATTTCTGTATCTAGAAAAATAGACAGGAGGCAATTTCCTGAGGCCTTGGATTAAGGTCTTTTATTGCTGGACCTTAGATGTCATGCCTTAAGGGCATAAACTGGGATTGAAACGAAATAATTCCACCCTTTTACCTTCCCCAGCATTCACACTCCCTTTCTTTTAAGTCCAAAAACAGCTTGTCTGTATGACCCTAGGTAAATGAACACCTGGAATAGCTTTAGTAATGGCAAA
Organism: Stenella coeruleoalba; assembly: GCF_951394435.1. Classification (NCBI taxonomy): domain Eukaryota; kingdom Metazoa; phylum Chordata; class Mammalia; order Artiodactyla; family Delphinidae; genus Stenella; species Stenella coeruleoalba. Next base: position 21,077,056 of record NC_137164.1, on the reverse strand, counting down.
CTAGACAGTATTGTAGGTCTGATGGCCTCAAGGTGAGCTCTTCTGAAGCTGATGGGAAATTCTGAAATTCTTTCTTTTCAGTTGTAATTTCAGAATTTGTCAGCAAGAAGACGTGGGTGAAGTGTGGCAACAGTGTAGAAATAGTAGAAGGGGATATAGTTGTTGGTAGTTGATTCTTGGGTACGATTTGTTTTCTGTTTTCTATTAATGAGGTGAGGCTTTTGTGTTGATAATGGAGAGGGCCGGCTACTTTCATTAGCGTGCAGGTTTTGCCTTTGCCTTGGTGCTAGTTCCCAAGAAGTTCCAGTAGGAAAAGGTGTGTGGATTAGTACAGATTCACCACCAGTTTTCAAAAGGTAACTCAAAAACCATACTTTGCAAATGGTTGGGTATTGGTGTCAAGTTTATATTTTGAGACCAGCATTTAATATAGAGAGAACCTGGTTCTAAGTGTTAGTATCATATGGCGCTTGTTAACATCAGACGATTTAACAGAAAACATTTCTTTCTCTTTCAAAACACCTGAGGTGGAATATCAATCTTGAGTTAAGTTTAGAGAATTTTCAAGTTATTTGAATATCTTTGTGGCTCTTTTTTTTTCAAGCTCCCAATTGAAGACTTGTGCAATTTAACATCCCAGTCGCTGCCCATTGCACAGACTTCGGTAGTGCCTGAATCTACAGAAGACATTCTCTTGAAGGGATTCACCTCCTTAGAAATGGAAGAAGAAAGAATTGAAACTGCACAGCAGGTGAATGGCAGCATTATTTCTAAGGATATTTGATTGTTTTAAATGTCTCAAGACAGAGGTCCTAATTAAAAGTTGTGAACATTTGAAACTGTAGTTAAAGTCTTTCTAGGACATCTTTTTTTTGGGGGTGGGGCGGGGGGAGCTGGAGAAAGAAGGATATATTACTTGCACCAAGTAAGGAGAACACCAGTGATCTTTCCCAAAGCTGTTTCTATTTCTAGAACATTTTTGATTTTGTGTTAGTTGTGGTTATTTCTTAAGTGTTTTAAATGAACCTGTTGCCCAGTTTTATTTGCAGTACAGATAAAAATATGCTATTCCAAGTTTGGATAGACTATTAGATTTATTAAGGTTTTGATATCTTATGCCCTTTAGACCTTCTTCCAGTACGTGTCTGTGTTAATGTGTCCCCCAACATGCATGTGCGTTGACACATGCACACATGCAGACCCCCCAACCGCACCCCTCACTGCTTGCTGCTAGGTAATTTCTTCCTTAAAAACCTCAGTATGCTCTTTAGATGAACGCTTATAGTTATTTTTCTGAAATTTAGCATGTGAAATCTCTTGGTTTTTGCTTATTCCCAACTATAAACTTAAATGTACAATAGTTTCTTCTGCTGCTTCCTCTGTCTCATCTTTCTGTCCTCTTAAGAATCAAAGCTGAGGAAGGACCTACTGTACAGTACAGAGAACTATACTCAATATTTTGTAATGACCTATAAGGGAAAAGAATCTGAAAAAGAACAGATATACACACACACACACACACACACACTCACACACACACACACACATAAAACTGAATCACTTTGCCATGCACCTGAAACTAACACAACACTGTACATCAACCATACTTCAATTAAAAAAAAAGAAGAATCAGAGCTAAGGCATTTACCAAGTGAAACATAAAGCAAATGTGCTGAATTGCATATACACTAAGTCAGGGGTCCCCAACCCCCGGGCCATGGACCGGTAGTGGTCCGTGACCTGTTAGGAACCAGGCTGCACAGCAGGAAGTGAGCAGCGGGCGAGCGAAGCCTCATCTGTATTTACAGCCGCTCCCCATCGCTCACATTACCGCCTGAGCTCCACCTCCTGTCAGCATTATGGTGAGTTGTATAATTATTGCATTATATATTACAATGTAATAGTAATAGAAATAAAGTGCACAGTACATGTAATGCACTTGAATCATCCCAAAACCATCCCCCCCTGCCCCCCACTGGGTCCATGGAAAAATTGTCTTCCATGAAACCGGGCCCTGGTGCCAAAAAGGTTGGGGACCTCTGCACTAAGTCAAGAGAGGCAGTGCTGCAAAGTGATGAAGAGCTCTAGCTCTAGAGTTAGACCAACCTGGATCTGAAGGTCACCTCTATCACTTACCATCTTTGTGAGCTTAGGCAAATTACTTATCTTCTCAGATCTCTGTTTCCTAATGTGTAAAACAAAGATAATTATATACTTATAGGACTTTTATGAGAATTAAATTAGATAATGCATGTAAATGCAGTGTGTACCAGGCACACAATCAGTGTTCAGGAAACGAAAGCCAAGGTACTTGGCAAGAGTAGTATCTTGAGAGAATAAAGTATACCTTTGACTTCGAATCCCACTTGAGAATTATAGAAGATAATCTTGCACCATGTCTGTGAATTTACTTGGACTATTTGAAAAAAAAGAAAAAGATCTTCTGGATTAAATTTTCACTTGCATATCTCTCATTAAATTAAAAAAAGATCTAATACATTGTTATAATTTACATACAATAAAATGTACTCATTTTAAGTATACAACTTGATGGTAGGACCAGAATTCAAACCCAGGTTTGGCCGATGCAAAAGCTATGTTTTTAAACCACTCCTTTATATTATTTCTGAGCTTATGTTCTCACAATTATTATTAGATAACATTAATATTTACCCAGAGCCCTATGTTACCTACTCAAATTTGGCAAACTAGCAGGTAGGCATTAGCTTCTTAGGAAGAAATGTTTATTTCTACATATTATCGTGTTAATACTCTTTCTTATTTAACTCTGAAAATGGCCCGTGTTTTTAAGATACTTTGCTTTTCCTGGAATGTAGACACTGACCATGCAATTAAATTGTCATCTCCTGGCTTACAGCTATAAATGTCTGAGCCCCAAACAGTAAGACTTAGTGTCTACCCTTTTGACTTGCTGTTTAGCATGTAACCACTTTTCATTTTGTCTGTTTTAGTTTTGTTGACAACATAATACCCTATTTTTCCAGTTTTTCTCATGGTTTGCAAAGCTACAAACTCAGATGGATCAGGATGAAGGAACTAAATATAGGTATGTGGCTCTTATATTTGTTGGCTGTCCTAATTCTTAGATCATCTTAAGCATTTCGTTATCTGTGCCTTTAAACAAAATTAAGGTACAAAGAAAACTTGAACAGCAACATTTTCTTGAAGAATAGCTAGAAAGGATGTGGGTCATTCCAACTGGTACTGGAAGTTGTGTGATTTTAAAAAAAGTCACATTGTAATTAATAGGTTAGGAGGGGCAGAGGTTGATTTTAGATAACTCTAGAAAGGCTTGGAATCAAGTGGGAGTTTTGTCAGGAACTCTAAGAGGTGTTTGCTGCCTTTCTTTAGAGGGAGAGACCCAAGAGACTTTAGGGATGGCCAACTAGGCAGGGTGTGAACTATGTTGTTTTGTTTGTGTATATTGACGGCGTGGGGGAAGTGACTGTACTGTTTCTAGCTGATTTGGGGACCGTGGGTTGAACATTTATATTCATTTAACATTAATTAAGTGACTACTATTGCTAGGCATTGTGTTAGGCTCTTTGATGTATGATTCCATTTAATCTTCATAGCAGCTCTATAAGGAAAGGTGTTATTATTCCCATTTTACAAATGAGTAAACAGAGGCCTGGAACTATTAAATACTTGCCTAATGTCATGGAGACTTGGGCAGAGCTGGGACTTGGACTCAGGTCTTCCAATTCCAAGTCCAAAATTCTTTCCATGACATCACACCATCTCTCAAAGGCAGACATGACCTGAAGGATGGACCTACTTGTTACCTTGGGATGGGCCTGGTGTCCCAGTCTTTGAAAGTTGAGCCCATGATTTACTGCCCTACATGTGAAAAGCCAGTTTATGGCTTTAAGGCTGATTCCTTTTATTGCTCATAGTTTCAATCATTTTCCTTCTTAAGTACTGAAACAGTTTGTGACAGTTTTTGCTATATTTCTGAATATAATAAACTTTTTGAATAGGTCAGACTTCCCTTCTGAAATGCAAGCATTTGGAGGAAAACGAGACCTTGTTGTTTATTGTCTGTGCTTATTGGGGGAAAATATTATTGCCAATCCCCTTTTGGTTCTGTTTTCTAGACAGATGAGGGATTACTTGTCTGGGTTTCAGGAGCAGTGTGATGCTATATTGAATGATGTCAACAATGCTCTTCAGCATCTGGAATCATTGCAGAAACAGTATCTTTTTGTGTCCAATAAGACAGGAACCCTACATGAAGCCTGTGAACAGCTCCTGAAAGAGCAGGTAATTTGGAGTAGGAGAGGGTGTCAGTGACTGACTATGTTTAATATTTTATTTTTAAATAAATGAATACAATTTAATTCTAATTTCCTTTATTTCTCCAAGTATATTTTGAACAGTTCTCTGTATGAGGCCCTGTGCTAAGTATGCAAATTATTACCTTGACAGCCTGCTTTTAAGCTTATGTCAGCAGAGGCACGGGCAAGCTTTCGTATGTTTTGAGCTGTTAGGTCTCAGTACAGTTTCAGAGTGAAGAGGGTATATTCACATTTGCGACACTTTTCTTTTTTTTTTTTTGGCTGTGCTGCGCGGCTTGCGGGATCTTAGCTCCCGACCAGGGATTGAACCCAGTCCTTGGCACTGAAAGCGCTGAGCCCTAACCACTGGACCATTAGGGAATTCCCTATTGACACTTTTCAAACAAGGCATAGTCATTATACTAATGGTGGGGTTTATGAAAAGATGAACAGATCTAGGTTGCACTTAAACTTGTGACTTAAAGATAGAATATTTAAGTTACTATACTTACCTCAGAATTTTATCTATGTATATTTTGTATGTTTTTAAAAAGGTAATCATCTGTTATTTTATAAAAAGATACGTAATTTACTGTAATAATCATTGCTTATTTTAGCCCATGACTGCAGAAATCTTTGGGCATTATTCTGAAATCATATATCTAATATAAACCTGTATGTCTAGTATAAATCTCCTCGATGTAATTTTGAGACTGGAGTGTTGATTCTTATGTTCTCATAATAATTGATTTTTCTCTTTTAAAAAATTCAAGTCGGAACTTGTTGATCTGGCTGAAAACATTCAACAAAAGCTTTCCTATTTTAATGAATTGGAAACTATTAACACAGTAAGCATTGTTCTTTATTTTTTCTAGAATTAGTGGCTTTATTTTATATTTCCCATTCTGAGTATAATCTTTAACCTTATAAATTGGCTTGAGTGATATTTTAAATTAATAGTTTGCTTGTTGTTAAGATATTCCTGTTTGTGAGTGATGGACATACCATTACCAGTTCAGATTTCCAAATATGATTTAAATAATAGTTCTTCTTAAATTGTATTTTTGCTATTAAAATCTCTTTGTTGGTTAACTCTTAATAGTATCATATTTGTAAGCTGTGAAGGTTATAAGAAGAAATATTCCATTTTAAATCTTGCTATGGTTGTACTTCTATAATAGTAATTAAAACACTTCTTAAACTAATCTCATGTTTAGTTTGAGGAAGAGTATAGTCCTCATAATGGATTCTTGGATCCCAAAGAGGTAGTCACAGTAAAGACTTCTGTGTAAATTATATTTCTCTGTATTCTGGCTCATAAATTAATCATAATAACTGCATATAAATCATGTTATTAAAATTATTAAATCTAAATTATTATAGTTTACGAAAGAGTTAGAAATAAAACCAGTAGCCAGTTAACAGTGGAATGCAATGGGAAATATAAATCATTGCCAAACTATTTGTATATCAAGATAAGAAATAATTGGGTCATTTTACTTATCTTTTGTATATATTATATAGGTTTATATATTTTAATATTTATCATTTAATCTATTATATTAAATATTAACTCATGTTTATATTATATATTACCTTATATTAGTACTACTTGTATATGTTGATTTATATTTTACTTTCAGTATGACTGCTGAACATGGTAACTGGTAGTTAATCTTTTAACCTTGAGAAGGTCGCCAGTGTTTGGAAGTGGAAAATTTATGTTGTAAAGTGCTAGAAAGTGGGAAATCTAGGTACATGATGTATTATTTTAATATAACATTGTGCAATGGAGTATAAAATGTTTGCTAATTCGTGAAGAGCCCCATTAAAGGTCATTAGGAGTAAACTGAATTCAATCCATATTCTTTTAAATTTGTCCTTTCTTTATTGCATTGTTACACATGGGCTGCATTTGAGTATATTTGGTGACTCTTAAAACGTTAAAATTTTTTTTCCCTTAAAGAAATTGAATTCTCCCACGCTGTCTGTGAATAGTGAAGGATTTATACCAATGCTGGCCAAGTTAGATGACTGTATTACATACATATCATCTCATGTAAGTCATGGTATTTCTGTGTGTTTTAAAGAAATCTTAACATCCCTATTATATCATTTCTTATGCAGTAAACTAATTATTTCTTTCTGTAATATACTTGAAGAAAAACTATAGTAAATTCTTAGTCATTGTCAGTAGTGATGTAAAAAATGCTTTCAGCTGCTGCAGCAACCCCTGGAATAGAAAAAGCGGCTGGTTGACACAACTTTATCCCATCTAAAAGGACTAGTGATTTTTAGACTGTTGACTTAACTGTTTTGCTAGATAGATACTTCCTTGGAAACAAAAAGTATTACTTGAGGGGGGGGAAATAAAAGGACACGTCCCTTGGTTTAATCACCATCTCTTTCTGCCCTCCAAGGATTTATAGCTGTATTTATTTCACCCAACTCCTTTTCTTTTCTTAGTTGGGCCTCACATATTAGCCTTGAGGTCTGTGGGGTACTGAAAATATATTTTGCTAAAAGCTGCAAATATTTATTGAGCCCTTGCTTTGTGCCAGGCACAGGGAATTTGGCTATGACCAAGACAGTCATAGTATTTGTCTTCAAGGAGCTTACAGTCTACATAAGATCTTCTTTTGAACTTTCTGTATAGCTTTACATAAAGGACAGGTTGGTTTTCATTAAAAGTTTGCTTCATTTTTGTAAATCTTTCCCTTTCCTTTACAGCCAAATTTTAAAGATTATCCTGTATATTTACTGAAGTTTAAGCAGTGTCTTTCTAAAGCTTTGCACCTCATGAAGACATATACAGTGAACACACTACAGAACCTCACAAGTCAGTTATTAAAAAGGGTGAGTTAACTGGTGAGGTGATTTTTGTTTTTGTTTTTTTTAATTCATTTATTTTCCATAATGTTAGTCTGAGATTAGTATCTAGTAACTCCAATTTTTTTTTTTTACCTTTTGTTAAATAAATACGTGTTGCAATTTTATTTATAATAAGAAAAAATGCCTGTATTATATATGTCTGTCACAGTCTTATTTTCAAAGAATATATAACAGTGTGAGAAATATCCAGTACTATATGATAAATAATAAAATAAGATGCAAACTATTTCTCACTTTAACTTTTTCTTTTCCTATCTTTTTAAAGAAAATATTAGGAGGAAATACACCAAAATAATAAAAGTGGTTCTGTCTGAGTGGCAGAATTACATATGATAGATAATTTGAATTTCTTTCTTTACAAATGATGGATAATTTAATTTACTGTATTTAGCAAATGTATTTTTATTGAATGCCTTCTAAATGCTTGGCATTGTACTAAGAACTGTACAGTAGTGAAAGGAGCTAACAAGGTCCCTGCCCTAATGGAGCTTATGTTCAGGAGAAATAATCAGTAAAGAAGGAAAAAGACAAATTAATCAATTACAGATTTTAGTAGATGCGAGGTGGAAAATTAGCAGCGTGTTAGGTTAGAAAATAAGAGTGGAGCTAGATCAGATGGTCACTGAGCACATTTCTTTCCTAAGAAAATAAAACCTGAAAGATAATTTATTTTATTTTTTCAGCCTACTTTCTAAAGAATATGGACTATCTTGAGCTTTTAGTTCAAAGCTGCTGAGTTTTGTATTGCATTTTACCATTCACGTTGCTCTTAGCTGACATAACAGACTATATAATTTTTCTATTTTGCAAAATTTTATTTTAGGAAACTGATGCCTGATAAGTACTAGTACCTACTGTGTGTTAGTGCTTTATAACTGAGCTGTGGAAAACCTTTGTGCATATGTGTTATCACCATGTAATGGATGCATGAATCTCAGAGAGGTTAAGTAATTTGACCGAAGTCCTACACTCAGAAAGTGACTGAGTATGAATCTGAGTTCAGTCTTTTTACCACCAAGATTCATGTAACATAGCATAAATTTTAATTATAAAGTAGAGAGAGATGACAGCTCCACATAATTATTTCTCATGTGTAGCAATAATAGTATTTAATCTTTCTCTCTGTAAGCTTTTGGTTGGTATATAGGCCAAGCAGTAGCCATATGAAATGGTTTGTGTTATATTTTCTGAATAATTATTTGTTCGCTAATTTTCTTCCTTGCCTATCCTCCCCCATGTTTCTTTAGGATCCTTCATCTGTACCTAATGCAGACAATGCCTTCACATTATTTTATGTGAAATTTCGAGCTGCTGCCCCCAAAGTCAGAGTAAGTCTATTGACATAAATAAGATAATGCTATGAAATTTATTTAGCCAGCCCTTTTGAAACGCTAATGTATGTTAGGTCCTTTGTTTATACCAGGAAAATGAACTTGAATGAAAGATAGGCTTTGTCCTTCCACATTATAGCAGTGTATGTTGAGGTCCTTTAAGCCCACAGAGGAGGAAACACCTAGCTGTTCCTGGAATGCTCAGGGAAGGTTTCCAGTTGAAGATGATACTTGAGCTTAAAAAAAACGTAGATTTACAGCAGACTTGAGGGGATTGATAAGGATATTTTATACAGAGAGAGCAGCATGTATAGAGAAAGTTGTGGAGACATAAAAGACTTGTATTTTGGGAGGACCTCATTTAAGACTGGAACACAAGACTTTCAGTAGGGTGTGATAGGAAAGAAGAAAGGAAAGATGGCAAAGACCATCTCACAGAGGATGTTGCATGTCATGCTAATTCAGGAAAAGTAGAGAGCCAGTGCAATATTTTAAATCAGTGTAATCCCAGATACAGCTCAATGGTTAAGAATCCGCCTGCTAATGCAGGAGACACGGGTTTGAGCCCTGGTCCAGGAAGATCCTACATGCCTCGGAGCAACTAAGCCCATACGCCACAACTACTGAGCCTGCGCTCTAGAGCCCGCAAGCCACAACTGCTGAGCCCGTGTGCCACAACTACTGAAGCCCGTGTACCTAGAGCCTGTGCTCCCAGCAAAAGAAGCCACCGCAATGAGAAGCCCGTGCACCTCAACGAAGAGTAGCCCCCGCTCGCTGCAACTAGAAGAAAGCCTATGCACAGCAACGAGACCCAGCTCAGCCAGAAAGAAATTAAATAAATAAAAATTTTAAAAAATCTTTAAAAAAGAAAAGCAGATTGCAAAGCTGAATATATAGTATAATTCCAGTTTTGTTTAAAAAGAAAAATGTAGTAACTGTGCATACAAAAACTGAAAGAAAATATTCTGAAATACTGTGATTAATTTTTTTGTGTTTTAGGTGATTTTCATGTTTCAACTTTTCTGTAGTCACAGATTTTCTAACATGAGCTTGTGTTACTATTATAATCAGAAAGCAATTGAAAATATAACTAAAGCAGATGGAGTTAGTGGACTTTTCTTTATTCCAGACTCTCATCGAACAAATAGAACAACGATCTGAAAAAATACCTGAGTGAGTACCCACAGGTTCTTCAATTTCCAAATTACCTTCCTTGAAGTGCTATTTTGCCAAGTCTGTTACATCCCTGATATTTTCTGAGCAATTACCTTGCACGCTGTACACGACTTTTCTTGTAGCACACAGCTCAGTTTGGGGAGCAAGGTCACAGACCTGACTTGGTGAGTTTGTAAGGCATCTTTTTCCCATATAGCAGGATTTCCTTCTCATTTAGGTAGATGTAACATCACTACTTGTGGAAGATAAATCTGTCTTTAAAAGATGAAGGTTATGGTAGTTCATTATGATTTGTTTTTTCTTTATATACATAAATATTTCTAGTATTTAATGTGGGCAAATGAGCAGTAACCATATAGCTTTGGAGGTTTGGCAACCTATTTTGGGATTTAAGATTGGATTTAATTTACATATCTGAAATCAGAAGTTTATACAGTACTCCAATCTCATTTGCTTTTCATCAGATACCAACAACTGCTAAATGACATCCACCAGTGTTACCTTGATCAACGGGAACTCCTTTTGGGCCCTAGTATTACTTGTACTGTAACAGAGTTAACCAGCCAGAATAACAGAGACCACTGTGCCTTGGTGAGTTTCTGCCTGTTGTGGTTTAATGTTAAACCTTCTTTTGAGCTGTTATGATACCCTAGAAACTATACTTGGGTAAATAAGTTTTGGTCCCCATATCAACAAACTTACATAATGTTTCTTTCTGTTATGACAAATTTAGTTTAGTAATTAGCATTCAATTTGGCAAAATATTCTCATTTTGATTGATTTTTTGAAGTATGAAGATTCACAAATCAGTATTGTTTTTTGAAAGATGAAGTTTCAAAGTTTCTGGATTTATGTAGACAAATTAATCTTAGCTTTTGCTGCAGAAGTGCTTTTTTGTTTAGTGTGATTTTAAGTCAGATTATAGAAAAAAAATAAAGATTATTTTTTTAAATACTTTTCAACTAGAAGAGTAATTTTCATTGTCAAAAGCTTAGAAAGCATAAAGAAGAAAATAAAAATCATCGATAGTTCCACTGTGCAGAAAACCATTTTCTGTTCTTCAGGGAGTTTTTTTATGAATTATATATGCATAGTCTCTTTGTAAATAAAATGTTGGCTTTATTTCATAAATGCTGGAGTTGTTGTGTGTCTCTAACTGTAGATGGTGTGTGTTTGTTTCCCGCAGATTCGCAGTGGCTGTGCCTTTATGGTTCATGTATGCCAGGATGAGCACCAACTTTATAACGAATTTTTTACAAAACCAACATCAAAATTAGAGTAGGTGGTACACGGAATCTAACTCTTGTTTTTAAGATTTAATTCGCTAATGGCTGTAATGGCTTATTATAGGAGTATTCTAAAGTTAACTATGGAGTGTTTTAACTTTTGTTGGATGGGACAGTGGTTATTTATTTTGAAATAAATGTGCAGCTTAAAGGCCAACATGCTTTCATATTGTTTATAATTATGGAGACAATAAGTTATGATAGTAAGAATCCTGTATAGGGAACTATCTTGGTATCTAGATCCCTTTATCTACACTAAGTGTAATAATTCCTTCTATTTAAAAAATTCTATGATTCTAACTAATGAAGGACACTTAAAAACGTAGATACTATTTAAAATCCTTTTCCTTATTTTTCTCAAAGTGTCTTTCAAACCCACTGTCAGTCACTTTTGGGTTCTTCATATTGGTGGTTTTGACTGTTAAAAAATTCCAAGATTATGACTCTTGTAAAGGGGAAGAGACAAATATATCTTAACGGTTTTGATGGAATACTATATATAGAAGAGTACTGTTGACAATATAAAGAGTATAGACAGCCTAATGTTTTTCTTTTAAAATGTTTAAAATTGTCAAAATACTTGGTGTATGTCCAGAATATTTTGAGTTTTGTTTATCTAAGTCTGTAAGTATTCAAGAGTTTTGAACCTATCTTTCCTGGGGAAAATGTCACCATTTGATTCATAGTGGTATAGGTTATAAAAGGAGAATTAAGTCTACTGAAATATTTTTTATTGTTTTTGAAAGGACATACACAAAATTATTGCTAACATAAGTACAAGTTGTAATAAATTGACACTCGGCTGGGGCCAGCTAATTGTTGAGGATTGCTTATTAATTCTGAGCTTGATTATTGATTCTAGCAAAAACAGTTCACAGAATTACTTTCAGCCTTTCACTTCTCATCATATAATGTCCCCACGTACTATTTTCCAGTATATATATATATATATATTTTTGTTTTATTTTGTTTTGTTTTGTTTTGGCTGGAAGCAATCAAGGGTGACTTTTAAACTATTAGGAAATACTGAAAGGATTACTGCTGATGACCATGTTTTATTCTTTCATTTTAGTGAACTTTTGGAGAAACTGTGTGTGTCATTGTATGATGTCTTCAGGCCATTGATCATTCACGTTATTCACTTAGAGACTTTATCGGAACTTTGTGGGATTCTTAAAAACGAGGTGCTTGAAGATCATGTACAGAATAATGGTAAATAAGTAGAAATGATCATTTCAAAGGTCTTTTTAATTATATCTATGGCTCAATGAATCTGAAAAAGATTAGTACCTCCCCCCATCCCTATATAAACAGTATTTTTAAAACTTGGGTTGATGCCTTGTCTCTTTTTGAATCAAGATGCACCTTATTCTGTGACTAAATAATAATGGGGAAAGAATTTTTAAATCTGGGCAAAATTAGTAATAAAATAATTATAGCTACTGTTCTTTCTGGCATCTGAAATCCATAGAGAACTGACCATCAGTTTTGGGTTGGGTATTTCTAGTACACTATTACCAGAGTACATAAAGTAATTGACTGTATTGCATAGTCTTAATTTAAAAAACAGAAATTGTTTTAGCATACATACATAGTAGTAATTCATCTTTTTTGAAATTACAAATAAAGAAAAGCAATTCTCTGGAGTAGCTCTACTTTATTCATCTAATACATGCTTTAACAATTGGTTTGATTGTCATAAAAAACATGATTTTCCTAGTGATACTTAGGTACCTTTAAGAAATACCCTTCAGGTAATCATTTTACTGGCAGAAATTATTGTCCTTACTTTGACTTTCCTTAAGAGACACTATAGGTTTGTTACTCTTCCCGAGTTTCTTATTCTATTGCATTTAGTTCATTCTAAGATGTACATTTTCTCCCATTTTAATGCCTGTGAATTAAAGATGATTTTTAAAATTAATGTAAATATTTATATGAGTGTGTAATGCCTCCAACTCCCCAGCCCTTGGAAAGCTGATACTGAATCACTGGTGTGTCTTAACATTGATGGCATCTTAGAAATGAAGAAATTCTATACAAACGCATATCTCATTTTATTTATTTATTTGGCCACACTGCGCGGCTTGTGGGATCTTAGTTCCCCAACCAGGGATTGAACTCGGGCCCTCGGCAGTGAAAGTGCAGAGTCCTAACCACTGGACCGCTGAGGAATTCCCTCATTTTATTTTTTTATTCATTTTTCTTTGTGAGAATGTTAACAAGTCATTTAATGTCTGTGGGACTCCATCTGCAAAATGGGGGTGATAACCTGATTAATAAGCTGCTTTAGCTGTCTCTCAGGATTGGTACGAAGCTATAGAGATACCTTTTAAAAAAACACAAAGCACTTATAAATAAGATTATTATTCACATTAATAATGGAAATTATTTCACAGAGTCCCAGGAAGAAGATGTAAGGGCAAATTTATTTTCCAATTTTAAATTTGAGGAAATTGGAAGACATTTATTAAATTTTTCTAAGGTCATTAAGTCATACCAAAATAGAATACAGCCAGTCCCTGAAGCAAGAGTGGTTTATACTATTACTAGACAATTTTGTAATATTTTTGCTCGTTTAAAGAAAGTATTTTTTAAATCTGAAGGAATGGGTGATTGACCTTTCTTTTTTTATCAGCTGAACAGTTGGGGGCATTTGCAGCTGGAGTAAAGCAGATGTTGGAAGATGTACAAGAGCGACTTGTCTACCGAACCCACATCTACATTCAGACAGACATCACAGGCTATAAACCAGCTCCTGGAGATCTAGCGTATCCTGATAAGTTAGTAATGATGGAGGTAGGGTCTTCTTATTTGATCTTTCCCCTACCCCACACAACTTTTCGATATTTTATACCGGTGAAAATAGGATTTTTCTTTTTAATTCTCATTCAGGATGCAAAAATCAAGATAAACTTGCCATGAAATCATAGGAAATAAAAATTAAAAAAAACTGAACAGATATAATTTGTTAGATTGTCCCTCCTTCAAGTTGTATTTTATAAACATTTGATTCGGTTTTCTGTCCTTTTCCAGGAAGCGTGTCTTCTCAATTTTTAAATAGAATTAGTGCTTTCTATGATTTCTCTTTTTTTTGGTAAGTGGCATAGAAGAGGATTAATAACATATAAGCCACCAGAGTTGATGGTCACATAACCATGTGTCGTCTTCTCTCATTAAAAACTCTGGTGGTTGTCTCCTCAAAATTACACAGTGCTGGTGTCCAGTTTATGGTTTGAAGACTTAGGTACATCTCACTAATCTTTCAGTTACATATGTATCTTCATTTTCTTTGAGTGCTGTACAGAGTTAAAATAATGCATAGGGTATTAGTGCTTAAACAGAATTAGAACCTGGAAATTCTTTTTATTTGTTTATTAATTTTTTTGAATGACAAAATCAGGTTTATTGCTCCAGGTTAAGCCAGTGAAGACTGGATATGGGAAGGGTGAGGGGGGAACACAGGAACTTGGTGAAGGCATCCTCCCGGCCTTGGCCTATACTGAGTTCTTGGCACCCTGGGAAGCCAACCAGTCAGTGCGTTTCAGACCTGCTGATCACCTGCCCATGGGCCAGACCCACAGTAAAGTTTGAGGCACAACCCCAGGCTCTGGGGAGCATATCCCTCCTCCCTATGGGGTCACCTGCACAGGTCTGAGCACAGAGGAGGGGTCTGCAGAGATGGCCTCTGCTGGGGCTGTATCCTTAGGAAGGTATCTTGGTGGAGGAGGAGGCTGCCCCCTTCTTGGTGGGGGCCTTCAGCAGCTCCAGCTTCTTGGGCAGACTGGTATAAACATGTCTGTTTCTCAGCCGGATCTAGGGAGTTGTGCTCTCTCCCTTTCCTCCCCTCCTTTCCTTGTCTCCTTTGTATCAGTCTTTACATTCTAGATAGGATACCTGTTTTAATAGTGCTGTCTGATAGGATGTTAGGTGATTGAGTTTACTATATACCCCCTCCCAGTTTAATTTAGTGATACATTTGGTATGTTTATTTAGTCAACACATGGCCAGCATCCTGAGTGTTTTCTTTTTATTATTTTTTAAAATTTGTTTATTTATTTATTTATTGGCTGCCTTGGGTCTTCGTTGCTGCGCACGGGCTTTCTCTAGTTGAGGTGAGCAAGGGCTATTCTTCATTGCTGTGCACAGGCTTCTCATTGCAGTGGCTTCTCTTGTTGCAGAGCATGGGTTCTAGGCACGCATGCTTCAGTAGTTGCGGCACGCAGGCTCAGTAGTTGTGGCGCACGGGCTTAGTTGTTCCGCAGCATGTGGGGTCTTCCCAGACCAGGGATCGAGCCCGTGTCCCCTGCATTGGCAGGTGGATTCTTTTTTTTTTTTTTTTTTTTGCGGTACGCGGGCCTCTCACTGTTGTGGCCTCTCCCGTTGCGGAGCACAGGCTCCGGATGCGCAGGCTCAGCGGCCATGGCTCACGGGCCCAGCTGCTCCGCGGCATGTGGGATCTTCCCGGAGCGGGGCACGAACCCGTGTCCCCTGCATCGGCAGGCGGACTCTCAACCACTGCGCCACCAGGGAAGCCTGACCTCTTGTTTTAAGTGTACTGCTTCCAGTAAATCTATTTGCTTTGTTTTTCTTTTGGTGAAGGTCAGGGATTTAAGGTGATCTGGCTGTGACATCTGTGTGCCATTTAGGGATTAGCTATACTTTCTGGTTTCTGTTTGCAGAATGAAAGGACGGGCCTGACTGATACAGAACCTGTCTCCTAAACAGTTCTCTGGCTATTCTTTTTGGCAGTAGGTGGGTGTCTGTTAGGCCAGGGGTCCCCAACCCATCCATGGCCTGTTAGGAACTAGGCCGCACAGCAGGAGGTGAGTGGCGGGTGAGCAGGCGAAGCCTCATTTGTATTTACAGCTGCTCCCCATCTCTTGCATTACTGCCTGAGCCACCCTCCCCTGCATCTGTGGAAAAAGTGTCTTCCACGAAACTGGTCCCTGGTGCCAAAAGGTTGGGGACTGCTGTGTTAGGCCTTCATTTCTGTATATTTCCACCTTTATAACCAATGTAAATAAGTAGGATTTTCATTGCCAACTTAGTAGTTAGTGACCTGTGTATATTTGATGATATTCTTTAGATAGTGAAAAAGAGTTAAATAGTCTCAGTCCATAAGATAATTTTTAAAAATCTGCTTAAAAAATAACAAACTGTAGCTGTTTTCACATAAAGAGAAAACCTGTAGTTTGAGTTTGCCAACTCCTTGATAAAAGCATTTCTGACATCTAGAATGTACCCAGTCTTAAATATGAATACTTTGTTTCTAAATGTAAAATGGAAAATTAAGCTTCTAATCTGAGCCTTGTATATTTGACTCTCTTCAGCAGATACCTTGTAATGGTTCTGAAATTAGTGGTTCAGAAAAGGCTATGTATGCCTTTATGAGAAGAGAGACACTCTATACCAATTTAACTTTTTCATCTCCATGTGTTGTTTTGGCATAGTTCATTAGTTCGTTTATCCATTAATTAGTATATATTTTTTTACCTTATAGAAAAAATGTGTTCCTATTGCTAAACACAGCTGAAAACTACACTTTAATGTTCCTTCTGATTTCTTTATACAGCAAATTGCACAGAGTTTAAAAGATGAGCAGAAGAAGGTACCACCTTCAGAAGCTTTGTTTTCAGATGTTCAGTTAGAAGAAGCAGAGCCTCCTAATAATCTAACAAAATCTGGTATGTCATGATGTTTTAACTTCCAGCTTTTATTCATTCATTTAATAAACTTTTATTGAGGACTTGTCATGTCTCAGGCAAGAAAAGCAGCTTGTGCCTTTGAGGAGCCCACACTTTAGCAGGGGGAGATTGGCAAGCCACAGGCGTAATTCAGGGGTGACAGGATAAAGGTAGGCACAGGGCACTCTTGGACCATGGGAAAAGGGCATCAGAATTGTGAAGGGGGATGAACTTTGAGTGCAGGAAGGCTGATTCAGTGAGAGGTGTGGAATCTGAAAGCTGTAGTGTTGATGAGTATGAGAGAGTCAGGTGAAATAAGGTTGTTTTAAGATAGAATCACATGGAGGACGGCATACAGGAATGGAAGACCATGGTTGCTTTGGGGATGTCAGGTGGTTTGCTGAGTTTGGGTACCGGTTCCTGCAGGAAGGAGCAGGCAAAACAGGCCAGCTTGTGATAGGTGTCAGGTGATAATCTCATGGACTTTGAAATTCTACCTAATTGTACCATCAGATTTGCATTTTTAAAAATGTATTGAGCGCCTAGGACTCGGGTAAAAAAATTGACAGAAACGTATGGGATAGCTTGGACTAGGGTACCTGTTAGGCAAGGAACAAAATTGTCCAAGATTCACCCTGGATAACTGATGAGTTATCTAGACAACAGGCTAGATGAGAAGTAGGGCACCCCTTCTCCTCACCCCTCAGCTGTAAGAGTGACACTCAGACTCAGCTCCATGTGGGACTGACTGGGAGTTGGGGGTACTGTAACTCCATGGGCTTTAAAGAGCCCCAGCTGCCCCCAAATCCCCAGGCTTAGTGCATCATCAGTTTATTCTGAGTCAACTCTGTAACAGTTGACACCCCAAATCCAGACTGCCCAACAGCCTCAGTATTCCCCATCTGACAAAGCCGTTCTATCACGCCTGCCCTATAGGAAGAGAGACCATAGGGAGCTGAAATTTCCTCCTCTGGAATAGAACCCATGCCGTGTCCTAATACACATCTTGGTCTAGTTAGCCGCTTGAAGAGTTACTGGAGAGACTAGAGTACATTTCTGTCTTACCAACCCTGGCCTTGTACCTTTCCCCAGTAAAGCTTATTCTTTAACTCATGCCTGGCATTACATTAAGGTGTTGTTGGTAGAGCTGTGGAGACTGGTTAGGATGTTGTTGTGTTTTTCCATCTGAAAGGTAAAGGTGGTTTGAACCAGGGCGTTGATGGGGGGGGATGGAGAGAAGTGTATAGATGAGGGATATAGTTAGAAGTTTGAATCAGTAGAATTTGGTGACGCACTAGATATGGGGGCTAAGGAAGATTGAGTAAGATCCATGTGGAACAACCGAGAGATCTGTATTAAATGTATCTAGAGTTATGCTGTCCAATACGGGAGCCATAGAGCATGTGAAATGTGGCTAGTCCGAATGTGCTGTGTGTAAATACACAACAAATTTCAAAAACTTAGTATGAAATAAAGAATAAAAAGTATCTTATTAATAATTTTTATATTGATTATATGTTAAAATAATGAGATTTTTGATCTGTTAGATTAAATAAAATATATTCAAAGTAGTTCCACTAGTTTTACCTTTTTTAATGTGGCATTTTAATGTGTCACATTTATGATTCACATAAGAGTCCTCTTGGACAGCACTAGCTCTAGAGCTATAAAGAGGCAGCTGATTCAGAGGTAAAGAGTGAGGACCCTTGATGCTTCGGACTTGTATGAGATCAGCCAGGACAGAGAGTAGAGTGACAGTAACAGAAGTCTGGGGAGAGAGTCTTAGGAGCAGATGGAGGGAGGGGGTGCGCTGGGCTGACAGGGGAAGGACAGCCAGAGGGGTCAGAGGGTGTGATTAAGCCAGAGGAGGAGGGGTCGGCAGAGTGATTTGAGTAAAGAGGTGAGAAATAGGAAATGGGAGGATATCGTGGTTAGAGGGTGGGATGCTGAGTTTTCATGATTAAGAGGTGGAATAGTTTGGAGTAATAAGAAGGTCTGTAGAAAGCAATTCTGAAAGAAAGTCATAAGAAACTGTGTCTGGAGTAGGGGGTGCAGGGATGGAAGTGAAGGTCTTTGGAGTTGAGACGGGCAAGGATAACCATAGGGGTCATCCCTAAGGTTGTCGATGCTGTTCAGAATAGACATGGAATTTGGGATGGGAAGCAAGGCTCTGAGTCTGGTGGCAAGGGGAGCAAAAAAGAAAAGAACGAGTGTAATCACTTCTCCTGCTTCCAGAGTATGTCAGAAGTGAGAAAATGAGATTGCTCTGAAGTGAGGCCTTCAAGTGATGTGATGTTCATGTCATGGGAGTAGTGTCAGGTCAAGTTGGTGGAGGGCTCACGGTGTGAGGAGGCCGACGATGAGTGTCTTCAGAACGCATGGGCCTTGTTCTCTGCATGGAGAAGTGAGGGCAGCGGCAGGCTTGCAGAGGGAGGGTGGTGGGGGCCCACGGCGGGAGCCGATGCAGAAGCCCTGCTACCGGGTTTGCTCAGCTCTTCAGAAGAGGCAGCCAGTAGGCACCTTACCTGGCGACTTGCTGTGTAAATAAACTCTCCCCAGTCAGCTATTTTAGCTATTAACTCTTCTTCTCAGGAGAGTGAAAAAATGAACAAGTAGGTTGACTTCTGACTTTGAACTACATAAATACATTTATTGCACTAAACTTTAATTTGGGAGTACCCTTTTGGCTCTTTATTTTGAAGGAGGAATCCCGCAGATATCCTCATTCTTAGCACAACTAAGGATACTTAACCTCCTGAGTATTCCGTGATATAATTTGTCCAGTTTATTCTTTTTCCTTAAGAAATTTTTTTATAACGTAGGTATCTTAGTTTAAAGTAAGGCCTTATGGAAGAGCTTTTTAGAATTCTACAAGTATTACATGCTTTTGAAAAACAACTAAGCTTACAGAACCATGAAGTGAAAGCACCAGCCCTCAGCATTGCCCTCTGCCCTTTCCCGCATAAAGCCACTCTGCGAGCACCACTTCTCCTTCTGAGCATATGCAGATCTAGCTCTTCCTAAATTTTTAAAAATTTTGACCACGCCGCATGGCTTGTGGGGTCTTGGTTCCCCCCACCAGGGATCAAACCTGGGCCCCCTGCAGTGGAAGCACAGAGTCCTAATCACTGGACTGCCAGGGGAATTCCGTCTAGCTCTTTTTTTAAAAAAGGAATTCTGTTCTGCTTGGCTTTACTTTTCTTCTTTTATTATTAAAAAAATTTCAAATAAACAGAATGATGCAATGAATCCCTGTGCCCACCACCCAGATTCAATACTTAACATTTTATTGTAGTATGTATATATTTTTGCTAATCATTTTAAAGTAAGTTATTGTCATCATTGCCACTTTACCTTTGAGTATTTCAGCACCTCTCCAAAAAAAAAAAGGTCATCTTTCGCAGAACCATAAACCATCATTGCACTAAAAAATTTAGTAATGTTTCCTGATGTGCTCTAATACCCAGTCCATATTTCAGTATCCCCTCTTGTCCCAAAGTATGGTCCCAGCCTCACTTTCCTGGCTCGTGTGAACTCTGGTCCCTCCACCAGAGTGATGGTGCGTCTGTTACAGACGTGTCTCTGCTCAGGCACCACCCCCCCCATGCTCCTCCTCATGCTTGCTGGGGCTACCTTTTGGGTGGGGCGGGTGGGGGGAAGGGCACTCAGCTCTGGTCACTTGGGAATTACATACACTAAGTAGGCCTATAAGTGATGGAGTTGAGCACATGGAAGGCAGGCTGTCAGGCAGACCGGCTTCGATTAATCTTCCTGCTTAACGTGCTTTGTTTTCTTGTCACTCCCCCACCTCCCGCTTGCTTCCACGTGACGGCATCTAGACCTGTCTCCTTTTTATCGGCTGCATGGTATTCTGCAGTATGTGTATACTGCTCATGTAGTCCATGAAGATTATCTATCACAGTTCGGAGAGAGCAACTTGGGCTGAGTGCGTGAGGCTGGAGTGTACATATGTGTGTAGTCACGTGCGTTCTCAGTGTGTTAAATCTCACCTGTCGCTGATTTAGGTTCCCTTTGGCATTCTCGATTAAAGGCGAGGCTAGAGAAAATGGATACCTCCAGCCATTGATAGCTAGTGAGAACTAACAGTTTATAATTGCTATGCAAATAAGACAGACCTCCGTGTGTGAAATGTCGTCTTCTCCATTTGGGATTTTAGGTTCAACCGAATCTCTCGGTCCTAGAGCACAGACCACAATTTCTCCAGCAGATCTTCATGGAATGTGGTATCCTACAGTCCGACGAACTCTCGTCTGTCTCTCCAAATTGTACAGATGTATAGATGTACGTGTGTAAATTCTTACATCTTTACTGTAAATTGCGTGCTCTTTCACTTAAAATATTTGTTTAATTTAAATTTTAAGATCTTGATATAATATATTTTGTTTGGTATTAGATGAGAATAATAAGATTTTTAGATACAGAGATAACTTTAAGATCAATCTAATTTAGAGATTCTTTTTTTTCTTTGCGGTACATGGGCCTCTCACTGTTATGGCCTCTCCTGTTGTGGAGCACAGGCTCCGGATGCACAGCTCAGTGGCCATGGCTCACGGGCCCAGCCGCTCCGCGGCATGTGGGATCTTCCTGGACCGGGGCACGAACCCGTGTCCCCTGCATTGGCAGGCGGACTCTTAACCACTGCGCCACCAGGGAAGCCCCCTAATTTAGAGATTCTTAACCTGAGCATTCTGTAGACCCTCAGAATCCTCTGATGCAGGGGTCCCCAGCCCCCGGGCCATGGACTGGGACTGGTACCTGTCCGTGGCCTGTTAGAAACGGGGCTGCACAGCAGGAGGTTGAGCGGGCTAGCAAGTGAAGCTTCATCTGCTGCTCTCCATCGCTCCCATTACTGCCTGAGCCACCAACCCCCGATCCCATCCGTGGAAAAAGTGTCTTCCACGAAACTGGTCCCTGGTGCCAAAAAGGTTGGGGACCGCTGCTCTAATGGGCTTTGGGTAGTCTGTGAACACCTTGAAGTTGTGTGTAAAATTTTGTCTGTATGTTTGTATTTGTGTCTTTCTGAGGAAAAGACCTATAGCTTTTATCGTTTCTTATAGGCGTCTATGGCTACAAATAACATTTAAAACTACTGATTAATTCATCTTAGTTTATAGATGAAGAAAAAGAGATGCAGAAAGGTTATGTCCAATGTCACATAGGTATAATATACATATAGTACTAAATGCAACTACTTTAGTTTTGCACTCAGTTTAAATCAGCTTCCTTAACAAGTAGTTGTCGGACTACATGTTTCTAACCCTGGGCTAATTTTAATTATCTGCTAAAATTAGCAGTACCCTTTTAGTTTTTTTAGCCCCAGCTTATACTGTGCATTTATTTTAGGTAACATTTATTTTAAGCATTCCAGTTTAATGATATGCGTATCAATCCCTGAATGATCAGATTTGTCTACATTTATTTATTGTCAGTGTTAAACCCAAAATAGTTTATAAAAATCAGTGATTTTAATTCACTTTTATATGTTTGTTTGTTTGTTTTGTTTTGTTTTTTTGGCCATGCCGCACGGCTTGTGGGATCCTAGTTCCCCGACCAGGGGTTGAACACGGGCCACAGCAGTGAGAGCACGGAGTCCTAACCACTGGACTGCCAGGGAATTCCCTAATTCACTTTTAAAAAATTAATTTGATTGTTACAACTGAAACAGGATATAGAGAGAAGGGATTAAATATAATGGTCATGTAATGAATTGTCCAGATGCCACTGTTTCTTAAGAATATGGTTCAGAAGGGTACATGTATATCTCCTCCCACTCTGAGATGCGCTGTACCTCAGAGTCCTCGGGCCTGAGCAAAGTTGCACAGTTGACTCATTCGTTCATTAGAGTGCTCACGACTTGGTGTCTATTTTAAACTGCATCGTTACTGGAGTTTGTGCTTGGAGATTTTGAAATTCAACCAGAAAGTGCCTTTTGCTCAGTTCTGGGACTTTTAGGGTGAGGCCAGATCACCTCTAAAGAATTAGATGTCTCAGCCTTCTGCCCAGCTGCTGAGATCTCTTCCAGAGGGGGGTTTGGACATTGGCAATTTTTCTTCCCCAGGTCCCCCCAGGAGGTGTATTGAATGATGGTGTTAGGTTGGGATTCAGAAACTTCCTACAGTGGAGCCAGGATCCCAAGGGAAATAATGCAGAGCCACATTCCACATAGAACCCATTGTCATCACAGACCCTGGTGAAGCCTCTTAGGTGCTTAACAGGAATTTGAGCCAAACAGGAGGTGGGCCCAAGGACGTTACTCTGCCTGTTTTTATTTTCTGCCCTAGGCCTGCCCGTTACATTTTCACCTAGCTTACATCCGAATCGTCTCCCTCTCTATCTTACCAAGCAAAGGAGAGGAGAGACAAATCCAATGAAAACCCCATCAAGGCTGAGCAGGAGAGAGGGCCTCAATCTAAGCTGCGCATATTCGGTCTTCCTGGCAAGAGGCAGCCCTCATCTCTTCTTACTATACAGTAGCCTCATGAGAAACAGAAGTTAGGGAAGCGGTACAAAAAGCGAATAAAGCATCAGGTATGAGCCCAGAGCCCAGAACAGGGCCTAATAATAAAAATTTTGCTCCTACCCATCCATCAGTTCCAAGGGAACTGACAGGAGTCCCTTCTGAGACCAACATCCCACACCTCTAGGAAGATATAGAAATGGCAGAATTAAATTAATCATGCTTCACATTCTATTTTGTAACCTGATTTTGTTTTTACTTAATTATGTTTTATAAGAATTGCACCACCTCCTATTTAGCATTCTTTGATTTCATGCACAGTGTTCTATAATTTAGATTTACGAGTATTTTATTTGTCAGCCTCCTATCATTGAACATTTAAGTTATTTCCAGGTTTTTTTGCTGTTTTAAATAATATTGTGATGAAGAGCCATGTGCATGAATCTTAGAATACAGTACTGATTTTACTTGGGGTACATTTTTAGAAGTGGATTTACTGAGGCTTTTTTTTTTTTTTGGCCGTGCTACGTGGCATGCGGGATCTTAGTTCCCTGACCAGGGAGTGGAAGCTCAGAGTCCTAACCACTGGACTGCCAGGGAATTCCTACCGAGGCCTTGTTATAAAGTTGGTTTTATGTATCTAAAAAACAGCCTGTAACATGAGATCATGCTGGAGTGAGGGCTCCATGAGGTCAGAATCACATCTGCCTTGTGAACCTACCACTGTACTTCCAGCATCTAGCACAGAGCTGCATGAAATAGGTGCTCAGGAAATATTGTGGAAGGGTCACATGAGTGTTTTGGGAGATGCAAATTAGGAAACTATGTGCTGGTCTAGAAAGGTTGCATGGGAATAGGAAACTCCAGGAGGAATACTGGTAGTAATAAATTAATCCGTCAGATGAGGGCAAGCAGGCTGTACTCAGAGCCTATGATTTTCCTTTTTTCTGTTTTTGAAGTGCTGCAAGGTGATGTTTCTCTTTTATTTCACCAGAGGGCAGTATTCCAAGGATTATCACAAGAAGCCTTGGCGGCCTGTGTTCAGTCGTTACTTGGAGCATCAGAGTCTATCAGCAAAAAGAAGGTTTGATAGAGTGTTAGATGAAATCTTATCGCCTATAGTAATATTGTGGGATGCAGCATTAATTTACAGGCACAGAAATTTAAAGCCATTTTGGCAGTAGGATTTGTTTAATATGATTTAATTTTGAGGCCCTTTGAGAGAAGCTAGTACTTCACTTTAGTGCTCAATAAAGACTGCTCTATATGAGAGTGCCAGCTTTGCTAAAGTGCCAGAAGTGATACTTAGATGATAAATTCTATAGGATGAAGGTTTCTTGTTCTAGCCTTAGCAACTGGGAGGTACTGGACTGCTGTTTCCTCGAAATACCAAAACAGTGTTTTCAAGGAAATGTAGCAATTTATAATCATCCCTGCAATGACATTTTAAAGAGTTGAATGGCCTCACTTGGAGGGAATCAGCCAGTCAGTTTGGAAGACAGGCAGTTGTGGCCTGTGGGTTATGTGACTAGAAGTAGTTGCCATGATTTATGATTTTGTAACTTAGAGTTTTTAATCGAGAAGAAGGGGTCTGGGGCTGAAGGCTGTTGACGTGTGCTTCTCCCACGGCCCCTGAGACTTTTTTCAGAAGGTATGGTTCGGAGTGCTGCTCTACCTTGCTCTCCACTTAGAATACCTGTTGCCACTTACAGGGAGGAAGCTGTCCGGGGTGTGTCCAGCCAGAATTTCATAGCTGCTGGGAGTTTTCAAACCTGTGAACCTTTCTGGACTTCCAGGTTTATAAACTTGGTTTCTAACTTCAAGACTTTAGATAAATTAAAACCAAAAAACAGAAATCTCCTCACAAAAGAATTTGGGACCATAGAAAAGCTCTATCTTTGTGACCACCATATGCTCCCATTCATGAAATCGAGAGTTGAAATGAAATTTTGACAGGGGGACTAGAAGAGAATGGAAAGTTAAGTTATAGACAGGCAGGTTGAAGTTTAAAAAGTATTTCCAAGTCTGAGCTCTCACATTTTTTTATGGTATGGTAGGTAGAATTAGGAAACGCTTGTCTAATATTAGGGAAACGGTTAAATAAATTGTGGTATATTCCATATAGTGGAATATTACACAGACATTAAATTTAAAAAAATGAAATAATAAAATTTAACTTAAATATGTTAAGGCAAAAAAAAGCACAGGATACAAATCAGATATACGCTATGACTTTATGTAATGACATATGTGTTAAAAAAAAGTAACGGTGAAAGCTTTTGGGTGACTATAGATGATTTTTTCTTTCTTTTCCTTACACTTCCTTTACTTTCCACATATTTTACAATGAGTATGTATTTCTTAGATTATCAGAGGAAAAAGTGACCTAATTGAAAAAAAAAATTCATATACTTATGTCCTCTTGTACCACTGTCCTCTTTTTAAAGGGGGGAGTGAAAAGCCTTTTGATTATTCAGTCTTTTGCCCTCATTGCCTGTAAGGCTATTCTCTTTTATTAACTCAGTTTCCTTCATATTATAAGGTGCTTAAGTATGTATGAAGAAGCCCTCAATTTGGTAAGAATTAGCTAATTTATTTTCATGACTGAGTTTATGCTTTCTGCCTTTCAACTTTTAAAAAAAGTGGTCAATGAAAATGGCTTAATGTCTTAGAGAATTTCTTAGGGCAAGAAATTCTTCTTACATACTTAAATCGAGTACCTAGTATATCAGTAAACTAACACAAAGCTGGATCACAACAGCTTCAGTAAATTCAATCTATATTATACCATTTTCTCCATTGGAGCTGTTAGTTCTTTTGAAAATAGAGCGAGCATTCAAAATGTGTAGCTTTTCCTACTTGGCTAATGTTCTGTGTCCCAGAGCACAGTGAGCTTCCATCAAATAAATCGCACTTACATGTTGATTCTGTGTTTATTTAGGAGGGGGGGAGACAGGGAGAGAGAACAGAGAAGAGTCACTTTAATAACCTCTTTAAAGTTTATACAGGCACACCTCCTCTCATTGTGCTTCGCTTCATTGCACTTCACAGATACTGCGGGGTGTTTTTGTTCTTTACAAATTGAAGGTTTGTGGCGACCCTGCATTGCACAAGTCTATTGGCACCATTTTTCCAACAGCATATGCTTATTTAGTGTGTCTGTATCACATTTAGTTAAGTCTCTCAATATTTCAGATTTCATTATTATATTATGGTGATCTGTGATCTTTGATGTTACTACTGCAAAAAGGTTACGACTTGTTGAAGGCTCAGACGATAGTTATTTAAAAATACTTTATCGCTAAAGATGGCTAGCATTTTTAGCAATAAAGTATTTTAAAATTAAGTTATGTACATTGTTTTTTTAGACAATGCTATTGCACACATAATAGACTGCAGTATGGTGTAAATGTAACTTTTTTTTAAAAAAATAAATGTATTTTTGGCTGCATTGGGTGTCCGTTGCTGCACGTGGGCTTTCTCTGGTTGTGGTGAGCAGGGGCTACTGTTAGTTGTGGTGCATGGGCTTCTCATTGCAGTGGCTTCTCTTGTTGCGGAGCACGGGCTGTAGGTGTAGGGGCTCAGGAGTTGTGGCTCACGGGCTCTAGAGTGCAGGCTCAGTAGTTGTGGTGCACGGGCTTAGTTGCTCTGCGGCATGTGGGATCTTCCCGGGCCAGGGCTCGAACCCGTGTCCCCTGCATTGGCAGGTGGATTCTTAACCACTGCGCCACCAGGGAAGCCCTAAATGTAACTTCTATATGCACTGGGAAACCAAAAAAATTCATGTGACTAGCTTTGTTGTGATAATTACTTTATTGCAGTGGTCTGGAAGCAAACCCGTAATGTCTCTGAGGTATGCCTATATTGCTTACTGAAGGACAACTTTATTCTTTTCCTAATGCAGTATAATTTCATTAAAAATATTTTCAAAGTAAGATTGCGTCTTGAGTAGCAGCAAGAAGGAGCAAACATAGCCTAGCTCTTCTTAATATACAGACTCTTTTCTGAAATGAGGGCCATGATTATTCACTATTTTGGGACTGGGTCGGAGCTTGAGAACTAAGCTTGATTCACAAGACTCTTGTGGATGAGTCCTGAGAGGGTAGAAGGAAATGCAGGGCCTCTCCGGGGTGTAGGTAGTCAGTGCTCTGTTGCTGGCCGGATAATCCAAAATGGTAACCCCAAATCATTTTGCATTTGGAGGCTCCTTTTGTACTTCTATATAAATATGAGTATTTCTGATACTCTGTGTATTGAAACCACTCTGACCAAACAGTGAAAGCCAGGCTCCTGAGAGAAACTAGGAAGCCCTGGGAGATCAGAGTCGTGCTTGTACTTGGAGCTTTTAATTCCTGCTCTGTGCTGATACTGGACCACGTGGTTTCTTCTATTTCTGCACCAGGTTAGAGTAGATTTGCCTTCTCTTTCTAAATGCGTTGCTTTACAACCTTTTTGTCTGATTTACTTCCTTGGGTTTACTAAATAGAACAGGTGATAGAGTTAGTAGCAAGATTTTTCCAGATAATTCTAACATGGAAATATGGGAAGAGTTCATCGCACAACAAAGGAGTATTGGTACCATATAGTTAGGCTAAGGGCCATAGACCTAGATAGATGAATGTTGATTAATAACATGTGTTTTATGTGCGCCTATTTTTATTTCACCTGTGATAATATCCATTTTTCTGTCTTTCAATTTAGACTCAGATTGATGGACAGCTTTTCTTAATAAAGCACCTTTTGATTCTCCGTGAACAGATCGCTCCATTTCACACTGAATTCACCATTAAGGAAATTTCCCTGGACCTCAAGAAAACTAGAGGTACTCCGTTGTCCTGGCTGGCACAGTTGGGTGTGCTGGACCTGATGTGTCAGCACAGGTTATAGGTTTGTCGTATGTTCATCTGCAATTTGCATGCATGCTCTGCTTGCTAGGCGTGTTGCCTGTCAGCATCCTAGCTACATCTAACTCGCTGGATCTTCTTTATGGAGAGAGCTATATCTGAGCATCTCAGCTTGCAAAAGAGGATTACCTCTCTTAGACTCTGCCACATATTACCATAACCAGTTAAAAAGTGAAAAATCACTATAATAACTACCTAAGAGTGTCAGCTAATTGGAGTGATTTTAAACATTGCGTTGGGTTTGTTAGTTCATAGAAACTGAGACAGCCAGCTGGGTAAAATAGGAAGAGTACTTATCTAAGAGTCTGAGTCAGGTTCTGTGCCTGGCCCATCATTTCCTGGCTCTTGTGATCTTAAATGTGTGTTTTAGCTTCCCTACCCTGTGTAAAACAAGCAGAATCCGCTTGTCGAGATGCTGTCACCAGAGTATCAATATCATTAACAGTGAAAATAAATGAAAATACATATTAAAGTGCTTTTGTAAGCTTAAGGTGCTTAAATAAACTCAAGTTGTATTATTATTAAATCAGCTGGTTGTTAAGTAATCATGTAGATAGGGACTTTGAGTCGGTAATAGACATGGAATCATCTTGGGAAAGGTGATTCATCCATCCTGATGGTTTGTTTCTGACTGAATTAACAAGTGATGATTTCTAAAAGCTCAAAGTAGTTATTTTCTAAGATGTTGATCTTAAACAGTTAAGGATATACCATAAATATCCATCTCCTTTAATTACTTACAAATTTATCTAAACTTTATCTTTTCTTAACCATTTCCAAGAGAAGTAAGCTCTAACACCTTACGCCGTCTGTTTATGGAATGAATGAATTTCTCGCTTATGTATTGGGGGAATTGAGAAAATTCATAGCCATTCAAATTACTTTCTGTATTCTGTGGTTTAGAGGAACTCCACATAATAGGATTTCCAAGAGGAGCAGGTTCTTACTTTCCTAATGACTGTGTTTATAAAATAGCGGACTTGATTTAACTCACCTGAGAGCCAAATCGTCTCATCATGAGTCATATTAAAACAGCTTATTCTTTTTCTCTTCCTAATGCACTCTCCTTTTCACCACAGGGAATACCTTTTGGTTCTGGTGACATTTATTTATTTATTTATTTTTGGCTGCATTGGGTCTTTGTTGCTGCACACGGGCTTCCTCCAGTTGTGGCGAGCGGGGGCTACTCTTTTTTGTGGTGCGTGGCCTTCTCACTGCGGTGGCTTCTCTCTTGTGGAGCATGGGCTCTAGGCACGTGGGCTTCAGTAGGTGTGGCTGGCAGGCTCTAGAGCACAGGCTCAGTAGTTGTGGCGCATGGCCTTAGTTGCTCCACGGCATGTGGGATCTTCCTGGACCAGGGCTTGAGCCCGTGTCCCCTGCGTTGGCAGGCGGATTCCCAACCACTGCGCCACCAGGGAAGCCCTCTGCTGGTATTAGGTAGTAAGCCTGTATGTTATTCATATACTTTGTAATTTTGTTTTTAAACAGCAGCCAGATTTTCTGGCTTTTGCCCTTACAGAATGCATAATTTTTTTAGTTTATTCTCATCGGAGGCTGCCATCACGCAGCCATTCTGGTTGATTTCCTGCTTTCCTTTCAGTGTGAGGTGTGGAAATAGTGCCTTAACCTTGAGGAATGCCAGGCGCTGATAGTCCTTACTTTATTTAAGTAATGGGACGAAGCAGGGCTGATCTATTTTCTTTCGTATTTTTTCTAATTCATAATTTGTTGCTGCTTCGTTCTACTACAGATCCACTGAGGTGTGAGAAAATGAAATACTCTAAAATTTTGGCAAATTTTGGTATAAAGTATGTTTTCCCTAAAACCTTATGAGGGTTATGTAATCCTGCCATATGATCACCTGCAGTTGTTCAGGTTTCTTACAGAAAAGGCAGCAGAAACAAAGAGTCATTTACTAAAGCTTTACTCTGAATCTGATAGAGAGGTGTGTTGTTTGTGTTTTGTTTTCCCAGTAAGATCAGGATCAAGGCAGGGAGTACAGTCTGGTGTGTTCTTGTAAAACCAGGGTTGGAAGCATTTCATGCTTTGCTTTCTCCAGCCTGCCAAGGCAAAGCAAAGAAATGATCTTTTCTGACTATCACTTAATAATACTTGCTATCTTTACTTTTAAGCCTCTAACCTCTCATGACTAACGTTATACCTTATTGCATTTGAACATCAATGAGACCTATTTGTACTTTGCATAGACTCTAATTAGTCTGGAGGTTAAGGGGTAAATATGTCCTTTTGGTGTTTTTCTTCTGGCTGACACATTAGTTTATTCTCTGCTTCAAATGAATAAATTTCTGTGCCAGCCAGATCTTAAACAAAGGAAGCTGGGTAAGTATATGAATTTTTCTTTAAAAACCTATTTAGCATCATAAAAGTAAAGCAGTGAAATTTTAAGGTATTGATTACCATTTATCCTTTTTCTTTTTTTCTATAAATGAATAATTGTGATTAATAGTCATTTTGCAATTCTGAGTTCTAGAAGATAATTGTGTGTGAGTGCTGTAGCCGTTGTTGGCACTAACCTTATCCACTCGTGGAGGTGACTTGGTGGAAATGACACCCCTCTTGCTCTGTGGTAATAGAGAACTAGTGTATGTTTACACACTGAAATAGGAACTTGGCTTCTGTTGAAACTGTACATGTTCACTGGATGAGTAATTTTGTTTCACAGATGCAGCATTTAAAATCCTGAATCCTATGACTGTTCCAAGATTTTTTAGGCTGAATAGCAACAATGCCTTGATAGAGTTCTTGTTGGAGGTGAGAAGGAGTCTGTTTTCTTGGTGGTGGGAGATAAACGATATTCTTTACATGTCTGGTAATTTCTAGGCACATAAAAACAGGAGGAAACTGTCATCTTCTCTTTAAGGGTACTCCTGAGATAAGAGAACATTATCTTGACTCTAAAAAAGATGTAGACCGTCATCTGAAATCGGCCTGTGAGCAGTTTATTCAGCAACAGACCAAGCTGTTCGTAGAGCAGCTGGAGGAGTTCCTGACAAAGGTATAGACCTTGGTGCATATTGGGTAATTGTGAATTCTTCCCTAGATTGCATTTTGTTCTTTTTGTTTGTTTGTTTTTTTAATAGAAATCCATTTTTAATTTAATTAATTAATTAATTTTTGGCTGTGTTGGGTCTTCAGTGCTGCGTGCGGGCTTTTTCTAGTTGTGGTGAGCAGGGGCTACTCTTCGTCGCGGTGCGTGGGCTTCTCATTGCGGTGGCTTCTCTTGTTGCGGAGCACGGGCTCTAGGCACGCGGGCTTCAGTGGTTGCGGCACGCGGACTCAGTAGTTGTGGCTCACGGGCTCTAGAGAGCAAGTTCAGTAGTTGTGGCGCACGGGCTTAGTTGCTCCGAGGCATGTGGGATCTTCCGGGACCAGGGATCGAACCCGTGTCCCTTGCATTGTCAGGCAGATTCTTAACCACTGTGCCACCAGGGAAGCCCCTAGGTTGCATTTTGAATTACCCTCTTATGAAAACCTTGGCAGAAGGAAACAGTAGGGGCTTCCCTGGTGGTGCATTGGTTAAGAATCTGCCTGACAATGCAAGGGACACGGGTTCGATCCCTGGTCCCGGAAGATCCCACATGCCTCGGAGCAACTAAGCCCGTGCGCCACAACTACTGAACTTGCTCTCTAGAGCCCGTGAGCCACAACTACTGAGTCCGCGTGCTGCAACTACTGAAGCCCGCGCGCCTAGAGCCCATGCTCTGCACTGAGAAGCCACCACCATGAGAAACCCGCGCACCGTGACGAAGAGTAGCCCCCGCTCGCCGCAACTAGAGAAAGCCTGCACACAGCAGCAAAGACCCAACACAGCCAAAAATAAATAAATAAAATAAATAAATTTATTTAAAAAAAAAGAAAAAGGAGACAGTAAACCCATGTCTTAATGATTCTGTCTAAGAAATCACCGTGTTTCCTATTATGGAAGGTTTTTGGTTTGGACTTTTAGGTATGCTTGCAGAGTTTTTCAGTTTTAAGAGAAAGTGTGCAAATATTGCAAAGTTAGTTATAGCAGACCTCTGGTTAGCTCTGTTCTCTTTATCCACATTGTAGGGACCTGCATGTGGTCTGGGACTCTCACTTTTCCTGGATTAGGACCTGCATGGCAGTAATCACAGTCCTGTCTTATCAGGGTTTCCTGTTACTTAAATGGGTGATTTATTTTCCTCTTTGTTTTACATGCTATTTTTCCCTTTCATTTTGTGTAGATAATTGAGAATTGAAGATTTTATATCATTGTATTGTTAATTACCAGACATATGGATTTATAATAATCTGTCTGTTTCTCTGTCTCCTAGCTAGAATCCATCAACTGGCAAATGCCAGCAAAGGCAAAATCAGATCATGGCAGTTATGACTTTTCCTGTTGCAACATAATCATTTTTTAAAAAAACCTAAGTGTTGTTACTAAGGACTTACCTCATAAAGATATTTAAGGAGTCTTGAAGTGAACTTTCATTTATTAAGCCTCTACTGTCTGTCCAGACTTGTGTTAGAGGACATTAAAAAAGAATAAAAATATGATAGCCCTCTCTCTCTCAAATTTACTTATCTAAGTCTTAACTGGGGAGACATTGGTAACTTGTTGCTGGGTCCTGTGATAAAGACAGAAGATATTAGTTTTTGAAAGTAAGAAATGATACCAAAAAAGCAAATATAGAAATGTTAAACTATTATTTATCATTGAGGTATATTACTTGTTTAGTGGCTTTTAGCCCATTCATCGAGTATTTGGAATGTGTGTGTGTGTGTTTTTCCCCACCACAGAAATATAAAAGGAGGGTGGTGTAAATGTTTTCTCCTAGGTTTTTTTTTTTTTTTTTTTTTTTTTTTTTGCGATACGCGGGCTTCTCACTGCTGCGGCCTCGGGACGCGCAGGCTCAGCAGCCATGGCTCACGGGCCCAGCCGCTCCGCGGCATGTGGGATCTTCCCGGACCGGGGCACGAACCCGCATCCCCTGCATCGGCAGGCGGACTCTCAACCACTGCGCCACCAGGGAAGCCCTCTCCCAGGTTTTTGATTAAAAAAAAAAATGGTGCAAGTATGGATATTTTGTAGGTTACAAACCAGTCATCATAGTTTTTACTGAAATTGTCCTCATGGAAAACTAGTTTGTAGATTGTAGTATTTTGGGGAGAGCACCCACATTAATACTGGTGGGAAATACTGTAGATGAATATTTTGCAATAACAGAGCAGCAGAACGAATCTTCTGATATAAGCAAGTTGGTTATAATGAAATCTGCCATTAAAGGGTTTTTTCTAGAAAAGCACAGTTTTCCTAGAAGTCAAGAGAATGAAAATTCACTGATGGTAGTTGTCCAAGTTGACCTTAGTATAAATTTGGTAAATCTGGTATAACTCTGGGCATTTGGAAGATTCTGGACACTACGAACATTCTTTAAAAATTAGAGGTTTATGTAGAAAATATGTATTCCAAGTCTGAATTATGTACGTGGGCATGCTGCACGTCTATAGCAAGGACCCCTGTATAGCTGTTCATGCACCTCTTTTTATACTCCTCTCAGTATGGGACTGGGCGAGGGAAAGGCCCTGCCCCTGATCACTGAGAAGCCGTTCTCCCTCACCCGCCTCTATCTGCTCACTCTATGTTGACCTTACTCAGATTATTCACAGTTGCCTCATGTTTCCTTTTACAACCCTGGTCTCTCACAGCTCCTTACTGTTCAGTGAGAATCTTTAGTAGATACTATGGCTTAGAGGACCCGGCATCCCTTTTATGTTATCTTATTCCAAATTTAGGTTTCTTCCCCTGTCCTGTTGGCATAGAGTGGGTCAGAAGTAAAGATATGTACGCACACACACGCACAAGCACGCACACGTGCATTGTAAGCACTAGAGTTCATACAGATATACGTGATCATTTAAGACGTTATTTCTTAGAGTTTGTGGACCAAACATTTTTCACGTTTCACCGGGTCAATGTTACTAGTATTCTGAATAGCAGAGACAGAGTAAATGATTTTAAAACCTTAAAATAATTTTCTTTAAAGGTAATTGTGCAAGTGCAGAATCTTATACCCCTTTTATTTCAATTGGCATTGTAAGGCAGCCAGTTCTTGTACCTTGATAAATGATCACAGGAAAAGCAGTATCCATAGTTGCAGAAAGGAAACAGTATTTCATCTTTCATTTGGATGTATGCTTGTAGGTCTCAGTATTTGCTATTTGGATGTAAGCTTCGTCAACAAAATGTCCTCAGCTTGTTTCTAAGTTTGGACTGATTTTTAAAATATATATAGGTTTGCCTAATAAAACAAGCTGTGAGAGTGTATAGAGAACGTTCTTAGGTTGTTAGAAGACTTGTTTATTGAGCCTGAAGACTCCAGGTGTGATTCTGGTCCCCTTTCACCTGTTGTAAATTGGCTTTTTTGTTTATGTAGCTCCTTCCTTGAGCTCTCTTTTTTGAGATGCAGTTAATGAAATTTCTTGAGAACAATAAAATTTAAAATTTTATTTTATAAAATAATGAAATTTCTTGAGAACAAGAAAATGGTTCTAGAAGAACTATTGCCTTGTTTCTTGCTCCTTGAAAAATAATCTTTTCTCTCAGTATTTGAATGGCCCTAGGGAGTGTAATACTGTTCTCTAAGTGTTGGGGGTGGCGGTTCATATCAAAACATTTGGGTCAGTTATTTTCTAAAACTAAAAAACTATCGATACTTTTTTTATGTCCTAGAATTTTATTGTACTGACTATTGCTTGAAACAAACTCTTAAGTAGGGCTTGGAATCGTCTTGGGTGTAGTAGAAAGAGCATAGCATTTTGAGGCAGGAAAGCTGAGCTCTGCACCTCCTGACTGGGATGGTAGTGGTCACTTAGCTTCTCCAAGCCTTAGTTTCTAATCTCTACAGTGGAGATAGCTATTGCATCCTTCCTCCCTACTTAAGGTTATTATGGGGACCGAAAGATGATTTTATATATATAAACATACTTTGTCAGTGCTTGAAGAAGTGTTATTTTATAGTAAAATGTGACAGATTTGCAGTGAAGATTTTGCTTTTGCAAAAAATCTGAATGAAAGCATTTTAAAGGAAGTATAATTTCATGTTTATAGCTAAGCTAAAAGTGTTTCCCCTCGTGGGACCAGTTTATGCTAAAAACTCAGAGTTGTATTCCTCTCAAGCAGTTTGCTAAAGTATTGCAAGTTTATTCTTAATGTTCCCTCTGAAGTGTTATTAATTTCCTCAGCAACACTACAAATTAATTTTTTTTCCTCAGCATAGTGTGTGTAATAGAATTTGACCTATAAATTTAATTTCTGTTCACAAGGAGTTATAACCTAATGGGAAATCAAGATGGAAAATATGTAAACATTAAGATGTATACAGCAATGTCATTATGAGACAATGGGTCTATCTTCATCCTATAGGGTTTTAAAAAAGATGGGGCTAATTGGGGAAAACTTCTGAAGAAAATTTTCCTTGAGGTTTAACTTAAAGATAAGTATATTATCTAGGTAGTAAATAGAGATGAGTATACAAGTTTGTATTTGCTTTTAGTATAAAAATAGTTATATACAATATATGTCTTTATGAAATTGGTTAAATTCTGGAACAATCAGTGGCATAACAGCCAGCCATTACTATTAAAGCATAACAATTAGATACAGAAAAATGTCCAGGATTTAGATTTAAGTGGAGAAAAAAGTTTTTAGAGCACTGTGTTCCTACTTTTGTAAATGTAGACACATTAGCATGTTTATATATTTACGTTGGGAAATATTTGGGATAATATACACTAAACATGAACATGTTTTTCTTTAGCATTGTCTAACCTATAATCGTATGTATGACTCACTTTTAAAAGCTGCATCTCACAATAAAAAGTAAAGACGTAGAGAGGAATTGAGTGACAGTGGAAAGGGGTGATTTTATCTACATGGCAACATGAGCAAAGGCCTAGAGTGGTCCAGGAATATGAACTCGGTAGAAATAGAGAGAGGGCTGGAGAGGCCTGAGTTAACATTATATCCTGTCTGTGCCCATCCTCTGCCTAAATATTTGTGTGGCCTTCTTTATGAGAAGTCTAAAAAGTTGGTGTTCAGGTTTTTCTAATGAGACTATCTGCTGAGGCCAAGGTCATGGCCTGGACCGTTGGCACCTAGCAGTCCATTTTTTACAGATGTTTTGTGCATTTCTGTCCTTCACGTTCCCTAGCTGCAGCCTAGCTGCACCGTAATTTGCCATCTTAAGAACATTCTTGTCCGAAAGCTAAATGTATGGTTTTGCTTCTCTGTACTGATGCTGAGAGGTGAATAGAGGGTGGGCATCCAATTCTTGTACCTAGAACACTGGCTAGTCAAATGTGCTTTTTGATGCTATCTGAAAATCTTTTTTTTTAAATAACATTCTCTCTGCCTGTAATGAAGGAAAGGACCCTCTAGGTATATAAAAGATTTTGTCCAACTGCTGTGACATTTTTCTAATAACATACGATAGTAATTTAATGTTAACCTAACAGTCCACTGAAAGAGAGGACTGTTTTGTGTTGACGTTTCTCTCGGTCTTCATTTTTGTCTTCCTACCCTGAAATGTTTCAGGCTGAATGCCTCAGGACATTGGTATGGTTTTCTTTTTGCAAAACAGTGTATGCCTCGAAATCACAGAAGTTTTGCTAAAATATTTTATTGGTTGTAAAGGACTATGAGATATGATGCATTTTCTTTTAGGGCTGCACATTTGATTATCATTATGCTTTCATATGTTCAAATGGTGTATATTATGAGAGCAGAACTAGTTTAATTTGTCATCAGTGAAATGAAACTTTTTTCCTTTTGTCCCCTCTACTAGGTTTCAGCACTAAACACAATGGCCAGTCAGGGAGGACCCAAGTATACTCTCTCTCAGCAGCCTTGGGCTCAACCAGGTACCCACGTTTTACTGTTTGGGATTTCTTTTTTTAGGATGTCAGTTAATTTGCATTTATATAGCCGCGCTCCAACAGCTTGAAGTTGGTTTCCTACTCCTGCTGTGGTTTAGGTTAACGCAAGATTCATTTTGGAGCTGACAGGTCTTAATTGAGCCAACACGACTTGCATTTCAACAAGCATCCCAAGAAAGGAAGAATTAAAAAATATATATACACACACACACACACACACACACACACACACACACATGCATACATACATCAATACATACATATACACACACACACAGTTAAAAATAAAATATGGCTTAGATGGAAATGCTTTGAGTGTGATGGTTTCTGTACACTTGATTTTCATTGTCTTAGAGTGAAAATACTGTGTTTGGTAGTATGAAATTAATGGAGAGAATGCTACTGTTTCCAAGTATTATATGAAGAAATGTTGGACATTACATTTTAAGCAAGTTACATCCTCTTTAATGTTTTAGAGTGTTTGAAAAAAATTATAAAACTGTGGTGTCATTTAAGAGTTGACAGGCTCTATCACTGATTGGCAGAAGTGCTGGAGATGTTTCCAGTCTTAACTCTTTCCTAAATGTAAATTTTTTTGTGCTAGGTGTTTTTTTCCCTCTTTAACATTAGACATTGAAAATCACGACTAGTTTTGTGGGTTATTTTTGGTCCATGTTGTGACATTTTAAGCTGTCATTAAACCAGAATAAATCATTTTGTTAGATTGATACTGCTGGCCATTCCCTGGCCCATATTGTGATAGAGATCCTTTGAAACTAAGAAGGGCAAGATGCCGAAAGAATCAGTGTTTTAATTATGGGTGAGCTGTGTCCAAGTTGGTAGGAAGCTTTTTGCTCATAGTGAGAGAGATTCAAAGAATGATTCTGGTTTAGCATCCATAAAAAATTGACTGTCTACAGGCACCCAAAACTGGAATTAGGTTTTTAACGTGATTGGTTGCCCATAATGAAAGAATGCATGTCTGTCAGGTGTTTATTTCTTTTGGGAAAAAGAATTGAGGCCATTCTAAAATTTTCAGTTATTTTTATTAGTGCCTCAGGTTAACTTGAAGTTGAAGTAGAACAAAGAAGTTGTAAGAGTAGCTGTGTATCTCCTAGGAAGATTTGTAAGCATAGAGAATTATCACTGGTATTTGAATGGAAGGCAGGATTTTATTTCAAAAATTTGTCATGTGAACTTTGATGATGTCAATATAGATTTGCATTGATTTGCTTTATTTTGCAAATAAACTTTGTGACATGCTTTAGGCCTTTTGCTTACTGTGATGGAGACAGTGAATATTATACTAGCTTTATTATTTTAAACCTTTGTGTTGTATATGAGATTGAAATCTTTGCCATCTTACTAAAGGACAGAGAGCATCCTTCATGCAGTAGTATATTCTGTCAAGAGACAGAAAACCAGAGTCTTTTACTGACAATACTGGAAATTCTAACCACAGTGAGCCTGGTGGTAATCACTCGTTCTGACCCCTCAGGGTCAGGAGCAGGCTTGTCAGGCTGTAACTCAGCACTGATTCTAGAAGGAATTCTAATCATCTTTGGATCAATTGGGCTATTGGCTCAAGGTTTGTCATTTACAGAGCTTATTTAGAAATAGGACCTGATTTTATTTTGAACGTTAATGTAAATGAAACTCTTGGGTGCAATAAATCTCTCTTAAAATAGGTAGAAACCACCAAATTGTCGTAAGTATAGTTAGTACAGCTAAGCCCAGGGGCTTGATGCATAATTAATGTATTTTCTTTCCCCTTTGGGAAGATTCTCTTCTCAAAATAGGCGCTGTCATTTTCTCAAGTGGAGTCCTAATAGATCTCCTAGTGTTAGGTGTATTGTGCTCTTAAGTATTACTAGAATTGTCATTAGTAAAGCAGGAGTAGATGAAAGGAAACCGACAGAAAGACTAGATGAAATAGGGCTTGCTGTTTTGTCATTTAAAACATTTTGTTTCTTTCTAAGTGAGGAGATCCTGGCAAATGGAGCAGTGACACTTCAGTTTACCTAGTTGTTGTATCTTCCGTCTCATTTAGCCTCAAGGAGCTATGGAGTTGCTTTTTCTTGATCTGTAATACGAGAAGCCCACACTTAAATGTCAAAGATTTTTAAGTCTTTGGGGTGAGAGCACCAGGGACAGTCTAGAAACTTATCTTGGGCCCCCAGAACCCGGGTTAGTGGTTCATGCAGACTTGATCACCTTCTTGGGGTCATTCCGTGCTAAACTCACGAGACTGAGTTACAGTTAGGATGCCAGTTTGTTAATTACTCTGGGAAATATACCTTTTTAAGAATTAGGATACTTTATTTACAAGGCTCCACATAAAACTGGGCTCTGAAGACTGACCAGTGATCCCTGAAGTGTGTTAGTGACTATAGGACCAGAGCCCGTGGAATTCATTGTCTCAAAGGAGCTTTCATCTGTCTATGAAAAATAAGGGACTCTTGGATTGTTTGTTCTTTCTTCTTGAGAGCACTGGCAGTTTCTCACCCTGCTCTTACACAACCCTCCTCAATTAAAAAAATTTTTTTAACATGGTATAAAATTTGAACCGTGGAAAGGTATAAAATGAGAAATCTATTCTCCACCTCTAAACTAGTTCTCTCAAAGGTAACCACTATTAATGGCGGCTTTCCCAAAATTATGTGTATTCTAGCATATATGGACTTGAAACGTGTTATACAAATAAGATTATACTATTGTTACCTGAAAAAACGGGTTTGCCTCTTGGTGGGTATTGAGCCAAAAGACACAACCAAGGCAAAGAGTGGGAGGAGGAAGGATTTATTACTTGCAACGAGGAAGGAGAACACCGGGGGTCTTTCCCAGAGCAGTGTCTCCCCGAATGGCAAAATTGGGGAAATTTAAGCTGAGGGTACATGTATTCATGAAGGGGCTTGAAGAGAGGAGAATTCAGCATTGAACCGGGGCAATGGTTGACAGAATCCAAGCTTTAGTTAATTGAAGTCACGGTGGTCAACGGCATCGTTCCATCCTCCACCCGAATGGGGGCCTTCGTTCCTGCAGAGCTCAAAGACGTGCATCCGATTGTTCTCTGTATCCCTTGAGGAGGAGCTAGGGCTGTTTCATTACCGGCCTATTGTTTCTTATTACTTTTCCTGTGTTCTTACATTCCCTCACTTCCCTTAAGGTCATCAATTACTGAGACCTGTTAAAGGACAAGCATTGTGGCCAGGCTGAGATCACAGAATGGTTTAGGCCAAAATGGCTTCTCTTACATTAAGAAAGCCAGTCCTGGTGTTCCTTCTTCCGGGGCCTCTTACCCTATCTGCTTACAAAATATCCCTTACTTTTTTTTTTTCTTTTTTTTTAAACCACTTATTCTGTATCTTGGAGCCCTTTCTATACCAGCATATCCAGCTCTACCCATTCTATTTAACGTGTAGAATATATCACTAAAGCATAATTTCTTTAATAATTCTATTAATAGATATTTAAATTATTTTTAGTTTGTTTTTCCTTACACTCTTAATAAACACACATATCTTGGTATTTTGTAAATATGTCCATAAGGCAAATTTCTAGCAGTAGAAATGTTAAGTGAAAGAGTGTGTATATTTTCAGTTTTGCTAGACATTGCCTAATATCCCTTCCAAGAGGGTGAACAGTTTATACTCCCGTCAACAGTGGATGAGGGTGCCTGTTTCCCCACACCCCTGCCAAGTGTGGATATTCACAACCTTGGTAATTTTTACCAATCTGAAATATTTCAGTTGTTTTAATATGCGTTTCTTTAATTATGAGTGAGGTCAAGCATCTTTCAAATTATTAATCAGTCTTTTCTTTGATAACTTTCTAGCTAATTTTCTCTTTTAGATACTTCATACAGATTACGACTCTTCTTTTCCATTTGTACTTCTTTTCAGACACTACACCTGGGCTAATTATTTCAGTTACAATTTTCTGGAATTCTTTTCCTTTTCTGATAATACAATATAAGAACGTAACAAATGGATTTTTAGTTCCCATTAAATATGTGTGGGTATTTTCTGAATGATCTCATAAGACAGGGAGCATCTCTTACTGTGTGTCAGTCCTACAAATCGTTAGGAAGTAATTCTTACTAGTGCTTCTCTGCAAATGACCTTTTATTTCACCTTACACCTTATCTCCAAATGCCGAAGGCACCATATTACTATCCCTATGAATGTCCTGAGCCATGGCTGGGGGGGCTGGGGGGGCAGGATTCTTTTGCTGTTTAGCCCATGGGGTTAGAATTTTGTATACAGTAGGTA
Source organism: Stenella coeruleoalba (assembly GCF_951394435.1). Classification (NCBI taxonomy): domain Eukaryota; kingdom Metazoa; phylum Chordata; class Mammalia; order Artiodactyla; family Delphinidae; genus Stenella; species Stenella coeruleoalba. The sequence goes on along the minus strand of NC_137164.1, from coordinate 21,035,811 downwards.
CTTAATGAATGTTTATAGGGCTTGTGATTAAACTTGATAAATAAATACGAAAAGGGAAAGAAATTCTTTGGGGAAGTAAAGAGTCTTCTTTTGCTATTTTTCTCTCCTTTTATTCCCCTCTGAATTAAAATGGAAATGTTTCTTCTGTTTTTATTTGTGATACTAAGGAGGTTAATTTCTTTCCAGCAAAAGTCAGTGACCTTGTGGCAAGTGCCTACAAGACAATAAAAGCAAAGCTGCCCCTGACGTTGAGAAGCATGTCATTGTACCTATCCAATAAAGATACTGAGTTCGTCCTGTTTAAGCCAGTTAGGGTGAGTGTCGTGATCATCTTTGAATGTTGGCCCGTCTCTTGGAGTATTCTTGCCTTGTGTACCATTTTCCTCTTCCTGTAAACATTTTGAAATGTTGGTCTACTATTCTAGTACAGTTGACTAAAAAGCACTGTGATTCTTGAAAGACTTACAAAGCATGCATCTGTCTGATTATATCTCCCTGACCTCGCCCCCAGCCCTCATTTTGTCTTAATTTCCTTATGGTTACCTGTGGCACAAGGGTAATTTCTACCTAAAAGTAGAAATCAGTAAATGAATAAATAAGTAATCAAACCCTCACATGAGATGGGGCCCAGCACTTGTGAAAGAACAGCATTTCAGGAATTATGTCCCATTTTACTGGTGAGTAGCGGAAATAAATGGCTTGCAGCGGCCATGGAGGGATTAAATGTCAGAGCAAATTTAGTACTCATAGCTTCCAGCTCTGTGTTGAGCTCACATCTTTACCCAAGGCGTTGGTTGATTTTTAAAGTACATTTTATGTGTTTGGGAACTTTATTATCTTCTGTGGAAGAAGTTGCTGCAGAAGACTGTTACTGTTCTCTGCGGGGGACAAGGCTTGCTAGAGTTTAGTTTTTCCAGTAAGTATTATCTGATAAGTCTTAGACAGGTAGTGCTTGCATGTGAAATATTAATGCAAATTGAACGTCTTTGGTAATGCCCTAGAAGATACATTTCCTCCACTTGTTTTGGCACATAGCAAGATTTAACTTTCTTAGTTATTCATATTTAAGAAGACTGAATATGTTTTCAGTGACTCATGTAATAATGATTGCCTCTTCTTCTTTCTAAGAATAACATTCAGCAAGTCTTCCAGAAGTTCCATGTCTTGTTAAAGGAAGAGTTCAGCCCTGAAGATGTCCAGATCATTGCTTGTCCTTCTATGGAACAGGTAATCCAAAGTCTGAAGATCCTTGTTACTTTTATAACCTTTTAGTTATTTTACTTGAGTACGTAATGTCTTTGAGTAACTGTGTTTTAGTTGTACTTTTAAAAATTGTACATTGTTTTGTTCTGATGAGCAAGAGTTAAGCTGCTCTCTTGCATATTTAGTGCTGGCGTTAGAATTTTCAGCTGCTTTTCAGTGCTTTCTGGTATTGAAGGTTGCTGTGTTTAAGGTGAATGAACTGTTTGTGGGAGACTCAAACAGTGGTATTTAGATTGCTGAATAATTTTGTTTGCAGTATGTATGATAGGAGGCCCATGTTTTAGATGAAAAACAAAAAGTGTTTTAGGGATTAGAATAGATGTTAGAAGTGTTTCTGTTTTCTCTCTTCTTCCTAAATTAAAAAAACTAAATAGAGAGCTTAGTCTGTGTTTATTATCATTCATTTATTCAATTCAGTCAGCAGGCTTTTATTGAGTAGAAGTAGGCTGGTGCTATGGAGGGTATTTTATTTCTGGTTTTAAGATTAGTTGAGGAGTTTAGTAGGGTAAGGACTAGAGAGAGAGACTGGGGGAGAGTGGTAAGGTTAGTGAGAGCCCGATTGCTGTGTGTGGAGCCCGCGGGGGGAGAGACTGGAGGCCGTGCGTGTGGTAAGTCTTTTGAGAAGTTTTACTTCATGGGGAGAGAAAAGATGGGGTGGTAGCTGGAGAAGAAATGGGGTCATTTTTAAATTGTGATATAATTCAGATACCATAAAATTCACCCTTTTAAAGTAGGCAATTCAGTGGTTTTTAGTATATTCAGTAAGTCCTGGCACCGTCACCACTATCTAACTTCAGAACACTTTCATCCCCTCAACAAAGAAACCCCCTACCTGTTAGCAGATTCTTCATTCCCCGTCTTCTACTAACCTACCTTTGTCTCTGTGGATTTGCCTATTCTGGACAGTGCATTAAATGGAATCGTACAGTACGTGGCCTTTCGTCACTGGCTTAGCATAATGTTTTTAAGGTGCATTCACGTTGTGGCTTGTATCAGAACTTCATTCTTTCTCATGGCTGTATGAATTTCTTTGTATGGCTCTATGGGTCATATTTTAAAATGATTTCTCTGTAGTTCTAGGGTTGTAGACAGTCAGGATACTTCTTTTTTAAAAATTAATTAATTTTTGGCTGCGTTGGGTCTTCATTGCTGCATGTGGGCTTTTTCTAGTTGTGGCGAGCAGGGACTACTCTTCGTTGTGGTGCGCAGGCTTCTCCTTGCAGTGGCTTCTCTTGTTGCAGAGCACGGGCTTCAGTAGTTGTGACTCACGGGCTCTAGAGCGCAGACTCAGTAGTTGTGGTGCATGGGTTCGTTGCTCCGCGGCATGTGGGATCTTCCCGGACCAGGGCTCGAACCTGTGTTTCCTGCATCGGCAGGCGGATTCTTAACCACTGCGCCACCAGGGACGCCCCAGTCAGGATACTTTTTTATAAGTCATTTGAAGCAATTATATTCTATGTGATTATACCACTAACTTGACATGTAGTTAGTTTATTTTCAATATTTAGAGATTTTTTTCCGCTCGTTTTGATTTAATTTTGTTTTTATGTAAAATGTTTACATGATTCCCAAGTCAGAATTATGGAACAAGGTAAATTTGGAGAAGTCTTGTTTCCCTTTCCAGTCCCTCCAGCTTTTTCCCTCTCTCCCCTTTTAGATAGCTATTTTTATTTGTTATTGGATTATCCGTTCATCCTTTTTTTTTTAAAGATAGGGGAAATGTATGTTTGTATATTCGTGGGGAAGATCTAAAGAGAGGGAAAAATTGCTGCTGGGAAAATGTCCTTGAGAAGAGAAGGGGGGATGTGATCGCAGGGGCAGTTGGAGAGTGGGGCCTTTGTCAGGGGCCTGCAGGGTTCAGCGTGGAGAGAGGAGTGAAGGCCGAGCGTGTGGGCGCACGTGCAGGGAGCTGGCACGCGTGATGGGCGCTCGCGGAAGCTCTCCTCTGACTGCTTTGCGCTTGTGGGGGGAACAGGAAGCAGGGTCACCACTGAAAGTGAGGAGGTGCTGAAGATTCCGCAGGAAGGTTCGGTTGAGTTCAGTGGCTGGTTATGAATCCAAGAAAAAGCATTCAGCATAGTTGTCTCATGTTTTTTTTCCTCCAGTCCTTGTCAGTTGCATGAGTGTAGCCGTGGAGTTGCTGGAGGGTTGTGTCAGGGCTGTGCTTTTGCCAGGAGGGACAAGGCAGGGGCGGGTGAGGGCGGGAGAGTTAAAGAAGGGAGTGGCTGTAGTGATTGCCGTGGAACTCAAGCGAGGGAGCTGAGGGAAGGGAGTGGGGAGGAACCCTGGTTTCCAGGTCCTGGTCGAGTCAGACGGTCATTGGCGTTGGAATGTGAGAGGGAAGCTGAGCTGGGAAGATGGGTTGTGGCGATCAAAGAGTGAGCTACTTGACGATGGGACTGCGGAGGGGTTGCAGTTAGAGGTAGTGACGGGGCTGGGATGTGCCTGCGGTCTGAGTAGCTGACGTGGTTGGTGGAAGATGAGGTCATTGGAGGAGAGGAGCTGAGGCTAAGCCTGGAAGGGTGAGCTATCTGGATGCTGAAACCACCAAGAAGTCCTACAGGAGTAGTTTTAGGAAAGGGTGATAGCGCTCTGAGATCTGCAAGAAGTGCAGGGCTGGGTGATGGCGGAGGGGTCGTAGATGGAGGAGTGAAGCGTGGCATGGTCTGATACAATGAAAACCAAAGCTGGGGCGAGGTGCTGGGAGAGGGAAGGAGAATGGTCTGGAAATGACAGTGAGGAACAGAGGGGACTCTGATCCCGCCTCCAGGCCCAGTGGTTCCAGGCATGTGGATGAGAAACACCCATCACTGGAGAAGGCTGCAGGGGAAGCTTGTCCTGGCAAAGGGCTGGGGGGCAGGGCTTCAGGACTTCAGAGAGGTGGGCCATGAGGTGGGAAGAGCCTTGAGGTAGTAGAGGAATGACTTGGGAGGCCTGGGCTTCTTGTGGTGGGTGACGTAAGCATGGATAAAGGTGTGAGGAGAACAGCTCTGATGGAGGAGAGGCAGCGGTCCGGCTGAGAACATGCAGAGTTACTGGACTCCCACTTGACTCCTGCCAGTGAGATATGTGGTTTAGCGTGTGTACGTGTGTCTGTAACTTAAAAGTTTTATAATAATCACACACACTATGTGCAGCTCAGTTGCTTTGCTTTTCTTCTTTCTCCTGTTGATGAACCACTAAATTATTTTCATGATCTACCAATGGCTTGCAGCCGAGAGTTTGAAAAACACTAATAGAGGGACTTCCCTGGTGGTGCAGTGGTTAAGAATCCGCCTGCCAATGCGGGGGACACGGGTTTGAGCCCTGGTCCGGGAAGATCCCACATGCCGCGGAGCAACTAAGCCCGTGCGCTACAACTACTGAGCCTGCGCTCTGGAGCCCGAGAGCCACAACTACTGAGCCCGTGTGCCACAGCTACTGAAGCCCACATGGCTAGAGCCCGTGCTCCGCAACAAGAGAAGCCACCGCAATGAGAAGCCCGGGCACCGCAACGAAGAGTAGCCCCCGCTGGCTGCAACTAGAGAAAGCCCGTGTACAGCAACGAAGACCCAGGGCAGCCAGAAATAAAATTAAAAAAAAAAAAAAGAAAAGCACAGCACTAATAGAGACCATCATGCTCACTGTTCCTCTTTCAGAACCGTTAACATTTTCTAGTTAGTAACAACAGCTGATAATACTGACTGCTGACTGAGTCACTTGGCCACAGGCTCATAGAGTAGGAACCAGAACAAGGAATTCTCTTACCCTACACGCTGCACAATGATCAAAACAGGAAATGTAACATTGATACTATTACCTAATCCTCCATCCATATTCAAATTATTTTCCCCATTCCAGGATCCAGTCCAAGTGTTGCTTTCAGGTGTCACATCCCTTTAGTTTCTTTAAACCTGGAGCAGTTCCACAGCCTTTTTGGGCTTTCTTGACCTTGTCGGGCCAGTTATTTTGTAGAGTGTTTGGTGTTGTCTGTTTCCTCATGATTAGATTCAGGTTTTGTATTTTTGGCAGGAAAAACACAGAGGTGATTTTGTGTCCCTCTCACTGGAAGTACACATTTATAGACGAGATTAGGGGGTGATTATTTTGATTACCAAAACCCTACTGTATAGAAGGGCGCACTGCCAGGCTCATCTAGCCGCAAGTCTCTCCAAGCCAGGGTGACAGATTTGCAGAGAACATGCTTCCAGCCCCTCCTGTCGCAGTGGCGATTTCTCTGGTTTTCCCCGGGCTGGCTCTGGGTCTCGCGCTCCTTTACAGAGGGGACAGGGGGCTCCTGGTCCGGGTTAGCATATGAGGTGAAGCTCACCTGCCGTGCCCATTCTTGTGCAGTTAAGAGTCATTTAGAGAGTTCAGCTTACTTACAACTCTCCGCGAAACGCACTCTGCATAGAGGCCGGTGAAGTCGGTTATTTAGAGCCATTTCTGTCTCTCGTTAGTGTTGGTATGTAGTTCTTTTCTGTCTTCCTGATTGGATTCTTAATGAATTTTGAGGGCCCGGGTTCGGCGATACCTCCCCACAGGCCCCGATGATGCACAGCGCCCGGGGCTGCTTCCGGAATCAGCACCGCAGGTCCAGTTTATACCTTACAGCCATGTTTACTGGTCTCTTAAAAATCAGACATTTCCTCTCATTCTTTTTTGAGGATCTAAACAACTTATCTTGAGTATGGTATTCCACAGCAGAACTAACAAGGCCTTTCTCTTTGCTTTTCAGCTGAACCTCCTACTGTCAGTTTCTAAATAACCAGGCCTGTCGGGCTGTGTGCGTAAATGGCCGGTCCGGCAGGAGCCGGCTGCCAAGTCCCATGGCCTGCAGGACACCGGGGAATTGTGCGAGGGGCTTCCCGAGAACCACAGGGCTGCTCAGGGCTGACCGCAGAATGAAGTGGAAGCAAAGTGTGACGTGATTTGTGTTTCTCTTTTGAAAACATCACAATGCCAAAGATAAGCTATAATCTATGAGCGCTGATTACTGCCTCATTTAAATGGTCACAAGCAGTGTAAGGTTTTAAGAGGAAGCTATGGTGGGCACGCAGTGAAATGGTTCTTAAGAAAAATGTGCAATGAAAATAGATTACAATAAATAGTGCAAAGAACTTTACAGAAATACAGCTAATTAGAAAGCTTCTAAGAGAAAGGTTTGTTGAAGCGTGAAACACTGCACTTTTAACCACTGAGCATTCCACAGTGACTATTTTTTTATTTCCAGAAATGTTATTTCTACACCCTATTTAATGTAATGTTTCTCCTGTCACTTTGAAGTTTAGTTTGGGATAGATTGGGTGCTTCTGAGAACATGTTCTGCTTTCCTGGGAATTCAGCGTGTTATCTTTCTGTGTGTTTGATGTGAGGTAGTTTCAAGGTGTAAGGTCCCTGGATCTGTACTGCATGAATTGCTTAGGTGCAGAGTGTTCAAAAGTAGGCAGGTAGCTGCAGCGTCCTCATGGTAGATAACGTGCCGTATCTTTCATGAGAATCTTCATGGTACAGTAGGCAGTGTCCGTGAGGGGGAAGTACCAATTTTGGCGTCTTCCGTCTGGCACATAAAGGAGGAGAGGAAGCCTGATGAATAGTGTATCTTGTGCACGAAGGTTAGGGTTACCAGCTTTCTGCACACTGCCTTCCGTTTCCGTAGTTCTTTGAAAAGTGAACATTTTCACGTCCTGTACCTTCATGGTGGCTGTGCCGCGAGCCTGCCTTGTGGATCTGTACCCTGCGACAGCAGGATACATTTCACTCGGAGACGAGGATGACGAAGACCACCCATCCCTTAACATCAACCACACGATAGCAGCGATCATCAAAAAAATTATGCGCATCTCTGAGTTTTCCTACAAATACGTTTCCTGATTGGATTGGTTTTGCCTCTGATGTTATAGTAAATGTAACCTGCTCTTTGGTTCACAATGAATTTTGAGTTATTCAGACACTAGTTTAGAGATAGAATGCTGACAGGGGTTCTGGAATGTAGCCAGCAGACCTCATTCTGTGAGACTAGCATTTCTCATCCGCTTCAAGCAGACTCCCGCCATGTGTAGATGGGTTACATATCCTGATGTCTGTCATTTTAAACAGGTCACTTGTTTTCAGCTCAGTTTAACTTGGTGATGGATGTTGCTCGATAGAGCTTCATACTCTCTATTTTGGGAAGGTAGAAGGTAAAGAGGGTCCATATTCACTGTTCAACAGGAAATGAATGAATTAGGAAGATTATATTTACTTCCACTTACTATTTTAAATATGTGTTTAATGAAATAAACTGTACAATCCAGTTTTGTATATTATATGTACATTTGATTTTTAAATAGCCTTTCCAGAGAAATGAGGGCACGATTATCGTACAGTACTTGACTGATTTAATTTGATGTACAGAGCAGAGCGTGTTCTTAAGGGTAAAAGTATTTGATAGCACTCGTTCTTGTGTTTTGAGTCTTTTATTTCTGAAACAAACACCTTACAAAAGTGCTGAGTAGGTGATAGTGATCCAACTTGTTTGCTAAATGACTGTTTAAATCTGTACAGTTTCAAGTGTTTACTTATACAGAGTGTACATACTTTCAGATAATTAATTTAAAATGCTTTATATTATTTGGCTAGAATTTGCTGTTTTTAATAAATGTGAATTTTTTAAAAAATAAAGATTTTTGCTTCCTACTTTTTGTCCTAATTGGTCTGTTACGTGTGTGGATTCTTTAAAAAATTTTTTAAATTGAAATTAAAGATAACTTGTAGATTCACATGCAGTTGTGAGAAATAATACAGAGCGATCCTGTGTACCTTTACCCGATTTCTCCCAATGGTGTCATCTTGCAGAACAATAACATGTGTCACAAGCAGGATATTGACAGTGTTACCCTCCACCAACGTTATTCCGATTTCCCCGGTTTTACTTGTACTGTGTGGACTCTTTTGGCAAGATGATTATTGTGGAAAGACATTTTGAAGCATCTTAATGCTTCATTAGGTGACAGATAATTTTTCTTTATTTGCAAAACTGCCAGTTTCCTGAGTACTATCAGCACAAATAGTTGTGCTGAAATTTAGTATTATTGAAGTCACAATAAAAACAAATTTGTATTTCCACAACCCCATATCTTTAAATTCTCTTCTGCTGTTACCTTACGAGGAAGAAAGAATAGTCAACCTTAGTTTTTAAAAAGGGTCCATTTAGGGCTTCCCTCGTGGCGCAGTGGTTGGGAGTCCCCCTGCTGATGCAGGGGACACGGGTTCATGCCCTGGTCCAGGAAGATCCCACATGCCGTGGAGCGGCTGGGCCCGTGAGCCATGGCCGCTGAGCCTGCGCGTCCGGGGCCTGTGCTCCGCAACGGGAGAGGCCACAACAGTGGGAGGCCCGCGTACCGCAAAAAAACCCAAAAAACAAAAAACCCCCAAAAAACAAAGAGTCCATTTATTAAAGGAACTGGGGGTGTGTTGGTGGAGAGAAGGTTACTTCTCAGAAAAGAGGAACTTCATCGATTCCTTTCTGGCGTGCTTTTCTTCTGGTGGTGGTTCCTCCACTAGCTTGTCTGTCTGCTCTTCCTCAGCACCCAACCCCCATAGGAAGGAGACAGCTGCTGGAAACTTGGTATAATGGCATCCATTAAATAGTCATCCAATAAATACGTATTGGGGGGGTTAAAAACATTTTTCCTGGTTATCAAAATATGTTCACTATTAGACATTTCTGTAGTGTTTGCATTTCAACATAAAATGTGAAAGTCTTCCATAAATGAACCTTGAAAGGTAAACTGCTGTTAAATGTTTGGCATATAGCTTCCAGATTTTTTTCTATGTATGTTCTAAAATAACTTTTCTTACAGGATTGGGCTCTTTTACACTTTTATTAATCAGGTGAGTTGATTGATTGATTGATTGATTGATTGGCTGTGCCACACGGCTTGCAGGATCTTAGTTCCCCTACCAGGAATTGAACCTGGGCCCCGGCAGTAAAACCGAGTCCTAACCACTGGACCACCAGGGAATTCCCAGTCAGGTGCGTTTTAATTATCATTGCTTAGACACACACTCATTTGCTGAACTGTTTGAAGTAAGTTGCAGGCATCATGACATTTTACCCCTAAATACTTCAGCATCCAGCTCCAAACAGTAACCCTAAGACCGTTATCACACCTCAGAGAAAAAAAAAATCAGTAATATCTACTGTGTAGCCCATATTCCACTTTCCTCGATTGTTCCCCAAAATGTTTCATAGCTTTTTCTTTTCCGTTCATACGTGTTAACTTGATTGTTCCATCTCTTTAGTCTCTTTTAATTTAGACAGTTCATAAAGTTTTTGTTTGCTTGTTTTCATGGCAATGACTCTTTTTTTTTTTTTAAATAATGTGTGGACTCCTTATAGAATGGACCAGAGTCTGCAGAAGGCATTCTTTTCAAGTACGTGGAACATTTGCCAAGACAGATAGATGCTGGGCCATAAAACAACAAAACAACCCAAATGTGATCTGCAACAGTAGTTCTCAACAAGGGATGACCCCTGCCCCCTGCCACCAAGGGTGCGTTTGGCAACGCCTGTAGACATTTTTGGTTGTCATGACTGGTGTGTGTGGGGTATTACTGGCTTCTAGTTGGTAGAAGCAACTAGAACTGCCAAATATGCACAGGCTAGCCTCCCACTACACGTAATTATCCACTCCAAAATGTGGATGGTGGCAAGGTTGCAGAACCCTGTGATATATACAGCAACCCCCAATTCCTAGCACTTGCTGTCCCCTCACCGGGCTTAGTTGTGTTCATACCGACAAATGATGTCTTTTACTTACTTGGTTTTTTTTTTTTTGGCTGCGTCGGGTCTTAGTTGCAGCATGCAAACTCTTGGTTCCCTGACCAGGGATCGAACCTGGGCCCCCTGCATTGGGAGCGAAGAGTCTTAGCCACTTGGCCACCAGGGAAGTCCCTACTTGTTTTTATTTTTTCTGACTCCCCCAGTCTGGATTGTAAGCTACCCGGGGGAGGAGCTTTGCTGTGTTTACAGCTGTATACCTAGTGCCTAGAACAGTGCCTGAGGTAGATGCTCAGTATCTGTTGAAAGAATCCACTTGGGCCCAAGTCACACAGCCTTCCCTTCCCCATCCCATTCCTACCAAGTCCTGCCTGTTCTCTACCCCCTCCTGCCCGCCTCTATTTCCTCCCCTCTGCTATTTCCAATGCCATTGCCCTGGGTCAAGGCCCTCGTTTTCAATATTCCTTGCTGGGAATATTGGAGCATCTTTACTACAAGAACCTGGTCTTTTTTTTTTTTAATATTTATTTATTTATTTGGCTGTATCAGGTCTTAGTTGCGGCACGTGGGATCTTTGTTGCCGTGTGCGGGATCTTTAGTTGCAGCATGTGAACTCTTAGTTGCAGCATATGGGATCTAGTGCCCTGACTAGGGATCGAACCCAGGCCCCCTGCATTGGGAGTGTGGAGTCTTGGCCTCTGGACCACCAGGGAAGTCCCCAGGAACCTAGTCTTATTACCACTCTCCTTCCCCTTTGCTAAAACTTTCACCTCCTGATGCACGCGGGCTGTTCAGGCTCCTGCATATCTATCTGCCCACACTTGTCTCCTTACTACTCATCCTTTGTATCTCTCAGGGTCCTTGAGTGTAAGCGACAGAAGGCATCATGTCGAACTTGAGCAGAAAAGGGCTTTATTGGAAGGAAATGGGAGTGCAGGGGACAGACCAGAAGCAGGAGGACCAGAGGAAGGAGAACAGGAAGCATTACAGATGCAGGTTTATAGTGCCCCTCAGCTCCAAATCCACCCTTTCGGGCCCTGCTTTGAGATTCTGGAGCTGGACCCTGAGAACATTTCTCCATTGCCAGCTGGTGCAGAGTTAGGCTCGGTAGGGTGCTGGCGCCACGCTGCAAGGCACAGGGGAAGGGCGTTTCTTTCCGTTTCTGGTGTGGGTTTTGCTTCCTACACTGCGCTGCAGCCGTATGTGTGTCGGGGGGTGTCTGGTGGTACTTGCTCTCTAGTGAGTTTTCCTGGTATCCAAGCAGGAAGCGTCTTGTGAACCAGCTTGTTGCAGGTGCAATTGGTTAAGATACTGGAGTTGGGTGGGCCCCTCATCCAGTATGACTGGTGTTCATATAAAAAGGGGAAATTTGATACAGGGACGTGCACACAGGGAGAGCACCATGTGAAAACTGCCAAAGACAAAGGAACTACTAGAAGCTGGGAGACGGGCCTGGGCCACATCCTTCCCACGCTCTTGATCTTGGACTTAGGGCTTCCAGAACTGTGAGATGATACATTTTTGTTGTGTAAGCCACCCAGTGTGTGGTCCTTTTTGTTACAGCAGCTCTAGCAAACTAATACAGAGGGTGGGGGCCGGATTTTTATAGTTCCCGGTCATCTGGCTACTTTCGCTACTTCCTTCACAATCTGTGAGGTAACTCCCTTTTCCTTATGAAATAGTCCCTGGGTGCTGGGTAATTGTGTCCGGCCGGTGATAACACTCGAACAGAGCAGCAGCTACAAGAGAGGCTGGAAATGCCTAAAATCGACGTGAAATACTGTGTCTCTATAGACGTTGGCAATAGAATATTTAAAACAGGGAGCTGACCGAGCACAATGCCTCTGCGAGGCCACCTGCTGACAGTCTCTGTGTTAATGGGGTGAGTCATGTCTTCAGGTTTTGTGGAAGGAGAAGGACCAGGGAGAGGCACTGACGGATGATAATAAAGTGCCCACACCTGTGCAGCGCCAGGCTGAGCGCTTCACTGACGCCACCTGCTTTCATTCTAACTCTGCAAGGTGTGTTGGTGGTTGCCCTCCTGTTCCAGAGGAGGAAACGGAGTCCCAGAGGGGCTCAGTGCCGTGGCCAAGGTCGCACAGCTGGCGGGTGGTGGCACCAAGACCCCCACCAGGGCTGTCTGCTTCCCGGGCACACGTGGGAGGAGCGTCGGGGCTCTGAGATGCACGCAGGCTCGGGAGGATTTGTTTGCTGCGAGACGCGACTCCGGAGCTTCTTGTCTCCAGGGCCTGGTAAGAGAAGGGACCTCTGCCCACGCCAGCGGAGGTGTAAACTAACAAGGTCCCTAGAATGGCTGTGTCCTGAGTCAACCCAAGCACTGTGTGGCCTGTGACGGTCTGCTCCCCAGCGGTCACTACCTGGCAACAAAGTACCTGTTGTCTTAGCTGATGATGCTACTTGCCAACAAGGTGTGATAGTCACACGGGGGAAGTGACCGTGCGACACCCCACTACTGCCAGCCTGACCACCCTGGTCCCACCCCAGGCGCGCAGTTGTCGGGATTTGGGGTGAGGACGAGACTTCGGTGAGCGCAGTGTGGGATCGGCTGGAGAGCGGGGCTGCGAAGGTGGGGCTGGGCTGGCTGTTCACAGCTGGGATGAGCTGGCTAATTGCTAGGCTGAGCCGGGAAGGAGGTGTTTCCTGCACTCTTGGTTCAGGCTGTAGTTGAGGCCATCCTGGGAAGTTTGCAGTGTCCCAGGGACATATAAAAGGCACGCTATCGGAGATTGCCCAGCTCCTGAGTCCCCCTTTTCTAGAAACTACTGCCCCTCTCCATGCTTGACATCGACTAGGAGCCTAAGACATAACCCCACCCTCCCTTCCCACACTGGATCACACCAAGGGTGGCCTCCTGATCAAGCCAGGCCAATAGAGACCACTGGGATCTTTTGAGAAAGACCAGGAGACAAAGCCATGTGAACTGAGATGCATAGAAAACACGTCTTTGGAACAAGACCAGTGTCGCAGAGCTGAGAACGAAAGTCCTCCTGGCTCCTGGGGCCCTCCCACATGCCAGTCCTTTCTGAGACCCATTGCATCTTCCATCCAGATCACACGTTTCCCATTTTGCTTTACCTATTTGAGTTGGTGACTGTAACCAGTGACCAAAAGGGGCCCAGCTATTGAAGAGAGTTTAAGTGTGGGTCCTTTTGGGCTCCTGGTGTGGGGGACTGGCTGCAGGCTGGTGCTGCTTTGCTGACTGGGCGTCCCTCTGTCTTGACGGGGGTGTTTGTGAAGCTACTATTTCTAGACCCATTTTACAGATGAGAAAACTGAGGCAGAGAGCTACTTGCCCACGGTCACACAGCCAACAGTGGGCAGAGCTAGGCTTTGAGATAGTCTGTGTCCTGAGTCAACCCAAGCATGGGAAAGTCACAAAAGAACATCTGCACTCATGTGCAGTAGAAGCAAGCGGGACAGGTGTTGGCTTGTATTGTCTGCTGAAACAATTGGCTTCTAATGCTGGCAGGGCGCATGATTAAGTCTCTTCTGTGCCCAGCCACAGACTCTGTCAGCCCCTCTCTACCCCTGAAAAACTTTTTTTTTTTTTTCTCCAAATCAAGGAGCTGTGATAGGTCCCAAATTACAAACCAGCTCCCACAAGATGTGAACTAGTGCTTTGGGGGTTTCCTCGGGGCTTTGGACACCTCCACCTCCCGGGAACATTCAGCACGTGCCGAAGCAGCACAATTTGGTGACTGCCCCAGCTTGGAAGATGAGAGTTCCTCCTCCAACTCATATTGTCTTGTTGGCCAGATCTTGCTGCCCTGTATGAAGCATTCCAAATCAGAGGTGGTCAGTGTACTCAGGATCGTCCTCATTTTCCCTAGAAGGATCTGGATCTTCTGAGCCGTTGAACTGAATTCCATCTCCAGGACTGCTTCCTTCTTCATTTCGCTCAGCACCGCCGGGGTAATGTACTGTGGGAATTCACAGGCGGCTTGTGAGGATTAATGCTACCTGGGCGCCAAGCTCCCCCCGCGTCAGGATTAGGACCCTGTGGCCATGACCGAGCCTTCCCTGGAAACGTCACTCTCCAGGGCGAATCTGTGAACCCAGCCCTACCACCAGCAACCTTGCTGCTGCTTCCCCAAGACACTCACTTGGCCTGTGCCCGTGGCCACATCCCAACCTGACCCCAAACCAAAGGGTGGCCAGCTGCTGGGCCCTGGTGTGACCTGCCTTCCAAAGGCTGTGCCCTCCTGGGGGCGTCCAGCTTCTCCCCTTGGCTTCCCTAGCACAGCAGGAGAGTGAGGCCCTCATGGTGTCTGCCTACGAGCCCCACATCCATCTGGGGCTCCCTTGGAGCGTGTCTGGGTCTTGCTGGGATGAGAATGTCAGTTTCCTCAGCTCTGAATCTTATGTTAAGTGATAAGTGTTCGGAAGTTAAATGATTGCTTTGTATATGGTCAAGCATCAGGTCAGGGAAGGGGGCCTCGTTTCCCTAGGGGTTGGAGTGTTGAAAAACATGGCCTGGAGGCCTGGGCGTGGACCAGTTCAAGCCAGCAGTGGCCTGCGTGCAGGTAGTTCCCCACCTGGCAGGAGACGTGGGGAGTTGAGACCTTACCTTGTACTTGGTGCCTAGGTTTAAGCAAATGTGCTGCTGCTTGTGGATGAAGCGGAAGATGATCTTATCCTGGCTCCTTATTTGTACCTTGATGTACTGGTTGATTTTCAAGGAGATGGGCTGGACGGGGGGTGCATGGATGTGGAGGTTCAGATCCCACCAGTTCCAGGCCTTCTGGTACTTGTCTCTGGTGAAGTAGTATCCCAGGTTTGGGCTCAGGTTCAACCTAGACCAAGAAGGCATCAGTCAGCCACAGCAATGGGCCACGGGGGCGAGGGCACAGCCTCTCCCAGGGGTGCAAGGCCGCCCCTCCTTCCCTCCCTCCCACCCGTGCTCTTTCCCCCCAACATGGGGCCTTGGCAGGTGGGAGAAATGCCAACAAGGAGGTGAACCCATCTAGGTGCAGCCCTTCGGCCCTGGCCTGTCCATGTTCAGCCTCCTCTGGTGCTCCTGGCCCCTCACACCCAATTGCGCCTTTCCGTTCCCGGGTCACACATGCTCTCGAACTCCTCATGGCTTTGCCGTGCTGTTCCCTCTGCCTGGAGAGGTCTCCCCACCCTGCTTGGCGTGGTTCCCTCCTGCTTATGCTGTAAGCCCCAGCTTAAATGTCACCTCCTCAGAGAGGCCCTTCCTGAAGCCCTGAGTCCCGATATGACTATCTCCATCTCTTTGTTAATTTCCTTCCTATGATTTACTAATACACATTGATTCTCTTTATTTGGTGTAGCTGGGTTCTGTAAAGTTGCCTCAAACACAGAGTTAGCGAATACTGAACCACTGCTCCCTGGGGAAATAGGTGTGTGTATATATCACACAGATAACCGTACATACTAGAAACAACCCATCCTGGTAGATTCCAGCCGGCGGCCCCAGAACTGAAGCTGCTGGTGCCACGTGCCCTGCTCCTCCTGGCTCCATCCTCTGGTTCCCTCGTCAAGAGCTGAATCAAGAAGGCAAAGCAGCTGGGAATGTGCACATTAGGCAACTCAAATCCTTCAGTGCTCTGTGCGTGTTTGTGACTCTATGTGAAATGTGTGCGTTTGCATCTTTCCCCTGGGAGCGATGGTTCAGGGTTTGCTAGTTCATGTTCTGCAGACCTTATAGAACAGAACTATCTCGAATAATGAGAATCGACTGGGTTTGCTTATCATCCGTCCGTCCCACTAAAATGGAAATGTAACTTGTGGTCCGGAGGGAAGGGTCCACCTCTGCCTGGCTCCCGGGTGGCCCCTGCCCCGCACTGCGCCTGGCGCCCGCGGAAACAGCTGTGGGTGAGCAAGGGGTGGTGGGCTCCTCCCTCTTTCAGCCCAGGCCCTGCTCTCCTTTGAGCCGTCCCTTCCTGGCATTTCAAGCCCACCATAGCCCTCTGCCCTGGCTTCTGGTTTTTGAATCCCGCCAGGGCCGTCTTGAGAATTGGTGCTGATGGGTAGCAACTTCTCTCGGGAGCCAAATGCAGAAGGGAAGAGAATCTGGGACCTGGGTTAGTCAGGAGAAGGTAGGGTTTGGGGGAGCCTGGATTACTCAGACCACCTGCCAGGCCTCGTCTGGGGTGTTCAGGGGCCTTGTAGGACGCTGGGAGGGAGAGGCCGGCTCAGGCCTGCTAACGGCTGCCTTGTTCACTTCCAATAAGGAGAACAACTTCTGGTCACTCCCCAGCGCTAGGTCCTCCTGTTGCTTCCCACTGCCCATCGAGCCGAGTGCAAACTATTAAGTCCCTTCACCATGGGGCCCAGCCTGTCCAACCACATCCCTCTTTACCTTGACAAGAGGCTGTGATGCATTAAAAATGGATGCATTAAAAATGGATGCATTAAAAACCTGGGCTCTGGAGCCAGAATTTCTAGGTTCATAGCTTGGCTCTGCCATTTGCAAGCTGTGTGACCTTGGGCCAGTTACTTAACCTCTCTGTGCCTCAGTAAAATGCAGATAATAACAGTGCTTTACTCATAGGGTATTTGTGAGGATTAAGTGCCTGTACAAAGCAGTAAGTCGTTGAACATTAGGATCTCCTTATTATCATTGATGGAGAGGGCAAAGAGGAGTCTTCTTTCACTCTGCAGGGGAGCGGATCCCCGCTAGCTTCTAACCCTTTGAAGCCTCCCATCAGAATTTTTGCACGAGGCCCTCCCCATTTCCCAGGGTTAGGATCTGTCTCAGCCTGGACGTATCCAGTTCTGGGCTAAGCCTCCCTCAAGAAATTGGCGTCTAGAACACCCAGGAATGGTGTGAAATTGAAGGCTTCTTCTCAGGGGGTGTAAAGACCCAAACTGTGGAGCTGGCGGGACCCACCACCAGGGACCCCGAGTGTAGGCAGGTCTGGGGCCCTTGCTGTGTGGGACCCTGAGCTCTGGAGGGAGGCCTGGTCTGCGGTTCCTCAAGCGTGGGTCTGGAGGGTGGAGGTGATTCCCCGCAGGGATGAGGGTCGGCAGGGCCCTGGTGCAGCAGCTGAATGTTCCCAAATGGCTTGGAGGGCCTTTGCCACAGGATCTCTCTCCCAGTGACGAGAGGCCTGCAGCTCTGACCGTGAAGTCCGTCAGGGGCCGAGTCCCTCTGCGGTGGGAGCAGTCTTCTCGGGTGCCACCACCCCTGCGGGCGGAAGCAGCTTGGGGCGCTCTGACCCGTGGTGTGAACTTTCAGGTGTGATGGGTGTGAGGCTTTACACAGGGACAGTCCCTCTCCCATCCAGGTCTCTGATGCCTGAAATGCCATCCGTGGAGCCACTTTGGTTGAAGTCAAATGAGATGAGAGCTTGACCCAGAGAGAGAAGATGCAGCTGCCCTTGGGAGAGGCAGTAAGAAAGCCTTGGCAATGAACTGCTTACAGCTGAGCGCGGGGAGGCCGCCTGGGGCCTCCCGGCCTGTGCGCAGAGCTGCCGATCCCTGTCGGGGTAGTCGGAGTAGGAGCGCTTCTCTTCTCCCACTCAGTCTGTCCGGCCAGCAGCAAGAAGGAAGGGCAAGAAAAAGCAACAGTGACACGTCTGTGGAGGCTCTCCTGCCATGGGGGCCCCTGACGGGCGGCGGGTGAGAGCGGAGGCCCTCGGAGGCCCGGGCCCTGGCCTGTGGCCCTGCAGGCAGGATGCTGCCCGGGCCCCTTGCTAAGATTTTCGGAGCGCACTCTGAGCAGAACCGATTCTCTTTCAACATCCCACAGCCTCTTGGTTGTAAGCGGCCCAGTTTCCCCGTGAGGGAGGAGTCCAGGGTTAGAAAGGGAGGTATGTCTCCCACTCTGGAGAATCAGGAGCTGTGAAGTGGTCAACACAATCTCCGAAAAACTTCCAAGGCAAGAGGTCTGCAGGTCCCAAGGAAAGAGACGGGAGATGAGAAGTTAGGGGCTCCTGGGCCAGGAGGGGACCACGAGGCGAGTGCCTGGGCCTGGAAGCTGGGCTGCCCAGAGGAAGAGAGGTTGAACCACTGGTCACTGCTCTCCCCCAGGACAGGACCTCTGGGCCCATTTCCTCATGGAGTTGAGGCTGTCCTGGAGTCCCAGGAACGGTCTGTGGTGTCACACAGCAGCCGCCCCCTGGAGGGGACGGGATGTATTGCCTCGGAGTCCCCTGTCTTTATCTTACAGCCCCGAGTGGGTGCCACAGCCCTGGGAGACGGGTGGGCACACTGGCCTGGGCTCCAGCACCAGCCAACCCCTACAATCCCCTGGGAAGCTTTTAAAGAATGCAGATCTCCAGGCCCCGCCCCAGACCTACAGAATCAGAATCTCGAGGCGGGGGGCAGCCATTCCCCAGCTCTGAGCACCATCGTTCCCCTTGGGTTTTGATGCGCTGGGATAAGATGTTGTTTGTCTTGCAAACTTTATTTGATCATTTAAAAGAATGCTTTACTTCAGGCTGGGTCAAAATTCCATAAAACTGCTCGCCTCTGATTTTATGTATGGCTTGGGGCGAACGACTCATCATTTTCTCTGTCCCTAAGTTTCCTCAACAAGAATGTGAAAGTAGATTTTCCCTAGGTCTCTTGTGGCCATAAAATTTAAGTGTCGTTAGGGAGAAGAGGCCCTACTGTATGTAGCAGATGCTATTGGAGATAATTGACTGAGTTTCTGGTCCCCACTCCCAGATGCTTCTTGTATCCAGTACTTTCTTCCCCCTTTTAGACATCAATTCCCTTCTTTAAAAAATTTTTTTTCATTGACGTAGAGTTGATTTACAATATTGTGTTAGTTTCAGGTGTATAGCAAAGTGATTCCGTTTTATATATATATTTTCAGATTCTTTTCCATTATAGGTTATTACAAGATATTGAATATAGTTCCTTGGGCTACACAGTAAATCCTTGTTGTTTATCTGTTTTATATATAGTAGTGTGTATCTGTTAATACGGTACTCCTAATTTGTCCCTCCCCCTACCCTTTCCCCTTTGGTAACCATAAGTTTGTTTTTTTGGTCTGTTTCTGTCTTGTAAATAAATTCATTTGTATTATTTTTTAGATTCCATATATAAGTGATATCATATAATATTTGTCTTTCTCTGACTTACTTCACTTGGTATGATAATCTCTAGGTCCATCCATGTTGCTGCAGATGGAATTATTTCATTCTTTTCTATGTCTGAGTAATATTCCATTGTGTAAATATGACACATCTTCTTTATCTGTTCATCTGTTGATGGGCACTTGGTTTGCTTCCATGTCTTGGCTATTGTAAACAGTGCTGCTATGAACATTGGGCTATATATTTCTTTTTGAATTATGGTTTTCTCAGGGTATATGCCCAGGAGCAGGATTGCTGACTCATATGGTAGCTCTATTTTTAGTTTCTTAAGGAACCCCCATACTGTTCTCCATAGTGGCTGCACCAGTGTACATTCCCACCAACAGTGCAGGAGGGTTCCCTTTTCTCCACACCCTCTCCACCATTTACTGTTTGTAGATTTTTTAATGATGGCCATTCTGACTGGTGTGAGGTGATACCTCATTGTAGTTTTGATTTGCATTTCTCTAATAATTAGTGATGTTGAGCATCTTTTCATGTGCCTATTGGCCATCTGCATGTCTTCTTTACAGAAATGTCTATTTAAGTCTTCTTCTTTTGATTGGGTTGTTTATTTTTTTGATATTGAGTTTTATGAGCTGTTTGTATATTTTAGATATTAAGCCCTTGTCGGTTGCATCATTTGCAGGTATTTTCTCCCAGTCTGTAGGCTGTCATTTCGTTTTGTTGATGGTTTCCTTTGCTGTGCAAAGGCTTATAAGTTTGATTAGGTCCCATTTGTTTATTTTGGCTTTTATTTCTTTTGCCTTGGGAGGCTGATCTAAGAAAATATTGCTATGATTTATGTCAGAGAATGTTTTGCCTATGTTCTCTTCTAGGAGTTTTGTGGTGTCATGTCTTATATATAGGTCTTTAAGCCATTTTGAGTTTATTTTTGTGTATGGTGTGAAGGTGTGTTCTAACTTCATTGATTTACATGAGGCTGTCCAGCTTTCCCAACACCACTTGCTGAAGAGACTGTCTTTTCTCCATTGTATATTCTTGCCTCCTTTGTTGAAGATTAATTGACCATAGGTGTGTGGGTTTATTTCTGGGCTCTCTATTCTGTTCCATTGATCCATATGTCTGTTTTTGTGCCAATACCACACTGTTTTGATTACTGTAGCTTTGTAGTATTTCAGACATCAATTTCTATACAAAGTGCCCTCCAGGAAGGGCAGATACCCCTGAGAACAAAGTAGTCAACTAGGAAATGGTGTTGAAAAACCTCATAGCAGAGAAAATATTCTTAAAAACCAAGGCCTGGAGAATGAAAATCTTTTTTTGGAATTAAAAAAATTTTGGCCTTGACTATCAAGAAGTATAAAGTTGGTTCAAGACAATATGCATTTCCCACTCCATGACCAATTAGAGCAGAAGGCAAGGGAGAAATCCTGAAAAGACAGAGTTCTTAAACCAAAGAGGTGGAGAAAAATTCTGAAGTGACTGAATTACCTCGAATTGGTAAGATGAGGTTTCCCACCATTACCAGAAATGGGAACATAACAACTAAGTTAGTTACAATGAAATATTTAGAAGTTATGTTTTTAAAATACAATACACGCCCCTCCAATGCACTCACCATACCCTCCTCTTAGAGGCACCTGGAACAGAGGGTCACTGGGTCTTTCTAAGGTAATTCTCATGAAGTTTGATTCTTAAATGATATAGAGAGCTGAAACCAAAAGGGTCCCACCTTACTGGGTCCGTGATTGCTATTTCCTGGCGGGGAAGCAATGGTGCAAAAAGGATAGTGTGTCATCTGAGGTCAGGGACCTGTCTTACTGGCCCATCATGATACCCCTCTCCCCATGTGTGAGTCGGATGAATGAATTCATAAGTGAATGAGAGACAGAAAGAGAGGCTTACCCAGAGAGAGGACAGCTGTGCAGACTGGGAATCAAAACCTTAATCACACTGCTTCTTCTCGGGGAGGGGTGTTTAAGACTCATGACCCAAGCTTACCAGATGTTTCCATTTTCATCATAGAAGGTGGCATGGCCAGAGTTGTTGATAAGGGCCCGGACACACATATTTTCACTGTCTTCCAGAATGATGTATGTGAACTTTCCCTCTTTTATACTGAGGATGAGCATAGCCAGGTGTCCTGATGGATAACTGGGAGATGGTTAAGGCACAAGTAGTCCCTTGGGGTCCCCTGGAGAGGGCAGAGCCCTGCGGAGGACGCAGACCCCAGTAAAACCCATGCCCCGGCCCCGAATCACAGACTTTTCAGACATCATATGTGTCCCTGTGCTCCAGTGGATACTATATCTGGCCTGATCCATCAGGAAAGAGAATTTGGAAGACAATCTCACTGGGGTAGAGAATGATTTTTGCATCACCTTGATGTACCTAGGAAGAAGAGACAAGCCTGTGAAAAGTTCGCAGGGGCTGATTGTCCCTAATCAGAGCATGGTGTTGTCACTAGAAGGCTTGAGATCAGTCTACTTACTCTCTGATTCCCATGTGCCACCCACCCATCACTCCCCCACCCATAACCACCACCAACTTGCTGGGGATTCCAGGTGGGTTTACCTGTCTATGTGACAAGCAGGCTGAGATGGATTGCTCTGTGCACGTGTGTGTGCAGATTTTATTTTATTTTTTAAAATTTATTTATTCATTATTTATTTTTGGCTGTGTTGGGTCTTTGTTGCTGCGTGTAGGCTTTCTCTAGTTGCGGTGAGCGGGGTCTACTCTTCGTTGTGGTGCGCAGGCTTCTCACTAAGGCGGCTTCTCTTGTTGCAGAGCATGGGCTCCAGGCGCACGGGCTTCAGTAGTTGTGGCACATGGGCTCAGTAGTTGTGGCTCGCGGGCTCTAGAGCGCAGGCTCAGTAGCTGTAGCGCAGGGGCTTAGTTGCTCCGCAGCATGTGGGATCTTCCCGGACCAGGGCTCGAACCCGTGTCCCCTGCATCGGCAGGCAGACTTCCAACCACTGCGCCACCAGGGAAGCCCTGTCTTCATTCTTTATAGTATTTATACCTTTTCTTTTTTGTTTTTCTGGATCAACGTTGCCTGGAGATTTGCCTGTTTTACTAGTCTTTTTAAAGAGCCAGCCTTTTGGTTTGTTTATTCTATTTCTTTGCTTTCTAGTGTATCAATTTCTGTTCCTATCATTATTTTCTACACACGTCTTCTTTCTGTGGGTCTTCTATATTAGTCTATTTTTCTTCTAATTCCTTGAATTGAACATTGAGCTCGTCGATTTCCATCTTTCTTCTTCTTCTTCACAATCCTCTTCCTCCTCTTCTTTAATATAAGCATTTAAAGCTATAACATTTCTCTCAAAATACTGTTTTAGCTCTTTCTTCCAAGTGTAGATACTTACCTTTTATTTCATTCTGACTCCTTTCAAATTTTCGATATGATTTCCTCTTTGACACACAGGTTATTTACAAGAGTGTTTTAAAATTTGCACATGTACCAGTTGCTTTTGGCTATGTTATTATTACCAATTAAAATCCACCGGGTTAAGAGAGCAGAGTCTATATGGCATCAGCTCTTTAGTGTTTTCTGTGACTTGTTTTGTGGCCGAGTGTGTCATCACTTATTGTAGCTGTTTCACTTGTGCTTGAGAAGGATGCCTGTCCTCCAACTCCCTCGTGTCCCCATCAGGCATTAAAACCCAAGCCCTTGGGTATCAGGACAGTTCTTCTGCTTCCCACCCCTCCCCTCCACCAGGACACACCCACTTCACCCACACTCTTCTCGCTCTCACTCTTCTCGTTTTCCAGTTTCTATTTCTGGTATTACCTCCCGCACTTTCTTATACACTCTGCGTTTCAAAGGATACTTTTAACATTTTGTCTAAGTTTCCCAGGTGTTTGTAGCAGGACGCCTTTTGAAGTCATCTTGTGTCCCGTGTTACTCTAAATAGATGTCACATCAGTGGTTTTCGAGCTCTTAATTTTAACAGTTGAAGAATCCTTTGTTCAAGAGAGCTCACAACAGGATGCCAAAATCCGAGACAATGAAAGAAAGAGGGGCAGCTGGTTGAGGAGCTGCTATGGGCTCTGCAGGGTGTGGCCTTTAAATGCCCAGGAATCTCTCTGTGAGGTGATGATGATGATCCTGGAACTGACTCTTGTCCCTACCCAGCACTGCACTCAGCACTTTACTTCCATGACACAGTGACCCAATGGAGGAGACACTGTCATTAATCCATGTTTAAGAGAGGCTACCTGACTTACACAAGCCTATCCAGTGAGAGGGGAGCCAGACTCCCACAGTCTGCCTCCCATCCCTTCCCCCCCACCCCCATGGAAACACACTGACTCTAGCCATTAAGCTCCCAGCCACCTGGCACATTTACTCTGCAAATCACTGCTCTCTCTCTCTCTTTTTTTAAACCTAAAAAAAGTGCTTTATAAGGATATCCATGGTTGGTTTCTTCCTTATCGATAGCTCGTAAGAAGCTTCTAGATAATGTTCACGGGAGAGGATTTTGTATTTTAGGTCTTATTTTCAAAAGCCACCTGAAAGCCGGAATTTCTCAAGATGCTTCCTTCTTGTCAAATTCACTTGTCATGGAATGACATTTTCCTAATGATAAGGACACCGTGGGCAAAGAAAAATCTCTGACACAGAGGTAGAGTTGTCACATTTTCTCTCACTGGGAAATATATCATAAATAGCACATCTAAAAGCCCAAATCTCATCACTATTGGCTTGGGGACAAAGTATGAGGTTAAGAGCTAAAAGTTAATAGAGAAGAGACTACATCTCTGGCCTTCCTTCAGTTCTACTAGAGGGAAAACAGTGCCTTATAGGCAGGACCCTGAGCTATGAGACAGCTGCCGTCTGTCTGTGGGTTCTCCCTACTGCTGTCTCTCTGTCTGCCCCTGAGCTCTCCCTGGCTCCTGTCTGTCTGTGATCTCTCCCTGACTGCTGCAGAGATGCTGGCTGGGCTGGATTTTGCCTGAACACCAGCACACACTTATAAACAGTGCTACCTGACTCAGCAAACTACTTGGAATTTATTGCCCCTTTGTAAAAACAAAAAACAACCAAATGTCCCACTCCTCATGGGCCTTTTGGGCAGCCTACGTGAATGGTGGGTTAGGCAGGATCCTTTGCTTAGAGATCTCGGGGAGGACCTTCCCCCTGGCTGCAGGAAGGACATTTAAAATTGGTTGGGAGACAGATGCTCCAGGAACAAAAGCTCCAGGGCAGGACAGAGTGGGGAATGGGGCTCTAGGCACATGGGCTTCAGTAGTTGTGGCATACAGGCGCACAGGCTTAGTTGCTCCGCGGCATGCGGGATCTTCCCGGACCAGGGCTCGAACCTGTGACCCCTGCATTAGCAGGCGGATTCTTAACCACTGCACCACCAGGGAAGTCCCTCTGTGATTGCTTTTTCGATATAGATTTTAAATTTGTTAGGGGAGGGACCTATATATTATAATATATGTTTCCTTTCCTCTACTCCCAACCCCACCCAATTGCTTAACGTAGGCCCTACAAGGAGAAGAGTCTCAATAACCCCTAGTACAAGTCCTAGTGAGTCTGTGATAACCCATACACTCAGAAGTGCCTCTATACATGGGACGTATTTTTCTTGTTTGTATTCATGTTGTGTATTGGTCCTGACAGCTCCCTGATGGTGTGTGTATGTGTCTTACCTGGGCCAAAAAAAAAAAAAAAAAAAAAGCCCTGTGCAAAGTGCAAACACCAACTGCCACACTTACCTTAATCTTGCTCTTTATCCAGCCTGTGTGTATTTCTAACGTCTTCTTACGGCGAACGAGACGACGAGATTGTTTGACTACTTTCTCAGACTCATCTTGTGGTGGTAGATTACATGCATCGAATGTGAAAGTAGTCTCCGTAGCCCTTTGCTTAGATAAGTCTTTGGTAGAAAAGAGAAAGAAAACTTAGATCTGTTTCTCTCAGGGCACCAAAGAGAGCTTGAGGATTTGGGATATTGGCCATATTTCCCCAAGCTCTCTTATTTTTTTCATTCATTCATTCAGCAGACATTTATCAGGGGCCTATGATGTGCCAGCTTAGTGCCAGATGCCAGACACCACGGTGAAGACCACCCGGTCCAGGCTTGGGGATGTGAGGGGTGACACACCAGCCACATGCCAGTAACAAGTGTGGCTGCTGATTCTGTTAATGGGGAAAAAATAGGCTAAAGTGGGGAGTCATTAAAAAAAAAGGAAACATGCTTGTTTTAACTTAAAACAGAAATGTGTACTAACACATCATTTTTTTTTTTTTTTTTTTTTTTTTTTTTGCGGTACGCGGGCCTCTCACTGCTGTGGCCTCTCCCGTTGCGGAGCACAGGCTCCGGACGGGCAGGCTCAGCGGCCATGGCTCACGGGCCCAGCCGCTCCGCGGCACGTGGGATCTTCCCAGACCGGGGCACGAACCCGCGTCCCCTGCATCGGCAGGCGGACTCTCAACCACTGCGCCACCAGGGAAGCCCCAACACATCATTTTTAAGTGCAGGGCTCTGTGGTCATTTTTGCTTAAACCCCATTCATAATTTATTATCTGTAACTTTCAGTTTTGGCAATTTCTACATAGTATGAGTGCAGAATTGTAGACTTCAAAAAAATGTCTGTATATGCCCCAATCTTCTGTGTATGTTTGGTCCACATCTTGTTCAAAGCAGTTTTTTTAAAGCTATTTTCTTATTAAGTCATCTTAAAAGCATTGCACTTAGTTTTCGCAGCAACAGCAAGTTTCTTTTTATCTTCATTTTGGTCCATTTTTATAACAATTGAAGTTGGGGAGTAAACCCGTAAGGACCACCGGGGGGAACAATCCCCGCTCCCAGGGACCCTTGACGGGTGTCCGACCACCAGGGGGCGCAGCGGTAGGAGGAGCTTCCGGCGCGGTCGGTATCAGTCAGGACGCTCTTCCCCGGAAGAGGGCTCGGTTCCCTCGGCTACTAGGTTTGGGGGAGGTCAGTTAAGAGAGGTTGGTTGTCCCACCACTGGGGCCAACACAGTGTTGGAGGAGGTCTCGGAGAGAACGTGACCGCCTCTCGACCAGCGAGCTGGCCGGGGCAATGGAAGGCTCCCCAGCCCCTCCCCGTCCTTGGAATGTACGTTCTGCCCACGGTTCCCACAGTGCGAGCCCTTTTCAAGGACGCAGCGTTGCGAGCAGTGTGCTGTTGAGCCCATCTGGAGGGATACGTGCCTGAAGCCAGGTAAGGCCTCCATCTAAACTTTAAGGTTCTCGTGGGCGGGGGTGGAAATCTGCAAGTCTTGCGCCGTCCAAGACAAGCGTCGAATGTTAAGTGCTCTTGCTTATTAAACCTGCCACCTACCAATCTGGAGCGGGCTGCCTCTTTCTTCGGTCTCTCCTTGCCCTCTGCTTCCGGGGGCTAATTTCGAATTTCACCCGGGGGACCCCGAGGTTGCGAACCAACACAGAGGGTTGGTATGTGATCTACCACCATGAGAGCTCACAGGGACCGTATCCAGGCCTGGCGGTCGAGGACACTCCTGGTGGAAGTTTTCTCTAGTGTGCCAGGCAGAATTCCTAGTGTAAGCATGACATGGTTGAAGGCTGGTCTGGGACCGGCTTAGTGATGACAGGCGACTCAGGAGAGGCAGGCAGGGCTAGAGCATTCCTTTATTCACTCAGTAGATATCTGTTGTGTACTCATGTGCCAGAAACTGTCCTAGGTATCGGGGATGCCACATTCCCTGCTGCCTGTTCTAGTAGCGGAGATGGTGTTAAACAAGTGAACAGATAAAAACTTCACGTGCCAGTGGCTAGGAGTGCCCTGAAGAAACATTAAGCAGGTGAGAAGGATGGAAAATGATGTGTGTGTGTGTGTGTGTGTGTGTGTGTGCGCGCGCGCACACGTGCAAGCGTGTGCACTGGTTTGTAAAGGGTAGCCAAGGAAACTGTTTCTGAGAAAGTAACATTTAAGCAGAGACCTGAATAAAGTGAGGGAGCAAATTACAAGGGTATTGGAATGAAGAGTGCTCTAGGCAGAGGACAGCACGTCCAAAGGCCCTGTGGCAGGGATGCCTGGCCCTGATGAATAACCAAAAAGCCAGTGTGTCTGGAGAGGAAAAAGTAAGGGCCTTCTAAGCCACATGGGGAATGTGGGATTTTCCTGGAGGCAGTGGAGGGCCAGTGAAGAGTTTTTAAAAGATTTTGCTGGAAACAATATGGAGAAAGGACTGAGAAAGGAGAGGATAGGAGTCAGGGACACTAGCGAGATGAGGGTGTCTGAGGTGGTGTCAGTGAGGATGGAGAGGTGGGGGTGGGGAAGGAGAACCACACCTGTGTGCACCTGAGGAACTAAAGGGGCTGCTCATTAGAGCTCACAGGGGGAGCTTTTCCTCAGGAAAGTGAGAGAGAGGTGGGCGGGGGCAGAGTCAATAAAAGACCTTTGTGGGAAGCTTGGAAGCGGATCTCAGTCTCCCTCCGAGGAGTCCTCCTCCAGTGCTTGCTTCCAGAGTGGAAATGATTTGTCCGGGGAAAAAGCAGATGTGAGCCCAGCTGCTGTTTCTGAGTATTAATTAGAAATTAATATAAAGCATTTCTGAACTGTAATGATAAAAGAGGACATGGACGTGCTTATGTTTTTCTCCTGTCAGAATGCTAAAATCATGGAGTTTCTGGTTTGTGCCATTTATCCAGCTCTGTCTCTATTAGCGGGGAGGCTTTAGGCTGCCTTTCTGAGCCTCAGTTTTCTTAAAGTGGGATCATGCTGCCTGCAGAGACCCATCAGGTTACTCTGAAATGATGTGGCACGGAGCCCGCTGCCCCATAGAAGGGCAACAGGCCTGTGTCCTCTACACGGGGAGCTGTGGATTCTGATGGCTCATGACACGAGCTGTGTAGTGATCGCCTTCTTTTCACCAGGCGAGCTGTCTCTGAATAGGAGAGGCTACCTAATCTGAGGGTCTCCGTGCAAAATGAAAATGCAGGGATCCTTGTTCTAAAATTGTTAAGGATTTCGAGACAGTGACAGCAGAGCCTTAAAAGCAAGCGCAGGGCCTTAAGTGTGAGGACCTGTGTGCCTGCAGGTCATGTGTCTGCGACGCCAGCCTTGGCTTGGAAATCGGAGAGTTCAGAGACGCGGGGCTGTGTGCCTGGGGTGTCAGATAGTGGTCTGGATCCTGGAAGGAAATGAGTTTGTATCTCAAAGGAGGCTGCGGGATTTCTTTGGGACTGGCTACAACCTGAACACGGAGGGGATGCCTCTTATCAATTAGAAATGTGTTGCTTTTCTGCATAAAAAGCTCAAACCTTGTAGGCCTCAGGTGTTCAGAGGAGCAGGGAGTGGGGCAGGGGTGAGGGGTGATGGTGAGGCACAAATGGGGAATCCGGTCATGTCGAATTTCACTCTCCAGTTAGAAGTCCTACCCGGGGCATGTGACGTAGAGTATCCTGAAAGGCCTTCATTTCCCCAAAGGAGGAAAAACTCATGCATACCTGCATCCATTTCAAAAACACTTATTGAGTGCCTACTGTGTGCCTTGCCAAGGAGTGAAAGACACAGGTGTCTTTGGCCCAAAGGGAACAGAAATAATAACAGGCATTTGTTGTGTTTCTGGCTGTTGAACATCTGAAACCCCCTCCTTGTTTGGGGGGTACCCCATTGTGTGAGTCTTGGTGGGAGGTAGGCCTGCCCGCTCTAGAAACTGAAGGTGGTCATTCCTTCTTCTGCCTGCCTTCTAACTCCAATGGGGACACGAGACTCAGGCTCAGAAGGCCCTTTACTTCCCCAGACACGCTTGCCTTTTGTTGCTCATTGAACATGTCATGGAGATGAGCCCTGGGTCTGACCTGAGGGGTCTTGGGCCTGAGTGTGGTTCATGCCCACACAATAGCTGGGTGATCTCAGGGAAGTCACTTATTCTCTTGGCCTAAGTTTCTTTACCCATCTTCACATGGTTTTGAAGATTAATTTGAATCCGATAACTGGCCCGCAGCAGTTATTCCATAGGAGTTAGGTCAGGAGCCTACACTGGTATGGGGACAGGAGCTCTTCCTTGAGAGGGAACCTGGGGCTGCGTCCTGGCTCAGCAAGAAAAAGCACCATGATTGATTAGGTGTGTCTGCCGTGGGTGTTGCTGCCATTTCTACGTTAGTTGGATCTGGTCGTCTGAAAGATGTTCCATGTGGTGGTTTTGAGTTTCTGAATTAAGTAGCCTGATGGCTTAGGCTCTTAGGCTTTTTGATTAGACCCAAAAAACTGGCAACCTCCATGATTGGCACAACTTAACAGCTGGACCTCAAATGCCTTCAGTATCTGGTAAAGGGGCTCTTTCTTAAACTTTGTGTTAATGACTTCTCGGACACCGCCCCCCCCCAGGCAAATCTAGGTCAGATCCCTTCTTGTGTGGTCCCATAGTACACCCCTCCAACCATACCATCAACCGTTTTATGTGCAAATTCCCTGATTTCTTGGCTGTCTTCACCTCCTGCCCTCCCTCTCACCCCCAGCACAATCAAAGGATGAACCCCTCGAGGTTTATCCTTTGTCTGGCTTGCTCTGTGTTTTATCCCCAGCAGCTGAGACCGTATTAGCCCAGTAGATGCTCGGGTGAGGAAACAAGCATTTCTGGACACGGCAGAAGGTGGGAGACAGCGAGACGCACCCAGGAGAGCCGGGCAGCGGGGGTGGAAGGTGGGAGAGGGTTCTTACTTTCACGTTTCTTCATAATCCAGAGGATTGTTTCCTTATATTTTCCAAAATTTTTCTTCAGCCTAAAAGGAACGTGACTCATCTTTAGAAGCTGAGACTGGATTCATGTTTCCATGTCATGCTGCACCGTAGGCCTGCTAGGGCCTGCTCAGCCTTTTCATAGGTGGAGGGCGGGCTGGAAGGCTCTGCCTTCGGACCCAGCTTTCTTCCAGT
Source organism: Stenella coeruleoalba (assembly GCF_951394435.1). Lineage (NCBI taxonomy): Eukaryota > Metazoa > Chordata > Mammalia > Artiodactyla > Delphinidae > Stenella > Stenella coeruleoalba. The sequence continues at coordinate 21,005,893 of NC_137164.1, read as the reverse complement.
CTGTACTCAGGAATTAAGGGCCAGCACATGGTGCTGTGCGTCCCTCCTGGCCTCTGACTGGCCTTCAACTTGGGCCCCTGGGCTGACCCCCAGACCTTTCAAAATGAAATCAGTGGGGGTCCTCCTGGGAGCGAGGCCAGAGCTGGGAGGCCCAAATGCACGGCTGGCTCCGTGAGTTAAGCTCGTGCAGCTTGCTTTCCCTGCGGCTTGTGCCTGTTTCAGCGAAGGCTGTTTGGAAATAGCTTAGAGAAACAGCATTGTCTGCGAACCGGACAGAGCCACCTGAAACCCCTTCGCATTTAGTAGGAAAATTTCAAATACACTCACTCAAAAATGACTTATCATGAAAGCCACATTAAGGCACAGCTCTTCAAAAGGATCACGCCCTCAACCCCCCTCTCATGTCAATAGACGAAGGGAGTCATCCTGGCATTAAAGTGGCTTGGACTGTTTTACTTCCAAACAAGGGTGGTCTCCAGAGGCAGCTGCCTTTCCTGGTTCTCAGATCAGAGCCCTTTTGGAAGGGAATCTGCCGGAAGGAGTGAGCCTCCCAGGCTTAATTGGATCAGAGAGGAAGGCCTTTGACAAGACAGATTTTAAGTTCTCAGTTCAGAGTCCTTGAAGAGAGCATAATAATTTAACCCCAAGCAACCTTAGGAAGCTCATACCCTTTGCTGGAAAGGGCTGGACTCTTTTGTCTGGGGGAAAATAGAGGTTTGCTCTTTGTACTTTAGGAGCAATTGCGGAACTGGAGAATGAGCTCTTCGTGGCCCATTTGTACCAAGTGTTATTTATTTGCAAGCGCTTTGAATGGAATTGAAGCAGTTACCTTGCCTACCGTCACCTGTGAAAGAGTAAGGCCGGAGGAGGGGGTGGGGTGAAGCCTGTCCGGCCGGCTGAGAGCACGATGCCATGTGCATACAAGAGTTAAATTCCAGTGAGGGGATCCAGCCAGAGGCATCCAGGGCCCTTTGGGCAAGTTTCCTCCCTTAGCTCTTTGCCCACCTTTGCAAGCTAGTGGAATCCTTACTAGCTAGCTCCTCAGTGGTAGAGACTGGGTTACACACTACTGTACAGACCGGCACACAGGAGGTGCTCATGAAATATTCATTGAGTGCAATTAGGTTAGAATGAGCCTCCGTTATAGGCTTAAATGGGAAAGAAGGGGAGAAAATGTAACATATGAGAGAGGGTACCTTACAGGGGTGTTATTTGGGATTTGTTTTTTGCCGCTGTATGAGGATGTGAAAGCTTGGATGTTCTTTGTGTTTTGCATTGTGTATTCTGCCTTCCCTTTTCCTAGAGAAGCCTTAGGGTTCTCTGGCCCTAGGACTCTACTGAGCCCAGAGCAGAAGTTGCTGGCAGTCAGTCTCTCCCTGATTTTTGTGAGAATCTCCATTCACCAAGGAGGTTATGCAGGGCACCCCATCCTCACAGCCTCATCCTCAACCACTGCTGGGGAGTCTGCCATAGACCCCCTGGATGTCTGACCATGTACCTTGTTCACCAAGGTTTCTGACAGCTGGATAAGTGAAAGTCCAGGCTTCCATGTACCCCAGTCTGGATGTACAAACGGGGTTCTGGAACATTGAGACCTGGAGTCGTGCCAACTAGAAAGATTGGGTGCCAGCAGCAGGCTGCAATAAACTTATCATTCCCCATTCCCAACAGGGGCTCTTGCCATGAATCCCAGGGCAGTGAGGCTCAGGGCTTTTCCCCCTCAGGGAACATGAACTTGATCCTCCATTGTCCCCTCACTTCAAAGGCCCAGGGGTCTGAACCTTGCTTCCCAGACTTGCGTACAATTCACGGTCCCTTCAAGACTTTTCCTGCCCTGGATTTCCAGCATCTGTCACTGCCCATCTTTGATCCTATCCTGCACATCCCCTGCTCATAGATTTCTTTGCTCCTGAGTTTTGGCAGGCAGCTGGACCATCCTGTCCCCTTGACCCCTAATCTTACCCTTGTCCTTGTGCATGGCTTGTGCCTGCCCTTTGACTCAGGGGACCTGTCCAACCCTGGCCTTACTCTATTCTCTGATGACCCAATTTACACTTTCCCTGCTGCTACCACTGGCCTACCAGCACCTACTGACCGATAGCTCCATCTCTCCAGTCACTTACAGAATTCCCAGTTTCCTTCTGGTCTCTCTCTCCAGATGACGGGTCAGGGGAATGTTAATATCCTCCTCCAGTTCACTGCTAGCCGCCATTTCTCTGAGCATGGTCCCGAACACTGACTGATAGGAGCTGGTCACAACCTGCAAAAGGACCACAGAATGAAGTAGCCAGAAAATGGGAATTAACAGTTAGTTAATGATCACTTTTGTGACTCTCTAAGCTGCCAGAGGAGATTGCAACATGTTATTCGAAAAAGAAAAGCAGTGGGAACAGTAGGGTGGCTAGCAAGATTGGTTCCAAAGACTATTTCCATTACGGTCACACCCTCTTCTCGTTCTCCAATTCCCTCAAGAATTCTTTTTAAATAGTAGCATACCAAGAAATCGTTTGAGAGCATAAAATTACCCTCTTCTGACAAATGTAGAGATGGCTCTAGAACGTAAAAGTGCTTCCATGCCTTAAGAGCATAACAGCCTTTCTGAGTTCCAGGAATGGCCAAGCTCTCAGTGGTTGGTTATTTATTCATTGTGAAGGATAACAGTCTTCAGGAAAGCAGGGTAGCACCTAGCACGTTCTTGTAGAGGATGATTCTACCTTTAAAGATTCTTCCAAAGTAATGACATTGCCAGCTCCTTTTTTATTTTTGTAAATTTGATCATTCTATCCCAAGTCCATGCTGCTAACCAGGACTGACCCATAGGCGGGTCCTCACAAGAGTTTCTTCTTTTGGATCCCTTTTGGTCGAAGGTGAAGTTTGACTTGCTGTCCAGGAGAACCCTGGGTCTGTCATGTTGCCCTGCTCACCTACAGGTCGAGGTTGTTATGGTGGTTGTTCTGCATCTGATGATGTGCAGTCTGCCATTCACTTACAAGCCTTCTATCGTAAGTGGAAGACCACAGATCCGAAGTTGCATGCGACCTGGGGCAGATACGAGAATGGAGCTTGTGATTGGCTGGGTTTTCTAGGTTGGGGAAAAGCTGGGGCGTCTCAGGTCTGCCTTGTGTGACTCCCAGCCTCTGCGTGCTCCTTTCCGCATTGCTGGTGTTCAGTTAATGAAACACGGCGGCCATCAGACTGAAGAGGCTGTAAGGCCGTGGTGCCCTAAGTAAGCAAACCAAAGCCTAAGGCCATAAATGCCTCAAGGTTAGGAAATCAAAACCCGAGGACAACCAATCAGAAGCAGCAGGCTTTAAGCTGCGGCCAATCAATAACTTCCTTGCTTTGCTTCTGCATTTTCCCTGTAAGTCTCTCCCCAGCTCCTGTTGGTGGAGGGCTCTTAGCCACTTCCGGTTTGGTGCTGCCCGATTTGGATCCACACAGGCTCAAATAAACTCTTCACTTTTTTTTTTTTTTTTTTTTGCGGTACGCGGGCCTCTCACTGTTGTGGCCTCTCCCGTTGCGGAGCACAAGCTCCGGACGCGCAGGCTCAGCGTCCATGGCTCACGGGCCCAGCCTCTCTGCAGCATGTGGGATCTTCCCGGACCGGGGCCACGAACCCGCGTCCCCTGCATCGGCAGGCGGACTCTCAACCACTGCGCCACCAGGGAAGCCCTCTTCAAATTTTTAATAGGCTTCAGTTTATCTTTTCATACGGGAATGAGTCAGTGCTTCAGGGCAGGCTGAGGTGAAGGCTCTGGTGTGGCTACCCCTGCCTCAAGTTCTTCACTGTTGACCATCCCTCCCTTGAGGTGCAGTGATAGCCTGCTGGCCCAGGCCAGTGGTCTCTCACCAGCCCTTTGGATTCCATGATTTGTTCACCAGAAGATATGGTTCCCGCTGGCGGGGCCTGGTCGAAGTTCTCGTCCCAACCAGGCTGTGCTACCCCGCTCCAGCGCATGTGCCCTCCTCGGAGGCTCATCCCGTTTGCTTCCCCAGCCTCTGGAGAGCTATCCTCATGGTCACGGTAGGGGTCTTGGACCCCCAAGTGATGACTTCTCCCATGCCCTGTGACTGCTCCTGGGTGAGTCTCTGGTTTTTCCAACCAAGAGCGTTTGCACAGCAGGTGTGTGATGCACGCGTGTATCCTACAAACAATTCAGACATGTATAGGGAACTCAGAGCGGCCAAGAGGTTGAATTGTCAGAATAACCGAAGTCTAGGGTGATAGCCGCATCCGAATCCAGGGGCCTCAGCCGCCTCTCCCAGTGGCTTGTGGTGTCCCCCGCCCAGCTGCAGGTGCCATGTGGCGTTGACTCCATTCCTTCTGTCCTGCTCGCTGGCCCCATGTGTCCGCAGCGGCCACCTATGGCATTGCTTAGAGAAGCAGTGCTTCCCCGGCTGGACAGCTGCCTATCCGCAGATTGCCACTAGCTGGGCCGCAGGTGCTGCCTCATTATCCTCCTAAGCATCGATCCTTGGAAGCAGAGTGGTATAGACAGCAAGGGGGAAAGTATCCCCCTGACTCTCTGCCTCACTTTGTCACCTGGGCAAAGCCCCTGAGATGGCAAAGCCCCTGAGACGGCAAGGAGTGGTGCTTGTGACCAGGGCTCCCCTGCACAGGCTGCCTGTCACACGGAACCCTCCCAGCGTCTGGTCTCATCCAGAACCTTGCACAGCTCCGTGGGAGATGTTCCCTCTGCCTGTGGCTGCAGCTCCGCCAGACACAGCAGAACCTCAATTGACAGGCGCGTTGAAGGTTTCCAAATAATTTGTGTCTAATTAAAACAATTCCTTTCAATTTCAACTCTTGCTGAAAAATCTTTCTAAAATGCCTGAGCTTACTTTCCTGTCTTAGTAAATCCAGTGCGGTGAATCAAAGTTCAAGTAATCTTTTTTCCTCCCTTTGACATGGTATTTCAATATTTGAAAAGCAGTTCTTATTCATATAATGTGTATAGGAGCATGTCTGGAAAGTGAGGAATTTAGGGCTAAATAGGAACTGAGACCAGAGAATTTTTCCAAATAAAATAAAAGCAAAAAGTGTATAAATGCCTAGGGTTTTTTTCCCCCCCTTTTTTTTTGTAAGTTTAGAAAAATGTATCTGCTTAATCTTGAGTTCCAGGGACACAAGATTTCACTCTTGTGATTGTAGTGAATACCTACAGTCCTGAGAAAATTTGTTAGTTGTAGGGGAAAGGATGTATAACCTGAATCAACATGCATTGGAAGTGTTAGAGGTAAGTTGACGCAGGAAATTAGAGCCACAAGCCTGTACAGGCAGGCAAAAAAATTGTCCAGTAGGGCTTCCCTGGTGGCGCAGTGCTTGAGAGTCCGCCTGCCGATGCAGGGGACACGGGTTCATGCCCCGGTCCGGGAAGATCCCGCATGCCGTGGAGCAGCTGGGCCTGTGAGCCATGGCCGCTGAGCCTGCACGTCCGGAGCCTGTGCTCTGCAACGGGAGAGGCCACAGCAGTGAGAGGCCCGCGTACGGCAAAAAAAAAAAAAATATATTGTGCAGTAAAGACAATGCAACATGCTGTAGATGTAGGCTTATTCAAACAATTGGGACTTCCCATGGTGTCTCTGGTTATTGGATACAACTCGGAAAGGACAGCCATTAAACTTCCAGGGCTGGTTCTGTGCCCCTCTGAAGAGTGTGGGAACAGGACTCCGATTTGGGGGAGATGCTCCACTGCTCTTTGTTGCAGTGTCTGCACTGCAGACGCTGTTGTCCAAAGTGTCTGTCCTGCTGGGCTGCCCCAGGCCTGGTCCTTTAGTTGGAGACAGCAGGCTTTTCTTGGGGCTTTTGTTTGTGCTTGTTGGGGTTTCTGGTCGCTGTCTTTTCCAGCACCCAGTCGGATAAATGAAGCAAAAAGAAAACTCAGGAAACTCACCGCCATGTCGTTCCTTGGGTCCCAAGGTCCCTAGCCAGTCTGCCTTCTTCTCTCCGTCTTTTAGAAGCTTCTTGTGTTTGTTTTATATATAATGTATAGGGTTTTAAGCTGTACTTAGTGGGAAAATTACATTTAGTCCACCTTTCCAGAATCCAACATCATTTTCTTTTGGCTGTGTTGGGTCTTCGCTGCTGTGTGTGGGCTTTCTCTAGTTGCGGTGTGCGGGCTTCTCATTGTGGTGGCTTCTCTTGTTGCGGAGCACAGGCTCTAGGCATGCGGGCTCAGTAGATGTGGTTTGTGGGCTCAGTAGTTGTGGCTCACGGGCTTAGTTGCTCCATGGCATGTGGGATCTTCCGGGACCAGGGCTCGAGTCCGTGTCCCCTGCACGGGCAGGCGGATTCTTAACCACTGTACCACCAGGGAAGTCCCAACTTCATTTTTACATAGGGTTTCTGCAAAGGACGATTTGCCTTGATATCTAGGTATCTAGGTAGCTTACATGATTTGTTTCTAGCTTTGCTGCCTTCAAAATCAATCTTGAGGGTTTGTTATTCATATTACTGAAAGCAGGGCCTTGTGGTACCATACTTGGCTTTCTTCTGACCCTCTTTGGTTTGATGTCTGTCCTTTACACTTAGGCTGTTTTAAGAAAAGCTCACTTCGGCTGTGCTAACAGTGTAGTGAAGCTGTGAATCCCAGGGCTCAAGAGGCAGTGCCCGGCTGGCCCTGGGCCACTCTGCTCTGACATTCAGAGCCAGGTGTTCTCCAGTTTTTATCCAACTTACGTTGGCTTCGAAGTCTTCGGCTTCCAGTGTGCCAGTGGCATCACTTAACGTACGATCGCAAAAGCTCTCTTTAGAGACAGACTCCTCGGCTTTCAATTTTGGAAGGCACAGCAAAAGGAGAGGCATTTGGAGAAGGAACCAAAACAAGAAACAAACAAAAACAAAAAGAGAAATAGATTTATGGCATTTACGCTTGCGCTTTTGAATAAAAATGCACATGTCATCAATAAGACTTTAAATAAATTCATCAAATCACTTAAAACTTGACTTGGGGATATTAATAAAATCGGAATAAAAAGGTCAGTTTCAGTGGCAGACTTAAGAAAGTGAGTGTGTGTTTCTGGTGGCCAGTGAAGATTCATCTGACAAAGTGACATTTGAGTGAGTCCTGCATGAAGCAAGGGAGCGAGCAGGCAGATAGCTGGGGAAGAGCATCCCTGCCAGGGAGCAAAGGAGGTGCAAAGGCCCTGAGGCGAGAGAGAGTGGGAGCTAGTTGACATACCTGACAAACTGGAAGAGGCACAATATGCCCGGAGAGGAGGGAGATGGGAAGGGGCAGGGCCAGCTCACCGAGGACCTTGTAGGCCATGGGAAGGAATTTAGATTTTATTCTGAGAGAGATCTATCCTGAGTGTGATTTTTCTCTTGGAAATCCTGAGAAATATCCCTAGCGCCCGTCAGTTTTGTCAAAAACTGCCCATTTCCAGAATTGCACATGGTTTGTAATTGCTAATCAAAGCCTAAAAGATGAATCGCCAAGGCAGTGAGCTAAAAAAAAAAAAAAAATCTCTCAGAGATAGCAGATGCCTTTGTTCTCAAGGTCAGCCACAGCCTGGTGACCCTGGGCCAGGAGAGGGCTGGAAACCTCCCGTGTCGACGGGGTGCAGACCAAATGGAGGAGTTGATAATTACAACTTGGGCCTGGAGTCCCTGCTCCCGGGAAGGTGTGGCTCCCGAGGCAGAGCTGGGGGGAAGGGCTCCCACACAGTAATTGGGCCCCCGGGGAAATTACGGTGGCCTTTGTCTCAGCTTCAGGATGACATCAGCCCCTCCACGCTGGGCCATCCCGAGAGCCCTGAAAATCCACCGGCTTGGCACTGGGCCGACCGATTCTGTCTGACGTGTGTCCCTGCTGGGCCTCGGGGGGCAGAGAAGGGGCATTCTTTGTGATCTCCATACACGCACGTTATTTTTGCACTTCTTCCCAACTTTGGTTCAATAATGAAAACGCTGACTCCTTTGGGCCCCTGGGGGGATGGAGAACTCCACGCAGCTGCATCTGCCTGTACTGACACCAGGCCCAGGGGCCTCTCTGCCTGCAGACCTCCTACCCCAGCCTTGGCTTGTTCCTGGTGGAAACCTGCCGCCTTTCCGTGGCCCCTGTGTGGTGGGAGTCCCCCCACAGTTCTTTCCCGCCAGGCACTCACCACCCCGCTGGGGTGCTCACAACTGGCAAAGGCACCGGGCCCTTTCCGCTCATTCCAAAACACTGTGTGTCGCTAGGCTGTCTGCCAGGGATGCGGCCTAGAGAGGTTTTAAAACTTCTTGTTGGGAAAGCCCCACAAGAATCCTTGGGAATTCAGGCAAGAACCTCGGGAAGCTCCGTTTGGTTGTCACTGGAGAGAAGTGGAGGAACTGGTAGAACAGGGGTCTGGGGAGACCGGGTGGCAGAGCCTCTCTGTAAGGGTCTCTGAGGATGTGACGGCCCAACATGGAGGAGTCCGGCTCTGGTCCTGATAGCTTAGCAAATCCCCATGATTTGTGAGTGCTGTATTTTAGTAAGCTTTATTGAATAATAGATAGTTAATTCGAGGGAAAAAAAGAAGTAGGTGTTTGTCAAAGGAAGAAGGGGAGTTGGCAGGAGTGAATGAATACAGAGCAGCAGTGTTCAGAGGCATTCGGTCCCACATAATCAGTAACCTTAACATCAACAGGCGCCGTCTGCGTGTCCGGAGGCGCCCAGTAAGTCCGCAGGAGCACAGCCGCAACTGGGGCAGAATGAGCAGGGAGAGCTTTATTCCTAATTAACCTTCCCTTTGGGGATTTCTGTCAACCACGACCTTTGTTCTAGGGAGATCATTATCTTCCCCTGAAGTTGCTTTATGGGGGGACTGGGGGAGGGGGCAGGTGTCAGGCCAGGTTCCTAAGTGGCGGCCCTGTTACCCAGGATTCGAGCCCCTCCCAGCTTGTCCCTCAGTCCCCTCGCACCCTGGCCCCCTCATCTGTGTAATGGGGACCATAAGGCTTATCTTCAGGGTGGCTCAGGGGACCGGCGCTAACGCAGTGAACGCCGGGCACACATTCCCTGGAGTGGAGTGTGCCTGTCCCGGACTGATGAAGAACAAATCTAAATTCTCCCCCGTCCGATCAGTGGCTCTCCTGTAACGTTTTTTTCTTGCCAGAAGCATACTTCCTGAATTGGGGTAGATGTTTGAGTCCGGTGTATTTGCCCTGCAGGGCAGAGCCCCACGTTATAAACGAGGAAAGGGAGGGGACAAGCAGTAGGCGACTAGCCCTGGGCGGGCTCTCAGAAAAGAGCACACAGGTGAAACTCGGTCCTGTTTTCACCTCCTCCACCCTGCGCGTACTGAATTCCTTGTCGTCCTTAAATCAAGGATAAACGATGGGCTGGCCTGGCAGCTGCTACGGGCACAAATCTGTAATCTGTTCTGAAGCCACTCAGTGGGCTTCGTGGATCAGCGGCCCGAACTGCTGCCAGGAGCTTGTGAGAAATGCAGAGTCTTAGATACACGGAATCAGAATCTGCGTTTTAACAAGATGCCCGGGTGATCGCTCTGCACATTAAAGTCCGAGCAGCAGTGCTCTACCCCGACCGCCCCCCACCCCGGAAATGAAATAAGATGAAGAAAATTTTATAGTCTAGAGTTGGGAGGAGTTTGATAAGCCACCTGTGTAGGTAACCCTGATTCTCCCCTCTTCCCCCGCCCCCATGCTGACAGACAGCAAGCACGTCCTCATCCCTACGTTGTTTCTAATAGGATGGGTCTGGTTAATCGCAGGGCTTTTGTGGAGTGATGTGTGCAGGTTGGGATTCTGCCGCCAAAAGGCTTCTCCCCTGTCCTTCCCCTTCATAGAATTCAACTATCCCCTCCTTAATAAAAATTTAATCAGGCTTTAAGGGTACCATCTGAGGGGCTCTAATTCATTCCCTATCAAGCTACCATCGAATGAGTCTGTCTGGAGGGGCCCATCCATTCCAGTCAAGCCCTGCTGACCAGACTTCAGGGAACCTAGCAACTGACCGACTGGACCCTCTTTAAATGTGGGCGTCCCTATACAGAGCTTGAGTAGAGAGATGGACCTCTGGGCCGTTCCCAAGTCATTCTGTCTCGCTCCCGAGACCCTCTCTCTGTTTCTTGTTCTAGCTCCCTTTTACAGTTAAGGACAGAGAAACATATACAGGTTCAGGGACTGTGTGCCCAGCATGTCCCTCGGTCCTCTCTAGGACTCGGCACCAGCTGGACCAGCAAGGCACCCACCCGCCCAGGGCGCTATCCCCAGCCCCGGCTGCTCTGCGGGGAGCAGGGATCTTTGGATAGGTTATGTGGGACTCTCACCATTTCCTGCCTTTTCCGGTTCTTCAGTGGGAACAAAGGCTGAAAACAAATAGGAAAAATGATGAATAGGATGTGGTTCGGTGAACTGTTAACCCTTAAATGTCTGGGAGACCAGGGTGGAGACTGCGTATTGTAGGGTAAGAGGCTCCCATGACGGTCAGCGGTTGGAGGCCTGTAGCTTATGCCCAGCACACGTTGATTCCCCTCCGTCTGTTCATAGTTCATCTTTCCCACTAGAGTTTAAGTTCTGAGAGGGTAGGATGGCTTTGTCCATATAAAGATGGACAGACTACTGCCCAGTACACAGTAGGTATACAGTAAATATCAGTAGATGCACAGTACATGTCACGGAATGAACTGAGTATGGATAATCCATTATCTCCCCTCCTAACTCCAGCGGTAGATATTATTTCCTCCCCTTTCAAAACTCAATTTTAATTCAAAATTAAAAGCATTTTACCCTTTGGCCAAGTTTCTTCCCTGAGCCTTGACCCCTGACACCACGTTCTGGAAATAATGCCTCGGCCACTGGCCTTAATGAAGGCTACCGTAATCTACAATGGTCAGAAGAGGACTCTCTCTGGCTCAGGGTGTGCTAATTCTGTGCTTCTTCCCGTCTCAAAGATGGATTCGTACCCTCCAGGAGTCATTTAAAATCATCGTAGAACTATAAAATTAAAATGATACCTTGTGAATCAGACTTTAAGGGGGTTAGCATCGTTGTTGAGTCTTCCTCTGTTTGAGATTTTGATTTTAAAGGTACTGTTAAAAGACAGAAGAGGGTGGCCGTTAACAATTTCAACCTTATGCTTTCCAGGGGGTTCATGTTGGACGCTTAGGGTCTGAGGTTCTTTCTTGGCACCCAAGGCTGATCCATAGAGGAGAAAACGGGCTGGAGGGCACAGCTGGCGTCTGCTGGACGCTCCCTCTGCCAGCCTCCTCCTCTTAGCTTTGCTGACTTACTCTGGGGCTGCAGTGAACAGTGACTGGGAAATGTGGGCCCTCAGTGTTCTTCTTCTCTGGTCCCAGGACAGAGAGGATGGCTGGGATTGAGGGGAGACCTTAGGGATATTCCTCCTCCTGTAGGAGGAAGAGCTGCAGGAACCATAGAGCCAAGTGGCGTCAAGGCCGTGTAGACTCATAATGGCATCTGCCTGTCGCTGTAGGAAGTGGGCATCTCTGGTGTTGTGTTGTCAAGAGCTCCCGGAGAGGTGCATGACGGGGGCTGGCGGGGAAGCGTGGGGGCTGGCGAGTACAGATGCACTGGGTTATGCCACGAGAGGCTACTGTGGTTTTTGAGAACTTCTGTAAAGTTCTTGGTTACCCATGTTTTATATTTTCTAGAATTTTGTGATCCCTGCTCCTTTTTGCTCCCTCACCCCTACCTGTCCCTATCCCTACTCCCAAACACATGCGTGGGTGCGCACGCGCACACACACACACGCACACACACACAGACACACACACACACACTCCATTCCTAATGGCAAGGAAGCAGAGGCGAGCTGCCCCCTCCCCTCTCATGGGAGCGGCAGGATCTGAGCTCGGTCTGTGATGAGAAGCCTCCCCACCTGGGCGGGATCAGTGCTGCCAGTGCATCAGCTGAGCCCGAGCCCTCCACAGCCAGGGAGCTCTCCAACTTCGAAGGACGCGCATCCTACCATAAATGGCTCCGACTGTTGGGAATCACGTCTATTTCTTAACTAATTTTCCTCAAGCTGGCCCTGTTCTAGCCCTTCCGTGCAGATGGAGAGGTCAGGTCTTGGTTTTGTGTGTCAGATCATCAGGTAGTTGAAGGCAGTTATCCTGTCTCAGAGTCACGTGTCTTCCAGACTTAACGCCCTCATTTGCTTCAGCAGTTCTTTGTACGATGTGGTCTCCAGGTTGGCCTAACACCACCCTCTCCTCGAGCCCCGGCCAGTCTGCCTCTAACCCTCATAGAGTGTGGGATCCCCCGAAGTGAACAGCGGCCCCAGGGTTGCTTCTGCAGTGCAGGCTAGAACAGGACCCGTCTCCCTCTACATAACCTTTTAATTGTTCTTGGTTATATTAACTATTCTGGTAGTCACACCAGTCATACCATTGACTTATTGAGCCTGTGGTTGAGTAAATCATCTACAATAGACAGGGCATTCCCCCCTTGTCCTTCTCCGTCCTGTTTTTGTGGGCGTAAGAGCAGGGTCTAATCTAAATTACCATTCTGTTTTATCTAGCCAGTCCTGATCCAGTGTTTCTGCCTGTCAAGAACTTTTAGAATCTGATCACATTATTGGCATCACCCAACAGCTGCCACTCACGTACAGATATAAATATTCCTCCTACATCTGTATCCAAGTCTGTGGATACAGACTGGACAGAGCCCTGCGGCTCCTGACTGGAAATTGGGTTGACTCTGATCCTTAAACAGTATCTCTGGATGGTTATTCAATAGCGATCATGCCATTGTCTTGCACTAGCATCTACCTGGTATTTGTCTATGTCGTCCATAGGAACATGAGGAAGGCTTTGAAAAAGAAATGTGTTTTGGAATTCGGGCCTCCAAATTCCATGGTTCCCTGATCTAATAACCTTGTCAAAAAGTGACCTAAAAGCCAGTATTACTTGATCTGTTCTTATTGATCCTATGCTGGTTCCTTGTGGTCATTTTGCTCTCAGTTATTTGCCCCAGATTGGTCACAGACTCATTTCCCCAGTTCTTCAAAAACCATAAACATGATTAAACTCTTCTCTCTCTGTAGATATTCTGGGGTAGACTTTATCTCGGTCAGGACACAGCAGTTACCATTCTTTTCTGATCTTCTCACCAATCTTTGGTGTCTGCTATTTCTTTTTTTTTTCCGATGTTGGGGGTAGGAGTTTATTAATTAATTAATTTATTTTTGCTGTGTTGGGTCTTCGTTTCTGTGTGAGGGCCTTCTCTAATTGCGGCGAGTGGGGGCCACTCTTCATCGCGGTGCGAGGGCCTCTCACTATCGCGGCCTCTCTTGTTGCGGAGCACAGGCTCCAGACGTGCAGGCTCAGTACTTGTGGCTCACAGGCCCAGGTGCTCCGTGGCATGTGGGATCCTCCGAGACCAGGGCTCGAACCCGTGTCCCCTGCATTAGCAGGCGGATTCTCAACCACTGCGCCACCAGGGAAGCCCTCCCGGTGTCTGCTATTTCTTGCCTAACTTTGCTGTACCCTTTTCAATCTGAAGATCATCTTCTTTCACAGAGAAGTCAGAATCCAGTAGCGATGGAAGAACATGATTTTCTTTGAATCGTTCCTCAGCAGGCACTAAACAGTGGCTCTGTGTGCCTTGGTCTACTTTTTGCCCGAATCATATTTGAAAAGGGCCCCTCTTCTTTTGTTGCTGCCTGCAGTATTATTATTATTACTTTTTGGTAAGAATACATTTACCCTGGACTTCAGCTCTCCTGACACTTTTCTCAAAGTTCGAGACATTTTCCTACTTTTATCGTAGTTAACAATCATATCTTTTTTAACCTCTGCATGTGATCTTTCAAAATCCGAGTCCACTGAAAGGAACTCTTTGCAAACACTACTTGGCACTTTTTTTTTTTTTGCGGTATGCGGGCCTCTCACTGCTGTGGCCTCTCCCGTTGTGGGGCACAGGCTCCGGACGCGCAGGCCCAGCGGCCATGGCTCATGGGCCTAGCCGCTCCGTGGCATGTGGGATCCTCCCGGACCGGGGCACGAACCCGCGTCCCCTGCATCGGCAGGCGGACTCTCAACCACTGCGCCACCAGGGAAGCCCCACAGCTCCTTTCTAACCAAGACTGTCTCTTCATCATCTACCTTCTCATCACCATAGCTGATCTTGAGCCTGCTGAGGATTCAGCAGCAGTTCCGCAAGTATGTAATAAATATTTATAGGCGCTTACTGTGTGCAGGACGCCAAGTCTTGAGGATTTCTACAAGCAGGGTTATAATGCTCTGTGTTAGAATTTCTGGTGTACTTTGTTCATGACCCTGCTCTGTGCCTGGCTGGGTGGACACCTGAGGCCATAAGTAGTCTTTCTGGCCTTCCACCTGCTTCCTCACACGAGCCACGAGACATTCCCGGTGCCTTTAGCCTTCCTTCCATGTCAGACCTGCCACTCTCTGTAGGAATAGGTTTCAAGGATTTATTTATCTGGGTGTTACACCTCTATATTTGGTTCAAAGTGCTGTTTGTAGAGTCCATGTAAAATGCTGTTTCTGGCGCACTGGAATTGAATAGTCCCGTAATAAAAAATGCTTTAGAAATAGGAAACTAGCACCCATGAAATCTGTTCTATCCTAGAGGTTCTCTGGTTCTCCACCATTCCTGTGCCTGGAATCCTCTGGGATCTCGTTAAGGCCGAGGCAGGGATGGTGATAAGAAGGCCTGGGAATCTGCGTCTTTACGGGCACCGGGTGCTGGGGGTGCACAGTCCTGGACCCAGAGGAGTAACACTGCTAACACTCTCACCTCCGCTCACTCCTGGGGGCCCTCAGTCAGCACTTTGAATTGCTTTTGCCTTGATTGACTGTGTTTCTCCAACAAGTGGATGGGTGGCTTCTGCCCTGGGCTAAAAGCAGATTCTCTTTTGCATCCACCGTGCTCGGGAACCCTTAGTGTTCTGTCCTCCAGCTGCAAAAGGACTGGCTTTTCTTCGTGGCAGGGGCCCTCTGCCTCCTCTTACCTCGATTTTGAGCTCCTTCCTGGGGCTCCATGCTTCCTGGATTCCCCTTGCACCCCTGCCCCGGTTACCTCCTCATACAGCGGTTCACTCTTCCAGAGGAGTCTCTTAATGAGCCTCTTTGCCCCATTCCACTGTCCAGACACAATCAGTTACCTGTTGCCAGCAAATTCTGCCCAATTATTATGAACACTCTCCAAAAGATTGATTGTAAACCATAGGCAGAAGGGAAAAGAAAAACCTTCACGAATTCTAGGGAGTTGCTTACTTCTCCTTGTGTTCCAATCTCTGCTGTAGCCACCATCCCCTCATGTCTCTGCAGGAGCCTAGGGTATGACATTGACCCTGGGTTTAGTTGCTCCAACACTGTCCACACCTTTGGTCCAGGCCACCAACATCACAGGATCTGATCAGTAGGTATTGCTGCGGGTGACTAGACTTACACTAAATACATGTTGGCTTTAAGGAACTCAGTCCTGGAAAAGACTTAGCTACAAAACATGCCGCTACAGACCAAATAGGCAGAGTGCTTAAAACCTAAATTAGATCCAGACGTGACTGGCTCTGTAAATGAAGCTTGGGGACCAAAAGGATCATGAGTGAACACGGCAAATGAAGCGGTGATTTCCAGAGGGTCTGTCTCTGGAGGTGGGCGCATAGTGGTACGAACAGGCTCTGGTGACTCCCTTCCCACACCCCAGGCTTCTCCTGTCTCTTTCTCCTCTCCCACATCCTTTCAAGCTTAGCATTGGCACTTTTCAGGCGATTACCCAGTAAATGACTTCGAGAAGCCTGCTTATGAATATTTAGATAAACGCTCAGATTTTTTTCCAGCTGTCATGCTTACTGACTCTGAAATGGTTCCTATTTTCAGGGCTCCATCGGAGCACACACGTTAATAAAAATCCCACATGAACCGATTTAGCCTGTAAAACACTCCTCGTCACGTGCTGGCAGCCGGCACCATGGAACTCCTGGCTTGTGTGGGCCTGCCTCTGCCGCTCCATTCTCCCTCGTAGGGTTTCTGACTCTTGATTTCATTTCACCACATTTGAGCTACAAAATGTAGCAGGCACGGATGGGGGCAGGGGAGCGAGGTGCTGGTCGGGAATCTAATGTACCGCTGCCATGACTACAGATGTGAAACGCACGTGTGACTCTGTGATGGTCAGTCTCACTAAGGCTGGGTTTAAATTATTGATAATGGCGAGAAATGCCATTCAGTGTTGCACCCCCAGGATCCTAGGGCGAGGAACCTTTGGGCTTCATGGGGCAGAGGATTAAGATCCTCAGTGCAGTCTTGCCCAACTGTCTCTTGAGTGTCTCCTAGTTGTGGCCACAGAAGTTCCCCCTGCGGATGGTCCTGGCTCGTTCTGAACCAGGGCTGGCTTTGACCGCACGCTGAGATGGAGAGTCTGGGGTGGGTCCCAGTCCCTTCACCATGTGATTGTTCGGAGATGGCCTCTCTCCTCAGGGAACCAGCCTGTAATCTGGGAAGGAAATGGCCTGTGTCCCCGAGGGAAATAGGGCCTGTGTTCATATAGAACAAAAACAGGAAAACCGGGCTTCCCTGGTGGCGCAGTGGTTGAGAGTCCGCCTGCCGATGCAGGGGATGCGGGTTCGTGTCCCGGCCCGGGAGGATCCCACATGCCACGGAGCGGCTGGGCCCGTGAGCCATGGCCGCTGAGCCTGCGCGTCCAGAACCTGTGCTCCGCAACAGGAGAGGCCACAACAGTGAGAGGCCCGCGTACAGCAAAAAAAAAAAAAAGAAAAAAAGAACAGGAAAACTAATGAAGGGACAAGGGGAAGATCGCAGAAGGTGTTTGTCTTAGCACTTTGCAGATGCTCTTTCTCTGACGGGGGTCTGGGATGAGGAAGGGGGTCCCAGGGTTAGGGTGGCACAGGAAGCAGTATATGCATCATCAGCCCAATGGCCACTACTCCAGCCTCCATATTCCACATCCACGGAACGCCCGCAAGGCCACATCTCCCCAAGCCCCCAGGAGCCCGGCCGCGAGGTGGATGCCGGCTGTGGGGTCCCTTACCCTGCCGGCTTTCACAGCTCCACTCCGTCTGCGTGCTCTTGTCCTGCAAGCCCAGGAACTCTCCATCGCGCTTCACCAAGGATGTAGACGGCATCGGGTCACTGAGGAGAAGCTGGCTGCTGGCAGGTTCAGGGGGTGGGAGGAGGGACAGCAAAGAAGGTGGTCACCCGAGGGACGCCAGCAGCAGAGGGGAGCAAGGGTCGGTCCACCTCCAGACAGGGGCCGGGTTAGGAACCCAGAGCTGTGGCCTGTGGGGAGGTTGTGGTGGCGGCGGCTGCTTCCCGGTCCCCGCGGACTTCGGCCTGTCCCTGGTGGTGGCTGTCGCCGGTTGGAAGGGACCACCTTGTGGACCGTGGAAAATAGGCCTGTGTGCCATTCTGGGGGCCAAGCGGAGCTTCACTTAGAGTGACAGGCTCTGGGGGTGCCTTCAAAGGCCAGTCAATGGGCCAGGCCTCCGTGCCGGACAGTCTAACCTTCCAGAACATTCTGTGTCCCTGCTGGCTCACCACCCTGCTCATTCCAGTTGTCCGTCTTGCCTCAGAGCTGCCTCAGGCAGAGCGGAAAAAATCAGCAGCCGCTTCAAACCAAGCACCGACGTCTGTCCCCGCTAGTCTGCCCACTGCACACACCACCATCTTCGAGAAAGGTTTCCGCGGGGCCTGATGACAGGGCGCTGGGTGTGAGGCGCAGGCCCTGCTACCTGGGAGCTCAGGATCAAAAGGGGTGACCCAGCACCCCGACCTACATCGTGTCCTTCCTCAGGAATCTCTGCCTTTTAACTGGGACAAGAACCTGTGATTCAGAGGGGTGAGAGGGGCTTTCGGCCCTGAAGCCATCTCGTGGAAACTGGCCCAATTGGCAGACACAGGCCTGAGGGGAGATGCCCGGCCTGTCAGTGGGCAGAGACTGTGGCGGCAGAAAGAACCTGGACTTTGGTGTCAGGCGGTCCGAGCTGAAGTGTTGGCTCTTGCGCTAGAGTGGAGTAACCTTGGGTGAGCCACCTAACTTCTCTGTGCCTCGGTTTCCGCACCTTTTCGGTAA
Source organism: Stenella coeruleoalba (assembly GCF_951394435.1). Classification (NCBI taxonomy): domain Eukaryota; kingdom Metazoa; phylum Chordata; class Mammalia; order Artiodactyla; family Delphinidae; genus Stenella; species Stenella coeruleoalba. The sequence goes on along the minus strand of NC_137164.1, from coordinate 20,987,886 downwards.
TTGTACCCCCTCCCCCAGGTCTGCACAGGTGAGGACAAAACGAGAGTGGACAGTGTTGGCTGTCATTGCTCGTAGAGGGAAAATGAGAAGTTCAGTGGCCCTTCATGAGACGGGCCTGTTCCCTGTCGGGGTCAGTGTTTCCTGATGCAGGGATCGGGGGTGGGGGGCAGAGGGGCCGCAGTCTGAGGCTGGGGGCAAAGAGTTGAGGAAGAGAAGAGGAGGTAACTTGCTCTAGCCAGAAAGCTGTTCTCTCTTCAGCGTTGCTGGGAGTGCCAGGCAGATCTGTGCCACTTCGAGGGGACCCGGGGGAGGGTCCGTGCCAGCCTGCGGGCTGGGGCAGAGCAGCTGTGTTCTCAGGATGCGCCACTAGCAAGGGGCCCCGGGGGCAAGTGGCAAGATGCTCTGGTCTTAGGTCAAGTGACCACAGGGCTCAACAACTAGTGGAGAAGGGGGAGCTTTTTAGGCAAGTGTCAATCCTTGCCCTGCTCCAGGCCTCAAGGCCACATCAGGAGACCCCCCGGGGCTCAGTTTCCTTCTCCTTCTGGTGGGATAATGCCTGTCCTACCTTACTCAGCAGGTGCCCACGGGGACCCAAGGAGATAACGCAGGTCCCCATGGATGGACTTTGACAAATCAAAGCTGTTGACAAACACAGGGATTATACTTAAGGTCATGGAGGGCCGCTCTGGTCATTTCCATGCTCATGTACACTTGCCCAGCACCCTCCTTGCCACGCCTGCCCCAGGCTGGGACGTTGCAGGGCTTCTGGGGTGCCTGCCAGAGCTCTGCTGTGGCCTCAGCACCCAGAAAGCAGGACTGGGGCTCCAGCCTGCCTGGCCAAACACCACCTCCCTGCCCCGTCGGCGATGCGGAGGTGCTGCAAGCAGGAGCCCCTGTCCCGAGATCCCAGGCCTGCTCCTGCAGCCGCTTCAGAGCGGGGAAGGGGCCTGGCATGTGCCTGGGGACCTTGGGGACGCATGTGGAAGAGGGGGCCTTCCCATTTACAAGGGACCCATGAAACACCTGACCTGAGTCTGGTCCCTTCCCATCCCCCCTGCCTTAGCAAAGAAACACGAGTGGGACCCTTCTTGCCCAAAGGGGTTTGTGGAGGGTTTGGTCTCTCAGCAGCCTTGTGTGAGGAAAATCCAGGGCCTCTCTGAGCACCCCCAGGCCCAGACCTGGACTCGGGGGAGGCAAGCTGAATTGCTCAGGGACAGACACAGGTCAGGCCCCAGGCTCCCCGCAGGGCCCCGGGAAAGAACAGGAAACAAACTCAGCTGCAATACGAATAAAAGATTGGACGGGTGCTTGTGTTTGGAGTAAAGCTGACCAGGAATCAAGCTCCTTGTTCTGCACATGCTAAGTTTTCCTCGTGGTGGCTCGTGGGAGCAGAACGAAGGATACCAGCGATCCACAGCCCTTACCGCACGTGCCCCGTGTGCTAACCTCTGCTCCACGTGCGCCCCGTCAGTTAGTACATTTAATCCTCACCACGGCCCCAGGAGTCGGAAACTCTTCCTGTCCCCATTTTACAGGTGGGAAAACTGAGGCAGAAGATGAAGTGGCTGCCCTGTGGCACACAGCTGACTGGGTGGAGCAGCTGCAATTCACACCCAGGCAGGTGTGGATCCCTGGCTCCAGGGTCCCTGTTCTCCATCACAGCCTTCCGGAGGGTCGCTTCACCGTCAGGCCCCTTCAGTGCCATGTCGCTTGCTCCTCTGTGAGTATCAGTAGCTGAGGTGCAGGGGCCTCGGGAAAGCACTGCCTCTTAGGGATTGCCTTAGTAGGGCTGGACCTGGCAGATACTTGGTGCGGAGCCTCTGGAAGCGTGAAGCGTGGAACGGAGGGGCGGTAGAGGGCGGGAGTGGGGAGCTGGCCTCACCAGGTGGAGGGGAGCCCCGTGCAGAGTACTGTGCCCTCAAATTGTAGCCTGTGTCTTTCCTGCGCAGAAGAGCTGGGGTTTTGTTCCTGCTTCTCAGCGTAACCCAGCTGGCCTTGGGCTTCCTTTGTAGCTAGCGTCAACCCACTTCACCGGTGGAGGTCAATGACTGCCTTCCCCCAGTCATCCTTTGGGGCAGATGTAGGGGACGAGGACTGTGAATCAGAGGCCTTGTGCCCCCTGCCCCACATGGGTTTCCACAGAGCTGAGCACACAGAGGCTTCTGTCCACAGCGGTGTCAGTGACCGTCTAGCGTGGGCCAAGCCCTGTGGTGGGAGTTTCATGAACACGCACTGCGCGATTACTTAGAGCTTGGAATATGCCTGAGCAAGGAAGACGGCAACTGCCTTGTGGCTGTTCAGTCATCTCTGCACTGCGAGCGCTGCCAGGGCCCTTGGCCATTTCTCCCCAGCTCAGCCTTCTCTCCAGACTCAGCTGTCCCCTGCCCTTTCCTCTCCGTAGTTCTGGGCGCCCAGGACCCTGATCCTGGGACTCGTCCCTCAGCTTGTGAGTGGCTGAACAGCAGAGGGGAGCTGTATCGGGAGGTCCTTTGTGTGTGACTTCTAGGAGACCCCTGCCTGAACTGCGCCTTCCTCGGGGGTCCTGCTCCCTGCGGCCCACCCCACTCTCACCCCCCCTTCCCACCTTTGGGACTGCAAAGGCTCCTGAAGCATCATCCCTAAGCATGAACTTCCACCTGACTTATCAGAAAAAAAAAAATCAAAAACTTTTACCTTGCTTTAAGACTAGGCGGGGTTTGCGATGAACGAGCCTTGAATTCTGTTGGAAAAAAGAACAGAAAGACAATGTTGGAAAAAAAAAAAGAATCTTTCTATTAAAAAATCTGTTGTTAGGTGTGTGATGCTGGGATTGGGGTGGAGAGGCCCTGATTTACAGAATTTTTCTGTTTTTGCTTTTCGTTAGCATTGTCTCTCTTAATGGTTTCCTTTAGAAATTATGAGGTTGAAATTTGATAAAATTAGAACTCAAGAAGCTAATTTTCATGAAATCATGGATTTGGGACATTTAGGTTTGCTTTGTTAATCTTTTGAGTTATTACAGAGGCCTCCCTCTGTCACAGGATGAAGGACATCTATCTGTACAGGAGAGGTGGCTGAGGTTCAGAGGATATAAATGTTTTAAAAATTATTTTTCCTGTGTTTGTTGGCACTCTGTATGTCTTCTTTGGAGAAATGTCTATTTAGATCTTCTGCCCGTTTTTGGATTGGGTTGTTTGTTTTTTTGATACTGAGCTGCATGAGTTGCTTGTAGACTCTGTTTGTGTCATTTAATCACCTGACCGTTGGCTTTGAAAGATAGGACATCAAGAATTTCAGGTACAATTGGGATAAAATAGAGTATAGATTCTAGAGAATGGCACAGTGGAAGTAGTGAAGAGATGGCGGTCAGAAAATTTGAACTTGAAACTTGAATGTTCAACACTTATCCATAGTTTACCCATGAGACAGACTATTATCGAGGAATATTACTTGGCTATTAAAATGACATCTACAAAAATTAAGCAATACGGGCAAATATGGAAGTGACAATACTGAGTTACAAAAGTAAAATACAGACTTATTTTATAGACAGCATATTTAAAGTGGTAAAAACAGGACAAAACAAGGACCACAACCACCAAACATGCAAAAAACGAGGGCAGGAGGAACAGAGTAAAAATGATAAAATGTGAATCAGCTTTACTTATATTTGGATGTTGGTAGGTTGGGCGTTATTTTTCTACTTTTCAAATTTTCCACTAAGAAAATGAACAAAAGTAGATTTTGCTTCTTTTTATGTTACTCTTCTCAAATTAAAATATGCATGTAATTTATTAAAAAGCAGAAACAATTTATTAAAAAGCAGAAACAAAAGCTCATTATTAAAAGGGAAGAAAGGAGAAAAGAAAGAGAAGTGACTAGAAGAGAAAGAAGAGAAGGCTTGGGAGGCTGTCTTGGCCCCTCTAATTATTTTCCATGACCTTGGAGAAGTCACATACCCTCTCTCAAACTCCAGGATCCGCATCTGTGAAGGGGGCAGGGGGTAAAGAGTGGCTGGAAAATTGAAGGAAACAGATTGCGAAATACACACTGTACACCGTATGCCACTGGACTGTGCTCCCGACCTTCAGGGCAAGACACACACAGAAAGTGATACTGTTTGTACAGGAGCAGAGTGGAGGCTGGGGCGACTGGTCTTGGGGCTCAGCATCTCCCCCCAGTAGTGGCCGACTCATGGCACCCTGATGGGGAAGCTCTGCCACTATCTGTGAACTTTCCTGCTGGACAGGTTGTCAGGCTCTCCCATCTCTGCCTTATCGGTGTATCCCAAACCTTTCTTATTAAATACACAGAATTACTAGGTTCCCCCTTTGGAAATGGTCCTCGGGGCACCACCTCTCAACTGGAAATGGCGACCAAATTATAGCATTTCGGCCAAATAGCATTCAGAGCCGCCAAAGAGGAGCTAGCAAGGGGAAAGAAAGTCAAATCCAGCCGAGTATATGCATCAAAATACCATTAGGTAAGAACATTACGAATCAGAACGAATATACTGTGACATCTCTACGGCCTTATTTGCCACAGAGCAGAATTCAGCTTTAGGAAGGTCTTGGGTTCTAAATAAACAAAAGGGGCCTTATTGGGGGGTGGTTTCCTGTTCTGTGACAGCATGACAGAAATGTAGATCGTACTTCTTCCTTCCTGCACCTTGTGAGATCAGAAAAACGTTTTTACACCTGACAGTTGTATGGGGTGGGAGAGCTTTCAAAGCATTTCCAGAATGTTCTTTCATTTAATTGCCGCAATCACAAGGAATTTTTTCGCATGGGGAAAGGGAGACTTGGAGCAGGTAGTTGACATGCCCAAGGTCAAAGGCCCACCCTTGTGCTGGGTCTTCTGACTCTGACACCACAGGGTTTACACCCGTGTTTCACAGAGATGATCTGGAACCGCCCAGTTCCAATCCGGGGAGATCAGTCCCATGTGGTATTGATTATTCAGTGACAGTCGATGCCATATTTACATTCAAGCTGCTCATCTAATTTTATTGGGTTTTCTCACAAATCATGGAGAAGATCATCCCTTCTTTTAAAGAAGAGAGGGGGTGAGGGGTGTTAGTCTGACGTACCCTGATTGGTCCAGGGCAATGGGAGACTCTGACCTTCCTGCAGAGTAGCTGGGTGGGGGCCCTAGATTCCTCCCACACCCTAGTTCATTGCATCTTCTCTTGTGTTTTTGTTCTGTCCATTTCACAAAAGAGGAAAATGTGGCCAGGGGATGTAATTTACCCTTCACAAGTCAATAGTAAGGAAATAATAAAATATAATAACAACAATAATAGCTAACACTTACATAGTCTTAAAATGCTATATGCCTGGCATAGCTCAAAATGCTTTACATAATTAAACCCCTTTCATCCTCACAAGCATCCTATAAGGTAGGCCTACTGTTATTCCTAATTTACAGCTAAGAAAACTAAGACACAGAGAGGTTAAGTGACTTGCCCAAGCTCATGCAACTAATAAGTGGGAGAGAGCTGGTGTTCAAACCTATGCAGTCAAGGTCTTGAGAGAGGAAGAAAAAAAGTGTTCTTTGTGACAGGTTCATGTCTGCCACCAAATAGACAAGTAAATAGCGTGCACGCTCCTTTCTCCTCTCCTGCTCCCGTGGCAGACATCACTGGCGGATCGTGGCACACTTTCCTGCTGAGCCCAAACGAGGACTCAAAATCCTTCTCATTACAGTGCTTCACCACTAACCTCTAATAATTAATCCGTCAGCATGCGAGATGGAAGCCCATTTGTCATTTCTTGGGCTCATTTTATAGGCGCCGATTAATTCGTAATGCTGTTTTAAAAAATAAGTATGGGGCTTCCCTGGTGGCGCAGTGGTTGAGAGTCCGCCTGCCGATGCGGGGCACACGGGTTCGTGCCCCGGTCTGGGAAGATCCCACATGCCGCGGAGCGGCTGGGCCCGTGAGCCATGGCTGCTGGGCCTGCGCGTCCGGAACCTGTGCTCCGCAACGGGAGAGGCCACAACAGTGAGAGGCCCGCGTACCGCAAAAAAAAAAAAAATAATAAAAAATAAGTATGGGTGATTGGGATTGACATATACACACTACTATATATAAAATAGATAATTAATAAGGCCCTACTGTATAGCACAGGGAACTCTTACTCAATACTCTGTAATGGCCTATATGGGGAAAGAATCTAAAAAAGAGTGGACATATGTGTATGTATGACTGATTCACTTTGTGGTACACCTGAAACTAACACAACGTTGTAAATCAACTTTACTCCAATAAAAATTTAAAAAAACAACAACAAAAACCAAGAAAAAAGGTGTGTGTGTGCATGTGTGTGTCTATATATATGCCTGGCTTTGTGAAATGAATGAAACTGAATTTGATTCAGTTTGCATTTACTGAGGATCTGAGTCAGGAAAGCACTCTTGTTAGGCTCTGGGGTTCAAAACAAGAGATAAACAAAGTTACATCATAAAGGTATTGGGGAGAAATTATACATAAAGAAATCGTGATGTAAATTCTTTTGAAGATTTAAGATCCTCTTGTAAACCCCTTCTTAACTTAATCTGTTTTGTACAGTCTGGCTTGGCACCCTGGGTTTTCGTAGACTAAGACACGCTTCCATGTGCCTTCAAAGGCGTTTTCGTATTCCCCTACAGGTTTTTCAGTGCCTCTCCAATTTTTGCTAGCAGGGCATTTATTTTCAAAGCTTTTGCTTTATACAGAGTTCCATTCACTTGACAGCACTGTATTTGTCCTATTCTAGTGGGTAATATATTTACAAAGGTCCGACACATAGCAGGGACATGTTAAGAATGCTTGATTCATACTGTGCAGAAGAAATGGCTTGAATGCTAGTTTTCAGTGTTAGAATCACACTTGGTACTTGAACAGCAGGGTTATTAGGGTTCTGAGAGGGAGCTCAGTGGTAGAGGCGCACAGAAAAGAGAATTTCCCAGCAACAGAGGAATGAGCTCTCCAACGTACTAACTTTTGTGAGGGCAGTAGGAATGTAGGATGATACATCTGATTTGGTGCAGAGGAGGTAAAGGTAAAACACCTGTGTGGCTGCCGAATCCACCCAACTTTCAGGATGTAGGCAGTGTGCAATCAGACTGGGATTTAAAAATTCAAGCTCCCTGAGATGCTTGCGGTTGGTAACAGGACGGGATCCAGAAAAAATAGTTTAGTTCTGTTTCTAGGTCAACATTAAGATGATGCAGATGACCTGGATTTTTAACTTTCTGTTCCCGGTTGGATATGTCCATTCAGTCATAACATCGAGGGAAGACACTGTGTGGGCCTGGGAATAAATGCATATCAGCCACTTGGAGTAACAGCACAAGGAGCCCACTGCCAAATAATAAAACCCAGCTTAAGGAAAAGTTGCCAACTGCAGAAACAGTATTGGAAAAATGTCAGCTCTAGGATGAGAGAAATCACTGCAAAGTTAAATACCCTCCAGCAGGGTAAGATGATGCCTTCCAGGGGCTGAACGGGCACCCTGG